>NC_133416.1:120672500-123520000 GCF_049350105.2 Macaca mulatta
AGGCGTATTGGGAGTGGGATGGGGAGATTCTAACCCCATTCTACATAGGCCTTCATGACAACTGCTTGGGTTAGCCCTTAACCCCATTCCTTCTCTTCCCAGATGGCCAAGAAGGGATGCAGACACCTGGTGTGCTCCTCAGGTGACCCCACCCTTTTTTGTTTCATGGGGGTCCTCAGGGCAAAGGTTGGGGGAGGAGGAGCTGGCTGGAGCAGCAGTAGATGTCCAGGGTTGGTCTCCTCTTAAAGGTACAGCCTCATCAAGGTCATTGATGAGATGACTACTGCGTACATCCCATTCCTAGCCTTCTCCCATAGTTCAGGACTCACGGTGGTAGCAAGTGCCAGAAACCCAATTCATTTAGGTTTAAGCTACAGGCTCTAAGAATGGAAAATTCTTGGGATAAGTGGCTTTCAGGCACAGGGGGATCCAGGAGCTCTCCTCTCTGTCTCTCCTCTGGGCTTTGCGCTCCTGTATATTAGCTTTATTTTTAGGTGGGCCTCATGGTAGCAAGATGGCCACCAGGAATTCCAGCCTTGCATCCTACCACCCTCCGAACCCTAGGGAAAAGGGAGCACCCCTTCTTGATGCCTCGCCTCAATCCTGGAATTGGTCTTTTTTGGCCCTGCTTGGGTGGTGTCTTCATCCTTGAACCAATCATGGGTTGGGGGATTAGGTTCTGATTGGCTCAGCCTAGATCATGTGTCCCCCTCTCCAGTGGAGGAAGGAGTCAATGGGGCATATAAATGTTGGGGAGGAGTGACTCTGAAGGGATATGGAGGGGGAGGGAAAGGCATGTTAAAGGCCCATGCAGCTCTGCTCACTGCCCCTTTCCTCCTTTCTGCACAGGAGGTAACGCAGGCATCGCTGCTGCCTATGCTGCTAGGAAGCTGGGCATCCCTGCCACCGTCGTGCTCCCCGAGAGCACCTCCCTGCAGGTGGTGCAGAGACTGCAGGGGGAGGGGGCCGAGGTTCAGCTGACTGGAAAGGTAAGGGCCCCGGGAAGGGGAAAACCATCTGGAGTGGGCTGCTGTCCTTCACCCCACCCCACCCCTGTCTCCTTTTCCTTTCGATGAGCTGTGGCTGGGGCCCAGTCCTCTCTCAGGATAGCTGAGCTGAGGGGGGAATGAGGTGGGATGGGTGTGGAGGGCTGGGACCTCCCAACTTTCCTCTGCCCACCCTGAGAATACCCTCCATGTGTGAACCAAGAAAAATGGGAAGCTGGCGATGGACAGGAGACTGTCTGTCTCCTTACATCCTTACCAGCACCTGGTATTATCCACTTTTAACATTTTTGCTGTTAGATAAGACAAGAAGTATCAAGATGATGGCAGCATCAGTTTTCATTCTGAGACCACCCCAATAGAAATGGTATCCTCTGAGAAAGATATCACTGGTTCCCTTTGTTCCCAAAGAAATAGAGACACAGATACAAAATCTTTCTTCTGGGAAGAAGGAAAAAAATCATTCAAATAATGGAAAACAGATTTTTAAACATCCTGAAATTAAAACTAAAAGCCAAACTATGGTACCCTAAAGCTGGTCCCAAATACTTCCTGTATATAGTTTCTTCCCTTTCTTCTGTCCTTCTTTCCCTCCCTCCCTTTTTCTTTCCTTCCTTCATTATTTCCCTCCTTCCTTCCCTCCCTCCCTCCCTCCCTCCCTCCCTCCCTCCCTCCCTCCCTCCCTCCCTCCCTCCCTCCCTCCCTTCCTTCCTTCCTTCCTTCCTTCCTTCCTTCCTTCCTTCCTTCCTTCCTTCCTTCCTTCCTTCTCTCCCTCCCTCCCTCCCTCCTTTCTTTTTTCTCCTTCCTTCCTTCCATTTCTTCATCCATCTAACCATCCTTCCATACATCACCCTTTCTCCCTTCTCTCTCCCTTCTTTCCATCCATCCATCCATCCATCCATCCATCCATCCATCCATCCATCCATCCGATATTCATTGAGCACATATTCAGTGCCTGCTATGTTAGACATTCTAGAAACACAGAGATAATAAGACATGGTCTTTACACTCATAAATTTCAGAGTATTATGAGGAGATACACAGGTAACCAGATGATGGTAACAAAGTGTGAAAAGTGTTGCCACGCGGGAAGCACAGGGCACCAAGGAAGTCAGAGAGAAGGCATGTTGTTTGAGTCAGCTATTGTTGCTTGGTAATGCTGCATAACAAACAGCCCCCAAATAGCAGCAGCTTATGAGAACATTGCTTCTCATGCTTTGGGTCTGTGGGAGGGTTAGGGTGGTTCTGCTTCAGAATGTGGGGAAGGAGTAAGGTCTGCAGATGTCCCCTGTGTCTTCCCCAGCCAGTGGCCACCGGGCACACATTCTTCTCAAGGGCAGTGACAAGAGGGGTGAGAAGAAACACGTGATGCCTCTTAAGACCTCAACCGAGAACTATTACACTGTCAGTTCTGCCACATGCTGTTGGCCAGACAGCTGAGACCAACATCAGTGGGGAGGGGACATGTGCTCCAACCACTCTAGTGAGAAGAACAGCAAAGCCACATGTCAAAAATAAAATAAATAAATAAATAAATAGAGAGATAAAAAATCTGGGCACTGTGTTGTGCACCTGTAGTCTCAGCTACTCAGGAGGCTGAGTTGGGAGGATCACTTGAGCCCAAGAATTTGAGGCCAGCCTGGGCGACATAGTAAGAACATGTCTCTAAAAACAGTAACAAGCCACATGGCAAGGTGTGGGTGTATGATTCTAATAGAGGGAGGGAGTGGAGAATTGGGCAGTGGTCAAATCAATGGGCTATGCCTTAGATTTGGTGAAAGGATCCAGGAAAAGCTCCTGACGAGGTTCCCCAGGGTTGGGTATTGAAGGAGAAATCTGAGTCCGCACAGTGGAGAAAAGGGAGGGAATGATCTGAGTGTGAACAGAGGAAAGGGCGTGGGTGAAGGCGTGGCATGGATGAGCACACGCATTCAGGCTGAGCCCAGCATGGGGCGGGAGATGGTGAAAGGTGAGGCTGAAGACAGAAGAGTTGCTCCATCAGGCAGGGTGGCTTGGAGGTGAAGCTAATGTGTTTCCATCTGAGGGCACTAGGGAAGCATGAAAGGAGTTTGAGCAGGGGAGGGACGTGGTTGGATTGTCACTCTGCCCGCTCTGGGGCAACGCAGGAGAGGACCCCGAGAGGAGGCTGCTTGGGGCTCTACAGGTGAGAGATGTCAAGCACTACACAGGCGTGAATCTATTTTTTTCTTTAGTTTTAATTTCAGATTCAGGGATACATGTGCAGGTTTGTTACATGGGTATATTTCATGATGCAGAGGTTTGGGCTTCTAATGATTCTGTCGTCCAAGTAGTGAACATAGTACCTGACAGGTATCTTTTTTTTTTTTTTAGACAGTCTTACTCTGTCGCACAGTGGCACATCTTGGCTTATTGCAACCTCCGCCTCCCAGGTTCAAGCAATTCTCCTGCCTCGGCTTCCCAAGTAGCTGGGATCCCAGGCACCCACCACCACACCCCCAGCTAATTTTTTTTTTCTTTCTTTTTTTTTTTTTAATTTTTTAATTTTTATTTTTTTTTATTTTTTATTTTTTTTTTTTGAGACGGAGTCTCACTCTGTTACCCAGGCTGGAGTGCAGTGGCACCATCTCGGCTCACTGCAACCTCTGCCACCCGGGTTCAAGTGTTCCCCTGCCTCAGCCTCCTGAGTAGCTGAGTAGCTGGGTGCACACCACCACGCCTGGCTAATTTTTCATAGAGACGGGATTTCACCATGTTGGCCAGGCTGGTCTTGATCTCCTGACCTCATGATCTGCCCACCTTGGTCTCCCAAAGTGCTGCGATTACAGGCGTGAGCCACTGTGCCCGGCTGACAGGTATTTTTTAACCTCTGCCGCTCTCCCTGTCTCCCCACTTTTGGAGGCCCCAGTGTCTATGTGCCCATGTGTACCCAGTGTTTAACTCCCAGTTATAAGTGAGAATATGCAGTGTTTGCTTTTCCGTTCCTAAGTTAATTCTCTTAGAATAATGGCCACCAGCTGCATCCATGTTGCTGCAAAGGACGTGATCTTCTCTTTTATGGCTGGATAGTATTCCATGATGTATATGCGCCACATTTTCTGTATCCAGTCCACCATTGATGGGCACCTGGGTTGATTCCACGTCTTTGCTGTTGTGAATACTGTTGTGATGAACATACAAATGCAGATCTTTTTGGTGAAATTGTTTATTTTCCTTTGGGTAGATACTCAGTAATGGGATTACTGGATCAAATGGTAATTCTATTTTTAGTTATTTGAGAAATCTCCAAACTGCTTCCTACAGGAGCTGAACTAATATGCATTCGCATCAACAGTGTATTTTTGTTTCAGTAACTCAGGGGAATGAGACTCCTCTCTTCAGCCAGATGGGAAATTCCTCGCGGTCAGAGACCATTTCCTGGCTTCTGTCCTGCTGAAGAGTCCCCATGCCTAGAACTGGGCACAGAGTGGGCACTGCAGAGGCCCTGAGGATGAGCAGGGGCTATTTCTGCCCCTTGTGACCCTCCCCCCCTCCCTTGGGAGAGGAGGCCATTGTCTATCATTTAGTTTCTGTATCTGGTTCCTGCTGAGATCAGGGGGCATGGGGTCCCTCTGAAATGCTGTCTTAGTTTGGGATCTCCCAAAAGCGGGCCCTGAGATGAGGACTAGGGTGCGTGTGGTTTATTTGGGAGGTGATTGCAGGAAGCATTGGTAGGGAGTGTAGAAATGAGTCAGGGAAGGGAAGAAAGCCTGTCAATGGTGTGTGAATGAGCAGGGGACGTGGATCTCCGCCACAGAGGCCAAGCCAGTGAGAAGAGAAAACTCACTCTGCTGTGGTTGGCTTGGATCCATCATGGTCAGCGCTGGCCCTGTGCGCCATCTCTCTGGCTGCTTGAACTCAACTAGCAGGCCATCAGCTGGGCCATTGCTGGTTTTCACGGACACACTCTATGGTGACCAGGTTGCTGTCTGGGGTTTGATTTTAGGGGGCTTCTCCCCTACTGGTTGGCTAGAAGTGGGCACATGTGGCTGACTTTGGAGCTGACCCGCTCCTAGCCTCCCTGGCTGGCCTGGCCTGGTTTTCATAGGGTGCCAGTAGGACAGGTCCCTTTGGTATTGCGGAAAGCGTATGGCATCTGTTTGTCCACCTGGAAGTACTTGTCCAGTTCTCAGGAGGCCTCTGGGCCCGCACCAGGTCTGGTCTCATCTGCAGGGGTGTCCCCAGACTACTGGATCCTGGGGCCACCAAGGAGAGCCTGGGCCTCTGCTCCGGCCTCCATAGCAGTCCCACTCCCAGATCTTCTGAGGGTCCTTGGTTTCTCTGTAGGTCTGGGACGAGGCCAATCTGAGGGCACAAGAGTTGGCCAAGAGGGACGGCTGGGTGAATGTCTCCCCGTTTGACCACCCCCTAATATGGTAAGGCTGATGCCCCTCTCCCCAGGAGTCCAGAGCTGGGAGACCCTCACTGAGTTAGGGTCCTCCCATTGGGCAGAAGGGGAAACTGAGGCCCAGAGGGGAGAAGAGGCTTCAAAGCCGGGCAGACATGGGTTCGGATCCCACTTCTGCCCCCTTGGGAATTGTGGGACTTTGTGCAAAGCACCCCAGATCCTGTGCCTCAGTTTCTATGTGTGTAAAATGGAAGTGATAGTACCAAGTCTCCTTTACTGAATATGTGCTTTGGGACTAGGCACCAGGCTAATGGCTCCTCCTGCACTGTTCCGTTTACCCTCCCCAAAGCCCTACAGGTGGGTGCTATTATCCCCATTTCATAGGTGAGGAAACTGAGGCACGTTGAGGTCAAACAACTTGCCCAAGATCACACAGCTAAGTACGTGGCAGAGACTCAGGGCTGCAGTGCCAGAGCTGTAGTCAGGCTGGTGCCAAGTGATATACTTGTCCGCTCTTAACCACACATTGCCATTGCCTCTTTGCAAAGCTGGGGAGGGAGCTAAATGGGGTAATGTCCTAGAAAGGGCCTGGGAGGTTGATGGAGATGGGAGGGGATGAGCAAACAAATCCGTAATAAAGAAAATGAACAAGGCCAGGTGCAGTGGCTCACGCCTGTAATCCTAGCACTTCGGGAGCCGAGACGGGTGGATCACCTGAGGTCAGGAGTTTGAGGCCAGCCTGGCCAACATGGCAAAACCCTATCTCTACTAAAAATACAAAAATTATCTGGGCATGGTGGTGCGCGCCTGTAGTCCCGGCTACTCAGGAGGCTGAGGCAGGAGAATCGCCTGAATCGGGGAAGTAGAGGTTGCAGTGAGCTGAGATCACGCCACTGCACTCCAGCCTGGGTGACAGAGCGAGACTCTATCCAAAAAAATAAAAATAAAGAGAATGAATGAAGCTGAGCGAAGTAACTGTTGCAGGACTTCCTCTCCCCTTACTGCAGATGGGATGGGGATGGTGGGGAGGGGTTTATGTATATGTGGGAGCACGGAACCCACCCCTGGTAAATCCCCCCACCCCAGGAGCCACTGGGGCTGGGGTCCTCCCTTACTCTGCTCCTCCCTCTCACCCCCCCTCCCCAGGAAAGGCCACGCCAGCCTAGTGCAGGAGCTGAAGGCAGTGCTGAGGACCCCACCAGGTGCCCTGGTGCTGGCAGTCGGGGGCGGGGGGCTCCTGGCTGGGGTGGTGGCTGGCCTGCTGGAGGTGGGCTGGCAGCATGTACCCATCATTGCCATGGAGACCCATGGGGCACACTGCTTCAATGCGGCCGTCATGGCCGGCAAGCTGGTCACACTTCCAGACATCACCAGGTGGGTAAGGGCTGGGGACATTTGTAGGGGCTGGAGGGTGGGGGTACCACTGCCCTAGGGCTTTCCAGTCCCAGCCAGCGGAGACAGGGGGCACCCAAAAGGCTGTCCTTGGTCCTGGGACTCCAACCACAGTAAAGTGGACCTGAGTTAGAAGGCAGTGCTGAAAAAGGAGATGAAGAATATGATTCATTTAAACCTAATCAATTCATAAAACAAGCTTTCATTGACTTATCATTACAAAAGCAACCCATGTGCGTTGCAAATAAGTTTGAAAATGTAGGCTAGCCACCATGGCTCATGCTTGTAATCCCAGCACTTTGGGAGGCCGAGGCAGGCGGATCACTTGAGGTCAGGAGTTTGAGACCAGCCTGGCCAACATATAGTGAAACCTTGTCTCTACTAAAAAAATACAAACATTACCTGGGCATGGTGGTGCACACCTGTAGTCCTAGCTACTTGGGAGACTGAGACGGAAGGTTCACTTGAGCCCAGGAGTTTGAGGCTGTAGTGTGCTGTGATCGTCCCTGGGAATAGCCATTGCACTCCAGCCTGGGAAACTTAGCAAGAACCTGTCCTCCCCGATACCCTCCAAAGCCAATAAATCTTAAGAAGAACGTGATCATTGAATTTAGGACCCACCCTAATCCAGTACGATTTCACCTTAATTTAACTAATTACATCTGCAAAGACTCTATTTCCAAGTAATGCACATTTTGTGCATTTTTTTTTTTTTTTTTGACATGGAGTCTCACTCTGTTTCCCAGGCTAGAGTGCAATGGGGCAATCTCAGCTCACTGCAACCTCTACCTCCTGGGTTCAAGTGATTCTCCTGTCTCAGCCTCCCAAGCAGTTGGGATTATTGGTATGCGCTACCATGCCCAGCTAATTTTGTATTTTTAGTAGACCATGTTGGTCAGGCTGGTCTCGAATTCCTGACCTCGTGATGTATCCGCCTTGGCCTCCCAAAGTGTTGGGATTACAGGCGTGAGCCACTGCGCCCGGCCTGGTTGTGCATTTCGGAAGGAGGCATGATTCAACCCAGTACGGATACAGTCTCTGCCCAGATTTTGTTAAACACTCATTGGATACTGGGACTTAGGATGTAATGGGATATTATAGCAAGGTGTGTAAGATCAAGACAGTCTTAAGTCAGGTTCCTTAAGCATCTATTGTGTACAAGGTTCTAGGTGGCCAATTGGAAAAACCTCAAGGGGATGATACCTGGACACGAGTCTCCTTCTCTTCTTTCTGGTACCATCTCCACTCTTTCCTGGCCTGGCCTGCATCCACCTTCCAGCACTGCTGTGCTATCTTTGCCTGGAAATTCTTTCTTTTTTTTTTTAACATTTTTTTTGGTAGAGATAGGGTATTGCTGTGTTGCCCAGGCTGGTCTAGAACTCCTGGGCTCAAGTGATCCTCCCACCTCAGCCTCTCAAAGGGCTGAGATTACAGGCCTGAGCTACTGTGCCCGGCCTCCCTGGAAATCCTTTGTACCGTCTTACTTCTAAGCCATTGCTCGTCCTGACCCTGCCACCTGGAATGCCAGCCCTGTTCACCCTGAGGAAATCCTTAGACAGCTTGGGCAGCTGTATCCATCTGGAAGACCCTCAGGGCACCCTATGTGTGTCTGTGTCACTCTTCTGCTGTGTCCTGGTTTGGGCTACTGGCTGGGGTGGAGGAGCTAGAGGGTAAGGACTGGCTGATTTAGCTCTGAGTCCCTGATACCCATCCCAGAGACTGGCACAGCAGAAGCACTAAGGGAAGTTCCTGGAGTGTGATTTCTGTAGATGACACCAACATCCATCCAGGTGCTCTGACTGGGCACCTGGGTGTCATATGGGCTCCCCTTGCCCCATTGAGTTCCATCCATCCTATCTCTAGAATTCAGTTCTCTCCCAGCTTTTGTTTCCCTGAATGGGTGTAACAGCTCTCCCCAACCCCTGCGCCACCCTTGTTGCCTTTAAAAAAAAAGAAGGATAACATTTTTATTGAGATCTAGTTCATATGCCATTCAGTTTACTTATTTAAAGTGTACGATTCTGGCTGGGTGCAGCGGCTCACACTTGTAATCCCAGCACTTTGAGAAGCTGAGGTGGGCGGATCACTTGAATTCAGGAGTTCGAGACCAGCCTGGCCAACATGGCAAAACCCCATCTCTGCTAAAAAACACAAAAACTAGCCAGGCATGGTGGCAGGCGCCTGTAGTCCCAGCTACTCAGGAGGCTGAGGCAGGAGAATTGCTTGAACTCAGGAGGTGGAGGTTGCAGTGGGCTGAGATCGCGCCACTATACTCCAGCCTGGGCGACAGAGTAAGACCCTGTCTCAAAAATAAATAAATAAATAATAAAGTGTACTAGTCAATGGTTTTAGCAGATTCACAGAGTTATGCAACCATCATCATGATCAATTTTAGAACATTTTCATCACCTTCAAAAGAAACTTCATACCCTTTGGCCATCACCCACCATGTCCCTTATTCCCCCACCCCAGCCCTAGGCAATTACTATTTTACTTTCTGTCTCCACGGATTTGCCTATTATGTACATTTCCTTTCTTTCTCTTTCTCCCTTTCTTTCTTTCTTTCTTTCCTTCCTTCCTTCCCTCCCTCCCTCCCTCCCTCCCTCCCTCCCTCCCTCCCTCCTTCCCTCCTTCCCTCCTTCCCTCCTTCCCTCCTTCCCTCCTTCCCTCCTTCCCTCCTTCCCTCCTTCCCTCCTTCCCTCCTTCCCTCCTTCCCTCCTTCCTTCCTTCCTTCCTTCCTTCCTTCCTTCCTTCCTTCCTTCCTTCCTTCCTTCCTTCTTTCTTTCTTGACAGTCTGGCTGTGTTGCCCAGGCTAGAGTGCAGTGGCGTGATCTCGGCTCACTGCAGCCTCTGCCTCCCGGGTCCAAAGGGCTCGGATTACAGGCATGAGCCACTGCGCCCGGCCTACCTGGAAATCCTTTGTACTGTCTTATGTCTGAGCTGTTGCTTGTCCTGCCCCTGCCACCTGGAATGCCAGCCCTGCTTACCCTGAGGAAATCCTCTTACACTGGCTGGGCATCTCTTTTAGTAGAGATGGGGTTTTGCTGTGTTGGTAAGGATGGTCTTGAACTCCTGACTTCAGGAGATCTGTCTGCCTCGGCCTCCCAAAGTGTTGGGATTACAGGTGTGAGCCACCGCGCCGGAGCCTACCCTGGATGTTTCACTTGAATGGAATCATATACTACGTGGTCTTTTGTGTCTGACTTCTTTCACTTAGCATCATATTTTCAAGGTTCATCCACATTGTAGCGTGTGTCCGTGTTTCATTCCTTTTTATGGCCAAATATTATTTTACTGTATGAATAGATCACACTTTGTTTATCCAAACATTTGGATCCTTTCCACTTTTTGGCTATTCATTATTGTGAATAGTGCTGTTAGGAACATCCATTTACAAGTTTTTGTGGATGTATGTTTTCGTTTCTCTTGGGTCTATGCCTAGGAAGGAAATCGTTGATACCTTTGTTACCTTTGAGTCCTTTGCTCTGCCCCCAGCGGAAAGTGTGTCCTTCCTCCATTGCTAATCCACAGAACCCTTTTCTTCCTCCACGTAAACCCATCGATGCCTCTCCCAAGCTCTCAGGCTAAAATGCGGACCCCTCCCCACTCCACCCCAGCCACCGGCCTGTCCTCCAGTCCCTTGAGTGGGTAATGTTTTTCCCACCTCTGAGCCTTTGGACAGGCTGTTTCCTCTTCATAGCACACTGTTCCCCCTGTCCCACTCTTCTTGAGCTCCTGGCCTCAGGCGAACCTCCCACCTGGGCGTCCCAAAGTGTTGGGATTACAGGCGTGAGCCACCACCCCCAGCCACCATCCTACTCTTCTATGGGCTGGTTTATCCTTGTCTCTCACATCTCAGACCCTCTCCACAACACTCCCCTTGGGGAGATGCCCCTTCTGATGTTCTCCTTCATACTAACTTACCACAACGTGCATTTATTGACTGGTTCTTGTGTTTGCTTATTCATCACCATCTCTCCCACAAGTCTGTGCTCTTAAATAACCACAGTAGCAATAATAGTAACTGCAACTAACACTTCCGTCAAATTCACTAAGCATCAGCCTTGTTCTAAGCACTTTAAATATTTTAACTCACTTGGCCGGCTGCAGTGGCTCAGTCTGTAATCTCAGCACTTTGGGAGGCTCAGGTGGATGGATCACCTGAGGTCAGGAGTTCGAGACAAGCCTGGCCAACATAGTGAAACCCAATCTCTACTAAAAATAAAAAATTAGCCAGACATGGTGGTGTGCACCTTAATCCTAGCTACTCAGAAGCTTGAGGCAGGAGAATCACTTGAACCCAGAAGGCAAAGGTTGCAGTGAGCCAAGATGGCACCACTGCACTCCAGCCTGGGCCACAGAGCAAGACCCTGTCTCAAAAAAAAAAAATGTATCGATTTAGGTGGGGCACAGTGGCTCATGCCTGTAATCCCAGCACTTTGGGAGGCCAAGGCAAAAGGATCACTTGAGCTCAGGAATTCAAGACCAACCTGGGCAATATAGCCAGAGACCCTGCCACTACTAAAAATAAAATTTAAAAGAAAAAAATGTATTTATAGTATAGATGTGATATTAATGAATAACATAGAAAAGAATCCCTTTCTATGCTTGGCTTTCTGGGGTCTCTGGAAGGAATGGCTCGATCATGGCTGCAGAGTCAGAGGCACTGATGCACATTCAGTGTTACTCATTCAATGGACACATGATTTTTTTTTTTTTTTTTTTTTTTTGAGGTGGAGTTTCGCTCTTGTTGCCCAGGCTGGAGTGCAATGGCACGATCTCAGCTCACTGCAACCTACGCCTCCCGGGTTCAAGTGATTCTCCTGCCTCAGCCTCCTGAGTAGCTGGGATTACAGGCATGCGTCACCACCCCAGCTAGTTTTTTGTATTTTTAGTAGAGACAGGGTTTCTCCATGTTGGTCAGGCTGGTCTTGAACTCCCGACCTCAGGTGATCTGCCCGCCTCGGCCTCCCAAAGTGCTGGAATTACAGACGTGAGCCACTGTGCCCAGCAGGGACGCATGATTTTTGAGCACCTCCTCTGTGACTTATAATGCTGAGCTCCAATCAGCCCATTGCAGGATAGGAGGGGGTGGCTGGGGCTGGGGAGAAACCTGATTCACCAGCTCTTCCCTGAGCCCCTGGTCTCCCTGCCCCACCCTGCTCTATCCTGCAGCGTGGCCAAGAGCCTGGGTGCCAAGACGGTGGCCGCTCGGGCCCTGGAGTGCATGCGTGTGTGCGAGATCCACTCTGAAGTGGTGGAGGACGCCGAGGCTGTGAGCGCTGTGCAGCAGTTTCTGGGTGAGTGAGCCCTGTCCTCCACCTGGGCTCAGAGACCCACGAAGTCCCTGCATCCTCTAGCAAGAGTGTATTCTCTCTTATCTGTATCCTCAGCACCAGGCACTGGCTAGGTGTGCAGTTACTGTGCACTAAGTACACGTCGAGTAGATGGAAGGGGGTGAGGGTAAAGAAGGAGTGTGTCCTGCTGATTCTAGCCCCCAGACTTTTGTACATGCTGCTCCTCTCTCTGGCTGGCCCTGCTCCCTATTGGTTTGATGTGACTGAGAGCTATCAGCCATCACGGCACCTCCTCCAAGAAGCCTCCCCTGATCACCCACCCCACCCTGCCTGGGTTGGGGACCTCCAATGTACCACTCCCTGTATTCATAACCTCCTGGTTCTTATCTCTCTACATCACAGATTGTGAGCCCCATGAGGGCTGGTGTGTCTTAGTCACTGATGTGTCCCTAGGACCTTCCTGGCATAGGGCATGGCAGGTAGTAGGCACTCAATAGATGCTTGTTGATTGAAGGGATGAATGTATGAGTGAATGGAAAGGTGGATAATGGATAGATGGACAGTGGATGGATGGACGGATGGATAATGAAGTGATGGATTGATGAATGGTATAGAAATGAATGGATGGATGGACACATTGATTAATGAACGTGTTGATGGATGGACATACAGTCAAATGATGGATAGGGGAATGGATGGATGGCTGTAAATGGGTGGATGGATGGATATGTTGATGGATATGTACACTGATGGATGGACAGATAGATAGTCTAATGATGGATAGAGGAATGGATGGATGGATAGAGAGATAAAAGGTGGATGGGTGGAGGGATAGGAGGCCAGGCTGATGGATGGGGAGAGCGTGAGACAAGTGATGGATTGCCAGCAGAGCAGATGAATGGCTGACTGGCTGGAGAGATGGCTGCAAGGATCTGCAGTGCCCAGGGCCTGCTGAGCACCAAGTGGTTCTTCTTCCCTTTCCCTCTTCTCTCCATTCCCCTGATCCCGGCAGATGATGAGCGTATGCTGGTGGAGCCTGCCTGTGGGGCAGCCTTAGCAGCCATCTACTCAGGCCTCCTGGGGAGGCTCCAGGCCAAGGGCTGCCTGCCGCCTTCCCTGACTTCAGTTGTGGTCATTGTGTGTGGAGGTAACAACATCAACAGCCGAGAGCTGCAGGTTCTGAAAACCCACCTGGGCCAGGTGTGAGGGGTCCCAGCCTGGCCCCAAAGACCGCTGAGAGGCCCATGGACACTCCTGTGGCTTGATGAGGAGGGCTCAGTGCTGGTGGATGGCAGTGGAAGCTGCCCTGTGCAACTGTGCTGGCTGCCTCCTGAAGGAAGCCCTCCAGGACTGCTCCTTTTGACTCTCGGACAACTCCAGCCAATAAACACTTTCTGAGTTGAGTTTGTGACTGCTATGGATCCTATCTTTCCATGTCAATGAGCTCACAGGAGACACACTACAGTCCTGTTGCCACTTCTGTAATAAAGTGACTCCAAGTCCCATCTTAGGCAACAAAGCCAAGACTTGAAAACCTCAGTCTCTAAAGAATTCAACCACTCTGAGATCTTAAATGGGCTTCCTTTACCTAGCGGACCAGCCCAGGTTGACCAGGTCAGGAAGGAGAGGGAGACGTTCTATCACTTCTCAGGCCTAGGCAGGAGAGGAAAATAACACCAGTCTTCATCCAGTGCTTGTTATATACCAGAAACTCTGCTAAGAACTTTCTATTCATTGTCTTCTTTAACATTCACAAAGGTACTAGGAAGTAAAACTATTATCACCATCCCCATTTTACACATGTGGAAACTGAGGCTCGGAAAGTTTACATAACTTGCCCAAGATCACATATCTAGGATATGTGATCACTTATCTCACTCTCCATCCATCAACCTGATCACCTATCCCTCCAACTATCCATCTTTTATCTCTCTATCCATCCATCCATTCATCTACCCGTTATTAGACTGTCTGTCCATCCATCAGTGTATCAATCCATCCATTCATCCATCCCTAATCCATTCATCCATAATCCATCCATCCATTCATTCATAAGACATCTACCCATCCATCCATCAATTCCTCTATCATTAGACTGTCTGTCTGTCTATCCATCGGTGTATCAATCCATCCATTCATCCATCCATAATCCATTCATCCATAATTCATCCATCCATTCATTCACAAGCCATCCACCCATCCATCCATCAATTCCTCTATCATTAGACTGTCTATCCATCAGTGTATCCATCCATCCACATATCCATCCATTCATCTATAATCCATCCATCCATCCATCCATCCATCCATCCATCCATCCATCCATTCCTCTATCCATCATTAGACTGTCTGTCCATCCATCAGTGTGTCCATCCATTCACATATCCATCCATTCGTCTATAGTCCATCCACCCATCCATTCATTCATCCATCCATTTCTCTATCCATCAATAGACTGTCTTTCTCTCCATCCATCAGTGTATCCATCCATCCACATATCCATCCATTCATCTATAGTCCATTCATCCATCTATAATCCATTAATTCATCATCCTCTTTCATTAGACTGTCCATTCATCAGTGTATCAGTCCATCAACATATCCATCCATTCATCCATCCATCCATCCATCCATCCATCCATCCATCCATCCATCCATTCATACATTGATACATTCATCCATCTAGCCATCATTAGACCATCTGTCTGTCCATCCACCAGTGTATCCATCAATTGACATCTATCCAGGTTCAAACTGATTTTCAGGGTCACTCTCGATCTGAACTCTCTGTGTGGGGGTGGGTGGTGGTGGAATATTGAGGAAAGGGTAGGTGGGTCTGGACGCACCTGTGGGTCATGGGCAGAGGCAGGTTCTGTGCCTGTAATTGGGAACCTCCGACTTCTGGGAAGTCTCTCTTAGAAGGGGATGGAAAGTTGTGCTCCTTTGAGCCACAGGGGGGCAGCAAAGTGTCTCCTATGGGGAAGGCTGGCTCCAGGCAGGAGAGACCCTCTCCTTGGGTTCTCCTGGTGGCTACCTCTTGTGGGGCCCTCACCCCAGCTGGGCATGCTGAGGTCCACATGGTTGTGGCATGCAGGAACCTTTTCCAACCCCTCACCAGCCTGCCGGGAAGCAAAACTCAGAGAGTGCAGGGTCTGTGCAGCATCACAGGCCCTGGCAGAACTTGGATCCTGGCCCCCCAGCGACGCCCTCTCTCCTGACTCATGTGGGCTGTATGACCTTGGGCTAGTGCCTTCCCTTCTCCAGGCCTCAGGCAGCACCTCGTGCTGTAGGAGGCCCACTTTCCACTTCCCACCTCTTTTCCTTTGTTCAAGCTGTTCCCTTTGCCAGATGCCTCCTCCTTTTTCTTCTTTGTTTTTTAGGGACGGGGCCTCGCTCTGTTGCTCAGGCTGAAGTGCAGTGGCAGGATCATTAACTCACTGCAGCTGCGAACTCCTGGGCTCAAGGGATCCTTCTGCCTCAGCCTCCCGAGTAGGTGGGACCACAGGCATGTGCCACCATGCCCGGCCAATTTTAAAGTATTTTTTGTAGAGATGTGGTCTTGCTCTGTTGCCCAGGCTGGTCTTGAACTCCTGGGCTCAAGCCATCTTCCTGTCTTGGCCTCCCAAAGTGCTGGGATTACAGGCACCATGCCAACCCCTCCTTTTCTGAAGAGCAAGATTTGAGAGTGACCGTGACGTCCCTCTGTGCCCCTGCTGCCTTGGTCTCATTTTCTCTTTAACTCCAGACGCAGCTCTCGGTAGCCGGGGACCACCCCCCTCAACCCCGCCACCCATCAGCTCCAGAAACCCCCAGGAGCCAGCCGCATTTGCTTGGAGTCATGCTTTGTGAATTCTGCAAACACAGGAGACATTAAGAGCACCAGAGCTAGACACAGTCAGACCTGAGCCTGGAATCTGTTCCTGCTTAGCAGCCTGGGCATCTTGAGCAAAGGATGCTCCTTCTCAGTGCCTCAGTGTCCTCATCCATAACATAGGTGATTGGAGGATTGTTACTGTGGGCACGACATAGCTAGTCTTTCAATAAATGTCCATTTTTACTGTCTCCTGAGCATTCTTCCCCAAACAATGAGAGGAACTAGAATTTATTCATGTATTGAGCACCTACAGTATGCTATGGTCTTCAGCAGCTGTTTCATTTAATAACCCACTTGGTAGATACTATTATTATCCCCATTTTTGCAGACGAGGAAACTGGGGCATGGAGTAGTTCAGCCACTTAGTCTGGGTCATCCAGCTGTATGGGAGCCCTGATATGTAGAAATCTGAGGCTCATGTGTCTAACCACTCAGGCTCGTACACCTCCTTTCCTTTGCTTAAGCTCTGTCCCCTGCCTGCCGTGCCTGCTATGCTTCTGAATCCTACACGTTCTTCACAGCCCAGTGTGAGTGCAGCCTCCTCCCTGAAGCCTCCCTGGATTGGTTCAGCCAGTGATGATAGTCCCCCAACCCATGCTCCTCCAGATGAGCTGCAGAGCCCACCTCAGCTCCAGGTGTTCTGTCTCCCAGCCGGGCCTCCCCACCCACGGTCTTGTGCTGTTGGCTCCCCTCCTGGGAGACTTGTCAGCTGCTGTTTGCTTCTCTCTTGGTCTCAACGAGTTAGAGATAAGAAGCCGAGGGGGCTGTTGACCCTGTCCAGATAACACATGTCAGTTAACTCAGTTTAGCCCTTCCTGGTTGACACCCAAGGAACACCAAGAGCAGGGATGAGGCACAGGGAGAGAGCCAGGAGATAGGGGAGTGTTTGAAGCTGAGGTTATGGCTGCTATGACTTATAGCAGGGACAGGTTCCAAAGGCAGAGGCTCTTCCAATTCTGCCTTTGCCTTCTTGGTCTCTCAGCTGGGGAAATGGGGAGCAGGGGCCTCTCTGTGTTTGTCTAGGCTGCATAAAAAACACTGCAAACTGGGCCACCAGGTGTGTGTACCTGCCTGAGATATGCCCAGCCTCCCACCCTAGCTGGGGTCCCTCTCCTGAATCTGGGGGCCTCTTTGGCTCCCTGTGGCTTCTAGCAGCTGAGGCTCCCTGTGTCCCCTCCCCAGGATGACCCTAACACCTCTGCCTCCAGGGACCTCACCTCCATCTAGTCCTTCTTCCTAGTTTTAAAGCCAGGTGACAGGGAGGCTTGGAATCTCGCCTTTCGTTCTGAGGTGCCCTCACCCCAGAGCTGGCCCCACGCAGGGCAGGGACATGAGGAGGGGGACCCAGGTTCAGGCCTGCTCCTCCCCAACCCCGTCCTCAGCCTTGGCAGACGCCCAGTTCAGGGCAGAGTAAATGCCCCAGCACCTGCCGAGGATGGTCTGACTCTCATGTGGGGAAGTGATGACTCAGACTGACTTTGTGTCTTGGTCCATTTGGGCTGCTATAACAAAATGCCATAAATGGGGTGGCTTATAAACAACGGAAATGCATCTTCACAGTTCTGGAGGCTGGGAAGTCCAAGACCAAGATACTGGTCTTGGTGTCTGGTGAGGACCTGTGCCCTCATCAACAGCCATCTTCTCACATTGCCCTCCCGTGGTGGAAGGATGTCTCTCAGACCTCTCTTATTTTTATTTTTTTATTTTTTAGATGGAGTCTCACTCTGTTGGCCAGTCTGGAGTGCAGTGGTGTGATCTCGGCTCATTGCAACCTCCTCCTCCTGGGTTCAAGTGATTCTTGTACCTCAGCCTCCTGAATAGCTAGGATTACAGGCACAGGCCACCATGCCTGGCTAATTTTTATATTTTTGGTGGAGATGGGGTTTTGCCATGTTGGCCAGGCTGGTCTGGAACTCCTGACCTCAAGTGATCTGCCTGCCTCAGCCTCCCAAAGTGCTGGGATTACAGGTGTGAACCACTGTGCCTGGCCTCAGACCTCTCTTATAAGGCACTGATCCTTTCATAAAGGTCCTCTCCCCATGACCTAATCATCCCCCAAAGCCCCCAGCTCCTAAAACCATGCGGGTCAGGGTTTCAACTTGTGAATTTTGGATGGACACAAACATTTAGACCACAACACTTTGTATCCTAAGTCCCCTCTGTGGTTGTGTGTGCACCTGTGTAGTTGTGTACCTGGATGGATGTGTGTTTGCCTCCACGAGTGCATGAATACTTGTGTCAACGTTGATGAGGGAATAAACACAGTAATTGAGGGCTACTTGATTTCCCCCTTAATGTGGTGTTTCACATTGTTGCATTTGGGACTTGTGATGTAATCACTAGCCAGACATCAAACTTGGATGTCTACAGTGAAGCAGCCTGGGGGCTAGACACTAAGGAGTGATGAGGACTGGAGCCAAATGGAGGGCTTATGCTCTGTCTAAAGGACTTAGCCACTATTCAGCTCCAGCCAATTGCAGGCCCAACATAACACATCTCCCAATTTCATAGTGTTCACTCAAAATTAAAGCCATTTGGGAAATACTGTTTGTTCCATTTGCCCATGTATTCATATAAAGGCTCTGACAAGTCCTGCAGGAAAGTTACTGAATCTGGAGGAGGAGTGTGTGACCTCAACCTGAGCCAATCAGAGCATTACATTTTCCATGCTCATGGTGATTGGTTCAAGAGTGGGCCAGGAGCCAAGCTGTCCAATCAGAGTGGCCCTCAGGACTTTAGCTGGGAATAGGGGGGCACCCATAGCTGTTCATTTCTGTAAGCCAGTAAATGTCCCTTTCTGCACAAACCTGGATCTCCTGTCATAGGCTGAAAGGATCCCGATGGATGGGGTACACACTTCATTTTTTTTTTTTTTTTGAGACGCAGTCTCGCTCTGTCACCCAGGCTGGAGTGCAGTGGCCGGATCTCAGCTCACTGCAAGCTCCGCCTCCTGGGTTTCCGCCATTCTCCTGCCTCAGCCTCCCGAGTAGCTGGGACTACAGGCGCCCGCCACCTCGCCCGGCTATTTTTTTGTATTTTTTAGTAGAGACGGGGTTTCACCGTGTTAGCCAGGATGGTCTCCATCTTCTGATCTCGTGATCCACCCGTCTCGGCCTCCCAAAGTGCTGGGATTACAGGCGTGAGCCCCTGCGCCCGGCCTGGTACACACTTCATACATGTCTGCTGGATTGAATTGATTTGCTTCGAGCTGCCTGGATTTGAGTCTTATCTCAGGTTGGCCCTCAGCGAAATGAGGGCAATCTTCTCTTTGGATCCACTTTTTGTATTTGCTCCGAGGAACCTGGGAGTTCATGCCGTTTGCCCTTACAAGAAGAGCAAAGTAAAACTCAATGTCATATTGCTAAGGAGTTGGTCAGCAGTATTTTATGAAGATAGGGAGATTTTAAAAATCAGATTGGGTAAAAGTCTCTTTTGGAAGTGACTGGTGTAAATAATGGTTAGGGCTGGGGTAACCCAGAGACACCTCCAACATTTAAAATTCAAGCCTGTTAGGAAGACAGTTTCCTAATTTTATTTTATTTTATTTTATTTATTTATTTATTTTTTTGTGGCGAGTCTCACTGTCGCCCAGGCTGGAGTGCAGTGGCACAATCTCAGCTCACTGCAACCTCCACCTCCCGAGTTCAAGCAATTCTCCTCCTTCAGCCTCCCGAGTAGCTGAGATTACAAGAGCGCACCACCACGTCTAACTAATTTTTCTGTCTTTGGTAGAGACGGGGTTTTACCCAGGTTGGCCAGAGTGGTTTTGAACTCCTGGCTCAAAGTGATCCACCTGGCTTGGCTTCCCAAAGTGCTGGGGTTACAGACGTGAGCCACCGCGCTCAGCCGTTTCCTAATTTTCCATCCACCTTAGGGGCTCGGAAAATTACTCTGAGTTGGAGCCTCCTGCCTAAGCTTCCCGGAGGCCTGGCAGAGCAAACATGCTGACGGTGAGGAGCATGGTGAGGTCCAGAGATGGGCAGCTGCTCACTCCAGGATGCCTGGTGTGGGGACCCAAGGGTCTTTCCACTTGCCTGGTGGGATGCTTTGTTGTCATGGGGACAGAGAGCGATTGATTGGGGACCTCCAGGTCCAGCTCCTCCAGGGCTTTCTGGGTCAGACTGGACACCTCGTGTCCCATGGCAGGGGCATTTGGGAGATCCATTCTGGACCTGCACACCTATTTCCATTACTTTGTGTTTCTGGTTCATTTCAGAATGAACGAATGAGTGAGTATATCAGTTAGGGTTTGGTTCGGTTTGACAATTCAAGAAACACAAGATAAGAGACTTAAACAGAATAGAAGTTTGTTTCTCTTTCACTTAAAAGTTTGGAAGTAAGGCTGGAAGCAGTGGCTCATGCTTTTAATTCCAGCACTTTGGGATGCTGAGGTGGGCAGATCACTTGAGGTTTGGAGTTTGAGACCAGCCTGACCAACATGGTGAAGCCCTGTCTCTACTAAAAATATAAAAATTAGCTGGGTATGGGGGCCCATGCCTGTAATCCCAGCTACTTGGGAGGCTGAGGCAGGAGAATCGCTTGAACCTGGAAGGTGGAGGCTGCAGGCAGCTGAGATTGCGCCACTGTACTCTAGCCTAGGTGACAAAGGGAGACTCAAACAAACAAACAAAAAATAAATAAACAAATACAAGTTTGGAATTAAGCACTCCAAGGCCGGTGTTGTGTCCACTGGTGTCAGGGACTCAGACTCCTTTGCTCTGCTTGCGTGGCCGTGACTGGCTTCCACTCCCGTGGTCACCTCATGGTCCCAAGTGGATGCTGGAGAGACAGCCACTGTATGCTAATCCCAGGCAGCAGGAAGGAGGAGGAGATGAAGAAGGGAACCTTCCTTCTCTTTAAGGACACTTAAAATAGTTGCTACACACTAATTCTGCTCATAGCTCATTGGTCAGAACTTAGTCATGTGCCGTAACTAGCTGCAAAGGTGGCTGAAAAATGTAGTCTCTATAAAAGTCAGCCATGCTACTGAGCCAAAGTCAGAGGCTCTGCTATAGAGGAAGATGAATAGAATGGGCCAGGCACAGTGGCTCATTCCTGTAATCCCAGCACTTTGTGAGGCCAAGATGGGCGGATTGCTTGAGGCCAGGAGTTTGAGACCAGCCTGGGCAACATGGTGAAACCCCATCTCCACTAAAATTACAAGAATTAGCTGGACATAGTGGTGTGCTCTACCATGCTACTCGGGAGGCTAAGGCACGAGAATCACTGAACCCAGGAGGAGGAGGTTGCAGTGAGCCAAGATTGTGCCATTGCACTCCAGCCTCGGCGATAGAACAAAATTCTGCCTGAAAAAAAAAAACCAAACCAAAACCAAAAAACAACAACAACAACAAAAAAAACCAAGAATAGAATGGATATTGAGGATGACAAGAAGTCTTTGCCATACGGAGCAAATGTGTAAGGGTATAGGTTAACTTGCTATAATAAAAAGATCTAAAACTACAGTGTTATTTCAGGGCAGGGAGGCAGCTCTGCTCCACAAGGAAATACCGGGAACCAGGCAGGTTCTTTCTATTCTGTTGCTTCACCGTATCTTGAAACGTTGTTCTCATGTGTCTGGTCAAAATTGGTGCATAATTACCAAGGCTGCAGTAAGGGGAAAGAGAAAGTAGAGGGCAAGATGTTTCCTTTTAAGGGCATTACCCGGATGTGGCACACTTCCCTCCTGCTCACAGCCCATTGGCCAAGACCCAATCACCCAGCTGTAAGAAAGTATGGGTAATGTAGTCTCTAGCTGGGAGGACACTTAGCCAGCTAAAGCTCAGCGTTCAATTTCTAAAAAGAAGACTTGGGACTAGAGGGTAACTAGCAGTCTCTACTACAATGAAGAAGGAAGGAGTGGATGAGTGAGTGGCTGTGGATGAGGAGGTGGGACTCCAGGTGAGCTAAAATCTCTCTGCTCTGGGATAAGCTGCCTGGAGGACCAGCTCCGGACTGATCTCTGTTTGATTGGGTAGCCCTGGGAAGGGCCCTGGAGGCTTAGACCAGGTCATGTGGTTTGCATGAAAAGGCAACAAGTTTGGATAAATTAAGAAGGTGAAGTCAACACAACTTAGTAATTGATTGGAAAGGGGGTGGGCCAAGGGTGGCCTCCAAGTTTGGCTTGGGCAACCATCTGTGTAGATGTCTGACGGGGGATCCAAAAGGAGGGAGTAAAAGGGGTTGGGGAATGAAGAGCCTAGGGATCCATCTGGTCATTTATTTAGCAAATATTTATTAAGCACCTACTCTGTGCCAGGCATACATACAGGATACAGCAAAAGCCCTGGCCTCAGGAAGCTTACATTCTAATGGAAAGAGACAGACAATGGCAAAGCCCCAAATAAAAATACACTGTGTCAGATACTGATAGGGGGTTTGCAGAAAGATGAGACAGGATAAGGGGAGAGAGAATGGCAAGAAAGGGGTGGGGGGCTATTTATTGTGTTGGAATATTTTCAACAAATCCTAAACATTACACTGTTTTACTCATCAAGTATATCAGTATGGATCTCTAACAGATAAGAAAAAAAAAAGTCCTGCCTGAGCAACATAGAGAGACCCCATCTCTACAAAAAACACAACATTTTAGCCAGGTGTTGTGACTCATGCCTGTAGTCCTCAGCTACTTGGGAGGCTGGGGCAGGAGGATCACTTAAGCCCAGGAGTTCAAAGCTGCAGTGAGTTGTGATTGTGCTACTGTACTCCAGCCTGGGTGACAAAACGAGATCTTGTCTTAAAAAAGAAAGACAAGATTGGGTGCGGTGGCTCACGCCTGTAATCCCAGCACTTTGAGAGGCCGAGGCCGAGGTCAGGAGTTTGAGACCAGCCTGACCAATATGGTGAAACCCTGTCTCTACTAAAAATACACAAATTAGCTGGCTGCGGTGTCGCACACCTGTAATCCCAGCTACTTGGGAGGCTGAGGCAGGAGAATTGCTAAGACCCGGGAGGCTGATGTTGTAGTGAGCTGAGATTGCATCACTGTACTCCAACCTGGGCAACAAAAGCAAAACTCCATCTCAAAAAAAACCAACAAAACAAAACCCAGAAAGGGGGGTTGGGGGTGGTAGGAGAGTGGAGGGAGGGGGAGAGAGAGAGAGAGAGAGAGAGAGAGAGAGAGAGAGAGAGAGAGAGAGAGAGAATTAGTTTGTTGGATCAGAATCTAAATAGTTTTCATGTTGCATTTTGTTTTTGTTTTTTCTAAAACAGAGCGAATGTCTTGATATATTGCCCAAACTGGTTTCTAACTCCTGGGCTCAAGTGATCTCGCCTCAGCCTCCCAAAGTGCTGGGATTACAGCCACAGGCCACCGCTCCTGGCCCATGTTGCGTTTGATTGCTCTGTTTCTTACGTCTCTTAATTTATTACAGTTAGCTGAGAGAGAGTGATCAAAGAAGGCCTCTTTGAAAAGGTGAAGTTCGAGCTGAGGCTGGAAAGAAATGAAGGAGGAGGCATGTGGGTCACGCAGGGGAAACAGCATGTGCAAATGTCCTGGGGTGGGAATGTGCGAGGAGGCCAGGGTGGCTGCAGGGAAGGGGTGAGGGGAGAATAGTAGAAGATAATAGAAGACAGACAGAGCATGGGGGAGGGGTCAACAGAAAGGATACCGGATCATGAAAGACTTTGCAGGGCTTTGGTTCTTCCTGAGCATGAGGGAAGTCCTGGAAGAGTTCAGCATGAGACATCTCCCCTGCCTGCCTCCCTTCAGTCTTGATTTCCATGTCCTGTCCTGGGCATCCTTTGCCTCTGCAGTGGACGTTACTGGTGCCCTCCACTCCTGGATTCGGATCCTTTAACCAGGTAGGTGCAATCATCCCCCAGCCGCTGGGATGTGTTGGCTGCTAACAGACTTCAGCTGCACCCTGTCCAGAGAATTACCCATGGGGGTCCCTTTGTCCAGAGATGTGTGGGGTCACAGCTGCCTGCGGGTGGCCCACAGCCAGTGACTGGCTAATATAGACATATATTAATAAAAAATACAGACAGCCCCTCCTGGGCTGGGCGCAGTGGCCCATACCTGTAATCCCAGAACTTTGGGAGGCCGAGGTGGGCGGATCACCTGAGGTCAGGAGTTCGAGACTGGCAGACATGGTGAAACCCCATCTCTACTAAAAATACAAAAAATTAGCCAGGCGGTGGCAGGCACCTGTAGTCCCAGTTACTTGAGAAACTGAGGCACAATACTCACTTGAACCTGGGAGGCGGAGGTTGCAGTGAGCTGAGATTGTGCCACTGCACTCCAGCCTGGGTGACAGAGCAAGACTCTGTCTGGAAGAAAACGAAGAAGAAGAAGAAAGAAGTAAGAAGAAAGAAGGAAGAAGGAAGAAGGAAAAGCAGATCCCCTCATTTCAAAGTGGGGCAACCCCATGGGTACCATTCAGGGTCCAGACTCCACCTGAACTTGTGTCTGAGCCTGGCTTCCCCACATCTCTCTATTCTGCTCCTCTCATTCATTCTACTGGGAGCGCCCCCGCCTTAGTAAGCCACGTGCCCAGAATCCCCATCTCAGCCTCTGCTTGTAGAAAACCCAATGTAAATGAACACTCTCCACCTTACCCCTGTCCCATTGGCCTCTCTCTTCCCCGGTGTTTGTGCTTTTTAAACTCCACCAAAAATGTCACGGGCAGGTTTCTTGCTTTGCTTCCAAACTCCCTGATAAATTCCGCTGGCTGGGCAACCCCAGGAGAGGTTTTCTGGAGCAAGAAACCCCATAAATCACCCTGCTGCCACTCCGGTGTGGGCAATATCTTATGTAAAAAGGTGTTTCCTGGGAGTGCCACAGGCAGGAGAATCCTATTACAAGCTGCCCCATTAATTATAAAGAGTCAAGTCGACCCTTTACTGCGATTTTTTATCTTAAGTCCGAAAACTGATCACCTTCGCCAATCCTTCCCTTCCAAAAAGATCTGAAAAACAAAATCAGTGTTTGAAGAACAAATACCAAACTTTCTCCTTTTAGGGTAGAGCCAGCAGAGAGAGAGGCGAGTGAGAAAAGACCTTTTTTATGTTCTTTTAAGGTAAAAGTGAATGGGGACTTCGCCTGCGTGTGGCATATTTCTTTGACCACCTCAGCTCTTGGAGGTGGGTTCTATAATTTGACCCATATTACAGATGAAGAAAACGGAGGTTAAACTGAAATTACATGGTTGGCCCATTCTTCTGAGATGGTGAGACGGGCAGAATATAGGCCAGCCAGGTATGTAAAAATGTGGGTTCAAATCCCACCTCTGCTCCCTACTAGCTAGGACCCTGAGCAGGTGCATTCACCTCTCTGAGCCTCAGTTTCCTTTGCTGCTTAATGGGGAATGAAAGCATCCCTCAAAGGCTTCGAGGGAGAAGATGCACCATTGTGTACACAAAAGACACCAACAGACTCGTCCCTCACCTGAGGGAAGCAGCAGCCTCCCCCCGGCCTCCCTGCTGCTAGTCTTCAGGCTGGTACCCCCAATTGAATTGGCACCCGGAAGTCAGAAGTCAGGGTAGTCTCTTTTGTTTGTTTGGTCAGAGCCTTGCTCTGTTGCCCAGGCTGGAGTGCAGTGGTGTGATCACGGTTCATTGCAGCCTTGGACTCTTGGGCTCAAACAATCCTCCTGCCTCAGCCTCTGGAGTAGCTTGGTCCATAGGTGTGCAACATACCCACCTCTTAGCTTATTATAAAATTTATATACATATAATATATGTAATATATATTATATACAATATGTTATATGTAAATATACAATATATAACATATATAATATGCAATATATTATATATAACATGTTATGTATAATACATACAATACATATAATATATGTAATGTATTATGTATGTTATATATAATATATGTGATATGTATATATTATATATATATTTTGGGGGGGCAGGCATGGTGGCTCATGCCTGTAATTCCAGCACTTTGGGAGGCTGAAGTGAATGGATCACTTGAGCCCATGAATTTGAGACCAGCCTGGGCAACCTAGCAAGACCTTGTCTCCACAAATAATAACAAGATTAGCTGAGTGTCATGTCACATGCCTATCGCTCCAGCTATTTCAGAGGCTGAGGTAGAAGGATTGCTTGAGCCTGGGAGGTTGAGGGTGCAGTGAGCTGTGATTGCATCACTGCACTCCAGCCTGGGCAGCAGAGTGAGACCCTGACTCAAAAACCAAAACCAAAACCAAAGAACTATTTATTTTTGTTACTAAGCTTTTGGTGCCCCCGCTACATTTTGCACTCAAGGTGAGTACCCCACTTGTACTCTGGGCCATCCTTGCCGAGTACCCGTCCCATCACCCAGTTTCTCAATCTCATCACTCTCTCTTCCTACCATGATTTGAAGTTATTGCTCCCTTTCTCCTTTGGTTACTGTCTGTGTCCCCTCATAGAATATTAGCTCTGTGGGGACTGGGACCAAAGTCTATTCTACTTACGTGGAGCCCAGGAAGTCCAGGGAGTGCCTAGTGTACACTAAGCCATTAAAAAATGTTTGCTGAATAATCGAATGAATGAACAAATGAAGAGAAGGTTCAGGAAGTCGGGCATCGCCTTTCTTTTTTTCTTTTTTTTGAGAGACAGGGTCTTGCTCTGTAACCCAGGATGGAGTGCAGTAGAGTGATCATAACTCACTGCAGCCTCAACCTGAAATCAGACAAGTCAGAGGTCTGCACAACTTGGCTCCAGGGTCTTTGGTGCACTTTCCACCCACATACTTCAGATGAAGAGACTGAGGCCCAGAGAGGGAAGTAACCTTGTTGCAGTTACACAGCACAAACATGGCAAAGCCATTGCCAAACTGAAAATCCCATGGGGCTGTGTGGTTACTATAGAGAGACCTCCAGTGACCTGGAGTGGGCCAGCTGGGGATCAGCTGTCTCTGAGTAGGCATATTCCTGAAATATCATCCCCAAACCCGTATTGCCACCTAGGGTTTTGCCAGATCCCCATGAGTCATCTTTTTTTTTTTTTTTTTTTCCTAGAGAGGCAGGGTCTTGCTCTGTTGCCCAGGCTGGCATGCAGTGAAGTGATTATAGCTCACTGCAGCCTGAACGTCCTGGGCTCCAGAGATCCTCCCACCTCAACCTCCCAAGTAGCTGGGATCACAGGCATTCACCACCGTACCAGGCTGATTTTTACATTTTTTTTGTAGAGTCTCACTGTGTTGTCCAGGCTGGTCTTGAACTCCTGGGCTCAAAAGATTCTCCTGCTTCAGCCTCCCAAAGTGCTGGGATTACAGGTATGCAACATGGTGCCTGGCCTCATGCATCATCTTTACTATTCCCTCATTCACATTTTTCTTGAAGCTTTCAATACTGTTAAAAAGAAAATGGTATCACCACTCTAAATGGAGAAACAGTATCACTTCCCAGAATTAGACACTATGTATGGAAATAGATACAATGAAAAACAAAACTATATTGTTACATAGTTACTAGCTTCTGCCCACCAAGTCTCCAAGCCTGAGCCTATGGTCGCCTGGATAAGCAAGTGTTATAGGGCACTTAAGACATGCTAAACCCCAACAGAGATTCTCCTTAAAACAATCAGAAGTGCTGAAGGAGAGCTGGAAGGAGAGTGACTTCCTCATGGAATGTTAGGCATCTCTGAAAATACCTGGTTCTCCAGAGGTCCCCATCCCACACTTCAGGAAACCCTGCCTTGGTGGGAGCATCACATAATGAGGCCTGATCTTTATTTCAGGGACCACCCCTGCCAAAAAAAGGGTGCAAAGCAAACTCTTTCTTCAACAATACCTGCAGTCAGAAGCTAAAACCAGACAACCTGCAACTGGTATTATAACACAGACTCTCAAACACTCTTCGTTAGGCATGAGGTTTTGTGTTTAGCTGGGCTTGAGTCTTCCTTAAATCTCAGAGTATAACAAAACTGTATTTTGTTTCCTTCAGATTTTTGTTTGTTTGTTTGTTTTTGGAGACAGAGTCTGCTCTGTTGCCCAGGCTGGAGTGCAGTGATGGGATCTTGGTTCACTGCAACCTCTGCCTCCTAGGTTCAAGTGATTCTGGTGCCTCAGCCTCCTGAGTGGCTGGGATTACATGCGTGCACCACTACGCCCAACTAGTTTCTGTATTTTTAGTAGAGACGGGGTTTCATCATGTTGGCTAGGCCGGTCTCGAACTCCTGACCTCAAGTGATCCACCTTCCTTAGCCTCCTAAAGTGTTGAGATTACAGGCGTGAGCCACTGTGCCTGGCCCTTCTTCATATTTTAATAAGCATAACATAAAATTAACCATTTTAAAATAAACAATTCAGAGGCATTTAGTGCATTCACAAGGCTGTGCAGTCACCTCTTCTGTCTAGTTCCAGAATATTTCATCACATGGAAAGGAAACCCTGTATCAACTTAGTAGCCAGTCCCTATTTCCCCTCCCCCTACCCCCTGGCAACCACCAATCCACTTTCTGCTTCCATGGTTTTACCTATTTTGGATATTTCCTATAAGTGGAATCCTATAATGTGTAATTTTCTTCTGACTGACTTCTTTAAATCAGTGTAAAATTTTCAAAGTTCATCCATGTTGTATCAAGATGTATCTGCATTTCATTCCTTTTTATGGCTGGATCATATTCGATTGTATGGATATACCACATTTTATCTTTAATTAGTTAATTAATTAATTATTATTATTATTATTATTGAGACAGAGTTTTGCTCTGTTGCCCAGACTGGATTGCAGTGGTGCGATCATGGCTCACTGCAGCCTCGACCTCCCAGGCTCAAGCAATCCTCCTATCTCAGCCTTCCGAGTGGCTGGGACCACAGGCATGAGCCAGCATACCCAGTGAATTTTTGTGTTTTTTAAAATTTTTTTATAGGGATGGGTTTTTGCCATGTTCCCCAGGCTGGTCTTGATCTCCTGAACTCAAGCAATCCTCCCGCCTTAGCATCTCAAAGTGCGGAGATTACAGGCATGAGCCATCATGCCCGGCCCATGTTTTATTTATCTATTCATCTCCTGATGATGCATTTATTTTTAATTTTATTTAAGACAAGGTCTCACTCCGTCATGTAGGCTGGAGTGCAATGGTACACCCATAGTCATTACAACTTCAACCTCCTGAGTTCCAGTGATGCTCCCACCTCAGCATCCTGAGTAGCTGGGACTACCACCATACTTGGCTAACTTTTACATTATACATTTTTAATGTTTTTTGTAGAGATGGGGTCTCAGTATATTGCCTAGGCTGGTCTCAACTCTTAGGCTCAAGCAATCCTCCCACCCAAGCCTCCCCAAGTGCTGAGATGACAGGCATGAGCCACTGCACCCAGCCACATTTCTTTTTTAAAAGATGTCAGATTATTCTCCACTAGGCCTTGACCTCTTACTATGTGTCAGACCCAGTATCTCTCTCTCTTTTTTTTTTTTTTTAAATGGAGTCTTGCTCTGTCACCCAGGCTGGAATGCAGTAGTGTGATCTCAGCTCACTGCAACCTCTACCTCCCGGGTTCAAGCTGGGATCACAGGCACACACCACTACACCTGGCTAATGTTTTTTGTATTTTTAATAGATATGGGGTTTTACCATGTTGGCCAGGCTGGTGTTGAACTTCTGATCTCAAGTGATCCACCCACCTCAGCCTCCCAAAATGCTGGGATTGTAGGCATGAGCCACTGCACCCAACTCCCAGTCTTATCTTCATAGGCCCCATAATTTTCCATTAGGCAGCATTGGTAATCTTGAAGTATATTCTGAAAAGTAATAAACTACATGTTTGTCCAATAGGCTGTGAAGTTAGTCTTTTTTTTTTTTTTTGAGATGGAGTCTCACTCTGGTCCCCCAGGCTGGAGTGCAATGGCACGATCTTGGCTCACTGCAACCTCTGCCTCCTGGGTTCAAGCGATTCTCCTGCCTTAGCCTCCTGAGTATCTGGGTTTACAGGCGCCTGCCACCATGCCTGGCTAATTTTTGTATTTTTAGTAGAGACGGGGTTTCACCATGTTGGCCAGGCTGGTCTCGAACTCCTCAGGTGATCCACCCGCCTCAGCCTCCCAAAGTGCTGGGATTACAGGCTTGAGCCACCGCACCCGGCCAAGTCTTTGTTTTAAAAAATGTTTTAAGCACTTCCTCAAAGCAGAAAAAAGAATAGATAATAATGACAGCATCCAATGAATGGCCATTGTTATTATTACTATATTATTATTATTATTTCATTTTTGTGTTTATTACTATTGGCCAGCTCTCTGACAGGCACTGTGTTTAGACTATGACACATATGGCCTTATTTAACCCTTATGATGAAACTTTTTTTTTTTTTTTTTTTTTTTTTTTTTTTGAGACGGAGTCTTGCGCTGTCACCCAGGCTGGAGTGCAGTGGCTGGATCTCAGCTCACTGCAAGCTCCGCCTCCCGGGTTCACGCCATTCTCCTGCCTCAGCCTCCCGAGTAGCTGGGACTACAGGCGTCCGCCACCTCGGCCGGCTAGTTTTTTTGTATTTTTTAGTAGAGACGGGGTTTCACCGTGTTAACCAGGATGGTCTCGATCTCCTGACCTCGTGATCCGCCTGTCTCGGCCTCCCAAAGTGCTGGGATTACAGGCTTGAGCCACCGCGCCCGGCCCTTATGATGAAACTTGAAGTCAGATGTTTTTGTGCTCTTTTTATAGGGCCTTGCAAAGCTGAGGCTCAGAGATACTGTGTACCTAATGTGAGGTCACATGGTCCCTGGTCTCAAGTTGGGATGGAGACACAAACACAATGTGGGTTGAGGTGCTACAATGGAGGAAGACATGGACAGGAATACCGCAGGTGCCCAGGAGGGCATCACTAGCTCAGCCAGCTACTTCCTTCCTCTACACTTACTCAGCTAGACCACAGAGCTGGGGATCTCAGCTGTTTCCGAACAAAGAAAAGTTACACCATAAGGTTTTCCTGCAGTGAAAAAGGGATCATGGAGAATCTGGGTGTGATTTCCAAGCCACTGCTCCAAAAATGAAGCATGCACACAGATTCCTTAGGAGTTGTGCAACGTGTGGTGTGCAGTTCTGGAGTGGGGCCTGAAACGCTGCATTTCTAATCAGCTCCCAGGTGATGCCACTGCCGGTCCGCCGACCACACTTTGAGTAGCAAGAGGTTAGTAGATATGAATTCTGATCCCATCTCCTCTGTAAACTCTTTGTGGGACTTTCGGCCACTCTCTTGCCCTCTTTGAGCCTCAGTTTCATTCCCTGGTCAATTATCTGAAGAATAAATGAATACCAGCTGTGGTGTCACTTCCTGTGTGCTTGCCAGAAAGCCACGAACACCTGCTGGGGTGAGACATTTCCTCCCCAAGCCCCCAGGAACCCATCAGCAGGTGCTGGGGGCAGGGGAAGGTGAGGATGGTTCTGAGCTCTGGCACAAAATTCAGAAAGAGGAAGCCAGAGGTGGTGCTGGCCTGGAGAAGCAGCTGGAGAGGCTTCCGTTCATCACAGAAATGGCCCATTTGCAATGATCGGTTACCCAGGTGTTAATAACGCTAATGGCATAGGAAGGGTAAACTTGGTCACTTGGCTGAACAGAAGAAATATGCAGAGAGGTGCTCGAGTTTCCATAAATCAGCCGTGTGCAGCACTACGAGGGAGGCAGGACTTAAAATTCCGGTCAGGAGAAGGGTAGTCTCATAATCCAAGCTGGAGAGGTAATTTATTCTGTTTATATCTTTTTACTGCACGACAAGGCTTGGAAGTAGGCACCCTCCACAGCCATTCTGCATTTTAAATATTAGTCCTAAGCACAGTGGGTCAGCCCTGTGCTCTGCGGGGTGTATATCTCGGGGCAGGAGGACAGGGACAGGGACAGGGACAGGAGGAGAGCATGGCATGACGGGGGTTGGAGTACGTGTGGTTTAACTGTCTGGTGTTGGCCAGAATTATAGCCTAGGGGCAGCAAGGGGACAGGCGAGGTCCCCCTTTTTCCAGTGCTGGAGGGCACTGGCAGGAGAGCCTGGCTTGCCTCTTTACCTGTATGCCCTGGGATGTTTTTTTTCTCTCAGAAACCTTTTATTTTTAAGAGATAATAAATACAGGCGATGAAGATAGAAGGAGATGAGCAGATACATTAATGGAGGAGGAAAGGGAGGAGGGCGAACATGGAGAAACCAGACGTCCTTATGTCTTCTGACCTTGGCAATGATCACGAAGCCCTCTGCTCTTCTGGCCAGCTTTGTTTAACCTGGAAGGGGGTTTTAAGCAAAAGCCTGTGAGGTTGCCATCAGTAAGAATTAGTATTCATTAAGCCCTTTTTAAAAGAATCCCTTTTTATAGCAGCTGAATTGTATTAATTCATTCATTCTTTCATTCAGTCATTCATGTAGTTACTAGACTGCACTGGGCTCTGTCCTGGGTCCAGGGACAATGTGGGCTCTTGCAGCAAAAGTTCTCGATTCAAAACCTGGCTGTGCTACTCGCTAGCTGTGTGACTCTGGTCAGCTCACTTCACTTCTTGGGCCTCAGTCTCTCCATCTGCAAAGTGGGAGGAACAAAGCTAATCTCGAAGGGACATTGTGAGGATTGAATGAGAGGCTGGCCAACGGGTTTGGAGACAGGTTGAGCACTGGTCCTGCATGTTTGGGAGGTGCCAGAATCTCTTGGGGAGCTAAATGTGAAGCATCTTGGGCCCCACTCCAGAGGACAATTCCAGCCATTAGTTGGGGGACCTGGGGCTACGATTTGTAGCAAGCATTGTCCTCCGATCATACTTTGAGAAAACGGTTGTGGATGCTAAAGGACAAATGTCCCTTCCTAACTGCTCCCCTTCACCATCTAGCCTTTCTCAGGAACTGCCTCCTTAACAATGTGCACCCAGTATCACGGCTGTGCACCTGCAGGGACACTGTGCCAGGCTCGGGGTGGGAGAATGTCTCCTCCTGGAGCCCCTGGGCCCAGTAAGCACTTGGGGAATTAAAACGAGTGCACAGGAGTGGGAGTGAATTTGGTGTGAATCAGGCCCTCTCTCTCCTCTTGTTACCCTCCATGGAAGCTGGCGTGTGTGTGTGTGTATGTATGTGTGTGTGAGAGAGAGGCGGGGGGCGGGGGGGGGGAGAGAGAGAGAGAGACATGGAAATGGGATGTCACCCAGGCCCTAGATTTCCTGAACCTTGGCCACAGGCTGAATCACTTCTTTTCCATCCTCACCACACCCGGTGTAGGAAATGATGTTGTGAGTCCATTTCACAGATGAGCACACTGAGGCCCAGAAAGGGGACATAGTGACCAGAAAGGTGACATAGTGAGCAACCTCCAGTTCCTCAGTCAGGTAGTGTCCTGGATCCCAGAGCCCCTGCTCTGTTCTGCCTCCATCCCATTCCCAGGTAACCTAGGCTGCCAACCCTCTTCACTTGTGTGAATACTCGAGGAAGGAACGATGGGGAGTGTGTCCACAAGTACTGATCATGCAGAAATCATGGCGCCCCTCCTGGAACCTGGCTTCTGGAGCCACCCTCGGAGATCTTGATGGGCCACCCCAGGGTTATTTAAGTCTCCTGACACTAAAAGGGGGTCTCCTCCTCTCCCAGTTCTCCCAGACTGAAGCTGTGAGTATTCAAGGGGCAGGTATATATCCTGTGTACATGTGTGTTAGCATGTGTGCAAGGACATGGTGTGTGGGTTTGTGTGTGTCCACAGGGGTTAGACATATTGTAGGTGTGTGCATTTGTGTACACAAGCCTGTGGGTATCTGTTAATGTACATGTGTGTGCACGTGTATGTAGATGTGTGCACCTACCATTGTGCCCTTGTATTTGTATGTGTCTCTGTGTGCATGCACAGCTGTGTGTCCATGTGGCTGCTTTGTGTGCGTGTGTGTGTGTGTATCCATATGCCTGTGAACATGCATCTGTATATCCTTGTGTTTTGGTTGTGTACATGTATTTTCATGTGTAAGTATGCATTGTGTGGGCCCGTACGTGTCTGTGTGGTGCATCTTTGTGTGTATGTGTGTGCCAGTACCTGGAGGAAGGGGCAGAGGGCTTGGTTCTACTGTGGCTTCTCATCCTGCAGCCTCACTCTGCTACCTTCACTGATGGACACCTCTGGGTCTAAGTGTCCTATCTGGGTAGGGGCTGGAGGTCCCCGGACACCATGGAGCATGAGCATGGAGCATGAGTATGTGACTTGGAACACCTATGGGGGCTCTTCCTCCTACAGCTTTAATCTCCCCTTTCCCTCCTCCTAACCTTTCTTCCTTCTCTTCCTCTTCTTTGCTTCCTTATTCCTTCCTTTTCTCCTGCCTCCCTCCCCTCCTCTTTCTCTCTTTCACCCCTCCTCCCCTCCCCTCTCTCCCTGACCTCTATCTCCCTGTCACAACCCTGTTTGAGGAAGGGGTGAGTCCTCTCCTCCCCCTAGCTTCTCTTCCTCCATATCACTGTGGTGCAAGTTCTAAGCGAGCCCCACTGCAAAGTTCACACATGCCCAGAAAGCATTCAGGGACCCGCCAGAGATGAGGTCCACCTTGCAAATTCTCTCTTGGCCTCTAGAATCCATTACAATTAGGGCACCATAGAGAAGTAGAAACACAACCAATACATGGGTTTGAATCTCAGCTTTGCCACTTCCCAGCTGTGTGACCTTAGGCCAGTCCCTCAGCCTCTCTGAGTACCCTGAGGGGGCCAATAATACCTACCCTGATACATGTCCAAGGATTCAGCTGCAAGGATATTCTGATGTGGTTTAAAGTGGTGAAACATTGGAAACAAACCCAAATATCCAACAATAGAATTGGTTAAAAATAAAACAAAAACTATAAAAGGATGGCTCAGCCGTTGAAGAGAACTTTAAGCAGTGACTATACAGAATGACATAGCTCTGTCTCTGAAGATCAGTTTATACATCTGGAAGCTATTGCTGAGTGAACCAGAGCAGATGACCGCATATTGAGTATAGGGTATGATCTCAAGTTTCAAAATGGAAAAACAACAACAACAACAACAACAAAAAACAAAAACAAACAAACAAAAAAAAAAAAAAGAAAAGAAAAAAGTCCAAAAGAAAATGCATCAACTACATTTCTATAGTGCTTGAGATTCTGGGTGGTGACATTTTCTTCCTTTTGTTTATCTGAGATTTCTAAATTTTCCACAAGTAAGTAGCATTGGTCTGATAAAGACAAATGTGCTATAAGGAAAGAAAAGAAAAAGGCGAGCCACCTTGCATGATTCTTGTGAGGAACACATGAAGAAGAAGGGCAGAACAATGGGGCTCTGAGCATGCGCCTGTCCCATGGTGGTCTGCTCCCCACCTTCCCCTGCTGCAGCTACAGTGGGCCAGCTTCCCTCACCCCAAGCTTGGATGAAAAGTGATCCCAATGCAGGACACTCTTCTATTTATTTTTACCTCTCTCTCCTGCTTTTCTTTTTCTTTTTCTTTCTCTCTCTCTTTTTTTTTTTTTTTTTTTTTAAGACAGAGTCTTGCTCTGTCACCCAGGCTGGAGTGCAGTGATGCAATACCAACTTACTGCAACCTCTGCCTCCTGGGTTCAGGCGATTCTCCTGCCTCAGCCTCCCAAGTAGCTGGGATTACAGGCGCCTGCTACCACACCTGGCTAATTTTTGTACTTTTAGTAGAGACAGGGTTTCTTGGTCTTGAACTCCTGATCTCAGGCGATCCACCCACCTCGGCTTCCCAAAGTGCTGAGATTACAGACGTTTGAGTTGGAAGGGAATGTAGAAAGAACTCTCTCCAACCCCTGCTTTTGCAAGTAGGGAAACTGAGTCGAAGGAGAGTGACTTGTTTTAGGTAGTAGCCTCAGGCCTCCTAAATCTCACTGGACACTCTTTCCCTCATGCCTTTATCTAAAGACAAGCATGCACTGCACAAGATTTGCAGAGCACAACAGCCTCACTTTGGGGAGGAGGGGCACTTCAGTCCTAACATAGCCTTGCAGATAACCAGCATCAGCTTACCAGCCTGCTCTTTTTTTGGGCCACCAGAAATTACACCGGGGAATAGTTAGGAGTGAAGTTGTAATTCTTCTGAGGTGCTGGCAACAAACAAATCACACAGTCATTCATTCATCAAACATTCTGAAGACCTACTATATGCTGGGCAGGCCTGTGTTAGAGCAGGATACTACATAAAGCATGGGGAGATACAGTGCCTGGCACATAGTAGCTGTCAAAAGAGGACAGCCACTTTCATGAACCTAGGAGTCACTAGAAGAGCTCCCCCTTTGGGTGAGCAGAAGTTTTTGCATCCATCAAGGGTTTAATGTCAGAGACAGAACCAGGGAAAGGAGTGGTTTCATTACCTCTGAGTCATTATCAAGGTAGGGACAAAAAAAGAAAACCACACAGCGCTGAGGGAAAAAACATTTTTTCTTTTTATTAATCTTTCTTTTTTAAAAAAGTTGATTTTTTTGTTTTTTTGTTTTTTGTTTTTTTTTAGGTAAACCTCTTTCTGCTTCCCCTCCCTCACTCTGCCCTACCTCCTCTTAAAAATATAAAAATGTCCAACCCCGGATAACTAGAGTACAATAAATAAACAGTAAACACAAAAACATACTTTATTTGTTTCTTCTTTATACAAAATAAGGAAACTAGAAGCATTCAACTTCCAAAAAAGTATAATATTGTACATCCTGACGGCCCAGCCTCCAGGCCCCGGGCAGGGAGGGTGGTCTGTGGGTCTGAGCCCAGCAACCCTGGCGCCTCACCCAGGGGGAGAGCAGGATGTGCGCGTGTTCGAGTCCGGCCTGCACCCTCGGGCTCAACATAAACGTCAAAGTAAGGAAGATCGGGAGGTGGACCCGGCTGGCCACGTCCTGACCCACAGCCCCCTTCCTAAAGAAGCTGACCTTGAGCCTCAAGATTGGCCACCAGGGAGCGCCAGCGTGCAGGTGGCTCGGTCTCCCTTCAGGTGGCTCCTGGTTCACACGAGTTCCTCGCTCGCTCTCCGTCTTCTCCCTCTGGCTGACGCTCTCTCCATCTCTCTCTTCCTCATCTTGTCTCCTTTCCTCTCCCTCTTTCAATCTCTCTCCTCCTTTTCTTATCATTTTTTTTTAAGACGGGGAAAGCACAGCGAGAAATAAGATTACAAAATGCCCCTCGGATTGCAGAGAGAGGGAATAACACCGTCTCCGCCTCTTGGCCTCACCCTCTCTCAGTCCAAAAAGGTGGCGGTGGCCGGGTGGGTGGGTGGGTGGGTGGGTGGGGGCCCGAGGAAAGTCTAGAGCGTGCTCAAAATCTCTTGACCCTCCGGAGTATTGACTTTGGTCCCAAGAAATTGCTCGCGGTTGCCGGGAGAGCGCTGGCGGTGGGCTGAGGCCCCTGGAGAGCCCATGAAGTGGAGATGGGGGTCGGCCCCCCTCGGCGTCCAGCCGAGGAGCAGCTGCCAGTTGAGTGCGGACCCGAGAGAGAACCCCCGAGGGATACCCACGTCTCCCACCGTGTCCGCGTCGGGCGTTTTGGTTTCAGGAGGTTGCTTCGGGGCGGGGCCCCCGGGGACCGAGCGCGGGGGGCGGCCCGGCGGCCTTACCACACGGCGGCCTCGTTGAGCTCGGGGTTGGGATGCGACAGGGGTCCGCTGTAGCCGCTGGTGCCGCTCATGGGGAAGGGCGGGCTGGGCCCGCCGCTGAACACCTCGCCGGGCATGGGGTGCAGCGCGCCCGGCAGGCCCGGCTCGGGGCTCGGCGTGTCCGGGTGCGAGATCATGTCGGTGAACCTGGGGTTGTCCGCGGCGTGCGGGCCAGCGAGCGGCGGCTCCAGCGCGCCCAGCGGTGTCGAGCCGGGGCCCGAGGCCGCCAGGAAGCTGGAGTCGGCCGGGGACTGCGCCTGCGAAGGCGGGCCGTGAGCGAAGAAGTCGTAGTTGCTTCCCGGAGCGTAGTAGTCACCTTGGTAGTCTGCGGGGGGTAAGCGGGAAGGAGACAGGGCGCGGTGAGAGAAGGTGAAGAAGGCGGGGGGCGGGGGGGTGTTACCCGGGACCCGGGGAGGGGACCCGAGAGGGCCAGAGAGGGGAGCGCGCGACACCGACCGAGGTTAGAGAGACCTGCGGAGGCCGGCGCCCCTAGAGACAGTGGAAGTCGCAGACCCACGGGGAAGGTTGCGGAGACAGACAATGAGAGATCTCGAAAGGGCAAGAGACTCCGACTGCCAGAGACTAGACACAGACGGGAGAGACTCCGATATCGTGGGACACACACGCGGCAAAAACTCGGAGGCTTCAAATTCACAGGTTCCCTGACACCTAGAGATGGAGAGAGACGGCGGCGGCCAGAGACACAGAGATACAGAACGACCCCTGAGTGTCTTAGAGTCGGTGAGAGACACAGAGATGCGGGACAGCGAGGGACAGACGGAGAGATCCGCAGAGGGGCAGAGAGAAAGGCGGAAAAGAGACCCAGAGACGCAGAGTCTGCGGCTGAGACCCGACAGCCAGAGACATCGGAGGGTCGCGGAGGAGTCGAGAAGACACAGAAGAGGTGAGACGGCCGAGGTGAGAGACACGCATGGAAACCCCGGGGGCCGCAGCAAGGGTCAGGAGTGAGCCTGAAGATGGAGAGAAGTCGATGCGCCCAGAGAACGCAAGACGGTGGATCAGAGGTGAGTCCCAGGAACCTCCAGAGAAGCGGAGGCTGACAGGCCTGGGGAGAGGAACCTGGCAGAGATCAACCAGCGGACAGAGCAGAGCGCGAAATGCATGAGACCGGGAAGCAACCGGGTCGGGGGAAACTGGATCAGGGCCACGGTCGGAGCTCAGAGGGACTGGTGGGTTAGGCCGGGCAGGAAGACCTTGGAGCCCTAAATTCGGTCCCTGCGCCCCACCAACCCAGTCCAAGTCCTTTGCCTCGCCAAGTACAGCCCCCGCGTCGATCCCGGTGAGACCGTTTGTACCGGCCTCACTTAGCCTGAGACAGAGAAAACTGAGCTCCAGCGACTTGGGAGAGGGGGAGGACACGAAGATGCTGTGGGTCATGCCCAGAGCTCCGCCGGCGCCTTGGGGTAGAAGCTCGGTCCTCCAGCCTTGCCCCGGGTTCTGAAGCATCTGACACTGAGACCTTTTGAGAAGCTGTTGATAGCTATGGGCTCTTTCTCTCGAGGAAAATGCAAAGATGCGAATTTTGCCCACAAATTCAGGAGGTGCAGGGACTCTGGATTACAAACCCATTCTGCCTCAACAAATCTACACCAACCCTCTGACCTCCTCACATAGCCCCTTTTCCAGAACCTTCGGGATATCCTGCCTTCCCCCACCAGGTGGGGCCCTGAAGGACTGACGTGGGGGACCTCACGAAAGGACCACCTTGTACCAGGCACCCGCTTTGTACGGCGGGAAAACCAGCGCGCCCAGAAGCCTGAGTCTCTTCTGCAAATCCACTCCCCCTGCTGAGTCCTGGGATCTCAGTCAAGGGGCGAGTTCCTAATGCCCCCTGCCATCCTCTTGCGTCTCCAAACCCTGAAATCTTTCCAAATGGGGGGTGTCTGGAGGCGTGGCTAGGAGGCAGTTTAAGCAACAGCTAAAACGGTTGCCAATTACTTTTTAAAACCATTAATTTAATTCTCCCCGAAAGTGAAGGGGAAGATGGGGAGCGGCGAATTTGGAGCCCCAAAGGGACAGGGATGGGAGACGGCCGCGGCCCGCAGCGAGCCGGAAAACCAGCGAAGGCCGCGGCCCCGGCGCCGTGCGCGCCGCCTCCACCCATATGGCGGCCGGGCCGGAGGTAATTGGAACAAACGCCGTCTGAAAAGGGCACAAAAGCCGCAGCTGGGGCTTTGTCCGCGCTCCCACGGGGAGCCGCCGGCCCCGCCGCCCGGCCCCTTTCTCGCCCGCTGCCGGTCTCCGCCGCCGGGATCTCCCAGCGCGGATTAGGCGGGGCTGCCTCGCTGGGGGCTGGGGAGTCCTCCCCACCATTCTGCGGAATGAGGGGCCCCCGTGTCCAGCTCCCCACCCCATCCAGCACGCAGGGAGAGGAGGCTGTGGGATAGTCGGGGCGGGGGCGAACTGGTCCTCGGGGAAACCTTGGTTAATTACCCAGGCGGGGAAAAATTCCGGGCCGGTACCTCCCCCACTACCTCGCTGCTCTGGGCCCAGATTTTGTAGGGAAAGAGGCAAATTTAGGTGGAGAGAGTCGGTGAGTGGAGACCCCGGAAGACACGCCCACCATCCAGACTGTCCAGGGTTGGGGGGCTCTCCAGGGTTGGGGGCTGTCCAGGGGTGGGGGCTTTCCAGCGTTGGGGGGCTGTCCAGGGTTGGGCGGCTGTGGCGCTCCAGCCTGAGCCCTGCCACTGCGTGGGGTCTCTGCCCTGAAAGAAAGCAGAGCCTGGCATTTTGCCCACAATTTCTAGGGGCCCTGGTCAGGTCTAATCCCCCCTCAGGCTTCCGGATGTGCTGACGTTAGTGATGGGGTTATCTTCCCTTACCTTCTGGGTCTACCTGGGTGCCTAGCTCCTGCCTTCCCAGCACTGCCACTGAACCCACTTTCTAAGAGAAATTGCCTCTTCTTAACCTGCGCTACGACTCAGAAGTGCAGATGCCTCTCAGACATAGGCAGCCCTGGGGTCTCTCCAAATTCAGAAGCTTCAGAACAGAAGAGGAGAGGTGCTTTCTTAAGCCTTCAGCCCTGGGAAGAACTGGACGGTGAGCTCGGTGAGCTCAAGCAATGAGGCTGAGGGTAAGGAGCTGAAAAAAACGGGTAGGGGGAGTTGGGATGGTTCACCAATCCAGTGTGAGGGAAGCGAGAGAAGGAAAAGCTGCGGTGACAAGGGGACAGCTCACTCCGAGCCCAAGCCTGGTACCACCATCTGAAGGCCTTTGTAAACTGGGGCTCCTCCCTCTCTGCAGCCCCAAAGACGGTGGAAATCTGGGGTTGACCCAGCCCTTGTGCTCCTAGTCTGTAGGAACCCCAGGGGGCTTGGGACTGGAGGGTGGGCTATAGTCCTGCCCAGATCTACTGCCGGCATTTGGGCTAACACTGCCAGATACTGTGCACACACACCCCGCCACACGGAACAGGAGTTGCTGCCTTCGACGCTAGTGAGCAGGCGGCCTGGAATGAACCCAGACCCCCATCCCCTCCCCTGACACTACCCTCCAGCGCTCAGAATCCACTTCATACCAAGTACACCAGGCACAGGGGCCCAGGGCGGCGGGAAGGCTGTGTGTCTGTCCGTGGGGGCGGCATGCATGTGGATTTGCCAGTGCTGGCCTCAGTGTGACTGGTGGGAGTGTGTGCCTATGTGGGGTTGTGTCTCCGTGAGTGTACCTGTGTGTGAGAGGGTAGAATTTATCTGTACGTGATCGTGCGATCTTGTCTAGATATGCGTTCCTGGAGTGTCTGAACGCAAGTGTGAGTGCACCTTGTGCCCTGCGTGGGTGAGGGTGAGTGTGTCACTGCATCTCGTGTGTGCTTCTGTGTGCATCACTGTGTGAGTGAGACCATGTGTCTGATTTTGTGTCCAGGAGATGTGGGTGAGTGTACATGTGTCCGTGATTGTGTGTCCAGAGAGTGGGTGATGTTCTGCGGCGGAAAGCGCGCCGGCCAGGACCCTTTGCCCTCAGTTCCCAGAACAGGGCAGGTGCGGAGCAGCGAATCCCGGGGCGCCCCTTACCTCCATAATAGGTGTACGGGGTGGACCCCAACATCTCAGACTCGTCCAAGCGGCCGCCCAGTGGACGCATGCGCCGCGGACTCCGGAAGAAGGCGTGCCTCCGGGCGCCCAGGGCGCTCAACTGTTTCATCCGGCGTTCTTTGGACCTTCGGTTCTGAAACCACACCTGGGACAGAGGAGGGGGCTGTGAGCTAGGGATCAGAGTGTCCTCTCCTCCCTCTCCTCCCTTCTCCTCCCTTCCCTGCCTGGGCTGCCCCCGCTGGGTCCTTGCGCCTCTTCCGCACCAGGACTCCCTCGAGGCGGGGCCGGGACGGATTAGGCCGGGAGGGGTGGAGAGGGGCTTCGGCGAACCAGCCAAGGGTGAAGGATTTCGCGGACCCGTGGGGCGACTCATAAAGACTTGGGCTTCCTGGTCCTCGGCTCGCCCGCGGCCTGACGGCTCTATAAAGGCCTCCCTTCCGCACGACTCTCGCCTCGGCCCCTCGGCTCCGGAGCCAGCCTCTGGCCGTTTGTCTGCCCGCGCTTCGGCGCAGGGAGGGAGGGGGCATCGCCTCTTTCTCTGCTCGAAAGGTGGGAGTTAAAGGGTGATCCCGGATCCCAGAGAGTCTTACAAGCTTCCTTGAGCGAGGTGGGGGGCGGAATTCAGAGAGGTAAAGTGACCCGGCCCCAAATCGCACCACTAGGAAGACAGCAGGGCTACATGGAGTCTTTCGGCTCACAGTCCCTGACCTCGGGCGAGTGCCCTAATCGGGCTTACAGTCTGCTCCCAGACCAGAACCAGGCGCGCTCGTAGCCAAGGAAGCTTGGCGGGAGACTCCTCTGAGGCTCCCGGCTCCCGGGCCTGCGGGCCTAAGGAGCTGTGCCCGCCCCGGACCGCACCTGGATAACGCGCATGTTGAGGCCGGTCTCCTGCGCCAGCTGCTCGCGGATGTGGCGCGTGGGCTTGGGCGTGGCGGCGAAGGCAGCCTTGAGCGTCTCCAGCTGCTTGGCCTTTATGGTGGTGCGCGGGCCGCGCCGCTTGGTGCCCGAGTTCTGCTCCTCGTTCTCGTTGTTGGCGGTCTCCTTGTCTGACGAGGTCGAGTTGTCCGTCTCCTTGGGATCGTCCTGCAGTGCGTCCTGGAGGTCCGGGGACAAACTGCGGTCCGTACAGGATGATACTGCGGGCGGACGGATCGGGAAGGGGACAGAGGCGTCAGCGACGACCAGACGCCTCTTCAATCCAGTGGCGGGTTCACGCCGGCCCAGGCTACGGCCGGTCCCTCTGGATTCCCTCCCAAACCTGCGACAGCCCCTCCCCCAGGGACCCGGTGCCCGCCCACTCTCTCCAGGAGGGGCTGGGCCTTTGCATGGGCGCTTCTTAAGCCCTCTCCGCGCGTCTCAGCTAGTACCTGGGTAAGGGTAGGGGGAGGCGTACCCTCTGGAGAACTCCCACCTTCAAGGAGAGGGGATGAGGAGGGCATAGATTCCCTTGGGGCTTGGATCTTCCTCTCACTTCCCTCCTCTCTCCAGACCTCAATTAATGTCCTCCCAGTGCATCTAGAAATTACCTGGAGCTCAAATGACACAAGGGGGAATTGTGCGCTTCCAAATTAGGGGAGGAGGGCAACTTGGAAAATGCTCCTGAATTGAAGGAGGGTGGGGAAGATCTGGCAGCTCTCAGATCCCCTGTAAAACTGCTCCAAAGCCACTTCTCTTTTCTAGCCTCTAATCCCCTTGCCTTGCCCTAGAACTGCCTGGGGCTGATGAGCTCCAAGCTCAGCACAGACAGCATACCGGGGGCCAAGTAGGGAGTGCCAGGCTGGGCACGGTGGGAGGGTGCTAAGGCCTAAGGCTAGTGAGGGGCCCAGGCTTCATACCTGAGTTGAGGCTGCCCTCCTTGAGGCTGGATGAGCTCAGGTAGTCGTCTTTGCACACGAACTTGTTCTCGTCGATGACGTAGAGCTCCTCGCCAGTGGACAGCTGCTTGTTACACACCATGCAGGTGAAACAGTTGAGGTGAAAGACTTTGCTCCGGGCCTTGCGCACCAGGTCGCTGGGCGAGATGCCTTGCGCGCAGCCAGCGCATTTGGTGCCAAAGCGCCTGTGGACACAAGGTGCCCATCACTGCGGGGTGGGACTGTATCCAGTCCTTCCCAGTCCCTGACCTCTTCCCACCCGACCTGGCTTCTGTGAAGTCCCCATTTCCATATCTGTTAAACGGAACCCCAATCCTGAGTGCTCTGGCCAGAGCAGGAGACTGGGACAAATGTTCTGAGCTGTTTTTGGGACTGGGACTGCCATGCCTCCACTGGGGTTTTTGAGATTCTCCTGGGCTGGGAAGGGGTGAGCAGTGGGTGCAGCCTTCAGCCAAGAAGAGAGCCCAGAGCACCCCAAGATGTCCTTCCCCAAATCCAACCCCTGCCAGGCCTGCCTGGGCTGCTCCAGGCAAACTCAGAGTCCATGAATGATTTGAAGCCAGGAGGGGAGAATTTGGGCCACTTGGTGGCTTTGCCTCCTGGATCCTTTCTAGTCTGCTGGTGCCTAGCTAGGGCCAATCTGCCTGGCTGGCTGAGCCTAGCCGTGAGGCAGAGAGCCTTTCTCCTAGGCTGGAAGGAGGAAGCAGAAAGGAGGGAACCTTCCACTGATTTCCAGTACCAATGGAGAGGCTTTCCAATCTACCGCTCTGGGACCCGCTGGAGCTAATCAGGAGCTGTGGACAGCAGGGCCTCATAGTGACGGACCCTAGAGAGCAGGGACGAATTTCAGCCCCCCTAAACCTCTGGCCTGGCAGGCAGCAGGGGAATGTGAATGCAGGACAATCATAGACCCTGCAAGGCCAGGAGAGGAATCTCTCAAATCCCCCCTTTCCCGCGTTCCTGATCTCATTCCTTTTCTTTCTTCTTTGAGCTCAGGGAGAAAGTCAGCCTCCCCCGAAATGGGAGATGGGTGAGGCTTAGGTTGGGGGTGGGGTGGGGGAGGACCCAGGACTCTGGGGACCCTGCATCTACTCACACCCATGTCTCTAAACAGGGTGAATTTGGGTGACATTGATGTAGTGAGGGCATTAGAAGCCATAAGTCACTTTTGGCCTTATCCGGCAGCGTAATTGGCCATATGCACCTTATCAAAAATCATTAGGCGCTTTGCAAGCACTGCTACATTAGGGACATCGGGCCTCCGGGTCCAGGGAGTTTACACGTGTAAAGGAGCGGCTGACATTTTCTCCTATTCAAATTCCCAGTGCGAAGTCGCTGGGGCCGGCAGGCTGCCTTTCTCTATGGCGTGTTTCACGCCCCCCTTCCTCAGCGCGGGGAATTCCTGTTCACAAAGCCGGCTCTGGGTGCCCAGGGGAAACAGGCAGGGCTCAGCTGCCCAAAACTCTACTGGCTTCCAGACTGGGGAAACTGAGGCCCAGAGACGTGATCTGCCCTGGCCAGCCAGGGGGCCCACAGGGGTGGGGGTGCTGGGGAGGTGCCACAGCTCAGTCTAGACCCCAGAGGTCCTGATTCTCAGCCTCGATTTCGTTTCTGCTTTTCAACATGGGAGGAAATGTTTAAGGGGTTGGGACGTGATGGGGGTGGGGAGGTTCTCTCCTCCCGTCACCAGGGGAGACCTTCCTCGCTGGGCCCCTTCCGGAGCTGAGAAGTTTCTGTTTGGGATTGCGGGTCGATGGGCTCACACATTCTGCCTGGAGTGAGAAGCCTCCAGGCGTCTCTAACTCAGGCAAAAATCTTTCCTCTCTCTCGGGACAGGGATTGAAGCTTCTGTCTTGGGGTTGCAGCCGCTTGGAAGGGGCGGAGAGGGATAGAGAGCAAGTTTGTCAGGGCTTCCTCCCTCTGCCCCGCCAGCGCTCTGAGCCGGCCTCGAGCCAACGTGAGGCAGCGAAGCAGCGTCCTTCTTCCTCCGCCTGGGCTCGGGACCTTTCCTGTACCGAGGACAAGAGGAGAGCAAAGTGCTGCCCGCTCCCCATCTAAGCTTATGATCCGGGGAGGCTGGGATGGGTATGGGGGTCTCCCCTTCCCCAGCTCCCCAGTGGAGCGCGCGCAGGGTGGGCGCGCAGGCAGCGGCGCGGCGCGGCCTCTTACCTGAAGAAGTCATTTTTGCAGTAGAGCTTGCCCTCGCGCGAGAAGCACTTCTCCGAGAGATTGGTTTTGCACTCGCAGCACTGAACACATTTGATGTGCCACGCGCGGTCCAGCACGTTCAGCAGAAAGCGGTCGAGGATGGGCCGCTCGCAACCGGCACAGTGCACCATCATAGCCCCGTGCCCCGGCGGCTTCAGCCGCCTTGCCCTCCCTTTGGGCCCCTGGCCCTCGGGCCTGCCGGGCCCTCCGCTGCCCTTCGCCTCTTGTCTCAGCAGCTGCAGGGCGAGTCCGGTCCGGACCAAGACTCAGCCGGTCAAGTCCTTGGGCAATCGCTGGCCTGGCGCTGGGCTGCCGGGAGTGGGATGGTGGGGGTGGGGGTGGCGTTCACAACCTCATGCCACCGGCCGCACGCCCCGGCGCCTGTTCCGGGCTTCCCCAGGTATCTCGGGTGGCTGCTGGCCTCGGCGCTGCGGAGCGGCTTTCCCCGGTGGCGGAGGCGCCGGCACTTTCCCCCACTTTCAAGCGGTCCGGATCCTCATCTTTGTCTGGTCGCCGCGTAATTCGCGCATCCTTATTCAGATTTGGTGACGTGGCGCGGCACGTAGGGGGCCCAGCGGCCAATGGGCGCACCGTGGCCATGGCAACCTCTTAAATTTATAGCATATCTAAATTGGCTACAGCGTTGCGGTCCGGACAGAGCAAAAAAAACAAGGCATCAGTATTGTTGAGTATTAGCTTGTACCTGGTTCGGAGGCTAAGTAAGTATTTACCTTCCAGTTTGGGGCTGACGGGGCGGGGGCCGCGCGATACGGAAAACTGCGTCTCTCTTCCTCTCTTTTTCTCCTCACAGATATTTGGGGATCACGGGTTCCAAGGCCTAGTCCGGGAGGTACCCCTGCCCCCTTTACCATCCCTAGAACTTGCAGAAGTTGCCCCACGCCCCACACCTACCTCCCCTTCTCCAGCCCAGGCAGCCCAGATTGGATTCCCCCACCCCCGCGCCCCGTCTGCGCTCTGAAGCTGCGTCAGCGCGGTTCTCTGAGCTCCTGGAGCCGGCCCCGGCTTCTTTTTGTCATACACGGGGCTGGGGCCCAGCCGGGCCTTTCTCATGGAGAGAGCTAGTGGAGGCCGCGCGACCTGGGTAGGTTTTCCTGCCAGGCCACCGAGCGCAGGCCCAGGCCCAGGGTGGGGAGGCGGGGGAGGAGGAGGGGTGCAGTCTGGCCTGGTCCCGAACTCCAGAGTTTCAGGCCTGAGTACGCTGCTCACGGGGCTCTGAGGGAGATGTGGACAGGGGGAGATTGAGGGTGGACGGGTCTTCCCGCAGACAGCTCGGAGGTGGCACTCACCACGTCTCTCCTTTCCTCGCTGCACCTTCCAGATTCCAGGTCAGCCTATGGGCACTGTGGTGAGTGGGTCGTACGGCTGAGGCGGGGGACACCAGCGACTATGAAAACGCTGTTTGCATTCACGCCGTGCGGGCTGGGTGTGCAAGTTTGTCCCCTCATTGGGCGCAGGAGAAGCGGCGCACGTGTGTTCCGTGCTCGGCAGGGCTCCCAGAGTGTGAGCAGAGAGTGTGTGTGTGTGTTAAGGAGCGGGGTGGTGCTGGCAGGTGTGTGTGAGGAGGGGGTGTGTGGGTCTGAGGAGGAGAAGGGACCAGGCCTCCTCTCCCTCGGGGCCAGCGTGGCCACCAGGGCTCCAAGTTGGGGAGGCCAAGAATGGGCAACCAGGATTTTCGTTTCGCTTCTGGAAAGGGGGCTGAGGGAGTAGGGCCTGGGACCAAGGGCTGGAGCTAGAGGGGTTTGTGCCAACACTTGGCTGTGAACGTTTGTTTGGGTGTATTTCCTGAGCTTGTTAGTGTATACTTGCTGTTTGAGAATTCCATTTTTGCATCTGTTTATTGCATTAGTACCATCAATCCTGTGAGTACATTTCTGCGTGTGCGTTTTTGTGTGTGCAGATTCGTGTGTTTGTAATTGCGTATGGTCCTGCTAATGTTTGTGTTTATCACCGTGTGCACTTTTATTTTTGTTGGTCTGTGCCTATGTGTGTGTGTTTATTTTAGGACGCAAAAATGTGAGGATGTTTTCATGTGTACGTGTGCATTAACGTAAGCACATTTGTGTCTGTGTTTGCAAGCATTGATGTGAAGGTGTACTTTTAAAAACCTGAATGTGTGTGTTTGTGTGTAGGTGAGGGCGTGCATACTTGAGACCCTGTGTATAGGAGACTGAGCTGGGTTGGTTTTGTCTGTGAGTGCAGAATTTTGAAGAGCTATGTTTGTGTGCCAGTCGCTGTGTGTGTGTGCCTGCAAATGTGTGTATTTGTGCAAACAGTAGTTTTTTGTTTATGCAACTCCTGTAGGCTGTGTGTGTGTGTGTGTGTGTGTGTGTGACGGAGGGGGGGGGCGGTTATGCTTGTATTTGTGTTTGTGTGTGTACTCCTAGCAGCGCTTACCTTTGTGGATTTGGAGGTTGAGATAACAGGATTTGTGGATGCCTGTGTTGGGGCTCAGGAATGCCCACTTGTCCCCGTTCCTCTTCAGGTCTAGCACTGTCCCCCACAGTTATCTAGGGGAGGTGATCTTGCTAGGGACAGGGAATTGGTGAGTGCTGGTTACAGAGTGGAGCATTGACTCACCAGCCAGCCCGCTGGAAAAGGAATCCCTAACCCGGACAACTTCTGCTTGTTGGTGCTGTTACCTGACCCTCTAGCTTGTCAGGGGACAGGCATCTACAGAGCATAGTAGTGAGCCTGGTTAGAGCCCAGCTCAACCAGGAACAGGCAGGATGAATCTCACTTGGTCTCCTAGGCTCGGCCATGAGAGACTTCAAATGGAACCGCAGTTTCCGGCAGCTCTTGGCTCTGCCCGCCTGGGCTTAAAGGATACTTGAGCTCTGGCAGGGCAGAGCTGGAAAGAAATAAGAACCCGGAGAGGAGAGAGGTGCTCAGGCTCCCGGCAGAGGTGAATCATGCTGCCTTCTCCGTCTTTGTCTCACTGGGCTTTTTCTGTGTCTCCCGAGTTCTTGCCACATGTCTGTTTTCCTTTCTGTCTCCGTTTTTCTCTTGTGCTCAGAGTCTGTTCTCTTTCTGTTTCGTTTTCCTTTGGTTCTCCCTTGCTTTCTTTCTCCATTTCTCTCTCTCTCTCTCTCTCTCTCTCTTTTTTTTTGTTCTCCTCTCCTGGTCTCTCTGCTGGAGCTTCCAAATCCAGCATGCCACTCAGCGCTGAGATGAGTGCTCCTTACTGTGCATCCTGCAGATTTTGGGATATGGGGGGAACACTTGCACCCCTGCCACGTGCTCCGTGGTCATTAAAAACCTCCATCCAACCACTTTCTTCTCTGCTCCAGACTAGGCACACTGAGCCCATTCTCCCCCAAACCCCACAAAATATCCAAAGTGCCCTGTGTGGTGTGTGTTTCCAGCCCAGGCTTTGCGCACCCACTGGTGGTGTCAGGGGGCCTGTGTACTCAGCTCTATCTGAATCTCGGACAGACCCACTGGTCCTCATCTCCCAGAGAGCTTCAAGGAGTAGCCAAGCCCCAGCCACCATGTGACCAGGCCAGGGAGGTCGTAGGAAGAGGGAACAAATGACAGTAGCCCTGAGTAGGGATAAGTGTGGGTTACCTGGGGCTGAATATTTGGTTGCAGGAGATGAGGACTCTGTTTCCAGAAGCCCTGGTCTGACCTTCCATCTCTTGTAGGGGAACTTACCGATCCTGCCCTTGTTGCAGCCCCCCAGAGTTGCGTTGGGGGCCTCACCCTCAGTACAGCTCAGCCCCACTTCCAGAACTCCCTGGACCTGGGCTACCAAGCTGCCCAGAACCCACTCGGCCTTTTCTAGCCCACCACCTTCCCCGGTGCACAGCATCGGAAAATGCCAGCAGACCAGCTATTAGACGCATCCCACCCTAACAGCGCTAACAGATGGCGACCAGGCAGCGAAATCCCCTCCTATATGTAACTAATAAACCGCTTGTGTCTTAACAGGGTAATGCATGGAGATGCAATGTCACTTATACAAGATGTTGATGGAATTTACTATATAAAAATCTTCCTCCTAGAGTAAAGAGTATCAACATTACAACTCGACAGACGGCGGCGGGATAAGTAAAACAGACAAAAGACAAACAAGATAATAATCTGTTTCCAATCACTTAAGCCCTGTAGAGTTAGTAATATGCGGTTTGCATATTCCCCCTTGAGTTCGGTAATTAATTACGGGCGAGGAGGCGCACACTAGCCTGGGGTGGGAGTTTTGAGGAGCGCTGAGCTGGGGCGTGGGTGATACATCTCTTGAGTTCTCCAGCTCGGGACACGGGCAGCGGCCGGAATGAGGGCTCTTCCGGACTTTTGGAGCTGACCCTCCCGCGGGTTGAAGAGGTCTTTTCAGTTGCACCTCCCTATTCCTCACCGGAAAGTCTCCGGCCTGGGAGATTCTGCAGCCAAGCAGGAAAGGGGGTCTTCTCTGGCAGCCAGTCCCTCTCCTGGCTCCTCTTAAGGCATCTCCTCTGTTCGAACGGCCGGGAGTGGCACCCTTTATTGGGAAACGCGCGCGCTGGGGGCCCGGGTGACTGGGGGGACCGGAGAGGCGAGCGCTTTGCCCGCTTCTCTTGGTGGCATCTTGTGCGACCCAGCCCGTCCTCTCCCGACTTCGATCATTACCGCTCCCACCCCCAACACGCACACTCCCCCCACCCCACCCCCAAGAGCCAGCGCGGCTTTAACATTAAACAAACGCAGCGAGTGCCTCTGAGCTGCGCTCTCGGCCGGGTCTGCGCGGCGGCGGCGGCGTTACAAATTGTAAATTTAAATTGCTCGCCGGATTCATTACCTCCCCTCTTTGATTTCAGCCAGCCGTGAAAAATTATACTGGTGTACCACTGAGAAACTGTTTTGCCGCAAAGAGCCTACGCCTAATCACTGGCTTTCTCCCTCCGACAAAAGTGTAATTATTTTGTTTGGGGTGTAAATATAGGCCGCGCCTCGCATACACACTCAGCGTCCCGCAGCGCCGCAGAGCACCGCCCGCCGCCGGAAGGAATCGGGCCCCCGAGTAGGAGCGGGCGTGAAGGCTGGGCCCCGCCGCCTGGAGGCGGGAGGAGAGCGGCTGGTGTGGCGCTCTGGCGAGAACCAGCGAGCCCAGCCTCTGCCCTCCGCAGTTCGGGTTTGCCCGAGGACTTCGGGACCGTGCGCTCTCAGGCGGGCCAGAGAGGACGCCGGCGGGGCGCAACGGGTGCTCAGGCCTAGACATCCGGGCAGGGATGCGAGAGGGATGGCGGGGGTGGGAGTGGGGTGGGTGGGGTGCGAGTGGTGAATTTTCTGGGGAACCCTTGGGGGATGGCCGGCTGAGAGCGACCCGGAGCCCAGGCAGGGAGAGTGTCCTGGCCTGCGTGGAACCCTGGGAGGCGGGGACGTCGTGGCTAGTGTGCCCCACTGGCGCTGGGCCGTGGACTGCTTGGTCTCCAGAACATCTCTGCGGGGCGCAGGGCCTTCCTGTCAGTTGAATCGTGCTCGGCTTAATTAACGGTCTTGTTAACTGGGCAGGCCCGACCTGGGACGTTTAATCAAAAAGGCAAGGAATTCCTCCTCTCCCTCCCTTCTCTCCTCCTTCCCTCCTTCCCTCCCTCCCTTCCTCCCTCCCTCCCCCTTTCCTTTCCTTTTCCTTTTATTTCCTTTTTCCCTTCCTTTCTCCCTTCCTTCCCTCCCTCCCTTCCTCTCTTTTTCTCTTTCTTCCTTCCTTCCTTTCTTTTTTCTCTCCTTCCTTCCTTTCTTTTTTCTCCCCTCCCTCCCTCCCTCCCTCCCTTCCTTCCTTCCTTCCTTCCTTCCTTCCTTCCTTCCTTCCTTCCTTCCTTCCTTCCTTCCTTCCTTCCCTCCCTCCCTCCCTCCCTCCCTCCCTCCCTCCCTGCCTCCCTTCTTCCTTCCTTCCTTTGGAGAGCTGTAGGAAGTGGGAATTAAACAATGGCATCCCTCACCAAGTTTACTCCCTGCCCAATCTTCCTCTGCATTCACCCCCCAGCACTGAAAAGCAGGGCTCTGAGTCTAAACTCAACCCCAGTCCAATATCCGGGCTGGAACTTTAAGAGGCCTGCCTGTGGGATCCAGCAGGGGTGGGCCAACACTGAGTCAGACTTCTGGGGCTGTAGCATCAGGGGCCCCAGCGACTGGAAGTCCACTGGGCCTACTACCCCTCGGGGGACAGGCCCTGGACCCTGCGGTTGGAGCAAGTGGAGGGTTGGAGCAAATGGAGGTTGGGCAGTGGCTGAGATCCAGCCTCCAAGTGAGTGAGTGCACTGGTGAGTGCCGGCCAGCTCAGAGGTCCCTCTGGAGCTGCAGTGGGGCGTGGGTTTCCCTCGTTCCTTACTGCAAGCCCCTCTCCTGGAATACACCCTTCCCCCAGAGGTCCCACACCTTGGGCTATCTGGCAAGCAAAAACAGGCTGCCTTCTTCTGCTAGGTGCTCCTTCCCTGGGCAAAACACACTCAGTTGCTGGGAGGGTGAAGTCTGGGGCTGATCCCCGGGGGCCAGAAGGGGGCCTGGGAGAGACAGAAGGAAAGCAGCAAGCGCGTCCTCCAACCTGTAAGGGAAACCCTGACTTTTTTTGTTCTGAGAGGAAAGCCCCACACTTAGCACAGAGTGGCCCACCTCTCCAAGGGTGAAACTTGGATTCCAGGCTGCCAGTGGCGCTGGGTGCGCAGTGGGTCCCAGCTGAGCACTCATCTTAGTCAGGCTTCTCTTCATCCTTGCATAGCTGGCTGGGCCTGGAGGCTGACCCTGGCCCTTCGGGGTCTCAGGGCAGGCAGTACTGGGGCGTGAGAGGCTGTAGTCTTGGCTCTCTGGCCCCACTGAGACTATCTGATGGTAGAGGCCATGAACCAGACCTTGGGAGCTATTTCTAAGAAGACACCTGCAGCCCCACTCCAGCTCCTGTGACCTAGGAGGAAGAGCTTTGCAGGGACCCTATCCTCCAAAATAAGGGTCCGCAGACTTTCTAATAATCTCCCTCCAAACAGCACAGCCATGTTTCAGTCTGCGTGTGCTTCCTCTTTCTTTTCTCTTGGCCTTTTTTTCGGTATCAAGAGAACACGCTCTCCCCTTCTCTCTCTCCATTCTCTCCCAGCCCCTCTCCCGCCCCTCCATATCCCACCTCCTTTTTGTTAGCCTAATATGGGTTCCTTTAGAATTGGCCCTACTTCGGCAGCCCCAGCGCTGTGTGCGTGTGTGTGCGCGCGCGCGCGCGTGTGTGCCTGCGCGTGTATTTCTCGCTTGCTAATGATTGTGTGTTGATAGAGTGATGCAGTGGCCTCATTAGCCTTTGTTTAGAAGGTGTTAAAAGGGAAATCTGCATCGGGAAGCGGCGGTTTACACAGCAGCTCGGCTGAACACCGCGAGCCAAGGGGCTGGGGGGCGGGGACAGTGCCCACCCCCCAGGCGCCCACCCTTCCCCCAGGCGCCCTCCGCCGCGGACCCCGGGAGGCAGGAGGGGTCCGGGGAAAGCGACCCCAGCTCCTTCCTCCCAAGGCGAGTATGTTTACCCTGCTGGGCACCCTTCTGCTCCACGGGGACCACTGCGGGATCGCGCTCTCTAAAACTCCTCTGAGCTGCCGCACAGTGCGCGGCGGCCTTTTCCGCCAGGTTTCTTGGGGAGGGGGAAGGGGAGGACAGAGTGCCGTTTCGAAGAATATTCCAGGGGTGTTTTTGAGGGTGGGGGGTGAGGTATCTTATTTTAGAGGCAAATACAAATCAGTCCGCAGAAACTGGGGTCTTTCGGGTGGTTGGTTGGGGATGAGCTCCCTGTACCCCGATGCCCATGTGGGGTCCCCAGGCTTTAGGGAACCTGCGAAGAGGTCTCTTTCTTTCCTCCTAAGGCATTCGCAGACCGCCACAGGAAGAGCCTTCCGTGCGTAGGCAGGGGTTGGAGAGGGTTCATTCTTAAACTTACTCTCTCAGGTCTACCCCTACCCTAGCGCCCCACTTCGGGAAAAAATTCTGTGAGAATAAAATCTTAGCTAGGCTGGCCTACTTCCCTAAAGCTTGGTGGAAGCGAGTAACTTTATTGAGTCTGGGCTAGAGGGTGTGTGTTTGTGTGTGTGTGCTGTGTTTGTTTACGTATATGTGTGGGATTTGGCGAGTGAGCTTCGTGCACGGCATTTTTCACCCTCTGGCAGAAGCGAGATTTCGAGCAGGGTTGAACGTGAGAAGAATTCCTTTTAACCTGGCTCCTACGAAAGGAACCAGAAAAAAAAATAACACACATTTTGAGCAGCCTCTGTGGGTGCAGCTTGTTGAACTCGGAGCCAGACGCCTTTCTTGGCGAAAGGGAGAAAAAACGCCGCGGAAACGGTGCGGAGGGTTGGGGAGTATGGGTTCTGATTGTAACATAATTCAGCAAGCTTTTTTGTTTTTTATTTTTCCCAGGACGCGGTTGCTTCGGAAGAAACGTTTTCTAATCTTTCTAGCTCCCTGGATTTGAGGTTGTGGGTCTTGGGGCGAGGCTTAGCTGGTCTGGGGGTCCTTGCGTGTCCACAGCCCCGATAGGCACCCGCGAAACGTTCTGCATCGCCGCTTTTTTTTTTTTTTCTTTTTTTTTGGTAGAAGGCGAGGCGTTGTTTGGGGACAGATCGCGGCCGGCTGGGGCCTCGGGCAGTGACAGTGAAACGAATTCCAAACCCATTCTGAACTCGCCATGGCCCTCTCCTGCCCCCCAACACCCACCCAAACACCGTGTAGGCAGAAGCGAGGTTCCCTGTGAAACCGAGTTATAATCGGCAGCTGAGATGCGGTGGGATGGTATCATAGCCGAGTTCGGAGGATGCGGGGAGAGAATAGAAAATTCTCCATCGTTCTGCTCTGCTCTCTCTTTCTTTCTTCCCTAAGCAGGTTTGCGGGAGAAAGCAGGGGTGAGCCACGGTGGCTGCCTGGCTGTGCACCGGGGCCGGAGGTTGGACCAAGACAAAGACAGGAGCTGTCCGCGGTGCTGAATCGGCGGCGCCGCCGCCGGGGCAAGAGGGCTTCTGTAACCAGCCCTCTGCTCATTCGCTCCCCATCCTTCTAACTCCCCTTCGCTCTGTGACTCTTGCCTTCCCCTGAATTTATTTCCCTTTTGGGGGGCTCACCTTAGGACCTGCGCCCTGTACACAGGTGTATATACATATATCAAAGAACAAAACGATTGATTGAAAACGGTGTCTTCTCCTTTCTTCCCAAATAAATGATGCTAGAAAGGTTTATTTTAACTGTACTCTAAAATGGAGAGAAACGGACATTTCCACTCCTAAATAAATGAAAATTCGTGTTAAAAACAATGCAACTAACCTATAACAAATGCCAAGAATCTGCCCTCTGATTTATTCCGATAAAGAGGCAAGGGGTTTAGAAATTTTAGTTTCGGGAATATCATATCCCTGGCATCTTAACTTCTTGGGTAGAAAAAATAAGAGCTGGAGGTGGGGGGGATTGGTGATGAACAGACTAAGGCACCTGCCTGCGTGAAGAAAGATGGCTTGTGAAGGCCAAAGTGATGGACATGAAGTTGACTTAACCCTTTGAGACAGAGATGAGATCTGTAAGGATGTCAATCTTCAGGATCAGTAGTAAGAGGGAAGTGATTCCTTTGGAAAGTTTGGGTACAAAAGAGTTAATCTGGTGCTTAATTTTCTAAATGTTCATGGTGTTACCTAGACACCTGGCATGGTGCCTAACCAAGTGTGTTCCTGTGTTCAAATTAGTATGCAGTACTTGCCTAAATAAGTATGTGCAGGGTAGAAAAAAAAATCACATTTTCCCTCCCTCGTGAGGGAGCACCCATTTTAGTGCACGGAGAGCTGTGTATGTTTCCTCTGGCATCTCATAGATACACTGTCTCCCACAGAGCCCAGATGCTTTAGGGCCACATCTTCATTTTGTCTTCTCAGCACCCTCCAGGCCTCCCCACTACAGGGGTGTCAGCTATGCCCAGTTGTTAGGATTGCCAATACATATGAAGGGGGAGGGGTACTTATGAGTCCAGTGGAATACAATAACTCCGGCTCCCTACCTGAACATTGTAGAGCTAATTTGCCCATAAAAGCAGAGGAACCAGAATTCTCAAACCCAAAGGATTTGCAATAAAGGGTTGTATCTTTGGGTTAGGGGAGTGAGACTCCAGTTTCTCCAGACCCTAACTCTTATCTTTTCATGTAAACACCCTTAGATCTTTAATTAGGACCAAGGTGGTCACTCTTTTGGACCATGCACCTCTATCCCTCTCAGAATGCAGAGCCACATGGTACTGGGAGAGACGTCTTGACCTTGGGTGTCTCTCAAACAAAAAAGATACATTTTGTTTAAAAACCATTTATTTCATGATCATTCTGCGCATCTGGTTCCTTGGTCTTCATTGCAAATCTAAAAATTAGTAGATATAGATCATGGTCCTATTTTATGGGTGAGGAAACTGAGGGCCCAGAAATGCTTATTAAGTTGCTTATAGGTATGCTGTGAAGGCCTGTGATTCTAACCCAGACCTCACTGGCTTTGGAGACTGTGCTTACTCTAATAACCCATGATATTACAGCCACACAGACGGTTACATTGTGGTTACAATGGTGTATATATATATATTTTTTAGCACAGTCCCATTGAATTCCCTGGACCTCATGGCCTGTGGTCTAGACTTGAATTTAGCTTAAGTCCTAAATTTGAAAAGAAGGAGTGAAAATGGTGAGGACAGAGGCTCTCATTTCATGTGGGTTGGGTGGGCATTTCACAGAATGGGACCAGCTTAATGTGAAAATCTCTTGGACCCACACTTAGGAGTCATCCTTGATTTCCCCTTTCTCTCCTGCCTCACATACAATCCACCAGCAAGTTCAGTTAGCTCTGCCTCCAAAATATATTCCAACCCATCTAATTCTCATCTTCTCCTCCATTATCACCCCGGTGCAAGCCACTACCATCTCATCTGTTTTATAGCAGTAGCCTCCTGACCGGGCTCCCTGATTCTTCTCTCCTTGCCCTCGTCTGTAATCTGCTCTCCACACTATAACTAAACTTATATTTTAAAATCATAAATCAGGTTTTGTCATTCTGCTTTTAACCCTCCAACAACTCCCCATTGCACTTAGAATAAAATCCATACTCCTCACCCTGGTCTGCAGGGCTCCTTGTGATTGGTTTTTGCTCACCTCGCCCCCACCCCCGCTGTGGCTCACACAGACCTAGTTTTTCTCACCTCAAGACCTTTGCACTTGGCTTCCCCTCTGCCCTCAGATTCTTACACGGTTGGCTCCCTTTTGTCATTTAGATCGCAGCTCAAATGTCAACTCTTCGAAGAAACCTCTCCTGACCACCTTGTCTAAAAGCACACCATCCCCAGTCACTGTCTAGCCCTCCTCTCTGTCTATTTTCTTTGTAGCTTTTATCAATATCTAGAATTATTCTATTTATATGTTTAGGTGCATATTGTCTGTATTTCTTAATAAAATATCAGTTCCATGAGGGCAGAGAGACTGTGTTTGTCTTGTTCACTGTTGAATCCCCAGTGCCTAGCTCAGTACCTGGAACCATAGTTGTTCAATACATATTTGTTGACTGAATGAATAATGAATGAATACATAGAGAGAGCTACAGAAGTGAATGGAGATGGATGGGCAGAGCTGAGACAAGACTGAGCTTTATTTGCCCATCTTCTGAGGTCTGCAAATGGAGCAGCTGGCTGGGTGGGTTTCCAGTTTGGAAAGAGGATGAAAGAAAATCTTGTCCAAGGACCCCAAGAGAGTGCAGTCATTGGGTGGATTCTTCGGACTAGATACAGAATCACATTGGGGTGGAGAAGCAGGTCTATGGCCTCAGAGTGTGATTTTAATTGTTCTTGCTGGATCTGAAATCTTCACTTAGTTACAAAAAAAAAAAAAAAAAAGGGTGATAGTGGAAAACACAACGAATCAAGAAGACATCTAAATTACACATTTTTTGGAAAGGTTACCAGTCCCATCTGTGGGGGAGCTGATGGAGTATAGTGTTAACACCCAGACTCTGGGACCCGGTGCTCCTATGTTGGAATCTGGCTTCATCACTCACCAGCTGTGCAACAGAGGGCAAGTCAGTTAGCTTCTTTGTGCCTCAGTTTCCACATTTGAGGGATGGGGATAAAAGTGTATACTGGTTTTTATGGCAGCCATCACATAAAAAAGGTGTATGTTTGTCTCAGAGAATAGCCACGAGGGATTGTTTTGGTCTGTTTTATTTGTGTTAGAGCCTTGTATAGGAGAAAAAAAGGAAGCAGAGTAGTAAGAGATGGGGGAAGGCAATGGAGCAAAGAGGCTGAGATGCAAAGGGGAAAAGATGAGACTTACTGTTTAAGAGCTCATCTCCTTCAAGAGCTCTTCTCTTACCTGTGGAGGTAGAAGAGGGCTCTGACGTTAGAGGAGCTGACTCAGAGTCCCAGTAGCTCCCATGCTAACCTGCTCATGAATGGCAGGTGGGAATGCCCAGCTATCCTGAATCTCAGTCTCCTAATCTGTTAAATGGGGCAGTAATGGTGCCTGCCTTATAGAGTTACCGGGATTATTTAGGGAGATGATGTTTGGGAAACTGGGAAGCACCCTGCAGAGTAGCTGGTGTTACTGGGCCTTGTTTGGGGGTGACTTTCTTTATTCTTTACAAAAAGAAGGTTTTTTTTTTCCCCCCAGGTGAAAGTAAGTGCATTCATTTGGTTGGAACTTGAAATAGCTAGAGAAAGAAGGTGAGGGTTATCTTCTTGGAGAGAGAGGTGTAGAGAGCTATGTACTTGGAGTTATGAAAGGACCTTTCAATATCCAGTCCCAGGGCTGGGGCTGGCCTGCCTTCACACAGAGCTCATTCCCATAGGTTTTGTCTGAGCCACTGTCACCCTGCAGGGGAGCTTTCCTGTACATAACAGAAGCATTCTGCAAAGATGTGTGTCCATTGCACGTCTCCTACCCTTTACCCCTTGAACAAAACTCAATATGGGAAAGGGCTTGTGCTGGTACTGGGGGATGGTGTTTATAAAGGTAACTTAGAAACGTGCAAAGCATTCTCCTTCATTTGTTCATTTGGTAAACATGTATTGGACACCTACTATGTGTACCAGGGAATGTACTAGAGGCTGCAGAAGCCACTGTGAATGAGCACCTCCCACCCCCCACAAGCTGCTCATAGCCTAGCAGAGGAGACCTACACATCAACACAAATTTCTGTACATCTACACATTACTATGGATATCAGAGGAAGAAGGGCTATTTATTCATTTATTCACCAAAAAGTGTATGAACCTGGGTGCCTTTGGTTCAGTTATTCACTCTGAGGCTTACTTTCCTCATTTGTCAACCAGAAAAAATAATAATGATAAAAGAAACTAATAACCTCATGGAGTTGTTGGGAGGATTAAATGAGAAGACAAATGTAAGGCGCTTAGCACAGTGCGTGGCACAAGGCAAATGCCCAACTTGTGATGGTTTCAGTTAATTATTAGTGATGAAATATTAAGTAATAGCAATAACATTACAGACTTGTTGAATAGTTATTTGGAATGGATGCATGAAAGTGCCTTGTCTACAAAAAGCAATCAATACGTATTTACAGAATGAAATCCTGCTCTTATTAAGAAAAATAGGAAGGGGTGTGCCTCCGTGTGAAGGAGGAGGATTTGAGAGCTTCCTGGATCAGATCTCCAGGGATACTAATGTGATCTATTCAGGGTTTAAAAAAGTCCTTTTCTGCCCCTAAAGCCAGCAGGTACTTTTGCCTTTCCTGCCTCTTCTCTTTCACCTTCTACCCACCACTGTTAACCTATGTGTCTCTTTCCCCTTCCTGTGCCCTCCTCTTTTGGGAAGCTGCCTTTACACCAGTGGTTCTCACTGGGAGAGTAGTAAAAGGGAATTTTGTTTTCCAAGGAACATTTGGCAATGCCTAGAGACATGTTTGGTTGACGCAATTGAGTGGCGATGTTACATAGATAGAGGCCAGGGATGCTGCTCAACACTCTACAACATACAGAAGGGTGCCCCGCTCCTTCTGCAGCCCCAGAATTACTCAGCTCAAAATATCAAAAGTGCAGAGGTGAAGATAAGCTGTCTCACATCTTGTGGCTGGTAAGAGGCCCTGGTTCCCCTGCCCAGCCCCACTGAACGTCCCACCGGGAAGGGGGCGTGTCACTCCCAGCCAGGCCCCGCCCACTTCCCGTGAGCCAATGGGGATCCCTGGCTGGTCAGCACTCCAGGGCCAGAGGCTGCATGGGCTTTTCCAAGAGGGCTCTCTCCTGGTGGGCAAATGTGAAAACCTCTCAGAGCCTGTTTGTCTTTCTCCCTCTTTCTGGGAGGCTTTGGCATATCTGAGGTCCTGAGGTCCTGAGGAAACCAGACCTCAGAATCTCAAAAGGTGCCACTGGGTCCCTCTCTGGAGAGCGCTGATCCAGCTATTTTGCACATAGCTCTCAGCCTGGCCAAGTTCCCTGTGGAGTCTGCAGGCCTGGTGTGCGCAGAGGTGGCCAGGCGGCCACCTCTCTCAAGTCTGAGAGACGGTACAAGTCCTTCTGGTCTAAAATATGTCCCCTTCTGATCTGTTTCTGTGCAAGGCATCTGCACCATTAGCATCACTTCTCGGGTGCTCTTGGGAAGGTAAGCAGCAGTGACAACTTGTCTGGAGATTGCATGCGCCGGACACTGTGCAAAGCGCTTCCCATGTGTCATCAGCATAGGCGCTGTTATTCCACCCATTTCACAGATGAGGAAACTGAGGTGCAGAGAGGTTGAGCAACTCTTCCAGGATTTCACAACCAGTCATTAGCAAAGCCAAGATTGAATCCAGAGGTGTGGATGGTAACTCACCAGTACCTTCTTCCAAAAGGACGTTTTTATTAGATGAATGCTATGTTGTCTAAATAGGCCACTCCTTTGCTGTGTGAACTTGGAGGAATCGCGCTACCTCTCTGTGAAGTGGAGATCATGGATCAGCAACCCTGACCCTGCAATGGCTTGATTAGGGTATGGATCAGTTTATTTGAACTGATCATTGTTCTCCCTTCCCCTGTCCCCTTTACTGGATGAGAGGAGTGATCCCTTGAAGGCAAATTCTGACAGCTTAAATCTCAAGCCCTTCTTTCCATCATTACTCCTACCCTACAGGCATCTGAAGCCCAGAGATTGGAATTTGACTGCCTTGGTGTTTTACACACGGTGACAAAGAGGGAGGGGATAGAAACCCAGGTAAGTAAAGAGCAACCCAGGGCTGTGGGCATTATTCAGTCAATGGCTTGTTTCTTCCTTCCTTCAAATATTTCTCCTGTCCACTTCATTACCTGAGGTCAGGAGTTCGAGACCAGCCTGGCCAACATGAAGAAACCCCATCTCTACTAAAAATACAAAAATTAGCTGGGTGTGGTGGCACATGCCTATAGTCCCAGCTACTCAGGAGGCTGAGGCGGGAGCATCACTTGAATCCGGGAGGTGGAGGCTTCAGTGAGCCGAGATTGCACCATTGCACTCCAGCCTGGGCAACAGAGCGAGACTCTATCTCAAAAAGAAAAAGAATCAAACTGAATCAGCAGGTATTTGTTGAGCCTCAAGACACTTGGTGAAGGGCGGGAAGCAGAAAGATGCATCAGACCCAGTTCTTGCCCCAGGAGTTCAATGGGGAAGATTAAATATGAAACCAGGAAAAGATACGAAATGACCTAAAGAAGGGAGTTTGCAGTTCCAACCAGGCTCAGTGGTGCACATAAATAGAGTGACTGCTGATTGTACAGGTTCCCTGGAAACATCGAGAAGTGGGAGGAGAGGAGGAATTCTGGTTTCTGCTCTAGTGAAAAAGCACAGACCTGCTCCTTCCCAGCTGTGAGACTGTGGGCAGGTCACTGGACTTCTACACTCTGCAGGGATTTTCTATTCTGCAACCCTCACTGTCTCAGAGGCGAATTTGGAGAGAGTAGGTAGAAAGAACGTCAGCCAGTGTCAGGGACTAGCCACACTCAGCATTAGGAGGCCTGGTTCTGCCCTGGGGCTTACTGCGTGGCTTTTGGAAAGTTCCTAAACCTCTCTGTTCCACCCTTCAATCTGTGAATTAGGAGTTGCCAGCCCAACTTACATTGGCCAGAGCTACCTGGAACACTATATTAGAGCCATCCGAAGTGTAATGACTGATATTTGGCAGACATAGAGTCTTGTTTCCTTCTGAGGGCAAACTGATCATGAAGAGGAGCCACTCAGAGACCAGCTCTTTTCCAGGAATGCGGAGCCAAGGTGGGAACAAAAGGGAGGGTTTGGTGGAGTTGGCCCATGGGAATTGAGGGTTGTTCTCTGTCTCTCTCCTTACCTGGAGCTTAGAGCAAGCAGACATGGAAACCTCACCCATAAATAAATAAATAGATGTCCCCTGAAGCAGGGCTTTTGTGTACAGAGAGAACTCAGTCAAGGGTCAACCAACAAACATCTATTAGGAGAAAAATACATGTCAGGCATTGAGTGCAGCTTGCTGTGGATGCAAAGATGTTGGAGATTCTTGTCTTCAAGATCTCATAGCTTAAGGAGACACCACCCACGACCTGGCTCCTGAGTGTCGGCTCTATCTACCCAACTTCACTGAACAGATTACAGGGGGGCCTGCAGACCCCTCAAACTTGGTGTTATCAATGCTGAATCATCACTTTCCCTCCCTACACCTGCTGCCTCCGTGGCCACTGTCATGTGCTCAGCTGCCTGGGCCAGAAACCCTGCTGGCTCCTTCTCTCTCACTGCACCTTGGATCCATCCCAAATCCTGTCGATTCCCTCTCCTTCACGTCTCTCACCTACCCATAGTCATGCCTCAGTTCAGGCCAAAGCCATCTCTTGCCATGACATTTTGTTCTCACCCTTTCTCTTCCAATCCATCCTTCCTGCCCCAGCCAGAGTGATTTTGTTGCAGAACAAAACTGACTAGGTCACTCGTGTGCTTATAACCTGCTCCCTTGTGGCTGTCAGGATAAAATCCCAACCCCATAGTTGGTTTCCAAGCCCCTGTCCCCTTCCTTTATATCATCTCTTGCGTCTTTTCTCCCCCAGTTTTCTATCGTTTGACTGCATTCTCCAGTGTTTTCACTTCCTTCTGAGTCTGTTGTTCCTTCGATCTTAACTATTCTTCCTCCCACTTCCACCTACCTATCTTGCCTTTTGGGTCTTCTCTGAGACGAATCCCCTTTAGGAAACCTTCCATACCCCCATAGCTCAGTTGTCTATTTCCCAACAGGACACTGAGCTCACGGAGGCCTGGGGCTGGCCTCTACCCACCCCTTCTATCAGCATCTAGCCCAGCGTCTGGCTTATAGCAGATGCTCAATAAATAACCAGGGGATGAGTTAATGCAAACGTCCAATAACCAGTGACCTAGGCATTTTTAGGAGATGGGGAGATCTGTGAAGTTTTTGTGGGGATTTGGGGTTTCTTTGCGGGGGTCCAGCTTGACTGAGGCACATTTGATGTAGAATAAACTGCATATATTTAAAGTGTACAATTTGATGAGTTTTGACATGTTCATGCGTGAAAAACTATCAAGGTACACACCTGACACCTTCCCAAAGTCACCTCCTGTCCCTTAATAATCCCTTATTCCTTCTCCCTGCCTCTGGGCAACCACTGATCTGTCTCCTGGCACTATGGATTAGTTTGCATTTTCTAAACTTTTATAGAAATGGAATCATTCTGTACGTATTCTTTCATGTCTGGCTTCTTTTTCTCAGGTTTTGGCCTGAACTAAGACAGGGCCACGGGTAGGTGAGAGGTGTGAAAGAGAGGGAATCAACAGGATTTGAGATGGATCCAAGGTGTAGTGACAGGGAAGGGACCAGCAGGGTTCCTGGCTCAGAGTTGGTTCTGAGCTATGTAATGAAGGATGGGATATGATTAGACAGGAAGCAGAGGGCATTCTTGTGAGAAGAGAACAATGTGACAAATCCAAAAGTAGAAAACTTTGAGGTAACTAGACCAGACTGTCATTCATTCACTCAACAAATATTTATTGAGCTCCAACTATGTGCTAGGCACTCTGCTAGGGACAGGGCTGGAGTGACGTGCTGGGGGTCTTCTTTTTGCTTCCCTACATCCACTTCCTGACCTTTCTCTGCCTGGCCTGGGAGGTTGACCCATTTGGATAGCATCCATGGGCTCTCCTTTCACTGGCTTCCCACTGGGCTTGGCCAATGGACATTCCTGGTGGGTTGGAAGCTATTCCTCTGGCAACAACTCCTGTCCAGTGACTCTCTCTACTGCATGACATCACCCTTCCAGTGCTTCTCTGGGCAAAGCTGGGGCTCACCTCTTGAAGACTTGGTAGAAAGCACCAGAAAATCACCTGGGGGTGGAGACAGGTTTTCTGGAGCCCTTTCTTCAGCATCCCAGGGTGGCAATCGTGTGAGTAGCTGAGAGTCTCCTTGGATGACACTCAGGGACTCATGGCCTCCTTTGTGTAATCTCCAAACTGGACTCACCCCAAGGCCTTCCCACAGAGAAAATGCACCTTCAGGGTTTCTGGGACTGAGGTCCCAGCCCTGCCTGCAGGAACAATTCCCAAATGGTCAGAAAGAGATTTTCTTTCTTTCCTTCCTTCTTTCTTTCTTTCTTTCTTTCTTTCTTTCTTTCTTTCTTTCTTTCTTTCTTTCTTTCTTTCTTTCTTTCTTTCTTTCTTTCTTTTTCTTTCTTTCTTTCTTCTTTCTTTCTTTCTTTTTCTTTCTTTCTTTCTTTCTCTCTTTCTTTTTCTTTCCTTCTCTCTCTTTCACCCTTCCTTCCTTCCTTCCTTCCTTCCTTCCTTCCTTCCTTCCTTCCTTCCTTCCTTCCTTCCTTCCTTCCTTCTTTTCTTCCTTTCTTCCTTCCTTCCTTCCTTCCTTTCTGTCTTTTCTTTCCTTCTTTCTCTTTCTTTTTTCTTCACTGCAGCCTCCACCTCCAGGGTTCAAGTGATCCTCCCATATCAGCCTCCTGAGTAGGTGGGACTACAGGTGTGCACCACCACACCCAGTTAATTTTGTTTATTTTTTGTAGAGACAAGGTTTTACCATGTTACCCAGGCTGATCTTGAACCCTTGGGTTCATAGTAGTCCGCCCACCTTGGCTTCCCAAAGTGCTGGGTTTACAGGCATGAGCCACCACACCTGACCAATAGAAAAAGATTTCCAAACTTAGCCTCAGTCCTCTTTTGATCCATATACTTCTCCCAACAACACAGCTAGGGTTTGGAGCTGAAAAACCTTGAATGGAAAGTGACAGAATCTCAGTCTGTCTTTTGCAGAGCCATGTGCTAGGTTGGTTGGGCTGGTCTGCAGCTTATCTTAAAGATGGCCCCACAGGGCTGTGATCCTCCAGTTGGACCTAGTGAAGATGGATGTGAATTTGCTTTTCTTCTTTGCAAACAGACCATAAGCATCCTGAAGAAAAGTCCCTTCATCTCCACTCTTTAACTCCTCATTACTTAATATCTTTCTTTTTTATTCTTTGTTTTCTAGAGACATGGTCTCACTCTGCCAGCCAGGCTGGAGTACAGTGGCAGGATCAGAGCTCCCTGCAGTTGCTGCCCTCTGGACTTTAATGGTCCTTCTGCCTCAGCCTCTTGAATAGCTGGGACCACAAGTGTGCACTACCACACCTGGGTACTTTTAAAAATTATTTGTAGAGATGGGGTCTCACTGTGTTGCCCAGGCTGGTCTCAAACTCCTGGGCTCAAGCAATCCTCCTGTCTTGGCTTCCCAAAGTTCTGGGATTACAGGCATAAACCACCACACCCAGCCTACTTAATATCTTTCTGGACCATGAAAACACTCGTTTTTATTTTTGGGGAGTGATGTGCTGTGGGAGGTGGGAGCCCTCCCTTAAGCAGCCCTTGCTTTGAATAGGGTTGCTTCTTAGATACTTTTCTGCCTGAATACGGAAGAAATCCAAGCTCATGGAGGAACATTTTGGAGATGAAGCCAGTTGTCAAAGAATAATAAATGAGAGGTGTCCAATCTGGATCAGGCTTCCTTCCATTAAATCCTGGTCCTTCCTGGGTAGCAGCGGTGAAACTTACAAATGGGAATTATTGAAGGGCTTGGGGAGGCACTGTCTGAAGACTTGAAGGCTTTTGAGTCTCTGAGAGGTTGCTATTTGATGGAGGAATTAGGTCTGTTTGGAGAGGCCCGGAAGGTTGAAAAAGGGCCTTTGGATGGAAGCTCTGGGGAGGCAGATTTGACAACTACAGAAGGTCAACCCTGCCAATGGTTAGGGCTGTTGAAAAGGGAATGAGCCTCCCCATCACTGGGGGTATGCAGGAAATGGCTGATGGGGTACAGAGGGCATTTCTAAGGGAGATTGGACCAGGCCACCAGTTCCCAATTGCCCTCAGACTGGATGCATCAGAATTACCAAAGCTCTTGCTAAAAACCCAGATTCATTCATTCATGGATACGGCTGATGTCTACTAAGCACCTGCTACATGTCAGGCAGTGGGCTAGGCAGCGAGGCCACCATGCTGCTGAGACAGATGAGACCCTCACTCTCACATGACTTATGTTCTAGCTGGGGAGACAGAAAATGGACAAGATACAAATAAGGTCACTTTGTATTGTGATGAGGGCCCAACACAGATAATAGGATGAACGTGACAGGGACCGGGGACCTCATTTATATTTAGGTCCTAGGAGGTGACTTTTTTTCTTGAGATAGGGTTTGATATGATTTGGCTGTGTCCCCATTCAAATCTCAACTTGAATCATACCTCCCAGAATTCCCACATGTTGTGGGAGGGACCCAGGGGGAGGTAATTGAATCACGGGGGCCGGTCTTTCCCATGCTATTTTTGTGATAGTGAATAAGTCTCACGAGATATGATGGGCTTATCAGGGATTTCCGCTTTTGCTTCTTTCTCATTTGTCTCTTGCCGCCACCATGTAAGAAGTGCCTTTTTCTTCCTGCCATGGTTCTGAGGCCTCCCCAGCCACGTGGAACTGTAAGTCCAATTAAACCTCTTTTTCTTCCCAGTCCCGAGTATGTCTTTATTAGCAGTGTGAAAATGGACTAATACAGTAAATTGGTACCAGCAGAATGGTAGAATGGAGTGCTGCTGAAAAGATACCCAAAAATGTGGAAGTGACTTTGGAACTGGGTAACAGGTAGAGATTGGAACAGTTTGGAGGGCTCAGAAGAAGACAGGAAAATGTGGGAAAGTTTGGAACCTCCCAGAGACTTGTTGAATGGTTTTGACAAAAATGCTGATAGTGATATGAACAATAAGGTCCAGGCTGAGGTGGTCTCAGATGGAGATGAGGAACTTGTTGGGAACTAGAGCAAAGGTGACTGTTTCTGTGTTTTAGCAAAGAGACTGGTGGCATTTTGACCCTGCCCTAGAGATTTGTGAAACTTTGAACTTGAGAGAGATGTTTTAGGGTATCTGGTGGAAGAAATTTCTAAGCAGCAAAGCATTCAAAATGTGACTTGGATGTGTTAAAAGCATTCTGTTTTAAAAAGGAAATGGAGCATAAAAGTTCAGAAAATTTGCAGCCTGATGATGCAGTAGAAAAGAAAAACCCATTCCCTGGGGAGAAATTCAAGCCAGTTGCAGAAATGTGCAAAGGTAGCAAGGAGCCTAACGTTAATCCCAAAGACCACGAAGAAAATGTCTCCAGGCCATGTCAGAGAACTTCACAGCAGCCCCTCCCATCACAGGCCCAGAGGCCCAGGAGGAAAAAGTGGTTTTGTGGGCTGCGCCCAGGGTCCCTATGCTGTGTGCAGTCTAGGGACTTGGTGCCTTGTGTCCCAGCCATTCCAGCCGTGGCTCAAAAGGGCCAATGTACAGCTCGGGCCATGGCTTCAGAGGGTGGAAGTCCCATGTCTTGGCAGCTTCCATGAGGTGTTGAGCCTGTGGGTGCACAGAAGTCAAGAACTGAGGTTTTGGAACTTCTGCCTAGATTTCAGAAGATGTATGGAAATGCCTGGATGCCCAGGCAAAAGTTTGCAGCAGGGACAGGGCCCTCATGGAGAACCTCTGCTAGGGTAGTGTGAAGGGAAATATGGGGTGGGAGCCACCACACAGAGTCCCTACTGGGGCACTGCCTAGTGGAGCTGTGAGAAGAGGGCCACTGTCCTCCAGGCCCCAGAATGGTAGATCCACTGACAGCTTGCACCATGAACCTGGAAAAACCACAGACACTCAATGCCAGCCCATGAAAGCAGCTGGGAGGGGGGCTGTACCCTGCAAAGCCACAGGGGTGGAGCTGTCCAAGACATGGGAACCCACCTCTTGCATCAGCATGGCCTGGATGTGAGACATGGAATCAAAGGAAATCATTTTGGAGCTTTAAAATTTGACTGTCCTTCTGGATTTTGGACCTGCATGGGCCCTGTAACTCCTTTGTTTTGGCCAATGTCTCCCATTTGGAATGGCTGTATTTACCCAATGCCTGTACTCCCATTGTATCTAGGAATTAACTAGCTTGCTTTTGATTTTACAGTCTCAAGGGCGGAAGGGACTTGCTTTGTCTCAAATGAGACTTTGGACTGTGGACTTTTAGGTTAATGCTGAAATGAGTTAAGACTTTGGGGGACTGTTGGGAAGGCATGATTGGTTTTGAAATGTGAGGACACGAGATTTGGAGGGGCCAGGGGTGAAATGATATGGTTTGACTGTGTCCCCATTCAAATCTCAACTTGAATTGTATCTCCCAGAATTCCCACATTGTTGTGGGAGGGACCCAGGGGGAGGTAACTGAATCCTGGAGACTGATCTTTCCCGTGCTAGTTTCATGATAGTGAATAAGTCTCATGAGATCTGATGGATTTATCAGGGGTTTCCACTTTTGCTTCCTCCTCATTTTTCTCTTGCCACCGCCATGTAAGAAGTGCCTTTTGCCTCCCGCCATGATTCTGAGGCCTCCCCAGGCATGTGGAACTGTAAATCCAATTAAACCTTTTTTCTTCCTAATCTTAGGTATCTCTTTATCAGCAGCGTGAAAATGGACTAATACAGTGTTTCACTTCTGTTGCCTAGGCTGGAGTTCAGTGACATGATCATAGCTCACTGTAGCCTTGAATTCCTGGGCGTAGGTGATCCTCCTGCCTCAGCCTCCTGAGTAGCTGGGACTATAGGCATTCACCATCAGGCCTGGCTAATTTTTTTTTTTTTAAATTTTTAGTAGAGATGGCATTTTGCCATGTTGCCCAGCCCAGGCTGGGTCTTGAACTTCTGGCCTCAAGTGATTCACCTGCCTCAGCTTCCCAAAGTGCTGGAATTACAGGTGTGAACCACTGCACCTGAGCTTTAAGCTGAGACCAGGATGACATCAACAAGCCAGCCTTGGTAAGATCCAGGGAGAGTGTTCCTGATAGAAGAAATGGTTGTGGTTGACAGAAGGGGAATGTGTTGGAGGATTGGGGTCTGATCACGTGGGGTGTTGTGGGGAATCATGAGGGGCATGGATTCTATTTATCTGCAGTAGATTCATCAGAACCCCCAGGAGACAGTGGGGCCAGAGAATCCACTTTTCAAATCAGTTTTCCTGGAGATTCTGATACGCAGCTAGCTTCGAGACTCTCTAGACAAGAGGAGCTTTGGGACATTCTCTAATGCCAGCTGTCTCTCTCTTGTTCACTACTCCTTGTCCCCAAGGCAGCCTGCCTTTCTGGAATGAGGAGAGGAGAAAGCTTGAGGCAATCTGGAATATTTTCATTGTCGTCTTCTCATCTCCCATTCCCTGCCTTTGCTAATTCTTCTAGGGAAGGCTTTTAAAATAGGGGAAGGGCATGAAATGAGAGATGAAGAAGGCTCATGCATCCCACTTCTTCTGGCTGGAGGTTTGAGAATTACTTTCCTACAAAGCAGTAAGGGGCAATGTGCTTCTCTTTGTGAATGAGAACCTGGACAAGGAAGTGGCAGGACTGGCTGGTATCAAATGCAAATATGGGGCCCCTTGCTTGACTGTGATTAAGAGTTTCAAGATGGTGGCAGTGGAGCATTACAACCAGGTATGGGGGCCTTCTGAAGTAGGCCCTGTGTGACTATGCAGGCTGTGCACCTAGGAAGCTGGTCCTGGAGGGAGGAGACAGCATGCAGGGTGACATGGGAAGAGAAGAAGAGAGGTGAGGTGGGCGGGTCACCTGAGGTCAGGAGTTCAAAACCAGCCTGGCCAACATGGTGAAACCCGTATCGACTAAAATAGAAAAATTAGCCAGGTATGGTGGTAAATGCCTGTAATCTCAGCTACTCAGGAGGCTAAGGCACAAGAATCATTTTAACCTGGGAGGTGGAGTTGCAGTGAGCTGAGATTGTGCCACCACTCCCGCCTGGGCATCAGAGCAGGACTCTGTCTCGAAAAACAAAAACAAAACCAAAACCCACATAAAAGCAAAACAAAAAAGGCCTCACACAGTTACCTTGGTGAATTATGGCTCCTGGAGGGCTTTCTGCTACCAGGCATGGAGACAGCCCTTCTACCTTATCCCAATTCATCCTCCCAACAACCTCTGGGGTAGGTACCATTATGATCTCAACTCAACAGAAGAGGAAACTGAGGCCCAGAGAGCTGAGGTCACAATCCCAAGGTCACAGAGCTAGGAGTGGGGCAAATCTGCAATTTGAACACAGGTTCCCAGACCCAGAGCCCTCACTCCAAGCCACTATTCTACTCCTAAAGTCCCCAAAGCCAGACTGGCACAGGGAAGGTGTAGAGGCCAACGTCCTGGGCTGGAGTCCTTGTTCTCATGGTGTCACTGAAACACCTTGGGTACATTGTGCTCTGACTCTTATGGTTGTGAGCCCAGGAAAAGGCAGTGGCTTCCTCTTGGCCTCTCTGCTGCCGTCCTCGCCCCTTCTGGGCTAATCTCTATCCAGCAGTGATTATTACTATTATTATTTTTGAGACAGGGTCTCACTCTGTCCCCAGGGTAGAGTGCAGTGGTGTGATCATGGCTCACTGCAGCCTCGACCTCCTGGGCTCAAGTGATCCTCCCACCCTAGCCTCTCAAATATTGGGGTTACAGGAGTGAGCCACTGTGCCCGGCCAATTGTTTTTTTATTATGACTGTGGTGAAATACATATAACATAAAATTTGCCATTTTAACCAATTTTTCCCTTTTTTAAATTCAAGAATAAAATATTTTAACCATTTTTAAGGGTGCAGTTCGGTGGCATTAAGTACACTCACAATGTTGTGCAACCATCACCATCTAGTTCCCAAGCTTTATTACCCCAAACAGAAATTCCGTTTGCCTGAAGCAATAACTTCTCATTTCCCTCTTCCCCTGGCAACCTCTGGTTTACATTCCGTCTCTCTGCAGTTGCCTATTCCAGGTATTTCATATACGTGGAATCACATAATAGTTGTCCTTTAGTGACCGGCTTATTTAACATAGTATAATGCTTCGAGTTTCGTTCATGTGGTAGTGTGTGTCAGGACTTTGTTCCTTTTTATGGATGAATCATATTCCAGGGTATACATAGACCATGTCTGTTTATCTATTCATTTGATGGCAGACATTTAGGCTGTTTCCACCTTTTGGCCATTATAAGTAATGCTGCCATGAATATCTATATGCAGTGATCTGTGTGAGTCTTGGTTTTTAATTCTCTCTCTTTCTAGAATATCTCTCTATATAGAGTATCTCCGTATATAGAATCTCTCTCTCTCTCTCTCTCTCTCTCTCTCTCTCTATCTATCTATCTATCTATCTATCTAGAGAGGCTTGCTCTGTCACCCAGGCTGGAGTGCAGTGGTACGATCTCTGCTCACTGCAACCTCCGTCTCCCAGGTTCAAGTGATTCTCTTGTCTCAGCCTCTTGAGTATCTGGGACTGCAGGTAGTTAGGACTACAGGCACCTGCCATCACGCCTGGCTAATTTTTGTGTTTTTAGTAGAGACAGGGTTTCACCATGTTGTCCAGGCTGGTCTTGAACTCCTGACCTCAGGCGATCTGCCTACCTCAGTCTCCCAAAGTGTTGGGATTACAGGCATGAGCCACTGTGCCCAGCCTTAGGTTTTTAATTCTCTCAGGCATATGCTGAGAAAGTAGTGATGTGGGCAACATTAAGTCAGATCCTATCACTTTCTTGTGATGGATCCCATCACGCTTGAATAAAATTCAAGCTGCCCCCATGCCTGGGCTTCTCCTGCCCGACTGCCTTCATTCCCCCACCCTCTCCTCTTTTTCCTCTACTCCAGCCACCTGGCCTCCCTGCTGCCCCCACAGCCATGCACATGCCTACCTCTGGGCCTTTGCACTGGCTGTTCTCTCTGCCTGTAAACCAGCTGGCCTCAAGTTCCCAAGGGGCTGAGCCTCCCGCTTTAATTCAGGTCTCTGTTCAAATGTCACCTTCCCAGAGAAATCCTCCCTGACATCCTTGTTCAAAGCAGTAAGGCTTCCACCCAACGATGCCCCATCCCCTTGTCTTTAGCTACCCTCCCCCCTTCCCTCCCTTCCTCCCTCCCTCCCTCCCTCCCTCCCTCCGTCCCTTCCTTCCTTCCTTCCTTCCTTCCTTCCTTCCTTCCTTCCTTCCTTCCTTCCTTCCTTCCTTCCTTCCTTCCTTTCTTTTATTTGAGATGGGGTCTCACTCTGTTGCCCTGGCTGGACTGCAGTGGCACAGTCATAGCTCACTGCATCTTCCTCTACCTCCTGGGCTCAAACAATCCTTCCATCTCAGCCTCCCGCTAGTTGGAACTACAGACACACTGAAGCTCTTTTCTTCCTGGCACTCCCTTCCATCTGAAGGTGTCATTCACATATTTGTTTTTCTGTGTATTGTCTGTCTCGCCCCCTAGAATGTCAGCATCGGGTGAATCCTTGCATCTCCAGGCCTGGCCCAATGCCTGGCCTGAGGGACCCACTCATTAAATATTAGGATGAACTGTTTTAATTTGTTGATATTTGACTGGTTTTGATCTTTAAAAATGGCAATTTCAAGTGTTCCTACCTAATCTTGAACGAATACATGAATGAACGAACAAACGCATTTTTCTTCTCTGTGCCTCTGCCCTCTTGGCTACAAGGTGGGGTCAGTGATCACAGGATGAAAGCCCCGGGGTAACAGGAATATCAGACCCAGGAGCAGGGACTAGAGGCCAGCCCCCCAGCGTGGCTGCTGCTGCCCCTCTGTGCCAGAGAAGGGGGCGGCCGGGCGTCTGGGAGGCCCTGCGGCTGGAGATACGGGCATGATGAATGGATGGTGGAATAGGTCCTAGGAGGAGAGGGAATGGATGGGAATGACACTATTTAGCTGAGGAATGACCTCCTGACACTCTTCAAATAAATGCGGGCTTGTTATAGAGATGGGGAGGCAGCTGCCACCGCCGCCGCCTGTGATTCTGGTATATAAGAACAAAATAGACTGGCAGTGCATGTGCATGCATGTGTGTGTGTCAGGGTGTGTGGGTGTGTGTATGAATCTGTGTGCATGTGAGGTTGTGTGTCTGTGTCAATCTGTGTGTGAATGCTTGGATCTATGTGTGTCTCGTCTCCTTTGTATGTCTGTGTATGTGTGTCTGTGTGTCCTTTATGTAGATGTGGAAGAATGTTGTAAGGGTGTCTCTGTGTGTGTGTGTGTCTATCTTTATGTGTACGTGTGTGTGTCTGATTGTCTGTCTGGCTTTCCGAGTCTGTCTATCTGTGTGTGTTTGTGTGTATGTTTATATTCATGTGTCTGTCTTTGTGTGTGCCTGTCTGTCTTTGTATGTGTATATCTGTGTGTCTCTGTGTGTGTCTGTGTGTGCCTGTCTGTCTCTGTGTGTGTGTCTGTCTGTATTTGTGTGTGCTTGTGTATCTGTCTTTGGCGTGCCTGAACATAAGAGCCACGTGGATTCATGAAGGAAGCTTCCCTGCACCTTCAGAGCTGTCCACTTTCCATTTAAGTTCCAACCATGAAACCTTCACTGGCTGAGCATCTGCTATGCACCAGGCACTGCACTCGGAGAGTAAAACCAGAAACAGAGCACCTGGGGGTAAAGAACTCACTGTGCCCCTTGGATTCAGGCGAACACATAAAGGGAATGATGGGCAGTAATTAACCACTAACTGGGTGTCTCAAGAACTTCCTGTGGCTGTTTGAAAATCTCATTTCCGCTTCTATGAAGTGAGTTACTACCATTATTCCCACTTTGTATAGGGAGAGGCTGAGGCACAGAGAGGGCAAGTCACTTGTCCAAGGACACACAGCAAGTTGGTGAGATGGGGAATTGGTTAACCTCTAGGACTCAAGTTCTTTTTTATTTACACTGAAGACCTTTATTGATTGACAGTAAAAGCAATCATTTGGGAGAATTAATTTTTTTTCCTAATTTCCAAGCATCTCCTGGTTTTAAAGGACAGTTAAAAAATACTCCAACCTACCCCTATGTCAGGTCATACTAAGTCACACACAACCATCCCGAGGGCTGCCTGGGTGCCCACTACTCACAGACAGGAGGGATGAGAGACCAGAGGGCTGGGGAGGCCAGGGGAAGGGCCCCGGCGTACCACTGCCCAGGCAGCATCTCTAACAGGTGATGCTGGGGAGAAGTGCCAGGTAGAACATGTCAAGAAGGCCCTTTGAGAAGGATGACCAGACCTGACCAAGTGCTTAGGCCAGGGGGATTTAATCAGGTGCAGGCAGGAGTTCAGGAGGATGAGCAAAGGGCCTTGTCTCTCACAGTATGGTCCGAGGACAACCTCCATCAGTGTCACCTGGGATACGGGTTAAAGATGCAAATTCCTGCTCTAGGCCTACAGAAGCAGCTTCTACAGAAGCAGTTTATCTCGACGTAGGACCCATGAATCTGAATCTTTTTAAAGGGCCTCAGATAATTCTCTCCCTCCCTCTCTCTCTCTTTTTTTTTTTTTTTTTTTTTTTGAGAGAGTCTTACTCTATTGTCCATGTTGGAGTGCAGTGGCGGCATCTCAGCTAACTGCAACCTCCGCCTCCTGGGTTCAAGCAATTCTCCCACTTCAGCCTCCTAAGTAGCTGGGATTACAGGCATGCCCCACCATGCCCAGCTAATTTTTGTATTTTTAGTAGAGGCAGGGTTTCACCAAGTTGGCTGGCCTCAAGCAATCTGCCTGCCTCAGCCTCCCAAAGTGCTGGGATTACAGGCGTGAGCCACCACACCTGGCCTTCAGATGATTCTTACACTCACTTGTGTTTCAAAACCACACACATTTGGGTTGCAAGGTGAACCTGGAGGGGAGTAGGTAGTGCCAGATCACAGATGACCTTGAACATTGTGCTACACTTGGACTTTGTTCTAACGGCCATAGGGAGCCATCAGAGGTGTTTGAGCAGGGGAGGAACTGGTTTATTTCTCTGGTGGCACAGTGAAGGCTGATTGTAAGGAAATAAGATAACAGGCAGAGAGAACTGATATAAGACATTGTATAATAACCCACATAAGAAATAGTAAGGCCTGAATTTGGGCAGGGAAGTCTGGGGAAGGAGCAGAATGTCACTAAGCGGCTTATTTGTGACATTGCCGAAGTTGTGGAATGTCCTCCTTGCATGGAGGCCAGGGCTGGGGGGCAAATGTCTTGACATTCCAATGTAGAGCTCTCTTCTAGGTTTAGATTTATGCTCTGAATTTCAGCAAACCAGAGAAGGCTTCCTGGAGGAGGTGATGTCACCACCAGACCTCAGTGAGTGGCAAACCCAGGGAGAAAAGAAATGGGATTCGGGGAGAAATGGTCTAGTGTTCAAAGCCATTCCATCCTAAGGGGCTTCCTGCATCCAGGGCATTGCTGATTTCTCCACAGAGAGTTCCAGGGACCCCTCCTGGGTGTGTGTCCTCCATCAAGACGTGGAGAAAGTTGATTAGTGTGGGAGGCAGCCAGGACTGGCGTTTCTAATTAACACGCAGGCAGGGAGAATGCCTCTTCTTCCAGAATCTGTATTCAGCTGATTGAATATCAGGGCTGGGGCTAAACTATGAATCGTGTGTCAAAAAATAAAGCCTGCGCTCTCAGCTCGTTAAAGGAACAGCATCCCATTTTCAGTCCTCTGCTTCTCCAACAGTCTGCCTGGACAGGGAGGAGGACCCATGCGATGGAGACCCCTGGAGCTGGGTGTGGGACCTGGGGTCGGCTCCAGGCAGGGATGAGAAGGGAGAGGCATTTGGGGGATGGAGAGATCAGGCTCGTATGGAGAAACCCCAGAGGAGGATGGAGGAGAACCCCAGATGGGTTTTTGGGAGCTACTAGGTTCAGAAGGAGAAGGAAAAGAAACAGGCCACAAAAAGAAAAAGGCAGCTTGCTATGGCAGGGGAGAGAGAGAGGGGCGAGCAAACACAGGTTCATTAATCTGTAGTTCGTCTGCCTTTTCTGTTAGGAGGATGAACTTGATGAGTTAATTAAGTCGCAGTCTGTAAAACCAGTTTATTTGCATAGCAAACTCCTGGGCCAGTGTGCTGTGAGTTGAGTGTGTACCAGCAGACAATTCGGGGGAAATTACAGCCTCATTAATATGCTAATCTGGTTGCAGGCCTGGAACGGAGTTTTGGGTTGGTGGTGCTCGGGGGTGGTGGGTGTTCGGTTGCTTAGCAACCCTTTTCTCCAGGTAACCCTTCTCTGGCTTGCCCTTGATATCCCCAAAGGATTGCAATGTGGAAGACGAGGTAAGCAGGGAAAGCATTCTGTTGTCACAGAACAGTGAGCAAAATAAAAGGCAAACACACACACACATTCACACGCACAGCCACATTATGCCGGTGTCTCTACAAACAGGCTCAGGGAGGGGGCAGGGGAGGCTGTGCGGGTGCAATAGACAGACACCAACATGCAAAAGCACAGTGTGTGGAGTCTGTGGCAATAGACACAGAGATGGTAACACCCTCCTACACACACACACGCACACATATACTTGCGTGTGCATGCAAACACAATTGGTGCACAGGTTTTGTTTAACAAATAAACCTGCACAATGGGATACTCAGCCTCTGCAATAATGCATACTGTTTGTACTATTCCCCATCACACACACACACACACACACACACACTCAGAACCTGTGTGTGAAATCTTTCCCAATAACACAATAGATACAAACGCGCTAAACATAGTCATATGCAGATTATGTAAATGATTAATAATCAACTGTAAAATGCACAGACAAACACACATACACACTGCACAGAGCTTGCACAAATAGGCTCTGGAGAAAATGACAAGTAGGTGTGCGCATATGTGGACACACGGAAACATACATGCACCATATATGACACTGATGCAAATAGATATTGGGTGTAGTATGCATGGACGTAGACACAATGCATGACAAGGTCTAGCAAGAGTCACTGGGTTCGATTCAACACACACACAGAGGCATGCAGCAGAGAGCTCAGTTTCAGAGTACCTATCCCTTTTCCCTCTCCCTTGTTTCTTCTGGACTAAGCCTACTTTTTATATTGCACATTCCTGCTGCCTCTCCACATTCCCAGGCTCAGTGACTGCCCCCATCCATGCTTTGCCCAACCCTTTGTCCCTGCCTTACCCACTTAGTTGCAGCACTATCTTGTCAGGCTCATGCGTATCTGACAGTCAGCACCAAAGATAGCCAAGTTTCCCCAGAAAGATCAATGTACGGGACTCAAGGGTGTTAACGCCCTTACCCTGCCATAAAAAAAGAACCACGCCCAGACGGTCTTACAGGTGAGTTGTATAAATGTTAAGAAGCAGATAATTCTTGTATTAGACTGTTCCAGAAAAAAGAAAACAAAAGGAAAGCTGTCCTACTCACAATTTTAACAATAAGCCTAGGCAACCAAATACAAGAAAAGAATCACCAGTAAGTGCAGAAATGTTTATGAAAACCTCAATGACTCACTATGGTATTCCTATCCAACTGGTAAAAATCAGAACATTGGGGCATATAATACCAAGAGCTGGTGAGGACATGGAGAAATAAGTGTCCTGATGTGTGCTGTGGGGTATTGCCTGGAGCAGCCAGTCTGAGGAGTGGTTAGCCAGTATTTTACGATGTTAAATATTTGCAGACAGCATGCTCCAGATTTTCAATTCTTGGGTAGGAGCCTCAGAGAAACTCTCAGGTACATAAGGAAACATGCATGTTTATTGCAGCAGTGTTCATACTGGCAAACAGGCAAACTGATGGTCCATCATTAGGCGAATGGATAAAGAAAACAAGGTAAAGAGAGGTGTGCAAGATCGTGCGGCAGCAGAAAGATCAAACTAGAGCTACACATAACACCACGGATGACCACAAAAATATGATATGTGGAAAAGTGTGGAATAGAATAAAACTTGTAAAATCAATATCATTTGTGTAAATTAAAAACAATAATACTGTTTTATCAACAGTTGACTGGATGGACAAATTGCATACAGTGGAGTCCTACACAGAAATTAAAAGGAACACGGTGTTGATTTGGGTAGTGACACCGGTGAATCTCAAGAGCTTCATGCCAAGTGAAAGAAACCAGACCCCAAAGAGTCCCTATGATAGGATTCCATTTATAGGAATGTTGAGAATAGGCAAAACTGATCTACGGGACGGGAAACACATCAAAGGCTCCCTGGATTGGGGAGTGGGGGTGCGGGAGTTGACTCCAAAGAGATTCGAGGAAACTTTTTTCTGGGGTGTTGGAAATGTTCTATATCTTGATTGTGGAGGTTACATGAGTGTATACATTTATCAAAACATATCAAGCTGTACACTTAGAACAGATGCATCATTTGGATATAAATTAGTCTCAATAAAGTTTATTTAAAACAATTATTTTGTTGTAAATAATGAGATATAAGATAATACTATAAAAATTTTAATGATATCTAACTCTATATCTATCATATGTAATCTATTCTCTCTAATCTATCAATCATCTATAATATATAATCTATCAATCACCTATAATCCATCGTCAATCTGTAGTGAGACCCCATCTGTATGAAAAATAAAAAAACTAGTCCATTGTGGTGACACATGGCTGTAGCCCCAGTTACTTGGGAGGCTGAGGTGGGAGGAGCACTTGGGCCTAGGAGTTTGAGGCTGTAGTGAGCTATGATCTCATCACTACACTCCAGCTGGGATGACAGAGTGAGACTCATAAAATAAAATAAAATAAAATAAAATAAATCTATCTATCATCTATGATCTACCTTTCTCTCATCTATCTATCATCTATGTATCATCTATAACCTACCTATCTGACACACATAAGTGCCTGCAGTGGGAAGGAAAATGAAATTGTGAATGGATAATTGTGTTAGATTGGATCATTGATCATCATTCCCAGCCCTTCTCTCCCTCCTTGTTATAGAATTATACTTCTCCACCTTTGCCAAGTCTTCAGTGTGTTTGTGGGGTAGTTCCCTGCCCCTTCCTTTACCTTGGACTTGGCCAACTGACTTTTGGCCAAAGGAATGTTAAAGGATGTGACACAACCAGAGGTTTTCAATGTGCTTGTGGAGTTTGCCTTGCTCTCTTAGCTTTTATGATCCCTCATGATAAGCTCATGCCCCAGGCAGCTGATTCCCCTTTAGTCTGGGCCCCGTGGAGCAGATCCGGGCCCTCTAGGAATCCTGGAGCTGAGGTGACCCAGCTGGGCCAGTCCAGATCATCCAAACCACAGCCAACCCACAGACTCTCATGTGTGAAAAAAAAACCAGGCAAACATGTTTATTGTTGTAAGTCTCTGGGGTTTTGAGGTTGTTCTGCAGCACCATTGCAGTAAAAGCTGACTAATACAAGAATAAAGGGAAAAATAATACTAGAATAAAAAGCAAAAGAGGAGCCTTGCCTGAATAAATGACAATAGCATGTGCTATGAGTTGAGGAGAGAATTATCTTTTTTTTTTTTTGGTGAGACGGAGATTTACTCTTGTTGCCCAGGCTGGAGTGCAATGGCGCCATCTCGGCTCACCGTATCCTCTACCTCTCAGGTTCAAGTGATTCTCCTGCCTCAGCCTCCTGAGTAGCTGGGATTACAGGCATGTGTCACCATGCCTGGCTAATTTTGTATTTTTAGTAGAGACGTGGTTTCACTGTGTTGCCCAGGCTGATCTCGAACTCCTGACCTCAGGTAATCCGCCCGCCTCAGCCTCCCAAAGTCCTGGGATTACAGCCGTGAGCCACTGCACCCAGCCGAGGAGAGAATTATCTTAATTCCAGCACCTAGGGTTAGAAAGGAACCAACCCACCCACTCACAAACTCCCTATGCATCTGCAGGGCACCTTACACATGCCTATAATCCCAGCTATTTGGGAGGCTGAAGCAGGAGAAAAGCTTGAACCCAAGAGATGGTGGTTGCAGTGAGCACCACGCATTCCAGCCTGGGCAACAGAAGAGTCACAAATAATAATAATAATAATACAGCCACGAACAAGTCTGCCCTCATGGGCAGAGCTTCTGTTCTAAGAAGAGAAACGGTCAATATACAAATAATGTATACAAAAAACCAGGCCCAGATTCCGACTTTCCTTATCTGAAACTGGGGAAACTCCACCTTCCTTCCTTCATCCTGGAGTGCTTAATTTTAGAATCTCCTACGGTCAGAAAGGAATTTAATTTACCTGCATTGCTCTGGTCTCCCGAAGTGACTCTGCAGTTTCTAAAAACTGCTCCTTCACACTCTTAGGGCCTGTGCCAAGGTTGTTCCTCCTGCCCAAAACACCATTCCTGTGGCTGAACTCTATTTACCCCTCAAGACTCAGATCAAATGGGCACTTGGAAGATGTTCGTTATGGTAACTTTCTGCACATGCTAGGCTTGTACTCTGCTAAGTGCTTCCCATAAATCATCTCACTTTATCTTCATAAGAACCTCATAAGATAGGTACTATTGCTGTCTCCATTTTACAGATGAGAAACTGAGGCTCAGAGAGGTTCAGCAACTTGCCCTTGGTCACACAGCTATCCAGCGATAAAAATCTATGAGTTTGGCTGGGCACGGTGGCTCATGTCTATAATCCCAGGACTTTGGGAGGCCGAGGCGGGCAGATCACGAGGTCAGGAGTTCAAGACCAGCCTGACCAACATGGTGAAACCCCGTCTAGACTAAAAATACAAAAATTAGCCAGATATGGGGGCACGTGCCTGTAATCCCAGTTACTCAGGAGGCAGGAGAATCGCTTGAACCCAGGAGGCGGAGGTTGCAGTGAGCCGAGATCACGCTACTGCACTCCAGCGTGGGTGACAGAGCGAGACTCTGTCTCAACAAAAAAAAAAAAAAAAAAAAAAAAAAAAAAAAAATCTATGAGTCTGATGCCAAAACTTTGGTCCAAAATCAAAAAACTTTGATCCTAGATGTTTTTTAGGATGTCCCTCTGTTGGGTGTCTCTGCTCTGCCAAGAGGCAGCAGGAATAAGGGAGATTGTTCTGTGATGGAAGCCTTAATGTGCTTGAACCTGAAAACATCACCTTGGGGAAGGGCTTCGTCCCTTAAGAAATTATAAATATTTCATTTTCCCTCTTCTCTCCCGCCTTGTCAGCCCCGAGATGGAGTTATCGATGGGGCCTGGGTGATGGACAGATTGGCGGGGTTCTGTATTGATGAGTTAATAGATTGGTGGCTCTTTTTTCCATTCTCTGAAAAAAAGAAGTCTTGACAGCTGTTTTCGCTGTCGTGGGGGTGGGTGGAGGCTGCCGTGGAAGGTGATAGAAGGTAAGGTCTGAGTTGGGGGCGGCATCATCAGATCAACCCTGTCAGCTCGACCTTGAACATTGATCCTGAATCCAACCACCTCCCACTCTTTCCGCTGTAGCCCCCCGGTCCAAGAACCCCTCATCTCCTGCCTGGGTCTCGGCAGAAGGCTCCTCACCGGCCTCCCTGCTCCTGTCCTCACCCCTCAACCCATCCTGCATCCAGTAGTCAGAGGCACCATTTCAAAATATAAGCCAGATCCTGCCACTGCTCCGCCCCAGACCCTCAGATGGCCCCATCACATCCGAGGCCCAGAGCCCTTACTGCGGTGCCAGCACTCTCTGCCCTCATGCCCTCCTCTGTCCTTTCCTCTCTTTTTTCTAGCCATGGTTTGTGATGTCCTTCCGTTCCTCAAACTCTCCAAGCGTGGCCTCGTCTTTGGGTGTTTGCACTGCCGTACCCTTTGCTGGAATGCTCTTCCCGTGCACGGATGCCCCTCACCCCCTAACTCATGTCCTCATTTCATGTCTCTGTCCGAATGGCCCCTGCACAGAAGCCTTCCCCAACCACCCTGCATAAATACCCCATTCCTCTCTAGTTCCTCCTCCAGGTCTGTTTTTCTCCACAGCACTTACCACTTCTTGTTGTTACTCACAGTTATTTATTTGTATATTGACTGTTTCTCTTCTTATAACAGAAGCTCTAGGAAACCCATGAGGGCAGACTTGTTCATGGCTTTATTATTATTATTATTATTATTATTATTATTATTATTATTTTGAGACTCTTCTCGTTGCCCAGGCTGGAGTGCGTGATGCTCACTGCAACCTACACCTCTCGGGTTTAAGTGATTCTCCTGCCTCAGCCTCCTGAATAGCTGGAATTACAGGCATATGCCACCATGCCTGGCTAATTTTTTATATTTTAGTGGAGATGAGGTTTCAGCATGTTAGCCAGGCTGGTCTGAAACGCCTGACCTCAGGTGATCCACCCACCTCAGCCTCCCAAATTGCTGGGATTACAGGTGTGAGCCACCGCGCCCGGACAGACTCATAGATTTTTTATCACTGGATAGCTGTGTGACCAAGGGCGATTTACTTACCCACCACGCTCGGCCCATGGCTGTATTCTTATTACCTTGAACAAGGCCAGCAAATTACAGTCTGCGGATAAAGCCTGCTCACAGCTTGGTTTTGTAAATAAAGTTTTATTGGCACACAGCCCTACCTGTTCATTTCTGTATGATGTACAGCTGTGTTTGCTCTGCAGTTGCAGAGCTGAGGAGTTGTGACAGAGACAGCAGGGCTTGCAAAGCTGAAAATATCTACTATCTGGCCCTTTACAGAAAAAGTTTATTGACCCTGGCTTAGAACAGTGCCTGACAGAAAGCAGGTGTTCAATATTTATTTATAGAATGAATGAATGAATATGAGAACTAGTATGTTTTAAAAACTAGACTGACCAGCGGTTAAATGACCAGGCACTCAGCCGTATGCAATTTTTGACCATTGAGGAAATGTTCTTTTTCAGGAGGACTCTCCTGTCCATGAGAACTCTCTCAGTTGCAAATAACAAGAAATCTAATTTGACTTGCTTGAGCCAGAAAAGGAAATTTGTTGGTTCATGAACTGAAAAGTTTAAGGTAGACTACTTCAGGCACAGTTGGATCCAGGGGCTGGTCCTCCCAGATTCAAGGCCAGACAAAGGGAGAGTCTGCCCTCTTCCTGGGAGCGTCTGCCCTCTTCCTGGGAGCATGTCTTTGGGTTAGCTGGTTAGCTTTCAGAGCCTCAGTTTTCTTATCTGTAAAGTGGGAGGAATAGTAGCCCTGCCTCAGAAAGTAGCTGCAAGGGTGAAATGAGTCAATCCAAGTGAAGTGGGCTGGATTTTATTTTTTATTTTATTTTTATTTATTTATTTTTGAGACTGAGTCTGGCTCTGTCATTCAGGCTGGGGCTCAGTGGCAGGATCTCGGCTCACTGCAACCTCTGCCTCCCAGGCTCAAGCCATCCTCCCCTCTCAGCCTCCCGAGTAGCTAGGATTACAGGCATGCACCACCAGCCCGGCTAATTTTTTGTAGAGATGGAGTTTCACCATGTTGCCCAGGCTGGTCTAGAATGCCTGAGCTCAAGTGATCTGGCCACCTCAGCCTCCCCCAAAGTGCTGGGATTACAGGAATGAGGCGCTGTACCCAGTCTGGGCTGGATTTAAAAATGTTCACTTGTGAATCCCCAGAACCTGTGAATATGTAACCTTATATGGCAAAAGGTATTTTGCAGATGTGATTATATTCAGGCTCTTGAGATGGGGAGGTGATCCTGGATTATGTGTGAGCCCAGTGTCATCACAAGGGGCCTTCTAAGAGGGAGGTAGGAGAGTCAGAGTTAGAGAAGGAGATGTGATGACAGAAGCAGAGGTCGAGAGAGAGAGAGAGAGAGAGAGAGAGAGAGAGAGAGAGATAAGCGAGAAGATGCTCTACTGCTGGCTTTGAAGACAGAGGAAGGGGCTACAGGCCCAGGAATGCAGGAGGCATCTAGAATCTGGAAAAGGCAAGGATATGGATTCTCCCCTAGAGCCTCCAGAATGAATGCAGCCCTACTAGCAACTTTATTTTAATCCAGTGAGATCTATGTTAGCCTTCTGACCTCTAGAACTGTAAGTTAATACATTTTGCATTGTTTTAAGCCACTAAGTTTGTGGCAATTTGTTACACCAGCAAGAAGAGGCTAACACAGCAGGTAAGGCACTTATCATTGTGTCTGGCATGTAGTAAGCCCTTTGTAGACGTGAGCTTCTATCATTATTGGTTAGATGTTACAATATTCCCCGCCTGTACCATTCAGGTTCCTCTTGGATCAGCCGAGCTATCTCAGACGGAACCCTAGGGTCATTCCCAGTCCTTGAAACTGTGTGACATACCCAGTAGGTGCCAGGATTGTGGTTGGCTTCCTAGGAGATTTGTCTGGGATCCACAGCTGACCTAGATCTGCATGGGGTCTAAAAGCCATCTCCCGAGTCTCCAGCCTGTGAGCTTTCCTTCAACTGGGCATCTCCATCACCTCCCTCCCTACCACATTATCCCCTTTAATCCCCTCCCCACTAAGCTATTTTTAAACCACTCCCTTTTCTCCTCCCTATTGATCTTCAACCTGTTACTCCCCAAACACACTTTGTGGCAGGCCGCAATACATTCACCAGGTCTTTTGTCACCATCTCTCCTTTGCTCATTGAGGTCAGCAGCAGGATTCCAGACTGGCCAAGGTATAATCTCTGGCTCCTCCAAGCAAAAGCTCTCAGTGGTTCCTTTTCCTGATGGTGGAATGTTCTCTCATCGTGACAGGCCATCCTCCTATCATTATGGCTGAAGGCTGGTCCCCAGAAACAGCTACAAAGTCCTGCGTCCTTGTGTTCATGGGATCCAGGCAAGAGCTAGCTTCTGCCACCCTAGCCTCAGCAGGGGAGGAAGCTGCCTGCAGGGGCTGCCTGAACGGGATGCTGTTTACATATAAGTTTATTTTACTTATTTCACTTTCACGTAGATGGCTCTTAGTTTGTACCAGGCATCATGTTTTAAGTGCTGCCAACAGATTAACTTAATTTTCTTTTATTTTTAAAATTAAATAAAAATTATATATATTTATTGTGTAAAATAAGATGTTTTGAAATATGTATACTTCGTGGAATGGCTTAATTTAGCTAATGAATAGTTTACTTAATTTTCATAGCAACCTGGTGAGGTCTGTGTGATTATTCTCTCCATTTTAAAGTGGGGAAATAGATGCACAGAAAGATTACGTAGCTTGCCCAAGGTCACACAGCTAGTCAAGGTGGAGTTGGGGTTTGAACCCAGGCAGGCTGTGTGAGAGCCACTACCCTATGTGCCTCTCAATCTATGGTAACAAGAGCTCTTTTCTTTTTTCTCTTCTCTTCTTTCTTCTCTCGTCTCCTCTCTCCTCCCTCCTCTCTCCTCTCCTCTCCCCTCCCCTCTCTCTCTCTCTCTTTCTTTCTTTTTCTTTTCTTTTCAGAGTCTCACTCTGTCGCCCAGGCTAGAGAGCAGTGGTGCGATCTTGGCTCACTGCAAGCTCCGCCTCTGGGTCCAAATGATTCTCCCGCCTCAGCCTCCTGAGTAGCTGGGACTACAGGTGTGTGCCACCACACCTGGCTAATTTTTGTGTTTTTAGTAGAGATGGCGTTTCGCCATTTTGGCTAGGCTGGTCTCGAACTCCTGATCTCAAGTGATTCACCTGCCTCGGTCTCCCAAGTGCTGGGATTACAGCCGTGAGCCACTATGCCCAGCTCCATTTCTATTTGTCTCCCTGCTATCATTCTTTCCTCTCTTATACTGACCCTGCCTCCTCCATCCTGGGGTGGAGTGTGATGATAAGCCCTTAATCTGGAACCAGCTGCCTGGGACTTGCATGATGTTTCTCAACCTTGTCCCTAACGCAGCTATTGTCATTTTACCACCTGCCACTGATCCCCTGATCTTTACAATGACTCCTGGAAGGAGATGCTATCATCATCATCCTCACCCCCATAGGATAGCTTGAAGAACCTGAGATGAAATCCAGGCCTGAGAAGACAGGTCACTGCTAGCCTAAGGCCACCCAGTTAGGAAGCCACTGAGATCCCTGGCATTTTGGCTCCAGGGTGGACCTGGGCTGTGGTGTCCCTGTAGTAGGGGATGGTCACATTTCCTCAGGCTGCTGTAACAAATGCCACACACTGGGTGCCTTAGGATAATAAACATGTATTATCTCACAGTTCCAGAGGCTAGAAGTACAAAGTCAAGGTGTGAGCAGTGCCATGCCAGCTGGGAAGACTCTAGGAGAGGATCCTTCCTGGGGTCCTCCAGTGGGATTCTGGTGGCCGCTGGCCATCCTTGGCCCTCCTTGTGGCTCCATCACTTCAAGTCTCCATCTTCACATGATGTTGCAGCTGTATCTCCTCACGTCATCTTCCTCTGTGCAAGTCTGCCGCTACGTCTGCCTGTATGTCTATATTTCCCCTTTTTATAAGGATAAGGAGCTGGGTGTGGTGGCTCATGCCTCTAATCCCAGCACTTTGAGAGGCCAAGGCTGGCAGATCTCTTGAGAAGCTCAAGAGTTCGAGACCAGCCTAGGAAACATAACAAGACCTCTTCTCTACCAAAAAAAAAAAAAAAAAAAAAAGGGTATAACGATAAGGACACCAGCATATTGGATCAGAGCCCATACTAAGAACCTGATTTTAACTTGACTATCTCTGCAAAGATCCAAATGAGGTCACATTCTGAGGTCCCATGGATCAGGACTTCAACATGCTTTTTTGGGGGATGTGCTTTAATTTATAACAGCGATGTTGTCACGTGGGGCAGAAAGGAAGCTTCCAGGCACCCCTAGGACCCAGGATCTTTCCTTCCCACAAAAGGGATCAATAGAATTCTAATCACTGGAACTTTGTATTCCTTCATCAGGCAGCTTGTCTGCCACTGTGTTCCTCCATGAGACTGTAAGCTCTTTGAGGATGGGAATGTGTCTCCCCAGCGCCTAGCATTCAGCAGGCACTCAATAAACACTTGAGCGAATGAAAGAATAAATGAATGAAGTGCCACCTCCCAGTTCGTATGTCCTCCCAGGGCCAAAAGGCAAACTGATTTGTCCAAAGTCTTGAACCTGCGGCTGAGCTGTTAGAACTTCAGCGTCACAGAAGCCCCTCTGCCCAGCTGCCAGGCCAGCAACGGTGAAATTATTAGATCCCATTACGAATTGGATTTTAATCTCCTGTAAATAGTCCTGCCATTATAGTGTCATAAGAAGCAATTAGGACCCCCTCCCTTCCTTCTTGCAGCTGCAGAGACATTCTGATCTCCCCAGCAGAGTTAGGGGGGGTTGTAGGCAGGGTGGGGACTGATGCTTAAGAAACTTACCGGTTTGGGCAGATCACAACCATCCCCCCTCCCTTCGCAATCTAGTTACTTGGGGAGGAGCCTCAGGGTGGGATCTGTGAGGGTGGCAGGGGTGAGGGGGCATCTAATGGAACGAGCCCAAGGGTTGCTCTTTGGTATGAAATGAAGCTTCTAAGTCAGCGTTTCTTAGGGATGGGACCCATGCCAGGGTTTTGGAAGGATATGACCCAATATCCCATGTGATATACCAGGTGGGTGTGCAGCATGTTGCTCTTCTGTCCATGCCTTGATGACCCTATTATCTGCTACCTTCCAGCTGACCTCACCTTCCTCTCCATCCTTCCAATCTCTTTTCCACATGGCAGCCAGAGATAGCCCCTGCCCACAGAAGCCAAAGATTTGCAGAGGGGGAAACTGAGACAGAGCATTATTCTGTACCTTTGCACAGAGTCCTGAACAGTTGGGCAAGTCAGGAAAAGGGGCACCATCTCCCTTTTCTAGTTCTTTTTTGTTCAAGCTCCTCTCCCGGAAGCCTCCACCTCTCCCTCCCCCACCTCCCACCCTTCCCGCTCAGATGGGGCCCTGCAGAGCTAGGGACGGGGCTGAATGGTGGGGACTCTTCCTGGGGACGAGTCAAGACCCTTGAATGCAGGAGGTTCACTCTCACTTCCCCCTCTGGCTGGTGACCAGGCTTTCCTCTCTCTGGGCCTCAGTTTCCCTATCTGCAAGTAGGGAGGCAGTTTAAATGCCTGTAAGGTGGAGAGGGAGGGAGTTACTACGACTGAACCCTCCCTGCAAAAACAAAGCAGAGCTACCTTTTATTTCCCGAAGTATTAGGGGCCCAGGACCAGTGACAGGGAGAGCCCCAGCCTCCCAGGGAGACTGCATGGAGCTTTCTCAAACCATGGAAAAGAGGAACATTCCTCCTCCACCGTGGCCACCTGGATTTGCATCCCAAAGGCCAGCCCTCCCTGGATAGGGCCAGGCAGGGGTGAAGGAGTTAATAAACAGACTGGCCACCTCTCCCCAGAGGCCCCCACCTCCAGGTGGGGCTGCCCTGACTAGCAGAATGAGTTTGGAGGGCTCCATCTGGTCTCCAGTGGGTCTTGCCTGCAGGACTTAGAGTGACTGACAGGTCACAGCAGGCCTGGCTCTGGCTGTGGGATGGTGACCAGGGGAAGGCAGCAGGGAGTTCTGAGCAGATCTAGGGCTGGCCAGGATATCACGTGGAAAGAGATTCTAGGTGCAAGCAGGCGACTCTGAAAATGGACTTTTAGAACCAAATCTTAGACCACACTTATCAAGGACTCCTGCTCATTCATTCATTCAACAAACACGCATTTAGCACCTACTATGTGTCAGGTGCTGTGTGAGGCACTGGGAATACATCAGGGGACGAGAGACAAAAGCTCTGACACTCTAATGGCCTTCCTGTGTTCTCCTCATGGTGTGGCTTCTTTCCGTCATCATTACATTTGGGAAATTTGATTGTTTTCTCATTGCTGTCTAGTATTCCATTATATGAATAAACCATATTTGATTTATTTATTCTGTCATGGATGGCATTAAAAGGAAAACCTTAGACAAATGAAAGTTAACAGAGTTTAACAGACCAAAGAACGATTTGTGAATCGGAAAGGTTGATAGAGACTTTGGTGCTGCCTCATAGTTGAACAAGATTTAGGGACAGAAAAAGGAGAGTTACATACAGAAAATGGAAGTGGGGCAGAGAAACAGTCAGATTGGTTCTACAGCTTGGCATTTGCCTTATTCGAACACGGTTTGAACAGTGGGTGCCTTTAATGGGCCCAAACTTGGCGTCTAGGACAAGACTAGGATACAGTCTGTTTATACACCAAGTTGGGTTGGTTCACTATGCACGAAGAGACCTTTAGGTGGAATTTAAAATATATAAGAAGGCAAGTTTAAGCTGTCTTCACCTAATTTAGCAAGGGGTTTTGGGTGGTTTCCTATGTTGGGCTGTCTGTCCATCCTTGACCATCTTGTCTTTCTGCCCACATCGCTCCCTCTACCCATACCCCTGCTTTCCCTAAAACTCCCTGAGGACAGAGATTGGCCGATCAATGGTTATCCATTGACTGGAGCAAAATTGTCAGAGATGTTTGAATCAGAGCAACTCCATCTTGAATAGGGGCTGGGTAAAATAAGGCTGAGACCTACTGGGCTGTATTCCCAGGAGGTTAAAGCATTCTAAGTCATAGAATGAGATAGGAGGTCAGCACAAGATACAGGTCACAAAGACCTTGCTCATAAGACAGCATGTGGTAAAGAAGCCAGCCAAAACCCATCAAAACCAAGATGGCGACAAAAGTGACCTCTGGTCATCTTCGTTGCTCATTATACGCTAATTATAATACATTAGGATGCTGTAAGACACTCCCACCGGCGCCATGACAGTTTACAAATGCCATGGCAATGTAACAAAGGTACCCTATATGATCTAAAAAGAGGAGGAGCCCTCGCTTTTGGGAATTGCCCACCCCTTTCCCAGAAAACTTATGAATAATCCACCCCATGTTCAGGATATAATCAAGAAATAACTATAAAAATAGCCAACCAGTAGTCCTTGGGGCTGTTCTGCCTATGAAAAAGGCATTCTTTTCCTCTCTCTCTCTCTCTCTCTCTCTCTCTCTCTCTTTCTTTCTTTCGTCTCACTCTGTCACCCAGGCTGGAGTGCAGTGGCACGATCTCGGCTCACTGCAACCTTTGCCTCCCAGGCTCAAGAGATTCTCCTGCCTCAGACTCCCGAGCAGCTGGGATTACAGGCATGTGCTATCATACCCAGTTAATTTTTGTATTTTTAGTAGAGATGGGGTATCGCCATGTTGGCCAAGCCGGTCTAGAACTCCTGACCTCAAGTGATCCGCCCACCTCAGCCTCCCAAAGTGCTGGGATTACAGGCGTGAACCACTGCGCCTAGTCCATTCTTTTATCTCTTTACTTTCTTAGTAAACTTGCTTTCACTTTATGGATTCGCATTGAATTCTTTCTTGCGCAAGATCCAAGAACCCTCTCTTGGGGTCTGGATCGGGTCCCCTTTCCAGTAGCAGAATGGGGTTCCCTTTAGGCCGGGCTGTGCTTTCCATTTGCCACAGTCTCCTCCACTCCCTATTGCCCCATACTCTCCAAAGTCATTCTTTTGCTTTTCCTGCCTGGCACCTGAGGTTACAAGGGGTCTTTAATCCCTGGTGGGGCAGCCAGTGGTGTGGGAGGTTTCCAGGCTGAATACTTCCCCGTGCCCTCTGCATCCACCCACTGTGCCCGGCTCAGGGCCCAGCGCACAGAGGGCAGGTTCCTATGCAGTTCCCAGGCCCAATCTCTCCCAGCGTGGAGCAGGAAGAGAAGGGGGATCTAAACAACAGAAGGAGGGGCATAATTATATAGGAAGAGGCAGCGATAAAACGATAATGGGCGCGTTTTGACCCGGGTTAACCAGTTCTGGAGCTGTGAAGTAACTCTAAAACGCGTGATGGAGGCCAAGGGGCCGCCGCCCGGGCTGCAGCTGAAACGGCGCTTTCACAAACAAGACGTAAATTGGATGCAAACATCTAATTAACCTTCTCCCTCGGTTCCCTCCGCAGAGGGGGAGGTGGGCCTCCTAGGGCTCCCAGCGCCTGTCCTCCCTGGAGGAATGGATTTGGGGGAAGGGAGGAGGAGGGGAGGCAGGCGCGAGGGGAGGAAGCCAGGCGTTTTCTTTCTTTTTTCTTTTCTTTCTTTCTTTAACCGGCTCCCCTCCGGGTAGGGGCTGAGCTAAACCTCCAGCACGCTTGGTTTTCTCAGGCTTCATCTGAGACCTGCATTCCTGTTTAATAAGCCCCAACACGCTCCGCAAACTCGCATTATTCACCAGGGCCAGGTATGTGGCCCTAGAATTAGGGGGAAATGGAGAGTTTAGGGGGTTGTTGTGGTCTTTTTCCCCTTTGGTGGGGATGCGGTACTGCAAAGCCTACTTCTTGTGAAAATTCTCCCGGCCTCTGAGTTCTCAGGACACCGAGCAACCCCGGCCATCCGACGCAGCAGGTGCAAGAGTGCATTCACAGCGGCCGCAGCAGGAGCTGGGGCCAGTCGCCACCTCTGAGAGTTGTGTGACCTGGGGAGCCTTAATTAGCTTCTTGGCACTTCATTTATTCACTCAACAAATATTTATTGAGCACCTACTGTGTACTAGGCCGCGTTCTTGCCCATTTAGAAGCTAAAAGTAGGTGCTGAGAATACAGTGGTAAACAAAACAGATTTTCCCCCAAATCCAAACAAACAATGGCCTCTCCCACCCAAAAATCAAAGCTCTGTCCTCCTGGGTCTTTAGGAGTGTGGGCAGTGGGCATCCACATTTTATTCTGTCTCTGCGGGAGAAAGAGAATAAAGGAGAAGGTAGCATGGTGTCTGAGAGCTTGAATGCTGAAGTTTGAATCCGAGTTCTACTTAAAAGCTGTGTGACCTAGTGCAAGTTCTGCATTCTCTATGCTCAGTTTCTCTTCTTTCCTTTCCCTCCCTTCCTCCCTCCCTCCCTCCCTCCCTCTCTCTCTCTCTCCCTTCCTCCTCCCATCCCTTCTTCCCTTGCCCTTTTTTTTTTTCTCTTTTTTGAGATGGAGTCTTGCTCTGTTGCCCAGGCTGGAGTGCAGTGGCAAAATCTTGGCTCATTGCAACCTCTGTCTCCTGAGTTCAAGGGATTCCCTTGCCTCAGCCTCCCAAGTAGCTGAGACTACAGGCACGCACCACTATGCCTGGCTAATTTTTGTATTTTTAGGAGAGACAGGGTTTCACCATGTTGGCCAGGATAGTCTCGAACTTCTGACCTCAGGAGATCCACCTGCCTCGGCCTCCCAAAGTGCTGGGATTACAGGCGTGAGCCACCACACCCAGCCTCTTCTTTTTTCTTTCTTTCTTTTTTTTTGAGACAGGATCTTACTTGGTTACCCAGGCTAAAGTGCAGTGATGTAATCACTGCTCACTGCAGCTTCCACCTTCTGGACTCACGCAGTCCTTCTGCTTCAGCCTCCCAAGTAGTCGACACCACACTCAGTTAATTTTTGAATTTTTTTTTGTAGAGACAAGGTCTTATCATGTTGTCCAGGCTGGTCTCCATCTCCTGGGCTCAAGCAATCCTCTGGCCTTGGCCTCCCAAAGTGCTGGGATTACAGATGTGAGCCACTGTGCCTGGCCATGATATTCTTGTTTTTCTTTAATTTTTAAATACTGATATATGGAAAGCCTGAAAAAAATAGTACAAAACCCTTATGACCTTAAATGTTACCATTTGCATTGCTCTCTCTCTCTCTCTCTCTCTCTCTCTCTATATATATATATATATATATATACACACACACACACACACACACACACACACACACACACATAATCTTTTATTAAACCTTTGTAAGGGTAAGTTGCAGACATGGTGTCCCTTTACCCCTAAGCACTTCAGCATCTGTTTTCCAAAAATGAAGACATTCCCTTATGTACTGTACAGTACAATGATCAAAACCAGGAGATTAACACTGATACAATACTATGATCTAATCAACAGACCTTATTCAGATCTCTCCATATGTCCCGATAATGTCCTTTATAGCAAACTGTCTTGCTGGATTGCATTTTGCCTTCAGTTGTCATGTCCCTGTAGACTCTTTTAATCTGGATCCAGTTCCTCAGGCTTCAGGTTTTATGACATTGACGTTTCTGAAGCATCCAGTCCAGTTGTTCTGTAAGATGTCCTTCAATCTGAGTGTGTCTGATATTTTCGTGTGATTTGATTCAGGTGGTTCATTTTGGCAGGAATCCCATACTGGCAATACTGTGTTCTTCTTGGTGCATCGTGTCAGGAGCCACATGGTGTCACCTGTCCCAGAGTGATGTGAACCTGGAGCACTTGCTCAAGATGGTGCCTGCTAGGTTTTCCTACTGTATATTTATGGTTTTTCCTTCTGTAATTTACAACTGCATTGTTGGGGAGGTGCTTTGAGATTATGTAAATGTCTGGTTACTCCTCGGATGTTGACTCATTTGTTTTAGCATAGTTTGATGATTCTTGCCTGAATCAATGATGATGATGATATTTCCTAAACACAATTCTCTAACTCCAGTCTTTTTTCTACATTTATTAGTTGGCTTTCTACTGTAAAGAAGAAAATTCCTTACTTTTAAATTTATATATGTCAGTGTAGGCTCATGAACTCTTATTCAATAGATAATCATCCTTTACTATGACTATTTATTTAGTCAACATTTCTTTTTTGAGACAGAGTCTTACTCTGTTAGTCAGGCTAGAGTACAATAGCATGATCATAGCTCACTGCAACCTCAAACTCCTGGGCTCAGGCAATCCTCTTGCCTTAGCCTCCCAGGTAGCTGGAAGTACAGGTGCAAACTATCATGCCTGGCTAATTTTTAAATTAATTTGTAGAGATGGGGTCTTTCTATATTGTCCGGGTTGATCTTAAGTTCCTGGCTTCAAGAGATCCTCCTGCCTTGGCCTCCCATAGTGCTGGGATTATTGACATGAGCCGCTGTGCCTGGCAGATGACTCCAGTTGGTTCCTCCACTTGTTCTAGATTTGGCCAATGGGAATTGCTTCAGGTTGGCTCCTGTGCCTTTTTTGATGTGTCCTCACCACTCTTTGAGCACCTCTTTACTGTCTTGCACAGGCAGGTGTTTCAGACTCTCCTTGTGCTGTTCCTGTTACAGCCCTGTAATCAGCCATTTACCCAAGGAGCCCTGGTTCTTCTAGTGGGGAATAGTATGTAGATGCCATGATCTGGGTTCCAGGTGTGCTCACTGCTACTGGGGTGTTACTGCATGTGGGCCCTTTTAGCACACCTAGCTGGGTGCCTCAGTTTCTTCATCTGTTAAATGGGAAACAGTCATCCCTACCTCCTAGACTGTATGCAGATTAAATGAGCCAGTACCTGAAATGTGCTTGCAGGCCTGTCTGACATATGGACAATGCTATCCAAGTGTTTGTTAGGCAAATAAGAAATACATATAGTGTATTAGATAGTGGTAAGTACTCCAGAGAAAAATGAACCACAGGGTGCTGCAATATTGTGTAGGACGGCCAAGGAAGGTTCCACTTGGAAGATGACATTTGAGGAGCGATCTGGGGAGGTAAAGGAGTAAGCCATGCCCATATCTTTGGGAAGCAGGCAGAAGAGACAGCTAGTTCAAAGAAGATCCTGAGGCAGGAACATACTCTGCCTGAAAGCAGATGCCAGCTTCCCAGACTCCAGGGAAACCACATATTTTAATTTTAAAAATTATTTATTATTATTATTATTATCTTAGAGACAAAGTCTTGCTTTATCACCTAGGCTGGAGTGCAGTGGTGCCACCATAGCTCATTGAAGCCTCAAACTCCTGGCCTCAAGCAATCCTCCCATCTGGGACTCTCAAAGAGTTGGGATTATAGGCATGAGCCACCGTGCCCAGCCTGGAAACCAAAGTTCTAATTGGAGGCACCATATTACTTGGTAGGAGGGTGATGTGGAGGAGTCTGGAAACCAAAAACTAGGCTCAGGAACTTTCAAGGGCCACATCACTATCACGGATCAAGGGCCACGTCGCTATCACGGATCAAGGGCCCACCCATGGCTGGGACTGTTCTAGGCACTCCCCTTAGATTATCTGACTTAGTCCCCATGACACCCTTGAGAGGGCCTCAGTCTCATCAGCCCTATCTTACAGACGACTCACTGGAGGCGTAGGCTGAGTGATTTCATTTGGCCAGAGTGCAGCTAGTAACGGGGACGGGGCAGAAGTGGACTCCAAAGTCCAGTTCCAAAAGTGGCAAAGAGGCGCGTACTTCTTTCTTACCTCTCCCCTTTTTTAGGGCCACATTGCACTGAGCATCGGCTGTGCCGGCCTCAGTTTTCCCATTTGCCAAAATAGCAGGGCCTCCTTCTTCCCTGGGTGGTGAAGGCTGGACTCAAGCCAGACTCAGAGGCGAGGTGTGCAGGGCCCGGGCTTGCTCCCTCTGAGCAGGGGCGGTGGGCTTCCCGCATGGTTTCCCTGCCGCCGCCCCTCCCCCACGGCCCTTCCGACGGCGCCCCCCTTCCCTCTTTTCACCCCATCTTCCCCAGGGGCAGCCAGCCAGCAAAAAGAGTCCCTCGGCAGCAATGATGAAGATGGATGTGTGATTGATTCGGCCCCCCTTCCCTCTGCCCTTCTGGTAGAAAATTAAAAGACCATTTGTTAAGGGGCGAAAGTCCTCAGGTGCATCCCGAGGCTGGACAATTTGTCTCTGTGAAAAGGACGCTATTATGAGAGAGGCTGGATGCAGGCGGAGGGCGGGCCCGAGGGGCGGCTTGGGAGGGGGAGGCCCGGAGGAGCGAAGGGGCTCAGGCAGGGGTGGGAGGGCGGAGGCCGAGACAATGGGGGAAAAAATAATAAATACATCGGAGCGTGCCAGCCGCGGGGCTCCTGGTTGGAGAGGCGCGAGGGGCAGGGGGGCGGCTTGGGGCTGGGCGAGCTCATGTGCTCGGGCCTCGGAAGCCAATTCCTTTTTCATGACCCTTGTCCAGGACCAGAAGGGTGTCGCCAGGGAGCTCTGCCGCCCTCCATTAAGGAGGGTTTGTAAATGACCCTCTTTAAGGAGCGAGTTTCTCTTTATAGACCTCGGTGCAGAGCGGGGAGAGAGGAGGGGGGCCCTGAGTGAGCCCCCTCCGCCCTCTTGGGGGTCATTAAGTGATTAGAAAGAAGGGGCCAGTTCTCCAGCCGCCATTCAGATGAGGAGATGCATTTGTCACCGGGCACTATTATTTATTGTTTTTTTTTTTTTTTTTTTTAAAGGTTGCATTAGGCCCCTCCTGCCATCTCCTGGCTCCCTTTGTGTGTTCTGACTTCCTTCTGGGGCTGCCTCCTCTTGCATCCCACAGGCAAGGTGCCCTGTTCCTCTTGCACCCACTCTGATCCCACTCCCCATCTTCTCTCAGCCTCTCTGTCCACCCTAACAACGCACCCACCCCATCCCCTCGCTCGCTCCTTTCTGATGGCCTCTCACCCTCCTGGAGGCTCTTGGCACTTGATACCTGACCTCCATCAGTATATTACCATGAGGACCCTGCCCCACCAGCGTGGACCCCGACACCCTTTCTTGCCACAGGGTATTTATCAAGGTCTTCGTCTTCTATGCTAGAGGATAGTGGCTGCAATTTGTGCCTTGCTCTTTTCCAATGCCTAGCACAGTGCCTGGTGCAGAACAGGTGCCCAGTGATGGTGTGTTTGCAAGCACCCCTTGCGAGATTTCATTTGCTTCTTCTGGGAATCAAAAAACATTATCCCCATTGGATGGATGGAAAAACCGAGGCTCACAGAAGGAGGCTGAGTTGCATGGATTGTTAGGGGCAGAGTTGGGATTTGAAGCTGGGTCTTGACCCTTCTGATGGAGAAAAAGACATTTGAAGGAATGAAGGTCCATCCAGCCCTGTGATTCTAGAAAGCTCTTTGCTTTGGGAAAGAGAAATCTGAAGCTAACCAGGGGCCAGAGGAACTAATGTCTCCATGTTCTCATCCAAGAGGATAGAACAAGGTGGCCTTTACACCCAGATACTCTGGAGGCCAGGGTGGGAGGATTGCTTGAGCCCAGGAGTTTGAGGCTGCAGTGACTCCGTGTCTAAAAATAAAAATAAAAATAAATAAAAGATACTAACCTGAAAATGTCTCTTCCCTGCCATGGCACACTGCATGGGCAGCTGGTCCTCCTGACTTCACCTCCTCTAGCCGCCCCCACATTTTTTCATTCCTCCCTTGCACTTCCAGTGCCTTACTCAGGCTGGTTCCCTTGCCTGGAAGCTATTCTCCCTCTCTTTGTCCAGCCTTGTGTTTCCCAACTTTGCCTGCACATTAGAATCATGTGAGCATGTTTTTAAAGATCAACGCTGAGGCCCCACTGCAGACCAATTGAAGGTGATTCTTTGGGGGTAGGACCTGGGTGTGAGTATTTTTAAGAGCGCCCTGGTGATTTTGAAGCCCTGGGAGGATTGAGAAGCTGTGGCCCAGCCAATTCCTATTCCTGTTTCAGACCGGAGCCCAGGGGCCACTTCCTGACCCCCAGGCTGGGTCAGGTCACCCTGAATTGCCTCAAGGCCTGCTCAGCCTCCACTTCCTCATCTCTTTGTAATCACAAGCATATTTGATTTACACGTCTCTCTGACATTTGCCTGCAAAAGGGCAGGGACCTCTCTGTTCAGTTCATAGCTGCATCCTCATCGCCCAGAACGTCACGCGGGAGGTGCTTAGCATGGTTTTGTTGAATGAAGGAGGAAACCTTGAGAGAAATGAGTGGCATTGAACCAGGGCCTGGGAACAGAATCTAAAAGGGGCTTTTATGTGCTTCACCAATGTGCCCTTTTCTGCTCAGAGGCTGGGGTGTGGGTGTTCTTGATGAGATGCTCAAATACGGTCTGGCCTTCAAAGTCCTTCCCAGGTACCCCTCAGGACATCGGCTCCCCTCCACTCCCCTGCACCTCCCCTGCTTCTCCATCCCTCGGCTTGTCCCTGTCATGGTTCACCCCTCCAGGCTGCCCCAGCTGCCCCTCATCCCCAGAGTGCAAGGTGGGGACCGCCCCTAGGAAAGAAGCTTCCATGCAGTAGGTGTTCAATGGATTTCTACCGAATGAATAAACAGGATTTGGAACAGGAATCTTGGGGGCATGTGTAGTTTGAAAAAGCATGTTCAATATTATGTCTTTGTATATTTGGAAGGTGAAAGAGAACAACCTAAGCAGGGAAGTGGAAAAAAGAACATCACTGGCCTGGGAATCTGACTGCCCAGGATTTAATCCATGCCCTACCATCTATGTGCTGTGTTACTACGGACAAGTTACTTAATATCTCTGTGCTGCAGGTTTCTCATCATAAAACCGAGGTACTTGCTGTACAGTGTTACTATTATTATATAATACTATGGGTATTATATAATATACCCATAGATATACTATTTAAGCATAGTATATGTATGTTACATGTAATACATTGTAATTATCATATTGTCATGATTAAATGAATAAAGCTCTTGGAACAATGGCTGCACGTATGAGTGCTCAATAAATAGCATCTGTGATTTTTATTATTTGTAATATAAACTAAGGCTCAGGAACATTGTCTGAGTCTTCAGGGAGGACTCCTGCCTTTAGTTACTTAGTGACCCTCCAGCTTGGAGAGGGGTACCTTGGAATGGTGGGGAGAGGGAATCAGAGCCTGACTCCTCCCTGGGGAGAGCTGTAGATTTATCCAAAAGGCTATGGGTGAAAAAAGGGCTTCGTCACAGCCCCTCTTTGAGGATCAGGCCTGGGCTCCATCCTACCCAGGCTCCTCTGACCTGGCCGTTGCTGGGAATGAGCAGGGGAAACAGGGTCTGAAGAGATGGCCACTAAAAATGCAAAAATGAGCCAGGCATGGTGGCACAGGCCTGCAATCCCAGCTACTCAGGAGGCTGAGGCATGAGAATAGCTTGAATCTGGGAGGTGGAGGTTACAGTGAGCTGAGATCTCACCACTGCACTCCAGCCTGGGCATCAGAGCAAGACTCTTTATTAAACAAGCAAACAAAACATCAAAAAGTTAGTAGGAAGGCAGGAGCTTCATACAAAGCTAAACGTATTTAATACAAACCATTGTCCCTTATTCTGAGATTTTGTCCTTCCTACTGGTTTTGTTTTGCTTTTTTTGGTGTTAAAATGTCTATCCTATTTTTAAATTATAATGATAAGAGCCGGAATTTTTTTTTTTTTTTTAACATTTTCAATCTTGGTGAGATGAAGCATTCACAAACTTATAATGATTCCTTATTTTGGGGGTGGGGGAAGAATTTACTAGTACTGTAAAGTCCAAGTGAATCAATGATAGCATGATTCATTTATTTAGCTTGGTTCCTATCTCCATACAAGAGGTGGGGTAATCTTATAAATACAGGAATCAGATTATGTTGCTCTCCTGCCTAAAGCTCTTCCATCTTTCTCAAACTAGAACTCAATGTATGGCTCTAGTCTATGAGACCCTCTATCATCTCTGGCCGCTGTTCTCCAAACGCGCCGGATGCACTCCTACCTCAGGGCCTTTGCCCTTGCTGCTCCCCATGCCTGGCATGTTCTTCCCCCAGAAAGCTGCAGGACTCCTTCCTTTACTTTGTCCAGGTCTCAGACTCAACATCGCCTCAGAGAGGCTTTTGCCGACTCCTCTACAGAAGACAGTCCCTGCCCCATCTTCCTGATCGCTTTTGATCCAGCATCCTATTTTTCCCCTCCTACCACTTAGTTGTCTGGAATTATTGAATACATTTGTTTACTTGCTTCCTGTTTGCCTCCCACTAAAATGTCAGCTCCCCAAGGGCAGATACCTCATCTATTTTGTTTGCCATCTTTTTAATTTATATTTATTTATTTATTTTTTAGATGGGGTCTTGTTCTATTGCCCAGGCTGGGATGCAGTGGCACAATCTTGGCTCACAGCAACCTCTGCCTCCTGGGTTCAAGCGATTCTCCCGCCTCAGCCTCCTGAGTAGCTGGGACTATAGGCGCCCACCACCATGCCTGGCTAATTTTTGTATTTTTAGTATAGATGGGGTTTCACCATGTTGGCCTGGCTTGTTTGCCACCTTTTGTTTGACTTCTGAACACCTAAAGCCCGCAGCCCAGGGTTGGGTAGATAACAGGTGCCCAAGACACTGCAGTCAGAGGATCTCGTGGAAGGTCCTGAGGTTGCTTCCAAGAGTCCCTCCTTTGAAACTCCTCCTGAATGGAGGCATAAAGGGTCACGGTGGTGTGTCCCACCCACACATGCCCCCCTTATGCATTGTGAGACTAAGCCAGAGCCGCTTCTCGGTGCCAGCCCGTGGTAGGCACCGGGGTGTGTATTACTGTCGATGAGATAGTCAGATATGGTGCACGGACAGGTGGCCAGTGAAGGCCCAGTCTATGAGTTCTGGGAGCAGGACGTGGGACCTAGTGGGCTGGTCTGAAGCTCCCTTGCCCTTGGATCCATTTCCTGTCTTCACCTGCTCAGGGCTATACCATGGGAGATGGAAGAGAAGGTGACGCCTGCAGGCCATGATTCCAGGCTCCTGGGTTACCCGGGTTTGGCCAAGAGGAGGCACTGTCAAAGGATTGAGGGCAGAGGGTGAGAGAAACCAGGAGATTTCTCTCCATCTCTCTCTACCGTGGGTGGCTTCTCTAGCCACCATTGCATCTCCTCTGCAACTCCCTCTCCTGCTGAGAAGCTGCCAGCTATGGCTCTAGTTTCTTCTTCTCTTTCTCCTTCTGCTTCTTCTTCTTCTTCTTGTTTTTGAGACAGAGTCTCGTTCTGTCTCCCAGGCTGGAGTGCAGTGGCATGATCTTGGCTCACTGCAACCTCTTCCTCCCGGGGTCAAGTGATTCGCCTGTCTCAGCCTCCTGAGTAGCTGGGACTACAGGTGCGTGCCACCACGCACAGCTAATTTTTATACTTTTAGTAAAGACAGGGTTTCACCATGTTGGCCAGGCTGGTCTCAAACTCCTGACCTCAAGTGATCTGCCCACTTTGGCCTACCAAAATGCTGGGATTACTGGCGTGAGCCACCACACCTGGCCTTGGTTCTAGTTTTTTCTGAGGTTCTGGTGATACCACCCCTTTTCTGTGTTCCTTAGATTTGAGTGGGCGGAAGCAGCCTCCCACTCTTGCCAATCTCCAGGTGTCTCCTCTCTGTTCCCTGTTGGGCTTTCTGCCTCTTCAAAGTAACCAATTTCCTGCCTTCATTTTCTCTGTGGGAAATACCTGAAGAGGCTTCTGATGTCCTCACTGGCCCCTGACTGATGCAGATGGAGCTGTGGGAGCCCAGCACACCTGGCGGAAACCTGGAGAGGCTCCCTGGAGGCACCTGTACCTGCGTCGAGACCTGCTGGACCTTGGCAGCAAAACTTCCTGTTTGGATCTTTCCTGAACTTAGCCCCATCACATCACACAGCAGTCCCACGCGTCAAGGTGTCAACACTATTGATGATTCTTTGTTGTGTGGGGCTGTCTCATGCAGAGTAGGATGTTTGGCAGCATCCCTGGCCACTAGATAATGCCAAGAGCACCCCCACCTCCTAGCTGTGACAACCCAAATATCTCAACATTGCTAAGTGTCCCCTGTGGGCCAAAGTGCCCCAGTTGAGAACCACTTCCTATCTATGGAGAACACAGAGTGGTTCTTGATCCTGGTGACACCCAAGAATTGGGTGGGCAGCTTTTAAAAATACCAGTGGCGGAGCTTCATTCTGGCTGGCTGATTCTGATGACATCAGAATCTCTGGGGTCGGGGGCATTGGGGTGTTTTATGCACAGGCAGAGTTGAGAGGCACTGGGCCAACCCAGTGAGATGCCACTTCTATCTTGATTATTTCCTGATTCATAGGGAAGGAGACTGAGTCTCAAGTGTAGCAAAGTCTCACACCAAGTGATGAAGCCGCACAAAGAGCCAGATATTGCCACAATGCCTTTGTTAAACCAAATAACAAATGTAAAGAAAAAAAAATCCACTTTTCCCACTCAAACAAACACATGCATAAACTCACACCAATACAAAAACAGCAACTACTGCTTTGCAAGTTTTGCCAACCTTTGTTTCTACAGAGGACAGGGACCCCAAGGGCTACTTTCCTTCCCAGGGCGCTGCTTCCATCTTTCCAACCCATTTTATGCTCCAGAATAGCATCTGTGTCCTGCTTTCTCTCCCGGGACCCTTGCAGAGTGCCAATGGTCTGGAGGCGTTGCCAGCCTGCACATCTGTGATGCTAATGGCACTGGGATGGTCTTAGCTCTCCCACCTCCTTAGGTCCTGTTATCGGCCAGACACCTCCAGGCTAGGACTCCTTCTCAGCCCTTCCTCCCTGTGGATTTAAGCCAGGGCTTCTTCTTAGAGCAGGAAGTTTCCTAGCTTATGTCAAATGCCCGAGTTACCTTTTTTTTTTGTTCTCTTTGCAGTGGGCATTTTTATATTCTCAGGGCACATAAGTTCTGTCCCATTAACCTAAATCAGTTAATAAGGTTATTTGCTTCTTTAAATGATTCCTCTTCTTTGGAAAGTCTTCCTGGGTCATTTCAGATCAAGAATTGGCAAGCTATGGCTCCTGGACCAGCCGTCTATTCTTGTAAATAACATTTTAGCATCACATAGCCACAGGCGTTTGCTTACATGTTGTGTGTGGCCACTTTTGAGGCTCAGCGGCAGAGCTGAACAACTGCAGTGGAGACTGTATGGCCTGCAGAGCCTAAAATATTTGCTTTCTGTTCCTTCACAGAAAAACTTTACAGACCCCTGTTGTAAGACAGCAACGTGGGGTGCAGAGGAGGTTTTCACCTGGGAATTCTGGGTACTGGTCCCAGTTCCATCAGCTCACTGGGAAACCTTGGGGCAAGTCACGCTTCTTCTCTGTTTGCTTTTTTTTTTTCTTAGAGACAGGGTCTGACTGTGTCTCTCAGGCTGGAGTGCAGTGGCACAATCATAGCTTACTGTGGCCTCAAACTCCTGGGCTCAGTTGATCCTCCTGACTTAGCCTCCTGAGTAGCTGGGATTACAGGAACACGCTACCACACCCACGAAATTACTTTTTTTTTTTTTTTTTTTTGATAGAGACGAGGTCTCACTATGTTACCCAAACTGGTCTCAAACTCCTGGCCTCAAGCCGTCCTTCTGACTCAGCCTCCCACAGCGCTGGCATTACAGGTGTGAGCCACTGTGCTCGGCCTGCATTTGTTCTAATTGGCTCTACCTCCACATTGGATCCCAAATGAAATATTTCTCTTCATCCCTACTGCCACTACTCTGGTCCAAGCTACTATCTTCTCTCACCTGTACTAAGGCATCAGCCTCCTCATTGGGCTCCTGGCCTTACCCCTGCCCCAGTTCTTCCCTGCCACACTGCCAGAGGGATCCTTGTAAATTATCAATCAGATCTCATCACTCCCAGCTCAAGCCCCTCACACCCCATTGTCTTCCCACAGCTCCCAAGGCCAGGTCCTGTCGACTTTCTGCTGCCTTCCTGATCTTACCCTCATGCCACCCTATTGCTCCCTGTGTGCCAGCCACACTGGTCCTCTGGCAACCCCTCAAACCCACCAGCCCCCTCCTACCACAGGGCCTTTGCACATGCTCTTCCCTCTACCAAGAATGACTCACACTTGCACTTTGTCCAGGTCTCTGCTCCAATGTTGCCTGTTCCCCTTAGATGCTCCTCAACCATCTTCCAAAATACTTAAGTTATTTAGTTACTTGTATATCGCCTGGCTTCTCTGACTAATTATAAACTCCATGAGGGTCAGAGATTGTGTCTGTCTAGAAAGATCACCACCAAATCCTCAAAATAGGGAACAGTGGCCCAGGTGTGCATGTGCTCAAGAAATACTGATAGGAGGGCTGGACACAGTGGCTCATGCCTGTAATCCCAGCACTTTGGGAGGCTGACAGGAAAATTGCTTGAGCCCAGGAGTTTGAGACCAGCCTGGGTAATATAATAAGACCACGTCTCTCCAAAAATAAACAAGAAAAAAGATTATCTGGGCATGGAGACATGTGCTGTAGTACTAGCTACTGGGAAGGCTGGGGTGGGAGGATGGTTTGAGCTCAGGAGTTTGAGGTTACAAGGAGCTAGGGTAGCACTACTGCACACCAGCCTGGGCGACAGAGTGAGACTCTGTCTCTAAAAAAAGAAAGAAAGGAATACCTTCAGGAGTGAATGAATGAATGCATGCTTATTTTGCAAGATTGCCAGGAAGATATAAATAATGCATGCAAATCATTTAGCACCCTACTTGGTACCATAGGTATTCACTGAAAGGCAATGCCTATTTGTTCTAGAAAAGACAGAGAGTTTGTCCAGCACCAAGGCTGTGCCTTCTCAGATAGGCTCCTTTCCTGCTCTTGCCTTAGGTCTGAAGGGTTCCTAAGGCTGCCTCTGTTCTCCTCTCTCTTTGCATCTCTGCTTCCTGGAGGTGTGGTTGGTGGGTCTCCAGCCCCTGCCCCTCTCCCTGTCTCTCTCTCTCTCTTCCCCCTGTCAGGTGTTTTGCCCATCTTGGGTCCTAATTGAGATGGCAAATTCCAGGGACAGGGCTTACAGCCAACTCTGCCAGCCTCCTCTGCCAGGAGCAGGAGGAAGAAAACAAAACCCCGGCACTGCGGCGTGCAAGCCCCTCTCTCTCCAGCAGGAGAGGAGCCTCGAGCCTGGCCTGTTCGGTCCACTCCATCGTGGGAGCCCAGACTGACCAAAGGCACGAGTCCCAGCTCCTCTGTGCTCCCAGCCAAGAAGCACCTGATGTCCCTTTGCCGTCCCCTCGTACCCCGCGCCAAGCTAAGGGGCAGTTTTCTGCTAAATGGAGACCAGGTGGTTTCTAAGGCAATTAGAACCCCTGAGCTGGCGCTGGGCATTGGTGTAGGGGAGTGCCTGCTTCCCAGCTCTCTTCGCTGGCTTTATTTGTTTGCTTTGGATTAGAGAGGCTTGTGCAAAACCTAGCCTTGTTTCTGTCCTGTTTCCATTCCCCCAAGGCTGGGAAACTGACATTTGCAGCTCCCCTGTGAACTGGAGGCAGCCGGTGTACTGGAGCACCTCATTCATAAAATGGGAGACGAAGTCCTGCCTTCCACAGTTGTTGTGAATGCATTTTGTAAAGTACTTCCTGCACAAATGTATTTGAGTCACTTATGCAACAGAGGTCTGCAGACAGAAGATTGTGGGTAGAGGGGACAGCAGATGCAAAGATCTTAAAGTGGGAAAGAGCACGGTGTTTAGAGGTTTGAAGGAGGCAGCTCATGCCCATGTTTATGGAGGGAGCTCTCAAATGTGCATTTGGAAAGAAGCAAAAGCTTAAAGAGGATGGAAGCTTTCTTAAGATTCAAGAGCAACTTGCTTTGTTGGCTCACTTAGTAGAGGTGCTGGCCTGGATGCCAGACCTACAGAAAATTTGATGTCTACTTCCTGTCTCCACAGTCCAGTTGGGAGACACTAACCAGAAACAGAAAGATTACAGCAAACTCGCTACTCTGATAATCAATCATGCACGCGCAAGAGCAACACTCAGACCTGGATCCCAGCCCTGCCACTTGGTAGCTGTGCAGCCTCAGGCAAGTTACTTAACCTCTCTGGGCTCACTGTTCTCATCTATAGACTGGGAAATAGAGGGCTATTGTGAAGCTTCAATCACGTACTGCATTTAGAGTAGCTCGGTACAGTGCCCTGCACATCGTGAGAACTCAGTTTCCTTTGGTGTTATTGTTACGCACAGTAATGATGACATCTCCCACTTCGTGTACCAGCCTTGGCCTGCTATTTCCAGATGGCAAAGCACTTTTCAAGTACACACTCCCATGCAGACCACAAACAAGTTCATGTTAAATTCCCTGGGATCCTCCAGCCAGAACAAGGAGGGAGCTTGATGTCCCCTGGTTGAGGTGGCCTTGAACCTGGCCAGAGGCATGGGTAGGATTTGGATTGGCAGAGGGATAGGGAGGGTATTCCAGGTGAGGGGAGCCACATGAGCAAGGATGTAGTGGTGGGAAAGTTAGAGTGTGCAGGGGAGAGTGGGGAGATAGGCCCAGCGAGGGTAGAGGATCACTGCTAAGGGAGCCTGAAGAAAGGTGCCCCTAACTCTGTGCTAAATTCTCTCCTCCTCAGGGGTCCTGCCTAGACAAGCCCTGAGCTCTTAGCATCTCCTTGAATACATTTGGAACTTCTGGCAGCTGCTTTACTACTCAGGACACTCCTTTCCCCTTTCCACTGCTCCCTCTCCCCACCTCTCCCTTCTTCCCTCCCTCCTTTCCTTCCTCCCATCCTTCTTTCCATGTATCTATCCTCCTATTCATCCATCTTCTTTTATTCTTTTTGTTATTAATCAACCGTGCATATTTTTATACATTTATTCAACAATTCATCTATCCACTTATCCTCTTCTTTTCCTTTTTCCCTCTCTTCTTTTCTACCTTTTTGTTATTGTTGTTGAGACAAGGTCTCACCCTGTTGCCCAGGCTGAAGTGCAGTGGCACAATCTTGGCTCACTGCAGCCTCTGCCTCCTGGGTTCAAGCGATTCTTGTGCCTCAGCCTCCTGAGTAACTGGGACTACAGGCACATGCTGCCATGCCTGGTGAATTTTTGTATTTTTAGTAGCGATGGGGGTTTCGCCATGTTGGCCAGGCTGATCTCAAACTCCTAACCGCAAGAGATCCACCTGCTTTGGCCTCCCAAAGTGCTGGGATTACAGGTGTGAGCCACCATGCCTGGCCCATTTCTTTCTTCTTTTCTTCCTTCCCTCTCCATCCATAAATCCTTTAGTAGCCTTTTGCAATCTCCCCTCCTTTCCTTCCCTCTATCTTTCATCGTTTCCATTCATCCATCTATCCTTCATTCATCTGTTTGTCCATCCATCTATCCATCCATCCATCCATCTATCCATCCATCTATCCATCCATCCATGAATCTATCCATCCATCCATCCATTTGTCCATTTGTTCATCCCTCTGTTTGTCCATTCATTCATCCACCCACCCATCCACCTAATTATACATACATTTATTTACATATTCATTTTATTCATGTACTTCTCATTTGGAGGAATTTTCATCAAGTGAATCTTGGTGGAAGACAGGGTCAAACCTTCCATGTGGAGGCCAGAGGGACTAGCCACCCTTCTCTTCACACCTGGCACTCAGGACCCATCTGTGTGGCCTGGGCTTGGTCAATTAATTGCTCACACTCAGGACTTTGAATCTTGAGAGAGGGAGCCTGAGAAATGGGAATGGGTTAGCGTTCGCTTTCATGGTTGAGATGTCTGGTGTCCGGTGGCAATGGCGTCCAGTGTGGATGTCACTGTAAGGGTCTGGCAGCAATGGTCTAGAGTGTTCCAAGGGAGCTGGGCACATCAGCATCCTCACAGACTCTTTCTGGAATGCCTTCCCGGTTGTTTCCTGGGGCCAGTCTCCCTTGCCTTGCCCCATTTCCTGAGCCTGGTTCTCCTCCCTTCCTGGTGATTTCTGGAAGTTGCTCAATAGTTGTCGAATAATTTGCTTTCTGATTAAGCTAGGCATAGTGATTTTCTGTTGTTTATGACAAAACCCCTGACATATCCACCAGTTATTTATTCCATTCTCCAACTATATAAATCATCCATCCATCCATCCATCCATCCATCCATCCATCCATCCATCTATCTGATTAATTCACTTCTGTCACTCATTCATTTATATATTTCTTCAGTATTCATCCATCTACATGCCAGGCTCTGAAGGCACAGAAGCAAAATTCAAAGATGAGTCTCACAAGGCTCATAGTAGGTACTCAATAAATGTTGGTCAATGAATTACATGAGAGACTCAAAGCCTCTATTGAACATTGTTGATCTCACCTAGGTTTCCTGAGGCCATGTGATGGCTAACAGTATGTTTTCCCTCTAAGACAGTTGCTTGGAGGAGTAGGGTCATGGGTATAGGATGAGAAAGAGAACATATGAATCAGTGCTAGTTCCTCTCTTCATTCACCCTACCGGTTTATGACTTCCATTTTCTCCTGCAAATCCTGGGACCCTGACAAGCTACCAGCTCCTGTTTCCTCCTTATTATCCTCTTGGAGCCTTGACCAGCCAGTGGCTCAAATAGCATCATCTTCCCTCAAGCCATGAGCTTGCTCAACGCAGTGTGCAGGGCCCCTGATTTCAGTGCCACAGAATGATCTGGTTTGATGGGTAGGAAAGACTGCAAGAAAAACCAATCTGTGGCTTTTGTATCATTCTTTGGGAAACCCAGATGGGATTGGGGGTATTGCCTAACCTAAACCCTAGCTAGTGTTTGGTTGAAAATTGAAATCCTACCAACCTGCTTGGAAAAACCATTGCTACTTCTCAACCTCAGCAGCAGGCTGAGCTCACTCATCTCAAGACCCAAAGATACCATCAATCCAAAAATCAGGGCTGGAACATGCCCAGAATGGTATGTCTCATTCCATATGAGGTGGGAGGTGAACCTGTGGCTCCAGGAGATGGTTTTCACTGTCATGTGCAGGATGTTACCTGACCCCGAATTTCATGGTGAGTAAGTCATTCCCTTTTTCAGTCCTCTAAATTCCATCAAAGGGAAAGTGCCTGTTTGGTATTCCTTGGTCTTCAACACCATTCCAATACCAGCTACTCTCCCTTTCTTTCCCTCCCTCCTTCCTTCCCTTCCCTTCCCTTCCCTTCCCTTCCCTTCCCTTCCCTTCCCTTCCCTTCCATCTTGCTCTGTTACCCAGGCTGGAGTACAGTGGTGTGATCATGGCTCACTGCAGCCTCAATCTACTGGGCTTCTCCCACCTCAGTCTCCCAAGTAGCTGGGACTACAGGCACACACCACCACATCTAGCTAATTAAAAAAAATTTTTTTTGCGTGGTGGGGGAGATGGAGTCTCACCATGTTGCCCAAGCTGGTCTTGATCTCCTAGGCTTAAGTTATCCTCCTGCCTCAGCCTCCCAAAGTGATGGAATTTCAGGCATGAGCCACTATGTCTGGCCTATTCTCCCTTTTCAACAAGAGATATTAGGCCCAGGTGTGGTTCCTTTAGCAGACAACAGGGACTAGCTAGAATTTAAATAATAGTGTTTTCTTTTTGTTGTATATATTTTTTTGCGGTTACCTTCTTATTATGACATTTAGGCAACTTTGCATTTAAGGTTAGGATGAAAAGTTTCCTTCTAAAATATATTTAAGTAGAAAACAGAATCAATTTATTTATTTATTTATTTATGAGATGGAGTTTCGCTCTGTCGCCCAGGCTGGAGTGCAGTGGCACAATCTTGGCTCACTGCCACCTCTGCCTCATGGTGATGTGGTTTGGCTGTGTCCCCACCCAAATCTCATCTTGAATTCCCACATATTATGGGGGAAACCTGGTGGGAAGTGATTGAATCATGGGGGCAGGTTTTTCCTGTGCTGTTCTCATGATAGTGAATAAGTGTCATGAGATCTGATGGTTTTATAAGGGGAAATTTCCCTGCACAAGCTCTCTCTCTTTGCCTGCTGCCATTCATATAAGACATGAACTGTTCCTCCTTGCCTTCCGCCATGATTGTGAGGCTTCCCCAGCCACATGGAACTGTAAGTCCAGTAAATCTCTTTCTTTCATATATTGCCCAGTGTCAGGTATGTCTTTATTAGCAGTGTGAAAACGAACTAATACAGTAAATTGGTACCAGGAATGGGGTGCTACTGAAAAGATACCCGAAAATGTGGACATGACTTTGGAACTGGGTAACAGGCAGAGGCTGGAACAGTTTGGAGGGCTCACAAGAAGACAGAAAAATGTGGGAAAGTTTGGAGCTCCCTAGAGACTTGTTGAATAGCACTGACCAAAATGCTGACAATAATATGTACAATGAAATCCAGGCTGAGGTAGTCTCAGATGGAGATGAGGAACTTGTTGGGAACTGGAGTAAAGGTGATTGTTGCTATGTTTTAGCAAAGAGACTGGCAGCATTTTTCCCCTGTCCTAGAGATTTGTGGAATTTGAACTTGAGAAAGATGATTTATGGTATCAGACAGAAGAAATTTCTAAGCAGCAAAGTGTTCAAGAGATGACTTGGGTGCTGTTAAAGACATTCAGTTTTAAAAGGGAAACAGAGCATAAAAGTTTGGAAAATTTGCAGCCTGACAATGTGATAGAAAAGAAAATTTCATTTTCTAAAAAAAGAAAAGAAAAGAAAATCTTATTTTCCAAAGAGAAATTCAAGCTGGCTGCAGAAATTTGCGTAAGTAATGAAGACCCAAATGTTAATCCCCAAGTCAATGGGGAAAATGTCTCTAGAGCATGTGAGAGGTCTTCATAGCAGCCCCTCCCATCACAGGCCCAGAGGGCTAGGAGGAAAAAGTGATTTCATGAGTTGGGCCCAGGGTCCCCCTGCTGTGTGCAGCCTATGGACTTGGTGCCCTCCATCTCAGTCACTTCAGCTGTGGCTGAAAGAGGCCAACGTAGAGCTCAGGCCATGGCTTCAGAGGGTGCAAGCCCCAAGCCTTGGTAGCTTCAATGTGGTGTTGAGCTTGCCAGTGCACAGAAGTTAGGAACTGGGGTTTGGGAACCTCTGTCTAGATTTCAGAGGATGTATGGAAATGCCTGAATGTTCAGGCAGAGGTTTGCTGCAGGGGCAGAGCTGTCATGGAGAACCTCTGCTAGGGCAGTGCAGAGGGAAATGTGGGGTTGGAGCCCCCACACGGAGTTCATACTGGGGCACCAGCTGGTGGAATTGTGAGAAGAGGGCCACTATCCTCCAGACTCCAGAATGGTAGATACACTGACAGCTTGCACCATGCACCTGGAAAAGCTGTAGACACTCAACGCCAGCTTGTGAAAGCAGCCAGGAGGGAGGCTGTACCCTGCAAAGCCACAAGAGCAGAGCTGCCCAAGACCATGGGAACCCACCTTTTGTGTCAGTGTGACTGGATGTGAGACATGGAGTCAAAGGAGATCATTTTGGAGCTTTAAGATTTGACTGCCCCACTGGATTTTGGACTTGCATGGGGCCTGTAGCCCCTTTGTTTTGGCCAATGTCTCCCATTTGGAATGGCTGTATTTACCCAATGCTTGTACCTCCATTGTATCTAGGAAGTAACAATCTTGCTTTTGATTTTACAGGCTCATAGGTTGAAGGCTCAAGGCACTGTCTTGGATGTGACTGTGAACTGTGGACTTTTGAGTTAATGCTGAAATGAGGTGATACTTTGGGGGACTATTGGGAGGGCATGATTGATTTTGAAATGTGAGGACATGAGATTTGGGAGGGGCCAGGAGTAGAAGACATGGTTTGGCTCTGTCCCCGCCCAAATCTTATTGTTAATTGGGAGGAACCTGGTGAGAGGTGATGGAATCACGGGGACGTGTCTTTCTCATGATGTTCTTGTGATAGTGAATAAGTCTTACGAGATTTGATGGTTTTGTAAGGGTAAGTTTCCCCACCCAATCTCTCTCTTTGCCTGCTGCCATCCATGTAAGACGTGACTTGCTCCTCTTTGCCTTCTGCCATAATTGTGAGGCCTCCCTAGCCACGTGGAACTGTAAGTCCATTAAACCTCTTTCTTTTGTAAATTGTCCAGTCTTGGGTATGTCTGTATCAGCAGTGTGAAAATGGACTAATACACATGGGCTCAAGTGATTCTCCTGCCTCAGCCTCCCAAGTAGCTGGGACTACATGCACACAAGACCATGCCTGGCTGTTTTTTAAATTTTTAGTAGAGAAGGGTTTTCACCATGGTGGTCTTGAACTCCTTACCTCAAGTGACCCACCTACCTCAGCCTCCCAAAGTGCTGGGATTATAGGTGTGAGCCACCACCCTAGCCCAGAATCAACTTAAATAAGCATATTAAATGAATTGTATTACAAGTGCTATTTGAATCTGGCAAGAATCATGCTTGGAACATTTGAAAAGAACATGAGTTTGAGAGACCCTTCTTTTTACCCAACCTCAGGAATGTGGTGATTGCTCCCACTTATATAGCACTCACTGTGTGCTGGGCACATTTCCATGGCTTTTAATACCTAAAGCTGAGGACATCCTAACCTACTATGTGGTAAGTGAAATTATTAGCCCCATTTAACAGATGAGGAAATGAGGCTCAGAGAGGTTAAGCAATTTTCCCCGAATCTCACAGCTAGCAAATGGCCAACTCAGGACTTGAACGGGGCTGTTCTGGGATTAAGAGAATATAGCTTTAGGGGCTGTGCAGGCAGGTACTTGGTTATAGTTCTAGAAGAGGAAGACATGAAACATTGAGATACGTTCTGCATACCTCCTGCCCCATGACCACACTTGGGTTATTTTCTAATTGGTTTGACCCAGGATCTTAGCAATTCAGGAAGTAAAATAGCTCACTGAGCTGTTAAAACCTGGCCTGTGCTCCGACCACCAAAAATTCTATGCCATTCCCCAGTGGGATGATGGCATCCACTGATTTGCTGTCCCGTATGTCCCATCTGCCTTTGCCATTCCCTTTCACTAAATCCTAGGCTGGGGAAGCCCTCCCCAGAACCTCCTAACCCTGTAACCCCCTGTTCCCCAGCTAGTGAGTCTGGGAAGGTGCGCCAGGCCTGCGATGGTCCTGCCGCTGTCCACACATTCCAGCCCTGCCTCTTTGTCTCTCTACCCTTGGGACCAATGTCTCATTCCCCAGGGTGTCAAGGGGAAAATTAATCACCCGGGGGAGATCAGTCAGCCTGCTGACTTGGCAGGGGAAAGACAAAGAGAAATAGGGTGTTTCGCGGATTGGTTGGGTCCCCCATTAAGGGATGGAAAAATGCTTGCTTTGCGATTACAAATGGCCAACATTCAGGCGGGCAACTCCCGTCCCCGCTCACCTCAGGAAATCGCTGCCAATGCGGTTCTGGAGAAGGTGGCTGTCTCCTTCCCTCCAGGTCAGATCCCAGCTTCTCTGCGTGCCGTCGGGGGCGATGCCTGCTTTCCCTCTCTAGCCGGGCCTCTAGCCCTCTTGGTCTGGCACCTCTCAATCAAGAAGATGGGCTCCAGTCCTTTTGGCATCATACCTTTGGCATCTGTAAAAGCGACACTTCAGCCATGGAGGAGAGGCACCCTGTGTAGTGGTTATGGGCATAGACTCGTATGATTTGGGTTGAGAGGAGCCTGTGTGACCTTAGCAGGTCGCTGAATTTTTCTGTGTTGCAATGTACCCTTTTGGGTGATGGGACTGATAATAGTGCCCCTTGTGCCAGTTGTGGGGCTACTGCCCTCAATTTTCTACTCCTTGCTCTGTTCAGTGTCACCAGAGGCTGACCTGTAGACTGCATGGTCCTGACTCCCCTTGTATCAGCTGTGCTCAGCCAATGGGAGCTCTGTTGGGTGGAGGAAGGGAAAGGCCAGGGTATTTCTCCCTCTCTGTCCTGACCTGGGCTGCCTCTCCATCTGGAACCCCTTCCTCCATCCCCCGGCTGTGGTTCCAGCTTCCATGGGCCCCACCGCTGGGCTCTGAGAATATCACTGCCACCCCTGTCCCTCCAGCCTAGGGGTGGAAGTGCTGGCTCAGGACCACTTCCTTGCTTTCACTTTCCTCTGTTTTCATACTTAGAGTGGTGTGTGTTTTCCAGGTTTGATCCTGATGGCCACGCTGTCTCATAGGGCTATTCTGGGATTAAATGAGCTGTGTACTTAGAACACGTAGAGCACCTTGAAAAGTACTCTGTGCAGAGTAGGTGCTATGTAAGTGCTTGTTAAGTAAAATGAGAACGGCTCACGTTTACTGAGCGTTTCACACCATGGCAGGCATTTGCCTGTATTGCATTATCTCATTTAATTACCACAGGTAGACATTTGGATGATCCCCTGTTTATAAGTAAGCAGACTGTGGCTCAGAGAGGCTCAGGGACCTGCTGGTTTCCACAGCTTGTACTCAGCAAAATCTGAACTTCAACCCAGGTCTGTCCACCTGACGCTGCTTCTCTAAACCCACATCCAGGTTGTTTCACAACTTGTAAAGCCTTTCCTGTCCACTTATGCCATATAACAGCATTGTAGGGTCGACATAATGTTAGCCCCAGATTATAGATGAGAAAATTGAGACTAAGAGAGGGGCTTAGGAGCTTGTTCAAGATTGCACAGCCAGTTTATGCTGGAACCAAGATTTGAATGTGGATTCTCTTGTCTGGGCTTACTCTGCTGAAGAGGGCCACTAGCTGCTTCCAAGATCTCACTGGAGCCTCTTCCTCAAGGAAGCCTTCCCTGGTTCACAATGGCCAGATAACTGTCTCCTTTCAGAGCCAGCTTGCTGTGACACTGCTTTCAGTCTTCCTCATTTCCCAGGAGCCTCATGTCTTTGGTTTTCACGTGGGAGTGTGTTAGGGAGGTTGTAAATTATCCCACGCATGGTCAATCTTTCTACTTCTACTTCCATCTTTCTACCGAATCTCTAACCCTCCAATCTCCGTTTCAGCATTCACATTGCTGTTTCCACAAGAGCAAAACCACTGCAAATCTCTTCTAAGTCTGACCTGCCTCAGACCTTTCTAATAACCTCATTTTTTTAATTAAAAAAATTTGTGAGACCAAGTCTTGCTCTGTTGCCCAGGTTGGAGTGCAGTGGCATGATCTCAGCTCACTGCAACTGCCGTCTCCTGGGTTCAGGCAATTTTTGTGCCTCAGCTTCCCAATTAGCTGGAATTACAGGCACTCACCACCACACCCGGCTAATTTTTGTATTTTTTGTAGAGACGGGGTTTCGCCATGTTGGCCAGGCTGGTCTTGAACTCCTGACCTCAAGTGATCTGCCCACCTCAGCCTCCCAAAGTGCTGGGATTACAGATGTTTTCTGATCATCTCTTAACACCCTCCCCGCTACATCTCATGGTGCATGAGCTTCTGAAGCAGAGGGGTTGGGGGCGGTCTCCAAGCTCAGCACTGACACGCTGTGTGACCATGGGCAAGTCATAAACCTCTCTGTGCCATGGCCACTTCTTTGGCAATAACAGTACCTCCCTCCCAGGGCTGCTATGAGGATTAACATATGTGATACACTCCATCTGCGTTCGCTGCTATTATGGGGCTGGTGTGGGATGGTTGGTCCCCTGCCCTGTTTCTGTGCACCCAGAGCCCCCTTCTTGCTGTATCAGGGTCGTCAGGGTCTGACCTTCCCCATGGCTTCCCCCAGGTCTGAGTGCAGAGCTGCGGGTTGGAGGCATAAATCCTAGATGGCAAGGCCTGACTGCAGGCTGTGTGACCTTGGGCAAACCGAGTCATGTCTGTAGGTCTCAGTAGCCTCAGCTTCAAGTTGAGTTGTCTAATCTCTGTCCCGGCTCTGCCTCAGAGGATTGTGGTGACATTGAGTTGAGACAACAAAATCTAGGCACTGTCATTGTTAGCTACAATAACTCACCGCTGTTCTGTGGTTTGTAGGTTGCCCCTACAAACCATAGACAACCTACAAACCATGGAACAGCTGTGAGTTAAGCACAGTTGCCCATTTCACAGATTGGCAAACTGAGGCTCAGAATAGCTAAGCACTTTTGCAAGGGCGAACATCTCATCATCATTGTGTTCTTGTAGGTTAATGTCATTGCCTTGGTTAATCCTTTCTTTCCTACCTTTCTCTTTGTCTTTTTCTCTTTTTCAGGTGTGAAAAGTGAGAAGCAGATATTGATCAGGGCTGTAAGCTTTCTGTTTTCAGGTTCTGTTTTTTATTTTTTTCCTTCACTCCTCAATCCAAATCCTGAAAACCATCTTTAAGAATAAAAATGGTTGACCTAGTTCAAAATGGCCAAGAGTGGCTCTGTCCTATAGGGTCACATGTGCCTATTTAACTTTAAATGAATTAAAATGAAAAGTTCGGTCCTTTGGTTGCACTCCCCACATTTTGAATGCCCAAAGCCACATGTGGCTTGTGGGTACTGTGTTGGACTGCATAGATATAGAACATTTCTACTGTTGCAGACAGCTAACTGGCAGTGTGGCTAGAGTAGGATTTCTCAGCCCCAGCAGCATCGGTATTTCGGGCTGGATAATTATCTGCCATGGGAGCAGCATCCCTGACCTCTACCCAGTAGATTCCAGCAGCACCTGTCCCTGATTGTGACAACCAAAAATATCTCCAGACATTACCAAATGTCCCTTAGAGGGACAAAATTGCTCTTGGTTGAGAGTTGCTGGTCTAGGTGATTAAAAAAAAAATCATTTCCTTGCTTAGAACTAAAGGAAATGGGCATATTAAAGTAACAAGAGGGATTGAGGTTTTAACATCAAGAACTTCCTTACTGAGGTCAGGCATGGTGGCTCATACCTATAATCTCAGCACTTTGGGAGACTGAGGCAAGAGGATTGCTTGAGGCAAGAAGTTCAAGACCAGCTTGGGTTACAAAGCAAGACCCCAACTCTATTTAAAAAAAAAAATAGCCAGGTATGGTGGTGCATGCCTGTGGTCCCAGCTACTCAGGAGGCTGAGGCAGGAGGATCACTTGAGCTTAGAAGTTTGAGGCTACAGTGAGCTGAGCTATGATTGTGCCACTGCACTCCAGCCTGGGTGACAGAGCGAGACCCTGTCTAGAAAAATCAAAACAAAAACAAAAACAAAAAACCAAAAGAACTTCCTTGTGCAGATGGTGGTGACAACATGGACTTGGGAGTCTGCTATACATTTATTCAAAGCCCCACTCTGCCACCTTCTTCCTGGGTTACTTTAGGCAAGTCGGTTGACTTCTCTGAGCCTCAGTTTTCTTGGCTATAAAATGGAGGTTAATTGTAACAGTTTCTGCTTCCCAAGAATGTAGGGAAGAGAAAATCAGGTAATGCATTGAAAGTGCCAGGGTAGGCACCCAGGAAACGTGGCTTCCCCTTTTTTGTGGGGGCAAGGGCTTTGCCTGCAGATAGAAAATCCCGTGACCCTGCTCCCAGGAAGCAGCAGATGGGAAAGATCACAACTTTGGGCCCCCTAAGCCTGGAGCCTGGCAGACCCTATCCCCAAGCTTCAGGGGGATGCTCTGGGGACGCTGCCTTCAGGCTGGGTCCAGCTGGGGGTGAGTGTGGCTGATGGGACCAAAGCTGCAGGGATGCAAGGAAAGTGGGGGGCTGGGGGCTGCTCCATCCAGAAACATCCATCAAAACAGACAAAGGGGCCAGGCAGCTCAATCCAGGAGGAGTGCAAGCCAGGAGCGAGAAAAATTGATGCCTGCAGGAGACCAAAGAGAGCCAGGAGAGTGGCCCCCAGACCCTGCTCCTTCCACAGGTGATAAGATTGATGGGCAGACAAAGGAGGCAGGCTGAGTGATAGATAATTTCAAATCGGTGGTAAACACGGCTGTGGGGACTCGTAGCTTTTCTAACAAGTGTGACACCCGTGTGGAGGGGAGATGAGGTGACTGATTAGGAAAGAAGACAGTCGGAGACCCTTCTGAGCAGCAGCTGGGCTTGGCGGAGCTGCCTTGAGTAGGAAGCACGGGGGAATGAAGCCCCAGACGGATGGAAATGTGCACAGACCTGGCAGCTCCGGCATATCAGCCTTTGTGATTTTCATTCATTAGCTCAACAAATATTTACTGAGCACGTATTAGGTGCCATGGGCTGGGTAAGATGTCGTGGATACAGCCACTGTGAGTGAGACAGACACAGCCACATCCCCAAGGAGCTTCTATTCTTGTGGGAGAGACACGCAGTGAAGAGCTAAAGGAATTAATGAACACATTAATGTTTAGGTTGTTATGGCTTCTGTGTGAATCCATTTGCTTTGCTATAAAGGAACACCTGAGGCTGAGTAATTTACTAAGAAAAGAGGTTTATTTTGGCTCGTACAGGAAGCATGGTGAGGCCTCAGGAAGCTTCCAATCATGGTGGGTGAAGAGAGAGCCAGCACGTCACATAGCGAGAGAGAGAGAGAGCAAGAGAGAGAGAAAGAGAGAGTGAGTGGGAGGTCCCAGCCTCCTCTAAAGATCCAGATCTCACAGGAACAAACTGAGCAAGAACTTGCTCATCACCAAGGGGATGGTGGTAAGCCATTTACAAGAATCTCGCCCTCATGATTCAACACCTCCACCTCCAACACTGGGGATCACAGTTCAACATGCCATTTGCAGGGGCATATATCTGAACCATATCAACTTCTGTGAGGGACATAGGACAAGCAGGGGACACAAGAGAGTGATGGAGGAGTTACTTTGGTGGGTGTGGGGAGGGACTCAGCCTCCCTGAGTGGGGCTGAGAAATCAGCATTGCAAAAGAGCCAGTCATTCAAAGAGCTCGGGGAGGCTGGGCGTGGTGGCTATGCCTGTAATCCCAGCACTTTGGGAAGCCAAGGCATGCGGATCACTTGAGGTCAGGAGTTCAAGACCAGCCTAGCCAACATGGCGAAACTCTGTCTCTATTAAAAATACAAACATTAGCCTGGTGTGGGGGTGCATGCCTGTAATCCCAGCCACTTGGTAGGCTGAGGCAGGAGAATCGCTTGAACCTAGGAGGCAGAGGTTGCAGAGAGCCGAGATTGTGCCATTGCACTCCAGCCTGGGCGACGGAGACGTCTCAAAACAAACAAACAGACAAACACCAAAGGGGGTGGGAAGAGGAGTGTTCCAGATGGAGGGGCAGCTGGTGAAAAGGCCCTGAAGTGGAAATGAGCGTGGTGTGTGTTATGGCTTAAATTGTGTCCCTCAAAAACATGTTGAAATCTTAACTTCTGGTACCTGTGAATGGCATCTGATTTGGAAATAGGGATTTTGCAATGGAATCCAGTTAAAATGAGGTCACTAGGATGGGCCCTAATCCAATATGATTGCTGTTCTTATAAGACGAGGAGAGAGACTAAAGAGAGAGATACTAAGGAGACAGAGAGAGGATGATGTGAGGACCCTAGGGAGAAGCCATGTGACGACAGAGGCAGAGATGGGAGTGATGTGTCTACAAGCTGAGGAACATGCAGGACCGTGGGGTGCACCAGAAGCTAAGAGAAAGACCTGGAACAGATTCTCCTTTAGGGCCTTGAAGGAGAGGGCAGCCCTGCTGACACCTTGATTTCAGGCTTCTAGTCTCTGGAACTGTAGAAGAAGACATTTTTGTTTTTTAAGCCATTTAGCTTTGGTTCTTTGTTACAGCAGCCCTAGAAAACTAGCATAGCATATTTGAGGAGGAAAAAGAAGACCAGGTGGCTGGGGAAGAGGGGAAAATCAGTTTTAAGGCCAGATGTGGTGGTGCACATCTGTAGTTCCAGCTACTTGGGAGGCTGAGGTGGGAGGATCGCTTGAGTCAGGAGTTCAAGTCCAGTCTGGACAACATAGTGAGACCCCCATCTCTTACAAAAAACATTGGTTCCCTATGGGGCAGTGTGAGTGAGGATTATTTCCCCCGTTTTTCAAATGAGGGACCTGAGGTCCAGGGAAGAGCTGTGATTGCTTGTGATCTCAGTGGCCCCCAGTGGTATTCATGCCCTTGGGTAGTTTTCTCCCATGTTGAGTCTGGGCTGCCCTATGTGACTGGGAGAATACAGCATAAGTGATGTGTGACTTTCAAAATTAGGTCAAAAAAAGCACTGCTGCTTCTGTCTTGGGTTGCTCTCCCTGGAGGAAGCCAGCCGCCATAATGTTGTGAGGACACTCAAGCAGCCTGTGGGGAGGCCCTCTCCCAGCCAATAGCCAGCACCAACTTGCCCAGCCAGGAAAACATGCCATCTTGAAAGTGGATCACCAGTCCCAGTGGAGTCTTCAGCTGACTTCAGCCTCAGCTGACATCTGACTGTAACATCTTGAAAGGCCCCAAGCCTCACTTTTTTTTTTTTTTTTTTTTTTTTGAGATGAAGTCTCACTCTGTCACCCAGGCTGGAGTGCAGTGGTGTGATCTTGGCTCACTGCAACCTCCATCTCCCGGGTTCAAGCGATTCTCCTGCCTCAGCCTCCTGAGTAGCTGGGACTACAGGCGCCCGCCACCATGCCCAGCTAATTTTTGTATTTTTAGTAGAGACAGGGTTTTACCATGTTGGCCAGGATGGTCTTGATCTCCTGACCTCGTGATCCACCCACCTCTGCCTCTCAAAGTGCTGGGATTATGGGCATGAGCCACTGTGCCTGGTCCCGAGCCTAACTTTGTTACTCTCAAATACCCACAGAAACTGAGAGAGAATAAATTGTTAATTGTAAGCTGCTAAGTTTTGGGGTGACTTGTTATGCAGCAATAGAAAACAAATATACAGCCCCAAAGCCAGTAAGCGGCAGGGTCAGGAAGAGAATCTGGGTCTTCCGGTGCAGGGTCTGTGTGCTTTCTCTTAATTTTTGCTCCAGGCTCAGGATTTCTCTAGTAAAACCTCTCATTTCTCTCTTTCTTCTTCTGATAACCTAGGATCTGGTAAGAGATGAGGAAGGAATAGAGAGCTATGGCAGCTGGGCTGGGTTGATGGGGCTTTCTGTGTCCAGGTCCTGTGAGGATACCATCCAGGATGTCAAAGGAAGACACAGGGAATCCCAGAACCAGGGTTCCAAGGCTCCTGTTAGACTGTGGTGACCACAAGCATCAGTATTTTGAGCTCTGTTCGTTTCTGAAAGTTCTGCTTCAACTCCCTACCGCCTCTGGTCATTTTCAGCAAATGTGGAATAGTGACATCAGTAGCTATTCTGCATGGGATGCTGAGGATTGGGAGAGGGATGCCTCTCCCTTGTCCTTGAGGAACTTGTGGTCCTTCTGGGGGCAATTTGGTCACTTACAGAGAAATAAGAACGAACTAAAGACTGCCCCTGGTATATTGGTTAATTACAGATGCATAACAAATTGGCAGCTTAACACAACGACAAACACTGATTATCTTCTGTGAGCCAGAAATTTGGAAGTAGCCCAGCTGGGTGGTTCCAGTTCAGGGTGTCTCATGAGTTTGCTTAAGTTGTCACCTGGGCCTACAGCCATCTGAAGGCTTGACTGGGGCCAGAGGGTCTATCTACTTTCAAGGTGTCTCACTCACATGGCTAGCAAGTTGGCTCCTTTCCATGTGGACCTCCCCATAGGGCTGCTTGAGTTTCCTACAACATGGTGGCTGGCTTTTCTGAGTGAGTGAATCAACAAAGAAAGAGAGAGCAACGAAGAAGCCATAATGTCTTTTACGACCTAACCGGGAAAGTCGCAATCTGTCATTTCCACAATATCCTCCTGTTTATACAGGTGGGGATAGTGTGGAATGGGACTACATGAGGGCATGAACACTAGGAGGCAGAGACCATTGGGGGCCATTGTGAAATTGTGAAATACATTGTGAAATACAAAGATATTTCAGAATTCAGCAGCGGATGGATGAGGGAAAGATTGCAGGAGGAGTGACAGAGAGTCCTAAAATTGTGCCACGTAGGGGGCCAAGTCCCTGGGGAAAATTCTTTGGTGTTGAAAGATCTAATTCATGCATTTCAAGAAGTTCTTCATCCTCAACACTAGAGTGCCCTTAAGCCCCGATTCCTGACACGGGAATGCTGAACGTTGGTCAAATGATAATCAGTTGGGGTTTTGGGGATCTGATTTGGGGCCACACAGATTTGGGTTCAAATTTCAACTCTATCACTGGCTGTGTGATCTTGAGATAGTTGCTTAACCTCTCTGAATCCAAGTTTCCTCATTGGTTAGAAGGGGAAAAATAACTGCTCTCCTTGGCAGGGTTGTTGAAAGGCTTAAATGAGATTGTACAGAAGAAATACCTAGCACAGCATACACCCTCTGTAAATGATGGTGACTGTTAGGCTGTTTCCTTCTTTGTGCTCCGTGAGGGGCTGAAGATTCCTTGTGGACAGGCTGCTCTTCTCCCTGGTCCTGCATGCCCCATGGACCTTTGAGCTGTTGCTTATGCCATTTCCCCTGCCAAGGATGAATTCCCCACTTCTTAAGCCCTGTACAAGTCTCAGCCATAATTTAAGGCTCAGCATATAGCCTTACCCCCTGTGAAAGAACTTCCCAAGTCGCCCACAGGGCCCTAGAGCCAGGAGGGCTGGCTGCAAATATAACCCCTCTCAAAGAAGTGGCCAGGCCACCATTTGATGGACACATAGATAGTTTCCTCAACAGCAAACTTATAAGGTAACTACTCTTGTTACGTCTGTTTGACAGATGGAAAAACAGAGGTCATGTAACTTACTCAAGATCACACAGCTTAGGGGTGCGCCTGAGATTTAAACCCAAGTTTTTCTATTCTCTTAACTGCCACTCTGTTATTTCTAAGAGCAAAGCTTACAGTCAATTCCTTGAAGACAGATGCTCCCTTTGACCTTTGTTCGGTTCATTCCTTTATACCTCCCAGAGCTCCTAACACAGAAAGAGGCACCTGGAAGCAGCTACTTACCATTGGCCAGTTCATTCAGTTGCGTAGTCGAATGCCATTCATTCAATTGTGTTAGACCAGTAGTTCTCAAAGCGTGGTTCCTAGCTCAGTAGCATCACCTGGGGACTCGGAAGAAATTAGAATTCTCATGTCAGACCCCAAACCTGCGGAATCAGAAACTCTGAGGGAGGAAACCAGCACTCTGTGTTTTCATGAGTCCTGCAGGGGCTTCTGATGCAGGCCTAAGTTCAAGAGCCCCTGTTCTAGGGAATGACTCTCCTCACATGCCCCACACTCTGCCACAAAGGTGATCCGCTGCTTCAGTGGAACAGTGTCTGTCTTCAACCCATGCAGGGACAATTTCAGGCGCTGGGCAGCATTTGTTCATCTTTAAGCTTTTCTTCTCCAAGTCTCTCTTTTGCAAACCTTGACCCCGGTCCCTGCTTGCCAGTCAGACAGCTCTCACAACCACAAAACAAACGACTGAGTGGCAGCAGCTATTGACAGGGAACCCGGTTGCCCTCTATCATGCTTAGTTCGGTAGTTTGTTTGGGAGGTTGTGGTTTGATTACCTGTGTGCCTGTGGCTGAAGTTTTGTATTACAGGAGTGTAATATCCTTCTATTTCCTGTTAGAAACACCACCCCTGCTTTGCATAGTGGGATTAAGTGCCATAATGTTGCACGGAGTTCTGAGAAGCCATCATAACTTCTGCTGTGTGCATTTAAGACTTCTGTATTTGAATCTTTCCCTCCCTCCCTCCCTCCCTCCTTCCCTTCCTTTCTTCTTTCCTTCTTTCTTTCCTTTCCTCCATCTCACTTGCGTCCCACAGTTCCTTATTGAACACGTTTTTGTTTTAGGCAAATTAAATTAAACTCTTACAAAAACCTTAAAGGATTTATTTTATACTCCTTGTTTAACAGGGAGCAAAACTGAGGTTTAGAAATGCTAAAATGGTTTGCTTGAGGATGCACAGGAATGCTCAAGGAGGAGCCATGGATTAAAAACAGGATGGCCGGGTGCCGTGGCTCACGCCTGTAATCTCAGCACTTTGGAAGGCTGAGGCGGGTGGATCACCTGAGGCCGGGAGTTTGAGACCAGCCTGACCAACATAGTGAAACCCCGTTTCTACTAAAAATACAAAAAATTAGCCAGGCATGGTGGTGGGTGCCTGTAGTCCCAGCTACTTGGGAGGCTGAGGCAGGAGAATCACTTGAACCCAGGAGGCAGAGGTTGCAGTGAGCCAACATCGCCCCACTGCACTCCAGCCTGGTGCCAGAGCAAGACTCTGTCTCAAATAAATAAATAAATAAATAAATAAATAAAAGCAGGATGTCTGACTCTACTGCCCAGGGAGAAGAGAAACCAGCTTTCTGAAACTGGGGGATGTGGGGTGGGGTTATCTAAAAAGTTGCAACCCTAAAGTCTGCTCCCGTGGAGAGAGGAGAAGAACTAACTTTCTATGAATAGGCACCATGTGGCAGACACTGCGCCCCACAGTCTATGTTGGTTACAGGGTCATCAAGAGGGTGGCATGGGATTCAGTGGGTCTGATCACTCCCATTTTGCAGATGGAGAAGTTGAGACTCTTAGAAGTTAAGTCCTGGTCGGGTGTAGTGGCTCACACCTGTAATCCCAGCACTTTGGGAGGTCGAGGGGGGTGGATCATGAGGTCAGGAGATGGAGACTACCCTGGCTAACACAATGAAACCCCATCTCTACTAAAAATACAAAAAATTAGCTGGGCGTGGTGGCAGGGGCCTGTAGTCCCAGCTACCCAAATGCTAAGGCAGGAGAATGGCGTGAACCAGGGAGGCAGAGCTTGCAGTGAGCCAAGATTGCGCCACTGCACTCCAGCCTGGGCAACAGTATGAGACTCTGTCTCGAAAAAAAAAAAAAAAAAAGAAGTTAAATCCCTTGTGGGTTACACAGCAGTAAGGTGGCAGAGCTGAGATTTGAACACAGATTTCTAACTTGATCCAATTCCCTTTCCATGGTGTCACAGATCTTAGCATGAGTTCAGCTTTCCTGAACTGATCTATGAACACGTACAGAGCAGAGAAGCAAAATCCCTCACTGTCCAGAGAGAAAAGTCAATCCCATCCTAGTCCTTCCCAATGACTCTCATGATGATAATGATAAGCACCATCCAGTGGGTGTCTGCTTAGATCCGGGGGCTTTACTCTCCATGTGGTCCTTGCGGAATCCTGTGAGATAGGTATCATCATCCCCACTTTACAGATGAGGAGGACAATGAGGCCCAGGAAGGTTAAGTAATTGCCCAGGTTCTCACAGTGAGTCTGTGGCTGGACTTCAATTGGATCTGCTGCTGGCTCCAGAGCCCGTGCTCTTTCTAGGGCTACTGTATCAGTCAGCTAATGCTGGGGAACAAACTGCCCCCACATGCAGAAGCTTTACACAACAATCTCTTACTATATTTCACTTCCCTGTGGGTTTAGCTCATCCCAGCTGGGCTTTCTCAAGCTTCTGAGGGTTGGCCTAGAGGCTGTATGCTAGGTTGGGCTTGGCTGGGGCACCTTAGTTGGGCCAGCTATGCCTGTATCTCTCTCATCTTCTTCCTTCAACCAGAAGGAATGTCCTTTTCATGGCGATGCCGGAAGTACAAGAGAACAGGCAGCAACACACAAGGCTTCTTAAGGTCTGTACTTAGAACTGGGACGCTATTGTTTCTGCAGCATTTGATTAAATACAACCAGCCATGCGGCTGAACCCAGGTTCAAGGGACAAGAAAATGGACTCCTTCTTACAAGGAAAAACTGCAAATGACAAACAACATGCATATAACGCAATATAAAGAGTTGGAACTAATGAAATAATTGGCTCTAACTGCTCAGTATCTTAAGTCTGGATAGGGAGAACACTGATCCATAGCAAACAAGAGTGCACCAGGGGAGACCCCAAGAGGTGAACATTCTCCTGTTTGAGTCTGAAAGGTGCAGGCATTTAGAGGAGGTGATCTCAGAGGAATTTTGGAAAGAGAACAGTTCTGAGTAGTTATTGAGGGATGGTGAGGCAGAAAGGAGGAAGGAAATGCATTCAGTGAGGCAGGATACTGAAAGTAGCTTGCAGGCTCTTGGAGACCAGAGATCATTTTACTCATTTTGTAGTTTTTGGATGGTGAGCTGTGCCTGGCACATAATAGGTGCTTAATAAGGAGGAGTGAAGACATGGGGAGGGTGAAGGGTAAGTGAGGAGGTCATTTTGGGGTGTGGGCTTCCGCTTCCTTAGGAATTTTTGGGAACTTAGTAGACTCTCTGGGCTGGTTTAGGGACAATCTGGGTCAGAGAAAGGAAAGGACCATGTGACATGGCAGGGTGTGTGTGTGTGGGTGTGTGTGAGTGTGCATGTGCGCTCCGGCTCTGTCTTTAGCAGTGGCACCAACAAAAGTTGCCACGTGTATTGTCTATCTTCTTCTACTAGCTCGTAAGCAGCAGAAGGGCAGGGATTTTTGAAATATTGTTTGTTGCTTTCCTCTCAGAACCTAGAACAGTACCTCGTCCATAGTAGATGCTCAATAAGTATCTGTTGAATGAATGAAGGGGTGCATACAAATCTCAGTTTACAGGGTAGGGATTATTATTATCCCCATCTTGTAGATGAGGAAACTGAGGCTTAGCATTTCAGTGACTGAGATGGTAAAGGCAGGCTGGCAGACTGTCAAAGTGCAAAGTTTACTCTCTACTCTAAACTGCCCCTAATTTCACAAGTGGCCTGTTAACTGGAACTGCAGACAAAAAGCAAGAAAAAAAAATTATCTTTTAATCCCATGCTGCAATTGCTTTCTGAGATTTCAGAGCAGGCCTCATCTATATGCAGATGTCTTGTGCAGGCTTATTTTCTTGTTGGACATACAAGGAGAGGCCACCAACCATTTATTCCAGGAAAACAGGAGTTTGGGGCTCAGATGTTGGGAGGTGCCCGGGGTCTGCCCCCCAAGTTGCATCTACCCAGGTCCATCTGTGGAAGAATTAGGCAGGCAATAGCTCAAGTTCTTTACACTGAGCCCTTTGTTGGGTACTGTGGGGCTTGGCTGTGTCGTGAGACAGAGGTGCCCAGGACACCAGAGCAGACAGAGTCCACACGTGACTCATGTAAGACCCCATCTTGGGGCACAGCTTTTGCATGTGAGTTAGTGCAAGTGGGTGTCTGGGGGACAGAATCATCACACTTCATTCCTTACAATATCCCTTAGCTCATAATAATACTAGCCACCCTGGGCCTCGGTTTCCTTCTGTGTATAATGGGAATAAGTTTCCACTTCACAAGGTCATGGAGGGATTGGATGGTTTAGTGCTCAGAGGGCACCTAGAGCACAGCCTGCATGTACAAGAGCCTGGATGCGTTAGTGCTTCTTATGATCACTCTGTCCTGTGCATTTCTTGCTTAACCCACACGGCAGCTTCATGAGCCACGTGCTATCATTTTGCACATGACCGTGATCAGTAACAGTCATAGGCATCCCATTCATCATAGCACAAACTCATCCTCATTGAATGCTTACCCTCTGCCACGTGTGCTGTGCTAAGTCCTGTACGTGGACCGACTCGTCGAATCCGACAACCTTACTATTCCCATTTTTACAAATGAGGAAATTGAGGCACAGAGGGTTTTGATGACTTGTCTACTGTTGTACATCAAGCCTGTGACTGGGCCCCGTGCACACGCCTCCGGCTTCCCTTCTCTGCTGTTGTCCTCCTTCCTGGGACATAGCCCTCAGGGGTAACTGAGCAGGCCCTTTGCCCACTGCTGGGCCCCAGAAAGGAGACAGTCTAGCCCATGTGCTGACCCAGGCCTCCCTCCCCAGGTCCCACCCTCTCTGCCCTTCCAGTGTCCTTGACCCTGTGCAGCGAGGGTCACTGCCTCATCTGTATGGCTCCCACAGAAAGCCAGCGACGGCTCCCAATGCATCATGGAGTGGCAGTCACGCCAGAGCCAGGGTGTCATTTCCATCCATCTTTCTCCAACCGCTCCCTGTCACAAAGCAAGGGAGGTCGGGGTGTGGGGGGAGGAAGAGGAGAAGATGGATGGGGTGGGGACTGAGAGGCAGGGATGGGAGCGGGAAGGGAGGAGGGAGCAGAGGAGGAGGAGATGAATGGAGGGGAAGGAGCAAAGAGGAAAAGAAGGAAGAAAGGCCCCAGGGGGAGAGATCGCTGAGCAAGGGAAGTGAGGAAAGAAAAAATGAGAAGGGAGAAGAGGAGGCTGTGAGCTAGAAGGAAGCGGCCGGCAAGAGAACTAGGAGAGGGAGGCAGAGGGACGAGGTGACGGGAGAGAGAAGCAGAGAAGGGTGAGGAGGGACGCTGGGTAAAGAGAAGTGTGGGAAGTAAAGGAAGGTGGAAAGGCGGCAGGAACTGGAGGCAGGGAGGCAAGGAGGAGAGGCGACTTGGACTGCCCCAGCCTCTTTGTTTATTTGTTTTCTCAATTCCAGTGGCCTCTTCCTGCTCTGCGGCCCTGGGCAAAGTCTAAATCAAAGCAGAGGTGAGAGGGGAGCTCCTAGCAGATGGGCCTGCAGGGCTGGGCCCTGAGCTGTCCCCAGACCCCAGAGAGGGGCCTGACAAATGGAGGGACCTCAACTAGGGCTGCTCAATGTCACTGCTCCATGAGGTCTCTCTTCCTCCACCAGGCTTGTGGGGTTTTTTGCATGATGGTCTTGGGATTCCAAAAAGTAGCAAGTTAGGGAAAGCTCTAATGCACAAGCACGTTGTAAGCCTCCACTCACGTCACATTTACTAATGTTTCATTGGCCAAAGCAAGCCACGTGGCCAAGTCTAGGTTCAAGGGAGAGAGAAATGGGGCAGCGACATCCTCAATCCCCACTGATCTTGGGCCAAGCTGTCTTGGGCTCTCATGAGGGCATTGCCCCTTAAGAGGGTGAGTCTATGCCTTCATCTGGATCATCTGCCATGCTCCTACTCCCTTTTGAAAACCCTATCCATTCCTCAACCTCTCCTTGTTCAGGAGATCTCCTCTGATTCCTTCTGCCCAGGCAGGGGTCCACTTTGACCTCAGGATTTAGTACTTAGCTTGTAGTTGTGGGGAGGTATCCCAAACTGAAATGAACACAAGGTTCAAACTGATATGAGCCAGGCAGGTAACATACATGAAGGTGGCTGGTCAGGTTCACCTTAGGGCAACAGGGAATGGTGGTGACGGGGGCAAACTGGAGAGTGCACATATCTCCCAACAGAGTCCCAGGAGGAAACAGATGACATCCTCAAATTAGGATAATCCAAAAGGGTTTATATACAAGGGACACATCACAAAGGTGTGGGGGCCTTGAAGGCAACCTAAAGAAATAGATCCTCCTCTCTTGGGAGTGGTGAGGGAGTAGCAGAGGAGCCATTACCACCCTTAGGCCAAAGGGATGAGAAGCGAGCGGGAAGGGAGGGAGCCAGGAAACTGAGTAACTAAACGTCCTAACCTCACACTCTTCCCACCCTCCAGTTTCCTGCTGGTTCCTCCCATTGGCTGAATCCAACCATAAATCAGAGGGAAGGGAGCCCATTGGTGAATCCATGTTACTCCATCTCCCAGGACAAGGACTGGGTAGAAAAAATGGAGAACGAAAAAGAGGACAAGCCGATTATATCTGGGATAGTGTGTCCCACCTGAAGATGTTAACATTTACTATATTTTAAATACCGTCATCTAAGCACACTCTAAAATTCCTCCCTTGACCCACTAGTTTGAGATGATTTTCTATCCCCTGTCCAACACACACTCCATGAATTAGTCAAAGCTTCCCTGCTGTGTTCTAACCTTCTTGAAGACAAGGATTCAGTGTTGCATGCTTTCCCTAATCTCCACAACACCTTACACATAGTAAGGTGCTTAACACAGGGGATAGTGGATTTCTAGAATTAGTGAATTTAACATTAGTAGCTTCAACTGAGTAACTTGGAGTCTTTGCACAACACAAGTAGTAATTTATTTTGTCAAGGCAGGAATTTAAATCTCACATGCATAGGTGAGCATCATTCAGCTATAGAATGAACCTAGCAACTACCCAGAAATCACATTTCATTACCTCTATTTTCTGCTTGGTAAATCTGGTTAATGGATCCAAACTTTCTTTGTGAAAAATCACTTCAAAAAATAAACTAACTTCAAGTCACTGATAAGGCAAGTGTATCAGTTAGCTTTCGCTCTGTAACAAGTACCCTCAAAATGTGGTGGCCTAAACCAACATCAATTTTATTTTGCTCTTGATTCTGTGGGTTGGCTGGGATAGTTAGAATGGCTTTCCTGTTCTGGAGTGGCTTAACTGGGGCTGAATAGTCTAGGATGGCCTCACTCACACATCTGGCAGGTGGTAGGCCATTTGATCCAGGGTACTTCAGCTAGGGCTGCTCACTCATCACTGATCCATGTGGTCTGTCATCCTCCAGCAGGCTTGCCTGGACTTCTTTGCATAATGGTCTCAGGATTCCAAAAAGCAGCAAGATAGGGAAAAGCCCTAATGCACAAGTGCTGTTTAAACCTCTGCTCACTTCATATTTACTAACGTCTCATTGGCCAAAGCAAGCCACATGGCTGAGTTCAGATTCAAGGGAGAGTGGGGGGAAACGACCTCCACCTCTTGGTGGGAAGGAAGCAAAGATTCTGTGGCCATTGCTGCAAATGACTATAAGGAATGAGCACAAGAGAAGGGATCTAAATTTGCTGCTCCAGGCACACTGGCCTCTTGAATCCTCTGAGCATATCAAGCTCTTTCCTGCCTCAAGGTCTTTGCTCTTGTCTTCTGTTGCCTCGCAATACTCTTCCTATATCCCTTGAAAAAGCTGATTTTGTCTCATATTTCAGCTGCAATGTCAGCTTCTCAGAGAGTCCTTTCTGACCCCCCTTTCTCAATATGCCTCCTTTAATATTATCAATCAAAGCGTCTCATCCTCCACCAGTTGCATGGAGTTAATAAAACTGTTTTTTTTGTTGTTTGTTTTGAGACAGAGTCTCACTGTGTCACCCAGGCTGGAGTGCAATGGTGCGATCTCGGCTCACTGCAACCTCCACCTCCTGAGTTCAAGCGAATCTCATACCTCAGCCTCCCAAGTAGCTGGGACTACAGGAGTGCACCACCATGCCCAGCTACTTTTTGTACTTTTAGTAGAGACAGGGTTTCACCATGTTGACCAGGCGGTCTCAAACTCCCGACTTCAGTGATCCTCCCACCTCAACCTCCCAAAGTGCTGGGATTACAGGTGTGAGCCACTGTGTCCAATCATTAAAGACTTATTTATTGTTCATATCTCCATCCTTCCACCTTACGATCAACTTCATGGGGATTGGAACTTTGTCTAGTGCAGTCTCCACAGTGCCTTGCATACAGTAGGTGCTTGACAAATGTTAGATGAGTGAAAGGAATGATTCAAAGAAAGAAAAATAACAGTAAGTGATGTCGCTTTTATAGTTCTAGAATCATTAAGGATATAAAAGGGAATGTTGAATTTTTTTCTTATTCTTAACTGCACATTATGGGAGAAACAGGCTATAGTGTGAGCTTGGGAGTTTGTGATCCCTCCCTTTCCGCCACTGTAGGATATGATTCTTGGGGGTATGTTTTTTGGGTCTTCCCTCCACACTTCTGAGGGTTTGAGAATAGGCAGCCCTGGTTGTTGGGGAGAGATGATCTTCAAAAGTGTATCAGTTAGCTTACGATGTGTAACAAATTTCCCATGAATGTAAGGTTTTTAAACTACAACTAATTATTATTGCTCACTATTTTATGGGTCAACTGAGTGTTTTCTTCTGGCCATGGCTGGGATTCCTCATACATCTCTGGACAGCTGTGGTCCAGTTTTGCTGACCTGGCTTGGTTCTTTCACATCTGGTGCCTTGCTGGAGCCATGGGACTGGTCTGTGATTGGTCTATGTTGTCTCTCTCATCCTCCAGTAGGCTGGTCTGGGTTTCTTCATATGCTGATGGCAAGACTCTGAGAGGGAGAGAAAAAGCTGTAAGGCCTCTTGAGACCTCAGCTTGGATCTGGTTGAATATCACTCCCTCCACATTCTGTTGGCCAAAGCAAGTCACAAAGCAGCCCAGAGAGGGCCAATGGTCTCCATTTTTGATCAGAAGAGCAACGACATATTGAGAAGGGAATGGAGACCTGGAGTGGGGAGAAATGAAGGCATTTTTGCAAACAGTTTGCAGTAAATAGCGGTTGGGATGGCCTCTAGGGCAGGGCTGTTCCCTGGTTGAAGTGTTGGTGCTGTCCAAGCCCTCTGTTGGTCAGTACCTGGCCTTTAGCTCTCTGCATGAATCTTTCTTAGAGCATCTGTCTCAGTATGCTGTCATTATGCATTTGTCTATCTCTCACAAGGACTGTGAGTTCTGCCAGACCCAGGCAGAGGCCCCAGCTTATCACCCATGCATCATTGTCAATATTCTTCAATGGCTCTACATTGCATTAGAATTAAATTCAAACTCCTGGCCTCAGCCCACAAGGTCCTCCGTTGGCCTCACCTCTTCCTGCCTCCCCTTCTTCCTCCTGTGCCCACCCACTCTCTCACCACTCATCTCTTTCCAATGCTGTGCTAGGTCAACCTCATTCCTGTCTCAGGACCTTTGCACTTGCTGTTCCCTTGAATGGGTCATATCTCCCTGGCTCCTGGCAGGGAGAGATCTATGTCCTCCTGTAGGGCTCAGCTCAAATGCCATCCCTTGAGAGAGGCCCTCCCTGGCCACTCAGATCCCCCTTGTTATTATTTTCTTTTTATCATAGCACCTGTTTCTTTCCATCACAGCATAATTTACATTTTTATTTATCTGTGCATTGATTTGTTTCCTGTCTGCCTCTCCTTTCTAGACTGTCAGCTCCATGCGGCCAAGGACTTCATCTGTCCTAATTCCTGATAGTATCCTTGGTGCCAAGAAGAGCACCTAGGACATAAGTAAACATGGTTTAAATGATAGATGGATGGATGACTTCTTTTTTTTTTTTTTAGTTTTTTTTAAATTATTAAAACTATTAATGCACTTAGGGTTGAAAGACCAGGGGTGCTCCCCAACTCTGTTTCTGTTTCTTCCTCCCAGGAGGCTACTATATCAAACATTATGTGTATATATTTATTATTATATTTTAAGTTCTAGGGTACATGTGCACAACGTGCAGGTTTGTTACATATGTGTACATGGATGGATGGATGACTTCTACATGTTTTCCTAACATACCAGGTGTTTTGGTGGTTAAAACATTTACTTCTAGAGTCTAACAGACCAAGGTTTGAATCCTGGCTTTGCCACTTGCTTGCTGTGTGACTTTAGGCGAATTTCTTAACCTCTCCTGGTCTCCATTTCTTTCTAATTGTTTTCAAATGGAAAGAATAATAGTTCGTCTCTCGTAGGGTGGTGGGAGGAGTCAATGAGATAATCACGGAAGGCACTTAGCATAGGACCAAGCACTGCAATATTAGTAATCACATTGTCTTACTTAGTTCTTACACTCATTACCCTGTGAAGTAGGTATTACACAGTTTCCATTTCACAGATGGGGAGACTGAGGCTTGGGAAGTAAGGCGACTCGTGGTTACAGGGTCAAGAGGGCAGTTTGGGGATTGATAGTAGCATTTGCCACAGAGTTGGGGTGCACCAAGTAGTTGTTCTCTTCTCTCCTCCAGCCAATGCCTGGGTGGGTGATGGAGCCAGTAGAAAGCAGGGCAGGAGGGAGTAGAGGAGGAGACTGGGGGCAGCTGGAGACCTCAGAGGTTGGGAGCGTCAAGCTTGGAGCTGGAGCCCTAGTTCTGCCACTTTGTAGCTGTGTGTCCTTGTGTAGTGACTTCACCTCTCTGAGCCTCATGTTTTCATCCATAAGGCAGATGTAATAACAAACCTCCTAAGGCCAGGCAGGCGGAGGGACCAGCTCAGTAACTGTGAGAGGTCCTGTCCCCACCCTGGTTTTGCAGCCAGGAGATACAGCATCCGAAGGAGGAGGAAGAGAAGCGCCTTCCCCATTGTGGCCTGGGCTTCTGCATCCTGAAGTTAAGGCATTTGGGGCACTGCGAAGAGCAACTTGAGCAATTTGCCTGTGTTGTCTCTGCTGGGTGATGTCCTGGAGAGAATGGAGGGAAGCAGGGACCCTGGCTTTTCTTCCCTTCTCCACCTTGCCTGGTGCTGGTAACCATTCAATACGGGACCATTTCTCCAAAAGTGAGTTTCTCAGCCCTCCAAAAGCACACATGGGCTTGGTCTCCATGCAGAAGTTTCAGGCACCATCCCAGGGGCCAAACTCTGGAATGGGAATTAACTGAGTCTCTACCCTCCTCTGGGGTCTCAGGAACCCCAGGGGCCTGAGGGGTGAGTGATGGAGATTCTTTCTGGAGCAGGGATGTCCCAGGGGATGATATGATAGAAAGAGCCCTGGATCGGGATTTTTTTTTTTTAATTTCCCATGTAGATTTAGGGAATTATAAATAATACTGCATGAACATATTTGTGCATTGGTCTTTTAACTTCTGAGGATTTTTTTTTAAAGAGATAATTTGCAGGAGAAGGTTTCCCACATGGAATGGGGTGCTATTATTCCCTGTTGACCCATTTATTCTCCCTCCTCTTTTTCCTCTTTTTTTTTTTTTTTGAGACAAGGTTTTATTCCCGTCACCCAGGCTGGAGTGCAGTGGTACGATCTCAGCTCACTACAACTTCTGCTTCCTGGGCTTAAGCGATCCTCCTGCCTCAGCCTCCCGAGTAGCTGGGACTACAGGCACATGCCATCACGCCCAGCTAATGTTTGTATTTTTAGTAGAGATGGGGTTTCACCATGTTGGCCAGACTGGTTTTGAACTTCTGACCTCAAGTGATCTGCCTGCTTCAGTCGCTCTAGTTGCTGGGATTACAGGTGTGAGCCTCGGAGCCCGGTCTCTCCCTCCTCTTCTATCCTGCTCTGTGCTCTGGGAAGCTGACTCGTATATTTTATGGGCTCCCTTGCTGTCTGGCTTACGTTGGGTTTGGCTAGTGGGAGGGCACCATTGGAGGGCAGGAGGAGAGAGAGGTTGGGGTGTTTCTTCCTGCCTCCCTCCCTGATTCTGCAGTGTGCCTTGGACCATGGTTGACCCTCTAGACTATCCTTCCTGTGGCCTCTCCTCCTGCACTGGGCTTTATCAGGGCCATTTCATCCCTCTGCCCCTTCAGCACTGGGCAGTGGGTGATGGTGGGGGCTGGGGAACAACAGCTACCCATTGTTGCTAGTCTCTGAGTCCCTCTACCTTTCTTGTTGGTTCTGTTAACTCTCCTCGCATCTCTGTAAATAGTCCTTTCATTAAAATATTTTTATTTGAACCATCTGGGGATGAATTCCATCTCTTTCTAAGACTCTGACTGAGCTGGCATGGTGGCTCATGCCTGTAACCCCAACACTTTGGGAACTGAGGCAGGAGGATTACTTGAGCCCAGGAGTTCGAGACCAACCTGGGCAACATGGAGAGATCCCATCTCTCCAAAAAAATAAAATAAAATAAAATAAAAAACAGCTGGATGTAATGGTGCCTGCCTGTGGTCCCAGCTACTCAGGAGGCTGAGGTGAGGCTATTGCTTGTGCCCAGGAGGTCAAGGCTACAACGAACCATGGTTGTGCTACTGTACTCCAGCCTTGGTGACAGAGTGAGACCCCCTCTCCTAAAATAAAATAAAATAAAATAAAATAAAATTAAATTTAAAAGACCCTGACTGATACATGGTTTACTGCACTGAAGGACATATCTGTGATCATATTTACAAGTGGATTTCCACAAGTTTGTGCCAACTGATCCTGCTGTTAATGAAGTTTTCTTGCACCATTGATCAGCAACATCCTAAGTATTGGTTGTTATGGATTTTAAAAGTCCCATAAATTTGTACAAATAAAAACAAAATAAAATAAAACACTGCTTTCACTGATACTAATGCCTTAAAAAAATAGTGTAGGAGTTAGAAGTGGCACCTCCAAGTGTACATTTGTTCACTAGTGTCCATTTTGACCCCAGGGGACAGTTAGCAATACCTGGAGACATTTTTGGTTGTCTCCAAAATGGGGGAGGGGGAAGGTGCTACTGGCGCTTCGTGAGTAGAGGCCAGGGATGCTGCTAAACACCCTACAGTTCACAGGACAGCCCCACAACAAAAAATATCTGGCCCCAAATGTGCAGAGGTTGAGAAACCCTCTGCTACCCTTAGCCCACATCTCAGTAGATAGTAGGACATATTTACCCCATGAATAGACACATGCCAGTCATTCGTCTTTCCTTCGCTGAGATCATCTGGTCACATTCTTTGGTCAGGGGTCTGAGATTTGGCAAAGCCGGCTCCAGGCTCAGCTTGGTCATTCACTTGTTTTGTGATCCAGGCTGATGTTTCACATCAGCTCAGTAAAGCCTTTTCTCCTTGTCCTGTACCCACACTGAGTTTTGGTGAAGACCAAATGGGGTATTGGGCAGGAAACAATTTGGAAAAGTATAAGGTGCCTTACAAATCAAAGCAGGCTATACTTTCTGAACAACTACTGTGTGCTGGGGGTTCAGATCAAGAATTCACTGTCCTAAAAATGAGGCCACTAGCCATATGGTGGCGTATGGCTAGAGGGCTGTTCTCCCTGAGAAGCATCCTCAGAGTGGGCTGGGAAGGCCTCCTGAAGGAAGGATGACTCATGCTTGAACTTGAGTTTGTATGGTAAGATTTGCAGGAGTCAGACTTCCTGGGATCAAATCCCACGCCAGGCACCACCACCCAATGTCTATGTTACTTCGGTCAAGTGACCCAGTCTACTCATCTGTAAAATAGAAAATAAAATAATAGCTCTGTTTCAGTTATCTATTGCTGCATAAGAAAACACCGCAAACTTTAGTGGCTGAAAACAACAATGATTTATTATTTTTCACAATTCTGTAGGTTGACCAGGCTCAGCTGGGAGACTCTTCAATGTGGTGTCTGCTGGCATCACTTGTGTGGCTGCATTTATGTGGTAGCTGGACTGCATGGGGAGGTCCAAGAAGGTTTTACTTAAGTGTCTGGTGCCTACCTCAATGCTCCTCCATGTGACCTCTTACACCTCATGGTTGACTTGGGCTTCCTCACAACATGGTGGTCTTAGGGTAGTCAGGCTTCTTACATGGAACCTGGCTTCAAAGAGGTGAAAGTAGACTCTACCACTCCTCTTCAGACCTGGGCTTGAAAAATCTCAGAACATCTTTTCTGCTTCATTCTAGAGGTCAAAGCAAGTCACAAGGTAAGACTAGATTCAAGGAAAACAGAACGTGTGTACAGGAAGGTAAGAAGTCCATGCTGGCTACCTCTGGAAATAATCTACCATGGTATCTGTCTCATAGGATTGTTGTTGAACAATGTCATATATGGGGTATACTTTGTTAACTCCCTGAAAATATAAGTTAATTTATTGTTGAAGGGTGTTTCAGGAGATGGGGTACAGGTAGTAAGTTTGTCCTATATTCTCAAAGCTGCTGGTTTGGATGGGACATTCCCCAGGTCATTTAGTTTCTTCCCCTGTCTCCATGTGTTACCTGAGTTATCTCAGACTTAAGTTTTCAGAGGTAACAATACTAGTAATGCTAACTCTTATAGAATGCTTTCTATGTACCAAATGTTTTACCTATATTATTGTTATTATTTTTGAGACAGAGTCTCACTCTATTGTCCCGACTGGAGTGCAATGGTGCTATCTCGGCTCACCGCAACATTTCCCTCCTAGGTTCAAGCAATTTTCGTCCTCAGCCTCCCGAGTAGCTGGGATTACAGGTGCCCACCACCATGCCCGGCTAATTTTTGTATATTTAGTAGAGACAAGTTTTCATCATGTTGGCTAGGCTGGTCTTGAAATGATCTGCCTGCCTCGGCCTCCCAAAGTGCTGGGATTGGGTGTGAGCCACTGTGCCCGGCCCCTTTACCTATATTGAGCATATTTAATTCTCACAACAACCCTTTGAGGTAGGTCCTATTATTACCCCATGTTACAGAAAAGGAAACTGAGTCACCAAGCGATGAAGTGATTTGTCCAAGGTTACACAGGTAGGAAACAGCAGAGCCCAGGATTTGAACCCAGGCCATGCTTAATCATTGTATTAGTTATCTATTTCTGTATAACAGAAGACCACAAACTTAATGTCTGTAAATAATAAACATTTATTATCTCACAGTTTCTGTGGGTCAGGAATCAGGAGCAGCTTAGCTGGGGCCTCTGGCTCAGGGACTCTCACAGGCTTCAATCAAGGTGTCAGCCCAGGCAACAGTCATTTCAAGGGTCACTGGGGGAAACTCTGCTTCCAAGCTTGCTCATGGGACTGTTGGGAAGTTTCAGGTTCTTACCAGCTTTTGACTGGAGACATTGTTCCTTGCCTCAGGGGGCTTTTCTAGGGCCGCCCACAATATGGCAGCTTGCTTCTCTTAAAGCCAGGGGTCTCAGAGAGGGAGCACACAAGTCATAACCTTTTTCCAACTGAATCTTAGAGGTGACATCACATTTCTTTTACCATAGTCTCTTCATTAGAGGTGAGTCACTAGGTCCAGCCCACTTTCAAGGGATGAGAACTACACAAGGGAATGAATACTGGAAGGTGGGGAACTTTGGGGCCATCTTAAGGCAGGCATCTTATGGTGGCCATCTTGGAGGTGGCCATCTTTGAGGCTGCGTACCACAACCACTGTACTCAACTCCTGAAACACCGCAGCTGTCCTCAGGAATAATCGACAGTTGCTTAAATGTTCTGGCTGCTTTAGTATATTTATTACAGTATCCTAAAAGGCCAGGGCAGATGCCCTGAGTGTCCCACAGAGTTCCCCTGGCCTCGGTCTCTGTCCTCCAGGAAGTAATAAGCAAATACAGAGGTTGTTGATTCAGGTGTGGATGGATTGGGTGCTAGTGAGAGACTCCCAGAGAGGGGTAGATGTCATTTGAAAAATTAGTAGCATTTGGAAAAAGAGCTGAGCCTGTTGTTTTCCTCACACAAACTATGGAGTAGAAAGATGAACAGAATCTCCTTGGTTTGTGGGGATGCATAGATGGAAGGGCAGAAATTCTCAACTGTTGCTGGGTGGGCATTCTTAGACTCTTGGGGAGGGGAAAGAGGAGGATTTTGTGTTATGAAAAGGCTGAGAAATGCACATCTAACCCTAATTCTTTAAAGTGTCGCCCTGGATTCCTCTTACTTCAGATTAAGGTGATTTTTCCCAGTTCAGAGAGAGGTGACCCTTGGTCAATGCAGTTCTGGTCACTTCTTGAGCCCCTGAACACCTGCATCCTCAGAGCTGGGGCCTCCTCTGTGGGGTGGGCTGGATAATGGTGGAGGGAAGGAGGTAGTTGTGCTGGGGAAATATGCCGGAATGATTGGAGACAGCCATGCCTGGGAGGTAGGTCTCCAGACGGTGGGGACGCTGGTTCCTGTTTCTGCATTTTCCTGTGAAAAGGCCTTCCTGTATCATTGCCTTCGTACACTGCCCTAGTGCAGACAGAGATCCACGGTGGTTTATCCGCTTTGCAATCTTCCTCCCCACCCCTCAGCAAACCTTCAATATTTCACCAAAACAAAAGACTAAGACCATGTGGATCCGGCCTCTGTTGATGTCCTTACTACCAGGCTCACTTCTCTCCCAGATCTATTTCAGAGGAGCCCAGCAGAAGCAGGGGATGTGAGCATGAGATCTTTCCCTATAGCCCAGTTGAGCCACCAGGAAAGGTCAAAATCCTTCACCCTTTCCCCTTTTCTTCCCATCACTAGTGTCTGCACCACTCACCAGTGAGGGCGGTGAGCCAGGTAAGTGGCTGGAAGAGTGGAGAGGGGCAACCTCACCCAGGATGGGGCTGGGAAGGGAGGAGTGAAGTGGTGTAGGGTGCAAAGAGCTTAGACCAGAATTAGGACCAGTGTTCGGAATTTTCCTTACAAAAGGGAGAGGAGTCTTGAAATGGTCTCTTTTTCCCACTGGCTAGATTATAGGAAGGCTGTTTGTGGATCAAGTTGCTTAAGCCAGCACTATTGAAATTTTCTCTATCCTTGGGAAAGGTGGGAGTAAAGTGGGGATGGAAACAGCAACAGCAGGGGCTGCAGGTAATAACAATAATGACAACAACCACAACTGCTACTGTCTCGAGCACAGAACATGTGCAGGGCATGCAATCCTCGAGCCATACCACAGGGAGTGACTGTGCTGCTCGATGTCCCCAGCTACATCTGCGGAAACTGAGTGACAGGAAACAGAAATGACTTGCTCAAGGTCACATAACTTCGAAGTGTCAGAGGAAAAAGCCACACGTTGTCCTGTTTGACTCCAGTGTGAACACTGCCAACCACTGAGCTGTACCTCCTATGTCCTACGTTTTGGTGAGATTGGTAAATTTGTTCACAAAGCTGTGTTCTTTTGTAAAAATATAAACTCAGCCCTTGGTGTTTCTGCTGAAGGCTGGGCACTTCCACATAATTCCACACTTTCCCCACCACAGTCCTTGGCATGCTCTATTTTAGGTCTCAGGGCAACAGGTTCTCTTCTCCATGTCAGTATCCTCAGCACAGAACGGGCCAGGTAAAAATGCCGTGGACCTGCAGCCAGGTTGTGCACGGAGGCGCACATAGTTGGTGCCAGAGAAATATTTGTTCAAGGAGTAGAATGGAAGGCACCTGCTTCTGTCTTGAGCTGCTGTCTTCAGCTGGGGACATTTTTGTCTCCACCTTTTTTTTTTGGGCAGGGTCTCAGTCTGTTGCCCAGGCTGGAGCTGGGACTACAGGTGCACACCACCATGCCTGGCTAATTTAAAAAAAATTTTTTTGTAGGGATATGATCTTGCTATGTTTTTCAGGCTGATCTTGAACTCCTGAGCTCAAGTGATCCTCCTGCCTCAGTCTCCCAAAGCACTGGGACTATAGACGTGAATTAGCATGTCTGGCCTTTCTTTACATTTGAACATAGGTTGTTTGACATGATGGAGTCATCTTACTTGGTGAGGGTGGACATTCTACATTGGTCCTAGTTTTGGTCCAAGCTCTTTGCACCCTGCACTGCACTCCCTCCTTCCCAGTCCCATCCTGGGTGAGGCTGCCCCTCCCACCTCCCCCAGCCACTTACCGGTGTCACTGCTGTCATAGGTGAGTGGTGCAGACTCTGGTGATGGGAAGAAAAGGGGAAAAGATTAAGGATTTTTGTGTTTCCTGATGGCTCAACTGGGCTATAGGGAGAGATCTCACATTCATATCCCCAGCTCCTGCTGGGCTGCTCTGAGAATAGATCTGGGAGAGAAGTGAACCAAGGTGGTAAGGACAACAATAGAGGCCAGATCCACAAGGTCTTAGTCTTTCATTTTGGTGAAATATTGAAGGCTCGCTGAGAGAGAGGGAAGAGGATAAACCACTGTGGGTCTCTGTCTGCACTAGAGCAGTGTATACGAAGGCACTGAAACAACACGCACATGCACACGTACTTGCGTACACATACACACACGTGCGCACGTATGCGCACGTACACGCGCGCACACACACACACACTTATTTTTCTCTACTGGATTGTAAACTCCAGATACTCCATATAGATATCTGATCATATGTCTCTTATAGGGACAGCAACACAAAATATTTGAAATGAAAATGGCCCCAGAGGATGGGGAATGTGTGGTTGCTTTTCAGACCGACCACAGACATATTCTAGAGAAGTTTTCCCCTGTAGGCAATATTTTCTTATGTCCTCCCACCTATGACTACCATCTCCTTCCTCTCCATCACCACCTGTACAAGGCAGAAGCAATCAGTGTTCAGCTGGTTTACATGCTCCTCCCTCCATAGAAACACACACGCACACACACACACACACACACACAGTATTTCCACTCTACATGCATGCATGCACACATGCACTCATACAAAGGAACACACACAGACACAGAGCATACACAACTCACCTGGACACATGCATCCAAACACTTGTAAACACGGAGTCGAGGTACACAAAGACACAGGCTACCCATACAGGCCTATATATACACAAACGCCACACACAGTGGCCACACTTAACACACACACACACTTGCTACAAGTAATCCTCATGTGACTAATCACTCCTTCCTGTGTGTGTGTGCGTGTGTGCGTCCCAGCATCCCCCTGGCAGGCACACGCCGGCCAGCCACCACTTGAATTAGCACCAAAGGATTATGGGACCCTGGGCCATTAATCTAGGTGACAAACAGGACTCAGAAGGCATATTTGCACCCCGAAATTGAAAAGATTAGGCCATATTTGTCAAGGATTGGTAGAGCTTTATCGCCTCCACGGCAGATGCTGTTAAATATTCATGAGCTGCATAAGTGGGAGAAACCCTAGCTAGACCTGACGACTTTCAGCTGTAGAGGGAGAGGAGGGGGAGATCTATCTGAACTGAGCAAGGGATGAAAGGTATGGGATCATGTACCCTCAGTTGCTGGGCACAACACGCCACTGTTGGGGGAGGAGCTCGGGTGGGGCCTCTTGGGCTTCTTTGTGAGGAAGAGGAGGAGGCTCTGGGCTGGGCCAGACCAGGCAGGGGTGATGGTGGGGTGGCAGGAGATTGTTCCTCCCTGGACTCTTATCTTGCTTTATCATGGGTAATTGCTTACTTGGCTGCTGCCTCCAGTAGATGGGGAGCTCCCCAAGGGGTGCACCTGTGACTTCCACAGCTCCCTACCTCCCCAGTGTCCAGCCCCATGCTCGGTGCATACTCGGCAGGCATTTAATGGTGAAGAAAAATACCTCTTTATCTTCAAAGTGCCCCATCAAAGAAGGAGGTGTAGAGGGTCTCACCTCTCATCCCGGGGCTGTTTCTGAGATTGTCCTGGAAGCCAGTCTTGGTATATGGGTGCACTGCAGGGATTAAGAAAGGGAGTGTGGAGTCAGACACCCCCAGGCACAATCCCTGGACCCATTACTTCCTAGTTTTCAAAGCTTGAACAAGTCACTTAATGCCCCCATGCCTCCACTTCATCTGGAAAATGGATTTGATAACAATAGCACTGACCTCCTTAGGCTATTGGAGGATTAAGTCAACCTATTGGTGCCTGGCATATAGCAAGTGCTCAATAAATGGCAGCCAATATTGTAGGAAGACTGTGACTTACAGAAGGGTCATTCTGTGCCAGTCACCATGTTCAGTTGGTCCAAGCTCAATGGGGAACCAGGGTATCAGGCAAAAATTAGGTGATGCAACTATGCTGCCCAATTAGGTAGATATTAGCATTTAATTTAAAGTTAAATTAATTAAAATTTAAAATTCAGTTCCTCAGTTATACTAGCCACATTCCAAGTGCTCAAGAGCCACAGTGGCTACCATATTGGATGGCACAGGTTCAGAACACTTCCATCACTGCAGAAAGTTTCATGGACAACATTGCATGTAGTCTTCTCCAGCTCAGAAGAGTAAAGATTCTAGTGAACTGCTTGACCCAGTTTTTCTGGACTTAATTTGAACCTTGGAGGATAAATATGTCAAATATGTTTGGCAAATTCTGGGTTAAACAAAGAGAAATTGATCCCTGGGTTATGGCTGTTGTGAACAGAATATATAGAATTCTACCTGTGATTGGCCACAGAGCATTTCCCTAGCTCAGAGCATGTCCTGGGAGGAAAGTTCCCTTTAATGCACTTTGGAAACATAGTGATAACCCTAATTTCCCAGAAGGTGCTGTTGGCTGACTATAACTAAAAATAGGCAAAAGTTTTCAGGAGCATTTATACTTGCATATTTCATTCTAATTAGTTGTGTGTGTGTGTGTGTGTGCGTGCGCACATGTGGTATCAGTCTTCCCTACTGTCATGAGCTCTTCAAGGGTTCTAAGTTATCTCTACATTCTACCAGCACAGTGTCAGGCACACAGAATATCATCATTCATTCACTCATTCATTCATTCAATGAACATCTATTGAGCACTTACAGCAGACACTGTTGGGGCCTTTGCTTCTACTTGGAGAAGGAGGTTTACTCTTTGCCCAAGGACTTTCTTTTTGGTGATGGGAGCAGGCTGGCTGGGCAAACAGCTTCAACCAATGGCAGACCAATGCTTAGCCTTTCTCATCCTGGGGGCAGGGAATAACTGAGCTGCGTGTTCTCTGTCTGTCTCTCTGAGCTTTCTGGTGGGGTTAAACTTCAGATGTCCAAGGTGGAAACTGGCTCTGTAACATACCTTTTATTGGCATCTTCTCTTTTTCCTTACGTATCCACCCCCATTTGAGTTGGGACCACCTCCCAGATAAACCACTAGCATTTCAACATTCCCAACGAGGGGATGTCAACCAAGACAGGCATGTATCATTCATTTCCATCACCCTAAAACCAAGCCTTGATACATCTACTCAGACCCTTTAACATCTCCCTGTTTTCTATCAGATCAAGTCCAAGTCCAGGCACCTTAGCAAGGATCTTCAAACACCTGTCTGGTGGCATCTCCCATGCTCTGGCTGAAATGAATATTCACTGTCTCTGAAGCATGCCCTCCAGCCTAGCAGGCCATCATCCAAATATTCCTGCCTGCCAAACTTCTGTCCATTGTTGACACCAGCTTCTAAGGTGGCTTGCGGTTCATGCCATGTTCTTCCCTAGAGAGTATGTATTGATAAGCACCCAAACACATGTGCGCATCTGGCCCTCAAAGACCCAAGACTCAGGTCTCCACCTTCTGCTAAACTCAATTCCCACCACTCTTGTAGTTCTTTAAGGAATGTTTGTTAAATGTGGGATTTCTTTTGCAAAATGGGGGACCAGTGCTTCAGGAAAGGTGCAGGGCAGGGAATGTGGGGCCTCTGGGGTTTAATGGGGCTATGACTTTGCCCAGAGAGGAGACTGCTATGGTTTAATGACGAGTCCATTACATTGTGGATGTGGTAGGGAGTGCAGAGCAAAGTCTCTGCTGAGAATCCCAGGAAGTAGACCAAGATCAGAGCAGGAGAGGTAGAGGTGAGACCCAGGGAAGCTTTCCCCAAAGCAAAGGTTTTGAATGGGAGAGACATCCTGGGGCCACTGTGCTCAGATACTTTAAATGACAGGATATGCTACATGTAACCTGGATGCATGACATTTTTGGGATCATCATTCCCAAAGGCATGGGGACCCAATAGTAATCCCCGAGGACAAATCTGAACATGCCAGTCACATATAAATGACCAGAAGTGATTGCATCGATGAAATAGGAAAGAGGAAAAGCTTTGGTCAAGCCTTCAGGGGTTGGTCAGTGCAATGTCAAGCAATTGGACCTCAGGAACATCAAGATTTAAGACTGGGGTTTGGCCAGGTCCCTTGTGACCGAACCCCAGCTCTGCATTCTTCCAGCTGTGTGACCTGTGCAAAGTTACCTCACCTCTCTGGGCCTCTGTATTCTTATCTGCAAAAAATGGATAATAGTAGTACCTCCCTCATAGGGGTATTGTAAAGATGAGCTGAATGAATCCACATAAAAGTGCAATGCTTGGCACATTTCAGTAAGTGTTAATGATTATCATTATTTTCTGGATATTTAATAGACATGATTATGATTATTCTCATTTAATCCTCTAATTTAACTCACTGGGGGTAGGCGAGATTATCCTATTTTACAGATGAAAAAAACTGAGGCTTGTAGAGATTTAAAAAACTTGCCCAAGGTCACACAGTGGGAAATTTGGGGTACTGGCTTCAAACCTGGTGCAAAACCCCTGTTCTTTCCTAGCTTGAGGCTTGGGGGTAGGAGAGAGGGAAGGTGGTGAAAATACCAACAGAGGCCAGATCCACATGGTCTCAGCCCAGCCTTTGGTGATATATGAAAGGTTTGTTGAGAGAGATGTAGGCAAAGCAGATAATCCACCATAGACCTGTTGTCACTAGAGCAGTACCAATGTATGAAAAACCCCACCCCCTTTTTATCTCCTCTGCTGGAATGTGAGTTCTAGATATTCCATATACATTCAGTCATATGACTCTTACAGGGACTGCAATATGGAACATTGGAAACCAAAGTGGCCCCAGATGATATGGGATGTGTAGTTGCTTTTCAGACCCACCAGAAATACAGAGGAATTTTTCCGTATAGACAACACTTTTTGTTCTTCCCACCTGTGAATACTATTTATTCCTTCTCCATCACCACCTATACAAGGGAGAAAAATCGAATTAAATACTTAACTGGTTTCTACCCCTTCCTCTGCCTTGGATACTCACAGGAGGGAGGGAAATGGGGGTCTAGAAGAAGAGGAGGAGGCAATGCTGATGACTGTCCCCAACCCTCAAGCCATGGGCCCCCAACTTCTGGCCCCTCAAAGTCCAGTCCTGCCCCCACCCTGAGGTTTGTGGGAAAGGAAAATGAGCTTGCGGAAAGAAAGGCAATGCAGTGTGGCAGAGATGTGTATTCTTCCCGGTGACACAGTGAGCTCTCTCGCCGGCAAAATGTCCCTTGATCTATTTCCCCTGGTAGTGATTTCAACAACAACAATAACAGAAATCCATCATTTCCTTAGCGGGGAATGGAGGGCGGTGGGGGTTTGTTTTTCTTCTGGTGTGGACAGAAAGCTCTTTATTCTCTCCTTGTTTGGGAAGATTTCCTGCCAGAGGAGCCCAGCCCCGGCTCCAGGAGGGGAAGCTGTGCAAAAGACTGGGGTGAAGAGATGGGTGGGGCTGATAAAACCCGAGCTGGGCCTCTGACCTTGGGCCAGGAAATTCCTCAGTTTGTTCCTCTCCCAAATGGGGAGAATCACTCAGCAAAGAGAGAAGGAGGCAGACAGCAACAGGCAGCCTAGGGCGTCGAAGGTGATGGGCCAACTGTTACCAGTAATGAAAATAATAATGAAAGGAAGCATGTGGCATGCCCAAGCATTGCGCTTGGGCGTCATAATGACAGATTGCATGATCTGGGCACTCGCCTTGTGGCAGGTGTTTTTGCACTCATGATCTTTTGGATCTTCCAGTTAATCCTGCAGAGCAGGTTCCTCCCTCCACATCCATTTTCCACATAATGAAATAGAGGTCCAGAGAGGGTAGGTAACTTGTCCAAGATCACACAGCATGCACATGGTATTGTCAGGATTTAAATGCAGGTGTCTTTAAGTCTAGGCCTTGTGCCTGTATTCACTCAAAGTGTGGTCCCTGGACCGGCAGTACTGGCATCACCTGAAAACCTACATCTCTCTCCAGACCTACTGAATTCTTTTTTTTTTTTTTTTGAGATGGAGTTTTGCTCTGTCACCCAGGCTGGAGTGCAGTGGTGCAATCTTGGCTCACTGCAACCTCTGCCTCCCGGGTTCAAGCAATTCTTCTGTCTCAGCGTCCCAAGCAGTGGGGACTACAGGCACATGCCACCACATCCGGCTGATTTTTGTATTTTTAGTAGAGGCAGGGTTTCACCATATTGACTAGGCTGGTCTCGAACTCCTGACTTCGTGATCCACCTGCCTTGGCCTCCCAAAATCCTGGGATTACAGGCATGAGCCACCGAGCCTGGCCCAGACCTACTGAATTCTAAACTCTGGGGCCGGGGCCCAGCACTCTGTGTGTTAGCAACCATCTCCTTCAGTTGAGGAGTAAGCACCACCAAGCTTGGGAGCTCCTGAACCGAGCTAGCCTGGATGTGGCGAAACATCGCGCCTCTCTGTTCCTGTTGTTATTATTATTTGTACGTGCTGATTCCATCCAGCTCAAGAAACTCACAGCCAACAAGTAAAGTGCAACCAGCCGTCGCTGCTTTCTGTGAGCTCACATTTCTATTCTATCCAGATGAAAAGAAGATGTTCTTGCAGAGAGTGGTTGATGTAGTGGGTACAGCCCTGGAGCGGGAGGAAGGAAGGGCTCAGGGGCTGGTGCAGCCTTCCCTGCTTGATAGTTAGGCATCTTAGGGCAGGTTCCCCTGAAACAGACCCTGAGATGGAGGCGTGCAGGCAGGTGGTTTCCTGAGGCGTGCTCTTATAACAAATGCCAGTGAGGAAGTAGGACGGCAGAATGGGTCCAAGAAAGAAGTTGGGTTGGGATGCAGCTGCAATGGGAGCTCTGGAGCTGGGGTGATCTTTCAGAGATGCCGCAAACTGAGGTGAAGGGAGCTGAGTCTTCGCACCCCTGCATCAACTGTACCCATGCCTATCACTGGATATGGGCACCTCTGGGTAAGGTGCCTTCCTTCAGCCCAAGGCGGGCTGAGGAGGGCTGACAGCATAGAACCATCAGAAGCCACGACTGCAGCATCTGGGGAATGAAGGCGTCAGCCTGGGGCCTAGGTGGCACACCACAGCACCCGCTACACCAGGCATAGGCCTTCTCCTCAGTCTCTTCATCTGTAAAACGGGAATGATGGCACATTTCTTCTCAGCCTACCATCTAGAGTATTTTGATCAAATGATATGACAATGACATGATTGTAGTGACTGTTGTTTATTGACAAGGGTGCTACATGCCAAGCTGTGCTAAGGACTTCCTAGGCAATTGTATCTTGGCTTCATTCCAACCTTGTGAGGTGGGGGCTGTGGTGCTCCCTCTTACTGAGGACGAACACAGGCTCAGAGAGGGGAAGTAATTTACCTGAGGTTTCTCAGCTGCTAAGGGAGTGCAACTGGGCTTCAGAGTCCCCCTCCTTAACCACTGCGCTATCCTACCCCACCCCAGTGTAAGTGATTTGCATTCAGACCATGGGGTTATGCAGGTGTAAGACATAGGATTTCTCACCTCCCTTTGGGAATGAATGAATAATTTGGGGATGGCATGTGTACATGTGTGTGCACACGTGTACTCATGCTCTCTGATGAACCTAGTTGCCACTCTTGAGGATGACCAGGGACCCCCAGTGTTAACAATGGGGAAACTGAGGCACCCTTTTGAAGAGCCTCAGTCAAGAAAAGAAGCCATACCCTGGATTCCCAGCCCAAGGTCATTTCCAGGGGCCCTGGTATTGCAGGAGTCTGCAAAGTAGAGCTGGAAAAGGCCAGCATGGAGCTGAGCGACCTGCAGGCGATAGTCTGAATGAGGACCTAAAGCTAGGACCCACTTGCAGACTCAGCCTGGGGACATACAGGCAGGCCATCATGACCAGGCATGCCCAGCCCTCTAAGTCTAGTCTCTATCCACTGCCCTCCCGTGGCCCCGCCTTCTGGTCAGCCTTTGCTTTTGGCCATCCCTTGGCTGGGGAATATCAAGGGGAAAATTCTCTTTGTTCTCTAAATACAATCCCATGTAATAAAGCAAAAGAAAATTGCTATGGCTGCTAGGTGGAAAAAAAAAATCCAAGAATTAAGAAACCCCTTGGCAGGGCATGATGGCTCAGGCCTATAATCCAAGCACTTTGGGAAGCCAATGTAGGAGGATCGCTTGAGGCCGGGAGTTTAAGACCAGCAAGCAAGACAACATAGCAAGACCCCATCTCTACAAAGAAATTAAAAAGAATTAGTTGTGTCTCAAGTTCCAGCTACTTAGGAGGCTGAGGCAGGAGGATCCCTTGAACTCAGGAGTTCAAGGCTGCAGTGAGCTATGATTATGCCACTGCACTCCGGCCTGGGCCACAAAGCAAGGCCTTGTCTCTGCAAAGAAATCCCCAGACCAGGGGTTAGCAAATTAACCCCTGAGGGCCAAATTCAGCTCACGGCCTGTTTTTGTAAATAGTCTTATTGGAACACAGTGATTCCCATTTTTGAAAACATACTGTTTCACCTTACAACTGCAGTGTTGAATAGTTGCAGTAGAGAGTATGAGGTCTGCAAAACCCAGAATATTTTACTGTCTGGCCCTTTGCAGAAAAACTTTGCCAGCCCCAGTCTAGATAGGAAGCTCCATGAGGGTAGCGACTAAAATTGAGGCTTCAGTTTGGCTGAAGCCAGGAACAAGGGGCTGGAGCAGGCTGGGGGACCCTGGGAGCCTGGGCAGCAAGCCTAGCCCTTGCCTGTGGGTGGGTCTTTGCCCAACCCAGACCCTCAGGGTCCATGCCTTCTCCCCACCCTCCTTCCCCAGTGGCTGACTTGCTCACCACTCTGTTCCTAAGGGTCTAGAGCAGGGCCTGCTGATACTTTCCAGAGAACAACATATATCTTGAATAAATGAATGTATGTTTGATTCCCCAACTCACTCTTGGATCTCAGCTAAGTCTTGCCCTCCCCAGGCCTCAGTTTTCACACCTATGGAATGAGCAAGATCAAGGTCTCTTTTTCTTTTCTTTTTCTTTTTGAGGCAGAGTCTTGCTCTGTCACCCAGGCTGGAGTGCAGTGGTACGGTCTCGGCTCACTGCAACCTCCACCTCTTGGGTTCAAGCAATTCCTGCCTCAGCCTCCGGAATAGCTGGGACTACAGGTGCGCACCACCACGCCTGGCTAATTTTTGTATTTCTAGTGGAGATGGGATTTCACCATGTTGGCCAGGCTGGTCTCAAACTCCTGACCTCAAGTGATTTGCCCTCCTTGGCCTCCCAAAGTGCTGAGATTATAGGCGTGAGCCACTGCGCCCGGCCTCAAGGTCTCTTTTTCAAATCCTGTGTCTATAAATCCTCCAAGGGTTTTTCCTCTTTTAGGGGAGGTGGAGGAGGATCTCATGGCTCAGGGTCTGATTAGGAGCAGAGAGGAGCTGGAGGCATGGTGCCCACTGCCAGGAGAGCCCTGGAGAGAAGAAAGATGAGAAGGTACTGAGGACATGGAGTCCAGAGGGGCGTCTGGGGGCAGCAGAGGGGAGAAGACAAAGGGGAAGATTCCAAGCAGGGAGGCAGATGGGAAGGAGTGGCCCCCGGTGGGACGGAGGAGGCCGGCTGGCCACAATCACAGGCCCAGCAGTCGAGCGTGAGGCCACAAGCTTTCTGCAGAGAATGAGGCTGGGGAGCTAATGAGCTTGGGAGGTGCAAAGGATGCCGTCCTGCTAATTCCTGCTCCCTGGGAGCAGCCGGAGAAGGCAGAGAGGGCCGGGGCCCAGGCTGGGCAGCTGGGCCACCACTCAGGGGCTCGGCCAGCTGGTCAGCCGCCGGCTGGGGCTTCATGCCAGGCCCAAGGATGCCCCGGCCAGCCTGCTGGTCCACCTTGTGTCCTGCCGCCTCAGGCCTTGGGAAGGGGAAGGAGGGGTCATCCTATGGCTTGGTCCCTAGAGCAAATGTTGTGACAGCCGTGTGCTCACCTGGCCAGTGAATCAGCCCAATGGCTTCCATGAGCTCAGGCTCAGACAACTGACTGCATTTCCAGGTTTCAAAAACATTCAGCTCTTCAAAATTGCTGACAATCACAAGCACCATCATGATGATAAGAAGAGTGGTGGTGATAACAAGAGCTTCCTGTTACCCAGCACCTGCTAGAATCTCACAGGAGCCCGGTCAGGTGCACAGGGGTTATTACTATAGCGAGGGTTTTCTGTCCTTGGTACTTTGACATTTTGGGCCATGTAATTCTCTGTTGTAGGGGGCTGTCCTGTGCACTGGGGGATGTTTATCAGCACCCTCGGCTTCTACTCACTAGGTGCGAGTAGCACCCAGTTGTAACAACAAAAATATCTTCAGAGATTGCTAAATGTCACCTCTGGGGTGGGGGGTAGGTGGGAAACACTGATTATATCTTATTTTACAGTCTCACCTTTCTGAGGCTCAGAAAGGTGAACACTGTGTATCTTGTAGGACTGAGACTCAAACTTCTGTCTTCAGCCTTCTCCCTCATCTCTATCAGCGATTAGGTTTGTTACATTTATTTTTCAGATACGGAGTTCTGGATCTTTTTCTATGCATGTGTTTACAAAATTGGGATCACACCGAATATGCTTTTTATTTTTTTTTTGAGATGGAATCTCACTGTGTTGCCCAGGCTGGAGTGCAGTGGCGCAATCTTGGCTCACTGCAACCTCCGCCTCCTGGGTTCAAGCAATTCTCTGCCTCAGCCTCCCGAGTAGCTGGGATTACAGGCGCCCACCAACACATCTGGCTAATTTTTCTCTTTTTAGTAGAGATGGGGTTTTATCATATTGGCCAGGCTGGTCTTGAACTCCTGACCTTGTGATCCACCCGCCTCTGCCTCCCAAAGTGCTGGGATTACAGGCATAAGCCACTGCGCCCAGCCTGAATATGATTTTTTATAACTTGATTTTCTCCTTTAACAACCTAGCACATACATGGTTGGGTGAGAAAAGTTGCTTATCAGTACATACAGCATGACACCCTTTGTGTCAACACACACATACACCACACATAGGTATTTGTATATGCATAAAAACTATCTGGAAACATACACACAAAATTGTGGTCAGCAATTTCCCTTGAGAAGTTGGATTGGGGCAAAGTGGTAGTAGGGAATAGAAAACTCTGTTTCCATTACACATTTCTGTGCTGTTTGACCTTTTACATCAATCAGGTATTTCTATTTGATTTTAAAAACCAATGAAACAGCACAAACATGCCTTTTTAACAGTTCATTGATAACTACAACACACATTTTTTTTTGTTCAACTTCTATTTTAAGTTTAGGGGTACATGTACAGGACGTGCAGGCTGTCACATAGGTAAATGTGTGCCATGGTGGTTTGCTGCACCGATCAACTCATCACCTAGGTATTAAGACCAGCATGCATTAGCTATTCTTCTTGATACTCTCCCTGCCCTGACCAGTTCCCTCTGACAGGCCTCAATGTATGTTGTCCCCTGTTATGTGTCCATGTGTTCTCATCATTTACCTTCCACTTATAAATGAGAACATGTGATGTTTGGCTTTCTGTTCCTGCATTAGTTTGCTGATGATAATGACTTCTAACTCCATTTATGTCCCTACAGAGCACATGATCTCATTCCTTTTCATGGCTGCATAGTATTCCATAGTATATATGTGCCACATTTTCTTTATCCAGTCTATCACTGATGGGCATTTAGGTTGATTCCATGTCTTTGCTATTGTGAATAGTGCTGGAATAAATATATGCTTGCATGTATCTTTATAATGAAATGATTTATACTCCTTTGAGTATATTCCCAGTAATGGGATTGCTGGGTCAAATGGTATTTCTGCCTCTAGGTCTTCGAGGAATCACCACACTGTCTTCCACAGTGGTTGAACTAATTTACACTCCCACCAAGAGCATAAGAGTGTTCCGTTTTCTCTGCAACCTCGCCAGCATCTGTTGGCTTTTGACTTTTTAGTAATAGCCATTCTGACTGGCATTCTAAGATGGTATCTCACTGTGGTTTTGATTTGCATTTCTATAATGATAAGGGATGTTGAGCTTTTTTTTCATGTTTCTTGGCCGCATGTGTGTCTTCTTTTGAGAATTGTTTGTTCATGTCCTTTGGCCACTTTTTCATGGGGTTGTTTGTTTTTTTTTCTTGTAAATTTGTTTAATTTCTTGTAGACTCTGGATGTTAAACCTTTGTCAGATGAATAGATTGCAAGAATTTTCTCCCATTCTGTAAGTTGTCTGTTCACTCAGATGATAGTTTCTTTGGCTGTGCAGCTCTCTAGCTTAATTAGATCCCATTTGTCAATTTTTGCTTCTTACAACATGAATCTTTAAATATTGCAAGATACTTCATTGCACGATGTACTATGATGAATTTAGCCACTGTTAAGCCATTGTTTAACCATAAATAATGCTGCAATGAACATCTTCCTGTTGTGCTTGAGAAAGGAAGGTTGAGGGGCAGAGTTCTAGGTTCTTCCTTGGCTCAGCTCCTTCAGATGCATTTTATAGCATTATCTAATTTAATCTTTTCAGCAACACTGTGGTTGGATATAACTGTGATCCCCATTGCACAAATTAGGAAAGTGGGACTCCAAGACACCCAGTAACTTGCTCAAGATCACAGGAGGAATTAGCCAGCATGACAGAGGTGTTAACAAAGAATTAGTTCCTTATTAAGACTTTCTCTCTCAAGCGATCCAAACCATCAAAAGAAAGTGGAAGAGAGAAAAACTCAGCATTTGATTCTCAAACTTAACATGCATGTGACTCACCTGGAATTAGGGTAAAAAGCAAATTCTTAGGGACCGGAGAGGATGAGAGGTAGAAGTTGAGTGTGGTATAAGAGGGTAGCATGAAGAGTCCTGTGACAAACTGTTCTGTTTCTTGACAATTGTGGGGGTTGCATGAATCTACACGTGACAAACTGACACAGAACCAAATGTACCCACAAATGAGTGTAAACTAAAAGTAAACAAGTAAAACTGGTACAATCTGAATAAGGTGGGCGGATTGGGTCAATGTCAGTTATGTCAATTTTCAGATTGGGATTTATACTAGAGTTTGGCAAGATGTTACCATTGAGGGGACCTGCATGAAGGGTATAGCAGCTTTCTGGATTATATATTACAACTGATTGTGAATCTACAATGACCTCAGGATGAAAAGTAGGCCCTCAAACCAGATTCTGACTTAGGAGGTCTGGGGTAGAGTCAGGGACTCTGCATGTCTGTATTGGTCCCTAGAGCCAATGCTGTGACAGGCATGCACTCACTTGGATGGTGAATCGGCCCAGTGGCTTCCATGAGCTCAGGCTCAGACAACTGACTGAATATCATGGTTTAAAAAGTACTTGCAAATGATGCTGATGGCCTGTCCCCAGCCAGGGTCTGAAACTGCACCCTACAGTATTTGGAGGTTACTAGTCAGAATTGGTTATAGGGCACTCGAAATGGGGCCAGTGTGAATTGAGGTGTGCCATCAGTGCAGAACACACATTGGGTTTTGAAGACAGTATGAAAGAGAGAATGTAAAATAGTTCATCAGTAATTTTAAATATTTATTTATTATATGTTGAAATGATATTTTGGAAACATTAGGTTAAAAAAAACAGATGTTTAAATTTCTTTTCAGGCCAAGTGCAGTGGCTCATGCCTGAATCTTAGCACTTTGTGAGGCTGAGGCAGAAGGATTGCTTGAGCCCAGGAGTTTGAGACCAGCCTGGGCAGCGTGGCAAGACCCCGTCTCAAAAACAAAAATTATTTCACCTGTCTCATTTTTTTTTTCAAAAAGGGGCTATCAGAAAATTTGATGTTGTACTTGTGGCTTGCATTATAGTTTTATCAGATAACTCTAGGCTAGAGCATTGGAAGAAGATGACATCCAGGGAAAAAAAGTGGTGATCAGAGGGGCAGGAGGGGGTCGGTTCATTAGTCAGTCAATAAACAGTTCCTGAACGTATGCTATGTGCTCAAGTTGAGGCACGCAGCTGTAGACTCTGACATTGTGGAGCTGGCAGTTTAGAGTGGGTAAACCCAGTTATCTGGGGACATACTGAAAACAAGGAGAGGGGCTTTCAGAGAGGAACCAAAGGGCCATGACAGAGTCGGAGTTTGTGGGAATATTGCCACTGACTTTGAACCTGGCCGCAGACTGATGTGTTCCAACAATAAAGTGAATTATGTTCTCTCGTCCAGGCACCGGGCTAAGTCTTGTCTGCATAATGGAATAATCAACCGGACCACCTCACTAGGTAGGTACTGACACCCCATTTTAAAACTGCAAAAGAGAGGCTCAGAGAGGTAAAGTGACCTGTCTCAACTGGCACAACTAGAGAGCAGCCAAACAGGTGTGTGAACCCAGCGCTGCCTGACTTCAGATCTGTGTGCTTAACTGCCATGAGATACCACTTTTCTTTGCTCCTGGCTGCAGAAATGCAATCTTGCAATGTTACATGCAGATTTATTGTTGCAGGGCTCTCTCTCATGCCAGGTCTCCAAAGGGAAGAAGTAGGCTGCCCAATTCCTGCCCTCTCCTCATGACTTTGCTGGCACCCTCCCCAGCTGATGTCATAGGAAAATTTGACCCATTCCCAAATTCAGCCTCTCCATGTTCAGCAAGCCCCTATCCCCATGCCTGTGGCGACTGGCCAACTCTTGGGTTGGGGGTGAGGCTGCCAGCACTGGGGACCTGCCCCTGTGGCCAGAGCGAAGTTGGAACTGAAGTCACCTCCACCTCCTCTCCCTTCCTTCCTGCCACCCTCCCAGCTGCCTGCCACAGTCCCCAAGCCATCCCCAGCTTCAGTGCAATTTAATGTCTCACCGAGCTGTCCTTATTTGACAAACAGGTGATTTTTGTTAACGAGGAATAAATGAGATCCACAGGATGGGAGAGGGTGTGCGGCAGCTGGCGTGAGGGCAACATGCGCTGGGTTTATTAAAATAATATCTGGCCACATGCTCGGAACTCAGGGTCCAGGGTGGGGGAGCACCTCGCTTTTCTCCCCACCACCTTCTGCTCCTGCCCAGCCGCCGTCTTGTCCCTGTTCCCTTCCAGCTTCCGAAAGGGTGCCTGTCCCCAATTTGGGCGGAACAGTTGGCATGGATGGGGGGAGCCTGGAAGACGGAGGTGTGAGAAACCGGGTGTGTGAGTGTGAGTACGTGTATGTGACTGTGTGTGAATGTGATCGCGGGCACATGCATGCATACGTATGTGACTGTGTGTGCAGGGCTGGTCTGTGTGGGAGAGGCAAGTTTAACAGAAAAGAGCAGGAGAGAGTGGGTGGGGGATCTGAAGACAGTGTGCAGGAGACAGGAGGAAGGGAGGCAAACAGGGGCCCAAGGAGGGGAATAGTGGGAGCCTGGGAGCACAGAAGCCCCAAGTGGTGGCGGAGCTCTGGGTTCTGGGATGGCTCTGTGGTTACGGTGGTATGACCTGGGGTGGGTGTCGTCGCTCTGTGGGCCTTGGTTTCCCCCACCTGCACAATGAGGGGTTGTGCACAAACCTTTGCCTTGTGCCAGTCCTTCTTGCACTGCTGTTTGATTAGAAAGGAAGACAGCAGAATTGGGAAGGGAAGAGGAGGAGCCACAGGACAGGGGAGACATTTCCTATTCTAAGGCTGGGGCGTTAAGAGAAAGTGTGGCCCCAACTCCCTAGGGGCAGCTTGGCCACATTTGCACCAAACCTGGATGGTGGATCCTCAGGCAAGAGTGGGAGTGACAGCAAAGTCCGGAACAAAGGAAACAGATGGTGAGAAGGTGAACTTAGGATGGAGCAGGCAGCAGTGGCTTATGCGGGAGGTGTGTCCTGTCCTTTCCATCTCTGGCTTTGCTCATGCTGTTCCCTCTTTGTCCCTTTAAGCCTGGACTCATCCTTAGGCCCGGGCCCACTATACCTCCTTTCTGAGGCTGTCCACCATCTCCCACACCCCACAGTGGACATTACTCCCTTTTTGAGCTCAGGGAGCAGCAAGAGGACCATAGGAGAGGGTGGCATCCTGAAAGGCCTCCTGGGGGAAGTGAGGCCTGAAAGTGAGTTTCGAAGGAGGCAATGGCTCCTGAACTTCAGACGGTCCATACACTTGTGGATCTGTGCCCACCTGCTCATGACTTTTACTTAACATTGCTTTTGAAGTGGTGTTACATAATAGTTATGGGCAGGTGGGCACAGACCCCAAACGTTTACTTAATATTGCTTACAACGTTTACTTAACATTGCTCTTGAAGTCAGTCAACCCTTTGTGCTTAAGTGGATTTGGAGAGGCAATGTGTACATTACAGTGGCGTGGAAATCCAGCATCACTCAATGGGCTTGTTAACATGTTTTCTACCAGAAATGTATTTTCCTGGGTGACTCATGGTATTAGGACACGTTGGTCCAGGCACAGGGGGAAAAGTGACAGGAATCCCTGAGGCTCCAACTGAGGGCCTGAGCTGAGGCAGGGCAGGGGGCATGGTGGGGGCAGGGCAAGCAGGTCTGTGGGGCCTGGATGCCAGAGGAGAGGGTTGGGCTCCATTCTAGAGGCAACGGGGAGCCAGAGAAGGTTGGAATGGGCATGTCGAAGCAGCCAATGTGCTCCAACCCTCGGGGCAAGGGAGGCTCCCAGTCACCTGAAGGTGTGGGGTGGGGTCTCCTAGGGACAGTGCCACTGCTTCTGGCCTGTCCACTGTGCCCTATGACTGCTCCCACCATTCTCCCTTTCTCTGTTCCTGTCACTCCCTGAGCCTCTTTCTCTTTGAAGTGCCAGTCTGTCTGTCTGTGTGTCTTCTCTCATCTCTGTCCTTTTCCCTCTGGGTTCCTGCCGTGTGTACAGCCTCTCCTCCACCAGGCAGGCTGGATCCCTCCTCCTCCTCCTCTCTCACTCCTCTCCCCCTGCTCCCTGGCCAGCCTTTCTCCCTAGTGTCTGTCTTCTGTATCTGCCTTCTCTGTGTCTCTCTGCTTCTCAGTCTCTTCCCATCTTCCTTTCTCTCTGCCTCTCTCTTCCCTCCCTCCCTTAGTCTCTTTGCCCATCTCTGGCTCCCAGGCTGTCTGGATCTAACTCCATGTCTCTCTGTCTTTATGTCTTTCTCTCTTTCTCATAAAACAAGGATGTCCCCCTTCTAGGGGCAGTGATCCACCAGCCCCCCCACCCCACAACAACTCACTGTCCCTAAATGCACACTAAAACCCTAAATGTCCATGGTGTACCCTCAGCTCATGGGTTCCCACTGCAGCCATCTCATCTAGGAACCCACCCTGTCTTCCTGTCGGCAGAATGAAGTTCACCCTTGACCGTCTTAAGGGCAGCCCCTCTGAGCCCAGGGCACAGCACACAGTAGGTCTTTGGGAGTGGTTTGAAGAGTGACCATGACGGGTACAGCTGTTCAGGCTGGTCCTGCTGTTGTGTGGTTTTATCTCCAAGAAACTCACCCTCCCGGTGTGGAAGGAAGAGAAGCAAACACACACACCCCCTGCCCACCCGGCTCCCCTCACCCTTCCTTGACAGTTTTCCTGTCTCCGGCTGTCTTCCTTCCCATCCATCATTTCCTCTTTTCTGCTCCCTCCTCCAGTCCCACACCCCATCACTCTTACTGACTCCCGGTGCCCTCCCCCAATCTCCATCTCCGTTGGCCCCAATGCAAACAGTCTGTCCTCCTTGCAGGGATCATAAGTAAGCCAGGGTGATGGGGAGGGCGGTGTCTTGAGAATCAAGAGTAGAGATGATTCCGGGACATGCATAGAACTCTGTTGGTTAATAGCACGGAAGCCTCCCTCTCCCCTCACCTCCAGCCACGTGGAAGGCGGGGAGCAGAATTTCCATCTGATATTTCTCAGGGCTTCCCATCTTAAGTGAGAACCCAATACCAACCTTTAAGAATGATATTCAAAGTTATACCGTGATACTATACTGTAAGAATTTATCCATGCTTAGATCTTTAAGAAGTAATTTATAAAATTTCAATGAAGAATGATCCAAACCCCAACAAAAGCAAAGCAAAACACCCAGGTATAGAAAATAACCTGGAAAGAAATAAGCTATAATATTAATGTTGGTTTTCTTTGAGTGGTGAGACTCTAAGTAAAACACATATACTTTTAAATCTTTTTTCTGTATTTTCCAAATGTTTCTTAGTGAGCCTTTTAAAATTAATTCATTGTTCTCAAGTGGCTACGTTTATCCATGCAGCTGTATATATGCTTAACATTTTGAACACCGATTTAACAGTGCTATTTTGAAAGTACTTTATTCTCGTGTTTACATTTTATTTATTTCTGGAGTAGGTAACACCTTTGTGTGGTTTATAACTCAAAAGCTACCAAGGAAGTATAAAGTGAAACTGCTACCTCTCTCCCTCCCTGGCCACCTGGCTCTCCTTCCTAGAGGGAAACAGTAGCACCTGTTTCTTATGCATGCTTCCAGCGACATCATCATGTTAGGAATTCAGAAACACACATACTCCTTTAAGAATAGAGATGACTCAAGGATTCTGTAGCACCCCTGAGTTTTCCCTTCTGCTTCAGGAGACCTAGTCCTGGGCCAAAGGTTGGAATTTCCCCAGCCCAGACAGGTGGTCTCTCTGGCCAATGTCCTCTTCCAGAACTCTTCCTTCCAGCCCTCCTGGTCTCTCTTCTGGCCAAGACACAAAGTATCCCTTTTTCTTTTTCCAACCTTCTAGTATTCCTGATTACAAAAGCAATGCCTAAATGAAACATTCTGGAAACAGGCAATGTAGAACCTTCACTGTAATTATACCCTCAGACATAGTCAACAGGAACATCTTTTGGTTAATATTTTGGTGTAGATTGAATGTGTCTCCCAAAATTGATGTGTTGGAAATTTAATCCCTAATGCGACAGAGTTGGGAGTTGGGACTTTTAAGAGATGATTAGGTCTTGAGGGTTCTGTCCTCATGAATAGATTAATGTTGTTAATGTGAGAGTAGGTTTGTTATCAAAGTGAGTTTAGCCCTCTTGTGCTCTCTCTCACTCTCTCACAGCGTGTTGCCTTCTGCTATGTTATGATGCAGCAAGAAGGCCCTCACCAATTGTGGGCCCTTGATCTTGGACTTCCCAGCCTCTAGAATCTTGAGCCAGATACATTTCTGTTTATTATAAATTACCCAGTCTGGGGTACTCTGTTACAGTAGCAGGAAACAGACTAAGATATATTTCCTCAGCATTTTATTCTAGGTGTATACTTTTAGAAAGTGGAGGTGGATGGAGCAGAGTGTGTGGCATTTTCCAATTATTTACTTATTTTATCTTCACTTAATTTATCTGTCATGTCAGTACAGAGAAATATACCTCATTAGTAAGATCCATTTTTGAGATGCGGTTTGGGGTAAGAGAAGGGAAACCTTTTGTGCTTTGTCTGATGTTCCTTATTTCTTGCTTTTTTTCTTCTTTTTTTTTTTTTCAGGGGCTGGGACTGATGAAGTCTAGAAGGGTGATATTAGCAGCCAAGCTGGGGTACTCAAGGTACTTGATGCCTCATCTGGAAGGAAAGAGACCCAGAGGTCCACAGAGTGGTTGGGCAATGCTCTCCAGACAAGTAGGAAACACTTATTTTGCTAGAAATGATGAAAGGTTGCTTTGGTCCAAGCTAGCAACTGTGGCCCAGGCTTATGGTGGCTCAGTATTAGCTTGAGATGCCTTAAAAAGACTATGCAGCTCACCTCGCTGAACTTTGCATAGACCTCAGGCTGCCAGAGCTGGCTGGGACCTGGGAAATCTCCAGATGAAGATGGCTTTAGAGCCAGGAGACCTTATCTAGTTGCAGCTTGGTGAGACCCATGACACATCCTGCTCCTCCCTGGGCCCCAGTTTCCCATCTGTAAGAAAAAGAGATTGGAGTGGGTGTTAGCATTACATGAGAGCTTAGGAGATGCCAGGTGCTGTGCCAAGTTCTTTACATTCGATGATCTCATTTTACTCCCAGCAACTCAGCAAGGTAGGTACTGTTAGAAGAGGAGCCATGGTTCAAACGGATGAGAGAATTTCCCTGAATGCATCCAAATGATAAACACAGGGGCCAGGATTTGAACCTAGGATTGCCCAACTCCAGAGTCCAACCTCTTGATCCAATGGCCTAAGATTCCATGCCTTAAACTGACTTTCCCATAAAGACAGCCACCAAGGGGACTAGGAATGTGAATGTGACTTTAGTGGGCTTGGGTTTGACTTTCTCTGACATTGTGTTCCTCACAATCTTCTGATGCTCTTGATCTCTTGGAGACTAGGCTTTGGATCCTACTCATTCTTGCATCTCTAGCATCCTATGCATTGCCCTGTGCACAGAAGCACTCAAGAAATATTTGTGAAGTCATTTCTTCGAGCATCTTTTGAACTCCTCTTATATATTGGGCACTGCCCTAGGTGCTAGGGATAAACAATGAAAAATAATAGTGAGAAATAATAATAGTATTCTTTGTCTTGTGCCAGGTGGTTTGCTAAATGTACATAGGAATGCACACACAATGTCAACTTGTTTAGTGCAAACCTCAAAACAACCCTACTATGCCCTCAATCTTTATATGAGAAGAAAGTTCAGGGAGGTCAAGAACTTTGTTAAGGGCACACAACTGATAAACAGTAGTGCTGGGATTTAAATATGGGTCTGTCAAGCTCCAAAGTACTCTTTGTCACTAAATCGTATTCTTGGCCAGGCGTGGTGGCTCAAGCCTGTAATCCCAGCACTTTGGGAGGCCGAGACGGGTGGATCACGAGGTCAGGAGATTGAGACCATCCTGGCTAACACAGTGAAACCCCGTGTCTACTAAAAAAAATACAAAAAACTAGCTGGGCGAGGTGGCGAGCGCCTATAGTCTCAGCTACTTGGGAGGCTGAGGCAGGAGAATGGCATAAACCCGGGAGGTGGAACTTGCAGTGAGCTGAGATTCGGCCACTGCACTCCAGCCTGGGTGACAGAGCGAGACTCCATCTCAAAAAAAAAAAAAAATTGTATTCTTCCATCTTCCCAATCTCTGGCCTCAAGTTACTCACAGATTACTTCAGTAGATAGGATATAGGCACAAATAACTAGAATAAGAGCTAAGAGGGGGTAGGTACCTTCAGAGAACTGTAGAGAATGAATGAATGATGCAGGTTGTGTGAGCTTAGGAGATGGAGAACCTACTTGTGGTTGGGAAAACAAGAAAGGTTTTAGGAAAACACAGTGGTGTTTGCATTGGACATTGGGAAATAGGTAGGATTTGCAACTGCAGAAATTGCAAGGGAAGAGATCAAGGTGGAGTAAAAGTTCAGAAGTGAGAAATTGCAGAACAGGTGCAAGAAATGTAGGTTGTGAGTTTTTGTGGAGGAAAAGAAGAGGCAGGGAAGGAAACAATAATGATTTGGACACAATGTGTCTTATTAACTTAAATAGTTTGTCAGTTGCTTCTTTTGCACTTTGTAGGTAGACAATCATATCACATATATATGTCTCTACCTTTTCAAACATCATACTTCTGTTTTTTTTTTTTTCTTGTCTTATTGCATTGGTTAATACCTGAAGTACAATGTTGAATTGCAGTGGTGATCTTGGGTAACTTCATCCTCATCTTGTATTTAAATGAAAATATTTTAAATATTTCACCAATCTGTATGTTACTTGATGAGATTTCATTAGGAACTGGAGTTGAAACAAATTGTATCTGAGACACTTATGAGCCTCATCAGATTCTCTTGTCTCACCTGCTTCCCAGACCTTAGCTGTTTGCTCAGCCTTAGTCGCCAAAAACAGCCAACTCACTCCACATAGTCTCTTGCAATTCTGCTGTCTAGGGCTGATCAGCATATTAGCCCTGAGTCTCTAGCTTTTCTTGTCACTTTTGGACTTAGGAGAAATATCACAACACAGTGTATGGATTCCCAAGCAGCTGCCAGTGGGGGTGTACGACACAGCTGAGAAATGCAGGGCAGATTAACCCAGGGGAGAATCTTTGACCAAGAGGATCAGAAGATAGGAATGGAGATGATCTGATGAACTCCCTCCTTATTCCTCTGGTGGACTACTCAGAGGCACACCCACGTGGAGGTGCCCTGCAAGGCTGAGCAGCCCAGTGGCTAAACAACCTGCTTTCCTTTCCCAAGAAGCAGTGAGCAGCATAGCAATATACCACCTTGCCTTGCTCCCATCTGCTCCTGCCTTAATTCCTTCTTCTCTCACTCTCACTGCCTTGGGTTTTTACCTTCTAAAAAGCTACTGTTTTCTGGAACCTGGACAAGGATGTTTTCTATATTCCTATTCAGCATTTATTGAGATAATCATATCATTTTCCTTTAATCTGATAATGTTGTGAATGTCATTGACACTTTGTTCCAAAACATGCTTGTATTCCTGGGATAAACCCAACTTGGTGAGCAGATCTTTTTGCAGGTGTGGAAGAGTCTGTTTTCCATACTGTTGTATACCTTGTGAGTGTGGCTGTGTGTGCACACCTGGCCATACAAAGTACCACAGCTTCTCTCGTTTCCAGCCATGTTTCTCCTCTGCAGATGGAGTCAGGCAGGCTGGCAGCTGGAGATGATGGAGGTGGTGGCAGCAGCTCTGAGGAGAGTGGGAGGGGGAGAGAGTGCAGAAAGGGTGGTAATTAGAAACCAGGCAGTATCACAAATCTCCCAGCCACACTGACACCCGGGGAGAGTGATCACACACTGGGAGTCAGCCCAGACAAGTGTGAAAGCTCTTCACTCCATCTCTAGGCAGTAAGAGGAAGGGGAAGATGAGGGCTTGGGTATCTACAGCCCCACCCCCTGCACTCAACCCAAGAGAGCCATGAGGTCATCACTGCACTCCCCCTCCCTCAGCTGTGACCTGGGTCAGGGAACTGTGACTCAGAGGTGTGGAGGAGCAGCCCAGAACCCTGCAAAGATAAGGCAAAGGTCCTGGGATGATGTGGCCCAGAGAAGGAAAGGTGAGGAAAGACTTCATCGTGGCATCCAATCAAGGCTAGGTAGACTTTAACAAGCAAACTCAAACTGACCCTCATCAGAAGTGGCAAAGCATGCTTCCCAAGGTTGAAAAATTAGTCCCTGAGGAAATTGGAAATTAGTATGGGTTGAAAGGCTCCTGTGTGTGTGTACCACACACACACACGAGAGTTAGGTTATTTCTCAACAATCCTGCTGTTTGCTGGATGAGGAAGTGGCAGCTCAGAGAGACTGCTTCCTTGACCCAAGGACACACAGCTCTGCAGTGGTGGAGGGGAGATCTCCCTACTTTGGAAGCCATTCATCTCCATTTTCTCCTAATAAACAAGTGGAAGCTCTCCCTGTATGGGACAGGTGCTTGGAGGCTCAGGGTGTTTTCAGCAGCAGGGAGGTGCGCAGGTGGTCTTTTGATTCTAAAACAATAAACAAACAGGAATGTAATCCCCCACCCACTGGAGTTAGCTTCTTTTTGGGCCAGTGACTTTTGTTCCAAGGGAATTATAGAACTAGAGAGTCTTCCTCCTTCTCTGGTTGCAGCAATTCTCAACCTGGGAAGGTGGCCAAAGTGAGCAGTCTTCACTGGCCACAGTGTGAGGCTCTATGGGTGATTCAGGTGTGCCCTTTCCTTCCCTTCTCAGGCCGGCTTCCTCTCTACAGTGGACATCTGGTAAGGAGTAGAAAACTGGGGAGGTGGGGACAGCCCATGGAAGGTTCCCCAGATCAGCCCAAGAATTCACGCTGAGGATCTGTAGTGAGGTGCCCCAGCCTCTCACCGACCTGCTTGTCACTTGGCTCCTGGCTTGTTCTTTTTCCAGAACATTCCAGAATGGCTTCTGGCATGGTGTTACAGGAAAAGAGTCCCAGTCCAGACCCCAAGAGAGGGTTCTTGGATCTCATACAAGAAAGAATTCAGGCGGAGTCCATAGAGTAAAGTGAAAGCAAATTTATTAGGAAAGTAAAGGAATGAAAAATGACTACCCCATAGACAGAGCAGGCCCAAGGGCTGCTGATTGCCCATTTTTATGATTATGTCTTGATGATATGCTAAACAAGGGGTGGATTATTCATGCCTCCTCTTTTTTGGCCCTTTTGGGTAACTTCTTGACATTGCCATGGCATTTGTAAACTGTCATGGCACGGGTGGGAGTGTAGCAGTGAAGATGACCAGAGGTCACTCTCGTCACCATCTTGGTTTTGGTGGGTTTTGGCCAGCATGTGCCACCATGACTGGCTAATTTTTTTATTTTATTTTTTGTAGGGATGGGGTCTCGCCATGTGACCCAGGATGGTCACAAACTCCTGGGTTTAAGCAATCCTCTCACTTTGGCCTCCCAAAATGGTGGAATTACAGGCATGAGTCACCATGCTCTGCCTTTTTATGACTTAATATATTTCATAACAATAAAAAATTCCCTGAGAGAGGGGCAAAAACAGTGTGTTCTTCCTGCTTTTAAAGACAGACTCACCTCAGATCTGGGCTCCCCCTCTAACTAGCTTTATGATCTGGGCATGGTGATCAGTTTGTCTCAGTTTTACTCATCCATAAACTAGGTTCTTACCTCCTGTATTTGCCATTTAAAAATGCTGACAGGGTATGATGACTTACGCCTGCAATCCCAACACTTTGAGAGGCTGATCACTTGAGGCCAGGAGTTTGAGACCAACCTTGCCAACGTGGCGAAACCTGTCTCCACTAAAAATACAAAAATTAGCCAAGCGTGGTGGCACACAACTGTAATCCCAGATACCCAGGAGGCTGAGGCAGGAGAATTGCTTGAACCCAGGAGGCAGAGGTTGTAGTGAGCCGAGATTGCATCACTACACCACATCCTGAGCGACAGAGCAAGTCTCGGTCTCAAAAAAAAAAATTTTTTCTTAAATAGTGAGACTGTTTCAAAAAATAAAATAAAAGATGTAGTGCAGTGACGGGGAAAATACTTGGAAAGATCTGAGGAGGAGGTAGTATTAATTCCTTTGTTTCTGTGGCTCCCCCGACCCCTCCCCTTCATCATCCCTGAATCCCATGGCTCTATGTCTTTGAGGAGGGTCACCACTCAATCTTCAGTGGAGACGCAGCATGTGCATGGATGCTACATACATGTAATGGATTTGCAAAACTAAGGAAGAATTTTTTAAATTTTTGGACACAAGGCAGCCAGCACTGGGGGAGGGAGTTGGAGGCAAGCAGGGCTGTGCACATATGTGTGAATATAAAGACATGCACATGTGTACATGTGACTGTGAATGACTATATGTGTGTGAGCCTGTGTCTAGGCATGTATATAACTGTGTGTGCATGTGTATGGTCTATGAGCAGATATGTATCCATGTGCACATTTGATAAGTGTGTGTGTGTGTGTGTGTGTATGGTGTAGGCATCTTCGCATATGTGATTGTGTATATGTATGTGGTTCTGTGCCTGAAAATATAAGAGTGGATGAGAGAGGTGCACACAAGCACATACATAAGTAAATCTTCGTTCACACATACAGGCATCTGAGTGTGTACCAATGTATATGTATTTGTGATTATGTGCATGCAAGTGTCTATACCCTACTAAAGATATATGTCTGAGTCTCTCTGTCTTCCTCCTTCCCACTTCCCCCACTCCTTTTCCTTCTCCTTTTGCCCAGGTGTGCTGGCCTAAGAATGACCACCTCAGGTGAGCCTCCTGGATCTCTGGCTTTGGGCATTCCCAGTAGGTGGGAGGCAGCTCAAGGCAGGCTCTTAGCAGGTGAAAATCCAGCTCCAGCCCCTGCTGAGCCCCAATGAGAAAGGAATTGCCTGCAGGCTCTTCCTTAATCCTCCAACGGAACCTCCCTCACTTACCTCTCTGTGTGGTAACAAAGGATCTTTCTGCTCTGGTGGTCACATTCCTGACAGCTTAGTTCAGAATGGGGGAAGGGACGGCAGGATTTTGGGGGGCAGTTGGGCAATTTCTGTTGGCCTGAGTTTCCTCCTCTGAGGAACTGACACAGAGTGGGAAGAAGACATGCAGTGGAAGGGTCAGTGGGCAAAACTGTATTGCTGACGTGGTTAAGTATTACCAACCTCTGCACTTGCCCATTTCAGACTTAGATGTGCTCAGCAGGTGTTTACTGAAAACCTGGTACTGGGGGCCAAAAACCCAGAGATGAAAGGCATTTTTCTATTTTGGGGAGGTGGTGTTGAAAGTGGAGATGGGAAAGGAACCTACAGACACAGATTGCCAGAGTCCTGGTCAAACATGTTCCAGGAGGCAGGTGGGGATTTAAAACCTTTCTGCAGGCCGGGGGCGGTGGCTCACGCCTGTAATCCCAGCACTTTGGGAGGCTGAGGAGGGTGGATCACCTGAGACCAGAAGTTCGAGACCAGCCTGGCCACACTGGTGAAACCCCGTCTTTACTAAAATTACAAAAATTAGCTGGGCGTGGTGGCGGGTGCCTGTAGTCCCAGCTACTCAGGAGGCTGAGGCAGGAGAATCACTTGAACCCAGGAGGTGGAGGTTGCAGTGAGCTGAGATCATGCCATTGCATTCCAGCCTGGGCAACAGGGCAAGACTCTGTCTTAAAAAAACAAAAAACAAAAAAACAAAAACCTTTCTGCAGCTCCATTTCACTGGCCTAATTAACGTCCATATTCTTTGCTGTGGCTTTCAGTGTCCTCTGTTATGGGGGGAGGGATAACTGGAGAAGGTTTCTTGTAGGTGCTGGTATGTGAGAGAGAACTGGACCCTACAGAACAGGTAGAGTTTGGGGAAGTGAAGATATGAGGGAGGGGCCTTTGGAAGATTGCTCATGGCTTAAGAAAGGGCTCAGCTGCTGGACCTTGAGTCTGGTTGGTCGTCAACCAAAAAAATTAGGGTGGTGACAAGGCTGTGCTAGATTCCATGTATTGATACTGGTGCATGGTGGAGAGTGTTCCAGTTGGCAAGGTGACTTCATTCCTGTTACTTTACCTTTTCTTCTCAACCCAGTGAGGCTGATGTTATTATGTCCATTTGACATTTGAAGAAATGGAAGAAAAGGAAATAGTAATGACTCACTCCAAGTCTGCACAGGGCTCAGGCCAGTGCTCCTTTTTCTACAACACAGCTGCCTGCCCTGCCCCTCTGTGAGAAGAAAGTCCTTGAGATCCCAGGGTTGGGAGATCTCTTGGAGGATGGTGGATTCCTGTTTCTTTTGTTTATAACTGCTTACCTCTTGACTTTGTCATCAAACATCTGTTCCTTAATGTCGTCACCAGGAACATGCTTCTGTTCCTATAAGTTCTCCCATTTATCCGGCCACCCATCCATCCACTCCTCTATTCATCTACATTTTTAGCACTCCTATACATCCACTCATCCATTTATTCATCCTCTTATCTACCTACTCATCCATCCATTCACCCATCCATCCACTCCCCCAACCCACACATCCTACTTTCTCATTCATCTGCCTACTCACTATTCACCCATTCATTTCCCCATCAGTCCATGTATCCATACACCCAATTATCCATCTTTCATCTATCTATCTATCTATCTATCTATCTATCTATCTATCTATCATCTATCTACCTACCTATCTATGCGTCCATACGTTCATCTATCAATGCCCTCCTGTCTGTTCACTCACTTATCCACCCACATACCCACCAATCTATACTCCTATCCATCCATCCATCCATCCATCCATCCATCCATCCATCCATCCACTCACCATCCAAATACCACCCATTCACCCATCTACCCACTATCCATTCTTTTACTTTCCCACTCATCCATTTATACACCACTGCCCCCCAACCTCTTTGAAACAGAGCAAGACCCTGTTTCAAAAAAAAAAGTAGGGGGATGGGGAGAAAAAAATAAACATGTATGCAGAGAGAAACAGGAAATGGAACACAGGAGCAATGGAGAGAGACAAATAAATGATCATATATTATGCGGGCGGCGGTGGGTGGGGAGGAAGCGGAGGCTAGAGTGTCCCTAGCGTCACGACCTGTCGCCCTCCCCTGAGCTCCCGGAAGCCCACGGGGCCGCGGCTAAGTTTCCCCGCCTCCCGAGGAGAGACCGAGAAGCCACGAGTCGCTGGGTGGGCGCGGCGCTCCTGGGCTCACCGGGGCGCAGTGGCACTGGCGGCGGCTGCGCCGGCTCGGCCGGCCCCACCATCAATTAAGCGACCGCGGGGTCCGGCGAGCGGCAGCGTCTGTGGAAATTACCTTTTGATTTCTTAATTACATTGTCCTCACCTGCAGCTCAACCCGCCTAGGAGAGGCGCACGCCGAGCTCGATTCTCCGGGTGCCATAAATTAGGACGCCAGTCGCCGGCGAGCGCTGGGGGCTTCCAATACCTCTGAGCGCAGCCCGCAGGTTATTTTTATCTCCCTCGGCACCTCGGCACCTTGGCACCTCGGAGAAGCTTCTACTAATTCACTACCCCGACACCTCGTCTCCCCCGCAACTAAACCCAAGTCTATTCCCAGGCGCAGGGGAGCTGGGTTCTCACAGACCTGGGTTCCAAACCCAGCCTCTGCCAGGCCCTGACTGTGTGACCCTGGGCGAGCGCATACACCTCTTAGAGCCTCAGTTTCCCCATCTGTAACATGAGAATAAAACATAGCTCCCATTTGTCTGGAGGGTAAGGCTTAAAGGAACTGCGCCTTGTGAAGACTTAGTCCCACTAAGCACTCTGATTCATTCGTTTCGTGAGTACACCTTGAGTGCCTACTGTGGATTTAGTGCTATCTAGGCTTTGCAGATAAGGAGATGAACAAAACAGTGTCTGCCTTCTTGAAGTGAGCAATGGTTATGATTTATTATTATTATTATTATTTTATCATCAAAGAGTTCCAGGGTTTTTGAGACTCTTGGCGGTGGCTGCAGATGGGTGCAGGGAGACACGAAGGTGCTGCTGGGGAGGGCAGATGAGGATTTAGGGTGGAGGAATTGTCAGATTGGAGTGGAGCTAACCCACAGCACAGACACAAAGGCATCCCAGAGATCAAGGCATTTGACAGATGGGAGAGTGACTTCCCCACGCCCGCTCAGGCGCTGGTAGAGTTTGGGTCTGACCTTTCAGTGTCTTCTCTCTCTATAGCTTGGTGATGCGCAAAATGTAGTTCTAGACCAGCAGGATCAGCCTCATGAGAATTTGTTAGAAATGCAGATTCTCAGGCCATACCCCAAGACCTCTGAAATTAGAATCTCTAGGGGTGCATCCAAGGAATCTATGTTTTGGCAAACTCTCAAGGGGGTTTTTATGCCCAGGAAGGTTTGAAAAGCACAATGTGGCCAGGTGCGGTGGCTCACACCTGCAATCCTAGCACTTTGGGAGGCTGAGGTGGGCGGATCACTTGAGGTCAGGAGTTGGAGACCACCCTGGCCAACATGATGAATCGCCGTCTCTACCAAAAAAATGCAAAACTTAGCCAGGCATGGTGGTGCACGCCTGTAATCCCAGCTACTTGGGAGACTGAGGCAGGAGAATTGCTTGAACCCAGAGGCAGAGATTGCAGTGAGCCAAGATCATACCACTGCCCTCCAGCCTGGGACGACAGAAAAAGAAAAAGAAAAGAAAAGAAAAAAAAAAAGAAAAGAATTGAATTGCCCAAACAAATGCAGGGTTTCCCTTGTTCACTGCCTTGATCTTGGAAAATGGATCACTGTGGCTCCTTTTATAAGAATTCAAGTTGCATCCAGACTGAGACATCCCATAAGCTATAAACATGTACTTCAGGGGCTCCCAGACCCGCTGACGCCTGGGTTAGAGCCTGTGTCATAGCCCAGGCTCACATTGGGATTACCTGGGAAGTCTGAGAAAGTTCAGATACCTAGGCCCCTCCTCAGGCCAATTCAATCTGCATTGCTGGGAGAGGTCCTGAGTGTCAGTCTTCCAAAGCTGTGGGTGATTCTGATGTTCAGGGAGGATTGATAGCAACTGCCAATGCAGAAGCTGATCAGAGTGGGAAGTCAGGAGTCTCCATTTCCAAGCCCAGTCCTGCCACTGACTCACTATTTGGGGCCAAATGTGGTATCCCCTTCAGCAACCATCTAGGTCATATTCTGTCAGTTTATCAGGTCAGAAGCGATTGGAGGAACACGCAGGAAAGGCAGGTTCTAAATGGGGTCCCCCTCCTAGAATTTGAGTCCTGTGTAGGTTTGAGGTAAGGCCTGAGAACATGCTTTTTATTTTATTTATTCTTTTTTTGAGACAAAGTCTTGCTCTGCCACCCAGGCTGGAGTGCAGTGGTGTAATCATGGCTCACTGTAGCCTCAACTTCCCAGTTTCAATGTGGTCCTCCTGCCTCAGCCTCCTGAGTAGCTGGAACTACAGGTGTACCACCACACCTAGCTAATTTTTGTAGTTTTTGTAGAGACAGATTTGCCCAAGTTGGTCTTGAACTCCTGTGCTCAAGTGATACTCCCTGCCTTGGCCTCCCAAATGCTGAAATTATAGGTGTGAGCCACCCTGCCTGGTGAGAATATGCATTTTAAAAGAGCTGCCAGGTAAACTTTGCTACAAATGTCTACTCTTTGAGAGATTCCATGGGAGCAGCAGAGCAGGCAAGTTAAGGACCTGTTTGAACCCTAACTTCGTTTTACATCACAATCCTGGTTGTCTCCTTTCCAATCCCTTCTCTCATCTAATTTAGAGTTACACTTTCTTCCTCTTTTGAGCATGTTTATTTAAACTCCTTTAAATTCATGTTTCTTGATATTTTTAAAATACTAGTTGATAGGCTGGTGCAGTGGCTCATGCCTGAAACCCCAGCACTTTGGGAGGCTGAGTCAGGGGGATGGCTTGAGCTCTGAAGTTTGAGATCAGCCTGGGCAACATGGCGAAACCCTGCCTCTATTAAAAATATAAAAATTAGCTGGGTGTGGTGGCACCTGCCTGTAGTCCCAGCTGCTTGGGGGGCTGAGGCAGGAGGATTGCTTGAACCCAGGTAGTGGAGGCTGCAGTGAGTCAAGATGGTGCCACTGCACTCCAGCCTGGGTGACAAAGTGAGACCCTGTCTCAAATATATATATTAGTTGAGGGAGACACTTTTTTGGGGGGATATAGAGGAGAAGGTTCTCCTCCTCAGTATATGTTTATCAAATATTGATCAAAATTGTCAAAAATGCTTCTACTAAGCTCTTGCTTCCTAAGCTCCTGCTTCCAGAAAAGGTGGCGTAACGAAGACCAGATTCGTTATCCTGCCAACTGGTAAACCAGACCAAATATTTATTTATTTACTTTTACTTATTTAGTTTTTACTTATTACTTATTTAGTTTTAACTTTTAATTTAGGGTCAGGGGTACATGTACAGATTTGTCAAATAGGTAAACTTGTGTCATGGGGGTTTGATGTTCAGATTATGATGTTGTCACCCAGGTACTAAGCTTAGTAATCAATAGTTATTTTTTTCTGATCCTCTCCCTCCTCCCACTGTCCACTCTCAAGTAGGCAATGGTGTCTGTTGTTCCTCTTTCTGTGTCCATGTGTTCTCATCATCTAGCTCCCACTTATAAGTGAGAACATGTGGCATTTGGTTTTCTGTTCCTGTGTTAGTTTGCTAAAGATAATGGCTTCCATCCATGTTCCTGCAGAATACATGATCTTGTTCTTTTTATGGCTGTGTAGTATTCCATTGTATATGTGGACCACATCTTCTTTAATCCAGTCTATCACTGATGGGCATTTAGATTGATTCAATGTCTTTAATGTAATGAATAGTGCATGAATGTACATGTGCATCATGTGTCTTTATGGTAGAATTATATATATTCCTTCGGATTGCTGGGTTGAATGTTAGTCCTGTTTTCAGCTCTTTGAGGAATTGCCACACTGCTTTCCACAATGGTTGAACTAATTTACACTGTCACCAACAGTGCATGAGCATTCCCCTTTCTCTGGCAACCTTGCCAGCTCTGTTATTTTTTTGACTTTTTCACAATAGCCATTCTGACTGGTGTGAGATGGTATCTCATTGTGGTTTTGATTTGCATTTCTCTAGTGGTTAGTGATGTTGAGCTTTTTTCATGTACTTGTTGGCTCCATGTATGTTTTCTTTTTTTTTTTTTTTTTTTTTTTTTTGAGACGGAGTCTCGCTCTGTAGCCCAGGCTAGAGTGCAGTGGCCAGATCTCAGCTCACTGCAAGCTCCACCTCCTGGGTTCACGCCATTCTCCGGCCTCAGCCTCCCGAGTAGCTGGGACTACAGGCGCCCGCCACCTCGCCCGGCTAGTTTTTTGTATTTTTAGTAGAGACGGGGTTTCACCGTGTTAGCCAGGATGGTCTCGATCTCCTGACCTCGTGATCCGCCCATCTCGGCCTCCCAAAGTGCTGGGATTACAGGCTTGAGCCACCGCGCCCGGCCTCCATGTATGTTTTCTTTTGAAAAGTGTCTGTGCATGTCCTTTGACTATTTATTTATTTATTTATTTATTTTTGAGATGGAGTCTCGCTGTTGTTGCCCAGGTTGGAGTGCAATGGCATGATCTTGGCTCACTGCAACCTCTGCCTCTCAGTTTCAAGCAATTCTCAGCCTTCTGAGTAGTTGGGATTATAGGTTCGTGCCACCAGGCCTGGCTAATTTTTTTTTTGTATTCTTAGTAGAGACGGTGTTTCACCATCTTGGCCAGGCTGGTCTCAAACTCCTGACCTCAGGTGATCCGCCTGCCTCAGCCTCCCAAAGTCTGGGATTACAGGCATGAGTCACCACACCCACCCTTTGACCACTTTTTAATGACGCTGTTTGTTTTGTGCTGGTAAATTTCAGACAAAATATTTAAAGGCAACAGTTTTAGGCACTGAACAACAGGCAGTCTAGGTCTGTGTCCCTGAGAGAAGGAAAAAGAGGAGCCCTCTGGGTTTCCAACCCATAGCACAGGGAGGGGAAACCCAAAGAGCTTGAGAACTTCCTGAGTGAACTCAAGATAGAGCTGGGAGTTCAAGGCGTCGAAGTGGGCAGAATTTATGGGGCAGGGGGAACTGGAGACTAGAGGTCTTCCTGGGGAGATAACTCCAGAAATCAGGAGAGGGGTGCTGTTATGTCCTTGGTTCTGGGTTCTGTGCATGTGCCAGAGGAACTTCCTGAAGCCAAGGAGAGAACCACCAAAAGGAGTAGGTAAAACAATTCCTAGATCTCACATAGGGCTGGGAATAGATCATGTGATCATGGACAACGCTCATAAGAGACCAGCCATGGGGTAGGATCCTCAGAAGAGTACAGCTGTAGGAGTGGGGATAGGTTATCCCTAGATGAAAGGCTGCTGCTTTGACACTGCCCTAAGAAAGCATAAAAACAAGATTTGAAAGCTACAATTGGTTCTAAGTAACTTAACTGTTTGCTAGAAAAAAACTCAACACTATTTAAAGGACTACAACAAAACTGAGCAACCAAAAGTAAAACTGTTTTTCTTATAAGGTTAAATGTACATTTATCGGATCCAGCAGTCCCACACTGAGGTAGTTATCCAAGAGAAATGAAAATGATATTTACACAAGGACTTATGCTGAATTATTATTATTATTTTTTGAGATGGAGTTTCACTCTTGTCGCCAAGGCTGGAATGCAATGGCATGTTCTCGGCTCATTGCAACCTCTGCCTCTTGGGTTTAAGTGATTCTCCTGCCTCAGCCTCCCAAGTTGCTGGGATTACAAGTGCCCACCACCACGCCCGGCTATTTTTGTGTTTTTAGTAGAGATGGAGTTTTACCATGTTGACCAGGGTGGTCTCGAACTCCTGACCTCAGGTGATCCACCCGCCTCCACCTGCCAAAGTGCTGGGATTACAGGCCTGAGCCACTGTGCCTGGTCTATGCTGAATTTTTTTCTTTTTTTTTTTTGAGACGAAGTCTCGCTGTGTCCCCCAGGCTGGAGTGCAGCGGCGTGATCTCGGCTCACTGCAAGCTCCACCTCCCGGGTTCACGCCATTCTCCTGCCTCAGCCTCCTGAGTAGCTGGGACTACAGGCGCCCGCCACCACGCCCGGCTATATGCTGAATTTTTTTACAGTGGTTTTACTCAATGTACCTCCAAACTGGGAAGAATCCAAATGTCCACCAATTAGTGAGTGGATATCAAGCAGTGTTACTTCCACATACAAGGGAATGCTACTCAAGAGTAAAAATAAAGTTACTACCGATGTACACCACATCATAGATGAATTTCAAAACCACAGTGCTGAGTGAAATTAGTCAGGAATGAAAGGTTACATAGTATATGATCCCACTGATATAAAATTCTAAAAAAGGCAAAACTATAGTGATGGAAAGTAGAACTTGGTTGCAGGGGGCTGGAGTGGGGTTGGGTGTGGGGTGGGAGAGGGAATGACACCAAAGAAGCATGTTTTCAAGTGATGGAAATCTTCTATTTCATGATTGTAGTGGTGGTGTATAATTTGCCAAAACTCATTGACTTGCACACTTAGAATTGGTTCATTTTATTCTATGCAAATTATACCTCAATAAAGCAGATTAATAAAAATGCTCATGTCCTCTGGCTGCAGAATTTTACTTCTCAGAAGATATCCCAAGGAAATATTCAGAATGTGGACAAGGATTTATGAACAACGATGGCCTTCAAAGAATTGTTTCTTGTGGTGAACAATTATATACAAGCAAAATATCCAGTTGTAGAGGTGGGATGAAATAATGATGATATGTGCATAGGATGGATTGCCAGGCAAATTATTAAAATAATTTAATGACCTGGGAAAAATATGCATGATGCAATGCCTGCTGAAGGACAAAACGTGAGATAGGAGTGCAGATACCTGTGTTGAATCCTGGCTCTGCCACACATTTGCTGTGTGATGTTGTGAAAATGCTTAGCCTCTGTAAGCCTTGATTTTCTCATCCTTACAATGGAGATGCCATTAACACCTATTGTACAGGTTGCAGTTGGGATTAAATACAATAACACTAGTAAAATTCTTAGCACTTGGCACATGACAAACATGATAAATGCTGGTGAAGATTATTTGCTATGACCAAAGTCTATAAACGGCAGGACAGTTGTCTAAAATAACACAGAAATATACGAGCATATTTAGCACAGTCATCTTTGGGCTATGGAAATGTAGTTTATGTTCTTTTTTCTCCTTATACTTGTCTTTATTTTTCAACTGTTCTATAATAAGGATGTGTTACTTGGAGAATCAGAATCAAACCAATAAGCGTTCCTTCGCATTCCTGAAATTCTACAAATGTACATAGGAGCATCATTCTAGACACAGAGTATTGATTAGGGAGTATAAGGTGGAGATGAGAGGAATACAAGGATGGGAAAAATATGATTCTTGCTTTCAAAGTGTTAGGTGGGTGTGGTGGCTCATGCCTATAATCCCGGTACTTTGGGAGGGCCAAGTGGGCAGATCACTCGAAGTCAGAAGTTGAGACCAGCTTGTCCAACGTGGTGAAACCCTGTCTCTACTAAAAATTAGCCCAGCGTGGTGGTATGCACCTGTAATCCCAGCTAGTAGGTTCCCTAGTAGGGAGGCTGAGGCAGGAGAATCACTTGAACCCAGGAGGTGGAGGTTGCAGTGAGCTGAGATCGTGCCACTGCTTTCCAGCCTGGCTGACAGCGAGACTCTCTCTCAAAACAAACAAACAAACAAAAACAAACAAACAAAACAAACAAAAAACCCAAAGTGTTTGCAACATGTTTGGGTATATGCTATTGTAAAACATAGAAACAAAGAATCCTAACACAAAATGGAAAGGACAAGTGGCAAGATCGGCAGAGGTACAAAAAGTGCTGTGGCAATGCCCTAGAAGGAAATATTGGTGTTGCTTGGGAGCAACGGAGTGGCTTCCCAGAGAATGAGTGATCAAGCTCGGCTGGGAGATGAATGGCACTCCCTGTGGAGGGCACCATGTGAGCAAAGGTCTGGAGCTGAGAATGTGCAGACCATCTTCAGAGGATGATGAGTTGACTGTTGAGGCTCGATTGCAGGGTGTGTATGACGGAGGAGAGTGGGGAAGATAGAGGCAGACAAACTCATGAAAGTTCTCGGTTCTAGTTTTGGGGCAGTGACGACGTGTCAGCACTGTTCTGAGCACTTCACATGTGTTTACACTTCTAAACTTACAAAACCCTGAGTCAGGCACTATTTCAAACTCCGTTTTACAGAGAGCAAACCAAGGCATAGACATGGGAGCAGATTCAGTCACACTCCCTGCAGCTAGTAGGTGGCAAAACCAGGACTCAAATCCAGGCAGTGTGGCTCCTGGTCCCTGACTCCTTGACACAGCCCTGCACTGTGGAGATCAGGCTTGGATGTTTTCTCTTTGCAATAGGAAGCCATGGATGGTTTCATACAGGAACTAAAAAGTGACATTAGCAAAGACACAATCCTGTTCTTTACATCAGAGTAATTGCTTTCTCTTTCTTTCCTACACAAAAAGATGTTCGGGAAGAAACCAAAGGTGATCTGCTGGCCAGGGGATAGGAGACGTGGATTTAACCCTTCAACTCTGACCCTGAAGGAGAAGCAAGACGTTTCTATTCTGTGTATGGATTTCTTGTCTTAATAAAGATGGAACTGGAAGGAGGAGGAGAAGAAAAGGGAGTGCTTTTAAGTGGGGACAAAAAAAATCCCACAGAACCCTGAAATTTCATCTCAGCCTCAAGTGGAGATTAACCATGCCAAAATCTGTGTTATTGATAACAATAATGATGACGATTATTATATTTTATTTTTCAATCCTGGTAATTATTGTACATTAAATCATTAGCATTCATTATTCCTACAATGTGTAATTAGGACAATGGTGGATAGATTGCTCTTGACTGTAATGAAGTTTTTATAATTGTAATTTATTGGCATCAAATTACCTTTCTTAAAATGAATCTGAACATCACATTCTTAATTCTGGGGAGGGGGTGGCAATTATTTTTAATTAATGTTTCTTGTTTGTGCCACACAGGGGGAGCTGTCTGACCAAGCCAATTTTCTGTGTCTGCAAGGAAGTTAACCAAGAATAGCAAAGGCATTCTTGAATCAGTCATCTATCGCGAAACATTTTCCTTTTTCCTGTCTCCCACCCTGGCTCCATCTCCCCTCCTCCAAGGCAGTGGCCACAGGGAAAAAAAAACCCAACCACTTACCAATATGATTAGCGGTGGAGACGGGAGACGATGACGCAGATTGTTTAAGCCAATTTGTTGCTAGGTTTGAGAAGAATATTTTTTTCTTCCTTCAGAAATGGCTCAATCGGGCCGGGTGCAGTGGCTCACACCTGTAATTCTAGCACTGTGGGAGGCTGAGGTAGGTGGATGGCTTGAGCCTGGCAGTTCAAGACCAGCCTAGGCAACATGGAAAAACCCTGTCTCTACAAAAAATACAAAAATTAGCTGGGTGTGGTGGTGAGCACCTGTAGTGCCAGCTACTAGGGAGGCTGAGGTGGGAGGATGGCTTGAGCCTGGGAGGTAGATGTTGCAGTGAGCCGAGATCACATCATCGCATTCCAGCCTTGGTGACAGAGACAGACCCTGTTTAAAAAAAAAAAAAACCCAGAAAGAAATGACTCAATTGCCAGCTTCTGTCTTGGGGACTATGTGTGTGTGTGTCAGGTGGGGATGGTTAGGGAGTGGCTCTTGGTTTTGTTGTCTGTAAATTTTGTTGTGATGATTCATGTAAGATGGCAAGCTCTTCTCTCTCACCACCCCCATCCAACAATTGGCTAAGGTGGCCTCTCCACATGAATTTACCTCTTGTTTCTAGAAAGGCCAAGTGAGAAGTCTTCGGGCACGTGGTTCTACTGTTGTAATATGAAGTTGCCTGTATTTGACTGGGTTTGACCTACAAAAAGGGCAATTTAATGGTTCAAACAAATATATCCACCAGGATGGTAATCAATGAAATAACTCCTTTCCAAAGATGTTGATTAGGAGGGACAGAAAGGCCATTCGTTTTTAGGCAATTGAGTGAGCAAGAGGAGTGTTTGTAAATAAGGAGCATAAGGAGAGAGGAGGGGGCAGATTGAGGACTACAGAGAGAAGAAGTGGCCTGGAGAGATGGACTGACTTACTCATCACCCATCCTGCACCAAGCATAGGTCAGGTCCTTTCTGTGCACATGTTCAAGGTGATAAGTGGCACTACCCTGGGTCTCTCTGACTTCCAGACACCTGCATTTTCTATTGTTCCAGAAATAGAAATAGCTATCAGTCATTCACATCTTAGACTAGACACAAGACCAGCCCAATGTTTTACCTCCTAAACTTGATCTTGGTTTCCTGGTAAAGGAACATTAGGCTTTGTTGAGCTGAAAGGGAAGTAGTTCTAGATCCTGAAGACTAAGGTTCTACTGCCCCTATTGCCAGACCAAAGGGGCAGATGTCTATTTCATCTGTGATGGTGATGTTCTTCATCCTGGTTTGAACAGGGATAATTTTGCCTTGTTCAGGAGGGATCTGGTGTCATGTCTGTGCTGAGGTTCCAGGAGAACACACAGCCTTTGATACTCTGTATGTGTAAAGGGCTTGCGACATTTGCAGTTGCCTGGTGAATATCGTTAAGGAGGACTGAATTCAGGATAGACACTTCTGTGGTTGGTGGTGGCTGGGGTAGGGCTTGGATCTGTGGTCAGGAATCAAGGGATCCTGACAAGTTGCAACAACCAGCACTTTGGGTCCAAATTAGTTAGTTGACAGAACCCATGGATAAAGCCATGGGCTTCTAGGAGATGCTGAGGGCCCCCTGGCTCCATGGAGATGTGGTACTGAGGGTCTTGGCTGGGCGCAATTTTCAGCACCAAGGACAGAGGCTAAGCCAACCCAGAACCGGGACCTTCTAATGTGAGTTACACATAATCCTACAGTTTTTAGAGATCCTCTGATGTCATTTTGCTCAAGCCTCTTCAGTTGGGCTTTCCTCCTTCTTGCCTCTCAGGGCAAGAATCTTGATTCTTGGATTCTGATATCTTATTTTAGCTCTGTCACTTATGAGCTGGGAAAGTTTGTAGAATGGGTTAATAATTGGTTGGTTTGAAGATTAATGAAATCCTGCCTATAAAAAAGCATAGCACAGTACCTGGCAAAGCACTCAATAAGGGGCATTTGTGGCTATTATTCTGGAGGCGAAGTTAGTAGCTATGATTAATAATAATGATGATAGCAACCTCCACTTATTGAGTCCTAACTATATTCTAGGCTCTGTCTTAAATGCTGTAAATGCATTATGTTACTCATTATCTACAAAAATCCTGTTACAGATGAGAAACTGAGGCACAGAAGGCTTAGGAACTTGGCCAAGGTCACACAACTGGTAAGTGGTAGAAATGAGATTTGAATGAACCCAGGTGGGTAGAGAGAGCATAACACTTATATTATTATGCCAATGACCTCAATATCTCAGCTATGAGCATTCAACAACTGGAATAATAATAATAATTATTATTATCATCATCATCACCACCAGTACCGACGTCACTTATCTATTACCATTAACTATTAATTGATTATCTCCCTTCTCCCACCTCTTCAAGAAGTTTAATCAAGGGGCATGATGGGCTAAGGAGGAAGGTTCCATGAGAGAAGGAGGAGATTTCCAAGAAAAAGCATGAGGCACAGTGCTGGGCACTTTGGAGGATGTAAAGACAGGTCCCAAATTTGGGGGACCTCAAAACCTAGTAGAGGAGGATTTTCCCCCGCCCTCACCCCCGCTTTTTTTCTTTTTGAGATGGAGTTTCACTCTTGTTGCCCAGGCTGGAGTGCAATGGCGTGATCTCGGCTCACTGCAACCTCCACCTCCCGGGTTCAGGCGATTCTCCTGCCTCAGCCTCACAAGTAGCTGGGATTACAGGCACCCACGACCATGCCCAGCTAATTTTTTGTATTTTTAGTAGACACGATGTTTCACCATGTTGGCCAGGCTGGTTGTGAACACCTGACCTCAGGTGATCCACCCACCTTAGCCTCCCAAAGTGTTGGGATTACAGGTGTGATGATGATCCACCATGGCTGGGCTTTTCCCCTTTTCATGTAGGTGATTTTCTAGTAAAAACTGAAAACCTGCTAGATAAATTCTTTTAAAAAGCTGTAACACTTAGTAGGGGAGATAGACAGTTGCACAAATAACCACAGCACTAAGGTATAAACTACCATAGGAAAGATACCAAATGCTATGAGGCATCAGGAAGACAGCTGTTTTCAGTTAGGGGTTAACTTTATGGAGGTCTTCCTGGGGGAGGAAGGCTCTGAACTAAGCATGCAAATACAGGCAAGATTGGGACATCGTGCCAATGAAGAGATGTTGGAAACCAAGCAGCCTGGACTGAGGCTCTTTCCTTCCTCCTCTTCCTAATTTTCTCCATCCTCCTCTCTATCTTGTCTTCTTTCTCTTTCTCCTTTCATTTATTCTTCTCTTCTTCCTCCTCCTTTTCTTTCTCTTCTGTTCTTTCTTCCCTCCATCCTTCCTTCTCCCTTCTCTTCCTCTTCTTATTCTTCCTCATCTTCTTTCTTCTCTTCCTCTTCCTTCCAGCTTCCCCTAATTATTTTATAATAATCAATTGACACACCATATTAGAAAATCAGCCAAGGTCTGAGGACATGAATGCTGGTAAACCTTCCTTCCAGCTGTTTGCTTCACACTTCAGCCTTGGAGTGGAAATGCAACTCCAAGCATAAATTAGGGCAAATTCTATTGTGGGTAAGGCAACTTTTTTTTGTCAAGGAGGACAAAGCTTAACACCCACCCTCAGGAAAGGCAATTAGAAGAATAAATCTGGTCAACCAGACCTTGACTCAGACCCAGCCCTGTCCTATTCTCTCTGTGTAACCTTCAGCAAATAGCTATACATCTGTTTCCACCTCTGTAAGATGAGGGTAAACTGGGATTCTCTCTTCACGGGGTTGTCATGAGGGTTAAATGAAATAATCGATGTGAATGTATTTAGCATCATACCCAGCACATAGTAGATGCTAAAAAAAAAGTTCACTTCCCATCTCCTTTAATTAATTAATCTCTATATTTAAAATGGGGTCTGTGGCTTTGAAGCGGGAGCGAGTCGCGATGGGGTTGTGCTGGCAGAAGAGATGGAAGGCAGGAGAGAAGATCGCGTTTCTGATGGGGTTAAGGTGGGCAGTGTAAATCTAATTTCTTGGCAAAAGCTGCAATTTGCCAGCCCTTTTAATTATTATTTTTTATTATGGATACAAATTAAAAATAAACTGTGTGTCTCAATCACAGCAGGGATTAAAATTGTTCCCTAATTGTTATCTTTGAATCAATCTAGCTTCCATTAGCTCTGCTTCTCAAGGTATAATTGAGGTGTGTGTGCGTGTGTGTATGCCTGTGTGCGTGTGTGAGCATGCATGTGTGTTTCTGTGGTTTGTGGGGAAGGCACCTTCCTCCATTTGATGCACCCCATTGTCTTCCAAATTCCAGTTTCCTTTTTCCTTCCTCTTTGCTAAAGACCTTGAGTGGCAGTGGAGTTGGTGAGGCTTGAACAGTAGATGCCTCTCCCTATCCCACCATACCTAAAATTTTTGTTTCAAAAATCAGCATACTTTGTACTATACTAGGAGCATTTTTTTGATTGGGTTGAAGGTGGGAGAGGAGTGATCTAAAATCAATACGTTTCCGATTGCTAAGCTCAATTTCTTCCTGAATATAGAGCTCTAGACTGCGAATTCTCTAGACAAGAAACAGGGCTTCTTGTTCATCTTGTTCTTGGCTATATTCCCAGCACCTAGAACAGTGTCTGGTACATGGTCAGTTCTCATTAAATATTGACTAATTAAACTCAATCAAGCATGTTGTACTAGAAGAAAATATGCGAAATGCATAGTAAACAAATACACGATCCCTGGTACATAGATAGTGCTAGTGAGCAATAACACAGCTCCTGTTCTTTTTATCACAGATACTGAAACTCAGATAGACCTGAGACAATTTTTCCTCTTAAATTTTAATTTAATATTTACAGTTTCATTAGTTGCCACTTATCAAGCTCTTGCTCTATATACTTGATGCTTTACATGTGGTATTGCGAATTCTCAGGCACTCTTACTATACCCATTTTACAGATTAGGAAACTGAGGCTCAGAGAGATGAAATCACTTATGCAAGCTCACACAGCTGGTGAGTGATGAGGCTGGGATTCAAACTCAGATCTGCCAGGCTCCTAAACATCTATGATCTCTCTTGTCACTATCCTTCCCTACCTTATGATCACCACCTGTTTATATTTTATTTTATTATTTTATATTTTTGGACACAGCATCTCTGTTGCCCAGGCTGGAGTGCAGTGGCAACCACCATAGTTCACCACAGCCTCAAAACCCTGGGCTCAAATTATTCTCCTGCCTCAGTCTCCCAAGTAGCTGGGACTACAGACATGCATCATCATGCCTGCCTAATTTTTGTTTATCTTTTTGTAGAGATGGGGGGGGCGGGTCTCGCTATATAGCTCAGGCTGGTCTCGAACTCCCAGCCCAAGCAATCACCCCACCTTGGTTTCCCAAGGTTCTGAGATTATAGGAGTGAGCCACTATGTCCAGCTTCCCACTTAATGATTTCTTTCAAGTAAGCAAGCTAAGTATTGTTGGCCTTATTCTTCATACGAAAAAAGTGAGGCCCCAAGAAAATTCTTAAGACTTGTGTAGGGGTGGGAGGTGTCACATGCATAAAGACCTCGTGCTAGTGGCCAGTGTACCATGTATGCATCGTAACCAGGGCATCACCCTGCCCTCCTATGCTGGGTATCCAATCCAATGGAAATTAAAATATGAGAACCTTGGGCCAGGCAAAGCGGCTCATGCCTGTAATACCAGCACTTTGGGAGGCCAAGGCAGGTGGACTGCTTGAGGTCGAGAGTTTGAGACCAGCCTGGCCAACATGGCAAAACCCCAGCTCTACTGAAAACACAAAAATTAGCTGGGTGTGGTGGTGGGTGCCTGTAGTCCCAGCTACTTAGGAGGCTGAGGCAGGAGAATTGCTTGAACCCAGGAGGCGGAGGTTGCGGTGAGCCGAGATCCCGCCACCGCACTCCAGCCTGGGCGACAGAGACAGAGACTCTGTCTCAAAAATAAAATGAAATAAAAATAAAAATAAAAATGAAAACCTCAAAAAAAGGACTTTAAATCTAATAAATAAAGTTCATATAGAGAGACCAGAGTGGCTGCATTGGGCTTTCAGCAAGAAGCTGAGCCGAGGTTGTATCACTTAAAAAGGGGTGCTTTTCCAAGTGCCACACTTGAAAAGACTGAAGCATTTGTTCATTCATGCTTTGCATTAATATTCTTTGAGCACCTGTTATGTGTTAGGTCTGCACGAAGATCTAGGGATACAGCAGGAAACAAAAGAGCCAGCCCCTGCCCTCAGGAGTTTATGAGCAAGGGGGAGAAACAGATTCAGCAAAATATTCCCATAATTATATAATTACAAACTGTGATAAAACATAGGAGGAAAAGGTACAGGGAATAACTAGAGGTTATACAATAACAAGCAGACACAATATCCCAGTGAGGGTGGGTGTGTGTGTGTGTGTTCAGGAAGGCTGGGGCACATTTGAGCATGGATGTGGAGGAAGAGTTAATTAGGTGGCTCTTCTTCTAGGCAGAGGGCACTGGTTGCAAATGAGTCCAGGAAAAGGGACGAAGGCATCTTCTAGGAACAGAAGAGTCCCTGTGAATGGGGCTTAGAGGATGGGGGACAAGTGTGAGACTAACCCTGGAAAGGCAGACAGGGGCCAGATCCACAGGGCTTTGAGGCCAAGGTGTGATGGCAACAGGGATCTACTGAAAATCTTGAGACCAAGAGATGCTTTAATTGGATTTGCGTTTAAAAGACTGAGGTGAGAAGATCACTTGAGGCCAAGCATGGTGGCTCACACCTGTAATCCCAGCACTTTGGGAGGCCGAGGTGGGCTGATCACTTGAGGTCAGGAATTCAAGACCAGCCTGGCCAACATGGTGAAACCTCATCTCTACTAAAAATACAAAAATTAGCTAGGCGTGGTAGCGCATGCCTGTAATCCCAGCTCCTCAGGAGGCTGAGGGAGAAGAATCGCTTGAACCTGGGAGGCAGGGGTTACAGTGAGCCAAGATCGTGCCACTGCACTCCAGCCTGGGTGGCAGAGCGAGACTCCATGTCAAAAAAAAAAAAAAAAAAAGATAACTTGAGGCCAGGAGTTCAAGACCAACCTGGGCAACATACAAAGACCCTATCTCTATTTAAAAAAAAAAGAAAAAAGAAAAAGATGAGCCAGCCATGGTGATGCACACCTGTAGTCCCAAGTACTCAGGGGACTAAGGTGGGAGGATCACTTGAGCCCAGGAGTTTGAGGCTGCAGTGAGCCATGTTTGTGCCCCTGTACGCCAGTCAGAGTGACACAGTGAGACTCAGTCTGAAAAGAAAATAAGCTCATTAAAGGGACACTTAGAACAGCTCTTCTTGTGTTTTGGTATCTTGATAATCTGTTTTGAAATGAGAAAGAAGGATCCATTCAAGCAGGGGTGCTAAAATAGACTGATGGTGTGTGAGGAGGAGGTTTACCTAGAATAGTTTCTGGAACACCAGTGGATTGGGGACAGCGTTCATGGACATCACTTTAATTTGGAAAGTTTTCTTTGTACCATCATAGTTTTGGGAGTCATCTGTGGTGGTCATTAGGGCTGTTCCCAAATGTTTTATTCTCTGCCTTCCAGGCATGTGGCAGGAATGAGCTTCTGTGACCACTTGAAGGAGGCCACTTAAAAAGATCACACTGTCATATCCAGGCTGAGTCTTTATGAACACTTACCTTTGCAGTCATGGAAAGTTGGGCCCAGATGATGCCTCCAACCACCTGGGTCCTCAAGTGACCTCCTACAGTCAAAGCCTCCTTGCTAACCCACAGTAAAACGAGACTGGGTGAGAAACAAACTACTGGGGCTGTTTGTTACTGTAGCATAACCTCGCCTTCCCTGACACATACAAAAGCTCTCCCACACTCTGCTTTGCCCAGTGCCCACTTCCCTCCTCACTCCCTCTCTCAGGAGGCTGCAGCCCCACCCGTATGCCACATTCCTTCCAACCCCAAGGCCTTCATTCTTGCAGTTGCCTCAAACCTGCACCACCTTCTTTCTCTCGTCCCTTGGCAAATCCCTGCACCTCCTTCAGGTCTCAGTTTCAGTGTCTCACCTCCCTGTTGGAGGTTTCAGAGGACATGAGATTTTCAGAGCACTGACCCCAGTTTGTGATCATGTCTTTTTATTTTATTTTATTTTATTTTATTTGAGACAGGGGATTGCTCTGTTGCACAGGCTGGAGTGCAGTAGTATGATCACAGTTCACTGCAGCCTCAACCTCCTGGGCTCAAAGCCTTCTACCTCCTCAGTCTCCCAAGTAGCTGGGACTACAGGTGCACACCACCATGCCCAACTGATTTTTTAATGTTTTGTAGAGATGGTGGGGGGAGGGGGGGTCTCACTATGTTGCCTAGGCTGGTCTCGAACTCTTGACCTCAAGCGATCCTCCAGTCTCAGACTCCCAAACTGCTAGGAATACAGGTGTGAGCCACTGTGCCCTGCATCCAATGCTTTTTGAATGAATAAGTAGACGAATGAAAGAAACCCATGTGATCTTGAATTGCCCCTCCCAGTATGGAGGAAAGAAGTCCCCAGACTTCCATTCCCCTTATCTTTGGCCAATTCCCCTTTCTGACCTAGGGCCACATTATGACATTCATGGGCTCTTTTTTCTATAAAAAAAATAAAAATTATATTTCATGACTGTGTAGGTATAAACATGAATAAAATCCAGCCTAGATCCATTTATATATATATACACATTATTATTATATTCATGTTTTCTTTTGATTTTAAAAGAAATTAACATTAAAACATTCAATTAACATTAAAACATTTATACGGACCCCTTGAAGTACTGTGAGCCCTAAACACTGTGCTTCCTGTGCCTGATGGATAAGTTGGTCCCTTCTGACCCAATTCCCTGTTCATTCATTCATTCCTTCCTTCATTCCTTCATTCATTCATTGTGTGAGAATTTATAGAGCAGCGTCTCAATGCAAAGACCAGCACCAGTCTTTGGCATGGGGGTGCTGGGATTCCAGACCCTGGGATCTGGGTCTCCTTTTTTTGTGTCTCTGATATTCTAGTGGGGGAGATAAGCACTGAACAAGTGCAACAAGAAATAAATGTGTAAGTGTTTCACACATAATGTGTTTACACATTTATTTATAAATGTATTTATACCTTATGAATTATAAGTTATAATGTTTCACACATTTATTGTAAATTACCAAGTTCCAGCGTCTTTGGAGGGCCAAGAACAAGGAAGTGTGAGGTGGTCTGTGGGAGAAGGAGGATTGCTTGAGGAAGCCTTCCCCAGTCGGAGCTGCAAGTTAACTGTCAGGAGGGTGGGGAAGCGCATCCCAGGCAGAGGCCTGGCATGAGCAAGGGTCCTGAGGCAGGACACAGTAGAGCATCTTTGAACGACTTCTCGACCAGCTTCTTCAGCATCATCAGAAAGTCACAACCATCCCTCAGGACTTCCGGATCCTCACTTTCTCTCCCGGCCTGTCCCAAACAGTTTGCAGCCTGGACCACAAGCTCTGAGCACCGGAAGAGCCCAGGAGGGCTGGTTTGATTAGATCACTGTCAGCCAGGGACGGAGGTTAATTGCTATTCTCTTTGTGAGTCTGGCTTGGCCCAGCAGCTTTGCCCATGGCTGTTTTTGTGTGCCTGCGTGTGTGTGTGTGTGTGTGTGTGTGTGTGTGTGTCTGTGTGTCTGTGTGTCTGTGTGTCTGTAGGTCACTTTGGCCTCGGGCTGGGCAGAGGCCGAGGGGGCTCGGGGGAGGGTTGCCCAAGATTTTTCTGTGAGTTCTGAGCCTTGTCTTGTCTGGTGTGTAGCAAAGAGGAGTGCTTAACAAGCATTAAGGGACACAAATAATTCCCCTTTTCTCCTCTCCGCCTATTCTTCCCTCTCTCTTTTCTTGTAAATCCTGCTTCTTGCATGTGAATAGCGGAATGGCTTCATCTAGGACCTTTAATCAGATCCCTGGTAGGCTCTAGGAGGGCAAAGTGCCGGAGGGATTACCTTTTATTTTAGGTTTTTCTCCCCTAGTTTTGCCATTCCCCTCTTCCCCTCCCCTGGCTGTGTTTTCCTCCCTGGCGTTTGTTCTCAGCAGAAGTAAGTAAGGAAGGCTTAAAGCGCGGGGGAGGGGGGCTTACAAACTTAAGGGGATCGGGCCCTATTCAGCCGGGCTTGTCCACAGACTTTCTGCTTTTGTTCTCGGGCCATTCTTCAGCTGATTTCTTCACTCCAGCAAAAGCACTTTAATTCCCTTTTAGATACGGAGAATCCGTCCTCTTCCCCTCGCTGCCCCCTCCCTCTCTCCACCCCACACACCCCATTTCACTTTTTCAGACCCTTTATGCTTCGTCCTCATCCTCCCCAACAAAGACCTAACATCCTCGCAAAGTATTTCTTTCACCGAAGGGGGAAGCTCTGGAGAATCAGGGGGAGGGGAAGGGGAAGAGGGAGAAGAGGGAGCTTCTCTGGGACCAGACCCCCAAGCCAGGCCAGGGGAGACCCGTGGCTTAAGACTGCACCCCCTTGGTCTCAGCTTTGCCTTGGTTGGAGAAGAAAGGCTCTGATGCCAGCACGAGCGTGTGGAAGGAGACAATGTCTGAAGGTGTGTCTGTGTGGTTGTGACAGGAGGGATAGAGACATTAGAGACCTGGTGTGGGCTTTGTCAGCATTCCTGAAAGGGGCAGGAGGGGTCCCAGAGAAACGTCCGTGCAAGGAGACGATACAGGGGCCTTCAGTCTCCGTCAGAATCCCCGAGACCTCCTGGGTACATCCCAGCGGAGCATCCCGAGGGTACCAGAGGCGCTGGGTCTGGGGCCCTCGCTGGGGCTTTTCAGCAACCAGGAAAAGGTTTGAGACCTAGAGGAAAAGGGTTGGCTGCAAAATAGGAAAAGAAAACCCCCAACTCAAAATTAATAAGTGCTTGATTGCAAGCCTACACAACGCATTTTATGTCAACTGCCCTAATAGTTCAATTTGACATTCATAAAAATTTCATTGCATATAAAAACAATTTGCGGGGCAGGTTTTCTTTTTCTTTCCATTCATGACCTCCTTCCCTCTCCCTCCCTCTCACCTTGCTTCCCTCCTTCCCAATAACCTAATGAATACCTGTGAACCAGCCACCCATCCCAACACTAGAACGTGCTAGTAACTTCCACTGACTGCACACACTGATTCTAACGCCCTCCCTCCTTGCAAGAAGTAACCATCTTCCTAAATTTTTGTCTTTCTCTTTAAAAAATAGTCGTTATCACCCATTTATATTCCTAAACAAAGTCCCTCTTTAGTTTGAGTTGAGATTTTCTTACTCTACCAGCACCGGTGGAATGGCTGAGCCATCCTACCAAACCATCGATTCAGTGAGTTCCTTACAATCAATTTACAAAAGGAAAATGTGAAAAGTTTTTTCAAACATTTTTTTATAGCAAAACCAGCTCTAGGAAATGGGTGTGTTGTGCTTTTAGTGGGTTTGTTAATGATGCGGGGAGGAGCCTTCAAGGTAAGAATGTCTAAGTGCCTGTAAATCACTGAAAATGGTTCTGCCTCCAATCCTACTTTCATTAGGGGAGTAAGTGTATAGTCCATTACCAGCCTTGGCTTCCCCATCTATGAAATGGGAACAACAAATTAGCTCATCTTTTTATTGAAAACATAAAAAGTGAGAGCACGCGAGAGAAGCAATCTCACTGCCTAGCATCCTAGAAAGATAAAACGAGCTTTCCCATCTTCTCTTCTTTCTGTCTGAGGCTGAGAAAGATGAGTTTCTCTTCTTCAAAATGTCGACAAATCGGTGCAGGGCCATTTAAGGGAAAGTGGGCCGGGGCGATAATAGCCCAATTGGGAGTTTGAACGGCAGAAGGGCTGGCTCCCTCTCCGTGCCAGAGGATGGGCAATTACTGTGAGGCATTTTTCGGGCAAAATAGAAGGCAGAGAAATAGCAAGTAGGAGCCCCAATTATCGGGAGTCATTCTCAGGACGAAAAACACTGTCTCATTCTCCTGCAGCAAACTGTCGGCAAGACGTGGGGCGGTTAGAGTGGTTAGGAGAAGATGGTGGAGATTCAGCAGGGATAATGTCTGGCCTTTCTTAGTAGGGGTGGAGGAGGACGGATGGATGGATACTTTGAAAGCCGGTGTAGCTTGCTTCTCCCTCCTGGCTGCTGTGGGGCACAAGTATGGCATTTGATTCTCTGCATTGTTTCCATCTCCCACACCTTGCCCCAACACAAATAAATCAAAGGTTCTTTCCCTCTCTGTGCTTCTAGATAGGCAAACAAAAAGGACAGTGTGTCTCCAGCCACCACAAGGGCTTTAGGCAGTGGGGTGTTGGTAAAATATTTAACAGCCGGCTCTACAAAGAAACCCTGATTTGCAGAGTTTGTCAATTTCTTCAGTGTAAATATTCCCATCTGACATCACCAGATAGAGTTTGGAAGAGATAGGCAGTCGCATACCGTTATAGAGTAGTTCTACCACCCAGAAACAATAGATAGAAATAACCTCAGAAGCACAGATCATAGTAAAACTTAGACAAATAATCAGGATGTGGTGAGTTTGGAGTGTTTATTATCTTTGCTTTAATATGATTGATTTAATCGTAACCTTATTTAAGTTAATTTTTAATGGATGGTTGAACACCCGGCTTGCCAAATTCCTGTACATGTGCTGGTCGGCTCTTGGGAACCTGCTCGAGCCGGCTGCAGCTCACTGCCTGCTTGCAGAATATTCTCTGTTTGCTCAGGGCCCACACACTCCTGTGTGCTTGTCATTGCTACATGATGTCAATCAGCAAATTTATCACTTCGTGATAAAGGAAAATCAATAGGCACTTTCCACTCTTCTTCCTGAAAAACAGCCTTCCAGGGGACCCTGGGAGATTGTGTTTTCAGATCAGGAAAGTGGAGTTCACTGCATTCCCCTGCCTGGAGCTTATATTTTAGATTGCAAGACTGCGGCCTCATTCTATGCCCATGTGTTCATTCAATAGCAAACCATGAATGCCTACTGTGTGCCAGCCTCTGGGAGAGGGAGATGGTACGAACTCAGTTACAGGCATTCTTCCCTTTCCAGAGAACCATCAACTCAGGAGCAGATGGCTGGCAAGAAGGCAGCTTCAGCCTCCGTGGGTTCCCGCCCTTCTCTATGAATCGGGGTTCCTCAGAAAGCCTCCCTTTGAGGACTTGCACTTCCCTCTTGCATCTCCCATTTTCTAACAAGATTTCTTCCCTTTGATCCCTAGACTGTTCCTAAGTTAGCTGATAGACTTAAATATAAAAAATACTCCTACAACTTCATTGCAGAGCTACTGCTTGCTAACTATGAGATTGACACAGATTAGAAACCTGAGAAATACAAAGTGTTGGTGAGGACGTGGGGACACAGGAACCCAGCTGCATAGCACATTCTGGCATGACTTAGTCAGATTAAGTCTACAAATACTTCATGCCCCAGTAATTCTACTGCTGGGCATAGAGGACAGGTACATCCCTACTCAGGTCCCTCTTTCTTGCTTCCTGGGATCACCGAACCAATAAGGGTCTAGGATGGGCAGAGAGCAACGCTGATGGCTTTCTTTGCTTTCATCCACCTCCTGAATCTGTGTCACCTGCATAAAACCCATTGAATGAGAGAAAAGATAAATTTTCTAATTTTAATTTTTTATTTTTTTAGAGGTAGAGTCTCTCTGCTACCCAGGTTGGAGTGCAGTGGTGTGATCACAGTTCACTGCAGCCTCAACCTTCTGGGCTCAAGCAACCCTCCCAGCCCAGCCTCCCAAGTGACTGGGACTGAAGTTGTGCACCACCACACCTGGCTAATTAAAAACAAAACAAAACAAAACAAAAGACCTTTTTTTTTTTTTTTTTTTTTTGGTAGAGAGGGGTCTGGCTATGTTGCCTAGGCTGCTCTTAAACTCCTAGCCTCAAATGATCCTCCTGCCTTGGCCTCCCAAAGTGCTGAGATTTCAGGTCTGGCCACTGTGCCCAGCCCAAAAAGAATTGTTTTAGTTCCCTTTTAGCAACCATAATAAAATTTATTGAGCACTTACTATGTTACATGTGTTATCTCATGGAATCCTCACAATCATTCTAAGAAGGGGATATATGTTTCCTCCCAATTGAAAGTCAAGGAAACTGGGGCTCCGAGACCCATCATTTCTTGCCCAAGGTCACATAACCAGTAGGTGCTGGAGCCTCCTGGGGTATCAGCCCTTTCTGAACCTAGAGCCCATGGGCCCTTTCCCCTCACTTGTCAAATTGAGTTACAACTCTCTGTTTATGGGTTCTTGAGGGCACGATCTGGGTACGTTCACTGCCTAACCATAGTGTCTGGCATGCTATAGGTGCTCAATAAATGTTTTTTGTTTGTTTCTGAGACAGGGTCTTGCTCTGTTGCTCAGGCTGGAGTACAGTGGTGCAATAATAGCTCACTGCAGCCTCAACCTCCTGGGCTCAAGCAATCCTCCCACCTTTTGGAGTAGCTAAGACTATAGGTGTGTGCCACCACACCCAGCTCATTTTTGTTTATTTTTTGTAGAGATGAGGACTTGCTATGTTGCCCAAGCTAGTCTTGAACTCCTGACCTCAAGTGATCTGCCCACCTTGGTCTCCCAAAATGCTGGGATTACAGGCATGAGCCACTGTGCCTGGCCTCAATAAATATATGTGAAGTTAGCAAGGGATTGAAAGAGAACATTTTTCCTCATCTTGCTATTGGGAGGATTAAAGGAGATAATGGAAACAAAATACTTAACACGTGCTCAACAATTTTTTTTTTTAATTAGCTATATGATGGTCTTGATCTTCCTGCAGACTTATAAATAACCAGGTTTTTGGGAAAAGTCCCAAGCATAGGGAGTTGGGGATTTGGGGAGCAGAAGAAAATACAGTGTGAGGAAATTTTCAACACTGAATTGTTGAGCCCAGGAGCAAATGCACAAATCATGGACCCATACAAAATCAGGCCTGGCAACAAACATTCGAAAAAATGCTCAACATCACTAATGATCAGGGAAATGCAAATCAAAATCACAAGACACTAATACCTGGATGTCTGGTTCCTGGGCCACTTCTTACTGCCACCTGGTTGTCCCATGAGTATCATTTCTCTCCAGAGTGGGAGAATAACTTGCCTACCCCATCAGATTTTTCTCTGACTTCCTTCTCTACTTCCCTTTCAAGGGCTAGGGAAGAACCAGGCTCCTAAAATTTGACTTGAGCATCCATTGGTGAAGCTGCTTTCCTAGAAAAGAACTGGGTCCAGAGCCTCCCGAAAACTTGAGGACTCTGTGTAAAGGTGGAGCAGGGGCCATCCCTCCATGGGGACTGAGGCTGTCTTCATACGTGGCTTAGAGGTCTTATGGCTTCTTTGAGGTCACCTCTGGGCTGGTTGGAGCTCTGGGAGGAGTCAGAAGGCTGTTGGTGATAAAGAATACAAACTATGGCAGCAATTTGTCAAGGACACCCAACTCCTGCAAGGCTGCTGGTGGCAGCCTCTGGGGAGGAAGGCTGAGCACAAGGTGGTCGCCTAAACTGATGGGCACGGGGCAGCGAAGGGATGGAGGAGGGGGAATGATGGGGATGCAGGAAGTCAGTCCAGCTGCTGAGAGCATCTCTGTCCTCTCTGTGCCTCTCTTGCAGAAGGAAGGTCCTGTCGCCAGCCTTCCTTCTGTTCCTTGCATGCCCCAAGCTTTCTCCTGCTATGGGGTCTTTGTCCTGCGGTTCCTTCTGCCTAGAACACTGTCTTCCCAGATCATGGCAGGCTCCTTCGCATCATGTGAGTCTCTGCTCAAATGTTATTCTCTCAGATCAGTGAATCCAAAGTCATCTCCCAGTCAGTCACTTCCTAGAACATCCCCTTTCCATTTCCTTTGTAACTCTCAGCACTATCTGCAGGGAATTCCCTCATTTTTTGTGTGACTTTGGGCAGTTTCTTAACCTCTCTGTGTCAAATTTTTCTTATCTGTAAAATGGGCATATTAGTACCCATCGCATGAGACTGTAATGCTGATTAAGTGAGATGATGTATGTAAGGTGCTCCAAACACTGCCTGGTATGGAGTAAGCAGTAGAGAAGTGTTAACAATTATTGCTATTATTACTATTATTATTATTATTATTGTGTTTGATCCATTGTCCTCTATCCCCAACTAGAACATCATCTTAATGAGGACACATACTTTGTGTGTCCTGTATTCTAATGCCTGGTACAGGGCTTGGTTCATAGTAGGTGCCCAAGAAATATTTTCTGAGTGAATGAATGAATGAATGAATAAAAGTTCTAAAAGAAACTAAGCCACAGTTTTAATGAAACCAGGCAATGGATATTAAAAGCATTGGGGTTTGATTAGGCTCTTGGATACATACATGGAGGTAGGCACAGTGAAAGCAGGAAGCTGGGGCAACTCCAGATGCCTGTCCCTGGGGCTGGGCCCTTCTTTCAGGTAAGGAGGCAGGAGGAGGAAGGAGCTTTCAGGACATGGGGGGAGGTGCAATGTAGATTTAGAGGGGGTTCTGATGGGGCTGTAGGGTTCTCCTCAGTTCTAGGAGCATTTGCTGTCTCAGGTATGCAGTGGATCTATGATCTGGAAGGGACTCCAGAAGGAGAGGAGTGAACTCAGGAACCTCAGTTTATCCTCTGCCCACCTGCCATCTTGCAGAAGAGGAGGCTGAAGTCCAGCCCCAGGATTAACCCAGCATCCTGGCAGCAGGGTTGTGTCAGTCCTTCCCTGGCCCCACATCTCGGGTGTGTGCTTGGTCTTCGTGCAGCATTGGTACCTTCCTAGAATTGAGCTCCTCCCTTTTCACCCTGGCGGTGGGTAGTTTAGGGGTCTATTTAGAAGATGTGACCTGAGGCTCTATACAGGAAGCCCCGTGATCCCTGAAAGGTCAAACCTTGGACTCCTGGAAGACCTTCTCAAGTGCTGGAATCCATCTGCTGACATTTGCCCTCCGGGCCTTCACTGTGACCAGACCCCAGGAGACAGCAATGGGGCAGGGCCTGGAGGGGGAGGGGCCTGTGCCAGCCCAGGTCACAGGCAGTAATGGCGATGACCCCTCTGCTTCAAGTGACAACAGCAGCAACAGTAACAACATAACAGCACTGATTTAAATATTCATAATACTGGGCCAGGCATAGTGGCTCACATTTGTAATCCCAGCATTTTGGGAGGCTGAAGCAGGAGGATCACTTGAGCCCAGGAGTTCAAGGCCAGCCTGGGCAACATAGTGAGACTCCGTCTTTTAAAAATTTTAAAAATTAGTCAAGGTGTGGTGCTGCACACCTGTAGTCTCAGCTACTTAGGAGGCTGGGGTGGGAGGATTGCTGGAGCCCAGGAGGTCAAGGCTGTAGTGAGCAATGTTTGTGCCACTGCATTCCAGCCTGGGCAACAAAATAAGATCCTGTCTCAAAAAAAAAAAAAAAAAAAAAGGATATTTACTGAGCACTTACTCTGTGCCTGACACTGTCCTAAGGGCTTTAAAATATTACTCATTTATTTCTCACAAAGCATATGACATGTATGTTAGATAAGAGAATCGTGGCAAAGTCAAAGTTCCTGAATTGGATAATTACATGGTGGTGATGCTGTGATTAGGAAATGCGCCCTAAGAACTTCATGGTGAGGGGATACAAGGCTACCACTTGCAAATGGCTCAACAAAATGAAGTAGATAGGAACGCAGGTAGATGAACTGATATGGAGAACAAATGTGTCAAAATATTAGCAACCAGGGAATACAGATAAGAGTATGCAGATAAGAGTTCACGGATCCTGCAACTTTCTGATAGGTTTTTAAATTTTTTTAATAAAAAGGAAAACTAAAAATGTAAGGACAGCACTAATACTGTCCCCATTTTACAGATGGGGAAACTGAGGCACAGAGAAGTTAGCACCTATATTAGACAATGTAGAAATATCAGCTGTTTTATTATTTACATATGATGAGGCCAAGGCTCAGAGACACTCTGTAACCTGTCCACTGTCGCACAGCAAGAAAGTGAGTGAGTGACTTTGAAGGGTTCTATCTCTCTGACCTGCTAAGGTTACGTGGACCTCAGGCTGGCTTGGCTGGGGCAGGGGCGAGTGACTGGACTCTCCCCATGTCTTCAAATGAGGCCCCTAGTGTCCTCCCAGCCTTGTCGGGCCCCTTAAGACAGGGCGAATCTTTGTGGAGCCCCTTTCCTCCCTCCCTCCTTGCCCCTGCAGGAACCTCTCCTGGGAACCCTTGCAGCCCTCCCTGATCTCCCCCATCCTCTGTGCACCAGCAGCCCCATCGGAGGGGCTTGACAGGGTGGGGATATTTGCCAGCAAATACAAGCTATGTGTTAAACACTCCGCCAGCAGCTTCTCCACACCCGGCAATGTTTGCTCAGCAAACATCACTAATTTTCTGGTTTCTTGGGCTGTGCTGGAGCCCCCAGAGCAAAGCTTGTTGTTCATCAGCTCCGCTGACAGTTCCCTGTCCCCATGGCCACCAAACAGGCTCGGGGCGCAGAGTTGAGATCTCCTCCCAACACAAAGTCCCAAGAAGATCTGTGGGGAGAGAGAAGGCTTCTCTGGTTTTCTGGGACAGCATCTTTAACCGGAATTCCTCTAGTGCTGGGATTCTGGGATGTAGGAGAGGGGGCTTCAATTATTTCTTGACCTTGAGTGTGTTTGGGGAGTTCTTCTCCTCCCTTCTGGTCTCGGTCCCATCCATCCCCCAAGATTCAGGAAGCCAATTCATTCCAGTTCATATCCATCCATCCATCCATCCATCCATCCATCCATCCATCCATCCGGTATTTTTTGAGCATCCCTTGTGTGTCAGGGAGGGCTGGGTGCTGGTGAAACAGCAGTGCATATGACCAGCCTGACCAGCATGATTTCTTGCCTTCCTGAAGCTGATATAATAAAGCAGTTAGAGGCCGGACGCAGCGGCTCATGCCTGTAATCCCAGCACTTTAGGAGGCCAAGGTAGGCGGATCACCTAAGGTCAGGAGTTCAAGACTAGCCTTGCCAACGTGACAGAGGGAAACCCCGTCTCTATTAAAAGTACAAAAATTTACTGGGAGTGGTGGCGGGTGCCTGTAATCCCAGCTACTCAGGAGGCTGAGGCAGGAGAATTGCTTGAACCCAGGAGGCGGAAGTTGCAGTGAGCCGAGATCCACTGCACTCCAGCCTGGGTGACAGAGCAAGACTCTTTCTAATTAAAAAAAAAAAAAAAAAAAAGCAAAAAGAAAAAAAAGCAGTTAGTAAATAAATCAACAAGGCCATTCGAGAAGGTGAAGAAAACAAAACAGGGTGATAAAGCCAGTGCTGCTAGCAAAGGTGGCCAAGAAAGCCCTCCTGGAAGATGGGTTATGTGAGCTCAGCCAGTACAACTGACTTTTTTTCCCCCTCAGGCTCTGTATGGTTCAGCCTGGCACTGTTACAGGCCCTGTCTTTATTTAAAATGTTGATATCTTGTTCGTCATAGATTTTTAAAGTGTAAATACAATTTACATAACATAAAATCCATTCTGACCATTTCAAAGCGAACAATTCAGTGGCATCTAGTGTATTCACAATGTTGTGCAATCATCACCGCTATCTCACGGCAGACCATTTTCATCACCCAAAAAGGAACACCTTATCCACTCAGCAGTCACTCCCCAGTCCTCCTTCCCTCTCCCCTGACAATTGCTAATCTGCCTCTGTCTCTGCGCATTTGTCTATTGTGCAGTCATAGAAATGCAATCTGCGGTCCTTTTGAGTCTGGCTTCTGAGTGTAATGTCTTTGAGGTTCATCCATGTGGTAGCACGTGTCAGTGCTTCACTCCCTTTTATGGCTGAGTCATTTTCTTTTGCATGGATAGACCACATTTTGTTTATCTGTTTATCTGTTGCTGGACACATGGTTCATCATAATTTTTGTTGTGGTTTTTCATTTTGAGTTTTAAAAATATCACATCAAAATTGCATCGGTCTATGGAAGAGGGTTTCAGAGAGAAGGAAACCTGCATAAGGGCCTTGAGGGGGGATTATGAGCTTGAAATCATTTTGGGGGAGGGAGCTCCAGGCAGAGGGAACAGTCAGGGAAACCCCTGAGGCAGGAGTATGCTCTGGGCAGTGGAGGAGCAGCAAGAAGCCCAGACTGGCTGGAGAGGAGTGAGCCGAGGGAGACAGTGTAAGACTAGGCAGGGGTGGAGGGATACAGGTGAGGGTGACAGGTGGCTGGACCAGGTAAAGCTCTACAGGCCAGGGAAGGGAGTGTGGATTCCATTCTGAGTGTGAGGGAAGCCACTGGTTGGTTTTGAGTTGGTGAAATTATGCAATCTAGTTTCAGTTTGCAAAGCTCACTGGCTGCCCTGAGTAGGTGTGGAAAAACAGGAGGCAGGCAGGCTTGCTGAGGGATAGTGCCAGGCAAGGAGGTGAGAAACCATGGGGGGTGGGCTTGTACCAGGGTGGTGGTGATGGCAATGGACTTGGAGAGAGCTGTCAGCTGCCATATAGATTTTGAATGCATAGAGAGATGATCCATTCATCTATTCAGTTGGCAAGCAATTACTGGGCACTAACTATGTGCCTGGCAGTGCTAGATACTAGGAATATAGGCAAAAAAAACAGACAAGGACCCAGTCTTCATGGAGCTCACAGTCATTAAGCAAGTAATTACAGATATGCTCAGCTATGAAGGCCAAGGTGCAGGCATTTTGGCACTATCGATCTATGGCTGTTTCCGGAAATGGAATCCATCGCTCAGAGGAAGGCCCGCTGTGTCATTGGGAGATATGCCAAAGAAAATTCTGCTTCTCTCTGATGATGCGATCAACCAAGGAGTCATTCCCAGTGTCCTGCAACATGGCAGCATCCTTGGGATAAACACTTTGAAGGGGGAAACAACTGCTTTGGATGGTTGTGTTAAAAAAAGAACCCGGGACTGGGCGTGGTGGCACACGCCTGTATTCCTAGCACTTTGGGAGGCCAAAGTGGGTGGATTGCTTGAGCTCAGGAGTTTGAGGCCAGCCTGGGCAACATGGTGAAACCCTGTTGCTACAAAAAATACAAAAATTAGCTGGGTGTGGTGGCATGCACCTGTAGTCCCAGCTACTAAGGAGGCTGAGGTGGCAGGATCGCTTGAGCCCAAGAGGTTGAGGCTGCAGTGAGCTGTGATTGTGCCACTGCACTCCAGCCTGAGTGACAGAGTGAGACCCTGTCTCAATGAAACAAAACAAAACAAAACAACCAAAAAACAAAACACACACACACACAAACAAAAACCAGGACTCTCCACCCATCAGCTCCTCTCCCTCTCTGGTCTGTAGAGGAAATCTGGAGGCCTGCAGGGAAGCTGGAAGAGGCCCATTAGTTTCCACCAAGCCCCGTTCCCTCAGCTGTCTTCGGCCGCAGCCAGCTCCTCTGCAACCGATGATGAGTCATGGCAGGGGGCTGATTTGGAAGAAACGAGGCCAGGAGACCCCTCAGCTCTTGCACAGGAGACACCCCATTAATCTTTAACAAACATGAAGTTCCATGAGGCCGGGCCCTCAACTAATGAGGCCTGGTTTCCCAGGGACGCCCCCGGGGAAGAGGAATTAACCACCAGAGGTACCACAAGCAGGGAGTGGATCTTCTGAATGAGGGCGGGTTTTTCCCTAGACTTGCTCATCAGGGGCCACCCTGACAGTTCCCCCATAGACTCAGGCCATACATACCACTATTCTCTGAATATGCTTCTCTATAGACACTTCCTTTTAAAAACAGCCTTACGTAGGTGTGATTGACACGGAATAAATCGCGCTTATTTAACGTGTACAGCTGAGTAAGTTTTGATATATTATACAACCACGAAGCCATTGTCACAATCAAGGCAACAAACATATCCGTCACCTGCAAAAGTTTATTCTTTGTAATTCCTCCCTCTCATTCCTCTCTTCCATCCCCAGGCAACCACTGATCTGCTTTTTGTCACTACAGATGAGTTTGTGCATTTTCTAAGGTTTTATGTAAAAGGAATCATACTCCTTTTCTTTTTTTTTGGTCTGTCTTCTTTGCCTCAGCATAATGCTTTGGAGAATCATCAATGTTCATCATTGTTCATCCCATCAATAGTTCGTTTATTTTTATTTATTTTTAATTTATTTAAAATTTTATTATTATTGCTTAGAGATGGTCTTACTCTGTTGCCCAAGCTGAAGTACGGTGGTGCAACCACAGCTCACTGTAGCCTCCAATTCCTGGGCTCAAGCAATCATCCTGCCTCAGCCTCCTGAATAGCTGGGACTACAGGAGCACCCCATCTCGCCCAGCTAATTAAAAAAACAATTGTGTAGAGATGGGGTCTCACTATGTTGCCCAGGCTGATCTCAAACTCGTGCCCTCAAGTGATCCTGCTGCCTCAGCCTTCCAAAGTGCTGGGATTATGGGCATGAGTCACCACGCCTGGCCCATTCCTTTTTATGGAGGAGTAGTATTTTGTTGTATGGATATACCACCAGTTTGTTTATTGATTTCTGTGTATCCATCAGGACATTTGTACATTCATTCTCCTTTTCAAAAAATAAATGTATAATTTTAGAATAGTTTTAGACTTAGAAAGATTGTGAAGACAGTACAGAGACTTCCTATATAACCCCACTCAGTTTCCCTTGTTATTAACATCTTAAATGGTTCATTTGTCACAATTAATGAAACAATGTTGAAACACTGTTATCATTAACTAAAGTCCGTACTTCACTGAGATTGCCCCAGTTTTTACCCAATGTTCTTTTTCTGTCCCAGGATCCATCCAGGATCCCACGTTACATTTAGTTCTCACGTCTCCTGAGGCTCCTCTTGGCTGTGACAGTTTCTCAGGCTTTCCTTATTTTTGATGGCCTTGACAGTTTTGAAAAGTACTGCTCAGGTATCTGGTAGAATGTCCCTCAATTAGGGTTTGTCTGATGTTTTTCTAATGACTAGCCCAGGGCTATGGGCTTTAATGAGGAAGACCACAGAGCTGGATTGCCATTCTCATTACATCATATCAAGGGTATGTCCACTATCATCATGACATGCCATTGTTGGCACTAACCTTGATCACCTTCCTGAGGTTGTGTTTGTCAGGTTTCTCCACTCTAAAGTTACTCTTTTGCCACTCTTTCCATACAGTATTCTTCAAAAAGAAGTCACTATGTGCAGGCTGCTCTTAAGAAGCAGGGAATTGGCTAGGCATAGTGGCTAGAATCTGTAATCCCAGCACTTTGGGAGGCTGAGGCAAGAGAATCTTTTGAGCCCAGAAGTTTAAGACCAGCCTGGACAATGCAGTGAAACCCCATGTCTAAAAAAAAATTTAAAAAATCAACTGGGCATGGTGCTGTGCACCTGTAGTTCCAGCTCCTCTGGAGGCTGAGGCAGGAGGATCGCTTGAGCCTGGGAGGTTGAGGCTGCCAAGAGCTAAGATCACACCACTGAACTCTAGCCCGGGCAGCAAAGCAAGACCCTGTGTCAGGAAAAAAAAAAAAAAAAGAAAGAAGCAAGGAGTTATGCTTCACTTCCCTGAGGGCTGAGTATCTACATAAATTATTTGGAATTTTTCTGCATGGCGATTTGCCTTTTCTCACCCATTAATTTATTATTCAATCAGTTATTTGTTTATGTCAGTATGAACTCATAGATATTTATTTTATACTTTGGGTCATAATCCAATTCTACTCTATTAATTTTGTTGCTCAAATTGTTTCAGGTTTGGCCATTGGAAGCTCTTTCAGTTGGATACTGTATCACATTGACATGGTCTCATTATTCTTTCTGTGTGTGTGTGTGTGTGTGTGTGTGTGTGTGTGTCTGTGTCTGTGTTTGAGCACTTTATTACTTGCTGGCATGACAAGATGCTCCAAGCTCATTTTGTATATTTCCTTCCCCAACTCCAGAATGAGCCATTTCTCCAAGGAATCCTGGTTCCTTTTCTTGGAATAGTACTAAGCCAAGATCTGGGCACTAAACTGTGCTCATTGCTTCTGGGATGTTGTGTCAAGGCCCTGTTGGCTGACAGAGCAACGAAATGTAGGCATGCATACATCTCTCTCTCTCTCTCTTTTTTTTTTTTTTTTTTCTGAGACGGGGTCTTACTCTGTGGATGACGCTAGAGTCTAGTGGTGTGATCATAGCTCATTGCAACCTCAACCTTCTGGGCTTAAGTGATCCTCCTACCTCAGACTCCTGAGCAGCTGGGACTACAGGCATGCATCACCAGGTGTATAATAATCTACCTGGCTAATTTTTAAATTATTTTAGAGATGGGGTCTTACCGTGTTTCCCAGACTGGTCTTGAACTCCCAGGCTCAAGTGATCCTTCTGCGTTGGCCTCCCAAAGTGCTGGGATTACAGGCATGAGCCACTGTGGCAGTGTCTCTCTCTATTTTTATATGTATCTATCAGTATCTATATTAAGCTGAACAAGAGTTCACACTGATGTCACCAATGCTGATGTATAATACTTGGATCATTTAGCTTCCTCCCCTTGCTTATCTGAAACTTTTCACTCCGACAATGAGAATTCTGGCTCCCACCATCTGTCTTCCATTTGCTTAATTGTTTAATTCCAGTATACATGTATAGTGGTTTCAGAATTGTTAACCCATATGCTTGTGGGAAACAAGCTTATCAACTAGAATACTGTGCTTGCATACAGTTCCTTTTGCCTTTAGTTGTTTTTTTTTTTTTCCAGACAGGATCTCACTCTGTCACCTGGGCTGGAGTACAGGCATGATCATGGCTCACTGCAGTCTTGACCTCCCCAGGCTCAAGTGATCCTCCCACCTCAGCCTCCTGAGTACAGCCTCCTGAGTCTACAGGTGAGCGTCACCATGCCTGGCTAATTTTTCTATTTTTGTAGAGACAGTGTCTCATTATGTTGCCCAGTCTGGTCTCAAACTTCTGGGCTCAAGTAGTCCACCCATCTCAGCTTCCCAAAGTACTGGGATTACAGGCCTGAGCCACTGTGCCTGGCCCCATTTTGAGTTAACTTTTGTGAATCATATAAGGTCTGTGTCTTCCCTCTTCTTGTTATTATTGATTCATGTATTTATTTTTAGCATTTGGATGTTCAATTGTTCTAGCATTGTTTGTTGAAACAAATGATCTCTTCTTCACTGAATTGCCTGTACCATTGTAGAAAATCATTTGACTGTGTGTGTGTACAATCTACTTTCTTTAGAATTTAAATTTACTTTCAGAAGAAACTTTACAAACTTACCAGCATCTCTTGCCATAAATATAAGATTTTGAAAATAAAATAGAAATGGATATTATGGTTAAATACTCTGCTGTCTGCCATGATTTTGGGGCTGGGGCTGGCAGCATCATCACTGAGGGGAGGTGAGTGTGTGTGTTAGAGAGGTGTTCATGTGCGTCCGCTATCTCGTCCAACAATTCAACTCCTGGGTAGATATCCAAGAGAAATGAATGCTTATTTGCTTAAAACATGTACAAAAATATTTATAGTAGCCCAAATTCCACTAACAGGGGGATAAAACAACAAATTGTTGATGGAATGCTATATAATTATAATATTATGTATAAATAAGTATATATTACATATTACAGTATTATTGTATAATATAGTTATTACTGCATACTATATATGGTTTGACTGTGTCCCCACCCAAATCTCATTTTGAATTGTAGCTTCCTTAATTCCCATGTGTTGTTGGAGGGACCTGGTGAGAGGTAATTGAATCATGGGGGCAGTTCCCCCATGCTGTTCTCAGGGTAGTGGAAAAGTCTCACGAGATCTGATGGTTTTATAAGGGGAAATCCCTTTCACTTGGTTCTCATCCTCTTCTCTTGTCTGCCACCATGCGAGACGTGACTTTCACTTTCTGTGTGATGATTGTGAGGCCTCCCCAGCCACATGGAATTGTGAGTCCACTAAACCTTTTTCTTTTGCAAATTGAGTTTATCAGCAGTGTGAAAACAGACTAATACAATATATATAATGTATATATTACACTACAATATATACTATACTATATAGCATAACTTATAGCATATTGTATAATACCTATTATACTACAGTAAATATGTAGTAGTAATATAATAATATATAGTAATAAAAATGAATAAACTACTGATGCATATTGTATTAGGCTATTCTTGCATTGCTATAAATAAATACCAGAAACTGGATAATTTATAAAGAAAAGAGGTTTAATTAACTCGTGGTTCTGCAGGTTGTACAGGAAGCACAGTGCTGGCATCTGCTTGACTTCTAGGGAGGCCTCAGGAAGTTTACAGTCATGGCAGAAGGTGAGCAGTGAGCAGGCATGTCACATGGTGAAAGGAGGAGCAAGCGAGGGTGGGTCACTTTGAAATGACCAGATGTAGTGATAACTCACTATCAGGAAGACAGCACCAAGCCATGAGAGATCCACACCCATGATCCAAACACATTCTACTGGGCCCCAGCTCCAGCATGGGGGACTACAATTCAAATTGAGATGGGGGGGGGAAATACCCAAACTATATCACATACGAAATGGATTAATCTCAAAAACATTATACGAAGCTGAAGAAGCCAGAAACAGGAGTTCACCATGTATAATTCAATTTCAGTGAAGTTTTTTTTTTTTTTTTTTTGAGACGGAGTCTCGCTGTGTCTCCCAGGCTGGAGTGCAGTGGCGTGATCTCGGCTCACTGCAAGCTCCGCCTCCCGGGTTCACGCCATTCTCCCGCCTCAGCCTCCCAAGTAGCTGAGACTACAGGCGCCCGCCACCACGCCCGGCTAGTTTTTTGTATTTTTAGTAGAGACGGGGTTTCACCATGTTAGCCAGGATAGTCTCGATCTCCTGACCTCCTGATCCACCCGCCTCGGCCTCCCAAAGTGCTGGGATTACAGGCTTGAGCCACCGCGCCCGGCCTCAGTGAAGTTTTAGAACCAAAAAAAAACCAAGTCTACATTGATTGCCATTGGAACTGCACCTGGCAAGGCAGAACTTGAGACAGGAATGTGGCAGGCTGCTGGGTGGAGGTGGGATAGAGGGTGATGTAATAATAACAAGGGGGAACATTTACTGAGTGTGAACTCTGTGCCAGCCACTGTTTTTTAAGACCTTGTATGTATTAATTCATTTAATCTTCCCAGTAACTTCATGAGTGAGTACTGTCACTATCCGCATTTTACAGTGAAGGAAGCTGAGGCACTAGGAGGTCAGGCCACTTTCCCAAGGTCACACAGTGAAGTCAAGAAGAAGTAGGATTCACACATGGCCTATCAAGTTCCTGCATTTTTCCACTCATTGTGCTGCTTCTTGAAGAAGCAAAAGAGAGACTGTTGGGGTTTAGTGGCAGAAGATGGAGTTTTGGAGTCAACAAGCTCATTGGAGTCCTGACTGGGCCTCTTGCTACCTGTGTGATCTTACGCAAGCCTCTTAACTCAATTCCTCATGTGAACAATGGTGCTACCAGTCACTCCTACTATGTTGGATTTGGGGATGACACCCAGCATGTAGCCACAGCCCAAGGAATGGTAGTAAGAAAACAAATCATCTACATTTCTATAGCTATGCTGGGATTGCTTTTGGAGTTATAACTAGTGAGATTACTTCTCATTTTGTGGATGTGGAAACAGAGGCTCTGAGATGAGAAGGACTTTCCCAATTTCATCTGGCTGAAATTCACAGCTTCTGGCTCCTAGTGCAGTCTAGCACATCTCCAAGGGAAGTGTAGAAAACAGTGAGCCAGGAGGGGCTGCAGAGAATTCTCCCATGTCACTAATGTACCCTCTAAGATTTTCTAACAGGACAGCACAATAGAAACAGTAGCCATAGAATGAGGTAGGAGAGATGATGTCAGATGAATAAGAGGGGATATGGAGAGGTGTCTTTCATTCTTTGTTCACTTATTTATTCATTCCTATTTATTGGGTGCCACTGTCCAGGCATCAAGCCATAGACTGAGGAGGTAGTAATCCCTACCATCATGGAGCTTATGGTTTCGAGAGGGAAGTTACTCGAGCAATTATACAAGTAAATGTGAAATTCTAGCTGTGGCAAAGTGTCACAGAGGTGAGAAACACGATGCCATGCGCATCAAAAATAGGAGGGTTTGACGACTTGGTCGAGGAGATCAGGGACGGTTTCTTTGGGAAGGCAATACTTGAGCTAAAATCTGAGGGAAGAGTAAACCTGTGGAGTAGTCATCAGGATTGTTCATAAATATTTGATTCCTTCTCTTCGTCCAAGGACATGCATGGTAGGGTTGCACTTTCCTGCCCCATTGAACCCAAGAATGGTCATTGCTTCAACCAGTGAAATGTGAACAGAAGCAATGGCTCACTTCCAGGCAAAAGACCTCAGAGACAGTACACATTTTGCAATATTCTCTTTTTCCTCTATCATAGTTGCTAGCAATGTTTCAGATAGTGCTTGCCCAGGGGCCTGGATCCCAGAGTGCAAATGAGAGTAAAAATGCAGGGCAGAATGCCCTGCTAAACCATGACAAACATGGAAAGCGTACAACTAAAGGATGCAGTGATGAGTTTGCCATTCATTCAGCAAGTATTTAGAATGCCTACTGTGTCCCAGATACCAAGTCTAGCAGACTCATCCTAGATGGAATGACGAAGGGGCGGGTGGTATCTGAGCTAGGCTCTGAACAAGACATAGGATGTCAACTGCTTTAGAAGAAAGGCACTGGGGAAGGCATTTCAGGCAGGATAAATATCACTTGCAAAAGCGCAGGTATATGAAAACTATCAGCTTGTTGGAGAGACAGGTGGAGGAGTGCAAACTGAAGACAGAAAAGCAGGTGGGGCAAGGCCTTGAATGCCAAGCTAAAGAACTGGAGGCCTTTCATCTGAGAGCCATAGGGAGTCACTGAAAAAGTTTGAGCTTAGGACAGTCATCAGAGAAGCTGTTCTTGAGGAACTGGCTAGGACGCAATGCCCTATGATGGCAAGGGTCAGAGAGTACATATGGGAGCACATTTCAGGTTGGAGAACTGTTTGAAAACTGATTCTTATAAATTGCTCGGAGGAGAGAAATGTCCTAAAGGGCTGTGATCATTGACTTAAAATGTTCAAAAATCTCCAAGTGGGTGGGTGAGTGAGTGGGAATCATGGGTAGTCTAAGAGAGCAAAAGTGGGTTCAAAGATAGTGATGGCTGGAAGGTAGATTTGTTCCAGCAAGCCAAACTTCCTGACGATGATAGCAACTATATTCATTTTCTTTTGCTGGCCTAACAAATTACCATAAACGTAGCGGCGTAAAATGACACAAATAGATTTTCTCATAGTTCTGTAGGTCATAGTTCAGATGACCTTGGCAGGTCCCCTGCTTAGGGTTTCAAAAAGCCAGAATCAAGGTGTCATCAGTGCTGCATTCCTTCCTGGAGGCTCTAGAGGGGAATCCATTAATGTAGTTGGACAAATGCAGTTCCTTGCCATTGTAGGAGTGAGGTCCTCATTTCCTTGGTGGCTGTCCACTGAGGGATTGTATTTGCTCTTAGAGGTTGCTCACATTCCTTCCCATGCTTTCCATGTGCTCCCCACATCCCCTCCACCGCAAAAGCAGATGGCATTTTTCTCATGCTTCACCATGCTCAGGCAGGTGGAGACAAATTTGATTTCTTTTTTTGCCACATCTCCCTGACTCTAGCTAGAGAAAGTTCTCTGCTCTTAATTTGTCATATAATTAGATTATATCTACCATCTGAGTAATCCAGAATAATCTCCCTTTCTTAAGGGCGAAACTTTAATTATATCTGCAAAATTCCTTTTGCCATGTATTTACAGGTTCTGGAGAATAAGATGGGGGCATGATAGAATTTACTACAGCAACACAATAGGCTGCTTCAGGTTGGTAGTGAGCTCCCATTTCTGGATGGCAATAAGTATTCATTCATTCACCAAACATTCACTGGACACTTACTCTTTTTAATGTCATTCTGCTTAAATTCCATTGTGTATGTTATTAATATGGCTTCACCAACTTTGTTTTTGTTAGTATTTGCCTTGTACTTCATTTAATCCCTTTAGTTGTACACGTTCCGTCATTTCTTTAAACAACATATAGCTAATTTTGTATTTTATCTGACTTGAGAATCTCAATCTTTTAATGGATACATTTAGACCATTTACATTTATTGTAAGTTATGTGGTTATAATTATTTCTGTCATTTTATTTCTTATTTTCTGATTACTACACTTTATTATACTGTGGTATATGTGTGTGTGTTTCTGATTACTATACTTTTTATTTTCTCTTCCCCTTTTCCCTTCTCTGCTTTCTGTTGAATTGATTGAGATCACTGTTCCTTTTACTGCTTTGGAAATTATATATTGTATTTTTTTTTCCTTCTAGTGATTCTACAATAAAAAAATTCTTATTTGCTTGTGCTTATTTAACACCTATTCAGTGCCAGCCTAGTTGTAGTTATGCCTTCAGTTGGCAATTCCCTTTTGAGATTGTTGGAGAAGGAACTGCTACCTTTGGAAGAAAGAAAGAATGAGCTCTAGAGTCCTCTTGGCTTTAACATCTTAGGATTTTAAAAATCTGTAATTCTAAGATTTTAAAATTCAGTAATTCTCACACTCTCTACATTTTATTCTAATATTCTATTAGTTTAATATTCTAAAATTCTGTGGTTCCCTGTTCTTAACATAATTCTGAAATTTCAAGGACGTGAGACACCCTATATCTAGTACTTACAAAATTAATTAGTTTACTATTTTAGAATTTTTTAATTCTAAAGATTTACTTAGGTTTTAATTAAATTAGTAGTTCAAAATTACCTAGTTAAAACTAAGGTTTTAAAATTTTCTCTTTAAAACTGAAGGTTAAAAGGAGTTTCATTTTTAAAGCTTTCTCTAGTTCTAAAATTCTGTGGTTCTAAGTTTCCTATAAAGCTAGAATTTTAGAGTTTATTGGTCTAATATTTTAGATACGGAGTCTCACTCTGCCACACAGGATGGAAAGCAGTGGCATGATCTCTGTTCACTGCAACCTCTGCCTCCCTGGTTCAAGCGATTCTCCTGCCTCAGTCTCCCGAGTAGCTGGGACTACAGGCATGTGCCACCACGCCCAGCTATTTTTTGTATTTTTAGTAGAGACGGGTTTTCACCATGATGGCCAGGATTGTCTCTATCTCTTGACCTCGTGATCTGCCCGCCTTTGCCTCCCAGAGTGCTGGGATTACAGGGGTGAGCCACCATGCCTGGCTGAATTCTATAATTTTAGATGTTATTGTTGAGTCTTCTAAAATAATATGGTTCTAAATGTCTCTTGAGCTAGTTTTTAAAATTCTCTTGCTCCAAGAGTCTAAGATTCAATCTTAGGTCTCTTGCAGAATCTGCGTCTGGTCTCTGCCTAGGTCTCTTGCAGAATCTTGCAGAATCTCTGAGGAAGCTGAAGCCAATCAGTCTACCTTCCTCACACTTGATCCCAGTGCAACCAGCTTTGTCCCAGGTTCTCCTGGGGCTGACTAGTCCAGCTCTGGATTAAAGCCAGGCTCTGGCACCTGGCCCTGGAATAGTGTTTGAAGATCAGCAGTTTCATGTGGCTCCATCACAGGCCAGGTCTCCCTAAATGCAGTGAGGCCTGGTTCCCCTGGACCCATGAGCCCTCAGTATCATGGAGGTACTGAGCAATTTAATGAAGTGGCCAACATCTGGTTGATGATGGGTCCTTTACAGAGTATGACACAGGACCAATAAGTTGTGCTGAGAGTTGCTTAGATGGCAGGTTCTTGTACCTGTGTAGATGGAGATATGACATGTTTCTTCCACAGCCTTTCCACCTTTCCTATTTTGAAATACTGCCTGGAGCCAGTCCTTGCTAAAGGCCAATTTTCTTCTCCATCTACCTACAATTTATGGTCCTTCCAGATTGCTATCTTTGCTAGGTAATAGAGATGAGTGAACAAGGTAGGTGATCATCTTGGAGCAAATAGAGAAGTCAAAGCAATTTCTTCTCATCCTACCAGTTTCTTCCTTCACATTCCTTACATCTCTTGGAGAAAGCATATCAGGCAGGAGTTTTTCAGTTGCAAAATCAGGAACCCCACTCTATCAGTTAGAATTATACTTCCTTGAAATGCAAATACAGTAGCTTAAATAAGCAAAGTGTTTATTTTTTGTAAGTATTAAGAAATCCAAAGATAGGCATTGCATTTGTAATTCAGGCAGGAAAAAGGCAAAAGGGCGAAGAGCTTTCTTTTAGGGTCTTGTCTTTTTATTTGAGAATGACATTTCTCCCAAGGAGTCATTACCCAGAACTGGGTCACATGGCCCCTTAGAGGTACAAAAAGTACAAACAAGTGTTTCAGACAGCTGCATTGCTATACGAAATGCCAATAGCATTGGAAAGGGAAAATGAATTCTGATAGGTGACCAGCAGCATCTGCCACACCAATTAAAACTTATGTAACTGGAAAACAACTCTGGGTATATGCAGGCTTCAGGCATAGCTGGATCCAGGGGTTCAATGTTGCTAGATATAGTGGTTACTCTTTGTGGCTCCATTCTTGGTGGCAAAATGGCTCACAGGCTGGGTATGAACCCAGTACTATAATCCCAGCACTTCGGGAGGCCAAGGCTGGAGGATCACTTGAGCCTAGAAGTTCAAGACCAGCCTGGGTAACATAGGGAGACCCCATCTTTGTTTTAAAATAAAATAGAACAACAACAACAAACAATAACAACAAAAATGGCTACCAGAAGCTGCAAACTGACATTACATTAGTTTAGCAATCCCAGGAATTGAGAACACTCTTTTTTTTTCTCTCTCTCTCTCTCTGATAGTTCCAGCAAAAAGTCTAGACTTGTCTCATTGTCCTGGCTTGGATCACATGTCCATCCCTGGATAATCCATTATGCCTGGGGACAGAGCTTGTGGTAGAAAATATACTCTGATTGGCCACGGTTGGGCAATGTCTCTCCCTTGGAGCTTCAGGGTAGGGTCAGCCTCATTGAAAACATAAGGACTGAGACCAGGTGAGGACCAAGCACCACAAAGGAGAAGGGATATTGGGCAGGTAAAAGTCACTAGTTCCCACTCGGGCATGTTCATGTGCTTTCTTCATTACACCAAGTCAGCATCAACAGAGGATCAGCCAAGTTATTGGACCTTGAGTCACAAGTCACAAGGTTTGGGTTTCATTCATTCATTCATTCATTCATTCATTCACCCATTCATTCATGTATCAAATAGTCCTTACATTTCCTGTGTGATTCAAGCTGGCCACACTCCTTTCCAATGGCTTCAGTGTCCCTTCTGGCATAGGAGTAGATATTCCCATAAAATCCCATAATTTTTAAAAGTGTGAACCCCAGCTCAGACACTTTTGTTTCATTCCAGGTTCTGCCACCTCTTTGACCTTGGGCAAGTCACTCCCCCATTTGGATCTAAGTTTTCCCAATGTCCATAATTCCACCTACTTATTGGTTGTTTTGAAGAGGGTGAATGAGATCATGAATATGACGCACGTACCTGGGTCCTGGGCTATAGTTAGCATTTCCTATCTGGTGGCTATCATCATCATCATCAGCAGCAGCAGCAGCAGCATCATCAGCAGCAGCATCAACATTGTTACCTGTCTCAGGACCCTGGCCAGGAATACTTTCATAGAATTGCAAAGCATCTCAATCAAAAACAAACCACCAAACACCAAAGTTCAGTACCCCCTGTCTACCCCTTGTCCTTCCCCAATCACCCCCTTTTACGTTTTTCCTGGGCCAAGAAAAGAGTCTCCCTGTCCTAGGAGCTCTGGGGACGGTACGCTGACCCCTTCTTTAAATTCATCTCCCTCAGTATTCCAGGCCCGTCCCTGTTGGAAAAAATGACTCTCACAAAAGATCCCTCAGCAGCAATTATCTAAATGGGAGGCTGCGAGGGGGAGAACCATTTAGAATCCACTTCATTGCAGGATTAGCTAATTAATTAACGGTTTCACTGACAACTCGTTGGAGAAGTGTATGTTAAACAGGAGCACAGTGGGGCGTGATTTATAGACTCTGACACCCCCCCACCATCCCTGGCCTCTCCACCCGGGCTCCCTCCTTCCCATCCACCCCACAGCCCCTACCCTTCTGCTCACCCCCAGAGCAGGGAAACCTGTGGGGACCCTCTTACAAGCTCCCTCTGGAGTTCCAGGTCTGGGCTGCTGGCCGAGGGGGACCCTGTGGAGATGACAGAAGGGCAACTGACGAGGGGGTAGGCTGGGGAGACAGGAGACAATGAAGAGATAACAAGAGGGCTGAGGCCCCAGGGGTGGCTGCATCTGCCCCTTGCCCCCAGCCCAGAGCCCCTCCATCTGTACCCATCCCGGCACGTGGGGCCCTGTAGGCACCTGCTGGCCGCTGCTGTTTCCTTGCTCCTAGAGTTCAGGGCTTTCCAGAGCCCCACTCACTCTCTGCTTGGAAGAGACAGCACTGTTCGGGGAGCCCAGAGACTTGGCTTTGCCTTTCTTTTGGGAAGGGGGTTTTCAGAAGACGTAAACTAGACTAGGAACTAACGGCAGGATGTCAAAACAGGGCGAGGAAAAGGAGAAGCCAGAAGTGAGGACGATGGACAAGAAGCCAGTGGGAACATCCTGGACGAGGGTTTCTCAAAATACACCCCATGGGCCACCTGCATCAACATCAATGCGGTGGCACATGAAACACACAAATGTCTGACCCAGACAGATTTCATAGCAGCCCAATATCAAACCCTGGTATGAGGGCTGGGTATCTGACTTTTAACACCCTGATTCTGAATGCCATGGATGTTTAGGAGCCTGACTTAGGGCCAGGTGCGGTGGCTCACACCTATAATCTCAGCGCTTTGGGAGGCCGAGGTGGGTGGATCACTTGAGGCCAGGAGTTCGAGACCAGCCTGGCCAACATGGTGAAACCCTGTCTCTATTGGGGGAAAAAAAAAATAGCAAAAGAAATCAGCCAGGTGTGGCAAAGTGTGCCAGTAATCCCAGCTACTTGGGAGGCTGAGGCAGGAGAATCAGTTGAACCCAGGAGGCAAAGGTTGCAGTGAGCTGAGATCACAACATTGCACTCCAGCCTGGGGGCCAACAGAGTAAGACTCCATCCCAAAAAAAAAAAAAAAAAAAAAAAAAAAAAAAAAAAGCCTGACTTAGAAGCTTGCTAAAGGAAAACAACAAATTTGCTGTATACTGAGAGCCCACAGCAAGGCAGAGCCTGCATTCCAGCTTTGGATCCTTTCTGCTACCAATGAGGTTCTAATTTCAGTTTCAGGGGAGCTGGGGGGAATATGGGAGCCCCGAGGCTGCAAACAAAACGTTCTTAATGTAGACAAGTATTTTTCTGGGGAGAGGGTCTGGAGCTTACATAATGCTTAAAGGGGAACATAACCCCAGATAAGGTTAAGCATCTTCCAGTTAGCTTCTCTGAGCTTCAATTTCTTTGGCTGCGATTCTAGAAGAATCACCTCCATCTCACACACCATGGGGGAATGTGAGCAAAAACACCAGCAGAGATATACATGCTCTCCGACGCAAGGCATGAGGTGCCTCAAAAGGGATCCTCTCACCCTATCCTTGGAAGATCCCATTTCTCAGTTATTAGGGGTTTGGTCAGCAGTACCTGAGAGAGGAAAAGGAGGAGGGAACCTGGGCTGAGTCATGTCACCTGGGGAAATTCTCCAAGGAGGAATGCATCACAGGGGAATGAATGGGAATCACCTTGCTAGGGACTCCCAGGGACAAGGGTGGATGGGAGAAAAGGGGCCACACCTGCCAGAGCCCAGCATCGAGGCATCTGGAAGGGAAGGAAAGGAATTCATGGTGCCCTATGCATCTCCATTTTATAGATGTGTAAACAGAGGCATTACGAGATTAAGTGATAAAGCCAGTAAATAATGGAGTTCCATAAATGTTTGATATATTATAAACATTCAGCGAATGCTTGAATATCATAAAATATATATCAGAAGATTAGAATAGTTTCTGGCACATAGTAAGGGCTCAGTAAATGTTATTATTATGCATCATGTTTACCTATATGCATAGACCCCACTAGATGGCTGACCCATTTACTGGTCACAATGGCCTCCTAAGGTATCTAGTGTAACGTTCTCCACTGCATAGGCAGGAAACTGAGAAGGTAGGGGACTGACTCTCTTCTAAGGTGGCACAGCCTAACCTTGGTGGAGCCTGTCTGAGTGTTTCTCTCTATGTGAAAGGACAGGTTAAGGGTCCCAGCCTGGCCTCATTGGGCACCCCAGAACCCATAGACCAGAACTGTGCTGCCAGGGCTGACATTGTGTGACCTTGAGGCCAGCTTCTCTGCGTGTCATCTGTGAGACCCCTTCCAGTCCTCTGGTTTTGAGCTTTTTTTTTTTTTTTTTTTTTTTTTTGGAGACGGAGTCTTGCTCTGTAGCCCAGGCTGGAGTACAATGGTGCCATCTTGGCTCACTGAAACCTCCGCCTCCCGGGTTCAAGCGATTCTCCTGCCTCAGTCTCACGAATAGCTGGGATTACAGGCATGTGCCACCATGCCTGGCTAATTTTTGTATTTTTTAGTAGAGACGGCGTTTCACCATGTTGGCCAGGCTGGTCTCGAACTCCTGACCTCAAGTGATCCACCTGCCTCGGCCTCCCAAAGTGCTGGGATTCGAGGTATGAGCCACCGTACCCGGCAAGCATTTTATATAAATACATATATATACACACACATATATACACACATACACACACACATACCTACATGCATATTATACATATACATTCGTTTTTCTTTTTTAATATATGAGAAGGGATCTCACTATGTTTCCCAGGCTGGTCTTGAACTCCTGGGCTCAAAGTAATCCTCCTACCTCAGCCTCCCAAGTAGGGGACTACAGGTGCTTGCCACCATGCTCAGCTGTTCTGCTGTTCTTCACTTGATCTTAGCCAAAAGGCCAAGAAGCGATTTTGCTGCTGTTCTTGTTGTAGAGAAGGGGGTCTCACTATGTTGCTCAGGCTGGTCTCAAACTCCTGGGCTCAAGCCATCCTCCCACCTCGGCCTCCCAAAGTGTTGGGATTACAGGCCTGGGCCACAGGCTTGAGCGCCCGGCGCCGGGTGCACCCTCTGGTTGTCCGGTGGGGAGGTGGAGCTCAGAGAAGTCCGGGCACTTGGCCCAGGTCACACAGCACATCAGGGCAAGCGGAGGAGAACCTTGACCTCCTGCCCTCCCCTCCTCCCCAGCTCCCACCACCCCACCCCCACCCCTTCCCCAGCTCGAGTTCAAGGACGCAGAGGACGGGAGGGGGTTAAAGCCCATTCAAACGCGCAGCGCCCCCCGCCCCCGGCTCGCCCCCCACTCCCCGCCGGCCGCCCGCATCTGGGCGCGCAGAGGAACAGATTTCGCGTTTCACACAGCGCACAATGGCCGCCCTCAAAGGCGCGCCGCCCGCATTGTTCGGCCCGGCGCCCGCGCGTCCTACCTCCGCGCGCGAATTAACCCCCGTCACCCCGCCATTGTCGCCGCGCACTTCGGGGCCGGCCACAAAGGCGCCAGAAAACCCTGCCGTGTTCGGAAGGGTGGAGGGGTGGGGGGTTGGGGGGGTGGGGGGAGGGAAGCAACAGGGACTGGAGGGAAGGGGGCACTGGAGGGATGGGGAGGGCTTGGAGGGGAGGGAGGCCACCGGGGAGAGGGGGCGGACGCAAACTGGATGGGGGAGCCTGGAGCAGGGCGTGGGGGCGCAGGCTAGGAGAGGGGGCGCTGGGAGTAGGCGGATGGGAGGGAAGAAGGGGGTGCACAGGCTGGGAGGGGTGGGGGGCTCTTACTGGCTAGAAGGGCTGTCGGGGGCGCCAGCTAGCTGCAGGGCGGAGGGGCTTGGAGGCTGCCTGTCCACCCCTCTGTCTTCGGGTCTCTGATTAGCCTCCTTTATCTGTTCTGTCTCTGGCTTCTCTGTCTCTTCCTCCGATCATCTCTCTCTGTCTTCTTTCTCTTGCTGTCTCTATCTCTGTGTCTATTTTTTCTTTACCTCTGGTTCTTCCTCGCTTTCTCTCTCTGCCTCTGATTATTTGTCTCTCTCCCTCTCTCTCTCTCTCTGTATCTATTTCTTCTTCTCCTTTCTTTCTTTTTTAATTTAGGGGCTTGCACACACACGCGCGCGCACACACGCGCCTTTCACTTGCTCCTCCATGGTGGCAGAAATCAGACCCATTGTACAGATGGGGAAGCTGAGGTTCAAAAGATACACCCACCCAGGGCCACACTGTGATTAGAGGCCCTCTGACTCCTGGGCCTTTGCACCCATCTATAGGAGGATGGCCAGACCTGGTTGGTGAAATTGAAGTACCCCCCCTACCACTCAAGGTCATCACCTTCCCCAAAGACGAGGCCACAGCTGCATTTGAATCCTCTTCCAGTGCTGGCAAATTACCTTCTGCATTTAGCCTGAGTTACTCATACAGCAAAGTGCCCTCAGGCCCCAGACTCTGGGCCTGGCTGGGGAAAACGAATAATGCCCATGCCCAGGCAGTATTTGCCATATGCCGGGCAGCATTCTAGGGAATGTTTAACTAATTTTCGTATCTACTTTAAGAGGTTACTGATGTTATCCCCATTTTTCAGATGGGAAAACTGAGGTACAGAGTGTTTAAGTAACTTGCCAAGCTTACACAAAGCTGGTGGTTTATACTGATGGCATAAACAAGGTAGATTTGGTTCTAATATGTATGTGTATATATTTATAGGGACAAATATAGATACATATGTATATGTGTGTGATATATATGTAAATATCTCTATAGATGGATATAGACATATTCGTGTGTGTGTTAGTATTGTTATTGTTATTGTAGTCACAGTTTTTAGGCTTAATCTGTTTGAAAAATGGACTGATTCTTGAGCACGTTTCTGTTCCTCTAAGGCTTTGTGATCTTTTTCCCTACAGGGGCATTGGGAATCTGGGGAATGGACCTGTAGGGCCCTGTAGACTTTGTATTTTTCCACCTCTTGAGCTGATGAGCAGCTAAGAGAAGCGTCTCTTCTCCATTTCCCCAACCATGCCGGCTCCAAGTGCCCCCTAGGCCAGGCCCTTGAAGAAAAAATCAAACCCTAAATTTGAAGGTCACTGAAGCTGTCCCTCCACTCCCTGTCAATTTACTAAGAGAGGGCTAGAGGAAAAGTAACCCCTTCACAACAACGTCCAGAGATGTGTGTGTGGCCCTTGGTCATGAACCAAAATGGTTCTATTATCTCATGTAATCCTTATAACAACAAGAGAAGACAGGTGCTATTAGGATTTCAAAAAACAGGTCTACTCTAAGCCCCTGACTGATGAGGATCTCTAGGTGACTTCTCTGTTCTCTGCCCTCTGCTCATGCCAGTATCAGTGAAGCATAATGGGAAGTTACCTACTGCGTCCTAATAAGTCGATTTACCAGTCTGTAAAATGGGCATAATGTTGCTGCTTCTCCCTGGGGCCTTGTGAGGATTAAATGTGGGGAAGCAGGTGCTTCAAGAAAGTGTAGTTTGGACTGTGTTCTCTCCTTCTCTCACCATCTTTCTCTGTCCTACCCCTCATCTGCTTGTTCCTCCCAGTATCACCCATCCATCCCTTCCTCCACCCCTGCCCCCCAGCTCCCCGAGTCTATATTCATAAAAATAACTAAGTTGACCAAGTGTGACCTGCAGCATCCTGGGACATTCTTCCTTTCTGGCTGGTGCCTTGGGTCTCCTGGACAGGCAGGTCCCTATGTCCCCCAGTCCCCCGTCTCGGGGACAGCTTGGTGGGACCTCAACTCACTGTCCCCTGCTCAGCTGTGGATGCCCTTCTGACTGCCCTCACCCCTCACTTGACTCTGGTCCCCCAGTGCACACAGCTGGGATGTTGGCTGGAGCCTTCTACTAGGCTGGAGCGGGGTGATGTGGAGGCGGGGGACAGCCAGCCAATGTGGCTGCACAGCGTCCTCCCCCTGGAGAGAGAAAGCCCCCAGCCAGGCCTGCTGTGGGTTAGATAAGGAGCGCAAGCCACACTGCTTGTCCTCTTTTTTGTAATCTCCTCCACCTCCACCCCTCCCTGCCACCGACTCCCCGACTTTTTTTTATGTCATCTTTATGGCTTTGGAATGATCTGGGCTGACACTGCATTCACTTAGCCAAGGGCAGGTGGGGTGGCAGGAGGCAACTTACTCCTACGTGTATATATTCGTGGGGACCGATAAGGGAGTAGCCCCACCCTCTCCTCCCTAGTGGGGAAGAGAGAATGAGACTGGCTGGAGGAGAGGTTGGGGACGTGGTGACAACCAGTTCACGGCAGAAAACAGATTTTGAACAGCAGAAACCCTGCAGTGGCAGAGACCAGCTCTCAGGGAGCTGTGGCCAAACCTCTGATGGGAAGAATCATTTAAGGTCGAAAGAAGCACTGATTGGCAAAGGAACTGAGTTTTTAAACTTATATTCCCTGCCCTTCCCTTCCCTTCCCTTCCCTTCCCTTCCCTTCCATTCCCATCTTCTTTAGATGGAGTCTGTCTATGTTGCCCAGGCTGAACTCGAACTCCTGGGCTCAAGTGATCCTCCTGCCTCGGCCTCCAGAGTAGCTCTGCCCAACTCGATGAACTGAATTTTATCTCTAAATATTCTTTTCTTCCTTCCTCCCTCCCTTGCTCCTTCCTTTCCTTCCCCCTCCCTCCCTCCCTTCCTCCCTCCCTCCCTTCCTTCCTTCCTTCCTTCCTTCCTTCCTTCCTTCCTTCCTTCCTTCCTTCCTTCCTTCCTTCCTTCCTTCCCTCCCTCCCTCTCTCCTCTCTCCTTCCTGCCTTCTCCCCTCCCTTCCTCCCTCCCTCCCTCCTTCCTTCCTTCCTCTTCATTCCTTCTTTCCTTCCCTTCCTCCCTTCCTTCCTTCCTCCTCTTCCTTCCTCCCCTTCCTCCCTCCTTCCTTCTTTCCCTTCTTCCTCCCTCCCATCCTCAAGCAATAGACCTTGAGTTTCAGACATGGTTTTAGTTGTTACCTGGTTCAAGCCTGGCCTGGCTTTTGCAGGCTGTGTGACACTGGGTAAGTGGCTTCATCTGTCCGAGCCTCAGTTTCCCGATCTGTAAAATGGAGACAGTAGCAGAGCCCACTTCATTCTGTCTTACGCGAACTAGATGAAGAAATTAATGAAAGTGCTTGGCACATAGTAAGGGCGGAATCATTGCTACCTGTTATTTTCCTAAATTATTATTTATTGTGTGCATCTCATGTACCAGTGGGGCACAGAGACGAATCGCACAGCCTGTGCCCCCAAAGGTGCTCACTGACATGACAGCTCTCATAAGCAACCCCAAATTATGTTTTTAAAATAGTATTTTATGTCTGGGCAGGAATACAGATACATTCACAGCGCTCAAAAGAAAAGTGATACTGAACTTATGAAGCAGATAAATTAGGGGTGATTATTCTCATCACAAAAGGATACACTACAGGGATTCTTTAAGTGGTAAGTCCTCTAATACTGGAAGCGTGGAAGTCTTAGCTGGAGCTCTCTCTGCCCTGGCTCCCCCACAGAGCAGTTAATGGTGGTGAAATGAGAGAGCCTGGCCTGAGACAGGAACTCCGAATTTGCACCTCATCACTGACTGGTCAGGCAGCCTGCGGCAGGCAGTGTCCCCTCTCGGACTTTCAGTTTCCCCTGATGACTGGACGACTGGATGGGATCGTATCTCTGCAGTGTCCCCGTCCCCATCTGAGCCCAGATGACAGCTTCCCTACCGGACTCTCTGCTTCCACTCCTCCCCCAATCCCTTCTTCATATCACAGCTGCAGGGATCTTCTAAAAGCCCAAATCAGGTTCCCCTACATAAAGCCCTCCAGTGGCTCCCCTTACCCTCAGGACCTTACCCTTCCTTGCAGCCCAGCTCATCTCATCTGCTCCCCTTTCCACCTTGCTCCTGCACCTCCAGCCACCCCCGTGCATTCCTACCCCAGGGTCTTTGCATTTGCTGGTCCTTACTGGAACTTTGCCTCAGGCCCCTTGGCTCTTTTCTTGTTACTAAGTTTCCGGTTGAAATGTCACCGTCTCAGGATCCCTCATCTAATAGACATCTAGTACTCACTGGATCATTTTTGTTTTATCTTTATTATCTTAATTGTACTTGGCACCGATATAATCATGTGTCTTTGCTTATTTAATGTCTTTCCTCTCCCAAGAATGTCAGCCAAGGACAGAGACTGGGTCTGTCTTCACTGTTGGCTTCTCAGCACCTTACCTGGGACCTGGCGCTTAGGAGGGGCTCAGCAGGTGTGTGCTGAAGTCATCATTGGACTTCGATGTTTCAATATGCTCGGTTTAGGTGTGTTTAAGTTTTGTGCAAAGGAAGGAGTGATTGGTTTCCTAACTTTTGGAAAGTAAAGATGGTGTGAATCCAGTCATATAGGAAAGTCTCCCTGATGCACCTGCGGTCAGGCTCGTGCTGTCTTGGGTCGAAAGCAAAGGAGTGGACTCAGAACCAGCCCCAAGGGGACACGTTACCTTTGGGTGCAAATAGCATAAGGATCAGGGGCTGCTCGCCACAGATACTGTGATGGAAAAGGTCACCAGCAACTGGCCTGCATGGTTTCCACATCTTGGCCACGTGGTTCTTTAATTATTTTTATTTTCATTTATTTGTTTTGAGACAGGTTCTTTCTCTGTCACCCAGGCTGGAGTGTAGTGACTCAATCATGGCTCACTGTGGCCTCGAACTCCTAGACTCAAGTGGTCCTGCCACCTCAGCCTCCCAAGTAGATGGAACTACAGGTATGTGCCATCACACCTAGCTAAGGTTTTTTAATTTTTATTTTAAAAATTATTATTATTATTATTATTACTGTATCGTTTGTAGAGATGACGTTTCACCATCTTGCCAGGCTGGACTCGAACTCCTGGGCTTAAGGGATCCACCTGCCTCAGCCTCCCAAAGTGCTGGAGTTACAGGCATGAGCCACCACTCCCAGCCTTTATTTTTATTTTTTTGTAGAGACAAGTTCTCACAATGTTGCCCAGGCTTGTCTTGAACTCCTGGCCTCAAATGATCCTCCTGCTTCAGCCTCCTGAGTTGTTGGGATTACAGGCGTGAACCACCACACCCAGCCTGGCCACATGGTTCTGTGGGTGACTTTAGTCAACCAAGACAGCAGCAATGCAAAACAAAATGAAGGTGCTCAGAGAGACACATGGGACATGCTGAGGAGCCCTGAAGGAAGGGGAGAATAATTCTGCTGGGAGAGATCTGGAAGGATGAGGCTGGAGTGAGATGGAATGGTGCAATAGCAGGCAGGGGATTGGGCTTGCTGGTACCTGGTTCGGGGAGGGGAGGCTGGGTCTTTTCTTTCAGACTCCTTTTGTTTGGAATTGATTCTGATGCTCTTAAAAGATGGTTCACCTGATCCCCTTGAAATGATCATACTGAAGTACGTGCCAGAGGGGACCAATAGTTGCAAGAACTTACCATGTGCTGGACCTACATAAAATATTTTACTTGTGCTGTTTGACCTAATCTTCACATTGGCTGATGCCAGCCAAGTGATTGTATCCTCGTTTCAGGGATTCGGAAACAGGCCCAGAGAGGTTGTGACTTTTCTAAGCACACACAGCAAATAAACGCTGAGACTGGAATTTGAACTCAAGTCTGCCTGGTTTTGGAGCCAGTGCTTGCTGGAGACATCAAGATGTCTCCTGAATTCAGGAAGGGAGGAAGGGTGATGCTGGGTGCTGTGAGAGCAGGGATAAGATTTAGGAGCAGAAGGTACAATGAAGAGGGGGTCATAGGTGGGGGTTCAGAGGTGGAAGGGAAGAACGTTCTGGTCCCAGAGAAGACTCCTGCCTGCCAGCTCCCAGCCCCACTCCACCCAGCCCTCTCTGCCCCTGGCCTGGAGCAGCCCCGGGTGGGGGACGTGGGGAGGAGAACTAAGCATCATGTAATTGCCCTGGCTCTTCTGTGAAATTTGTTTCGGGACACATTAGTTCCAGTGAATTTAGCCGAACAGCGGGGAGCCCTGAGAAATGATTTGCAATTAGCCGCGGCCCCCCATTGGGATGCGAGGCTTGGGCACTGAGTGGGGAATGGCCAAGGGGGTGCAGCCGCCACCCAGTGCCCGTGGAAATGCCAGCAAGCAGGCAGGAGTGGCTGAACTGGTGAGTTTCAGACCTGACATCTCTCTAAGCCTGGTGGAGGCTGACAGGGGATGAAGTAGAAACATTTGACCCCCAAACTGTCAAGGCCAAGACTTAGCCAGGCCAGGGGGGCGTTCGAAATGATCAAATCCAATTCTCCTGCTTTGCAGAGGGGGTGCAGGAGGTGGGCATTGCACATGTTCGCCTCTGTAGGGATGGCTCCTGGAGCATCTCCTTGTAATCACTGTGCCCCTCTGTGTCCCCAGCACTGTGCCGGGCATTTCTCTCATCATAAATCCTCCCCAACTCTCAGGGAAGCAGGGAGATGATGCCCATTTTGCGGGGAGGGAAATGGATGCCCAGAGAGATGAAGGGGCTCTTGCCAGGTTAGCTGGAATGTGGCAGGAGGAGGACTTGAACCCAGTTCTCTTGGACTCTCTGCATCGTTACACCTGCTTCCTATCACGGCCTCTAAGGGGAGGCAGAATGGCAGTCATTAGGGCCCTGAAGCCAGGCACACCTGGCACAAGTCCCAGCTCTGCCACTTTCTGGCCTTGTTACCTTGCACAGGTCACTTCTACTCTCCGAGACTCAGTTTCCTCATCTGAAAAATAAGAATGCGCTACCCATGTGATAGTGTATCTTCTAGGATTAAATGAGAATATAAAGTGTTATGGCAGTGGGAAGAGCTCAATCAGTAACAGCCATTACTATTACTGTCATTGATTGATTGATTAGAGACAGGGTCTCACCCTGTCACCCAATCTAGAGGACAGTGGTGCAATCATATCTCATTGCAGCCTTAAACTCCTGGGCCCAAAGGATCTTCCTGCTTCAGTCTCCTGAGTAGCCAGGACCATAGGTGTGCCCCACCATACCTGGCTGATTTTTAAAACATTATTTTGTAGAGATGGGGTCTCACTACGTTGCCCAGGCTGGTCTCTAACTCCTGGCCTCTAGTGATCCTCCTGCTTCTGCTGGGATTACAGGTTGGGATTACCCCATGGCCACCCATTATTGCTATTGTTATTATTGCATCCTGATCAAGCTTAACTGTAGAGGGGAGAAGGGAGTGGAGAAAGATCCCATGTTCCCAGGAGGTGGCTGCTTGCCCACATACATAGCCTCCCCAGGTCAGTCAGTCCCCTCTGTCTTATTCATTGGGCGGGCATGGAGATGATCAAGACATAGTGCTGGCCTCACACAAATGCTTCTGGAGTGAGCTGAGCAGTTGCAGCTGTGGGCCTTCACGGCACACAGAGGTCTCGTTACTGGGTAGTTAGGGAGGGCACCTGAGGGGAGGTGACTTTGTCCCAGTATGATCCCTATTATATTGGTGGATCCCCATTGTACAACCCCAGGGGGCGCCCTTCACATTGTGTTTGATGCCAAGCAACACAGTGACTGGGATTTTGATAAAAATGGCAGACACTTGCCATATGCCAGACACTATTCTAAGCACCTTACAAATTTTATTAGCTAATTTACTCCTCACAGTAATATTACCAGATAGGCCCTATTATAATTCTACTTTTCAGTGAGGAAGAAAATAAAGCAAAGAAGGCTTTTGCGCCCTTCTTCTCCCTGGTCACACAGCAAAAGGCATTGCTGAGACTCAACCCAGGCTAGCTGGTTCTAGAACCACCCTAACCACTACACTACCCTGCCTGCTTCCCCAGGGCCCTTTTTCCCTCCTGCTGGTCACTTGCCATACTTTGTCCTCCCCATGAATAAAGGAGGCAGGACAAGAATGTCAATCTGGGCCTGGAGCGGTGGCTCTCGTCTGTAATCCCAACACTTTGGGAGGCCGAGGTAGGCGGATCACTTGAGGTCAGGAGTTTGAGACCAGCCTGACCAACATGGTGAAATCGCGTCTCTACTAAACATACAAAAATTAGCTGGGCATGGTGGTGCGCACCTGTAGTCCCAGCTACTCGAGAGGCTGAGGCAAGAGAGTCGCTTGAATCCAGGAGGTGGAGGTTGCAGTGAGCCGAGATTGTGCCTCTGCACTCCAGCCTGGGTGACAGAGCAAGACTGTCCCCCCCCCAAAAAAAAAAGTTTATGTGTCACTCAGTTCAAGAAGAAAGAGCTAGACAGATGAGTCTTCATGGCATGCAGAGGTCTCTGTGGGCTCGGGTGGTCAGGGAGGGCTTTTAGGAGGAGGTGGAATCATCCCTGTTATGGTGGAAGGCTTCACCCTGCACAACTCCGTGGGGCTTTCACCTCCCTCCATGGAGGCCAGAGAGGTAATCTCATCTTTCTCAGGTCTACAGATGAGGAAACTGAGGACCAATTGCCCAATGTCACGCAGCTAAAATGTAGGTTGACCAGCCCTTCTGACTTGCCTGGGGCTGTCTGGGTTTAGCACTGAAATTCCCACATCCTAGGAAATCCTTCAGTCCCTGGCAAACTGGGCTGGTTGTTCACCTCATTTGTAGGGACACGGCTGGGATTTGAACCCAAGACTGGCCGACCCCCACATCCCCTTGTCCCTCTGCACCATCCTCTGCACCATTCTTTTTGAATTCGCTCCTTCTTCCTCTTCTGAATTTATCAGCTCTGGCTCCCTTGGTCCCCTGAGAACTGCCCTGTCCCACGCCTTCTGTGGATCTCCCCAGTGCCTGGGGCTGTGCTTTCTCTCCCTCCAGTGCCTTATCTTCCCTTGTCTTCTTGTGGAAGAAGAGATAAAAGTAATTCTTATGGCCGCTTCTCCACTGGCGACGGCCGGCCCCGTCCCCCTCCTGCTGCATTTCCCTGGTCCGGCCAGATAAAGGGTTAGGCCTAAGCACATGTCATTTTCTTTGTGTGAAATCAATATTCAGCAAAGTTTATCTGCCCGACATAGCAGGAAGTGCTAATTTCATCCGCGTCAATTATTTTGATGAATGTTCATAATGCCCGGGGTGTGAGTAGAAGATAAAAGAATTACTGGAATAACGCATACGTACTCCTTGCACACACACACATGCTTGCCCACGAGTTCACACTGGGGCACACACAGACCTGACCAGGGAAGGTGTTGACTAACAGCTGCCCTGTCCTCCTCAGCTGCTGATGGTTCAAAACATCTCCGAAAGAGGGATCAGGAGAGGGGATTTGTGCGGGAGTGTTATCAGTCCGTGATTTTTAGGATAGAACAGAGGTTCTCAACTAGGGGGCGATTTTGACCCCCAGGGGACTTTTGGCAATGTCTGGAGCCATTTTTCTTTGGGGAGGGGAGATGCTACTGGCATCTGGTGGGTAGAGGCCAGGGTTGCTGCTAAACATCCTGTAATGCCCAGTATAGCCTGAAAACAAACAATTCTCTAGCCCACACTTCAGAGGTGTTGAGGCTAAGCAATTAGAATGGAGTTTTAAAAAATTTTACTTTTAGAGCATTTCTCTGTAAATGTATGTTTCTAATTTCTAGCAATACTGGCAAGAAAATATCTGTGGGTTTGCACATATAGTTCTAAGATAGGATGAAGAAACAAGAAATCAGATGTTAAATACAAGTAGAGAAATATTTTTACTTAGGTAATTCCACCTCCTGGTGATTCCCTGCGAAATTTAAAAAGATATGGTAGAATAAAGACAAATCTGAGTTTTAAAAACTGACCTGGTAGAAATTCTCATGGGCTATAAGCCATGGGCCAAGCCATAGTCAACAGAATAGGAATGCTAGGAATGAATTCTGGAGGGTCTGAGAGTCTCTCTTGGATGTGTGTGTGAGGCTCTGCTGGTGAGGGGACCAAGACCCTTGGTCTGCCCCTGGGGTCCTGCCATGTGTGAGTGGAGGCAAACATCACCCCACGCATATTTGTCATTGCAGAACATGTACACAGACAAGAGGACCCCTGCCTTCTACTTAGAAGCAGCGAAATTTGAGCATCTTGTTGGACAGCACGTCTTAAACTCTAACGTGCTCAGAGATCACCTGGAAATCTTATCAAAATGCAAAGTCTGATTCAGCAAGTCTGGGGTGGGTGGGGTCAGAGATGTTGCATTTTTGACCAGTTTAGTGCAGGAAGCCAAATGCTTTTTCTATGATTCTGGTCTAAACTACATGTCATAGATGAGGTGCTACAGGCTATGTGGTGCTGGGATTTTTCTACCTTTCTTCATGTCAGCCTCCAGAACCTGTGAAAAACTCCTTGCCTTCTAACAAAAGTCAGCAGCACATATAAATATATATATATTTTTAAACAAATATATCTGAAGATGCCCCTTCTAGGATGAAATGCTGCGTGTCGATCACATAATATATGATGTTGTGAGCAGATGTCATGATATTATATGATAAAATATTATGAGCAGATGATATGCTATTTATTATAAGCAGGTGATATATGACGCCATATTACGGTTATGGATGATGATGTATTGTGTATCCTGGCATATGTGGGAGATCATGTATTCACACGCTCTGGCACAAAGAGTCTGATTTAAGAACTTCCTTCAACTCACCTACCTCTGGCTCTGCCAATCAAAGTCTCTCTGCTGAGTGGGACAGATGATCAAAACTCGTCAATCCTTAGGACTAAACATGGATTTGAGATTTCTGGGGATTTTAGGCCCATGGGCCACGAATTCTGAATATTCTGCAACCTGCTCAGGGCTTTAGGTCTGCAGGAGCTGGTTCTCAGATCCATTTGTAGCATGAATAATATTAAGAATAAAATTTCTGCAAGCCAATGGCCGGTCCAATGCATGTAAAGAAAAAGCTGGATGTACTCATGATCTTGAAACTAAATTATAATAAGCAAAAATGGAATCAAGAGGGAATATCTGAAAGTAATAACAAGAACCCTTCAGAGTTCATTTCATCAAAGCAACCATCAGGTGAATACCAATGCAAATACTCTGTAGATAAACAATCACTCCTTGCCAATTTGGAGGGAAGGAGAGAGCAAAGAGGAGTTTGAATGAATAGCAGGTCTGAAAACTAAATATCCTCCAATCAATAAAAATCCATTTCCTGCACATCAAATTCTAAGTTCTTGCATTTTTAAATGCAGAGATGAAATTCACTGGTAATTAACAATTGCAGAGGCAATAAGGGGCAGCGCCTTGGGGTGCAGACTCTGGAGGCAGCCGGCCGAGGTTCAAGTCCAGGTTCTACCATTTCCTGAGTGGGTGACCTCAGGCAGGTTGCAGAATCCTTTGTGCCTCTATTTGCTTGCCTGTAAAATGGGCGTAATGGCAACTCTTGTCTCAGGAGGTGGTTATGGGGATTTAAGAGACACAAAGTGCTTGGGGCAGTGCCTGGCATGCAGGAAGCACTCAGCAAATGCCCAATTTTTATGTTATTACCAATGAACCTATCTACCCAGCAATGAAAGTGCTGCACTCCTTAGACAGTTCCTCTGCTGAAGAAGCCGAAATGCGCTCCCTGAAATCTAGCTTCAACATCAAAAGTGTGCCCAGCGCACTGCTGTTGTCGGTGGAGTGGAGGTGGACCTTCCCCCAGTGGAAGTGGCATTATTGTCAACAGTCAACTGAATGGAGGCTTTGGTGACTTCAGGGTCAGTGAAACACTGAAAATTTGTGTTGACAATGACTTGATATTAATTACACTCCCCATTCATGAAGTCGCTATTAAAAAGAAAATAATAACCCAAGAAACTTAGGAGAAAGGGCTAAGCCATAAGCCATAAGCTTAGGAGAAAGGGCTCTCTTACTGATTCTCACTAAAGTGGATATGGCCACCTTCGATGACCCAAAAGAGTGATCTCTTTTCATCCCCAAGCTCTCTGTCCACCTTGTTCCACTTCCCCTGAGGCTCAGCCCCATAGGTGGCTTGGTTTTCATCCAAAGCAGGATTGTTCAACCTTGGAACCATTGGTCTTTTGGGTCAGGTGATTCTTTGTCATAGAGGTGCTGTCCTGTGCATTTTAGGATGTTTAGCAGCACCTCTGAACTCTACCCACCAGATGCCAGGAGTGGCATCTCCTGTGTTGTGATACCCAAAACTGTCACCAGACATTGTCAAATGCTCCCTGGGGAGGTAAAACCATTCCCAGTTGAGAACCACTGATCTAACGACTCCCAGGGTCCTCAGGGGGCCTGCCTACTGTCTTTATAGGGACCAACTGTACCCTTTCTTTGCAGGCTGAGGCAGCTAGCTTTCTTGAATGCTATTCAAAAGACAGGCAGATTCATAGGCTAGGATGTCACCCAAGCAATTGGAATGGGAGGCTCTTCACACAGCACTCTCAGTCTTTGATGAGTCAACTAGATGGTAAAGGAAACAGAGAGGATGATCTCAATAAGACAACTAATAAAGGTAAATGAAGTGAGGCAGAAGGAGAAAGTGTGGTGGAGAGAGGGTGGATTTTGGAGACAGACCTCTTGGGCTCAAATCCTGGCTGTATAAACCTTGTTATTTAAGGTTTCCAGGCCTGAGTTTCCCTATTCATATGGCGAGGATACAGGTGTCAGTGAGTTCTCTGGAGATAAGTGAGGTGATGTCTATAAGTTGAATACTGCAGTGTCTGGTCCTTCTCAAGTATTCAGTACTAAGAAGCTATTGTTACTAGCTTTATCAATACATATGCATACCTCTGTATCCTACAGACAATTGTGATTATGTAATTGTTTATATCGTTTTTATTTTATGCCCGTCTTTCCACTAGAACATAAGCACATAAAGGCAGGAGCCAGAATGGACTTTTCCACTGCGGTATCCCTAGTCCTAGCACATATTTGCTGCTCTGTGTTTGCTGGATGTTGAATACACTTTCAGATATGCCCTATAACCTAAGGGAACTCTGATTCTGCAAGTAGTTGAGTTTCTATTCCTATGTCAGGGCAGTTAGCTGGAGGTATCTGCAGTGGAAATACCATCAGTCGCCCTTGTGAGCACACCCTATCTGCCAGACTCTGTACTTAGTACTCGTATTGGTTATTTATTGCTGTGTAAAAAATTACTGCAAACTTACTGGCTTATATCGACACATATGTATTATCTCACAATTCTGGGGGTCAGGGGTCTGGGCATGGCTTAGCTGGGCCAGGGTCTCCCACAAGTGTGCAGTCAGGGTGCCAGTGGGTACTGAGATCTCATCTGGAGACTCAACTGGGGAAAGATCTTCCAAGCTCACGTGGTTGTTGGCAGGATCCGATTCCTCATGGGCTGTTGGACTAAGGTCCTCAGGGGTGCTACCCTCTGTTCCTTGCCATGTGGGCCTCTCCATAGGACATCATACAACATCAAAGCCCATGAGAGAAACACTCAGCTAGGAGGACAGAAGTTAGAATCATGGAAATGATATCCCATCACCTTTGTTGTATCTACTGATTTGAAGTGAGTCCTAGGTCTTGCCAACACTCGGCGGGGAGTGGGGAGGGGGAACATTACACAAGGGTGTGGACAGTAGGAGGTGGGATCACTGGGGGATGTCTTAGAGCAGGGATGTCCAATCTTTTTTTTGTTTTGAGACGGAGTCTCGCTCTGTCACCCAGGCTGGAGTGCAGTGGCCGGATCTCAGCTCACTGCAAGCTCCGCCTCCCGGGTTCACGCCATTCTCCTGCCTCAGCCTCCCGAGTAGCTGGGACTACAGGCGCCCGCCACCTCGCCCGGCTAGTTTTTTGTATTTTTTAGTAGAGACGGGGTTTCACCGTGTTAACCAGGATGGTCTCGATCTCCCGACCTCGTGATCCGCCCGTCTCGGCCTCCCAAAGTGCTGGGATTACAGGCTTGAGCCACCGCGCCCGGCCGGGATGTCCAATCTTTTGGCTTCCCGGGGCCACACTGGAAGAAGAAGAATTATCTTGGGTCACACATAAAATAAACACTAATGATAGGTGATGAGCTAAAAAAAAAATCACAAAAAAATCTCATAATGTTTTAAGAAACTTTACAAATTTACTTTGGGCTGCATTCAAAGCCATCCTGGGCCACATGTGGCCTGTGAGCCATGGGTTGGACAAACTTGTCTTAGAGTCTGGCTACCATAGTTCCTTATAAATATTACCTTGTTAAATCCTCACCACAACCCCATGGGACAGGTTTTTGTTGTTGTTGTTGTTGTTTTGTTTTGAGATGGAGTCTCGCTGTGTCACCCAGGCTAGAGTGCAATGTGCAATCTCAGCTCACTGCAATCTCCACCTCCCAGGTTCAAGCAATTCTCCTGCCTCAGCCCCCTGAGTAGCTGGGATTACAGACATGCACCACCATGCCCAGCTAATTTTTGTATTTTTAGTAGAGATGAGGTTTCGCCATGTTGGCCAGGCTGGTCTTGAACTCCTGACCCCAAGTGATCTGCCTGCCTTGGACTCGAAAAGTGCTGGGATTACAAGTGTGAGCCACTGCCCCTGGCTTCGGACAGGTCTTATTCCCATTTTACAGATATGAAAAGAGGAAAGTCATGGGTGTCACAATGACATTGTGACTCAGTCAACAATGACCAAGGAAGACAGCATTGTCACTGTGGTACCTGTGGTATTGGACAGAGTCCACATTGCTGCGGCCACTCCAATGTGCTGTGATTTTCAGCTTAATCCAACTTGGGGTGTTATATGACTGAGTTCCTGCAGAATACCATAGGCTCCAGGAGACAGAAAGCTTAAAGGATGCAGCTAGTTTAAGCATGGCCAAAACTGGGAGTTCAGGTCCCCTTTGAGAGGAGCTTGTCTCTGTCTACTCCACAGGATACCTGGTAGAGTTGGGACATCTAAGATGTCATCACCACTCACATGGCACCTCAGCAAGGATGTTTTTCATGCAGGTTTGGCTGCAACTGTTTGACTGGGGTCACATGTCTGGGGCTCAATTCTTGACCTTGGCCAAATTTCTTGGTCTTCCTCTATGACATCTCAGGTTCTCTTTCTCCCCACATAACCTGTCCATATAGTCTTTCTAGCAATGTGGCCAGACTTCTTACAAAACAGCTCCAAGAGGGGACATTGCAAGTCACAAAGAAGGAAGCTGGAGATCTCTGAAGGCCCAACCTTGGATGTCACACAGCATCACTTCTAGCACATTTTGTTGGTTAAAGTGAGTCATGGGGCCAGCTCAGATTCTATGTAGGAGGGAACTGGACAAATGCATGGCTACCAGGATACCTGGCTCACGGGGGACTGTGTAGGAAGAGTTAATGTAGCAGGTCTGATTATAGGGCTGGTCCTTGGCTGGCATCTGGGAACTTGGCTGTTGGAATGTTCCCTATGCTATAAGGTTATTTTGCCAAGCCGCAGGCACCAATGCCAGCTTTCTTTCTGAGAATCTGGAATTCTGAGTATTGTGGCTGTCTACATGATGAGCCCCCAATAAAAACATGAGCTTTGAGTCTCAGATGGACTTCTCTGGGCAGAAACATTGCACATGTGTTGCCTCATCTTGCTACTGGGTAAAGGAGCACTCTCAATGTCCCTTCCTGGGGAGGGAGGGAAAGAGCATCAGAAGCCTGAGTGTGGAGCCCTCCAGATGTTACCTAATGTGTCTTTCTCTCTTGCTGATCTTACCACTGTAATAAACTACAGATGTAAGTATAACAACCTTCGTGAGTCCTAGCTAGTCATTGAATGTGTGGATGATCTCAGAGACCCTTGAAACAGGGACCAACTCTCAGAAACAAGCTACCACAAATGGGTGCTACCAAGGCCCATAATGGGAATCAGAATTCCCTTTGGAGGCCAGATGCCAATGTCAGGTACTGCTTAGGTCTCTGACCTACCCCACCCAACTTCCTGGAAAATGAGAATCTAAGAGGTTTGATGAAAAGGAAGAATATGAGTACTTCTGGATACTCCCCCATAGGGGGCATTCTGCCTACCCATGGTTGAGGGCAGCATCTTTACAAAGGTGGTACCAAAACTTGAGTTGCCTCCAACCCCTGCAATCTAATCACAGTGCAGTTGGTCATGGTAGTATTATTGACATGAGCAAAAAATAGAAAACAGCTTAATGTCCAACAGTAGAAGGCTGGTTAAGTAAATTATGGTACATCCATCAGATCTGGTCACTGAAGTGAGGTTTATGGAGAGGTAATGGCAGGGATGTGCTTATGATACATTTCTAAGTTTAAAACAATTAAATAATTGCTTAAATGTGATATTATCACCATGGATCTCTGCTGATGTCATTCTAATTAATTAATTAATTATAATTACCTCTTTCCTACCAGGCTGTGAGCTCTTTCAAGTGGAGATTTTGATTTGCATTTTGTGTTAATGGCAAACATTTATTGGGCACTCACTATGTGGGTGGCAGGTACTCTGTTAAGTATTTTACATGGTTTAATCCTCATAACAGCTGTGGTAGAGTGACTACATCAATGGCCCCATTCCCTGTATCCCACTACTTTGAAATGTGACTTTGTAATTCCTCCCCTCAAGGGTTGGAGCTAGTTTCTCTTCCCCTGGAGGTTGAGCTGGCCTTTTGACTTGTTTTGACCAATAGAATGAGGCAGAAATGATGACATGCTAGTTCTGAGCCCAGACCTCACAAGAGACCATCTAACACTTCTGCTGTCTCTTGGAGCCCTGTCTCTGAAACGAGAACAAGCCTCGTCTAGCCTCCTGGAAAATGAGAGACCATGTGGAGCAGAACAGTCATTCCAGCTGAGTCAGCCCCCAGCCAAGCCACCAGCTGATTTTAGAACTGCTCAACTGACAGTAGACTTAAGGACCATGATAAATGGTGATTGTTGTCAGCAATTGAATTTTTTTTGAGGGGGAGGGGGTGTTGGGGTTTGTTACACAGCAGTAGCTAACTGATACAATAGTCCTAGGAGGTAGGCTCTACTATCCACATACCAATCTTATGAATGAGGAAAGTTTCAGAGGCATTAACTAATTTGCCTAAGGCCATGAAGCTAATTAATGCTGGAGTGAGGATTTAAGCTTAAGAAGGCCAACTCCAAAGTCCTAGCTCTTACCTTCTACACATACTGCCTCTGTATTTCCATGACTGCACAGGACTTGGCATGTAGTAGATGCTCAGTTATTGTTACTTGAATGAATGTTTTACTATTCATTCTAAATTTTAAGCAGATCTTTACCAAAGTATTAACAATGGAAAGCACTGAGTGGAGGAATCATGGATTTAAAAAAAAATTAACTTATTTATATATTTGCTTTAAAATGAAAACCCACAAAAATATTATCTACAAAAAAACAATACACAGAGATCAGAAGAGTGGAGGACATGGCTGGTTTTGGGTAGCTCCAGAACTGATAATTTCTTCTACAATGTTGTCAAAGCCAGGTGGCAAGTCTTACCTTTCTGGAGTCTTCCCAGTGCTCTGTTGGTCTCACACAAAGGCCAGATTCCCACCCAAGCCTCTCAAATTCTCTGCTTGAGGGAGCAGAAACCAGCACTCTATTTCCTCACAGATCCAAGAGCATCCTGAGAAATCCAAACACCAGGGCGTTTTCCTATTAGTTTTTGTTGCTCTATTTTTTCAAATAAGGGAATAGCAAATGTCATATAAATTACACAATTTAGTACAAAATGTAGTTTAGCCCCAAAACAACAGCTGACAAAAAGAAAAAGAAACTCAGCAGTCTACTGAAGAACAATTTCATTTAGTAGATAATTTAGAATCACTAAGTATTAGTTTTCTTAAAATCAAGAAATGCTAACAGTATTTCAAGGATCTTATTGCTGTTACTAACTGGGAAAGTCTTTGCATAATTAGCAATGTGGCTCTTTGCAAGAGCAACATGTCCCTTTTATGTGGAAAGATGGGAATGAATTATCTGTGGTGTCTTGTGCATGTTTATGTAGGCTTTTATAAGTGTCACCACTGATACATTCCTGGACTTGAGCCAGACCATGTAATGTTTGGCAGTCATTTGGTGTGGGCAGGAAGGAAGAAGTTTGGTGAATGGCTGGAATTATTTCTGCAATTCTTGGTATTGCCAAGGGAGGTCTGAGTCCTTAGTTTCCCAACTGAGACTCGTGTCTGGACAAAGCGCTGAATCATGATCTGGGTAGGAGTTGAAGTTCTAGGGGCAGAGGAAGGTTAATGGCCTTATTGGGTCCAGAGCTGATTACTGAGCAGTAGTGTGAGGTGCAGGCATCAATTTAGGAGATAGTCTGAATTCTTCTTCTTGAATGCAGCCTTGGGAAAGGACTTACTGGATTGTATTAGTCAGTAGAGGCTAGGTCATGCTGCATAACAAACAGTCCAAAAAAAAAAAACTCATGGTTTAAAACAAAGAGGGTTAATTTCTTGCTCATCTCACTTGTGCAGTTCTAATCAGTAATTGCACCACTGCTCATTGAAGTCACTCAGGAACCCAGCTAGAGGAGCAGTCATTATTTTTAGGACACTGCTATCTCAACATACATTTCCATAATCCATGCAGCAGAGAAAGAGAGTGCTGGAGAATCAAGTACAAGCAATTAAATGTTTGATCAAGAAGCAACACAGTTACTCTTGTTCAAATTTAATTTGGCCAAACAGTCACATCATCACATCTAATTTCAAGGGAAAGAAGACTTGTAACTCACTTGTACCTGGAAGTAGAGACCTAGCTATTGATGAACATTAATGATGTCTACCACATGGATCTGAGAAATTGGGTGCCCAGGAGTGGCTACCTCTAGATATGAACCTTATTAGTTATTAGCAGCAGCATTCCCACCACTCATTATTTTTGTACCTCTTTATATTCTACAAAGGGTATCTACAAACAGCTTACTTGATCCTTTCAATAATAGTAACTGACATATATTTTTAAACCAGAAACAAGGTAGCTACCAGGCACTTTACATATGTTGTCTCACCTAATTCTATGAGCACCATATTACTATAAATCCCCATTTTACAGACAGAGCAACTGAGGCTCAGAGAGGTTAAATGACTTGCCCAGCATTACACAGCAGTAAGCAGCCATGCTTCCAATTCTAGCTGTGTTTTTCTCTTAAGGAAGGAAAGAAAGGGGTTGACAAGTGACCGAGATGGTTGATTATGTGATACTAGTCACTTAAGTTAGCCAGGAAACCTCCTCTTTAAATGATCAAGTAGACTTAGTGATCGTTTTAGGCAAAATCTCTGATTTCCAAGTTCTCTATTTTCTCCCCTTCCACCAGCTGTATCTTGATCTGTCTTGAAGACACGCATCAACGAACAGAGCAGGGGTGGGTTGGTTTGCGGGGTGCAGTGTGGTGGGGAGGGGAAAGAGGCTTTGCAAAGGTGCTGAGCAGTGCCAGTCTCAGGGACACAATCAGCAAGTGTCCAGAAGTGGGAGGGGCTTCTTAGCAAGCTTAGCGTGATCGGGGGTGATGCCCCATCTGTCTCATTGGGGCCTCAGCCCATCTGTTTTCCTGCTGTCTCCAGGGGCTACTGACCTGACCCCTTTCACCAGCACTTAGAGGAAGAAGTTTTGAAACATGCTTGTGTCAGTGAGCCCCGCAAGACCGTGAATCAGAAGGCAACGTTTTAGAGCAGCATTGTTCGGTCGAGCTTTCTGCCGCCGTGGAAATGTGCTTCTGCACTGTCCCAGTACGGAAGGCAGTTGTCACATGTCTTGAAATGCGGTTAGTGGGAATGAAGAACTGGGTTTGTCCTGTTATTAAATTTACATTAATTTAAACATAAATAGGCACACGTGGCTGTGGTTACCCTATTGGGTAGCGTAGGTTTAGGAAGCACTTCCTAAAGAAGGACACACACCTTTAAGTAATTCACAGACAACAGTTTTTTGTTTGTTTGTTTTGTTTTTTTGAGACGGAGTCTCGCTCTCTAGCCCAGGCCGGAGTGCAGCGGCGTGATCTTGGCTCACTGCAAGCCCCGCCTCCCAGGTTCAAGTGATTTTCCTGCCTCAGCCTCACGAGTAGCTGGGATTACAGGCATGCGCCACCACACTCAGTTAATTTTCTGTGTTTTTAATAAAAACTAGGTTTGGTCATGTTGGCCAGGTGGGTCTTGAACTCCTGACCTCAAGAGATCCACCCGCCTCGGCCTCCTAAAGTGCTGGGATTACAGGTCTGGCCACTGTGCCTGGCCAGACAACAGTTCTAAGTAACTTAGAATTACATGATGAGAAGTTATTCTTTCTGTTGTCTTCCTCCAACTTTGGGATTCCAGCCAGGAGGAAGTCTTCTTTGTTGCTGATAGGTCTTTGACGCTTTTCTAACAATTGCTCACTTCCCTTTTCAACAAAGAGGGCAAAAGCAGGCCTGGGGCCTTCCACAGGTAAATGCATTTGGCTTACATTTAATAGCATCGTTTTATTTTTACTTGTATTTATTTGTATGGCTACCACCAATTTGTGGCAAGAGAAACAGATTATCCATTTATGGTAGTGATACAGAGTTTCATTTTAAAATAAAAATTTAAAAGTAGAAAAAATGATTTCCCTTAAATAAAAATATTGAATTGGTGGGACAGTGAACATATGGAATATAGATATGAAATGGATTATGATGGTGGTATACTAATGGCCAGGTTTCTTCCTAAGCTAATGTTATTTTTTAAAAATAAACTTTATATTTTGGAATAACTTTAGATTTACAGAAAAGTTGCAAAGCTAGTACAGAGACGTCTCCTATATCCTTCGTCCAGATCTTTGCTGAAGAGACCATCTTACATAAGTCCGGCATATTTGTTGAAAGTGAGAAATTAACATTGATGCAATACCATGAACTAAACTCTAGACTTTATTTGGATTTCATCGGTATTTCCATTTATGTCCTTTTTCTGTACCAGGGTCCATTCCAGGGTATCACATTGCATGATCTAAGCCAATCTCTTCCCACCTTTCAACTGTCAGGATGCTAGGCTTGTCTGGAAGAAGATGCTGGAACCAGCCCAGACACTTCCCAGAATAGTCCTGCAGCCTCAACCTGAACATTCTCACAGCAGAGTTCATGGCACAACACAGGTTCATGACCCCTGAATCCTGCAAATGAAAACACTTGCCTTTGTTTTTCACCCCTAGGTTGCAGCTTGGCCTGCTATCTACCATTTTGACTTGGGGTCGTTAGCTTGGTTTACTCTTCTTCTTTTTTTTTTTTTTTTCTTTGGGAGCCATTGATTTCATGGGTCCCAACAACAAAACTTCATAATGATCCTTCTCGTATTTCACTTCAGTAGATTCAGCTGAAAGACTTGAAGGTGAACTCTAGGAGCCTTTTGGTTTCAGTGAGGGAGAGAGTTCTGTGGGAAGTGGTGAGGAAGCTTTTCAGGGAGGAATTAGAAGACAGAAGCTAAGACAGTTTTCCCTGGAAGTGAGGGAGAGTCTTACGATGGAAATCTTCAGATTATACAGTATTCCATCCCCACCTGATGGCCATCGTAAACTCTCTGCTTGCATGCCACCAGCAACGGGGAGGTCACTCCCTCCCAAGGCAACTCTTCTCATCTTTGAACAGCTGTGGATCGGATTCACAGATTTCCCCCATTTCTCTGTGTCATTCACTTGTTGGTTCTCTTCCAAGTGACAACCTTTTCTCTCTTTCATGGCCAATATACATTCTCCAAGAGCCTTTTCATTTCTAGGTAAGGCTGCTCTTCCCAGAACGATTTCAAATTTATAATCCAGGATAAAACAGGATATTTTGAGTGTGGGGCTGACCAGTTCAGAGTAGAGCAGTAGTTTTAAATTGAGGGAGATTTTGCCCCCAGGCAACATTTGGCAATATCTGGAGACATTCATTTTGGATTATCACTGTGTGTGTGTGTGTGTGTGTGCGCGTGTGTGCGCGTGTGTGCGTGCACATGCGCTACTGGCATCTGGTGGGTAGAGGCCAGGGATGATGCTCCACATCCTATAATGCTCAGATGCCCCCTACAACAAAGAATCATCGTGCTTGAAATGGCAATAGTGCCAAGGTTGGGAATCCTGGAGTAGAGAATTTCAGTCTCTTTCACTCTCTCTTTTTTTGAGAGAGAGTCTTGCTCTGTTGCTCAGACTGGAGTGCAGTGGTGCAAACCATGACTCACGGCAACCTCTACCTTCTGGCCTCAAGTGATCCTCCTGTCTTAGCCTCATGAGTACCTGGAACTACAGGCAGGCGCCACCACGCTTGGCTAATTTTTTTTTTTTTTTTTTTTGGTAGAGATGGAGTTTCATCATGTTGCTCAGGCTGATCTCGAATTTCTGGGCTCAAGATCTGCCTGCCTCAGCCTCCCAAAGTGCTGGGATTACAGGCTTGAGCCACTATGCCCAGCCTCCAGTCTCTTCTTTTATGACTCCATTAAAGCAGCCAAGGATGGGATTAGCCTTGCAGTCACTCCGTTGATTTGGAGTATGTATACTCCAAAAATCTTTTGGTCTTTGTCTGCCATAGGCTAGGACTATGAAACATCTTCTCCACCCCAAACCTGAGTAAGTCTAAGGGAGAAGAGAGTCTTGCTCAAGGTCCAAAATATTCTCCAAATGTGAATGTGCCCTCTGGTCCATCTCTACGGTCACCCCCCAACACGAGCCACCACCATCTCTGCCCTGTTACTGGAACACTGCCCACGCGAATGACTGCATAGCACTTCTTAATAACACATGTGCCCTTATGCCCTAGTTGTTTACATATATGGACTATTTTAAGCTTCATAATGGCCCTAGGAGGCGGGTATGATTGCCATTATATCCATCTTTTAGATGAGGAAACTGAGTCCCCGGGTGGCCAGGTAATTTGCCTGAGTTCACACGAATGGGAGTTGGAGAAGTGGGGTCTTCCGTGCCAGCCCATCCGGCCCCCCAAGTCTGTGCTCCTGAGGCCCTGCCAAGCACGTGGCCTCTTCTTTCCTCTGCAGTGGGAACTGTGGCGAGGAGCTTTGTCAAACTGGACGTCAGAAGTCGCCACTGGAGGGTTTCATGCAGGTGGGAGTGACGTAAACAGGATCCCATCTGCACTTTTACAAGGTCACACAGGTGCTGGGTAGAGAATGGGTTACTTAAGTTAGTTGGGAAACCTCCGATTTGAATGATCAATACACTCAGTGATTGCTTTGGGCAAAATCTATGCTTTCCAAGTTCTCTTTATTTTCCCACTTGGCTCTGCAACCTGACCTCCTGAGGCCTCCCCTTGGCACCCACGCTCTGTCATACTTCTCACACACATCCAGCACCCCTCCTCCTTCAGGTCTTTGCTCAGGCTGACCCCTCCTCCTGGAAAGCTTTAGGGTTCCAGCTCAGGGACACTTCCTCAGGGATGCCCACCCTGATTACTCCTTCCCCACAGGCAGACCTCCCTCCCCAGTACTCACCCCTCATTAGCCTCAGCCACACACCCTGTTTATGTCCATTATCGCGATGTCACAGTCTGTCACCATTTTTATTGATTGACTTCCCTGCTGTGGTTTGTCTCCCTGGCTCCGTGAGCTCCGAGAGGAAAGGGAGGGAGCTTACTCACCGCTGTATCTAGTCCCGAGCACCCAGCACAATGCTCTGGGGCATGCAGTAAAAATAATAATAATAAATAATAGAGTAGCCATTGCTATTTCTCGTTTCCATTTTATAGATTGGAAAGTCAAGATTTAGAGAGGTTAAGTAACTACCCTAATCACACATACCATGTGTGTGTGTGTGTGTGTATGTGTGTGTGTGTGTCTCACAGGGGACAGGGCGTCAACCCAGGCAGTCTGAAATGGGCATCCAGACTCCACCCTCACACCATCTCACCTCGCCCTGGACCTCCTGACTGCACCTCGTCTCTCTAAGGCATCAGAAAAACCCTGGCTAGGAAGAGACCAGGGGCAGAGCAGAAAGAGAGAAATGAACAAGAGAGAGTTAAGGAAGGACCTGAGAAAAAGAGGCCGAGTTGGGAGCGTGGAGAGGAGATTGTGGGAGGGGATATGTAGAGGAGAGATTTTTCCCATCAATTAACACAGGCTTCATAGAAACAGAAAGTATTCCTGGCAGTCGTGCCCTCTTAATACATCATATCTCTAATCCCCGGAGCCCTCTGACCTTACCCATAATCCCTTCTCTTTTGTTCTGCTGCCTAAAACCTTCCTACCCTGAACCGAGTATTACATCCCTGGTGAGGTCTGAGCAGAAGAAAGAAGGTGGCAGGGAGCAGGACTGGGGGTTGGGGAAAGTGGAAGAATACACATCCTCCTAAGTGTTTGACCAACAAAATCGAGCTAAATTCCCCAGCCCGAGCAGTAAACTGTTCCTCTGAAAGGCCCGGGAGCCTCACCCTGTCTCTTTGGAGCCTCCGCGGCCCCCCTCCCCTTCCCTCCTGGCTCCCCTGCCGTAGCTGAGACACAAAGCTGGGCCCTGGATTATCTTAATTTCCATATGGAGAGCTGTGTAAGCCAGTTCAATGCATGGCCAGTCATTTTGTTCACAACTTTGCAGCAAGCAGGAGCAAAAGCCGCTGGGAAATTAGCCATTCATCCTATCTCACCTTGTGTGTGCATGCATAGATCAGTAAATACAGAGGCACGGGGAAACCGAGTCTCCTTTGTTAATTACCACATCGGGCCCTGCCACTTCCCTGAAATTCACTGCAACTCTTGATTTTTGAGGTAAACACACACACACACGTACACACAGGCGCACAAATACAAGCAAATACATATGTACACGTATATATTTTACATTCACTTTTAAGCAGCACTGGGGCAATGAGGCTTATGTATTTGTGTTTCTTGGAACTGGGCAGCCAAGGGGGGCTATTGGGACTTTCCATATCCATCTCCCTTGCTCACACAGGCACAGTACACCTCACCCCCTATACACACACAGGGCCTACTCCAACCCCTATACATACACAGGACTTGCCCCATCCCTATACGCACATAGGGCCTACTCCAACCCCTATACATACACAGGACTTGCCCCATCCCTATACGCACACAGGGTCCACCCCTCCTATACACACACTGGGTCCACCCATTCCTATACACAGGGTCCACCCCATCCTACTCTCTTACACACACATGAAATCTACCCTGTCCTACTACACACACACACACACCATCTCCATCCTATCTATATACAACTACACATGCACCATCTCCACTCTATCCATACACACACACCACCCATCTCCATCCTATCTATATACAACTACACATGCACCATCTCCACTCTATCCATACACACACACCACCCATCTCCATCCTATCTATATACGACTACACATGCCATCTCCGCCATCCTACACACACACAGACACACACACACACACACACCATCTCCATCCTAGCTACACACACGCCCCATCTCCATCCTATTCACACACACACACACACACCATTTCCATCCTACACACACACACACGCGCGGTGCACGCCATCCTCTCTCACACTCACACGGTCTGCCCCTCCCTTCACCCCATCCCCAGTCACTCTGGGTAACGCCATCTGACAGCATCTCTGGGCCTCTCTCCTGACCTTGATGGGGTCTACATCTTCCCTGTGACCCCCAGTCTCTCCCCACCCTGGCATTCTCCCCAGGTCTGGGTGGGCTTCTCCATCGGCCAGCCCCCACTGCCTTCAGGATGTCCTCGAAGCCCCCCATGCTGTCTCCAATGTTCTCTGTACCTCCACCAGCCCCTCCCACCTCCTAAGACTGGAGGGCTCCCCTCGACCCTCCAGGATCACCCTCAAGCAAAGCTCTGATCTCCCTGTAAGCGCGGCCCGGGATGGTTGTGTGTGCCCCCAGCCTGCCTTCTCCGGCATCTCTGTGCAGGGTTGCGTATTACCCCCTCCCACACCAAACTCAGGACTGGGGAGGAGTGGCTGCCCAGGCAAGGGGAGAGAAGAGACAGCAACAGGGTCTTTGGGAGGATCGGGAGAGAAAAGGGAAGATGGCTAAAGAAATAAATAGCCCAGACAAAACACCCCTGGAGAAAGCTTCCAGGAAGTTCCGAGAGGTCCAGATGGGCAGGGAGAGGGAAGCTGGAACAAGAGGGTGTGGGAGAGCTCAGGATGGCCTCCTAGGTATTTGGGGTTGGCCTGTCACTGTCACCACATATGAAACCCTGCATCATTGTCCTCCATCTGTTTCCTCACAGTCAATGCAGTTCAGCGAGCTCTCAGGAGCACTTGGAGAGCACTCCAGGAACTTGGAGGTAGAGGCTGCAGTGCAGTTCCTAGCTCTGCCTCTTCCCAGGGTAAACCCCTTCACCAGTCTGAACACTGCTCGCCAGATCTGAGAAATGGGTCAAGACTGGGACCCACCTCAAGGAGTTACCATCAGGATCTAATGGGTGATGAACCAGGGCAAGTGGCGGGTGCAGTGGGCACACTCCATGGGTAGGGGAAGCCGGGGTGGTGGTTGCTGCTGTCACCTCAGAATCTGGTATAGAGTGAGCGTTCAGTGAACATTGACAACCAAAGTCTTTCCCATGACAATACCTCACATACAGCAGGTGCTTCAAGATTGCTATTGTAGGCCGGGTGCGGTGGCTCAAGCCTGTAATCCCAGCACTTTGGGAGGCCGAGACGGGTGGATCATGAGGTCAGGAGATGGAGACCATCCTGGCTAACACGGTGAAACCTCATCTCTACTAAAAAAAAAAAAAATACAAAAAACTAGCCGGGCGAGGTGGCGGGTACCTGTAGTCCCAGCTACTCGGGAGGCTGAGGCAGGAGAATGGCATAAACCCGGGAGGCGGAGCTTGCAGTGAGCTGAGATCCGGCCAGTGCACTCCAGCCTGGGCGACAGAGCGAGACTCTGTCTCAAAAAAAAAAAAAAAAAAAAAAAAAAAAAAAAAAAGATTGCTATTGTGGCTGTGAGTGTCATAGTTACTATTGTCATACTTTTAGTACTAGTACCACTTCTGCTATGTCACAAAGCCTGAAATCTAATAGGTACTTACTAAATGGTAACTAATACCATACCACAAATCAAGAAACCCAGGGAAATGGCCCCTGCACAGAATGTCCTAATACAGGGAGAAATGACTCAGGATAGGGAGGCAGTTTGGCTGGAAAAGCTTCCTGGGGCAGGCACTTCCCACTTGGGCCCCGGAGGGTGAGTAGGAGCTGGTTGGCAAAGCAAGGCAGGAAGCCTTGCTGATGTGTGCAGCTTAGAGGGTGGGACAGGGTGAGGCCATCTGAAGGTTTGGGGAGTTTCCACCTTGTCTGGGGAGAGAAGAGTCTGCCCAGGCCCCTGGGGAAATTTTTAAGGCAGGGAGAGCCCGTTTTTGGCAATGGCTGAAAGCTTGGGTACTGAAGTCAGATGCTCACCTCTCTGAGCCTCAGCTTCCTCATCCATGGAATGGCCTCTCATAAGGTCGAGGGGAAGGGATTGATAAGACATGTGAAGCATGAAGCAGGGTCTGGGCCCAGCAAGTGCTCAAAGAATGGTGGGTATCATAACCTTGATCTTGACAAAACTGCCCTGCCCTATCCTCCCAACCCTCAACTGTCCCATTTGAGCGTTCCTATGCTGCCTTGATCATGAAGAGCTAGAACTTTTCTCTTCTAGGCACAAGTCTGTCGTCAAGCCGATTTTCAAATCCCAACCGCAGCAGGGACCCCATCTCCTTCCCCTCCCCATCTGGTATCCCCAGCTCCATCCTCTCCCCTCTCCCAGCCTTTGCACACACTGGAGCCTCTGTCTGGAACACCGTCCCCCCTCTTCTCTCTCTGAGTTGCTGTGTCCCATGCTCTGAGTCCCAGCTGCCAGGCTAGGTCCTTCTGGAAGCCTTCCCCGGCTCTGGAAACTGGGTTGGGGCCCCTCTTAGGGAGCCTCTGCAGTTCCCTGTGCTTTTCCATCAAGCATGTGTCATTCTACGTGACTGTGAGCAATATAAGGGCAAGGTGTACACAGTAGGGGGGCTGGCACACAGTAGGTGTTCAACTGAAAAATGTCCACAAAAACAAACACACACACAAGAAAAATATCCACATGGCCCACGAATCCCTAGGGAGCATTTCAAGATTTCTGAACCACCTCCTACAGAGCCCCTGCTGTGAGCTCAGATTAATGGTCAGAATGTCTTGGGTCTCTCTTTCCCAAGTTGCATCCAGCCAAATGAGGTGCTGCAGAGTCCCCTGCCCTACTTAGACCTCATCTCTGGATGAGGACCCTCCTTCACCTCCTCCTCCAGGAAGCCTTCCCTGATACTCGCAGCAGCATGTGCTGGAGTTCTCCTCTGCTCTGCCAGAGCCCGTTGGGGTGGCCTTTCCATTTGGATGGTGCTAATTCTTCCCCATACCCTAGTTAGGGGTCTCCACAGCTGACCTCCCCCTGCTACATGAGAATTCAGGGTGAGCAAGGGCATTCTCAGGCAAGGCAATTTGTGTTTCTCTGTTTCTGGAGTCAGACTGCCAAGGTACAATCCCGGATGCCACATGTACAGACTGTGACTTTCAGTCAATTGCTTAACGTCTTGGTGTCTTGGAGTTCTCATCTGTAAAGTGGGAATAATGACACCAACTTCCGAGAATTGCTGGGGGATTATCTTCAGCCATGCATTTAAATGCTTAGTAGAGAGAAGGGCTCTTTAAAAGCCGGTTGCTGCTAAAAAGCCAACCTTTGTAGTTTTTACGCCACTTAGGACAAAACTTAGCACACATTAGGTGCTCAGTCAATGCCTAAAGAATGCATAAGAGAGAATGTATTATTTTGCTAGCTGGGGTGACGTTGGACAAGGTTCTGAGTCTTAATTTCTGCCTCTGTAAAACAGAAATAATAATTGTATGTACCTCATCTGGGTATGTTGTGGAGGGTAAATGGTATAATGTAAATCATGTAAATAAAACATCAGCCCTGTGTAGGACTAGAATGAATAAAAATATCTAATATTTAATTGATGTTTCTAAATGCCAGGCCCTTGTGTTATGCATTGAATCCTCCTAACCATCTCACAAGGGAGGACCTATTATTGTCACAGATGAGGAAACTGAGGCACAAAGAGGCAAAGTCACTTGGCCAAGGTCACGCAGCTGGAGTGGCACAGCCATGAGGAAATGGCATTGGCTGCAGCGCCCCTTCCCTTATCCACTACGCTCTCTTGCCTATCGTGATAAATATTACTTTCTACCCTTCCCACACTTCCCATTAGACCACCAACTGTAATGGGTGGAGCAGAGGGGAATGGCTGCTGCACATTTCTTATAAAAACTCTCCCTGGCTGGGCGCGGTGGCTCACACCTGTAATCCCAGCACTTTGGGAGGTCGAGGCGGGCAGATCTCCTGAGGTCAGGAGTTCGAGACCAGCCTGACCAACATGGCGAAACCCTGTCTCTACCAAAGATACAAAAATTAGCCTGGTGTGGTGGCAGGTGCCTGTAGTACCTGCTACTTGGGAGGCTGAGGCAGGAGAGTTGCTTGAATCTGGGAGGTGGAGATTGCAGTAAGCTGAGATTGGGCCACTGCACGGCAGCCTGGGTGACAAAGCGAGATTCTGTCTCAATAAATAAATAAAGAAATAACTCTCCCTGCTCAATATCTAGAACACAGTTCTACAAATATTGGACTACCAGCCTGTGTCCTAAACGTGCAAAGCACATCACTGCCCTGAAAAAGCAGGTTCTGGGGAATAGCACTGCATGGTGTTTTGAGACCACAGACTTTAGGGTAGATAAACCTTTGTTCGAGTCCCAGTTCTGCCTTCACAATGCTGTGTGACCTTGGGCAAATTACCTCCCCTCTCTGAGCCTCCGCTTTGCATCTGTACAATGGCGTACAATAAGCCACCCTCGCTTGTAGGGTGGGAGCATAGATTAAATGACTGCGAAACAGGAGACCCTAAGCGCATGGAAAGAGCCAGAATGAGCCCGGGCTGCATTCTGGGATCCCCCATCCCTGGTCCCTGTCCTGCGCGCACGGAGGGGCAGAGTGGAGATTCCGAGAGTGGCCCGGCCAGCTTTCCGGCTGCCGCCTGTGCGCGGTGTCAGGCGGCGGGTGATGGATCGGCTCGGACACACTCCACAATAGCTCGCACACACTCTATTACCCGGTGATTGTCTGCCCAGCGGCCCCGCTCGGGCCGCGCTGCTACAGATAATGGCCCAGAACAAAGATGGCAGCTGCTTTGTAGGGGAACAGATTTGTGGCAAGTTGAGATAAAATAAAGAGGAAGGAGAAAGGGGAGAGGAGACGGCGGCAGGGGGGCAGGGAACATAAAAGGAAGAAAGAGGGAGTGAGGGCGAGAGAATGGAGGGACGGGAGCCAAGATGTTGCTGCAGAGAAGGGTGGTGGGGCTCAGGCTGGGGAAGGACGGAGGCTGGCTTTGTCCAATAATGATGGGGACAATGATGGTGATAATAATAATGATGGTAATAGGCTGCAAGCTCTTGGTGCTGTCAGTGGAAAATGCCCCAATATCTTAGGCCGAGCTGATACTTTTTATTCTTGCCCGAACTCATGAATAGCAGCGGATCTGGCCTCTGGCCTGGGGCCTCTGGAAGTGGGTGGGAGTCTGGGCCAGGGGGTTCCACCCCAGTTAGGAGATCCAGCTTCCAACTCCCATCCTTACTCAAAGCTCAAAGAAGGTGGAAGGGTGGGAAAGGACAGCGAAGGGGAAAGGAGCCTCCTTCAGCTGGGGTAGTTCCCTTTACAGTTTCCCGAGCTCCACACTCAGCGACTTTGGCCGACACCTTATTGACCATCCTGGTTGCAAAAATAGGTGAGAAATGTGTTCTTTCAGCCGAGCCCAAAGCTGCCCAGAATAAAATCCAGGTTCTTTATTAAGGAAGGCAGGGGAATGGATATTGAGAAAGCAGTTAGCTGTCTCCACCTCAGGTACTTAATAATGAACGTTTATTGAGCATCTATTATGCTCCTTGACCTATGATATTCTACATAATGCCTCACCTAGGAGGGAGGCAGTGTGATTATCCATTTTGCAGATGGGACAACTGAGGCTTAGAGAGGTAGACTGACTGCTCAAGGCCACACAGCACACGTAGCACTCAAACCTAGGTCTGTGGTCCCGTTTTCTGCTAGATTATCTTCCTTCACCCAAAGAGTCTCTCAATGAGGTCATCATCCTGATATTCAGGAGCTGGGGTGTGGCAGGACAAGAAAGTGGATTTTATAATTTCAGGAGGAGAAGGGTAGGAGCAAGCTTGGAGGAGGTGAGGACTGAGGGCAGAGACAGGATGCTGAGGAGGACAACAGTGACAATAATATTTGCCAGTCACTTTCACTTTTCACACTGCTTCCTGACTGTCATCTCAGCTAAAGTTTACAAATGCCTCTGGGTGAGCCAGGGAAGATTTTAGCAGCTCTGTTGAACAGGTGGGGAACCGAACACCCACATCCTGAAGTGGAAAGGACAAATCAAGCCCAAACCTGCATTAGTCCATCTGTTTCCTCTGCCTAGAGGGTTTCCCCATGCATTTTCTCCTCATTCTTCAAGGCCTGCTGGGATGCCCCTTCCTCCAGGAAGCCCTTCCGGTTTCCTCCTGGACTTGTCCGTACCTGGGGGAGTGCTAACCTGAGAAAAGGATTGTGCATACCTGGATGGAGAGAAGTATGTCTCATTTCCTTCTATGTCCTCATGCCCAGCCTGGCCTGCACAGCCCTGGGTTTACAGGGGTGGAACAGACCGCCTGCTCTGTCGTGACTTAGGTACACATCGTGGCTTTCCTTCCCAAATGTGGCTGGAACCAGACTTCCCAGGCACAAATCCCACTAGCAGAGTAAACTTGGGCAAGTCTCTTCACTTAGCCTGTCAACTGGGGACATAACTGTAGCTGCCTCAAGCATGTGGTTGTTGTGAGGACAAGAGAGGGCGCTCGTGTTGAGTGTTGAGTGTGGCACAAAGCTTGCACATAGTAAGTGCTCAATAAACACAACCTCTTCAATCCTTCCTGATCTCCACTGTTACGGGGGAAAAGACTGACCCCACTTCTCAGTACATTGTTTGGCTAAACAAGGCCACGTGAGTAACGTGATCAGAGCAGAACCTGGCAGGCAGTAGGCGCTCCAAGTCCCGGGTGGCACAAGCCTATGGGTCTATGCTGAAGAGATCCAGGCCTCACCATATTGGCATTTTGCTAACCCCTGGGCCAAGTTGGCCCTTAAAAACTGGAACAAATTCCACTAATTGCTCCACTCCTAACCAACTGGATCCCATGGCTCTCCAAGTGCCAACTGTGCACAAGACCCAGTGTCTAAAGCTGGGACACTCAGTAGAAAAATAAAGGAAGTCACACCCATCATTTAAAATCTGCTCGTATTCATGTGTTTAAAAAGTAAAAAGAAATGATGAAATTAGTTTTAATAATGTGCCTGATTTCACCTAGCATGTCATTCCCATCATCAATATTTTCATTCCCATCATCAATAGAGAAATATTGGCTGGGTACGGTGGCTCACGTCTATAATCCCAGCACTTTGGGAGGCCAAGATGGGAGGATTGCTTGAGCCCAGGAGTTCGAGGCCAACTTGGGCAACAAGGAGAGACCCCATTTTTACAAAAAATAAAATCAGCCAGGCATGGTGGCTCTCAGCTGTAGTCCTAGCTACTGGGGAGGCTGAGGTGGGAGAACTGCTTGAGCCTGGGAGGCGGAGGTTGCGGTGAGCTGAGATCACACCACTGCACTTCAGCCTGGGGAAGAGCGAGACTATCTCAAAAAAAAAAAAAGAAAGAAAGAAAGAAAGAAAAAATAAAAAAATAGAAATATCTTTAATGGGATATTTTACATTTTTTTTCTACTAAGTCTTCAAAATCCAGTGTTTTTTGCTTTTGTTTTTTTGCATTAACAGCACATCTCTATTCAGACCTTCAACAATTCAAGCCCTCAATAGCCACATGTGGTGAGCTACCATATTGGCAGTGTATCCTAGATGAAAAAGATTTTTTCACTGGACCATAAGCCAGGTAGTTTTTTAAAAAAATTAAAATTAAGCCTGGGCGCGGTGGCTCACGCCTGTAATCCCAGCACTTTGGGAGGCCGAGGCGGGCGGATCACGAGGTCAGGAGACCAGTCTGGCCAACATGGTGAAACCCCGTCTCTACTAAAAATACAAAAATTAGCCAGGCGTGGTGGCGCGCACCTGTAATCCCAGCTACTCGGGAGGCTGAGGCAGGAGAATCGCTTGAACCTGAGAGACAGAGGTTGCAGTGAGCTGAGATCGCATCACTACATGATCTAGCCTGGGTGACAGAGAAAGACTCTGTCTTGGAAAAAAATAATAATAAAAAAATTAAAATTTTATATTTTTTAAGACAGCAAGTGATACCCTCCCTTCTATAACTAAACTATCTATGTTTATATTTTAAGCTGTGGATCCAGCATGATCTTTGAACTCTCCCTGAATGGTTGGGTGATTTTCTTTTTTTCTTTTTCTTTTTTTTTTTTTTTGTCCAGAGGACTGAGCTGCAGGGCCACATTTAAGAGAAACTGGGGCGTCCTTGTCACCCCAGAGTCTGAGTGCAGCGGCCGTCTCCTCTCTGGAGAAAAAGATATATAACGCTGAACGCTGTGAAATTTGCCGCTGTGAGAACAGCTAATTTTTCACACCCAGACGAACTGGCTGGGTTTGTTAAAGCCCAAGATAATCAAATAATCATTATAACTCATCTTCGCCCCTCCTGTCTTTCGCTCTTTGTACCATTAATGTCCCAGTGGGGAGCAGCTCTGGGTTAGTTCAGACCTAGCCTATTTAGATAACCTTCTGGTTGGTCTTCTGAGAGCAAAATATCCCTCCTGGAGTATCTTACAACAAATGAACCAATCCTCTCTAATCTTCTTATCGTTGTAGCCTCTGCTCCAGGCCTGGTTATCTCTCGGGCTTGCAAAAGAGAGAAAGAGAGAGATTTATACATATATATTTATGGTGCATAGAAATTTATATAAATATATGTATATGCATGAGATAAAAAAAAGGGAGGTGCCAAGCCACAGCCTAAGCTCTTTTCTGTGTCTCCCTGGTGAGGCAACAGGGCTGCAGCTGGCCGGCCCCTCTGCCTGGTTAGGGAGGCGTGGAGAAGCTCCTCACCGGGGCGGCCTGCCTTCCCCCCACCTGCAGCAGTGGCCGGCTGGGCAGGGGAGAGCGAGAGGCTCTGCAGATAGGACCCGGGGTGGGGGCCTGACCTGACCAGTGAGTGGCGGGGAGCAGCACCCAAGTGGCTGGCCCCCCGGGGACCTACCTCACCTGTCACTGAGGTTGCCTACTCTTCCTCCCTCCCTCCCTCCCTTCCTTCCTTCCTTTTTTCTGTTTTGTAAAAATTTACTTTATTTTACTTTTTTTGTTTTTTATAGAGATGTGGGTCTCACTACATTGCCCAGGCGGGTCTCAAACTCCTGGGCTCACGTGATCCTCCCTTCGCCTCCCAGAGTGCTGGAATTACAGGGATGAGCCACCACGCCTGTTTTGTTTTTTTTCCCCCTCTCTAGTTCTTTCTCTCTCCTTATCTGTCTTTTTTCTCTCTCATCCCTCTATTTCACTCTCTGTCTCATCCCCTCTCTGTCTCTCCTCTCTGTCTCTCTGTCTCCCTCTCTCCTATTTTTCTTTCCTCTCCTCACCCTCTCCTGCCTCTCTTTCTGTATGTCTCTCTTGTTCTCTCTCCTTTCTCTTAGATTTTTCCCTCTCTCTGCCTCCATCTCAGTCTCTCTCCTCTTTCTGTCTCTCTCTCCTTCTCTCTGCCTTAATCCTAGTCTCTCTCTCATTTATTCTCTTCTCCTTCCCTTCATTCCTCTTTCTTTCTCCCTCCCCATTTTCCCCCCTTTTCTTCCCACCCCTCTGACCAGCTCCCTGACCCCAGCATTCTCCTCTCTCTCCAGACCCTCCTCTGGTGTCCTCTGAGTCCCCCCTTTGCCCAGCCCCCCCCCATTGCCACCATCCCTTCCAGAGCACCCAGTCCCTCCGACCTCCCTCTGCCACCTCTCCCTGCGGCCACTCACACCCACGTTCTCTTCCTCACCTCCCTCCACACCCCTTTCTCTCACTGTTCCCATCACTCTCACCTCCATTCCTCCATCAGCCTTAATTTCTGATTAATATGTTCTTAGCCAAGGAATGAGAGAGAGAGAGAGAGAAGGGCGGTGTTGGGAAATCTTCTAAATAAATCATTTCGTCATGTGAAGAGCTAATCTGCAAATGACGGTCGCTGTTTATCGAGTTTTTAGCACTGCATGTTAAATAGTGATATGGAGGCTACATTTTAAAAACCCCATCAGAGTGCAGGGAAGGGATTTTTAACTTCATTGCCCAGAAAGAAAAATGGTAAAGAAGAAGATAAGACTGCTTGGAAGCGTTGGCCCTGAACTGTTAGCAGGAGCAATTAGCAGGCTGGGCGGAGGGCAAGAGGCTGCGGGTCTGGCTGGCTGGTGAGGACCTAGGCCTTCCAACCCTCCCCTCCTCCAGCCCCAGATGCAGTCCCCTCTGCCGCCTCCACTGGAGTCATCCCTTTCTCTCCACCCATGTCAGTTTCACAACCGAGAGATTAAAACACAGGTCTTGAGTTGGGCTGATGGCATTCAAACACAGCTGCCACCACTAAGTGTGTCTCGTTGGGCAAGGAATTTTGCCTCCCTGGGCCTCATTTTCCCTGTCTGGCTTACTTGAACAGGAGTGCTTGAGATCCAAAGAGGGGGAAAAAGACTAGTTCTAATATACAAAAAGGAACTTCAGGAATCAAAATGGAGCGTAATGTCCAAAACAAAATTACAAAATTCCTTCCAAATTATTTTCACAGAAAATTGTCTTTAATGCAGGATATGGGTGCATTTTAGTGTATTGGATATGCTGGGACAGGCAACTTCCAAATATGAGCACACTTAGAACCCCTGGAGTTCTTAAAACAGTCCCAGTGCTGCTTCTGGTAATAGTAATAGAATAATAATGGTAATAACATCTGCTTCTCCTTTTTTTGAGTGTGTGTCGTGCTAGGGACGATGATCTGTACTTTGCATATGCTATTTTATGTGATTTTAGCTTATTTCCTCATCTTTCTGCCTCTCCCCAGAAAGATTAGGTTGAGTTTTTATTGCCTTAGAGACCAGACCAAGACTGAGGTGTGAATTTACAAGGAGAGACTGACTGCAGCTCAAAATGATCCTATCCGTGAAGGGTGGGTCTGGTGCTGGGCTTTGAGGATGCTAAGCTGAGCAGGAGCAGACCCAGAGCTTGAAACACTCAACAGAGCTGCCCAGCAGTGGACTGACAAGCTTTGCAAGGTGGGGAATCTCCCATTGACTGGGAGCAATCAAGCTCAGATGCTCTAAAAGGAATTCCTGTCTTGAGGGTGAATGAGGATTAGATTCTGGAGTTAGACTGACCTGGATTTGAATCCCGACTCTGCCACTTGTGTGGCAAAGAAACCTAAGCCCATTTACCTCAGTCTTCTTGGCTATAAAATGGGTATAGTTAAACCTCATAGGGAGAGTGAGTTCAAGCGCTAAAGAGAGTTTCTGCAAAAGACAAATCATCTGCAAAAAGCACTGCTCAATACACAGCAGTGATCATAATTCTGTCTTTTTCCTTCTTGCCGACTTCCAAAGAGCTAATGGAGGGGAAAGTAACCAAGGCTGGCTCCAGCAGCCGATGTGGGTCTCTAACTCAGCTCCAGGCTCCCATTTGCCCGGTGATCATGCACCTGCTGGACCTCAACTTCCATATCTGTAAAATGGGGATGATTGCATAGCTATAAAGACCGTACTCACACAAAGGGAGAATAATCAGCAGGAATAATATAATCAGTTACCATTAATCGTACAGGGGCCAGGGATTTGCAGATGCACTTAGGTTAAGGGTACAAGCCTTGGGTTCAAGTCCAGCACTGCCACTTACTAGCGTGTGACCTTAGATAAATCCCATCACCTCTCTGTGCCTTGGCATCTCATCTATGAAATGTACCTGCATCACTGGGCTGTACTGAGTGTTTCAGTCTGGACTCCTTAGGTAGAGTTTTTGCTTTAGGAGGGCAGAGTTGAGGTCTTGGGTTTCTCTGTATCCTTTGAAGTACAGGGCTGGAGACATAGGGTTAGTTAACAAAGTGCTTGTTGACTGACTGTTTTATAAATATGCAAATAGCAACTCCAGTAAGAAGCTGTAACAGATGCTGTTGGTTGCCACGCCTATCACTTGGCACACCCTGGACAGTTCATATGACAGTTCCCAAAGACATTGATGGCATCCTACCTCCAAACCCGCCTCTCTGCCCAAGGGCTTCCGATGGCCACAGGTATGTGCTTGGTCCCTACACAGAGTAGATGAGAAGTGCCTAGAAGTTAATTCCCCCAGGAGCAACCTTCAATCAATGACCATGGGGGTTGGTGGACAAATGCCTCAGCTTCTGTGTCCTCAGAGCTCTGATCTTAGTGGCCTCCTAGGCACTCCCCTCGGGACTGAACCCAGTTGCCCACAGCAGTCACCTGCTCATAAGTACATCTGGATTGGTTCCCTCTTCTTTCTTGTCTCAATTTGGGAAGAACCCAGCCTTCCCAGAATGGCTTACATTTGCATCCCACAGAGTCTCCTAAGTTCACACACTGACAAAAATACGTTCTCACGTTTTTGCATTGTCAACTCCTATCAGCACTGCGAAGATACGAGGTGTGCTGAGAACTTCTACAAGGGTAGATCTGCCCCAGTCTAAGTGGGAAGGTGGCTTCTGCAAGGAGGAGCTATTGAAAGAGATCTGAAGAATAAGAGTTTACAAGCAGGTGGGGTGAAGGCATCCCAGGTCAGGGGAATAGCCTGTGCAAAGGCCCTGCAGTGGAAGAGCTTGCTGAGTTTTTGGCAGGGCGTGAGGGCGGCATGTGCCCCCTAACTTACTGTGTGATCCAGGAAGTCACTTCACACCTCTGAGCCTCAATTTTTCCGTCTGTCAAATGACCCAAAGCTACCTACTCCTGCCCATAGCTTCCTGCAAAACAGGATGTGGGAACTTGGAAGTTAGAAGTGATGAAAGGTGGCCTAAGGAGGGACCCAGTAATCATAATTAATGTTTTCTTCTAATGGCCAGTGGTTGAGTAGCTACCATTGAGACACCAAGCAAGGCTGTGTTTGGTTCGTAATGATTTTCTCCAAAGTTTTTGTTCTCACAGAGTGATCGTTTAGTGGGAGAGAGTGTCAAAGAAACAAATATGCAAATAGCTGCGAAGTATGATATATGCACTGATGAATTTTGTACAGAAAAATGAAGCAGAAAAGACAGACAGTGTGGGAGAGGAGATGTGTTTTAGATAAGGCCCCGGAGAGCAGAGAACTGAAGCAAGTAGAGGAGACAACTGCAAATACCCAGGGTCAGAGTAAGCCAGGCAGAGCCAACAGGAGGTGCACAGGTCCTGAGGCAGGAGTGACTCATTGGAGACATAACAAGGAGACTGGTGGGGCTGAGACATAGTGAGCAAGATGGAGTGGGTGTGAAAGGAGCAGAGGTCAGAGAAGTTACGGGAATTCAGATCCCGTGGGGCTTTGTGAGACCCAGGTGGGATGTTTGGCTTTTAACCTGAGTAAGCAGGGATCCGGGGGAGGAGTCAAAGCTGGCATGGATGACATCATGTGATTTATATTTAAGGAGCATTCTGGCACTGTATGGAGAATGGCCCGGCAGAGAGCAAGGTTGGAGGCAGAAAGGCAATTGACGAGCCCCCTCCCTAGCCCACTTCCCAACCCAATGCATTGGACCTGTTCCCTACAGAGACCTCCCTCCAATGTCCAATCCCCAGGCCATGCCAGCCAGGGAGTGATGGGCTGCAAATGAGTGGGCAGGCAAGCGCCTCTAATTTCCACAAGCGCCGTGGGTAAAGGCTGTGGCAACGTGCAATTAAGCCCCGAGCTTTAAAAACATGGTAATAAGGGAATACGGGCCGAGGAGGCAGCCTGGTAATTTAAATGATATCCAGCTCGAATATGGAGTGTCTAAATGTTCTCTTCCAGAGATTTATATCAGCATAGACCTGCCTTATTCATTTATTTAGTTAACTAGCGACTTATTGGCACATCCTCCCAGCCGCTCTCCAGTGGAAGAGACAGAGGCCTAGGTGGCTGCTGGGGGTGACTCTGTGGAGGGCTGACCAGAGGGGGAATAATGACTGCAGTTATCACCGGACTGTGTTGAAGGCCTACTGTGTGCATGCTGAGGATCTAATGTGAGAATCAGAAGTGATGCTTGCATGAGTTTATGTGATCCGCCTCATTGTGGACATGAGGAAACTGAGGCACAAAGAGGAGAAATAACTTGTTCAAGTTCACACTGCTAGTGAATGGTGTGCCTGGGATTCAACCCAGGTCTTCTACACCAGAACTGCAGCTTTGCCCATGATCTAACATTGAATATCAGTTCCTTGACTCCTGGTCATTTTCTTGATATTGGTCCTGGCATGCATGGCTGTTTTCCGTCTGATGGTTGTGCAGCCGTCAGAATTTATCCTGGCCAGGTGTGGTGGCTCACATCGATAATCCCAGCATTTTGGGAGGCAGGAGGATCCCTTGAGCCCGGGAGTTTGGGCCCAGCCTGGGCAACAATAACAACAACAAAATTAGCTGGGTGTGGTAGTGTGTGCCTGTAGTCCCAGCTGCTCGAGAGGCCAAGGTGGGAAGACTGCTTGAGTCCAGGAGTTCCAGGCTGTAGTGAGCCATGATCGTGCCACTATACCTGAGGTGGGTGATAGAGTGAGACCTCGTCTCTAAAAAGAAAAAAAAAATTATTTTGAGTGTATCCTGTACATAAATCCATCACCCCATTCAGACTCTCCAACCTGAGTGGGACTTTATAAATCACACCGGCCAGGGCTCTCAATTTCAGGTACCTCTGAGGGTAGTAAGGTGATAAAGAGAACCTACAAAGGCTATGTGCAAAAAAAAAAAAAAAAGTTTCTCGGTTTTATTAGAGACAGGAATATTAAAAATACGTCACTTTCATCTTTACCAAAACAGTGGTGAAATTGCAATGGTAAATGGAGCTAACACTCCTCTTCAGTGCTGGAGATGTGATAGGGAGTGGTGGGGACGGTGGCATTCATGGGAGCCACTGCTACTCAGCCCTGGCCAACTGTTGCCCCCTGTAATATGGATCCAGAACTTTAAGTTATTGAAAGATGCCGGAAGTCTAAAGTGGCATCATAAAATTTCCTTTTAATTGTGAGTTCAACTTGTGTAAAGACACTCCAAATAAAAATATATTTGCAGGCTGGAGTCTGCTCAGGGAGCCCTGTTTGAAGCTTCTTGTCCAGTCCAGTGCCCGCATCTTGCAGATGACATGGCTGAGGGCTGGAGAGGGTACGAGGTTCTGAAGGTTGCACAGGATCTGAGAGGTGAAAGCTGAAACTCGAAGCCAGGTAGCCTCACCCTGCATCAAGACGGCCCATTGCTCCTGTACCACTGCAGCCAGGGAGCTTTTCCTCCTCTCTCCGCCTGTATCCCTGGTTCTTACCCATACTTCCAGGTCCAGCTTATGTCCCTCTTCTGCCAGGACATCTGCCTGACCACCCCAACTTCTTCCCCTTGTCCAAACTCCTAAATCAGTGCTTCCCAAACATTTGGGTATCTCCTTCATGACTTTCACTTTGCCCACACACTGCCTGTGCTATTATTTACTGAAATTTTTCTTTAAATGAACTTCTTAAAAAAAAAAAAACCCAAACACATTATTTTAAAAGAAGACTTGGGATCAGTGCTGTAGACAGAATATCCCTTTGCCATAAAGAGAAAGTAATAGATACACTAAATACAGTGAAAACAAGTCAGTCAACGTTATTACATTCCAACAAGGCACAGTTTGGCAAAGGCTCAAAACCTGAGGCTTGCTCTCTGTTCAAAAAGGAGCTGAGCAAAAATATACCTACCCAATGACCAGAAATTCCACAATGGGATATACCCAGCCAAAATAAGACCATCAAAAGACATGCACAGGAATATTCATGGCAGCCTTATTCATAAGAGCATCAAAGTGGAAACTACCCAGATGTCCAGCAACAGGACAATGGACAACAAACAGGGGTGTGTTCATTTGATGGAATATTATGAAAAAGAATGAGCTGTGAGCATGCTATAACATGGATAAATCTCACAGGTGTAATACTGAGTGGAAAAAGCAGATCCAAAAGGTACGTACATGTCTATCCACTGATGAATGAATAAATAAAATGTGGCCTATTCATGCAATGGAATACTAGTCAGCCACTTGAAGGAATGAGCTACTGATACCTGCTGTCACCTGGACAGACCTTGAAAACATCATGTTAAGTGAAAGAAGCCAGATGCAAAAGGTCACATATGTATACTTTTATTTATATGAGATGTCTAGAGTAGGTAAAGCCATAGAGACAGAAAGCAGATTGGTGGTTTCCAGGGACCAGGAAGAATGGGGGAGATTGAGGAGTGTTGGCTGAAAGATTCTTTCTGAGGTGATAAAATATTCCATATGGATTGTGGTGGTGGCTCTACGACCTTGCAAATATACGAAAAGTCATTGAGTCATACACTTGAAATGGGTGAATTGTGCAGTGTGTAAATTATATCTCAATAAATTGTTTAAGGAAAGGGTCCATACTATATGATTCCATTTGAGTGAGTTCGAGAGTAGGCAAAACTAGCTGAGTGCAGTGACTCACACCTGTAATCCCAGCACTTTGGGAGGTTGAGGTGGGAGGACCGCCTGAGCCCAGGGGGTTGAGGCTGCAGTGAGCTGAGATTGCACCACTGCATTCCAGCCTGGGTGAATAGTAATAATAATAACAATAATAATAATAATAATAATAAGCAAAACTAATCTTAGGTGAATAGAAGTCAGACTAGTGGGTATGCCTAGAGAGGGTATTGACTGGGAGGGCATCTGAGGAACCCCTGGGGGCCATTGGGATTCTATTGTCTTGATCTGAAAGATCACTTTGATGGTGGAAATGTAAAAAGTTATTGAGCTATACATGTAAGCTTTGTGTACACTTTCGTGTGTTTAAGTTACACCTCATTTTTTAAAAGTGGAGACAATGAGAAGGTGTTAAAGATAGGGCAGCACCAAACGGAGCCTTTCTCAGCGATGGCATTAGAAGGGCCAAGGAGAACTGAAAAGGAGTGCTCAACATTAGCTAATGCCCTTTCTCTGTACCACCTAAAACTACCTTCAGTAGCACAGGGGAGAGTTCCTGCCTTCCATTCTTAGATAGTCCCACGGGAACAATCCTGAGCCAAGGGTTCTTCACATCTCATCTCATTAGAAACACACACCTCTGATTATCCCCTTTGTACACATGAAGAAACTGAGGCCCAGGGAGTTTGGAGAACTTGCCCAAGGTCTCCCAGTTACTAAGTGGCAGAGCTGGGATTTGAACTGCCTGGAGCCCTGAGTGCCTTTGTCACTCCTTTTCCTGCTCTGAAGCTTGGACATCTCACAAGAGTCCTTCCTGTCAGGGTGTCACCCCGGAGATTTGAATACCCCCCAGGCAAGGAAGCGCACTACTGCTCCAGGTGATTTGTCCCATAATTGGGCACTGAGTGTCCACACAACCCTGTTGAGCCTTGGCTCTGGTGTCTTCTGTGGCCACTCTTGATGATGTGACCAGCTTGGTGGCCCCTGAGGTCACCAACCCTAACAGCTGGGTGAAGGAAAATCTCACCCATCTCCAAACAGACCCCACTGGCCATGCCCATTCACTCCTCCTGTCCCAAAGACCCTGCTGCCTAGAACGTCTGGGGTCCTTGGCCTAAGCAGGGTCTTATGCTGTGTTGAAAATGACCAACCCGTGGCCTCTTCGATTGTGGGGACACCCAGACAAAGCAGAGCCTTGTCCTCTACATGAAAACCCTTTTTGTGTCAGACAAACCCTTTGCTGTGTAGAGATTCACTTTCCCCTTTCTGAGTCTCAGTTTCTTGATCTGGAAAAATGAGGATTATAATGTTAGTTTTCTCAGTGGCTGAAATGAGATCTTGGTGTGACCATGATGCTGTTTTATTTGTACCAGAGAAAGTGAGTGCGATGTTAAGACCCTGAGATTTGGTGTGAGACAGACCTGGCTTCTCACCCAGCACAGTACCTGCTGTGTTGCGGCTGATGGGAGGACTTGCTGGAGAAAGGTGTGAATCAGGGATCTGCTCTTCTGCCTTCTTGCCATCTCAGGCAAGTTCTGCAGCTGGCTGATCCTTAGGCCCTCTTCTGTCAAGTGGAGATAATGGTACCTTCCCCATCACTTTGTGTGAGACTTCAATGTGAACATGCCTTACAGTTACACTTCTCAAACTTCAACCTGTGCATGAAACACCTTTTATTAAAATAAATGCAGCTTCTATTGAGTAGATCTGGGGTGGGCTCATGACTCTGAATTTCTAGTCAGCTTCCAGGTGATGCTGAGGCTGCAGGTCTGCAGACCACATTTTGAGTAGCGAGTCATTGAAGCGCTTAGCACATTGCAAATGCTCAATAAATGCAAGCGATTTTTTCCAGCAAAGACTGGGTCTCTCTATAGCCTTAAATTTCTGTGTTTCCAGAGTCTTCTGTCTCCCAGCTTCCTTCCCCCAACCTCTAGTCCCTAATCCTCTTCCTATTCCTGGGAGGCAAGGGCATTGGGGCCTCCTTCCCTCCCAAGAGTACCTCAGCCTCAGCTCATGCTGCAGGGCCCATTTCACCCCTCCAGCCACAGGGGCAGGTTCCTTCTGCCCACGGCTGCCTTGGGTAGGTTTTCAGGAACAGCTGCCAGCAGCTGAGATATAATGACTGCCTGGAGAGTCGTTAGGAGATAATTAATATTTGCAGCATAGAGCTGTGACTGCTAAGCCGCTCCCGCCCACAGAACTGGGGCCTCCAGCTCTTCCCGGCTGAGGGTCCCAGACCCTAAGGGCAGTACATCCTTGGGGCAAGAGGGGGACCCTGGAGGCAGGGGCTGCGGCATGGCCATTGGGTTCTCTTTCGGGAGGTTGTATTCCGCTCAGCTGCTAGGGTTGGTGACTTCTGGAGGCTGCCAGGCTGGATACAGCATCAAGAGTGGTCAACGAGAGCACCAGGGCCAGGGCTTAAGGTGGCCACAGCCCCTCCTAGCACCTGAGGCCAGCTGGCCTTTGGCGGTTGCCATGGTGATGGTCGTCCCCAGCAGTTGGGCAAGGACGTTGCAGCAGCAGCAGCAGCAGCTGTGTGTGACTGCACGGGAGAAAGATGGTCCCTCTCGGCTCCTGGCTCCCCTCCGGCTCTCCATCTGTGAGGGGCAAACATCTCAGCCACCCAAAGTCACCTCCGTCGGTGCTTATGTCAGAGACAGCTCCAGTTGGAGGTCTGGGCTTTCGTCTGTCACCGGGCATTTGTTTTGGTGTGGTTTGCACCGTGACTCAGCCAGAGCCTGATCACTCTCCCAGCTCACATGCTTAGTAGCTGCAGGACCCTGCTAGACCATCACGCTTTCCAGGGCCTCAGTGGTCAGGTCTATAAAATGGGGCTAATCACACCCAGAGGGTTATGGTTAGGATTAAATGAGATATGGTTTGTAAACATGCAGTTCTTTTTGGGAATAGAATGTGTTGTTGCCAGATGGTAGGTGCCAGAAATTTAAGAGGGAAGGGACTTCTCCTTCTATGGCATGGATTCACTTCATTTATTAAGTGCCTCCTGCATACTAGCACTGTGTTCCATTTGTGAAATATATTCCTTCATCTGTTGATTCCTTCCAGGACACCAGCTGCCTCATCTCAATTAATTCTCACAGTGTGTAGGAAGGCCCTATCATCCCCACTCTACACATAAGGACGCCAAGGCTCAGAAGGTCACACAAAACTCAGGAGATCACAGCCCCACGGTTATACAATGAGAACACGGCAGAGCTGGAGTTCAGACTCCCAAGCCCACTCTTTTCTCTCCACATCACAGTTCTAACTTGCCTTCGGTTTGCCAGGCAGACCTGCATTCAAATTCCAGCTCAACCATGCCCTTGCTGTGTGACCTTGGCCAAATGAACTCTCTGAGATTCAGTTGCTTCTCTGTAAATGAGGAAAAGAGCAAAATCTGCTTTATAGGGTACTGCATGGATTAAATCAGATGCGTGTGAAGTGTTTAGTATACAGTAAATGTCCACTAATGGCAACTATGATTTTCATTGTTGTTATCATTATTATTTCTCTACCTGTGGGGGTTGGACCCCATGATCTCCAAGTTCCCAGCTAGAGCTCATATCCACAAGTGGGATGGAGTGCCTCTGATCTTTAATATTTTGGGGTTTGGGCTGGCTTTTGTGGCTGGGAGATGAGCCTTTTGGGAAGGATGATGGCAAGAGGGTCTGCCATTTCCGGATTCCCTCAGCCTGCTTTCTGATCATCTGCCTGTTCCTGCCACGCAGCATTAGGCCGGGTGTGTGAGCATAGAGGGGAGCCGGGGAGGGAAGGGGGGTGCCTTTCCCTGGGAGGCTGCCTTCTGTCGCTAGACAAACAAACACGCAGCACCCATGCTCGCTTGGAAATGGAGCGAGTCGTTAAATACAAGCAAACAGCGGAGGCCGAGGCCGAAGGCCAGCTTCCTCGAGCTTCCTTGGACTTAGCTGGCCGCTGCCACCGGCAGCAGCTACTCAAGAAGCAGCTCACGTTCCCTGATGCCTGCTGCTCGCAGCCCAGGCTGACCCAGCAGTGCTTCAGAGAGCAACTGGAGGTTCACACAGGCGGCAGTGTTTGCCTGGCATCTGCCACAGTCTAACTGGAGGACAGTGAGGGGCCTCCGGAGGTCATCACGGTAGCCCCCACTTCCAAGAGGCATTTTCAGTCTGAGAAATAACCACGGTCTGCCTCATGCTCACATGGCCTCTCCAGCATGGCTACTGCCCTGCCACTACTCGGGGCACACCATGGGAGGGACCCTGGCTGGGGAGACAGACAGGCCTGTGCCCACAGCTGCTCTGCCACTTGGATGCTGTGTGTCCCTGCACAAGTCGCTTCACTTCTCTGAGCCTCCCAAAAGAATCTCCCTATGTGTAAAATGGCAAGTGTAATAGTATCTCCTTGTTGGCCAGTTATGGGGGTTGAAAGACCAACACACATCCAGCCTGGCCAACATGATAAGACCCTGTCTCTACTAAAAATATAAAAATTAGCTGGGCATGGTGGCATGCCTGTAATCCCAGCTACTTGAGAGACGGAGGCAGGAGAATAGCTTGAACCGGGGAGGCAGAGGTTGCAGTGAGTGGAGATTGTGCCACTGGACTCCAGCCTGGGTGACAGAGAGAGACCCTGTCTCTCTCTCTCTCTCTCTCTCTCTCTCTCACACACACACACGCACACACACACACACACACACACACGCACAACAAACACATAGCATTCCTGGCACACAGATTGGTTGGTCAATGATGTCAGGATGGCCGTGCTTTTTACTATGTGATCTTGCACAAGTGACCCAAACCTCACTTTCCAAATCTGACCACTGGGGATAATTACATCCCTGTCTTGGAGGATGGTAAAAGCAGGAAATGATCAGTCCATGCTGCTGAATCCATTTTCATTTTACTCCTTTCCTCAACTTGGACAAGTAAAGTGGTAACAATAAAAATAATAAGTTCAGAATCAGTCTGGGGCACACAGTGAGACTCCCCGTCTCTACAAAAATTACAAAAATTAGCCAGGCATGGTGGTGCACACCTGTAGTTGCAGCTACTGGGGAGGCTGAGGTGGGAGGATCGCTTGAACCCGGGAGTTCGAGGCTACAGTGAGCTATGACTGTGCCACTGCACTCCAGCCTGGGCAACAACGAGGTGAGACCCTGTCCCTAATTTAAAAAAATAAATAAATAAAATAACAATAATAGCTAACATTTCAGAGCACGTATGTTGATTTAGGCCTGTGTTATCCAATAAGTAGTCATTGTGGCTCTTTAAATTAAAATGAAAATTGGCTGGGTGCAGTGGCTCACGCCTGTAATTCCAGCACTTTGGGAGGCCGAGGCAGGTGGATCACCTTAGGCCAGGAGTTTGAGACCAGCCTGGCCAACATGGTGAGACCCTGTCTCTACTAAAAATACAAAAATTAGCTGGGCGTGGTGATGGATGCGTGTAGTCCCAGCTACCTGGGAGGCTGAGGCAGGAGAATCGTTTGAATCTGGGAGGTAGAGGTTGTAGTGAGCTGAGATTGCACCACTGCACTCCAGCCTGGGTGATAGAGTGAGACTCCATCTTAAAAAAATAATAATAATAAATTAAAATGAAGTAAAATGAAAAGTACAATTCCTCCACCACACAAGGCACATTTTTTTTTTTTTTTTTTTTTTTGAGATGGAGTCTCGCTCTGTCACCCAGGCTGGAGTGCAGCGGCACATCTCCGCTCACTGCAAGCTCCACCTCCCGGGTTCATGCCATTCTCCTGTCTCAGCCACAAAGCACATTTCAAGTGCTCAAAAGCCACATGTGGCCAGTGCTGGTGAAACCAGGACGTCTCAAACTTAATGTACATAGGAGTCACCTGGGAATTGGGTTAAATGCAGATTCAGGTTTGGGAGATCTGAAGTGAAGCCCAAGACTCTACATTCCTGAGGATCTTCCAAGGTCTGCAGACCACCCTTTGAGTAATGCCCGTGTGGAACTGGGCTGCTCAGTGTGGTAGTCAGTACCCACCCTGCCCATAGCTACTGAGCAGTTGAAGTGAAGTGAGTCCAAATTGAAATGTATAGGAAGAATAAAATACACACTGAATTTCAAAGGATTCATACAAAAACCAGTAAAATATCTTATTAATACCTGTTAAAAATTGATTACACATTAAAGCAATATTTTTAGATGGAGTGGGCTGAAGAAAATTTATTAAACATGTAATTTCACCTGTTTCTTTGTATTTTTTAATATAGCAGTATAAAATTTTAAATTACCTATGTGTGACTCACATATTTATATTGGGCAACATGAATGTAGGCCTAGTCTGCATGCTTTTATGGATTCATGTCAGAGTCAGATGTATATAGTCTTTTTTTTTTTTTTTTGACCTACTGTTGCCCAGGCTGGAGGGTGGTGGCACGATCTTGGCCTACTGCAACCTTTGCCTCCCGGGTTCAAGCCATTCTTGTGCCTCAGCCTCCCAAGTAGCTGGGATTACAGGCCTGCGCCACCATGCCCAGCTAATTTTTGTATTTGTTTTTTCAGTAAAGGTTTAACCATGTTGGCCAGGCTGGTCTCGAACTCCTGACCCCAAGTGATCCTCCCACCTTGGCCTCCCAAAGTGCTGGGATTACAGGCGTGAGCCACCGGGCCCCAGTCAGATGTATATATAGTTTTAAGGAATGCATTTTCACTTTTGCCCTTCCTGGTTTTTTTTTTTTTTTTTCCTCCCTCTGCCCCTGAATTGTTTCTTGGGCATTTTTCACTGCAACCAGAGGGTAAATTTTTTGCCAGGAGGGTCTGTGCCAGCCGGCCCCTTTGACCCACCATAGCACAGAATGTGATAGTGCGCCATTTATTTGAGCCTGTCCAGCAGCACTGAAGAAACAGCATCTTTTTATTCCCTCTTGGAACTCCCCTTTCCCCTATGCTTGGGCCACGTGTCTTGAAGGGGGCTCACCTTCCTGAGCTCTGTGATTGGTTATGTGATCCAGGTCTGGCCAATCAGACCATTCCATTCCATCCTCAGGTTATTCATTGGTTAGGTGACAACCACATGACCTGAGCTTGGCCAATGAGAGGCAGTCCCTGAACTTTGATGGAATTAGCAGGAGATTTGGGCTGGATCTGAAAGATATAAAAGGCATAAACCAGGAGGTACTGGGCCACCCTGTGGAGGAAGTCTGAGGATGAAGCCTACTGAGGAGAAGAGAGCTGAGGTGAGGTGGAAAGAGACGAGTTCCTGACAATAGCTGAACTCTGGATCCAGCTTTCCGGATCATCTGCCATCATCTGGCTTTTTCAGGGTGTGGAAGATCAAGTCTAAAGTCTTAGTTGAAACTGCTAAGAAGAGACCCTCTGTCAATGTTCATTTAATGGGAAAACACCAGGCAGTGGGAAGTGTCTCTATCTCTGGACATTTGTGGTATATGAGGTACAGGCCATTTTCCAAAAATGGCGACAGCCATATTTCCGATCCCACGTGTTTTCCCAGAACCTCACCACTTCCCAAGCAAGAGATGGAGCCTATTTCCCCTCCCTTTAAACCTGTGTAACTTTGTGATGACCTCAATGAATAGAATGAGGCAGAAATGACGCTGCACGATTTTCAAGGTTAGGTCCTAATAGTTAATAGGGCTTCCAGCTGCGCGCGCTCTCTCTCTCTCTGTGTGTGTGTCTCACTCTCTCTCTCTTTTTCTCTCTCTCTCCACTTGCCCTTGGAACCTAGCCTCCTTGTTGTGAGGAAGCCCAGTCCACGTGGAACGGCATATGTAGGTGTGCTGGCTGACAATCCAGTTGAGGTCTCAGGCAACAGCCGGCATCGGCCACCAGACAGGTGAATGAGTGAGCTGTCCTTCAGGTGACTCTAGCACAGCCTTTGAGTCTCGTGGCTGATGCCAGTGAAACAGAGGCAGGCCGTCCTCACCAAGCTCTGTCCAAATTGCATATTCATGAGCAAAATAAGTGGTGCCATAGTTTGAAGCCACTGCATTTGACCAATAGATGTTTGTTATGCAGCAGTAGATGAGCCAAACAGGCATCCCCTATGCTGATTGCAGCCAGATTTTTGCTATTTTATTGTGTCTTTTCTGAATAAGGAAGGGTGGAGGCTCCCCAGCATAGCTTTTGTTTTCACCACCTGCTATGCACAGTATTTCTTGTGTTTTAGTTTATTCCATCAGGGTCCTTCATATTGGAACCCCCAATGACCCATGAGTTGATGAAGGGCGGGGTTGATTGCCTCCATTTCACAGATGAGAAAACAGAGGCTCAGAAAGCTACAGCGTCTTGTCCAGGGTGAATCAGTGGGTGAAGGCGAGGGGGGTTCTGAAGCCAGATCACTACAGCCTTCCATGGGGGCTTTACCAACTGGACCTCTTGAATGGGTCTGGAGGGGATAATGGGGGTCAGGGAATTCTTTTTTTTAAATTGAAGTGAAATTACATAACAAAAGTAACAATTTTAAAGTGAACAATTCAGTGGCATCTAGTCATTCTCTGTTCCTCCTTTACCCCAGCCGCTGGCAGCCACGGATCTGCTTTTTGCCACCTGTGGATTTGCCTATTCTGGGTATTTCATAGAAATGGAATCTTATAATATGTGACTTTCATGTCTGGCCTCGTTCACTTATGATGTTTTCAAGGTTCATCCTCATTGTATCGTGTGTCAGAACTTCATTCCTTTTCATGGCTGAATAATATTCCATAGTGTAGCTAGACCACATTTTGTTTAATCCATTCATCCGTGAATGGATACCTAGGCTGTTTCCATCTTTTGGCTAGTGTGAGCAGTGCGGCTGTGAACATGCATGTGCATGTACTTGAGCACCTGTTTTCAGTTCTTTTGTGTATACAGCTAGGAGTGGAGCTGCTGGATCATATGGTGACTCTATGTTTAACTTTTTGGGGAGCCACCAAACTGTTTTCTGCAAGGCAATGGATTCCCTCCTAGCTTCATGACCATAGTGAGTGAGCTAGTCTGAGCAATAAATATATTTGGTCAAAAGGGAAAGAGAAGAAAGAAAGTGTGAAAACCATATTGCGTTCATTCATTCAACAATTACTTGTTGAACTTGATTCAACCATGGGTGCTAAGAAAGAAAAACTTTCTGCCATCATTGAGGTATGAGATGATGTTCTAGTTGCAGAGAGAGAGACAGACAATTTCAGAGTCACAGGTGCTATGAGGAGAATAAAGCGAGATTCCATGATAAATCGGGATTGAAGATGCTATTTTTGGGGTTGTCAACGAAGGACTGTCTTGGAGGTGACATTTAAACAGAGACCTGAAGGGTGAGATGGAGCCTGCTGTGAAGGCAGAGAGGACGGAACAAGAACAAAGGCCTGAGGCTGACAGTCCTTAGCTTTCCTTGGTAGGCTCAAGTTCTAGCTCCATTACTAATTCCCCATGGGACAGCCTCGGTTTCCTCATCTTGAAAATGGGCAGACGAAATATGGAATCAACCTAAGTGCCCATCAATAGATGAATGGATAAAGAAAATGTGGTGGATATATACACAATGGAATATTAGCAATGAAAAAGGATAAAATCCTGCCATTTGCAGCAACATGGATGGAGCTGGAGGTCATCATGTTTAAGTGAAACAAAAGTTCATAAAGACAAATCTTGCATACCCTCACTCATATGTAGGCTAAAAAAAGTGGATCTCATGAAGATAGTAGATTGGAGGTTACCAGAGGCTGGGAAGGGTGGGGAGGAGGGAGGATGAAGAGAGCTTGATTAATGGGTACAAATACATACTCAGATGGCAGAAATAAGAACCAGTGGTCAATAGAGCTGTAGGGTGGCGGTCGTTAACATTAGTTGATTGTACATTTCAAAATAACTAGAAAAGAAGAATTCGAATGTTCCCGGAGTAAAGAAAGGATAAATATTTAAGGTGGCGGATATCCCAGTTACCCTGATTTGATTATACAAATGTATCAAATGATCAACATGGACTGTAAAAATATGTACAGATATTATATACCAATAAAAATAAAAGTTATTAAAAAGTTGGCATCATACCCAAAGTCAACCCTATCTTGCTGGGTGGGGTAGAGATAATAGTGCAGAGGAGATGACTGAGGCTCAGAGAAGTGAAGATACTTTCTCAAAATCACAATTCAGTGAGAGGAGGGGCCAGGATTTGAACCCTGGGCTGTTGGAAATGTTCAGAATTAACCTAGTCTTACCAGTTGGGTGTGTGTTGGGGTGAGGGTCAGGGGCTGGTACAGCTATGAGTTTGGGGAACAGCCCCTGGGATGCTCCGTGCTGTAAAGGAACATCACCTTTCTCCCTCGGAGCACACGGCGTGAGGGCATTTGTCCTCCTGCTGTCCAAGCTAGGGAGATGGAGATTGTGAGGTTTGCCAAACAGTGAGCCCACGGTGGAGCCAAGTTCTCATGGCTTAGGTCATAATGTCAGCTTCCAGTTACCCAGGTCTTAGGAGGTACTTGGTGCTGTTCTGAGCATTCCGGCATGCTGTGTTACTTCTAACTCTCTGGGAGAGGTACCGTGATTATCCCCATCTTCCAGATGAGATGACTGAGGCCCGGAGAAGTGAAGACACTTTCTCCAAGTCACAGCTTGGTGAGGAGAGGGGCCAGGATTTGAACCCAGGCCCGTCTGCCTTTATAGCCTGTGTTCTGAGTCACAGGCTCAGTGCTGTGCTGCCTCCCGTGGCCTCAACCACAGGCTGGGCTCCGGGGATGCCATGGTCAGAGGAGGGGCTGCAATCCCCAGAAAAGAGGGTGGCTCAGCAGCCCATACGCACCCCAGCATGCGCACCCATGCTCGCACACACACTCCGACACATGCACCATCCAACTCAAATAGGTGGACACGATTTTGGGAAAACCATGGCAAAAGTGAGCCCCACAGAGAGGGACCGTGAAATCCCTGTTGCTGCTGGGGCCATCAGCATGGTTCAGACACAGAATCCTTCTCTTTGGCTTGCTCTGTGTGTCTCATTCTCTGCAAAAATGGTCTTCACCAAGAGATGTGTTGGAAAAGGAAAGAAATGTCTTCAAGTATGTTGTCACGGCACAAAGAAGATACAGGAAGGTCATGTGTGTGTGTGTTCAAGTGTGGGCATGAGTGCAAGTGTGCAAGTAAAGGCATGGGGGTGTGCAAGCATGTTAGTGATTGTGTGAATGAGTGTGTGTGTGAGTGGAGAGTGTGTTCTGGTGTATGTATTGTGTGTGCACGAGGGTGTAAGTGGGTGCCTAAGTGTATATGTGAATGTGTATACATTCTAGCATGAATGCTGTGAGCATGTGTGAATGGTGTGTGTGTGTGTGTGTGTGACAAGGAAGAGGAGACTGAGACCTGGCACCAGGGGTAGGGGACAGAGGCTCCACAGGCTCTTTCCCGACATGACAGGGGGACTCTGATTCCCAGGGAGACCCCGCGCTTGCTTTGGAGGAGGTGAACAAAATTGCAGCCTCTCTTCCCGGAGCCCCTCAGTCTCATGACCTCTTTCTTTCCGGCCCCTTCATTCCTAGCCTGGGTCCCGTCTCTCTGAGAGGAGTTTTTCCAGCTGATCTGATGGAGTGGCCCACGGAAATAGTAACAGTAGTAACAGTGGACACTCAAGAATCTCAGTGCCAGGCACTGTTCTAAGCGCTTTATTCTGCTCCCAGGGTCCCTAACAGGTAGGCACTAGTATGGTCCCATCTTACAGACAAGGAAGTTGAGCTTATTTCAGGGCAGGGCCCTTGGATTTCTTAACACAGGGTCAGGCGAACTTTTTTCTGAGGGGACGGATAGTAAATGTTTTAGGTTTTGTGGCCATAGGGTGGGTCTTTGTCACAGCTCCTACACTCTGCAGTGGTAGCAACAGTGCAGCCGTAGAGATAAATGAACAGGCACATGCATGCGGGTTGTAGTGTACTGACTCCGCTTTAACCTGCAAGAGTGGTAAATGGTGGGATTTTAGGCACCACAGCAGATATGTTCGTGGGAGATATATTCATTCGTTTGATCACTAAGTCATTTATTGCATGCTGTGTGCCTGGCTCTGTGCCAGCAATAGAGAGAAAACTGTGGACAAGACAGACCCTGTTGCTGCCCCCAGGGCTTGCCAACAAATAGATGGGGTATCCTGGGGGGGGCATAATCTCAGGGCAAGCACTTTATCCCATGTTGTGAGCAGAGAAGGCTTCCTGGGGGAGGTGACGTCAAAACTGGTACCCAAAGGATAAGTGGTTGGGGAAGACAATGGGGATGATGTGGGGTTACACAAAGTCTCCCCGACAGTAGGAACAGGGGGAAAGGCCAGAGGTCAGACAGGGCTGATGGGAAGTGCATCTGACCGGATATTTGAGATGTGGGTGGGGCCATGTAGTCTCTGGTGTGGATTGTATTGGGAGGGAATGGGAAACCATGGAGGGATTAAGCGGGTGAGCAGCCACTTCCCTGGCTTCTGAGACAGGCTTCTCTGGCTTCCATCCCCAGGCCTTATTCTCACCTGGTCTGTAGAACCTGACCGTTTAGCTGCTGGCTGAGAGCAGGCACCCTCCCTGTTTTCTGCCCTGCCTCATCCTGTGTCTAACACTTCCTGGCAAAGGCTAAGCCTTCCTACACAACAGCAGCTATTCTTAATCATCTTCACGTACTTGTGTGTCTATGTAGCATCTGTCCCTCTGCCGCACAAGAATGTCAGCTCCAGGAGGGCAAGGGCATTGTCTGTTTTGTTCACTTCTGTATCTCTGGTGTCTAGCACAGCTCTGGGCACAGACTAGGTGCTCTGTTAATATTTATTGAATCTAGGCCGGGCGCAGTGGCTCAAGCCTGTAATCCCAGCACTTTGGGAGGCCGAGACAGGCGGATCACGAGGTCAGGAGATCGAGACCATCCTGGCCAACATGGTGAAACCCCGTCTCTACTAAAAAAAAATACAAAAAACTAGTCAGGCGAGGTGGCGGGCGCCTGTAGTCCCAGCTACTCGGGAGGCTGAGGCAGGAGAATGGCATAAACCCGGGAGGCGGAGCTTGCAGTGAGCTGAGATCTGGCCACTGCACTCCAGCCTGGGCGACAAAGAGAGACTCCGTCTCAAAAAAAAAAAAAAAAAAAAAAATTATTGAACCTGAGATTTTATGTCCTCGGCTGAGTCCTGGCTGATGATGGGGTGAGAGGCTTTGGCCTATCTCCTTAGGAGCCTCATTTTCCCTTCCCCTCCTCTTGTCCCAGAAGTTAATGAAGTGCTCTGCCTCTGGAGGGTGAATCCCATTATCAGCTGCACCCCCCAACCCCCACATCAGCTGTGTGTTTACTTGTTTATGGTGCGTCCTTTCATCCCCAATGAAGCTCTGGGACCTATCGTCTTATGCACTGCTGCATCCCCCACAGCCAACACATAGTAGGTGCTCAATTAGCTTATATCGAATGAATGACTTGACATCTCCCTTAGTACACGACCTTGCAAGGAAGAGAAGAAAGACTGGGAAACTGTGTGATGGGAAGGGGTGATCTGGCAAGTCCACAAAGCAAGCTGGGGCTGGATTATTTGCCTGGAAGGCAGGTGGTGTGGGAGAAGGAAGCACACTGTGTCCCTCCTGCAGGGGTCACGGACACAGGCCTGTTGAGAGGCAGGGGCAGGGACACCGTGGCGTTTGGCGTTCCTTCTTCAGATGCAGCGAATCGTGTTTGAGAGATGAAATCTGCAGGGAGTCTTGCTCTCTGGCGGAGACCTTTAAAGCCGGCAGCCTCTGAGCTCATCCAGGGTGCATTCTTCAGCGTTTCCGATGTCCTTGGCTCAGTCGGGCCATCTTGGTGGCAGCTGCCGGAGCTGGAGGAGAACAGGCCTCAATGTCTCCTATTATTGCTGGAACGTCAAGTACCCCTGAAGTGGAGGGCAAGGCTGGCCCTGTCTGCCAGCAACAGGGCGCGGTAACTCAGCCACCTGGGACCCCAGCTGCTCAGGCCTGAGGGTGAGGTGCTGACGTCCTCCGCCTCCCTTCCTGATGGGCACAGCCGCCTGCCCTGGTTCACCCGGCTCTCTTTACCTCCCCCTCCCTGGCCATCTCTTCTTCCTGCTTGCCAATGGCCTCATTATCCCAAAGGGCGAGCTGTGTGTCCTCGCTGGCAACGGTCTTTGTGACCCAGGCCTCCTCCAGCTCCCAGACCTTCCAAGTATACCCGTCTTGGCTGCAATGAGCTTCCGCAGAGGTCAGCCAAGCCTGGGCATTTTCTGAGACAGACCTGGGTCAAACCTGTGCCTTGCGACTCTGGGCAAGTGACCTTCCCTCTCATCGGTCATCGGGGCTTGATTCTCAGTGACAATGTTCTGGCGTCATTTTGCAGATTGTTCTAGGTTGGGCCCCGGAGAAGCAAAGCCTGGGACAGGGATGGGGTGTATAGGGTTTATCTGGGGAGTGGGCTTGGAAGGAAAACCTCAAAGGGAGGGGAGACACAGGATAGGACCCGGGGAGGGGCTGAGCGAGGGTGTGGTTCCTGCTTTGGGCCTAATCCCACAGGGGCTCTTGAGCATCAATTGAGCTTGGAGTTGTCCCACCTTAGCAAGGGGGCCAGGTGTGAGTCTGTGTTGATGGCCCCTCAGGGAGGAGTGGGGGTGTAAACACCCAGGCATCAGCTCACATCCGCGGAAGGCAAATCTCTAAGAAGGGGGCAACTCCAGCAGCCACGGGGGTCTGACAGCCCCAACAGTGTCTACCACGAGGATGAAACGAGATGATTCACAGTGCTGGAAAGCACCCGACCACCCTGAGGGCAGCGCCCGGCCCGTGTCACTCATGCTAGTAGTGTATTCTCATGAAGCAGGTTTTGCCTTCAGCCCAGAAAAACAGCAGAGCCTGGTGGATGAACCCTTGCTTCCATCTCCAGCCACCCTCATCACCCCTCATCCCATCTCACCTGTCCCTTGAGATATCCAGGTTACCTGCTGGGGTCTAGGAGCAGAGCAGACGGCCCTGTGCCTTCAGAGTCACGTGCTCACGACTGGCATTCCAGCCCTTAGGATGATGTGGGGACGCCCTACATCCCTCCACGCATGACCCCATGGGCTCCTCTGTAAGGATCCCCGTATCTTGGAGCGTGTCCTTCATTACAGCCCCCTGGAGGGAGCATGGCTCCCCACAGCCATCCTGGACCCTGCAGCTCCGGGTCAAGACAAGTGTCCAAGACAGGGCTGCCTTTATTGGATAATTAATCCAGCGGGAAATCTGTGGGAAGTTTCCAGTGTGAGTTAGGAGGTTAAGGTAAATGTGAGTTAGGAGGTTAAGGTGAATGTGATCCTGTGGGAAAATAAAATCCCTGTATTCCTTCGTCTCTTTTTTTGGGCCTTCCTCACCCCCTCAGGTGGGACTGCAGGTAGGTAAGCACTTCAGATCCTAGTCTCCCAAAGGCAAGTCTTTTGGAGCCTCTGTTTCCTCATCTGTAAAACGGGCACACCAGCTTGCTGCCCAGTATATTCTGCTGCTGGCTGTAGCCAAAGAGGGATTGGGATGGACGAAATGAAATCCTCCTTGGTACTATTGGGATTCCAGAGCACCTGGTATACCTGGAGGCAAGAAATGTTCAAAGCTGAAGGGATTTGGAGAGCATCTAGTCTGGCCCCTTAATGATTTCTGGATTGGGAAACTATGGCTAGAGGGGACAGTGATTTGCTCACCTGGAGAGGGAGGGGCCATCCTGCTGGGAGGGAAGAACCTGGAAGTGGGAGGTAGGAATTTCAAGTTCCTCTCTTAACTCTGCTATCAGGGAAGCTGGTTAACTTCTCTGGACCTCCATTTACCCATCTGTCAAATGGCCCCAATGACAGAGAGGGAATGAGGTCATTGCCAAGTCTCTTCCAGCCTTGACAGCTGGATTATCTCACAGTGCCATATACACTCTCTCAAAGTACCAGAGAAACAGGAAGGGGAGCAATCTGGCCTTTTTATTTTTGGATGAAAAAAAAAAAATCATACTAAGCTCCAGAGGGTGTTTCTGGAGTTTTTTCAAGGCCTTATGGTTATTACAAAGCACTGGGACCCAAGAAATCCTGGGTTCAAACTCTTGCTCTGCCTTGGTAGTGACTGTGGAGTATTCAGTAGGTATCAGGCACTGGCCAAACACGTGAATCCCAACAGCCCTCTGAGACAGGTCTTATCTTCACTATTTTGGGGAAGAAATTGAAGCTCAGAGAGGTAGAGTGACTTTCCCCACATCACACAGCTAGTGAACAGAGAAGGTTGTATTAGAAACTGCGTTTATTTGATGCCATGTCTGTGCTTGGAGCCACCTCCCCACAGCTCAGTGACAGTCATCAGTAATCATGTGATTGCCTGGGATTGGGTCAGGAGGAAATGTCAGGTGCAGGGAGGGGCCCAGCTTATTTCTGTGAGGTCTCCAGAGCTTTCTGCAGGATCGGGCTGGGTCAAGACCTCACCTGCAACCCCATCCTTGCGTATCTTCTCTGCCTGCCCCGTCCCCATCCCTCGGTCCCTTCTAGGTGTCACCCGAGAGCCTTCTCTCAATAAATCACTTGCATAAGAATTCCCTTGACAGTCTCTGCTTCTAGAGAACCTGCCGAAAGTTCCCTAAGACAGGAACTTGAGACAAACTCTTGGAAATGAACTGACCATGTAACCATACACTGGGTCTAATTACCCTGTTTTGGCCAAGCATTTCAACTACCATCTCAAGAGGCCAAGAAAATGTCTTGGACATTCAGAAACAGCGGTCAGATGTTACTGACAATTGCTATTAGGTCTAGGACAGGGCCTGGCATACAGTAAGGTGTTTAATAAATATTTGCTGAGTGAAAGGCCTGAATGAGTAAATATTTCTGGTGCTGGGGAGGTCGGGGTTTCTGGAAAGAGAGAATGTAAAACAGCCTTCCTGGGGCAGATCCCCAGGAAACACGCAGGCTCAGGGACCAGCCTGGGCACATTGAAATGCAGGGTCAGGTGCTCAGATATTCATAGCTTCATCAGAGGCTTAGCCTAAGAGGCTGCAAGCCCCAGAGGAGCGACAGACCCGGGAGGGAGTCGTGATCACAGCAAAGATTACAAGAGCTTGTTAAACAGAAATCCCTCCTGGCAGATGGTCAGCTGGCTCCCAGGGCCCAGATGTGGGAAGGAAAGCCCTTTCCTATTGGGAGTTCCAGAAGCATTGAAACCAGAGGAAGACATTTTGCCTTCATGAGTTAAGAAAACAACAATAATGATGATGATAAAAATGACAAAGCAATTATCTGACAGTTACTATATCCAGGACTCTGTATGTAGGGATGTTATTTAAGCCTCCCAATAACCCCTGCAAGATACACACTATCATTCCCATTTCACGGATGAAGAAACCAAGGCTCCGTGAATGACAAAAATGATGTGCCCAAGGTCATACTGCCAACAGGCGGTACTTGAACCCAAGTAGCACGACAGCAAAGCCTCAGCACCATGGCAAGTGCTGATTTAAGAGGATAGTAGGGAAGGGGCTGGGCACAACTGAGGCATAAAAATTATAAAAATGGATGGTTAGCAGGGGGTGGGAGGGGTAGTAGGGGGTCAGGGGAGGCAGGGCTGTTTAATGGGTATGAAAAAAATAGAAAGAATGAATAAGACCTAGTATTTGATAGCACAACAAGGTGACTATTGTCAATAGTAGTTTAATTGTGCTTTTGTTTGTTTGTTTTTGAGACGGAGTCTCTCTCTGTCACCCAGGCTGGAGTGCAGTGGTGCAATCTCGGCTCACCACAACTTCTGCCTCCCGGGTTCAAGTGATTCTCCTGCCTCAGCCTCCAAGTAACTGGGACTACAGGTGTGTACCAGCACGCCCAGGTAATTTTTTTATATTTTTAGTAGAGACGGGGTTTCACCATGTTGTCCAGGCTGGTCTTAAACTGACCTCAAGTTACCCACCTGCCTCAGTCTCCCAAAGTGCTGGGAGTACAGGTGTGAGTCATCGTGCCTGGCCTAATTGTACATTTTTAAACAACTAAAAGAATATAACTGGATTGTTTATAACACAAAGGATAGATGCTAGAGGGGACAGATACCCCATTCTCCATGATGTGATGATTACTACACATTGCATGCCTGTATCAAAATATCTCATATACGCCATAAATATAGACACCTACTATGTACCCACAACAATTAAAAATTTAAAAAATTATTAAAAATTATAAAAATGTTGTAAACTCGTAGAATATCTCTGGGTGGATACAGAAGAGACCCACAGCTATAGCTGCCATGAGTTGGACGTGGAGGGGAGATTTTTATTATAACCTTTCCTATTTGAATATTGAAGCATGGTGAGCTAGATCACAAAATTGGCCCCCAAGATGTATCCCTCTCCACGTTCACACCCATCCTTTGCTGCTGATTTTGTAGTCCTTACCCATTCTGACTCTGGGCACAGGGATGCAACTGGCTTTGACCAATGGGATATTAGTAAAAGTAACACAGGCAGAAGCCTGCAAATGGCTTGTGCAATTGGACTTGCTCTGATGCTTTCCTTCCACAGGGCCATGAGGACACACTCAGGCTTACCTGCTGGGGGATGAAGGCTTGTGCAGCACAGCCAAGCTGCCCTCATCATCCCAGTGGAGGCCATCCCAGATCAGCCATCAGCCAGCTGCCCAAGACACACAAATGAGCCCAGTCAAGATGAGCAGAGCTGCCTGGCCTGCTGATATGGTTTGGCTGAGTCCCCACCCAAATCTCATCTTGAATTGCAGTTCCCATAATCCCTACATGTCATGGGAGGGACCTGGAGGGAGTAACTGAATCATGGGGGTGGGTTTTCCTGTACCGTTCTCATGATAGCGAGTAAGTGTCACAGGAACTGATGGTTTTATAAAAGGGCAGTTCCCATGCACTTGCTCTCTTGCCTGCTGCCATGTAAGGCATGCCTTTGCTCCTCTCTTGCCTTCCACCATGATTTCGAGGCCTCCTCAGCCATGTGGAACTGTGAGTCCATGAAACCTTTTTCTTTATAGATTACTCAGTCTTGGGTATGTCTTTATTAGCAGCACGAGAACAGACTAATACGCCTGCTGACCACCACAACAGAAGTTTCGTTTTGTTTTAGAGACAGAGTTTCATCTTGTTACCCAGGCTGGAGCGCAGTGGTGCAATCATAGCTCACTGCAGCCTCGAACTCCTGGGCTCCAGTGATTTTCCCACCTCAGCCTCTCCAGTAGCTGGGACTACAAGCACACACCACCATGCCCAGCTATTTTATTTTTATTTTTGTAGAGATAGGGTCTCAGTATGTGGCCCAGTCTGGTCTTGAATGCCTGGTCTCAAGTTATCCTCCCACCTTGGCCTCCCAAAGTGCTGGGATCACAGGCATGAGCCACTGCACCTAGTAGGTTTTGTGATTGTTTGTTACAGAGCATTACTGTGGCTATAGATAGCTAACATAAGTAGTGAGGCATTGCGCCTTCCAAGATGAAAAACAAACAAAAAAAAAACCACGTACACTTTACATTTATAAGATGGTTTCTGCTCTGTAGGAGATCCTGAAATCTGGAGGTTCTCCTGCTCCCAGGAAATGTCTTTTCCATTCTGACTTTGGTGCTTTCAGTGAAGCCATTTCTTCAAAATCAAATTCACTCAACATTTCTCCAGACCCCACCTTCTCCAGCAAGACCTCCAATCCTCCACAGTCCTCAGCCTGGCTGCAGAGCTGATTTCACTAACGTGCAGCATTATTACAAAGAGCAGCTCGTGTACAGTCAGTGCTGACCATGGACCAGGCACTGGGCAAGCCCCATCTCACTGAGTCATCACTACACCCTGTGAGGGAGGCATGCCTAACGTTTTCTTCCAGTTGCAAATTAGAGACCGAGACCCAGAGGGAGTGAGTCTATTGCCCAAGGCCTCACAGCAAGCAAATTCCAGAAGCAAGATTCAACCATGCAGCTGCCCAGCTGTGCTCCTCACACCCACCTAATGGCTTTCTCCCCTCCAGGCTGGAAGGAGCTGTCCTTTGATTAGATCTGCATTGAGGGCAGGGGGGCTAACACTGTCATTGGATCAACCTGGGGTTGAAAAGTGCATTTTCTCTTGTCCTCAGAACGGGAAAACGAAGACCATTTTTGAGGAGTAAACCGACTTGCCTAAGGTCACATGGTGAGTCACAGAGCGGGGACTAGATTTGGGAGTCTCTTCTCTCCCTCTCTAAGACTCATCAATCATATATATATACATACATACACACACACACACAGACACACACACCATATAGCATGAAGGTCTTTATATGTGTCCACTCTTCCTGCCTCTGTAGCTGTGCTCAACATTTCCCCTCTCATAGTGTACCTTTCACTGCAGAGCAGACAAGCAGAAATGTGAGGGCAAGCATGCTGGGGACACTGGGTTATATGCTCCTTCCTTCCTTCTTCCTGCTTCCTACCTTCTCCCTCCCTTCTTTCCTTCTTTCCTTCCTTCCTTCCTTCTTTCCTTCCTCCATCCCTCTCTTTCCTTTTCTTCCTTCCTTCTTCCCTCCTTTCTCCTTCCTTTTTCTCTCCCTCCCTTCCTTCCTCCCTTTCCTTCCTTCCTTCCTTCCTTTCATCTTTCCTCCCTTCCTCCCTTTCTTCCTCCCTGTCTCCTCCTTTTCTTTTCTTCTTTTCCCTCCCTTCCCTTCTCTCTTCCTTCCTTCCTTCCTTCCTTCCCTCCCCCTCTCTCCCTCCTTCTTTTCTTCCTTTCAAAATTCATTCTGCAAATATTCACTGTGCACCCACTCTCTGCTAGGCACTCTGCCTGACTCTGGAGATGCAATGGGAATGAAATAGGTGTGCACCTTGGCCTTGATCTCCTGAAGCAGCAGGGAAGATGGGACTTAAGCAATCATATAAATAATTAACTCATTGCAGTTGGAGAACAGGTAGTGAATAGCAAGAACTGTGTCTGACTTGAGTTGGAATCTGAGCTCTGCTGTTTACCTAGCTGGGTTGCCCCCATTCAGTTACCTAATCTCTGTGTCTTGCTTCCTCATTGGGGGATTAATGTCTATCTTTCAGGGTGGTTGTGAGAGTTAAAGCAAGCTGTTGATCTACAGCATTGAGCACGGAGCCTAGCACAGGGTAGGCGCTGTGACAGCAGTTGTCTTCATCGTTGCCGCTATTGTTTTTGCTGCTGGATCCTTGCTGCCCTTGACCTGGAAGGTCCCACCTGCATGACCATCTTATCTGTGAGGGGAGGTGGCTTCACTCACCCTTCTCTAACCCTGTGAGTTATAATCCATCTTTAATGCCTCTAGAGGAAGGAGCTTTGAACAGAAACCAGCTCCAACCACTCACTGCCGTCCACCCAGCGAATCCTTGCCTTTCAAAGGCATGATGGGGCCGCCAAATCCGCCCCAGGGACCTAACGCGATTGTCTCGCTTCTGTAACTCTGCTAGGAAACTGAGCTTGGGGTTTCTGGCTGGGCTTCCAGAGGCTCCCAGGAGTGGTGGGGAGCCACAAGGGAGGCTTATGGGAAACCATCGGGCCGAGGAGTCTAGCCTGGGAGGGACAGAGCCAAGGTGGAGGAGCCTGTGTCCAACTGAGCACCTATGATGTGCTAGGCAACATTCCCTCTTCTGCTTGGCCCAAGGAAGGGCCTTTCCCCAGTGCTTATGGGGGTCACGTAGACATAGTCACCTGTGATGACAAGAACATGGTGCAGGGAGTCCCAATATCCAAGTTAAAGCCTCCACTAAGTGCCCTTAGGACTAACACAATCTGTGTCTCAGCTTTTCACATCTATAAAATGTGTGTCTCTTTTATGAGGCAGTATAGTTTGGTGTTTAAGAGCTGAAGCTGTGGATCCATTGAGCGTCTGTGTGACCTTGGGCCAGTTGCTAACCCTCTCTGTGCCTCAGGCTCTGAAACTATAAAAGATGGAGAGTAATACTATCTGATTCTGTTGCCTACTAGCTCGATGACCTCAAGCAAGTTGCTCCACCTCTCTCAACCTCAGTGTTTTCCTTCTGAATTGGGATTAAAGAGAATGCTTACTTCACAGGGCTGTTGTGAGTATTGAATGGGATGATCCATGCTGAGTGCTCCAAACCACACTTGACATGGAATAATCATGTTAGTGTTGATTGAACACCTGCTATTTTCTTCCTCTTCATTCCTCCTTTTCTCCTTGTTTTCTTCTTTGTTTCTCTCCCTCCTGCCTCTTTCCCTCACTCCACAATTGCATGCTGGACACCTGCCATGAGCCAGACACTTTTCTAGGCACTGCCCATCTTCAGGATGACTGTAAGAACCAAATGTGCCTAATGGGGAGGTGCTTTGGCGATATCGAGGCTAATCTGTCAGGGAAGAGAAGAGGTGATAAATTCACACTGTGGCTTGTGGCGAATTCTTTTTATGCTCACTCTCATCTAGGGTCATTAATTTAGAGCCTTGACTAGGATTTCTATCCTATGCAGCTGCAGTGACATTAATTTGATATTCGCTAACCTCAGTTACTTGTGTGTCACCATCATGATTATTTGCCATAGCCACATACAAATATGCTTTAATATTCTGTTTTAAGTCACTCTTTTTAAGAAACTTAAACTGATTTTTTTTTTCTTAGACCGAGTGTTGCTCTTGTTGCCCAGGCTGGAGTACAATGGTGTGATCTCGGCTCACTGCAGCCTCCACCTCCTGGGTTCAGGCGATTCTCCTGTCTCAGCCTCCCAAGTAGCTGGGATTATAGGCACCTGCCACCATGTCCGGCAAATTTTTTATGTTTTCAGCAGAGACGGGATTTCACCATGTTGGCTAGGCTGGTCACAAACTCCTGACCTCAGGTGATCCATCCACCTCAGGCTCCCAAAGTGGTGGGATTACAGGTGTGAGCCACCACATGTGGCCTAAACGGAATTTTAACCTAAGCAATACTATCCATGAAACCAAAAGTCTTCGTGAGCTGGCACACATTAAGCACTTAATTATTAAAGAAAATTTAAAAACTTCATAGGTGACCCCAAAGCATCTGCATTTGTACCATATTATATCAGTGAGTGGTTATACCAGACAATATCCTCTCACCATTCGGCTAACTAGAAAATCCTTTGATTCATTGCTTCATATTTTTCATACTTATCAAGTGCTATCTCCTGTTTCCAAGCCTAGGGGTTTCTGTCATCTACAACTATCATGACATTAATTTGAAAGTCATTAACTTTGGTTACTTAGGTATTGCCAGAATACAAACATTTGTATTCTTTTTGCCATAGCCACATGCCAAACATGAATGTGCTTGTGCTCAACTTTTTATGTGGGATCACGGTTTTTTTCTTTTTTTCTTTTTTAATTTAGCCTCAACTGAAGCAATCATATCTATGAAATCATGGGTTGGAGGAGCTGGTTATATATTTCTTTCTAGCATGCATTAAAGTAAATACATAGCTATTATGTAAAATAAAATGCCAACTAAACACATCTGCATGTGTGCCTCATTCTTACGGTAGGGTTGCTGTTCCAATTATAACCCTGTTACCATTCAGCTGGTTAGGAAATTCTTTGATTCATTGCTTCATATTCACCAAGTGTTATTCCTTTTGTCCAAGTCTTGAGATCCCATGAAGGCATAGACAGGTCAAACCCATTGTCCTAGGTGACAGAGTGAATCCCAGAACGCAGAAGTCCTGGTCCCTGATTCTGCCTCGAGGCCACACAGGATGCCCAGCCCCATCGTGACCTATCTCCTGGCTCATTAAAGGCCTTGGGGCTTGGATCAGCTCTTTCATTTTTCTATCCTTCTCTCTTTCCTCTCTAGCACTCGAAGATACAAAAAGGGTTAACATCCATCTCCCACTCTTCTTGACACCTCCTACCCTGGGCTTCTGTGGGTAATCGCTAGCTTCCCTTGAGGAATGACCTTGCCCCCCACCGTGGGGGCTATCAAGAGACAGATATAAACACCTCAAAGTTCCCAGCTAGCTCTCTTAATTGGCACCTTTCTGTTCTGCTTTAAATTAATCAAAGCCAGTCCGATATTAATACTGTAGGGGGAATTAAAATCATGCAACGCATTAAAGATGTAATTTAAAATTAATAACTCATAATTATTTATCATGGCATATCAGTGGAGCTATGAATTTTCCCTTCTAACTCAGCGCACAGTCTCCTGCCTTTGCTTTTAATAGCATTTGGACCATTATTGCACCCAACCTTGGTTCCCGCAGACACCCAACCTAAGAGACGTAATTCACTTAATTTAATTTTGGGGGGCTTAATTGTGGTAAATCACTACTTAAGAAAAGACATCTATTTGAAAGGACAAATTGGGATAATTTAATAAAAGCTGGAGTGAGGAAACCCAAAGACTTAATGATGCGCTGTGGGTTTTGACCAGAGAGGCCCCTACTCTTCAACTCATTCATTGAGAGTTGCTAAGCTCGGTTTCCAAGTCTTTAAGACAATGACAGCGTTCAAAAGGTTTCACAAACTAACGAAGTGACCTACCTGTCCATCAATATGGGATTGAGCAAAAAAACTATGATGGATCCACCCAGTGGAACACTATGCAGGCATATAAAAGAATGAGAGGTCACATGTGTGGATATAGAAGAATCAGCAGGATATATTGTATTTCAAAAATGTGGCTGAGCGTGGTGGCTAGCACTTTGGGAGGCTGAGGTGGGTGGATCACGAGGTCAGAAATTCGAAACCAGCCTGGCCAAGAGGGTGAATCCCCATCTCTACTAAAAATACAAAACTTAGCCAGGTGCAGTGGTGGGCGCCTGTAATTCCAGCTGCTCAGGAGGCTGAGGCAGGTGAATCGCTTGAACCCGGGAGGCGGAGTTTGCAGTGAGCCAAGATCGCACCACTGCGCTCTAGCCTGGGCGACAGAGCGAGACTCCATCTCAAAAAAAAAAAAAAAAAAAAAAAAAATGCTAGAAGAATGTATAGCGTGCTATTATGACCAAAGGAAAATATACATGCACCCATATAATTACATATACAGTATAGAATATCCTTGGAGAGAAACAGGAAACCCCGGAGGATGGGTTTAGGTAACGGGGGGACAGAGGAGGGTGGGAGAGTTGTCATGCTTTGTATACATTTGTATCTTTGAAATTTTGTACCACATGCAAGTATCAGCAAGTCAAAAAGATTAGACAATTAAAATAATAGTAGTAGGAAAGATTTGTCAACCTGAGTCTTGCCATATCTCATGTACCCTCACTCCTGTTTCCACATACCCCTACTGATCGTAATGATGGTTGCCATGTGTTGAGTGTCCTCTCTGGAATGGTCACTGTGCTGACTCCATCCCACAGGGTCCTTACATCAACCTGGTGAGGCAGGTCCCCAACATTTCATGACGAAGTTTCGAACATAAAAAGGCGAAAGGGTTTTTCAGTGAATACCTGTCTATTTGCCACCTAGATTGTACCGTTAATGTTTTTCAACAGTTTCCTTATCCCAGACTGATTCATTTACCCATCCCTCTATCCATCTATCAGCCCTATCAGATCTATTTTTTATGCAATTCAAGGAAAGTTACGGACATCTGTACATTTCTTTCTAACTACTTGAGCACATCTCTCTTTAACTGAAATGCAATATTTGGTTAGGGTTCCTTTTGTAAAGTAAAATTCACAGCCAGCAAAGAGCACAGACCTTGAGTGTACCATTTGCTGAGTTTTGACAAACCCCTGCACTTGAGCAATGCACATCCATATAATGATACAGAATTCATTTCCATCTCCCTAGAAAATAGCCTAATTCCCCCTCCCAACAAATTCCCAAACCCCCAGCGGCATCACCGTTCCTACTTTTTTTTTTTTTTTTTACCATCACAGATTATTTTAGTTATTGTAAAACTTCATATAAGTGGAAGTGCACAAATGGACCCTTAGTGTAAGGATTTCACTCAGCATAAAATTAAGAGAGTCATCCATGTATTGTGTTTATTGCTAGTTAGTTTTAAAGGGAATGATCAACAGTAAAAAAAAAAATCCCATTAAAACGTGGGCAAAGGACATGAATAGACATTTCTCAAAAGAGGACATACAAATGGCTAACAGGTATATGAAAAATAACATCACTAATCAGAGAAACACAGATCAGGCCACAATAAGATATTGTCTTACCCCAGTTAGAAAGGCAATTGTTAAAAAGACAAATAAAACAAAACAAAACAAACCCAACAACAACAAAGACAGATGCTGGTGGGGATACAGGGAAAAGGGAACTCTTATACACTGTTGGTTGGGATGTAAATTAGTACAGCTACTATGAAAAACAGCACAGAGATTTCTCAAAAAACTAAGAGTGGAACTGTCATATGATCCAGCAATCCCACTACTGGACATTTAACCAAAGAAAAAGAAATCAGTACATCAACAGGATACCTGCGCTCCCATATTTACTGCAGCACCATTTACAATAGTAAAGATATAAAATCAGCCTAAGCGTCTATCAGTGGACGAATGAAGAAAATGCGGTATATATACACAATGGAATATTATTCAGCCATAAAAGAGGATGAAATCAGCCAGGCGCGGTGGCTCACGCCTGTAATCCCAGCACTTTGGGAGGCTGAGGCAGGCAGATCACTTGAGGTCAAGAGTTCAAAAGCAGCCTGGCCAACATGGTGAAACCCCATCTCTACTAAAAATACAAAAACATTAGCTGGGCGTGACAGCGGGTGCCCGTAATCCCAGCTGCTTGGAAGGCTGAGGCAGGAGAATAGATTGAACCTGGGAGGCGGAAGTTGCAGTGAGCCGAGATCATGCCACTGCACTCCAGCCTGGGTGACAGAGTGAGATTCTGTATCAAAAAAAAAAAAAAAAAAAGAAGAAACAGAAAGAATGAAATCATGTCATTTGCAGCAACATGGATGAACCTGGAGGTCATTATGTTAAGTGACATAAGCCAGGCACGGAAAGACATATATTACATGTTCTTGCTTATAAGTGGAACTAAAAAACTTGATCTAATGAATGGAGAGAGTAGTATGATAAATACCAGAGGCTGGGAAAAGTGTGTGGGTAGAAGATATAGAGAGATTGGTTAATGGTACCAATATACAGAAGGATATTGTATACAGAATGGTACCAATATACAGTTAGACAGAAGGAATAATTTCTAATGTTTGATAGCAGAGTAGGGTGAGTATGGTTAATAACAACAGTGTATTGTATATTTCAAAATAGCCAGAAGACAGGACTTGAAATATTCTCAGCATGTAGAAATGGTAAGTAGTCAAGGTGATGGACACTCCAAATACCCAGACTTGATCATTACACGGTCTATGCAAAATATCATATGTACCCCATAAATGTGTACAAAGATTTACATCTGTAAAAATAAATAAATAAATATAAGGAGGAGGTTTTTTTTTTTTCTTTAATTGCTGGGTAGTGTCTATTGTATGGACACATTAAAATTTGTTTATTTATGACCTGTTTCAAGTTTGGGGTTATCATGAATAAAGTTGCTATGAGTATTTTTTTTTTTTTTTGAGACAGAGTCCTACTCTGTTACCCAGGCTGGAGTGCAATGCTGTGATCTCAGCTTACTGCAAACTCCATCTCCGGAGTTCAAGTGATTCTCCTGCCTCAGCCTCCTGAGTAGCTGGGCTTACAGGCATTTGCCACCACGCCAGGCTAACTTTCGTATTTTTCTTAGAGATGAGGTTTCACCATGTTGACCAGGCTGGTCTTGATCTCCTGGCCTCAAGTGATCTGCCCGCTTCAGCCTCCCAAAATGCTGGGATTACAGGTGTGAGCCACTGTGCCTAGTCTGCTATGAGTATTTTATACAAATCTTTTTGCAGACACGTGTTTTTATTTATCTTAGGTAAATACCTAGGAGTGGAATTATTGGGTCATAGGGTAAGTGTAGGATTAGTTTTTTATTTAAAAATTGCCACATAAATTTCCAAAGTCATCATACCATTTTACATTCCCACCAGCCTTAACAGGTGACAGAAAAATTAGAAACCAGCTTGTATCAAATGCACTCTTCACTAAATGGTGACTTGTTCAGATTGGTCCACATTCTTGCCAACATTTAGTGTTGTCAGTCTTTGATTTTAGTCATTTTAGTGGGTATATAACAGTCTTTCACTGCAGTTTTAATTTACATTTCCCCTGATGACTGGTAATATTGAGTAGCTCCATTGTAAAGATTAGAAGATGGAGACTCAGAGAGGTTCAGTAATTTAGTCAAGGCTCCACAGACTGAAGAGCCAGTGTTCCAACACACTGCAGTGGTCTGAATGTTTGCATCCCCCTGAAATTCATATGTTGAAACTTAACCACCAACATGATGGTATTAGGAAGTGAGTCCTTTGGGGTGTGATTAGGTCGTGGGGATGGAGCCCTCATGAATGGGATTAGTGCCCTTATAAAGGAGTCCCCAGGGAGATCCTTTTCCACAGTTAGAAAGGGCCATCAATGAACAAGAAAGTGAGCCCTCATCAGATACCAAATTTGATAACACTTTGATCTTGGACTCCTATCTCCAGAATTATGAGAAATAAATTTCCATTGTTTATAAGCCATCCAGTGTATAGTAGCTTGAACAACGAACGCACTCACTTCTCTTGACTTTAAAACAGTGGCTTGAAACTATAAAGATGTGTTGTTTATTTGTCTTTCCATGAATTCCTCCAATCTCTCATCACAGGACACCTTTCCTGGGCTCTCCTGAGGCTCTGAGCTGCTTGGCGCGCAGAACGTCAACCACCTAAAGAAACGTGTAATTAGGCCGGGCGCGGTGGCTCAAGCCTGTAATCCCAGCACTTTGGGAGGCCGAGACGGGCGGATCACGAGGTCAGGAGATCGAGACCATCCTGGCTAACACGGTGAAACCCCGTCTCTACTAAAAATACAAAAAACTAGCCGGGCGAGGTGGCGGGCGCCTGTAGTCCCAGCTACTCCGGAGGCTGAGGCAGGAGAATGGCGTAAACCCGGGAGGCGGAGCTTGCAGCGAGCTGAGATCTGGCCACTGCACTCCAGCCCGGGCTACAGAGCAAGACTCCGTCTCAAAAAAAAAAAAAAAAAAAAAGAAAGAAACGTGTAATTGAGAAAGAGGAAGGAATCCCACAAGGGGCAGAAAGCTTGTGTTTCAGACAGCTGCTAATTACTCTCTAGGGCATTTTTACAACAAATGTAAAAGTGGGTTTCACTGTTAAAATCCCAGTTTGCTGAAGACAAGTCTACCTGATGTTTCCAAGCCAGATCCCCCCAAGGTTGATTCATATTGCTTAATGGTTGTTTTCTAGCCCTCCTTGGAGGCAGGGGGATGAGTCTCACGACCTCTTGAGCCTCTCTTGGTAGGGCAGGTGTGGTTTTTTGTCAGACATCGTTGGCTTTGCAGCTTGTGGAACTCAGAGCATCCTCTCTGGCTAAGCAACCCCTTGCTGTTGTTTTTATGTTGTTTCCAGTGGGTTCAGACTTGGCAGGGTCCAGATGGCCTTGGGGTTGATGACTGGGCACAGACTTTGGAAAGCTTTATGTTTGTGCTCCAGACTTTGTTTGCAAACAACTATAACTGTGCTGCCCAAATGTTCTTGCCCTTGACCAGGTTTTGTGAGCTCCTGGGTCCTGATTCAGGAAAATTGGTAATTGCAAAGCTACATGGGGATAATTCAGGCTGTCCCTGCTGCCCCTTCATGGGTCAGAGGTGGCCTGGGATCAACCACACCTTCTTCTATGGCTCCCTGTCCATCTTCCCTAGAGGAATCTCCTTCCTCCTTTCTTACCTCCATGGTTCTGGCGGGGCTGCCCCTCTGCCATCAGCTCCAGGGACATGAGACCAACCCCAGGAAATCAGAACACTCCATATCTCTGCCTGTGATGATTAGTTAAAGAATGGGCACATGACTCAACTGGGCCAATGAGATTCCATGCTGGTAATTTTGCTGGTAAAGAAATGGTTTCTTTCTCTTGGTTTGCAAAGCTGGAAGGGTGTCAGCCTGGAGCTGTTGGTGGCTATTCTTACTACCATGCAAAGAGAACCTTCAAGACTAACAGTGAAGAAAACAAAGCCATGTGGTGGAGAGGAACAGATTCCAAATGATAGCAGTGGGGTTCCTTGGTCCAACTGCACCTGAAGCCTGCCCTTTTCAATTTTGTGATCCAATCAGTTTCCCTATGTGCTTAAACCAATCTGATGTGGGTTCTTGTCACTTGCAACTAAAAAATCTTCTGACCTCTCGGTGTAGGTGTTTGGGGGTGGGAGTGGGGGAGTTAGGGGGAGGAAGGATAAGAAATTCAGAAAACCTAAGCTCTCTCTTTAAAATCTCAGGATACAGAGGAAGTCTAGGGGTCACTTTAGGTTCCTCTGGTTTCAAAACTTGCCCACTCACAGAATGTCCTCTACTTTATCCCTGACAAGGCAATCAGGCTCTGCTTGTATGCCTCCCATGGCAAGGAACTCAGTTTCTCTCCAGGTAGCCCATTTCATCAAGGGACAGCTCTGCTGGCTACAAATTAAGGCAGAATGTCTGCCAATAAGGGAGTGGAGAGAACAAAGGGTAGCCTTGCTTCCTCCCTTTCTTTCCTTTAGTCTATTCTCTTCACGGCAGCCAGAATGGTCCAGTTATAATTTGTCAGAGAGTGTTGCTTCCTACTCAGAAACCTCCAATGACTCCCATCTCATTGCACAGTGAAATTCAAAGTCCTCACCAGGGCATAAGAGGCCCTTCAGGATTTTACCACTTACCTCTCTGGCCTTGTCACCCGCTTTCTCTGCTTTGTCACTCACTCCACCCCAGGAACACTGATCCCCTTGCTTTTTCTAGAACTTTGGAGCTGCCGTTTCCTGGCATGTACTGTCTTCTGCCAGATTGCCAATGGCTGGCTCTCTCACCTTCTTCAAACAGCTTTCTCTCCCTCTCACCTCCTCCAAGTCTTTGCCCAAATGTTACCTTTGCTTCAAATGTTACCCTGACACCCCACTTAAAACTGTAGCTTCCTCACCTCAACACTCACTACCCCTCCACTCTATATTATTTTTGTTCTTATCATCTACCCTCATGTGACCCATTGCTATAAATAGTTTACTAATGTTTCTCCTTGTCTCCCATTTACAAAGGTAGAGAATTTTCATCTGTTGCTTACAGCTGTATCCTATCTAGAACAGTACCTGTCACATAGTGGGTGCTCATTAAGTATTAGTTGAATGAACCATCCAGTAATTCAACTTGAGAACGGGGCCTGGCAAACACTAGGTGTCCACACAATGCTGAAGGCATGAATGACTGACCCACCCAGTCCCTCAGGGGGTGATAGAGGAGAAGGCAGGTTGGTTTGTTTCTCTCTGGAGCCTCATGGCAGCCAGGCAGACAGGTCCTTGCACCCTGATGTGACAGCTGGTGGCTGTCTGAGATGGGGGAAACTCTTAAGCAAAACAGACATGCTCAGTCTCTCCCAATGCCCACTGACTGCAGCTGGAGGTGGAGATGGAGAAATCAATATAAAGATTGGCTTTGGAGGAAAGGAAAAGAAGAAAAGGCCTCTCTACTTCATTGAGGAGGCAGCTGCAGAAAGGACAGGTGGGGGCTGCGTGACGGCGTCACATGGTGCACACCGACCTTCGTAGCCCTGCTTTCTGTTCTGCTCCCTGAGTTGCAGGTGTGGATTCCCACTCCCAGACCTCATTCATAGAGATGCTCGGTTCCTGAAGCCTTGAGAGTTCCTCCCAGACCATGTTTCCCCTGTTCAGAATTTAGGCATTTATCCTACACTGGAAGGTACCAAGTGACTTATTAAGCCCACTAGTATCTGGCTCCGGTGTGCAGGTGCTGGGGATATAGGGGTGAATAAGAGAAGACAGACAAAAATCCTGGCCTTCATGGGCAGGGAGAGAGACAGATAATGAACAAGTTAAGTAAGTAAAGTGTGTAGTGTGTGTGATGGTTGTAAACACCAAGGAGAAAGACAAATCAGGAAAAAGATAAGAGTTGTTGGGTGTGGAATTGCAATGTTATATAGTGACATTTGGGGAAGGAGCAAGCCACGTGGTTATCTGGAGGAATGTTCCAGGCAAAGTAGCTAGTGCAAAGGCCCTGAGGTGGGAACATACTTGGAGAATTTGAAGACTAGCAAGGGAGCCAGCATTGTTGGAGTGAATAAACAATGTCATTCATGTCAATGTCAGAGAGGTAATGGGGGTAGTGGAACTATTATAAGCATGGAGATTGAGATTGGTGAATTAGTCTGTTTTCAAACTGCTGATAAAGACATACCAGACACTGGGTAATTTATAAAGAAAAAGAGGTTTAATAGACCCACAGTTCCATATGGCTGGGGAGGCCTCATATTCATGGCAGAAGGCGAAAGGAAAATGACAGCCAAGTGAAAGGGGAAACCCTGTATAAAATGGTCAGATCTCAAGAGACTTATTCACTACCACGAGAACAGTATGGGGAAACCACCCCCATGATTCAATTATCTCCCACTGGGCCCCACCCATAACACATGGGAATTATAGGAGCTACAATTCAAGATGAGATTTGAGCAGTGACACTGCCGAACCGTATCAATTGGGAAGCCTTTGGAAGAACTTGAGTAGAAGAATTACATGGTGGCTTCCATGCTGTTGGGTGAAGAGACCAAGTATGCCAAGAACAGAAGTTGGGGGGCAAGTTAGGAGGTGGTCATGATGGTGGCTTTGACCAGGGTGGTAGCAGGGGATATTATGGATGCTCATGAATTCATCCAAAAACTCTTTCATTCAGAAATCACTTATTGGACACCTATGGTTTGCCAGCACCATTCTGGCTATTGGGGGTGGTGATATGCAAAATTCACTCTGTTTAAATGGAGCTTACTATCTAGTGGGTGCAGGGAAAGAGCCAATTAATAGGGCAACAAACTGTCTTGGTTTTCCTGGGACTATCCTGAGTTTAGCATTGAAAGTCCCATGTCCCAGGAAACCACTCAGTCCTCGGCAAACCAGAACAGTTGACCACCCTAACTGTGGAGATGTGTGTTTTGGAGAGTGAAGGGTCAGTGAGAGAGAACCAAGCTCCAACACCACAGCTATCCACCCTTGATGACCTGGCTGACAACCTTCCATTGTTCACAGATGGAGAAAAGGCTCAGGGAGGAAGGCGTGGGCCCAAGGTGACATGGCAAATTAGTGGCAAGGCTAGGCGTCAAACTCAGGCCTCACATTTTAGAGCTGGAAGAAATCAGAGCTTGGGAAAAGGAGGCAGCATCACTAGCCACTAATGAAAGCCAAAGGAAGTTTCCAGTAAGAGACTGGGACAGAAAAGAGAGTTCACAAACAGGCATGGTCTTGATGTTGACAGAGGAGACATTCGAAATCATGGAGACCAAATGGACTATTTACTGAACAGTGATTTTTTGCGGGGTAGAGATAGGGTCTCCCTATGCTGCTCAGGCTGATCTCAAACTCCTGGGCTCAAGTGATCCTCCCACCTCAGCCTCTCAAAATGCTGGGATTACAGGTATGAACAACCACACCTTGCATGAATTGTTTACACACAGGAAACAAAATCTGAATCCCTACCTCACACTACACACACACCCCCCCGCCAAACACACAATTCCAGAAGGTTAAAGAACTTAATTGTGAAAAAGCAAAACTTTCTTATAATTAGACAAATTAATTTCCTGATCTCAGGAGGTAGAGATGTGTTTTCTAAATTATTCAAAGTAAGCACAAACAAGAAAGGAAAAGTGATACATTAATAATTAAAACTTTTATGCAACCAAAACCACCATAGTTAAAGTGAAAAATAAGCTATAAACTGGAAAAGATACTTACAATGCAGACAAACAAGTGTTTCTCAGTTAGTATTCAGTGTACAAACCAGTAAGGTAAAACGTCAAACAACTCAATAGAGAAATAGACAGCAGATAGGAACAGGCAGTTCTGAGAAGAATCCCATACGGTCAATAACATCAAAAAGAGGCTCAATCACATTGGAAGGCAAATTCAAATAATGAGACACAATTTCTCCCCCATGAGATTGGCAAAAATGGAAATGTCATCAATATCCAGTATTGGGGAGATGTGGTGCCAGGGAAATATTTATACTCCGCAGGTGGGAGTATGAATTGGTAGAACTACTTTGGAGAATAATTTATGAATATTTAGGAAGATTGAAAATGCATGCACCCCTTTAACCCACCAATTGCTCCCCTAGTTTCTGAGAAATGTCACACATACAAAACATTCAAGGTTGTTGATTGCAGCATTGATTATTAAAGTGTAAAAACCACAAACACCCTAAATATGCATCAGTAGGAGAATGGACTAATGAATTACATCATACATAGGCAATAGGACGATATACAGCAGTTAGCAAATAAGTTACAGGAATGTTTTATCATGAATAAATCTTAAAAAGCATAATGCTGAAGAAAAAAGGAAGTTGCAGAAAAAAATACCCTCAATACGATATCACTTCACATCAAATTTAAAGGCACACAAAACCTGTGCATATAGACAAATGTAATAAAATATTACAAACTGCTCATATCAATTTTAAACACCACATTGAAGTGTTCCCTTTCCTATAGAAAGGGAGAGTAATGCTTTTAACATCTCTGTAATAGTAAAACTATAAGTGAAATATGGCAAAATGTTAAGGTTTGACAAAGCTGGGTAGAAGTGTGTAAGCATTTTGTTTTGTTTGCTCCATGATTTTTCGTTTGTTTAAAACATCTTGTAAAAAGAGGAATAATAGGCTAGGTGTGGTGGCTCACACCTGTAATCCCAGTACTTTGGGAGGCCTAGGTGGGCAGATCACTTGAGGTCAACAGTTTGAGAACAGCCTGGCCAACATGGCGAAATCCCATCTCTACTAAAAATACAAAAAAAAAAAAAAAAAAAAAGGAAAAGAAGATGAGCCGGGCATCGTGGTGCATACCTGTAATACTAGCTACTTGGGAGGCTGAGGCAGGAGAATTGCTTGAACCTGGGGAGCAGAGGCTGCAGTAAGCCAGGATCATGCCACTGTACTGTAGCCTGGGTGACAGAGTGAGACTCTATCTCAAAAAAAAAAAAAAAAAATATATATATATATATGTGTATATATATATATATATATATATATATATATATATACACTTTTTGCTGGGAAACTCCAAGAGGTCCAACATTCTTACTGTGGCATTCACACATGCTCCACCTCCTGTGTTAGGTGTGGAAGCACAGGAATGATCATCATCATCTTATAATTTGCTGAGCGCTTATATATACAGCAGTAGTGCCAAGGGCTGTACATGCATTTTCTTTTTCTTTTTTTGAGATGGAGTCTCGCCCTGTCACCCAGACTGGAGTGCGGTGGTACATTCTTGGCTCACTGCAACCTCCGCCTCCCACATTCAAGTGATTCTCTTGCCCCAGCCTCCCGAGTAGCTGAGATTACAGGCACGCCACCACGCCTGGCTAATTTTTGTATTTGCAGTAGAGACAGGGTTTCACCATGTTAGTCAGGCCGGTCTTGAACTCCTGACCTCGTGATTTGCCTGCCTCGGCCTCCCAAAATGCTGGGATGACAGGTGTGAGCCACTGTGCCCGGCCTGTACATGCATTTTCTCACTTTCCTTTTATATCCCAATGATGTAGGTACTATTATTAGCTTTTTGTCTGAAGAAACAGAGGGCAAGTAAGTGATGGTGGCAATATTTCACCCTAGGTCAGTCTGACTGTGGCAGATTGTATTTTCAAAGATGGCTGCCATCCTTATAATGTGACTTTGACCTTCTCCCATGGAGTGGCAGGATCTATGCCCCCTCCCTTGGAACTTGGAGTTTTTGACTGCCTTGACTGATGGAGTATGCTAAGCCGGAAATGACATCATGTGACTCCAGAAGCTAGGCCCTAGGAACATGACCCACTTCTGCTTTGTTTTCTTGGGATGCTCACTCTTGGAATCCAGCCACCATACTGTGAGAAAGCCCAATTTAGCCCATGCAGAGGAACTAGTGAGAGGCCACATGGAGGTGCTTCAGTTGACAGCCCCAGGTGAGGTCCCAGCAGATAGCCTGACTCAGCCACAAGACATGTAACTGAGGGAGCCTTTGGGATGACTCCAGTTCCAGCCTCCATCCACCTGTGACTGCGTGAAAGACCATGAGCAAAACCACCCAGCTGAGCCCAGTCAACTCTTGAAACCAAGAGAGATAATAATAAAATGATTGTGTTTTTAGGCACTAAGTTTTGGGATGATTCGTTATGCAGCAAGAGATAACAAGGACTGTCTCCAAAAGCTGTTCTCCCAGCCAGTATGCTCCATGCATCTCCTACCAAAGCAACCAGCCTGAATGGAGAGGTGGACAAGCAGCAGGCAATTCCATCACAGGTTGATGGTTATCGAGTGAGCACAGGCAGCCTATATTTCCGGCCCCACCTGGATCTGTACCCGGAAGATTCTGGAGAGCTCCAGAAGTCTTCCCAGAGGTGGTGACACCAGCTCAGTTTCAAAAAGCAGGCATTCCTAGGGCATCTCAGACACAGGGAACAGCACATAAAAGGGCTTAGGCTTCAGAGACCTTGGCATCTTTGCAGAGTGGCCTCAAGGCCCAGCCAGGGGAAAGGCAGCACCTGCTGGGGAGGGAGGTAGGAAGCAGGTGGTGAGGCTGCTGGTGGGGGCCTGTATGTGAAGGGCCTAGACCATTCCTCTGGAGAGGTAGAAGGTGTTGCAGAAGGAACGCTAGCTCTATACTCATGCTCGGGTTCAAATTCCAACTCAGGTGACCTTGCATAAGTCACTGTATCTCTTCAAGTGCTATGAATGAGCAACTGGAAACCAATGCTAATGCTGTAGTTACCATATCTGTTCCTATTCTGGGGCACAGGATGTGGGTTCCAGCTCTGGGTTTTCCTCACTGCCCATGGAATCTCCAGCAAGTCCCATCCCCTCTCGGAACTCAGTTCCTCCCTGGTCTCGTAGGAGAATGATTCTGGTCTTCCTCCCCCACGGTGCACACAGTGGCTCTGAGACACGAACATTTGAGGGGGCCGCACATACCGTGAGAAGAAGGCAGACTGCAGAGGGGCCTGTGTCTTTATGTACAAATAAGTAAATAATGCCATGGGGGTGGGGGTGGGTGAGAGGCAGGGGGTGCATCAAATGCGCAGTTCAGCGCTGTGGGTCCAGGAGATGGGGAGGGAGCGGGCTTGAAGCTACGGAGAGGAAGGAAGACTCCACTCTGACCCTGAGGTTAATCATGATTACTTCTCCATCAAATCCCACCAAATTAAAAGGAAGTGTTTATAGGGGAGAGGGAGAGAGAGAGAGAGAGAAGGACAAAGAGAGACAGTTGGCCAGGTGGCACAATCTTGGCTCACTAGTCTCGACCTCCCAGGCTCAGGTGATCCTCTGAGCTCAGTCTCCCAAGTAGCTGGGACTATAGGCATGCACCACCATGCCCAGCTAAATTTTTGTGTGTTTTGGAGAGAGAGAGAGAGAGAGAGAGAGAGAGGGAGAGAGAGAGAGAGAGAGAGAGAGAGAGAGAGAGAGAGAGAGAGAGAAAGATTGCTTTAAGCTGTTGCTGGAGAACCATGGGAGTGATTTTCTGAAATGAAGATGGAACTGCTGAGAGAAAAAGAACATATCACGGGTTCTGACACTCAACTGCCCTTCCAGCGTTTCCTCTCCCTACCCCTCCACCACTCTCTACAGGACCCACCTGCCATCTTACCTTTCCCAGGGCTGGGCTTTGTCTCCCTGGGGCTGCTCCTCCCTGGGGAAGAATGCTGACCTCCCTGCACGGAGAACACATCCTCCTCCAGGGCCCAGCTCCTGTCCTAGGAGGACTTCTTGTATTCCCCACCTCCCTACATAGGTTCCTCTGCTACTATTACCTTGGCTAATCTGGCCACAGGGGATGGGACATTTGTCCCCATCCCAAGACTGAGTTCCCAGAAGGTGGTCCCAGCACAGCTGGAGCCCAGAGCTCACCTCCAGACAGCCCATCTCTCCTATCCAAGGCAAGAGGACACTGCTGGGGAAAGGGCTGGGCATGGGGGTATTGGGGTCACCCCAGAGCAGTGAGCTTTCATCCGCCCTGGAGTTGACATCTACCTTGCCCATCCATACAGTGGCCCACCGCACAGATGGGGAGAGAGTGGCACTCCCCAACACTGCGCCAGGCCCGAGCCTCAGCACTTTACCACAACTCTCTTATTCCACATACAGTACAGTGCTTGTCCAGGCTCACCTAGCTGGGAGGGGACAGAGGATGAATTTGAGCTCAGATAACTTGGTTCCAAGCCTGAGCTCTTCAACCCTGTGGGTCCTGAAGCTCAATCCTTTTTTCTGGCATACTGGTGGAAAGAGGTTTATTCATTAATTCAACAAATGGCCAGGGACACACAGGTGAACAAGACAGAGATCACCTGTGCAGGTGGGGTTAGGGTCTGGTGGGGAAAAACGTAGTGAACCAATCATGATGCTAAGGATTGAGGACTAAGGCCCTTGTGGTGCAGGGGACCTAAAGGAGTTGAACTGCAAGGGCTATCCTGTGGGGAGGAGGGGGACAGGGGTGGGAAAGTTCTCAGGGAAGCTCCTTAAAGGAAGGACTTGTCACAGCCTGGGAGGAATGTTCTAGCAGATTGGCAAAGGGTGGTGTCCAGGCAGAAAGAATAGCATGTGCAGGTGCCAGAAGGCTGGCAGGGGCATGTGAGACACAGCAGGGAGGGAAAAGGTGGGGGCCCCCAGGCCAGTATGTGCAGAGCCTTGGAAGTTTCTGGAAGGACTTTGAGCACTTAGGACTGCTAAGCATTTCACATGATTTAAATCCTGACACCACCCAATGAGGGAGCTCATGTTTGATGCCCATTTTGCAGATGGTGTAACTGAGGCTCACAGAGTTGCACTCACTTGCCTGAGGTCACACAGCAAGTTGACTCCTGATTCTTTGCTCTTTTTTTTTTTTCCCTCTCTTTGTTTTTGAGATAGGGTCTCACTCTGGTTGTCCAGGTGGCACGATCTTGGCTCACTGCAGCCTCCACCTCCCAGGCTCAGGTGATCCTCCGAGCTCAGTCTCCTGAGTAGCTGGGACTACAGGCGCATGCCACTATGCCTGGCTAATTTTTTGTTGTATTTTGTGTAGAGACAGGGTCTCGCTATGTTGCCCAGGCTGGTCTCAAACTCCTGGGTTCAGGGGATCCTCTTGCCTCAGCCTCCCAAAATGCTGGGATTACAGGCATGAGCCACCGCGCCCAGCCTGATTCTTCACTCTTAACGCCTCCTGTGGCCTCGTCTCTGGCTCTTTCTGTGGGAGGTTAGAACCAGGACAGGAGAGACCCCAGTCCTCCTCGCAGCCTCCTCAGCCCTGGCTTCAGCACCCTTAGAAGGAGGAGGAGAACAGGCATGGACACTGAACTCCACAGCCCAAGGAGAGGGAGGAGGCAATAGAGATGAGAGGAGTGAGGCTGAGGGTTTGGCTGTTGCTTCTGCCTTTTCCAGGTTGGAGAGGATTAAGGGCTTGCCAGGAAATGGTTTACCAGGATAACAAGTGGTTCTTGGAGGGTCAAAGTCCAGCGGCCTCTCCCCTTCCCAGCGGGACTGCACAGACACCACAGTGAGGGAAAATGGCAGGCTTGTTGTGCAGGACAAAGATGGAGTCAGAGTTGGGGGGAGGAGGAACAGGAAGGAGAAGAGGAGGAGAGGGAGAAGTGGGAGAAGGGAGAGAAGGGGAAGGACAAGCTTCCCAGTGGCAAATATTTGATTTCCAGAGTTGACTAATTTCCAGCAAGGACAGAATGATGAAGGGCGACAGGCATAGGTCTCTGCAAGAACACAGGAAATGACAGTCACACCAAGCCATGCACCTCTCAGGGACCCCACAACCACCCTGCAGCCCAGCCACATGGGGTTAGAAACCACAGACGCAACCCACGACCTCGTTCTACCAACTGAGAGCAGAGCCAGGGAAGAAGCGAGGCCCGTAATGGTATGATGGCAACTCTAGCTACGGTTAATTGAGCACTTATTCTTTGGCAGACCTTGAGCTCGGCACTTTCTATTCAACAAATAATGCAGCTTCATTAACTGCCTTCTATTTATTTAGGGATGGCCCTATCCATTTATGTATATGCCTTTGTGTTTCTCATATACATTCGTGAGGGAGGTGAAACTGTCCCTTTATGTGCTGGGGAAGCTCATGCTGGCATGCTCAGAGCCTGATGCATATTATCTCATTTAACCCCAACAACAATCCTGTTGTAATCATGATTTCCTTTTTTTTACTTTTAATTTTTTGAGACAGGGTCTTGCTCTGTAGCCTAGGCTGGAGTGCACTGGTGTGATCATAGCTCACTGCAGCCTCAAACTCCTGGGCTCAAGCAATCCTCCTGCCTCAGCCTCTGGAGTAGCTGGGACCATAAGCATGAGCCACCACCCCCGGCCCCATATTCATAATTATATCTGGCACTGATTTCATTCTTGCTGGCTTCCCAGCATCGTGCTAAGTGCTTTCACATGACTGACTTCGTTTAACCCTTACAATAATTCTATGATGTGTTAGAGAGCTTTGCCATTTCCATTTTGCAAATGAGAAAACTGAGGCTCTAGGAGAACCGATGTGCCAACGGCCACTCAGCCCACAAGTGGCAAAGCCAGGCCACCTGCCTGACTCTAGCACCCTAAGTAAGATCCTGAACGTCAAATGCGGTCTTGTCCAGGGGTGTGAGGACTGCGGAATAGGTTCCCCCTGAGAACAAGGAGACGTGCACTGCAACGGCAGCATGTGGATTTAGGTTAACTTCAAGAAGGACTTCCTGACAATCTCATGGGCCCAGAGGAGTTTCAGAGGCATCCCTGAAAGCAGGGTCAGGCTGTTCTTTCCGGCTCTGCCAAAGGCAGGGGGGTGGCCCCCATGGCCTCTGGAGGCTGCTTCCAGCCTGGGCTGGGCTTTGCAGTCTCCTGTTTCTACCTTTCTCCCTGACAGGTGCGTTGGGGTTGGCCTGGCTTTCTCTCTGGGTGGGAGCTTTCCTCCCAGCCCCAGGCTCCGGGGGCCTCTCATCCGCTATTACCCTCTCCTAAGGCCACCCTTCTCTCTGCGCCCACCCGCCCACCCAAGCCAGAAAGGTTGAGTTCCTTCCCTATGCCCCTCTCTCCTCCCTCTCTCAGGACACTGCCCACTCAGCTCCCACTCTCAGAACATTCCTGATGTCTAGGGCGTGGCCTAGCTCAAAGAAGGTGTTCGCAAAAAAAGAAAAAAGGGGAAAAAAAAAAAAAGGCTGGAGTGCAGTGGTGCAACCTCAACTCACTGCAACCTCCACCTCCCAGGATCAAGCGATTCTCCTGCCTCAGCTTCCCAAGTAGCTGGAACTACAGGCACGCACCACCACGCCTGGCTAATTTTTATATTTTTAGTAGAGATGGGGTTTTGCCATGTTAGCCAGGCTGGTCTTGAATTCCTGACCTCAGGTGATCCGCCCAACGCAGCCTCCCAAAGTGCTGGGATTACAGGCGTGAGCCACCACACCCAGCCTGCTGAATATTATTAACATGGGGCCGGGAGCGGCGGTTCATGCTTGTGGTCCCAGCTAGTCCAGAAGCTGAGGCAGGAGGTTTGCCTAAGTCCAGGAATTCGAGGCTTCTGTGAGCTATGATTACACCAGTGCACACCTAGTGGTCCCAGCCATTTGGGAAGCTGTGGCAGGAGGATCACTTGAGCTTCAGAAGTTCAAGGCTACGGTGAGCTATGATTGCATCACTGTGCTCCAGCCTGAGTGACAGAGCAAGACCCTGAAAACAAAAAAATCTGCAACGACTTGAGGCGAGGGCCACTATGTCAGGCTGATTTTAAAAATGTTTTCATAGAAATGGGGTCTCCCTATGTTGCCCAGTCTGATCTCAAACTCCTGGCCTCAAATGATCCTCCTGCCTTGGGCTCCCAAAGTTTGGGATTACAGGCATGAGCCACTGCCCCTGGCCAGTTTGTTTGTTTGTTTGTTTTTAATTAAGTTAAGGCCAGGCATGGTGGCTCATGCCTATAATCCCAGTGCTTTTAGAGGCTGAGGCATGAGGATCACTTGAGTCCAGGAGGTGGAGTCTGCAGTGAGCTATGATTGCACCATTGCACTCCAGCCTGGGTGACAGAGTGAGACCCTGTCGCTAAGAAAAAAAAAAAAAAAATGAGATCTGCCTTGGAAGGTCCCTTAGATATTCATTCATTCATTTATTCCTCCAGTCACTATTGCCCGAGCATCTGCTGTGGGCCAGCCAGTGTTCTAGGTGCTGGGGACCCTGCGATGAACAAACCCAGCAAACGCTCTGCCCTTACGAAGGTCACTTTCTCATGGGTGAAAGGCTGAGAGCAAACAAACAAGAAGTAGATTTCAGAAGGTAGTGGGCAGGGGTGGTTACAGCAGGACAGGGGTCAGGGAGTGCCAGGGGAAGGCTGGGTGCATTTTTAGGTAAGGTGGGTAGCCTCATAGAGAGAACATGTTTTTAGCAATGACTTGAAAAGGATGAGGACATTTGCTATGGGGCTGTAACAGGGAAACAACTGCAGGCAGAATCAAACAGCCAGTGCAAAGGCCCTGTGGTGGGCAGCCAGGGGCTGGAGTGGAGGGAGGGAGGAGTGTGCACGCAGCAGGGGTTGGGGTGGCCAGAGGGGCCGGCAGCAGATCATACAGGCCTCATCTGACATGGAGAAGACTTTGGCTGTTTCTCTGAGGGAGATGGGAGCCATGGGAGGATGTTGAGCACAGGAGGAGCTGATCTATTAGTCTAACAGGATTCCTCTGGGGGTTGTGGGGAGGTAGACTGTAGGGGGCCAGGGTGGTGACAGAGACCAGAGAGGAGCTAATACAATAGTCTGAGTGGGAGATGATGGTGGCTTGCACCATGTGGTGGTGTGGTGGAGTGGGTGACATTGGATCTGTTCTGAATTTTTCTCTCACTCTCATTCATTCATTCCATTAACCATCCAATCTATAATGTTTGTTTGTTTTTGAGATGGAGTCTCGCTCTGTCACCCAGGCTGGAGAGCAGTGGCACAATCTCGGCTCACTGCAACCTCTGCCTCCCTACCCTCCCCGCTCAGCCTCCCGAGTAGCTGGGACTACAGGCATGCACCACGACACCTGCTATATATATATATTTTTTTAATTTTTAGTAGAGATGAGGTTTTGCCATGTTGCCCAGGCAGGCCTCAAACAATCCACCCTTCTCAGCCTCCCAAAGTGCTGGGATGACAGGCGTGAGCCACGGCACTTAGCCCAACCCATGGGACCCTCCTATATGGCAGACAGAAGGGGTACTAAACAGTAAGCAAAGGAGACCTAGACCCTGCCCAAATGGAGCTGAGGTTTAGGGGAGAGACAGATATTCATTTAGTAAGCATGAAATCAACATATTGTTATACACTGCAATAGTGTCAGGAAGGGGAGGGCCAGGGGGCTACGGGAAGACTGTCACAGCCACAGGCCCCAGCCCAGGGACCTTCTGGCTCAATCCCCTCATCACACATGTGGAGAAACTGAGGCACACAGAGGGAGCATGACTGACTCAAGGTCACACAGCGGGTCTCTGGCAGAGCTAGGAAAAGAACTCAGCCCGTGCCTCCCAGCAGGAGGCTGTCAGTACCCCATCACCGCTTCCAGAGCCCGGGCCTCCCCCGCACCGCACCGCGCCACCGTGGTTTATGGCCCCCGGAAGCCCCTCCGAAGTGTCTCGTCAGCGAGGCCCCGGGCCACAGGAGATGGGCTCGTCCCAGCTCGGGCCAGGCAGCCGCCGATCGATTGCGCGTGTGCCGCCCCGATACTCCATCTCATTAGGCCTTCGTTTTCATCTCCCGGCTTCCTGGCAGCCTTCAAATTATCCCATAAAATTTATTTACTATTTCATGAATACATAAGCAGCAGGCAGGCACAAGCTTTTTATATATTTACACTGTATATATTTCACGGGAGACTTATAGCTGTCTCTAAGGCAGAGGCGGGAGAGGGAGAGACTGAGCAGACGGAGCCGGCAGCTGGTGGCAGAGGGAGGAGGCGGGAGGGAGGTGCGTGGAGGGCAGGCGGGGACGAGGGGCCCAGGGCGCCCACGGTGGCACTGGGCCACACTGGGCTGATCTGACGCTGCTGGACAAGGGATGGGGGAAGGCTCCACTTTGGGACACGCATGCGGGTCAGTGGAGGCAGGGCTCCCGGGCTCCGAGGCCTGGGGCTGAGGCTGATGCTGCAGATCAGTGGTGCTGGGTGTGAGGCTCCAACCTTAGAACAGTCTAGTGTGGAGGTACTGATGGGTCATAGGGGATCCTCATGCTGGTGGAGAGCTGGACCCTCATTCAGGCCCCAGAGTAAGCCCTGACTCTTGCTCCAGACTGAGACCTGATCTCAGTTACAGACTGAGCCCTGATCCCAAGCACAGACTGAGCCCTGATCCCAGTCACAGACTGAACCCTGATCCCAGTCATAGGCTGAGCCCCAACCCTTGTTATAGCCTGAGCCTTGAGCACAATCACAGAGTATCCCAATTACAATGTGAGCCCTAATCTTAGTCCCAGTATGACTCTTGACCCTAATCCCAGACAGCCCCAAATCTGGTCAAAGATTGAGTCCCGACCCCAGTCACATACTGAAGCCTGATCCTTGCTCCAGACCGAGCCCTGACCCTAATCCCAGACTGAAGCCCAATTCTAGTCATAGACTAAACCCTGATCCCAGCCCTAGGCTGATCCCTAACACTATTCCCCATGCCCATGACTCCTCACCCCAGCCTGCCATCTCTCAAGGTTTCACTAATGTACACAAGCCACCAGCAGCCTCGCCTTCTCCCTGTGAATCTGCATGGGGACTGTGTGTGGTGACCACGTGGTGGTATTGCCCTCCCCACCCCCTCACATGAGGCATGGCTGTGTGACTTGCTTTGACCAGTGAAATGGGAGCAGCAGTGAAGCGTGGCCCTGTAGGCTGAAGTCCAAACATGGCAACGTGTTTTTCCATCTCCTCGTCCCCCATCCCATCACCAACCAGCTGTGTTCCACCAGCAAGAGCTCCCATCAGCCTGGCACCTGGTGGGGAGGACAATGTGGGGTGTAGCCCTCACCAACCCACAGGTGAGATGTCAGCCTTTGATGAGTTAGTTGTTTTCAGGGGCTGAGATTTGGGGGCTGCTTGTCATTGCAGCATAACCTGACTAATACAACCAGAAACCCCTTTTCCTCTGAAGTCAGCTGCTCAGGGTTCTGTCCATTACTCATCTCCAAGGTTTTGCCCTACAGAAGGCAGAGGACAGGTGCAGAGAAATCACTCAACATGTCAGAAAACCTGTTGCACAAGATCAGGCACACTATAGGTGCTCAATAAATGCTGGCTGAATGGGAAAACATATATTTTTTTTCTCCACACTTCTGTCTCAGTCCTTTAGAAAATCTGCTCATGCCAATACAGTGAGATGCCAGTCCAGGAGCCTTGAAGGACAGTGGCTGTGCCCAGAAAGTTGTTCTGGAATCGAATTCTGTTTCCAATATCAGCCATGTGGCCTTGGGAGAGTGTCTCTCCACTCTTGGTGTCTCTGAGTGCCCTATCTGTGGAATGGAGAGAGAAATCCAAGCCTCTGTGTGTCTCACATCCTGGTTTCTCCAGAGATCTGGCTGGTCAAACCCTCCAAATGTCAAGCCACTGGTACCATCTGCTGTCATTCTTATATTTCTCCACTCAGCTGTTCTATCTTCATTGTCATCACTGTCTTGACCATCATCACCACTGCTAATGTTCACTGAACACTTACTATGTACCAGACCCAGAACCTTTACTCATTTTAATCTTAATGACTCTTGGAGGTCAGTTCTTACTCTTTCATCTACCCATTAGTTCATGTACGAACTGTTTACCTAATGATCTCTTTTATATCTCCCTCTCTCCTTCTTTCCTCCTCCTCTCCTTCCCTTCCTTCCTTCTTTCCTTCCAGTCTCTTCTCCCTCCCTCCCTTCCTTCCTTCCCTTCTTTCCTTCTTTCCTTCCTTCTCTCTCTTCCCTCCCTCCCTCCCTCTCTCTTCTCCCTTTCTCCTTCCCTCCTTTTTCTCTTCCTTCCTCCCTTTCTTCCTTCTCCCATCCTTCCCTCCCTCCTTCTGTCCCTGTCTCCTTCCCTCATTCATTCAAAAGCAGTCTATTACAAGGTGAGGAACATGGGCTCTGGACTCTGACTGTCTGGGTTCAAATTCTGGTGCCATCTTTTACTAACTGTATGACACTGGGCAAATTCATTCTTCTCTCTGCCTTGGTTCCTGCATCTGTAAAATGGAAATAGTAATCACTTTTTCCTCCAGGAATTGGTGCAAAGATGAACTGAGTTATGTTTCAAATAGTACTTGGCAGAGTCAGCAGTGAGTAAATGCTGGTCATGATTATTCATGGAGCCACTGATAAACCCACATGTACCAAACCCTTCTCAGGTTTCAGTGAAGGACAAGACACAGGAAAGTAAACAATGACGGTGAACATTGGAATGGTCACTATGAGCAAGGCACTTTATGCCCATTGTTTCAATTGTCACAGAAGCGCCATGGGTTGGGCACTGTCATTATAACCATTTTGGGAATGAGTGAACTGAGGCCCAGAGAGGCTAAGCAACCTGTCTGAGGACACATGGTTCATAGGTGATAAAGCCAAGATTGGAGCCCATGTGGCCTGGCTGCTAAGCTTGTGTGCCTCACCATCAGGCAATGTGGCCACCATGCAATGCATGCATTCAAGGGCAGCAGTGCTCTCCAAGAGGCTGTGCAGAGCCCTCTGCATTGGGGACTGGGCAATGAGCTCTTCCCCAGGCCAGGGGGGCAGTGAGGTCCTCTGAGCTGGCCCATCCAAGGGAATCTTCTGGAGTCTCCTCATAAACCACCAACACCCTGACCTCCATCCAAGAAAGACTTGCTTTCCCTGTGGGTCCCCTGGCCTCTCCCACTCTCCCAGGGAGGCTGTGAATCCACATGCCACAGAAGCAGGGGCTGCCAGAACCCCAACGCCCTCCCCGCTCTCCTGCGTAAAGAGAGGAGCTCCATAACTGCACAGGGCTCAGTGTGAAGGGCTCAGAGGCAGACACCCATCTCACATTGCAGCTTCTTTTGTCCAGACCATGTAGCATTTATTATTAATGGTAATAATAATTATAATTGCATATTGATCTCCCCCAATGCACCCGGCACTCCAGCCAGCACTGAATTCGGGTCACTGCCCGGCAGACACACAAATCTATGCCCTGTGCAATGCATCGCACAGTGTTAGTGCTCAATAGACATCCAATAATGTGACCAGGTCCACATGTATGGTCCTGGCCTGCCACGTCCAGGCGCACAGGCTTGTGAGGTTCATGACTAACCAGAGACCCTCCCCATCAGCCACGTGGAATCAGTCTTTGACCCACAAGCATTTATTACTCACTTTTTTTTTTTTTTTTTTAACATTTGCATTGGACCAAGAAAATGCTGTCCTGGAATATGAGAAATAAAAGGAAGATGCTGTCCTCTTCCTCAAAGACTGTCTAGGACAGCGGTTCTCAACCTTTAACACGTACACACATGCCCTGGGGACCTCATTAAAATGCAGATTCTGATTCAGTAGCTCTGGGACCAGGGACTCTGCATTCCTAACAAGCTCTAGTAGCTGTTGACGCTGCTGGGCTGCGAGATTGCAGGCTGTGCCCTGAGCAGCAGGATCTAGTTAAGGACTGACAGTGTTCACCTGCAAATAAGTAAACATCCAGAGGGGGCAATGGGAGAAGGCAGGAAAGAACACATGTTTTAAAGCCCAAGGTTGGGCTATCTATTTAGCTGTGTGAGCTTAGGCAAGTGACATCACCCCTATGGGCCTCAGTTTTCTTGTCATTAGAAAACATGGATGATGCTACCTACTGGATAGACTCCTCACAGTGGTTTTAATGAGATAACAGATATGAAAGTGCCATGGGAAGTACTGAATGCCCTTTTCCCTCCCTCCCTCCCTCCCTCCCTCCCTCCCTTCCTTCCTTTCTTCCTCCCCTCCCTCCCTCCCTGACTCCCTCCCTCCCTCCCTGACTCCCTCCCTCCCTTCTTTCCTTCCTTTCTTCCTCCCCTCCCTCCCTCCCTGACTCCCTCCCTCCCTGACTCCCTCCCTCCCTGCCTCCCTTCTCTCCCTCCCTCCTTGCAGTTTTTGTCAGCACATGTAACCTAAAGCCATCAAAATGATTCAAATTATTGCCACTTTTTAAAGGGGAGACGGTGAAGGTGAGGGTGGATGGAGAAGAAGCCTTCGAGGCTGGGAGGGCCGGGGTTGGTTTTGAAGGACGGGTCTGGCTTGGCTTAGTGGGGCTGGCCAGGCGCACACCAGGAGAGAGCAACAGAGGCTGGGGATCCCTCACCTTCCCTTGCTGAGCTCAGAGCTCATCTGCAGCTGGCGAGGACATTCCGTGAGCTGCCAGCTGCCCCCACACCCTTCTATGTACCTACCCGCAGCCTCCTGCTTTTCTGGCCAAAGCCTTTCACCAAGGTGCACAGGGCAGCCAGGAAAAGCTGAGGAGCTAATGTCTCCAAAAGCAATGGGAGTAGGTGGAGAAATGCCACAACTTCTATGTCCCTCGGTGGGAAAGTTCTGAGGTGGGATCTGCATGGCCCCTCTGAGGGTCCCCATGGACTGACACCCTGTAAGTAACCTGCGCCTTAACAAAAACTGCATTGTTTTTCCCTTTTCTGCCTCACTTTTCCACTTTCTCCCCTCCCAAATAAACAACCTGCACCCAAGTCCTTGTCTCAAGATCTGCTTTTGGGGGACTCCAAACTAAGGCAGATGGTTCGTGGGCAGGAAGCCACTCTTCCAGGGATTCAGGTGCAGAGAGCATCACTAGGTTTCTCTGGCCACAGCTTGCTTTCCTTGTTGCTTATGAACATGAAGGCTCGCTCTCTCTCTCTCTCTCTCTCTCTTTCTCTCTCTCTCTCTGTCTCTCTCTCTCTCTCTGTGTGCCTCTCTGTCTCTGTCTCTGTCTGCCTTTATCTCTCTGTCTCTCTGTCTGTCTCTCTTCTCTCTCTGCCCTGTGTACCTTCCATCTCTCATGTCATTTTCTGTGGAGAGTTCCTACTCTGGCCACACTTAAACCTCAAAAGTATCAGGTGTATCACCTCAAAAGTATGAGGTGAGTTAAATCACCTCAAAAAATAGTAGGCAAGGCAGAGATGATTATCCTTCCCATTTCACAGATGAGGAAACCGAGGCCCATAGAGGTTTCGCTTGTTTAGGTGTTCATTCAACCAGCCTATGTTGGATGTCTGCTATGTGCCAGGCACTGGGACAGGCAACACCTTGGACAGGGGCTCATCTAATGCTTCTGAGACATCATCGAACACCAGGGCCCTTCAGGGAGCTTGTTAAAATTCAGATTCCAGGCCGGGCACAGTGGCTTATGCCTGTGATCCCAGCACTTTCGGAGGCCAAGGTGGGAGGATTGCTTGAGCTCAGGAGTTTGAGATCAGCCTGGGCAACATGGTGAAACCTCATCTCTACAAGATACACAACAATTAGCTAGGCATGGTGGCATGTGCCTGTAATCCTAGTACTTGGGAGGATTAAACACGAGAAGCACTTGAACCCTGGAGGCGGAGGTTGTAGTGAGCCAAGGTCACACCAGTGCACTCCAGCCTGGGAGACAGAACGAGATTCTGTCACAATAAAATGCAGGTTCCAGGGTCCCATCCCCAGAGATGGCAATTCAGTGGGTATGTTTCAGGAGAAGACCAGAAGTCTGCAGAGTAAAACCCTGACTTCCACCAAAAACTGCAGGTGATTCTGGGAAAATGGGTCCTCCCTGGAAAGACTCTGAGCAACACCAATTCAGAAGAAGAGGTAGATGTGGGCCAGGACAGGAGGATGCACAGGACCCAAGGAGGCAGCGGAGCCCCACCCCAGGGTGGGAGGCAGGAGCTCTCCAGCCAGTGGTTTACCGTTGCTGGGGCCCTGCCCTTCCAGCCATCTGGCCTCCCTCTGCCAAGATCTCAAGCCTGTGGATCCTATCCACAGAGCTAGACCAGCTGAGCACTCACATTTCCTCAAGGGGAGGTCTGTCAGATGACTTGGGCCAGACAGGGACCAGAGTCAACAAGCTTGAATTTTGTAATGTCCTTTTCAGTGGATGAAGCACCCTACAGTGTATAAAGTGCTCACCCACATCATGAAGCACCTCCCAGTGAGTAAGGGGTTTCCAGAGTGCTTCTGCCCCCTGTGCCTTTCATCCTCACAGCCGCTCCTTGAGGGGGACTTCTCATCACCATTTTGCACTTGGGGAGACTGAGTCTGAAGTAGCCAGCCCAAGGGCCCAGCAAGTGAGTTGAGACTGGAACCCACGGGCTCTGAATCTGAATTCTAAGTTCTTTCTGATCAGGAGGCCATGGAGGACAAGATGTGGCCTGAAGGTGTTTCTAACCCCAGATGAGTAATGCCGCCACCCATTGATGGGGAAAATGCCCAGGGCATCTTGTCATGCCTTCCCCTCTCCTAGCATCCTCTGGCTCCTGGCACTTGGAGCAACAAGTCCTCGTCACTAGTTGAGGTCAGCTACCTGCACATCTTCCCCGCTAACCCTGCCCTCCCTCCACTTTTCAAAAGGCTCCCATTAGAAGATCAACCCCAGCCCTTTATATCTAATCCTCACGCCCCTGCAATATGAGCATCTTTATTCCTGTTTCACAGAAGAAGAAACAGAGGGTCTGGGAGGTCAAGTTGCTTGTCTGAACTCACATCCACTGAACCAGTGTGGCAGACCTGAATCCAGGTCTAAGTCCTATGTATGTGCTTCCCATGGCTGGGCTGCATTCTCTACCCTATCTTCGAAGCCTGGATCCTGACCGCGGTCCTCAGGACCATCCTCAGGTGGGCAGAGACACTGGTCTGTCCATCTGTCCACATCTGTCCCCAGAGCGGAGGGAAGGCGGCTGCATCTCATCATTCAGACTGCCCCCTGGTGGAGCCCTCATCGCTGGCAGTTTTGGGATATTGTTATTGCTGAAGACTATAGCAATTAATCGCAGAGACAGATTAATTGCAGATGATTCTAGGACAAGGGGTCCTTCCTGGAAAGACTCTGAGAAACAGCAATTCAGAAGGAGAGGCAGATTTGGGCCAGGACAAGAGGAGGCACCGGGCCCACGGATGCCGCGGGGAGAGACAGAATTAATTGCACAGACAGAAACAGAGAGAAACAGATGGAGACAGAGACAGAGAGAGAAGAGGATGGGCTGAGAGGGCCCTTTGCTGGGTTCCTCTGTTGGCTGCATAGAAAACTAAGAACAGATTTTTTTTTAGGCCAGGTGTGGTGACTCATGCCTATAATCCCAGCACTTTGGGAGGCCGGGGCAGGCATATAACTTGAGGTCAGGAGTTTGAGACCAACCTGGCCAACATGGTGAAACCCCATCTCTACTAAAAATACAAAAATTAGCTGGGCATGGTGGCACAAACCTGTAATCCCAGCTACTCAGGAGACTGAGGCAGGAGAATCGCTTGAACCCAGGAGGCGGAGGATGCAGTGAGCCGAGATCGCGCCACTGCACTGCAGCCTGGGTGACAGATCAAGACTCCGCTTCAAAACAAACAAACAAACAAACAAAAAACACACACACAACAAAAAACCCAGACTCTCTCTAACCTGGTGAGTGAGTTTCTGAAAGATAAATCTATAAAGATTAGGTTGGGACTCATAAGATGTGGCAAGGCCACCAGTGGCTTAGAGCCTCTGAGACTGAAACAAACCAGGGTCAGAAGAGGCTGCCACATACAGACAGGCAGGTTGGTCCCTGCAACAAAGGTGCTAGGCCAAGGAGATGCCTAGTGAGGGGGAGCGGTCTGTTTACTAAGCCATTGCCCCAGGCCCAGGGTTGTATCCACCTGGAAGATGGGAAGCCTTTCTCTAATTTGTACAAAGATGCCCTATGGGCGAATGCCAGGGCTGGTTCAGAGGGAGTGGGAATGTGGTGACCATCAGTTTGGAACTATCCCCAATCTAGCAAAAGTCTGGGAGGAAAAGGTTCAGTTTCAGCCTCATTGAATTATAGGCGAACCCCAACCTCCCACAGGAGAGAAACACAGAGCAGAAAAGAAGGAGATGACTTTCATTTGTTTTGATTTTCAAAATACCTTATTTGTTTGAAGATCAGAGATAAGCCATTGTCGCCAGGTAAATGCTACTTTAATTTTTTTTTTCCTCTTTGAGGAGACGTGCCTTGTTTCAGTTTTGATGGGGATGATATTTTAAAGTGATTTTCATTAGAAACGTTCCTTTGGAGATTCAAAGTCTAGAATGGGAAAGCAAACCCTTCCCCAAACCCCAGACTATCTAAACTCCATCCATCCATGCATCTATTCATCCACCCATCCGTCCATTCATCCATCCATCCTTATTCATCCATCAGTTTTCCATCTATCCATCCATCCATCCATCCATCCATCCATCCATCCATCCAGTTTTCATGTATCCGTTCATCCTTATCTATCAATTTTCTTTCTTTCTTTCTTTTTTCCATGAGATGGAATCTCGCTGCTGCCCATGCTGTAGTGCAGTGGCGAGATCTCGGCTCACTGCAACCTCTGCCTCCTGAGTAGCTGGGATTACAGGTGCACACCACCATGCTCAACTAAGTTTTATATTTTTAGTAGAGATAGGGTTTTGCCACGTTGGCCAGACTGGTTTTGAACTCCTGATCTCAGGTGATCCTCCCACCTCAGCTTCCCAAAGTGCTGGGATTACAGGCATGAGTCACCGCACCCGGCCTATCAATTTTCCATACATTCATTCATCCATTGATTTCTATTTATCTACCCATCTATCCATCATTTATCCAGCCAGCCAGCCAACAAATGCCTTTATTTATTCATTGATTTACATATCTATTGAGCACTCACTGTGTGCCAGGCCCTCTCTAGGCACTGGGGATCTAGTGGTAAACTATGCAGATGGAATCCCTGTTCCCCCCACCCTTTTTTTTTTTTTTAATTTTCAAGATGGAATTTCCTTCTTGTAGCTCAGGCTGGAGTGCAGTGGTGTGATCTCAGCTCACTGCAACCTCCACCTCCCAGGTTCAAGAGATTCTCCTGCCTCAGTCTCCCAAGTAGTTGGGATTACAGGTTCCTACCACCACGCCTGGCTAATTCTTTTGTATTTTTAGTACAGACGGGGTTTCACTATGTTGGCCAGGCTGGTCTCAAACTCCTGACCCCAGGTGATCCACCCGCCTTGGTCTCCCAAAGTGCTGGGATTACAGGCGTGAGCCACCACGCCTGGCCTGAATCCCTGCCCTTCTGGGGCTGACATTCCAGGTAGGGAAGACAGACAAAAGACAAGTCAAATAAGCAATATCATGTCAGTCAATGACAAGTGCCACACCAAGAGTTAAGACACGGTGATGTGCTAGACAAAGACAAAGGCCACACTGAGACCACATGGTTAGAAAAGGCCTCTCTGAGGGAGTGACACATATATGAGACCTGCCTGGCAAGCAGGGAGCTCTTCCATGCAAATGATCACCCGATATTTGCTAATTACAATATGGCACACCAACATCATCAACATGAAAGCTCTGCAAAGCATTTTATAAAACCTGGAAATATTCACAGCCAGGCCCATACTGGTTGCAAGGCCAGTCTCTCAAGGTGATTGGGAATACACAGCTGGTCCTTGGTAACTATCTTCAGCTGACATCAAAAACCACGTATTGATTATCACTGATGGCAATGATGTCCTCCATTTGAGAGGTGGAGTAAAGTGTAGTGTGGTGGGAAGATCGGAGGGATAAATTCCCTCGTCCCTTCCTCTGCTGCTGCCACTCTCAATCCCTCCCTTTGAAGCTTCTGACAGGATGGCCCTTGGAGATCTGGCTCTACCATTTTCAAGCTGTGTGAACTTGGACAAGTGACTTTGCCTCTCTGAGCCCCAATTTCCTCGTTTGAAATGAAAATCTCCCTATGTTCTTGATTCCAAAACATGCATTTCCCCCCACATTTTAAAGATGCCAAAATCAAAGTAGGTTTTTTAATCCAGTGCCTCTCAGACATCAGTGGGCACAAAAATGCCCTGGGGGTATTGTTAAAAATACAGATTCTGATTCAGGAGGTCTGAGGTGGAGGCCAAGATTCTGCACTTCTCCCAAGTTCTCAGGTGACATGGATGCTGCTGGTTCACGGACCACCCTTCAAGTAGCCAGAAAGCAGTGGACACATACATTTAATGTGGTTGTTATTAAATCTAGGGGCAAAGCTACAGTTGATGGAATTTTCGATTTCAGGAAATGCATTAACCCTGTGTTTCATTTTATTCCCCCAGTAACCCCATAAAAATGTTTGTAAAGCACCCAGCACACAGCTCGGTACGTCGAAAACATTAATAGATGTTAGCTCACTCCTTTGAAAACCTCAGGAGCTGGTGCGGGATGTGAAGGCAGACGCTGGACTTTGAGGTCCATCTATAATTGGATGCTATCCCCATGAGGCCAAATGCAGGAGGGGGCGGGACGCCGGCAGGCTCAGCAGAGAGAAAAATGTTAATTCCTCTCTCCATCCCCACATCCTCCAGCTCAGGGACGTGTTTGATCAGGCCTGCATCAAACGACACATTTGCAACAAGACAAAACCGAACGCAGGGGACTTGAGCCTGTTTGAAACGGTCCCACTCACCCCCTAGCCACCCCCCACGCTGACCTCCTTCAGACAGACACGTGCAAAAGCTTGTTTCAAGCCACAAAAACTGACAAGCACCTGGACAATTCTGCCTGCTATGAGAGACTCCAAGGGGAGGGGCGGGCAGAAGAAGCAGGAAGGGGAAGCTGGGTTTTATTTAGGGACTGGGAACTTGGGAGCAGAGAAACAAAGAGAGGGAGAGGGTTAGCTAGAAAGAAGTTGAGGAAGCAGGGTACTATTTTATAACCCTCCAACCACTCATAACAGGAATGATGTCATCTTGTAAACAGCATATTCAAGTTTGCACCTTCCAGTCCATTCTCTCACCTGATATGGGCAACAGCGCTAGGAAGAGGCAGTAAAGGGCTTTATTACCTTTTATTTTTCAGCTGAGGAAACTGAGACTTGGAGACTTATATGCAATTACCCTCAAGCGAGTGGTGAACCGGATTCAGCCGATGCAGATGTCTGGGGTGGGACCCTGAGATGCGGCATTGCTCATGAGCTCCCAGGTGATGAGAATGGGCCTGGTCCATGGACTACACGTGGAGCAGCAGAGATGTATCGACTTGTCCATTGAAGAGACACAGACCAGGAAATTGATCTGCTGCCACTCCAGAACTGTGTCATTTATTTATTCTGCCCATATGTATTGGGTGTTTCTCCTGTCCCAGACATTGTATTGAGATACAATAGACGACTAGAAGATGAGACAGGTCTGCTCCCTCTCCTGCTGGACTTTAGACCTAAAGCAAATAAATTAGACTCTTACAAAGTGTAATAAGAGGGGTTTTGCTTACAGCATACCAAAGTACATTATATTGTGGGGATGGATGTGATGTGTAGAACGGCCGCGGCGAAGAGACACGGGTCGGTGTAGCAGAGGCAGGATATCTGCAGTCAGGCTTGAGTACCAGACTCTTACTTCTCTTGAGAGTTTCCGAGAGTGGTATGCGTTAGTATGCCCACACAAGGGGTGAGAAAATTACCCGCTAACCACAGTATGAACGCTGAAGCCCAGCCCTCAGTTTACTGTGAGAGTTAGCTCTTTGGATTTTTTGAATTCCAAAGGATGTCATTGATGCCAGTGCTACCCTATCTTCACTGGGTCCTCAGAATTTTCTGGGTGTATGGTTGCCAGAGTTGGCAAATAAAAACACAGGATGGCCAGTTAAATTAGAAATTCAGATAGACAAGGAATAACTAGGGGCATATAAGGAGATCTCATGCAAAATTTGGGATATACTTATACTAAAAATTTTTATTTATTGTTTATTTGAAATTCAAATTTAACTGGGTGTCCTGTATTTCATCTGGCAACGCTAACTGGAAAGCTTTTAAAGATACCAGTGCCCTGGCCACAAGCCCAGATATTCAGGGTCAGCAGGTATTAGCATTGTTTTGAAATTCCCAGGTGATTTTAATCAGTGACTAAGAGATGAGATCCACTGATTCGAAAGTGGCAAATCTAGGCTGGTGAAAAGAGGCAGTTCCACACGGCAGTGATCACCTGGCCTTACTGCTATGACCCTGGAAGAGGCTGGGAATCTCCTACATTCCATTTTAAAAGCGGTCTTGGGGTTAAACATACAACAGATGATTTTCACCCCCTTGCCAGTGCTTAATAAGAACTATTTTGATGGGCCAGGCGTGGTGGCTCATGCCTGTAATCCCAGCACTTTGGGAAGCTGTGGCAGGCTGATCACTTGAGCTCATGAGTTTAATACCATCCTGGTAACAAAGTGAAACCCCATCTCTACAAAAAATACAACAACAAAAAATTAGCCAGGCACGGTGGTGTATGCCTATAGTCCTAGCTACTTGGGAGGCTAAGGTGGGAGGTTGGCTTAAGCCCAGGAGGTGGAGGTTGCAGTAGCTGAGAGCATGCCACTGCACACTAGCCTAGGCAACAGAGACAGACCTTGCTAAAAACGAAAAAAAAAAGAGAGAATGATTTTGATGGACTAGCAGCTGTGAATAAAGGCAGCAGCAATGAGTGAAACAGTAACTAACTCCTTAGTCTAATATTTAATATTATTATTATCACTTTTATTGGGCCCTTACTCTGTCCCAGGTACTGTGTTAAGCATTTTCACAACATGCTGTTAGTTTGTTAACTAACTCTCACAGCAATGCTATAAGATAGGCACTATTATAATGCCTATTTCAGAAATGAAGAATTTGAGGCCCAGAGTAGTTAACTATTTTTCCCAAGGTCACACAGCCCTTTGATAAACTCTGACTCACTGGCTAGACTGATGTGCTGGCTTGGTGGAAATCTAAAGGTAGAGGGGTTAGTAGAGTGGGGAGTGTACCCCTTGCCCTTATCAGCCCTCCACTGGGCTAGCTCTGTAGAGGATGACGGCTCCTCCAAAACTGCAGGCTTTCCTGGGAGGAACAGCTAGAAGCTGACATCACCTGGATACATAGTTCCAGACTTAGTAGATCCAGAAGACCTGTTGCAAAACGTTTTTTCTCAGAAACTCTAGAAGAGAACCCTGGATGAGAAGGAAGCAAACTTCTTGGCTACTGAGAAGCACAGTGTGTGTGCCGGTCCCAAGGACAGGAAGGAGAGCTGGCTCTTGAGTCCCCTGTAGCAGAGAAGGGGAGGTTGTCAGGACCCCAGGCACTGAGCATCTCTTCTGTATTCCCCGGTCTTCCCTCTCCCCCAACCTCTTCCTCTCTCTCTCTCTCTCTCTCTCTCTCTCTCTCTCTCTCTCTCTCTGTCTCTCTGTCTCTCCAGGCTTCTCCATATCAGTTACAACTACTTAGATCTACACATATGGTTTAATGTGGTCACCTTGCACCTGCTGAGTTTACATATCCTCAGTCAGGAACAGATAACTTAATGTGGTGATCAGAACATGGACAAGGGAAGGTGTATTCGTTTGGAAGTCTGGAAGGTGTACTAGTTCCTTGTTGCTGATGCCATCTGGGCACTTGGCTTAGCTTTCTGAGTCATGTTCCTTTTTTTTTTTTTTTTTTTTTTAGTAGAGATGGGATCTTGCCATGTTGCCCAGGCTGGTCTAACTCCTGGGCTCAGGCAATCCTCCTGCCTTGCCTCCCAAAGTGCTGGGATTAAATGCATGAACCGCTGCACCCAGCCATCTTTCTTTTCTTTTCTTATTTAAAAAAATGATGGCATGTTTTCAGCTGAGTACTACCATCAGCCTATTTCCTGCCTGTAGAATTTTGAGAGACTGATAGCCTTTTTCAGTTTGTCATCTCTCTGTCCCTCTTAGTCCAAGGTGACAGTGTTTCTCCTGGTACAATAGTCTCAGAAACCTTGTGGATTTCCCATGCATATCACAGAGATTCACTTCATTAGACAAGGCTCCTCCACAAATCTTTCCTGGGTCACCTCATCTCTATTCCTGTCTTCCGCTGAGATGGCTGAGGGAATCAAAAAGTCACGTTTGATCCCTTCAAAAAGCCCTGTATGTGACTCAATATTGTGACCTTTGGATCTTTCTGAGGCACTAGTAAGGTGCTTTCCAGCCATACCCTTGGCTTTCTCTCCAGAGCATGCTTTGCTGACAGTGAATCTACTAATGTTAGCATCATTTGCAATCCGAATAGTCTGATAATATCTCAAATCTTCAAGCCCTGGTTCCTTTTTGTTTAATAGTTCTTCTCTGAAGTTTTTTCTTTCCTCTCACATTTTACTATAAGCAGCAAAAAGAAGCCAGGCTACACTTTCAACACTTTGCTTGGACATCTTCTCAGTTAAAATATAGAAATTCATCATTTGCAAGTCCTGGCTTCCACATAATTGCAGGACAGAATTCAGCTAGGCTTTCTTACACTATATAACAAGTATCCCCTTTCCTCTACTTTCCAAAAACATGTTTTTATTTCCTTCTGAGCGTTCATTGGCAGAATCGTTAGTATTCACATTTCTATCATCAGACAGTTTTTGACGATTTAGATACTCTCTTAAGATGATACGGACTTTCTCCATCATGGTCCACTATTATTTCTGAGCCCTCACCAGCAACAGCTTTAACATCCTCTTTTCTTTTCTTTTTTCTTTTCTTTTTTTTTCTTTTCTTTTGAAACAGAGTCTCACTCTGTCACCCACCCAAGAGTGCAGTGGCACAATCTTGGCTCATTGCAACCTCTGCCTCCCAGGCTTAAGCGATCCTCCCACCTCAGTCTCCCAAGTAGCTGGGACCACAGGTATATCCCGCCACAGCAGGCTAATTTTTGTAGTTTTTGTAGAGATGGGATTTTGCCATGTTGCCCAGGCTGGTTTCCAACTCCTGGGCTCAAGTGATCCATTCACTTCAGCTGCCTAAAGTGCTGAACATCCACATTTGTATCAACAGTCTGTTTAAGGCAGTCTAGGCCTTTTCTACCATGTACCTCCAAATTCTTACAATTCTACCTATCACCCAATTCCAGAGTCACTTGCACTTGTGTAGGTACTTGTTACAGTAGCACTCCACTCTTGGTACTAAAATTTGTAATGGTTTTCTATTGTTGCTGTGAAAAATTACCATGTACTTAGTGGCCAAAGAACACAAATTTTTTCTCTTACAGCTCTGGAGGTCAGAAATCTAAAATCAGCCTTACAGGGCGAAAAGCAAGATGTTGATAGGACTGACTGCTTCTGGAGGCTCCAAGGAAGAAACCATTCCTTGCTCTTTCCAGGTTCTAGAGGCAGCTTTGGTATTCATTGGCTCATACCTGCATCACTGCATTTTTTCCTTCTGTCTTTACGTTGCCTTCTTCCCTAACTTGGTTTCTTCCTGCATCCCTTTTATAAGGTTGCTTGTGGTTACATTAGGACCACTCAGATAATCCAGATAACCTCCTCATCTCAAGGCTCTTAATCTAATCACATTTGCAAGTCCTTTTTGCCATATAAGGAAACACTCACAGGTTCCACATGGATCTCTTTTGGAGACCATTATGCAGCTTTTTTACCACAAAAACATTTACATCAGGTTATGAACTGGTTACTAGGGCTAGGTCTGGGGTGGGGGAGGGGTAAGGAAGTGAAGGTACTCAAAAAGAAGGGGACAAAGTGAGGAGAGAGGGTGTGAGGGAGGAATAAAGAAAAAGCCCCTCCATTATAAGAAAAAAATTGACTGTATTTAACCAGCTCATATGACATGAGCCCATTCATTTAAAATTCCATCCATATAAAATTAGATATATGTGTGTGAGTTAATACACAAAGAAATGAATGAAAGAATGGTCACCAAATATAAATGGCTAACAGGATGATGGACTTTCAGGTAATTTTTATTGCCTTCCTTCTATTTTTATGTAAAAGCTTGAATATTTTTTACAATCGGCATGTATTATTTACATAATTTAAAAATAATAAAACTATTTTATATGACAGTTTTTAAAAAGTAAAAAGAAAAAAGATTAGATTCCCAATTCCAAACTTGAGGTGAGAGAGGATCTGATCAGCCCATCTTGGATCAGGTGATCACCCTTGATCCAATCAGCCTGGGAAGCAGGGTCACATGACACCAACATGGCCTCCAAGAGCTTTCTCCATTAGGGGATGAGGAAATGTGAGGTTCTCAGTGAAGAAGGGTGTTGACCTGGCACACACCTCAAAAATATTGATTACTCCATATTAGGGATTTTGTTAAAGAAGAACTGTATGTGAGCCATGACCAAAGTGTTACAACCTTGAATTTCCTATTTTAATTTCTGACCCAATCTGAGTCAAGAGCAGCCATCTTGATGGAAAGCTCAACTGTAATTGTCAGCCTTTCCTGGGCATGGATATGATTTCAGGCATTCTTCCTTGGTGAAAGGCTATAGCTAAGATGACCAGTGGTTTCTGCTGAGACACTGATGGGGCTGGCCCCTGAGCCAGGTTCCCAGGGAGGGATGATTTGTAGACCAGAGTTCCAGCCCTGAATGGGCTTCCCAAGGCTTCCCAGACTCCCTCCTGTAGCAGATCAGTGAGGTGAAGTTCCAGAAGACCTTGTTTCCAGCCCTGCTTCATGTCTTATCAACTGTGTGAACTTGATCAACTTATTTAACCTCTCTCGGCCTCAGTTTCCTCATCTGTAGAGTGGGGATAATAATGCCTACTTCTTGGAGGTACCCAGGGGATTCCTGGAGATGATATACGTAAAGGATTTAGTACAGAGAAAATGCCTGATAATTTTTTATCTTCACGATTATCATGATCGTCATCATCACTATTAACAGGCACAATGTGCTTGGATTCCAGAAAAGTCACTCATGAGCATCCTGGGTCCGGATGCAAACAAGGCCCTCAGAAAGAGATACCAGGAGCCAGGAGCAATATCTGCTCTACTGGCAGTGTGAGGATCGAGGAATGAATGTATGCACGTATGTGTGAAGAGCTCAGAAGAGTGTCCGGAACAAAGCACACACCCACTAAATGCTAGCTGTAGTGAATACCTACAAAGAGAGAGGAGAGGTGGAGAAGGAGGGAGGAGGAGGGGAGAGTAAGGAGGAGAGGTGGAGAAGGAGGGAGGAGGAGGGGAGAATAAGTCAGAAAGTCACATCCACACCCAGAGAAAAAACAGAGGGAGAGAGAGAGAGAGGGAGGGAAGGAGAGACAGAAAGAGATGGAGAGAGAGAAGGGGAAGGGAAAAGGGGCAGAGAAGGAGGAATGAAGGGAAGGAAAGGGACAAGAGAGAAAAAGGAAAACCAAACATAGACGAGGAGACAGAGGCAGAGACATGGAAAGATAGAATGTGAAAGAGACAGTATGTGTCCAGGGGTCTCTTGTTCTCTCCCCAGATCGCTGCCCAAGCTGTTCCCACTGCCACCCTTTTATCCACCTTCCCCAACCTTGCTGTGAAAATCCACACCTTCCACCCATCCATGCCAGGTTGCACAGTGCTGTCCAGCTTGTTCCCTACCCACAGGCTTACTGATGGGGCTGTGGTGGGGGCTGGCTCTCTCTGCAGTGGTCTGTCTTGGACTCATCTAGATCCTATCGGCTATAAGTACCACCAACCACACTGACCTAACTGCTGCCGCTGCTGGCCTCCACCCCAGCTTCCCTATTGGTCCATCAGAACAATAAATGTCCTGCTGTCACCTTCTATTTGCCCACCACCCCTCCTGCTTAGATCCAAAACAGGCAGGGCCACAAAAGGAGATTTATACAATAAAATCATATCCCTATGGAACCATCATCCTCCACCCATCTGCAGAGGGGGCAACTAGGGGCGGGGGGCTCTGTGGGGGCACCTGCAAGGGGCCCCACCATGGTCCTCACCCCTGGGCAGCAGCAGTGGCACTGATGGACGAGGAGGCCAGCTCCCCTCGCACTGTCTGCCTGAACTCTGCTCAATACTTCTCGGAGTGGCTCTATTTGTATTGGGTGATATATAGGTCTATGCAGGCACCATTGGAGTGGATCCTGCTGCCACCTCCCCCTCCTCACCCCGGTCCCTCCGTCAAGAGGGAGGCAGTGAATTCAGCCAAATCGCTTCACCAGCCTTCTGCCTTCTGGTGCCCAGGGTGATGAGCACGGCTGTGGCAGTCATGAGAGGAGGAGGGCCATGTCACATGCAAAAGGGCGTGCAGATGATGGGTTAGTTCAAGAAACATGTGCATCTACTATGTGCCAGGAACCGTGCAATACATGCAGGATCCAAGGCTCCATTAGGCATGTTCCATGCCCTTGGAGAGTCTGGTGAGTTAGGCAGGGAACGTGTCCAAAACCAAATAAGGATGAAGGAAGCACCATAGTAGGTGTCCCTTTGTGTGCCACTATCACTTGCTTATCCTTCAAATATTCAGTATGAAATGGTCACAGCAATTTCTGCACTTGGTCACTGAGAGGCTGGGAGGATGAAATATGTAGAATATGTGCCAGCACAGTGCCTGGCACCCGACAGGCCTGCAGTAAATGAGAGGCAGCTGGAGTGAGGCGACCTGGGTGCAAATTCCAGCTCAAGCTTGCGCAAGCCCTTGGTGTCTTTTTATTTCTGTTTCCTCACCTGTAAAATGGGAAGAATCATAGTAAGTCCCTCATCAGGTTACTGTGAGAGTGAAATGAATTAATATGCATGCAAAGCTCTTAGACCACTATCTGGCATGTCTGAATCTTGTGGAAGTGCAAGCTGTTTTTATTATTACAGCAGTGCCTCCTGACCTGAAGAGGATACATTTCAAGACTTTTAGTGGATACCTAAAACCATGGATAGTAACACACAGATGGTCCCCAACATATGATGGTTAGACTTATAATTTTCTAACTTTACGATGGTGTGAGAGTGATATGCATTCAGCAGAAAACATACAGTACCCATACAACCATTCAATTTCTTACTTTAAGTACAGTGTTCAACATATAAGAAGAAGTTGGGCACAGGTTCACGCCTGTAATCCCAGCACTTTGGGAGGCCAAGGTGGGAGGATCATTTGAGGCTAAGAGTTCAAGATCACCCTGGGAAACATAGTAAGACCTCGTCTCCACAAAAATAAAAATTAAAAGATTTGCCAGGTGTGGTGGCATGCACTTGCATTGTAGCTACTCAGGAGGTTGAGATGGGAGGATGGCCTGAGCCCAGGAGTTCAGGATTGCAATGAGCTATGATCACGCCACTGCACTCCAGCCTGAGTAACAGAGCAGCCTGTCTCTAAAAAAATAAATAAATAAAATGAAATAAAATGAAATGAAATTAAATGAAGAGATGACATATTCAATGCTTTGTTATACAATAGGTTTGTGTTAGATTTTTTTTTTTTTTCAGCTGTAGGCTGTTTTAAGTGTTTCATGTGTAAGTGTTTTGAGGATATTGAAGGTATGCTAGGCTAAGCTCTGATGTTTGGTAGGTTAGAGGTAGAGGTATTAAATGCATTTTCAACTTAAAGATATTTTCAGCTGAACAAAGGGTTTATCAGGACATAACCCCATTGTGAGTTGAGGAACATCTGTACTGTTTTTTCCTATACACACATGCTTGTGATAAAGCTTAATTTATAAATTAGGTACAGTAAGAGACTAACAACAATGACAAATAAAATAGAACAACTGTAACAATATACTGCAATAAAAGATATGTGAATGCGGCCTCTCTCTTTCTCAAAATATCTTAGCATACTGTACTGTACCATGGGTAAAGGGGACCACTGAACATGGTAGCTATTGGTTTTACTTTCCTCAATGCAGGAGTTCTTTGGGAGTTTGAGGTTTTACCTGCAAAATGGGGATAATAGCAATATCTATCTAATAGGTAAGGATTAAAAGAGATAATGTAGGGAGATAATGTATATTCAGGGTAACTTGAATCTATGTTCCTGGGTAAAAACATTTTTAATATGACAGATAATGTACGCAAAATGCTTAGTCCATTTACCACCGCTATAACAGAATACCATATACTGGGTAATTTATAAGGAAAAGACATGTATTTCTCACAGTTCTGGAGGCTGGGGAGTCCAATATCAAGGTGCCTCTGGTGAGGGGCTTCTTGCTGTGTTATTCCATGATGAAAGGCGGAAGCACAAGCTAACATGAGAGACAGACGGCAAGAGAAAAGGGGGGTCCACTACTGTGATAACGGTATTAATCCATTCACGAGGGCAGAGTTCTCATGACCTGATCATCTCTTAAAGTTCTCACCTTGCAACACTGTTGCAATGGCAATTAAATTTTAGCATGAGCTTTGGAGGGAACATTCACCACAGCAAATGCTTCCTTATCTCAGGCCTGGTGCTTAGCAGGCACACAATATACTCGTAGTGATGATTATCTGTTCACGCAAGCTTGTGTTGGAATAATTAAGGTATTTGACTTCTCCGTCCTCCCGAGGAGGTTCATAGTGACATATGTGATAGCAAATATGTATCATAGGCGCTGTAACTACATAAAACAAAGGCACATGGGTCTGGGCAGCTAGGATGGACAATTCCAGCCTCATCTCCATCTACTCTTCAGGCAGACGGGGCATTCTGGCACCTCCATGCCTCTGTGCTGTAGGATTTTCCTCCCTGTATTCATTTCCTAGGGCTGTTGTGATGAAATGTTACACACTAGGTGCCTTAAAATAACAGACGTCTATCATTTCACAGTTCTGAAGGCCACAAGTCCAAAATCAAGGTGTTGGCAGAGTTGATTCCTTCTGGAAGCTTCAGTAGAAAATCAGTTGTCTGCTGTCTCTCTTTTCAATTTCTTTTCTCATTTCTTTTTTCATTTCTCTTATTTCTATATGACTTAAGATGCAATCTGGCTTAATGCCAAAGGGTATTTATGGACTCAAATAACCGCAAAGTCCAAGGGATAGTAGTGGCTTCAGGTGCAGCTGGACCCAGGGGCTCAAATGATATTTTCAGACATCTGCTTTCCCAGCATCTCTTGGCTCCGCTCTTCTCTTATTAGCTTCATTATCAGGCAGGCTTTCCTATCATGGATGCACATATTATCAGTAGCCCAGCAGAAAGAGAGTGCCCCTTTCAGAATAGTTCCAGGCAAAGCCCTGCATGTCACTCCCTTGGTCTGGCTTGAGTCACAGGTCCAGAGTTGAACCAAGCACTGTGCATTTGGTTGTCCAGGCTTGAGACCTGTACTCATTCATGACTGGGGGAAGGAGGTAGTGCCTTCAAAGGGAAATTGGGTTGAAGTTTCTAGACAAAGGGGGAAAGTATTATGAGCTTGCCAAAATACTGACTATTCCCTCCACTCTCCTTCCTTTCCTCTGATTCCACCTCAAATGCTGAGCTGGACTCATGATGTGTGCAGAGACCCTGGGTCCTGGGTGTTCTCCAAGAGCACATACTAAGTGGTGGGTGTGGTGAGAAGAGACAAGTGTTTGAAAGGTGAGATGCCAGGGCAGAAGAAGACCACTCGGCACCAAGAGTTTCTTTTCAGGGAATAAAAATGTTGAGACTTGAGGCCATCAGGTCCACTACCTTAGTGGTATAAATGGAGAAACTGAGACCTAGGAGGTGAAGGGACTTGCTTGGGGTACCCTGTGAGTCAGCGGCAGAGCAAGAAGCAAGACATTCATCTCAGACTCCCGGGCTGGTCTTCATTCCCCCACACACTTGCATGGTCAGATGGGTGGTTGTTTTGTGGGATGTAGCTACCTGCTTGAAAGAGACTCTGGAGATGGTGCCCAGGAAGAGGTGCCACTTTGGATGGACACTGAAGGATGAGTAAGCATTTGCCAGGGTAGAAAGAATGGAACCCATACATCCAAATCCATACATCCCTCCATTCTCCCTCCTTCTCTTCCTTCCTTTCTCTCCCTCTCTCTTTCATTTCATTCTCCCTCCTGCCCTCCCTCTGGGATGACTTGGGAGGAAGTGATCCTGGCTAGCACCTAGGAAGAGAGGGAAGAAGTTATTACAGCATCCAGGACTGAACCCATGAGAGCCTGAAGTGGAGGGGTAGTGGTGAGACCAGAAGTCATAGCGTTCAAAAGCTTCCCAAGAAATGCGGGTGTCCAATCATGGAGGCTGCAGCTTCCCAGGAACAAAAACAAAACAACAGCCTCAAAACCAGAAACTGTACCTCCCTTGCCCAGAGTGGCCACTAAAAAATTAACTTGATTGTGGTAATCATTTTGCAGTGTATTCATAGATCAAATCATCACATTGGTCATCTTGAATATATGCCATTTTAACTTTTCAATTATACCTCAATAAAACTGGAAAATAAGTAAATAAAATAATGAAAGAAAAAAATTCCAATTCACCAGTGAGTTCAGGCACAGTTCTCTGGGGACTGCAAAGCTGTGGGTTACAAAAGCTTAAGGAACAAAAGGGAGACCTCAGAGTTGGAGAAACCCATTTAAAGCTACATGCCAGCCTCTACTTTGCCTCTGTCCAACCCCATATAATTTATAACCCCAGTCTCCCTGGCTATTAGCCCAGATCCCCCTCCATGGGGAGGGGTAGTTAGAGCTGGCCATGTGACCCCATGGTCAGAAGCAGTCCAGGTCCTCAAAGTGCTCCATGTGCTTTGCTCTGTGGGGCTGATTTGTCGCCCCTTCTGTCCCAACTTGGTCTGCTTGGAGGAACACCTGCTGTATTGGGGTCTGCCTCTGCACTTTCCAGCCTGGTTTGCCTTCTCCTGTGCTAGAGGGGAATGACTGGGAGAAGAAGCTGGGGTGGTAGGCTTTGTGGCCTTGGGCAAGTCCTTTGTCCTAAAAATGGAAGCTCCTAAGTGAGCCTTAGTCCTTTCCTAAGGGAGCCAAAGTGAATTATCTTCTAAGTAAGCCTTAGTCATTTTCTAAGTGAGCTTCACCACGGCTTTCTTCTGCTGTAAACTCCAGGAGCTGCCCCTCTCAGGGACAGTAATAGCTGAAGTTCTCATGGACACGGGGAACCTCTCCACCCTCATCCCCTCACCTGCTGCACCTCTGGGAGGTTCCTTTCCCACACCAAGCTCGTTCCCTCCCCACTTCAGGTTTCTGCATTTGCTGTTCCCTCTGCCTGGCACACCATTCCTCCAGTGGACAATTTCTTCTCATCCTTGAGGTCTCATTTAAATGTCGCTGTCTCTTGTCATCCAGTTACTGCCTACCCTCACCCCAGTTCCCATCATTGCCTCATCACCCCATTTCTCCGTCTTCATAGCACTCGCCCTATCTGAAACTATTTGTTCATCTGTCTATTGCCCATCTCCCTTCTAGAATGCAAACCCCATGACATGTGTTCCATCTTATTTGTCTTATTCACAGCTGAATCCCCATTCCTGATAACTGTGCTCAACACAGTAAGGACTCAATAAAGTTCACGAATGACTGACTGCCTCATTTTGCAGATGAGGAAACTGAGGCTTAGGGAGAGTAAGTGATTATCTTAAAGTCCACCACAAACTATCTGCAGACTCTGAAGTCCTTATTCCTTCCTTTAGGGTATACTTTTCCCCTCATCTGTAAAATGGGGACAATGATGGCTCCTGACTCTTTCTGATGAGAAAGTTATCAGACCTAGAGATATCCCTTCCTCTAGGTAGGAACTCAAATCGGAACAACACAAGCCCAGGTTTCTTCTTCCTCTTCAGGTGGGAAGCCTTTCAAATTCACTGCCAGTAGTGCCCAGAGAAGGAAACCATAAAACCCGTGACAGTATGGTTTATTGCACCCATGCAAACACACCCCCAGGCCAAATCAAGTTTCTCCCAAATCATAAAACCCTAGAATGTCAGCGCTGGCAGAGAACTGGGAGTGTGTTTAGCCTGGAGGCTCCCGGACCTCACTGAGCAATGGCCTTACTTGGGGAACAATTTTGAAACTCAGATTTCTAGGCTCTACCCTGAGCATCTATGTTAGTTGGAAGTGCAAAGGGTTTGCTGGGCTCTAACACCTGGATAGAACAAAGGGAGGAAGCAGGATGGGGCATGAGGTTGGGTCAGACCACAGATGTGCAGATATGACACATTTCTGCCAGCCCAGTGGGGAGCTACAGATCAAAGGTGGTTAGAGGAGTCCTGAGTTGGGCAGAAATGACCATGGCCCTGGTGCCACTGCCATGCTCACTGGCCAGGTGCCACCCTAAGGAGATCATGCCCTCATCTCCCAGGGCCTCGCTCAGCCACTGGCCAGGGGCAGCCCAGAAAAAGCAGGACCTTGAAGGAAGCAAACACGGATGAGCTAGAAGTTATCCACAGACCACACCCCTGCAGCGAGGCAAGGAGGCTTTTCTTGAAGGCAAGCCAGTGCATCTCCATGCTACTGCACTGCTTGAATCCACGCCCCTGGAGGGACCTGAGATTTGGTGTTTTAGTAAGTTCTCTGAGTGCCTTAAGCTCCTAAATGACTCTTTTTCCAGTGCCGTTTCCTCTGCCCAGGCTCCTCCAGGCCAGTACAGTCAAGATGAGCATCCATCCCATATCTGGTAGCCACATTTCAGGAGAGATGGAAAGAGGCAGGTGGCCCAGGCTGCAGGATCTGAGAGAGATGGTTTAGGGCCTTGGTTCTCAACCAAGGGTAATTGTGTCCCCAGGAGACATTTGGCAATGTCTGGAGGCAGTCTGATCATAACAACTGGGGCAGGAGGTGCTAGTGGCCTTTAGTGGGTGGAGGTCAAAGATGGTGCTAACATCCTATAATGCACAGGACAGTCGCTACCCCAAGTAATTATCTGGCCCAAAATGTCAATAGAGCTGTGGTTGGTAACCTGGTCCGTGACTTGCCTGAAATCAGGGATGGTATTTGGTGAGTACTAGGTGCATTTTCCTGATTTTGGCTTTCCCAGTTTGGGCTGTGACCCAGACTAGGTTAGGACCTTCTGTCCTCTGGGCTCTGGCTTGCCGAAGCCATCTGGTATCTAAAGCTGCCATCCTTGTGTTCCCTCCAGGCCTTTGCACTTGCTGTTCCCTCTGCCAGAACAATCTCTCCTACCCATCCCCAGCCTTCTTCATCACCTGACGCCTTTATTCATCACTTACTCTGTGCCAGGCACTGTGCTCAGTACTTGCCTGGTTTTTCTCATTTAGTCCTCACAAGCACCAACCTCTGAAGGTGGTGTGATTGTTGTCCCCCATTTAGAGATGAGGGAACAGAGACATAAAAGGGTTAAGTGGCTTGCCCAAGGCCACACAGTCAGGGAGTGATAAAGCTGGAATCCCAGCTCTGGCAGGCTTCAGAGCCCAGAATCCTAACCACAGCACCACCCTGCCTCCAACAGCTGCCTTCCCACCCTGTCTGTCCGTGCACTGGTCCGCAGCCTCCTCCAGACTCTGGGCTTGGTGTGGGCAGGGACCTTGTGCCTGGCCTGGTTCCTTTTACAGAAGGGGACCTCTGGAAATATTTGGTGAGTGGATGAATTCATAGCATTCTGGTCTCGATTCTCAAAGCTCTATGGCTACACTCAGGTCAGCATCAGAAGGCAAACAACCTGTGATCCACTGTTGAGTTAGAATTGAGTATTCAAGTTCCTGGTTCTCATTGGAGGGTGATGGAAGAAATGCCCACTTGAGGAAGTCTTCTCTAGGTTCGGTGGAAGTCATAGACACCTGTGTTCATCACTGTGACTCCATGTCCCTTCTGTGAATCGTCACAGGATAGCTCTTGCTTTTGAGGACATTGTATCTAGGGAAACACTGGGCCCCTTCCTCACTTTGCTGTTTCCAGTGCTGGGTGTGGTGCCTGGTGAACAGTGGTGCATTAGCTTCCAACGGCAGCTGTAATAAACTGCTACAAACTATGTGGCCAGAAATCCAAAATCAAGGTGTCAGCAGGGCCATGCTCCCTCTGAAGTCGTCAGGAGAGGATCATCCGTTGCCTCTTTCAGCTCCTGGTGGCTCCAGCCATTCCTTGGCTTGTGGCTCCTTCACTACAGTCTCTGCTTCCATCTTCTTGTGGGTCTGCATGTGGTCGTCTTCTCCTTTTCTATATCTTAAAAGGGCACTCGTCATTGGATGTAAGACCCACCCTAAATCTAGGACAAGCTCATCTTGAGATCTTTAACTACATCTGCAAAGGCTCTATTTCCAAATAAGGTCACATCCACAGGCATCAGGGGTTAGGAACTGGACATATCTTTTTGATGCCACTATTCAACCCATGATAGTGAAGTAGTTACAAAAAACAACAGTATTGGTATCAATGATACTGATACCACGGTTAATTCTTCAATTCCAATCCTGAGTCCTTTCCATATGCCTTGGCCTTATTAAAGCCGTTTCTTTGTTGTTTGTTTGTTTGTTTGTTTGTTTTCAGAGTCTTGCTCTGTCACTCAGGCTGGAGAGCAGTGGCGTGATCTCAGCTCACTGCAACCTTCGCCTCCCGGGCTGAAGCATTTCTCCTGCCTCAGCCTCCTGAGTAGCTGGGATTACAGGTGCCTGCCACCATACCTGGCTAGTTTTTTTTTTTTTTTTGTATTTTTAGTAGAGACAGTGTTTCATCATATTGGCCAGGCTGAATTCATGATCCGCCCGCCTTGGCCTCCCAAAGTGCTAGGATTACAGGCGTGAGCCACCACGTCTGGCCGGCCTTATTAAAGACTTTACCTGCAGCATCTTCTTTGATACTCACACCAACCCTCACTCCTCCCCAATTCACAGACAAGGAAGCTAAGACTCAGAGAGGCAATGTGACTCTCTTCCAAGGTCTTAAATTTCCAAAGTTGGCTGTGCATCTGAATCACCTGGGGTGGGAAAGCTTGTCTTAAAAAAAAAAAAAAAATTGCAGATTCTTACACCTTATCCACAGAAGATTTTGACTTATGAAGGTCTAGGATGAATTTAAAAAATCAGCATTTTTATCAAGAGGAAATTTCCTCCTCTTAGTTAGGTTTGGGAATGTGTCCCACTTACTGTTGCTGTGTAACAAATTACCCTGCTCCTTAAAGGCTTAAAACAGTCGTTTTATTTTGTTCTGGGTTTTGTGGGCCAGAAACTTGGGAAAGGCTCAGCTGGGCGGTTGTCACTTGAGGGTCTCTCATGCGGTTGCAGTTCACATGTTGGTTGGGTCAGCAGCCAGTTGAAGGCTCAGCCGGGCTGGATGTCTGAGATGGCTCACTTCTGATTGGCTCACTTCTAGTGACTGGCAGGTGATGCTGGCTCCCTGACAACAGGGGCTTCCCCAAGTGGCTTCTTCAGCACGCTGGGCTCAGGGGCGCTGAACTTTCCAGAGAGAGGCTCACAGGCATGAGGAGTTCACACAACATCACTTCTTCCATATTCTTGGCTATAAGTGAGTCACAAGCTCATCCAAATTCAAGTGGGGGGACATAGACCTCACTTCTCAGTAAGAAGAGAGTCAAGGAATTTGTGTTCATTAAAAAAAAAAAAAGACTATGACAGAGTGGCTGCACACTACCTAGCAATGCCTTTATTTTGTCTTTTGGCTGAATGTTCATTGAAGTAGGTTATTTTAAGATGAACATTATCTTGGAAAATGGAGGTCATGCCAGGCTGGAAGACCTCACTCCTATCTACCCCATCCAACAGATTCCCACCCCAACCAGATTGGAGAAATGTTGTTTAGTCACCAAGTAGGGGGACAAAAAAGAGAAAAGAAACTTCTATGTTGGCTCTGACACTTTCTCTCCCTCAATCCCATCCATGCCATCTGCTGTGGTCTAATGTTTGTGTGCCCCCAAAATTCCTTGCCCTTAATGTGATGGTATTAGGAGGTGGGCCTTTGGGGGGTGGTTAGGTCATGAGGGTGGAGCCCACATGAATGAGATTAGTCCCCTTATAAAAGAGACCCCTGAAAAATCCCTTACCCCTCCCACCATGTGAGGACACAGCTAGAAGGTGCCATCTATGAACTAGAAAACAAGTCCTCACCAGACACCTGATCTGCTGCCATCTTGATCTTGGACTTTCCAGCCTCCAGAACTAACAGCAATACATTTCTCTTGTTTATAAGTCAACCAGCCTATGGTATTTTTGCTACAGCAGTCCATATGGTCTAAGACACCATCCCTCATCATGGGAGAGGGAAGGAAAGAAGGAGGTCTCTGTGTTTCAGTATGAACCAGTTCTAAAGGCAGCCACAGCCTTCTGGTCCTCCAAAGCAAAAGTGGATCAGGGGTTGTCTGTCCCTTGCCCTCCCTCTATAAGTGTTGACAAACACTTCTCCCTCTATCTTTCTGGGTGACCAGCTCCTATTCTCTTTGCCTCAGTTTCCCCTCTATAGCTGGGCTGAAACACAGGTTGCAAACTTGTTAATAGACAGATTTCTTGTATCCCTTTTAGTGCTTTTAATCTGAATGTGCTGTCGTTTTTAAAGGTAAAAAAATTTCACCTTTAAGCAAAATCTGGTTTAAGCAAAATTGGCACGTTTGGCTTTTCTGAGCCCCTCTTCCTGCATGGCAAAGACTGAATAGTGGCCACCCACATACAGGGGCCGGGGCTCACATGTTGCCCATCCCTCAACCCCTTTCACCTGTCTTCCCACCTGCCCAGCCCCTGCAGGCATTGGAAGCTTCAAGCCATAGTGTACATTGTATATTGTGAGTTAGATAGCATGATGCCCACTCTGCAAATGAGGAAACCAAGGCACAGAGAGTTTAAGCAAGTCCCCAAGGCCAAATGCACAGATGATTGCAGGGCCCAGATTCAGGACTCCTCCCTTTTCTCCACAGGCACTACCGCCTCTGAGTGGTCAGCACTGCCCCTCAAAGAGAAGCTGACCTGGTTCATTTCCCAGAGAAGCACCTGAATGATGCTCCTCCCCGCTTGTCTCTTAAAGGGGCTGGGCTATTTCAGGGCCAACCTCCTCGCCATCTTCACCTGCAAGGCATTTCTCCTACAAGCTGGGAGAAGCCTCTTTCAGAGAAGATTCAGGAGACAGAGCAGATCCTGCTTAATGAGCAGTGGGCAGCAATGGAAGAATGAACGTCCAAGGAGGTGGGGGAGGGGATACTGTAAGGAGAAACGGTGAGGGCACCCAGTGACTTCAGGGAGCTGGCCACCTTCTCTCCTGTTGGTGCCTCAACCCATGGGGAATCCAGGTAAGAACTACCTGCATCATGAGGGTCCTCTAGGCTCTTAGCTCCCATAAGGCTCCTCCTGTGCCCAGTGCCCCCAGAGAGCAAGGGGTCCGGGGGGTTACTGCCATTCATTCACTCGTTTGTTCATTCATTTATCAGCACAAAGTGTATTTACTGAGCAACTACTATGTGCCAACACCAGGCACTGCCTTAGCACTGGGAACACAGCAGAGAATAGGTAGAAAAAGAAATCCTGCCCTGGTAGAGGTGACAGTCTGTTGGAGGCGGCAGATGGTAAATAAATACATCGACACACAGAATCATGTCTAGGAGGACATACTATGGAGGAAGAGCAAAACAGAATAAAAGGCCAGACAAGAAAGATAAGGGTCACTATTTTAGATGCAAAAAAAGGAGAGGAGGGGAGGGGAGGGGAGGGAAAAACCCCACCTCCCAGCAAAGGGACATTTGTAGAGATGGGGGTCTTGCTATGTTGCCCAGGATGGTCTTGAACTCCCGGCCTCAAGGTAATCTTTCCATCTCAGCCTCCCAAAGTGCTGGGATTAAAGATGTGAGCCACCATGCCTGGCTGGGGCAAAGGGACATTTGAGAAGCCACTGGCATGAAGTAAAGGAGTGAGCCATATGGCTATCTAGAGGTGGAATGTTCCAGGCAGGTTGGAGTCCCTTGAGTGGGCGGGTACCTGGGGCGCCCAGGCCAGGGTGGTAGGGATCAGGGGAGATCAGAGAGGTCACAGGCAGGATCTGGTAGGTGCTTGGTTTTAGCCTGAGTGAGATGGGAGCCGTGGAAGGAGTGATAGGATCTGACTTAGGTTGTCAGAGGCTCACCCTGGCCACCAAGTGGGAAATGGATGTGGGGGGCAGTAAGGCCAGGATGGAAGCAGGGAGACCAGGGAGGAGGCTCTGGTGTCATCCAGGTTAGAAGCAGTGGGGGCTTGAACCCACCTGGGGGTAGAGGAGATGGCACAAAAAGGTCAGACTCACAGGGAAAGTGACAGGCACCTCCACCCCAGCCAGCTGTCCTTCCTCCCTTTCCTGCATAGGTGGAAAAGGAGCAATAAGTGATAGGCCCATTTCCCATATTCCTGGATGGGTGAGGGAAGGGCTCCCAGCTCCTCAAAAAAGATGCCCTGCTGGGAATCCTCTCAGCCTCCCAGGAGATGGGGCCTGGGAAGCCACGTAGGGGTTAGCAGCAGAGCTGGTGAGTTCAGTGCTTGGGCAACAGTATCAAGTGAGACTCATGTTTCCCCTCTAGCCAGCCTCTCTAATGCTGGTCAGCCATCTCCAAATGCATGTCTTTTGCTAGAAGGGTCTACTGTGGCTCATGACATAAGGGCTAAGTCCCCACTCTGCCACTCACTAGCTGTTCGACCTTAGGCAAATGGTTGCACCTCTGTGAGCTTTAGTGTTTCCGTCTATAAGTTGGGGACCTCTAAATGGTGCTTATTATCTCAAAGGGTTATTATGAGGATGGAATGAGATAGTGTAATGAAAGCACTTAGCACAGCGCCTGGCACTGGCCCTGCGATGGACTGCAGAAGTGGCCATGATATCTAGGAGCTCTTTCTATTAGGAGGTAGAGTCTGTTTCCCCAGTCTGTTTCCCCAGTCCTTGAACCTGACCTGGCTCTGTGTCTTGCTTTGTCTCCAGAATGCAGGGGAAGTAATGTTGTGCCCATTTCAAGCCTCAGCCTTAAGTGGCCTTGTAGCTTCTGCTCTTGGAACCTGATGCCTAAAAGCAAGGAATCCTGCGCCAGCCCATTGGATGATGAGAGATCCCTATCCCTGCAGACAGCCAGCCAGCCGCCAGACATGGGAGTGAGGTCTAGATCATTCAGCCAATGTTCAACCTACCAGCTGCCTGCAGATACATGAGCAAGACCAGCCAAGACCAGCAGAGCCAGCCCACACCAAAACTGTCACCCAGCCAACTCACAGAGTCACAGACAAAATCAATCGTTATTCTGAGTCCTAAATTTGGGGGTGGGTTGCTGTGTCATAAACACCAACTGACCCAAAGCCAACTCAGCTTATGTGCCTTCCTGTTGTCTAGGCTTAGCATAGATGCCACACTAAATAATGCCCCCCGCCGCCAAATGTCCACATCCTAATCTCCAGAACCTTTGACTATGTGACCTTCCATGGCAAAAAGGATTTTGTGGGTGTGATTCACTTAAAGATCTTGAGCTGGGGAAATGGTCCTGGATTATCTGGGTGAGTCCAATGTTGCCACAAGGATCTTTATAAGAGGGAGGCAGAGTCAGAGAAGGAGAAGTGATGATGGACGCAGAGAGAGAGAGACTAGAAGATGCTACACAGCTGACCTTGAAGAAGGAAGAAGGAGCTACAGGCCAAGGAATGCAGGTGGCCTCTACAAGCTGGAAAAGGCAAAGAAACAGGTGCTCCCCTAGAGCCTCCAGGAGGAATGTAGCCCTACCAATGCCTTGATTTTAGGACTTTTTTTGTTTTTTAAGAGATAGGGTCTTAAAAAAAAAAAAAAACCCTATCAAAACTCAGAACAATGATTGATTTTGTTTGTGACTCTGTGAGTTGGCTGGGTGAGTCTTTTGGTGTGGGTCTGACCCTTGGCTATATTGCCAAGGCTAGCCCTGAACTCCTGGACTCAAGCGATCCTCCTGCCTCAGCCTCCCAAGTAGCTGGGACTACAGGCATGCACCACTACGCCCAGTCTCAGCACTTCTGACCTTCAGAACTGTAAGAGAATAGATGTTTGTTATTGTAAGCCTCCAGGTTCGTGGTAATTTGTGACAGCAGCAACGGGGGATGAACACAGCATACTAGGTCTCTGTACCCGCTGCACTTCCCACCTTCTGATTAAAAGCAAGCTGGGAACCCGTTTTCCTTGAGACAGATGACCCTGACTATTGACAGGTATAAGGAATCAGAGTAAAAACGGCAATCCTAATAACAGTTACTATTAATTCTTGATCACATGCCAAGCATGTTAGGCTAATGGCTTTGTATATGTTATTTCATTCAATCTTCACCTAAGGCATATGAGGAAGTACTATCACCAGCCCCATTTTACAGATGGGAAAACCGAGGTTCAGAGAGTTTCTAAAACACATCCAAGCCCACACCACTAGAAAGTGGCGGGAGAGTGTCTCATCCAGGTCTGTATGATCCCTGATGATCAATGACACTCAAACCTTCCCTGGGCTCAGCTCATGCAAGAGGAACCCTCTTCTCCCTCCCATCTCTGTTTTGCCTCTTCCCCAGGTGGGGGAGGGGGGCTTCCCATACATTTTCCCTCGCTCTCAGCCCCTTTTTCTTTCTCCCCAAGCCTCAACAAAAGGCTCTTTCACTCTTCACATGCCATTTTATCCGGCGCAAACAGCCTGGCATTTTTGAGAGGAACTTTATTGTCTTTTGGCTTTCTCTCTGCTTTGTAGCAAAGAAAATAGAAATTGCAAAATTATAGACAAGTTCTCAGACTGTGGATTTCTGATCCCAAGAATTCCCTGCAGCCAGGACCGGTTGGCACTGATGACTGGCACAACGCCTGGCTTCCCGTCCTCCCAGCTCCAGGCCTCCACCTGCTGGGCGGCATCTTGTCTCCCATCCTTGCAAGAGATTTACCTAAAATTAACAGTACACGATGATCGCATTTGTAGAGGACGTCTGCGATTTGTACTTGACTCCTTGTTATGTGAGAAGCACTCCAGTGTTTTTAGGGGAAACGCAGCTTGCTCCCTCTCAGGCCAGGTGGCCTTGATGTAGCTGACTCCACCCCCAATTCGTGTGACCCAAGGCCAATGGCAGTGCCACATCCCCTCTCCCATAGTGACTGGTCCAGGCACGGGCATGTGCCCCAAGATGAGCCAATCAGAACTGAGGAACAAGGATGCCTATTTGTGCGTTTCCTGGCACTATCGGGTAAAAGTCACAATCATTTTATCATTTTGTTGTGGTCACTGGCTGAGCAACTGGAGACCGTCATTGCCAATGTATGGGGAAAGGGTGCCTGAGGCTGAAGCCAACACAGGAAAGTACAAGTGAGGTTTCAAAAAAGACAAACTATTGAGGCCATTGTTTGAGGACCTGGATCCAGCTGTGCCTGAAGTCTTAGATATAACCATTAACTTTTCAGTCAATGAGAAAATAAATTGCTTTTTGCTTAAGCCACTTTGTGCCAGGTATCTATCACATCTAGCTTGACCAATGTAATAGCCAACATTTACGGAAAATTGTTTATTTTATGTTTTTGAGACAGAGTCTCACTCTGTCACCCAGATTGGACTGCAGTGGTGTGATCTCGGCTCGCTGCAACCTCCGCCTCCAAGGTTCAAGTGATTCTCCTGCCTCAGTCTCCTTAGCTGAGATTACAGGCACCCATCACCATGCCCAGCTTTTTTGTCTCTTTAGTAGAGATGGGGTTTTGCCATATTGGCCAGGCTGGTCTTGAACTCCTAACCTCAAGTGATCCGCCTACCTCGGCTTCCCAAAGTGTTGGGATTACAGGTGTGAACCACTGCACCTGGCCAGAACTGTTTTAGTTTGGATTCTCCTGAAAGCAGAGCTTGAGACAAGGACTTGGGCACAGATAACTTATTTGACCAGTGATCTCTGGAAGCAGGAGTGAGGGATGAGGGAGAGTAAGTCAGGGAAGGAGGAGCGTCAATGTAAAAGTGCCACTACAGACAACAAAGACCCGATTTCTCTGGAACCTGTTGAGGGGTGTAGAGAATGCTTTCCAGAATTGTCTACTGAAGACCAGAAGACTGCAACAGCATCCACGGTCCCTCACTGTCGCAAGGGGCTGACCCCAGGGGCGATGTGGTAGGCAGAATGATGACCCCTAAAGCTGTGCATTTCCTAATCTCCAGAGCCTGCGAAATGTTCGGTTACACGGCAAAGGGAATTAAGGGTGCAGATGAAGTGAAGATTGCTAACCAGCTGACCTTCAAACAGGAAGACCATGCTGGGCTATCTGGTGGGCACCGTGTAACCACGAGAGCTCTGGTAAGTGGAAGTGAGGGGATGAGACAGGGACAAGCAGAGATGGCAATGGGAGAAAGATTCAGCCCAAAACATTGCTGGCTTTGAAGATAAAGGAAGGGGCCATGAGCCAAGGATTAAGGGCAGCTTCTAGAAGCTGGAAAAGGCAAGGAAACAATTCTTCCCTAAGTCTCTAAGGGTGCAGTTCTTGATTTTTAGCACAGTGAGTCCCATGTCAGGCTTTTGACCTCTGGAACTGTAAGATAGTGAGGGGGTATTGTTTCAAGCCACCCAGTGTGTGAGAATTTGATATAGTCACTGTAGAAAAGTAATACAAGTCATAACCCTCCATGTCCAGGCTGCATTGTGTATGGTTGAGTGGACACCCATCGCATCCAACAGGGCCTAAGACTGAAACAGGAAAGACACACAGCTCATGCCGGAGGCTACGTGCTGTCACCATGGCGAATTTCAGTCTGCTTGCACAGAATGGCCCACAGCAGCTGCAACTTTAAATTAGAGTTGGGCCAAGGGGACACCATGACACAGGTAACCAGAGGCAGCTGCCACAAGCAGTTCCTGTGTGCCAAGCACTGTGCAACTAAGTAACTCCATCCCTGCCCATGGCAGACATCCACTAATCAATTACAGCATTCTTGCTCCATAAGTCCAGACATGGCTGCAACATCATTCCCCACACAGTGCTCCAGGCAGGCATTACCGATATGATTGGAGTTGGAAGGGTCAAGAGGTTCCATGGCCATTATCGGTTGAAGATGAAGGAAGGGGCCATGAGCCAAGGATTAAGGGCAGCTTCTAGAAGCTGGAAAAGGCAAGGAAACAATTCTCCCCTAAGCCTCTAAGGGTGCAGTTCTTGATTTTTAGCACAGCGAGTCCCATGTCAAGCTTTTGACCTCCAGAACTGTAAGATAGTAAAGGTGGAGGGTGAATCCACCATCCTCCTCAATTGTAAAGCTTCAAAATCCTAAAATTGAGAAAGGAAAATTCTCTTGGGATCACAGCTCTGCCTAAGAAGAACGTTGCTAAAGGAATTCCAAATTCTTCCCTATCTCCACATCACCCTAAGATTTGCCTCTTCCCTTGGGTCTTCTTATTACTTATATGACTACCACATGCTAGTAGATTATCTGTGTCTACAACCATTAAAATTGCTTCTACTTATTGAGCACCTATTCCATGCCAGACACTGTTATAGACCTGTCACCTAAATTTTAGAACAGTCTCAGAATGAAGGTATTAGCCCTACTTTGAAGGTGAGGAAATTGAAGTTCAGAGACATTAAGTGCCTCTTACTAGCCCAGGGTCACATTATTGGCACCCCTAGTAAGGGAAGTGCTCCCTTAAATGAACAAAACATAAAAGCAAACTGCTTGCATTTAATAATACAGCATGAGGGACCGAGCACAGTAGCTCATGTCTGTAATCCCAGCACTTTGGGAAGCAGAGGCAGGAGGATCCCTTGAGCTCAGGAGTTTGAGACCAGCCTGGGCAACATGATGAGACCCCACCTCTACAAAAATAAAAATAAAAAATTAGCCAGGCATGGTGGTGCACGTCTGTAGTCCCAGCTACTCGGGAGGCTGAAGTGGGAGGATCACTTCAGCCTGGGAGGTGGAGGCTGCAGTGAGCCGTAATCACGCCACTGCACTGCAGCCTGGGCCACAAAGTCAGACCTTGTCTTCATCATCATCATCATCATCATCATCGTCAATAAAGTATGAGGACAGGACTCAGATAGCTTTCAAATACTCAGAGCAAAAATGGGAGAAGAAGTATGTGAGAAAAGGGGACTCATTCCCTCATTTATTCATCCAGAGCTTCCTAAGCAGCCACTATGCGCTGGGTGCTGGGGCTACAGCACTGGCTGTGCCAGATGTAGTTTCTATCCTCGTGGAGTTCACAGTCTCCTCGGGGAGGAGAGGCCACACACACAGGCCAATACACAAACAAAAACTTCCAGATTGTGACAAGTGCCCTGGTGGGTATGAGGAAGGTGCCAAGATAGAGAACTTCAAGATGGCCTCTTTGAAAGCAGCTCTTTCCCTCCTTACAAATTCCCTCCCATCTGCTTCCTGGGATTCTCCCAAGCAGGTCACTTTTATCCTCAGTGCCCAGTGGTACAAGTTCATTTTCTCAAAAAGCTACCCTATTTCCCATAATGGTTCTCATTTCAGTCTCCCTAATCATTTTGGCTCATCTTCCTGTATTAATTAAACATTTACTGAGCACCGACTGTGCGTATGAGGATGGCCGTATAGTTCGCTCTGACTCTGTGATCACCCCCATGAACTCTATTATCCTGGGTGCCCAAAGCCATGGTGACTGAGGTATGAGGTCTACAATCCACGTGTTAATAGATTGCTAGAGCCATAAGGATCCTGGAGTTTATTTGCAGAGTTTGAAAGTCCACCAGCACTCTGGGAGGCTGAGGCAGGAGGATCGCTTAAGCCCAGGAGTTGGAGACTGGCTTGGGCAACATGATGAAACCCATCTCTACAAAAAATACAAAAATTAGTCGGGTGTGACGGTATATACCTACAGTTCCAGCTATTCAGGAGGCTGAGGGGGGAAGATCACTAAAGCCCAGAAGGGAGGTCGAGGCTGCAGTGGGCTGTGATCACACCACCATACTCCAGCCAGTGTGACAGAGTGAGACTCTGTCTCCAAAAAACAAACAAAAACCCCACAAATTCCTACAGAGGGCAGGCAGTCACCATGAAGGTGTGAAAAGTAGCTGGGTGTAAGACAATAGGGAATGGTGCTGGAGACCTCATACTCTGCTTAAAAGTAGGGACTACTACTCCTTTCCAGCACATGGCTGCCATGTGGAAATTCAGGCCCAGCACGCATAGATTTTCCTACTTTTTTAAGAACCCAGAAATTAAACATTTTTTGCAAACTCTCCCAACTTTTAAATGCTGGCAACTAATGCAACTAAAAATAAAAACTGAATGGGGAACAGGGGGCTCATTGCCCATAGGCTGATCTGACTCTCCATCTATAACACTTCTTATGTTACAGATGGGGAAACTGAGGCTCAGAGCAGTGAGGTGGTTTGTCCAAGATTTTACAGGGCAGCTCAGTAAAATTGGCCCATTTTTCTTAGGACCAGAAGCCCATGGCGCCTCTTTTCCAGGGTCACTAACCCCTCCCCAGGAACTCCAGGGCCAAGGAATCTCCCCGTAGATGGGGGCCAAAGTGGGAGGTGGAGGCAGAGCTTTTTCTAAGTTCAGGACTCAACATGGGCACCCACATTCCTGATGCATTTTTCAAAGGCTGGAAAATGATTCCAAGTGTGTGGATACAAGAGTCCTCGTTTTCACTCCAGGTCTCCGCCTTTGTGTCTCTCGGTCTCTCTCTGTCTCTGTACCATCTATCTGTGTCTCTCAGTCCATTTCCTGGTCTCTCTTCTTTCTGTCTCTCTCACCGTTTCTGCCCATCTGTGTCTGTCTCTCTTCCTCTCCTTTCCCTCTCCTCTCTCTTCCTGCTTCTCTCTCCCGCTTCTGTCTCTCTGCTCTGTCCGTTCCTCTCTGTCTCTCTGCATCTCTCCCTCCATCTCTGCTGCTCTCCCTTACTCCCCTCCCACACCCCCAGCCCCCGCCCAGGTCTCTCCTCTCCTGCCCTCTGAGTCCCTCCGGCCACCATGGAAAGGTTACTGTAAACGGGAAAGAAGCTGAGGGCAAAAGTAATCAACCCCCTGGCTGACCTCCGATCCCGCTCCCCACGCCCAGGCTGGCTCCAGCAGCGCCCCCTCCCCCGCCACAACCCCGGCCCCCCTCCCTCCCCACCCCCAGGTCCCCTTGCTGACAAAAGGCCTATCTTCTCTCTGCCTAAATGATTTAAATTCTAATCAAACATCATTTATAGTACATCTCGGAGCCGTCTCCTGGGAGCTGCTCCCACATGAGACGTTGCCATGGCAACCGGGGGGTCTTGTTTCAGAAATGTCAGATTGTATTATTGTCTTCACACTTCTCTGATAACCTGGTGTCTCTCTCTCTCTCTCTCTCTCTCTCTCCAGCTCCCTCACTCACACCACCATCCCCAGGATTTTATTTCTCCTCTTTCCCCCTGTCGCTGCCTCTCTAACCTCCATTCAACCCCCTAGACTCTTCCCAGGACCCCCCAGCCTTCCTCCAGCCCCAGGACAAAACGGCCTGATCGATTTCATCCTCTAGCCTCTCGCCAGGCCCAACGCTCCCGCCCGTGCCTCTGGCCCTGGGGCCTCCTCCCTTTGGGAAAGGTGTCTCCCCACCACCACCCCTCATCTTCGGCAGACACGCTTCCCCCTCTAGGGGTTTGCTGGAGTGCTCTTCTGTCATTTTATTTTGCTAGATATGAAAATGAGACATAGATTTTTTCCAGCGATGCGTGTGTGAAGTTCTAATCTGGCTTTTCGGATTTTTTTTCTTTTTGGGGAGGGGGTAGTGGTGGGAGAAATCAGGCACCAGGCTCCTAACAGGATCCGAATGGAGAAGCAGAGCGTGGGGCAAAAGATGTGATGGGATGCATGCCCTTGTGCATGTGTCACGTGTGTGTGTGTGCATGTCCGTGTGTGTGCACATGTGTGTGCATGTCCGTGTGTGTGCATGTGCCTGAGTATATGCATGCAAGAGCATGCATGTGTGCATAGTGCTCATGTGAATGTGCGCTCATGCCCATGTATGCATGTGCGTCCATGCATGTGTACGCATGTATGTGTGTGTGCAGGCCAGTGCCCATGCATGCATTCATATGCATGCATGAGCATGCCCATGCCCTATGTGCATTGTGTACATGCATGTGTGTGTGTTCGTGTGTCCATGTGGGCATGTGTGTGTACATGCATGTATGTTTGTGTGTGCATGTGCCCATGGCCATGTGTGTGCATGCATGTGTGTGACATAGCAGATGTCTTACCCAGCCTGGCTGTTGGCACCTAACAGACAGCTCTCAGGAGCTGGGCACTTGCCCTGGTTGTCACACAGTCCTTCCTGTGCATAAATGGGCACATTTCAATGATATTTTCACATTTAGGTTAAATTCTTCACCCTGTCTGCTGTGGAGATGCATTAGCCCTGCAATAGCCCAGAGAGATTTTTCTAAACCCAATAATCCCCTCATTCCACAGATGGGTAAGCTGAGGCCCCAGGAGAGGCAGTGGCATGTTCCAGGTCCAAGGTCACAGGAGGGCCAGAGGTGGCACTGGAGCTGAAGCCTCCCTCTGCCAGGCCACTCAGGAGACTGGCTGGGTCTCAGGGCTGGAACTGATGGAGCCCCACTGCCCCTCAGAGATGGCACCTTGGAGGCACAGGCTGGCAGCATTTGTGCAGCCCCTGCAGGCTCTTATGGGGCTGGCAATGATGCTCACTGCATGCCACGCACTGCTAAGCCATTACAAGAAGTATGTTATTGAATCCTCAGAACAACTAGGAGGAGGGTCTATCATTATCCCCATTTTGCAGCTGGAGACACTGAGGCTCTGAGTGGTGATGTGAGGCAGCCTAAGTTTGCAGAACCAGTAAATGGCAGAGGTGGGATTGTCTGTGGTTCTATAGTGCACCTTTTCCTGCAGTGAGGGCCAGAGAAAGCCCTGCCCCCTTGAGCACTCGGAAGATGGGGAAGTGCATTCGGCTTTGTCCCTGACACCCTGAGAGTCATATCAGCGAGTTCAGAGACCAACAGCAGTGGTCAGGAGCAGCAGGGTGGGGTGGAGGACCTGGGATGGAGCAACCACAAAACATGATACAAAATGCCCCCCAAAATCTTATTCCCCTATTTCACAGATGAGGAAACTGAGGCTCAGGGAGGGTCAGGAACTTGTAGAGGGCAAGGATGGTCCCCACCTGGGTCTGAGCAGCTCTGGTGATTTCTACTGTGTGACGAGGAGGAGACAGCCTGGGTCTGCCCCTCCCTGGTTGAGTGACCCTAGGATCACTCCCTACCTGCCCGGAACCTCAGTTTTCCCATCTGTAAAATGGTGATCAAAAGGGTGCGACCTATATAGGATGGAAGTGAGGATGACGTGAGTTAACACTGGCCAGCACTGGCCAGCACTGGCCAGCACTGGTGCCTGGTGCAGGGAAGCCCTGGATAAAGCTCTGCGTGTGATGCATGTTTTGCAGTCATGAGAGCCTCTGCTTGGATCTGGGCCTCTTCTGTGGCTATTTTCTTTCTGCCCGTCCCCGCAGCTGAGTGAGGTCAAATCTTTAGCAGATGCCAGATTTCCCCCTTTCCCTCTTTTTACTTTTTGCCTATCTCCCCAGGGAATGGAGCCTGGAAGAGCAGTGAGCGGGTTCTTATGGGCCTTCCACCAGCCTAACCCCTATGCCTGGTACCCCTGCAGCCCCACCCCAGCACCCAGTAAGAGAGAGAGGCTGCCAGGGCCCAGGGCATGCCGCCTGTGCAGCCACACACAGGAAATTCTTATTACTTTTTTAACATTTTCATTTCTCATTGGATTTTAAGAAGTGTGGACCTGGTCTTGACCTAGACACAGCCAGACATGGAAAAACATGACCCGCTGTTTCTCACTGTCTCTCTGCTTTCTCAGTCTCTATGTCTCCCTGGGAGTGTCTCTAGATCTCTCTGTGTCTCTCACTGTCTCTGTGTCTCTGGTGTCTTCTTGTCTCTGTCTCTGTCTCGCTGGGTCTCTCACTGTCTCTCACGGTCTCTCAGTCTCTGTTTCTTTGTGTCTCTCACTTTCTGTGTCTTTCCTTGTGTCTCTCATTGTCTCTGTGTCTCTCTCTGGATGTCTCCCTATCTCTGTCTCTCTGAGTCTCTGACTGTCTCTATGTCTCCCTGGGAGTGTCTCTATATCTCTCCGTGTCTCTCTCTGGATGTCTCTCTGTGTCTGTCTCACTGGGTCTCTGGATCTCTCAGTCTCTGTGTCTCTCACTGTCTCTGTGTCTCTGTCTGGGTGTCTCTCAGTCTCTGTGTCTCTCACTGTCTCTGTGTCTCTGTCTGGGTGTCTCCCTGTCTCTGTGTCTCTCACTGTCTCTCACTGTCTCTGTGTCTCTGTGTCTCTCACTGTCTCTGTGTCTCTGTGTCTCTCACTGTCTCTGTGTCTCTCACTGTCTCTGTGTCTCTGTCTGGGTGTCTCCCTGTCTCTGTGTCTCCCACTGTCTCTCTAGGTCTCTCACTGTCTTCGGGTGCCTCTCTGGGTCTCTCACTATCTCTCTGTATCTACCTCTGGGCCTCTCTCAGGGTCTCACTGTCTCTCTGTATCTCTCACTGTCTCTGTATCTCTCTCTCTCTGGATCTCACTGTCTCCCTGTCTCTCTCTGGGTCTCTCACTGTCTCTGGGTCTCTCGCTCTCTGGATCTCACTGTCTCCCTGTCTCTCTCTGGGTCTCTCACTGTCTCTGGGTCTCTCGCTCTCTGGATCTCACTGTCTCCCTGTCTCTCTCTGGGTCTCTCACTGTCTCTGGGTCTCTCGCTCTCTGGATCTCACTGTCTCCCTGTCTCTCTCTGGGTCTCTCACTGTCTCTGGGTCTCTCGCTCTCTGGATCTCCCTCTGGGTCTCACTGTCTCTCTGTCTCTGACTCCGGGCGTATGACGGAGCCCCAGGGACAGCACGTGAAGTGAGAGAGACAGGGAGAGAGACAAGGCGTCCCCGAGTCGCTGAGTCCCAGCCGGAGAGCGAGGAGGCGCCCTCGGGGTCCCCGCCCCCGCCCCCACCCGGCCCCCGCGCCGCCCCCCGCATGTTTGTCCAGGGCAGGCCGCATTGATCCGCCACGGCCGCAACACCGTCTGATAAATCCCGGCCGCGGTAATGAACCTCCCCGCACACCGCTCACAAAGCACACACTAGCCCTGGCCCCAGCGGTTAATATTTAACTGAATAAGGGCCATAAATATGGAAAATGGGACTTTTAATTAAATAAGCAGCTTTTAAAAGGGCCCTTGGGCGGGAGAGGCTTTTGTTTAAATATGATTGATTTGACATGTCCTTTAGCTCTCACACTCTCCCGAGCTCCCTTCCGACGTTAACTCTTGGCCCCCAGCCCCGGTAGCAAGTTGGCGAGGCCAGACCCTGTTCTGCTGGAGGGAGGGGGCTCCCTGCTGGAGGAAGCGGGGTACGGTGGGAAGGAGGTGCCCTGGGGACTGGGATTGAAAATCCGGCTGCCCGGGCCCTCGCATCTGGCTTCACCCCCACTACAAGCTGCCTCCATTTCGCAGAATGTGTATTTCACCCTAAAAGAAGGGGTTAGTGGGGTAACATGCCTCCAGATCCGGGGGCATAGGTTCCCTTTTAAAAGCCACGCCACCAGCTGCCGGTCCTTTGGCGGTTCAGCTGGTGGTCCCTCTGTGCCTCAGTTTCCCCATCTGTAATATGAGGATAACAATAGCACCTACTCCACAGGGCCGTGTTCAGATTAAGCACATCCCAGACCATGGGAGGGCCCGCAGTGCTTGCCAGGATTCCAGCTGAAGGCTCTGTGACTGCTGCGAGGCGCGAGGCCACAGAAGCAGCTTGATGGGCACATTCCCATATTTAGCGCCGACCTCTCATTTGCATTTTTCACTGAGCCCCGCAAAGGAAGTAGCCGGTTCTACTCATACTCACCCAGAGGCTCACAATCTTGGCAGCTTATGACTCATCTGAGGAGCCTGGAATGCTCCAATTTCAGGCCGGGAAGAATTCAGCAGTCAAGGAGGTCTGTCTTCTGCCTCCAAGCTAATGGCCTTTACCTTTCAAAACTTTTCAAAAAAAAAAAAAAAAAAATATTCTATTATAAATTAATATTCATGAAGCACCTTCCATATACCAGATTCTGCACATGCCTGACCTCAGAACCCTGTCGTCTGCCCTGCTTCCTGGGTGAGGAGGGATCTGATGCCCAGAGAAGCCAAATAGCCAGTCCAGAGTTGCCCAGCTAAGGAGCAGCTGGGCTGCTTTGCCTCCAGTGCCTTAAGCCCTCTGTGGACCTAACCTGGTGCAGGCCCATGCCCTGGGACTCATGTCTGATCTGGTCCTGGCTTCTCTGAGCTGACATAGAAGTCACCTCCCTGGATAATTCTGACATTCTCCATTACCTAAGGAGGGGGATGATGGTGGTCACACAGCCTCGTAATTTATCAAGACTCTGCCCCTTATGCTTAACCACCATTTCTTCCTCTCCCCAAGTCAGATAACTTAGTTTTTGCTTATTCCCACTCACAGACTGCCTCTTCCAGGAAGTCTTCCCAGATGCACACTGCTTGTTATGGTGGATCCCTTTTCTAACTCTTCCAGTATTGGTGAGTATAGTGAGCATAGTGAGTATTTGACGGCATTCTATTGTATTGTCATTTCCTGCAACCATTCATTCACACAGTCAATTACCATTTATTAATGACCTATTATTTTATTTCTCCAACTTTAAGATGAACTTTTTTTTTTTCTTTTTAACATTTTGATACTGGGATCTAGTACATATATAACACCCATTTTTATTTGCTTTGGCACTTTGGAAGGCTGAGGCAGGCAAATCACTTGAGGTCAGGAGTTTGAGACTAGCCTGTCCAACATGGCAAAACCCTGTCTCTACTAATAATACAAAAATTAGCCGGGCATGTGATACATGCCTATAGTCCCAGCTACCCAAGAGTTCAAGGCACAAGAAATGCATGAACTTGGGAGGCGGAAGTTGCAGTGAGCAGAGATCACACCACTGCACTCTAGCCTGGGTGACCGAGCGAGACTCCATCTTAAAAAAGAAAAAGAAAGAGAAATACTCTAGTTAAATGGATGCTGCCTCTTATAATGGATGGCATTTTCAGACTGTGGAAATAAAGCCTTGTGCCCAGCCCTGTGCCGGGTGTTGGAAGAATTGGGGGAAATCAGACAGACTTTTACTTTGCTTTCTGCTCCCTGAAAACTTACTGTCTACTGCAGAGTATATTAAGAAAGCACCCTTCAGCTGGGCATGGTGGCTCACGCCGGTAATCCCAGCACTTTGAGAGGCTGACGTGGGCGGATCACCTGAGGTCAGGAGTTCAAGACCAGCCTGGCCAACATGGTGAAACCCCACATTTACTAAAAATACAAAAAATTAGCTGGCTGTGGTGGCAGGCGCCTGTAATCTCAACTACTTGGGAGGCTGAGGCAGGAGAATCGCTTGAATTTGGGAGGTGGAGGTTGCAGTGAGCCGAGATCACACCATTGCACTCCAGCCTGGGCAATAAGAGCGAAACTCTGTCTCAAAAAAAAGAAAGCACCCTTCTTTCTAATTCCCAAAACTCTCAATTCTCACTCATTCACTCTTTTACACTTTTACTTAACCCCCTGAATTCTCATGGCCAAAAACGTGTTCCTCTCTTCCCAGGAATGGGGTGATTTTAGTGAAGGCAAGAGGTTATAGACATTAAGTGTTTATGTTCTGCCACGCCCTGTCCTAAGATTGATCACATATTATCTCATTTAATCCTCACCACAACCTAACAAGGTGAGTGCTACTGAAATCACTACCAGTTTGCAGATGATGAAAGGAGGCTCAGAGACATTAAGTAACTGGCCCAAGGCCACACAGCCAGTGAGTGACAGAGCCAGAGTCAAATTCAGGCAGGTCTGGCTCCAGAGGCCTCACCCCTAACCTCAGTTCTTTTGACCCTTCTTTCATCCTCCCCCACTGCACCTGCGAGCTCCAGGCCCATCACAGAAAGGAGGTTCAGAAGCTCATCTTCTATCCACAGTGCAAGGGGGAGAGAGCCCCAAGAAGAAAATGGAAGCAGACGGTCTCCCAGAGGGGCTGTAATCAAAGGTGTCACGTAGAGAAAGCTGGAAGAGCCAGAGAACTCCATCAGGAGGTTGGCCTGGTGCTCTGTGACTAGTGACTAGTCTGTAGGAGACCTCGCCTTTGGCGGGATGTCGAGTGCCAAGTCCCCAGGGCCAGCTGCAAAGACAGTTTATGGTTCATGCACCCCTCTATGGGGCGGCCAGCGGGCTGAGGATGGTCAGCAAAACTCCCTATCTCTGTGCCAGCACATCTGTTGCCATGGTAACTCCTCTCAGGCATCACCCGGTTCTAGGTCTGTTTCCCGGGCTCAGTGTTGGGGTAGGTAGGGCTGAGGCTGGTTTTGGGGTCAGGGCACAGGGTTGGTGCTGGTGTTGGGGAAGAGGCACAAGGGTCATTTCTCATGCAGACCACCCACCCACGGCGGTGGCAGGGGGTTGGGGAGCACTGAGCAAGGCATCTGTATTCCTTCCTTGTAAGCCCAGAGCAACAGGGGACAAAACCCTGTGTTGAGTACATTTGAGAAGAGACCTCCTCCCTGAGAATCTCCTCCCTACACCCCTCAGGCTAATGGTTGGGGCCCTGTACATTCCACTTTCCCGGTGACTCTTCTGCCAGCTCCGTTTCTGGCCAGCAATCACATGCACTCACTGTCATCTTCTCGTGGACTGTTGTCCTCCTAACAGACATCCCTTTCTGGCAATCTGTCCCCATGGATCCATCCTCTACAGGTGAGCTTGATTTATCTGTTTATACAGAAACAAAGTCTCACTCTGTCGCCCAGGCTGGAGTGCAGTGGTGCCATCATAGCTCGCTGTAACCTTGAATTCCTGGACTCAGTGATCCTCCCATCTCAGCCTCCTGAGTAGCTAGGACTACAGGTTTGTGCCACCACACTTGGCTAATTATTTTATTTTTGTAGAAATTGGGGTCTTGCTCATTGCCCAGGCTGGTCTCGAACTCCTGGCCTCAAGCCATCCTCCTACCTCTCACTTTTGAGTAGCTGGAACTATAGGTGTGCACCGCCACGCCCAGCTAATTAATTTTTTGGGTTTTTTTTTGAGAGACAGGATTTTGCTGCATTGCCCTGGTTAATCTTGAACTCCTGGCCTCAAGCAAACCTCCCCACAAGGCCTCCCAAAGTGCTGGGATTAAAGGCATGAGTCACTGCACCCGGCTGCAGCTGTGTTTTCCTGAGCCAAAGGCCTCCACTTGCCCTGTCCCTCCCTACTCCTTCCCCCAAGCACTGGCCCATCCAGGCCTCCCTCCACTCACTCCAGGCCACATCCATGCTATGGGCAACGTGACGCCCATCAGGCCCAGGAAACACCAGAAATCAGTGAAGCAGGGAGCAAAGGTCGGGGTGAGGCCAACTCTTTTTGGTGTCAAAGGAGATTACGAGTCCGGCTCTCAAAGTTGAGGGCTGGGGCCAAAATCAGCCTGTGATCCCAAGTGGGATGAGTTCAGAGGTCGCCAGCTGGTTCCTTTGTGTGTCAATATTAACATGAGAGTCACCTAATTGGGGTGGGTCAGCCAGTGGCCAGAGCCAGGACACACATCAGAAGAGAAAGGGCCTGATCATGCCCCAGGCAGTGTTGGCTGCTTGGCATAAGCCAGCTCATTCATTATATTAATATTACTACTAATAATACTAATATAGGAGTAGTAGAAGAATAGCAGTAGCCACATACATTGAGTCTCTATTAAATTCAAGGTTGGTGGCTGGCACTTAATTCATTAAATGGCCTCATCGTTCCAACCTCTCTAAGAATTAGATTCTGTTGCTACCCCATCCTACAGTCAAGGAAACTGAGGCACCAAATGGTAAACCAGTGAGCCGTGTTCACACAACGCGAAGGGAGGAGCAGACTTGGACCCAGCCAGTCTGTCTCCTTGCAACACAGGGATGACATCTCCATTTTATTGATGAGGAAAGCAAGTCTTTGAGATGGATCAAGGCTGTCTAAAGCCACACAGCTAGTCAGTGACAGGGGTGAGTTACAAACCCAGGTAGGCCTTCTCCAGAGCCCACAATATCCTTATTTCATTTTATTCTTTTCCTGTCTCAAGAAAAGAATAAAAGGCTGGAGTGCCTTTCATATCTCAAATGCTCAGTAGCCTCATGAATAAAATGGGGATATCAACATCCCCCTCAGTGCAGATGCAACATGAAAATATGTGTTAAACCTTTGCACATGCTGTTCCTACTGCACAGAATGCTTTTCCTTGTTAAAATTAGCATCTTCTTCGTTAACCTAGCATCTAACCTGCATTCTAGGCTGGAGTACAGTGGTATCATCATGGCTCACTGCAGCCTTGAACTCCTGGGCTCAAGTGATCCTTCTACCTTAGCCTCCTGAGTAGCTGTGAGGACAGGTGTGTGCTAATTAACCAGTCCTTGCTAATTTTTAAACTTTTAAAAATAGAGACAGGGGTCTCACTATGCTGCCCAGGCTGGTCTCAGACTCCTGGCCTCAAACAATCCTCCTGTCTAGGCCTCCTGAGTCTCTGGGATTACAAGTATGACCCACCACACCCAGCCTTCATCTCATTCCTTTTAAGCTCATCCCTTCTATGGGTTCTTTGAAGGCCACTTGTCCTTCTGTGTGCCACTGTTCCTGCCTTCTTGGACCTAAGGGAACAGTGACTATCCATTGGCTGATGGATGAAGACCTGCCATCTGCATAGCTCAGGCTAGTCATATAGAGACCAACGCTCATCTCCATTGGTTTTGGGTCGGATGAACCCACGTGGACACTTGCTGGAATCATAGCATCCTGGTAATTTCAGATGCCCACTTCTATGTAGGCTGAGTCCAAAGAAACACTACTTACCTAAAACTTTTTTTTTCAATTTTTAATTTTTATCTTTGGAGACAAGGTCACCCAGGCTGGAGTGCAGTGACAGGATCCTAGCTCACCGCAGCCTCTAACTCCTGGGCTTTAGCCATCTTCCTACTTCAGCTTCTCAAATAGCTAGGACTACAAGGATGCACCACCATATCCGGCTAATTGTTAAATTTTTTTTGTAGAGATGGGGGTCTCGCTATGTTGCCCAGGTTGGTCTCACCCTCCTGGGCTCAAGCAATCCTCCCATGGCCTCCTAAATCACTGGGACTATAGGCCTGAGCACCCAACCCCCTAAAACTTCTGATTACAGTCTAGTACAATAGCAGTTAATGCATTGACCAATTCTTAAAGGCCTGCTCTGTGCAGGGTACTGGAGACATAGTGGTGAGCAGAAACTGACACTTCCCCGTCCCCCTGGAACTTACATTCTAGTGGGGGAGGTGGACATTAATCACACAGTTGTGCCTAGAACAACGCATTGATTCAGTAATGAAAGCTCCAGAGGATGTGACAATTTCACAGAGCAACCGGCCTTGGCCAAAGAGGTTAGGGAGATAGCTCTGACAAAATAACTCGTGAGCTGAGACTCTGAAGTTGAATAGATGCTAAGTCAGCAAAGAAGAGAAGGAAGAGCATTCTGTGCAGAAGGAACAGCATGTGAAAATGTTTAACAAACGTTTCCTGTTTCATCTGCACTGTGAGGGGAGATATTAATATCCCCACTTTATAGATGAGGTTACCGAGGCTTTGAGAGATGAAAGGCCTTGCCTAAGGGCTTCAGGTCCGGAGGGAGCAGCAGGAATTTGATCCAAATCCACCTGCCTCGGCCTCAGCAGTCTGATGCCACATTTGACACTCTTCCACACTGGTGCTTAGAAATAGCATCACATGGCCGGGTGTGGTGGCTTAAACCTGTAATCCCAGCACTTTGAGAGGCCGAGGCAGGTGGATCACTTGAACTCAGGAGTTCGAGACCAGCCTGGCCAACATGGTGAAACCCCATCTCTGCCAAAAATACAAAAATTAGCTGGGCGTGGTAGCACACGCCTGTAATCCCAGCTACTCGGGAGGCTGAGGCATGAGAATCACTTGAACCCGGGAGGCAGAGGTTTCAGTGAGCCCAGATTGTGCCACTGCACTCCAGCCTGGGCGACAAAGCTAGATCACGCCACAAAAAAAAAAAAAAAATGGCATCACATAATGTTGGGAGGAAAGCTGCTTTTGGGAAAAAAAATAATGCAAACGGGCCAGACAGTTGTGTCAGAGAGAGCTTTTTAAGTTGCTGTAGTAGAAACCCAACTCACACCGACTTAAGCAAAAAAACGAAATGTATTGTTCCATGTAACAAGAATCCAGGAATGGAAGACTTTAGGCTTAGCTGGACCCAGAGGCTCAAACAAGATCATCAGGGCTTTGTGTGTGTGTCTCTCTTCCCCGATCCTGCTTCCTGGGTGTTGGCTTCCTTCTCACGTCCCACGAGATGGCCCCCGGAAGTCTCTAGCTTACCCCTTCCTCACCGTTAGCAGTTGCAGAATTTCGAGAGATTCCTCTTTTCCAGCCACTCCAGGGAAATGTCCCTGGCTTGGCTCCGATTGGACCAACTTGGTCATGTGCCCATCCCAAGGCCAATGAGTGTAGTTAGAGAGCTGTAATGTTCTAATTGGCCAAACCTTGGTCACATGCCTATCCTGGAACCAATCAATGAGGCCAGGGGCTGGACTCCTTTGGCGGGTACTGGGTCATGTGATCACCCTTGTATCTGAAGATGATTCAGCCTCATCCAAGCTCCACAGACTGAGAATGTAGGAATATAGGAACAAGGAATAGGTAATGCTGGAAAGAAAGAAAGAAAAAAAAAAAAAAGACTGGACCTGCAAACAACTCAAAATAGAAAAGTCAGCTAGGCATGGTGGCTCACGCCTGCAATCCCAGCACTTTGGAAGGCCGAGGCAGGTGGATCACTTGAGGTGTGGAGTTCGAGACTAGCCTCGCCAACATGGTGAAACCCCCGTCTCTACAAAAAATACAAAAATTAGCTGGGCGTGGTAGCACATGCCTGTAATCCCAGCTACTCGGGAGGCTGAGGCATGAGAAACGCTTGCACCCGGGAGGCAGAGGTTGCAGTGAGCCAAGATCACGCCACTGCACTCCAGCCTGGGTGACAGGGTAAGACTCTGTCTCAAAAAAAAAAAAAAAAAAGAAAAAGAAAGCTTGGGTTTTACTGAACACAGGGATACTCATGAAGATAATTTAACTTGCCCTGCCCTCATGCGGGCTCTGTCCAGCGAGCATCCCAGATAGTCATAGCATCATTTAATTTCCCAAACTTTTATGGTTGAATCTCCCATTTTTATCTCGTACCCCGGGTTTATCCCAGTTTCTGCTAGAAATTAAGATGCTCCCTACTTCTGAAATTGCCAATTCTCCCTCTGGATGGTTTCTCTGCCTCATCTGGAAAATGGAGATCATTCTAATACCAACCTTACAGACTTCAGGGGTCATGTAAATAAATAAATTTAGCCCAATACATAGGCACATAGCATTATGTCAGTGTTAGTGTTATGAGCTTTATCACGCCCATTTTGCAGACACATAACCTGAGGCTCAGAAAAAAAAATACAGCTTGCTTTAGACCATGTAATGGGTGGTGGAATCAGACACAGCCAGATGTGGGTCTTCAAAGCCTGAGCTTTGTCATCTCACCTCTGGAAGGGTAAATCTATCTTGTTTATTGTGATTTTTCCTTTAGCTGCTTGGGCCAATTCATAGAATGGATGCATTTATGCACGCCTCATTTTAATCACAGTTCTGATTAGAAGATCCCTTAGATATGGATTCATCCACACATGGGTAAGCCGAGGGAATGTATCCATCACTAGAAATTAATCATGTGTTCTACTGTGCTCTACATGAGAATCAGAATCATCAGGTCTAGCAGGTAACTGGGATGGGAGCACAAGGCAGGGATGCGAAGGAGACGTCCCGTGTAAGGCACTTTCAGAAAATTGCTCTAAGTGCTTCTAAAGGCCATTACAATGGCTACTCTTTTTTGAGTACCTACTGTGTGCAAAGTACATTAACACAATCTCATCAAATCTTCCAACAGCCATATGAGGGGGCTATTATCATGCACATTTTGGAGATGAGGAAACAGAGGTTCAGAGAAGTGAGGTGACTTGTGCAAAGTGGCAGTTTCGTGGTGGAGCCAAGACTGGAGCTCAGGTCTATCTCCAGCTGACTCAGGAATCCATGTCATGACCATGACCTTCCATCTTCTCTTAAGGTGTCCTATAGTTTACATAGCTGCTTCTTGATTGATTGATGCTTAAACGGGTTCTGGTTTTTCAGCAGGGCTGGGCATTTGCATGACTCCAAGAATGGACCCTTCCTTAAAGTTTGGGCCTTCGGCACCTCTCTTGCCTCACCTGGTCCCAGTCCGGTTTGTTTGTTTGTTTGTTTGTTTGTTTGATAACAGGCAATGTGTTGACTCAACAAGCATTTACTGAACACCTGCGATCTTAAATTAGGCCCTTTCTAGGAAGAGCCTTAAAGCCTTAGGATTCACATAAAGTCTTTTATGGAGGCTGTGTTTGCAGGAAAAACCTGTGAGAGGTTAGGGAAGCAGGGCAGAGCAGGAGAAGAATTTGGGCAGACATGATTGTAACTAGAGTCCAACTTCAGTCAGATCCCATAGGGAACTATGGGGTGTTACTGGTCCCACAGAGCTGCCGCCAACCCTGAGGCCAAGGGCTGGCCTTTTGTACCCTGTATCAAACAGCATTGGCTGTGGGCCGCCTTAGGGGCTGCACGTGGCAAAACTTCTTACTCAATTGCAGCTCCCATTAGCAGAGCTCTGGTTCCTCCTCTGGACATGGAAGATACTGACAGCCTAGAGGAACAGTGGGGGACAGGTCCGTGAGTAAAGACATCTGAGTGGGATACCAGCAGCATCTACTATACCTACTATGTCTTGGACACTGTTTGCCCTTGTGGTATTACTTACATCATCCAGAAGGGCTATCATTTGCCTAACATTTTAGACACATGGCCAAACCGAATTCTCCCTACAACCCTATAAGGCAGATATAGCCCATTTGACAGATGAGAAAGATGAGACTCAAGGAGATGTTGGTACCAGAGCTGAGAAAAACACAAAGCCCGTCTTCTGTCCCCGTGTCCAGTCCGCAGGTCTAGGCAGCTCCCTGCTGTGCTGTCCTCTGCCTTTGAGAAGGTCAGCAGGGAGGCGGAGACCCAGCCAGCAGCAGGCAAGAGCTGTAGCCGAGGACAGCTTTAATGGCCCTGGCATTGGCTGACATTTGGGTTTTACTCTCTGTGGGAAGTGCACTAATTACTCCTGTTCACTCAGAAGTCCAACTTAACTACTGCTTGGGTTTTATGGAGTGCTTTGGGGTTGCCATTTCTTGAGACCACAATAGTAACAGGGAGACTTGCCTCTTCCCGAGTCTCCAGTGGATGCTCACATGTGGACGATTTACAAGCCAGATGCTGGGGGAGCCTCTTTGATCTGTTCTCTCTGCGCCAGGCATATCACTCACAGCTCTGCCACCCTCCCAGCCATCCTAGGAGGTAGGTCCAACAAATCCACCCCATTTGGCAGATGATAAAACTGAGGTCCAGAGAGGGTGAATTGTTTCCCTAGCTCCCTGAGCTAGGAAGTCTGACGTCAGAGCCTGGATGGTCTCGACCGCTTGCCATCATGGTCTCTGCCTTTCTGACAGCCCTCACCTCCCACAGGAAGAACTCTTCTGAATGCCCTTGCTAGGTCTGCAAGGAAGATACTGAGAGCCCCACTTGGTAGGTGGGAAACTGACTCAAGAAGCCATAGAGCAAAGAGGTTAAAAGCACAGGCCACCATGAAGTTAGATTATCTGGTTGATAGCCTAGCCTCCCTACACACCAGCTGTAATGTTGTGCAGCTCTCTGGACCTCTGGTTTTCATCTATTGGGAGAATGAACTATAAGGACAACAAACGGAGAATGGAAAGCTCTTGGCACATGCTGGCGATTGCTAGAGTAATGAGCCAGGGTGAGTTTGGGGCATATTTTATGTCCCCACCTCTCCCGCTCTATTCTCTACCTGACCCCCACCTTAGTTCCTGGGTCTTTGTCCCAAATAGCAACTGCTCTTAAGAAACTCTCTCACTTCAACAAGTGTCCTGAGTTCCTGTAACTGGGAACTGCCATGATTTCTGCCTTTGGGGAGAAATATCAGGCAGGGAACAGATACAGGAGTTGCTTCCAGGGAAAAGGGGGAGGGGTTTCTCAGTCTCAGGTTAGAGACATGTTAGTTTCTCATCACATGTTAGACAAGAAGGAATTGCCTTATCCAACGGTCCCCTCCCCATGCCCCCATTTTATAGGCAGGGAAACTGAAATAGCATCAACAAATATTCACTGATGAATGAATGAATGAATGAATGAATGAATGAATGAATGAATCACACGTGAAAACAGAAGGCAACACCTGCCAAGCCCTAGGCCAAAGGGTGAGATCTGGCAGTGAGCAGAGCTGCCTGGTAAGGTGACTCAGCCTATGTTCTGCAGACCTCTGTGGATGCTGGTCGCTGGTCACTGGTCACTGGTCATGAGGTGGCAGGTGCCTCCAGAGTGACCCTATGTCTAGGGCACAGTCTTTGCTCCCAAGGAATCCATGAATGGCTAGTAAAGACAAAAGATGACCATTCCACGTGATAAATGAAATACAGTTGACTCTCCATATATCCATGGTTTCACCTCTGTGGATTCACCCAACCTTGGATAAAGAATATTTAAAACAAAATAACAAATGCCAATATACAATTTTAAAATTGCAAAAAATACAGTATAACAAGTATTTACAGAGTATTTACATTGTATCAGGTATTGTATGTAATCTAGAGACAATTTAAAGTATATGGAGGATGTGTGTAAGTTACATGAAAATACTATTCCATATGCCTTATATCAAGGACTTGAGTGTTTGTGGATTTTGGTATCTGTGTGTTGGGGGGGGAGGAGTGGGTGTCCTTGAATGAATCCCCCATGGATACTGAGGGACAATTACAACAGTAGGAGGAAGCACCCATTACATACAGGGCACCACTCTAGGTATTAGTTGCATCTTCTCAGTGACTCTCGAAGACGGTGTTACCATTCCCATTGTATAGATGAGGAAATGGAGACTCAGAGAGGTTAGGTAATATGCCTGAAGTCACACAGGACACAGCTGATAGGGAATCCAAACCCAATCTCTTCAGGTCCAGAACTGCGTGCCTGGGACTGGGGATTGCCCACCTCTTCCCTCTGCCCTTGAGGGGAAGTGAGTCTCTGAAGAGGCAGGAATGTGAGCCAGCTGAGGTTTCCCCTCTGGAATGTGGTACCCGGATGGGCAGCAGTCAAAGCAAAGCCCATCCAAGCCAGAAGCTTCTTAGCAAACTCCCTCCTCCTCCACATCTCCTCCTGGGATGGGATTCAAACTGAGCTTAGCCCCTTTGTGTTATGTCTGGAAAGCAGATATCCTGCCCCCAGAGGGGCTCCGGCTTCCATCCCACCCCCTACCTTTCCCCAGATTCCAGTGGCTTTCAGTGCCCCATCAGGCCTTCTAGACAACTGACATTTTACACCGCCCTACGCTTTCCCCTGTGGTCAGAGCCGGGCAGCGGTAACAGGATTAACCCCATGGAGGCAGATCACTTAATTAAACTTTGGAAGGAAGAAGGCTGTCTCCTCATCACAGCTCTGGGGGAAGGGGAGGGGGCTTCTAATGGGCCAAGTTGAGGGGTTGTGTCCCCTGCAGTTAATGCTGGTTCAACCAGTGGCCGAAAACATCCACCCATCATCTTCCACCTATACATACATCCAACAGTCACTGAAAGCCTCACCTGTGTCCCGGCATATGTTATCACTAGGGACAGATCAGTGGTGGACCCAACTGGCTTCCCTCTATCCACTCTTCCTACCTTTTGCCACCCCGTAGTTCATTCCTCACACAGCAGCCAGAGAGATCTGTATGAACCGTAGTGGGATGGTGTCTCTGCCCTGCTTAAAACCTTCCACGCCTTCTGTGGCTCCAGCTCTCCCACATCTCCATGTTCTCCCCTTGACATGTGACTTAGACTCTACTTTTTCATGGGAGGAGCTTCAATTTCCCCACCCCTTGAACTTGGGCTGGACTTGGTTTGACCAATAGAATTTTGCAGAAGTGACACTGTGACAATTCCAAGACCTTGTGGCTTCCATGCTGTCTCACCAGTAGCCCTGCTTCCACTTTGAGAAAAAGGCTGGGCTGGAGGATAAGTGATCACATGGGGGAGAGCTAAGTCCTCCCAGCAGGGCCATTCTAGACCCACTGCCAGCAAGCTGACCCTCAAACAAGTGGGAAAGGCCAGCCTAGATCATCAGAGCCACCTAAGTGACCCCAGCTGACCACAGAGGCATGAAAGGGCCCAGACAAAACCAGAAGGACTATGACACCTAGACTCATGTACTCACACTTAATGCTTATTGTTTTAAGCCACTGAATGTTGGGGTAATTCGTTTTGCAGCATTATTGTAGCGCTCACTGACTGAGACAGTCTCCCTTTGCTTTTTGTATTAAAGTCAACCTCCCACTTGATCTCAGCTCTTCCCACTCCTCCCTTCTCTCACTCTCACCCCCTCACTCACTTTGCCCAGTCACAGTTTTTTTGCATTCATTTTCTTATGAGAATCTCCCTTTTTCCTGCTTCCTGGTCTCCCTGACCATCCAATCTAGCACATGATAGGTCTTCAATAAATATTTGTTGAGTGAATGAATGAATGAATCAGTTGATCAATGAACAGACATCATTACTCATTGTTCTCATGGGGTTTACCACCCAGTGGAGGAGATGATGTTACCAGATCACAGACTCAACCTGGCACGAAGGAGAGTGTTTAAGGAGGGAACAGTCAGGCTATCGAGGAAGGCTTCTCCAGGGAAAGGACATCAGAGCTGGGATCTAAAGGATGAGTAAACATCAATTAGGTAAAATGGGCAGGGAAAGGCATTTCAGGCAAAGAGAACAGCAGGTGCCAAGGCCCTAAGACAGGAGGGAGTGTAACAAACTCAAAGAAATGAAGAGAAGTGGCCAGGCATTGTGGCTCATGCCCATATTCCCAGCACTTTGGGAGGCTGAGGTGGGTGCATCACGAGACCAGCCTGGTCAATATGGTGAAATCCCATCTCTACTAAAAATACAAAAATTAGCTGGGAGTGATGGTGGGTGCCTGTAGTCACAGCTACTAGGGAGGCTGAGGCAGGAGAATCACTGGAACCTGGGAGCTGGAGGTTGCAGTGAGCTGAGATCATGGCACTGCACTCCAGCCTGGGTGACAGAGTAAGATTCCTTCTCAAAAAACAAAAAAAGAAAGAAAAAGAAAAAAATGAAGAGAAGCTGAAGTAGGGGATTTTGATTTTTTTTAAAGCAAAAGGAGACTTTAAAGCCCCGTAGAATGGTCACCCCTTCCTTCCCCTGCATATGTGCCCCCACCTCGGGAAGTCTGGGGCTGTTTCATTAGTATTTTCCCACTCTTCCTCTTATGACAAATAGGAGACCTGAATTACTAGAAAGCAGAAGATCCTAGGGTTTAACTAACTACCCTTGAAGCTTCTCCCAGGATTTGCTAGACCCAGTTTCTTCCATGTGGGCCCAAATCTTCCAGACAAGACCATCAGAAGCCCAAGTTGGAGCCAGTAACCTCAGAAGCTCCCATTTATGGGGTTCATAGCAACTGCCTGGTGTTGTGCTAAGGATTTTACAAACACTTTTATCTCGGACTTCAGGACTTTCCCAGTCATAAAATAAACTAGCACTAAAGCAGCTATTCTCTTTCTTCTTATGGGGCCTGAATGGCAATTAGCTTTTATCACAAAAGCAACTCTGTTTGATTTAATGGCTACCTGAGGCGGGAAAGATTGTCTTGATTGATTAGTAATGTCTGCCTTGGTACAGGAAGGGAGCTTGCATAACGTATGCTCCGCATTTGCCATTTTGCTTTAGGTAGTGCTCTAGTAGTTCCTCAAAAAATTCAGCTTGGTATGTGAGCCAACTCTTGAAGGTCAACTCTGCACTGACCAGCCAGGGAAAGAGGCATTCCCAACAGGGAAAACTTCAAGGAACAAGTTTTTGGAGGGCCACAGGGCAGGACAGTGGGGCAGCAGGGAGTGACAGGAGGCATGCACTTGGAAGGGCAAGTCCAGGACAGGTCAGGGAGGAAGGACATCCAGGGCTGGCTTAAGGAAATGGTTGGGAAACTGATTCAGCTTTCAGAATTGCCTGTGTTTTCCTGCAGTCCTGATGTTCATACACACAACTGGGGTGATTTCAGCCTGACAGAGTGCTGATTTGGGTGAGTTTCTCATGCTATGGTTTTGTTCCATTAGACCAGGGGTCAACAAACTGTAACCCATGGGCCAAATCTGGCCTGTGGCTTGTTTTTGTAAATGTGTGTTATTGGAACACAGTCACACCATTTGTTTACATACTGTTTACAGCTGCTTTACTCGACTCTGCTACAATGGCACAGTTGAGTCATTGCAGCAAAGACCATCTGGCCTGCAAAACAGAAAATACTATCTAGCCTTTTATTGAAAGAGTTTGGAGAACCTCCAGTCATCACTATACTAGGCAGGTCACACACAGTATTGCTAATCCTTCCAGCAACCCTGTGAGATACTGCAACCTGCTCTTTGCAGATGGGGAAACTGAGGCCCGAGGAAGTAAAGTGACTTGCCAAGGGTCACACCATGGGTGATAGATCTAGGACTCTAACCAGATTTGTTTGATGATAAATTCTGCTTCTTTCTTTTTTCAAACTCTCACTTTAAAAGCTCTTGAGAGCTTTTTATACACATGAGAAATGGCAACTCCAAGGCATTACCCACTGTCAAATTGGGGCAGTGAGAATATGGGTGGCTGTTGGTAGTTCCTTTGTCATTTTCTGTTATTTCTCTTATTACTACTATTGAGTGATTACAAGATGCCAGACACTTTATCTATCATTCTCAATTTGTCCTCACAATAGCCCTATGAGATAGGGTGCATTATTATCCCCAGATTATAAATGGGGAAACTGAGGCACAGAAAGGGGTTGCAATTTTCACAGGTCCTCTTAGGGACGGCACTGGGATTTGAACCCTGGCTTGTTCTGGTCCCTACCTGCAGGCTTCATCTGTCTTTGGAGAATATCGATCCTGTTCCTCCCATACCTTTGTTTTCATGGTCCAGATTCTCTGAAATGTTCCCATCTGTTATTTCCTATGCATGTGTGTTGTGCAGGAAGGTGTGTAGGTGGTGAGTGCAGGAGGGTTTTATTATCCTTATTTTCTTAATGGGGAAACTGAGGCCCAGAGTGGGGAAGTGGGTCTGAGTAGCTGGGACAGGAGGGCAGGGCTCCATGCGTGGCTCGGTTCTTCCTCCCTCCCTTCGATCAGAGCTAAGCGCCATCCTCTCCCCTCCCTCCCGTGGTCCCCCTCCTCCAGACTTATCCCCCCCAGGGAGAGCCGAGGAGGACAGTGATGGATTTGGGCCAGCCTTCATTTTCATTCTCAATCCCTGCATCTCGCGCTCGCTCTCCCTCCCTCTCCACTTCTCCTCCTGCAGACGGATGACAAGTGAGAACGTCTGTGACCCAGAGAAATTATCTTCCCTTCTCTTTCACCGCATAATTTTCTGCCCTCTCGTCTGGACAAGCCTGGGTGATTTTTAGCTACAAAAAAGAGGGAAAATTATCATTCAGGAAAAAAAAAAAAAATAGAAGGAGGCTCCTAGCCATCCGACAGACAGGCTGTCTTCTGGGTGAAAATGAGAATCTCCTGTCTTGTGAACTCGGTGGGGGACTTTGCAGGGGGTGTTCACACCGCAGGATGACTGTGAGCACCCCAGTGGGCCAGGCCCATGCCCCAGCAGATTCTAGAGGCTTGAGGCCCATGCAGATTTTTCTGGGAGTACCCCAGTGTCTACCACATGTGAGTGCACACCTGGAGGACTTCATGGGGGAGGCAGCACGGTCATGAGGCCCCTGTGATTCAATTGCATCACCTCACTCTCCACCCCTGTGCCTAGGACCTGGCAACTTTTCCCCAGCTTGTGGCTTTCTGGAAGTTTCTTTCTCCCGCCCTGCCAATCACATACACCTACATGCCCAGACACTACGCTACATGCTCAGGGCCTGCTCCACAGGTTGACATACTAAGTCTTATTATTTCTAAAAAAAAAAATCTCTATTTTATTTTTCTGATTTAAAATTTCAAACATTACAAGAAAAGGTTTAGCAAGTAAAGGTCCCTCTTTTTTCTCAACCCTTTCAGTATAACCACCGCTAATGGGTATCTGCTTTGCCAGACTTTCCCATGCAAACATCATGATTATAAAAAGGTACACACACACATGCATATGCACATGCATGCGTGCGCGCGCGCGCGCACACACACACACACACATACACATGACTCACTGAGTTCCTCACCCAGCACTGGCATTCTCTGTGTGGCCTTATGCAGATTGCTCAACCTCTCCGAATCTGCTTCCTTGTCTGTAAAACAGACACAGTTATAGATTGTAGGTTGTAGGGAAAACCAAATAAATTCACACATGTAATGTGCTTAGAACAGCGCTGAGTACATAGAAAGGGTAGAGGAAGAACACTGGAATACACTCACCCCAGCCCAGCACTTTAATCAGCCTAGCCTCTCTTTGTTTTACATATTATGAATTGTTTAGGAAAACAGGTTCTCCTGCTTAAAACAGCACACACACACATACACACACCAGTTGTAAAACTTCTAGCACTGGGGTCTGAGCAAGGCTGTGGTTAGCAGACTAAGCTGGTGTACTCCTACTGTGTGACCTTGGATGAGTGACTTTGCCTCTCTGGGTCCCAGTTTCACCATCTATAAAATGGGAATAATAATAGCATGGAGGGCTCTTGTGAGGAGTAACTTAGGTAAAGTCTATAATGTGAGGAGTAACTTAGGTAAAGTCTATAAAACAGACAGCAGTGCCTGACATACCGTAAAGATTGCCCCCAAATAGTAGCTGTTGTTGTTACTAATTAGCTGTGAACATGACTTTGCATTGAATGGATTAGAGGGAGTGTGTCCTTATTCAGGGACTAGAAGCAACTATGACCTCCCTCTTTCCCAACCCCTGCTGTCACTTTGGGGTCAGAGATGGGCCTCACAGGGTTAGTGAAACCTCTGAAATTATGCGCATGCACACCCCTTTTGCATCCACTAAAAACGGTTTTCTTCCCAGGCAAAGATCTTTCTCTTTCATCAGATACTCAAAGTGGTCATTAACCCAAGAGAGTTAAGAACCCCTGAGCCTTAACACAGGCTCTCTGCTTCCTGCAAAGATCTGCTTTTCTACTAAGGAGAAGCCAGAGTTTGAATCTCTAAGCAGTGTTCTAAGGACTCTTCATGGCCCCAGAAATCCTTCCAGGGAACCTGGGGGGCTTTTCCATTTCTCACCTCATATTTTTGTACAACTAGATTTTCTTCATATGCCTCAAGCAAAACAACAGGTTGCAAAAGAGGGTTTAAGAATCCAGGTGTTGCCAGGAGCGGTGGCTCATGCCTGTAACCCCAACACTTTGGGAGGCTGAGACAGGTGGATCACTTCAGCTTAGGAGTTCAAGACCAGCCTGGGCAACACGGTGAGAACTTGTCTCTACCAAAAATACAAAAAACTAGCCAGGTGTGGTGGCATGTGGTCCCAGCTACTCAGAAAACTGTAGTGGGAGGATCACTTGAGCCTGGGGGCGGAGGTTGCAGTGAGTGAGCTGAGATCATGCCACTGCACTCCAAACTGGGTGACAGACAGAGTGAGATCCTGTCTCAAAAAAGAAAGAAAGAAAGAAAGAGAATCCAGGTGTTTTCTGTTCAGCCAGACATTTGCAAAAATGTAGAACAATGCCACTCCGTAACCTCCACCTCCTGGGTTCAAGCAATTCTCCTGCCTCAGCCTCCCGAGTAGCTGGGATTATAGGTGCCCACCACCACATCTGGCTAATTTTTTGTATTTTTAGTAGAGATGGGGTTTCACCATGTTGGCCAGTCTGGTCTCAAACTCCTAACCTCAGCTAATTTGCCTGTTTCAGCCTCCCAAAGTGCTGGGATTACAGCTGTGAGCCACTGTGCCTTGTCTTTCTCATTAAATTTTTATTTTTACAACATGATTAGCTTTCTATAAAATATGTAATGTTAATATATAATGACTTTATAATTATTATTTTAAAATAAGCCTTTTAAATGTCTCAGTTTTAATTTCTAAAACACTAAATATGGATACACATAGCTTACATAAATAAAAGCTCTTTGAAATCCTCAATATTTTATGAGTGTAAAAGTATCCTGAAACCCCAAAAGTCTGAGAACTTTTGTTCTTTGGAAACCTACCTGGTTGTGATAGAAGGAGCTGTGACACATCCAGCTCTAACCCAGGGCTTTGGCTATGGGGCATTCTGGGAGATGTGGTAGTTGAGGCAGGCTAGTGGCAGGAAAAAGGGGTGATTAAGGATCAGGCCAGCTGAACAGTAGCCAGAAACAGCCACCCTTAAGGGTCATAAAATCAGCAATGGATGTGTAATAATATGGAGAAAATAGTGTTTTGTCGAATTCCTCTCAGGAGAGTCTTGTATGAGGCTGTTACAGGGATAAGTAGTGAGGTCCCCAAGAGGCTTTCTCAAGTAACAGTGTTGATTGCTAAACTGCCTTGTAAGGACTGTGTATCTCATAACTAACTGCAAGGCCATTCATTTTCCTCTAACAGAAGGCAAGAGGTTATGCAAGTTTGGGGCCAGAACGGAATTGCTGCAGTTCCTGGAGGAGAGGCTGAACTTTGCCACCAGAGGGCACTCTTTCTTGCCATCTCCTCTAAAAGCTCTCTGCCGCCCCTTAAAACAGTGCAGAGCAAATACCTTTACTGGCTTTTACTTGGAGGGGCAGCAAGTTATTGGTTATACTGGGCAGAAAATGTGGGCTGATTGTAAAGAAGGAGCAAATGGAGAAGCAGGTGAAATCAGCAAAGAGGCAAATCAGGACTCCTGGGCAGGAAAGGGCTCCCTTATTCATCAAGAGTGAGTTTGTGGCTCACTCTGTAAGACTCAGGACCCAAGGTGAAAACATGAACTCTCCCGTTAGGAAATTATGCTTACTGAGAAACATCCTCGGGGGCCACAAGGAAGGTGAAAATCCCAAATCTGCTGGGGAAGGAGGCTGGCAATAGGAAAGGAGGTTCCTTGGCCAACCATCATTTAATATGGAATGCTTTATCTTTAAGAAATAGATTCAAAGAATTCAAACTCAAGGCTGACTCACAAAGAAACTGGCTGTCTTTGCAGGTTGGAGGTGAATAATCAGGATATCTGTCTGCCTTGTTAAAGAGGCTAAAATTCTTCTCCTTCCCTTCTGTCCCTAGTTTTCCCTCAGCAAGTCATGCATTTTCTGCCCAACTGAGGAAATTTTGAATGCTCTTGAAAAGGTTCTAGAATGCAGCTGTGAAGCCAGAGGTATTTCTTTCACAGATAAGCTCCAGGGCAGTTAACCACAAGAGGGGCAAGTCATGCCAGGCTCTGCCAGTGGGAAGGACAGAGGTTTGGGGATTGGGGGAGCTGTGGATGACTCTCAACTCTCAAATCTTACTTCTACAACATCCCAGAACATTCCTGTTGTATGGTCTTGGTTCTGTCACTGAATCTCCAACAGCCAGGGTTCTGGGAGGAATGAAATTGTAATTGAGGGAGGTTTAAAGGAACAAATATGTGGATGAGGTTAAGAGACATCAGAACGGGGAATGAAGCTACTTGGGACTGGTGGCAGTGAGGAGCCATTACACCTTGTCCCTATAAGGTAAGGTGAGGCAGAAGCTACTGGTGGTACCCAGGGAGCTCATGCTTTCTTAATAGGATCAATTTCACCCCCCAAAAGGGGCAAAAATTGATTATTGGGAGGTGAAACAGATCTTACTCTGTTTGTAGGAAGCACAAATATACATACAGCACATAAACAGGAACAGTATATCTGCAGTATTGTAATTTCATGGGGAGGATTAGTGATTAGAAAAAAGTCTAGAAAGTCTTCTTAGGGGGATGATCATTTTTTAAAAGGTTGGCTGAGTACAGTGGCTCACACCTGTAATCCCAGCACTTTGGGAGTCTGAGGCAGGCACATCGCTTGAGCCCAAGAGTTTGAGACCAGCTGGGAAACATAGAGAAACCTCCATCTCTGCAAAAAATAGAAAAATTAGCTCGGTGTGATGCCGCATGCCTGTGGTCCCAGCTACTCAGGAGGCTGAGGTGGGAGGATCACCTGAGCCCAGGAGGTCAAGGCTGCAGTGAGCTGTGATTGCGCCACTATACTCCAGCCTGGGCAACAGAATAAGACTCTGTCAAAGAAAGAAAGAAAAGAAAGAAAGAAAGAAAGAAAGAAAGAAAGAAAGAAAGAAAGAAAGAAAGAAAGAAAGAAAGAAAGAAAGAAAGAAAGAAAGAAAGAAAGAGAGAGAGAGAGAGAGAGAGGGAGGGAGGGAGAGAGGGAGGGAGGGAGGGAGGGAGGGAGGGAAGGAAGGAAGGAAGGAAGGAAGGAAGGAAGGAAGGAAGGAAAGAGCGTGCATGAGAGAGAGAAGTAAAGAAGGAAAGAAAGAAAGAGAGAGAAAGAAAGAAGAGAGAAAGAAGAAAGAAAGGAAAGAAAGAAAAAGAAAGGAAAGAAAAGAAAGAAAGAAAGAAGAAGAAGGAAGGAAGGGAGAAAGAAGGAAAGAAAGAAAGAGAAAGAGAAAGAAAGAGGAAAGAGAGAGAGAAATAAGGAAAGAAAGAAATACAGAAAGAGAGAGAGAAAGAAAGAAAAGGAAAGAAAGAAAGGAAGGAAGGAAAAGAAGGAAGAAAAGAAGGCCAAGAAACACTGCTGCCCCTGCTGGAGAGAACTGCTGGTTAGGAGCTATGACCTCTGGCACAAGACATGACCAACTCATGGTGCTCCCACAACAGGGCATCAGGGGCATTAATACCCCAACCTCTTTCTCCCCCTGACCTCCCATCTTCTGCCACTGCTTCCTATTGGCCAAACACAACCAGAAGCCTGAAAGGGGATCTATGGATGCAGCCCACATGGGCTCTGCCACCAGGCACAGAGCAAGGTAGAGAATAGTAAAGGGTGGATCAAAGGCGGCAAACAGATGATGTCCACATCTGAGCCTGGACATCTGAGTTAATTTCCACCACTTACAAGCTGAGCGACTTTGGGCAAGATCTATTAGGTTCCCTGGTCAGCTCCACTTCCCAGTTCTCTGTCAGAAACTATATCTCTCTCTCTATCGGAGAAATTGGGTTAGAGCTGGGTAGTTTGAAATAAACTAATGCAGTCTCGATATTTGGGAAGCTTGTGGTTTAACAGGGAGATAGACTCACAGAAAGGACAACTACCCTGCAGAGAAGTAAATCAAGGGATGTACAAAGGTCACAAGAGGTGAGGAGGAGGCAGAGAAGAGGAAGGGGATCCCAGTTGGGCTGGGCCCTGAGAGATGGGTAGTGCCCTTCATACCACTGAGGCTGAGCTGCCTCTGTGCCTCCATTTATGCTGTTCCATCCCAGGATGTTTCTCCTTCCTCTCTCTAACTGCTTAGGTTTGATCCATCAGAGGCTTTTCTTCCCTGATATGAGGTCTATGCCACCTTCTTTCTGGTGATTTCTGGGCGCTAAAGACAATCCTGTTGCTAAGTAATTTCTGCTGTCTTGCTTCCTCTAACAGACAGCAAACGCCTGGAGGGAGAGAGGGCAGGGCTGCTCTTCAGATAGAAGGCCTGGGGCCAGGGCTAGTTTAGAAGCTCAGGGCTCCGTAAGTACTTGTGGATTGGCTCATTAGAGTAGCAGTTCTCAACCAAGGTTGAGAACTTTGCCCTTCAAAATTATCCGGGAAACGAAAACGTCACCAATGTCCCAGATAAATTATTCCAAAATCTCTAGGGATAGAATCAAGGCCTGGATGTTTTTCGTTTGTTTGTTTTTAAGACAGGGTCTCACTCTGTCACCCAGGATGGAGTTCAGTGGCGTCATCATGGCTCACTGCAGCCTCGACTTCCTGGGTTCCAGCTATCCTCCCATCTCAGCCTCCTGAGTACTGGGACTACAGGAACAGGCCACCCATGCCCAGCTAATTTTTAAACTTTTTTGGAGAGACAGGGTTTTGCCATGTTGCCCAGGCTGGTCTTGAACTCCTGTCCTCAAGAGGCTGCCAGCCTCTCAAAGTGCTGGGATTACAGGTGTGAGTCACCACACCAGGCCAGACATGAATGTTTTTCAGAAACTCCCTAGGTGATCTGGATATTTATCTAGGTCTGGTCTGAATCATATGATATGCTTTATAACTACTATCTACATGTGTACATTTCTACCCTTCCTATGTTTTTGAAACTGAGGTATAAATTAGATAATATGCACATGTTGATGAATTTTGACCTATGTATACACTGTGTACCTATCACCCAGATTAAAATATAGAACGTTTCTCTTCTCCAAAGGCCATTGCTATCTTGTTACCACCTTCAGTTTTGCACGTTCTTGAACTTCAGGCCAGTGCTGCTGTGGATGTCAGTGGTTTCTTTTTCACAGCTGAACTGTATTCTGTTGTGTGGATATACCACAATTTATTTATCCATCCTCTGTTGACAGACATTTGGGTTGTTTCCAGTCTTTCACTATTGCAAATAATGCTGCTATGGACATTTGTATATAGATCCTTTGTCTATATTCTTATTGTAATGACATTTTATTCCTTTCTCCTTTCATGTTGCACTCCAAGTCCAATTTTCCTTTTTTTTTTTTTTTCCACATCTGCAACATATTTATTTTTCAAAGGAATGGATTTTGAGAGAAAATAACATGGGGCAGAGATATGGAATAGAAAATAAATACAAGGCCAGGTGCAGTGCTCACGCCTGTAATCCCAGCACTCTGGGAGCCCAAGTCAGGCAAATCACTTGAGGCCAGGAGTTCGAGACCAGCCTGGGCAACATGGGGAAACCCCGTCTCCACTAAAAATGCAAAAATTAGCTGAGTATGATGGCATGTGCCTGTAATCCCAGCTACTCAGGAGGCTGAAGTAGGAGAATCACTTGAACCCAGGGAGGCAGAGATTGCAGAGAGCTGAGATCGTGCCACTGCACACTCCAGACTGGGTGTGTTTTTTTCAAAAAAAGAAAAGAAAAGAAAAGAAAAGAAATACAAATGTAGGTGGTTTTGCTAATTGTTTTATAACCATAACAAACTAGTTCAGTGACTGCCTTGTGTAAAACACAATGAGGGTTCCAAGATCAAGGCTAAAAATTTCAGTCTCTGGTTTTTGGGACTTAGGGTACAGTCCTTGATTTTGGATGGATCACTGGGTGTGTGGCACCGTCCATGCTTTTAACCAGATTTGAATAGAAGAGTGGTCACTTGGCCAAGGTGGAAGCAGATGAAGCATTTGGTTTCACGTGTCACATAATTCCTGAAGTTCCTCCCCACGATGCAAGTCACGTGGGATTGGGCTTCTTGTCAAATTCCTTCTTGATATGAGCTGGAATGTCCTTCTGTGTATTCTATTTCTCTAGCGCCCGAGTAGTGCACTCCACCAACTCCTATTGCATCTCTTCCAAGATGTCAGCATTTTTTATCAAAGCCTTTCGGTTGCACATGGTTACCTAGGGAGCAAGCAACCCTCCTACCTCGGCCTCCCAAAGTGCTGTGATTACAGGCATGAGCCACCGTGCTCAGCCATGTCTGGAGGTATCTAGGTGCAGAACAACCATGTCATGGTTGAAATGCCACTGGAAGCACATTCCCTAGAGGCAAATGTGGCATGCAGAATATTCTATATTATTTCTGGGACAGCTACCTTGACATCCATCTTTTATGATAACCCTATGGTCTTAGATGATTCCAGCACATGGGGCAGTATGTGCAGAGTAGGTAGGTATTTCTTCAACAAATGTTTGTTGGTATATTAGTCCATTCTCACACTGCTAATAAAGACATACCTGAGACTGGGTAATTTACAAAGGAAAGAGGTTTAATTGACTCTCAGTTCAGTTTGGCTGGGAAGGCCTCAGCAAACTTATAATCATGGCAGAAGGGGAAGCAAACACGTCCTTCCTCACATGGCGGTGGGGAGAAGAAGATTGAGTGCCTAGTGAAGGGGGAAACCCCTTATAAAACCATCAGATCTTGTGAGAACTAACTCAATATCATGAGAACAGGTAGGGGAAATGGCCCCCATGATTTAATTATCTCTACCTGGTCCCTCCCACAACACATGGGGATTATGGGAACTAAAATTCAAGATTAAATTCGGGTGGGGTCAAAGCCAAACTATATCAGTTGGTTACAAGTCAATATGCCACACACTTAGGCAGAGAGCTGCGTATTTAGCATTTACACTGTACAGTGGATGCCTTCTCCTTGGGCATGATGGTTTCTCTTGGTCCAACTGGACCTTAACACTTGCTGGCATTAGATTAAGTGGATAGGATGGGGACTGCCCTGATGCCAGATTCTTAGAAACAAGACTCACAGTTTCATCTCATCCCATGTCATTTGTGCTCTCAGCCTTCCATGATTTTGAGACGTTAACTCTATGCTATCTAGAACTTGTGGCCATCCGTATGATTTATATTTCATTGCAGACTTTTACTTTACAAGAATTTACATGGGCCTTGAGAGAACACAAAAAGCAAATAACCGTTCTTTTTTTTGTTTGTTTTCTAACATTGTATAATGAATCTGCACATCCCATAACTTTTTTTTCCTATTCCACAAAAAGTTTATTGTCACAATATGCCTCAAATCCTGGAAGCCCAGGGGATAGCAGAGCTCATGTGGAAAGATGTTCTACTTTCCACTGTTGTTCATTTTCCATCATCTTCAGCCCTTCCCCATTCAGGCTCAATGTCTGATTGGCTAGAACTCTGTCTTGGACACCCCCTAGCTGCCATCAGGGCTGAGAAGTCAAGTGGAAGGCAGCACTGGTGAAGGGGATTGGAAGCAGTCTTTCTCCAATGGTGCTATCTGTCCACCAAACTTGCTTTTGGGTGAAATGAGGGTCACACATAAAATAAGGATTCATGCCTATCTTGATTCATTTCATCTTAGCCCTTCCCCCAAAATATGGAACTTGAAGCAGAGATATTTAAGTAAGTAATAGATTGATTTTACCATCAGAGATGGCTATTTCAAGCATGGTGTCCATCTTAGAGTCTTAAGGCTGCTACTTTTGAATTCAGACTCACTCATATTGTTATTACCCCATCCATAGCCCCAAACCCTTACTCCATGGATCAACTCAAGAATGCATTTGAGAGCAAGTAACAGAAAAGCCAACTATGCCTTAAACAGATGGGAGCCATTCTTCTTATATAATGAAGAGTCTGGAGGGAGGTGACTGGTGTGCATTAAATAGCTTGTTTGTCTTTGTGATTCTTTTGGTGGTTGTTGTTGTTTGAGACAGAGTCTCGCTCTGTTGCCCAGGCTGGAGTGCAGTGGCACGATCTTGGCTCACTGCAACCTCTGCCTCCCAGGTTCAAGTGATTCTCAAGCCTCAGCTTCCAGAGTAGCTGGGACTACAGATGTGCACCACCATGCCCTGCTAATTTTTGTATTTTTAACCATGGTGGACATGGCTAGAACTCTGTCTTGGACAACCCCTAGCTGCCATCAGGGCTGAGAAATCAAGTGGAAGGCAGCACTGGTGAAGGGGATTGGAAATAACCGGTTATCCCACAGTGTCTGCCGCGTCCTGTTTTCACTCCATCTCCTGCACCTCACTGTTGTGTCATTTAACCTTCCAGTTTCAATGAACAGTTGCTTCTATGAGGCTGAATGTCTCTCTAGTTCATTCACACATGGATTGTGTTCCGGAAACCTGGGCCAACTTTACATCCTCAAACACAAAGTCTCCCCGCTTCTGGACCTTTGAACTTTCTTTTCCCTCCACCCAAGCACTGCTGGCCCCAGCTGCATTCTCAGCAAACATCGGTGGTATCTTCTTAGCCTTCAAGTCTTGGCTGAAATGTCACCTCCTCAGGGTGACCTTCCCGGGCCACTGCAACCTGAAATCAGCCCTTTCTGTACCCCTCATCCCTGCCTGAAATGACCAATGTTTTTGTTCCTGGCTTGTTATCTGTTTTCCCAGGAGACCTCAGAAGAACTTTCTCTCCTACCATAGTATGCCCACGTGCAAAAAACTGTAAAGATATTGATGAATGTTTGTTGAATGAATGTGTGAATACGTGAAAGGGAGGAGGGAAAAATTCCAATAGCCTCCCAACTGTTCGTATATATTGTCAAGTGGGGACCATGGCCCAAATAAGTCCAGAACTTTAAGTGGTTACCACAACACTTGTTAGGAGAAAAATGCATGTACATGGAAACACACACACACACACGCCAAAATAAGGCAATAAAATAAGAAGAAAAAAGCAGAGGAATATTGAGGTGTGGGAAAGAAGTAGAGGCAAATTTTGTTGCCAGCTTTTTGCTTCATTATTCCATCTTAAGGAGTACCAGGCTGAAGGCAGGCGGCCTCACCGAACAGATAACGGAATTTGTCATTTGCAGTGGCCGTGTTATTTTTAGGTCCAAATGCATTTCTTTCAACAAGGACTCCATGTTGCTAGCTGCCAGCTCATGCAAATCGGGCCTCCATATGGAGGGACCGGGCTCTATTTTACATGTAATGCACATGTGCACCTTTGTTTGAAATAGGTTAGCTTGAAAACAGCCCTGTTCCACCCAACTACAGGGTTCTCAGTGCATGTGTGAAGTGGGTCCTTCACTGTGGCAACCTCCCACCTGGATGCCCCCTTTTTAAGAGGTCATCTGCACGCCAAGATCATTCCCAGTACACTTCAGCCCTCCAAGACCAGGGACTGTGTCTCTCATCTTTGCCACTCTTGTGCTCAGCACCTAGTGGATCTTATTAAGTGCTCATAGCATTAATATCTGAACCCCACCTTGTTCTGATCTTTCAGAAGCCTCTGCACCTTCCACATGGAGTTCATTCAATTCATTCTTGTCTTCTGAACCCCACACGCCGTTTTAAGCTCTTTCACCACAGGGCCTGCATCTCTGCCCCTCAGCGCCAAGCCCCATGCCTGGTTAATCACAGACCTTTGCAAATGGCAATTCCAGAGATGACGCCCAGCTTTCAAAATGCTGAGTGCCAATTCCCTGCTTCTGTGAACTCTGAACAAAGAGAAGTGTTGCTTTTTGGCAAAGGAGGTTGTCAGGAAGCTTGGAGAAAGAAGTCTCTCTCTGGCCTGCAACCTCCCTGAATCTTCCTTTGCTCCATCTTCTGCTTCTGGAATATTCTGGATTTGGAGAACATCAGTTACACATGAAGGGAGACATGAGAGAATGAAGTGGGTGGAGAGACAAGCAGAAATCTGTCTCTGCAAAGGCACTGTCTAGAGTCTCCCCGAACCCTTGGGGCAAACCTCGCAGACCTTCCTTTATCTCCATCCTTCCTGGACAATCTCAGCAGCCGAGACCTCCTCCTCTCCATGCACAGGGCCCAGCCCCTCCTTCTCCCATTGCTGGACTCCATCCAGCCAGCTATGTTTGCTTCTGTGGAAATTTCCCCCACCCAAATTCTCTGGCCCCAACCATCCTGGCCACGAAGGGAGAGTGAGCTCCGTGTAGAACCAACTGAGCCTGCTGTGCAGAAGACAGACCTTGCCTGCTTTGCAGGAGGGCAGAACCGACCTCCTCGCAGCACCGGGTGGCCTCAGGTGCCCGTTGCCAGGGAGCAAACGGTCGGGACCTCAGTGGTATTCTCCCTCTCACTCAAGGACAGGAGGGTGACCATCTGGGCCTCGGCCAGAGTTCCACGGAGGAAGCCCCAGCCTTTTCTCTCCAGCAATGATGCCGTTATCAAAACCAGGAGAGGGAATTTGAATAAAAAGGAGAGGGGAGAGAGAGTCACTGCCCCCCACTGCGGTTTCCAGGCGACACGTCGTCTGTTGTGGTCGCTGTCATACAAACCCTTTTCCCGTAAGACGGCGGGTCCCACGGGGAGAAGGGGTGAAGAGGAATATTTTATCAGCCGTGTACATATGTAACCAGAAAGGGGGCTGAAAAGCGAAACCTCGTTTCCCTGAATAGGGGGAAGGAGGGAGGGGGTGGGGACGCTGGCGGAGGTGGCAGAAGGGACTTATCTCTAGGAGGTCAACAGCGGGAACATGCGGTGACTGATTTCCACCCTCCGTCTTGTCAATGCAGGGAGCGTCTGCACAGACGGCTGTTTGGGGCACAAAGTTTAAAAGACATCTTGTTTTTGTATTTAGATATAAGAACCCAATATACATATCAGAGGTAAAAGAAAAAAGAATAATAAATATTCTAAAACCATGCCGGAACGGGGTGGTTGAGTCTTTAGAGAATGGAACGTGAATTTCTCATACATGGGCTACTTTTCACTCATGGTTTGAAGATTACTTTGCTCCTTTGGGGAAGAAACCCTAAGCACTGGGAGGCCTGCCTTCCTCTGTGTTGAAGTCTCAAGTTCATTCTACAACATGGGGCAGTGTGGCACTGGGCTGGAGAAAGCCCAGCTTCCCCGTCCAGATGTGAGAAGCCTGGAGGCCTGGTCAGCACTGAATGTCCAAGTATGCAGGGAAGAAGAGACGATTTCATCTCTGCTCCACAAAAGGCAGCCATCTCACCCCTCCCCCACTGAGCACCATCCTCGGAGGACCTTAGCAATGAGTTAAAAGAAAACAATTGTGATGAAACACTAGCTTTGCCCGAGAGTTTAGTGCAAATGCAACCAACCTTGCAGACAGTCACCAGCCCGCTTGCCTGGGGAAAGTGACCACTCACAAGGTACTTCGTGAAGGAAGCTGGTTTGTTTATGCCGCTTTGTTTATTGTGCTGGTTGGGGAAGTCTAGCAGGAGAAGGTGAACCCACGCGTTTCTCTGGGAGGCATTTTTCTGGTGACTGGTCTGTAAGTCCATTTCCAAAGAACACGGCATGAAAATGATCAGATGTGAAGACAGCCATCCTGCAACTGCTCTACCCAAACACTCGGGTGGGGCGCCTGTTACTACTGGCTCATTCAAAAGTTTGGGAGGTTAGGAAATAAAAAAGTTAAGCAAAGAGGAATGGAGACAGAATGAGAGGGAGAGAAGAGGAGAAAGAGAGAGAGAGAGAGGTGAGAAACGCAAGAACCCATCTGGACCATGCATCACATTGAAATTGCCCCGCATTAAAAATTCACCAGCCAGTGAATTTTCAAGGGATTTGTAGTAATTAGATGACAAAATGCTGGCAAATCTCAGGCTTGCCAAAGATGTTACTCAGGGGTCAAAGACTCGACACTTTCGGCTGGGTAATTTGTAAGTGTCAATCACTCGCAGCCATCAGAGAGGATGCAGCGATCTAACGGCTGCATTCTAACTAAGTCAGGCGAGCCCGCAGCCGGCCGGCTGCCAGCAAGCCCCCAGACCCGGCGGCCTGCCACTCTCTGCCCCGCTCCCGGCTCGGGCACAGACAGCGGCTGTGGCCTCGCTAGGGACTCAGAGCCAGGCGGGCCAGCCCAAGTTTCCAACTTCTAGTTTGATTTGATCCCTCTTTTTTCTTTTTTGAAAGCTGCGGAGGCTTGCCAGGAGTTGAACTTCCCACCTTCGTGGAGGACAGAGTTCCCTGTTGTGCTGGTGCCATCAAAGGGTGACATGGGGCTCTCTGCTTTTGTGCAGGGTGGCCATTTCAGTGTCAAGGAAACTAGGTTCTCCTGCTTCGAGTTGCGTGATACTCAGACGTCAGTCTTCTGATCTGTGAAGTGGGGAAAAGATGACTTACCTTGAAGGGTGGTGATGACTAAGGAGGGAGCCCGCGGTGCTGCCTACAAACTCATTCACTCCCTATCCATGTGCCTTTGTCCAAGCGTCGTTCTGGGCACTGGGGACTCAACAGAGACCAAGATAACACACCCCCACCCTCATGGAACATTCTAGTTGGGGAGCGAGGAGAAGCAATAAACAAATAAATATGAAGTATGTCAGAGGATGATAAGTGCTAGGAAGAAAATCAAATGAGTTGGGGACAGAGCATGTCGGGGGCGGTGCTTTACACAGGATGGAAGGGAAGGCCTCTCCAATGAGGCCACATCTGAGCAGAGACCTGGAGAAAAGAAGGGGACAGAGCATAAGGCACTGCAAGGTGGCCCTAGTGGCTGAAGTGGAGCAGACAATTCTAATCGCAATGAGAATTATTACCATGAGGCTGGAGACCACTGGGCAAAGGCAGCAGGGATACGGTGGGGGCTCGGCTCCAGCAGCCTTTGACACTTTGAGGCTCCAAGAAGCTGGACTCGTGTTGCCCAGCCTGACGGCCCCCGGTAACCCCTATTCCAGAGCCCTACGAGGGCAGAGAAAGCACCCCGAGATGCCCACGCGTGGTGCCTGACCCTGCCTGTAGGCCAGGGCTGACACTGGCGGGAGGGTCTCATTCCAGCTGCTGGCACTGATTGAAAGTGAGCTGCAAAGGGGACCAGTGAGCCTGAGGGTAAATTGATGCTGTCACAGCTGCAGCCAGCTGGGACTGCCTGGACCCCAGGCCAGAAACTGTTTGCAAGATGATGGCCCTGTTTTCTCCCTCGCTGCTCCGGCCCATCCAGGTATCTTCTGGAAAGAACACTGACTTCAGAGTCAGACAGACGGGGGTGGGGAGTGGGGGTGGATGGGCCTGAAGCCTGAGTCCTGAGTCTGTCGTTTCTGAGCTGTGTGACCCTGGGCAAGTCACCACACCTCTCTGAGCCTCAGTTGCTGCACCTGAAAAATAGGCATAAGAGCCTCCCTCACACGGTTATGGGCTGGCATTGTGAATGAGCATCTGGGGGAGGGCAGATTCTCAAAAGTAGCACTTCCAACTCCCCTATAACTAAAGACGATCACACCCCGGCTATCACAATCAGAGCAAGAATTCTGCAGCCGAACCACACTTTAGGGAAATGGACTAGGGGGCAAATTGCTGCTTTAGAAGATAAGGAGCTGCAACGGGATGTCATTGTGCGGTTTGCTGTTCAGTTTGCAAAATAAATGTCCTGAAGTGGGATCTCTGTGCGGTGTCTTTTTTTGTATTTGGGGAATTCTTGTCTTGGAGCCAGGGCCAGTGTTTGTAAATCACTTTCTCCTTTGAGCTCTTCCTGGCCATTTCATATTTTTTGTGTCTGTGGTGGGGGCAGGGCACAGTGTGGGGTATATTTGCTTCCCCTCACCCGCCTCCTTCCTGGGCCTGGGTCTCCATCCCAGCCAGCCTTTGCTGCAGGTTTAACTGGGCTGTGAAACTACTCAAGGGGAAAATGAGAAACTACCCAGTGTTTCATGGGAGGCAGCGGGCTGGGCCTTCCGAGCTCCGATGGCAAACCCTCTCCAGCCACCAGCCATGGATGCAGAGAGCCCCTGGATTCCCTCCGACCAGGGGGCAAGTGTCCCCTGCCCCCCCGGATCCTCATGGTGCTTCCCCACATCAGGAAGGTGACAAGGCCCACTTGAGATGCAAATAAAAATTAGCAGCGGTGGCGAGCTGGCCCATCTATTCCCCATGGCCCCTCATGAATATCGCTCATCTTTGCAGTTTAGATGGGGAAATTTCGAGCTGACCTGGCATCCGCTTAAGAATCGATGGGACCGAGAATAGGAATGTAAATAACAAGAACAGGCACCACACCAGTGGTGGCCGTTTATTGAGCACTTACTATGTGCAGGCCCTGTGTTGAGGGGCCTTGGACAAGCTTCCTCCCGGTCATCCTCAGGGTGGCAGTAGCATGACTGTCACCTCATCCGTGAGGCCATGCCTGGGTCCTGAGTAAAGGCATTCCCTGACCAATGTGGTGCCTGCCCCTTGCTCTGATGACATTGCAGCCTCCTCTGCCTGACATTACGTTCTGACTTGCTGAATGTCTGTCTCTGGGAGTGAGATGTGAGCTTCAGGGGGGTGGGCCTTTTTGTCCATTTTCTTCACTGCGGGATCCCCAGTGCCTAGAACAGGGCTTGGCACTTAGGTGCCTTTCAATATACACTTACCAAATAAGTGGATCCCCACTTTATAGAGATGGAACAGGGCCACGAGGATCCCAGAGGCAGGTGGGCAGGGCTGGACTCGGCCACAGTGCAGGGTCCTGGGCCATGCCCTGGTTCTTGACCTTCTGCCCACCCACTCCTGGACATGTCCTTTAGCATTTAACATTTGATGAGGAGAGGGGGTGCTCACCCAACCTACATCCTGTTTCCTTACAATTCAAACCTTTCCCGTCTGGCTGACTCACACCTTCCAGCAAAGGGCTGGGTGACCGCACAAACTGGGAGAAGATGCGCAGAGTGTACTTTTCAAGCTCATCTTTTTTTTTTTTTTTGAGACTGAGTCTCGCTCTGTCACCTAGGCTGGAGTGCAGTGGTAGGATCTCGGCTCACTGCAAGCTCCGCCTTCCGAGTTCACGCCATTCTCCTGCCTCAGCCTCCCAAGTAGCTGAGACTATAAGCACCCGCCGCCATGCCCAGCTAATTTTTTGCATTTTTAGTAGAGACGGGGTTTCACTGTGTTAGCCAGGATGGTCTCAATCTCCTGACCTCGTGATCCACCCACCTCGGCCTCCAAAAATGCTAGGATTACAGGCGTGAGCCACCGTGCCCCACCAAAGCTCATCTCTTGATGGGCTCTGACTTCCATAGGCTGAGTGGTGCAGACAGAGGTCCCGCCTGTTGGGAGCCCCCTGCCAGGAGCACATGCAGGCGTGGGAGGGACCATCCCAAAGTTACGGTGTGCTGTGGTCAGGGGCATAGGCCCTGGGGCCAGATTCCCTGGCTTCTAAGCCTGGTCATGCCACTTAGAAGCTCTGTGGTCTTGGGCACTCCACGACACTGCTCTGTGCCTTGCTTTTTGTCTGGAAAAAGGGGAGAACACTAGTATCTGTTTCAAAGGCTGAATGAGTTCATTCACCTAGAGGACTTAGAACAGGGTCAGTGATCATGGAATTCATGATCCAGGAGAACTGGATGCTCACACATGCCAGAGTGAAATGGAACATAGTGTGCCTGGGGTGTTTTTTTCTTTTCTTTTTTTTTTTTTTTTTTTTTTTTTTTGAGATGGAGTTTAACTCTTGTTGTGCAGGTTGGAGTGCAGTGGCGCGATCTCAGCTCACCACAACCTCCGCCTCCTGGGTTCAAGCGATTCTCCTACCTCAGCCTCCCAAGTAACTGGGATTACAGGTGCCCACCACCATGCCTGGCTAATTTTTGTATTTTTAGTAGAGACAGGGCTTCTCCATGTTGGTCAGGCTGGTCTCGAACTCCTGACCTCAGGTGATCTGCCCGTCCCGGCCTTCCAAAGTGCTGGGATTACAGGCGCTGGGGTGCTTTTTTTCAGGTGGGAGAAATGCCACTTGTGTATTAGAGAAGGGAAACTGAGACTGATGAGTCCTGAGCTGCCCCCCAGCTTGACCGTGTGCCGAAAACACTGCTCCATCAGAGTCCCAGTGGCGCTGTCTCATTTTCCTGGGGCCACTCCAGGCCTAACACCCAGCCCACTGTCAGCAGTGGCCTTGGGAGAACCCTGATGCCTGGTCTCCCCAGGCCCCTCTGCACAAGACTTGACGTCATGTTCAAGATGTCCTGGCTGGAGGCGTCCACACCAACACAGCTTGTCTGTGATGAAGGCAGACAACCTGCTCACCTGCCTCCCCGGGTTACAAAGCCTGCTGGTTTTGGCTGGGCATGGTGGCTCATGCCTGTAATCCCAGCACTCTGGGAGGCTGAGGCAGGCGGATCACTTGAGGTCAGGAGTTCAAGACCAGCCTGACCAACGTGGTGAGACCCCGTCTCTACTAAAAATACAACAACAAAAAAATTAGCTGGGTGTGGTGGTGCACTCCCAGCCGCTTTGGAGGCTGAGGCACAACAGTTGCTTGAACCTGGGAGGTGGAGGTTGCAGTGAGCTGAGATCCAAACACTGTACTCCAGCCTGGGCAACAGAGTGAGACTCTGTCTCAGAAACAAAAAACAAAACAAACCCCCCAATCTGCTGGTTTTAAAACTACCTTTTATGTCATCCCACATCAGAAAAACAGGCAGTGTGGCTGGGGAGGGGGCCTGGAGGGCACTGAATCCGTGTCCTGGCTACTGTTTGGGTGAGTAAAGGCAGTACCTGGTGCTTTCTGAAGGCCAAGGCTAAGCTCGGGGTGACCACGGAACTGTATGTCTGTGGCTTGCTGTCCCTTTCCACATGCGGGTACACACAAACACACACGTCCAACAGGGCCCCGAGTGTGCCCCGACCTCGGCATTCTCAATCCTCCATAATTGTTGGAACTGTCTGCTCCCCCACCAGCCTGTGGCTCCCCCTGTGACCAGAGGCTGTGTCCACCCTCTTCCCCATGGACACTAAGGCCAGGACCAGCCCGGAAAGGTGCTAGTTAATGTCTGTTCTGATGAATGAGCAAATTCTCTGGGCTCTCTGTAGCCAGCCTTCAGTTGGGGGTCCAGTCTTGGGGCTGGAAGTCAGACACCCAGCAGGATGCCAGCTTATTCCAAGTCATTTGGCGCTGAGAAGCCCCCAGAGCAGCCCTGAGCCTCAGTTTCCTCATCTGTAAAATGAGGGAGACAGCAGTACCCATGGGGCTGTGGGGAGGATTGGATAATGGAGCGATGGATTCAATTTATCATTGAATCCCCAGGACCTTGAATTTAGCTCTCAAAGAAGGCTGGTTACCGTCTTTAAGACACAATCCCCAGCCCGAGAACCTGTTCAAGATGTGCCCGGATGGATGCGGCGTCTTCTGATTTCAGCCCCACATTTCTCCTGTCCCTACTCTGGGTTGACCGCTGTCTCTGACGGAAAGGAATCTTTTGAAGGCGGAGAAGCTGTCCTCTCCTGGAGCTGGGCTGCAGCAGACGCCATGAGTGGGAGTATGCAGCTGCTTCTGGGAACCGATCACCTCTTAACGGCTAGGGACAGTGGCACCAAGACGGCGCTGCACCAGGAAAATAAAGGATTCGGTATGATTGGTTCTCTGCAAATCCCCCCATCAGCTCCTGCCGAAAACCCAACGCTCCTTCCAGTGCGTGAGGGAAGGGGAAGTTCTCTCAGCCACCAGCAGCCTGCAGCTGGGGGCTGGAGGGAGATATCCAGTTTCCAGAGCCTTCCATTGCTTTCTCCAATGGGCAGGAGCACATGCCTGTATTTAAGACATTAGGCAAAGACTGACCCAGCCAGCTGAGGGGTACAGCACCAGGTGGAGAGCACAGACCCAGAGTCAGTCCACCTGGTTCTAACCCTGGCTCAACCATGAGCTGTGGGGTCTTGAGCAAGTGACGGGCCCTCTCTGGGCTCCTGCTTCCTCATGGGAGACAAGGATGGCAATAATGGTACCCATCTTGTGGGATGGTGTGAGGGTTGAATGAGTTAACCCATGGGTAGGGCAATGATGACAATCACATGTCAGGGTAGTGGATGAACCAAGACTCCAACGGGGGAGGTGGAGGGAAGGAGGAAAGCAACCCTCATCCAATGCCCATGGTGTGCAGGGGGCTTTCTACCTCTCATTTCAGTCTCCTGACTTCACCCTACAGATGGGGACGTGGCTCAGGGAGGCACAGTGCTTGCCTGAGTCACACAGCTGGGAGGCGACACACCCAGGTACGCTCAGTTAATCCTCGGAGATGGGTGTTCCTCTCATCCCTGTTTTTACAGAGGAGGAAACTGAGGCACAGAACAGCCAGGTAACCACCTTGAGGTCACAGAGCTCGTAAGCAGTAGAGCCGGATTTTCACTCGGCACTCTGGCTGGTTCCCATGAAACTGTCCACAATTCAGACTTCCAGCTGGTTCTGGTGAGATTCAGCCCGTAGCTCGCAGGAAGGGCTCAGAACAGGGCCGGGTGTCACCCTCGACTCTCAGAGTCCCGAGCTCTCAGGGTGCTCTCTTGCCTGGACCATGGCCCGGGAGTCTCACCCCTTCTGGAGCACTCTACCCAGACAACTCATCTCTCCTGGGATCCCCAGTCGGACCCCACAGCTGCAGAGAGAGGCACTGGCTCTCAGCCGGGATGGAGAAGAGACCCGGAGGGCTCTCACGTTCCTGATGCCAACCAAAACACTAGGGTGGGTATCAGACATCCCTGAAAGGGTGCAGCCCTTTCCTCAGCCCTGCCTGGGGCCGACAGCTGCCTCCTTGTACCCTGAGGAAGCCTACCAGCCCCTGGTCCCTCATCACACTGCAGGGGTTTCTGAAGCATTCCCTTGGGCTACATATGCCCTGTGCTAGGGCTTAGAGCCTGCTGCCTGTGAGGGGACCCCCGCTCCCCAGGCTGTTTGGCGGCCCCTCCAGTGAGCAAGCAGGCGACCACGGCCACCTTGTTGCCTGTGGCTCTGCTGTCAGGCTTTCCAATTCTGGTCACATCATGCCCACACCTGCCCGCTGCCCGCTGCTGCCACTCTCCTTCCCCAGACCCAGTTTGGGGTGAAAGCCTTGCTTATTAGTCAATCTGGATCTCACTTACTGTGAATTACCAGGCCTCATTGATATTCATGAGTGGTCACATCTGAAACCTCAGTCAGCTGCCACGTGACTCCCTGCCTCGGGGAGGAGGCCGGTCTGAGGACAGGGGCACCTGCGCAGCCCTGACCCAAGGCGTCGGCCCCCAGATGGGGACAGTTCAGTGTCCTGGGAGCAGCCCCCCGCTGATGGTGTTCCATCCTGGGACTGGAGGCGCCAGCGGGCTTTCCAGTGGGGCGGGTGATGGAGAAGAGGGGCTGGGGGCTGGATTTGGAGGGGAGCCGGCAGCCACGCACTCAGTTCCCGCTGCTGCACCTTTGCACAGGCTGCTCCTCCCTCCTGAACCTCCTTTTCCCTTTGCTCAGCTGCCTCCTACTCTCCCTTGGCTGGAAAATCACTTCCTAGAGAAACCTGCTCATTGTCCGTCTGAAGGAGGCCCCCAGCATCCTTCTCTCGTGGCACCCTGCACCGCCCCTGCATACACATTACACAGGTGTCACTGGTTGTCATTTTGGGTCTGGATGTGTGGGGATGACTTCCATGGGGGACCTAGATGTGGATCCTTGGCTTACCAACCGGTGCCTGGCACTGGGCAGCATTTAGCAAAACTCGGTGGAATAAATGGTTTACGTGTTTCCTGCAAACCAGGCACTCTGCGGTGGCTCAACACTCATCTCCTGGGTCTTCCTAACACCCCTGGGAAGGAATAGACACATTATCCCTGTTTTCAGATGAGGAAGCAGATGCAGAGATGCGGGAATCGGGAAGGAGAATCCTGGTTGGGGTGATTTTCCAGCCTGTGATTCCAGATTAAAGGGAGAAGCTTGACCTCTCACTCCTAAGGAACTGGGTTTCCTGGGTTTCTTTCTCTTTTTTTTTTTTTTTTGAGACAAGAATCTCACTGTGTCGCCTAGGCTGGAGTGCAGTGGTACGATCTCAGTCACTCAACCTCCGCCTCCTGGGTTCAAGTGATTCTCCTGCCTCAGCCTCCCAAGTAGCTGAGACTATAGGCACCCACCACCATGCCTGGCTAATTTTTGTATTTTTAGTAGAGACAGGGTTTAACCATGTTGGCCAGGCTGGTCTTGAACTCCCGACCTCAGGTGATCCGCCCACCTCAGCCTCTTAAAGTGCTAGAGTTACAGGTGTGAGCCACCGTGACTGGCCAGGGCCTGGGTTTCTTGGAAGCACTGGCATCTCATCTTGGGGGGGTCAATGGCTTCTGCCCCAGAAGTCAGGACTCTCAGGCAAGATGCAATCAAAGTAAAAACACAGCAGTCAACTCAGAAAACACAAACGCTGACTGCACCCCTTCCCATCCACCATCCCGCCTCATTTTGAAAACTGCTTTACTGAGTCTGCTGGGTGGACGGCAAGGAGAGAGGTATGAGTACACTATTCTTTTTTTTTTTTTTTTAAATTATACTTTAAGTTCTAGGGTACATGTGCACAACGTGCAGGTTTGTTACATATGTACACATGTGCCATGTTGGCGTGCTGTACCCAGAGTACAATATCCTAAGTAGATCACCTACCTAACCAGAGAGAAGAGAGACTGAAGAATCGGACTGTTTTTAAGACACCAGGAAGTTAAAAATCTGGGCTTCTCTGGGCAGGAACAAGGACGAGCTGGTTTTTCATCTCCCCCCAGAAACGAGGCCGCCCCAGCTGGGTGGTGAGGCAGGGTGGGGCCGCTCGCCCCTGATTCAGGGCTCCACAGTGAGGGCAGGGAGGCCTAGGGAATTGGAGAGGAAGCAGAATGCAGAGAAATGAGGCTAAATCCAAAACTCAGATTTCTAAATTCAAAGGTTTCCCAGGGAAAATGGGGTTTGAAATGACTGAGTCTTGGGAATCAGAATGAACTAGATCTGGCTGTTGAAGAGCCCTGGGGGCACTTTTTAAACCGGGGATGGGCACCATTTCCAATCCACACCGCGGCCAATCTGAACAGGCCGGGAGAGTGAACGAACGTGTGGGTACGTGCAAGGTCTGCTACAGAGGAGGTGGGTGGGGGGAAGGAAAGGGGTCCGGTTTGCCATCTGCCCTGGCAGGGAAGGAGGGATTGGCTTTGAGCTGGCTGGGCTGGCTTCCCTTCCTTAAAGATGATTGGGACTGGAGGCTGCCTGGTCCGAGGGAACCTGTCAGTGACCTCTGGGTGGTCCTGGGATCCACCTGGCTGTGACAATCAAGCCGGTTGGACCACAGTGACGAGCAAGACAAAGAGCACAGACCCTCCTGGCAGGAGGGAGTTAATTCGCTGGCCCACTCACACCTGGGGCTTGGGGAGTGCCATCTGGGTCCCTTGGCAGCACAAATGCTCCTGAAGTTGCAAGACAACTATGGGTGAGGCTGAGCTCACCTGCTGGCCAGAACTTTCCTGGTTTTGGCAATAAGTCTCTGAATGCCCCGTTTCTCAAGGGGTCAGACTAGGGGCTACCTGCATTCTAGCAAACACTTAGCGGGTGCCTCTCGCTTGTGGATGCTGCTGTGAATAAGGCATGGTTTCTGTCCTCAAATTGCTGGCAGCAGGGTGGCAGGGCACACAGACTCTATAGTACAGTGAGGGAACTACCCTACAGCTGTGGCAAGCCGTACAGAGGACCAGAGGGAGAGCACCTGTCTTGGGTAGTCAGTGGACTGCTCAGAGGAAGTGATGTCTAGACCTCAAGGATGAGCAGGTGGTAACTCGGGGAGTGGGGTGAGGGAAAGGGGAGCGGGAGGCTGTCCCACTAATCTAGGCAGCACATGGGGGCTGGCACAAAGATGGTCCCCAAGGAAGATGACGGATGCAAGATATATTTAAGAGGTATGTAGGAGACTGACTATATTCATGGTCCCAGTTTTTTGTCCCTTTCCAGCCCATATCCATGCCTTCTGATAGACCCCTCCCTTGCTGACTCGAAGCTCCACCATGTGACTTGCTTTGACCAATGGGGCAAGTAGCAAACTTGGCACAAGAGGCTTTGAATAAACTCTTCTTCTCTGGCTCCTCTGCCTCACCCATGAAAAGATGCCTAGGCTGGCCAGTTGGAGGATGAAAGAGCACTGAGTCAGTTCAGCCTGAGGCCAGGCCAGACAAAGAGACAGCTCTGAGATATGGAAGAGCCCAGCCAAGATCTGCAAAGCCACTTAATTAACCTGTGGCTGAAGGCAGAGGCATGAATGACCAAGCTGGACAAAGACTACCTACCTCAACTACAGACTCCTGAGGTAAATAAGCATGTAATGTTTTAAGTCACTGAGTCTTGTGATTGTTCATTAAACAGCAATAGATAACTAATACAAGATGGAACTGGCAGAACTTGTGTATGTAGCAGATATTTAAGGCTATGACTTTTCCTCTAGGCATAGCTTTAGCTGTCATCAGAACCATGAGTATTTCTATTACTGCTGGTTTTAGAATATATTATGCAATTTCAGTGTTTATTTTTGACTCAAGTTCTTTGAGAGTTTTAATTTATAAGAGCTTTTCTTTCTCCTGTTTTGATACAAATTTCTACTTTTATTGCATGTAGTCAAAGGATGTAATCACTATTATTTCCTCTTTCTGGAATGTATTGAGGTTTTCTTTGGTAGCCTTATATATGGTGCTCTTTTATACATGTTCCCATGATTGTTTGAAAGGAGGTACATTACATTCTATGTTTACAGCAAAGAATCTGATACCTGAAGGCAGAAAATATACATGTACACTTCATAACAGTGGATCCCAAACTGGGATACAGACAAATTGCAGGGATGGGGTGTATTTGCATTCTCACACTGATATAAAGAAATACCTGAGACTGGGTAATTCCGAAAGAAAAGAGGTTTTAATTGGTTCATGGTTCCATGGGCTATACAGGAAGCATAGCAACTTCTGCTCCTGGGGAGGCCTCAAGAAACTTACAACCATGGCAAAAGGTAAAGGGTAGGCAGGCACATCTTACATGGCCAGAGCAGGAGGAAGAGAGAGGCGGAAGGTGCTACATGCTTTTTTTTTTTTTTTTTTTGAGATGGAGTCTCACTCGGTTGCCCAGGCCGGAGTGCAGTGGTGCGATCTTGGTTCACTGCAACCTCCTCCTCCCTGGTTCAAGCAATTCTCCTGCCTCAGCCCCCCGAGAAGCTGGGACTACAGGCGTGCACCACCATGCCCAGTTAATTTTTGTATTTTCAGTAGAGATGGGGTTTCACCTTGTTGGCCAGGATGGTCTTGATCTCTTGACCTCGTGATCTGCCCACCTTGGTTTCCCAAAGTGCTGGGATTACAGGCAAGAGCCATCACGTACTTTTAAACAACCAGATCTCAGGAGAACTCACTTAGTATCACGAGAACAGCACCCAGGGGGATGGTGTTAAAGCATTCGTGAGAAACCACTCCCATGATTCAATCACCTCCTACCAGGCCCCACCTCCAACACTGGGGATTACTATTTGACATGAGATTGGGGGGACATAAATCCAAACCATATCATGGAGGCAGGGGAGAAGGTGCCTGGTTCAATACAGAGTCTTAAGACTCAACCTCATTAGTATTAATTCATTTGGTACAAGGAGGGCCTGGTAATTGGGATTTCACCCCCTCCATCCCAACCATAGCCAGGTTCCTATGTAGAAAGTCACTGACTGTTCTTTGAATAACTTTATTCTTTATCTTTGATTGTTTATTGCTTTCTTGTAGACAGAGAAAGGGCCCTTAAAGTCTCTTGACTAATCCCACTAATAGCCTTGCAAATTTGGGCAAGGCGTGCCATCTCTCTGCACTGGTTTCACTTGTCAAATGGGGACAACAACCCCATCAATTCTGGCTGTCATGAGAACTCCCTGGCTTATAGTGCCTGGCCCAGAGTAAGGCTCAGTAATTGTGACCACTGCTGCAATTATGGCCTGGGATTCCCGTGTCCCTTCTTTAGGTTCCGATGCCGGAACTGGCTTTCAGGCCTCTGCTTAAAAGACAATGGCCTTCTGTCTCTTGCAATTAGTTAGCATTTACAGTTGAAATGCGGCTCAGCACCCACCCATGTAGTCAGTCTTCAGCAAACCAGACATGTTTCTAGGTTTTATATACAGATGATATAAGCTCACTCATTAAGCAAATATTCTTTAGCTCAGACTAAGTGTCCTGTGCTGTGCGGCTGCAAGTCATGGTCCTGCCTGAAGGTAGCCTTGCCCTCAGCTGAACCCTGTCCCCGAGTTGCCTTCTCTACCTATTTCCATTCCCCGCAACTCACTCCAGGCCCCCTGGAGTGGTACCTGCCCCACCCTCAGGAACATGCTTTGAAGTTATGTTTTCATAGCTCCGGAGTACACAAGCTGAAATCCAGATGTGAGCAGGGCTGTGCTTCCTCAGAAGCTCTAGGGGAGGATCCTTCCTTGGCCCTTCCAGCTTCTGGTGGCTCCTGGCATTCCTGGCCTTGGCTGCCTCGCTCTAGCCTCTGCCTTCTGCACCCATCATCGGAACCTACCCACTCTGCTACAACCACGGCTTCAAAGTCAGCCAGGGAGAGAACAGGTCGGGCTTCGTGGGGTGAGGGTGTTATTTCTGCAGAGAGGTGGTGGAGGGAAGGTCCACTAGAGGAATGCCTTCCCTGGGAGTGTGCGCTGCAGGGGCGTGTCCCTGAGTGTCAGGGTGTGGAGGGAGAGGAGGTGGCAGCTTCACAGGCAGCTGGGCATGGCTGCTCTCCTGCTCTTGGACCTTCAGGGGCTCTCTGCTGCCCTCAGGGTAAGTCTGCCTCTCAGGGTAGCCACTACTCACCTCCTGGGACACAGTTTAGAAACCATGTCTTTTGGGAAGCCCTCCCCACCCTTCCTTTGGACACTTGCCCCACTTCTCCCTTGGCACCATGACCACCTGTTACTTGGCCATCTCCCCAACAGACTGTGAACTTTCACAGCAGCAGTGAGCCTACTGTGTTGTATGTTTGCTTGTTTTCGAGACAGAGTCTCGCTCTGTCGCCCAGGCTGTAGTGCAGTGGTGCCATCTCAGCTCAATGCAACCTCCACCTCCCGGGTTCAAGTGATTCTCGTGCCTCCTAAGTAGCTGGGACTACAGGCACCCGCCTGCACGACCGGCTAATTTTTTGTATTTTTAGTAGAGACGGGGTTTTGCCATGTTGGCTAGGCTGGTCTTGAACTCCTGACCTCAAGTGATCTGCCCGCCTCGACCTCCCAAAGTGCTGAGATTAGAGGCATGAGCCACAGCGTCCAGCTAAGTTTTTTATTTTAGTAGAGTTGGGGTTTCACCATGTTGGCCAAGCTGGTCTCAAACTCCTGACCTCAAGTGATCCGCCTGCCTCAGCCTCCCAAAGTGCTGGGATTACAGGCGTGAGCCACCCAGCCTGGCCGATCCTGCTGTGTTGAAAGCTGGACCCCTGGTCGCCAGTTCAGGGATGGCCAATAGGAGGTGCTCATTAAATGCTTGTAGAGCAAGAAAAACTCAGATGGTCTGCAGAGGGTTGAATGGTGACCTCCCCCAAAATATATGTCCACCTGCAACCTGTAAATATGACCTTATTTGGGAAAAAAGGGTCTTTGTACATATAACTAATGATCTTGAGATGAGATTATGGGTGAGCCCTAAATTCAATGCCAATTGTCCTTAGAAGAGAAAGGTAGGCTGGGCATGGTGGCTCACATCTGTCATCCCAACACTTTGGGAGGCTGAGGCAGGTGGATCACCTGAGGTCAGGAGTTCAAGATTAGCCTGGCCAATCAAGATACCTCGTCTCTACTAAAAATACAAAAATTAGTTGGGTGTGATGGCGGGCGCCTGTAATCCCAGCTACTCGGGAGGCAGAGGTTTCAGTGAGCCGAGATCGTGCCATTGCACTCCAGCGTGGGTGATGGAGCAAGACTCTGTCTCAGAAATAAGTCGAGCAAGGATCCTCCCCTAGAGCCTCGGGAGGCAGCACAGCCCTTCTCACACCTGGATTTCAGACCTGTGGACTCTGGAACTGTGAAAGTATAACTTTCTGTTGCTTTAAGCCCCCCAGTTTGAGGTATTTTGTTACAGCAGTCACAGGAAATTAACCAACTGCCCTATCAGTGAAAGCCTTTCTGAAGATCTGCGGAAAAGAAGGACGTTAGGGAAAAGACAGCCTCTGCGTAGGCAACACCCCGAGGGTGCACTTGGCCAGACAGGAGTGAATCTACACATGGGGAAAACTTGATGCCTTATTCCCCCAGCCCCCCAAATTGGCATTTTGTCTTAATGTGTAAGCAACAAGATCCACACGTTACTTTAGAGTTTTTCACTGACAACCAGCACTAGTGTCTAAGGCAGTGGGTTAAGAAAAGTGGGTTAACTTTTCTTGGTTTAAGAATGTGATGAGGCCAGGCACAATGGCTCACACCTGTAATCCCAGAACTTTGGGAAGCCACGGCAGGAGGATTACTTGAGCCCAGGAGTTTGAGGCTAGCCTGGGCAACACAGGGAGACCCCTTCCTTACAAAAAACTAAAAAATTAGCTGAGCATGGTGGTGCATGCCTGTAGTCCCAGCTATTCAGAAGGCTGAGGCAAGAGGATGACTTGAGCCTGGGAGGTTGAGGCTGCAGTGAGCCATGATCACACCACCGCACTCCAGCCTGGGTGACGGAGCAAGATCCTGTCTCAAAAAAAAAAAAAAAATGTTGAACACATTAGATTCATGAGTCTTTTTTTTTTTAAATATACTTTTTATAATATAAAGTTCTGGGGTACATCTGAAGAACGTGCAGGTTTGTCACATAGGTATACACATGCCATGGTGGTTTGCTGCACCTATCAACCCATCACCTACATTAGGTATTTCTCCTAATGCTATCCCTTCCCTAGCCCCCCACCCCCCGACAGGCCTGGTGTGTGACATTCCCCTCCCTGTGTCCATGCCTTCTCATTGTTCAACTCCCACTTATGAATGAGAACATGTGGTGTTTGGTTTTCTGTTCCTGTGGTAGTTTGCTGAGAATGATAGTTTCCAGCTTCATCCATGTCCCTGCAAAGAACAAGAACTCATCCTTTTTTACGGCTGTGATTCATGAGTCTTTAAACAATGCTTACATGGGGTTCAGTTCCAACGTCAGCTCAAAAGGTCGAAATCAAGGACAGTCAAATTGACCTTGAAAATGCCCTGGGAAGGCCCCAGGCAGCACCCAACGATCTGTGGCTGAGGCTGCTGGCTGCCTCCAGCATTTGTTTTCCTGCTTCCTGTAGAACGAGGGGCTGCATGTTTTGGGGGGCATACGGCTGCCCAGGAGAAAGACCATTTCCCAGCATTTCTTGCAGCTAGGCTTAACCAGGTGACCATATTCTGGTCAAAGTGAATGCCCAGGCTGTGTCCTTGAAGGGTAGGGCAAGCGCTCTTCTTCCTCCCCACTCTCAGTGGCTGGATGGTGGCAGCACAGTGGGGTGCTGTCTGGGCCATGGAGGCATGTCAGAGCGACAGTTCAGAGGGCTGGGCCCCTGCTGCTGTCAGACCAGGCCTGCTCACCTTCCAACTGTCACGTGACAGAAATCCGCCTCCATCTCATTCAAGCTCACTAATGTCTGGGTCTGTCACAGGAACCAACACATTCCCTGACCTATATATACTGTTGCTCTGGGAGGCGAACACAGCAGGCTGTCCCCCAGCACTGGGGTGGGTGCTGTTCTTTGGTTGAGCACTGGGTGAAGTTGTGACTTGTGTTCAGGGTCCACAAAATACCTCGCAGCTCACAAGGACTGCAGTGAGATGCGTACACTATGAGGGCTGGGCAACTGAGCCCAGGAATATAAAATCCTGGGAGGTGGAGGGGTTAAGGGCGCTGGACTCCACTCCTTCAGCCTCACATCTCAGCACCTCTGGGGAATGCAGTCTGAGAACGGTTCACGGGATGCGGTGTTTCCTGCCACGTTTCCAGCTTCCTGTCCTCCTCTTCCACGAAGCCAGAGGGGAAGGAGAGGAGGCTCTTCGTGGAGCCACAGCCTGGGAAAGGAGACTGCCTTCTTTCTGGAACATTGGCCACGGGCTGCTCCCCTCCTTTCCTGGAGCCTCAGTTTCCTCATCTGTGCCACAGCAGTGACAGCCCCTGCCTAGTGACTCAGCTCCCACCTGCGAAAGTGCTTTGTAAACTGCAGGTGTGCAAGGTGGCAGCGACGTTATCACCTGGAATCTTCCTGGGGACCAGGAGAAGGGAGGGCTCCTGACAGTCTCCAGGAAAGGCAGGAGCAGCTGCTATGCAGAACTCTGCACAACAAAATGTCTGCTGTTGGCCTAAGCCCAAGGATGGGACGTGGTGGCCCCCGTGGACCGCTTCCATGAAATCTGCAATTACGGGGAAGTGGGCTTATTAAGGAAGCTGGAGGGGAACGCAGCCCTGGCTTCTAGCAATGCTATAATTAGATTGCAGGGCCCCTTTTACTTTGCTGCCGATCCAGAAGGCCTTGGCCTGGGGCTTGTGTTGAAATACCCCGGCCTCCTGGGTGGCGGGTGATAGCCCAAGCCTGTCGGGGTGCAGGAGGGCACTGCCTTTATGTTGGGGGGATGGGGTAACAACAGCTGAGGCTTGTGTAGTGCTCATGTGGGGCTGGCACCATTCTCAGCTCTCACTTAATCCTGGCATCTGCAGGAGTCTGTCCTGTTCACGGTTCAAAGGTGAGAACACCAGGCACAGAGAGGTTAAGCAGGTTGCTCAAGGTCACATTGTGGCTAAGTGGCAAAGTAGTTAAGAAGGGACATGAGCTGGGCGTGGTGACTCAAGCCTGTAATCCCAGCACTTTGGGAGGCCGAGATGGGTGGATCACGAGGTCAGGAGATCGAGACCATCCTGGCCAACACGGTGAAACTCCGTCTCTACTAAAAAATACAAAAAACTAGCCGGGCAAGGTGGCGGGCGCCTGTAGTCCCAGCTACTCGGAAGGCTGAGGCAGGAGAATGGCGTAAACCCGGGAGGCGGAGCTTGCAGTGAGCTGAGATCTGGCCACTGCACTCCAGCCTGGGCGATAGAGTGAGACTCCATCTCAAAAAAAAAAAAAAAAAAAAAAAGGACATGAATGATTGAAATCAGGGGTTGCCAAACCACAGTTTTTTTTTTTTTTTTTTTTTTTTTTTACTGCTACTGTTGCCTGGTCTTGTCAATAAAGTTTTACTCAGCATATGTGCTACTGACAATATGCAAACTAATGGGCATGGCTGTATTCCAATAAAAATTTACAAAACCAGGCAATAGCAGCAAAAAAAAAAAAAAAAAAAAAAAAAAGAGGGCCATGGTTTGCCCACCCCTGATTTCAATCATTCACGTCCCTTTTTTACTACTTTGCCTTATGAAAGTCCTGTTTTTAATACTTGTCTTTATACAAATTCACTGGTAATCCTTACAGCTTAGCAAGGCCATTGGTTTGATGACCTAAACAAATACAGGTTTGTATTTGTGGCATACATGTAAAAATAAACTTGTGAGTTAAAAATCAAAAAGAAAAGCGTACAGTCCACCTATACCATCTCCTGAAGCACAGAGGTCCATGCTCTGTGATTTGGGAGACATTTTTTAGTTCAGTGTTATTTTTTTTTGAGATGGAGTCTCACTCTATCACCCAGGCTGGGATGCAGTGGCGTGATCTTGGCTCACTGCAACCTCCACTTCCTGGGTTCAAGCGATTCTCCTGCCTCAGCTCCCTGAGTAGCTGGGACTACAGGCATGTGCCACCATGCCCAGCTAACTTTTTGTATTTTTAGTAGAGACAGGGTTTCACCATGTTAGCCAGGATGGTCTTGATCTCCTGACTTTGTGATGCACCCACCTCAGCCTCCCAAAGTGCTGGGATTATAGGCATGAGCCACCGCGCCAGGCCTAGGTCAGTGTTTTTCAAATCGCTGAGGTGTTGGGCGGCAAGAGGAGTCTGGGTGGGGAAGGTCAGGCCCTGCACCCTGACTTGGAACAAAGCAATTCTTGCTTAATCTGTTTAAGACATTTGTTTGGGAAATGGGTTCTGGGGCCAAAGGAGTTTGGAACCATCTAGAAGTGGCTTCAAAATGACCTTGAGGCCAGTGCAGTGGCTCATGCCTGTAATCCCAGCACTTTGGGAGGACGAGGTGGGAGGATTACCTGAGGTTAGGAGTTCGTGACCAGTCTGGCCAACATGGCAAAACCTCACCTCTACCAAAAATACAAAACTTAGCCAGGCATGGTGGTGCATGCCTGTAATCTCAGCTACTTGGGAGGCTGAAGTGGGAGGATTGCTTGAACCCAGAGAGGCAGGGGCTGCAGTGAGCTGAGATCACACCACTGCACTCCAGCCTGGGTGACAGAGTGAGACTCCGTCTCAAAAAAAAAAAAAAAAATTAACTTGAAATTTTGGAGCTATGAGATTTCCCAGGTCTGTCTACACGGGGCTGTTAGTTCCCATGCTGACTCTTACATTTCTTTTTTTTCCCCTTTTTTTTTTTTTCTGGGAGACAGCATCTCACTCCATTGCCCAGACTGGAATGCAGTGGTGTGACCACGGCTCACTTTAGCCTCGACCTCCTGGGCTCAAGTGATCCTCCCACCTCAGCCTCCTGAGTAGATGGGACCACAGGCCCACATCACCACAGTGGACTAATTTTAAAAGTTATTTGTAGAGATGGGGTCTCCCTATGTTGCCCAGGCTGGTCTCGAACTCCTGGCCTCAAAGCCGTCTTCCCACCACAGCCTCCCAAAGTGCTGGGATTACAGGAGTGAAGCACCGAGAATGGCCCCTCTTAGATTTCTTAACCAAAGGAGAATTTCCCATTATACCTCGGTCCAACCCTCTCTCCTCAACCTGAGACACAAATCCTCCAGTGTGTTCTCTACCTCTTAGCAGTCAACAGCTTACCAAGTTTAAAGCCAGTTCCTACTTCCCTCTGAGCCGGCTCTTCCTGCAGTGGTCTCAGCGCACACTAGCTTTCTTCTTCCCACTGCTTGGGCTACAGCCAGGGCGCTAGCCTTGGTTGTGCACAGCCCACAGCCAAACCTTTAGGCCACTGGCTGCATCTTCAATCTGTCTACAGGCTTGGGCCACCTCACCCCTCCACTGCCACCTCCCTGCTCTGAGTCACCCCCTCCCTGCTCTCCTGGCCACGGCAATGGCTTCTGAACACCTGTCCCTCCTTCGGTCCTTGTCCTTCTGCTACTGATCCTCAACATGGTGGCAGACTGGGCTGGCTCTGCTCCCCTCCACAGGCCCAGACGTGACACCCAAGCCTGAGCTGGGTTGGCGGCCCCCTGCCCACTCTCCCTGGCTTTTTCTGTGGCCTGGGCTGTCCCCCTCGCTCTCCCTTGAGCACACAGAGCTGTCCCCTTCCTCCCGGCTCTGCTCACATGCCACCTCCTCAGGGAGCCCTTCCTTGACCCTGCCAGACATCCCCAGAGAGAACGGAGCCTCAGCAGTGCCAGGGAAGCAATCCTCTGTCCACGCGTGTCTGGGTCTCCCCACATTTGACTACCAGGTCCTCGAGGCCAGGGACTCTTATCTGCTGTGTCCACTCCTGCATTCCCAGCATCATGGCCATGCCTGGTGCACAAAAGCTCAACACACATTTGCTGGGCGTTTCAGGTTGGAACCTCTCCCTTAGGCTCCTGGTCTGTATGAGCCCTGGAGGATGAAGACAAGGACTCAGTCCTCGGAAGCGAACTGTCCTGAAGGTGGTCTCAGGGCTGCCCCCATCACCCCACTCTCTACCCTGAAAACCTATGATGCCTGGGCAATGCCTGGCACTGTCTGTCCACAGCCATAATGAGCTGCCACGCATGCCCACTGGCCCGGCATTGATAGCATTTGATATTTAAAAACAAAACGAAAAACACACTGGGGGTTCCATGGCAAGCAGGAGCTGAACAGGAGAACCTCATCAGGGGTGAGGAGAGACAGCCCTTCACCCACGCTGCCTTCAGGACAGGGCTCGAGTCGGCACACATTGGGCCTCCCTCGCTGTAAAGAGGAGACAGCAGTCCAGGCCCCGCGGCAGGAGCGAGACGCAGGGTGTGCCTCTAAAGCCCGGCATAGGGCCGAGTCCCCTGCATGTGGGAACTGCCATCACTGCTCTGGGAGGTAGGGGCTTGGGCTTGTGCAGGAGCGAGCTAAGCGTGAGCCTGGTGGCAGCCCTCTGTGCAGTGCCGTCTTGGGAATGTCACCCACCTCTCCATTTCTACATCTCCCGTCAACTTCCCTCTCACAGTTGCTAGAAGGACAAAGTGGGGCCACCGATTTCCTTCAATGAGTATTTACTAAGCATCTACTCCACGATGCAGCACGCACAAAACAGGCATGGACCCTGCTCTCCTGGGGCTTCCAGTCCAGAGAGAGAGGTCAGACATGAAATAAAAACACAGAAACTGTTCACAGCCGTAAGGAGCTACGGAGGCGTTCGGTGTGATGAGCGCATCCAACAAGGGGCCTGGGCTTGTCTAGGATGGGGCTTAGGGAAAGTCATCCAGGCAAGGTGCCTATTTCAATGGCCTAGGCAGCATGGGTGAATAGATTATTATTAGGAAAGTATTCTATTAATCTTTTATTATTAAGATGGCTGAAAAAAATGATGACATATTATTAGTGAAGCTCAGCGGAAGAGAAGCGGGTGGAAAGCTCCAACCCAAGAGGCCGCTCTCACAGGATGGGAGGATGGGTTACATTTTGCAAGGTGTACCAAAGGGTTAAAGTCATTTTCATTAAAATTTAAATTTCAGCAGGCGCTCACTCTCCCTTCCCCGTCCTTTGAACGTTTGACTGGCAACCATTTCATATTTCAATCTCGGCAGAACAAATTGAATTAGATGTTGAAACCAAGCTCGGCTCTGTTCACCAAAGCCTGCATGCTCCGCTCACACTAATCCTTTCCTAGACGCTGCGGAGCACAGACGGGCGCTGCGAGAGACGGCCCTGCACAAAAGACAAAAAAGACCAAGGCGGCAGGAAAAGGAGAGGAGGAAAAACAAGCGGCCAGAGGCCGCTGGAAATTGTCTTCCACCTGATGCACGGGGCTTAAAGCCTAGGAGACAGCCTGTGTCCACCCAGCAGGGAAGGCCCGTGTGGAGGCACACAGGGCGACCCGAGTTTCTGTCTTATGTCTGGGGCACCCAGCACAGTGCCTCGCACACAGCAGATGCCCAGCAGGTGTCTGATGGATGAATGAATGAATGAGGGAGGAGACTCACTCTATCAGCCTGTGCCTGTGGCCTGTACCCGTTCTTCCCCTCTGCAGAGTGGGCCCGGCTATTCTCACCCTCACAACTTCCTGAGAAGTGACAGCATGCTGAGCTCAGTGGCCTCATGGCTCTCCAGCCCCCGTGCCCAGTGCAAACCGGCGGAGGATGCCCCCTCAAGTTTCTGGGGAGGAAACAGGCAGACCTCCGGGCCTGGCTTGGGATCCCACTGGCACCCCAGGATCACCCCATGTTTGCTGGCTCTTTCTTTAAACTGTGTAAGTCTGTGGAATGACCTAGAGGTGCTGACCCAGGGTCCCCAGAGTCTGGTTTTCAGAAGAGACAGTTCTGCTACTGTGGCCACGGAGTCCTCACCCACGTGACACTCCCAGTTGAAAGGATTAGGAACAGGCTGGGCGTGGTGGCTCACACCTGTAATCCCAGCACTTTGGGAGGCCGAGGTGGGTGGATCACTTGAGGTTGGGAGTTCGAGACCAGTCTGGCCCACATGGTGAAACCTTGTCTCCACTAAATTAGCCAGGCGTGGCGGCTCACATCTATAGTCCCCACACTTTGGGAGGCCGAGGCAGGTGGATCACTTGAGGTCAGGAATTCGAGACCAGCCTGGTCTACATGGTGAAACCCCGTCTCTACAAAAAATACAAACAATTAGCTGGGTGTGGTAGTGCACAGCTGTAATCCCAGCTACTTGGGAGGCTGAGGCGGGAGAATTGCTTGAACCAGGGAGGTGAGCCCAGATCATGCTACTGCACTCCAGCCTGGGGAACAGAGCGAGACTTTGTCTCAAAAAAAAAAAAAAAAAAAAAAAAAAGAAAGGGTTAGGAACAGACACACAGACATAGCAACAGACAGGCAGCTGCTCCTGGTGGGGTGTTCAGCTGTTTCCCAACAACCACTGGCCCATCTGGGCTTGAACTTTGGTTCTGTGCAGGAATAGCCAGGTGCACAATGTGCTGGTTTGCCTACTGGGGCCAGTGGGCAGGGGGGCACCTCCTACAGGCTCCTTCCTGGATCACAGCCTCCTCCCCAACATGGCGCAGTGCTCTGTGAGTCCCTATCCTGCCCCAGCCTCTGGACGTGGGCCCAGCTGGCCTGACATCTGCTGGGTGCAGCCCAACAAGCTTGCCTTGTTTTGAAGTTATTTTCACAATAATGATGGCAACTACCATTACTAAGCACTCACCAGGCATGACACAGTCTGCTAACTACTTTCCATTCATGACCTTCTGTTTCTGTCTTAACCAATTCAATGAGGCAGGAATTCCTGGACCCATTTGAAAGACATGGAACGCAAGGTCTGGAGACACTGAGAGCCTAGAGATTCTAACGCAGGCCTTTGGAGTCAGGGCCTGTGCGTTCCACTCTCCTCCTTCCGTCACCACTGTCTCTCACGCCTGTCCCTCCTCCAGGCCCCACTGTCCCTCACCCCTGTCCGTTCTCCAGGACCTGTCTGACCACCCATCTCCCTCCTGCAGTCTGACTGTGTGCATCCTACAGTAGAGATACCAGGGCCCTCCTCACCCATCCAGGGGTGGACCCATGGTGAAGACGCCACAGGGGACAGAGGGAGAAGGTGGGATGCTTGGAGTGTCTCTTCTACCAGCCTTCCGGGTGCCTGCTAGTGCCCATCGTTGGCCAAACTGAATACAAGCCTCTTGACAAGGGAGCTTCAGAGACGCAGCTCAAGGGGCCAGGCCCCTGAGACCCACAGCGGGTGGGAGACGGACGTGAGGACAGTAGATGCGGGTCTAGCCAGCCCCCAACTCTGGAAACAGCCTATCTCCGTTCCTCCCAGCTAACTGAGCCGCGCTCTGAACACTGGGTCCCAGGCCTTGTCCAGATGTGTGCCTCTGGCTTTTCTGAGGCACGTGTCCTGCTGATCTCCCACCTCCCTGTGTCCCTTTGGCCCCTTGGTGTCACCTCTCCTTTCCCAGGCATGTGCTCTGGTCCAGCCTGTCATGGTTCTCTTTCCTGGCTCTCTGGTGACCATATCGGCAGGGGACGGGTCACAGCCCCTCTGAGATGTGGCTGAGCCAGTTTCCTGCCCCCTGCAGCAGTCCTGACCTGGGTCAGGAGGTTCACCGCCCTGGAGCAATACTCCTTCCTCAGTGCCCCCTCGGTGGGTTATTTCTGGAATTTCTCTCCCAGATCTTCTGGGTGTCTGGGTCTACCAACGTCCCATCATTGCTGCAAACACAACCAAAGCTGCCTTTCGGAAAGCTCCCGTGTCCCCCTCCCAGTGACAGCAGTGACTATCAGTCCCTTGCTGCCTTGGCTTGAAGGCTTAGAGTCTTCCAGTTCAACCCCCACATGCTGGACAGAGGAATTTCTCGTAAGACGCTTTCACCAGTCTCTCTCCTCCAAAGGAAGAAGAGACGAAGCCCCTCCTCTGGACCAGGCAAACCATCCAGCTCACGGATCAGTCAGGCCACACTGGCTGCACGAGGACAGCTGAGCCGGAGGAGAGGAGATGAGGGTGCAGTCTAGTGGGCGCGGCAAGAAAGGGCACCCCGAGATCTCTGTGGGAGTGGACTCCACTACTCCTGTGTGCTTACAGATCTGCCCCTTCCAAACAGCGAGTGCCTGGGGCAGGGGCGCAGAGGCCAGCCTCAGTATATGGTCTCCAGGTTGCCTCACTCTGCACTGCCAATTCCGGGCCAGGCCTGGAGAAAGGCTGGAAGCTCTCCTCCTCTTGCCACTTTTCATTCTCCTGCAGTTCCTGAACCTCCCCCAGCTCACCAGCTTTTTCTTTTGGCCACAGGGAAGGCAGTGACGCAGGAAGGGTCGGACAGCCCTGATTCCCATCATTCCACTGTGTGAGCTCCGGCAGGGGCCTGCAGCTGCCTGGGCATGAGGACGCTTTTGTGACAGAGATGCTACTTGGATCACCCCATTTTAAAGATGAGGAGACTGAGAACTCAGCAGGTTAAGTCACTTGCCCAGGCTCACGAGGCTGGAGAGTGGTGGACTGTTATGGAACCCATGTTTGTTCATCCCACACCAAGCCCTGGACGATGCTGAATCCTGCTCTGGGGGGAGGTTCTAGAAGCATCCTCTGGGCCAGTTAAGTCAGTGCCCCAAGACGCCTGCCTCTGCTCCAGGCCTGTGGGTCTAGACCTGATTTTTGGTGACCAGCTGGCCATACTCGCTGGCTCTGATGTTGTGGAAATGTGAGTACAAATTGTACAGACAAGACGGTTCAGCCAGAAGAAGCCAGGTGCTGTTGAACAGGACATGATCCAGCTCACGGATCTGAGCAGTGGGAAGGCATGGGGTAGGTTCTCCAGCCCTATAATTCCACATGATTCACAGCAACTTGGGAGCCTGGTCACCTGAGGGTTGGCCTGGGTGTGGTTTAACAGAGACCTCACCATTCAGCCCCCACATCCAGAAGGCTGTGGTCAATGTGACTCTACGAGCCACCCCACTATAAAAGCTGGAGAATGTGGCTGGGTGTGATGGCTCACACCTGTAATCCCAGCACTTTGGGAGGCTAAGGTGGGAGGACCACTTAAGGCTGCAGTGAGCTATGATCATGCCACTGTACCCCGTCTCTAAAAAAAAGAAAAAGCAAAGGGCTGGGGAATGAGCCATTCTGTCTCTTCTGTTACCATGAATTCTCAGGGATGAGCTTGGATGGCTAGGGGGGTGCCTGCCCTAGAAGACACGAGGCATACACTTGGTCTTGCAGGCTGCCAGCTGTGTGTGGCCTTGCCTGGGCTCTGGCCCACTCTGAAAACTGGATGAAGACCGGAACCTCATCCCCACCGAAACGCACAGACCATGCTTTATGCACAGAGTCTGAAGATTCCCACACTCTCACTTGGAGCCCCACCCAGTGATTCTAAATGAAGACGCAACAAAAGTGCTGATGAGAATCTTCTCTGGGCTTTACTTGGCTTGACTCACTTAACTCTGGCACTGTCTATCTGAGGTAGGCACAATTATCACCCCCATTTCCTAGAGAGAAAAACGGAGGCTCAGACAGGACGTCATTAGTCTGAGGTCACACTTCAGGGAATGGCAATGCCTGGATTCAGACCGCAGTCAGATGCCGTGCAGTTCTTGCTCTGCCCTCTCCGTCTTGCCCTCTGGCTGGTGCTGGCACAGACCCTTCCAGGCAGGAAGCTGCGTCTCAGGCTGGAGAAAATGTGAACACGGGCACTTGACAGAAGCCTGAGGATGCTGTTGGCCAGCGGAGAGGACCTTGATGCATTTCACAGGGCTCTGGGCCCATGAGCAGAACGCATCCGCCATGAGTGACATCATTCGGCTCAGCCGGGGAGCCTGGCATCTGGGCTTGGAGCTCGATGCTTCATGAGCTGCTGGGAGGCTTCCCTGGGTGACTGAACCAGGGCTCGTGGTCCCAAGTGATGAGGATGGGGCAGGACAGAGACCAAGTCCCAAGCTGTGAACAGTCCCTTGGAAAGCCATAGGTGGGAATTCTAGCTCAGCAGCCCTGGAGGGAGAGTAAGAACAGGGCTCAGCATCATGCTCGGCGCTCTTCATGCATTATTGCGTTTATTTCTCTCTAAAACCTTATGAGGTAAGAACTAGCTAGCAAGGGCAATGCTGGGCCCTGGGAGATAAGGAAACTGGGCCAGGGTCTCCCAGCTTGAGCTTGGAGACGGGGTTTCATGTCCAGGCAGCCTGATGCCAGAGAGCCGGCCCTTGTCCCCTCACTCTCCTGGGGTGGGGACAGGGGGAGCAGGGCTCCTGGCTCCCTGTGCAGCTGTCCCCAAGTCTCTCTTCCTAACGTGGCTCCTCCCTTGCACTCCCACACTCCCTGCTCCCTTGCGCTCTTCCGTGTCTGCCACAGAGCAGGTGCGCAGTCCGTGTCTGCTAGAACGTGTCACTGGTGAAACCCAGGATGCCTGGGCTGTTGGGCAGTGGCCTGAGGCCTTCCTCATCCCCTGTCTCCTCCGACCTTAGACCAGTGCAGGGCGGGGCTCCCTGCCGCTCCCCGCCCCACGCCCCAGCCCACACGGTGGGGAGTGCAGAAGCTGGAGCGGCTGTCCGGGTCCCCAGGGCCCCAGAGCCACGCACCCTCTCAGCGCCAGCTCACAGCTGAAGGGTCTGCTCCTCGCTGTCGCTGTCACTGCCTTCCAGCTGCTCCAGGATCTCGTCCAACACCACAGACCGCTTTTTCTTCGGGGGCTCTGTGGGAGCCCAGATGGCAAGAGAGGAGAAAAGAACAGCCGAGAGGGTTGGGAGGCAGGAAGAGAGAAATGACAGAGGAAGGAGGGAGAGGGGAGAGATGAGCAGAACAAGGGTGCAGGGAGACAGAAAAGCAGTGAGAAAATGTGAGAGAGGGAAGTGGGGGGGGGAGTGGAGGGAGAGAAGATACAGAGGTGGGGGAGAGAGGATGGGGCAATGAAGAAAGACAAGGAGTAGGGGAGAGAATCAAAGGGGGAATGAGCAGGAGAGAGAAACACTAGGGTTAGTCTCAGCATCGCCATGACGGGGCTGCCTCCCTCGCACTCTCAGAAACTCTCCTGCTTCCCTGGCCATCCCCTCCCCATCTTCCACCCACAGGGGAAAGGATTCCCTCGAGAAAAAAGAGGGAGGGGGGGTCTCCTGTGCTACTTCCTCACAGCAGGTCAGAGCTTGGTTTGCAGGAAGCTGAAACCCTTCAGAGAGGCTGAGCCAAGCAGTGGGCCACGGCTGGGGAGACAAATAGAAGCTGTTTCTGTTTTCCTGGAGGCCAGGCTAATGGTGTAGTACATGGCTGGCATAGAGCAGGTGCTCAGTAAGTGGTGGGTGAATAGAACAGATGCAAAGCTCAAGGATTCCAGAGAAGGCATGGAAGGAATGACAATTAGAGGTGGCTGTGAAGAGGAGGACTATTTGACTTGGGCTTTGAAGAATGCAGAGGAGTTTTCTGTGAGGAGAGGGAATTCAGGGTCATGAAGAAAAGCATGGAGGTAGGAAGGGGCACTGTGGGCTCAGTCCCACAAGCACCTCCTAATTAGGTACCATCATGAGCCACTGCTCCATTTCTGTCAGCAACCCCACAGGCAGGTGGTACGCAGGTGGTGGAAGTGAGGCACGGACAGGCAGGCCTGAGGTCACCCAGCTAGGAAACGGTGGAGCCAGGATTCGAACCCCAGTCACACCTAAACCCACAGTCTTTCTGCTTTTCATGGAAGTCTCGGGTGCTGGGCATAGAACTCCAAGGGGATCAATGGTGGCAGGAGAGGATGTGTGGGGTCCCTTGGCCCTCCAGGAAAAAAGTGAGGCTGGGATCCAGGCTGGCTTCCTCTGCCAGTCCCTCTGCTAGTCTAACCGCTAGTCAATGGGCAGCCTCGCTCGCAGATAAGGCTTGATTTGTACAGAGGCAGTGTAAAGAGGCTGTCCAAATTTCCTCCCTTTCCATGGCTCAAACACCTCCCTGAATAAATCACCCTGAGGCCCTTTACCTCTATCTCTCCGCCTAGCCTTTTCTACCGAGACCTCCCCAGGGCCAGCACAGTGCTTGGCCAGGAGATGAAGACTTGGTTTCCCTTTGTGTGTTCCTGGGCGAGTGATTTTACCTCTGAAACTGTTTCTTCAATCTCATCCCTCCCAAATCAATTCAAACATTGACCTCATTTCTCCTTATCTCCATGGCTGTATCCCAATCCAAGTACCTCTCAGCCCCTCACTAGAGATCCCCCTCCCACCAAGGGATCCCTCTAAACCATGTGTGTCAGATGTACCACTCCCTAAGAAAGCCCCAAGCTCCTCTGGAGGCGTCACTGGAGCTGGCCCACCTCCCCCTGCTCAAGACCTTTGCACTGGCAGCACCCAGATCTCCCTCTCCCTCTACCCCTGAGCTCCAATGCCACCCCACCCCCTGACACTTTTTATTATCCACACTGCCGCAGGCCTTTCTTTGTGTGGGATGTTGTCTCACTCATTGCTGTGTCCCTAGCCTTAGTACGCTGCCTGGCACCCAGCGAGTGCTTGTGAAATATCCCAGAAAAGGGAATGAGCAGACAGAGCAAGGGTGAGAGAGACGGCAGAGCCTGCCCATGGCGAGGGTGCGGAAGGTGCGGGAGGCGCCCACCTGCCTGCCACCTGGGAGCCTCAAGGTCTGGCAGCTGTACCCATCATTGTTAATCATGAAAAGGGAGAGGGGGACAGGGTGGGCTGGGGTGGTGGGGACTGGTGGCCTGGGGTTCAGATGCCGGCTTCCTCTCCTTCCTCACGCCCTCCTAGACTCTCTTGGTTTCCTTATAATCGCCAGTCCTGGAGGTGTACAATGGCCTCTGGAAATTGAATTTGTGGGCAGGTAATAGGAGCTGGAAAATAGAAACGTAACAAAACAGGGCCTGCAGGCAATCGCTGGCGCCCCTCCCATCTGCTAACATGGGTTGGGGTGGCAGCTCACTCCTGGGGCGGGGGTCCCTGCCTTCCTGGGACAGGCCTGGCCTGGGGTCTAAGGGATGGCCAGTGGTGGCGGCATGGAATTTTTTCTTCTTTCCCACATCCTGACAACTTGGAGGGACAGGCGAGGGGCGAGTTCTCACCCCATCCATTGTGTAGGCTCAACCTTTAAGATACACCCGGACTTGGGGCGCTTCTTCCCCGTGCTCCTGCACCCCTGGGCCGCACCACCATTGCCTCTGGCTTCCTCTGCCCTCCCTCCTAGGAGTCCGGTCTTGAATGGCAGCCAGAGGGAGCTTGTTAAATCTTCCATCACAGCATGCCGCTCCTTTGCTCAAGCCTCCAGGGGCACCATCTCACCTGGGGAAAAGCTAAAGCTGTTACGTTGGCTGCCAGGGCCACTGAGCAGGCTGCGCCCCCTCTCTGCTTCCCTCCCACTCTGCTCAGGCACTCGGGCCCCTTCCTGGCTCCTGGCTCCAGCACTCCCACCTCAGGGCCTTGCACCTGCTGTTCCCTTGGTCTGGAATGCTCTTCCTCCACGGAGCCACTCAGGGGCCTTACCTTTTCAGTGAAGCTTCCCTCCTTATTGAAAATCCCAAGTCCTCCAGAGTGCCCTGACGTACACTTCCTAATCCCTTTCCTGTCCACTTCCCCCACAGCATGTCTCCCAGTCTCACTGTGTGTCATATTTCCACTTTACTATCTGTCTTCCTGGCTGGAACGTCAGCCCTAGGAGGGCAGGGGTTTCTATCTGTTTTATCCACTGTTCCATTCTCAATGCCCAGAACTGTGCCTGGCACATAGTAGATGCTCAATAAAAGTGTGCTGAGAGACTGAGGGAGTGAATGATAGGGAAACTTGAGGGTCAAGGAGTGTAGGTTGCTGAAGGACAAACGGCAGCAGAGATGAGGCCAAGAACAGTTGTTCAGAGCCTTCATTCATGCTCTCATTCCCTCACACGACAGAGACACCTGCAGCACCTGCTCTGGGTCAGGCATGGTGGGGAACAAGCCTGGTTTGGCCCCACCTAAGGCTTTTTGGTCTGGCAGGGGGAGATGGAGAAAGAACCAGATAGTTGTGCCTCAAATTTCTAACCTGTAAAATGGGAATACTAGGGGTTGTGGTGGGGCTGAAATGAGTAAAAAGGGCAATGCCTGGCTCCTGGTTAGGGCTCAGTCGATGGTGCAGAGACCAACACCTGTGTTACTATTATGGATAGGAAAGGTGTTGATTTCGTGTCTCTCCTGGCCACTGGGGCAGTGCGAGCTCACAGGGCGGGGGCTCTCACACGGAGGCTGGCTTATGAGACATGAGCAGTACACAGTCGGCAGGTAAAGGAATGAGATGATTTGGTTCATCAAGGCCAGCGGAAGTGTGAGCCCCGCCTTCTCGGTTTGCACACTGGAAACAGGGGCATCTGCTGACTCACTGTGGGGCAAGGGACGTGGAAGGCACAATGGTGACAGGCAATTCCATGGCTATGGGAGTCACATGATCTGAGGTTCTAGCTCAGCCACTGACCAGCCAAGTGACCGTGGGACAGTCACTTCAGCTCTCTGGGCCTTGGCTTCCTGACTATACAGTGGGGACAGAAATAGGGGACATCTCAGCAGGCGGCTATAAAGATGATCAGGTTCACAGGTGGGGCCTGGGATGCCCAGGGGCCCACTACTCAGGAGCCATTACTGTGCTCCTGGGCCAGGCATATCTGCCAGGGTTCAGGCTGGGCCCCCAACTGCCCCCCTGGAGGATGTGTCAGGCCCTGAGTTCCCACCAAATGACACCCCGCACCTCCCGCCGGCCCTGCTTCCTTGAGGAGCACCCTGTTTGCAGGGAACAGCTGCTGAAATCCCACTTCCCCGACATCAAAAGCCTCAGTGGGTTTTCACCAAACAAACATAATGCAGAACCGGAGAAAGGTGTAAAATAAATAAACGAAACAAGCTGTGCATTTTCTTTCAGTATTACAGCTGCACCCGAAGATAAACAACAAGTGAATGTCACCAAACATCAATACCCGAGAAATTAACTTGACAAAAAGCTCAGCCGTCCCCCGACAACCCCCCAGTCCTGCCCCCCTCCCCCCCAACCTCCGACTACCATTTTTGCATTTCTGGAGTTCCCACCTAATGATTTTATTTTTCAATTAATTCCTTGACAGAATGCCAGCCTGTGTCTCTCCCTTCCCTGGCTGGCGCTGTCGGCCCTGCATGGGAGGCCCAGGCAGGCAGGGAGAAAGGCGCAGGCAGGGAGAAAGGCGCGGGCGGGGGGCGGGGGTGTGTCGGGAGGACAAGAGAAAGCGCTTCTTGGGGTTTTGTTCCAGAAGCAGACGTTGAGGAAAGGCAAGCCGGGCGAGAAGAGCGTGGCTGATAAGAGGAGAAGGGAGTTCTGAGAGGAACCCTGGGAAGAGGCAGGCATGAACAGCTTGGGGAGGGGAAAAGCGCTGGGCCAGGAAGCCCAGGGCTGGATTCTGAGTGGAGAGGCCTGAGGTGCAGGATGGAGGGTGCTAGATGCGGGTTGCTGGGCGGGTGAGCTGCCAGGATGAAACCCTGCTGCTCCTGGCTGGGCAACCTTGGGTAAGTTGCTTCACCTCTCTGGGCTCCTCTCAGTTTCTGCAGTTACTGAATGGTGATGACATTCACACGCCTAGGGTGTGTAAGGGTATTAAAAGAACGAATATATGTATGTAAGGCCTTCACAATAGTGCCGAGCAAACGGCAAGAATGTCAATACAGGTTGGTCATTCTTACTGCTATTGACAGAATCTGTTACTGAGAGCATGAGGGTGGGCCACTCCCCTCCTCTATAACATGAGGATGGCAATAGCAGCTCTGGACTCTTGTCTCAAAAAAAAAAAAAAAAAAAAAAGTGACCAATGGGATGCAGCAGGGCCTCCCACTGTGGGCCCACATTAGAGCATCTGGATTTGCTGACATGATTTGCCATGAATAAAGAAATCAGTGACTAATGTTCAAAAACAGGGAGATGCTACATGACAATCTGCACCTCTAGTTTCTCTTGAACCTGGAATGGCTAACCTGTGAGCGTGGCAGACCTGTCCCCTCCCTGCCTACAGGTAACTGACGAGGCTGTGTACTAGCTGCCCCTGGAGACCGGAGGCCTCACTTACGGGAGCTTTTCGACCTGTTCCTGGAGGCTCCCAAGTTGCTACTTCCCGAGACAGAGGATAAGCAAGGCTTTGACAAACTCCGCTAAGTCGGAGACAGAACTGACTCCAAGAGGCCGGGGTGAAGGGCATGGGCCGGGGGCACAGGAGGACAAGGGGAGGAAGGAGGATGGGGCAGGTGGAGGCCAGAATGAGGCACCACAATCTTCAGACTCACTGGTGTGCAGTCCCGGGCTGCTGGGGGACACCAGCCACCTGTAGCTCCCACCCTTGGGGAGTATGAGGATGTCACGGTATGGGTACCGCAGGGGGCTGGCCTGGCTTGGGAGGCTGCCTGAGCCAGATCCCCACCCTCAGCTGCTGGTGCCTGTGCCTGGGTCTCTACCCGTCCTCCCTGGCTTCAGATCTTGCAGCCCCCATGGGCAGAGCTCTCATACCCAGATGGGTCTGCACCTCAGGGCTCTCTGTGCAGCAGGCACACATTAGATACGCACAGAATAAAAGGTGCTCTTCAGGAGATTGGCCTGGCCCCTAAGACCAAGCCAATGGCCCTTTACTGATACAGGAAGCTGTTTTAGGGTTGTGCCTTTTTTTTTTTTTTTTTTTTTTAAATAGACAGAATCTCACTCTGTTGCCCAGGTGAGTGCAGTTGCGTGATCTCGGCTCACTGCAACCTCTGCTTTCCGGGTTCGAGTGATTCTTGTGCTCAGCCTCCCGAATAGCTGGGATTACAGGCGTGCACCACCACGCCCAACTAATTTTTGTATTTTTAGTAGAATCGAGATTTCACCATGCTGGCCAGGCTGGTCTTGAACTCATGAGCTCAAGCGATCCACCCGCCCTGGCCTCCTAAAGTGCTGGGATTATAGGCGTAAGCCACCACATCTAGCCAGTTGTAGCTTTTTAAAACACAGTGAGTCCTTCTAAGAACTAGGTGTGATGTGAGAGAGTCCTTGCACAGAGCGGGTGGGCAGGACCCTGGGCTGCAGACTGGCCTCTGCCACTGCGGGACTCCCAGGAGCTGCTAAGCTCCTTACGTCACTCAGTGCTCCCACCTGTTAAACGGGGATGGTGCCTGTTCTGCTTACCTCATGGGAACCCTAAGGGTTCCTGCCTTCAGTCACTCTTAGCAAGCATGACCGAACACATTCTATGTGCCAGGAATGATGCTAGGGATATGGCAGTGAAAAAAACTCCACAGGATAAACTAAACCACCAGCCACGGGGCCACACTAGGGCTCCGGGCAGACAAGACGAGGTGGGACCTGAGCGCTGCCACTTAGTGGTCCCAGCCTTCTCTGAGTCACCAAACTTACTCTTCTGTAGACAGGACACAGTAGTAGCACCCACCACAGGGGATCTGATGAGATAAAGCATGAGAGCACTTAGCCCAGGGCCTGGCATGTTGAGGTGCCAGGCAAACATGAAAGCTAATGATCAAAGGGTCCTGTGAGGCCACCCCAGAGGACAGGCAGTGCCCAGCAAAGGGGAAATCCAGCTGCCCAAGATAAGGCTGAGGGGCGAGCCGCAGGGACCACTCCTCAGAGGCCTGCTGGCTCTGGACTTTCCTACAGAAATTCCACCAGCTGGGTAACATCATTGTCCCACTTTTCAGATGAGGAAGCAGCCACACTAGGGCTTTGAAGAGTCAAGTGGCCACATTCTCCAAGCAGGACCTTGAGCTCAGACGGGGCTGGCTCTAGCCTTGCTGGCACAGCACAGCAAAGCCTGCCCTGCCGGCTGGGGACAATAGCCCAGCCTCCCTAGGCAGGGGGGTCTCAACAGGAAAGGCATGAACAGAACTGGGCCGTGTAGCAGCAATTTTCTTTTCAAAGGCCATTGGTTCTCAATCCAGCTGTCTGATAGAATCAGCTAGGAAACCACTGATGCCTGGATCCTACCTCCAGAGGTTCCGATGCAAATGGCCTGGGGTGGGCATGGGATATTATGACTGCTATGATGACCGCTGTTATTAATCTTGGTGCTGAGGACTTGGGCTCCCTGAGCGGCTGGAGACTGGGCTGGTGGGTGGAGTAACTTCGCTCTGTGCTCTGGGTGTCTTGTGTGTGTGCAGAATTCCACAACTGGCCACGCACAACCCCATACACAGGGGCCGGCGAAGGCGCTGCAGCCCGGATTCCCGTGGATTTATCCTGAGCTAGGGCTGTAGGCGTGGGCTATGCCTGGGAGCTTCTAGACTTGTTCCCACATGTTTGTGTTAGTTACAGATGCTGGGAGACCTGTGCGGGCTGGGAAGCAAGGGGAGTGTCCCGGTGAAGGTGACACCGGGAAAAGGGAAAAAGAACCAGGAAAGGTGGGAAGGTGTCCCCTACTTCTCTGCCTTGGGTCTGGAGGAATCTCCCAAGTCTTAGGATTTGGTCCACATCAGCTACTGATCTCTTCTCTTTTGGCATAGGCCCTGGGTTGGAGGGCACAGGCTGAAAGGGAGCAGCTGGTAACATCTCATGGGGCCAAGGTGTAGTGGTGTCTGCACCAGGCTGTGTAAATGCAAAGGCTCGAGGGTCCAGATAGGAATATGATGACATCAAACAGTCCAGGGGGTAGGGGGAGATTACAGGGAGGACTACGCATTGTGGGCAAGGGGAAGCCCAGCCTTCGTATAAATGCGCAGCCATTCCTTGGGCCTGGTGCCCTGTAGGAATGTGGAACCAGGCTGGCCAAATCTGATTTTTCAAAAGAGGTCAGAATCTTGATTTTCAGGTTAAATCTTCCAATACAAAAATAGTGATGATTCATTCAAAACCATTGTTTTCGTATCCGGTAGGCAAAATAGAGATCTAATTTCATCCGACAACTTGCGATTGTGGTCTCTGCTCTTTTCTCTCTCTCCTCTCTGTCTACTAAACCCCACTAGTTTCACTTGTGGTCATGAAGCAGTAATAAAAACCTTGTCTGTGTGTTTTCCTTGGGTTTCTCCGGGCTGGGCCAGCCTACAGTTCAGAAATAAAACTGGCCGCTCCCTACCACCAGCTACAACCCTGGAGGGAAACCCACCCTCCTCCTGTCCCTGTTTCTAGCACTCTGGTCCCCAAGCGCCCAAACCCTCGGCCAATCCCGGCCCAGCCCCTGCCCCTCCCAAGTCGCTCTGAAATTCTCCTTCTGTCAGTTTAATTCCGTGATCGATGAGGAAGAGCACGAGAAATGGCCCGGCACAGCTGGCTTCCCCGTTAGCCCTAGCAGGGATTCCTGGCCTTGCTGGCGACGGCTGAGTGAAATGTTTGCGGAACGCAGAGAACACAAGTCAATAACAATTTAGCTGGATTGGGAGCAAGTACCTTCCCCGCACGGACAGCCGCTCCCGGGGGAAGGGGAGGAGAGTGTGCGGGATATTGCCGAAGCACTTGGAATTATTTCCAAAACACCGCCCAGCGAGGCTCGGGCGTGGGGAGTGGAAGGAAGTAGGAGGGGTTGACTGGGCCCTACCTGCTCCAGCTGACCTCCAGGCCCCCCAGCCTCCCCGCACCGCTGTAGGGAGAAGCATTTTGCTCTCCGATCATGGCTCCCTGCACGGCCAGCCATGTGCACCACTTGGGTGCACACTTGGGAACTGCCTTGACCAAAAGAATTCCCTCTCCTTGATTTTCCTCCTCTGGATTCGGCCTCCAGCAGCTGTGGGAGCCAGGGGTGTGAGAAAGAGTGGGTTTCCCGGGCAACCTCAACCTCTCCTGGAACCACTTCCCAACGTGACCAGGAGCTGGAGATAGATTAAGACACACTACCGTGAACACAAAAAGTGATCATTTCTTTTTTCTTTTCTTTCCTTTTTTTTTGTTTTTTTGAGACTAAGTCTCATGCTGTTGCCCAGGCTGGAGTGCAGTGGCGTGATCTCGGCTCACTGCAACTTCGTCTCCCAGGTTCGAGCAATTCTGCTGCCTCAGCCTCCTGAGTAGCTGGGATTACAGGCTCGCACCACCATGCGCGGCTAATTTTTGTATTTCTAGTGGAGACAGGGCTTCACTGTGTTGGCCAGGCTGGTCTCGAACTCCTGGGGTCAAGTGATCCACCCACCTTGGCCTACCAAAATGCTGGGATTACAGGCGTGAGGCACCACTTTTGGCTGAGAAGTGATCAAAGAGGTCAGGGATAAAACAGCTGCATATCCCCATGCCCCACCCAGTCTCAGCCGTTCCTGTCAGGACCTGCTGTGGCAATCCGGGACAGTCTCTCTCTTTGCCCGCCTCCTGCTTAGGCCTTTAACACCTCCAGAGGAAGGGCTGCCACAGCCAAGTCTTCAGGAGAAAACAAGAAGGACCCAGGTGAAGGAATGAAAATGGGAAGCTTATAGAAAACCTCTGTCTCCAGGTGGATGGAAGGAACCACGACCAAGGGATATTCTGAATAATAAATTCTGTGACTTCACATCCTTGCTTGAACTTTCCTGACTGTGAGTTTGAAAGCCCGATGATTATGTTTTCATGGGCAAGATCAAGGCGGCCTATTCACAAAGGTTGACGTGGGGATAACGGGCTCTCTCGTCTCCAGTCTTTTGAAAATGTATGGTCCTGTGAATGATGATTAAGTTATGGGAGTGGGGAGGGGGATGAACTCTTGCAGGCTTTAAATATCATCTGTCTGCTGATGACTTCCAAATTTATATCTCAGCCCAGACTTCGCCCCTGAGCTCTCAACTCATAGATCTATCTGCCTGACATCGAGGGGAGTCCTAATAGGTGTCTCAAATCCAACACGTTCAGAACACCCCCGCCCAGCCACCTGTTCTTCCCGGCTTCCTAGGCCTCCGCTCACCACGCAGCACCATCATCCTGTGAGTGGCTTGGAGTAAAAACTATGCACCAGTTTTGATTTTTCTCCTGCCTTCCAGAAGCAAGTCTGGCTGGCTCTACCTTTACCAAAAATGCTCAATCCACCTGCTTCCCCACCTCCACAGCCTCTGCTCCAGGGCCCTTGCTGGCCTGGATGGGACCTCTGCCCTCCATTCTTGCCCCTCTACAATGCAGGGGATGAGGTCTGACAGTGTGAATCAGGTCCTGAGACTCTTCTCAAATCTTCTAGGAGCTTCCCACTGTACCTTGAATATAAGCTGGGCTTCCTGGCAGGCCACACAAGGCCCCGGGAGGAACCCCTGCTGGCTTCTCTGCCTGTTTTGAACACACTCTGCCCTAGGACCTTGGCACTTGTGGCTTCTGCTACCTGGGATGGTTTCCCCCAGATCTTTGGCTGGTTGTTCCCTTCGTATCACACAGAAATGCTGACTCGGCAGAAAGACTTTCCAACCACCATATTTGGAATCTCTCCTTTCCCTCTCTGGCCCTGAAGAGCTCATTATGCTATTTTTCTTTTGTTTTCTTTTCTTTTTTTAAAGAGACAGAGTCTTGCTTTGTTGCCCAGGCTGGAGTGTAGGGGCACAATCATGGCGTGCTGCAGCCCTGAACTCCTGGGCTCAAGCGATCTTCCCACCTCAGCCTCCTGAGTAGCTGGGACTACAGCTGTGTGCCACCATGCCTGGCTAATTTTTTAATTTTTTCTTTTTTAAGAGACGGGGTCTCGTTATGTGGCTCAGGCTGGTCTCAAACTCCTAGGCTCAAGTGATCCTCCTGCCTTGGCCTCTCAAAGCACTGGGATTACAGGTGTGAGCCACTGCATCCAACCATATGTTACCCTTTCTAATTTCCACTCCAGGACTTGGTATCATCAGAACTTTGTTGCCACTTATTTTTTTTGGTGGGGCAGGGGAGGGGGCAATCATCTGTCTCTCTCACTCAAGTATGAGCTCCACGGGGGAGGACTTTCTCTTTTGTACACTGCTTTGCCCTCAGTGCCGAGAGCACAGCTTGATAATACGGTCATCAGTGAAGAACTGTTGAATGAATGAATGAATGAATGGGGGCCTCCCATCCGGGGAAGCTGGAGATCTAAGCCCAGGGCACTGGGGGTGCAGCTATGATGCCTCTAGAATTATATACTCTGAGAAAGGGGGGACTCACCATGGGAGGAACTAGCCACCCCTGGCTTTTGGATAAAATAAGGGCAGCCACTTCACAAGGCCTAGGGGCTGCAAGCCCTTTCTGTGAAGAGCCAAAAAGTAAATACTTTAGGCTTGGTGGGCCGTGGGGTCTCTGTCACAACCACTCAACTTTGTCCTTGCAGTGGAAGAAAATAGCCCTAGACAATATATGAACAAATGGGCATGGCTGTGTTGCAATAAAACTTTATTTATAAAAACAGATTACAGGCTGTGGTTTGCAACTGTCCAGATCCAATAAAGAGAGGGCAATTTGGGATTTAGGAGGTGCTGAGGATACAGGGTGTGATAGAACACGCAGGTATAGACATTAACTACAGTTCTGCAGTGTCCAGACCTGTGTGCCTTCAGGCCAGGCACTAGGCTGCTCTGGGTCTTGGTTTGTGCTACAGTAAAATGGGAGCAACACTGTTCTTCAGGCAGCTGTGAGCCTGAAATGAGACTGAGTTATGTAAAAGCACCCGGTATCACTCTCTGCACATGGTAGGTCCATGACAAAGCTCTCTCATCCTCTTTCTTTCCTTTTCCCCCGACTTGATCTTTATAAGAACTTACATGATTGCCTTTTCAGACCAGCGGTGCTTCGAAGCACCCGGTTAGGAATATCTGGCTTCAGACCACACAGGGCTCCAGTGCCGACTGCACACCTGTGGCTAAGCATGGGGCCTGGAGCACATTAGCCAGCTTTTCTGAGCCCCGGCTTCCTTCCTTGTGGGGTGACAGTGAAGATGAACCGAGTTAACACTCACACAGTGTCCAGCATCTATTAGATGTTCAATTAAATTCTAATCATCATTCTGATGATTAGGTTCTTATTTATGTTTATTTTTTCACCCCACAAATGGTCACTGAGCGCCTCCTCTCTGTGCTAGATATGGGGCCCACGCAGGGTGGACAAAGGGCCTTGTATCCCCTCAGAGGATAAAATGTCACATGGAGAAGGATCTTAATTGCACACGTGAGCACCTGATGGCAGGTTGTGGCACTTGAGGAGGACGAGGGGAGGGGCATGACAAGGGAATCACGAGAAGGAGGGGTGTAGGGGAAAAGCTGCATCTTTGACACTCTGGCCGGGAGGCAGTGGGGGCCGGGGTCAGTGGGGGCTGCTGGGACCAGGGCTCTAGCAAGCAGGCTCCTTCCCTGCCCCCCGTGAGGCTGGGAAGGTGACTGTTTGCTAGAGGCCGGCGACCCATGGGGACAGCCACCCGTCTGTGCCGGAAGAGCACTTCTCTGGGCGCTCTGCTCATAGATCTCCCGCCCCAGCCCAGTCTGGCTTGGGCAGGCGGGGGAAGGCGCCACTGCCAGCCACTCACCATGCTGGTCATGTCTGCGCTCCCAGCTCTGGAGGTGAAAGGTAGAAACGCTAACCACAGCCCATCAGTCCTCCCCAGCTGGAATAAGACAACACGGGAAGCAGAGCCACGCTCCCAGCCAAATAAAAGCCTGTTTGCCCGGCCTCCCTGGCTGTGAGTGCTGTAAAACAGAGGGTTCTGCGCACGGATTTCTTCCATACCATTATATTCTCTCGGCTGCGCTCGCAGGTACTGTGGCCTGCCGCGGCCCTGAAAGCTTCTTGATGCCGTGACCCTGCTGGTTTGTAACACGCTCGGGAAGAAAAGGACACAGCCAGCGGCGGACTTTCCTCTTTCTTCCCTCCTTGCTCTCTCTTTTCAAACTCCCACATGCAAGGCAGTGAAGAATAGCACTTTACCTACCACGGGGCTGCTGCGCTGGAGATGAGAAACCTGATTCTTGGCCGGCAAGGAAGGGAGGGAGGTGTGGGGCAGCGGGCAGGGGCAGGAAGAGGACAGGCGAGACGGGGAGGGCAGTTTGGTGGAAAAACGTCTGTCTTGCTATTCCCTTTTGAAAGCATCTCTGTCTGGTGTCAAGGTCTTTGCCTACTCAGGCCAACTTTTACAATGACTTTCAAAGCCCTGTCCTTCGCTGTTCAATTTGACAGGTGTTTTGCAAGCATCAACTTGCAAGGAAAAATATAATGCCCTGCCATTATACAGGGACAATGGATAAAACGAAGGCTTCCGCTTGGTGGGGAGGGGATGGGGGGTTTACAGCAAGCTTCTTTTGGCTGCCAACAAGGAACCTGGATAAGCAGAGAGCTGGAGACTGGGTGTGGAGCATGAGTTCTTGTAACTGCCTTAGAAGGCAGGACATTACGGTTGCTGCTTGAGCAGCAATGAGTCCTCCTCTTCCTCATGGCACCTGGGCACTAATAAGCTCCTACTAGGTGCCAGGCTCTGTGCTATGCCTTGGAGACAAGGAAGAACAGGTGGCATCTGTGGTTAGATGTAAACATTCTACCCCAAGCAATGCTTATGTGTCAGGCATACCTGTACTCTTCCTTACCCCACCCCCAAACACACACATCCTAAGCAATGCTTATGTGTCAGGCATACTCACCCTCCTACTTACTACACACACACACGTCCCAAGCAATGCTTATGTGTCAGGCATACCCATCCTCCTACTTACTATACACACACACACACACACACACACACACACACGTCCCAAGCAATGCTTATGTGTCAGGCATACCCATCCTCCTACTTACTACACACACACGTCCCAAGCAATGCTTATGTGTCAGGCATACCCATCCTCCTACTTACTACACACACACACACACACACGTCCCAAGCAATGCTTATGTGTCAGGCATACCCATCCTCCTACTTACAACACACACACACACACACGTCCCAAGCAATGCTTATGTGTCAGGCATACCCATCCTCCTACTTACTACACACACACACACACACACACACACACACATATCCCAAGCAATGCTTATGTGTCAGGCATACCCATCCTCCTACTTACTACACACACACACACACACATCCTAAGCAATGCTTATGTGTCAGGCATACTCACCCTCCTACTTACTACACACACACACACACACGTCCCAAGCAATGCTTATGTGTCAGGCATACCCATCCTCCTACTTACTACATACACACACACACACACACACACACACGTCCCAAGCAATGCTTATGTGTCAGGCATACCCATCCTCCTACTTACAACACACACACACACGTCCCAAGCAATGCTTATGTGTCAGGCATACCCATCCTCCTACTTACTACACACACACACACACACACACACACACACATCCCAAGCAATGCTTATGTGTCAGGCATACACACCCTCCTACTTACTACACACACACACGTCCCAAGCAATGCTTATGTGTCAGGCATACCCATCCTCCTACTTACTACACACACATACACACACACACGTCCCAAGCAATGCTTATGTGTCAGGCATACCCATCCTCCTACTTACTACATACGAAGACACAAACACACACACACACACACACACACACACACACATACGTGCTACTGCCCAGGCTTCTAAACACCAGGGCTCGTCTGTCTCAGTCCTTTGCCCAGAGAGCATCCTCCTTAGCCTGGCCTGACGGGAATGCAAGGAAAGTGGGAGTGTTTTTGGCAACCTAGAAAAGGAAGAGTGAGTGCCCCGAAGGACAATGAGGCCCCTCGACAATCCTATTTGTTGACTGCACGTGAAGTGCCAGGAGCTGTGTGCCATCTCCTTTACAGGCATCCTCCCCTTTGAGCCCCACAATTTCCCTAACAAGGTGGGCGCCGTGGCCCCATCGTACCAATGACAGAGCTGAGGCAGAGCGACTTGCCTGAGGTCACAGAACAGGTATGAGGACACATTCGGGTAAAATGCAAGGGGCAGCTGCTCAGATCAGCTGATGCAAAGGCTCAGTACAGCAGGACGGTGGAAAATACAGGTTTGAATCCTGGCTCTGTGGTCAGTAGCTGGGTGCCCTTGGGCAAGTTACTTGCCCTCTCTGTGCTTTAGTTTTCTCACCTCTAAAACAGAGGATTGCGACAGTACAGTAAATTGACAGGTTCATAGGTTCTTGGAAATCTCGCAACTTTCAGTGAAAAGATGTATAACAAACTCAATGTTACCACAGGCTAATGGATGTAAACAAGAGCTAAACTCCTACACAGAAATGTATTTCTAATAACAAAAACATCACCAAACTTCTGAGTAAAGACACCAAAACTTCTAAATATTAAACACTGAAATAAATGTGAGCACTATATACGTTTAAGACAGATTAATAAAAACAAGGAAGACAATGATTTACCCAATGATTCCAGTTCAGGGCTGCAGGTGGCCAGAGACTCTCCTGGTAGCTCAGGACACTGGGAGGGAACCCACCCCGGGTAGGGCACCCATCACACACATAACTGCACTCACCCACTCTGGGACCACTGAGACGTGCCAATTCACCTAGCGTGCATGGCTTTGGGATGTGGGAGGAAATTACAGGACCTGGAGAAAACCACATGGGGCGAACACACAAACTCCACAGGGTGAGCACGCAAACTCCATGGGGAGAGCATGCAAACTGCACGGGAAGAACACGCAAACTGCACACAGACAGTGGCCCTGGATGGGAAGCCATTTTTTTCTTATCAATTATGATAAAATGATGTTATCTGAGAACCTGTGTTTACCTCCCAGGATTCTGCAGGACTCGTACCCATGAAAACTTGCAGATAGTACCTGGCTGTCAAGTAAGGCTTGACTGAAGATTGCTAGTTACAGTAATGATAATAATAATTGGTATTATTTAGCTTGAACTACAAATTGAACGTTCTACTATGACCTCGGTGCCTCAGGGACCCAGGGGAGATAAGGCCAGTCCTGGGAGCTGGGAAACTGAGTCCAGGGGCAGGGGCACTCCAGGGTAATTCATGCTGGTGGCACCGACCACATCAGGGCTTCGGCTAGTGCCAAAGCTCCACTCTATCTGCTCTGGCCACCTCCCACTGTCCCTGAGTGCAGCTCACAGGCCACAGTGTCACCGGCATCTTCCTGCCAGGCCCTGCTGAACGGTTAGGATGCCTGCCTTTCATTCTGCGGCTCACATTCTGCAGGGAGCTCTTTGTTGCGGCCTCAGAGCTCGGCAGCCTCCACCTGAGATCTGAGTGCCTTCCTGGCAGAGTTCAGGGCTGAGGCTAGAGCCGGGAGAGGGAACTGGGCACGGACACCACCTGCCCTTAGGGTCTGCCAGGGCCCCAGGAGCTCTGAACAATGCGGATTTTGACACAAATGAACTGGGTATTTTTCTCCATGGGAAAAGGGCACAGGGTGGGGAGAAGGGTCTGGCCAGGAGGGCAGGAGGCCGGAGGGCCTATTCTGAACATTTGAGGCTGCTGTGGGCACCTCCTGTGTCCCAGAGACATCAATCGGACAACGGGTGTCTCAGTGGGTGAGAGAGACTGACATCTCCAGCATGCCTGCTCTGTGCTGGACACACTCCAGGCATCACCTCACTTTCCCAATCCAGTGTCACACTCCCAGGGGAGGACGGATAGAGAGGTAAACCTGAATATTGTCCAAGTTTAACCATTCACTACCATGTGACCTTGGGCAAGGTGCTTCATCTCTGCGTGACTCAGTTCCCTCATCTGTAGAATGGGGAGATGAACGGCATCTCACTCACAGGGGTGGTGTGTGAATGACATGAGACCCCTCACAGCAAGGGATTTAGAAGAGTTCCTGGTCCCCAGTAAGGAAAGCCGCTACTATGGCTTTTGTTACTTCCCTGATCACTGTCAAATCAATTCCAGAAGGGGTACCCCTGTTAACAACATCTTTCAAATGAGAAAACAGAAGCCCACAGTGCACAGCGACTTGCCCCAGGACAGTAGCCTGGGACTTGCCCTGGGACACACAGCCAGGATGCAGAATCCGGGACTTGCCCTGGGACACACGGCCAGAATGCAGAATCCGGGACTTGCCCTGGGACACACAGCCAGAATGCAGAATCCGGGACTTGCCCTGGGACACACAGCCAGAATGCAGAATCCGGGACTTGCCCTGGGACACACAGCCAGAATGCAGAATCCGGGACTTGCCCTGGGACACACAGCCAGAATGCAGAATCCGGGACTTGCTGACTCCAAAGTTGATGCTCTTTTTCCTAAGCTGGTGGTTCCTAAACCTTTTGGGGCCCATGACCTCCTAGAAAATCTGATGAAAACAAAAGATTCTCTTGCCAGACACACACATAGACACAAACGCAATCACCAGGCGTTCCCAGTCCCTCTGAGGCCAGCCATACTGGAAGAGAAAGTTCCATGGATTCTTAGTTAAAAAACAATCCCCATCTTACATCTTGCTGTATTCTACAGTGTGTTCTTTTGTTTTTAAGGGATTATCATGTTTCTTTGGAAAACAGTGCTGAAAAATGCCATGAGGAATTCAGATTCTTTGGCTCCAAACTCTCAGGCCACTTCCTGGTCCACACAGGTGAGGCCAGCAGGGAGGTCTGACACTCCGCAGTGCTTGGCCTTGACCCCTGTGGATGGGTCATATCCAGGACCGTATCAGCATCCTCTCCAACCTGGGCACTGTTTCTCAGGGCTGTTCCTGCCCCCAGGAAAACACAACCCCTACCCCTGGCAACTGCCCTGACATGTATATAGGTCACCATACATGCTGGACATTCTCTATCTGGTCCCTCCACATCCATCCTCTGTTCTGCTCATCCCCGGAAGGCTGACCCTACTGAATGTGTCACAGGGACAATCTGGGCCTGTGGCCGACAGGTGGGATGGCCTGATGAGAGGCTGCGGCCGGAGAGCAGAGGGCCGCAGGAGAGAGAGCTGCAGCTGTTCTGTCCCTAGCCCCTTCTTCATGCCTTGATGCTGTCCTCTGGCACTGTCCCTCCACACTGCAGTGCCCACTGGTAGCTGCTCCTAGGCTCCTGTCCTCACTGGAACCCAGGAACATCACTTCCTCCCCTGCCCTTTCAGCCACTGGGGCGGTAAGAGCTCTGACGCTGCTCCCCTCTGGGAGCCCCAGCATCCTGCTGCTCCGTTGGCACTGCCTATACCCCTGTAAGCTGCCATTGCATGACAGGGTCTTTCTATGAGGCTCCTGTGTGAATTCTCTTCCCTCCTGGGGCCTTGGCCCATCTCCCGTGGCACTGGGGGAGGGTCCCTAAGTGCTCATCTTTTGACACTCTTGGGGAGCCCAGAGGCGATGTCCCCTTCCAGAACCTGGGAGGGCAGTGCTTTTCCAGAGGGACTCAGAGGGGTGGAAACACGTGGCTCTGACACTCAAGCCCACCCTCAGGGGCCTTATCTCATCTATGCATGTCAGCTTCCTCATCTGTACAATGGGAACAACGAAACACGCACACGACAGGGCCTTCCACAAGCATATGCTGTGCCAATCCTGAAGGGCCAGCAGTGCTTGTCATTATGATTCGTTATTCATTCTCTCAATTTCTGAAGCAACCCTACAGATCTTAGGTTCATGGTCTGGATGAGTCAGAGGGCCAAAGCCATGCAGTCAGTAAACACTCACCCCAGGTTAATGAGGGCCTGGGACTTTTTCTTTTTCTCTTTTTTTTTGAGACAGAGTGTCGATCTGCCACCCAGGCTGGAGTGCAGCGGTGTGATCTTGGCTCACTGTAACCTCCACCTCCCGGGTTCAAGTGATTCTCCTGCCTCAGCCTCCCAAGCAGCTGGGACTATAGGCATGTACCTCCAAGTCCGGCTATTTATTTTGTATTTTAAGTAGAGATGGGGTTTCACCATGTTGGTCAGGACGGTCTCAAATTCCTGACCTCAAGTGATCCACCCACCTCGGCCTCACAAAGTGCTGGGATTACAGGCCGGAGCCACTGCACATGGCCAGTAGTTTTTTTTGTGACGTTAGATAGTATAACATAGTTGGGGCCGGTGAGTGGGGTGGGAGGCTCTACAGCCGGTCTGGAGTTCACGTCCGAGCCCTGTCACTTCCTCGCTTAGACACAGCACTGCCTACAGCTGCCACAGTTGCTGTGAGCACTGAGATGATGCCGGTGTGAGGACGGCTCCCTGATGCACAGTAAGTGCTTAATAAACACTACTCGTCATAAATGACTGCAGTGTTTGGCAGGCCTCAGTTCTCTCATCTGTGAAATGGGGCTAATCTCATGGAGCTGCTGGGGAGTGAATTGGAAGATGTAGGCAAATGAAGAACTGTCATTGTTACTGTTACCATTTGATCTGCCCGTCTGGCCTTGGCCTGGCTGGTAAGTGGCTGTGGAGACAGCCAATCCCACAGAAATGCTGCCAGCCAAGTCTTTCCACTGTGGCGAGGCAATAGTGCTGTCTCTGGAACTCGATTTATTGAAGGGGGCTTCTCTCTAAGGCAGGGCAGAACCGCTGAGCCTGCACTCCTCAGCTGGCCCCGGGTGTGGGGGATGGGGGTGAGGGGGAGGTGGGCCCCCGTCTCCGCTCTGGGGAGAGTCCCTTATGCAAACATTTGCCGACGGGAGCATTTGGGCTTGTCAATGTTGTCGATAAGGACAGGCTCTCTTTCTGCACATCAGGATTTGGGGCCTTATTGAGTTGTGAGCTTGCAACTGTGTATTTAGCCTTCACTTCTCTGGTTCCATATTTGTCTAAGCTCAAATATTCCCCAGCCTGAGACTGGGAGCCTGGCATGTGCCAGGTACTGTGCTGGGCACGGGGGACCCAGGGAAGAACTGATCACTAACAGAGATGAGCATGACACAGCCTCCACGTGGGGGAGGCACGGGTCCAGAGAGGATAACAAACCATAAAGAAATAAGTTACAGCATGGCAAGAAAGCACAGTGACAGAAGAGGAGAGTAGAGGATGGAGAAATTACTGATACTTGTGGAGGGGGAGGGAACAGGGAAGGCTTCCTGGAGGAGGTGTCATTCTATCTGGGTTCTGAAGGCATTTACCAGGTTAAAAAAAAAAAAAAAAAGTGAGGGGCAAGGCATTCTAAGCAGAGGGAACAGCGTGTGCAAAGGCACCCAATCCTGCCTGGAGTCTGGGGAACAATGAACTCTGTGGGAGGTGCAGTGGGAGGTAGGAGGAGTCTGGGAAGACCATGGGCGTGGGCAGGAGGCAGTGTTCTGAAGGGTGTGGCAGCTGGGCTAGAATCAAGGGGCTTCCCTGCTATCTCTGGAGTTCCATGTCCACTTGTGGGGGATGCAGTCCTGCTGCATTGCTGGGACACTGCTTCTCAGAAGCCCAGTCGTTTCGCCCTAAGGAAGACCAGTGCCCCCACTGGAAGGCTCCCATCTCCATAAGAGAAACTGTTTCCAAGGTGCTGCCTGGTTTGGCAACAGAGCCGCACCGGTCAGGAGAGGGAACAATCACTCCTGGCTCCAGGTTCCATGTCTACCCAGAGAAGCGGCGTTGGGGGATGCTGGCAGCAAACACCCAGTCTGCACCCAGGTGACACCCGAGGCCCTGAGCTGCCCCACAGGGAAGGGATGGATGAGGGCACGATGACGGCTCCAGCCAAGAAAGCAGTTGAGACCTGGGACCCAGGCGACAATGAGATGGGGAGGAATGCGGCGGTGTGCCAGGAAGACCTCAGAGCACCACAGGTAGCACTACAGACAGGACTGTTCCCCATGACGGAGCCTGGCTTTTCTGGGCATGCAAAAGGCAGAGAAGCTCCCCAGCTGGGTGACCCACCGCCAAGTAAGCAGGATCCAAAGTGGGTGGGAAGCCAGCAGCCGCTGTTTTGCTGCCGGGCCCAGGCCACAGTGGAAGCACTTTGCGATGGGAGGCAGAGGTGTGGAGATGGGGATCAAGGTCAGGTACCCCTTGATATCCCAAGTTTGGAGGGTGTGTACCGGACAGCAAGGGGCACCTGCCATACCTTCCATGTGCCCAGGGTGGAGTGATTCTTGAGGCTGTCTCAACCTCTCCTCACCTGACTCAACACAACCTCTTGGAGAAGACGAGGCCCTGCCGACCTCATCTGCTCCCTCTCTCCTCCCCTCAGCTCCAGCCATGCCGGCCTCCCTGTTTCTCACACACATCGAGCTTGCTCCAACCTTGGGGTCTCCCTGCCCCTGGCCTCCTGCTTAGGCAGCCCTTTCTTGGGTACACCTCTGCAGTGAGGCCTCTCTAGCCCACCTGATGAGGAATGTGTCCCAGCCTTTTCCACCTGAGCCTTGGACCCTGCTTGGTTACCTTCACATGGGTACATGAGGGCACAGCGGGCACTCAGTATTTTCTGGCCACCACCTGAATAGTCACTGAGGCCACATGACACCACCAAGGTGGGTAAGAGGGGAGTGAGACCTGTGGGCATCAGCCCTCCAGCAGGGAGTGGATGATCCTCCACCGGGGTCATGGAGGCAAGTGATCAGCAAGAGTGTGGTCCCCAGGGCCGGCCACCAGGAAGGCCGTGAGCATCCCTGCCCCGTGAACACTGGAATCTGAACACAGAGCACTGTCAGGACAGGGCCAGCAGCTGCGAGCTGTGGCCTGGCAACCCGGCAGGCAGGGAGTGGATACACACTCTGACCTCTGTCTCTTCCTGCCAAGGCGCCCAGTGACCCAACCTGACCGCAACCCAAAAGGGCACAGAACCCGGATGCTTTCACACAGGCCAGCCTCCTGGCAGGGAGTGCCCAAGAAAGGTGGAGAGCAGGTCTGGAGGGGCTGTGGGAGGATACCCAGCAGGAGGTGCTTGGCAGCCCTTGTGCCCATAGCCTGCTGGGTAAGGGTAGTTCTCTCAGATGCCCCACCTCTTGTGTTCCCCAGGGGGCCCATGAATCAGCCCAAAAGACGGTCCCGCTCCTACCGTGAAAGTGCGCGGCCGTCTTCCGCCTTAGGGCCTGCAGGGTCACCTCGGAGTCAGCCCACTCCAGCACCAGCCTCCGGCCGTACAAGTGGGTGCTGTGACACAGGGCATTGAAGGCTCTCTGCAGAGGGACAAGAAACGAAACTGCACATCAGCTGGATCAGTGCGGCAGACACTCCACTCTGCCCGCCAGCCAAAGCCCAGGTTCTGGCCCCGTGACATCTGATCTCCAGCGAGGGTTTGGGGAGCAGTTGGGTGCATCTATTTAATTAGTGGGTTGCGTTCCCAGGGAGAAAGCTGCAAGTGACTGAGCAGTCAATATATCCGCCGTCTGGGCTGTAATTGGTGCCTGGGCCGAGGCAGCCGTCTATTTGCTGCGTGTCATCCGATCTGTGGAGGGCGACCCCATTAGTGGGCTCGCCTCCCACCCGGCTGTCTGCATGGTGGCCACTTGAGAAAGCCGAGCCCTGGCTGGCCGCCAGATGACAAGCGTGCAGGCCTCTGGGTGTCACTGGGTGCCGCTCTCCTTCACTGCCCTGGTGACTCTGTCCCCCACGCTGTTTGGAGGGCCCCTTCCGCCTCCGCTGCCAGTGCCCTTTGCCTCCTCGCTGGTTCCCCCAGCCCTGCACTCCCAGCTCCCACCCCCAGCTCAGCAGCCTGGGTCCTGGCACAGGCTGTTCCCGCTCACTCTTTGCTCTTCCCGACTCCCACATGCTGCCTGGTTCCTCTTCCTGCTTTTCAACAGCTATACCGAGATAGAATCCACATACTGTATACACCGCTTGTCTGAAGACAATTCAATGGCTTTTAGTATCATCACAGAGCTGTGCGAAATGTCACCAAATCCATTTTAGAACGTTTTCATCACCCCCAAAGGAAACCCCACACCCCTTAGCTAGCAGTCCCCCAGCCCTTGGCAACCACCAGTCTGCTTTCTGTCTCTATGGATTTGCATATTCTGGACATTTCATGGGAATGGACTCATATGGTAGTGATCAGTACCGTCTTAAACATCGCTAGGTCTCAAGTTCAATGGCACTGGACAGGAACATCCTGAGTTGATGGGCTCATCCCCAAACACTCCTATGGCACAGTCTGAGGTCACCCTGCTTAGGAAGGACAGAACCTGCAGGTCCTAACTTGAAGATCTTGGGCAAGTTAAAGAAATCTGCCTTGACTCTGTTTTCCTTACCTATAAAACAAGTATGCTCATATATGCCAATCTCAGGGGTTCTAGGGACAAAAACGAGTCAACACAGTGTCTAGAACAGTAAGGGCACACCATAATTACTCAATAGATGTTACTTCTCGTTGCTGTTGTTTTGTTACCATAGACATCACATCTGTAGCTGCTTTCTGTCAGCAGAGAGCTTTCGGGCAGGCATTGGTTTAAAAAGCAGTAGGCTCCAGGTGCTCAAGCATTGGCAGTGGAGAGCAACAGTGGCTAAGAAGGCCCTTTGCTTTGCTTGTGGGTTGCAGAGAGCACCAGTTGGTACAAGCAGAGGAGGGGTTTGCTGCTCTTGTTTCTTTTATGCCGTGACGAATCATATAACTGGAAGGGTCTGGATGGAAACCCATCCAACGGTGCTCCTTATCTACAATGTAGCACTTACAGTTGGACCATGTCCCGCAAGAGGGGTCATGTTGAGTCCTGACCCCCTGTACTTCAGAATGTGACCTTATTTGGAAATAGGTAGTTGCAGATGTAATCAGTCAAGACGAGGTCATACTGGAAAATGAAAGGCTCTGAGCCAATGACTAGTGTCATTGGATGGCCATGTGAAGACAGAAACACAGGGTGAATGCCGTGGGGAGATGGAGGCAGATACTGGGTGATGAGTCTACAAACCAAGGATGCCAGCTGTCCCCAGCAGCCAGGGAGAGGCACCAAACAGGGTTTCCCTCGGAAGGAACCAATCCTGCCAGCACTTGATTTTGGACTTCCAGCCTCTAGAACCGTGAGACACATTTCTGGATTTTTAAAATGCTTTCTGAGGCAAGGTCTCGCTCTGTCACTCAGGATGGAGTGCAGTGGCATGATCATGGCTCACTGTATCCTCGAATTCCTGGGCTCAGGCGATTCTCCCACCTTGGCCTACTGAGTAGCTGGGACCACAAGGCACGTGCTACAATGCCTAAGTTTTTCACTTTTTGTAGAGATGGGGTCTCCTTACATTGCCCTGGCTGGTCTTGAACTCCTGAACTCTAGTGATCCTCCTGCCTCAGCTTCCCAAAGTCCTGGGATTACAGGCCTGAGCCACTGTACCCGGCCCATTTCTGTGGTTTGAAGCCATCCAGTCTGTGGCATTTTGTTACAGTAGCGCTAGGGAAAGGACGCAGTGCCCTTGGGTAATCAACTGCCTCAGTTTCCTCATCCATGTTGGGGCTGGCTATGGGACTTACACAAAACGTGCACAGAGGGCAGCACATAATATACATTCGATAAACAAATGAATCCGAAAAGACAAAAGGGAGGCGACTAGAACATGCATCTTTTTAAAACCAGACATGTGGCCAAATTAAAGAAACGCTTTGTTCTCCTCTGTGCTGTTCTGAGAAGGACCAGGTGCAGAAAACTTTTTCTTTCCTTTTTTTTTTTTTAACTTTAATTTAAAAAACTCTTTCTGACTGCCAGCAGAGCCTGTGCATTTTTTTCCATGTGGATATAAAAATGCATCTGGACTCCGAGCCGAAATGGCCCATTCAGAGCTTTAAAACACACGCGTTCTCAGCTGGCGAGGCAGAGAAACGGCTTGACAGGGGGAGTTGGGGTTTTAAGGCGGGGGAGAGGAATTGGTGGGGAGTCTGGCATGGCGGATGTTCCATCCTCGTGCCAGGGTCCCTGAGGAGCTGTGGTCCCGGGGACACGGTGGGGTGGGGGTGGCCAAGGGGATGCATCTGGTGAATGCTAGGCTGGAACTCTCAAGAATGGAATAAGATCTCAGGAGGTAGGTCTGGGTGAGAGGCCCCAACCCCAGCCTCTCTGATTCCCACTGTTAGATTTCAATGTTTCTTTCTCTCCCTTAGAAGCCAGTTCTCCATTCCTGTACCACAGAAAGCCCTGGAGACCTCCATTCATTGCAGGAGTCACCAAAAATTCCCTCTCCTGGTTTCTTTGTGACATCACCTCTCACAAATCTTCCTCTCTTTCCTCTGCACTCCTCTGACACGTTACTGGCCTCTCTCTGGAAGAGCTCTTCACGGTAAGAGGGGAGGTGGCATGGCAGTTAGAGAGGGTGGGCTCTGCTGCTGGCCTGCCTTGGTTCAAATCCCTGCTCCACTGCTTACGAGCTGTGTGATCTCAGGCAAGCTGCTGAACCTCTCTCTCTGAGCCCGAGCTTCCTCATATGTAAAAGGAGGGCAGCAGCAAAGAGTAGTGAGAATTCAGAGAACTGTTCAGTCTGACACTTAGAACACTGCCTGGCACATAACATGTGGCACTTAAGATTGGCTGCTGTGATGATGATGTATGCTTCCACTTTTCATTATCAGGCTAAAGAGCAGGGACAAGGGAAGGTAAGACACAAAAGCTCTTTCGTATTTGAAGTTAGAGCACAATACGTGGTTCTCCAAAAATAGCAGAATTACCCTGCTGAGTTCTAGTCTCTGCAGGTTAATATGAAATCAGGTTGCGTTCCCGAGTTCCCACTGCCTGGGTGGCTGGAATATGGTGGCCTCAAACTGTCGCAGGCGGTATGAGGATAGTGATTTGAGGCTAAAATTGGCCTCGGATAATCCAGAGTAATTGTGTTTCATTAAAAGAGCGTAACAAGAGCTTGTTGTAGTTGACACATTCTAGGAGGTAAGGCAGGTGTGGAGGAGGAGGAAGATGCAGGCCCGGGCCTCAAGGGGCTTTTGGGTTGGCACAGGAAAGACTGTGAGGAGTTTGGAAGGTTCCAGCCATCACAGACGGGAAAGTGCAAGCCAGAGAGGTTCACTAGCAGCATCCTCCCTGGTCTCCGCCTACACGTGATCCCATTAAAACTTGACCTCCACCTTCTCACAAGCGTTTTTCTAAACCTCAACTGCAGGCATGGTGCTCCTCTGCCAAAACAGCCCCCGGGCTTGTTCATCTCAGGAGACGGAGGAGTTATTAGACCTTTGCTCCTCTCCAAGTCTGTCTGATTTTCCTTTTGTGGCATCAAAGGCCTTTTTAGTATGGATGATCCTATCTCCTAGCTCCACAGAACTCCAAGCATATCACCTCAGCCCACTCCTGAGAACAGGTATTATTCTCCCATTTCAGTGACTGGGAAACTGAGGCACTGGCCAAAGCTTGTATGCAGGTCAACTTCCTTCTCCTTCTTCCTTTTGGCCTCTACATGTTGTCTCTGGGCCTCTTACACAGACGGCCCAGGGAGGGTTCTGCCCCTCCTGCACAGGCAACAGCCAGGCACCCTCCCTGTGCCCTGGACACCCGGCCTCCGTTTCCAGAACCTGCTCCCTGCCCCATAATGCCTTCTGTGTGCCAGTCTTCCTGACTCGACTTTGAACCCTGGAGGGAAGGCGCTGCATGCTTAAGATCCTCAGCCTGGTGCTGGGGCAGAGGCCACTCAGTCAATGTTCACAAAGCACACTGTGGCGTCTCCTTCACTGGGGGTCTTGAGAACACGTCTCCAGACTGGGGTAGATGGTTAGGCTGGTCCTAGCTGGGGACGGAGGGCTGGCTTAGATGTCCTGCCACAGTTCCCTTCAAACCCCTGCACTTTATAGACTACAAACGCCACGGGGATAACAGCGTGTCCCATTCTGAGAGAGCAGGTAGTCCCCAACCATCCAGATGAGGGGGACATTTGGCCTTTTGAAACGATACACAAATAATCTTGGGTATGGCTCTGCTCCCAACATGCCTGGCTCGGGGCCTTGCAGGACAGGAACAGTAACCTGCACCACGAGGGCTTGAGAGATCCCATGTCAGACCCCCAGCTGGTTTGCTGGAGAGGCCTGAAGATCCAGCACAGAACCCCGAGGATGCAGGAGTCCAGCAAAACGAATGTCACAGAAGAGAAGCTACTTCCATTCTTGGGAGCACTTCCTGCCATCATTGATGGCCAGGACTGGTTATTCCTGGGCCCCCCTCCCCCATCCTCTACACTTTGGGAGTCGACTCTGCACAGTGTGACGAGGGCTTCCTCGGCCTCTGGTATCTACTGAGGGGAAGCAAATGGGCGGCACTGCTGGGAGACTGGAGGGAAGAGGTGAAGAGGGAAGAGGGGAATAGGGAGGAGAGAGGTTGGTGCTGCGTCCCTCCCCCTCCCCGCAGGGCTGTAGCTCCTGCTCAAGGTCTCTTCTCAGCAGCTCTAGCCCTGCCTTTCCTTCCAACCCTCCTCTTGGCCTAAGTGAGATGACAGTTCTGGGGGCTTTGCCATCCCTGGGAGTCCCTTCTCCCTACCTATACCTCCATCAACACCTCTTCATTCACACCACCTGGGGGTGGGGGTAGATTCTGTTTCCTGCCAGATCCCTGGGTGTCTCGCATGCCTTGGCCCTACTCAGAATTTGAGGCCCACCCAGGAAAGCTCTGAGCAGGTCTAGCCAGACTTCAGGGCTGCCCTCATGATCCAGCTCTCTGGCTCTGCTGTCCTGAAATCATAGCTCTTTGAGCTCCTCTGACTCCAGCCATGGACTCCAGGCATCAAGAGGCCTGGCCTCCTGCCGCCTTTTCTGAATTCCCTTAGAAGGCAATCTGCTAAGGTGGTGTGGGGTTGACAGCCGCAGGCTAGACTGTGGCCCGGCCTGGCGGCCTCTTTCAAGAACTGGGAAGGCACTGGAAGGCTGCCAGTGCAGCGCTGGGCCTGACCTTTCTGCAGCTTCCCTGGAGACAGACCTCCTCTCACAGCAACAAAAGGCATTGCACGCCCTTGGCAGCACTCCCATCCCAAGGGGCTGCGAAGAACTGCCCAGGGCCATGGCTTCTGGGCAGAGCTGAGGATAGTATTCCTGTCTTTAGAAGACCAAGGCATTCTCCTGGCCCCTCCTGCTCCCAGGGAGCTGTCTCTGGCAAAGCCAGAGGGCTGCATCTCTCAGCAGATGCTAAATCTGTCCAAACAGGGATAACACCAACCCCTCCCAAACCCGTTGTGCCCCCAACACCCAGAATAAGTGGCTGGCACTGTTGGGGGCTCTCTGCAGAGGTGGTCAAAGGGACTTCTGGGAGGAGGGTCTGCCTCCCTGGGGTGTTTTAATGCCATCACCCTGAGAGAGAGACAGATCCTTTCTCTACCTATCTATCACTAGCTGCTTCTCTCCTCACAGGCGTAGCTGTCTGCTAGGCAGGAGTTTGCCCAGAGTAAGTCAGGCTCCCTGCACAATCTTGGGTGATTCCTACCCCAGTCCCTTCCCAGAAATGACACCATGGAGCTGAGGGTGAACTCCTAGGAGAGACATCCAGAGTCCGCTTTCAGGTGATGCTGTCTGAACTCTTCAGACAAAGGTACCTCTCTCTCTCACTCACTCATTCCTTAGCTCGCTCAGCTCAGTGTGATTCGACTCTAAGTCTCTGGGGAGCTGACTGTGAGGCAAACAAGAGACGAGGCGACAAAGATGGGACACACTTTGGACCTCTGCCAATTTATAGCATCCCTGAGAGAGGAAAGAGAGCCACTAGGGAGAGAGGGCCAATGCCAGGGACCCAAGGGCACCAAGCCACAAGGCCATGGCAGCAGGCGCAGCTGAGGCTCTGAGCTCTCCCTCAGGCACAGCCCTGGGCCTGCAACTTTCAATAAACTTCTCTAAGTTTTTACTTTTTCAACTGTAAAATGGGGGTGCTGCAGCGTCTCAGAACTGCTGGGAAGCATAAATAAGACAGCAACTCTTCCTTTAGCCCAACGCCTGGCATAATGGGAAGGGCCTAATTCCTGGTACCTGTTGCTGGTGCCATTCGTGGTAAAGTTTTTTTTTTTTTTTTTAATTTAAATTATTTTAGGCCAGGTGCGGTGCCTCATGCCTGTGATCCCAGCACTTTGCCGAGGCGGGGGGAATCATTTGAGGCCAGGAGTTCGAGACTAGCCTGGCCAACCTGGAGAAACCCCGTCTCTACTAAAAATACAAAAATTAGCCAGGCATGGGGGTGCACGCCTGAGATCCCAGCTACTTGGGAGGCTGAGGCAGGAGAATCCCTTGAACCTAGGAGGTGGAGGTTGCAGGGAGCAGAGAACGTGCCACCGCACTTCAGCCTGGGGGACAGAGTGAGATTGTCTAAAAAAAAAAAAAAAATTATTTTAAAGCTGTTAAAAGGGAGGAAAGCTGTCAACTTGGCTGGGAGTTTTACCTTTCCTTGATGACTAGTACTGCCTGCCCGATAAATATGAAATGAGGACGTCTGAACCTGAGTCCTTCTCACTCTCATCTCTGTAGGACTGTGCAGGCCTCAATCCACACAGAAGCTCCAGGGACACAATTAGCAGAGGGATCCGTCCTGGCACTGCACCTTGGCTACAAGGGCTGCTCACCTGCCAGTCTGAGGAGGGCAGCCTGTCCTGATCCCAGGTCTCAGCCCATACATATGTGTGCTGGCCGAGCCTGCCTTGAAATGCAAGCTCGGGATCCAAACACATTTTCCATTCCTCCTGGGCTCTGCTGAAGAAAACTTGGCAAAAAGCCCACAATTACAACAGAGTTGTGAGCACACACACGTCACATGCACACCTGAACAGAAAAGTGGAGACAAAACTCCAATTCCTGAATTTGCTTCCGGTTAACACTTTGGGACACACAGGACAATGGACACCTAGGTTTCAGGCTGCAGCACCTCTGATCCCCAGGGTCCCAGAGGAACACTCAGCCACCCTCACTTCTTTGGTGTCACGTGCCACAGCCTGTGTTAAACGCTTTGCACGCAACATTCTGCTTCGTCTTCACAAACGCCTCAAGGGGAGCCTTATTATTGCCTGTGTGGTGACGAGTCACTTGGGCTAGAGGGATCTGAAGTCCCTTGTCCACGTTCGCATAGCTGCAAAGAGGCCGCTTCATGTCACAGGCCACGCTAACCACCGTGCAGCACGCTCCTCCTTCTCTGCCCTCAGTTTAAGCAAACGTGTTGAATGCATGCCACTGACAATCTAATAGTGATTGTTTACTGTGCACACAACATGGCTCAGCACTGTGCTGGGTGCGCTGGGCACCCGGTGAGGAGGAAGGCTATCCCTGCCTTAATGAGCTTCGTCTGGCTTGCTCCTCATTGGTCCCTTCCACTACAGGTCCTGTTTGGGTGGAATCTGCCAGGTGAAGACAGTAGGTTCACAAAATATTCCTCAAGAGGCCCAGTGGGAGCCTCTCCCAAAACACCGGCCACCCCCAGGCTGGGGAGGGCCTGGGCCACATATCCACATCCCTTCCTCTGCTCCCACCCTTGGCAGAGTGGAAAAGCGAGAAATGAGGAAGGAGACATTAACTGGTGCGACCCTACAATGAAAGCTGTGGTTGTTTACCACAGTGTGAACAGCTCTGCCTGCCAACGCCAACCACCATCGCGTCTCCCTACAGCCGGCTCCCCCCAAGTGTTTATTTAAGCCAACACATTGCTCTGCTAATTGGATAACATTCCATGTGAAAATAGACCTTTTAAAACAACAGCAGCGGCGGCAAATAAAAACAGCTGCAACTGCAAAAGTACAAAGGCACGGCAGGCCTGGGGAAGGGAAAAATTAAAGGCGCATTGCATGGGAAAAAATTAATATTCTGGCTTCTGGGCTGCAAGTCTATTCTTTGTGGTCTTCCCTTTCCGTGGTGCCCTTCCTTTCTTCCTCCAGGACCAGCCTGGTCTGGGTAAAGAGAGAGGAGGTGGCGGCTTCTAACTGGAATCACAATGGCTATTGGTGGCCACTCAGCCAATGGGGATGAGTGCACCTGGTAGGGAGTCCCCAGTACAGCTGCCCAGGTGAAAGGCTGCTGCCTCCTCAGTGAGGCTACTCCTGGGGATTGGCAGGGTTTGAAGGCAGCACGGTAGTGTGTGCTAGTGGGGACAGCTCACTGAATGCCCACTCCTCCTCTGGGGGCTGGGAGGAGTTGATTTCATTCTGGACTTGTTCCCAAGAGACGTTCTAAGGGACAATCTCTTGGCCTTCCTCCAAAGTGTCCCTCTAATTCGAGAGTCCTTCTCCTTGGTGAGGTGTCAGGGCTGGGTGAGAGATGGTGGGCATGGTAGGGAGAAGAGGCGCTACCCAGAGCCTGGTGTGGAGATACACAGAATTTAAGTGAATCAGTGAACGAAGGGAGGAGGAATCCCTGGATACAGGCTTTGGAATTAGATTTTTCCCAGCTCTGCCAAGTACCGCTATATGATCTTGAGCAAGCAACTTTGTCCCTTTGAGCCTTGGTTTCCCCAGTCATCAAATGGCTTCCTATCACCTATCTCCTAGAGTCCCGTGAGGATTAAAACTTATATATGCAAATGTCCTGCACCGTCTCTGCCAAAGACGATGGGCTTCCAGAAGTTGACAGTTTTTATCAACTCAAAGATATTGCCCTTTTAGAAACTTCCAGGTTGTGTGTTCCCCTGGTTGCGTGGCGCTGATAACACAACTGACAGCCGTGTACACGGTGTAGACCCAGGCCCCCCAGGAGACCACTGACTTCCTATACCACCCCTATTCTCCTTCCTCCATCAACCTCTGTCCCCTGCTTCCCTCCACACGTGGGGAAGGCTCTTGAGAAATGCCAGATCATCACACCTGGAGGTTTAGATAACACCAGCACTTTCAGAGGGACTGACATTTACTGCCCGGGACATCAGGGGCTGATAGAATGTCCTAGGTTGGGAGAATATGCCAGCTCATCGATCCTGCTTCCTCTGAGCAGGCCTCTGGTCACCAGGGCCCGTGACGAGGGCAGATGGTCAGGACCCACCCCCGGTTCACCGGAGCAGCTCAGTAACAGACCAGGGTCTGGGCTTCCCATCAATTCATAGGGCTCCACGGTGGCTTCAGCGCTGGAGCTAAGCAAATGCTCAGCAAGACTGGGGAGGGAGACTGGATGCAAATCTCCCGCCTGATGCTGGGGCTGCTGCAGCTTGGGGTGGGGCAGTGCGAGTGCGGTGAATGTCACATACAAAGCCAGCACGCTCGTGGGAGCCTCTTGCTATTATCATCAGTTGCCTGGTTACTCTGAGCTCGGCCACAACAGCCTTCGAGGAGCCTCTTGCTAGGATTCTCTTTCCAGTTTGGGGGTATGTGTGCTTAATCCAGAAGGGGCTTGATGGATATCACAGAGCCCTCGAGGATATGCACAGTGGGACGTGGGTCTCATGGAGAAAGGTCAGACAACTCAGAACCCCTCAGTTCAGGGACAGTGGAGACGGCATGTGCTCAGGGCCACAGCAAGGACTGTGGTGTTGAGGAGATGCCTTAATTCTTCTATCCTCTGCCAGCAGGCAAATGGACTGATGGATGATGGGGAAAGGGCACTGTTCTGGGAGTCGTGATACCGGGGTTCAAGCCGCAGCACTGGCCCCTCCCAGAAACCATTCATTTCTCCATTCCTTTTCCAGCCTCAGCTTCTACAATGAGCTGAGCTGCCCCCTCCTTTCAACTTATCCCTCCCTTCTTTCCTCCCATCTGAGGATTGCTTGGGGTAGACCTCCTGGCTGAAGAGGTGGCCGATGCCAATGCAGTGGGCGACTATTTATCTTCACTGAGGGTGCCACGACAGGAAATGGGATCTGTGCCCTTGGCGGGGGATCTGAGTGGGTCAGGGTAGAACTGAACCCTGGGAAGGGTTTCTGAAGGAAGTCTCCTTCCCTAAGAGCTTTGACACGGGGAGGATGCATGGGAGCTGGCCCTGAGAGGCTGGAATCATGGAGGCTCCTCTACCAGCCCTGGGTTCTCACTAAATTCCTTCTGCTGAGATAAAAAAGATCACCAGTGCTTTTGACTCCATGTCTCTGGCACTACTGCTCTCCCTCTTCAAACTCACGCCCACCCTCGAGCTAACTAGATATTTACAATATTCAGAATCCTATTCACTAATATGCAGTGTGCACGACTCTGCGGGTCAGTGGAGAGCGCTAAATGTTCCACTCAGAAGACAATAAAGTTCTCCAGACAGACCTGGAGCCGGGGAGGGAGAAAGCAATGGCAGCTTCCCCAGGAAACAAAAAGAGCAAAGGGATCCTTGCAGGAAAGATGTGCTTGTGATGGGCTCCTCCTTCCTGGCAGACCACTGCGTTCCGTGGCGCAAGCCCCAGTGTGGGAGAGGGAAGAGTTGCTACAGGGATGGAGGGGCCAGAAACAGCCGCCTGACAGGGAGAAGGGCCAATCCTTGAGAGGCTGTGAGTTGAGCCTGTACTGTCCTCGGCTGCCCTTTCTCCTCCCGGAGCCCGGGGTAAAGGCAGGCAAGGGATGGAGGGGGAGGAGCTGTCACCTCCATAAATCACTAGAGGGCTGTGCTGGGCTTCAGAATGAACATCCGCATCCGGGACCGGGGTGGCAAGCACGGGACCCCTGGGTGCTAGGTGAACTTCCTCAGTGGCACGCACTGCCCCGATTACCTGGGAGTCCACCTTCTGTCCTAATAAAGCTGACGAGCAAAACTGAGCCAACGATGACATGTCAAAGGGCTCACGGCTGGCGCCCGCCCTGGTTGGACCCTCCATGTCCCAAGGGCTGTGTCAACCTGGCATGAACCTCTGGGTGCTGAAAGAGGGCTTCCAGTGAGGGGCTCCAGTGCCTTTGCGCTCTGCTCTCATCAATGGCCGGAATCCCCTCTACCTCTGACAAGCTCTTCCTCAGAGAAGCAGTGAGCGTTTCCTGGAGGAGCACCCATTGGGCTTTAAAGGTTGGCATCACAAGAGGTCCAGTGGATGGGTGAGAAAAGAGGCCCAGTGGGTGGCCAAATAAGAAGGGGAAAACCCTTTCTTATTTCAGACCACCACCATTGTCATCACTGCCGCCTTCCATCTCCTCATCACAGCCAACAGCCAGTACACAGCGGCCAGGCCCTTTTCTAAATCATCACCCCACTCAAACCCCACGATGACTCTATGAAAATATGGAAAACCCTATGACCATTTTATGAGGGGGGAAACTGAGGCACACAGAAAGGATGTCACTTGCCCAAGGTCACACGGGAGATTCGTGGCAGCCCTGGGGTTCAAACTCAGGCAGTCTGGCTTTGAAGTTTGTGCTGTAATGACAAGCTCTCGCACTGGTCTTTGTAAGAGACATTTCTGAGGAGCAGAGAGTGAATCCCTCATTTCTCCCCCAAGCACAGCCTCCTACAGGAACTCTGATATAAGATAGATGACAACACTTCTACACCATCACTGCCCAATCCCCTCAGGCACCCAGAGCTCAGTGGAATGCAGTGGAGAAAAGATGCTGCCCTGTACTCTGTTCTGTCCACAGAGCACCACATGTGGGCATGAATCCGTGGACCAAGGGTGGCTCTGAGAAGGAAACGGTGTACCAGTATCGAGTGCCCACCACATGCCAGGACCGAGTCAGTGTCTCCCATGCATCACCTGCTCTAACCCTGGCAGGGGGGCACAGCCATCATTCTCGTTTCACAGATGAGAAAACTGTGGCACAGGGAAGGCCAGTGTGGGTTGAGCTGCCACGGGTGGGAGCTCTGAAAGGCAGCCCTCTGCTGCTACCCTGAGCCAACGCAGGGCACCACGTGCCTGCCCCGCTGTGAGGGTGAGGGCCGCGACCTGCTGCATGCAAGGTGGGTTCCCTGCTGTCCCTGACGTGAGGCGAGGGAAAGGCTGCCAGCCAGGAGGAGAGAGGAGCAGATGTCTGGACAAATATGGCCATGTGTCAACAAAACAGGCACTTGAGGCTCAAGACTCAGAGACAAAGGTGGCTGGCGAGGCTCTCCGAGGGTCCCAGTGCACCTTCTCTGCCTGTGTGTGTTCCCAGGGCCCACAAAGGCCGCAGCTGTGTCCCGGAGCTGCCACCTTTGGTTCTGCACAGCTGACCCACACCCTGGGCCTCTTGTGATGCCAGACTGCTAAAGCCCAATGGCTGTGATTCCAGGAAATGTTCACTGTTCTTCTGAGGAACAGCTTGTCAGAGGTGGAGGGGATCCCAGCCATTAATGAGACCTCCCTGTCACTTTATTTTAGCCTTGAGGAACAGCGAGGCTGAGAGGGGACAGGTCGCCTGCGGGCAGAGCTCACGGAAGGCAGCCCACTGTGACAGCTCTGCCACTACCTTCCTTCTGGATTCTGACCTGGAGCTCGGTGCCACGAGGGCAGTGGCTTTGGGTACAGCCGGGCCCTTGTTCACACAGCCTCTGCCCCACATCGGCGGCTGGGCCCAGCACCCACTGCAGGAGCAAAGCCTGGCTGTGCTGCACTGAACCAATTTGGAGATACCGCCTTGCTTAAAAAATAAAAGGTTCTCAAGGAGCCTGGAGGGATTTCGGTACACACGCTTCCATGCAGCTGCACCTGCCGGGGCTGCCCTCACAGACAACCAGCACAAAACAGAACCCCCGGCCATGAGCAGAAGAAAGGAAGGGAAAGATGCATTCCCTTGGCTGCTTCTTGGGTGCCTCTTACTCTCCTTTCCAAGTGCTCTGCCCTCTCCGCACTGTTCTGTGTGGCATTTCCCATGCTGCCTACCCCACGGGGCCACCTGAACTGAGGAATTTTCTTGATGACTTGGAGAGGCCTGGGAAACGCATTTGCTTCCCATCCCCAGTTTATGTCCCAGGTTCCTGCATACATGAAACAGGGGGAGGGAAGGGGGACAGAGAAACTGCTTCTTCCTCCGAATACAAAATCCCCAGGATCTTCTCCAAGGATGTTGTACACATTAAGCAGAATCAAAGGCAAAAAGAGAACACCTGCGTGAGGAGGTGACTCTGTGTGTTAGAGGCCTGGCTGCCTCTCCTATAACGGGTCCTGGAAAGGGGAGGCCGGGACAGGTGGGGAAGGGAGCCACGGTCTCACCTTTGCATCCTGCTTAGTGAGGAAGTCCACAAAGCCGAAGCCTCTGTGTGTGCCTGTCCCGGTCATCTTCTTTGGCAGGCGGACCGTCTTCAACTCCCCAAAGGTGCTAAAAACAAAAGACAAGATATAGGGGTTTAAGACTAGAGGCCTGCAAGTGAGGTCGGGAAGGCAGGACTGATTCTCACACGTAAATCCCTTTGGGTTATAAAAGACAAGTGCATGCAGGCATGCAGATGCTTGCACGTGTCAGCTCAGGGGCACGAGCGGCCTTCTCCCAGGCCCGGGCCATCAGGCAGGGCAGGGAGGCAACAATCGGGCTGGAGATGTGAATGGAGAATTTTCAGTTCCTCTGCAACTAGCTAGAGACTCTCTGCCCCCATGGGGCCCCACTTCCCTGTGGGGTAACTATGCACTGGGGAGGACCCTGCCTAGTACACAAGTAGCCAGGCTCGGGTTGGGGGGCCTGGGCAGGTCAAGGTGCTGCCCATGTGTGCGAGTCGGGGCTCTGGACATGGGACCAGCAGGGTTGCCTGACCTTTCCAAACTGCCTCTATGTCTGAGCTGAGCACATGGCAACCCCAGGCTGAGCAAATGGGATGGGGCCCCTTCTCCAGGACCTGGGACGTTTGGGACATGTGTTTCTTTAGCGCTCAAATGACACGCAGCGACTCCCTCTAAACCCTGCTTCCCCTCCCTCTGAGCTTTCATTTCGATATCTTCCAAGCCAAAGTCAGGCAAAGCTCTGGAGAAGAAAATGGGTTGGCTTCTCCTGACAGGGATCAAACCGGTAACCACAGCCTTGGACCATCCCCCCTGGTTCCCTCCTCTCCTCTCCTCCAGATTAAACCTTTGAGAAATTGTAGGACAAAGGGATAGGGCTTTCTCAGGCCTCCTTGCCTCCCTGTCTCACTTCCCACCCCCCAATCTTTTCCTAATGTCCATTTATCAAATATATACGTACAAATTGCTGCCGATAAATATTTAATGTGCACGGCATCTGAAGAGAGGTATTATTTTTTTTGAAAATCTACACACACTTTCGGCTGCCTGGGCACACACATATGCACGATGGTCTAGGATGCTTTGGGGCCAAAGACCGATTGGGTAAAAAACACAGTAAAGGCCGTAAGCTCTCATGAAATGATATAAGCTAAATCCAAAGCGTTAACCCACAGCCCTGCCAGCATGACCAGGCATCTGCCAGCCCAATTTCTGAAGGCAGGACGGTGTGTAAATGCGGCATTATGAATCCTCAAAATGAATCTGCACGTCTCCTCAGAGCTCTCCCCACCAGCTCTGCTCCCCCCTCCTGGTGCCTCCTCTGTGTGGGCAACGAAAAACAACAGAGATGCACTGGTGACAAGGCCAGCCTCCCAGGGAGGGGAAGGAGCCAGGAATGTGGGGAGTGGAGCCCGGTCAGGTTTCCCTGCTGGAGGGGAGCCGGGACTGGGGACCAGAGGCTGGGCAGGTGGGGACAAGGTGAGGTTGGAGAGCTGAGGAGTCAAGCCCGCAAACCCTGCTTCATTCTGCCACCTAAAGGCGGATCCATCCCATGACAGACACTGTCTCTCTTCCCTCCACCAAAGCCCCTCTGCCATGCTGGCTTTGAACAGGGAGGGCAGGGCATGGACAAATTTTCTTGTAAGCTCATTCAGAAGAATGGTTCTTTGGGTCCAGGTCTTCAGAAGGCCACTGGCACCGCAGGGATGGCACATCCGGTGGCTAAGGGGCTGGAGCCTGAGAGCATTCAGAGCTGGTATGAGGCAACTAAGAGGCACAGGGAAAACCAGGCTGGCTGCTTTCTCAACACAGACACAGACAGCCACTGGGTGAGCTGGTTCCTCCATCCCTGCCTTGGCCTCACCTAACTGCACTAGCCCCGAGATGTCTTTCCCAACCCCTCAAGGCTGGGGTGACTGCCCCCATCCACAGTGTCACCGCTCACCGTGCTCCCCGACCAGGGGTCTGTGGGGTGCATGCCTGTTTACTTCTCTGCCTTCCCTGGCCGGGGCTAGGGCTCAGCTCTGCAAGAGTCCAGGCCCCATCTATCTTGCTCATCACTGGACCTGCGGCAGTGAGCCCAGCGTCTGGCTCAGGGTAGAAGCCTGAAGGTATTTTGGAATGAATGAACAAGCAAATGGTAGCCCTGGAAGGTGGACATTACCATGGGTAAATTACACCTACCCTCAGAGAGTGGTGATGAGGGTGAAATGAAATACACATAGCACTAATGTGAACTATTGTTAGCCTTATCATTCCCGTGTTACAGATGAAGAAACCGCAGCTCTGGGAGCCAGGGGTCCTTCTTCACAGGCGGCAGGGTTAGAATGTGAATCCAGGCATGTCTGACGTTATGCCCGAGCTCTCTTTCTGCTGCACAATGACTCAACCCCCTTGCATCATCTGGACGGGGACTGGCCACTTGTAAGAGCTGGGGCCTCTTTCTTCCTGAGTCTTGGTCAGGTCTGCGGTGAAGCAGGAAGACCCCATGCGGGGTGGCTAGGAATGCCTTGTGTAGACTCCCAGGGGTCCAGTGACTTCCCTAAGACCACCAGGCAAGGTGGGGGTAGACCGAGTCCCAGTTCTTTCTGCCCACACTGTGTGCAAACCCTCTACTTCTGCCCACAAGGGCTATAATCTCCTATCCCTTGATGGTCTCAATGACCTCTGCCCAGATTTCTGGTAAGCCAGACTGTGTGTGTGTGTGTGTGTGTGTGAAGGGGAGAAGGGGTCATGGGAGGGGGGTGGTGTGAGAGAGAAAGAGAGAGAGAGAGAGAGAGAGAGAGAGAGAGAGAGAGAGAGAGAAAGACTGTTGAGGTTAATTCCTCCCTCTCTGCAGCACATTGCAAGCTGTGGATGCTGTGTGCATTGTAAGCAGCTAAGGGTCCAGAGAAAGGCGAGAAAAATAATTAAAAGGTAGAGAAAAACGCCGTTGAGGAGCGGCTGCAGGAGCCATGCTTTCGTGGCCTGCAGAAGTGGCATTTGAGAGTTCGGCAGGGAAAGCCGGGACAGAAGGGCAGCCTGGATCTACCAGGAATCGTGGGCAGGGATCAGGGAGCTGGGAATCCCATCCCAGGCAGCTGAAGGGCCTTGGGGAGGTCCCGGTTGTGGTCGGGGGTTTCCAGGCAGACATCAGCATGACAAATGAAATGCCGCCTATGAAGACTGGAAGCTTCAGAAATCCTGTTATTCTTCAGGGTCAGAGAAATGGCTACGGTGAGCAGGTTTCTTCCTTCCTTGTAAGAACAGGACAAGAGAGAACTGAAGCTTAAGGAGGAGCTGAAAGATCAGGGTTAGATCTTAGAAGGAACTTCCCAATGTCTGTGGACACTTCCTGAAATGCATGGATGAGGCTTCAAGACACCATCATTGCTGCCATCATCTCCGCTACCAATGAGTGCCTGCAATATGCGGTTTTTTAAATACATCATCTCCATGCCTCTGTTTTACAGATGGGAAAACCAAGGGCCAGAGAAGAAAAGCGACTTGCCCATGTCCCACGGACCCAGGAACTCAAAACCCGGGTCTTTTTCATCCGGGCTGCTTCTCTCAGCCCAAGAACAAAGCTGGACAGTGAGTGGCTTGGTTGCTTGTATAACGGTATGGGATCATATGAGGCCAATACTAATGATCTCAGAGAGCTATCGAAAGAGAATTAAAAAGAAAAAAAAAAGGTTGGGGGAGAAGAAATCAATGAAGTACCTTTAGCTCCTTGGAGATAAGCGATATATAAATACCAGCCATTATTAAGGTTCTTATCTGACAGCAAGGTCTACGAAGCTGTTTTTAAGAGCAGCTTTTGAAGGAAGTTGTGCGTGAACCTTTGTCTTCTGGGAGCTTAGGCCACTGTCGGGGTGAAGCTGCGCAGGGACACCAGGGACTGGGGAGGAAGAAAATCACGGGGCACCCAGGAACTCCTCCCTGAGACCAACTCTGCCGCTCGGAAGGAGACGCACACCACACTCCCCACTGTGCAGATAATAGAAACCACAAAGTAGCAATTACTGTATCAGAAGCTGTGAATAAAGAGGACATACCGGGCTTTTAAACACAGCCCTCCTTCCCTCCCCCACCATGCTCACACTTCGGTAACAAACTCACACCTCACTTTTCCAATTATTTCATTCACCCTGGGTTCACCAATTACTCCCCCACCCTGAGCCCCACCCCCTCTGCCATGCCAGGCACATGATTGGTGGTGGGTTTGTGGGTTTTCCACAACTGGAGTTTGTTGTCACGTTTCTAATTTCTTTTGAGGAGTGTTGGGGGGGTGAGGGGGAGAGAAGGGAGGAGCGGGAGGAGGTGGGACGGGGCTCCGAGGTGCTGCGTGAGGCAAGCCAATTACGCCCAGCACTCATAAACAAGTCGGGGGATGTAAATTGTGTTTGCACACAGGCCTGAAGGCAGACACAATACGTATGTGTGTGTGGGGGGCAGCCAGCGTGCGGGTGGGTGGGGATTTCCTCCCTCCATGCAAACTGTGTGCCCCCTGACTGGTCTCGCCCCAGCCTTGGCCAGCAGCTGCTACCGAGAAAGGATGAATCATCTTGGGTCTCTCTCTCCCTCCCTGATTGAAGCGACAGGCTCAGGGCGAAAGAAGTGAGAGGAAGGGTGGAGCAGAGGAAGTGAGAACCCTCCAGAGATGCGGAGCTGGACAGTTTTGCAGCTGTGCTGGTACCTGGAGCCTGGGTAGGCTGGGAGTCCGGCTTAACCCCACAGCCTGCATGCTGGCACCAAGTGGGGTCAAGCCTAGGGCCCTCTGCTTCCAGGACATAAGTCTCCCTCACTATTTGGATCTGCTGGAAGAGCCAGAATCCCAGCAGAAATGCTGAGTCATTGGGGGAGTTTGCTGGCATAACTTCTCCCCACCTGCGCCCAAGGCATTGTTGAGAAAAAAAGTCTGCCACCACCCAAGAGACCCTGAGTCAGAACAACGGTGTGATCTGAACAAGATGAAGGGGTGGTTTCATGATAAGAATAAACTGCAGGTTGCTTGTGCTCCACCTAGAGGTAAGAAAAAATAGCTAAATCTCTTGGCATTAAAAAGCCTTTCAAATATGCCACCCCCACCAATTTTCTAACACACATGACGCACATACACGCACATCTGTCCATTCACTGGGTACTTCCTCAGTGCTTACGTGCCCTGCAGCATGTCAGCACATGCTGGACATGAACTCATAAGGCCCATGTGAGCTGAGCGATGTCAATACCATTTCCTAGATGGAGAAAACTGAGGCTCAAAGAAGGAACATGATTTCTCCAAGGTCTCGGTGAGCCCTTAACTACTACAAGGGGTGAAGTGACTTGCCCAGGGTTCCTTGGGCAGCATCAGGCTGAGCTAGGCTCAAAGCGGGCAGTGTGCCCCACAGGTCTGTGCTTTGCTAAGAGCTCACACGATTAGTCCACTTATCCGCAAGCAGTCAAAGATGATGCAGAGCACAGGGAGGGAGTTACCAGCAGGTCAAGCATTAACCTTGTTCTCAGGGTGCCCTCACCTTGACTGGGGGCAGCTGCATGGGAAGCCTCTTAGCTGGGAAGCAGCCAGTGAGCTCCCTCCCCTCTTCCTCAGAGGCACAAGAAGACTCTGGGATAAAGTCACTTATCTCAACTGGTAAAGGTCTAGAGCTGAGGATGCCTGATCTTTGCTTACTGCTCCCCTGGCCTCATCCTAAAGAAGGGCCCCACCAGTGAACTTATGGACCCATGGAACCATTCCCACTGAGCAACAAATATGGTAAGATGGCAGCTGCCTTGCACCGTGTCCTGTCTCACATTCCCCTTCCCTTACAGAGTTCCCATGTGGCCAAGGGCCCCAGTTGTGGCAAGCTGGAGAGAGAGACCAACTGCACAGCTAGGGGCAAACCTATCCCTTCGTCTATAATGGGAAATTTCTGTAGCGGAGGGAGGCTTGGGAACAGAACTATCATCTAAAATTCTCACTTTTCCTGAGATGTATACAAACTAAAGCCTTTGGTGAGGGCTGGTCTCAAGCCTGCCTCATCCAACTCTCTAACAGAGGCTAATCCAATCAATCTGGTGGGTTTCAATGGGTACTAGTGCCCCGAGTTTCACAAGTATGTGCTAGTCATCAGCACTCCCACGGTGGGTTTCAATGGCTATACTGTCCCAAGTTTCATGAATATCTGTTAGTCCTCACCATTCCCACAGTGGGTTTCCATGGCCACTAGTGCCTTGAGTTTTGTGTGTATGTGCCAGTCATCATCTCTTCCAAATTGCTTAATGCTCTAATGGTTTTTGTATCCTTAGAATAATTTCTGAGTTCCTTACTTGGGACTCAAGGCTGTGCCTGATCAGACTTACTTTTCTTGCTCTCCAATCTTATCTCATGCCCTGCACCCCCTCATTTACTATGAAGAATCTACACTGGCTTTCCCCATTCCCTGAACCCACCAAACGTATGCTTACCTCAGGGCCTTTGCACTTGCTTTTTGCATCACCTGGAACCCTGCTTGCCTAGTTGTTTTCACAACTGACTCTTTCTTGCCATTCAATTTTCAGCTGAAATGCCACCTCCTCAAAGAGGCCTTCTGTGACCACCCTATCTAACGTTGCCTCCTTTGCACACCAGCCCCCGCCTGTCACATCTGAGCACTGTCTGAAATGGCTCGTTTACTTTTTTATCTTTCCTCTTATTTTGCTAGAGACTGAAAGTGGACTCTAAGATGTCAGGGGTCTTATACTCTGTTGTGTCTACAGAACCTGAGACTGTGTCTAGCACTCAGAAAACATTGTATCCATTCATTTAATCATGGATTCATCATCTATTGACCACTCCCTAAGTGCCAGGTCCCCATACTTCACATGCATTATCTCATATAACTATATGCTCTTGTGGAGGCACAGTCACACTTGGGGGCAACATATTCAGTCTTTCCGTCCCACAGGATGATGCTCTTTTATGTAGTGCAACCATATGCTATTACAAGGAGCATTTGGCCCTCAAGAATCAACATTCTTTCCAAAGTATTCATGTTTATTCCTTCCAGGCAATAAATAATCACAGCAAGAAAAAAAAAAGGGGGCGGGCCAGCTAGATCATTTACCAAAGGAATACTGTCTGGATAACGATGTTCAAATCATGTGCTGCTTGGTGGGAAAGAGAAGACACTGGCTCCTCCACAGGCAACCCTGGCCAAGATGCAGACACAAACAAGGAGTCTCAGCATGTTTTGCCCTGCACTGAGATGCTTTCCCTCCTGCAGAATGTTATGTTGATGAGTGTGTACAAAGTGCAGGGTCAAGCCTACTCTGACAAGGGGCAATGGCTTTGGAAGCCATTTAATGGAGGCATATTTAGGTGTGGAGTTTCTTCCTCTTCTGTTCTTGCTCTCTCTTCTTAGAGAGTGCCTTTGAGACTGAACTTCTCCAGTTACTGCTCATCATGGTGAGAGCCAGGTGTAGAAAGGTTACCTTATCGCCATCAACGCAATATTCCCTTTCATTTTTGCCTCCTGGAGGCTGAAAAATGGCCTAGTTTCCAAGAAAGTGAAAAAAAGAGGTGTGGAGGATGGCATTTAGCTTTTCTCAATAGCCTTTCATTGGGGTCCTTTCCAGGCAAGCGTGAGCCTCTCGTGTTCTAGATGAGAAATCCCAGGGATGAGCACTTAAATGGTATTTCTAAATCAGAGTCAGGGCCTGTGTTTCAGATGGAACCCATGGACTCTCCTGGAAGCTTTGGATGGGGGCGGATTTGGCACTGGAAAAAGTAGGCTCCTGGCCTGGCTCTGCCCCTCATCAACTGGGTGAACCTGGGCAAATCATTTCCAGCCTGGACTGATCCCTGGACTGGCAGCATCAGCATCACCTGGGAGCGTGTCAAAAATGCAATGTTCTGCCCACCTCTTGTCTTTCTGGATCAGAAGCTCTGGGGCTGCACCAAGCCCTCTAGGTGAGTGTGGGCCTGCTCAGGGTTGAGGCCCACTGCCTCACTGGAAGGGACAGGGGCCACTCAGCCCTAATCTAGACAGTCAGGTGGACATCTGGGCCTGGGACTAGCAGATCTTCCCCTTCTTCCAAAGAAGCTAGTGATCCAGATTCTTTTAAGACATGAGATTTTAAAATATTGGTAACAAAGTCAAGACACTGTGTTGCCAAAAACAACAGAAGGAGTCTGTGGGCTGCCTTGGGTGCCATGTTCTACATTTGAGCTCCATTCTGATTCTGGTTTCAAGAGATCATAAGGGCTGGTCTACTTCCCAAAATGAGGAATCCTCTTACCTCTTTATGACCTGGGGTTAGGGCTTGGGACAAGCAACAGGGCCTTTCTGACCTCTCCTTTGGCCCTTGCAGCCTACCAGTCCTCTCAGTTGCGTTCACATAATGTAGCCTCTGCAGGATTCTAAGCTCTTTGGGGACAGAGAGGGTCTTGCCATGGCAATTTGCTGCACAGCATCTACCTCAGATGTGAACACATTTGTGGCTACACTTAATGAATGAATCATCCCTCACCAATCTCCAGCACTCAAACCACAATTTGAAGCTTGATAGGAATTTTCATGGGACTCGTCATTCAGATACTATGGATCCTGCAATCACCAGGCAAATACTTCCCAAGCATATCCTGTGTGCAGGCACCAAGCTCTGGGCTGGGAAAGAATAGTGGACCTGATGTGCTCTGGCCTCCAGGGGGCGCGGATTTTAAGCCAGTGGTTTTCAATCCCCTCCAACCCAGGGTTGGTGCACACTTTCAGCAAATTTTCAGCATGCATCCCCAATATATGTACAGTTTAAAACTGATAAATGGTATGTGCATGTACTGCTATTTCATTCTCTACGTAGATCTTTAAATAAAAATTAGGAAATTTAAGGTCAGCTACGGGGACTCATGCCTGTAATCCTAGTACTTTGGGAGCCTGAGGTGGGTGAGTAACTTGGGGTTTGGACTACCCTGGCCAACATGGTGAGGCCCCATTTCTACTAAAAACACAAAACAAAAATTAGCCAGGTGTGGTGGCGTGCACCTGTAAACAGCCCAGCTAGTGGGGAGGCTGAGGCAGGAGAATTGCTTGAACCTGGAGACAGAGGTGGCAGTGAGCCGTGACTGCACCACTGCACTCTAGCCTCTTCGAGAGTGAGACTCTGTCTCAATAAATAAACAAATAGGAAATTTAGAAGGACGAAATAAAACCTAAGTAGAAATGGACATTCTAGTATTTTTTCTCCTGCTCCATCACAGGCACCTTCTGTAGTCACACCCTTTATTTGAGAGCACACAACAGGCCAGGCATTGTGCTAAATACAGTCCATTTGTTACTCTTATGCATCCTCAGTAACCCTGTGAGGCAGCTGTGTGCCCATTTTACATACAGGAAAAATGAGTCTCTGGTTGCTTAAGGTATTTACCAAAATGTACAAAGCTATTAGATGGTGAGCCAGGTCTCATACCAAGGCCTGACGAAACCCCAAAGCCTATGCTCTCCTCACCTGTTGCCTCCCAGTGGACAGGGTAGATCTGTGCATGGGGTTTAGAAGCAATTGAAGGGGGAACACTGTCTGCTGAACCTGAATAGAGTCCTTGGGCAGAGAATTTCATAAAAATAGAGTTTTAAAAATCAGAGATAACTTTCCAAAAACAGTGTTTCTTGAACTTGTCCTGAAAGATATTAATAGGTATTCTGTGTGTAAAGTCTTCTGGGATTTGGTAAGTTTGGAAGACATCTGTTTAAACAGAGTTCAGCAAGCTTTTCTGCTGCAGACCTTGTCAGTGCCTTTAATATGTTAGGTACATGGAGGATTTCTCTGAGAAAGGAAAAGACATAGTGTTTCTCAAACTCCCAAACAAGGAAAGCTTATTAGCATCTCTCAGGACACCGGTATTCCACGGAACACAGCTGGGAGGTATGATGTGGGAGAGGAAAAGAAGGCAGTCATTTCAGGAGGGCTGAGCATACACATTAAGGCACAAGGCCTTGGTCTTTAACTAACATTCAGGTAACACTTCTAACTTACCAGGGACTGTATACAGTAGGGAGCTTCTGCAGAGGAAGTCGAGCTCTGATAGCGAGCGGCCAAGTCACAGCATCAAGCATCACCAAAAGAACCTAATTGTGGGGCCAGACTTTGGTTCAGATCCCAGCCCGGCACCTGCCACCACCTTTCTGAGGCTCAGTTTTGTCACCTATAAAATGGGCTCCAACCAACACACAATGTTGTTGGCTCCTGGCATATATCAGGAACTGAAGAAATGGGAGCTGTTGTGAGTAATGTACCTGTCTGTGAAAAGGATCTGTACTGGTGCCAAGTAGGTGACCCCTCCTAAGCCCTTACGGTGTTTTGGTGTTCAAAGCGAGGAGCTGGCTGAGTGAGTCCAACCCTTCCTAGTGAACATCAGGAGTTCCCAGCAAAGAGCTGAGATGGCAAAGGGGCCTAAGCAGAAGAGGCCAGATGTGATGCTGTGATTTGTGGAGCTCTGAAAAAGCAGCAGATCTCCCTCTTATCCACATGTCCTACTAGCTTTACAACATAATCAGAAGAAATTGTCCCCAAGAAGGTATCTCTCAGCCAGACCCAGGTACCTCTGCCATCCCTTGGGTGGAGCAAGCCCTTGGGACAGCTGTGCATGCTCCTCCTCTCAGGAGAGGATGGAGGCATGATTTCTGGCCTGCGGTACTGCATTCTGGTCAGTTCCATCCCTCTGCCTGAGTGAGCTGATGAAACACACAGTGGACACTCTCCCCCACTTTCTCCCCCTCTGGTCTTCAGCTGCCTCAAGTACAGCTAATCCCATTACAAGAAAATAAAGTGGATAATTCAGGCTAATGAAATCGTTACTAAAATGTGGCCAGCCAGAGGTGGACATTCAGAACCAATTTAACACCCTTTGGCGTCGTCATCCTCAGTACAAGAAATGTCTGAAAAGAGGAAGGACAAAAATTAAAGAGGAAAAACAAAAACAGAAACAGAAAAAACCCAGCCGCTCGCTTGTTAGCTTAAGAATGGTTCAAGAATTAATCAGCTGCATATCTTGCTTTTTGCTATTATTTCCATCAGGCCTGATATCTCCACGGTAACTCCAGAAACTCCAAGAGGAGATGGAGAGAATCTAGGAAGTCACCAGCTGTGGTGAACATTGTGCATAACTTGATACCCTTTGTTTTGTCCATTTCTGCTGCCACTCTAAGAAAAGCCACTAAGGGGTGAACTCCTGGGCCCCCAGGGCTGCTCCACGTCAACACCAAATCTAGAAACCTCTGGTACTGGATTTAACTACCCCTGGGGTTGCTATGAAGATGAAGTTTCAGGATCCTGGAGGGCTGAGGGTGGAAACCAAGTTAGTGACAAGGCAGGAGGAGAAGATGGGGTGAGCTCCCTTGTAAAACAGAGCAGGGAGCTGGACCTACTGTTTCAGAGTGAGCAGGCGATGGCAAGCAGGGAGACACACTGTGTCACCGGCTCACACCCACTCCTGCCGCCTGCTGCCTGCTGCCAGCCACGCCTCCTGAAAAGGCTGGATTCAGGGTGGCCGCTCAACTTCCTAGCACCTGCTATCTCCACACTGTGCCCACTCCTTGCCCTGCCACGACTCCTACCTACACTGAAAGGGCCCTATCAATTTCATTTGGTTCAGATCCATTTCAGTGCTCAGAACCCTAATGTGGTCTGCAGAGCATGAATCCAGATGGCCTCGGGTTGCCTTGCACAGCCCTGCACTGTGCTGCTCTCCCAGTCTGTTTTGACTCCTCGAGCTAAGGCAAGAATCTTCCAATGACCTGGATTCTCCTACCTAGGGAACGAGGAGAGCAGGTGATGAGAATAAGGGGGCTGTCAATGGAAAAATAGAGCAACAAATACAGGAAGAACTTCCACTGAGCTTTGTAGGGTTTGTATCTTACAAATACAGGAAGAACTTCCACTGAGCTTGCAGGGTTCTGTAGGGATCAAGGGGCACAGGTGGGTAGGTAGAAAGTTCCACTCCCTAGGAAATTAGAAAACTCTTCATGTATTGTCTCCGCAGTAACAGCACCAAGCAGCAGCCCATAGTCACCAACACCGGCTCCTGCTTACTGGTCAAGAGGAAGATATCTCAGAGAGATTTGAGATTCGCGACATAGCCGTTTGGGACTATCAGGGTGCTGACCTCTCTGAGAAGCACAAGGTGACACACCTCAACATCCACATCTACATGGTTTCCTGAGGGCATCTCTATGACAGGGGCCCTCCAATGGCAGCAGGAGGCCCCTGCATATGGTTTAGGGAACCAGATTCCTCTTGCGGGGCACAAATGGAATGTGAGGCAATGCCACCATTTAGGGGCCAGCACAGAGACTTAGGGAACAAGGAGCTTACAGCAAAGCAAGTCACATGCTGTTAAGGCCACATGACTACTACAGCTTGCACAAGGAGATGTTGTCACCCACTCCTCAAGACTCCAGAGAAGCCAAAATAAAGAAAAGAGCCGCTGGCAAGCAAAATGATGCCTGAAACCCACATACTAAGCTTCTGCCTGTCACCAATGGGAAAGCCCTTGGCCCTGCCCCATGGCCCAGCCACTGAAAGCCTATTTACTTTTATTTTACAAACAAACTTGTTTATTTCATTTCTCATCCCACAGGAGTTGAAAAGGGCACTGGGATTAATACTGGCAGGTTCCTAAAAGGCTTCGAGAAGTGACAACTAGCAGCCACGAATTAGACCAGGGATACACACATTTTTTCTATAAAGAGTCAGACAGTCAATAATTTTAGCTTTGCGACTACTCTACTCTGCCCTGTAGCGCAAAAGCGGCCCCGATATGTAAATGAGTGGGTGTGGCTGCATGCCAATAAAACTTTATTTATAAAAACGGATGACGGGGACGTGGACTTTAGTTTTTTGACCCCTTGATTACACAAAAAGTATCAAAACATCGTATTAGAACCACTGAGAAAGCACAGCAGCCTGGGGCTATTTAGGACAGGGGCGAACAGCAAACACACCTCAACAGATCTGACCAGTGTCCCCAGACTGTGGCCTGGGCTCAGGATTCCTTGCACTGGTTAGAAAAGGCACTGTGTATTTTAGGAAGATTTCCACTGAATGGTCAGCATTTTCAGAGGGCTGATACTTAAAGGTATAAGGTGGCAAAGTCACTTACTGGGGAAACCCCTCATTTTTCAGTGATGGGAGAAATGAGACGCATTGTGCGGGTGATGAGCTGAGTTACACGTGTCTGGACCAAGTGGGGAGTGCTATGCACCAGAGAGCCAAGAGCCAGACATCTCACCATCACCCTGGAGATCTGCTTAGCACAGAGACAAACAGATGAGCCTAGAAACCCAGTCATTGCCCTGCTAAACAGCAACAGAGAACAGCAGCAAGGTGGAGGGTGCCACCTCAAAGGCGCTCCGACCCAGGACGCTTGTCTGCACACGACTAGCATTTGCTGTCACCCTGCTTCATTTGTCCCCTCGATGTTATGGGACTTTGCATTCTACTGTGCATTTTTTCCCCTCTATTTGTTTATGGTTGCTCTTCCTTGCTGGACTACTGAATGGCCGGCACCCAGAACAGTTCTGACAGCACGTGGCACGCAGTAGCTGCCCAGTAAAAAGTGTCTGTGGTGTGCTGATGGATGGAGTTATTAACGGATGCTTGTCTTTTCCTGGCTTTTCTGATTTCTGGCCCCTCTCATGATCAGACTCTCAATACCTAAAATAAGAAACGGGGAGTGGGAGGAAGCAGCACTTGCCGAGCAGCTGCCGTGGCCATGCCGAATGCTCTACACGCGCTGCCTCCCTTCAGGCCCACAGCCGACCCGCTGGGCGGCAGGCCTTCCAGGACGTATGTGAGACCTCGAGGGGAGGTCTTATCTGAGGTCACAGGACTTGGGTCCGAGTCTGTCTGACTGTGGATTTGCTGTGGCACACTGTGTGCCACTCTGGGGACAGTAACCAACTTCAGCCCTTGAACTCAGTTCTTACGTTCTAGCTGGAGCCTGCCAGCCACTGGGAAATGATGGCAGAAGTGGAAAAAGAGGCTGAGGAGATGATGGATTGGGAGGATGGCTTCTGAAGAGCTTGCATTCTAGAGGCTTCTGACACCTGCCACGAGGAGGAACACTCCAGAACCCCCATGATGTTAGAAAGCCCAGTTCAGATGCTCCCCATCCCCTTGGCAAAAGGCCCAAGCATCCAAATGGCCCTACTCAATGGTTAGAAAGAGGGAGCAGGCATGGTCACTGAGTCTCCCTGGGAAGTCCCAGACCAAGAGGTCACAGCCATGAGGAGACCACTTTTCCAGACCAGCGGGGTACAGATTGGGGTGTACTTCAGGTAACTGAGTAGCTTCAACATCTGAGCTTCTCAAGAAAGCCAGGCCTGCTGTCAACCAGGAGATGACAGCCAAGACGCCTCTGCAGAAGATGCAAGCGGCAAAGTCACGGTGCAGCCGTTCGACAGAAAGCGCTGGAGGCCTCCCAGGGACATGTCAGGGGTCAGGGAGCACAGGAGCCAGTGATTCATGCCGCAGAGCCTGCCAGCGCTCATGGGGAGGAGAGCAACTCACTCTGCTGGGACAAACATTATTTTTAAAAGTCTGGGAAATCAAACAACAATAAAACACCCCAAGCTCAGGATGACTGGTGAGTTGTAAGATGCAGGGAAGGGTTGAAATGAATCTGCAAGGTGGACCATTTGTTTGAGGCCAAATAAACCAACAAAGAACTCGATTCAATTATAAAAGTTTAGAATTGGATGGTCAGTCAGAAGCTGAGAGCCCAAGAGGTCTAATTGGGTCTGTGCGTGCCCTGGAGTCCAGGACCGAGAGGAATGGACTCTGGAAGGCTGATTCCTGGTGGCGATAGGAAAAGGCAGAACATGTGAGTCAGAGCATGCAAATGTGACAGCCCAAGTGGGGACCACCCTTGGACTTCTTGGTGTATGTAGGTGGGACGCTCTTTTCTTGATAAGAAACCCAATTAGGATCAGATAGGATTTAGGGTGTAGCAAAACCAAGGAGCCTGAAGCAGAAGTGAAGAGAAAGAAGAGAAAAATCAACGGCCAGGAGGCCCCTTGCAACAGCCACTGTTTATCTCACAAGCGCGTTAAAGAGCATCATTTGCAAAGTTTGCACAGAGGGAAAAGTCAATGATTGTGTCTCTGGCGATGCACAAAGCCCAGGATGTGCTTCATCTCCCGGCTGCCTCTGTGCACGCACAGGAGAGGGGCTGTTTGTGTGAATCTCAGCCGCGCCTCCCCCATCCTCACTTCCTCCTCCTCTATTCCATTTGGAAGATGTGGAAGTGTGGCCACAGCTTTTTCACAGCGACTATTCCAGCAGGCCTGTGGTGACGTGTGCCTCGGGGTGGGTGTGGGGTGGGGAATTATTGTTAGAGGAAAAATAATCAAAGGTTTTCACACCCTCACGGGGCAAGGTGGGAGATAATTAAAACCAGACTAGGATTCTCTGGCTGGATTCAAGTCCCCATTAAACAGAAATTCTGTCTGGATCAGATGTTTCTATACCTGGGTAGGGGGTTGCTCCAGCAACTGCAGGGTAGAATCTGCAACTCATGCTGGTAGTGGCCCCCACCCACACTGGGAAAAAGGGAAGTCTACAGCTGGGAGGTGGGGGTCACCAGTGTGAGCCTGGGAGTCCAGCTGCCTCCAGTGCTTATGAGCCTCTCTCCTCCACTTGGCCTTGGCTTGTCCATCTGTGAAATGGGGACAGTGGTCTCCATGCTCAACAGAGTTGTGTTAAGGCTTAAAAGAGATAATAAATCTATGGCAATGAACACAAAGCTGGGCACATAGTGAGTATTCAGGAAGAAGTAAAATGGGGCTGGGCATGGTGGCTTACGCTTGCAATCCCAGCATTTTGGGAGGCTGAGGTGGGAGGATCATTTGGGCTCAGGAGTTCGAGACCAGCCTGGGCAACATGGTGAAACCCCGTCTATACCAAAAATACAAAAATTAGCTGGGCGTGTTGGTGTGCGCCTGTGTTCCCAGATACTGGGGGGCTAAGGTAGAAGGAATGCTTGAGCCCAGGAGGTTAAAGCTACAGTGAGCTGAGATCCCACTTTATACATGAGGAAAGGGAAGGTGCTTGCCCTTGCCTACATGCAAAATGTCAAGTCACAGAGATGGCACTAGGAGCCCACAGACCAAGGCCCCATGCCACTAGCGGGCTGCCCCTGCAGCCACAAGGATGCTTGGCCTGTCTCACTCTCCCCAAATCAAAACAGGGAAGCTTCTCTAGGGTCTGGAGGTGATTTTACTTGAAACAAGGTTTCCTTTGGGGAGAGGCCTTCCTCTGATACACCAGTGACCATTGGTGACTGTGAACCACAAAGACCCACAGGTTGGAACTGTGCCGTCCCAGGAACTTTTACTGACAGTACATTGGGGGTGGGGCTTGTTACCATAGAAGAAGCATTACCTGCTTACCAAGTATCTATGGCTCCCACTCCCCCTCCCAGACACTAAAGGGAGGTGGAGTTAGGGGGAGCCCTGTGGCCAGGTCTGGCTTGTGAGGTGTGAGCAGAGGCCTGAGTGTGGTGCTGCAGCTGTCTCCTCCTTGGCCATGGTGAAACCCAGGGGCCTGAGTGACTATGTGGAGCAGAACCTCCTGGACGTATCCATATGCTGTAGCTAGGGTAAGCTACTAAGGTTTGAGGCTAAGTTGTTACTGCAACGCTATCTAGTCCATCCTGACTAAAACAGGCCTCAAAAAGGAAGAGCTGAAGGGAGGATCAGGACGGCTACAAGTAGGCAGCAACGAAAGCAAGAGAAACGCAAAAGGACAGCAGCTCCAAGAACGGTATCCCCAGGATGAGAGCTCATGTAGACTGGTCTTCAGAATCCAAGTTGGGCTTGGTTCCTCACACAGTTACAAATCACCTACTATGTGCAGCCACCTACTACGTTCAGAACAGATGGTGAGTGAGGCCCAGCTCCTGCTCTCTAATGTCCCTCAGCACTGGGATAGCAATTCCCATTTTAAATGATATAGAGGAAAAAAAAGGAAAAAAATGACTGGTTCTTTTAGACAAGGGCTCAATAAACCAGGGCCTACCGGCCAAATCTGGCCTACTAAATATTTGGGGTAAATATGATTTTACTAGAACACAGCTATGCTTATTCTCTTATGTCTCGTCTACGGCTGCTTTCAAGCTACGGCAGAGGTAAAGATCTTGAGACAGAAATCACATGGCCCATGAAGCTAGGATATTTACTCTCTGGCCCTTTACAGAAACTTCGACGACCCTTGTTCTCAACTGATCTCTTCCCCATCCAAACTCCACTCCCTCCTTAGGCATCACACCACCACTGTATCCCCAGCCCAGGGCCCCTCTCTGCCACTATGTCCTCATCATGTCACCCTAAACACCAGGTGTCTTGACCTCCTCACTCCCTGAGTTATTTGTTTTCCTTAATCAGGCACTTACAGGGGGAACTTAGTAGAAGCAGTGAGAAGATCAAGTCAACTGGTAATTAGGGAGGTTAGCACAAAGCCTCATTAGGCCTCTCTACCTCTGCCTCCCCATGTGTCATTTATCTGAAGGGGCCTTAATAACGGATAAGTTTTCAGGGATCCTGCCACTGAAGACAGCTGAACCTGGCATCGGCGATTGCAGCCCCCACACTGGCTCTTTTCTGCAAGTGACTAGGAGAAGGGATAAGCTACCTTAACACCCTGCCCTGAGAGTGGCAAGACATGGGGCCCAGAAGGAAGAGGGTGCATCCATTCTCCCTGACACACATATACATACACTCACCCTCACTCAGCAAACGTCCCATAGCACGGGGATGGCAGGAGAGCCGCCCAAGGTCACCTATGCGGAGGCACATTAGAAAACTGCTCCCTAAACTGGACCATAGCCAAGGCATGCAACTGAGTGAAAAGAAAAAAAGCCAGGTGCCAAAGAATTGAAAAAAAAAAGGGGGGGTGAGAGGGTGACATTGGGGGAGGAGATGCACGTATGTGTCTATGCATGTGTATCTGTTGTGTGTCCACACATGCGAGTGAGTGGCCTTCAGAGAATTAGCTCTGGAGTGACTGCAGGGGCTGCCTGTGGAAGCAGAACTAAGAACTAGACCGTGTGTCCCATCTCCGCCGTCTTGCAGTGTGGCTGCAGCTGCGGTGGATGGTCCTGTGAGCACTTGGTTTCCCCGTGCCTGCCAGTATTCTGGCCCTCCTGGCTACCCATCCTGCCCTGGGAGTTTGCTCAATCCATGGGGAAGGAAAGTGAAAGCCGGGGGCAGTGTTCTGTGGGGTCCACCAGGGCACAGGACACCAGTGGGCAATTCTGGACCACATTCTGTACATTTCTTGCATGTTATGTTCATTGCAGTGGCTGCAATGACACACTTATGTATGGACCTGTCCCCTCCCTGTCCTGCTGTCCCAGCTCCCTGGGGTCATCTGTACCTAAGGTCTTCTGGTTTGGAGAGAACAAACAAGATAGACGTTTAGCATTTTTCCATACTCTTTTCTGTAAAAATGATCATACATACATTTTATATATATGCAGATTTTTCTTTTTTTAAGGGGAGAAAGAAAACCCACCGACACCTCAAACACTGGCCCCGCCCACCATGGCTGGATGGCTTGCCCATTCCTTCCTCCTAAGAGCTTAGTGCATAGAAAACACTGTTCTGCCTTGATCCCCATATCCATAATGCCCAGGAGAATCACTTGCTTCCCTTCCTCCCCAGGCTGCCGGGGAGCTCGGGCTACATCCAGCATTCCACTGCAGGAACCCTCCTTAGCCTAAGTCTCCTGGCACAAATACTGCCCTCCTCCACCCCAGCTCGTACATGGCTCCATTTGCCCTTTTCCCAGATGCCCAATGGAGGGCAGTACTATGACTCCTGGTGGGCAGGTGGAGGGGCTGAGGCATTTCTTCCTGGTGTCTTCTTGCTTAGAAGCCCCTTCTCTGGCAGCAGCTCTGCCCTCCAAAATGACAGCTCCACAGGCAGCCCCTCCTCTGTGCTCAGTGGTGGTTCTGACTGTCTCCCCCAAGCTTGTCACTCTGGTCCCAGGGGTGGTGATGAAGGCCACCAGATAAAATGAAGAAGGCCCACTTAAGTATAAATTCCAGAAAAAGAACCAATACGTATTGCATGTACATCTAAGTACTGTATGGGACATATTTATACCAAAAAAAAAAAAAAAAAAAAAGAAAACTTACAAAAATTTTATCTAAAATTCAAATTAAATGGGAAATCCTGTCTTTTTATCTGCTCTGACACCCCCTGAGGTGACAGATTCTGTTTGCTGTGGTTGGTCTCTGGGCACGCTGTGTGCATCCCCTACCCCTCACTGGTTCCTCATGGGTTCCACGATCCTGCCCGCATCTGTAAAGATCCATTCGGTTAGTACTGAACACAGCGACATGAATTCTGTTTCTAGCTGAGATCCTGACAGGTACGACAGCTCTTGTTCTGTGAGCCTTGTCCTAAACATTTTTCTGCATGAGGGTCATCTTTCAAGTGGTTTCAGTTTCAGGGGAAGCAGGGTGATGTCACAGCTGTGAATGGTGAGACTCTGGGCTACAGCCCTACTTACTCAGGGCTGGGACACCTGACACTCCCCCTGCCTAGGTCTCTGCAGGCCTCAGGTCTAAGACGCCTTTCCACGGAAACCTTCCCGGCCCAGCGAGCTACACTCCCAGGCTCCCTCAACCCCATCGCCCTGTAACAAGCCTGTGTCGCGTGACCACTCTCTGACGCCCCTGATTTACTGTCCCATTTCCCCACTTGTATGTCAGCTCCATGACTGCAGGGGTCTTACTGGTCTTGGCCAACAACACATCTCCCACGGCCTTCTCACGTGCTCAATAATTCAAGAAATGAATAGATGAGGGCAAATACCAGGAACGTAGAAAGAAAGAGGCTCTCTCTGCCTTGCGCCCCCTTCCTAAAAACACTGCTGTCATCAAATGTCCCCTAGTCTGCAAACACCAGTGAGTTCTGGGCTGTGAACATCAGTACCCACATCACATCCTGAACACCATCATCCCCTCGATTTGCTTCCTTATACACGCAAGGCTTGCCTCCACTGGGGCGCTGCTCTAATGGGTCTGAGGAGGCAGGAGGGAGTTCTGGAACACGCACTGTCTTGGATTCCCCACCCAGCCCCGATAATGACTTTTCTCGAGCGAGTTTCTCGGTAGCTGCAGCTGCAGAACCACAGACAGGTACAGTTGCCATGATACGGCCGTTGTGGTAATTTAGCCTCAGAGCTCTGGCTCCCCTGGAATAATTTAACGATCTGTCATGGGAAGGGAGGAAGGAGGACAAGTGTCGTGTGGCTTGGCGTCTCCACCTCCAAAAAATAATCTAAGTTCCCATAGCCAGAGGAGGCCCACGGCTGGGGAGATGGAAGAGTGAGAACAGTTTTTTCCAGGACCCAGGTGGGAATGCCTGACTTCTCTACTTTTGGGGGAGGAACCAAGTGAATTAGAAAAACGGCAGGGACGTCTACACCAAACGGTGTCTTCCTCTGGCCACCAATTACCTCCCTTTTGCAGCCAGAGCCTAGGGTGTCTTTCTTTAAAGTGACGGCTTATATTAGTAAAAACCCTGGCCTGGCAGCCTCCCTCTTTCCCTCAAGGGCCCATTGCATGGAAGACGAAACTATGGCAGGGACAGGAAGGCAAAATGCTGCCTTCTCTGCTAACTAATGGTTTGGAGGATGGGTGTGAACAACTGTCCTGGCTCCCTGACTTAAGAGGAGGTCTATTCCACAAGCTGGACAAAGTCCTTCCTTCTGAAAACCACATGTTGCTTCCTTGCAACACCAACTCTTGGAAAGAACTGAGGCCTGGTAGTGTCTCCTGCGGAGGCGCAGTTATTCTGTGGCATAGAGGCAAAGCCTTCCTGCAGAGACGACCCACATGCCCTCCACCCGCTGGGGGTGCACACACGTCCTAAGCGTCACTGACTATGCTGCTGGCTATGCAGTGCAGCTAGGCCCTCTTATAACGGAGCTTCTGTCCTCAAATCCTCCAGGGCCCCATGAGCTGGTCACAGAGTTCTGATGGCCCCTGTTCTCTGGGAGTTCTGTCTCAGATCGGTCAGCTCATGTGCTCTCCCCTCTAAGGGGAGAAGGGCTCTGGCAGCTGGGATGAGGAGACAGTGAGGGGCAGGTGTACAGGGGAGAGAGGTGCTGGGGCCTCATGGCTTGGGGTGAAAAGAAAGAGAACCCCATTTCTCTTGCATAGGACAGGCACCAGGTGTCTTAAGGAGGGCATGGTTCTCTGTCTTAACTGGCCATTGAAAGTTGTCCCAAACCTGGCCTGTGGGGCTCAGTGACCTTGAGCAAGTCACTGGCACCCTGTGTGAAGTGAAGGAATGGCCTGGCCACCTCCATGGGAGTTTAAGGCTCTGTAAACCTTAAAGTATGAACCTAAATCACCAGAATTCTGTGTTCTAGCAAACTCTTCCTCCTCCAAGGTAAAGAACAAGCATATTTTATTTGAAAGGAACTCTAGGCTCATAGTAAAAGGAATCTCAAGACGAATGACTTGCACAGCCTGCTCAGTACTGAAAAGAACCAGAGAAGGCCCTGGAGCTGAGTGGATTCTGAATGAGAGCTGGAGGCACAGGGAGAGGGAGAGGACTGAGAGTTATGGGAAGTGGGGCCTGTGCTGAGCCCCGGGGTGCCTCCAAGGAGCGGCTTGGGGTACCTTACCCCTCTGGATTCCCATTAGCCCCTCCCCAGTGACCCCAAATCTATATAAAAGCATGTGCTTACTGGGCAAATGAAGCTCCCTGGCAGGTACCCTCAGATGCCCCACACCATTGGAGAAATTCTGGATCCACTAAGAGTCCAGAGATGCAAGAGTTCAAGACCCAGCTCTTATGCTGAGTCTGCAAGCCCTGTGTGGTCAGGTGTTAATACTAAAGCAGCCCTATTTTTCCCAGGAGAGGCAGTTGGTGGCAACATGAAGCCCTTGGGATGCCTTAAAAAGCTGCCAAGCCTAAACATTTTTGGGAAAAGGCAAAAGGTGAGAAAGAAAGACAGAGAGAGAGAGAGAGAGGGAAGGAGAGAGAGACAGACACAGAAAGGTTGTGGGGAAGGAGGGAGAAGAAACAGAGAGAGAATTTTGAAGAACAGGACATGCAAAAGGCAGGTCATCCCCTTTAAAGAAAACTCCTGCCCAGAAATTTCCAGAAGTCACCTGTGGCTACCAGAGTGACAGTGCCAGTGGGAAACGGTGAACAGACTGACTGCAGGTGTGTTCTGGACAAAGCAGGCCTGGGCTGGGGGTGGCCAGGTCTGGCAGGAAAGCAAGCGAAGCTGCTGTCTAGTGCAGACAGAACCCTCTTTGGTGCCACATGTGGGTCAGGGTGTCTGCTGGAATTAACTGGCTGAGCTATCAGTCAAGGAAGACGGAAAAGAAGGGGCTTATCAAATATTGAGAAAGAAACAATCCCTCTCGTAGTCCATCTTCTCTTTTCTTCTGGAAGGCTCCAGCAGAACACTGCACACTAACAGGGCAGAGTGACTGACTCCAAATTCTCAATCACAAAGACAGCTATTATCTTTCCATAACCAGTGATTCCACAACAGTGCCTACAGATATTTTTCCCATTTTACAAATAAGGAAATCAGGCAGGTTAGGTAACCTGGCCAAGGCCATGAGACTGATCAGTGTTGAGCTGGGATTTGGACCCAGGTCTGTCTGGTTTCTGAGTCTCTGCTCTTTCCCATGATGCCATCGTGCTGTAGATGGGGCCGTCATGGGAACTCAGTTGCCTGTCCACCGGCCCTGGATAACAGGAGGAGGTTTCTCACTGCCTGAGAAGGCAGCTATAAATATGAAAAGTGGGGAGGAGAGAATGAACCCTGTAATATAACCCTGAACAGGAACTGGAGGTATCTGTGTGAACTCATCATTTTAATACAGATGCAGAAATAGAGCTAGAAGTATATGTATCCATTTGTGTATTTAAAAATATATATGTTGGGCACAGTGGCTAACGCCTGTAATCTCAGCACTTTGGAAGGCTGAAGTGAGAGGACAGTTTGAACCCAGGAGTTCAAGACCAGCCTGGGCAACATAGGGATATTCCATCTCCACCAAAAAAAAAAAAAAAAAAAAGAAAAACTAGCCGGGCATGGTGGTGCAAGCTTGTGGACCCAGCTACTCAGGAGGCTGAGGTGGGAGGATTGCTTGAGCCTGGGAGTTTGTGGCTACAGTAATCCATTACAGCATCACTGCACTCCAGCCTAGGTGACAGAGTAAGACACTGTCTCAAAAAAAAAAGTATATATACACACACACACAAGACACACAGACATGCACACATGTATTGTTTGCTAAGACAGGCTGATTCTCAATTGGGCAATTCTGTGTACCCACCTCTATCCCTGCAGGACATCTGGCAATGTCTGGAGGCATTTTTAGTTGTCATATCTGGGTGAGGGATGCTACTGGCCTCTAGTGGGTAGAGGTCAGGGATGCTGTTGAACATCCCATAATGCATGGAACGGCCTCCCACCACAAATAATTATACAGCCCAAGATGTGCCGAGGTTGGGAAACTCTGTCCTGGAGGCAACGAGACCCTGTAGCAATGAGCACACCTGGCACCCAGATCTTGCCTTCTAAATACCATCACCCACTGCAGAGAACTAGGGCTCCCTGGAGAAACGGCTGATTCCAGGCTGGCACTGAGAAAGTAGAAGATGAATCTGAAATATATTCTTAGAAAACACTTAAGAAAGAATAACTTAAGAGTACAAAAAACCCCCAAAATGATGGGGGCACATCAAGAGAACACAATCTACCTTGAAGGGGTTCCCACTGGTCAAATTGGGGACAATTTGCAAAACAAAATAAATAATGATAATAATGATTTGTAACTCATTAAATAAAATAACCACTGACCCCACACTGATAAAAAATAAGAAAGTAAATAAATATGAGGAGATGGAATGTGGAGAAAAGCCCTTCCCGGGGGAGAATACCCATCAGTGAATGTCATGTTGGAGGAATGAAGGAATTACACAATCATCAGTTGGCCACCAGCACAGTGATGAATAATTCAGGCAAGGATCTTCAGTGTAAGCTAAAACTAGTAAAGTAAGTCCAGACACAGGATATTTTCAGGGTCCTGAAGTATCTTCCAACATATTTCTTAATTACAAAGGGACAAATAGTAACTTAGTGGAGAAAATCTGGCGGAAACTACTTTAACCAAATGATCGAAGACAACATCGCCAGCAATGGGACAAATCTTTGGTATTTCTACAAAAGAATCCTAACCCATCCAATCAGGATGAGTCATCCCACAAACCCAATCGGGGAACTTCTACAAAGCAACTGGCCTGTAGTTTTCAAAACTGTCAGGGTTGTGAAAAAGAAAGCAATACAGGGTAACATTTCCAAAATTAAAGAAAAGTAAAGAGACATGAAAATGAAATGCAACGTGTGGTTCTGGATGGGGTTCTCAATCAGTTGTTTCCGGTTCTACAAAGGACATTATTAGAGTAAGTGGCAGCATTTGGAATAAGGTCTATAGATAAGATAACACTGTCTCTAGGTTAATTTCCTGGTTTTGATAATTGTACTATAAGGTATAAAAAGGATCTTGTTTTTTTTTTTTTTTTTTTTAAAATATACTCTTAGATATTTACAGGTGAAGTAGCATCATGTACGTAACTTACTTTCAAATGGTTCAGAAAAACCGGTATGGGAATATAGAGAGAATGATAAACATTAACTTTGGGGAATATGAGTGAAGGGTATCTGGAACTCTTTATAATATTCTTGCAACTTTTCTATTTTAAGTTAAAATACTTTTAACATCATATGCTTTTATATTGCCTCTCTCAGTTTTGCCTTTTCTTTTCTCTTTTTTTTTTTTTTTTTTTTTTTTTTGAGACAGGGTCTCATTCTGTTGCTCAGGCTAGAATGCAGTGGTGTGACCACAGCTCACTGCAACTTCTGCCTTGTAGGCTCAAGAGATCCTCCCACCCCAGCCTCCAGAGTAGTTGGGACTACAGGCATGTACCACCACGCCCAGTTAAGTTTTAAATTTTTTATAGAGATGGGGACAACACTGCGTTGTCCAAACTAGTCTCAAACTCCTGGGCTCAAGTGATCCACCTGCCTCTGCCTCCGGAAATGCTGAGATTAGAAGTGTGAGCCACCGTGCCTGGCCAGCTTTGCCATTTTAACCAGTGACAGACCCAGGCCCATTAAGATAGATGCAGATTCCTCCAAGGCTTTTTTGAATAAGTAATCACATAAAATAATGCATGAACAGCTGCACTGGAGTCTTACTCCTGTGCTGGATAAAGACTCAGCCCTGCATAGTCCACCATGGACCTTGTAACTGTGGTGTGGCCTTTCTCAGTAGTTTGGGCCTAACAGATGCTTTTCACAATGTGGTTGTTTCTCTTGTTCCCCCCGCCCCTGCCTGCCAAAGATTTGCTCTTGTCTTCGTGAGGAACAAACACTCATTTTCTTTGGATGGGGATCCTATGGGGTCCCCCTCCAAGAAAATCCATTAGTTCCAACTTTAACATGAGTTTCTCAAACAGTAAACATCACACAGGTCGTGCAGCCCAAGGACAGAGGGGTCTGGGTGTGCAAGTGCAGAGGACTTTAGAGATGAACGCCTGTTTCTCAGAGGAACACAGATGGCCTGCCTTGAGAGAGAATTCAGTGTTCATCTAGACCAGGGGTTGGCAAACTGTACTGCCTGTTTTGTACAGCCATTGAAGCAAGGGTGGCTTTTACATCTAAAAAATATTTTTGGGGAAAGAAAAACACAAGAATAACATTTTGTGACACAAGAAAATCATATGAAGTTCCAATTTCATCGTCTATAATACAGATTTACTGGAAGAGTCACACCTACTTGTTTACTTCTTGTCTTTGCTTTTTGAGCCGTAGGCAGAGTTGGGTAATCCTGATGGAGAGCTGGGGGGCCCACAAAGCTAAACTTCTTGACTGTCTGGCCCTTTGTGGATAAATTTGACAATCTCTGATCTAGAGGAGCCTTTCTCACCCATGGCTGCATATCTGAATCACCTGACGGAGTGTTTTAAAAAATGCCAACATCAGCCGGGCACGGTAGCTCACGTCTGTAATTCCAGCACTTTGGGAGGCTGAGACAGGCACATCACGAGGTCAGGAGATCGAGACCATCCTGGTTAACACGGTGAAACACAATCTCTGCTAAAAATACAAAAAAGTAGCCAGGCGTGGCGGCACACACTTGTGGTCCCAGCTACTCGGGAGGCTGAGGCAGGAGAATTGCTTGAACCCGAGAGATCACGCCACTGCACTCCAGTGTGAGTGACGGAGCAAGAATCCATCTCAAAAAAAAAAAAAAAAAAAAAAAAAAAAGGCCACATCTAGCAGATCTGATTCCACTGATCCTGGGTGGCCCCAGGCATCCCGACTGTTTTGAGTGTGACAGAGTCTTGCTCTGTCCCCCAGGCTGGAGTACAAATGGTGTGATCTCAGCTCACTGCAATTTCCACCTCCCGGGTTCAGGTGATCCTCCTGCGTCAGCCTCCTGAGTACCTGGACTACAAGAGTGCACCACCATGCTCAGCTAAGGTTTAAAATCTTCTGTGGAGGTGGTAGGTCTCACTATATTGCCCAAGCTGTTGTTGAACTTGGGGGCTCAACTGATCCTCCTGGCTTAGACTCCCAAAGTGTTGGGATTACAGGTGTGAGCCACTGTGCCTGGCTCATCCCAAAGTTTTAGAAGTCCCTGAGGCCACCCGGATACACAGCCGGACCTGTGGTTAGCTCCCTGGACTTGCTCTCCCCACTCCCTGGCCAACCATCAGACAGCTGGAGAAAGAGAGAGAGAGAGAAGAGAATGCTGCTCTGTTAAGTTTCTGAGTCAGGGGCCTCTGCCAGCATGTGCACTGCTTTTACTGAAAAAACTCAACGCTTTACAAACATTCCCTCTGAAATGACATTATATAACCAATCTGTTTAATGACATAACAAATAACAGAATCCCGTGGAAGCCAACATCACATCAGTCAAAGACTATTTGGTTCTGCTTTGCAACCACTTTGTAGATTTCAGCCCAAATCTTGTCTGGCTTTAAACCTTGACCTTCTAAGTCCATATTCCAGTGGCCACTGTCTCAGCTATCAATGTGGGGCCCATAAAGAACGCTCTTCACTGTCCACGTGATTTTAGGTTCTTCCCAGGAACAGTATGGCAATTTCCATACATTGTATATGATTTTTTTCAAAGCCCCTTTATGTACATTCTCTGAAGATTCTTAAGAGAAACACGTGAGAGGACAGGCATCAGTTCCCCGATTCAACAGATGAGGAAACTGAGGTTCCCAGAGGAGCAGTGCTCAGCAGAGTGGTTACAAGCAGAGACTGGCCTCTGCCAGGGCTGGGTTTTCAACCTGTCTTCCCTGTATTTTAGCTGTAGGCAGGGACACTGCCTCTGTAAACTGTACTTCCCGTTTTCATCTCTACAATGGAGGTAAAAACTTCAACCTCGTGGGACTACTGTGAGGACCAAAAGGATATTAGAGAACTTAGGTTGGCATTTAGCATATGGTCAGCACTAGAAAAATAAAATGTAGACAGAAATAAAGGCAGTGGTTCTTAATGGGCGGTACTACTCCCTTGAAAGCCTTCAGGGGGCTGTTTCAGACACTGCGATGACTGTGATCATGGCTGTTATTTAGTGGGTGGTGGCCAACCATGTGAAATGCCCACAGGCAGAGGACAGCCCTCTCCCCGCATGCCAACAGAAACACTGGGATGCTCCCGGCTCCTCTGCTGTTTCCTCCACACATTTCCCTCTGGTCCTTTCCCTACAGGCCACAGTCTCTCAGCCCCATCTGTCCTGTGCACTGTAGGATGTCGAGAAGCACCCCTGGCTTCCATCCACTAGATGCCAGCAGCACCCTCCAGGCTGCAACAACCAAAAGTGACTCTAGACATTTCCAAATGTCCCCCGGTGGATCCGCACTGCTACGGGGAAGGACACACCCCGAGCTGCGGCTCTCTTCCACTCTCAGGTACACACAGGCAAGGAGAACCCACAGGAGCGTGGGGGCTGCGCTCTATAGCACCCAACTCAGCTCCGGCCCAAACCTGGGCACAGCAGCTGAAGCCTGAGTCAATGTGGGGAAATTTGGGGGGTAGCAAACAAAAATGACACATGGTCTCCCTCATCTGGGACACAAAGACGGCATTCTCCTGCAGTCACCCTGCCCTTAAGACCAGCCTCACGGGTCCTCAGTTGAAAGCTAAAGTGTGCGTGCTTCCCGATCACCAAACATCTGCTTTCTAGTGTTGCTGACATTTTTTTCATACTAAAAGAAAAACAAAAAACAACAACAAAAAACCCCAAAACCCAAACAAACAACGAATTTTAAATTGCTTAGGTAAAAGGCAGAGAATATAAAACATTATTTATTCCATTGCCTGGATGCACGGCTCTTGGAAAGAAACACATGTGGAAGGATTTATATTATGGCTAGAGGAGTCTTCAAGGAAGAAGGGAAAATACATGCATTCCATTGCATTTCAATCAAGCTGAGGAGAAAAAAGCAAAGAAAAGGCGTAATCGATCAGAGAGCCTCAGTGCTCAGATCCGTACCTCCTTTTCCAGCTCCCAGCTCTCTGCTCCGAGGCTGCAGCTACCTCTGGCTTTCTGGGCTGGAGCCCAGGCAGCTGGGAGCCCGGGAGTGGTAACCTCGCTAATTCAATAAATGAACTCTGACAAGCCTAAATGGTTGTTTGGATGGATCCTCTCTCATTCCCCCCTCCCTTGCTGCCCAAAACCTCAAATAAAATAAATTAAATAAAACACGAGACACAATCTGAGTCTTTTACGGCCGCCTTCTCTAGTGGCGGTCAGAAAAATGCTAATGATTCTGGGGCTGCCGGAGCTGAGCCAGGCTGGCTCTGGGCCGTGAGTGGCCAGGGTGTTTCCCCTTCCTCTGCTCTGCTGTTTTCTTTTCCTCCCCTGGCACCCCCCTTCTTCCTTGCCTTGCTCTCTGGTGGGGGCAGGGGTGGGCTGGAATATTATTCAGCATCCTGCCATAGGTGTCTGCAGCCAATCGGAGGCGATGGCAGCCACTTGCACCTTGCTGACAGTTGCTGTCAAAATACTCTCACAACCGGTGGCTCGATAATAACTCGAAAATGAGATACAAATGAGTGACTCTTCATGAGTGGAACACGCTGCCGATCACCCCCACCCCACTGGCTTCTGAGCGTGTCGGGGAACGTTCGGGGATGGTAGAGAGAAGCTCTGGCCATGGTGGAGAGACTGGTTGAAAAACAAAAACCAACCAGCTAGAAGTGCTGGCTTCTCCCCATTCCATGTCCTTAGGGCGGGGCGGGGGTGTCCCACAGGACTTCAGAACATGTCCAAGATCCTTCCCCTAAGGGATGCTGTGTGCTCCCCAATGCAAATGGATGTGCCAGTGGAATATATGTAATTTTTGAGACAGGGTGTTGCAGTGTCGTCCACGCTGGAGAGCAGTGGCGCGATCACAGCTCACTGTAGCCTCGAACTCCCAGGCTCAAGCCATGCTCCTACTTCAGCCTTCCAAGTAGCTGGGACTATAGACTTCAGGTGCATACCACTGTGCCTGGCTAATACTTCAGTTTTTTCTTTTTTTGTAGAGACAGGGTCTTGCTATGTTGGCCAGGCTGGTCTCAAACTCCTGGCCTTAAGGGATCCTCCTGCCTCAGCCTACCAAGGTGTTGGGATTACAGGCATGAGCCACCAGGCCTGGCCTTGATGGAATATTTAGGTGGAAACACCCATGGGGTTATTTCCTAGCCACCAATCTAGGAAGGCTGCATCAGGATCCCCAGCAAGAGAAAAGAACCTTCTTCCCAGGAAACATCCCGCCATCTCCTGCCCCGTTCTGTTGTCCACAGCTGGGATGCTGGGATGCTTTTATTCGTCCAGCCAACTCTCTCTTGCTCAAACTTGGGCTGTTCCTCCCATGGGGAAGTCAACATTACCACAACTTGTTTAGAAAAGCACCAATAAGCCCCAGGGAGTACAAAGAGTGTGGTCAGCACTTTTCCATGTTTCTCCAGCAGGGAGGGGGCTGACAGCAGGAGAGGGTAGAGACTCAGGCAGATCTTAAACTTCTTTCCCATTTGCCAGGGTTGGTTTGGACCTGGCATCACTCTCTACTTCTCAAGGCAGAGCTGGAATCGTCCAGGTGGAGAGGGAGGGAGGGGCTGTCATTTCACTTACTCGAGGATATAATATGCCTCCAAAAATTGCAGAGCGCGCACCACATCCATCCAGGAGGCTTAGAGGCCCTTAAAAAAAATTCACTGACTTTTTCTTTTTAATAATAGACCATTCTGGGTTGCAGCTGCTGCTCTGCTATATTAACAGAAGCCCAGGTGATGGTTCAGGCTGGGATGAAAAAAAAAAATTTTTTTTTGCGAACACGCCTCTGTTAAAGGGACTTGATTTAAATTTAAGGTAGGCAGAGTATAATTGCCCCACAAAGTGTAATCACACTGTCTGGAGTCAAACCTCTCCCACATGATTCTCTCGGTCTTCCCGCTCATTTCCCCGTAGAAAGCCTTTATTCCTCCGTCGTGTGTCGGGTAAACACTGAGATCATTCTGCTTGTGTGTGACAACGCACATCCTGAATAACCCTGTCTGTGTCACCCGTATCTACTTTAAATAGTAAACTCCTGTCAAGAAAGGATCAGCCCGGTGTAACTTACTCTGTGAGCTGAGCCATTATAGAAGGCTTTTAAGCGCTGCACTTGGAAGGATAAGAGGCTCTCAGCATCCTATGAATAGGTGAGATGCCTATTTGGGGGTTACATCAAGCTTCACCTACAAAGCCAGGCAAAGAACACAGACTAGAACTCAGGCTTGGGCCTCGGATCTGCCACTTAACCAGCCATGAGACCTCAGGTGAGTCACTTAACCTCTCTGACCTGCTATCTCCTCATCTGTGCAGTGGTGATATTAATACCAGCCCTGCCTCCAGAGGCATAGGAAAAAATGATGGGCAAGGCAGACAGAAACGAGATTGCTATTGTTGCCCAGTGGGGAGTGGGCTGGTTTTCTTTTGCATTTGCTCAATTTCCCAAACTCTGGGGAATGAGATTCGTTTTATAATCAGGAGAAAGAATTTTGAAAGAGTAAAACTTTGACTTGCTAATAGGGTAAGATTCAAAAGAGTTTTGTGTAAGAAAGAGTTTTGAAATGATATAAAGTGCTGGGCAAAAAGACAGCAGAGCAGTATTGTCCTGGCTTCATTTAATGCAATTAGGTTTTTAAAAGGGTCAGCTTTAGAGTTAAAGAGGAATGCTGAACAGAGATGGGGAAGAGAGAATGCAGACAGTCACTCAAAAGGTTTATTAAAAGTGAAATGGGTCTTGGGTTTGAACCTGAGTATCTCACGAAACACCCTCCTCGCCCTCCCCTGACAACTGACAGAGCAATGAACAGCTGTCTTATTTTGAAGAAATATTTTTTCTTCTGATTCTAAAGTGGTATCTGTGTTTGGTGTAGGTAATTTGCCAAATGCATGGTAATATGGGGAAGGAAATAAAAAGTGCCTAAAAACTCACCAATAACGATGTTTATTTTGGGTGCATTTCCTTCCAGTCTTTTTTTCTATGCATATATGTCTATGTGGGTCTACTCAAGGATCACACTGTATCTACCGATTCTTTTTTTTTTAATAAGAGAGATGGGGTCTTGCTCTGTCACACAGGCTGGAGTGCAGTGGTGCAATCATGGCTCACAGCAGCCTCCAACTTCTGGGCTCAAGCCATCCTCCCACCTAGTCTCCTGAGTAACTGGCACTACAGACACATGCCACTATATCTGTCTAATTTCTAATTTTTTGTAGAGACATGCTGGTCTTGAATTTCTGGGTTCAAGCAATCTGCCTGCCTCAGCCTCCCAAAGTGCCGGGATTACAGGTGTGAGCAACTGCACCTGGCCACCTAATTTTTAACTTTTTGTAGAGACATGCTGCTCTTGAACTTCTGGGCTCAAGCAACCTGCCCGCCTTGGCCTCCCAAAAGTGCTGGAATTACAGGTGTGAGCCACTGTGGCTGGCCTACTGTTTTGATTCTTGCTTTCTTCCCTTGATTGCTGGATGGAAAAGCATTTCTCCTCTCATTAACATTCTTGATAAACACTGCGGACGACTTTTCCCTCCATCATTTATCCCGCCCCCTCTCACTGCTGAACTCTGGTAGTGCTTCTAAATTTTTGCTATCATAAGCAACCCCCTGTTGAAGAGCCTCGCATTTAAAAACTTTGTCCACATTTCCATTGATTTCTTTAGTATAGAGCTCTAGGGGAAGAGTCACTAGATCAAAATGTATAAGCATTTTAAAGAACCTAGAACTGTGGTGCCCAATATGGCAGCCTCTGCCATATGTGACTAAAATGAGAAAGATACAGGTTTTTGGCTCTTTCAATTGACATTGAGTAAAGTGAAAATTCAATTCCTCAGTCACACTCGCCAGATTTCAAGTGCTCAAGAGCCACACGGGGCCAGCAGCTACTGTACTGGACAGCGTAGATGGAGAATATCTTTATTGCGGCAGAAAGTTCTACTGGATGGTATTATCTCGGCACACATGACAGACTCAGAGAGCGCAGGCGAGCAAGGTGGGACAAGCTTGGCACCGAAGATCAGCACTGGGCACTCCATCTTTTCCTGGTCTGCACCACCCTCTCTTTCATAGCCCCCTTTTCTACCTCTTTCTTTCTCTCCACTTATGAGCTAGGCCAAGATGTCTCAAAACTTCCTGGCAACACATCTTTCCCCTTCCCCTGAATGGTAGGTGAGAGGAGCACACAATTCCAGAGGTTCAGGAGTGTGAGTCAAAGTCATCTTGTGCTTATTTTAACCCTGCATGCCAACTTTGCATCCTGTGCCACAACAGGGTAGTATGTGTGCAGTAACATTCAAAAAATAAGTTTGTGCTATGTTACTGAGTAAAACTGATGAGACTAAGCTGCAAGAGACTAAGCCTGGTTAATCTTGAAGTTTTAGGTACCAAAATACAAACAGAACATGCCCTCTCCAGCCTGAGAAATAACAGGCTTAATCTAGCCTGCCAGAACCCCTGGTACCCTCTGAGGGAGGGGCATCTCCTTAGAGGGCTGGGTGGCACAGTAACAGTTAGCGGGCACAGTGAGTTAGGTGGCAGAGTAAGAGTTGCTTTGGATTTCTTGCTTTGGTTGCCAGGTAGCTCTGATTGAAGCTTTGTGCCCCTTTATAAACATACTCCTTAGACTGGGGGTTGCACTGTAATTTTCTTTCAACCGACATTTTCTCAAATTCTGCAGGGATGAATTAAGATCTTAATTATTCTGGAAGTAGATGAGGAATCTACCTGCTTACAGAGCTGTATCTTCCTGAAAAGGGAACAATAAGCTACAAACCTACTTCTCCAAATGAAGGTCTGGGCCAGGACTCAAAGCCTGTGCTATCTGACAGCAGAGGCCAAGTGCTGGCTGAAGTGCTTTGCAGACAGTCAAGTGGGATACACCCTTGTGAGACGACGCTAAGGCCACAACTGGGACAGCCATATGCCTGACCATTTTGATAACGGATAGGGTCTGTCCTTCACCTGAGCAAAGCCCTTCCCTGAGCCTGCTCTTGTGGCCAGCGGACAAGGCCCATCGCAGGGGGCATGGCACACAATGAGAACCACACAGGCTGGCAGCCAGGGAACCTTACTCATCAAGGCTTCTGTGTAGCATGCACAGTGATAGCTGATATTTGCAAGGATGAAACGGGGCCCAGCAGGTCCTGAATCACCTCCTGGATCATCAAAGATTTCAATTACACTCTATCGAGTTCCCATGTTAAGTATATTTTATGATATTTGAATTCCCTGGAAAGTGGCCATCTATGATATTGATGGTAACTCTCCATTAGCCTGCAAGGTGGCCTGCCAGGAAGCCCAATGCCTCACCTTGGTTGGACCAGAGAGAGTGTGTGTCAGTCCATGAGGGATGAGGGGGCAGGGAAGGTGAGCTGCTGGGAGGGAAACAGTCAGGACCACCTCTCAACCACACAACGTGCCCTGCTCCAAACCCACTCTCCTCATCTGTGAAATGGGCTGCCTGGCCTCCTGAGAGTGAAGCATACGTAGGGCATTACGAAAGATGAGGAGAGTTACACGGGTGAAACAGGCAAGATTGCCAGACACACGTCAGAGAGGGGAAGACGCCTAACGATACAGAAAACACACCACCATTTTCTCTAAATGGACACAACACTATCACATCCACTGCCTACAGGTTCACATATGTACAAAATTCAAAGACAAAGATCTAGAAGGAGATTCGCAAATGAATGGCATAAATTTCTCCAGGGAGGAGGGTGGCACGAGACTTGGGTGGCAGTGGATGAAAGGATATCTTGGCCTTAAAGTTTTCTTTCAGTAAAGAAAACATACTCATGTTTTAATTGTGCAACTACATTTTTTAAAAAAGAAAAAATCCCATATATAGGATATACACTATATCTATAGGGTTATACATAAATATATACTATATCTATATATAGGATTACATATGGGATATGTTTTATGTATAGTATGTATATATATATAAAATTCCAAGATATACATTTCGTTCTCTCTCAAATATACATGTACCTATCTATATATCTCTCTATAGATATATATGCAGAGAGGAGAAACGGAGAGAAAGCTCATGTGTGCTGGGTGCATGGTAGGGGTACAACAAAGGATGAACGATTATAATTAGGCTGTTTTTGCCTGTCAAAGATGACCACATATTAGCATTTTTCTGTAATTACCTGTCAACTGTCAGCTAAAGGGTACCCCAATCCATGAGGTCGCTGGAGGTAGCTAGAATGAGGATGCAAGTGAAAACAAAACAAAGCAAACCAAACAGAAATATCCTGGGCCCTGGGTCCACCTATCTTTCCTGTAATGTGCTTCGTATGCTTGCCCCAGAGCAGGGAAAACCAGCCGAATTCTCCGCAATGCAGCAATTCTCTGGCAATTTCTGGGCTCCAGGGTGTGTCTGCCTTAAAGGTTCAGGCCAAGGCTGTCCCCACAGGCTCCACCCCCCATGGGAGGAGCCACACCCTGGCTCTAACCTGGAGGACCAGCTCTTGTGAGGAACACTGGGAGGCACAGACATTACAGTGAAGAAAATTAATTTTCTTCTGAGACTTTTATGTTTTGGATGCTCTTGTGACACCCCTTTGAGATGGCTGCAGGCAGGCTGGGTTTTTTCCAAAATCTGGGCTGAGAAATCAATGTCTGAAATGCATTTTGCAAGAGAACAGAGGTGAGGAGAGGGAAGGCAGGAGGAACAGTGAATAACCCTGGATACCAATCCCAGCGCCTCCAAGACGACGGAGAAATGTAGGAAGAGTCGAAACAAAATGGAATCTTGAGGCCAGCACAGCCTTTCTGGTTCTACCACAACAAAAGAACCTCTCCTATTTATTGAGTGCTGATTTTGCACCAAACACTAGGCTGCAAGATTTTTTCATGGCACTCCTAGGCCAAAAGAAATACCTAACAGTCTGTTTATTAAGTAGTTAAGGCTAAACAACTTGACAGTAGCAGTTTATAACATCTCTGACAGATGTGGCTGTTTTTCCTCAGAAATCTGAAATAGCCCACAGGGAAGCTGTCAGTTCACTGTGGCACCCTGAGGTGTCTTGGCACACAGTTTGGGAACCATGGCTCTGGGCCAACGGCTTTACTTGTTACTTTACTGAGCCCTCCCAATAGATCTGGCAAGTATTTATTATGATCTCCATTTTATAGGTGCAGATACTGACGGTCAGTGTTTATTTTTTCATTTTTTTTGAGACAGAGTCTCTCTCTGTCGCCCAGGCTGGAGTGCAATGGCGTGATCTCAGCTCACTGCAACCTTTGCTTCCTGGGTCCAAGCGATTCTCCTGCCTCAGCCTCCCAAGTAGCTAGGATTAAAGGTGCCCGCCACCACACCCAGCTACATTTTGTATTTTTAGCAGGGTTTTACCTTGCTGGCCAGGCTGGTCTCAAGCTCCTGACCTCAAGTAATCCACCTACCTTGGCCTCCCAAAGCACTGGGATTACAGGGAGTCATGGCACCCGGCCCAGAGTGTTTAAATGACCTTGTCCAAGTGTGACAGCTGAAGGAAGTAAGATTCAAACACCAATCTAGCCAGGTATGATGGCTCGCACTTACAATCCTGGCTACTCAGGAGGCTGAGGTGGGAGGATCACTTGAGGCCAGGAGTTCAAGATTGGCCTGGGCAATACAGCAAGACTCTGTCTCTTAAAAACAAACAGAAACACCAATCTGATAGACTCTCAGGGCAGCCACGTTTGGTCGTGCAGGTTGAATACTGCACAATCCTAGAGGCTGCCACTCCTGCAGATTACGGTACTGACCGTCTGAATTATTACGCTGGCAGTCGAGGCTTGACTGTGCACAAAGCCTCCAGCTGTAGTAGCCCTTCTCTCTTCACTGAGCAACCTCTTGCTTTGACTTCTATGATTACCTGATCGGAGCCTCCGGCCACATCCCATTCGCAGGTAAACAGACTCACAGGACATGCCATGGAGCACCGGAAGCTTCATTTAACCTTGGTGGCCAAGTAGCAAAATGACTAACTCCAATAGGTAAATTGCATCAAAACCAGCAGCATTTCAACCACAGGTGGGCTTGGCTGGGAAAAAGATCTACAGGTCTAAGTGAACCTGACAGGAATCCTGAACCTGAAATTTGGACTAAAGTAAGAGTCCATTTAAGGGAACAGTTTGTCTAATTAGGGTCTGCTGCCTCTCGGCTACATTTGGGCATATATACCTGTGCATGTGTGTTGAGGGTGGGGTGGGGGTGGAGAGGATTTACTCTTTTTGTAGGATAATTTTCAGATTTTTCTGTTTTTATTTAGACAGTTTAATTTTTAATATGTGTACATACATGTGTATCATGACAGAACCGTGAAGAGATTTCAGTGCCTGTACTGGACTTCAGTGATGGGCAAGTGACATCCTACAGACACAGACATGACGCCTTTGGACACTAGAGTGTTCAGATCATGTCTCTGCACCTAACCAACTGGCAATAAGAGATCAATTCACTGGGATGAACAGTGAAACATTTTTCTGTTCATAATTCCAAGAGTAATTGGTTATCCATTCACTCATAATTTCAATAACACTACAATGCTAACTTTTATTTTTAAGTGATCAGAACAGAACCAATAGGCACTGCTGCATGAAAAGGGGTGTCTGATGATGGGCAAGACTCAGAGAAGCAAGAGGTCTAATCGTGCTGAACCAGCAAATGAAGCTTTCAATTCGGTATTCTCATCCTGCACAAGCACTTACTTATGCAAACAGGCATTCTCTGCATTAGCATTACTGACGTAAAAGAACTGAAACAGATTATAGATCTGGACCTGAGGCTACATCTTTCTAATATTAAAACCCACGTTCTGAATTTAGTTTCTGCAAAACGACATCATCTATCACGCTAAAATAATGGTGTTAATTTGAAGTTTATTGATTTTAAATTTTGTTTGTATTTAACGTGAAATTGTGTTTTGGTTTTATAGTCCTAAAAGAACCATAAGCAAGAGTTGTCAGTTTATTCTGAGTTTTATATTTATACATAGTTAAATAACATAATAATAAAAATATTTACATTATCACCATGGGGAAGGACCGTGAGATTTTTATTTTACTTTAAAAGGGCTCTTTATACATTGCTGAAGTTTGAGAAACACTGTGACAGCCCAAGATTTCACGCAATGTTACTTCAGGAATGAACTCAGAGACCATCACGTCGTTGGGAATTCCCTTACTTCAGTTTCCTTGGGGAGGATCAGAAAGGTGAGGTGACTTTCCTAAGAGCACACAGCTAGTTAGTAGCAGGGCTGGCAGTCACAGCCTAGTCCCCTGGCTCCTTACACAGCCCAAGTGTATTACAGAAGTCCGAGGCAGGAGTCACAATAGAGATGACAGCAACCCTAAACCGGGAGTGATACCAAGTGCTTTACTAGCCTCACTGATCTTGTATCTTACAGCAAACCAGACACAGCTGTTAATCCCACCATTTTACAGAGACAGACACTGAGTTCCAGGGAACTCATCAGACCAAGTTACTAAGTCAAGACAAAAGAGCATGCACAATCCGGGGCTCTATCCTGAGGGTTTTAATGGAGTAAGCCTTGTATCCACCTCCCTCTAAGTCAAGATGGTTCCTTCCCTTTCTGGAGTTCATGGTTGTTTCTGTAACCTAGCACCTGGGGCAGTCCCTGCCTCATTAGTGATGCTTAGTAAATATTTGCTAAACCGACAAGTTATTTCTTAACTTTAAAAAGCAGTGTTTGAGACCTCTCTTTTCCATGGAAAGCTCTGCGATGCGTGAGCAGAGAGAAGCTGTTCCTAAAGAGAAGTCCCTCAAGCTGTCTGGGGCTCCCTGCTGCCTTTCAGCACCCAGAATGCTAGGAGACATGGCGCACAATTATCAGCTCCAACAATGAGCCGACGGCGGCCCTCTGAGCAAGCCCAGACAAAGCACAGAGACCTTGCAGCTGAAAAGACTCTGAATGCAGACAGGGGAGGTGTGAAAGCAAGGTTAGAGTGAGCTGCAGTGCCTGCTTGGGGCAGGAGGGGAGGAATGAGGGCATACAATGCCACCCTGCCCCCGGGACAGGCACGCTCTCCCTGGGGCACCCTGTTCCACTGTCTGAGCTTTTGTCGCCCACTCTGGAACCAGTCTAGGCGTGCAGTGAGGGAAAACGCCAGCTGCAGCGGAAGACCGAGCCTGTGAAATCTCAAAGGAAGGATGAAAACAACAGCAAAAAAAAAAAAAAAAAAAACCCTTCTCAGCGCTCAGGGTTAATTATTTATTTTTTTAAGGAGGCAAACCAAGCAGGCTTCCACGTGGCCCTGGTTTGGGATTGCTCGACCAGTTAGTCTGGCAGATGGAAATGGCCTCATGGCAGATAAATGACATATTCTTTGGCAAGTACGTGCAGCTGTTGACTTATCAAAGACACTGCCCCCACGTCTGTGGCAGACATCACTAATCAATTTCGGTGCCATTTTCCACGGAGCCCAAACAGTCTCGATTCTCCCGCACAGGGTTCCAGGCAGCCATGACCAATGGGTTTGTGTTGGCTTGGAAATGGCAGGCCTATCCCAAACTCTTCATGGAATCACTCAACAAATGAGGCCCCAAGAGGTCATGTAATCGCTGGAGGTCACGCAGCAGGGCCCAGGCCAGAATTCAGGTCTCCTGACTGCCTGGCTAGTGACCTGAATTTTTTTTTCACTTGGAAAATCATACTGGCTCATTTCCAAGCTGACAGTCAACTCCTGATGGAGGAGGAGGAGGAAGGACAGCATGAAGACAAGAACTCAGCTCACCCAAGTATGTCCTCTGAGCAAGTGGCACTTCTCTTGACTTGAGCAGCAGTAACTTTTACAGCCTCTGATCATCCTCTGGACTATTGGTAGGATGATTAAAAAGGAGAAGAGTCTGCAAAACCAGCTTCTCCAATGAAGACGGTATCACTCAGTACACATCCCTCCCAAACTCCTTGGGGCTGCATTCCCAGAGATCTTAAGTAGGGAAGGGCATGTTCTGAGAAACATGGCTTTGTGCCCATCCTGCAATATGGAGAATCTGGAGAGACACAGATAGATAGGAGCCCAAGAAAGTTCCGCACTGGTTTCTTTGCTTTCTGAAAAGGGTCTAGAAAGATTCCCAGTGTTTCCTCACACTGTAAACTGAAGTTTAATATATTCTACATTCTTTATAGTAGAAGGTTCATGTATGAACTTACTAAATAAAAATAGATCCTAGATAAAATGTACTTACTAGGTCAGCCTTTTGATTTCCCTAGGTACAGTTAGCCTAGATTTAAGTAATAAACTATGTAAATTATCTATATGGAGTATAAAAGTTGGGATAATTTCTCTTCCCCCACTTATCTCCCCTACCTGTTGACTCTGTGGCAGCTGAATATTAGTTTCCTTCTGACCCAGGAACCACCACCTGCAGCTGACCCCTAAGCCTAGAGGATTCTACCTTCTTTGACCCTATAAAAGACTACTGCTGGCATACTTTGGTGAGGAAGTTTCACATAGAGAGTAAGCCTGGCCTCTCATTCCATCAGGAATTCCTTCTTTTATTCATTCATTCATTTATTCATTCGAGACAGAGCGAGACTCTGTCACCCAGGCTGGAGTGCAGTGGCGTAATCTCGGCTCACTGCAACCTCCACGTCCTGGGTTCAGGTGATTCTCCTGCCTCAGCCTCCCAAGTAGCTGGGACTACAGGGGCCCGCCACCACGCCCGGCTAATTTTTTTTCTATTTTTGGTAGAGACAGGGTTTCACCATGTTGGCTAGGCTGGTCTTGAACTCCTGACCTCAGGTGATCCGCCCCCCTCAGCTTCCCAAAGTGCTGGGATTACAGGTGTGAGCCACCATGCCCGGCCCCAGGGATTCCTTCTTAAGCATCCTTAACAAACAGTTGACCTTGACATCACTGGCTTACCACTTGCCACTTGACGGGCAACTCATTACTGCAGGAAATGGCCTTTTTCTAATGCTTTATGGTTTGAGATATTCACTTTTAAAAAACCTTTTAATTTTGAGATAATTATAGATCTATATGCACTTGTAAGAAAGAATCACAGAGATCTTATACACCCTTCACCTAGTTTCCCTCAGTGGTGACATCTGGTAAAACTATAGTACAATATCATTATCAGAAAATCAACACTAATAATTGACCTTATTCAGATTTCACTAGTTTTATATGCAGCCATTTGCATATATGAATTGAGTTCCATGAAATCTTATGAGAAGTTACGAGTGTCCACCACAATGAAAACACAGAATGGTTTAATCATAAGGACCCCCTAAGCTACCTTTTGACAGACACAGCCACCTCCCTCCCTCCTGCCTCCCACTTGTCTCTCTAATTTTGTCATTTCAAGAACATTATATAGCTATGCGTGGTGGCTCACACCTGTAATCCCAGCACTTTGGGAGGCCGACACGGGAGGATTGCTTGGGCTCAGGAGTTCAAGACCAGCCTGGGCAACATAGCAAGCCCTGTCTCTACAAAAAAATTGAAAAATTAGCTGGGCATAGTAGCACGTGCCTGTAATCTCAGCTACTCAGGAGGCTGGGGCAGGAGGATCCCTTGAGCCCAGGAGTTTGAGGCTTCAGTGAGCAATGATTACACTACTGCACTCTAGCCTGGATAACAGAATGAGACCCTGTCTCAAAAAAAAAAAAAAAAAAAAAAAGACAACGTTATATAAATGGAATCACACAGTATGTCATCTTTTCGGGATTATCTTGTTCTATTTAGCATAAATCTCTGGAGATTTAGCCACGCAGTTTTGTGAATCAACAGTTTGTCCCTTTTCACTGCTGAGCAGCATCCCATTCCTTGAACATACCAGTTTGTTTAGCCATTTTCCTACTGAAAGACATTTGGGTTGTTTCCAAGTTTTGGCTATTTATGCACAAAGGTATTATGAACATTCATGTATAGATTTCTTTTATTAGAGGTGGCAGTAGCTTTATTGAGATATAATTCACATCTTCTACAGTTCACCCATTTAAAGTACACAACTGGATGGTTTTTGCTACATTTACAGAGCTGCACAACCACAGCCAATTTTAGAAGATTTTCGTTATCTCACACAGAAGTTCTGTACCCTTTATCTAGTAACTCCCAACCTACCTTCCCCTTCCCTAAGCAACTGTGAATCTACTTTCAGTCTCTATGGATGTGCCTAGTCGACCCTCGGTATCCACAGGGGATGGGCTCCAGGACCCTCATGGGTACCAAAATTCAAGGACATTCAAGTCCCTTCTGCATTATTTTCGATCTGTGGTTGGTGGAATCTGTGGGTACAGAATATGTGGATGTGGAACCCACAGATACACAATAATGGGATATGTGGCCTTTTGTGTCTGGCTTCTTTCACTCAGAATCATGTTTTCAAACCCAAGTTATCAGTAGTCCATTCCCATTTATTTGTGTCTGGCTTCTTTCACTCAGAATCCTGCTTTCAAACCCACATTATCAGTAGTCCATTCCTATTTATGGCCGAATAACATTCCATTGTATGAACATACCCCATTTTGTTTATCCACTCATCAGTTGACGGACATGTGAATCTGTTTTTGTGTGAACGTGAGTTGTCATTTCTCTGGTGGTGATGCTCTAGAGTGTAATTGCTGGCTCATAGAGACAGTGCACATTTTACTTTGTAAGAAAACTGCCTACACTTGGAATTTCCCAGAGCGGCTGTACCATTTTTCGTTCCCACCAGCGATGCATAAACAATCCAGTTTCTCTGCATCATTGTCAGCATCTTGTGTCACCACTATTTTTTATTTTCGCCATCCTGACGGTTACATGTACATTCATTTGTTTGTACCCTCAGCAGAAATCTGATTTTCAGTAACATTTGCTGTGAGTCAGAGCCCCTAATGTTCCCCCTGGGCATTCCTTTTGTAGGCTGGCCAACCCTAGATCTTCTATCTTGATATAATCTGGGTAGTTCCCGTCTCTCCCTCCTAAAACAGGAGGATATACTTATTCATTTTACCCATTAAAAGATGGATTTAAGATGTGGTCATGCCATAGAGGAGTTCAGACCTTTGGGATCTGGACCATAGAATTCTGTTGAGCTACATCCCACAGCTGGTGAACCCTGGAGTCCACTAAGAACTCAAGATCTTTTTTTCGAAATAAAAAGGTATGAGGCAAGGACTCCTACATTCTGTCTTGGGGCCATTCCCCTGGTGGAACTGATTCCCTGGCATTTTGCAGTCACTGCCTGGTACCTGTGCTCATCTTCCAGGCAGGTCATCATTTCCTTGGACTGTGGTTATTCTGAGGGTAGGAGGGGGCTCTATGAAACTGGTACAGCGCTGAGCTCCCAATAAGCACATGGTATTTGTGGACGGCCCTTGATAAGCATAGTGGACAGTAAAACCTTAGGGGTGATGCTTGCTGAAGATAGGCATGTTGTAAGGGATCAGCAGATACGTGCTGAATGGGCACATGAAAGAGTTAAAAAAACTCTTTCCCTTGTATTCATAATAGGAAAGACAGCACAGGAAGAGTATCTGCGAGTGCAAATATGGCTTTGCCACTTGTGCAGGGTTTTATAGCTGGGAAGCCATCTGACTTGTACGCTTCAGTTCCCCAGGCTTCTTGGGGGAGGAATGAATGAAATCCTGAGCACAAAAGCACTTCAGGTCCCTGCAGGGCCCTTGGGTAAGGTGCTGTGCAGACATCGGGAGGTATCGTCAATGGTGCCTGGCTCACGAAGGCAGAGAATGCGGCGGCGAGGACCATCAAAACTGCAAATGCTGGTGCGAGGCTGACATGCATGGATCCCAACAGGAATGCTCACAGAAGCCCCCAAACACACATAGACACACAGGCTGATGAGGTGAGGCACACAACCTTGGCATCACGACTGTGGCCAGTGATTATTTATACTGTGACAGGTAAGGAAAGGATGTGTGTGTGTGGAGCGGGGCTGTGAGGGACGCACATTCTGCCAAGATGGCGGCTCTCTCAGACTTTCCCATCCCCAAATGTGGCCAATTATCCAGCTAGCTGCTTAGGACCTAAATATAGGCATCATCTGCGATCCCTCTCTCTGCCTGCACAGCCCTCACCAAAGACACCATCAAACATATTCCCATACTGACCTGGCATCCCACTTCCACAGCTGACGTCTGGTCCAAGCCACAGTCAGCTCTGGCCCAGGTGAAGTAAAAGCCCCCTCTTGGGTCTCCTCATACCTGCTCGTCCCCCTGAGAGATTTTTCTCCTTACAAGATCTTTTACAAATGTAAGTCAAGAAAGCCCAACGACCTGAAGCGCTAACGGCCAACCCCAGCCAGGCAATCACGGGAAAGAACAAAGCCACTGGATATCAAGTCTATTACAAAGTCCTGGTAATTAACACAGGTTGGTATTGGCATGGGGGCAGACAAATAGACCCGGGGAGCAGATTAGAGTCAGAAGCAGACCCTCACACACAGTCACCTGATTTATGACAAAATCAATGCTGCAGAGGGAGGGGAAAGAATGGTCTTTGCAATAAATGATATTGGGCCAATTGAATATCCACGTGGAAAAAAAATGCTCCTTGGTCTGTACCTCACGCCATATACAAAAATCAATGCCAGATGGATTGCATACCTTGATATGAAGGGTCAAAGAGAAGCCTTTCCTTTTAGAGAAAAATATAGGTGGCCACCTTCATGAGCTCAGAAGAGGCAAAGATCTTTTAGCAGACACAAAAAGTTCTAACCAGGAAGGAGAAAAATGACAGTGACAAGATCTAAGTGAAGAGCCTCTGTTCATCAAAGGATACCACCGAGAAGGTGAAAGTGACTTACAGAATGGGAGACACTGTAATTGCACAGTACAGTATTCAGAAAGTTAAATAAAAAGTAATTAGACAATTGAAAAGAAAAATAAATTAAAAAATCAGACAAGCCAGTTTTTAAAAAGTGGGCAAAAAACTTGAACAGACATCCCACAAGAGACAACAGATATCCAAATGGCTCATAAACATATGAGAAAACATTTGACTTCCTAAACTACCAGGGAAGCACAAATTAGAACCATAATGCGGTAATACCACTGTAGCCACCATCTACCTACCAGAATGGCTAAGGAAAAGACAGACAACACCAAGTGTGGACGAAGAGGCACCAGAACACCATAAACTGACCGTGGAAGGAAGTGTAAACTGATACAACCACTTTGGAAACCAGCCTGGAAATAAATACCTGCTAAAGCTAAAATATGCATACCCCGTGAGCCTGCAATTCCATACCTACACATACACTCTACAGGGACACATGCATGTGGATGCCGAAAAAATGCTCACAGGAGCAGTATTTGAAATAGCCCAAACCCTGCCAACTACCCAAATGCTCATTGGCGAAATGGGTAAGTATACTGCAACATATTCATACAATGGAATTCTAGACGGTCACAACAATGAACGGATTACAACTGCAACGTAACAACATGTGCGGATCTCAGAAACAGAATGATGAGCAAAGAAGCCAGACACAAATGAGAATATATGTTCCAGTTCCATTTACAGAAAGTACAAAAACAGGCAACAGTAATACATGCTTTTAGAAGTTAAGAGAGTGGCTGCTCTTGGTGGGGGGCAGGTAGTGACTGGAAGGAGGCGCTGGACAGGGGCTAGCTGGAAATGCTCGGCCTCTTGAGCCACGTGCTGGTTACACAGTTGTGCTGAATTTGTGACCACTTGCCACACTGTCCACTTAGGATCTGTGCGCTTTTCTGCATGCATGCTAGCTGGCCATCACATGGGGTAAGACTGGTCCTGCCTCGTCAGGGCTCGGCATTTACTGTCTCTGGATCTGCACGTGCTCACTCCTTCACACCCCCAGGTCTCCATGCAAATGTCCCCTCCTTGGAGAAGCCTTACCTAACTGCCCATTCTAAAACTCCCTGTACTGGGTGTCTTCCAAATGACGTCTACTTGAAACCTGTAAAGTGACCTTACCAAATAGGACCTTGGCAGATGTGATCAAGGTCAGATGGGGTGAAATGGATTAGTGTGGGTCCTCAATGCAATGCCTGACGTCCTTATCAGGAGAAGGCACAGAAAGAAGAACACCAGAGATGACAGAGGCAGGGATGGGACTGACACAGCCCCACGCTAAGCAATAGCAGGGATTGGCAGCAGCTGCCAGGAGTGGGAGGAGGTGAGGAAGGATCTCCCCTGCAGCCTTTGGAGGCAGCACAGCCCTGCCCACACCTTGCACTGGGACTTCCGGCTTCTGGAACTGTGAGAATACATGTCTGCTGTTTTAAGACCCCCGTTTGCGGCATGTTGTCATGGCAGCCACAGAAACTGGTACTGGTCTCATTCTTATCCCTCCTACCTCTTGCTTTAACTGTCTTCGGAGCGCTCATGCCACCATGTCACAGAATTTATTTGTTCATTTGTTTACTGCCCCTACTGCCAACCACCATTAGAACACAAGAGCCATGAGGGCAGGAACTGTGCCTTATTCACAGCCACTTTCCCAGGGCCGAGCAATGCACCTGGTATAGAGAGAGGCTCCACTGACGCCAGAGGAATGCCAGGGGAATAAATCTGCCTCTCCCTCGGTGCAGAGGAGACAGGAGGCGCCGCGTGCACACTGAATGAATGAGGGCATGCATTCATTCCATCCTGTCAAACCACAGCAAAGTAGGAAGAGTGGGAATATCCTGATAGGAAAACAGGGCAGAGTGGGGAAATGACCTGGTCCTCGAAGCCAGTCCTCTGAGGGGGTCAACAGGACTTAGCTTTATTTGTAACCCCTGTATGTTTCATAAAGGGGAGGAAAAAAAATACCTTATTTGTGTAACTGAAACTAGAAGACCACAAACCCCGTTCTCTGACTTCAGGTTCCCAGTGCTCTGTGAGGACATGCCACATCCCTACTTAGGCCTTGTGTTTAACTGAGTCCAGGGGTTGGCAAACTTTTCCCAGCCAGGGCCAGAGCATCGATATTTGGAAATACCTCATCAGGGTAGGATGAGGTCATATGGATGAGGTTGCAAGCTCTTCACTCTGCTGCAGAAGCCCCAAAGCACCAGGCAATAATGAGCAAGCGTAGCTGGAGCTGGTCAGTGGCTGCGATGCCCCCTGACCTAGGGGCTCTCTGGGCAGGTGGATGTGGGAGGAGGCGACTTGTGTAGAGGAGAGACACCTGGGGTCAGCTTCATCCTCCTCACCCATCCCTTTGAGAACTTGGCTAAGGGTTTTCTCCCACCCCACACACCTCACTCAACCCATCCTGCTTGGCAGGCTCTCAGGAGCTGCCCGAGCCTGATTTTTGCAGAGCTTCTTCAGGGAAAGCCTGGAAAATGGGAAGTCCTCTCCCAGCCTGCTCTGCGTCTCTGCCCTGGCAGATGAAAGGGCTTAAAGGGCTCAAAGCTTTTGGAAAAGTACTGCTGACAACCAGGAGTCAGTCGGGCAGTGACCCCGTGCCTGCGCAGGGGAGACAACGGAGGTGTGTGTGGGGAGCGTGGGCGAGCGAGCTGTCCTCGGCCTTCCCTCCACCGTCACGGCCACTGCAAGAGGAAATGAGAAGGCCAGGAGGCCAGGGATGGACAGACGCTGTCCACAAAGCAGGCACAACAGGTGTGCGGGGGACAGGAGATGCAAGCCATGTAATTAAGATCTCCAGACACCTGTTGTGAACTCTCGCCCATTCACACCCTAGCAGGTGGTTCACACCTCGAGGAAGAAAATAGTAAAAAAAAAAAAAAAAAAAAAAAAAGATGCTGAGATAAAAGGAGAAAAGTAGCTCTCCATCTGCCAGCCTGCAACTGCTGGCTGCTCTCACCAGACATCCCTGACCCATGGCAGGAGTTCCAGGGTGACGAGTGAAGCTCTGGAGGGGGAGCTGGTTGTGCTGCCTCAGGGCTGTGTGACCTCGGGCAGACTCCTGAACCTCTCTGTGCCTTACACTTTGCGTTTCTACCAGGATTGTATAGAGAAAGGCTTCACCCAGTGGGTATGCGCTCCACTAACATTATCAGAGCACCAGCTATGTAGCAGGCACCTGTGGACATGACAGTGGGCCAGAGCGTCCCAGCTTATATTCGGAGGTTGAGGGTCAGTACAGTAAGCAACCACATGGAGCAGTTCCAAGGGGAGCTGAGGCAGCTGGGGTGCAATGGTAACGGGGCTGCAGGACAGCAGGACAGGCTGAGCTACCCTGGCCAGGGGTCAGGAGTTAGTCAGTGGAAGAGTGTGCTGGAGTGTGCTAAAGGCCTCCTTTTGTTCTATTTTTTTTAGAGAGAAGGCCTCACTCTGTTGCACAGGCTGGACTGCAGTGGCCAAATTATAGCTCACTGTAAACTCGGACAGCCAGACTCAAACAATTTTCCTGCCTCAGCCTCCTGAGTGGCTGGGACTACACGAGCACCACACAGTTCAGCTAATTTTTGTATTTGTTGTAAGGATGGGGTCTTGCTATGTTGTCCAGGATGGTGTCGAATTCCTAGCTTCAAAAGATCCTCCTGCTTTGGACTCCCAAAGTGTGGAAACAGACTTTTAGCACCTGCTACCCTGATGACGGCCACGTGGGCGATTTTCTCTCAGGGGCCACACTAAAGGAAAAGCTAATTGCCCAAAACCCCAATCAAGAAGGTAACTCTCTCACAAATGTCCATCTGACTCCACCGGCCGGAAGGCAACGTGAACCACCTGTTGGTAAAAACGAAGGGAGGGAGCGGAGAAGGAAGAATGCGAAATCGGGTCTTGACTGTGAACCTGTGGATGCCAGCGTCCCCAGAGAAGACAGCGGAAACTCACAGGTGGAAAGTGAGCCGGGGCACTCTGGAGTACCGTGTGTGGACAGGCTAAGCGTGAACCACCCAAGCCTTCCTTCTCACCTCCAGACCCGCTCAACTCTGTCTTCCTAAACCTAACACCGAACAGCGTTCCTGGCGTGGCAGGCCACCAGAAGGAAACACAGTAATAACAGCTACGCTGGCTGGGAGCTTTTCATGAGCCCAGCACTATGCTAGCTGTCTCACACACTTGACTCATCGTTTATCACCCAGCTCTAAGGCAGGTTCTTTTCATCCTCATTTGACAGATGAGGAAAACTGAGGCCCGGAGAGCTAACATGACATAGCACAGGAAGGGAGAGAAGTGCACTGAACCCACAGATTTATCACCAGAACTGACTCTTCACCATGACTTGACCTGGCCTGGACTTCAGAGCTGCCTGGACATTCCCGCGGTATCCTCAGACAGGCAGGTCTGAAACGCGTTCCTTAGCAGTAATCCACAGAGGGCCTTCGTGATGATCATGACAGTGACAGACAAGCTTCCATAAAGGCGTCCCTCCTCTGGTCAGCCTGTCTACCCACCCTCTCCCTGAGCCTTTCACCGCCTTGGCAGGGAGGCAGGGGAGGCAGACACACTCTTCATTTCCATCCTGCAGACGAGCAAACTAAGCCTGGCCAATGGCCACTACACCCTGGCTCCAAACTTCCTGATTCTTCCACTGGTTTGCAGGCAGAACTGGCTATACAATTTGCAGGGCCTGGTGCAAAATAAAAATCCAGGACCCCTCGTTCAAACATTACTAAGAATTTCAAGAAGGTGACAGCAGTGCATTTAACCAAGTGTGAGGCCGACCCTGTTTGCAGAGCCTCCTTCCTGGAAGATGCAGGCTACCGCCTGCCGGAACCCAGGTGGCTCAAACCAGGCAGCCCCATGGATTATGACAGAAATGGGCAAGCCAGGGTCCATCTAGGAATAGCACCGTTACTGTCTGTACCCTAGTTTCCTCATCTAGAAGGTAGGTTTAACAGTCCTACCATGTTGGGCTGCTGTGTGGACAGACTGATACAGAGACTGCCTGGGAAGTGGTTCGCCCCGCGTCCCATGCCTCCTGAATGCCTGTATCAGCCAGCTCTGTTTTTAACACCACTTCCGGCTTTTGAAATGGGGGCGGAAACAAGACCCTCTCCACCAAACGCGTGCGCTCTGCACACAGGTGCTGTGTGTCAGCAGGAGAGCCCCAAGTGTAGGCTTCATTTGCATGTACACACTTAGGCCCAATCCAGGCCCTGACCTGCCTCTCTGCCCCGGGCACTTCCCGGAGGAGACAAGGAAAGAGAAAAATAAACAACATGGCAAAACACACGTGCAACACACCTACTCCAGAGCAAACCCAGACAGGGTGGGGGTGGGGGTGGGGTAGTGGGAAGCCCAGTCTCCACCTCCTTCCTTCCTTCTTTTAGATCCATACTGACCTAAGACTCTGGGCACCGGCCGGGTGAGCTGACCACCGGCCATTTCCATCCTTGCTCGAGTGGTGGGGTGAGAAGTTTGTGTGTACCTGCATACTTGCACAGTCTGGGGCACCGCCATTTGTGTGTCTTCCACATTTCCTTTTGGGGGGTAGAGGGGGGCTGGCTCAGCCTGTCCCTCAAGGTCCTTCCTGACTCTCTGCCCCAGAACACAGATGAATGGGGCAGGAAGAGAGGATTACAGGATTACAGCCTTCCTTTGCAGAAACAAAACAAAACAAAACAAAACAGGAAAACGCTGCCCAGGACCTTCAAGGCTTCAGCACTGCCGTTGTGGACCTGGGTTCTGTCTATAAAGTCAGATTCAAACCCTGGGTTCAAATCCTGGCTCCACTGGTTTGGTGCTGTTGAACACCACAGTCAACATTTATTAACTACCTGCTACCCTGCCAGGGGCTGGATTAAGTGCCTCATCTGCACAATCTCATTTAATCCTTATAGTCCTTGAGGCTGCTGAGCAGGGTGGCGGCCTGAGGCATCTGATGACCCAGTGGGTGGAATTTGGGCTCCGGAGCTGGCTTCTTCACTGAGAAGCGGACATGAAACTGCTTTACCGGGCCATGGTGATGAATGGGCCCCTAGAAACATGAGGCACCGCAGCACACAGGGCCGGGGAAATGAGAAAGAAATCAGCACTCACACATATTACCACAGCATCAGCACAAATTACAGTGCATGTTATCACCAGTGTTACTACCACCAGTTTATGCCAGGGGAAACTGAGGTCCCAAAAGAGAGCCACAGAGAGGATGAGAATCGTTGTCCACGAATCCACTGCCGTGCCTCTCTCTGAGTTTCCAAAAACATAATCTTTGAGTCGCCCCAGACAGCAATCGCACAGAAACACGGAAATGCAGTGCCTCTTGATGCCTGTCTGGTTTAATCCAGGGCTGGTTAGTTAAGGGGCTGGAGTGCGGTGCACTGAGGACCCAGTGGAAGGCTGGTGGCCTCCGGGAAGGGCCCCAGGCACTGCTCCTTCCGGCTAGGAGGGCGCCTCCTCTCCCCTCCAGCAGGCAGGGTAGCTTGAGGCCCTGCCTGGAGAATGATCTCCGGAGCCCTGCGCTCTCACCTGCACACCTGTCCCACTGGCTGTCACTGTCAGTTTCCTCTCTGGTCCCCTACAGAGAGACCTAAATCTCTCCTGAAACAGCTACATGCCTCGTGGCTAGCACAGTGCCTGGTACAAATGACACACTCGCTGTCATTTGGTTCCCACTGGAATGATCTGGAGGAAGACAGCTCCTTTTAGACCCAAAAGAACAGGCAGCAGAGAGGAGTGGCTCCAAGCTGGGGCTCTGGGTTAGGCTGACTTAGATTCAAATCCCCACTCAGCAGGGTGGTCTCAGGCAGGACACTTCGTCTCCCTAGTTTCCGTCTCCAGTTTCTGTCCAGGTGCAAAAGGGATGACCATCCCTCACAGGGCTGCTGTGTGGCTTAAAGGAGGTGATTCTGCATGGGAAGGCATTCAAGCTCAGAGCTCAGTACGCAGCAAGCGTGTAATAAAAGGGAGTTGTGATTTTTACTACACCTGGTAGGATAAACCCATAGAACCTGCCTGGCCAAATGGACCATCCTGGTTCCCCGAAACCCTGAAACCTCTCCCTGGCTAACGACCTTTACCGGCCAGTGGCTTTGTCTGAAATCCTGTCTGGGGCTTCCCTGGACAATCTCGGAGAAGTCCCCGAGAAGGCTCACAGCGACCCCTGCTGTCTGCAATGAAGAACTGCCTTACGTCCCCGGTCGGAGTGAACAACAATAGCAGGTATGGCCCCTCCAAGAAGGGCTTACGTTTCCAGGGGTTTAAGAAAACTCTCATCAGAACAATGCCAAGGAGAAGAGTCACTACATGTAATTATGTTCAGCGGACACTAATTCCCTGTCTTCTAAAAATAAATATAATACGTGAGATCAAACAAAGTGCTCTCTCTTCCCTTGAGGTCTTTTGTTTCCCCGGATAAGTGTCATCCTAAATATACTGCAGAACCAAGTGAAACTGTCATTTCGGCAGGATATTATTTCCTGATCAACATGTGCTCTTCTTAGCAAGCCTGTTTTAATCTGGCAGTTCTTAAATTGGACTCCTTTTAAAAAGCAGAGTATGTTAAAGTAAGCAGACACACCGAGAGGCTAAGGATATATACCTTCCTGGAGGGATGACTGATCAACCGAGGTTTGGGGAAATGGCGAACATCCCCCAGGTCATGACCCCATCTTGCCAGGCTGTTCCTGCCGTGCAGGATACCCGGGGATCATATAGCTAAGATCCTGTTTCCCAGATACAGGCAGGATTGGTCTCTGCCTCAGATCCCAGCTCACCACACACCACATCTGTTTATGAACTGAATACTATTGTATGATTTAGAATAAACAGGGGAAAAAGAGGACAAAGATTTCTGAAGTTCCCCAGGTGACTTCTTATGCTTCAAACTACAGAGTGAAAGCAAAGAAGGTAGATGCCACACAAAGATAATTCTTTTTCATCTCCAAAACACAAGGCTTATTTTGTATCCACAGATTACCTTGCAAGATGCTAACTGGCAACTCTAACAGAGGCTTCACTCTCGGATCCTTGTGCAAGCATAGAATGAATGAACGAGACCTAGTTTGTAGAATTCTAAATGTTCACCCACACGCAGGTCACGGTGCTGCAGGTCCCCCGAGCAGTCCTGGATCCCACCCAAGCCTCAACAATGTGTTTGGGTGAAGCTGACTTCATCTGCCATTACATTCTGAGAGCTAGATGGTCTCTCTACTACCCTGCCCGTGCCTGGGGAGGGCCTTGGCTTCAAGCAGTCCCTTCTTAGGCCCTGATATAAGGACATTTCTTTCATTCAGGGCTTGGTGCTGGGTGATGCCTACCTAATCTGAAAAAGCCAAACATTGTAACACGTCAGCATAGGGATCACCAACTAGCGGCCCTGGGGCAGGCCTGACTTTGTCTTGGTTTTAAAAAGTGAATTAGTTGCTGATGAATTCCCCTTAAGAATCCACATGGCTAGTTTCTTTCAAAACATGGGAACTGGTCTTATGAAGCCTGAGTTCCTGTGTGGCATCCCAGCTGGATGGCCAGAGAGAGGCCCTCCTGCTGCTCAGTCCCCACCCAGTCTGCTGCCGTTACCGGCTGGGTCCCCGTGACAGCTGTGTTTCCCATGCCTGTGCAAGCAGGTGCTGACGGACTGCTTTACGTGTGCAGGTAATTCACCTTCGTTTCCGTAGAGCCATTTAGGCCACTGGTCCCCAACCCCGGCTGGACATTAGGATCCCCTGGGGAGCTTTCAGCACAACACCGATGTCTGGACCCCACTGTTGAAAAATGGAATCCAACCCTCTGGGGATGCAGCCTTGGCAAAGGTGTGTTTTAGCCATCGCCAGGTGGCTGGAATGTGTGGCTAAGGTGGAAAACTAGCACCTTAAACCAAAGGGGTGGCCTGGATGAAATTTCAAGCAGATCATGGGCAGGGCTGGATTTTAGCCACTGGGGCCCCTGCCCCTCTTGCACCTTGTGGATGGGGACAGGGAAGCCTGCCTGCCCTTTCTCCATCTGCCTTGGAGAGGGGAAACCTGGCTGTTTTGACTTTTTTCCTGCACAATGCTCTGGGGAGCCACAACTGAGATTAAGGGAGATAAATCAAAAGCAGCCAAAAGATGATCTTTGAAAGACCACTGAGCCGGCCTGCAGCGGAACCATCCAGGACCCAAAGGCTACCTTCCCCGAGACTCGGGCAGGCTCCCCGCCCACACACCAGTCCCCTGGACTAAACAAGCGCTTCTCACCTGAAGAGCTCTCGGATCTCCCGGCTGTGGGCCTGGAAGGGGATGTTCCGCACCAGGATCTTGGAGGTGGTCTGCATTCTGGGAACTTGTTTCTTCCGAGCCGATGTCACGGCTGGCCTGGAGGGTGAGGGCAGAGGGTTCGAGTTATTCGGGGCTTCAGCAGCTCCTGCCCAACACTGACTTCACCACGCCTCCATCAGAATATTCAGGTGATGGATTCAAGGAGGGTGCGTGGGGTGGGGGACCAACCTGAAAGGAGAGGAAGGTGACAGGACCCAAAATAGCTGCAGACGTCAGGGGGACACATCCATGCCTGGGTGGCTGCTGCCCTTCATTTGAGAGACTCTGGGGCCACCAGGGACTTAAGGAGCCCCGCTAAGGGTGGGGCTGGTTTCTCACCAAACCCAATCTCTATTGTGTCTTTCTCTCCAGTTGCAAAGAAAGGCCCTGGTTGGTTTCCAAAGGTCTTGTTTGTGACACTTCATCAATAACCCGAGGAGGAACATGCGGGGGCCTAACCATGAAGATGGACCAGGGGGCGAGCGAGGACACTCTCAGCCCACGTTCAAGGTCATCCCCAATGCAGTGCTACCTGACCTGTCCCCCTGCTCTCCCAGGGAAACCTCCCACTCCACCAAAACAGGGTAGGGAAGTGAGAAAGGCTGGGAGTTAACAAGCTGGGTGTGAATGCCAAATCGGATACTTAGGATCTCTATGATCTTGGGCAAGTAACATGGCCACTCTGGGCCTCAGTTTCCTCCATTGTAGAATGGGTGTAATGATAGGCCAACCCAATTTGATTGTCTGAAGATTTAATAAGCAGACTCAGTACTGGACCCAGCATGTGGTAAACATTCAATAAATGGCAGCTGTTATGATAATAACCACGTTAGGACTCACCTCCTTCAGGCCTGCTCCATGTCACCTCCTCACAGGCCTTCTCTGTCTTCATTAAAACGGCAACCCCCTCACCCACACCCCCACCAGCTTCATTTCTCTTCCTGGCACTGACCCCTGTGCTAGTACATTACAAATTTAATCATGTTCCTTGGCTGCCACACCTGGAAGGGAGGGGACTAGCCTGAACCCTCGGCAAGGAAGGGGACAGCTACCCAGCACAGCTCTTTTTTTTGTCTTGTCATTCTGGGGGCTATGCTGTCTCATACAGTGGCCACCAGCCACATGTGGCTAGTTAAATCTAAATTAAAACAAAGCAAAACTAGGCCAGGCATGGTGGCTTACACCTGTAATCCCAACACTTTGGGAGGCTTAGGTGGATCACCTGAGGTCAGGAGTTCAAGATCATCCTGGCCAACATAGTGAAACCCTATCTCTACTAAAAATACAAAAATTAGCCAGGTGTGGTGGCAGGCACCTGTAATCCCAGTTACACGGGAGGCTGAGGCACAAGAATTGCTCGAACCCAGGAGGCGGAGGTTGCAGTGAGCAAAGATCACACCATTGCAGTCCAGCCTGGGTGACAGGGTGAGACTCCGTCTCAAAAAAAATAGAAGCAGCAAAACTACAAATTCACTTCCTCAGTTGCTGGGGTATCAGGCTCCAAGATGGTCCGATGATCCCTGGCTCTTGGTGTTCATACCCTGTGTAATCCCTTCCCACGCTCTACCAGGGCCAGCCTGGGTGACCAGCAGGACACAGCAGAGGGAGGGCGTGTGAATTCTCAGACTAGGTTGCAGAAGACATTGTGGCCTCCTCCTTTCCCATTCTTGGATCACTCACTCTGGAGAGACCCGCTGCCATGCCATGAGGACACTCAAACAGTCCCAGAAAGAGATCCCCAAGGTGAGGAACTGAGGCCCCTGCCAGCAGCCATGTGAGTGTGTCATCTTCACGACAGATCCACAAGCCCCAGCTGAGCCTTCAGATGACTGCAGCCCTAGCTGACATCCTGACTGTAACCTCATGTGAGACCCTGAGGCAGAATTCCCAGCTAAGCTGCTCCTGAATTCCTGACCCATGAAACTATGAGACAACGTTTTGTTTTCAGCCTATAAGTTTTGGGATACTTTGTGATGCAGCAATAGACAGCGAAAACAGTTGCACTTGCTACATCTCAAGAGCTAAATAGCCACTTGTGGCAATTGGCTACCATGTTGCACAGAAGAGATGTGGAACATTTCCATTGCTGCAGAAGCTTCTATGGAACAGCACTGCCTGCCCTAGGGTGTAAACTCCCAAGGAAACGCCATCCCCAGTGCCTAGGAGGAGGATATGGTACACAGTGGGCTTGCTGTAATTTTTTCTTGAGTAAAACAATGGTTCCATGAACACTGGCTAGGAAGTGAGATCCTGCAAGGCTGAATTCAGGCAGGCTCTCTGGAGATAGGGTACTGGACAGAAACCGCCGGCTCAGTGCTCATGGGCACTGCAAGTGCTAGATGCTTCACACACAACCTCTAGTTAGCACGTTTCACTTCAGAGGCAAAGTCACCCATGCAAGGTCACAGAGCTCCTGGATTAGAAACTACAGGTGTGGGGCTCAAAGCCTGACCTCTTTCTGTTATACTGGCAGCTCAGGAGGGCCCCTGTACCAAGCCTTCTTCCCTCCAAGGATGCTTAACATAGCACAGACCACAATGGGTGAAGAACACCAGAGCTGGCCCAAGCTGGTTTCACAGGAAGCATTAACAACAAAGAAAAAAGGAAAAAGAAAGGTCAATTCGCTGGCAGCTAATTTGCCAGATGACCACAACAAATGACCAACTTGCTGAAAACTACCGAATAAATATCTGAAACCAGTTCTAGGGCTGTTAGAGGCAGTCATTTTATCACCCAAGGCAAGTAGATGATAATGACAATAATGGCTTACGCTGGGCACCTGTTATGTGCCGGACACTGTTGGAGGCACGTCGGGTGTAATAGCTCATTTAGATATACAAGCAAGTAGAAATGGAGGAGCAAAGCTAAATCTCCAAATAATCCCCTACTTCAGTATACTGGTCATTGGGCAAATTGGTCTGCCTCCATCTCTAACACCTACAGAATCTCTCTAACATTAATTGGAGGCCATCGTAGGCACTGTCATTCAGCTCTAAGAAAGCATGTTCCATAAAGAGGAACATCTAGGTTTTACAGCTTCTTCTGGTTCATCCACAGCACCAGCAACCTCCAGCTCTTCCTTGGTTTATTTATCCCAAGATGAGTGTTGTTTGCCTGTTTCTCCTGCACTTGTTCCTTTTCTTATTAAAAAAAACCCCCGTGCATTAAACATTCACCCAAAGGACTAACACTGTTATAGTTCACTGGGAAAACAGGGGTCGGAGTTGGTAAATGCTAACTTAATTAGGTATCTTAATTAGGAAGAGTCCTAAATGGTAAAGGGATGGGTGGAAAGGACATTTAAGGGTGAGAGACAGCCTCCAGGGCGGCCGGCAGCAAGAACAGGAAACCCCAGCTCACAGGAAAGGGAACTGAGGACACTGAAGACTCACTTAGTGGCTCGTTCCGAGATCCTCACTTCCAGCTTGTGGCCGTCCACGATGTGACCCTAAGAGAGAAGACAACATGGCTCACCTCTCTGTCCCTAGAAATCCTCACCTGAATCCTTGCCCTTCACCAGAGCAGAGCCCTGGCTCGCAGATGGCAGACTCTGTTCCCCAGCGAGCAGGGCTAGCTGGCCTCGAGGACAGAGGATGGCCTTTCCCTGAAATGGCTCACACCGAGCCCAGGCAGCAGCTGGTGGTCAGAGACTCAGCCCTTGGATGCTTTCTTAAGTCACAGGTAGGCCTTGACCTAGATGTCATTCAAGGGACACGGAATTTTCCATTGTTTATAAGCATGTTCAGGCAAAGTAAGGCCCATAGGTCTGGCTTGCAGAGAGAGTTGGGTTTAGTTTGTATGTTCCTGAAAAATATTCTAAATCATAGTGGAGTTGCATCTAAAGCTAGGTACTAACATTGGTCCCTCAAGGCGGAACTGGTGTATTAGCAAAATTACCCTTGAAAATCCCTTAAATCTCCCATAAAATACAGCATGCAGAGCTTCGTAGGAACAATTCTTGGAGGCAATATTCACATATGCATGCACACAATGATGTCCAGAACATAATACAGTACACGTGCAAAGTAAAATTTCATAGAATCTTACATCACGTGAAAGAGAAATACGGACCACTGAACCTGCAGAGCCGATTTTAAGTTAAATGAGTACACAGCCCCTGACCAGGAAGAGCCTAGGATGTGGGGCATTATGAAGGGAGCAGAGGACACCTTCTCAAGCTACTAACACCTACTGAATCCCCTTCACATTAGCTGAAGGCCGTCCTAGGCACCATCATCCAACTCTAAGACACTACATCCCATAAAGGAACCCAGGCAAGGCCACAGAGCTTCTGGATTAGAACTTAGGCCGGGCACGGTGGCTCACGCCTGTAATCCCAGCACTTTGGGAGGCCAAGGCGGGCGGATCATGAGGTCGAGATCGAGACCATTCTGGCTAACGCGGTGAAACCCCGTCTCTACTAAAAATACAAACAAATTAGCCAGGCATGGTGGCAGGTGCCTGTAGTCCCAGCTACTCAGGAGGCTGAGGCAGGAGAATGGTGTGAACCCAGGAGGCAGAGCTTATAATGAGCCGAGATCGCGCCACTGCACTCCAGCATGGGCAACAGAGCAAGACTCCATCTCAAAAAAAAAAAAAAAGGAACTTACAGGTGGTGCAAAATTTGCCCTGTGGTTTGGTGCCAATCCCAGGCTGTCTCGTTCCCCCAGCTCCCCTCCTGCTAGAGGGTCCCGATCTGTCCTTGTACTTAGGATCTAGCAGGAAGGCATATCTCCCTTCTCTGTCTGAACAGGATGTTGAGTCTTTGTCCAAACAGTTTTCGGTTCAGCCCTGTTTTCCCCACCTTCTCCCACCCTGGCCAAGGCTGGATGACTCAAGGGTCTCCTACCTGCCCCCTGCCCCCAGCCACCGTCCCCTCTCCACACCAGCAGCTGCAGAGGCTGGAGCAGAAGCCAGTGTGCTCACGGCCCTCTAATGGTCTCCTACTGCCTTTAGGCTGAGCAGTAAAATGGCCTAGAAGATCCTGCCCTGCACACCTCTCTCCTCATCCTGCACCCTGAACCGCCACCCCACGTCGCCCCTGCCACAGTGGCCTCTTTGCTTTTCAAATGTACTAAGCTCATTCCCACCTTACAGCCCCTGCCTCAGACCCTCTGCACATGGTCCCTCCTCCCAAACTACCTCCGTCCCAGATCTCTGTGCAGCTGACTTCTGACGAAGTAGGTGTGGCCTCAACTGTCACCTCCTTAGAGAGGCCTTCCCTGACCACACAGCCTAAGTGCCCCACCTCCACCCCCAACTTGCAGCTTTGTCTTCATAACCTGGTCCTGCATGTTTATTCAGAGGTCCATGGCCTGTCTACCCCACCAGAAAGAGGGGTCCACATCAGCAACCTCTCCCAGGCCTTGCACCACTCCTGGCACATGTCAGGCCCTTGATAATAGTGCTATGGATCCAATGAACGAACTATGGTGACTGTGGAGTGTTGGGAAAGGTTCTTAATTTTTTCTTGGGCCACAGTCCCCTAGAGATCTGGTGAAAGCAATGGGCCAGGTCAAGTGTAGACTTCACACACATTCCCACTCAATTTCAGAGGGCTGACAGGACCTCCTACTACCCGCCAAGCGCCTCCGCGGCCCTCAGCCGAGAATCCTTACTTTACCTGGAGCTGCTTGAGAGCTTTCTGGGCTTGCTCCGGCTTCCTGTATTCCACAAATCCAAACCCCATGGAAAGCAGTGCTCCTAAGAGAGAGAGAGAGGTGGAAATCACACCAGTGGGTGAAGTGGAAGCACAAGGCCAAGTGCAAGGGCTGTGACGGGCCCCCAGACCTGCACTGTATTTTCTCTTATTTTCATACCCCCTTCATTCCCCAAAAATCTCGGCTCCTGGCTTGCTGTTTATTACTAGTCATCTTGACGAAATCAGTCAATGCAGTTAACATGGCTGCCACCTGAGGCCCATTTGACTATTAATTAAAAGATGACTGACATGATAATTAACTTCATAATAGGATTCTGCTTTGGGAGGGAGACTGAACCAAGAGAGATGACCATCATGAAGGCAAGTGGCAAAACTTCTACCTGGGCAGTCCTCTGCCTCCACACGTAATGCCCAAAATGAACATGTGCGTGAGAGTCAAATGCACCAAAGGCTTGCTCTTCACAAACAATATTTCTCACCAGCCAATCCCATTCAGTTCTTGGGTTTCAGATATAAAGTTTGGATCATGTGGGCGACTGCATTATTCAAACTTCTCTGGTTCCTTACTTCTAGGATGCAAGCAGCAAGAGTTCAGATAGCAAAGAATACTGCAAAAATTTCATCAGAAACTTCTGCTTCGTCACTATGTATGACTGGGGAGGGAGGAGTGCTTTTATAGGGCACTAAAAAACATTAAGATCCCTAATTACATCTTGCCCTCTTGACATTAGATTTGATGTCCCCCCACCTTCCACTCACACCCCAGCATCTTATACATATTTGTTAGGTTTATTCTTTATTGTGAATTCAAAGATTCACTTCAGTCTGATGGGTTCAAATGAGGCTCGAGGCTCTCTACCTTTGGCTCACTTTGCAGTTTCTATCTTTACCTTTACCGTGCTCTTTGTGAGACCTATGCTCCTGCCTTTCCATTGACAGCAGGTGTTCAAAATAAGAGCCAAGTGCATTAAGGAATTCCATTAATTGCCCATACATGGCTCAGACAGAACTGACAGCCAGTGCCACCCCACGGCGACTTTAAATGTTCGTTCTTCAAGCAGATACTCCTCGAAAGCTCTCTTTTGGAGGCTGAGGCTGCAGGTGGTGGGCTGGCATGTCTGTGTACCTATGAGATTTTAAAAGCGCAGTGACTGTGTGAAAGGCAACTGTGAGAAGGTCAAGTTCATCTCTGAGTTACTGACACTATGCAGATCCACTCTCCGCCACCGTGTCTATGGGAAGCTGACCTCTATAGACAGCTCTACCTGGGCTCCCCAGATTCCTGGCTTCCTGTTGGCATCAGCCAACAAGAGGCTCTGATCTGGGATTGGGGGGTGGGGGGATGGAGGAGAGAGAGGCTGGAGTACTGGATCCTTCCTCATGTCCCCATCTGCCTCCTTGCTTTGGGTGGCTCTGCAGTGGCCATGTCCAATCCACGGCCACCACTCCTGCAGGTTATCTCGTGGCTCCAACTCTCAGCTAAGCTCTGGTCACACACTTTCCTCTAATGTCCCTCCAGGCAAGGCAGGGGAAAAGGCATTCTTCTTACAGAACCCACTCCCTGGACATCCCTGTGGGCTCCCTTAGCCCAGCCACACCTTGGCCCCTTCCTTACAGACATCTCTGCTCCAACCCCAGCTGAGAGTGCTTTCTGTCTCCTGCTGCAACCCTGACTGACACACATTGTCTAGACTTTCCCCAAACTGTGACGGACGGGCCCCAGAGAACAGGGCTCTCAAATACAGGCCCTTGAAAAAGAGAGTGTATGTTTTAAGAGCTGCTTATGACATGGAAAGATCAGATAACCACTTCTAAAACATGCTGAAGAGCACTCCCCAGGAGGACAAGGCTGGCCCCACAGAGCATCTGACTGGGCACAGTGACAGGCAGGGACAGCCACCTCCACCTGCTAGCCTGGGTGTGCCTCCGTCTGGGTGTACCCTCATCCTGGACTTCAGCAACAACTTTTTTTTTTTTCCTGAAATCCTCACAACTGGTCCTTCTCATCATTAACTTGGTACTTAGCTGCCTTTCCTTGCATCCAAAACTATATATGAAGACTCTGGAGAACAGGGATGTTAAGGGGTAAACGGTGTCTTCCCAGACTCACATGTAGAAATCCTGACCCCCAGTATCTCAGATGTGACCTTATCTGAGACAAGCTCTTTACAGAGGTAACCAAATTAAAATGAGGTCACAGGCCAGGCGTGGAAGCTCACGCTTGTATTACCAGCACTTTGGGAGGCCAAGGCAAGCAGATCACTTGAGGTCAGGAGTTCGAGACCAGCCTGACCAACATGGTGAAACCCCATCTCTACCAAAAATACAAAAATTAGCCGGGCATGGTGGCACATGCCTGTATCCCAGCTACTGGGGAAGGTGAGGCAAAGAATCATTTGAACCCAGGAGACAGAGGTTGCAGTGAGCTGAGATGACACCACTGTACTCCAGCCTGGGTGACAGACTCTGCCTCGAAAAATAAAAATAAATGCAGTCATTAGGGTGGACCCTAAATCCAGTATGATTGGATGACTGCTGTTCTTTTTAAAAAAGTGTGGGTGGATTTGAACACGGGATGGGCATATACAAGGAGGATGCCCTGTGAACATGGAGGCGGCCATCTATAAGCCCAGAGACAGGCCTGGAACAGACCTTCCCTCACAGCCCCCAGAAGGTACCAACTCTACTGGCACCTTGAGCTTAGACTTCTAGACTCTATGGCTATGAGACAACACACTTCTGTCATTTAAGCCACCCAGTCTGTGACACTTTCTTATGGCAGCCTGGTAAATGAATACAAGGATGCTCTGACTTCTGTGCCATATGTCTGCTTAGAACCCTCCATGGCTCCCCAGTACTTCTGGGGAAAAGTCAAAACTCTTCTGTGTGTGTGGCATAAAAGCCACGTCATGGTTTGGAACTCGCCTACCTTTCTAGGCATATCTCCTGCCTCTTTCTCAACAAATTCCCCAGGCTCGACCACTAGTGTGAGTGGCCTCTGAATACCTTGTTCCCGCCGCCTGGCTGCTCTGCGCCCCTAACCCTCCCAGCCTTGGGCTGATGTGGCATCCATCCCCTGTGCTGGACTCCTGTCTCTGCCATCCAACCTCTTGCTGCACTCTAATGTAACCACCAGCGCATTTCTCTCTCCAGCTAGACTGTGTGCATGCTGCGGGCAGGGCTGCGTCTCCCTCAGTCTTATATATAACTAACACCGTGCCTGCTGCCTGGTGGGGCCTGGGGACTGTTTGAGGAATAACTCAACAGTAGACATTCTGGCCACCCAGTACTTTGCATTCAGCAGGTGCTCAGGACACAGTGTGGGCTGACACATGTAGTATTCCTACAAATCCTGCCAAACCAAAGGGACTCAGGATAGGGCTGGCACGGCTGCGCAAAAGCAAGGACGTATCCCCTGCAGGAAGCCAGGGCTGGAGAACAGCCCAGCAGAGGCCAGGAGACTCAGGATAGCACCCAGGGCCGAATGGAGACACGAGAGTGCTCTCTGCCTGCCCATGTACCCACTGGCCTGGGAGGTGCATGGTTAGTAACTCAGGAAAATCTGTGTGGTTAATGACTCAGTGGAATGTTCCAGAAGATCTACAATTGGGTTATCTCCCTCAGAAGGGAAGAGGGAGAGCGCAAGACTGGTTGTTTCTTGCTATTTCCTAGCAAACTTTCAGAGCACAGACGTGCTGGGAGGAGGCAGAGCCTCTAGATACCATCCAGGGTCCTCGCTCTCTGCCCACAAATGGCACCACTCTGAAACCACCCCGGCGGTTTGAGGTGCTGGAGGCTCTAGGAGGATCTGACCCGAGAGGCTGCTTCGACTGGAAAGCAGGAGACTCCAGGGGAACAGAAAGAGGGGCTACTTTCAAAGAGTCTGAGGCCGACCATGCTTCAGAAAAAAAGAGAACCTTCAAAATGTGCAAGGGAGAACTCCCTCAACTCCTTGTCTGAAGCTGGAGCTTCTTTTGGAAACCACTCTTTCCGGCTGAATACTGAATACTTTCCGAATTTCATGCGGAATACCTGTTTTGTTCTTCTTCTTGGAGATAGAGCAGCTCTTCACTGTCCCCACTTTTGAAAACACCTGGATAAGAAAGTAACAAGTATCATCAGCAGCTCTAAACCACTATGCAGGCAAGGGCCCCTGTCAAACACTATACCCTCAAATTTGCCATATGGACAACTTGGGGTCCCCAAAACATTTTGAGGTGATGAGTGATGACCTTCTTTAAGTAACCTGGACAGTCCCCTAGGGTTCCCCATAAGAGCAGCTGGGCTTGTTTCTTGTTCCAGTTTTAGAAGAAGGAAGTGGGACACAGAACAGTGAGAGACTGACTGTAGATCATGCAATCGGGAAGCCGGGCCTAAGTTCCGGAGCATGGGGTCTACTGTCCCAGTCCGGGCCTCTCACTGCCCCCTGCACCAAATGCCAAAATAATTTTTACAAAAATTTTAAGTCATAGTCTATTCTATTTTCCCCTTAACTTTTTCTGTCTCCTTTGCTAGAATTTGAAACCCAATCACAGCAAAATCCATGTTTACCTGGTTCCCGACTGTGTCTGCAGCACCACACACGGGGCCCAGGGAAAGGCAGGTGCCCATTCACCAATGGGCAACGGGGAAGCCCAGGGGCCCGGGAGAATCTTGAGAAACAAATACTACGAGCAGCAGCTGCTTACTGACTCTTGTGTTTAAAGTGTCAGGTGCTTTACTTGGAATATCTCCTTCACCCAGTCATCAAAACAACTCCATGAGAAGAGTCTATTAACATCCCCATGTTACAGATGAAGAAACTATGGCACAGAAAGGCTGACAGACTCACTCAGGGTCACATCATTAGCATGGAGCAAAGCTGGGATCCAAGCCCAAGGAGGCTGATGGCTAACCACGGCTCTCCACTCAGGGCGTGAGACAGGAGCCCTGGGAACTAGGGGCTCTTCCCCTGAGGGCCTCAAGTGGACTGTGTGACCTAAGGACAGTGAACCAGCCTCTCTGAAGCTCAGCCTCCAGCCATGTTCCATGAAGAGAGTGAACTAGGTCATCTTGGCTGTGACTTCCAGCTCCAGAATCCTTGAATTCAGAGGATGCTCTTGGGCTGCTGTTTGCGTGCATCTCCCAGGAAACAATGATCCCAGATAATGATGTTCCCATACCAGACCCGCACCAGAAAAAAAATAAAACTAAAGTTCAAATCTATCTGACATATTCAAATCTATCTACCTTTTGGATGCTACCAGCACATGCCACTGTTTAAAAGCAAAGCAAAACAAAAATGGAACCAGGAAGTAGCCAAAGGCAAGTCTAAGGGTGGGTTTCCATTTGCTTAATAAGGTAAATCTTAGCTCCTTAAACGCTGCTGCTTTAGTCAGGGTATCTCTGCTGCTGGGGCCGCTCTTCTGATAGGTAAAGGGACAGTCACATCACAGAGGCCGAGCCAGAGGGTCACAGAGGGGCTGTGGCCCTCTGCCTCTCTACCACACCCCAACGTTTGCCTCCGTATCATCTGCCCACCATGTTCCTACCCCTGAGGCTCAGTGGACACTGTCTTCTCTCTTGACCCCATGATAGAATTTTAGGGTTCAGAGGGATTTTTAGAAATCAATCAGGTCCATTCTTATGGCCAGCTTCTTTCCCAGAGCAAGTTGATGGCTATCAGCCTGCTGTTGTTATTCATTAAAACAAAACAAAAAACTGAAAAACCCATTGAGTGTTTATTCTGTGCCAAGCCCAGTCTCTAGAAATAAAGGGTCTCCTGAGGGAGGTGCCACACAGTAGGGGAGCTTGCAGACCCCACTTCTTTGGAACTGGAGGCCCCGTTGTTTCCTGATTGCTGGTCCAATTCCTTCTAGAAGCCCCCTGCCCTCACTCAGCACAGCCCTCATTTGGCTTTTACCAACCTTCTATTTGGAGCTCCCTGCCCTTTCATCCCCTTCCCTCTTCCCATAAATGCAAAAATCTCACCCCATCCAGGGATTCCAGGTCAGGCCCAGACCCTCATTCATTGACGTGGCTTCTCCATTATTCCCAGCAAGCTGAGAGGATTGTGCTGACATTGACTTTTGGGTAGTTTACATCATAGAAACAACTATTGCCTTCATATTACACGGTCTCCCTAGAGATTCTGTATGTCTCCAAAGCATATGTGGTAGCCCCTCTCAGGCCCCCTGGCCAGCCTTGCTACTGCTCTAGTCTTCAGTTGAGCTGTCTACTGGACACCCCAGGAGAAGGGGTCAAGTAGGTGTGCTGGTTGTTGCCCCAAGTGCATATTAACACGCATCATGTTTTAAGGCAGAATCAATGCAGTAGCCACATCAGTAGACTAGGGTTTCCCATCCCACACTCCTCCCTGCTGGGCTGAGAAACCACTCACTCCCTTCAGCTTCTCTTCTGTTGTGTCAAAATTGAGATTCTTAATAAACAGAGTACACCCTGGGAGGCTCTCTTCTTCTTCTTCCTCTTCCTCCTCCTCCTCTTCCATGTTTGCTGAAGAGTTGTCTACTCCTTCCTCTGTTGGATTTTCATCTTCTGGGCTTTCACCATCAGGCACTAAATCCCCATCAAAACAAAGACAAAAACATCAAATCCATGAAATAATGTCAAACCCACCAGAGCCCTGGGGCCAACTGCAAAGAGCCTACTAGGTAAAGGGGTTCTGCCTCTGCAGGCAGTGGCAGAAAGGGGCACTGGGATCCCCAACTTGTGCTGAGCTTCAGCAACTCTTGAGACAGAGAGAAAGTCCTGCCCCGCTATGTTGTAAAGAGAAAGGAATACGAAACACAGCCCCCAAACAGAGCCTAAACAGGACCAGCTCACACTAATTTGAACTTCAAAATAAATTACCATGTGAACTGTTTTACTAAATCACAAGCCTAAGCAAAATGTTATTTTTCCTCAAAACAATAGCCCTTAGTGAACTTTCAAACTAAAATGCAACTTAAAACTTTTCAAAAATTATAGGATGGGAGCAAACCTTAGGAAGAGTCTAAATACTACTCCCTTGAGCCTAAAGAATGTTATATACCATCAAAATCCCTCATATGCATTACTTCAGGAAGCATATACACAAAAAGTGTGGTTTTGTCTACACATATTAAATTCAGAGTTACGCATCACAGGGAAAAACTGGAAATACTCGATGTTCACAAACAAGAGACTAGGTAAGGTAGAGAACCACCAAAAGCTGGAATAATATGTAGTCATTAAAAATGACGTTTCCAAAGAACGTTTAATGACACACAACAAAGCTCATCACAAAAAAGTTAGAGAAAAATTAAGATATTAAAAAAAGTGTATACTGTAATTTTAGAAAATGTTCAAGGTAATTTAAATCATGATCTAAGCCAGGTGCAGTGGCTCATGCCTGTAATCCCAGCACTCTGGGTGGCTGAGGCGGGCAGATTACTTGAGGTCAGGAGTTCAAGACTAGCCTGGCCAACATGGTGAAACCCTGTCTCCACTAAAAATACAAAAACTAGCCGGGCATGGTGGTGGGCACCTATAATCCCAGCTAATCGGGAGGCTGAGGCACAAGAATTGCCTGAACCTGGGAGGCAGAGGTTGCTGTGATCAAGCCATTGCACTCCAGCCTGGGTGACAGAGTGAGACTACATCTCAAAAACAAAAAACAAACAAAAAACACGATCTGCACATTTATGAGAAAACATACAAGCGTGTACACACACACACACACACACACACACACAGGGATCACAGGAAGGAGATGCATAAAGTGTTCCTGGTTTATTTCTGGAGAATGGCATTAGGGATGGTTGTCATTTCAACCTGTCACTGCTAGCACTTTGTGCCGCTCCTACTCTGAAAGAACAGCATTTTAGGGAGAGGCTCTTTAGAGAGGCTCTCTAAAGAGCAAATATGAAGCTGTGAGTTAGCAAGGGGTGTGTGTGTCTGTGTGTGTGTGTGTGTCTGCGTGCGTGTTGTCTGTGTGTGGCTGCAGCTCAGGGAGTTGGGAACAGGGAGACTAGACCTGCTAGCTGCAGTGCCCCTAAGCATGTAGATTTCATTCTCAGCTGACAGAAGCCTCAGGAAGTTGGAACAGGGCAGTGTCATGATCTTTTGAGAAATCTTAGGAGGAAATGTGTTCAATTCGTTTCAAGCTCCCCAATTTCCCCAAGTCACATGATTAGGACCTGGAGACAAATTCCTCCTCCAAAGACAAGGCTTCTGAAGCTATTCCCATATCCCCCAGGAAATCAGACTGTCTTAGCAATTCTTCAGAGCAGTTCTCAGGCTGTGCCTTCACATCCCTCACCCTCAATGTTTCTAAGCAGATGACCAGTGACCTCCCTTAAGAGTTAAACCCTGCACCCTAGCCTGGCAGAAGCACCTGGAGGTTCCATGGGCGGGTAGGCTGGAGCTGATGGAGACAGCCTGCTTCTTCTACTCACACCTTCACTTGCATAGTTCAAACTTCTGCATGATGTAAGGGGGCTTTCCGGGGTTCAGCTCCATCCCACACACTCTCACTGCCAAGCACCAAAGATGCCTCTGTCCGCCGTGCCCTTTCTGATGGAAGCCTAATGCTTTCAAGTCCTAATTAAGCTTCGACCACTTTGTCATAAAACAACCCTTTTAAGTCCTTACAGAAACAGCTACCATGATAATCCTGTCTCTTTAACATCAGTTGAACACACTGCCTTCCTCCCTCTGGTAAGCCCAGAGTCGAGACTCAGATACCAGGACAAAAAGAAGAAATCTACACAAAGGCTCCTCCCCCAACCAAGAAACTAACACAATTTACCCAACAAGACAGACTCCATGGTGTGGCCCTTTGTACTCAAAACCCAACTTTCAAATGAAGCTGGAGGAAAAAATACCACGAATGGTGAGAACTAAAGCTATGCAAGGCAGCTAAGACTTCAGGTCCTGGACAAGAACTTCAATGGAGATGAAAACCATGACCTTCAGCAGGGAATATTTCCACCCCACTGGCCCTCCTTGGCGTTTGACATCTTGGAGATTAAAGGAGAAAGGAAAGAACACTGATGAGGTCCCCTACCATGCACCAGGCACATGGTTGGATGTCCCGAGTACAGTCTCACTCATGACCACAGCAGCTACATCACAGAAAACGGGGGGCCCAAGGAGAGTTCTGGAGGCTGCCGCATCGGAACCCGAAATCTCAGGCACCTTCTGGTTGATGAGACAGGTTCATGGAAGACTGGAAAAAAATTTTATAGAAAAAAGCATAGTGGGGATGGTGACCAAGAGGGCTCATGGCCACTTTAAGGGAGCAGCCCCTTCTTGGCACTGGCCAATTGACAGAAAGGTCAACCTAGCGTGGCCAGAATTCAGATCTATTAAGAGAAGCAGGAAATTCAGCTTTACAGAGGAAATCCCGTGGTTTTTAAATCTTGGCAACTTAATGGCAAGTGACTTTTAAATTAGGCAGTAGTCAACAAGTACACCAGCTCATTGAAACCTCGGTGCTGTGCTCCCTGCATCTAGCCTGCCCCAGAGCACTGGCAGATGCCCTTCTGTCTTTCTCCCCCATGGCCCTGGAACCCAGCCAGTGCCCAGTGTGGCATTCCAGGAGTTCCAAGTCTCACAAGGGTAACAACCCGGGGAGCCCAGCACCCCTTAGCGTGGCTGGAGTTGACTCCACACTGCCTCCCTGGTCCATGAGCGGTGGCTGGTGTACTACAAAGGGCATCATTAAATGCCCAGGCACCTGCCCAAGGAGGTGTGATGTTTGGGTTTAGTAACAGAGCTGAGACCAGGATTGGATAGATCCCTTCCCTGGCAGATCAGCTGCCCTTAGCCCCAGCCCAGGAAGAACAAGAGGGAAATGTGAGGATGGTGAAGACTGATTATCTGGGTGTGCAGCTGGCCTGGCATGGGGCTCACCCGGCATCTCCAACCTCCCATAAGTCAGCCTCTTACCCTCCCCTTCGGGAGGAACACCCAGCTTGAAATGAAAGATGTTCTCAAAGGGGTCTGCCTTTCCTCCAACAGCGCAGGCTCTGGATGACCCTGGAGATGTCCGTTCTTTCCCCGAACCTTGCGTTCACAGCAACCACCACCCTACACCTGAAACTTCACCCTGGATCCTAGAAGAACTAACAATTCAAGGGTATCACGGTCTTTAGAGATCTACTGGAGAAGGGCCCTGGAAGACGAGGGCAGGCCTAGTCCCAGCCCTGCCACAACCTAGCTGCATGACCCTGGGCGAGTAACTTCACTGCTGTCTCAGCACCCTTATAAAATGGAGTTTATGAAAACCACCTCTCCCCTGATACCAAAAATACATACACAAACAAAAACCCCAAAGTCATACTAATTTGTAGGAACACTGGTAAACAGAACAGTGGGTGACTGTAAACTCAATTACCAAATTTTAAAAGGACGATGATATAATAATTATGAACAAGAAGGAATGCAAAATCTACATTTGAAGTTTAAATGAACTGTAAATTAATGTGAGTATATTGTATAGGATATGTTGTATAGGTTGTTTCAAAACCCAGCAAAACACAGGTGTATACAGACCACTGACAAAGATAATGGCCCTTCCCCCTCTCTCCCACAAGGCCCTGGAACCCAGCCAGTCCCCAGCGTGGCATTCCAGGAGTTCCCAAGTCTTACAAGGGAAACAATGTGGAGTGCCCAGCAGCCCTCAGCATGGCCTCCCAGGTCCATGAGCGGTGGCCGGTGTGCTTCAAAGCGGGAAGAGTTGTTATCTTTGCCAGCAGTCCTCATACACCTGCGCTTTGCTGGGCTGTTTGGAAATGCAAGTATCCACTACTTCCTCCACATGCCAGGCCATGGCTCCATCACCTCTCACCTCACCAGAATGACTGAAGAGCCTCCTTGCTGCTGTGCCCTCTGCCCCTCTCTCTGGCTCACCACTTTCCCTGACTTCATCCCTTACCCTTTTCCCTTCTCTCCTGTCACCTCCATTCTAAACACACTGGTCTCTTTTCTGGTTGTCGAGCCTGCCAAGCCCCGCTCCCTACCACGGGGCCTTTGCACCTGCTGGCCTCTGCCTATTCTGCTGGTCTGCTGCTTTCCCAGGCCTGGCTCCTTCTCACACAGCCTCCCCGCAGGGAGCTCATCCTGTCCACTCTAGTTCAAGCAGTCTCCAGCCCAGGCCCAGCCACTCGCTGTTCCATTCTTCTGCTTTCCTGTTTTCAGAGCCCTGTCCTGTTCTGGCATCACCGTATGAAGCAGTTTGCTTCTCTATCTGTGCTCCCCAGCTACACGGAGAGCTTGAGGACAGGACCCAGTCTGACTCAGTTGGCGCCGCATCTCCAGCACTGGGCTCAGAACAGATCTACTTGTGGACGATGAGTATGTTGGGCACTCGGCATGTGCCTAGAACACAGCGATCACGAAACAGCCCTTACTGTGATCAAGAGGAGCTGTGGGGTTTTAGGTAAAAGCATAGGCCTCAGAGTTGATGGCTTCAGGTCACATCCCAGCTCTCTCCACATGTGTGACCTTGCTCAAGTCATGCAAACTCTGTGCTTCCTTCTTTCCATCTAAAAAGGGGCTGGCCATCATGGTGCCTACTTGCAGGACGATGATGAGAATGAATGCAGAACAGGCTGTGAGACCTGAGCCTGGGCCTGCAGTGAGTGCTGCGAGAGAACAGTTTTGTTCTCAATATCATCCCTGCTACCCACACTGCCCAGCAGGCCTCGATGAGAGAGAAATCCAGGGGAAAATGTTGGAAATCCCTAACCCTGTGAGAGGTAAGACAACCCAGTGTGGGGAGCCCCCGGCCCTCCTTCCCCTTCTCCCTGCAGGGTGAGCTGCTGGCTTCATGCTCCCAGGAAGGCCAGCCAAGGCCAGGCATCCGAGTTCACAGCTGGGCGCCACTGCCAGTCAGCTTCTGCTCCCCGAGTCACCAGGCCAGGCTGTGTCCAGAGAGGCGTGGAGACAGCCAGGAGCCAAGGCCATGAAGCCAAAGGTCATTTTAAAAAGCACTTCTGCTGCTGGCCCCAAGTCAGGAGACAAAAGAAAGATGGGAAAGAAAAAAATAAGGTATTGTGAAACTCAAACAGATGTTTGCCAACAAAATCACCAGGAACCAGAAAAAGAGGGAAGAAGTGAGACAGGAATCAGGGTTGGGCCTGGGGGTGGGGGAGTGAGGGGAAGGATCTAAAAGCAAGGTGGGCTGGAGGGGGCTGGGAGAGGCAGGGGGAAATGTGCTTCCATCTGTAGTTAGCACAATCAAATCCAGTCACGCATCGCCACATGGGGCTTTATTATAATCAGGCCACAGAATTTACTGCGGCCTCCTCCCCTTTCCCTGCTCTCGGCGCTGGAGCTGACAGCAAAGACTGTTATCAGTTGCAAGCAGCTTTTCAGGACCTCCCCCCACTCTGAGCCCTTTATCTGGAGGTGAGGGTCTTGGTTGTGGGGAGATAAAACATGCTGTCCCCCTCCCTCGAGACTGGTACAGAGAACAGGAGAGCTTTGCAGAAAGGAAGGGGGTAAAATAAAAAAAAAGCTATGTCCACTCCCCTCCTACTCTTCTTCCTTGGGAGCCTGAGAAAATCCAGGGCTTTGGGGGCTGGCTGAGTCCCCCTCAGCCCTCCTTGTCTTCATACCACGGGGGAGTTGGGGATCTGGCGAAGCTTCGAGAACAATGCAAAGAGGGCGGGGGTGGGGGAGGAGCAGGTGAAAAGAACAGCACCAGCCAGGAGGGGCTGTGCACAGGCTGCCTGCAGTGAGAGGGCAGGAGGAGGCCCTGGAGATCAGCTCTGTGGGAATTCACCAATGACGCAGGACGCAGTAGGGCTTGGAATTAGTACAGACACGCACAACTTCCCGGGCCGAAGGAGGCCCGGCGGCCGGCCGGGCTCTAAGGCCTTCTTTGTGTGAGTCATGGTCAGGCCCTGGAAAGCAGCCCCTCTGGGAGGTAGGGGCTGTTGGGGACATGCTCAAACCTGCAATGTAGACCCAGAAAGCTGGGGGACCCGCGGGGCAGGGGGTGGGAAAACACTCTGATGGTAAACCACAGCACACTATCTCCGCGACACACCCTGTGCTGTGCTGCAGACATTGCTGTACTCAGGGCCCACTTCTATTACTACTTGTGACATCTCACTTGTCCCCCAACAGCTCTATTGTCCTCCACAGCTCAGGAGTTCCTGGGGAAGGGGGTCTGTGCATCTGTGTGGTATCCATCTTGATCGCCCAGCTCGGCTGCTGGCTCAGGGCTGGTGCCCATGGTGAGTTAAAGACTATTCACTGTGACATATTTTTCTAAATTTAATTTTTGAGATAGGGTCTCGCTCTGTCACCCAGGCTGGGTGTAGTGGTATAATCTCGGCTCACTGCAGCCTCGATCTCCCAGGCTCAAGTGATCCTCCAAACTCAGCCTCCTGAGTAGCTGGGACAACAAGGCATGCACCACCACGCCCAGCTAATTTTTGTATTTTTCGTAGAAATGGGGTTTTGTCATGTTGTGCAGGATTGTCTTGAACTTCTGGACTCAAATGATCCTCCTGCCTCAGCCTCTCAAAAATGCACTGTGATTTATATTACTCGGTCACCAACAGCAGCAGAAGACTGGTAATGTGCATGTGACATCCCACCACGCCCTCGGGGGCCGGGGCAGATACAACACCCATTTTACAGATATGGAAACTGAGCCTCAGAGAGGCAGGTGGTTTGTCCAGTCACAGAGTGGCTGCTTACTGGAAATCTCAGGGCCATTTCTCCAGGAGCTCTAGGCCGTACATGATGAGGACGCCAAGGGCTTAGAACCATGCCCGGCATGGCATAACTGCTGCTTTTGCTCTTGGGTTCGCTCACACGCACTTCCTGATCACTACCAGCCACGGGGGCACATTCCTGGGTGCTAGGATACTGCCATGAGCAAGGTCAACGGGCTCTCGGCGTGTGGAGTGGCCATTCCAGGGGCAGAGTCAGACAGAGCAACACCAGGGAAAGGAACCCATTCATGACACAATTCCAGGAAGTGATGAGCATTTGAAATAAAATAAAGGGCCATTTGTGCGGGTGGGGACAAATGGGAGCCCCCACTATTATTCTGATAGATGGTATTACTGTCACCACTGTGTTCTGAGGCAGGGCTAAAAACCAAAACCAAACGTTCAAACCTAACTAAGCTTCTACTATGTGCCAGAGGCTTGGGAGAAAGACAAGTATGACCCAGCCCCATCTTTCCAAGGGACAAAGAGGCAGATTCTCCTGCGTTCACTCACTCCCTTGACACCTGTGAACCGAGCTTCCCTATGCCTGCGCCTCCCGGGGTGCTCGGTACCGGGCAGTGAAGGAGAGCGCCCCACTCCCTGCCTTCACAACTCAACGTCTGGCTGAGATAGATAGGGAACAAATACGAGTAACAAACAAACAGAATAAATAGAAATTGTGACAAGTGTTACAGAACAAAGGAGACAGCAGACAGGGAGAATCCCCAGGACACAAGGAAATGAAAAGCCTGGTGGAAGCGGTCACCTTGGGAGGCACCACGTGTCCCCCGCCTGCCTCCTGTTGCCACCCAAGGCTGCAGGAAGAGGCCTCCTCCGGATTTGATTTCAGTGCCGCTCAGTCCTGGATGATCTCTGTGTTTCGAAGGAGAACTTGCTTTGGGCCAAAAAAACACATTACTTAGGTTCAAGGGTAGTAACTGAACTGAAAACCAAGGCAGCTGTGATTTGGGGGAGACAGTGAAGAACAAGCCAGGATGACATAAAGAGAATTTTGTTTTGATGGGAGCAAGCACAGGTTTTGAAGGAGACCCTGATCCAAATGGAGTGGAGAGAGCTAACTCATAAACGAGCGGGAGCAGGAGACAGGTTTTCACAAGGTTTACACCAATCATCATTAACCCCAACGACAGGGGATGCTTCTGGGTCCTCACACCGCAAAGGGACTGAAGGATTTTGCTTCCTGACTGAAACAGGCCTCCAGACCAGCACTTCTAAATGCCTTGCGCTGGCTGAGCCAGTCCTGAAGATCCACAGTGAAACACGGAAATGAGAAATGCGGACAGGGCAGGGGAGGTTAGGTACAGCAAAGTCTATTTGATTAAAATCTTAGACTGGGCATGGTGGCTTATGCCTGTAATCCCAGCACTTTGGGAGGCTGAGGCAGGCAGATCACTTGAGGCCAGGAATTCCAGACCAGCCTGGCCAATATGGTGAAACCCTGTCTCTACTAAAAATACAAAAATACTAGCCAGGTGTGGTGGCGGGCGCCTGTAGTCCCAGCTACTCGGGAGGCTGAGGCAGGAGAATTGCTTGAACCCAGGAGGTAGAGGTTGCAGTGAGCCGAGATCGTGCACTCCAGCCTGGGCAACAGAGCAAGACTCTGTCTCAAAAAAAAAAAAAAAAAAATCTTAAATCTGAGAATGTTGCTCCCCAACTATTTTTTTTTTTAAACTATGAAATGTCCTTATAAAAAAAAAATACGAGAACAAAGGAGAGAGTAGCTAAGGACTTACTACTTTGTTTTTTTTTTAACATCCTTATTTTAATAAATTAAACAACTGGTTGCTGTAATGTGGGTGTGTATAGGGGAGTGGTTACTACTGACAAGGAAAATCTTAACATCTAGATAGAATGACCATGGTCCTGTTCGTCTTGGCTTCTAAGATGTGGTCATGGTTCTCAGACTACGAGGTCCTCAATGCGGGGGCTACACTGCCCACTGTGGGCATCTAGGAAAGCATGGGGGTGTTCCAGGTTGTCACAAGGACTGGGGGCACTCATGACACTCAGAGGCACAGGCCAGGGATGTGAAATGTCTTGTGATTTGCAAAGCAGTCCTGACAAGAAAGTACTGCCCGGTCCCAAAGTCCAATGATACCCCTTTCCCCAGCTAGGAAGCATTAGCCAGGGGGTGGGGGCTGTGCTCTCTGGCCCCCAGGGGCCACGGCTTCCCCTTCCTTTCCTGCCTTTGCAGTCACTGGACATCAGAGGGCACTGCCACTCCAAGGACATGAGAATAAGTATCTCCCGTACCAGCCACCCTCCCCATGAGCCATTCTGGCCCGTCTTTGAAATAGGAAGGTTGTTTACACTTGCTCTGCTTTGAATCCTTGTTAATAGATTATAGTTTTTTTCCCCTACAAGCTTTAATTGACAAACTAAAAGCATGCTGCATCCATAATTTTGACACTGGTTTTTACAGGACATGCCCATAAAATCTGAGTCTGAGCCCCACTAGTCTCTAGCATGAACAAAGAATTTTAAACCAGAGGCTTGATGAGAAACTTCCCGCTGCCCCTCACCCTCCTCCTTTCCCTCACCTGTTATCCCAAGGCATCCTGGTCTCAGACTCAGCTCTTACCTGTTTCTGGCTCTGCTTCATCCTTTTCCGCAGGTTCCAAAGGTGTGTCTTGGAGCTTTTTCTTCTGTGGGGCTGCGCTGGAGAAGACGCCAACTGGAGCCCACTCCAGATACAGGGGGACATGGTGGAACTGCAGAGACAAGAGTGATGGCCCTGTGGGTCCTCATTACAACACACTGCTAGGGAGGGACTCAGTCCCATGCAGATCACAGCCCAAGGGTCACAGAGGGTGGGCAATTCACCCAAGAATGGAGCCGGAAGGAGCCCAGCCCAGAGCCCTGACTGCTGTCTACTCCCTGAGGACAACACTCGCCCCCGTGCTTCATCTCAGGGTACAGGAGAGAGGCTTTAGTCTCTGTTGCCACCAGACATACGGCAGCTCCAAGGCCCTCTTTGTGTTTTTTCCAATCAGAGTATGAAACGCTAAAGTTTTATACTTTAGATGGGAGTGGGACGAGGAGAGAGCACATCATTGGTAAAGTGCAGCTCTCCAGGAGGAAGTGTGAAATACCCATTAAGAGAACACACTTTCTCTCTATGTGCATATAACCACGGGCAACACCTGTATACGCATGCGCGTGTGTGTGCATGCAGATGTTATTTTTTTAAAAGGATAGCTGGGCATAGTGGCACACACCTGTAGCTACTCAGGAAGCTGAGGTGGGAGGATCCCTTGAGCTCAGGAGTTTGAGGCTGCAGTGAGCTAGGATTCCACCACTGTACTCCAGGGAAATCCTGTCTCTTAAAAAAAAAAAAGGGGGGGGCCGGGGGGTGATAAACAAGACACTGATGACACCTGCCTCATTAGGCGGCCACTGGGGAGCTGCAGGACAGGGTGGGAGCGAGACGTGTCAACAAATGCCCTTTTTGAATCTTTTCAAATTTCATACTCCATGAAAGCCTTGCAAATTAGTTATGTTTCAGAAACATACACATGCTTCAGAGTGAAACAGACTGGTGTGCAGACAGCGAGCTGCATCACACTGAGCTGTGCGATTGTGGGCCAGGGCATCAGAGAGGCCATCAGTTTCCATATGTGCAAAATGAAGACAGCAGTCTTCTTGTTGGTGAAATAGACACCGCCCAAAACAGGAGGCCTCACCTAGTCAGTGCTCTCAAACTGTGGCTCACACAGAGAGAGCCTTTGGTGGTGGACATGTCCTCCCAAAGCAGAAGGAAGAAAGGATGGTGTCACATTCCAAAGGATGCTCACATCTCAGTCATGGGGCCCCACCTAGATAATTTTTCTTATGGCTCAGGCACAGACTGACTTCCTGAGAGCTTAGTGACCACAGAGTCCCAAGCTAAACACTATTATGGGGTTAAAGTGGCAGAGAATGAGAAATCATTTCCTTGCCAGCAAAATGGGGACATGAATATCTATCTCTCAGAATTATTGGGGGACATGAATATCTATCTCTCAGAATTGCTGGGGGACATGAATATCTATCTCTCAGAATTGCTGGGGGACATGAATATCTACCTCTCAGAATTATTGGAGGACATGAATATCTATCTCTCAGAATTGCTGGGGGACATGAATATCTATCTCAGAATTGCTGGGGGACATGAATATCTCTCTCTCAGAATTGCTGGGGGACATGAATATCTATCTCTCAGAATTGCTGGGGGACATGAATATCTATCTCTCAGAATTGCTGGGGGACATGAATATCTCTCTCTCAGAATTGCTGGGGGACATGAATATCTATCTCTCAGAATTGCTGGGGGACATGAATATCTATCTCTCAGAATTATTGGGGGACATGAATATCTATCTCTCAGAATTATTGGGGGACATGAATATCTATCTCTCAGAATTGCTGGGGGACATGAATATCTATCTCTCAGAATTGCTGGGGGACATGAATATCTCTCTCTCAGAATTGCTGGGGGACATGAATATCTATCTCTCAGAATTGCTGGGGGACATGAATATCTCTCAGAATTGCTGGGGGACATGAATATCTATCTCTCAGAATTGCTGGGGGACATGAATATCTCTCTCTCAGAATTGCTGGGGGACATGAATATCTCTCTCTCAGAATTGCTGGGGGACATGAATATCTCTCTCTCAGAATTGCTGGGGGACATGAATATCTATCTCTCAGAATTGCTGGGGGACATGAATATCTATCTCTCAGAATTGCTGGGGGACATGAATATCTATCTCTCAGAATTGCTGGGGGGACACGAATACCTATCTCTCAGAATTGCTGGGGGAGACCAAGGTCTGCAAAGTGCTAAAGTGCCGTATAAACAGAAAACACTTGCAGTGGCCCCACAGGGTATGTCTATGTCTTGAACCCCTAGAACCCACGAATGCGCCCTTGTTTGGAAAAAGTATCTTCGCAAATTTCATTAAGTGAAAGATTTTGAGATGAGATCATCTTGCATTATCCAGGCAGACCCTAAATCCAATGACAAGTGTCCTTCTAAGAGAAATACAGAGGAAGACTAAGAGGAGAAGAGGAAATACCACGTGAGGATGAAGGGAGAAACTGGAATGATGCAGCCATGGGCCAGGGATCCCTGGAGCCACCAGAAGCTGGAAGAGACACAGATCAGACTCCTTAGAGCCTTCAGAGGAAGCACAACCCTGCTGACACCTTGATTTCAGACTGTGGCCTTTGGAACCATGGGACGATCTATTTCTGTTGTTTCAAGCCAACTGGCTTGTGAAAATTTGTTATGACAGCCGCAGCCAGCAAACTAATACACAACTGTTGGCTTTTTTCTAAACCAAGAACCAGGAGACAGCCCCACCTACAGAAATGACTTTCATTCATCTCATTGTAGCTACAAGATTGCAAAAGCATCAAGAATGCTCATTCTTGGGCAAAATAGGGAGAACTTTTTCTCTACAAAAATAGAGAAATTAGCCAGAAATTTGCCCTCCACAAAAAATAAAAAAATTAGCCAGGCATGGTGGTGCACGCCTGTAGTCTCAGCTACATGGGAGGCTGAGGAGGGAGGATTGCTTGAGTCCCAGAGCTCGAGGCTGCAGCGAACGAAGATGGCGCCACTGCACTGTAGCCTGGGTGAGAGAGATCATGTCTTTAAAAATAAATAAAATACATTTTTTTAAAAAAAGAATGAACACATTTAATTAAAATTAAAATGTTAATCCAAATTAACATGGGTAAAGAAAGCCAAAGAAAAGCTAGAGTCAGGCAAGGAACCAAGGCATGCTTTCTGGAGGATGGTTTAGAACTTCCCTCTCCCGGCCAGGTGTGGTGGCTCACACCTGCACTTTGGGAGGCCGAGGTGGGTGGATCACGAGGTCAGGAGATCAAGACCATCCTGGTGAACACGGTGAAACCCCGTCTCTATTAAAAATACAAAAAAATTAGCCAGGCGTGGTGGCGGGCGCCTGTAGTCCCAGCTACTTGGGAGGCTGAGGCAGGAGAATGGCGTGAACCCGGGAGGCGGAGCTTGCAGAGAGCAGAGATCGCGCCACTGCACTCCAGCCTGGGCGACAGAGCGAGATTTTGTCTCAAAAAAAAAAAAAAAGAACTTCCCTCTCCCATTCTTCCCTTCCAGATGGGTTTTCAGGCGGTAGGGATGACACTCAACCATGATCCAGACCAGTGGCACGTGAGCTCCCACGTGCCACATCTGTGAATCCACAGTCCAGTGCACCCTCTCCCTTGAAGCAGCCCTCACTGGTCCTTCTCCAGATCGACTCCGGGTCTCCAGCAGCCCTACCTTGGAATAGGCCAGATGCCTGAAGGCCCTGCGGGCCTCCAGGGGCTCCAGGAACTCCACGATGGCGGTGATTCCACCCTCTGGCAGCAGCACGCGGCCTAGGCTGCCAAAACGGCCGAAGGTCTCCTGCAGCTCGGCCGCCAGGGTGCCTGCCGGGAGGTTCTTGACCAGAATCACAGTCTTGCTTCGCTCTGCTGCAGCCTGCAGAGAGGAAATGCCCACATGTGGGACCACAGGAGGGAGGAGGGTCCCCAGCTGACACCAGCAGGGATTGTGGGGGTCTCCAGATGAGGTTCTCCATTTGGAACCTCAGCAACCAGGCACTTAGGAGATGGACCCAGGAGGAACCAACCTCTCTGGCATGATCCTTGTTGCAAGGCTGCCAGGCAGCTCTACAGAGGCGGGTAAGGCCTGGGGCCCTGAAGCTGGAGCTCCTGGATCAAATCCCAGCCCCTCCTCCACTCGTGAGCAGGGCTGCACCTTCCTAGGCTTCCAGGGGCTGGGGTCTGCATCTCAGTACCAAGGCTCCTGAACTACAGACCGCCCACCTGCTACCACGTGCAGCCAGCAGAATGTGCTGCAGAGTTAACGCCCCCTGGGAGCAGCCCTCAGCTCTCAGGAGTTGCTGGTCCCCTTGTCCTTGGGTGGGATGAGACTGAGGTATGAGCGCTGCAGGCTTTCCCCTAGGCAGAGCTCCAGGCAACCACAGGGCAGCGTACTGCAGCAGCACTCTGCACCCTGGGCTCCTCCCCTTCCCCGCATCCCTTTCTCACCAGGCTTTTCTGCACAGCCCCCAATACTGTTTGCCCTTGAATCCTTGTGTCAGAATCTGCTTCTGGGAGAATTCAAACTAAAAGACTAGCTATTCAGCCTTGAGAAATGTATTTAACTGTGCTTCAGCTCCTGCAGCGACAGCAAGGACAGAGCATCTATTTCACAGGATAGCTCTAGGAAAAGTTTTCATTAAAACGGTTAGTAAAAGTACATGTAATATGAGCACTCTGAAAACGTTAGCAATAATTTTATTAAAAAGTAATGTTGGAGGAGAATAGAAGAGCCAATAAAATATAATGGAAAAATCTAGGCATATGGCCTATCTGGGAATAAGTCTTAGCTCAGCTGCTAATTTAACCTGAGACTTTGGGTCAATTACCTTGTTTCTGTGGGCCTCAATTTTCTCATCTGCGAAATCGGCTAACAGTCACACCCATCTTATAGAGGCCACACAGGGTTAATATGAAGATTAAGTGAGGTGAGGGGAGTGAAAACCATCTGCAGGTGGGAAAGGCTGGGCACCAGTGGGCCTTTTAGGTGCAACTCAGGCTGCAGTGTTACAGTTAGAGAGAGACTCTGGGGCCAGAAAGCCTGTGTTCAAATTCAGTTCCGCCATTATGAGCTATGAAGTGACTTCACCCCTCTGTGACTGTGGTTCCTTCTGTAGAGTGGAAGCACAGTACTGCTGCTTTCACAGGGTGGCCATATGAACGAAATGAGCCAATTAAACACGTAAACTTAGAAGAGTGCTTTGGTGAATCTTAATATATGTTAGCTATTAGTATATTTATTTTATCCGTCTATCTATCCATCCATCCATCCATCCATCGATCATCTATATTCATTCATCCACCATCTATATTCATTCATTCATCCACCATCTATATTCATCCACCATCCATCCACCCATCCAGTCGATCCATCCATTCATTCACCATCCATATTCATCCTCCATCCATCCATCCATCCATCCATCCATCCATCCATCCATCCATCCATCCATCCATTCATCCATCCATCCCCTATCCATCTTCATCCATCCATCCTCCTTATCCATCTTGAGGCAAAAATTTAAGGCCTGGGAAGGCTGCTGAAAGGGCTGTTTTGGGAATCAGAAGCCCTGAGTTTTAGTCCAGGCTCCTCTCACAAATACTGTTTGACTTTGTAAGTCACCTCCCCACTCTCTGAGCGTTGGTATCCCAGATTGTAAAATGAAGGGGTCTCATGATGTCTTAGGGGCCCTCTAAGCTGCAGTCATCCATAAATCTAAGACCTGCTACTTCGCGGAGAACAGGCGCATGGAGGTGCTGGACTCTTCCCTGCTACGTTCAAGAAGGGTCAAAGTCCCCGAACAGACAACAGATGCTCTGGGAAGCCACTGGGTAGGGGAGTGAGATGTTGGGGGTCCCGATCTGTGTGGGGGAACTGTGGGGTTAGAGGCAGACCTATGGCTCTGGACAGACAGCATCAGGGTCAGATAGGCCACTTGTCTGAGCCCATGTAACATTTCTTCCTTTCTTTAGAGACAATTTAGAAATCAGTAATAGTCCTTAGAAGGCCAGATCCTTAAATCCATCTGCGTCTCCCCTGGAAAGGCCATTCCCGACTCTCCAGTGGCCGCTGGCTGGTGCTGCCGAGAGCACTCACCTGGCTGAAGGAATCCAGGCTGACCCCGTTGTCTATGAGAAAGCGCCGCACTTCCTGGACGAGTTGGGTCTCCCCGAGAGCCACGCGCACGGCCACACTGCCCTTGGTCTCCTGTGGGAGAGGAAAGGAAGAGTCCTGGTTGGCTGTTGGCCAGGTGACTTGCTGGCCCTCCCATCTCCCAACAGCCTGCAGAAGAGGCTGGGATGGAAATGGATTCCACTGATGCTGCTCATCTTCCTACATTGATCAGATGCCCCCAGTGGCTCTGTGCCCTTTTTTTTTTTTAAAAAAAAAAAAAAAAAACAGTGTCTCACTCTGTCATATCTGTCCCCCAGGCTGGAGTGCAGTGGTGTGTTCATGTCTCACTGCAGCTTCAATCTCCCAGACTCATGCAATCTTCATACCTCAGCCTCCTGAGTAGCTGGGACCACAGACGCACGCCACCACACCCAACTCATTTTCATATTTTTTGTAGAGATGGGATGGGGTTTCACCATATTGCCCAGGCTGGTCTTGAACTCCTGGGCTTAAAGCAATCCACCTGCCTCAGCTTCCCAAAGTGCCAGGATTACAGGTGTGAGCCACTGTGCTTGGCCCCCAATGGCTCCGGCTTCCCAGGTCTCACACAGTAGATCCGGGACCCCAGGGTCCCCCTGCAGGGTCTCCCTCCCCTCATCATACGGGTCTTTGCTGCCACTCCCATGCTGAGCTCATCCCACCGCAGGGATCCTGCAGTTGTTGACCTTGGCCTCCAAGGCTCTTACCCACATTCCCTTGCTCCATTCGGTTTCTGCTTAAGTGTCATGTTGCTGACCAGTCCAGCCTCACGGTGACACCCCATCCCTCCCTTGGCTTTTCTGTTCTCTGTCCTTACCAGGCCTGCTGCACTGCACCTCTGGTAATGTGTCAGTGTCTTCTCGCTCACCAGAAGGCACCACAGGAACCTCACTGCTCCTCTTTGGGGGGTTGCTGCATTCCCAGAACTCAGAGTATTCGGGGGATATGAAGCGGCTGCAGGCCCCCAGCTGGCCTGGGTCTAAAGCTGTGCCATCCAACACAGTGCCACAAGCTCCTCAGAGTCACTCATTCTGTGAAATGCAATGCGATGCATCCAAAGTGCTCTCCGTGGAAAACACACACGGAATTCCGTGAGGAAAAAAAGACTATAATAGCTTATAATTTTTTTTAACATTGTGCATATGTTGAAATTATAATATTTTGGACGACACAGTGGCTCAGGCCTGTAATTCCAGCACTTTGGGAGGCTGAGGCAGATAGATCACCTGAGGTCGGGAGTTCGAGACCAGCCTGACCAACATGGAGAAACCCTGTCTCTACTAAAAATACAAAAATACTAAATACAAAATTAGTGCATGCCTGCAATCCCAGCTACTCGGGAGGCTGAGGCTGGAGAATTGCTTGAACCCAAGAGGCAGAGGTTTCGGTGAGCCAAGATCATGCTGTTGCACTCCAGCCTGGGCAACAAGAGCAAAACTCTGTCTCGGAAACAAACAAACAAACAAAAATATCTTGGATAAACCGAGTTACATCAAATATATTATTAATATTAATTTTGCCTGTTTCATTTAGCCTTTTAAACACGTGGCCACTAGATGATTTCCAACTGCACATGTGGCTCACATTCCCTAATGGACAGCCCCGACCTTCAGTACCTGGTAGACAGCAATGGGCAAGGAGCTTATGAGCCAAATCCACCCATGTCCTTTGTTAATCTGATGAAAAACACTCCCAGGTTTGCCTGGGAAGAACTCAGCTGCCTCTAACTCCAGATGCATGTTTTTTTGTTTGTTTGTTTTTTGAGACAGTCTTGCTCTGTTGCCTGGGCTGGAGCGCAGTGGCATGATCTCGACTCATTGCAACCTGCCTCCTGGGTTCAAGTGATTCTCTTGCCTCAGCCTCCCAAATAGCTGGGATTACAGGCATGTGCCACCACACAAGGCTAATTTTTGTATTTTTAGTAGAGATGGGGTTTCTCCATGCTAGTCAGGCTGGTCTTGAACTCCTGACCTCTAGTGATCCGCCTGCCTCAGCCTTCCAAAGTGCTGGAATTATAGGTGTGAGCCACTGTGCCCAGCCCAGATGCATGCATTTTAAAAGAAGGTATGAGGATACAAAATATACAAAGAACAGGGTATTTTCAGGCTTTCTGCAAAGTACTTTAGATAAAGTATACTTTGTACTGATATATATATTTTTATATATACATAAAAATATACTTTATATGACTCCTGCCTATAATCCCAACACTTTGGGAGGCCAAGGTGGGATGATCACTTGAGCCTAGAAGTTTGAGACCAGCCTGGGCAACATAGTGAGACCCTATCGCTGCAAAAATAAAAATAAATTAGGCATGATGGCATGCATCTGTAGTCCTAGCCACTCGGGAGAGTGAGGTGGGAGGATTGGTTGAGCCAAGAATTTGGGAGGCTACAGTGAGCTATGAGCTATGGTCATGTCACTGCACTCCAGCCTGGGTGACAGCAACTTGTCTCAAAAAAATAAAAAAAAAATTACAAATATGTGTATAAGAATGTGTATGTGTATATATATATATATATAGATGTATATATACACACACACACACCTACTTGAATATACCTTTTAAAAAGTATCCTTTTATAGAAGGTACAAAGCACATATAGGATCCAAAGCAAAAAGAGCAGATATGTCAGCAGCATAAGTCTAGAGATCTAATATAAACACACAACATGAGGACTAGAGTTAACACTGGAGATTTCTGCTTCTAGCAAAATCTTTTGTAGTAGATTTTAGGTGTTTTTTGCCACACACACAGAAAGGGCAAGTGTGAGACAATGGAAATGTTAATTGGCTAGCTTATGGTAAGTATTTCGCTATCTATATGTCTATCAAAACATCATGTTGATTTTTAAAGCTATGTGATGTGGAGGAGCAGGATGGATGGAGAATTCAGAAGGAATAAGGCTAGACTCGGGAGAGAAAGAGGAACGGAACCCAGTGACCCCTCCCCTGGCTTCAGAGACCTGGGCTGCCTGGGCTGCGGAAATCGTGAGACACGGTTCAGAGCCAAGGCACCGGAGCTGGCCAGACCTGGTGTCCTCCCACCTCCACCTCTTTGCAAGTCTGTGACCTTGGACAAGTTATTGTGTCCCTGGGTCTTGATTTCTTCATCTGCACAGTGGGATACAAGAACCCCTACTTCACATGGCCATTGTGAGAAGTACCATGCACTAATGCTTGTGGCCCAGTGGAAGGCTCAGGAATGTCACCTGTCAACACTACTGTCAATCACATTCTCTGGGGTGGCTCCACACAAGGGCATGAGAAGCCAGGGCTAGAGGCTGGCTGGGGATGTTTCCAAAGGGACGGCTGGGAGAGCACCTTCCATTCCAGAGACCTCTGGGAAGGCCCAAGAGGAAAGCCCTGGAGGCCCCAGCCTCACAGCTGACAGCAGCACAACGTGCCTCCTGTTCTTTCTCCCCTTCAGTTTGGCCCAGATCCCAGAGAGGATTGGTCGGCTTTACTCACGTGGTCAAAAACTTGACTCTTGGTGGCATTGTACTTCTGTGCGATGGCATCAGCCACGGCATTCGGCCCCATGAATAATGTGTTCCAGTTGTGAGAGCTAAGAGGCAGGAGGCAGAACAGGGAGATCAGACCAAGCTGGAGGAGGGGAACTTGCTCTCAGACATGAATCCTGTAAGAAATGGGCTCCTAGGCCTGCCTTTCTACGTTTCTCCAATTTCCCTATCATGGGCTACATATACAGGGCCTGAAGACAACCCGATGACAGGGACCATCCCTAGCAGTGCTTCATCTGTGTCAGGGACTAAGAACTTCACATACATTCACTCATTGAAACCTTACAGCACCACAAAAGTAAGGCACTACTATCATTCTCCGATTTTACAGATGAGAAAACTGAAGCTTGGTAAGGTATGAACTAAACTCATCAGGAGTCAGAAGACCCAGGCAGCTTAGAAAGCACAGGGTGAGGATGGTAGACGGTCGGGGTTGGGGCTCAGCAGCTTCAGGGACACTGAGGACCTGGTGCTGGTGGCTTTGTCCTGGGCCTCCTTCTTTTTCTTGTAGGATGACGATCCCAGGGCACTGGCGTCCTCGCTGGCTTCCTTCTTGATGGTGGATGGTAACACGTGGAGCATCCTGCCCTGGACGGGGATGACAGGAAGGGAGTAAACAGAAACCCTGCCTTTAAGCCGTGCTTCCTGGTGAAGGATGTTGGCTTCTGCCACGAGTAAGGCGGACCCGGCACTGATCAGACGGCGGGAGAGAGGTCAGGTACGTAACCACTCTCTTCCCACCTGACACAGGGACTCGACGTTGTAAGGAGGCCACCTGACACAGCTACACACAGGAAACTTCGATCAGTGTATAACCCGCACCCGCAGCCCTCTCCCCGCCCCTCAAGCCTGCATCGCATCCTGTCCCTGCACCGGTGAGTGAGAATGTGAGCTTCACGCCGGGGGGCCAGGTCTGGCCCGATGGCAACAAGGGGGTCAAGAAATCATGAATAAATGAATGAACGAGCAAAGGAAAACGGGTGAGGATGAGGTAGCCTGGGGCTTGAGGATGTATGCTAAGTAGATGACTTGGTAACACTGGGAAAAGAGAAGTTTCTTATATTCCACTGTGGCCATTTTAATATGCCTCTGTAAAAATTCCTTTCTTCTTACTCCTCTTCCAAGATGGGATCTATAGAAATGGAGAGCAAATTCATCCATTCAAGGAATAATTTTTCAGTGCCTGCTATGTGCCAGACACAAGTGTAGGTGCCACAGATCAGTGACCAGAACAGATCAGACCCTGCCCTCATGCGATTTCTTACCTTCTAGTGGCTTGGCGGTGACTTAGCATGCCACTGCACGTTTTCTTAGGCCCACAAAGTGGACGCCTGTGTCCACAAACACACACAGACACACATACACAGCCTTTCCTGACCACATGAGCCCACAAAGTAGATGCTTGTGTCCACATATACACAGAGACACACACACACACACACACAGCCTTTCCTGACCACATGAGTCCCGCAGCCTCCCGGCCAGGCCAGGAGGGGCCTCACCTGGAATACCTGCCCGTCCACCTCCGAGTAGGCCTTTACAGCATGCTCAGGGAACATGAAGGTGACGAATGCAAAACCCTTGGGTTTCTTGGTCAGGCTGTCGATGGGGTAGTGGAGCTCAGACAGGGGACCTGAGGACAGGAGAAGTGTCGGTCTCTGGTGGGCCAGGCCACTCAGCCCCAGGGAAGAACGTGGTTCTCACCTACTACACATGTAGCCTGCCTTGAGCAAATCACTGAGCCTCCCCATGCCTCAGTCTTTTCATCTGTATAACGGCACAACGGTACCTAGTTCATGGGCAGCTGCAACAACTAAATGTGTTAATGCGTGCATAGTGCACTAAACAGTGCTTGCTAGAGTTAGTGCCAAAGAAGCGTCTTCTATGATGATATTAGCATCATGCTCAAATTAAAGCACACCCTTTCTGCAGTGCTTTCCACTCTGGACCCCAGGGTGTGACCGCGTCCCCTCTCTGGGTCTTTCCTTCCCAAATAGACGTTTGGGGTATATCAAAGAATGCCCACTCAGCCCAGCCATGCAGTGTAAGCCGGGATGCCAGCCTGTGTGAAGGATCTGGTGAGCAGATCAGTGAATGCAACACACAGTTCCACTGGGGGCAGGCCCCAGCCTTGGAGGTCAGATCAGTTTTCCTGATGGCAGGCCCTACTCAGGGCATCCTTACCCTGACAACGGGGCCTACATCAGGTGTTCAACCTACAGCTCCGATCCTCCACAACCTACAGCTGGCCTCTGAATAGACATGGGGAGACACCGCTGGGATCTCAAAGGTATCAAGACCTCCCCTCATCCTGAACCCTCCCTTCCTGCCCTTCAACAATGGTAACTCTACAAACACACACAGCCTATTGTCACCAAGCTGGACTATGGGCCCTCAAGCCCATGGTCTGAGAAATAACAGCAACAACACCACTAACCTTGACACTGTCAAATCTATTTGGTGCTCAGCTTGGATAAGAGGACTTTACATAATGAAGAATTCAGATACGGAGGAACGCCATGTAGGTATACTCGTCAGGCGAAACCTGTACAGTTACTCAATTCCAATACTGAGTGGCAAGAGTTTGGACAGCAAGCGAGAATCTCAAAAAAGTCATCCAAATCGCTTCAATTCTGAATTTGGAGAAGTTAGAGAGCTCAGACAGCAAAAGATGCCAGAGATGCTATTAATACCTTTTACTTCCTGTCCTGCAAATCCCTGCATTCATCATGTCACTGAATCCTCACAGCAGCTCAGGGGTACTTGGTCCCATTTTACAGAAGAGAAAACTGAGGCAAGAGATGTGGAGTCGTGTGCACACTGGGACTTGAACCCAGGATGTCAGAGTCAGAGCCTGGTTCCCACAGCCGCTGGGCTATCCACAGCCCAGGGGCCTCGCCCCTACCGTATTTGGAGAAGAGCTTCTCCAGGTCCTCCTCGGTGCTGGTGTAGGGCAGGTTCCGTACAAAGAGCCTTCCGGACTCGGCCAGGTCCTCCTCCTCTTCGTTCTCCCCGAGCATCCGGCCTTGCCAGGATTTGGTGGTATTCTTTGGCGCAACATTGGTGGTGGGGACGTTCTTTTCCCTGAACACCTCGATGTAGCGCCCGCCTGCAATGAAGAGGAGTCAGGGCTCCAGGGGCAGGCCTGGAACTTGCCAGCGACTCCCTGCTGGTGACTCCAAACTCTTCTCTGCTGCCTTCCAGAAAACACAATCAATGTGGCAGATGACAGCACCCAACACCTGCCCTGTCACCTGGGGTGGCAGCGTAAGCCAACCCCAGGCCTGAACCCAAATCTCACTCACCCTGCCAGTTCAGCTTCAGCCCTGGAGGGAGCCTGCCTGAGTTATCCCAGACCACAGCGATGCAGTCTCTAAACTCCGGGCTGTATTCTCTGGCACTGCTTGTTGTTCTGCCTTGGGAAAGGTCTTAGGTGACAGCCCAGCCCTGGGTACTTACCTGCTGATGATTTATTTACATGCACAGCCCGTGTGCCTGATTAGGGTACTATTATCACTGTATCCTGCACAGGCACTACTAGCTGTTCAATAAATACCCACCTCCTGACTTGCTAACGAGATTCCCAAGGCCCTCCATCTTCTCTAACACAACTCAAGTCTTCACTGGGGTTGACGGCTGGATTCAAATCACTTGTCTTGCCCAGGGATTGGTCAAAGATTACATCCCTGGGTATTGTTCCAAAGACCTCCCAACTCTAGGGAATTTGCAGGTGCTGTTCCCTCTACTGAACATCCTGCCTGTAGAGCCAGAGCCTGCCTCCTCAACTGCAGGTTTGTGTACCAATGTCGCCCCTCGGTGAGGCCAAAGCAGACAGGACCCTGTTTAAAGCCAAGCCTCCTCAAATCCCTGCCTTCCCCAGGACCCGTGCCTCCTGTGTGCTTTCCTGTAGCATGGATCACACATTTAACTACCTGTCTCTCCCTGCTAAGTCAGTTTACTCTCTGTCAGCTCCGGAAGGGCAGGGATTTGGGTCTGTTTGCTCCCTGCTGTGTCCCCAGTGCCTAGAACAGTGTCTGCAGAGAGTCAGTACTCAACAAGAACGTGTAAAGGAAATGAAGGAACGAAGAAATCCTGTAACACAAAGACGGCACGTGGCCAGGGCTTCCTTACCCATGTACTCCCGGTTGCATTTTAGAGCTTGCTTAACTTCCTCTTCATTGCTGAAATCCACAAAGATGTATCCTGACAGAGGACAATGACAGAGGTAAAATTTGCAGGCCTTGCAGACATTTGTGGGTACCCAGAGGAATACCCCTACTGTGCTAGGAGCAGAAAGTGAGGGAGAAACCTATACTTTTGCCAAATCTCCAAAATACAAAGGGTCTCCCTCTCTCTCTCCCACCCACAGACCAATTTCCCTCTGCAGGGAGCATCCAGACCCCAGCCTGGTGTTGTGGATGAAGATGCTGAATGCCAGGAGTCGGAAGCCCAGGAGGCATTTCTGTCTCCCTCCAAGCCTCCCCCCACCCCTGACTGGCACCTGCTCCAAGCCATTCTCTGGAGAAGGGCCTGTGGCTGAAGCATGAGGACCCATCTAGGTGCTGGAAGCACCGTCTCCACACCCACTCTGCTCCTGGGCGCCTGAGGCCTTGACTTGCACAAAAAAACAAGCAAATGGGGGAGTCTTTCCTCTAGCACAAGAGGCTCCGCTTCCTGACCTCTTTGGGCCTCAACCCCATGAGGCAACAAGATGAGGACCATTCCCCTGCTTTTCTGGGGCATTAAGGAAATCCTCCCGGGGCACCCAGCTAACAGCTGGCAATGTCTATTACTTGGTCCAAAGCCCTTGGGTTTTCTGCCTTTAATCACAAGTCTGTTTAGATGCTTTCGGTGACTCCTCTGTGTCCTCCTTTCTTATATCCAGGCACCTCATCCATCCCTATAAACATCGTCCATCCTTCTCCCTCCTCCTCTCCATGGCCACACCCTGGGCCCCATCACCACTGATCCTCCCTTAGAGGATGGCAAACGCCTGGCTCCAGGACCCATTCTTCACCAGCCAGGGACCATCCTAAATCTGATCACTGCCCTCCCCTGCTCTAAGCTCCCAGGGGCCCCTGCATCCTGACTGAAGCCCACAATCTTTTTCTTTTTGAGATTGGGTCTTGCTATGTTGTCCAGGCTGGATTTGAACTCCTAGGCTCAAGTAATCTTCCCACTTCAGATTCCTGAGTAGCTGAGACTCACACAGTCTTTAATGAGGCCCCTGAAGCTTAAGAGGCCCAGCCTGCCTCCTCCCCAGCTCTCCTGCAGGGGACATTCTGCTGCTTTTCAACATTTCATGCTTGGATCCCAGCTCCCTCCAACTCCAGGGCCTCCAATATGGTTTTCTCTTGACCCCGACAACTCAGATATGCTTCTTCCTGCTCCCTCTCTGTTCTCTGACGTGCCATAAAAGCAAGGGTACCACCACCATCACCACCACCACCATGAATATTAACAGCAGCTTTCACTGAGTGTGCAACAGGGGCTTAGCACGGCACTAAATGCTGTACACAGAACCATTCACGCAACTTGGTGGGACAGGTTTACCTGACTGCACAGAAAACAAACAAACAAACAAAAAAAACTGAGGCTAAGTCCCTTGTCCAAGGTCATAGGGCTCCTACCCGAGATCTGCACCTAGGCAGAGCCCTTTCCCCTGACCTCACCCTGCCCTGGAATCAGTCTGCAGGGAGAAGGATGGGTGGCTGAATGGTCGGCCGGGTAAGCGGGACTTTCCTGATAAGAGGAGAGTTGGGGAAGAAACGCAGAAACGTGACAGTGAGGAGACCATCCCTCAAGCACACTTTCTTCCCCAGGTGTCAGCCTAGGCAGATCTCAACTGCTTTGCCCAGGCCAGTGTCTTCTTGCCAAAGACAGAGTACACATCCAGCGGCTTCCAGCCTCCAGCCTCCCTGCAGCTAGAGGGCCTCAGCGTGGTTCTCTTGAGAGGCAGCAAGTCTGCTGCTGAATCTCCCGCAGTGCCCTGGTCTGGCCAGCAAGGAGGAGTAGGCACAGGCGGTGCCCACCTTCCTGAGCTCAGACACTCTGCCTTCCAGCCACACTGCTCATCTCAGGGACGCCGGAACCCAGGGCTCTGAAGCCAAAGGAGGTGCCTGGTTGCCCAGAGTGTAAACCTGCGGGGAGGGTGGCACGGGGCAACACCACATAGGCTCAGCAACTCAGAGCCCTGTGCACCGGCAGAGCTGCCTGTGGACTTAGCCCAGCAAACCCCAGCACCTGATGGCATTTGTTTCAGTGCAATAGGTGAGCCCACTGGGATAGGCAAAGGCTAACATGAGGAAGGGAAGGATGAAAAGCACAGGTGAAAACTCCATCCCTATACACCAGGCCTCCAAAGGCTGGGGCAAGAGATGCAGCTTTGACCTGCCCAGGCTGACCACATCCACATGACTGAGGACCACAAATAGGAAGAAAAACGGGTGCCCTTAAAAATTCTCCCTTATTCAACTACCCCAACCTTCCATCTTCACTGTCTGCCCCCTTTCCCACCCGGAAACATCCCAGATCTTACCTGTTTTATTCCCATGAGCGTTTCTCACAATTCGAATGGCCACTGGTTTCAGGGGTGCCAGGAATTCCGTAACATTTTTCTGTAAGAAATTTTTTTCCCCTTACCAACCACATAATAAAAATACAACCCAACGAAAAGACATGGGGCAAATTTCTGAATCAGAAAGGATTACAAAGTGTTTCATTCTTTACTTTTTCTCTTTCCTTATACATATCTCTTCTCCAATTACCTTGGAAAAAATTTGAAAAAGAAAATTGAAGAAATGAGTAATATAAATATAAAATAGCAGTGTCACTATCAGCATTAAAATAGCGATGTCACTATCAGCATTTTAAGGCATTGTTTCTCCCATAGATAATTTTATATACTTGGGATTAAATCTGGCTTTTTTCACTTCTCGGTAAGCTTGAGTATTTGGTTTTTGTGTATTAGTTTTGCAAGCAGCCACCTCGTGGTTTTTGCTTTGTTAATTAAAGCATGTGATTTTCAGAATGGTTGGTACTGAAAGAATTCTGACAAAATTACAAGACAACTCAGTGACTTTAATAAAACCTAAATGCTTGCTACTCTGAAGTTTGATAAGTTGTAATTTGGAAATTTATAAACATAGAGTACTAGAACAAAAAAAGATTTCAAGAGAAAAAAGGGCAAAAGACATGAACGGGCACTTTCCAAAAGAGAAGATATATTGGCCAGGTGGGGTGGCTCACGCCTGTAATACCAGCACTTTGGGAGCCCAAGGTGGGAGGATCACCTGAGGTCAGCTGTTTGAGACCAGCCTGGCCAACATGGTGAAACCCTGTCTCTAACTAAAAATACAAAAATTAGCTAGGCATGGTGACGTGTGCCTGTAATCCCAGCTACCCGGGAGGCTGCGGCAGGAGAATCACTTGAACCCTGGAGGTGGAGGTTGCAGTGAGCTGATATTGCACCATTGTACTCCAGCCTGGGAGATAAAAGCGAAACCCTGTCTCAAAACAACAATAACAAGATATACACGATCTACAAATGTGAGAGAGTATGATCCATCTTATAAGTAATTTAAAATATAAATTAACATGAGATGTTAATTTTTATTTTTACCTATCACTGATAAAACATTAATAATACCCAGGGTTCAGGAAAATGGGCACTTGTAGACTCTGCTACAGGGAGTATCAACTAGCAATGCTCCCAGAGGGCAACTGATACTCTGTGCCAAAGCCTTAGAATTGTACACGCATGCGCCTACACAGAATATTTATCTGGAGCAAAGATCAGCAAACTGTGGCCCGTGGGCCAAATACCACCATGGTCTGCTTTTGTCTGGCTTGCAAGCTAAAAATGGTTTTTACATCTTACAGGATTATTTACCAAAAAAAGAGAAAACAATGAATATGTGACAGAGATGAAATGGCTTACAAAGCCTAAAATATTTACCATCTGGCCTTTACAGACGAAGTCTGCTCACCCCTGATCCCAAGGAACTGAATTATTATAACAAAAAAAAATTGGATATAACTCCCATGTCCCAATTTAGGGGGCTGAGTAAACCTGTAGAAGTTTACCCTGAGTAAGGAAGAGCATGAGTATAAAAACTGCTGCTGTAACAGAGTATCTTCAATACTCAAAGAGGTCTATGACATATCGTGATGAGGAGGAAAAAGGGGTTTCCAAAGAGTTCCCAGTAAAGGATTGCTTCTTAGACATACAAAGACAAAAACGTCCAAGAAGAGGCTTCAGTGAGCGATGATGGCACTACTGTACTACAGCCTGGGCAACACAGCAAGACCCTGTCTCACAAAAAAAAAAAAAAAGAAAAGAAAAAAAACCACAAAAAACAAAGGAAAACAAAACAAAAACCATCTAAGAAGACACATCCAAAATGTAGCAGTGGATGTCACTGGGTAGGACACAGGTGTGTTGGCCGGACAGCCCCAGTTTGCCTGGGATGAGTTGTCACTGTATCTGGAGTCATTAGACCTGTGGTAATTACATCCACAGCCTGGCACCCCGTTGGGGTAGCACCCTTCTCACTCTCAATTTAGTGTAGATGATAATTTAGTAGTCATCCTACTTAGAGGCAATTTTTAAATATGTTTTATTTAGCTACACAGTTTTGAATTTTCTATATTGAACTTCTATTACTTTCATGAAAAGTGAAAATTAAAAGTGTTCTTCCGCTGTTACAGACCCAAAGGCAGCAAACTACAGTCCACAGGCCAAATCTGGCCCACTGCCTGTTTTTATAAATAAAGTTTTATCTATTTTTACCTACATTCTGAGACCGCTTCCTTGCTATAAGAGCAGCATGAGTAGTCACAACAGAGACATGTTGATCACGAAGCCTTAAATATTTACTGGCTGACCCAACCCCCACGCTTTTCTTTAACAGAGTGTGTCCACCCTGGTATGGGTACCAGTGAGTGAAACCAGACCTCCTTTGTCTTGGTGTAGCCATCCCTGTTTCCTGACCCTGACAAGCCAGAGATCTTATTTCTCAGCCTTTTTGGCCCCAGTTCCTTCCAGCTCATGTCCTCAACGGACTCTAACGCCCCCATGCACCAAAGGCTCCTGGCCTTCCCACCCTCGTCTTCTGCTCCCACAGGCTCCCGACCCTTGTCCTCAGTCAGCACATACCTCTGTGACATTGAACGGGGCCCCCCGCAGCTTCACGGTGTGGCAGGTGGTGGGTTCCTTCTGGTTTGCTGGTTTCTCTGTCTGAGTGATCAGAAAAACAAACAGAAGTGGCCACATTAACCCTTCATACAGCTGCAGGAGGTGGCACACTGGGACATTTCAGTGCCAGAGAAGGTGCCTGCTGTTAGGGAGAACTGGGGAACGCTGGGAAGAATCCATGTCTACCGTGCATGGAGTCTGGCCAGAGGTGGGGCTAGGTGATGCCAAGTCTCCATGTGCCCCTGAGATGAGGGCTGGAACCAGAGCCTGGCAAGCTATGGGCACTTGGACAGGAGCCCTGGGGCCACAGGGAGGGGCAGGGTGAGAATGGGAAGGAGCCCTGAAGAACAGGGCTGTCAGTACCACTATGCAGGGCTTATCAGTGCCAGACACTGAGTCAAGCACTTTACAGATGCCAGTGATCTACTAAATCTTTACAACAATCCAATGGGGATTATGGGTTCCGGATGTCTTTTCCCCGCAATTCTGGAATACAAACAGCTCTGAAAAACCTAAGTTTCTAGTAACTTTTATGGCAACAAAACCTGCCCCGACTCAAATGCACTTCCCAGCAAAGCCTGCCGTGAGTGGATGTGGGCCCATTTATAGCTTATGCTGATTCACGCAGCGCAAGCAGTCTTGTCTATGCATTGCAGAAAAAGACAATGGGGTGCTGCCTTTTATCCTGTATTTAGTAACAAGGTAGGCAGAGGGGAGTGAGCCCTGCTGGGGGTACTTCATTCCAGAGGGTTCTCTTCCTAAAATCTGAAGATTCCAGAATTCCAGCATATACTTAGCCACAGGGTCAGAAACCAGAGGCAGGGAGCAGTGCTACCATGAGTGTCTTTTTGTAGATGAAAATTAAGAGGCTGAAGGAAGTAAAGTATCTCACCTAAGGACCAACAGCTACTAAATGATGGAGCTAGGATTTGAACTCATAATTCTAACTTCCCCACACTCTACTACCTCTCTGAAATATACAATTTTGGGGGAAAAAAAAAGGACAGGGTGCATAATTAGAAGAGGCAGAAAATGAAAGGAGGGAGGAAGAAAGGGAAAAGAGGAAACAAAAGAGGAGGATGAAGCCTGCTTTCATCTCATTTGAAAATACAGGGCTGGGGCCAGGTGCAGTGGCTCACGCCTGTAATCCCAGCAATTTGGGAGGCTGAGGTGGGTTGATTACTTGAGGCCAGGAGCTCGAGATCAGCCCGGCTAATATGGTGAAACTCTATCTCTACTAAAAATACAAAAATTAGCTGGGCGTGGTGGCATGTGCCTGTAATCCCAGCTACTCAGGAGGCTGAGGCATAAGAATCACTTGAACCCGGGAGGCCGAGGCTGCAGTGAGCTGAGACTGCACCATCGCACTCCAGCCTGGGTGACAGAGCAAGACTGTCTTAAACAAAGAGGAAAAAAAAAAAAAAGAAAATACAGGGCTAGGCAGGGAGAGAAGTGATACTTCACAGAAAGAGGGAACAGGGACCTGGACAACATGTCAAACTGCTCTGTCTCTGATGCAGAGAGGACTCCCAGGTCGGAGACGAGCTGGCTGACTTCCAGGGAAGCGCCCACGTTTATGATCTTGACTTCAGACCCCAAAGACCTGGGGCTAAGTCCTGAACCCACCACTTCCCAGCCATGACCTTGGCTGAGGCACTTTCCTTCTCCAGGCCTCAGTTTCCTCATCTGTAAAATGGAACAAGAGCAATACCTGCCCTCAAGATCATAATGAAATGCAACGGCATGGCAGGCATGGTGCCTAGTGTGTAGCGCAGGCTCAGTTGATCCTCCCTATTATTGCTGATGACTGCTCTGCACCCCTCTGCCTGTGTTGTTACTAAATACAAAGGATAAAGGCTCAGAGCCATCACTCAGCTCACTCCCGCCCCATTGGTGGGATGTGGGTGTGTTGACCGGGCTGCTCCAGTTTGCCCAGGATAGCTGGTCACTGTATCTGTAGTCATTAGACCTGCAGTAACTACATCCACAGCCTGGCACCCCATTGGACTAGCATCTCACTTTTAACTTAGTGCGCATAATAATTTGTTACCCTACTTATAGGCAATTTCTGGAAGGCAGGTGACCTCTCCAGGTTAGCAACAGAAAATAAATGCAGAGGCTGGGTGCAGTGGTTCATGCCTGTAATCCCAGCACTTTGGGAGGTTAAGGTGAGTGGATCACTTGAGGTCAGGAGTTTGAGACCAGCCTGGCTGACATGGCAAAACCCCATCTTGACTAAAAATACAAAAAATTAGCTGGGTGTGGTAGTGCATGACTATAATCACAGCTACTCGGGAGGCTGAGGCAGGAGAATCACTTGAACCCAGGAAGCGCAGGTTGCAGTGAGCTGAGATCGCACCACCACACTCCAGCCCGGGCGACAGAGGGAGACTCTGTCTCAACAAAATAAAATAAAATAAAAATAAAAACAGAAAAGAAATGCAGAAAGGACACACGGCGAGCAAGTGGCAGGGCCAAGATCGGGAAGCCTTTGGACTGCAGAGCTGCGTCTTTCCCCAACATTCCACTCTCCTAACAGAGGAGCTGTGGGGACCATGGGCAAGCAGGAGAGCGGACCTCCTCCCTTGGCATCTGCGGGATACACACGCACCTCAGCTCTGGCCTCCGGCGGTCTCTTTTTCCCAGCTGGCATCCCTTGCTCTTGGCCTGCACCCTTGCCGTCTCTTTCCTGCAGGATTGGGGTGGCGGAGAAAGCCTCTTCCTCGGCCTCACTCCCTTCATCACAGTGCACGGCTTCATCTTCACTTTCCTCTTCTTCCGAGGAAGAGGATGACCCGGCCTTCACCATCTTGGATTTCAGGTAATCCATGTCTGACAGCTCCTTCTGCACAGCTGCCTTCAGTTCGAGGCCTGCCTCTTCTGGAAAGACAGGGAGGCTGAGATCAGTGATAGCTATGAGCAAACCGGAGTTCGGAGGCAGCAAATGGCAGATGGTCCTCCTAGTGAGAGGCCTGAGGCCGCACGCCCTGGTGTCCTCACCACACTGTGTCCATGGCCCCTGTGCCCAGCATCCCCCATAAGTCCTCTGATTAGCAGTGCCAAATGGGGTGGGGCTACTGCAGCTTTGATATTCTCTGTGCCACACACTGAGCTCCTGGCTCCCTGCCGCCAGCCATGTCTCCCCCAGTTCTCTCTATATGGCAGCCTCCACGGCACTTTTCAGAGTAGGTACAGGACGGTCAGTCTCTGCTTAACACCTTCCAGGGGTTTCTGGATGCTCAGGGTGAAACTCAAGCTCCTCATCAGGGACGGCTGCGTGGGCTTCTCCCACTGTCTCCTCCTGCTCCAGCCATCCCAACCTACATCAAGCCCCTCAAGCCCATGCATTTTCCTTTCCTCTGTGTCTTTGCTGTTCCCCTGCCTGGAACCCCTTTCTTCTCCCCTCCCCTACCGTGTCCCACTAAGTCCCCTGAGTTCCTCAGATGTGAACTTAGCACAGAAACATTACCAGGCATAACTGCACTAAATGCACATCCTCTCACCTTCAGACCCAAATACACTCCCAGCTCTCCACTGAGCAAGTACTCTCCTGTGCTGCAGTTGCTCCCTTGCCCACCAGGCCTCCCCCTACACCACAAACCCCTTCTGAGGACAAAGGCTCACTCCTTTACCTCCTCAGGGAGGCCTTCCCTGATAACTCTCCTGTCCGCCTTTCCTGCTTTCTCTCTGTAGCATTCATCATCCTCTGATATACCCGACAGTGGACTTATCTGCTTATTGTTCCTCTCCACAACCATAATCACAGCTCCATGGGGGAACAGACCCTTCTGTCTTTTGCTTATCAACATGGTCCCAATGCCTGAAGTATGCCTGGCAGATAGTAGGTGCTCAAGAAATATTTGTTGAGTGATTGACTGACTGACTGAATACCCAAGTAGGATCAGTGAAGGCAGACGCACCTGCAGAGGGATCATCACCCCCACTGGAGAGCTCAAGGGCTCACCTGACTCCTAGAGTCTGGTACAGAGGGGCCCCCAGTGCCGATGAGCCCAATGGCAAGCACAGGTCCGTGCACATGGAGCACACAGTCCCCATGCCCTCACCTTCCAGGTCCTCCCCGGCTCCCTCCTCCTCACTCTCCTGCCCAGAATCGGAGTCGAAGTTCAGGTAGTCGCTGGCCGGCTTGCTCTTCCCTTTCGAGGGCTCAGCATCCAGGCCATCGTTCGCCCAAGTGGCTGCCTGCGCCCGCCTCTGATGAACTGACAGAAACTCCTGGAACTCTGTGTCCTCCTTCAGCTGGTGGCACCAGAACCCGGGCAGCAGGGACACGGGAAAAACGGAGAGGAAGAGGCAGAGAAGGCTCAGGTGGGGCTTGATCTTTCTGACTCTTAGGAGGGTGAGAAGATCCCTCAAGCTCATTTCCCCCATTCTCTAGAGGACCCCGAGGTTCAGCTGGGTCAGTTCTGAGGAAGGCAGAGTTGACTTCTCACCAGACAAAACTAAGAGGACATGAAGACAAGGCCAGGCGAGACCAGAGGCACAGCTCTCTGCTTCCCAGGGCCAGCCTCCATCCTCTCCAGCCTCTTCCCTCTCCCAGCCTCCACCCTCTCCAGCCTCCTCCCTCTCCAGTCTCTTCCCTTTCCCAGACTCCTCCCTCTCCCAGCTTCCGCCCTCTCCAGCCTCCACCCTCTGTAGCCTCCTTCCTCTTCACCCTCTTCAGCCTCCACCCTCTCCCAGCCTCTACCCTCTCCAGTCTCCACCCTCTTCCACCTGCTGCCCACCCTCCCTCCCTCTTGGGCAACAGGACAGACTCACCTTCTCCAGTTGACCTGCCACCTTTTTCTTCTTCTCGTCCTGAAAACAGAAGGCACAGAGAGTGAGGGTCACACAGATGAAGAGAGCTGGGAAACAGAACTGCATTGACTTGGGAGGGCCCATCTTCGGGAACCAAAAGGGAGTGACTACCCTGCTGGCACTGGGGACAGAGGCCAGAGTGACCCTTTACATACTTTCTTAATTTCTGGAGTAGTAGAGTCTTTTGGAGGCTGCTTGGGCTGGCTTGGTTTCTGGGCATGTTTGCTCCAGGCTCTGGGTTTGGCCGGGTCCCCAAATGACTTGCAGAACTCCACCTGTGTGGGAAAAGAGCCACGGCACCCAGGTGTTAGGTGCTGCCCTTCGGCACCTGGGAGCTCGGGCATTTTAGACAACTGCCACTGCCTAGCTGAGTTTGCTGAAGTAGATTACACATCGCCCCTTAGCCTGGGCTTTCTTCTTCAAGTCTAGAATGTAATACTTTAACAGCCTATCAGTATGAGTCTGTAATACTGTAATGGTAATAGCTGCCACTTACTGAGGAATTCCACATACCAGGTACTGTCTAAAGTGCTCTGCAAGTACTGATACACTGAGCCTCTCACATCAGTGACAGCTACGACTTTCTATAATTCAGATCAAGAAACTGAAGCACCAAGAAGTCAATTGCTCTGGGTTACCCAGGCAGTAAGTGATACAGTGAAGACTGGTACTCAGGGGGTCTCTGGGCTCTGGAACCTGAGTTCTTAACCATCCACTCTACAGGGTGGCGAGATGACCTGGGCCAAAAACTCAATCAGGCTCTGGGCAGGGCAATGTGGGGCAGTGGCTACCAGGGTCACCCCACACTGCCTTAGGTTAATTATCATAAAGTGAGCTTATCTGGCTCCAGAGAACAATTCTAGAGTGATAGGGACAGTGGGGTGACCACTGGAGGGACGGAAGAGTACTGGAGACCCAGTCTGAGCTGACGCACCATTCAGGCCCTAAAACCTCCAATACACTCCTCTGAGAGGACTTTGAGAGTGCTAGTTATTCAGGCATCCACCACTGCCAGCCACTCCCAGCCACGGTTAAGGCTGACGCTGGTCAACCAACCACTGCCCCTAGGGGAAGGAGCTGCCATCTGGTTGCAGTCCTTTTTAAGACACAGGCTCTCACTCCATTGACCAGGCTGGACTGCAGTGGCATGATCATAGCTCACTGCAGCCTCAAACTCTTGGGCTCAAGAGAGCCTCTTGTCTCAGCCTTCTGAATACCTAGGACTGCAGGCACATGTCACCATGCCCGGCTAATTTTTTTTATTTCTGTAAAGACGCAGTCTTGCTATGTTGCACAGGCTGGTCTTGAACTCCTGGCCTCAAGTGATCCTCCCACCTCAGCCTCCCAAAGTGCAGGCATAGGCATGAGCCACCACACCTGGCCAGTTACAATCCCTTTTGTGCACACTTTCAAAACAGGCTTGTTATTTCTATAATAATGACATGTACTCATGGTACAAAATTCAAATAATATACAAAAGTACAATGAAAGTTAAAAAAAAAGTACTCCAATTCCTATCACTCATAGAGAGGAATGATTAGTATTTTGGTACAAATCCTATCCTATGGCCTTCTATGCATTTATCATACATGTATGGAGGAATACGATTGTGTCTAAATGGGATCACATGAGACATACATGTATTTGTCCATCATCTGTTTTTTCCTTCTCAAAAAGCGTTAGAGATGTTTTTACGAAGTCACACTAAATACACGAGTGACCTGAAGTGGAGCCCCCTCCTGCAGGAAGCTTTCCTGACTCCTCCCTGGTCAGGCTAGAGATCTTTGTTCTCCCACAGTCCCTGAGGCTCACCTCATCATAGCACTGATGTCACTGAGCCAAAGCAGCCTACTGACCTATCAGCCCCCTGCCTGCCCAGAGGCAGCTGGCTCCGTGAGGACAGGGGCTGAGACGTCACCTTTTTCTCTAAATTCCCAGCATCATTGAGTGCTTGCTAAATGCATGAGTGAATGGATGAGGTACAGCTGTGGTTCTCAAGGTGTGGGCCTCAGACCAGCAGCATGGGTGTCACCTGAGGGCTTGCTGGATGTGTGAATTCTTGGGTCCTGCCTCCATGCACTGAATCAGATGCTCTGGGGACGGGCCCAGGAAGCTGTTATAACAAGCTCTCAGGTGATTCGTATGCACATAAAAGTGTGTGAATCAGTGAGGAAGAAGACCAAAGACATCACAAACTGAAGAGGGATGGTCTTTGAACTCAAGTGTTGAGTGAAAGATCAAACAACATCACACTCGACAGCAGGTAAGGGTGAGACTCTCGCCCACTCACTGTGATCCGGGATGTGTCGATGAAGCTCTTGTTGAAATGCTTCAGTGCCTTTTGGGCCTCTTCCTCAGACTTGAAGCCAATAAAGCCAAACTTGCGGAACTTGCCATCTTTGGTGAACTTCAGACTGCAGTCCGTCAGCGTGCCGAAGGCAGCAAACAGCTGCCTGAAACGCTCCTCCTTCATCTAGGACAGAGGGAGAGGAATGAGAGACAAACGGGAAAGTCCCCAGAGCAAGGGGACGAAATGGGCTGGAAACCTGAGGTCATGAGATTCTCTAAGGGTGGCCTTAGATGAAGAGGGGCAGAGTGTGCTTTTCTAGCTACAACAGGTTCCAGCTGTGACTCTAGCACGAGTAGTGTGGCCTTGAGAAAGTCCCTTAACCACTCACTGATGTGGAAATCATGACTCATAATGGCTGCAGATGACATCTTCCTACCCTATGGGGCTCCTATGAGGATAAGACCAATTACAGAGGTAGTATTACATCTGCTACATAGTAGACACCTAATAAATACTTATCGGAATAAATGAATGAATGAACAGGCAGGATAAGCTCTATATATCTTTGTCAATGAAGCCTCCCACAAAAAGATGCCCACATCCTAATCCTTGGAACCTGTGGATATGTTACCTTACATGGCAAAAGGGACTTGGCAGGTGTGACTGATGTGGAGATGGAGAGATGACCTGGATTATGCAGCCAGGCCCAATGTCACCTCATGGGTCCTTACGAGAGGGAGGCAGGAAGATGAGAGAAGATGGAAACAGAGAAGATTGGAAGATGTTATCCTAATGGCTCCAAAAATGGAGTACATAACCATGAGCCAAGGAAGGCAGGTGCTTCTAGAAGCTGAAAAAAGGCAAAGGGACAGATGCTCCTATAAAGCTTCCCAGAAGGACTGCAGCCCTGATAAAGCCTCGATTTTAGGATTTCTGACTTGCAAAACTGTAAGATAACAAATTTGGATTGTTTAAGCCAGTAAGTTTGTGCGAATTTGCTATAGCTGCATTAAAAAACTAACACACTAATATTATAATTTGGTCAAGAAGCCCCACCCTATGGAAAACAGGCTCCTGGCTTCTCACCATCTTCACTGCAGCCAGGCTACCCTCACAACTCAGTTTTCTAAGCAGATACTGGGAGATTAGTGTGTGTGGTAGTGGAGTTGAGGGGACATTCAGGGCCCACAAACAGTCAAAACAAGTTTGAAAATGCAAGAAGCTAGAGGCCTTGGCAGTCCAACTAGAAGATGACATTTTCTGAGGTAGCTTCTTACTAACTGATCTCATCAAAATCTCAATCACACTGTGAGTTAGGAATTTTTATCCACATTTTATAGAGGAGAAAATGAAACTCATAAGGGATAAATGATCTGCCCAAGGCCTACAGAATCAAGGTTTGTGACTCAATTCAGAAATATAGAAGACAGTGAATTCAAGTCCTCAGTGCCTGGGAGAGACCAGGCTCAAGTCTGAATCCATCATTCCTTTGTCAAAAACCTTTTGGTGACTTTCTGGCACCAAAGTCTCAAGGACAAGCATCTAAAGAAAAACATGCAATTCTTCAAGATCTGCCCCGACTAACCGCTTCAGCACTACGTTTGCCAAACTCCTCACAGCCTTCTCACCTCTGAGGTTTTACTTTTGTTGTCCCCTCTGGGTTACATTTCCCAAGACAGGCCCTGGCTAACTCCTCATTCTCAGTTCAAACATCTATTCCAAGAGGTCTTTCTTAGATGCCTTAGGTGGACGAGATAACCAACCCTCACTGTGCTCCCATAGCACCCTGTTCATATTTCAGTGAGGCACCTTGCAGCATAATGATCTGGTGCCTCTCTTTTCTGCTAGCCTGCAAGTTCCATTAAAAATAAGGACCCAGGCTTATCCACCTCTATCTAAAGTGTCGGCAATATCACAAGTACTCACTACTAAATATTTGTTGAAAAATAATTAAGACCAGTGCAGGCAATCATGGTAAGAGAGAGTCAGGTGTAGCAGTGAGGAATGCAAATTCTAGAAAAAGATTGCTCAATTCAACCCCTGCTCTATAAATTACACCAGTGTGTGAGCTCAGGCAAATCCCTGTACCTCTCTGCATCTTGGTTTCTTTACCTTTAAAATGGACGTAAACATAAAACTTACCTCACAGGGATGAGGTGAGGATTAAATGTTACTTTACCTAAAGCACCTGGAACCGTGCCTGGTACATAGTAAACTCTCCAAGTGTCAGCTGCAACTGCCCTTGTTTTTGTTATTCTTTCATTCATGAGATAAGGCAAACAATAAGAGAGTCAACTACACTGTGAAGTGCAACAAAGCTGAATTTGGGAAGAAAAGGAAGTGCAGCCAGGCTAAAATAGATATTTTTAAGTATACTGCTCAGAGATGATGACAGGAGAATTAAAAACAAGAATATTACAGACACTGGAAGGGAGGAACAGATGATCTAAATTCCTTATTTTTCATAGTTGAGGGCTAGCAGATAGTCACTGGAGCAGGCAGGTCAAAAGGAGGAAGGTACACTCCTTGAATATACAGAGATACATGTGAGGAGTCCCAAAAACAAATCAATGAAGATGGTTCCTCCTGGACAGAGAGGGAAGGTAGGACAGAGCAAAGACTTTGCTACTCATGATATACACTACTATACTGCTTGAATTTTGAAAACCGTGTGTTACAAAGTTCCTTTGTCCCACCTGACAAAGGGGGAAAAAAAAAAAGGAAAGGAAAAAACTCACAACATTAAAACAGAAATTGGGGCCAGGCGCAGTGGCTTAGGCCTGTAATCCCAGCACTTTGGGAGGCCCAGGCGGTGGATCACCTGAAGTCAGGAGTTCGAGACCAGTTTGGCCAACCTGGCAAAACCCCATGTCTCTACTAAAAATACAAAAATTAGTTAGGCGTAGTGTCGCGTGCCTGTAGTCCCAGCTACTTGGGAGGCTGAGGCAGGAGAATCACTTGAACCCAGGAGGGACAGGTTGCAGTGACTGGAGACTGCCGAGATTGCGCCACCGCACTCCAGCCTGGGCGACAGGGCCAGACTCCATTTCAAAACAAAACAAAACAAAACAAAAAACAAAACAAAACAAAAACATGCGAGAGAGAGAGAGAAAAAAAAGGATATAAGACAAACAATGATAAGAGAATCAACTACACAGTGAAGCACAACAAAGCTGAATTTGGGAGGGAAAGGAAGTGCAGCTAAAAATCCTCATCCCACAAAGCGAGGCATCAAGAGACACTGTCTAACCTGATGGATGGATCAGTAATCCATTAAAAAAAAAAAAAAAAAAAAACGCGACAAAGAGAGAAAAGGATGATCCATTCGAGCCCACCGCATCTAATCATCTAGTATTACGTACATTCACCTATTTTGCCTACCATGTGTCGAGTTCTGTGCTGGGCTCTAGCGAAACAAAAAATTATGGCTGGGTCACCACTCCCCACTTACTAGATAAATGCTGTAAAGCCTTTTACCCACTCCGTATTCCTACTTGCCCTAAGGATGGGAGTGGGAATTGGAACGCAGGTCCGCAGATTAATATTCCCCATGTCTTCCCCAACAGTCTCCAGACTGGGAGAGGAATATAAATACAGTGTTGGACAATATCCCAGGTCAACAACTAAAACACAGTGATGGAATGAAAGAGGTTGTGGGAGCAGGGCATTCGCCACAAGGTGGGAGTTGTCACCTCCCCGGGAAGAGTTGGGTTAGGAGTCAGGTACCAAACAACCGGTTGTGAAACCGTAAGCAGTCACTATTCCTCTTTCCCCGGGATCAAATGGGGATAAGCCCAGGATCCCGCCCTTTTTGAGTTCGGAATTGGCCCGGAGTCCTGCCCCAGAGCAAAAAATCTTCCATTACCTCCAGGCATCTCCTCCCTACCTCACAGCTCCCGGCTGGTCTCATTTCAGATTCCCAACTCCTGCCTCTGCACTCACCCCATTCGGGAGATTCTTCACGATCAATCGCGACATGGCGCAGAGTCCCCGCTGTTTTGATTCCAACACAACTGGACAGCGTCTTCCACCAACAACTTTCACGCTACCGCCCTGGGCGCCGCCATCTTTGCCGACCCGGAACACAGTCATGTGGCTGAGACCTCTGCCTGATCTGTCCGGAAGTAGGCGTGGCTAAATCAAAGCCACTCAGGGAAGTCACACCCTACAAGGGGTGGGCCCGGGCGCTTGCATTTTGCGCAGGCGCAGGGTTTTGGGCGGATTCTGGAGATGCCAATGCAGCGGCGAAGGCAGCAGGGGGTGCCGGTCCCTAACGTGCGCTGGGTCCGCTTGGTGTTAAGGGTCGCGCCAACAGGGCAGTCGCGTTCTCGCCGTTTTCCTACTTTATTTTTATTATTGAGCCCTAGGACCGCCCTGAGAACGGGGGCAAGATTAGGGACCCTTGCGTTCCTCGTAGAAATGGGGAAAGTGAAGCTTAGAGAGATTGCCAGCCAACATAAATCAAGTATTGAGCCTTTTGTGTAAATACTTGGAATGAGCATGTTGGAAATAAAGGCTCTCATTTTGCAGGCAGATAAACTGGGAATCGTGCGTGTAAAGCAGCTTGCTCAAAGTCTTGTAACTATGAATTGGAAAGTCAGATTCGAACTAGGGGCTGCCTAGGGCCCTACAATGAGTCTCTACGCCTTCAACCCCAACACCACAAGCATTTTGCCTCCCTTCCTAATGTTTGGAACTCTCAGCTGGCCGATCTTCTAGCTGAGATATCTTGGCCAAAATGGCCTCTGAGCCTTTGTGTCTACTTCTGTAAAATGGGAATAATTCTTTATTATGCTAGGGGTTAAGGAGGTGAGAATGTAAAAGGGATGTTATCTTCCTATTGCTTCTCTGAGCATTCTCAGTACCCACTCTTGGATGGAGACAGCCCGTGAAAACCCCTATTTTCGCTCTTGAATGACAGTATTTCCTTTCCGTTTCCCCACAGTGCCTCAGCTGCACTGGACGTTGCTCCCACGCTTTTGCAATTTCCTTCACCTAAAAGACATTCCCTCCTCACTTCTTATTGTTAACAGCTTTATCACAAACCATACAATTCACCCACTTAAAGTGCACAATTAAACGGTGCTGAGTATATTTACAGAGGTGTGCAGCCATCACCACAGTCAATGCTAGGACATTTTCGTTACCCCCAAAGAAACACCGCACCCTTTAGCTATAACCTGCCAATTCTTCCCTCTCCCTTCCCCCTGATAACCACTAATCTACTTTCTGTCTCTATGGATTTGTCTATTATGGACATTTCATATAAATGGAATAATACAATATGTAGTCTTTTGTGACTGACTTCTTTCACTTAGCATAATGTTTTCAAGGTTGTTCCATGTTGCAGCATGAATCAGCACTTTATTTATTTGTTTATTTATTTGAGACAGTTTCTGGCTCTGTCACCCCTACTGGAGTGCAGTGGCACAATCTCAGCTCACTGCAACCTCTGCCTCCCAGGCTCAAGCCATCCTCCCACCTCAGTCTCCTGAGTAGCTGGGACTACAGGCACATGCCACCATGCCTGGCTAATTTTTTTTTTTGGTAATTTTTTGGTAAACACGAGGTTTCAACATGTTACCCAGGCTGGTCTTGAATTCCTGGGCTCAAGCAATCCACCTGCCTTAACATTTCAAAGAGCTGGGATTACAGACGTGAGCCACCACACTTTTTTTGCTGAATAGTATTACATATATGGATGTACTACATTTTATTTATTCATCAGTTGATGGGCATTTGGGTTGTTTTCACCTTGTGGCTATTGTGAATAATCTGACTGTGAACACTTACCTATAAGTTCCTGTGTTGGCATATGTTCTTATTTCTCTTGGCTATATTCCTAGGAGTAGGATTGCCTGATCATATGGTAACTCTATACTTAACCTTTTAGAACCTGCTAACCTGTTATCCAAAATGGCTTCCCCATTTTACATTCCTAGCAGCAGTATATGAAGGTTCAAATGTCTCCCACATCTCCTCCAATGTTTGTTATTGGTCTTTATAATAATAGCCATTCTCGTGGGTGTACAATGGTGACTCAATATGGTTTTGATTTGCATTTCCCCGATGACTAATGAAACAGCATCTTTCATGTGCTTTTGGCCACTGGAATATCTTTCTGAACCCACTCCCATCCCCTCTCTAAGACCAGCTCAAGCATGGCGTCCTCGAATATGCCTCTTTCCTACTGAGACCCAAATGCAGGGAGCTCATACGTCTGCCACAGCATAAACCTACAGAAATCGCTGGTGAGGAGCACACGGTGTAGGTTGAGAGTTATAGATGAGGCCACTTGTTCTCTCCACATTATATTGCCAAAGGGGCGTCCTTAGATCTATCTTTGCAAAGCATCACACCGGGCACCAGGAAGAGACAGGTAATAGGAGTTCATTAAATGCTAATTGTAAATTAAGGTCTGTCCGTTCAACAGAATTCCATGCAGTTGTTAAAAAACAGGTAGGTATGTAGCTATAAATGTTTTTGAAGGAAATGCATCAGTCAGCAGGACGCAGATGTATACTCAAAAAGATTTAATGAAAGAAAATCTGGACAAGAAGCTATTTACGGAAGTGTGGGCAGTGTAATGGGATGAATGATCCCCCCTCCCCTCACCACCACACACACTGGGGGCATCCTGACCCCTGGAAGCTGTAAATGTGACTTTATTTGCAAAAAGGGTTGTATTAGTTTGTTCTCACGCCGCTAATGAAGACATACCCGAGACTGGGTAATTTATAAAGGAAAGAGATTTAATGGACTCACAGTTCCACATGACTGAGGAGGCCTCACAATCATGGTGGAAGAGCGAGGGATGTCTTATATGGTGGCAGGCAAAGAGAGGATGAGAACCAAGTGAAAGGCTTTCCCCTTATAAAACCATCAGATCTCGTGAGACTTATTCACTACCATGAGAACAGTGTGGGGGAAACCACCCCCGTGATTCAATTATCTCCCACCGGCTCCCTCCCAGTACACATGGGGATTATGGGAGCTACAATTCAAGATGAGATTTGGTGGGGACACAACCAAACCATATCAAGGGTCTTTGCAAATGTACTTAAGGATCTCAAAATGAGATCATCCTGAATTATCCTGGTAGACCCTAAATCTAGGACCCTCTTAAAGGACACACAGAGAACATCATGTGAAGGTGGAGGCAGAGTCTGGAGTGATGCAGTCACAAGTCAACGAAGACCTGGAAGCTGGAATAAGCAAGGAAGGGTTCTCCCCTGGAGGTTTTGGAGGGAGCATGGCCCTGCTGGTACTTTGGGGGCTTCTGGCCTCCAGAAATGTGACAGAATAACTTTGCATTGTTATGCCATCTAATTTGTGGTAATTTGAGACAGCAGCTACAGAAAATGAATACGGAAGGGTTAAGGGAACCAACAAAGGACGGTCAAACCCCAGGGCCCAGCAACAGTGGGGAGCTATCACCACCCCTGGGGCTGAAGGGCAGAGCGGGACATGTCATCCCAGGGCCTCAGTGATGCCAGAAGCTGTGGAAGAGGGGCGTGCTTTAAGGACTAGAGCTATAGAGAGATACAGCCACTGTGGAACCACAGGTGTGTGTGTGTCGGGAATAAATACCCTGTCGCCTCTTTCTCTTCCCAGCTGTAGTTTCCTACTGGAGCCTCCCCTTGGCTGAACCAACGGGAAGCTGGAGGCATGGTCACAGGTGTTGCAGTGCACACAGATTGCATCTGGGGCACAGAGCAGGGTGGAGGAGCAAGCTCAGGGAACAGGAGATGGGGTGTTGGAGAGGAACTAGCACATGGGACAATCTCCAAAATATATCGTTAAGTGAAAACCAGCAATGTACTAAGTAATTTATTACGTATACTGTCACTTAGGTTAAAAAAAGAAAACGGGAGGGAGGTGGGCAAGGATACACAGATAGTTGTCATGTTTGTTGACAGGGTACTCGTAAATTTCCAAATTTATTGTCTTGCAGTTCTGAAGGCTAGAAGTTCAAGATGAAGGTGTTGGCAGTGCTGATTCCTTCTGAGAGCCATGGGGGTGAATCTGTTCCTCCTGTCGCACTTCTGGTGGTGTGCTGACAATCTTTGATACTCCTTGGCCTGTAGACACGTCACCCCAACCTCAGCCTTCATCTCCACATGACAGTCTCCCTGTGTCCACGAGTTTGTGTACAAACTTCCCCATTTTATAAAGACAACGGTCACATTGGATTAGAGCTCATCCTAATGACCTCATTTTAACATAGTTACTTCTGTAAAGACTGTTTCCAAACAACGTCACTTTGTGAGATATGAAAGGTTAAGACTCCAGCATAGGAATTTGGAGGGGACACTATATATGACTTATGTAAGCAAAGGTGATCTCAAAAGATATGTGAGGAAGTGGTAACAGCAGTTGCTTCTGGGGAGGGGACTGAGGAAGTGGGTATAAGGATGGATGGAAATGTCGTTTACCTTGAGTAACCTCTTGTAATTTTGATATTTCATTATGAAAAAATTATCTATTATTTTTAATACATAAAAATGTTAATCATGTACAAACTACATCTGCATGTATTTATACTTAACTATAGGGTAAAGTCAACAAGCATGTATATTAATTGTGGTCATTTCTGAAGGGTGGCTTTGGAGGGGTGAAATTGTAGGGAGACTAATAAATCTCTATGTATCTATTTTGGGTTTTGTCTTTTTTTTTTTTTTTTTTTTTTGAGACAGTAACTGGGATTATAGGTGCACACCACCATGCCTGGCTAATTTTTTGTATTTTGAATACAGATGGGGTTTCACTATGTTGGCCAGGCTGGTCTCAAACTCCAGACCTCAAGTGATCCACATGCCTCGGCCTCCCAAAGTGCTTGGATTACAGGCAGGAGTGACTGTGCCCGGCCTTTTTTTTTTTTTTTTTTTTTTTTTCTGAGACAAGGTCTTGCTCTGTCGCCCAAGCTTGTGTGCAGTGGTGTGATCATGGCTTACTGCTGCCTCGACCTCCTGGGCACAAGTGATCCTCCTTCCTCAGCCTCCTAAGTGGCTGGGACTACAGGCATGAATCACCACACCCAGTTAATTTTTAAATTTTTTGTAGAGACAGGGTCTGGCTTTGTTGCCCAGGCTGGTTTCAAATTTCTGGGCTCAAGTGATCCTCTCGCCTTGGCCTCCCAAAGTGCTGGGATCACAGGTGCACGCCACTGTGCCTGGTCTGTATATGTTTTAAACCAGAGATTGGCAAACTTTTTCTTAAACAGCCAGAGAGTAAGTATTTCAGGCTTGGTGGGCTATGTGGTCTCTAATGCGACGACTCCACCCTGCTGCTGTATTTTGAACACATCCAGAGCTAACATGTGTGGCCATGTTCCAATAAAACTTTATTTACAAAACCAGGAAGCTACCCCATGAGCTGTAGTTTTAAGTTACAGGATTATGGGATGTATTGGTTTTCTATGGCTTCTGTATTAAATTACCAGAAACTGGATGGCTTCAAACAACAGAAATGTATTCTCTTGCAGTTCTGGAGGCCAGGAATTTAAAATGAAGGTGTCAGCAGGGCAGTGGCCTGTCTAAAGGCTCAAGGTGGGAGGATCCTTTTTTGTCTCCTCCAGCTTCTGGTGGCAGTAGGTATTCCTTGGCTTGTGGCTGCATAGCTCCCATCTCTGCCTCTGTTTTCACATGACCTTCTCCACTCTGGTGTCTGAGTCAGATCCACCTCTCTATGCTTCCTCTTAGCAGGACACCTGCCATTGAGCTTAGGGCTCACTCTAAATCCAGGTCAATCTCATCTCGAGATCCTTAGCTAATTATATCTGCATAGACCCTTTTTCCAAAAAGAGTCACATTCACAGGTTTTGAGGATTAGGATGTAGGCATATCTTTTTGGGGGCTGCTATTCGACCCATGAGATCTGCTTGCTTTGTAGTAGTTTACTCTGAAGATCAGATTTCACCCTCTCTCTGTCTTGTGTAGACTTTGTCTATTCAATTAAAACACACATGCATGTAAAAATGTACCCTCAAGCCTGGAGTCAATGACTTACGGGTCACTGTTTCAAAGTCAACAGATATTTATTGTTATGTCTTTAATTAAATAATAACTGGAGGGTTGTTTCCTGCACACTGTGATATTTAACAGATATTTATTGATATGTGATATGAATTAAATGACAACTGGGGGGTTGTTTGCTGCAAACCGTGACCCTGGTTAGGGTGGGCTGGGGCAGGCTTTATGAGGCAGCTCTGAGATATTAGCCTTTTACAAGAGGGCCAATGTTGCCCAGCCAGTCCTAGTTTCACGTACTTTTATTATTTTCATGAACTGCCTTTATTAAAATGTACAATTCAATGTAGCCTGCCCTAAAAAATTTCACAAATCAGAAGGTCTTTCAAAGGTATTAAAAGAAAATGGAATGCCCATTACGAATCCCCACATCCCAATTCTGGGTCCAGAAAATATGGTCGCCACATGTGTGAGGAGGAGGGACCATTCTCAGGTTATATATTCCCGTGCATTTAATAAGCAGCGACATTATAACATTATTATTAGTCTTCCTGCTCTCCAGCCTTCCTGTTTTGTCTCCTGCCTCCTTTTTTCTCCCAGCAGAACTAAGCCAGAGGCACCTCGATGCCACCAGGCTGGGCTCTCCAATTATACCTAGATGTTTAAAAAATTCAGTCCGGTCTAAGCCAGCTCCATCCCTGGGCTTCATCAGTGTACTTCTTTGGGAGGCCGAGATGGAAGGATCCCTCGAGCCCAGGAATTCAAGACCAGCCTGGGCAACATAGTGAGCTCCTGTCTCTACAAAAAAGTACAAAAATTAGTGAAGTGTGGTGGCACATGCCTGTAGACCCAGCTTCTTGGGAGGCTGAGGTGGGAGGATCACCTGAGCCCAGGAAGTTGAGGCTGCAGTGAGCTATAATTGTGCCCCCACACTCCAGCTTGGGCAACAGAGGGAGATCCTACCTCAAAAACAAAACAAAACAAAAATCCCAAAACAAAAAGCATAAGTGTATGTACTTGAGGACGTGAGAGAAGTAGTGCCTGGTCCCTGAGGGAATTAACTTCCCAGCTGGAGAAAAGCCAGTTATTGGGGAGGGATTCTAGAAGGTTCTAGAAGATAATGGAGAGAGGAGAGGAAAGCAAACTTGATTTCCTTCCTATGTCAGTTGGTCCCAGTGAGAGGGACCAATGGGCACCCAGCTGCTCTGGCTAGAAACCTAGGGGTCGTCCTGAGCCCACCCCTCACTCACCAGCCTATGTCTAACCCATCATCAAGTTCTGCCAACCCCAATTTTTAAAGATTTGCCGAACACATCATCTTTTGCCTGTCTCCACTGCTATCAGGCTAGTCCAAGCACATATTGTATTCATTTCCTGCGGCTGCTGTAACAACCCCAAATTTAGTGGCTTAAAACTACACGCATTTATGATCTGCAGTCTGGACAGCAGAAACCCTAAAGCCGAGGGTGGCAGGGTGGTAGAGGCGGCAGCAGGGCTCTGGAGGCTGCAGGGGAGAACCTGTTTCCCTTAGCTCGTGGCTCCTGCCCCCATCCTCAAAGTTCTCTCTTTGACCCTCTGGTCTGTGGTCACATCTTCTCTTCGCTCTGACCCTCCTGCTGTACATTTATCACTACACTGGGCTCACCTGGATAATCCAGGGTTATCTCCTCATCTCAAGATCCTTAATTTATCAACTGAAAAAGTCCCTTTGCTGTAGAAGGCGATGTACTTACAGGTCCCAGGGATTAGGACGTAGATACCATTGGCAGACATGATTCAGCCTACCAAAACCATCATCCTGCCCATGTTATTCCACCAACACCCTCATTGGTCCCCTTGTTCTGTCTTTTACTTCTGCGGACTCTTTAAAACAAAAGCCAGACTGACCAGTGCCTTCACTGCCGAAGCCTCCCAGTGCCCCTGGGGTCTGACCAAAAGAAGAAGGTGTCACCTCAGTCTCTGACTTTGCTTCATCCTGTCCAGCCTCCCTGCTTGTCCTCAACCCCCTCCTGCAGGCTTCTGCCCCAAGACCTTTGCAATTTGCCGTGTTCTCTGCCTGGAGCACCTTTCCCCCTCCATGGGTCCCCTCCCTCACTCACTTCCCTCAGGTCTCTGATCAAAGTTCATCTTCCCAGAAAAGCCCTTCCTGGCCACCATCTCTGAAAGGGCACCAACCACTCCATTCTACCCTACAGTCCGTTTTTTTCTGTTTTTCTTCTTCTTTTCTTGAGACAGAGTGTATTGCTCTGTTGCCAGGCTGGAGTGCAGTGGTGTGATCTTAGCTCACTGCAACCTCTGCCTCCCAGGTTTGAGCGATTGTCCTGTCCCAGCCTCCTGAGTAGCTGAGACTACAGGTGCATGCCACCACACTGGCTAATTTTTGTATTTTTAGTAGAGATGGGGTTTCACCATGTTGGCCAGGATGGTCTCGATCTCTTGACCTTGTGATCCACCCGCCTTGGCCTCCCAAAGTGGTGGGATTACAGGTGTGAGCCACTGCACCTGGCCTAGTCCGTTTTTTCATCGTGTTATTATGACCTGGCATTTCTTACTTTTTATGTGTCTGTTTGTTGGTCTCTCCCAGTAGCAGCATTATCCACGAAAGCAGAGATTGCATCTGATTTATGTACTGGGTGTCCCTGGCACCCAATCCTGTGCCCCACCAGACCCTCTGAGGCAAGACCTTTGGTTTGAATTGTTTTCTGACCCTTTATTGACCACACCTTGAAGAATTGACTCAATGGGTAACCATAGGTGCATTGCAAAAGATATTTTGGGTAAGGGTTGGGGGTTGGGAGAGAAAGGAGGAGGAAACTTTCCTTGCTTGGCGTGAGACGGGCAGGGCGATGACGGCAGTTTCAAGAGGTGAAAATGTGCACAGGAACTGAGAATTCAGCTTTGTTCAGGGTGAGGGGTAATAGGGAGAAAGCTGTTGCTCTCTTGCCCCAATCCTTCTGTCCCTGCTGGGCATGGTTCAGAGGCACTGGGGAGGACTTGTAGAAATGTATCATATAGCTATGCTTACACATTAATATTTATTGCAACATTGTTTGCAATCACCAAGGATGGGCAATAGCCAAAATGCCCATCAATAGAGAACTGGTGAGACAATGGATAAAATATCATGTAGATATTCAGAAAAGAATGAAGCAGTGCTCAGCTCTTGATTTCAAATCCATTCTTTAATAAAAAGGACCAGGGCTCTTTGGAGTAATGGCTATTTCTAGGGCTGGGGCAGGGAATACACAGGTGAACCTGGAGTATCTTGTAATGCCAAAAAGTAAGAACAAGCTCAAAACAAAATTTGTTCCCTAATGGGACACAAGAGCCAACTGAAAGGGCTTCCAGTGCCCAAGGCTGGAATATTTTGAGTAACAAAGTAAATAATATGGCCTGGCACCGTGGCTCGCGCCGGTAATCCCAACACTTTGCGAGGCTGAGGCGGGTGGATCACCTGAGGTCGGGAGTTTGAGACCAGCCTGGCCAACATGGTGAAACACCATGTTGTATTTTTAGTTCTACTAAAAATATAAAAATTAGCCAGGCATGGTAGTGGCGCCTGTAATCCCAGCTACTCGGGAGGCTAAGGCAGGAGAATTGCCTGAACCTGGGAGGTGGAGGTTGCAGTGAGTCGAGATAGCACCACTGTACTCTAGCCTGGGCAACAGAGTGAAACTCCGTCTCTAAATAAATAAATAAATAAATAAATAAAGTAGTATTGGATTATAACCCAAAGTACAAAAAAAAAATTCATAAGCCCAGTGATATAAATAAGTAATAGAAAATAAAATACATGTGGAGGATAAATAAATTGAGAATTTCAAATCATCTATGATAATACTTGTCCCTCAAGGCTGGGCATGGTGGCTCACAGCTTGTAATCCTGGCTCTTTGGGAGGCCAAGGCGGGAGGATTGCTTGGGCCCAGGAGACCAGCCTGGGCAACATGGCAAGATCCCAATCTCTACAAAAAATGGAAAATTAGCCAAGCATGGTGGTGTGCACCTGTAGGCCCAGCTACTTGGGGGGCTGAGGTGGGAGGATTGCTTGAGCCCAGGAGGTTGAGGCTGCAGTGAGCCATGGTTTCACCACTATACTCCAGCCTGGGCAACAGAGTGAGACCCTGTCTCAAAAAAAGAAGAAAAGAAGAAAAGAAGAAGAAGAAGAAGAAGAAGAAGGAGGAGGAGGAGGAGGAAGAGGAGGAGGAGAAGGAGAAGAAGAAGAAACATCACTTCCAAGCCTTATGTATGGGCTGTGCATCATGACTTCCAGAGACTATATTACAGAAAAGGAGGGAGAAGAGTAGCTTTATGGTGGAGAAACCTGAGAAATGTGACCTGAGCCAGGTGGCTAAGGTTAAGATCAACAGAGATGAGTCATGTTGACGTATGTACGCTTGATAGGAAATGACCGTTCACATCTGTGGTCATCCCCCCAGAGACCCACAACCAAAGTCTAATTATGAGAAAACATCAGACCAACCCCCGTTGAAGGACATCCTTCAAAATCCCTGGGCAGTGGCCCTCAACACTGTCAAGGCCATTGAAAACAGGAGAAATCTGAGAAACTGTCACAGCCAAGAAGAGCCTAAGGAATAAACAGAATATGGGATGCTGGGACAGAAAAAGGACATTAGATACAAACAAACAAACAAAATGTCTGAATAGAGCATGGACTTGAATGAATAGTAATGTATCAGTATTGGTTCATTAATTGGGACAAACATTCCAGAGTGATGCTGACAATAAGGAAATCTGGGTACAGGGAATTTGGGAACTCTCTGTAAGGTTTTCACAACTCTTCTGTAAATTTAAACTACTCCAAAATAGTTTATTAAATATTTCTTTTGTTGTTGTTTTTGCCCAGGCTGGAGTGCAGCGATGTGACCTCAGCTCACTGCAGCCTCCGCCTCCCAGGTTCAAGCGATTCTCCTGCCCCATCTTCCTGAGTAGCTGGGATTACAGGCACGTGCCACCACTCGGACATAATTTTTGCACTTTTAGTAGAGGTGGGGTTTCACCGTGTTGGCCAGGCTGGTCTTGAACCCCTGACCTCAAGTGATCTGCCTACCTCCATCTCCCAAATGCTGGGATTACAAGTGTAAGCCACTGCACCTGGTCTATTAGATATCTCTTAAAAGACATTTTGAAAGTGAAAAAAGAAGGGTGCAGTAATTCTGTATTTATAGATGTGTATTAATAGCCAAAGTATATTCCAAGTCATCAAGATAGCACACAGCTGCATCTTGCTTTTTTGGCAACAATTCTGCAGGCTCACATGGTGCTGTGTCCTTTATAGCGCACCAAACTGAGAGGCATGTGACATCAATTTGCCTCAAAACTGATGATGATAACTTTACTTTTTATTTATTTTTTTTGAGACAGAGTCTCGCTCTGCCGCCAGGCTGGAGTACAGTGGCATGATCTCACTGCAACTTCCACCTCCCAAGTTCAAGCAATTCTCCTGCCTCAGCCTCACGAGTAGCTGGGACTAAGGCATGCGCCACCAAGCCCAGCTAATTTTTGTATTTTTAGTAGAGACGAGGTTTCACCATATTGGCCACGATGGTCTTGATCTCTTGACCTCGTGATCCATCCACCTTGGCCTCCCAAAGTGCTAGGAATACAGATGTGAGCCACCGCTCCCAGCCTGTGATGGTAACTTTGATCGCTTGGCTGAGGGGTGCCTGCCAGGTTCCTCTTTTGTAAATTTTTTCTTTTTGTCATTAACAAGTAATCTATAGGTTTTTAGAAATGTTGTTAGTATGTAGAAAGGCTCAGAGAGAGTGCATTTTAGTTAATTTAGTTTTTTTTTTTTTTTTAAAGGTGTACATAGGTCCTGAGGCAACCTTCTTCTCATCTGCTGACATACAGGGAAACTGAGGCCCGGAAAGCAGGAAACGCTTGCCCAAGATCACATTGTAGAGACCAAGGCCAGGTTCGAGTTTGGCTCCCTTTGCTTCTTGCTACCTGTGACCACCCCTAGGGGCCAGGAAGTGGAGCCAGTGGAGGGGGGTGCTAGAGATGGTTGCCCTGGGGTGTCACCATCTGCTATGTTGAGTGTCACCAATGTAGCCCAGCATTTCACTGCCCACCCCAAAAAGGCATCTCTGAAGGGCATCCTCCTACTCCCAGGCAATTGCAGAGGAGCCTCAAGGGAGAATCCAAGTGGCCAGGATGACTCGAAACAGGAGACCAGGTATGTACTAGCTTCAGCCACGCCTGCACGGAGACCAGGCAGTTCACCTGCGGCAGGTGGCAGCTGAGCCTTGGCCCCGGTGGGCCCTGCTGGGGGCCCAGCATTAGAGATGGGGGGCCCTCCTGCTCTTGGCAGTGAACCAGAAATATTCACCTGGGAGGAGGAGAAATAACAAATTATTCATCAAACAGACTATGGATGGGAAAAAGCTAAATTTACTCTGAGAAGACAAGCCATCGAGGTGTCTTATGCCAGGCTCTGGAGGCTCAAATTCCAGGGCCGCTTTCACTGGGGCTGGCTGTGATGCTCAGTGAGGACCCAGGCAGGGTGATCTAGGGATGGGTTGGAATTAAAATCGGAATCATTGTCTCCTTTTTAAATTTTCCAGCAGTGCTGTGGGCTGATACCACTTTCACACATACAGAGAATCATCAAGGTCTGGCTTAAAAAAGAGTTCGGTTGAAGGAATGGTTTGCCAGAAAAAATAAATAAATAAATAAATAAATGAAATGAAAGAGAGGTTTTTTTTTTTTTTTTTTTTTTGAGTCAGGGTCTAACTCTCTCACCCAGGTTGGAGAGCAGTGGCACAACTGTGGCTCACTGCAGCCTTGACTTCCTGGGCTCAGGTGATTCTCCCACTTCAGCCTCCCAAGTAGCGGGGACCACAGGTGCACTCCACCACACTCAGATAATTTTTAAAACAATTTTTGTAGAGATGGAGTTTTTGCATGTTGCCCTGGCTGGTCTCAAACTCCTGGGTTCAAGTGATCCGCCAAACTCAGCCTCCCAAAGTTCTGGGATTAGAGATGTCAGCAATGACACCAGCCCCATCACTACATTTGATTGTGGTTCAACTAGACAGGGAGCTCTGCTTCAGGGAGGCAGACATGACCATTCATTCACTCACTTATTATTCACATAGTTACTGAGCACCTGCTCTGTTCCAGACCCTGTTCCAGGAACTGAGAGTATAGCACTGGTCAGGACAGACATATTCCTTGTCCTTAGGAGGGTTATAGTCTAGTCAGAGAGACTGACATTAAAAGGCATACTCTGGCTGGGCATGGTGGCTCACTCCTGTAATCCCAACACTTTGGGGGGCCGAGGCAGGCAGATCACCTGAGGCCAGGATTTCAAGACCAGCCTGGCCAACATGGCGAAATCATGTCTCTACTAAAAATACAAAAATTAGCTGGATGTGTTGGCACACGCCTATAGAGACTTGGGAGGCTGAGGCACAAGAATGGCTTGAACCCGGGAGGTGGAGGTTGATGTGAGCCGAGATTGTATCACTGCACTCCAGCCTGGGTGACAGAGCAAGACTCTGGGTCTCAAAAAAAAAAAAAAAAAAAAAAAAAGGCATACTCCTATAATTCATCATTATGTTCATTGTTGCCATCACAATGAATGATATACTCATTATGGGACAAGTTCTTCACCTTCATAGGCACCATCTTGGAGGAGAAGGGGCTGTGCTTCTCCAAGGTCATGTCCAAGTCTAGTTTCTGCTTTGAAATGAGTGGAAAATCCTCCTCTTCAACCATGGGCTGTGCCTGCCTACCCCTCCTGGCTTTTCTCTTGAAGTAAGCATCATCATCATCTCTCCAGTTGTCCTCTTCCATTCCACTTCCGAGGGGAGCCCTGGAAAGTCAGAGCCATGAAGTAACTCATCCGTGATGATGACATGGAGCCCTGGAGAGAGAAGAAACATAGGCGGTAGAGACACCCGAGTCCAAATCCCATCTCTGACACTTCATGCTGTGTGACCTTGGGTCAGTCAGTCACCCTCTCTGAACCTCATTCCTCATTTGCAAAGCAGGACCAGTAATGCCTACTTCCAGGGTCGTGGTGAGGATTAGAGAGAATATATTTATGCTGCCTAGCACAATGCCAACAGCAGTAATAACCAAATTGTATTTTGATGTGCCAGGTACTGGTTAAAACAGACTAGCTCGTTTAAACCTCACAGCAACAAGTGATGTAGGTAGAATTATTATAGATGAAGAAATTCAAGCACAGAGAGGTGAAGTGACTTACCTGGGCTCACTCAGCCAGGAAGTAGTGAACAGAGATTCAGAATCTGCATTGTATCCACTATGCCATGTATCGAATAGCTGCAGTCGATGCCTCTTTGCTGGTGTTACATTTTTGCCTCCCAGTATTCTCGCTAATTGCCAGTCCCCACTTCTCATCTCCTTTTCTCTTTTTCTTATTAGGTGAGAGGCATCTTAACTCAGCTGATCTTTGTGAGGGTGTTAGAAAAACTGCCTACAATTCTATATAATTACCAGCAGGGGACGCCAGAGGACCGTGGATAAGCCCGTGCAGCGCCTTAGCAGCAATGCGAAAAATCCTTAGGAGGCTGAATTAGGAGAGCTGGGACTTTCACAACAGCGAGAGACGTGCCCAAGCTGGCCTTGTGCACAATGGATGGATCTTATTCCTGATTTTGCCCCTGTAGGGAGACAGAATCCGGCCTTCTCACTGGAAGGACCCTGATGAACAGAGCGTCCAGCTCTAGTTGGTCAATAAATTTTTCTGCATAAATAAATATGTAGATTTGAACCGGGAGGAAGTTAAAGAAGCCAGAGGGGCCTCAGTACAGACAGCAAGAAGGAGCTATCTGGCTGGGCAGGGAAACTGAGCTCATGAGGGTCTTATGCAAGGAAGAGGCCACTGAAGTTTTGCAGCTACTTCTATGAAGGTGGGGCCAGGATAAGGAAATGCCAAGAAGTCCTAGGGCACCAGGAACCTGCAACAGTGGGAGTCACGGTAGGCTGAGAAATGGCCCCTTGCAAGATACGCACTCCCTCAAAAAAAGGGGAGAGGTCTTTACAGATGTGATGAAGTTAAGGCTCTTGGGATGAGAGATTATCCCTACATGCCATCGCATGTACCCTTACAGGGGGAGGCAGAGGGAGATTTGACACACAGCAGAGATGGAGCCAGGTGTGGTGGCTCACGCTTGTAATCCCAACACTTTGGAAGGCCGAGGTGGGCAGATAGCTTGAGGTCAGGAGCTCGAAGTCAGCCTGGCCAACATGGTAAAACCCGTCTCTACAAAACATACAAAAATTAGCCAGGTGTGGTGAAACACACCTGTAGTCCCAGCTACTTGGGAGGTTGAGGTGGGAGGATTACTAGAACCCAGGAAGTGGAGGTTGCAGTGAGCTGAGATTGTACCACTGCACTCCAGCCTGGGCAACAGAGTGAGACCCTATCTCAAAAAAAAAAAAAAAAAAATAGCACTGTGGAGATGGAATGCAGAGAAACTAAAGGGTGTCAGCCTTGAAGACTGGTGTGATGCAGCCACAAGCCAAGGAAAGTTGGCAGGCCCCTGAAATCGGAAGGGAGAATGGGGTGGGTTCTCCCCTAGAGCCTTCAAAGGGGACCTGCTGATAACCTAAATTTTAACCCAGCCATGCTGATTTCAGGCTTCTAGCTTCCAGGGCTGTGAGAAAATAAATTTGCATTGTTTTCAATGTGTGTGGTCATTTATTACAGCAGCCACAGGAAAGGAACCCAGATGCAGGGAGAGGGAGTGAGGTTACTGGACTACTTAGAGAGGACCAGCAGAGCCCTGGCTGGGCCTGGGGCTCTAACTGCCTCTTCTTCCCCCTCCTGCTGCAATCGCCTGTCGGTGCCTCCCATGGGCTGACCCCAGCCAGAAGGTGAAGGACAACAGGTAAGGGAGCCATGGGTGATGCAGTCCAATGGGCCAGCCTCCTGGGCACAGAGCTGGGCGGTTGAGGGGGACACATGGCTCATAACCAGCGCACCTGCTGTGTGCCCAGCATGCACGTGTATACCCAGCCAAGATCTCCATTCTCCAGGACAGCTCCAGATTTGGGTGGATTTTCCCCTCTTCAACAACAGTAACTTATGTACATTGCAATGTGCGTTAGCTTTGGTGCTTTGGAAACACTTTGTTTAAAACACCTTGACTGATTAGGAAAAAAAGAGTTATCCATTTGATTGCAAATGGCTTAATTTTGAGCTTGGGAAAACGGGGTGACTGAATAAATGTGAGAGTCAGGAGTCCTACCCCCAAAGAACCTCAAACCTGACTGTATTCCATACATTCGCAAGAAGGGGACACCCAACAGTAACCGGGAGCACTTGATTAACTGGTGGGATTCAGGCCGAGTGGACGTAATCCAGAACAGCCCCCAGATCCCAGGAGGTGTTTTCATGGAGTGGATGAAAGCATGCACTTTGGAGTCATCTGCCTGGGTTTGTAATCCCAGCTCTGCCTCTTAAGAGCTGTGTCACCGTGGGCAAGACACTTAACCTCTCTGTTCCTCATTTTTCTTACCTGCAATATGGGGATAGTGATGACAGTGGATCCTACATAGGTGTGCTGTGATAATCAAATGCGTTAATAAGCGGAAAGTGCATCACACAGTTCCTGGCTGTGGTCAGCACTCCTAAGCACTTATTCTTATCCTCTCTTAAATAAATGAGCAACTTTGGGAGGCTAAGGTAGTGGGGATCGCCCGAGCCCAGAAGTTCGAGATCAGCCTGGGCAACATGCCAACACCCCATCTCTACTAAAAATACAAAAAAATTAGCCGGCATTGTGGCATGCGTCCATAGCCCCAGCTACCTTGGAGGCTGAGGCAAGAGGACCCCTTGAACCCAGGAGGCTGAAGCTGCGGTGAGCTGTGATCACACCACTGCCCTCCAGCCTGAGTCGTGAGAGTGAGACCCTATCTCAAAAAAATAAAAATAAAAATTCAGCAGCACTTACTAATTGCTTAGGGCTTGCTATGCACTATGAATTATCCTAATGAAATCCTTACCACTGGCCTCCAACGTGGGTTCTACTGGTTTTCCTATTTTACATGCTGAGGAGGCTGAAGTGAGGGACTCGTCGTATGTCATGCATTGAGAGGCAGAGCTGGACTCAAGTCTGTCTGGCTGCAAAATTTGTCTTCTTAACTATTACTCCCTGTTGCCTCTAACATGGTGCAGAGATATTTCAGGAAACAGATGGCTTAAGGAAGAGTGTCACAGACACTTCCCAGCACAGGGCTGTGCCTGAGGTCTTGCAGCTTCCCCGTCTAGAAAGGCCCCTTCTTGCAAATCCTAGCACACTTTGAACTCAGTGGCACAAAGTGGCTTGGGTCATGGGAGGAACCTAGTGACCTGAATCCATCCTGGTTCCTGAACCACTGGAGGAACCACTGAAGCGTCAACTGCCTGGCCAGGCCCAGTAGAACCTGAAAGAAATAGCACGTCCTGAGCTTATAAGATGGGGATGCTTAGTGCGGTGGCCTGGTGGAATCTGAAAAATTAAAAGGCAATTGTAGTCAGAAAATGGTTAGCGAGTGCAATACCTCTTGTATCAACCTGGCTCTGGCCTCAATTCAAATTGAGGAAATTGAGGAAAGTTTGGTAAAGGGGAACGTTTACCGATGTGTGTGCAGGGTGCGGGAGAGCACGGTGTTCAGGGCCACTACAGTCAGGAGCAGGATGTGTCTAGTACTGAAGAGGGAGGGGAGAGCAAGGCCTCTGGACCCATCAAAGGGATGCGGGCTGTGTCTGATGGGAGCTGGGGCCTGTCAGGCATGCGACCAGCCCAAGGTAACCCTGCAGGGAGGAGCTGTTGGAATAAATGACCCAGCCCAACATGCTTCCCTCCCTGTGATCTCCTGTTGGAGATCCCCTTTGGCCAAACCAAACTGGAAGCCAGAGGGCGCAGCAGAACCTGCAGGATCTGTTCCAGGCCGTCTCCCACAGCACTAAGCAGCATGGGGAAGGTGGGTGTGGAGAAGGGCAGACAGCAAACAAGCCTTCTGGAAGCTTCCCATCACCTCCCCTTCTCCCTGTGGGGATGTGCAGGTAGGACTCATGATCTCTGGGCTCCCTCTTGAGGGTTAAGTCCTTGACCCTCGGGACAAGGAGGAGAAAACCATCAATCTGTTGCAATGTCATTAAGCCTGAGGATTAAGTCTCTGAGCATCTTGGAGAGATGATTTAGTGAAGTGAGGTTGGGGAAGTTGCTTGACTTCTCAGCAATGTCAGAACCCAGGATCCTTTCATAAGTGTTTCCTGGAATCCTCCAGAAAAGTCTGCCTTCTTCACTCCCTTAGGGAACTTGCCCTTCTGACCCAGTGTAATCAGTGAGGCTTAGGAGAGTAGCGTTTTGATTTGTCACTTAATATCTGGGTTCAAAATTCAGCAGCTAAACTTGGAAGCTGTGTGGCCTTAGGGTAATTACTTAACCTCTCTGAGCTGGTGCCATGAAGACAAACCTCTAGACTAAAACCTGGGTTCCAAGCTCATCTCAGTCATTAGAAGTAGAGGTAGAGTGACTTCCCCAGCTGTGTGACCTTGGGAAAGTCACTCTACCTCTCTGAGCCTCGGTTTTCTCATCTGCAAAATGGAGTACCTATCTTGACTATTTGTTATGGATTGAATTATGTTTCTCCAAAAGAGATGTTGAAGTCCTAATTTTCATGTGTGTGACCTTATTTGGAAACAGGATCTTTACAGATATAATCAAATTAAGTTGAGGTCTACTGCAGTAGGGTGAGCCCTACTCCAATATGACCAAAGTCCTTATAAGAAGAGAACAGACACAGACACACTGGGAGGACACCAAGTGACAATGGAGGCCCAGCCTGGAGCGATGCATCTGTAAGACAGAGAATGCCAAGATTTGCCAACAACACCAGAAACTAAGGAAAAGGCACGGACTCCCCCCAGAGCCCACAGAGGGAGCAGAGCCCTGCTGACACCTTGACTCTGAACTTCTGGCCTCCAGAACTCTGCATGAATGAATTCTGTTGTTTTAAGGCAAGCAGACTGTGATAATTTGTTACAGCAGCTCTAGAAAGCGAACACATTGTTTTTCTAGGTACTAAGGTTGCATAGCAAATTATCCCAAACCTGATGGTATAGCATATCCATTCATTATGCTCATGGATTCACATGGGTTAGAATTCAAATGGGACACAGGTGGGCTGGCTTGTCTGGGACCTCAGAGGCCTCTTCACGTAAGTTCTTAACCTAGGCTTGTTTCAGCTTCCTCACAGCATGGCGGCTGGCCTCCAAGGTGGTTTTCCCTGGGAGCAAGAGAGACAAGCAGAAACTGTATATAGTTTTAAAATCTGGCCTCTAAAGTCATGGAGCATCACTTCTACTATACCCTATTGGGCAGAGCAGTCATGGCCCCAAATGAATTTAAGGGCGGGGACACAGACCTGGCCTCTTGCTGGGGTGGGATTCGGGGAGTGTCAGCTGCATTGTGAGAAAAAACATGTGGGATTGGAGCTGTGTGTGGGATCCTGCATCCTAGGTGTGGGTGTGAGAATTAAACAAGCTCCTGTTGAGCAGAGCATTTTGGAAGCTGAGAAACACTAGACTTCCCTGCTTGTCAATGGAAGTTGTGTTTCTCTATTAGTTACAGTGGAGAGAAGGTAAATTCTAGGCACGGGATGGATGGTCATCTCAAAGACGATGCACAGCTCAGTGACATTTTCCTGTCAGCTGGATAGTTATAAAGAGTGCCAGTTTTCTTCGGGGGGAAAGGGGCATATTCATGACCATTTTCCCTTCTTGGTTAGGCTGAAGGGTTTATTTTGTGCTTCTATGAACTTGAAGGCAAATTCAATTCAACCCAAATGGGAGGGAGTTCAGGCCCGGTGGCTCATGCCTGTAATCCCAGCACTTTGGTAGGCTAAGGCAGGAGGATCACTTGAGTCCAAAAATTCAAACCAGCCTGGGCAACATAGCTAGACCCCCTTTCTACAAAAAATACAAAAAATTAGCCGGGCATGGTTGTGCATGCTTGTAGTCCCAGCTACTCAGGAGGCTGAGGTGGGAGTTTGAAACTGCAGTGAGCCATGATCGCGTCACCGCACTCCTGGGTAACAGTGAGACCTTGTCCCAAAAAAACAAAACAAAACAAATGGAAGGGGGACTCAAATGCTTCTCAAAAAGGGAAGAGCAGGCTTGTGTGGACTGAATTGTATCCTCCCGTCCCAATTCATATGTTGAAGTCCTAGCCTCCTATGCAACTGTATTTGAGATAGGGCCTCTAAGGAGGTAATTAAGGTTAAATGAGGTCATAAGGTGACAAAATAAGACCTTGGGGCAACCCCAAAAGGGGATTTTGAATGATGTCTTAGGATCAGAGGGCAAGGCTGGGCCAAGGTGCTGAGATTAAAGTAAGGATGGGGTGAGGGCTGGGGTGGGAGCTCTAAGACCTGTCTTCCTCAAAGGGGATGTGGCCTCCTCTTTGGTAGTTACGGCATAAAACTCTCATCACCAATACCCCACCTCCAGTTCTGGGCACATGCCTCCTAAGCTAAGATCTGCATTGCCTGGGTCCCCTTTCCACTCCATGTTGCCAAGTGACTCATAATGATGAAGAAGGTAATATTGAGTTTGTACAATGTGCTGACTACTGCTGTAAGCACTTGAAAGTAACTGCCTTAGTTAATTTTCATGCTAACCTCCCTATTAGGGAGATACTATTATGATTTCTATTTTATAAATGAGGAGACCAGGGTTCAGAAAGGGGAAGTAACTTACCCAAGGTCATACAGCCAGACAGTAGGGATGTGATCTGTCACATTTTAATTCCAGTGTTATACTGTAATTTGTACAGGTCGCATGGTAACATTATGACTACAATGTTAGGCTGCCTTTCTCACAAGCAGAGCCAAAGTATTGGTTCATTCAAATGTTTAAGTTCCTACCTTATCCCAAGGCACTTTATTAATACATGCTTGATCCATCTACTCCTGTGCAAACTACTGGCTTCAAAAACTATCATTATTGTTGAGACAGGGTCATACTCTGTTGCTCAGACTGGAGTACAGTGGCATGATCTCAACTCACAGCAGCCTCGACCTCCTAGGCTTAGGTGATAATCCCACCTCCTGAGCAGCCAGGATTACAGGCACACACCACCACGCCTGGCTAATATTTGTATATATATATCTTTTGTAGACACAGGGTCTCACTATGTTGCCCAGGCTGGTGTTGAACTCCTGGGCTCAAGGAATCCTCCCACCTCAGTCCCCCGAAGTGCTAGGATTACTGGCATGAGCCACCATACCTATCCAAGGACTATTATGATGCCTATTTCGTAGATAAAGAAGGTGATGCCATGGAGGTTGAGTGACTTGCCCAAGGTCACACATCTGAAAAGTGGCAGACCCAGGATTTGAATGCAGGGCTCTCTGACTTGGCTTTTCTCTCCATTCTGCCACCAAGTGCAGCCTTGCTGGGGAGGGGGCTGCGGGATGAAGTGCCAAGCCCAGAGGGCATGAGAGCCACAAGACCAGTCCGCCTCCTTTCCAGGCTCTCTCTGCCCCTGAGACTCTGCCTCACTCACACGTACACAGCTGCCAGGGATCAAAGTCCTCTCCAAGATGTATTTGCTGTGAGTTCTAAACAAATGAGTGTTACCATGTAGTTAAAAGAAACATTGGGAGGACACAGTGTATGAAAGCCGACTGGCCTTTAAAGTCCTGTTGATTGATCAGCCTCCTCTTTGGTCTCATGCTCTTAGGGGCCAGGGTGGAAGGGTGGGGAGATTCCAGCTCTGAGAGCATCGAGGCAGAGCTTTTCAGTACTTAGGTGGCACCTCCAGACTGCCCAATTCATCTCTTCTTCCCTCCTGGAGAGAACTCCCTTTTCAATCTATAAATCCATAAGACTAACACACTCAAAATAATAATAAACAACTACCATTTGTTGAATGAGCATGTTAATTACACTAAACACTTTGGATGCATTATCCCTTTTCGGGCAAACCACAAGGCAGGTGTCTTTATTGGCCCATTTTACAGAGAAGGCTAAGAGCAAAGAGCTAGTAAGCAGTGAGATTGGATGCCAGTTGGCATTGAGAAAATATTGATTGATCTGGCCAGGCGCAGTAGCTCATACCTGTAATCCCAGCACTTTGGGAGGCTGAGGTGTGCAGATCACTGGAGGTGAGGAGTTAGAGACCAGCCTGGCCAGCATGGCGAAACCCTGTCTCTACTAAAAATACAAAAATTAGCTGGGCCTGGTGGTGGGCACCTGTACTCCCAGCTACTCGTGAGGCTGAGGCAGGAGAATTGCTTGAACCTACAAGGCAGAGGTTGCAGTGAGCCGAGATTGCACCACTGCTCTCCAGCCTGGGTGACAGAGCAAGACTCTTTCTCAAACAAACAAACAAACAAAAAAAAAAAAAGAAAAAGAGAATAAAGAAAACATTGATTGATCAAGATGGTGGGACACAGATCCTTTTCTTCAGTTGTTGACATTCTTCAGAGGGAGACAGGTGGGAAATAGAATTTTGTGATTCAGTGTGATGAGGGCTAAGGCTAAGCAGAGTTGATGTTTGGTTGCTGTACAGCAAGGTGGGTTAGACCAGTTTTTTTTTTTATTGTAAATATCTCTTTTGATTGGGTCAGAGTTGATGGCGATGGGTTATTACTGCAGCTTACCAGGTTTAGATATTTTGATTGTCACTTCGGGCAGTTTATCTGAGAGCCTGAAGGCCACAGAGAAGGCCCTCACCTGCCCAGGTTGGTCGGTGAAGATAAACCAAGAGAAAGTGGAAAGAGGTTGGTCGGTGAAGATAAACCAAGAGAAAGTGGAAAGAGGTTGGTCGGTGAAGATAAACCAAGAGAAAGTGGAAAGAGGGGACCCTAGTTGAGTCTGGAAGGAGAATGAGACCATATGGGAATTGGAAACTGGGGCGAGAGAGGGTAGTTGGGGTTTGCTACTTGCCAATTAGGTTGCAGGTGCTGGGGGCTCCTTGTATATTCCAGCATTTTTTTCAACCTTATATCACGTCTGTCTGTCTGTCTATCTATCTATCTATCTATCTATCTATCTATCTATCTATCTATCATCTATGTATCAATCAATCATCTATGTATGCATCATCTATCAATCTATTTCATCTCTCTCATCATGCCTTTTAGAAAATTGTTATTGAATTATATATACCATTTTATATTTTGCTTAAATTTTATAATTCTTTTTTGTAAAAATAACATATTAATTCCACCAAATAGAGATGAGCCTGTTTCTGTAATCCAGTGAACATTTGATACATCTTAGGTGTTATTATTTGGAAACATGCTCGTAAATTTTATTGAGTCGATGAAGAAAAAAAAAAGCAAAGGGAAATGCCTTCTCCCTACCCACACATGGCCAGCCACTGAATATTCTGGTGTATGCACTTCCAGTGTGTGTGTGTTTGTTTTCTCGGTTCTTATAACTGTATTTTTAAAAGTAAAATGTCACAAGGCTATCTCCTACATGCTGTTTCATGCATTTTTTATTTAATTAATTGTAAACAGAAAATTCAGTTCTTGAGAAACCTGGGAGAAAAGATGGCTGGAGCCAGCGCTTTGAGTCAGGTAACAGATGTATATTATTGTCATGGGTAGAGCTACTGGCAACCTCTTCCTTCATCACTGGCAACCTCTTCCTTCATCTCTGAGATTTTGTTTCTTAGCTCATTTTGAGGCTAGGGCCCTGAATCGAGCTCCAGGATTTTCAAAGTTAAGCATCAGTTTCTCTGCTCAGTGTTGGTGGACCTTGGTCCTTCTGAGACCTTACAGCGACAGAAGTAGGTCCCCAAGCCCGGCTGGCTCCCCCTTGACCCAGCCTATCACTCCACAGTGGCCTAGCGTGTCTCCATTGTCACATGGCTGTTCCCCCACCTTCCCGCCCTCCCACCTCTCTCCTACGTGCATCCATAATCCTGTGCTTTGGGGAGGGACTGGGTAACAGCTGCCTTTGATCAGCCCAACATCTGGGCTGACGGGTGATCAAAGATGGGAACGCTGTGACAGCCGAGACTTGGCTGGGACCCAGCCTGGCTAAATACACGTGTGGGGGAGGGAAAGGATAGGCTTGGGAGTAGGGAGGAACAGGGATGGGGGCAGGGGAAGGGCACAGAAGCAACCCACAAAATCCGAAGGACCTGGCGGAAGGGCAGTGGGTAGAAACATGAGCTTTGCCTCTGTGACCTTGACTCTCTGAGCCTCAGTTTGCTTTCCTGTAAAATGGGACAATAATGTGAGCACAAAATGAGGTAAGGAATAGAACAGTGCCTGGTTCCAGGCGTAAGAGCTCATATACATCACCTCTTGTTGCTGTGCTGGGATTATTCCTGTTCTTATTCCTGGGACCAGCCAGGGAGGGAATGAGAGAGTCTGGTCTTCCCGAAAGCTTTAGTGCCTGTGAGTTTGTAATGAACCATTTCGAATCTCAGTTTTGCCACGTGTAAAATGGAAAACCATGACAGGACTTTGGAATTAGACAGGGACAATTTCTTTCCATTTTACCAGTGGAGAAACTGAGGTCTTGAGATGAGAGGTCATGCAATGAGGAACCAGCCCAGTATATTCCCACCTGGGAGTTGCCCTGAATTGGCTGGTTGGGCTCCGCTCAGGAGTGCTACCAATAAAAAGGAGCCCAAGGCAATGCCACTGGGCATTTTATATTAACCAAAAATGCATCCACTTTCTCCTACAGCTTGGAGTTTAATAATATCACCACCACAAGCAGCAGCAGGTTATTTTATTTTTTGCTTTAGACTTCTCATTAAAATATACAATATATACAGAAGAGTGCACTGATCAGCACATTTGACTTATCAATGACTGTACCCACCCACTGGAACCAGCAGCCAAGTAGAGAAGCAGAGCATTCCCAGTCCCCACGGAAACCCCTCTTGTATACCCTTCCAGTCACTGTCTCCTCCACTAAGAATCAGATGAGATAGGCACTGACCTTCATAAACCTTGCCACCACACTATGAGGCTAGTGCTATTATCATGCCCATTTTACAGATGAGAAAAACAGAGGCACAAGAAGTCTAAGTAACTTGTCCAAGGTCACACATTGGTAGGCGGGGCTTCAAAGCTCCAAGTCCTGGCTGCAGAACTTTATAAATTTCCTTTATAAATTACCCAGTCTCAGGTATGTCTTTGTTTTTATTTTTTGAGATGGAGTCTCACTCTGTTGCCCAGGCTGGAGTGCAGTGGTGCAGTCTCGGCTCACTGCCACCTCTGCCTCCCGGGTTCAAGCGATTCTCATGCCTCAGCCTCCCAAGTAGTTAGGATTACAGGCATGCACCACCATGCCCAGCTAATTTGTGTAGTTTTTTTCTAGTAGAGATGGGTTTTTACCATGTTGGCCAGGCTAGTCTCGAACTCCTGACCTCCAATGATCCGCCCCCTCCTGAGCCTCCCAAAGTGCTGGAATTACAGGTGGGAGCCACCCCACTCAGCCTCCAGTATGTCTTTACTAGCAGCATTAGAACAGACTAATACATGATCCCAGGGAGAAGCAAAAAGGGACAGTGCAGGAAGGAGAGGACTTGGCCACCACTATAGGCATCTGGTGCATATTTTGCAGGATCTGTGAAACCTTGTGAGAGGCACCTCAGAAGTGTCTGCCCAGGGCAGGAGGGAGAGAAGCAGTTATCCATGGGCTCCCTTCCCCCATTGGTCAAGACGGTCCTGTGGCTTTTAACTCATCCAGCTTTTAGCTTGTGTGATGGTGTGGCCCTTGCTTTACTGAGGGTATCCACAAGCTCCTGCACCAAGCTGGTGGCGGCTGACCTGCGGCTGCTTGCCCCACCAGCAGTAGGGGTAAGGGATGAGCCTGAGTAAACAGAAAGGGGTGCATGAACGGAACTGGAGACACTGGATGCAACTAGGGAGGCTTCTCAGAGCCCATGGGCTGAGGCTGGCTCATTCTCCCCATAGTCAACCAGTCCTCTCCACTCTCAGGTGTCCTTCCTCCTTCCCACCCTCTAGTCGGATGAACACTTTTCTTCCGTCCTTTGCCCCAGCACCATCCCTGACAACTCAAGATATTGGCCTATCCCACTTTAAGACGCTCTGTTATGGGCCGAATTGTGTTTCCCAAATAATCACATGTTTATGTCCTGACCGCCAGTATCTCAAAATGTCACCTTATTTAGAAATAGGTAGGTTGAGTGCAGTGGCTCATGCTTGTAATCCCAGCACTTTGGGAGGCTGAGTTGGATTACTTGAGGAGTTGGAGACCAGCCTGGACAACATAGAGAGAACCCCCCAATCTCTACAAGAAAAAAAAAAGTTACCCAGGCATGGTGACATGGTGATGCACACCTGTGGTCCCAGCTCCTCAGGAGGCTGGAGTAGGAGGATCCTGTGAGCCCAGGAGGTTGAGGCTGCAGTGAGCTGTGGTCATACCACGGCACTCCAGCCTGGGTAGCAGAGAAAATCCCTGTCTCAAAAACAAATTTTTAAAAAGGTAGTCACAGATGTAATTTGTTGGGATGAGGTCATACCGGATAGGGTGGCCCTAAATCTTATAGAATTTGTATCTTTATAAAAAGGGGAAATGTGGACACAGACACACACACACACACACACACACACGGAGAACACCATGTCAAGGTGAAGACAGGGATCCGGGTGAAACATCTACAAGCCAAGGAATGCCAAAGATGCCAGCAATTGTCAGAAGCCAGAGAGAGGCATGGGCCAGGTTCACCCACAGAGCCCTCAGAGGTGACCGATCATGCCACCCTGGGTCTTGGACTTCTGTTCTTCCTGAACTGTAAGACAGTCAATTTATTGTTTATCTGGTATGAGCCACCCAATCTGTGGTTTTGTTTTGTTTGAGATCAGGGCTCACCCTTTCGCTCAGGATGGAGTGCGGTGGCGCGATCAGTGCTCACTGCAGCTTCGAACTCCTGGGCTCAAGTGATCCTTCCACCTCTGCCTTCCAGGTAGGTGGGACTACAGTGCACAGCTCCTGCCTGGCTAATTTTTAAGATTTTTTTTTTTTTTTTTTTTTGTAGAGACAGGGTATTGCTATATTGCCCAGGCTGGTCTTGAACTCCTGGGCTCAAGTGATCCTCCCACCTTGGCCTCCCAAAGTGTGGGATTACAGGTATGAGTCACCGTGCCCAGCCTGTAGTGTTTTGTTTAAACAGCCCTAGCAAACTAATAAACATCCTAATATAGAAAATTCAATTCCACCAAACAGAGGAACTTTTATCTTGGATTTATTTTGGGTCATGAGCCACCTGGATAATCAAACCAAACAACGGATCTGCTCTACAGAGAACTCATATCCACATAGAATTTTGAAGACAACTTTCGGAAGCTCTCCAATATCCTCAAGCCCATTGGTGGCTTCATAGGGGAGTGAAGAAACATCTTGGTTGACCAAGTCAAGCAGGTTTGATATACAGATGTTCTTTTGTTATGAGCTACCTTTGCAGAAGCATAAATCCCTGCTTTGTAGAAGCAGGGAGAGAAATCTGTAACTTTCACAACCAGAGGAGCACGGTGGCAGAAACTGTTGGCAGGGCTTTGGTATAAATGCCCAGTGAGGTCATATCACAGATGCCGACTCATACTAGGGAGCTTTCTGCGGGCTCCTGAGAAGGAGGGACATATCCAGGAACAGGAGCCACTACTTTGTACACCAACAGAAGTCCCACGAGGTTAATTCGTTTTAATCTGATCACCCAGCTGTCTAGCAGATTTGCACTGTTGATGTCCCAGTCAGATTCTCTTTCTTTTACTGCTTCTGTGAAAATATTCTCTGGCTTCTAGGAGCTCTGGCCTCTTGTGGTTGCGACTGTGGCTCTCTCTGAAGGCCTGCTTTGAGGCTACCAGCTGCTCTGCCCGCAAGCCCAGAGGACTGATGGCATTGGGAGGGAGTGGAGATCTGGGGTGACCCCTAGCTGAAGACTGACACGTGCAGAAGCATGAAAACCCAGCTTCTCTGCCTTGAGTGAGTGGGGACACACTCAGAGCCGTAATTTATGCTGAGAGCTCCCCAAAGGCTCAGCTAGTGCTGAGGCTTTGCTGAAATCTTACGCTGGCTTGGCTTCTTCCCTTCCCCAGTTTTGCTCCCCTCATTGTCTGTTGGTTTCTCCTGGAGCACGTCCTTAATAAATCACTTGTGCAAGACTCCTCAGGTCAGTTCCTGCCTCTGCAAACCTGACATAAAGCAGGGAGGTTTAGATCCTTCTAAACCCCCCACCTCCCGAATATCTTCTCAAATATATAAGACTGTCTACTGTGGCCCAGGTCCAAATTGTGCATAAGTGGTACAAGGAGAGACTTGAGTATCATGAGAGAGAACAACAGGGGAAACCTCCATCAGTTAATGAGGTGATCAGGGAAGGTGATCTCATATTGAATCGTGGTTTCTCCATCTTGCTACTATTGACACTTTGAGCTGGGTAATTCCTTGTTGGGAAGGGCTGTCCTGGGCATTTTAGGATATGGAGCAGAATCTCTGGCCTCTATCCGAGAGGCCAGTAGGATTCCTCCAGTTGTGATAATAAAAAATGTCTCCAGGCCAGGTGTGGTGGATCATGCCTGTAATCCCAGCACTTTGGGAGGCTGAGGATGGAGGACCACTTGAGTTCAGGAGTTCGAGACCAGCCTGGGCAACATAGCAAGACCCTGTCCTGCCAAAAAAAAAAAAAAGAAAAAAAGTTAAAACAACTTGGCTATGTGTCATGCGCCTGTGGTCCCAGCTTTGCAGGAGGCTGAGGGAGGAGGATCGATTGAGCCCTGGAAGTCAAGGCTGCAGTGAGCTATGACCATGACATTGGATTCCAGCCTGGGTGACAGAGCAAGACCCTGTATCTTTATTTTTCTAAAAAAGTCTCCAGACATTTCCAAATGTTCCCTGGTTGAGAAATGCCACAATAAACCAAGGCCTGAGAGAGGAGTAAGGCTTAGCCAAGAGAAGTCAGCATTCCAGGTAGCAGGAATAGCATGTGCAAAAGCCCAGCAGTGGGAAGAACTTAGATCACTGGGGGAGACAAAGGAGGACCGTGCAGCTGAGTACAGAGAGAAGGGGGAGATGCAGTGCGAGATGAAGCTGGAAGGGTGGGCAGAGGCCAGATGATGCAGGGACATGCAGGCCACTGCAAAGACTTTAGATCTTAAGAGAAATGGAAAGCCACAGATGGGATTTTCCCCATTCAATTTATTTATCAAATGCCTGCTCTGTTCCGGACAGTGTGTGAGTGAGGGTGAGAGAAGGGATTTCAGAGGAAGGATTGTAATGAGTGGTGAGGTCCCCTCTGTGTATATTGTCATAGTTGAGAGGACCAATTCTGTGCATTTCTTCTCAGTTCTACGTTCAGTGACATCATATCAGTAGCTTGACCTCAAATGCAGTGGGTGTATTTACACCTCAGAAGTCAGCAAGTGCTACAAATTAGGACCTTACCCTCCACGTGCCCCACAAGATCACAGTAACCACAAACAGAGTTTTACTCCATCCCTCCTTTCTAATATGATTGCTTTTCTATTTCTTGCCTAATTCCCTGGTTTGACTCTTCAGCAAAATAGTGACTAGAAGTGGCAAGAATGGCCATTCCTATCATGTTCCTGATCTTAAGGGAAATGCTTTCAGTTTTTTATCATTAAGTATGATGTTTACTGTTGGGTTTTTTTCTCTTTTCTTGAGACAAGTTCTGGCTCTGTCACCCAGGTTGGAGTGTGGTGGCATGATCATAGCTCACTACAGCCTCCACCTCCTGGGCTTGAGCAATCCTCCTCCCTCTGCCTCCCGAGTAACTGGGACTACAGGCATGCACCACCATGCCTGGCTAATTTTTGTATTTTTTGTAGAGGTGGGGGTCTCACCATGTTGCCCATGCTGATCTTGAACTCCTGGGCTCAAAGTGATCTGCCCACCTTGGCCTCCCAAAGTGCTGGGATTATAGGTGTGAGCCACCATAAGAAATCAGGTGTGGCCCTGGTTTCTTACAGATGCTCTTTATCAGGTTGAGGAAGTTCCCTTCGATTCCTAAGTTGTCGAGTATTTTTTTGTTTTCTCCATAAAAGGGTGTTAGAAGCCAGGTGCGGTGGCTCAAGCCTGTAATCCTAGCACTTTGGGAGGCCAAGGTGGGCAGATCACGAGGTTAGGATTTCAAGACCAGCCTGACTGATATGGTGAAATCCAGTCTCTACTAAAAAAATACAAAAATTAGCCGGGCATGGGGGCCCACGCTTGTAGTCCCAACTACTTGGGAGGCTGAGGCAGAAGAATCGCTTGAAACTGGGAGGCAGAGGTTGCAGTGAGCCGAGGTTGTGCCACTGCACTCCAGCCTGGGTGACAGAGCAAGATTCCGTCCCAAAAAAAAAAAAAAAAAAAAAAAAGATGTTAGATTTGCAGAAGGATTTGCAGAGGGGAGTGCTCTGGTCTGAATGTTTGTGTCCTGTGAAATCCTAACCCTTAAGGCACTAGTCTTAGCAGGTGGGGCCTTTGGCAGGTGATTAGGTCATGGGGACAGAGCCCTCAGGAAAGGGATTAGTGTCTTATAAAAGATGCCACAGAGAGCTTGCTAGTCCCTTTCACCATGTGAAGACGTGGCAAGAAGGCACCATCTCTAAGCCGGAAAATGGACTCTTACCGGGCACCTTGACCTTGAACTTCCCAGCCTCTGGAACAGTGAGACATTTCTGTTGTTCCTAAGCTACCTAGCATATGGTATTTTGTTATACCTAGTGTATGATATTTTGTTATAGCAGCCTGAATGGACAAAGACAAGTATCTTGAGCTGATTTTTACTTTTAAAAGCTCCCTCTGGTCATTTTGAAGAAAATGGGGGGATTGAAGGGAGGAGTGGAGGCAGGGAGACAGGGTGGAGGCTGTGTGGTCACCCATGAGAGATGGTGGTGGCTTCAACTCTGGTAGCAGCAATAGAAAGAAGGGCATAGCCTCAGGAGGTACTGTGGAGGGGAAGAGGACAGCATGTATTGCCCTAGGTTGGGATTTGTAGAAGCAGAGTCCAGAAGTTGGGGAGGGGCTGAGCCAGGATGTGGTCTCAGGTGCAGTCTAGCCTTGGTCTGACCCTCAGGGGGATACTGGAGCATAAACTGCATTACAGAATTGTCCCTATATCAGTCAATGATTGGCTGCCCCCAGTGAGGAGTGGTATGGCCTCCAGGGGTCTGCATCTCTGGATGAAGTGGCTTGACTCAGTCAAAGTTAATTCTCCAGGCATGGTGGTTGGTGGTTGTAAGCTGCCTGCAGTACTTGCAGCATTTAAAGAATGGGTACATTAGTGTCAAAGGGGATGAGAAGGGTGAGGGGGATGTCAGCTACATCTACAGCATTTATGGACCACGTACATGGGACTCAGCATTGTGCCTGGAGGGTCAAGAGGAATGTGGGAATAATGTTTGCACTTGATTCACCAATATCCTTGAAAAGATCAGGGTTGGCTAGGGGTGTATTTATTTGTGTATGTGTGTAGTTAGCAAGACTAATGAACCACATGCCTTTTCCTAGCAGAGAGGGGTTTCCCAGGATGCAAGACTTTTCTACATTAAAACCAGGAGAGTCCCAGGCAAACCAGGATGGTAAATCATCCTATTAGTGGAAGGTGGGCTGAGCCACCTAATCCATAGGATTCTCACATATCAGCTTTACCTGCAGACCAGAGGTGACATACCTCTACTAAGTCTATTCCTAATAGTATGTCACAATAAACTGATAATCTGAAGCATCTTCCAGACATTTCCTTATTTTCCTCCTGGGGTAGCAGAAGATGGTAGTTTGGTGGCTACTGATCTGAGCCCTAGTTTTGAAGATGGGGAGATTTTGGCTCAAGATTAGTTCTGTCCTGATGGGTCATGTGGCTGAATCAGAGGATCCACTCTCCTGTTTCTGCTTCCCCACTGCTACCAGGAAGTGGGACTCTCATTTCTGGTCTTCCCACATTTGCATCTTTCTACTGCACAATCTCTCTCTCTAAAAAGAGAGACTGACCTACTTAGATCACTGCATTAGTCTGTTTTCATGCTGCTGCTAAAGACATACCAGAGACGGGGCAATTTACAAAAGAAAGAGGCTTAATTGAACTCACAGTTTCCCGTGGCTGGGAGGCCTCACAATCATGGCAGAAGGCAAGGAGGAGCAAGTCACATCTTGGGATGTGGATGGCAGCAGGCAAAGAGAGAGCTTGTGCAGGGCAACGCTGGTTTTTAAAACCATCAGATCTCATGAGAGCCATTCACCATCATCAGAACAACACAGGAAGGCCCACCTCCATAATTCAATCACCTCCCACTGGGTCCCTCCCACAACACATGGGAGTTATGGGAGCTACAAGATGAGATTTGGTTGGGGACACAGAGCCAAATCACACCAATCACGAAGGCTTCTTTATGTTTGCAGTCCACCAAAGGCTCCAGCTGTTTCAGAGCCCACCCTGGTGCTCGCTCTCTTTTATTTTTATTTTTATTTTTATTTTATTTTGAGACGGAGTTTCACTCTTGTTACCCAGGCTGGAGTGCAATGTGCAATGGTGCGATCTCGGCTCACTGCAACCTCTGCCGCCCGGGTTCAAGCGATTCTCCTGCCTCAGCCTCCTGAATAGCTGGGATTACAGGCATGCACCACCATGTCTGGCTAATTTTGTATTTTTGGTAGAGATAGGGTTTCTCTGTGTTGGTCAGGCTGGTCTCAAACTCCCCCAACCTCAGGTGATCCACCCGCCTCGGCCTCCCAGAGTGCTGGGATTACAGGCGTGAGCCACCGCACATGGCCACCCTGGCTTTCTTCTCCACAAGGATGGGAGACGCAAATACCCTTCTTGTAAAATGACTATCTCCTGGACCCTCCTCCCGGGCTCTGCCAAGATACATACAGTCTCTGCCTTTTCTCCCGAGCCCAGTGCCCAGCTGTCTTGGAGAGAATGAGCCACTTGTGAGCCCTGCAGGGTTGCCCTGCCCAGGATGGTCCACTGGCATCTCTGTGAGCCTGACCTCCTCTGCCCTGGGCTCAGCTGGCCCTGTCCAGGGAACTGGCAGGACTCCCCAGGGCTCCTGGGCAGCTTATGACCAGGGAAGGGAAAACCACCTCCCATGCTGGTGAGAATTTTGAGTTTTCTTGGAAGCGTTTGATGATTTTTCAAAAACCTTATTCTACGTCTTTTCCAAAAGCAGCCCATAAAACAATCTTACAGCCAAAGGAAATGCATCTTGGTTGGGCACCACCCAAGCATGGGCAAGCTGATGAAGAGAGATTTCTTTTTAACTCTTTTCTGTCTAGTGCATTAAGAATGTGATAACTTGGTCTTGTGTTCTCAACATTTAGGGAAGTTTGTGCGTGTGTGTTTCAAATGTGCCACTTAGTGATCTGCAGGTCTCTGGATCCTAAGAATATCCTAGTTTAGCCATTCCACCCCCTGCCCCCATAAGACTCTCTACAGGCTAATAGTCACCCCCTTTTGAATGGAATTTGAAAAAAAATCTGTTGCATAAATTGTAGCATGTTGAGGGTGGAGAGATGAGAGGGTGTCCAGGCTGAGAGCCTGCATGGGGCTCTGACCTGGGCCTTGTGATATCTAGAATTGCAGGCACTTTGCCTCTTTGAGGTGGGACAGGAGCAAGGGAGGCTGCCGTGTGCTCCAGAGGAAGGTTGCGATGCTGGGCAGCTCAGGCAGCACCCTGGGAAGCCGTCTTCTCCTAATATCCTAATATTACCTGCCTTGGTGGATACAAGCCTAGCCAAGCATATCAGACACATGAAAACAACCTCAGCCTGCATCAGCAGAGGGATCAAAGACTCAAACCCCTGGTTTGGGAGGTATCTTGGGCTGGACTCCCCTAGAAGCCAACCTAGAGACAATGAATCCAGTGACAGTAGTTTGTTTGGGACATGAGCCCAGGAAGCACTCGGAAAGGGTCAGGGAAGTGAAATGGGGAAGAGAGAGAAGCGATCCCATGGCTCCAGAGCCCTGTCTCTTATTCTTCATTCATAAGAGGAAAAGCTTTGACTAGGTGGCTGGCAGTCCTGTGTTAAAAACAAGTTGTCTGAAATGCAGCACTTTAAAAACCCGTGTATAGCATTGTATGTGTCTGCACCAGCTTCTGTAACAAAGTGCTACAGACTGGGTAGCTTAAACAGAAACGTCTTCTCTCACCATTCCGGGGGCTAGAAGTTCAACATCAAGGTGTAGGCAGGACTGGCTGCTTCTGGGGCCTCTCTCTCGGCTTGTTGATGGCCTCCTCCCTGTGTCTTCACGTGGTCATCCCTCTGTGGGTGTGTCTGTGTCCTAATCTCTCCTTAGGAAACCAATCATATTGGATTAGGGCCCACCCCAACAGCCTCCTTCAGCTAAATTACCTCTTTAAAGGCCCTATCTCTGGCCGGCTGTGGTGGCTCATGCTTGTGATTCCAACTCTTTGGGGGGCTGAGGCACGTAGATCACCTGAGGTCAGGAGTTTGAGACCAGCTTGGCCAATATGGTGAAACTCCCTCTCTACTAGAAATACAAAAATTAGCCGGTCATGGTGGCGGGCACCTGTAATCCCAGCTACTTGGGAGGCTAGGCCGGGAGAATCGCTTGAACCTGGGAGGCGGAGGTTGCAGTGAGCCGAGAATATGCCATTGCACTCCAGCCTAGGTGACAAGAGCGAAACTCTGTCTCAAAACACACACACACACACACACACACACACCCCCCAACAACAACCCCCCACCCCCATCTCCAAATACAATTCCATTCTGAGGTACTGGAGTTAGGAATTTAATTAATTTTTAGATACAGCGTCTCATTGTGTTACCCAGGCTGGAGTGCCATGGTGCAGTGATAGCTTGCGGCAGCTTCAGACGAGATCAGGTGCATTAGGGTGGGATGGCTGTGCTCACTGCAGCCTCAAACTTCCAGGCTCAACAATTCTCCCACCCCAGCTTCCCTGGGAGCTGGGCCTACAGACACGACCACCACACTTGGTTTAGGAATTTAACATATGAATTTTGGGGGATACAATTTAGCAGATGAGAGATAGTGACACTGGAAGTTGTATTGCAAGCCACAGGAACAGTTTTGCCTACTATTAGGATGGTTGAGTTTTTGATTTGTCTTGGAGGTATCTTTATTCTCTACAATGCAGTCCCTTAGTATATTTCATTAAATGATCATCTTTAAGAGGCTTCTCGACTGTGGCATCCAGCACACGCTATGGTGAACTTATCCCGCCAGGAATAATTACGCCCTGACTGAATTAGGGATTTAGGCTAACGAGGAGTTATAAGTGCCAGGTGGTTTCCACGAGCATTGCACACTTGCAGAGACTGAGATTGTTCTAGGTGGGGGTTCTCAGGCTTGACCTCATCAGCAAGTGCTGAAAACTCCTTATGCCAAGCCCAGCTCAGACCAATTACAGTCAGGTTTTCTGGGGGTGGGGCCTGGCTTCAGGCCTTTAAAAACATCCCAGGTGACTCCACTGTGCAACAGAGTGTAGGAAACACCTTTTTAGGCTAAGTGTCTTCCCCAAGTAATACTTTGTTGTTCAAAGTAAAATAATGGAGAAGGCTCCTGTTATATGGAAACTTGATAAGAATTCAAAGATAATGCAAATTCTTCTTCTCTAAGGAATGTAAATTATAGATATGTGATAATAACATATATTATATATTACGGTATATAATTACAACATATGGTTGATACACACACACACACAAAAACACACACACACACACATATATATATATATTTATTTGTTTGTTTTTTTTGAGACAGAGTCTCACTCTATCACTTAGGCTGGAGTGCAATGGCATGATCTCAGTTCACTGTAACCTCCGCCTCCCAGGTTCAAGCAATTGTCTTGCCTCAGCCTCCCGAGTAGCTGGGATTATAGGCGCCCGCCACCACGCTTGGCTATTTTTTTGTATTTTTAGTAAAGACGGGGTTTTGTCATGTTGGCCAGGCTGGTCTGAAACTCCTGACCTCAGGTGATCCACCCGCCTCGGCATCCCAAAGTGCTGGGATTACAGGCATGAGCCACCCTGTAATATATCACCCAGCTGATATGTTATATATTAATATATATTGTAGAATATATGTTTTGGAGGTGGGGTGATTCTCTGTCTTCTGTTCAGGCACGGGAAGTAATTTGGTTTCTGTCTGTCTATCTGTTTGCTTCTGTATAGGATCTCTTCTATTTCCCCCACCCCATTCTCTACCCCTCTAGACCTACTCTCCACCCTGTTCTGTGTCCTGCAAGGCTGACCTGTAAGCACCATCCATGTACCCCCCCTAGCCCTGACTTCTGGTTGGTTCTGGCCAACCTGAAGCAGGAGCGTAGACAAAGGAGAGTTAGGTCAGATTGTTGGTCTGTGTGGCTCCCTCCCTTGGAGATGGTCTTGGCCTGACCATGAAGATCCCTGCTTCTCTCAAGTCGGCCAGCTCTGCACATCTCCCTTTGCTTACAGGTTGTGATAGTTCCTCCCCCTGGTCCCTTCTGGTCTAAGAGTGGCAACAATTTTGCTTCTGCTACCCAGGATCCTGTGTCCTCCCTCTTGGTCCCCCTTCCACCCTGCCATACTCCTGCAACAAGTGCTTTTGTAGATCATCCTAACTGCACTGTGTAATCCTGTAGGGACCCTGACTAGTAGGTTGCAAATGGAAAATCAGCTCTATTTGCTGTCACTTGCAGGGAACCATCATCACAAATGTAATAAAAATGACATTTATTTTTGACCAAATGAAATAAAGTCTTTAGGGTCGTTTGTCTATTTAAACAGACATGTTAAAATCTTAACAGCACCAAGCTGAGACTTTCTTCTCTGGGTAACCTAAAGGGTTGAATAGAAATAAACAAATGAGTGAGTTAATGTGTGTGGTATTGGCTTTCTCAAGATCATTTAATGCTGTGTGCACACTTTCTATACCATTCTGAACCACCAATGCAAGATGGTCCACCCCAGTCTTTAAAATGTACCCAGGATTTATTTTAATCGTGGATGGTAAGATACACAGACATGGAAATGACTGTTATGAAGAAAGAAGGTTTCCTCACGTGACCCTAGAAACAGGAGACATATCACCTATGGAAGGCAGCACGGGGCAGCACCAGAGTTGGCCAGAAGGTAGTGGCGGAGGGAGGCAAAACGTGGGCAAGAACCTTTATTGTGGCTTTTGCAGGAAGACAAGACAAGGCAGGGTAAGTATGCTTAGGATTGGCAAACTGGGATAATTCCAGCAGGTTCTGGAGCATAGGCACAGAGGGGCTGTCCCTAGTTTTTTGCCCCAGCCCTGGGGTGATTAAGGCAGGGGAATAGTGGCCTGAGTGTGAGAGCCCAGTAGAAAAGGTGGCTGGGCTGTGGACTTCAGATTGTTTGGTTTACACATGACAGGTGCACTTGCAGATGAATTCCTTAATATCTCTAGAAATTAGCTACCCCTGGGAAGGACATTCTCTCCAGGATCAGTGAAGCCCCAGATGTCAACACATCAGAAAATACAGAAAATAAAAAGACACGATTCATGCACCTACCTCGCGGCAACCAAAGAGGAAGGGGAAGGAGAAGGGAGGATGACCTTCCCTAGGCCACACGAGAGGTCTGTTAAATTTCACTGATCATAAAAGTGGTTATGAGGTTGCTAATGTCTCTGCTGGTCTCTTGGTGACATTTGTTACCCAGAATTCAGAACCAGCCAAGGGTGGGGAAAAGGTAATAAAGGAAACTGAGAGGGAGGAGACACGGAACCCGCTGCAGGGCAGTGGCAGACAGAGCCTTGGTAGAAAGGACTGAAGAGCACTGTGTCCAACGGGACAGGCATGTGGTCAAGTCTAGTTAGCCAGGTGACAATCATTGGACAAGTAAGCTCTGCCAGGACACAGTAGCCCTGAGGCTCCCAATGCACAGGATCACCTGGGATCACATGAGCATCTGGGGAAGGAGAGATGGATGGACGGACGGAGTGCTAGAAAGAGAGAGAACCCTGGGCTGTTCTGCAGTCTACAGTCTGTCTGCTCAGCTGGGACCCAGCGAGGAGTGGGGACTCACCCAAGGTCTCACAACAAGACTGGGGCAGAGCAGGGTCTGGAATTCAGGTCTTTTTTTTTCTTAGATGGAATCTCGCTCTGTCACCCAGGCTGGAGTGCAGTGGCATAACATCAGCGCACTGCAACTTCTGCATCCCAGGTTCAAGCAATTGTCCTGCCTCAGCCTCCCAAGTACCTGGGATTACAGGTGTGCACCACCACACCCAACTAATTTTTTGTATTTTTAGTAGAGACAGGGTTTCACCATGTTAGCCAGGCTGGTATCGAACTCCTGACCTCAGGTGACCTGCCTGCCTCGGCCTCCCAAAGTGCTGGGATTACATGCGTCAGCCACCGCGCCTTGCCCCTGGAATTCAGGTCTTCTAATGACAGAAGCACTGTAATGAGTCCCCCACATCTCCTTTGACACAGCTGGACCCCTATGGTAGGTCCCTCTTGGGTTTCTACCTTCACCTAGAGGCGTGAGATAGGACAACACTCTGGGCTCCATGCTGGCTTCCCTAGGACTCATCCCCATCACCTCAGAGTCTAGCATGGAGCCCTTTCTGACCTCGGCTCATTCTGAACCCCCACACATGACTCAGGCCCCAGTCTGTTTACTCTCTGAAGCTGCTTTCTAATGCAGCTAACACAGAGAGTGAGTTACAACAGTGCCAAGCCTGGACACCTCTATGCTAGATGCCCTTTGAACACTTACGTGCTTTGTCTCACTTACTCCTCCCTCTAACCCTCTGAGGCAGGTTTTATTATTTTTCTGTCTTACAGATGAGGACACTGAGGTCCATTTTCCAGCATTTCACAAAGGGAGAGCAAGTAGGGCAGAAGCCCTTCCCCAGGCAGTGGGGTCTGATATTCATATTTACACTGTTCCCATATTATGAACTTCCTTTAATTAAATACTTACTACTAAGCAGTTTTTAATTTTGCAGTGAGCTCTGTTGCCCAGGCTGGGGCAGTGATGTGGTAATAGCTCACCATAGCCTTGAACATCTGGCCTCTAGCAGTCTTCCTGCCTCAGACTCCTGAGTGGCTGAGACTATGGGTGCATGCCACTATGCCTGGCTACTTTTTTGTGTTTGTTTTGGAGACACAGGGTCACGCTCTGTTGCTCAGGCTGGTCTCAAATCCCACCTCGGCTTCTCAAAGTGTGGGATAACAGGGATAAGCCACTGTGCCCAGCCTGCTAAGCACTTTATATGTGTGATTTCATCTCTTCCTTGCAACCACCTATGAAATTGGTGCCATCAACATCCCCATTGATGAGGAGGTTGATGCAGAAAGAGGTGATATGACTTCAGGTGACATGACTAGCCAGTGGTGAAGCTGGGATTTGAATGGAGGCCATCGCATAGTGTAGGTTAATTAGGAACTCTCCATGCCTCTGTCCCTTGTCTTGGGTGGAAACATTTGGGGCAGGTGCTACGTGGTTTCCCTGAGGGTGCCCAGGTGAGACTGAGACCACGTGTCCCTAGTGGAACCCAACTGAATAATGCACCTGCAAATCAGCTTTCTCTCCTTCCCTATCTCACCTCACCCCAGCTCCCTGCTTCCACTCCTGCGGACCACTTGCCCAAATAACCTTTGTGTTGGGCTCTAATTTGGGCAACACCCAAAGCTAGACAGTTAGTATTAATACTATGTCTCTACTCAAGACAATTTTTCTCAGGATCTAATATTTAAGCATCTCTGTTCCCCAGGCACTAAGAGCCATTTCCATACATTTCCTCCTTTAATGTTCTCTGCAACTCTAGAAGTACATGTTTTTATTTTCCTCCTGGTACAAATGAGGAAATGGAGTCTCAGACTAAGTCATTCAGCACCATTTGGTCATTTGGTGTAATTCACTTCACCCCCAGACTCCCTGCAATTCATTTTTTTTCTTTTTTTGAGACAGATCTCACTCTGTAGCCCAGACTGGAGTGCAATGGCGTGGTCTTGGCTCACTGCAGCCTTGACCTACTAGACTCAAGCAACTGTCCCTCCCCAGCCTCCTGAGTAGCTGGGACTACGGGTGCATGACACCCTGCCTGGCGTTTTTTTTTTTTTTTTTTTTTTTTTTTTTTTTTTTTTTTTTGATAGAGATGGGGGTTTCACTATGTTACCCAGGCTGGTCTTGCATGCTGGTCTCAAGTGATCCTCCTGCCTCAGCCTCCCAAAATGCTAGGATTATAGATGTGAGCCACCCAGCCCAGCCACAATTCTTACTGTCACAAGAAAGAGCAAATATCGGAAGCAAGGCCTTACAATTCTTAGGAATTCTCTAAATCAATGATTCTCCAGTAAGGCGGATTTTGCCCTCTCCCCAGGGGACATTTGACAATGTTTGGAGATATACCTGGTTGTCATGACTTGGGATGGGAGCACACGTGCTACTGGTATGGTTAGCAGAATAAGGCCTCTTAAGGATGTCGATGTCCGAATCCCTGGAACCCTGTGCATGCATTACGTAACATGGTAAAGGGAATTAAAGCTGCAGATGAATTAAGGCTGCCACTTGTTTTACCTTAAAATGGATAGATTATCCTGGATTATCCGTGTGGGCAAATGTAAGGGCCCTTAACTGAGGAAGAGAGAGGCAGAGGACTGGGTGCTGGGAGCTTCTAATAGAACAATCCCAGTGATTCCCCTCAGCACCAGCCCCCTCTGTGACAACAGTCCAGCAGCCAGGGCAAGCAGACCCCATATGTGTGCCAATGAATTAAGAAAAGAAAGCCAACCTTTTTCTCTAAAACCCTGTGGTGCACTGCACATCAGGGAATGTTTATTCACTTGTGAACAAGAGCAACAAGGATTCCATCCTTTTAGAGTGTCAACCGAATGAACTAGTGCACAAAGAATAGATTCTGAGATGAATTAGACACATTTCCTGGAATGAAGGAGCACACTGCCCGGATCCAGATACTGAGTGTCACATTGCATGTATCATATCACAGTGCATGGCAAGGATCTGCATGTAAAAAGGAAACTGAGGTAATATGGAGGCTCAGAGCACTTCTCAGATGTTTGGAAAGGGGAACCTGGGAAGGCTTCAGAGAAGTGGTGATGTTGGAGATAAATCTTGGAGGACAAATTCAAAATACTCAGGGAACAAGAAAAGAAGGAACAATGCAGGCAAAGGGAATGGCACATGCAGAATCATGATTTTCAAATCCCCCAGATAGCAGGATGGAGAGGTTGAGAGTCTGAAAAATGGGCACAATGATATGACTTCCCTCGTAGATTTATCAATGAGAAGTGTAAGAGAACCCAAGCAAAGAGTCTAGCATACACGAAGGGTTCAGAAAACATTATTGCATAGAATAGTATTAGATTTACCTCTCTAATAGATCATGCAGCATGGCATGCTTGAGTTTTACGATTGTATATCTGTGTTGGCAGGGAGTACTCCAGGCAAAGAAATGAATTAGAAACTGTCTTAGTCTGTTAGACTATAGAGTCTATATAAATAAAATAGCATGAACTGGGTAGCATATAAAGTACAGAAATGTATGCTTTACAGTCCTGGAGGCTGGGAGGTTCAAGATCAAGGTGCCAACAGATTCAGTGTCTGATGAGGGTCTCTTTCCTGGTTCATACATGGCACCTTTTGACTCTGTCCTTGCATGGTGGAAGGGACAAGAGATTTCTCTGGGGCCTCTTTTATAAGGCTGCTAATACTGTTCATGAGGGCTCCATGACCTAATCACCTTCAAAAAGGCTGCATCTCCTAATGCTATCACCTTTGAGTTGAGGATTTCAACACAAGAATTTTGCAGGGACACAAACATTCAGACCATGGCAGGGATCTCTCACTCTTCAATAGCTTTTGGCACTGTTTCAGCTCTTGGTTCTCACCAGTATGTCTATGCTGCCCTGGACCTGATCCCACTAAGGAAACACAGCAAATACATTCATAGTAAAGTTTTAATGAGTGATGATATGGCTTGGCTGTGTCCCCCCTCCAAATCTCATCTTGAATTGTAGTTCCCATAATCCCCACGTTTTGTGGGAGGGACCTGGTGGGAAGTAATTGAATTACGGGGGTGGGTTTTTCCTCTGCTATTCTTGTGACAGTAAATAAGTCTCACAAGATCTGATGGTTTTATTAATTTTTTTTGTACTTTAAGTTCTAGGGTACATATGCACAACGTGCAGGCTTGTTACATATGTATACATGTGCCATGTTGGTGTACTCCACCCATTTACTCGTCATTTACGTTAGGTATATCTCCTAATGCTATCCCTTTTCCCTCCCCCAACCCCACAACAGGCCCCAGTGTATGATGTTCCCCTTCCTGTGTCCAAGTGTTCTCATTGTTCAATTCTGACCTATGAGTGAGAACATGCGGTGTTTGGTTTTTTGTCCTTGCAATAGTTTGCCGAGAATGATGGTTCCCAGCTTCATCCATGTCCCTACAAAGGACATGAACTCATCCTTTTTTATGGCTGCATAGTATTCCATGGTGTATATGTGCCATATTTTCTTAATCCAGTCTATCATTGATGGACATTTGGGTTGGTTCCAAGTCTTTGCTATTGTGAATAGTGCTGCAATAAACATATGTGTGCATGCGTCTTTATAGCAGCATGATTTATAATCCTTTGGGTATATACCCAGTAATGGGATGGCTGGGTCAAATGGTATTTCTAGTTCTGGATCCTTGAGGAATCGCTACACTGTCTTCCACAATGGTTGAACTAGTTTACAGTCCCACCAACAGTGTAAAAGTGTTCCTATTTCTTCACATCCTCTCCAGTACCTGTTGTTTCCTGACTTTTTAATGATCACCATTCTAACTGGTGTGAGATGGCATCTCATTGTGGTTTTGATTTCCACTTGTCTGATAGCCAGTAATGAACACTTTTTCATGTGTCTGTTGGCTGCATAAATGTCTTTTGAGAAGTGTCTGTTCATATCCTTTGCCCACTTTTTGATGGGGTTGTTTTTTTCTTGTAAATTTGTTTGAGTTCTCTGTAGGTTCTGGATATTTGCCCTTTTCCAGATGAGTAGATTGCAAAGAACAAAGCTGGAGGCATCACACTACCTGATTTCAAACTATACGGTAGCCAAAACAGCATGGTACTGGTACCAAAACAGAGATACAGACCAATGGAACAGAACAGAGCCCTCAGAAATAATACCACACATCTACAACCATCTGATCTTTGACAAGCCTGACAAAAATAAGAAATGGGGAATGGATTCCCTATTTAATAAATGGTGCTGGGAAAACTGGCCAGCCATAAGTAGAAAGCTGAAAATGGATCCCTTCCTCACACCTTATACAAAAATTAATTCAAGATGGATTAGAGACTTAAATGTTAGACCTAAAACCATAAAAACCCTAGAAGAAATCCTAGGCAATACCATTCAGGACATAGGCATGGGCAAGGACTTCATGTCTAAAACACCAAAAGCAATGGCAACAAAAGCCAAAATCGACAAACGGGATCTAATTAAACTAAAGAACTTCTACACAGCAAAAGAAACTACCATCAGAGTGAACAGGCAACCTACAGAATGGGAGAAAATTTTTGCAATCTGATGGTTTTATAGAAGGCGGTTCCCCTGCATATGCTCTCTTGCCCTGCTGCCATGTAAGACATACCTTTGCTCCTCCTTTGCCTTCTGCCATGATTGTGAGGCCTCCCCAGCCATGTGGAACTGTGAATCAATTAAACCTCTTTTTCTTAATAAACTACCCAGTCCTCAGTATTTCTTCATAGCAGTATGAAAATGGACCAATAAATTGTGATGGTTAATATTGTCAACTTGATTGGATTGAAGGATGCAAAGTATTGTTCCTGGGTGTGTCTGTGAGGATGTTGCCAAAGGAAATTAACATTTGAGTCAGTGGACTGGGAAAGGCAGACCTACCCTCACTCTGAGTGGGCACCATCTAATCAGCTGCTAGTGCAGCTAGGATAAAAGCAGGCAGAGGAACGTGGAAGGACTAGACTGGTTGAGTCTTCCAGCCTTCATCTTTCTCCCCTGCTGGATGCTTCCTGCCCTCAAACATCAGACTCTAAATTCTTCAGCTTTTGGACTCTTGGACTTATACCAGTGGTTTCCAGGTGCACTCCTGCCTTCAGCCACAGACTGAAGGCAATACTGTTGGCTTCCTTACTTTTGAGGTTTTGGGACTCACACTGGCTTCCTTGCTCCTCAGCTTGCAGACAGCCTATTGTGGGACTTCACCTTGTGATCACATGAGTCAATGATCCTTAATAAACTCCCTTTCATGTATACATCTATCCTATTCGTCCTGTCCCTCTAGAGAACCCTAATACAATTGACATAATATTAAAGATCTTCCTCCTCTTTCAATTTTGCATGAAATTGTATTTCTTTGCATTAAGAGGTTGTCCACTCTATTTGATGCTAGAAATTCCCCATGAATTGCAGAGACAGTTAGGGCCAAGAAATGTTTCTTAGAACCTCCTAAGCCAGTTTGGGTTGATGGCTTGGGAGTTAGGAAGCTTTGACTCTCATTCCAATTCTGTCAATCAACATGCCCTGCGACCTTGACATGCCACTGCCTCTCTTGGGCCTCTATCCTAATCTAAAACCCTCATTTAGTAGATGAGAATATATAGTTTTTCTCAAAGTGTGGTATGCTTAGCACTGGAGGCATCATGAGGCATAAAAAGACACAACAAAGGAAAAGGATTTTATTAAAGTTATCTTTTGTGTCTAATACTGGTTTTCAATTTCATGGTGTATTAGTTTGCTAGGGCTGACGTCACAAAGTATTGCAGATGGGATGGCCTAAATAACAAATTAATTTTCTCATGATTCTGGAGGCTAGAAGTCTGAGATCAAGTTATTGGCAAACGTGATTCTTTGAGGTCCCTTCTCCTTGACTTGTAGATGGCCATCTTCAAGTTCATATGATATTCTCCCTTTATCAACGTCTGTGTCCTAATCTCTTCTTATAAGGAAGCCAGTGCTATTGGATTAAGAACCATCCTAATAATCCCATTTAACTTAATACCCTCTTTAAAGACCCTTCCTCCAAATACAGTCATATTCTGAAATACTGGGGGTTAGAACTTCAAAATATGAGTTTTGAGGTGTCTCAAATTAGCTCAAGACATGGCATTTATATGTAGATAAAATTTGTTTAAAAATATGGCAAAAATGTGGCAATTTAAAGGAAGAAACTCTTAATACATTCATATAGCAAAATTATGACAGTGGTACAAAAATGGTAATTTCTCTTATCTATTGTGGGTAACAAGCTGTCTCAACATTTGGTGGCTTAAAACAGCCATTTTATTTTGCTCATGGTTTTGTGGGACAGGAATTCAGGAAGGGCTCAGTGGGTAATTTGTCTTTGATTCACTTGGGGTCCACTGGGGCAACAGGATCCACTTCCAAGACGGCATCTTCACTCACATATCTGGAATCTTGGTGCTCCTTGTCCTTCTTCATGCTCCACTTGGTACCTTTCTTTCCAGGCCCTCTCCCTCAAGTAGCCTGGGCTTTCCCACAGCATGGGGGCATCAGGGTTGTAGGATTTCTTACAAGGCACTGACTTGTAGAAAGTTTTCAGGAGCTCCAAATGAGGAGATTCAAGGGCTCTTATGACCAACCGTCGGCTGTCCCAGTACGTCACTTCTTCCACATTCTAGTGGTCAGAGTGGTCACTAAGGCCAGTCCAGGCTCGGGGGAGGGAAATTAGATTCCATGTCTCTATGGGAGGACTAGCCATGCTAAGCCACTGCACTGGTTTAGAACTGTCTGAAGTCCCCCCTAGAGGTCATGTATTCGATTCTGCATCTCCCTGCTCTGTGAATCTTGCATCATTTAAATTCAGCCTTACACACTGACGCCTTTGGTGCTGTCCCAATATTTAGGTAGCAAATTCGTAGTGGGTAGTGATTCAGGCTTAAGCTTCCAGCCTGGCTCTGAGGACAACTGTCTGGGGATCCCTGCCCTCTTCCCCATGGACGAGAATCTTCCCAGCCTTGGGCAAACAGTGGGGAGCTGGCACTGTCTCCCGCTAGACACCTCCCTCCTTTTCCTCTTGCCCTTACCGTGACTCCTGGAGTTATTCTCAGAAGTAAAAGCTTTCCATGCCTGCTCTTCTCTTCTGCAGCCAGGAGTGCAAATTTAGATATGGGAGCTGCTCAGGCAGAAAAATGGCCCTGGAATCAGGGAAGCAGAAACCTGCAGCTGCCACGAAAGGATCACAGAGATGAAGACCCGGAAGCTTGCGTGTGCTGAGGCCCGGGGTGAGGGGGACTCCTCCAGGGACTTTCAGAGACCTCTGGGAAGCCCTTTCCACCCACTTGCAGCCTGCTCCTGTGCCTGACAGTCTTCCACCGGGAGCGATGTCATAAAGAAATGGAATTCAGCGGGAAGGATGGTGGACTTGGGAACAAAAGATCTGGGTTTGCTCCCTGGCTCTGGCCTAACTCACCAGCATTACTGTAAGCACATTAGGCAGGTGCCTGTCAGAGTCCTGCATTCTAGGTGCTTTACAGGTGTCCACTTACTGAATCTTCACAACACACCTATGAGGCAGGGAGTGCCATCTCCGTTTCACAGCTGAAGAATCTGAAGCTAAGTGTCATGTTTGTGTATGGAGTGAGAGAGGGAGGCCAAGAGGGAGACGGGGGAGGAGAGAGAAAGAGAGGGAGAGGGAGACGGAGACGGAGGGGGAGGCGAGATGGGGAGACGGAGGGGGAGGGGAGATGGGGAGACGGAGGGGGAGGGGAGACGGGGAGACGGAGGGGGAGGGGAGACGGGGAGACGGAGGGGGAGGGGAGACGGGGAGACGGAGGGGGAGGGGAGACAGGGAGACGGAGGGGGAGGGGGAGACGGAGGGGGAGGGGGAGACGGAGGGGGAGGGGGAGACGGAGGGGGAGACGGAGGGGGAGACGGAGGGGGAGGGGGAGACGGAGGGGGAGGCGGAGGGGGAGGCGGAGGGGGAGGGGGAGACGGAGGGGGAGGCGGAGGGGGAGGCGGAGGGGGAGGCGGAGGGGGAGGCGGAGGGGGAGGGGGAGGGGGAGGGGGAGACGGGGAGGGGGAGGGGGAGGGGGAGGGGAGACGGGGAGGGGGAGGGGGAGACGGAGGGGGAGACGGAGGGGGAGACGGAGGGGGAGACGGAGGGGGAGGGGGAGACGGAGGGGGAGGGGGAGACGGAGGGGGAGACGGAGGGGGATGGGGGAGGGGAGGGGAGGGAGATGGAGGGGAGGGAGATGGAGGGGAGGGGAGGGAGATGGAGGGGAGGGGAGGGAGGGGAGGGGAGGGAGGGGGAGGGGGAGGGGAGGGAGGGGGAGGGGAGGGGGAGGGGGAGGGGAGAGGGAGGGGGAAGGGAGAGGGAGGGGGAAGGGAGGGGGGAGGGGGAAAGGAGGGGGAGGGGGAGGGGGAGGGGGAGGGGGAGGGGAGGGGAGATGGGAGAGATGGGGGGAGGGAAGGGGGAGGGGAGAGGGGGAGGGGGGAGGGGGGGAGGGAGAGGGGAGGGGGATGGGGAGGGGGGTGATGGGGAGGGGAGGGGGAGGGGAGGGGGAGGGGAGAGAGGGAGGGGGAGGGGAGAGAGGGAGGGGGAGGGGAGAGGGAGAGGGAGAGGGGGAGGGGAGGGGGAGGCGGAGGGGGGAGAGGGAGATGGAAGGGGACGTTTCAAACTTGAGTGGCACACCTAGTAATGGAACACAATCGAATCATTCAGATGGGGAACTGAGGCCCCCAAATGGGGGCTTTCTTCCACAATAATATGATAACAATATTTTAAAATATTATTTTTCCAGAACAATGTTTTTCTCCAGAGGAAAAATGAAGCATTTAGGTTTATAAACTTAGACAGTACAAATAAGAATATAGAAGGTCAAAAATTACCTTTATTGATCTCGCCATTCAGATACAACCATAGCACGTTACTTCAATGTATGACAAGGACGTACAACGCAGATTTTTATTTTTTTATTTTTTTTATTTTTGGAGATGGAGTCTTGCTCTGTCAACCAGGCTGGAGTGCAGTGGTGCGATATTAGCTCACTGCAACCTCCGCCTCCCAGGTTCAAGCAATTCTCCTGCCTCAGCCTCCAGAGTAGACTGGGACTACAGGTACGAACCACCATGCCCAGATAATTTTTGTGTTTTAGTAGAGGCATTTCGTAGAGGGGTTTCACCATGTTGGCCAGGCTGGTCTCGAACTCCTGACCTCAAATGATCCACCCACCTCAGCCTCCCAAAATGCTGGAATTATGGGCATGAGTCACTGTGCCTGGCCAAATGCAGATGTTTTAAATAAAAAGATGGCTCATGTCTTAGGTAATTATTTCCCATCTGCTTTTTAATTAACCTTTGAACATTTCCTTTCCAAATCAATGTTCTGTGACATTGGTTTAAATGGTTTCTTATATATATGTAATATATATATTCATTATATAAATCAATTTAATCAATCTTTTGTTTTTGGGTATTTGTGTTGTTTTAAATTTATCTTACCAATGTTGAGATGAAATAAGTCAGTTCTTCCTTCCAATCTTCCCTCCCCTTTCCCCCTGAGGACCAGTCTGCTTTCAGTCTGAATTGTTTTCAGGTGAGACAACATTTTGCCACAAGGGGTCCTCCACACTCTTTAAGCAGAAGCAACTGTTTGTCCATGTTGAAAGGGATTTGGAGCAAGAGAAACTCTGGTTTGCATCCCAGCGCTGACACTTGCTCTCCCTGAGACCTTGGACAAGTGATTGGGCCTCTCTGCACCTCGGCTTTCCCTGGAGAGAGCCATCATTTACCCACCTTCTCTCATTTCCATCATCTTGCAAGAAAAGTGCACAGCACAGTGCCTGGTGGGCACTCAGTAAGTGAAGGTTCTTCATCTTATCAGTTCTACTCCAGCTCCTTCCTGAAAAATGAAGTTTGCAATAACTCATGGGGTGGTGGGAGAATTAAATGAGATCACACATGTAACACACCTAGCCAATAGTTTTAGTTGATTGGATTTGCGACCTGGTCTCACTGTTGCCCAGGCTGGAGTGCAGTGGCACAATCACAGCCCACTGCAGCCTCCACCTCCTGAGCTCAAGCGATCCTCTCCCCTCAGCCTCTCAAGTGGCTGGGACTACAAGTTGCACACCTGTAGTCCTACCATGCTCCACTAATTTTTTTTCTTGGTAAAGATGGGTTTTCTCCATGTTGCCCAGGCTGGAACTTTTAACTTTAAAAATTACTACATAATATTTTTATTATATAGAAAGGGGTAAGAGATAAATTAGGCTAAACCTTTGACAGGAGGTCAGAAGGGACAGTGACTTCTCTTTGGGCCTGGAAGTTGACCCTTCAATCCCAACCCCAACTTCAGCACGCTTCCCAATGTCATCAGCAAAGCAAGTCCTGAGTGGGGCTACCAGAGATGGCCAACTCCAAGAGCAGCTATTCACATAGACTCCTAAGAACGCAATAGAAATGGCATCCCTCACAGGCATGTGGCAAAATGACCCAGCTCCTCATCCATTCTCTCAGAGGACTAAGTACCAACCCCTGCAGCACAGAAATCCCTTTCAAGAGTTCTAGCCCATATGGTCTTTTCTTGAAGAAAGTCATCCAAGTGCCCCTCAATGTTACACACACTTCCCATCTGACACCAACTCTGCAAGGGGTAGCAATAGAGTGACACTTTCCCAGCCTCCCTGTCAATCATGGGGGCTATCTTGGGAGACTTAGTTATCTGCGGAGCAAGGATTTAAAACCAGGTCCAATCTGAGTTCAGCACCAGAGCTGTTATCTACTATTCGAAGGACGAATTACTGACAAGAGTACATGCTTAATACTGGCTCTGTTCATATGTATGAGAATATATGCAGAAAATGGTATATAACATAGATACGAGAATATGAGTAGATATACATATTTTTTATCATTATTGCTTTTGACATAATCGAACACATTTATAGGGTACAGCGATATTGCAATAGTTATACAATGTAGGATGATCAAATCAGGGTAATTGATATACTTATCACCTTAAATATTGATCATTTCTTTGTGTTGGAAACATTCAAAATCTGCCCTTCCGGCTATTTGGAAATATACAGCAAATTGCTATTAATTAGTCACTTACAGTCCTATAAAACACTAGAGCTTATTTCTCCTAGCTAGCTCTAACTTCGTATCCATTAACCTACCTTGAGCTATCTCCACCTGCACCCTTGACCCTTCCCAGCCTCTAGTAACCACTATTCTCCTCTACTTCTATGAGATCAACTTTTAGTTCCCACATGACAACATGCAACCTGCAGTATGTCTTTTCACACATATGACCTTTTAGTTATAACCACTCTGAGAGGTACTGTTATGCCCATTTCACAGAAGAGCAAACTAAGGCCTGAAGATGACAGGTGACTTATTTCAGAGTCCATGCTCTTAGCTGTAAGCTCTGCTATGTAAGTGCTCAGCACACGGTGGCTGTTATCACGGGAGGCTCTGAAGGATCTCTAAATAGGCAGCCACGGGAGGTCCTCCACTTGGATGCCTTTTAACTGATCTTCTGTCGGGTGGGGGCACGGAGCTGGGTTATCTCACCATGGCCTTTCAACCTCTCGGAGAACCAGGGTCAGGGCGGGGGCACCAGGCCTGCTGAGAGCTGGTGGGCTGAGCAGCGTGGGCTGTGTCAATGTGAGATGTCCCAGGAGGACCAAGGGGGTGACGCCCTGCAATCCACATGCCTGCCCAGGAGAACAGGAGGGAAGAGGCAAGCTGGGGGCTAGGGCTGAGGCTTGCTCCACCTTCGCGCTTCAACCAGCAGCTCCCAACATTTCAGTTTTAAAGTTTACACCTTTACAACTTCAATATTACAAAGCTGTATCTTTAAGGAAAAGTAACACAGAGCTATACCATCCAATCATCCAGGACTAACCAGTCATCATTTGATGTATTACTTCCCCCACTTTTCTCCATACTTACATAAACACACACACACATGTAGGATTTCCCCACTTTTGCAAAGTGAGATTGCCAGCCAGTCACAGTGGCTCATGTCTATAATCTCAGCAATTTGAGAGGCTGAGGTGGATGACTTGAACCCAGGAGGTTGAGGCTGCAGTGAGCTGTGATCACATGATCACACCACTGTACTACAGCCTGGGTGACAGAAATCCTATCTCAAAAAAACGGGGGGATTTGCACTGTATTGTTATTCTGCAATGTGTGTTTTTTTTGCTAATATCTCCTGGACACGTTTTCAACGTAGAATTCAGGGGTATCTTTTTAACAGTTGCATGGTATTCCACACCAGGGATATGCAATCTTTGCTTCCCTGGGCCACATTGGAAGAATGGTCTTGGGTCACACATAAAATAAAATACACTATCAATAGCTGATGAGCTAAAAAAAAAAAAAAAGTCATCGCGAAAATTTAAGAAAGTTTACAAAATTTGTGTTGGGCCACATTCAAAGCCATCCTGGGGTGCTTGTGGCCACAGGTTGGACGAGCTTGTTCCATAATCCAGATGGGTCACCACCTCAGCCTATTCCCGATGGTAAACATGCAGGTCATGCCCGGTTCTTCGGATGTTATAAGATGTGCTGCAGTCAACACCACTGTGTGCCTGTTGAGTACTTACTATTATACTTACTATTGCTAGGCTAGAGTTCTGCAAGTGCGTCAAAGACCATGCAATTTTGGAATTTTAGAGTTCACTAGATTGCTTTCCAAAAGAACTAGCAACTCACACTTCCTGATAGTTCATTGAGAAACTCACTTCTACATACCCTGAGTGTTGTGGGAGGGGAAGGAGGGAGGATCAATGAATCGAGTGGACAGAAGCCTTAAGTGTAAAGAGCTGGTAGTTTTCATGTAACATGCTGTCAGAAGAAAGACCTTCTGACTGGAATATTTCATCCTCCCTTTAAAACATTGCAAACAACCACTTCATTTCACAAAAGGGGAGACAGGATTTGTAAGGGGACCTCCATCTGGTCCTGGAACTAGGACGGTAATGACCAGAGGGACAGCCGTCTGGGGATGGGGGAGGATACAGCACATGTTGTAATAGATTTATGGTCACAAGAGATGAAAGCAATGAAACTTCCCAGGAAGTACTGGAGTGGCTCTGGTCTCACCCACAGAGACAGAAATGTCTGGGACTTTATGTTCTAGAGCAGCCTCCAACGCAGTGACTGACTGGTGGGGACAATAGAAGCCCAGATCCCTTGCGGGGAGTCAAGTCCTATTGAGAGGCTACGCTGTGCCCCACAGCATCCTGCAGGATCAGGCTCAGGCTGGGATTTGCCTGAAATCACATGCTTGCTGGAATTCCTCCCCTTTCCTACCCTGCTTCCCCTCTCCCTTCTCAGTTCTTTCTGGCGACAATCCATTGATAATTCCCTGGCACACAACTCCTTGTCCAAGGTCTGCTTCTGGGAGAACTGGAGGGATAATGACAGTGTCAGGAACGCAGTTGTTCAACAGAAGAGTCAAGGGAACCTCAAACTCCCCTCTACAGCTGCAGGGGAATCAGCTTCCCAAAGGGGTTTTCCACCGGGGAACAGGAACCTTAGATGTAAGGGGATGAGAACGAGGAGTATACAGGCTTTAAGAATCAGCCTGAAGAGATAGTTACCACCCACCCACTATTTACTAGCTCTATAATCATGCAAAATCTTATTCTCTACAACCTGCGATTTCTCGACTTAAAAATAGAATAGCAGCACCTGTGTCATGAATAACTGAGAATGTACTTTGTACTTGTCTTTATGGTGTGTGCTTTGGCAGAAGATGTGGGATCAGATCATTTCATCATTCACTGTTCATGTGGCCTTCAACTCCACAAGTAGGGACAATCCTCAGGACTGTCATGAAGATTACGTAGAGGATCAGGCTCACAGCCTTGCACAGAGTAGGAGCCCAGAGTAAGAGCCCTCACCCACGCTCAGAATCACAACTGTAGAAGTACACTAGATGCTGGACCAGGAGAGAAATAGACAGTTTGTTAAAAAAATTCAGCAAGAACATTTTCATTATGCAAATAATTACATAATTGAAATGTATAAAGGCCAAAGAAATAAAGCCAAAGTCTCTCTTGACACTCCCCCAAAGATTATCACCAGTTAATTCTCCAGTTTTTTCAGTGCATTTTAATATTTCAAATATATACACCTAGATGGCCTCAGAGGCATGATTTTTGAAAGAGGATCGTTTTCCAAACATTTAGAATTACTGGTATTTTTAATGTAGTGCATCTCAGAATGGGGTGAACATTTTCAACGTCAGTGTATCTGGCTTAGTTAGCATGCTCCTCTTGCGGGAATCCTTTCAGCATTTACTTAATCACTTACTCCTTGATGGACACGTAGGCGGCTGCCAACTCTCCCTATTAGTCATCCTGCACATAAACATCTTTGTGCTTGTTTCATACATATGTAGTAGTGTTTCTATGTGATGCATCTGTCGACTTCCCAAAGAGACTGCTGGAGAAAACCCCACGTTAAAGTTCAGACTCATTGCAGTAAAGGAGAACCCCTGATAGTTTGAGGTATCTCACAATGGGGAACTGGGCAGGGTATCTGAGATCTGAGGCTTGGGCCTTGACTAGGTTTGGGCAAGCCTTCTGACATGGCTCTGGCCCAGTAAGGAGGGGAATTGGGGGGAATCTTGATGAACAAGTTGTTAGTCTTGTTAAGTCATCTTAGCTTCATCTTCTAGGGGCAGGTAAATACCAAAGCCAAGGAAAAAAACAATTGAGCTGCTTATTTCAAGATATAACAGGGACAGACAGTGATATTAGTTTCAACTGTCAATGCCTACAAGTTTTCAGATTAAAAGTTATGACTTTAGAATTGCCAGCATATAGCAATAAAAAGCAGATTAATGTTTCATTCATTTTTATTGTTTTAAGATCCTTCACAGAAAGTACATTCTCATTGACTGTACCTGTGGCAGCCCAGTCCCACTGCATCTTCCCACCAGATGCCATGGATTAGCAGAATTATTTTGGAGAAGAGTTGGCAGGAGATAGTAAAATATAAAACAATGTCAGTAATGCAATAATTCATTCCTGTCATTTTTAGATACTCTCTTAAGATCCCCCTTGGTACAGTACAACTTCCCAGTTATACCCTAACCTATGTAAGGCTATTCAAAAAGTTTTAGAAAATTTTAGATTTACAAAAGCATCCCAAAGACAAGAGTTTCCATATACCTCACACTTTTAATCGAACATCTTCCAAGACCACAGGACATTCATCAAAACTATGAAGCTAACCTCAGGACCTTACTGTGAATCCTGGATTTTATTCAGATTTCACAACTTTACTGCAGTATCTTTCTCTGTTGTGAGATCTTCTCTAGGATTTTACATTGTGTTTGGTTCTCATGCATTAATATCTTAGTTTCTTCCAGTCTTCTCAGGTCAAAGCTTCCGTCTCTGTTTCATGACCTTAACTTCTGAGGAGTACCGGTCAGGTGTTCTGCAGGATGTCCACCTGTTGTTGTTCTGATGTTTTTCACATGAGGATCTTGGGGTGATGCTTCCCAGGAGGAAGACCTGAGGTAAAGCATCTTCCTCATCTCCCATCCTCCTGCCTCCCAGATGGTGTTGACCTTGATCACTCAACAAAGGTGGCAACTGCCAGATCTCCCCATTGTAGAGCTACTATTTTCCTCCTTTTCTTATTTTTAGGGAGTTTGGGAGGCGAGAAACGGGATATTAAGCTCCACCTCCTGAATGGGGTTGTATTGACTTATGTTATTTGGGTTTCTTCTGTAAGGAAGATTTGTTTCTTTCTCCCCTTAATTCCTTTTGTAAAAATAACTTCTGAACATCTAAATAGCTTTCTCCAAGATGGATGAAGACATGCTCCATGAGTTGGTACTTGCCTCGAAGTCTAGTTTTAAGTTAAACTGAAGTCACCTCAAATTCAAGCAAGATCCCAATATCAGCTTAGTTCCTTCTTGGAAGTCTTCCCCCAGGGTCAGGCAGAGCGGGGAGTGGGTGGTGTTTAAGATGTCGCCTTCTAAGCTGTGGCCAGATTGGCAGTATCAGCATCACCTGGCAGGTTACAAATGCAGCAATTCAGGCCCCACTTGGACCTCCTGAGTCAGACTCTGCAGTTTAACAAAACTATGACTTGTGTGCATGTCCATAGTTTGACAAGTGCTGTCTTAGAAACCTAGAGCCCCTGGAAACAGAGACAAGGTAGCAATCTGCTCCAAGCAGGGTGATCTCTTTGTTGCCAGGGCACCTGCCTTGGTTCTCCCCTCCTGCATTTGTCCAGGTGGAAGATGATTAGGAAGGGCAGAGGAGAGGCAGGAACAGCAGATGGCTGAGAGGAGCCTGGGGCTGGAGGGGTTGAGTGAGGTGGGCAAAGAAGGGGAGAGTGCTGGCATAGCTGATGGATGAGTGTGGTGCTTGAGATGACCCTGGGGAGATGGATGAGAGCAGGGCCAGAGTGATTGATGGGCTGGGGTGGAGAGGCTGCCCAACAGTTGTAAGGAGAAAAAGACTCTGGGTTTGGCAGTCTGCTATGGGTAGAAGCAAAACCCAAGACCCGTGAGAGAGAAAGTCCTCTTTCTATGGCAGTGCTCACAAAGCAGAGTCTCAGTCTGTCACCCAGGCTGGAGTCCAGTGGCATGATCTCAGCTCACTGTAAGCTCCACCTCCCAGGTTCTAAGCAATTCTCCTTCCTCAGCCTCCCTAGTAGCTGGGATTATGGACACATGCCACCACACCTGGCTAAATTTTTGTATTTTTATTAGAGACAGGGTTTCACCATATTGGCCAAGCTGGTCTCGAACTCTTGACCTCAGATAATCCACCTGCCTCAGCCTCCCAAAGTGCTGGGATTACAGGCATAAGCCACCATGCCCAGCCCCCAATTCTCTTTGGAAGGTATTCTTTTAGGTTGGTTCCAAGATGGCCGAATAGCAACAGCTCCAGTCTATAGCTGCCAGAGTGAGCAACACAGAAGACAGGTGATTTCTGTGTTTCCAACTGAGGTACTGGGTTCATCTCACTGGGGCTCATTGGACAGTGGGTGCAGCCTATGGAGTGTAAGCCAAAGCAGGGTAGGGCATCATCTCACCTGGAAAGTGCAAGGGGTCAGGGAATTCCCTTTCCTAGCCTAGGGACACCGTGACAGACTGCACCTGGAAAATTGGGATACTGCCACCCTAATACTGCGCTTTTCCAACAGTCTTAGCCAACATCACACCAGGAGATTATATCCCATGCCTAGCTCAGAGGGTCCCACACCCATGGAGCCTCACTCACTGCTAGCACAGCAGTCTGAGATTGAACTGCAAGGCAGTAGCGAGACTGGGGGAGGGGTGTCTTCCATTGCTGAGGCTTGAGTATGTAAACAAAGCAGCCAGGAAGCTCAAACTGTGGCTCAAACCACAGCTCAAGGAGGCCTGACTGCCTCTGTAGTCTCCACCTCTGGGGGCAGGGCATAGCTGAATAAAAGGCAGCAGAAACTTCTGCAGACTTAAACGTCCCTGTCTGACAGCTTTGAAGAGAGTAGTTCTCCCAGCATGGAGTTTGAGATCTGAGAATGGACAGACTGCCTCCTCAAATGGGTTCCTGACCCCCAAGTAGCCTAACTGGGAGACACCTCCCAGTAGGGGCCGACTGATACCTCATACAGCCGGGTGCCCCTCTGAGACAAAGCTTCCAGAGGAAGGATCAGGCAGCAACATTTGCTGTTCTGCAATATTTGCTGTTCTCCAGCCTCCGCTGGTGATACCCAGGCAAACCGGGTCTGGATTGGACATCCAGCAAACTCCAACAGACCTGCAACTGAGGGTCCTGACTATTAGAAGGAAAACTAACAAACAGAAAGGACATTCACACCAAAATCCTATCTGTACATCACCATCATCAAAGACCAAAGGTAGATAAAACCACAAAGATGGGAAGAAACCAGAGCAGAAAAGCTGAAAATTCTAAAAATCAGAGCTCTTCTTCTCCTTCAAAGGAATGCAGCTCCTCACCAGCAACAGAACAAAGCTGGATGGAGAATGACTTTGATGAGTTGAGAGAAGGAGGCTTCAGATGATTGGTAATAACAAATTTCTCTGAGCAAAGGAGGATGTTCGAACCCATCACAAACAAACTAAAAACCTTGAAAAAAGATTAGACGAATAGCTAACTAAACAGCATCAAGAAGACCTTAAATGACCTGATGGAGCTGAAAACCATGGCAAGAGAACTACGTGACAAATGCACAAGCTTCAGTAGCCAATTCAATCAACTGGAAGAAAGGGTATCAGTGATTGAAGATCAAATGAATGAAATGAAGCAAGAAGAGAAGTTTGGAGAAAAAAGTAAAAAAAAAATGAACAAAGCCTCCAAGAAATATGGGACTATGTGAAAAGACCAAACTTACGTCTGATTGGTGTACCAGAAAGTGACAGGGAGAATGGAACCAAGTTGGAAAACATTCTTCAGGATATTACCCAGAACTTCTCCAACCTAGCACGGCAGGCCAACATTCAAATTCAGGAAATACAGAGAATGCCACAAAGATACTCCTTGAGAAGAGCAACTCCAAGACACAGAATTGTCAGATTCACCAAAGTTGAAATGAAGGAAAAAATGTCAAGGGAAGCCAGAGAGAAAGGTCAGGCTACCCACAAAGGGAAGCCCATCAGACTAATAGCGAATCTCTTGGCAGAAACTCTGCAAGTCAGAAAAGAGGGGGGGCCAATATTCAACATTCTTAAAGGAAAGAATTTAACCCAGAATTTCATATCCAGCCAAACTAAGCTTCATAAGTGAAGGAGAAATAAAATCCTTTACATACAAGCAAATGTTTAGAGATTTTGTCACCACCAGGCCTGCCCTACAAGAGATCCTGAAGGAAGCACTAAACATGGAAAGGAACAATAGGTACCAGCCATTGCAAAAACATGTCAAAATGTAAAGTCCATTGATGCTAGGAAGAAACTGCATCAACTAGCGAGCAAAATAACCAGTTAATATCATAATGACAGGATCAAGTTCACATGTAACAATATTAACCTTAAATGTAAATGGACAAAATGGTCCAATTAATAGACACAGACTGGCAAATTGGATAGAGTCAAGACCCATCAGTTTGCTGTATTCAGGAGACCCATCTCACATGCAGACACACACATAGGCTCAAAATAAAGGGATGAAGGAAGATCTACCAAGCAAATGGAAAACAAGCAGGAGTTGCAATCCTAGTCTCTGATAAAACAGACTTTAAACCATCAAAGATCAAGAGAGACAAAGAAGGCCATTACATCATGGTAAAGGGATCAATTAATCAGGAAGAGCTAACTATCCTAAATATATATGCACCCAATACAGGAGCACCCAGATTCATAAAGCAAGTCCTTAGAGACCTACAAAGAGACTTAGACTCCCATACAATAATAATGGGAGACTTTAACACCCCACTGTCAACATTAGACAGATCAATGAGACAAAGTTAACAAGGATATCCAGGAATTGAACCCAACACTGCACCAATTGGACCTAATAGACATCTACAGAACTCTCCACCCCAAATTAACAGAATATACATTCTTCTCAGCACCACATCACACTTATTCCAAAATTGACCACATAGTTGGAAGTAAAGCACTCCTCAGCAAATGTACAAGAACAGAAATTATAACAAACTGTCTCTCAGACCACAGTACAATCAAATTAGAACTCAGGACTAAGAAACTCAATCAAAACCGCTCAACTACATGAAAACTGCACAACCTGCTCCTGAATGACTACTGGGTACATAACGAAATGAAGGCAGAAATAAAGATGTTCTTTGAAACCAATGAGAACAAAGATACAACATACCAGAATCTCTGGGACACATTTAAAGCAGTGTGTAGAGGGAAATTTATAGCACTAAATGCCCACAAGAGAAAGCAGGAAAGATCTAAAATTGACACCCTAACATCACAATTAAAAGAACTAGAGAAGCAAGAGCAAACACATTCAAAAGCTAGCAGAAGGCAAGAAATAACTAAGATCAGAGTAGAACTGAAGGAGATAGAGACAAAAAACCCTCCAAAAAAAAAAAAATAAATAAATGAATCCAGGACCTGGTTTTTGAAAAGATAAACAAAATTGATAGACCGCTAGCAAGACTAATAACAAAGAAAAGAGAGAAGAATCAAATAGACACAGTAAAAAATGATAAAGGGGGCTGGGCACGGTGGCTCAAGCCTGTAATCCCAGCACTTTGGGAGGCCGACACGGGCGGATCACGAGGTCAGGAGATCGAGACCATCCTGGCTAACACGGTGAAACCCCGTCTCTACTAAAAAAAATACAAAAAACTAGCCAGGCGAGGTGGCGGGCGCCTGTAGTCCCAGCTACTCGGGAGGCTGAGGCAGGAGAATGGCGTAAACCCAGGAGGCGGAGCTTGCAGTGAGCTGAGATCCGGCCACTGCACTCCAGCCTGGGCGACAGAGCGAGACTCCGTCTCAAACAAAAAACAAAACAAAAACAAAACAAAACAAAACAAAAAACATTATAAAGGGGATATCACCACCGACCCCACAGAAATACAAACTACCATCAGAGAATACTATAAACACCTTTACGCAAATAAACTGGAAAACCTAGAAGAAATGGATAATTTCCTGGACACTTACAACTCTCCCAAGACTAAATCAGGAAGAAGTAGAATCCCTGTATAGACCAATAGCAGGCTCTGAAATTGAGGCAATAATCAATAGCCTACCATCCAAAAAAAGTCCAGGACCAGATGTATTCACAGCCGAATTCTACTAGAGGTACGAGGAGGAGTTGGTACCATTCCTTCTGAAACTATTCCAATCAATAGAAAAAGAGGGAATCCTCCCTAACTCATTTTATGAGGCCAACATCATCCTGATACCAAAGCCTGGCAGAGATACAACAAAAAAAGAGAATTTTAGACCAATATCCCTGATGAACATCGATGCAAAAATCCTCAATAAAATACTGGCAAACCGAATCCAGCAGCACATCAAAAAGCTTATCTGCCATGATCAAGTGGGCTTCATCCCTGGGATGCAAGGCTGGTTCAACATACACAAATCAATAAATGTAATCCAGCATATAAACAGAACCAAAGACAAAAACCACATGATATCTCAATAGATGCAGAAAAGGCCTTTGACAAAATTCAACGGCCCTTCATGCTAAAAAAAACTCTCAATAAATTCGGTATTGATGTGATGTATGTCAGAATAAGAGCTATTTATGACAAACCTACAGCCATCATCATACTGAATGGGCAAAAACTGGAAACATTCCCTTTGAAAACTGGCACAAGACAGGGATGCCCCCTCTCACGACTCCTATTCAACATAGTATTGGAAGTTCTGGCTAGGGCAATCAGGCAAGAGAAAGAAAGGGTATTCAGTTAGGAAAAGAAAAAGTCAAATTGTCCCTGTTTGCAGACAACATGATTGTATATTGAGAAAACCCCATTGTCTCAGCCCAAAATCTCCTTGAGCTGATAAGCAACTTCAGCAAAGTCTCAGGATACAAAATCAATGTGCAAAAATCACAAGCATTCTTATATACCAGTAACAGATAGACAGAGAACCAAATCATGAATGAACTCCCATTCACAATAGCTTCAAAGAGAATAAAATACCTGGGAATCCAACTTACAAGGGATGTAAAGGACCTCTTCAAGGAAAACTACAAACCACTGCTCAGTGAAATAAAAGAGGACACAAACAAATGGAAGAACATACCATACTCATGGATAGGAAGAATCAATATTGTGAAAATGGCCATACTGCCCAAGGTAATTTATAGATTCAATGCCATCCCCATTAAGCTACCAATGACTTTCTTCACAGAATTGGACAAAACCGCTTTAAAGTTCATATGGAACCAAAAAAGACCCCACATTGCCAAGAAAATCCTAAGCCAAAAGAACAAAGCTGGAGGCATCATGCTACCTGACTTCAAACTATACTACAAGGCTACAGTAACCAAAACAGCATGGTACTGGTACCAAAACAGATATAGACCAATGGAACAGAACAGAGCCCTCAGAAATAATACCATACATCTACAGCCATCTGATCTTTGACAAACCTGACAAAAACAAGAAATGGGGAAAGGATTCCCTATTTAATAAATGGTGCTGGGAAAATTGGCTAGCCCTAAGTAGAAAGCTGAAACTGGAGCCTTTCCTTACTCCTTATAAGAAAATTAATTCAAGATGGATTAAAGACTTAAATGTTAGACCTAAAACCATAAAAACTCTAGAAGAAAACCTAGGTAATACCATTCAGGACATAGGCATGGGCAAGGACTTCATGTCTAAAACACCAAAAGCAACAGCAACAAAAGCCAAAATTGACAAATGGGATCTAATTAAACTAAAGAGCTTCTTTACAGCAAAAGAAACTACCATCAGAGTGAACAGGCAACCTACAGAATGGGAGAAAATTTTTGCAATCTACTCATCTGACAAAGGGCTAATATCCAGAACCTATAAAGAACTCAATCAAATTTACAAGAAAAAAGCAAACAACCCCATCAAAAAGTGGGCAAAGGATATGAACAGACACTTCAAGACATTCATACAGCCAACAGACACATGAAAAAATGCTCATTACTCGCCATCAGAGAAATGCAGATCAAACCCACAATGAGATACCATCTCACACCAGTTAGAATGGCAATCATTAAATCAGGAAACAACAGGTGCTGGAGAGGATGTGGAGAAATAGGAACACTTTTACACTGCTGGTGGGACTGTAAACTAGTTCAAGCATTGTGGAAAACAGTGTGGCAATTCCTCAAGGATCTAGAACTAGAAATACCATTTGATCCAGCCATCCCATTACTGGGGATATACCAAAAGGATTATAAGTCATGCTGCTATAAAGACACATGCACACGTATGTTTATTGCGGCACTATTCACAATAGCAATGACTTGGAATCAACCCAAATGTCCATCAGTGACAGACTGGATTAAGGAAATGTGGCACATATACACCATGGAATACTATGCAGCCATAAAAAAGGATGAGTTCATGTCCTTTGTAGGGACATGGATGCAGTTGGAAATCATCATTCTCAGCAAACTATCGCAAGAACAGAAAACCAAATACTGCATGTTCTCACTCATAGGTGGAAATTGAACAATAAGATCACTTGGACACAGGAAGGGGAACATCATACACCGGGTCCTATTGTGGGGAGAAGGGAGAGGGATAGCATTAGGAGATATATCTAATGTAAATGATGAGTTAATGGGTGCAGCACATCAACATGGCACATGTATACATATGTAACAAACCTGTACATTGTGTACATGTACCCTAGAATTTAAAGTATAATAATAAAAAAAGAAAATTTGGCACACATACACCATGGAATACTATGCAGCCATAAAAAAGGATGAGTTCGTGTCCTTTGTAGGGACATGGATGAAGCTGGAGAACATCATTCTGAGCAAACTGTCACATGAACAGGAAACCAAACACATATTCTCATTCATAGGTGGGAATTGAACAATGAGAACACTTGGACACAGGGTGGGGAACATCATACACTGGGGCCTGTCATGGGGTTGGGGGTAGGAGGAGGGATAGCATTAGGAAATATACCTAATGAAATGATGAGTTAATGGGTGCAACACACCAACATGGCACATGTATACACATGTAACAAACCTTCACGTTGTGTACATGTACCCTACAACTTAAAGTATAATTAGAAATATATAAAATTATAAAAAGATATTCTCTTATGGCATCAAATACATTCACATGCTCATACCACCACCACCCTCCAACTCCAAAACCGTTTTCATCTTGCAAAACTGAAATTCCATACCCATTAAATGCTAACTCCCCATTCTCCCTCCTCCTTCATCCCTGGAAACCACCATTCTTTCTCTGAACTTGGCTACTCTAGGTACGTCATGAGTGGAATCATAGTCTCCAGCCTTCCGTGATCTTTCCAGCTTCATAACTGCCTTCTGACACAGATGAAGCAGGAAATGTTACTCCCTTAGGGAGATGAGGGGAGGGAGGGTTATGGGGGAAGTTATTTGCCCTGGGTCTCACTCCTAGTGAGTATATAGCACACTCAATAGCTTCAGGAAGCCCAGAGACCTTCCTGGGTCTGCTGCTGTATTAGGTCATTCTTACATTGCTGTAAAGATGCATCTGATACTGGGTAATCGATAAGAAAAGGGTTTAGTTGGCTCACAGTTCTGCAGGCTGTACAGGAAACATAATAGCCTCTGCTTCTGTAGAGGCCTCAGGAAGCTTCCAATCATGGCAGAAGTCAAAGAGGGTAGTAGGCATCTTACATGGCAGGAGCAGGAGCAAGGGAAGGCGTTACATACTTTTAAACAAGCAGACCTCAAGAACTTACCATCACAAGAACAGCACCAAGGGGAAATCCACCCCCATAATTGAATCACTTCCCATCAGGCTCCACCTCCAACATGGGATTACAATTGAACATGAGATTTGGGAGGGTCACAGATGCTAACCATATCAGCTGTGGAACATTCTGTCCCACCTCACCTCAACCCTCTTTTCCTCAGTGGTGTGTTGAAAAGAGGGCTTGGGCTGAAAATGAAAGGAATAGGATTGAAGGGTACACATAGGTGGTGGAGGGGAACATCTCTGAGATTAAGATCCAGACAGGGGAATGAAAGATTAAAACTTTGAAATATCCCTAGCACCTGCCTTGGGATCCATAATAAAAAGATGCTTGGTCATTTGTGTGAATAAACTGGACTATTCCTAATTTCAACTATTGGTAAGAATGAGTTTGCCAAAGCAAGAAGGGGAATCTGTTACAGTAAGTTGTATAATAGAAATTTGGTGGCTGCTATGGTTTGGATTTGTGTCTCCACCCAAATCTCTGTCGAACTGGAGGAGGGGCCTGGTGGGAGGTGACTGGATCATGGGGGCGAATTTCCTTCTTGCTATTCTCATGACAGTGAGTTCTCATGAGATGTGATGGTTTAAAGTGTGTGGCACTTCTCAATTCACACATTCTTTCTCCTGCTTTACCATAGTAAGACATGCTTGCTTCATCTTCCACCATGATGAAGTTTCCTGAGGCCTCCCAGTCATGCCTATTAAACCTGCATAACTGTGAGTCAATTAAACCACTTTTCTTCATAAATTACCCAGTCTCAGGTAGTTTTTTGTAGCAGCGTGAGAACAGACTAATACAGTGGTTTTAGTAAAGATATTCAGTGCAAGTTTAGAAGGCATTCTTGGCCCTGAGCACACAGGATTGTATAAGTGCATGTACAAAATAGGTGTTCAGGTTAACCTTGTTATGCCTTGTGACTGTTTCATATTTACCTTTTTAAATAGAACCTCTGAAATTTACCTCAGAGGCAGTGTCACTTGGGGGATTTCATCCTGTGCTCTGATCAAGATACTGGACATTAATTGCCAATCCCATGCTTGTCTTTAAAGATGGGAATATTTGATTTCTTCCTACCCCTTTCCTTTAAAAGGCTTATTTTACTAACCAAAATGCTTTTCTACCAGACCAGAGATTGGTAATTTTTCTGTAAGGGTTAGATGTTAAATAGTTTAGGCTTTGGGAGCCATATAATCCTTACTGTAAGGACTCATTTCTGCTATTTTATTATGAAAGCAGCCACAGACAATATGTAAATCGACAAGCATGGTTGGGTTCTAATAAAACTTTATAAAGGCCAGGTACAGTGGCTCACGTCTGCAATCCCAGCACTTTGGGAGGCTGAGGCAGGCTGATCACTCGAGCTCAGGAGTTCAAGACCAGCCTGGGCAACATGGTGAAACCCCACTTCCACAAAAAAATTAGCTGGTCGTGGTGGCACATACCTGTGGTCCCAGCTACTTTCAGGGGCTGAGGTGGGAGGATCGCTTGAGCTCAGGAGGTCAAGGCTGCAGTGAGCCAAGATTGCGCCCCTGCACTCCAGCCTGGGTGACAAACTGAGACTCTGTCTCAAAACAAAGACACAAAACCCCCGAAACCCAACTTTATAGAAACTGATGGCAGGCCAGATTTGGTCCATGAGCTATAGTTGCTGACTCTTGCCACAGATCATAAACTGTTTTTATATTGGTCTGTGGATCCCCAAGGTTTAAAATCAAGCAGGGATTCCAATCTTTGGAATCATGAAACATATTCTACTTTTGTTTACTAGTTGCCTGGAAAACTGCTTGATATGAATGACTAAGATCTGCTGTTAGTCCCCAGATCTGTCCTTTACTTCTTTGGAGAAGCTGGGACTGAAGTAGAGACCTGATGGATTGGCCTGCCCTCCTTTTCTGACTTCCAGGGGAGCTCTGCTACTGGAAGACCCAGCAGGATGTCAGATGTAGGAGAGAGAGGTCAGGGTAGCCCCAGCCTTCTCTTGCTGGCCAGGCCACTGGTTGGCCAGTAGCTGCTCCTCCACTGTCAGGCAGCCCTTTCCATATGGCTCTTTCCTCTGTGTTCAGGGAACTGCACCATACTCCTTTCCCCTTTAGAAGCAGGGATGCAAACAGTTTGCCAGCCCCAGGACAGTTCTCTGCTTCCTTTTAATGTCCCTGCTTATTCCCTTTCCATACCTTTGAGAAGAGTTTAATGAAGGGATTTCATCTGAATATTCCATCTGTTTTCTGCTGGGACGCTGAATGCTAGGAATTAAACAGAAAACCCAGACCATGCATTAAAGAGTTCATACACCTGACTCATAGGTGGGAATGAAAGAGCTGATACATCTCAGGCTCTAAGATTCTCTCCAGTGGTCCCTGTTTCCTGGTACTTGGGGCCCTTGTCAACCTTCTTTCTCCCCGCCTTGAGTACAAGTAGGACCTGTGACTTGCTCCTAGCTGGGAGTGGCAAAAGGGATAAGATGTCACTTCTATGGTTCTAACAACTATCTTGCTAGCAAACTCCTCCCCTTGCTGTCTTTGATGAAGCAAGTTGCCATGTTGAGGTGGCCCACATGGCAAAGAACTAAGGGCAGCCTTCATCCAACAGCAAGAAGCTAAGGTCCTCAATCCTACAACTGCAAAAAATCAACACTTGCCAGGAATCACAGGGGCTTGGAAGTGGGTCCTTCCAGGGAACTTCTGGGCGACACCTTGATTGCAAGCCTCATAAGACCCTGGTTCAAGAGGATTCAGCTGAGTGATATGCTGACCTGACTTGCAGAAACAGAAAATGAATGTGCTGTTTTCAACTGAATTTGTGGCAATCCATTAAGAAGTAATAGGCAACTATATGGCACAGTAATTGTCTCTTTTTCACAGATGAGGAAAACAGGGTTTGGAGACATGGGCCAAGTTGCCCAAAAGACACAACTAGGAACATGCAGAGCATGAGCCGGGGGTAACAGGCCATGGAGCTCACTGTCTCTCCTGTGTTTGCAGATTTCTATCAAGCAGATGCCCTCTTGGGTCTCACTGTCCTTGGTGAATGACTTGCCTCTGAGCTTCTTCCTGCTCTACCCAGTACCTCCTGGGAAGCAGCAGGGGCCAGGGTTTGTAAGACAGCATTCAGCTGTCAGCACTGGCATTTGTCAAAGGAAGTGGCTGCTCTTGGGCCCTGCCACCCTTCCCAAAGTGGACACTGCTTTTGAAAAGTGCTAATGTACAAGCTTGTCAAGCCCAGCCTTGGGGGAGGGGAGGGCTGCAGCAGGGTTCTGGTGCTGGGGGACCGATAAGAGGCGGCACTGCTGCAGGAGGCTGGGCATCTTTCCCTTGCTCACTTTTTCCAAAGTACTCATGGGCTGGGAGCTGGGTGAGAGCTGGGTCAGGGAGAACAAAAACCACTTCTTCAGATCTTTCTATTCTTAAGACCCGGAGCCAAACCAGTGAGGTTCTGGGTGGGAGAAGGGAGAGACCCCTCTCTCTCTAGTGGAGACCAGTGCTAAAGGAATGAAAGTGCACAGTTCATCTGCTAGATGATTACTTTATGTTACAGGGTAGGGGAAGAATGGGACTTCATTCCACCTACTAGAAGAATTAGAACCAGAATTTGAGAAGCATGCCCCTTTGAAAGCAAGCACATAAGCAGTTGGCTGCCTGGTTAAGTGTCAGGATATTCCCAGGTCTTGTTTTATATTATTGTTAATTTCCATTTATTACAGAGATAGGCAATTCCAGATTAAAAACATACATAAGTAGCCTCTAATCAACAAAGGGGCAGTGGTTTTGTTGCCTAGAAACTGGAGGTACAATGGTGAACAAAACACCACGCCTGCTTGAGTGAATAAATGGCTACAGTGAAAAGACAGTCTATGCATTATTGAACTTACATCCTGGTGAGGGGAAAAATAAAATGATTACTGCATAACAAATACCCCGAAACTTGGTAACTTGAGATAACAATGATTGCTCATTTCTCATATTGCAGTTTGGGTATTTGGGCAGGGCTCAGCTGTGTGGTTCTTCTACCTTATGTCACCTGGAGTTAATGCATGCTTACATTTAGCTGGTGATTCAGATGGAACACTACTGTGGCCTCTCACTCCCCAGGGTCTCTCTGCATGTGGCCTCTCATCATTGAGAGGTTCAGCCTGGACTTCCTTACAGCATGGCGTCTGGGCTGAAGGGAAAGACACAGCTGCAAACCTTAAGAGCTCAAGTCCCAAGACATCACCTCCACTATAATCTATTGGCTAAAGCAAATTCCAGGGCCAGTCCAGACTCAGGAGAAGGAGAAAATATTAATAATGCCTCTTGCTATGAAGAGTGGCAAGTGCATACAGGGAGGAGAGGAATTGCTGGTAGCCATTTTTGGAAACTATTAACATATAATTGCTGACATGAATATTAAGCCTAGTAAAGGGAAAGCCTAGAAGGTGAGTGAGCAATTCTGTTCAGTTGAGGTATAGGTATAGCTTTGAAGTTTTGGTAGAAATTGATATTTTGAAATGACACATTATGATTATTCAAGTATTAAATAACATAAGTATTATCCCCATTTTACACATGAAGAAATGGAGAGGGAAGCAAATGATTTAAGATGACACAGCTAAGTTGGTAGTGGAGCTGGGGTTTGGAACCAGGACATGACTTCACAGGTCTCTTGTAATATTATCCCAGATGAAAATCTGACTCAGTTGAGGTCTTCCTTTCTTCACCAATTGACTGAAGTAGCTAAAGGGACAGACTTGTCACTATCTGTATGCGATCCCTGAACTTCTGATTTATAGATAAGTTTTATTCTGATCAGATGACAGAATGAGTGAATATCCAGATTCAAAACATCCTTTAGGTCCTAGAGAAGAGCTCCACAAGGGATAGATGAGTTAAGCCTCACATGTCCATCTCCATGGGTGAAAATTATCTGATGTCGGCCCTATTTGCAATAACAAGAAAATGATAGTTATAGTTTAAAAGTAGCCACTAAACCTTGAACACGTTGTCAAGATGACATGAGACTCCTGGGTCAAGAGACAAAAGATTTTTGTATTTTTTACTTAAAGCACAGCAAGTAGAATGAACATCATGAGTGTGAGGGTTCCCCCTTGCTGTCCAAGTTTTCCCATTCACCTGGGCACAGAGCAATCCAGGTGAATGCTACACATGTGGTAGGTTCACACCTCAGCTGAGACACCTTGAGCCTAGGGAACCTGACAAAGAACTGCAAGAAGACCTGTCTGACCTTTGCCAGAGAAGCAACCTTGTCTTTATTACACAGGACAACAAATGAATCTTCCTTCTGCTCTGAGGCGGCAGAGGAAGGTGGTGAGACGCTGTCTACCAAGGCAGTTGATTATATAAACATTCTTGAAGAGGTAGTCCAGAACAAAAGATCAGTGCTTCTCCTCAGAAGACATGCAGAAATGTAAGTCGCCTATGGAGAATAGTCTCTGAACACTATGTCCCAGGCACTATTCTATGGACTTCAAGTGTTTAATTTAATCTTCACAGCAGTCCAATGAGTTAGGTACTGTTATCCCACTTTCTAGTTGAGCAAACTGACCTTGGGAGGGTCCCTTAACCTCTCGTCTTCCTAGCTAGTAAGTGCCAGACCAGGTTGGTATCCTCTACATTTGGTTCTCACAGCAATGTTCTTCAGCACTGCATCACATGGTGGATAATGTACCATCTGCTATTGATAGTCAACCTGCTAATTATGTCATCTCAAAATTTTACAACAACCTTTTGAGGTGGCCATTAGGCTCCTTTTACAGAAGTTTTGGGTTATTGAGCAACTTACACGAGGTCACAATAGCCAAGCTGGGATTTGAACCCAGGGCTGACTCAAGCCTTTTCTACCAAATGATGTTCTATTTTCCTTATCCCTGCAAATCTACTGTAATAGAACTGGCAGGTGATAGAGTATCATTTCTTTTCTATTAAATACAAAAATAAGGTGGTGATGTCACAAGGGAGTACAAATCCACTTGTGTAATATTGTGTCTCCAGCTAGACTGCATATTTCCTGATAGCAAAATCACATCTTGCATCTTGGCCATGTATAGATTACTATCACTGAATCAGCAGCCACTAAAAGATATAGAACTTGGGGGCATCCCATTTGATTAAGGCAACTCATATACATGTATAGATTTCTGAATGTATGGGAAAAAGCAAGGAGGTTAACTCCAGTTTGGCTATTTCCATTATTTCCATTTTCTAAGGGCATTCAGGAGGATATATCCTCTGTGCTTGGATTTATCCTCTTGGCTGGAGCCTGCCTAGGAAAGGTTCATGCATCCTTCTTACAAAAGAGGCACTGACACTTCTAATTAAGGTGGGGTGAGCTGTCACTGGTGGTTAAAGTTTCTACAAGTCTCTAACCTATTGAAGGGGAATATTTTGCTTTCTTTTCCTCCCAGATCTCGGGGATGGGCTGTGGAAATGGAGAACCTTAACCATTGCATAGAGTGGACTTTGGGCAAGTTGCTGAGCTATAAGTTACATAGCCCAGAAGTGGCAGAGCCAGGATCCAACATCTGTTTTGCCATACATCAAATGGGGACAATAGAAGTAACTGACATTAACCTAGGGCTGAGATAAGGCATGTCTGCTGCTTGGTGGTTACAGTCACAGTCACAGGAAGTTTTGAAGGCACTGTAGTCAAGAGTTTGGCTTCCTCCTCCCAGGTCTCTTGGGGTGGCCCTGTCCTCCATCTCATTTCCTTGGCACAGCAGAGTCCACCCTCTATTCAGCCATATACAGGAGCCAGGTTGCTGGAAAACATACCCCCAGCCCCAACTGCTTTCTCCAATCTTGGGGGAGGTGGGAAATGTACTCACCTAGAAGTGATGATAGTATTCTCCTGCAGGTTCCCATGAAAAGCAGCATCCCAGTGAAGTCAAAACCCTGGAACCATCTTCTTCATCTGTGTTGCTGCTGAGAGATCAGAAGTCTACCTCTGGAGATAGAATCCTTGTCTGCTGCTGGGACGGAGTGAAGTGCTAACATTCCACTAGAGAGTGGGTTCCGTCCAGGGAGGGACAGAATTTCATTCTTGCTGCTTATACACAGTAGGTGCTCACAAGGCACTTGTGAACAGCCAGCTCTGCAGAACAAGTCCCCATCATCTCGTTGCAGGCTGCTCACCTGCTGGGATTGGTGTCCTGGGGCCTTCGTCTCTGGCCACCCTAGACTTTGGTTTTAGGAAGAAGGGAGCTCCTGAGGCTCCCTTCTTCCTGCCAGCTGGCCCTGCAGTCTGTCACTGATGGGATGGCCAACCTCAGAGCCGGGTGACCTTTCAAAGACACCAGGATTTGTTTAATTTTCAGAATTCACCTCTCTTCATCCTTTTTATCAGAGGCAGCTAGGCCCCAGCTGGAAAGGCTGTTTGGCATTTTTCCCTGAATTTTGAAACAGATGGGCTGGGGCCTTCTCAAATGGAGTCTTCTTTTCAACTGAGAGAACTAGAAAGACAGACAATGATAGAATGGGGTGGGGGTGGAATAGAGTTACCAAGAGAACCAAACATACATTGAGAGTTATTTTAACACCTGACTCATTTTCATGAAAACGTTGTCTTTCATTACTGCACCTTCTGTCTCCAAGGTTTTCTCCACACACAATTGCAGCTTTTGTTTACAAAGTCATTACCACATGCCAAGCACTTCACATGTCTCGCTTCATGTAACCTTCACAGCAGCACCTTGAGGTCCTGTTACCTCCGTTTTACAGGTAAGTAAGGTTAGTCTTTGCCCAAAGCCATACACTGTGTTGAGGGGCCAGAGTTTAAACACAGCTCTGTAGACTCAGTCTGTGCATGAAGCAATACTATGTGCAAACCTCACCTGATCCTCACAATAACCCTGGAAAAGAAATGTATCCTCCCATCTGATAGAGTCAGAGTATTTCACTTCAGCTTTCAAGTCATCCAGCAAATGTTGAACACAGGAGGAATAACAATTATAGCAGCGGAGACTAAACAGTACCTGGAACATGGAATAAAAACCCTTCAACATCTGGGAATCTATTTAATCCCATCAGTTCCATGAAATAGGTACTATTATCACCATTTTACAGGAGAAAAAAAGATAAGGCTCAGGGATGTGAAGTATGTCCAAGATCAAGTGCTGGTGAGTGGTGGAAACAGATTTAAGTGACGGCCATCTGACCCCACAGCCTACATTCTTGACTGCTGCATTACCTCTCTTCCTATGCATGCAGACCATGGTTGGCTGGACCAACACAGAGGTCTTTCTCTAGTGGGGTCTTCTAGGGCTTAAACAATTCTGGATGTTCAACTGCAGATGCTATGGAACTACATTTTGCTGCTTACCTTTCTTCCTTTTCCTTTCTGCCCTGACCAATCTAGATACCTGCTAAATTCCCCTAGAAACTGTAAGGGTAATTTGAGGTTTGTACAAATGGTTTCAATTGGAAAACGTCTTTGGAGTAAGTGAATAACTGTAGCAGGCTATCGCTACCTAAGTCAGGAAGAGAAGAGATTTTTCTCAAAGGGAAGCTTTAACAAGGTACCTGTGCTTGGGAATGATGGGCACAGACTCATCTGCTTTTCTGATGGAGAGGAATATATCAAGAGAAGCCTGAGGTCTTGTCACATAGGCCCACTCATGAGGTGGGGGATGGTGTAAGGTCCTGTTCAGTGGGAAGATAGGAGAATGAAGTTCTCAGCAAGAAGCCGCCAAGGGACTTAACTTGGGAGGACAGATGAACAAAAGTTTCTTCTTTTGGAGTCTGGTTACTTTAGCTCCGAGAAGTCCAGACTTCTTATATATGACCTAGAGGGTCATATGAACTTAAAAACACAAAAGAGTAAGACAGATTGATATATTTCATCTTAGCCGATTTTGGGTTTCCAACTTGACTTTATAATTGCTCCGTTTGTTTTCTTCATTTCATACCATGATTATGCCATTTACCATCTTAGGTTGTGCCTTATATACATTTTATCTTATTCTTTTGTGATTTTTAGTTTCAGAGGCCTCATTGAATAAAATCGAAGGTGGGAAAAGGAAAAACACTTAGTGAGCATATACCATGTGCTAGGCACTATGCTAGGTGCTGGGAATACAACCCTGCAGAAGGCAGACCCCATTCATACCTTTTGCCTCTCCCATTTGCCTTGGGAAGGTTGTCAGTTACATGTCAATTACCACGGTAAGCAGCTCTAGCAAGGGAGTATGGGTTTTCCAGGAGCACATATAGAAGGGTCTCAACCTAGTCGAGGGAGTTGTTTTACCCTAATTCTGTTATTTTAACCTTTTCTAGTTTTATCCATCCCTTTAATTGGCTTATTTTATCATTTGTTTGGAATATTGTCCATTTGGAATTTTATTCCTGCTTGATGAACTGGCAGGCAGGAAATGTGGATGTGAGGGTGGCTGCCACAAGGATATTCCTCACTCTAATCATGTGTTCCTTCCAGCAAACCTCAGCAACCCCCCACAACACATACACTCCCTTCAAAATGTGGCTGTGGATCCAAGTTAGAATAAAACTCCCTCAACATTTATACCTTAACTGCTGGGACTAGGTTTTCCAAACATATATTTTTCTTGGAAGGGGGGGTGACATCTTGGTGGTGGTGGGGGGTGCAACCTGTTGGTGGTGGTGGTTGGGGGGAGCAACGTGGTGGTGGTGTGGGGGGGGGGCGGGGGGGGCAACGTGGTGGTGGGATGCTACATATTCCAAATGCCCTAATAAAAGTATCTGACTTTTGAGTGCTTATCATGTGCCATGATCTGATCTTCACCATGACTCCAACAGTAAGGTGCTATTATTCCCATTTTCAGAAAGAAGAAACTGAGGCCCAGCAAAGTTGAGAAACCTATCCAAAAGACTAGCTATTAATGGAGTTGGCACTTGACTTGTGCAGTCTAATTTTAAAGTACAAGCTATTATTTCCGGCCCCTGCATTACCTTCCCAGACCCCTAAGCATGAGGCCAGCCTTGTAATGGTCTACAGTTATAGAAGTCAAAAAGCCATACCACCATACTTTGAGAATTGAGTCAACTCCTATAGGAAGAGTTATTCTTCACCTGGGGGAGATGTCCTTGTGCTATACACTCTAGGGGATACAGTTGAGGAAGTGAACATTGAAGGTAACAACTTACTGAGAACAAGGTGGAAAATAAGATCTGAATCTACCCCCTCCCAGTGTGACTTGGGTGAGCCTCAGCTTGTTTATCCATTAAATGGGGGGTCCTACCACCTCCGCCTCAAAGACACAGTTTGAGGATCAAATGAACAGAAAAAGGGAGGTACAGGGGTGTGACTGGATGTGGGAATTACTTTCAGGTAGACAACTGTTATCAGAGGTGTTGGTCAGCAGACATTCTCATGTACTGCGGGAGTGTCTAGCCTGTTTTGGAAATCAGGTTGACCTCTGTGTTGTGTGGCATAATATTTCCACCCCAATCCCCAGGAAACAAGTCCAAGGATGCCCATAGCAGCATTGCTCATGGTAGCCCCCAAACAGAAAACAAATTCCCAAAGTAGAAGAGATAAGTTGTGGCTTATTCATATAATACTGTAAAGACCTAATTAGAAGAACCAAACCATATAGTGTGGTAGATTCTGGAGAGTAGGGAAGGGCTATAAGGTAACCACACTTTAAAGGTTAGCCTAACAAGAGTATGGTGACCAAGATGGACAGGGAGTCCTTGGCCTCTGGCTTCATACCAGGGAGGTAACAGACCAGACCTTTTACATAGAATTAAGGTGTTAAGCATTGAGGGGTCATTCACAGAAAAATCAATACCAGGGGCCTGACATTGACAATGTTCCCAATAAGCAGTAGCTGAGTCCAGCATCTCTCCCTGGATACCACCAAACACATAGTTTTTACTCCTGGGTAGCCCATATTAAATTGAATAAGGAAAAAATAAAAGGAAGTGTTTATGGAATTGGAAAAAAAGTGTTTAAGAAGTAGTTGGAGAGTACAATAAGACAAAACATGCTTGTATTTTAATGGATCTGGGAAAAGTAAATTGAAAACCTTCTGGAAAGGATTCATTTCCTAGATGCCATTAAGAATGTTCATGATTCACAAGAGGAGGTCAAAATATCAACATGGTCAGAGTTTGGAAGATGATTCTATCCCAAATGGATGACTTCAAGAGGTTCAAAATTTTAGTGGAGAAAGGAACTGCAGATGTAAAAAATAGCAAGAGAACTAGAAGTGGAGCCTGAAGATGTGACCAAATTGCTACATCTCATGATAAAACTTTCACAAATGATAAATTGCTTGTTATGGACAAGCACAGAAATTGTTTTTTTTTTTTTGAGACGGAGTCTCGCTCTGTCACCCAGGCTGGAGTGCAGTGGCCGGATCTCAGCTCACTGCAAGCTCCGCCTCCCGGGTTTACGCCATTCTCCGGCCTCAGCCTCCCGAGTAGCTGGGACTACAGGCGCCCGCCACCTCGCCCGGCTAGTTTTTTGTATTTCTTAATAGAGACGGGGTTTCACCGTGTTAGCCAGGATGGTCTCGATCTCCTGACCTCGTGATCCGCCCGTCTCGGCCTCCCAAAGTGCTGGGATTACAGGCTTGAGCCACCGCGCCCGGCCAGAAATTGCTTTCTTAAGATGGAACCTGCCTCTGGTGAAGATGCTATAAACATTATTGAAATGACAACAAAGGATTTAGATTATTATATAAAGTTAGTCGATAAAGCGGTGGCAAGGTTTGAGATGACTGACTCTAATTTTGTTTTAAAATTTTCTTAGGCTTTTAAAAAAGATTTTTAAATTATGGTTGTACATATTTGGAAGCATTTGTGGTATTGAGACTACGTAACATGTAATGATCAAATCAAGGTTATTGGTATATCCACTACCTGAAACGTTTATCTTTTGTTCTGGGAACATTACAATGATCTTCTAGTTATTTTGAAATATAAAATAAGTTATTAACTATAAAAAAAAGAAATTGAATAAGGAGAAACTTAGATGTTGTAGCAGCTCTGATGGCAGAGACCTCCCACCCTTGGTCACTCTCAGTTCTGCTCCCTGGAGACACGTGGGAAGCTTGAAGGAGTTTCCAAGATGGCAGTCTTCATCTATGATGAGCTTTTACCTCCTCTCATCTCCCCTTGCTTTATCCTGAAATGGGAAGGCAATATAGTGTGATGGTAATAGTACTTCATCTGGAGTCAAGTGGCTCAAGTTTCACATATAACCTATGTTAGTCGTGTCATTTTGGGCAAGTTATTTAACCTTATAGCACAGTTACTTCTGTCTCTCCTTATAGATGAGAAACCTTCAGAGAAGCTGTCATGGAGATTAAAGGTAGGGTATCTCTTTGGCATAATGCCTGGCATGCAGCAAGGGTAAGAGTTTTTACTACAATGGCTCAAGTTATGCTACACATTAGAATTACCTGAGCAGCTTTAAAAAGCCACCCTGATGCCCTGGGTCACATCTCATACAAAATCAGTGTCTGGGATTGGAAGCCAAGCATCAATACTTTAAAAAAAATCTTGGTGTGTAAGATTTGGAAGACACTGATCATAATTTTCCCAAAGCAGATTTTAGGTGCTTTGAGTTTTCCTTTTTTGGGACACTCAGCCACCTGTCTGCAGACTCCTGTTCCTTTAGTAGCTGTGGCTTCAAATATTTCCTGTGTAGGTATGAAAGATGGACTCAGCTGCTCTGAGACTGAACTCAGCTGTCCAGTCTTCTTTGCTGCTTGGCAAATAATAATAAAGCACCGCCAGCCTTTCCTGCTGCAGTCAATGGTACCACCAAATGCTTAAACTTGGGAGGCTACCTTAACTTTTCCATCTACTATATTCAGTCAAGTTCTGTCTATAATCCTTCATTGCTGTCAAGGAGAGTGAGAGAAGCACCTGTACTCATCCAAATCCACAGTGATCAACCACCATCCCCCATCTAGGCAACTTCATTAATCTACTTGCCTTCCTGGCCTTTGTTCCCAGGTACCAGTCAGCCACATGGGTCTTTTAAATGCACAGTTCCTCTGCCTTAGGTCCTCAAGGGCTTCCCATTGCCATCTAGATAAAGACCAAATTGCCAATCCTTTCCTATAAGACTATGGTGCCAGCTTCTCTAGACTCATTCTTACCCCTTGAATTTCCAGCCTCTAAAGGGAGTGCTTTTAATTCCTTGAATGCTTCAGCCTCAGAACCTGGTTATTCTGGCCACTGTTATCCCTACACAGCCTTCTCTGACGGCTTTAGTTGTCACCCCATTGCTGCTGTCAAGTGCTTTCAGTGTTAACTCATTTAATACTATGAGGCTAAACTTTATTACCCTAATTTTATAGGTGAGGAAACTGGACAGACAGGTTGAGCTGCATTTATTAAGCTAAGGGCACAGCACCAGGTAACTGAAGAGCTATAACTTGACCTTGAGGAGTCTGGTCCCAGAGCCTGAGGTCTCGGCACAACCTTGCGCTGATGGATATAGAACGTCACAAGTTTGTTGCCCCTAAGTCACAAATGATTTTACCCCTAGGTTCCTAGAGTCTTGCATGCAGTAGACAATGGTTTCTGAATAATTTCCCAGTGGGACAGAAAACCACCTCTCCTTGTTCCCACATTAGCTCAAATACCACCTCTTATTCCTACATTGGCTCAAAAACCACTTCTCCCCATTCCTATGTTGGCTCAGAAACAAAACCAAGTGGAAGCAGAGGTGGCCTAAGCTCTCAGTCAGGGGTCCCCAATCCCTGGGCCACAGCCCAGTACCAGTCTGTGGCCTGTTAGGAGCTGGGCCACACAGCAGGAGGTGAGCGGTTAGTGGGCAAGCAAAGCTTCATCTGTATTTATAGCTGCTCCCCCTTGGCTGGCATTACTGCCTGAGCTCCACACCTCCTGTCAGATCAGCAGTGGCATTAGATTCTCATAGAAGTGCAAACCCTATTGTGAACTGCCCACCCGAGGGATCCAGAGCGCATGCTCCTTATGAGAATCTAATGCCTGATGATCTGGTCACTGTCTCCCATCACCCACATATGGGACCATCTAGTTGACGGGAAACAAGCTCAGGGCTCCCACTGATTCTACATTATGGTGGTTTGTATAATTATTTCATTATACATTACAATGTAATAACAGAAATGAAGAGTACCATAAGTGTAATGCACTTGAATCATCCCAAACCCAGAGTCTGGAAAATGTGTCTTCTACAACACAGGTCCCTGGTACCAAAAATGTTGGTGACTGATGCTTTAGGTGACACTGGCGTGTGCCAGTAGAAACACACCCACACACGTGCCCACACGTGTCCATACAACATCCCCTCACTGAGACCAGGTCTTACCTGCTTGGAAGGAACCATCCGGCCCTCCCCTCACTCCCTTCCCAGCTGCCTGCTCGGGGTCTCTGAGCAGAACAACCCCACCAATTCATCAGGGGACGTCAGCCTCTCAGAGCTGTTTGGGGGCATAAATCAAATGGCAAGGAGAAAAGGTTTTTTTTAAAAAAAAGGTAGTGGAGAGAGAAAAATCAGGAAAGGGGGTGGGGAGAAAGAGCAATGGCAGGAGAGAGGGGGGAAACGAGATCAAAGGCAAAAATTCAGAGATAACGGCATTATTTATTTTTCCTGCTCGCAGTCACTGGGCCTTTGAGGCCTCCACACTGATGTATTTGGACATCTTGGGGCTGTCTGTTACCAGAGGCCACCCTAGCCCCTCTGCATGGGCCCAGCCCCCCTAAAGGCACGCCAGTTCCATCAGCAGCGGCTGCTCCCGGAGTCTTTTGAAGTGGGCCCTGGTGGTGTTTATTCGCCTTTGTGTAAGAAATGTGTGCACAGTGTTGGCGGCTGCAGCTGCAGCTGCCCTGGGTGGAGGTGGGAGAGAAGGGGGTCCCCCTTCATCACTCATGAGCCTGTTTATTTGGGAACCAGAACAGCCCTTTCTCCAGTTATTATTCAACGTCCTCTAGAGGCTACACCCGCCATCCCCCATTCCAGAAGGTAGGGCAGGAATAACAAACGTGCCGCCACCTCTGCCAGAGGCTCCCATCTTGCCTGGCCCCGTGGTATACTTGACTTTCAGAGAAAAGATGGAGATGAAGGGCCCACGAGGATGTTCAGCTGGTTGTCCCAAGAGGACTCAGAACAAGATGGTTAGAGGCATGGATCCAGCAGCCAGAACGCCAGGGCTCACTAGTTCTGTCCCTAGTTACTATGACTCATGGGCAAGTGAACTTACTGAATCCTCGAATCAACTGGTCTTTCCCAGAGAGGGGAAACAGAGGCCAAAAGTAGTCAATATATGCAAATAGCTGAGTATGCAACACAGCAAATCCAAATGTCAGTGATTCAAAACTTGGCAAACTGCTGAAGATTAACATGGTTCATCTTCAAGTATCACATCCTCTAAGATTTTTATTTTTTATTTTTTTTGAGACGGAGTCTCCATCTGTCACCCAGGCTGGAGTGCAGTGGTGCAATCTTGGCTCACTGCAAACTCTGCCTCCCGGGTTCACACCATTCTGCCTCAGCCTCCCGCCACCACGCCCGGCTTTTTTTTTTTTTTTGTATTTTTTAGTAGAGCAAGGTTTCACCGTGTTAGCCAGGATGGTCTTGATCTCCTGACCTCGTGATCTGCCCACCTCAGCCTCCCAAACCCATCCTCTAACTTTTTACTCATCTGGTTGAAAGCTTAAAACATTCTCTGTTCTAAAAAACTAGCTAAGTTTTGTGCTTAAGATTAAATGGATAGTATTAAGGTTAATGAATAGTGTTGGTACAGAATGCAAGATTGTCACGTTCAAAGGGCAACACCATTTTGCCTCAAGTCACCTTCAAATCAGTTAGACATAATATTAAACTGGGTGTATGAGCAAAACTCAAGTCAGATGGCAGAGGCTGACAGTTGAGGCTGGCACTTGCTGTGTGACCTGTGAAGCACAGAGACCAGCTCTTATTTTCTTCTCAGTAAGACAGATAGTTCCTTCCTTTGTGAGGTGTTTGCAAGGGTTCTATGGGATTTAAACACTTGTATAAACACGATGTGCCAAGCACTGTTCTCAGTGCCTGCTAAAACATTTGCTGGAGTGTCAGAACAGTCCTATAAAATAGATGCTATTATTTCCATTTGACAGATGAAAAAACTCAGGCTCACAGAAGCAAATATTTGAGCATAATATTTCTAGGGGTACACAACAGATCAGAGGTTGACCGCTTTAAGTTTTATCTCATGTTCATAAGCCTTTACACATCAAAATTGCAACATGGGCTGCTGTGTGCTATAATCCCCGGGACAGGGTACTTCGGAATGCAAACAAGCAGGTGTAAGAAGTGACTCTCCCGGAAGGGATATCGGGAGAAAAACAGGAACATGCTGTCAGGCAGAGGCATCTCCTGAGTCTCAGTGAGGCGGTAGCCCAGCCCACCCACTTGTTTCTCCTGCAGAGTCGGGAACCAGTCCTGCAGGAGGGATCGTGGGCCAGCCGGATCCTGGTGGTTGGATCCTGGGCACCACCGGGAGTCAGGAGCAAGTGGGCTTTCCTGGCATGCAGAGTGGAGGGCAGGCTGCTCCTGGGGGACAGAGGGAGGGCCATGCTAGCTGCTGGTTTGAGGCAACAGAAGAAGTCATCCAGCAGACCAGAGATGCTGCAGGCTCCTCTGGGGTTAGGGTAAGGAGTCTCCCAGAGCCAGCTGCAGGGTTGCTGGAATTTGTAGTTCGAGCAAGTACAGCTGGAGCCTACTTCACTCCATCCTGAGTGCTCCTCGGAGCCCTGCTGCCAGACACCAGCACCACAGGACTATGCCACTTACTCAGCATTAAGTAAGCCACCTGGATTCACATTTAGCCAATTTAGAAAAACTGAAGTGTATCTTCATTCTCTTCTGCCATTGACGCTGTTCTAGAAATCACGGTGGCAAACACTTCTCAACCTTCTCACTCCCACCCTCCATCTAATCCAAGCCTTGGAATAATCCTGCAGAAGGTGGCATAGCTAGAGTTTAGACAGTAGCCCATTCTTGAAATGGGGCCAGACCGGTGGTCTTCAGTTTGCCTTCCCCTCTTGGGCCCTCAAAGGGCCTGGCTGGCCTGTGCTGAGAAGGAAACTGGAGACGAGCAGTTTTCTGGAGGAGGTGCTTTTAGTCGAGACCCGAGACCCGAGACCCGAGACCCGAGACCCCAGGCAGAGGGGGAAGGCTTTTGCTGGCGAGGTGCTCATCGAGTGAGGGCAGCAGTCTGGTTTTGATTTAGGAGTCATTTACTAACATGAGGAAAAAGACTCAGGAAGGCAGTTGTCATGTGACCCTCGGCCAGCCTGGGAGCCCTGCAGACCCAGAAAACCACGATGTAGTCATCACATCGACTTTGTGCGATTCTCCTGATACAGCGGAAGTCCTTGCTAAATTTGCGTGATGTTCCAGTGAAAACAGACATACATTTTTATTACAGGACCTTATTACTCAGGAAGGTACTGATTGATCTTCAGACCAGGTAGACCACTCAGAACACTGATGAGCCTTCTATCAATCACAAAAACTGGGACCTAAAGGCAAAGATTCTAGACTTTTCTAAGGTTCGGGTTTGCTATTGCTGCATTATCTTGAGGTTCCACTTAGAAGCTAAGTCAGTAAGAGTTACAACTTTCCCTCGTCTTTTCCTATCTCAGCCAGATAACGTCTAAGAGTGTGTGGTCCAAGGATTTTTTCCTACTTGGTGTAACAGTGATGAACATCAGCAAATAGTCTTAATTGAGGCTTTAATTTCAAGGTCACTTAAATCTTACCCAATCTAGTGAGAATCACATTTTACAGATGAGAAAACAGAGGCTCAGACCAGCTCATGCAGCAGGCTCTCCCCAGATCCATACAGCTAGAAAGTGCTAGAAGTAGGGCACAGAATCCAGGTTGGCTGAGGTCTAGAACGCATGGTCTGAGTGGCTCTGCATGCCTGTAACTCCACTCGGGTGGGGACCTCTCCCCTCTTCCACACTGTAGAACAACATCTGGGCGCAGGCTGTGATCTTGAGGCTCAGGGGTGAAAGGAGTTCCCAATTTCTTCATTGTTAAGACAGAAGTAGTGAAACATCTTTACTCTTTGGCCACAAGGAGGCACTGTAACGAACGTGGTAGAGGATGAAATATGGGGTCTTGATCTGTTGCTCAGGCCAGAATGCGGTGGCACAATCATAGCTCACTGCAGCCTTGAACTCCTGGGCTTAAGAGATTCTCCCACCTCAGTCTTCCTGGTAGCTGGGATTATAGGCACACACCACCATGACCAGCTGGAATGTGGATTCTTTTGTCCATGTTTTTCATAATTCTAAGTACATTCGGAATGACCTTGAAGAGGCACTAGCTTCTGTGGCACCCTCTCAGAGGTGGGACCATTGGAACAGATGTGGCTCAGGTTCTTGGCTTTGCACTGGGGCCAGTCTTTTGGTGGCTGCCAGGTCTCTGCAGGTATTTGAAGGCTTTAGGGTCATACCAGACACCAGACAGAAGTGCAGTGGGAACGGTGGTGGCTGCTTCTGAGCAGCTGCCCAGATGCCTCCACCTTGAAGTTCTCAGACATGCTGAGCCCAGAGCCAGCAAGCACTGAAGTTGGTGTTCTTGTTTTTAAACAGAAATGTTTCAAGTGTCCGATTTAAGAGTTAGGAAAAACCCAGCACTAAGCTTGTAGTCTTGGAATATACTTTTACTTTGGAATAATTTGAAGTGTACAGAAAAGTCACCCAGTACAGAGTCCTGTATATCCTTCACCCAGCTTCCCCTAATATCAACATTTTACATTACCATGGTACATTTGTCAAAATTAAAGTGAATATTGGTATATTGCTACTGACTCCAGACCTCATTTGGATTTCAGCAGTGTTTAACTCTTGCCTTTTTGTTCCAGGATTCATCAACCCAAGGTACCACAGTGCATTTAGAAGAGTATTAATTTTTAACATAATACAGGGAATATACTTCCTAAAGCCAAGTCACACACACACACAAAAGGTCCTCTTTGACTCCTGGCCTCCTGCCCCAGTGCCATTAAGTTCCATCTCTAGCCTTCTCAACTACAGATGGGGCAATTTTAAGTTAAATCAAAATTAATATTCAGTTTTTCAGTCACACTGGCTATACTAAGTGCTCAGTAGTATACATTGCTAGTGGCTATGGCACTGGGCAGAGCAAATAAATAACGCTTCTATACATATCGAAGTGTTCTAGACTTTCTTCTATGTGTCTTCCTACAAGTGTATACTTAAATACATACTTTTTTAAACATGGTTTTTATGCAGTACGAACTACTGCATAAAAAATAGGAATTCTACCTAATGTGTCTGAGATCATCCCATACTGGTTTCTATTGATCTCCCTCATTCATTTCAGCTGCTGCAGAGTGTGGGTGTCTCATTATATAAGTCACGCACTCTTGATGAGCACTTAGGTTATTTCCAGTTTCTTCCTAATAAAGGCTACAAGGAACATCCTTGTTCGTTCTGGGAGGCCTACATTGATTTGATTCAGGGTAGAGGGGCTTAGGTCAGGAATAGAAATACTCCCTCTAAAAGCTCTTTTTGTATCACAAGACCTGTGTTCAGGCTGATGACCAGAATGGGAGAGAAATCAGCAAAGCTGCCACATGGGCAGGAGGCCAGGGGCCACCGAGGCACGTTTTGGGCCACTTTGGAGAGAAGTGGTCTAGAGATGCCATTTGGGCACCCACAGTACATGATAATCGGACTGGAGAGTCGCATCTAACCAGTCCAAGGGGCCAAACTGTCCAGTTTGATTGGCAAATACTAACTGTGTAATAGAAATATCAGTAATCGGATCTAAAGCAGTTATGTGGCAGCTTTGTACAAACCCTAGGTAATACCATTTAATCCTTAACTCCACTGGGTAGAGTTATATTATCACCATTTTACAGATGGGGAGACTGGTGAAAGGTTAGGGATCTTCTTCATTCTGTTTCCTCAAAATATTCTAGATGTAAGTGGTAGAGTTGGGTATGAACTTGACAGAGCCCATGATCCTAACATGCCACTAGTCACATCCTCGTGTATGGGACAGCATGCTAAGATGGTATGGAGAATTTCCACATACCCTTCACCCAGCCTCCCCTGCTGTCCCATGGTAACATAAGATGTGGATGTTCGTCCGAAGAAATTAACCTTTGTGCATTACTATAAACCATACACCGGACTTTGGAGTTCAATGTTTCCACCCATGTTGTGTCCTCACTGCCCACGACAGAAGGAAGACTCATTTCTGCAACTATTGCCTCCTTTTTGTTGGGGATGGGGCAGGCACTGAGGGAGCTGTGTTCTCCAACCCAGGCCTGTCTAAAATCAGACCGTACACCATCCTTGCTGAGTGATCTCGGGCAGGTTGTACTTGAAGATTTATGTTCTCATTTGAATGTGATTAAGTGCTCAAAGCTGTAGAAACCAGGTAAGTCTTGGCAGAGTGAGATTTGAACTGGGCCTTAAGGAATGGGTAGAATTTGGTGGTGGGGTGGAATAGAAGTCACCACTGGCTCTGAACACAGATGTCATCTTATGGGCCAATGTTTCAGCCCTCCCTTCGAGGTGGCAGTTTCAGGCACAGAGAAACCCAGTATTTAATCGCTGACAAATCGCAGGCCCAGAGGCTTTGGATACCCCAAATCTTGAGTATTTCTGATCCAATTCAGCCAACGATTCAGCCATGTGACATTAGTGTGGGGTCTGCAACCCCTGCTGAGGTAGATTTGCTGTTGGTTGTACAGCATGTGTTGGGGGGGCCCCTTCAAGTGCAACATACTGTGACTCAACCTAGACAGATCTTCTGACAGCCATAGGCCATGGGCCCACCTGTAAGACTTCTATCCCAAGCATCCTCAGTGTTTTGTCATAGTGGGAGAGCGCTGTGCCGTGGCTTCAATTCTACTCCTTGTTTATCACAGGGGGCCTCCAACAATGGGTTCTTGAAGAAATATCACTTCCATCATGTTCCCTTGAACATTAAGTATCTAGAGACCTAGGCTCCACTTCCAAAGTCACAGTCCCTGGGGATTGGGCACAGGCTTCATATATTTTTATACATATATATTTATATTTTTATATATGTTTATATATGTATATATTTATATTTATATATTTATATATATTTACATATATTTACATATATATTTATATGAGTGATTGGATCAAAGCCAGATTAAAGAGTTACAATCCTGAATGTTTTCCAAGATTGTTTTACAGGCATCACTTCAAGGAGTCGTCATTTGTGAAGAAGGTACCACTTACGATACCTTGCGTGTGATGTACAAAATCCGGCCTCTGCTCACATTGTCATTCGGTACCATCCAAGTCAAGTCCCTCAGCTTTTCTCCCACTGAGTGAGTCCATAAGGGAGACAATGCAAGCCACTTCCCTTACTGTATTGGTGGAAAACTGCATCCAAGTTATTGGAGAAACAGTGAAGATTAAGCAATAGTTTAATAAATATAATACATGAAAGATATTTTACCAGAGCTCCCTACCCAAATTAAGCTTCTTTCAAGTGTGTGGTATAAGTAGAGAAATGTTTACAACCACTTTGTCTTGTGTTCAGAATGCACTTGTACCCTGAACAAAAACTTCACCAGGGCTCCATGCATATTTTCCCAGCAAAGACCTTTTGCGTAGTAATAGCTCCATTGAGAAACTATGTACATTTTCGAATTTTACTGGTGTATAAAAGTTATATTTGGTTATTAAGTCAGGGTACCCAATAATCTTCATCTCACATTAAAGGGGTCCACCTGCAAAGCAATACAACTTAAAAAATAGTTAAGTCTCCTATTCATCCTTACTCCCTGAATTCTGCTACCCAGAATTCACTATTGCTGTTTCATGTGTGTATCTTTGTAGACTAGTGGTTCTTTACTGAGAGTGATTTTTGCCCCAGGGACGGCTAACTACGCTTAGAGACATTTTTGGTTGTCATACCTGGATGGTCTGACTGGTATGAATGTAAAGAAACCAGGGATCCTGCTAAACATCCTGTAATACATAGGACAGCCACCAAAGAATTATCTAGACCTAAATATCATTAGTGTTGAGGTTGAGAAACCCTATTCTACATATAGTCTGTGCATATACAGATATACCATTTGTGCAAATGTCCCCAGTTGTGCAAATCAATACAATTCCATGCTTGTTGTAGTAACTGTTCTGAATCTCATTCTTTTGTACTTAGTATTGTGTACTTAGTACTGTACTTAGACATCTGTATTCTGTTGTATGCATGTACCATAGAGGATTTGGGGAAAAATGGGAAACCTAATGCTGGTTACTATAAATGCCTCAGTAGCTGCATCTTTGCACATTTACCCGATGACCTCAAGTCTTGTGCAATTGCAGATGTGTTTTTTGTATCGAAGTGAAATGACTCTTGGGCACCAATAACAGACTGTCAGCTTGGGTTTGCATAACTGCACTATCCTGGTTGTGTTAGTGCCTGCATGTGTACACACAGTCCTGTGAATCATTTAGCCACTGGGGCCTTGCAGGGATCTTCTCTTAAAACCAGACCCACACTGAGAGCTCAGGCTCTTGTAGACAGTTGCTCTCCAGGTCGTAAGCCTGGAAGCACACATGAGTCATGGCTTTGAAATCCACCTCAGATGCCAGCTGAAAACAGAGGCTTTGCATAATCAAATTGACAGATGAAGCTGGGCTTGCCCTGCTAGGGACAGACTCATTCATATCCTGGTTTAAAAGAAATATTGCATTTTTAAAGAGGAAAGACACATATTTAAGAGATAAAGGGAGGGGGAAAAAAAAGAAAAGTTTTCTGGTCATTAATTATAATAAAACAGAGGGGGAAAAATTCACTTTAAAGGCATGCTAAAGCCCTGTAATCTTCAAAGAAACAGACGGCTGAGCTGCCTTGGAGGAGGAACTTCACCGGGAGACCACCATTTCCAGTCGATTGCAAAGAGCCAAGGTGAAGGGCTGCAGTTGTAAGTGGAACATGCCAGGTTAGGAACAAGTTATTTTCCCACCTAGCTAAGATCAGCTTACTCTTTAGGTACTGCTTAACCCAGGTACAGTGGGAAAGGTGCCATTTTCCAAGCCTAACCAAAGACCCTAATGCCAAAATGTCCACGCTTGCTTTTTTGGGGGGAGTCTCAAACTTTGCTGCCTGTTGGGACTCTGGATGATAAGGTCACAGTTCCATTTAACTCCATCAGATCATTGCCACATGAGAACGTGAGTTCATGGTTGCCAGACTTTCTCATTGGTCACAAGCAACCCCAACACTGGGTTTTATGTCAAATATCCCTGATTGCACACATCAAATAGCATGCTTGCAACTGAAGTGGGCTCTGCTGCAGCCAGTTTGCCAATTATTGGAGGTATTGAAAGGCTTAGACTATCTTGAAAGGTGACAACACCACTGTACTGATGGTGGAACATGGCTTTGTTTATTCAATGAACTCCTGGCGTGACAACCCACGGTGTCATAACTACCTTTTTGGGGTATGGGTTTGGACTAGGGAAATACTTTGCTTTCCTTGATAGAAGCCCCACTAGAAAGCCAATTCCTGGACAGCCTAACTCCCATTTCCAAGAACACATCTCAGGGGGTAAGACAACTTAAGTACTTTTGGGAACAAAACCTGCAGAGGGAGGCTTTGCAAGCTTTTCAAAGTTAAAGACAGTATTTTCTGCTCATCCTCCCCTCGCCCCAATTAAGAAACCCTGGATTACCCTGGAGGAGCAGGAGAACTCCTGCCTCTGAACCCTCCCTCCTTCACATTCATTTAGCTGCTGCTTGCTCTGCCAAGCAGGACCTACTCCCAACACATGCATTTCAAGCGGCAGGTTGCAACCACCTGTTAGAGGCCTTAAAATTTAGTGGCTTGAGAAAGGGTTTAAACAGTGAAAGCGAACAGAAAAATCAGTTTCCTGGCAGGGCAGATTAGTAAAGCGAGGTTGCCTCCAAATACTTTTGTTTCAGTTACATATACACATGTGGACACACTGGGCTGGGGGCAGTAGTGTCCTTAAGCTAACCCCTACTGTAAAAGTTATTTTGCACATCTCTTCCTGATTCTACGTTGTGATTTAACTAGTGGTTTGAAATAGTCAGGTGTATTTGTGTTACAGAAATCAGAATACAAAGTCTTCCTCCCCCTGCCTCCCCTCCCCACCCCAGCAAGAGCTCGTTTCTATGCAATTAGTGGTATACGGGTAAATGTTAACATGTCAAACTTCAGCTCATGAGAAAAGTGCGCAGGTGGCTTACCGGGGAGAACACTAACGAACAGTACCTGTTGGGTACTGGGGAAGGGAGATTTGGTTTCCTATGGGAGAAACTGTAGTTCAGCTGCAAGGTAACCCAGCTGACCCCACGGAGAGCTTTGAAACAGGGATTCCCTTTCAGAGCTATCTCAAGTTGGAGTGAAGAGAGATGGGCTTTATACCCTTCATGGTCATGGAGTGTAGGTTGCCCCCAGGAAGGGAGCATGCTAGCAGAGGCTGTCTTCAGCAGAAGGTACTTCCTGAAGAGCATCTGATGCATGAGCCACCAGCAGCCCAAACTCACAGCACCCAGGGGTATTACATCTCAGTTTTGAAAGATGAGACCTGGGTAGCACACCGTGGTGTACCCTATTTTAGAATCTAGCTGCAGGAAAGGGTGGAAAAAGCATGCTATCACACGTGAATGAACCTAAGGTGACCTGCTAGATAACAGACCACACGGCCCAGCTGTCCTAGCCAAGACCATCTCAGATCCATTTACAGCCAATTGATTCCCAAAGATGTGACAAAGGCCAGCTAGGGTTAGCAGAACTCTCTCTCCAGCTGACCAGAGGAGCGCTAATGAGCCCAGCTGAGACCAGAAGAGCCACCATGCTGACTCCAGGACTCAGTACCAATAATACATGCCCATCCTTTTAAGCCACTGTTTATTATTATATGTTAAGCTCTGGGGTACATGTGCAGAACATGCAGGTTTGTTACACAGGTATACACATGCCATGGTGGTTTGTTGCACCCATCAACCCATCATCTACATTAGGTATTTCTCCTAATGTTATCCCTCCCTTAGCCCCCCACCCCGAGACAGGCCCCAGTATGTGATGTTCCCCTTCCTGTGTCCATGTGTCCTCATTGTTCAACTCCCACTTATGAGAACATGTGGTGTTTTTCTGTTCTTGTTTTGCTGAGAATGATGGTTTCCAGCTTCATCCATGTCCCTGCAAAGGACATGAACTCATCTTTTTATGGCTGCATAGTATTCCATGGTATATATGTGCCATTTTCTTTATCCAGTCTATCATTGATGGGCCTTGGAACCATCCAAGCCTTTGCAATTGTGAACAGAAGCCACTGTTCATTCATTTGGAAAACTGTGGTAAGAACCCTTGATATTTAAGTGTGTAATATTGTTAGCTATAGGAACAACGTCGTATAGCAGATCTAGAATGTATTTTGCACAAGCTTTACGCCAGTTAAACAGTATCTCCCTCCCCCATTTTCCTTGACCCTAAGCCCCCAGTAACCACCATTCTATTGTTTCTTTGAATTTGACATAAGATGAATCATGCAGGATTGTCCTATGATTGGCTTATCTTATTAGCATAATGTCCTCCAGGTTCATCCACGTTGTTGAATATGGCAGAACTTCCTCACTAATCCAGGAAATGCAAATCAAAACCATAATGAAGACTCATTTCACCAATTTGGATGGCTATTAAAAAGAATGCTGGCAGGAGAATTTGGAACCCTTGGGAATGTACATTTATTTCACCACGGGAAATATTATGGAGTTTCCTCAAAAAAACTAGAGCTACCATATATTCTAGCAGTCTCACTTCTGGGTATATACAGGAAGTTAGGATCTTGAGTTATCTGCATTCCCGTGTTCATTAGAGCATTATTCACCATAGCCAAGATGTAGAAACAACCTAAATGTCCAATGATGAATAAATGGATAGAGGAAGTATGGCATATACATGGATAGAACATTCAGCCTTAAATGAAGTTAAGCCATCAAGTTTTGGAGTAAGTTTTACACAGTAAATAGCTAGTTTACATACATAGTTTTATAATAGCTAGCTGATACAATGTCTGAGGCAATTTTCCTGGGTAGAGCCACACAGAAATGAAATCATGAAAGGATGTGTTAAGTTGAACCTCTAACTTGTTTTTGAGACCTTTAAGAATAAACTTCATTCCAAAGGCAATAGTGAGCTATAGAAGGTTATTGAGCAAAAGTATCCCAAGTACTGTCTTTCTGGAATTGGACTGTTAGATTTGGGAATACATGTGCAGGTTTGTTACATGGATATATGGTGTAACGGTGAGGTTTGGGCTTCTAGCAGATCCATCACCCAAATAGTGAACATTGTATCCAGTAACTCTCATCCCCTCCCACCCTCCTTAGTTTGAGTCCCCAGTGTATCATTTCCATCTTTAAGTTCATGTTTACCCATGGCTTAGCTCCCATTTATAAGTGACAGTTTGGTGTTTGAGCCCGTTTGAGTTGTTTCACTGAGGATAATGGCCTCCAGCTCCACCCATGTTGCTATAAAGCACATGATTTCATTTTTATGGCTGAATAGTATTGCATGGTGCACATGTACCGTGTTTTCCTTATCCAATCAACTGGTGATTAACACTTATGTTGGTTCCATGACTTTGCTGGGATCAGACTGGTCTAAGACTTTTGGCTACTAGAAACTGATCTTCTCAAGTCAGCTCAAGAGGGTTACCTTAAGCAGTGGTTTTAGGGGTGTAGATCTCAAAGTCTATGGGATAGGAAATAAGAGATCTGGGCCGGCTAGGAGCCAGAAGGCTGTCAGCGACAGAGGCTACTTTCCATCTCCCTGTTCCAACATGATCTCTTTTCTACATCCCTGTAGCTCTGCTTCAATTCTGTTTGAATGACAGAAGATGACAGAAGATGCTAGTCTTCAAGTATTTGGATACCAACTGTGTGCAAGGTCAGGACTGCTCTGCTAGTCATTTCTCTGCTTGCATTTACATCAATTCCTCATCCTTCCTTGCTGTGCATATAAAGAGCCCTGAAGGCTATGTGTCCTAGGCTCCCTTGCCAGTGGTATTTGTTTTTGAGTTCAACCAATAGGAACCCAAGAAAAGGAGAAACCGGAATATTTCTCCTCGGATGTTGTCTCATCTGGTTTTAGCTCCTCTTGCCGGCCACTTCTCCCTGGTCACCAAGTACTGCTGGGAAAGCCTGAAGCCTTGCCAACTTTAGCATGATGGCATCAGCTTCCAGGCTCTGGTGGTGCTGCTGCTTCCATTTCTCCAACTTCAGGGTAGCAGTGGCTTCCAGCTGTTGCTAATCTCTGGGTGATCTCAGATACTCTGTTCTTGGGATGGCTTAAGGGTTTTGAAACTCTCTCCATGTTAGATTCCCTTTGAATTTCCTAGCATTTTCCCCCATGGCTGGGGTCTTCCTTATTAGCCACCATGATGGGCCATATAGGTATATACTGCACAAATCCAGGGTGCCTTTCAGAGTACCCACTTTGAGACCTGACAAAGAAGCCCTGCATTGGGTAATTCATTCAGCCGTGAACACAATGAAATCCCAGCTTTCATGGAGCTATGAATTCCAATTTGGGGAAGACAGGTAGGCTAAACAAATTTTCAGTTAGTAGCAAGTGCTATGGAGAAAAACAAGACAGGAAGACAGAGGTGGGGTGGTTAGAGTTATGATGTTAAATATGGTAGAAAAGGTGTCATGTAGGTGACATGAATAAATACCTGAAGGTAGATGGTTGGGGGAAGCATCGTTATAGATGAGAAAAGGTACAAAGGTTCTGCTGGAGTTAATAAGTATCTTGATCTGTCTCTTACATTCTGATCTCTTGCCTCTTCCTCCACTGGCTGAACTCGAGAGGCCAGAAAGCAGAAGTTGGGAATAGCTGGCATGAGCAGGAAGTAAAATACTTCTGGTCTAGTTAGGATGTCAGGATGCAAAGATGGGGATTGATAGCCACGTGTCTTGCAGGCAGACCTAGGGAGCGTGTTTGCCTTATGTGTTTTCCTTGGAGATTTTTCCCTTCCAAACATGCAGTGGGTAAGGAGGCAGTCAAAGGTATACTTCTCAGATCAAGCATGATCTTATGTGGATTTTAAGAGTTGAATTCAGTAGAGTGGAATGGTGATTACTAGGGGTGTGTCGGGGGTAACATTTAGGAATGATGTTGGTCAAAAGATAAAGTTTGTTAGGAGGAATAAGCTCAGGCACCTATTGCAGAACGTGGTGACTACAATTAACGTATTCTAAAAAAGCAAAACAAAAGCAAAACAACAAAACACTAAGTAGATTTGCGTTCTCACAAAAAAAATAAGCATGTGAAGTAATGCTTGCTAATCAACGATTTAGTCATTCTACAGTGCATACTTATTTCAAAACATGTATACTTATGGTGTGCAACATGTTTTGTGAGTTAAAGTTGATTCTTAAATAATCTTTCCATTCAGCTGCAGGAATGTGATTAGCTGACAGACTCAGGACCGGTCTCAGCTTTGAAGCTGAGGTTGTGTTCTACCTTGGGCAGTTGCTGGCCAGGAGACTCAGCACAGAGGGATACTAAGGCCTGGCCATTTCTCCCCAGTGCGGAACTCTTCTCATAAGCAGTCTTTGTCAGTTCCTTGTTAACTGATACTGTGTCAGGTCTACTCTGCAGGCTGAGGCTCTCCCTGTCCAATTCTTCTTCCATCTTTCAGACATTCGAGGTGTGCTGGTAAGTATTTAACAACTAGTTCTGATTTATAGCATTTACCAATTTCTGAGGTGTAAATACTCCCATCATGACCAGCTGAGCTCCCCATGTGACATCACTGAGCACAGCAGAGAAGTGCTACCAGCTGCAGCTTAGGGGAAATGCCCTTGATAGGCTGCTTCCCCCTTTTACTCTTTGCATGTTTTCTGGAAGACTCAACAGATCTGATTATCCTAGTTTGAGCTCTCCCTCTTCCCACATCCCATCCCCTCAGCATGTCACATAAGCTCCATCTCAGATCCTAGATCTGCCCACATCCTTTCCATTGTTCTAAAGAGAATGAAGGCAAGGAGGCTAGTTTACTTCATACTTTAAAATCTTAACACTTCTAGCTTCCCATTGGCCTAAGAATAAAAACTAAGCTTCTAAAGAGACTTACATCATCCAGCCTGCTTTGTCCTTTCCAAAGGTGTCTCCTACCACTCTCCCCAAGCCATATCAGCCTTCTAAACAGTTTGACACCAAGCTCAGTCGCATCTAACCACTTTGCTTTCATTGTTCCCTCAACCTGGATGTTTTTCACATCTACTGTTGGCATAGCTGGCTTCCTGTTCAGAGCTTAGTCCACTCAGCTGCGAGGCCAGAGTATTTATGGGTATCAATAGGGCATTGCAATGGAAAGTATGCTAAATGTACCTGATAGCAGTAACTTAAGCAGGCCCTGAAGGGCAGATGCATCTGAACGTGTGTTCCAAGCTAGGGAATCCAGGAGCAGCCAACTGGGAGATTTCTTCCTTGTCTATGAGGAAGATCTGAGTCCCCAGCCCATCCCATGGCACATAGGCCATACAGGGGAGTAGAGGCCCCAAGTTTTAGGTTGAATGAAAATTGCCAGGTAGGATGTTGTTGCCAAGTGAAAGTGCTATGTAAGCTGCATGGTTTTTGCAAGTGGTCATGGTTCTTCTGCCCAGCTTGCTGCCACTATGTAAGACAGTTCTGTTCGGGTCACTGCCACTGGACTACACCTTGTATGTAAGCTCGCAACAAAACCAACTTCAGTCTGCTGGTTCTGGGTCTCTGATCTCTTGAACCTAGTATCCTCCCCATTGGAGTCAATAGGGGGTTCAGCACCACAGTGCATACTGCTGTTGGATCAGGAGAGTTATGGGCACTTCATGAAGGTACAAGATGTCATCTCTATTCACTTCTGTATCCTCAGTAGCTGCAGTGCTGGCACATGGTATTCGTTGGCTGCACTGGTGAAGGCTCCTGAACTGACCCAAGCATGAGCTGGAACCAGATGCAAGCCGGCAATCGGTCTCCCACATCCAGCTGGCTCACCTGGAGGTTCACCTGCAACTTCAGTGGACAGTTCTCGTCACATGACCTTTAGGCTTTTGGCCACCCACCTTGAAAGCACCCGAGTCTGAGGGCGTTCTCTGTCCATAGGAGCATCTAGAAGCACACACAGCAATCCAGAAGTGCTTACAGGTTAATACCCTGAGGGACCTCACCCCCATGAAAGATGGGGTCAGTGGTTAAATACTACCTCCCACAGCTTCCGCACTCCTTGGAGAACAGTCCTGAGCAGGCTCGCAAGTGGTCCCCATCTTGGTCCACTGGGGCTGCTATAACAAAATGCCCTAGATTAGGTGGCTTCTAAGATTTCTTATGGTACTTGGAAGTCCAAGATCAAGGGAGTGACAGATTCAGTGTCTGGTGAGGTTCTGTTTTCTGGTGCACAGATGGCCACTTCTTGCTGCATCTTTGTAGGGTAGAAGGGCCAAGGTAGCTGCTAGGCTTCTTTTATAAAGGTTCTAATCCCATTCATAAGGGCAGAGCCCTCATGATCTAACCACCTTCCAAAGGTCCCACCTACACTACGGTCACATTGCGGGGCGGGGGCGGGTGGGCAGGTTTTCAACTGTTAATCAGTTTAGCCTAAAGCTGCCTCAAGTTCGGCCTAAAGGTGTTTCTGTACATTGTGAACGAGTGGGAGGTGCAAACTGACCATAGCCACACCTGTGCCATTTACCAAATTTTGGCCAAATGTAGCCCACTGTTCGAACTGTGTTCAAATAAGGCAAACGCCAACCTTTAACCAATGCAGCCATTTCTGGGACTCACTTCTGATTTCTGTAAGTCATTTCCTTTTTTTATTTATAGTTCTACCACGTAGCTGCATTGGAGTCTCCCTGAATCTACTGTAATTCTGGGGGCTGCCCGAATCCCAAATCATTCCTTCCTCAGTTAAACTCCTTTACATGTAATTCAGCTGAGGTTTTAACATAAAAATTTGGGGTGGGGGGATCCAAGTGTTTAGACCACAGCAGTCCCTGATGGGATAAAGCCCAATTGCTCCCTCATTAACAGCCCCTTTCAACTGGGAGGTCAGCCCAGGAAAATACACAATAGAGTGGGAAAATGAGAAGGGAAGAAAATCAGGTGGGAAGCTTAAGTGGTACCTAAATTCTCATCTCAGTTTGAGATCTTTCAAAAGCAGACACTCAGCCAAAGTCAGCTGAGCTGGTCCCAGGATGAGCAGGGGTGTGCGAAACCCATTATAAAGCCTCGACATCAGGCTCAAGAGTTTAGTCCCAGGAATTTGTCGCTGGACAGAAGCCATCAGCTGTGCAGACCTGCTGTTTACTGCACAGCAGCAGGTGTTTTCAGGGCTCTCAAAAGGTAGAGGGCTACTTTGATCCACTTAGCCTGGGCATTCCAGGCTGGAGACGGCAGGACCTGTTCCACACGTGGAAGCCTTCAGAGGAGAGTCTGGTCTTACAGATTTAGAGGTTGCAATCTCCTGCCTTGATCCACTTTCCCAGACCCTCCTGTTCTGCATTCTCTACCTGCTCTGAAGTTATTGGGGCCTGGTGTGAATTTAGGGACAATAAAACCATCAAAGGGCTTGGTCCTGAGAACAATCAATTGGGAAGCCTGCAATAAAGAGACATCCTGCTCAGGAAGGTGTGACTTCAAGGCAACCCCATGAGACCTGGAAGGGGCCTCCTCTGAGGAGTCAGGCAGGGTCCACACCTGGGAAAGATTAAGGTGCCATCTGTCCCAGACGCAAGTGGATATGCCTTGTTAGCTGCAACACAGATCCATCCTCCAGGGTATTGGGAGTGAGGTCACCATCCTCCCTGAGACACCCACTCCAGTTGTCAATGGCTCTGGTACTCCCTAGAAATTCAGCTGTCCTTTTGCCACCACACACCTACAGGGTCAAAGTGTCCACCCCCGGGGCCTAGGAACCCAACATCATCCAAACAAGCTCCTTCATTCCACCACTCTTTGGCCATCCTAGCTCACAATGTCATCTTACATTTTTACCACCTGGCCCTTCTTGCCAATCTTGACTTGCAGGACCAAGTCTCTGAATGCATCCAGAGGTCTGTCCTGCAGGGCAGCAGGCAGTGCGAGGGTTGGGATGTTGAATAACAAAGTAGGTGTGCTCCAAGTCTCTGCCCTTATGAAGCTTTTTCATGGGAGAGTACTACCTACCTTCTCATCTTTCTATGACCTGAGGAGAGCTGGGAGGCAAAGCAGGGTGAGAAAGGGAGAGTCTAGGGGCTGCTGTATTAGAAAGTAGCATCAGCTCAGTGTTACCTTCCCAGGAAATTTCGCAAGACCTGCATGAAAGAGAGTGAGTCATACGGTGCATAAAGTGTGTTCCAAGGGCAAGTGCTCAAGACAGGAACATGCTTAGGTCAAAGGACAGCAGTGGGTCCAGTGTCTGCTATTTTCTTCTTTCCCCTTACCTGTGATGTTTCCTTTGTCTGCACATTCCTCCTTCCTACTATCTTTCAGGTAGCCAAGTCCTACTCACACAACCTTTGGAAATCAGCTCAGATGCCACCTCCTCCGGGAAGCCCTCCCATGCCCCATCCCTGCATACCATGTTTCCTTGTGCTATATACCCAGACCCCCTTCAGCTGCTGGCTCAGGCTGTCAGCCCCTCATTGTCTGAGCTGCAGAGAATGGCTGAGTCTAAGATCATGCACATCTGTGTAGCTCACAGCCACTAACACCCATACAGAGGTATGAAGGTTTGGCCAGACCACCTCAGGATGTCTCTGAAGGGCCATCCCAGCTCCCAAGATCTCTATGTGGTTGGCCAAGGTTGCTGTTGGGCCCACACTGCAGCTCACCTCCCTCTTTCCTCTCCTTTCCACGGGTTGAGCCCAAGGGCACCCCTAAAACACATCTCTTCAGGGTATCCCAAAAAGACTCAACCTATGATTTTCCCCAGTGGCATTTAGAGTCTATTAAAGTAGTAGCAGCTACAAATGAGGAGGCAATTACAATCTCCTTGAAACAGTCTATCCAGAGCATCCGATATGGTAGGCACTGAGGACTTGCTGGATCTCATGAGAACCTACGTGATCACACCATTGAATAACTTTCCTGTTTCACAGATTGTCATCTCAGAGCCCTTTTCCCAAATAGCTCAGCCAAGGTTTTGTAGCAGGTAGGAGGCACAGCTAGGACCTGACACCAAACCTATGCCCTTAGGCGTTAGTCTATGGCAGCCCCTGACTTCCCAGTTTGTCTATCTCCACTTCACTGTCAATCTCAGGTTGAGTCATTGATCTTGCCTCCCATTTATACAGCCCCAATCACATCAGCATCTCAAAAGGCACCTGAGTGCCTAGAATGGACATTCAGTCCCTTGACAGCTATTACTGAGCCCTCTTGATGACATCTCATTTCTTTTAAACTCTCCCATCTGTGGGCATGCTTCCTTTCTGTGCTTCCTAGTGCAGACTACAGACCATCACCTACTGTTGCAACTGAAGGGCCTGCCCCTTAATTAGCCAGCGCACACTTTTTTTTTAAACAAGAGACCACAAGACCCTAGAGCTGGGGGAGGGCAGGCTGACTCGTTCACAACCACACAGCATTGGAATGGGCTAATTTCCATCTCTAAGATAGTAAGGTGTGTGTGCTTACAGGCACTTCATGGTACGAGAAAAGGGGGACCTACTCTGGGGTCTGAGTCGGCACAAGGGTCCTCGTGCTTTGCTTGCAAGCATTATAGCTGAGAAAGTTTGGGACCCAGGACCGAGGTAAGCTGTGTCATCAGCAGACCACTGCCACTTGGTATTGAAGACAGCCCTGTAGTGAGAAGAGTAATGGATTAGGGATCAGGATTCAAATCCAGAGGACTTTCAGGATACAGAGACTTGTACCAGCTTATCCGCATTTTCCAGCTGGGAAAACTAAGCCCTGGAACCTAAGCAACCCCTTCCATCTCCTAGCCTTCATTAGGAATAAGTGCCTCTGATTTACAGCTTTTATGAACTTGACATCCTTTTCTCAGCAACCCTGCATCTGTAACTCTTTGGGGCTGAGCAACTGTGAAAGGTGATGCCTCCCTTACAGCAAGGTGGGATCTGCAGGTAGGGAGGATCTTTCATCTCTCATAGGAATCCTTGCTGGAGACACATAGTGCCTAAGTATTTTCTGTGCTGAGCATAGAATTGACCTGTGTTTTGGGAGGGTCATCCCGAAGACAGTCAGTAATCATGTTAGTAGCATGGAAAAAGCTTTAGGGTTAGATCTGAGTTTGAAGATCAGCTCTTACTAGTTTTGTGATGTTGAGAACATGACTTTACCTCTCTAATCTTTATATGAAAGATGAGTTCTCTTCCCATACCTCATCGTTGGGATTTTAGAGCTGGAATGTTCTTCGTATTATGTATCTATTGCCTAAACAGTGCCCGAAGGATCTGCATATGCCCATGGATCTGCATATGAGCAGGGTTGGGGGGATGGGACAGACAGCTGGACCTGTCAGCAGGGGCAACCTAAGCATTCCTGGAAGTGGATTCTTCGGCCCTGGTCACATGTCTGTTGAGTTGATACAGGTTATTTCTTTTCAGATGTCTGTTCAAGGGGAAGCTTGGGCTTCCTTGCAGCATGGTAGTGGTTTTCTCAGAGCAGGTTTCCCAAAAGATGAGTGCCAGGTGGAAGATGTATCACCTTTTATGATAAGCCTTGAAAGACAATGCCACTTCTGGGATAGACTATCAGAGGCAGTCAAAAATCTGGTGCAGTTTCAAGGGGTAAAAATGTAGAACCTACCTCTTGGTGTCTGGCAAAATAGATGGGACATGTGATGATCATTTTGGAAAATATGACCTGCCATTCCACCAACATCCTGGCCTTATATTCATGATGCCTTCCGAGTTGAGTCCAGCTACCCAGAGCTCAAGCATGAGTCTCTGCTGCCTTGCCTGTGTGGGCTGAGCCAGTGTACAGCACCAGCCTGGAAGCCCTGGGGATTTGACACTTCCAAAGGCCATCTCGGCCATCAGGGAATCCTTGATTTTTCTCTTTTTACTTTCTAGGATCACCTCCCAAATAAACCACTTGTACCCAAATCTTTGGGTCTTCACCAAAATCAAATACTTGAAGAGGTCCAAAACTGAATTTGGAAGACTTATTTTGGCGTTTAGAGGAAGCCTAAAGAGGAATGCAGCAGTTTCCCAAGTAGGTGATTCAGGTGCCTCTCATGTTGTTAGATATGAGTTGTAAATTTCTCTTCAAAGAATCAATGTCAGTATGTTCAATTCCTTGCCTTCTACTTTTTTACTTAACTTCCTCGTAAAGCAACCTTTTTCAATTACTTGCTCTTTCTCTACTCCGAGTCATTCCGGGTTACTGGCCCGTTTCGCCACCCCCAACTCTGACTCATTCTGGGTTACCAGCCCCTATTGCCACCCCCAACTCTGACTCATTCCAGTTACCTGCTCATTCTCCACCCTGACTCATTCCAATTTCCTTCTCTGTCATAACCATTTTTCCCGCCAAACCACTCACCCCGTCACTCTTTAAATTAGCCAATCGGAATTAGTTTAGCCTATTCAGTCTAACCCTAGCCAATAGGGGAAGGACACAGCAGCAGGGACCACGTGTGCCAGGGATAAGAACCCCTTTCCCTCCCTTGTCCAAGTGTGCACTCACCATTGCCCCATCTGTGAGATCGTACCCTTCTATAGAAGTAAATTGCCTTGCTGAGGATTAAAAAGAAAATTTTATATTCCAGTGCTATTTCTTTTGCAGCACTGCAACTTTATAACAATTTGAGGGCATATGGGGGATTCCATTCCCCTCCGGGGGCGGTCTCTGGTTCTGTCTCATGAGGCTTGCCCTGCCCCCTTGTGGCAGTCCTAGGGGTGAGAAATCAGGACCCACCCAGTGCGAAGAATAACCCGAGCTCTCTGCAAGATGGAAAGAAACCGGCCAGCAACCTGGGGTAAAGGATCCTCCATAACGGCCATGCAAGTCTGTGCATGGACTGAGGAAAAGATACCACGGGAGCCGGTAAGGTATTTCCTTGGTGGTTGGGACCAAGATAAGAAAGCAGCAGGGGGGTGGTGAAGTATTCCTTGGTTGGGGTGGCTTAGAGGTTAAAAAGAGGTGAGAGATCCCCATTAGGGGGGATTGAACCTTACACAAACCTCCAGTAGTAGAAAAGGCAAGAAATTTCCAATGGTGGCAATTGAGCCTCACCCCAAAAGGTGAGAAATTTCTAGTAAGGGAAATTGAAGCTTACCCCCAAACCATCAAGACGGGAAATACCCCAAGCAAGACAGGGAGCAAGAGGGATAAAGATGGTAACAAAGATATCTCCCCAGATAGTCCCCTAGGTCTCATGTTAAAACACTGGAAGGCTAATGAAAGGATTTAATATCAGAAAAAGCAACAAATGATAAAATATTGCTTTAATTTGGACTCAGGGACCCATCCTCAAACCCTCAATCTTCTGGCCAAAGTTTGGGTTCACTGAAGATGTAATGTGTCAGCTTCTAATCCCATATGTTGATAAAAGTCCAGTGTCTCAAGAAGAACTAGGCTATTCCCTTTGCTGGAGGCAAGGACCTGCCTTCCTTTTTCCCTTAAAAACAAATAGGGAAGAACCCAATCTGGCACCTCAAAGTGAGAAGTCAGAGGAGCCAGCTCTCATGCTGAAAGACTTCAGCACATGGGATCCCCTAGACTATCTTCCCCCACTCAGTGTCCCCAATCTTTCCCCTCAGACAGCCACTGCCACCTCAGATCCCATCCCAAAATCCACATCCTCCTTATAACCCTGACTCTTGGGAATTACTGCCCCACCAGCCTGTTCCCTCCCAACCTAAATACCCCTCTCCAAGAGGACTCCACCGTGAGGTAGTACAATGTATAAAAGATATTCAGAATTTCCCATTTCCCTCCATACCTAAGGGGTCAGCCCAGACCCTCTTCCCTTTGAAAGAGGTACCACAAGGAGGGGGCGGCCGTTAGGTTTGTAAATGCTCCCTTAACCAGTTCAGAAATCTGGAATTTTAAAAAGGAGCTTAAACCACTACTAGATGACCCTTATGGAGTGGCAGACCAAATTGACCAATTCTTAGGACCTAATTTATACACCTGGATCAAGTTAACTTCCATCTTGGGCATCCTCTTTTCAGGGGAAGAAAGGAGAATGATTCGTAGGGCTGCTATGGTAGTTTGGGAACATGAGCACCCTCTGGTGAAAATGTTCCTACTGTGGACCAGAAATTCCCTGCCCAAGACCCGTAGTGGGACAACAACAACGCAGATCAACAGGAAAATATGCAGGACCTAAGGGAGATAATAAAAGGAATATCGGGAATCAGTACCTCAAACTTGAAATCTTTCTAAAGCATTTGATATATAACAGGAAAAGGATGAAGGGCCTATAAGATTCCTAGACAGACTGAGGGAGCAAGTGAGGCAATATGCAGGCCTCAATTTGGATAATCTCCTTCGGCAAGGAATGTTAGAACTCCAATTTGTCACTAAAAGTTAGCCAGACATTTCAAATAAGTTACAAAAGACAGACAATTAGAGCTTCTCAAGGAAGCTCAGAAAGTGTATGTGGAAAGGAACAAAGAAAAATAAGACAAAACATGTTTTCCACCTTCCAACCAATGGCTCCAAACCCAGGTACTTCTAGACAGTTTCCACGGAGCCAGAAACTATAAAGGGTCCAAACCCTCTTTTAAAGGACCCCAGCCTCCATCTGGAGGACCAAGGTTCTCATCTACCAGGACCCCTAAAGAGTATGGGGGAACAGGGTTAAGGAATCCCAGAACTAAGAGGGAGGAAGGACAAGATAGGTGCTATAGATGTGGAAGAACAGGCCAGTTCAAGAGAGAATGTCCTGAACTAAGAAAGGAGAAAGAAGCCCTTCCACTCACGACTTTTGAGGAAAAATAGGGTGGGGCGGGGGGGGGGTAGTCAGGGACTATGGCTCTTTTATCTTGAGTCCCACCAGAAGCCCTTGATAAATTTGGAGGTGGAACCTAAACATTAGCTTGTCACCTCTTTTAGCTGATTCAGGGGCCACTCGCTCCTCTGTTCCCCACCGCCCCCCCCCATCTAATGTCTCTTCCTCAGAGGAACTTTTAGTCTCATGGGGTAAAAGAGGAAGGATTTAGAGCAAAAATTTTAGAAAGCACAGAAGTTAGATACCAGGATCTGTCGACCCATATTCTGTTCTTGTTAATCCCTGAAGCAAGAACTAATTTATTGGGGAGGGATTTAATGTTAAAGTTAGGGATAGGTCTAACAAGTCAGCCCAAGAGGATTGCTCATCTCATTAAACCTACTCACCACTGCAGATGAAAAATATATTAATCCTAATGTCTGGTCCAAAGAAGGAAACTGAGGGAAACTCCAAGTCCCTCCCATCCACAACAAGCTAAAAATCCCTGGAGTAGTAAGAAGGAAGCAATACCCTAATTCCCCTAGAAGGTAGGATACGGTTGAAACCTATAATTGAAGACTTTATTAAGGACAGGCTTCTCGAGCCCTGTATGTCCTCTTATAACACCCCAATATTGCCAATCAAGAAATCAGACAGGTCATACTGGTTAGTACAGGACCTTAGAGCTATTAACCAAATAGTCCAGACTACCCACCCATTGTCCCCAATCCTTACACCATTTCTCAGCAAGGTTCCATATAATCAATGGTTTACTGTAATAGATTTGAAGAATGTTTTTGGACATGTCCCCTGGCTGAAGATAGCTGAGATATATTTGCTTTTGATTGGGAGGATCCCCACTCAGGGCAGAAACAACAATATTGATGGACAGTCTTGCCCCAAGGGTTCACAGACTCCCCCAATCTTTTTGGCCAAATTGTAGAAGTATTTTAGAAAAAGTTGTCATCCCAGAACAAATCTACCTTCTCCAGTATGTGAACGACATTCTTATAGCTAGTGAAGATATAGAGAAAGTAATTTACTTCTCTACACACATTCTTAACCATCTGCAGTTTGAGGGGCTATGAGTTCAAAAAGAAAGCTTCAGTATGTAGAGCCCAAAGTTAAATATTTAGGCCACTCAGTAAGCGCAGGCAAGCAAAGAATAGGGCCTGAATAGATGGTGGCACCCAAGATGGCCGAATAGGAACAGCTCCAGCCTCCAGCTCCCAGCACGAGTGACACAGAAGATGGGTGATTTCTGCGTTTTCAACTGAGGTACCAGGTTCATCTCACTGGGGCATGTTGGACAGTTGATGCTGGTCCACGGGTGCAGCCCAATGAGTAAGAGCTGAAGCAGGGCGAGGCATTGCCTCACCTGAGAAGCACAATGGGGAAGGGAATTCCTTTTCCTAGCCAAGGGAAATTGAGACACACAAGACCTGGAAAATCGGGTAACTCCTACCTTAATACTGCGCTTTACCAAGGGTCTTAGCAAACGGCACATCAGGAGATTATATTCCACACTTGGCCCAGAGGGTCCCACGCCCATGGAGCCTTCCTCATTGTTAGCACAGCAGTCGGAGATCTAACTGCAAGGTGGCAGTGAGGCTGGGGGAGGGGCACCCGCCATTGCTGAGGCTTAAGTAAATAAACAAAGTCGCCAGAAAGCTCGAATTGGGTGGAGCCCATGGCAGCTCAAGGAGGCCTGCCTGCCTCTGTAGACTCCACCTCTGGGCACAGGTCATGGCTAAACAAAAGCAGCAGAAACCTCTGCAGATGTAAAAGTCCGTGTCTGACAGCTTTGGAGAGCAGTGGTTCTCCCAGCACAGAGATTGAGATCTGAGAATGGACAGACTGCCTGCTCAAGTGGGTCCCTGACCCCTGAGTAGCCTAACTGGGAGACATCCCCCACCCCATGAGGTGCAGACCGACACATCACACCTCACACAGCTGGGTACACCCTGAGTGGAAGCTTCCAGAGCAAGAATCAGACAGCAACACTTGCTGTTCAGCAATATTCTATCTTCTGCAGCCTCTGCTGCAGATACCCAGGCAAACAGGGTCGGGAGTGGACCTCAAGCAAACTCCAACAGACCTGCAGCTGAGGGTCCTGACTGTTAGAAGGAAAACTAACAAACAGAAAGGACACCCACACCAAAACACCATCAGTACATCACCATCAAAGACCAAAGGCAGATAAAACCACAAAGATGGGGAAAAAAGCAGTGCAGAAAAGCTGGAAATTCAAAAAATCAGAGTGCATCTCCCCCTCCAAAGGAACGCAGCTCATCGCCAGCAATGGAACAAAGCTGGATGGAGAATGACGAGTTAAGAGAAGGCTTCAGTCCATCAAACAGAATTAAAGGAGGAACTACATAACCAGCCCAAAGAAACTAAAAGCCTTGAAAAAAGAATGGAAGAATGGATAACTAGAATAATCAATGCAGAGAAGACCTTAAAAGAACTGATAGAGATGAAAACCATGACATGAGAACTACATGACAAATACACAAGCTTCAGTAACTGACTCGATCAACTGGAAGAAAGATTCTCAGTGATTGAAGATTAAATGAATGAAATGAAGCAAGAAGAGAAATGTAGAGATAAAAGAGTAAAAAAAGAACAAAGCCTTCAGGAAACATGGGATTATGTGAAAAGACCAAATCTACATCTGATTGATGTGCCTGAAAGTGACAGGGAAAATGGAACCAAGGTGGAAAACACTCTGCAGGATATCATCCAGGAGAACTTCCCCAACCTAGTAAGGCAGGCCAACATTCAAATTCAGGAAATAAAGGGAACGCCACAAAGATACTCCTTGAGAAGAGCAACTCTAAGACACATAATTGTCAGATTCACCAAAGTTGAAACGAAGGAAAAAATGTTAAGGGCAGCCAGAGAGAAAGGTCGGGTTACCCACAAAGGGAAGCCCATCAGACTAACAGCAGATCTCTCAGCAGAAACTCTACAAGCCAGAAGAGAGTGGGGGCCAATATTCAACATTCTTAAAGAATTTAACCCAGAATTTCATATCCAGCCAAACTAAGCTTCATAAGTGGAGAAATAAAATCCTTTACAGACAAGCAAATGCTTAGAGATTTTGTCACCACCAGGCCTGCCCTACAAGAGATCCTGAAGGAAGCACTAAACATGGAAAGGAACAATAGGTACCAGCCATTGCAAAAACGTGTCAAAATGTAAAGTCCATTGATGCTAGGAAGAAATGCATCAACTAACAAGCAAAATAACCAGCTAATATCATAATGACAGGATCAAGTTCACACATAACAATATTAACCTTAAATGTAAATGGACTAAATGGTCCAATTAAAAGACACAGACTGGCAAATTGGATAGAGTCAAGACCCATCAGTTTGCTGTATTCAGGAGACCCATCTCACATGCAGAGACACACATAGGCTCAAAATATAGGGATGGAGGAAGATCTACCAAGCAAAGGGAAAACAAAACAAAACAAAAAACCAGGGGTTGCAATCCTAGTCTCTGATAAAACAGACTTTAAACCATCAAAGATCAAAAGAGACAAAGAAGGCCATTACATCATGGTAAAGGGATCAATTAATCAGGAAGAGCTAACTATCCTAAATATATATGCACCCAATACAGGAGCACCCAGATTCATAAAGCAAGTCCTTAGAGACCTACAAAGAGACTTAGACTTCCACACTAATAATGGGAGACTTTAACACCCCACTGTCAACATTAGACAGATCAACGAGACAGAAAGTTAACAAGGATATTCAGGAATTGAACTCACCTCTGTGCCAAGTGGACCTAATAGACATCTACAGAACTCTCCACCCCAAATTAACAGAATATACATTCTTAGCACCACATCACACTTATTCCAAAATTGACCACATAGTTGGAAGTAAAGCACTCCTCAGCAAATGTACAAGAACAGAAATTATAACAAACTGTCTCTCAGACCACAGTACAATCAAACTAGAACTCAGGACTAAGAAACTCAATCAAAACCGCTCAACTACATGAAAACTGCACAACCTGCTCCTGAATGACTACTGGGTACATAACGAAATGAAGGCAGAAATAAAGATGTTCTTTGAAACCAATGAGAACAAAGATACAACATACCAGAATCTCTGGGACACATTTAAAGCAGTGTGTAGAGGGAAATTTATAGCACTAAATGCCCACAAGAGAAAGCAGGAAAGATCTAAAATTAACACCCTAACATCACAATTAAAAGAACTAGAGAAGCAACAGCAAACACATTCAAAAGCTAGCAGAAGGCAAGAAATAACTAAGATCAGAGCAGAACTGAAGGAGACACACAAAACCCCCTCCAAAAAAAAAAAAAAAAAAAAATGAATCCAGGAGCTGTTTTTTTGAAAAGATCAACAAAATTGATAGACCACTAGCAAGACTAATGAAGAAAAGAGAAGAATCAAATAGACGCAATAAAAAATAAGGGGATATCACCACCGACCCCACAGAAATACAAACTACCATCAGAGAATACTATAAACACCTCTACACAAATAAACTAGAAAACGTAGAGAAAATGGATAATTTCCTGGACACTTACACTGTCCCAAGACTAAACCAGGAAGAAGTTGAATCCCTGAATAGACCAATAGCAGGCTCTGAAATTGAGGCAATAATAGCCAAAAAAGTCCAGGACCAGACGGATTCACAGCCGAATTCTACCAGAGGGACAAGGAGGAGTTGGTACCATTCCTTCTGAAACTTTTCCAATCAATAGAAAAAGAGGGAATCCTCCCTAACTCTTTTTATGAGGCCAACATCATCCTGATACCAAAACCTAGCAGAGACAACAAAGAGAATTTTAGACCAATATACCTAATGAACATTGATGTAAAAATCCTCAGTAAAATACTGGGAAACCAAATCCAGCAGCACATCAAAAAGCTTATCCACCATGATCAAGTGGGCTTCATCCCTGGGATGCAAGCCTGGTTCAACATATGCAAATCAATATAATCCAGCATATAAACAGAACCAAAGACAAAAACCACATGATTATCTCAATAGATGCAGAAAAGGCCTTTGACAAAATTCAACAGCCCTTCATGCTAAAAACGCTCAATAAATTCGGTATTGATGGAACATCTCAAAATAATAAGAGCTATTTATGACAAACCCACAGCCAATATCACACTGAATGGGCAAAAACTGGAAGCATTCCCTTTGAAAACTGGCACAAGACAGGGATGCCCTCTCTCACTCCCATTCAATACAGTGTTGGAAGTTCTGGCTAGGGCAGTCAGGCAAGAGAAAGAAAGGGTCTTCAGTTAGGAAAAGAAGTCAAATTGTCCCTGTTTGCAGATGACGTGATTGTATATTTAGAAAACCCCATCATCTCAGCCCAAAATCTCCTTAAGCTGTTAAGCAACTTCAGCAAAGTCTCGGGATACAAAATCAGTGTGCAAAATCACAAGCATTCTTATACACCAGTAACAGACAAACAGAGCCAAATCATGAATGAACTTCCATTCACAATAGCTTCAAAGAGAATAAAATACCTGGGAATCCAACTTACAAGGGATGTAAAGGACCTCTTCAAGGAGAACTACAAACCACTGCTCAGTGAAATAAAAGATACAAATGGAAGAACATACCATGCTCATGGATAGGAAGAATCAGTATTGTGAAAATGGCCACACTGCCCAAGGTAATTTATAGATTCAATGCCATCTCCATTAAATTACCAATGACTTTCTTCACAGAATTGGAAAAAACTGCTTTAAGGTTCATATGGAACCAAAAAAGACCCCACATTGCCAAGACATTCCTAAGCCAAAAGAACAAAGCTGGAGGCATCATGCTACCTGACTTCAGACTATACTACAAGATTACAGTAATCAAAAACAGCATGGTACTGGTATCAAAACAGAGATATAGACCAATGGAACAAAACAGAGCCCTCAGAAATAATACCACACATCTACAGCCATCTGATCTTTGACAAACCTGACAAAAACAGGAAATGGGGAAAGGATTCCTTATTTAATAAATGGTGCTGGGAAAATTGGCTAGCCATAAGTAGAAAGCTGAAACTGGATCCTTTCCTTACTCCTTATACGAAAATTCAAGATGGATTAAAGACTTAAATGTTAGACCTAAAACCATAAAAACCCTAGAAGAAAACCTAGGTAATACCATTCAGGACATAGGCATGGGCGAGGACTTCACGTCTAAAACACCAAAAGCAACAGCAACAAAAGCCAAAATTGACAAATGGGATCTAATTAAACTAAAGAGCTTCTGCACAGCAAAAGAAACTACCATCAGAGTGAACAGGCAACCTACAGAATGGGAGAAAATTTTTGCAATCTACTCATCTGACAAGGAGCTAATATCCAGAACCTACAAAGAACTCAAATTTACAAGAAAAAAACAACCCCATCAAAAAGTGGGCAAAGGATATGAACAGACTTCTCAAAAGACATTCATACAGCCAACAGACACATGAAAAAATGCTCATCATCACTCGCCATCAGAGAAATGCAAATCAAAACCACAATGAGATACCATCTCATCAGTTAGAATGGCAATCATTAAAAAAATCAGGAAACAGGTGCTGGAGAGGATGTGGAGAAATAGGAACACTTTTACACTGTTGGTGGGACTGTAAACTAGTTCAACCATTGTGGAAAACAGTGTGGCAATTCAAGGATCTAGAACTAGAAATGCCATTTGACCAGCCATCACATTACTGGGGATATACCCAAAGGATTATAAATCATGCTGCTATAAAGACACATGCACCTGCCCGTATGTTTATTGCAGCACTATTCACAATAGCAAAGACTTGGAATCAACCCAAATGTCCATCAGTGACAGACTGGATTAAGAAAATGTGGCACATATACACCATGGAATACTATGCAGCCATAAAAAAGGATGAGTTTGTGTCTTTTGTAGGTACATGGATGAAGCTGGAAACCATCATTCTCAGCAAACTATCTCAAGAACAGAAAACCAAACACCGCATGTTCTCACTCATAGGTGGGAAATCAAATAACTGCAGGATTTGAGTCAATATTTTGGTGGGTAACAAAAATTTAGATTGGATAAACTACATCTATTACAACCAACAGCAATTAACTACACTAGAGTTGCTGTTAAAGGAATAGCTGAGCAATTAGGGGCTATTAGCCAGATTTCTTGGGAAAATAGGATAAGCTTAGACATGCTGTTATCAGAAAGAGGAGGAGTTTGCATCATTATTAAAACTCAATGTTGCACCTTCATCCCAAACACCACCACCCCTAATGGAAGTATAACAAAGGCATTGCAAGGTCTGACTGCTCTATCCAATGAGTTTAGCCAGCAACTCAGGGGTAAATGACACATCTCCAGGATTGCTAGAAAAGCGGTTTGGTAAATGGAAAGGAATAATACCCTCAATTTTTACCTCCCTCGCAGTCGTAATAGATATACTTATTCTTGTTGGGTGTTGTGTCATACCATGTATCAGTGGGTTAGTGCAGAGGCTCATAGAAACGGCACTTACTAAAACCTCCCTTAACTATCTTCCACCTTATCCAGAGAAACTTTTGGAAAATCAAGCAGAACAACTAAGCCAAGACATGTTAAAGAAGTTTGGAGAGAAAGAGCTGTAAGGAAATGCAAGAGGAGGGGCTGGTAGATATGAGTTCTAAATTTCTCTTCAAAGAATGTCAGTATGTTCAATTCTTTGCATTTTACTTTTAAACTTAACTTCATTGTAAAGCAACCTTTTGGGTTGGAGACGGCCCCGGTCTCTCCACCCTGGCTCATTCTGATTTCCTTCTCTGCCATAACCATTTTTTCCCACTAAACCACTCACCCTGTCACTCTTTAAATTAACCCATCAGAATTAGTTTAGCCTGTGCGGTCTAACCCTAGCCAATAGGGGAATGACACAGCAGCAGGGGCTATGCGTGTCAGGGATAAGAACCCCTTCCCCCGCCTTGTCCAAGTGTGGGCTCACCACTGCTCCATCCGTGAGGGCACACCCTTCTCTAGAAGTAAATTGCCTTGCTGAGGATTAAAAAGAAAATTTAATATTCGAGTGATATTATTTTGTGGCACCAAAATTTTGTTTATAACGTTATGACTGCTATTAGCACCACAGATTTGTAGGAGGGCTACTACTGTGTGACATTGTCCAGGCTGGAAGTAGGAATGTTATCTGGAGGCATTGCCCAGATTCTCCAGTGAACTTAATTAGGATTTGAAGCTGGAGGAAGACTGCCAGCATTTAGCTTCTCCCAGCATTCAGAGGGGGAAGGATGGGTTAAAGAGCTCCATATGTGACAGCCCTAGAGATGGGCTGCTTGAATTGCTTTTCAAGGCAAGCCTTGGCATTCAGCTGTAGGATGGCAGATAGCTGCAGTGCCTTTGGGATCCATCGCAGCACTTGCCACTGTGGTGTCCCCAGGCAAATCCAGCTGATGACTGAGCATGGTAGAGGTAGTAGTGCCTGGCCATTTCTGCCCAATGCAGCACAGCTTTGAGCAGTCTTTGGAGCACATCATTGGGGCTTCAGACCTTATATCTGCATAATGACCTGAGGCTCTCCTTGTCTGCTTCCTCTCCTTTAATCCTACACGGGCTTCACCCAACATCTGGAGAAAGTGTCCACTCTAAGCTGGGTCCTCCAGTAAGCAGTTGCTAGCACAAATCAATGTACTTCCCAGGGAGAAATCAGGGTGGTGGGGTGCAGTACACAAGGGATCTGAGTATGCACAAGTGTGTATAAAAGGTTTCAGATGCAACACCAGTTGTAGCCTTGTGCCAAGCCTCCCTCCATCCCGTTGATTTCATGCCTCATGCCCCACCCCCCCGCCCTAACCTCCCACATCAGGTAGGACAAACCTGCTCAGGTAGCCACACCTTCCCAGGGAGCTCAACTCCAGGCCCTCCTGAGGAATCCTTAAATGTAATTGCTGTCCCAGGATGTGCTGGCGCCGAATATATCAAGATGCTAAATGCTAGCATTCTTCCTTCAGCTCCAGAGCCAAAACTAATACAAACACCCCATTCTCCCAGGTATTACTCTAATTCCATCAACAGGCTGACCAGGCCTGACCCCATCATGGGACCCCTCTGACTTATGGCCTTACCAACAGAGGCAGTGTCTCGAGACCTGAGCTAGATACCTGGTACCTACCTGGGAGGAAAGTGGTTCAAGAGATGAGCAGCCACCCCAGGCCTGCAGCTGGAAGTGCCATGGTCATCCTCAGGGAAGAGCCTTAAGCTGAGGGATTTGCCGGGTGGAAGGAAGAGATCAGAGTCAAGCTGTTTAGGGTGGACACATTACTTCTTGCATCACCCTTTTCCCAAGTTAGCTGACCTGGGAAGAGGAAAAATCAATTCCAAATTGTTAGTAGCATGAAATGGAGGTAGTATGTGAGGTCTTATCCCCTATGCTACTCAGCTGACAAGCTCTGCATTTTATTTTAGCAGTATCATGAGAGGATTGAGCAGAGTTCCCACTAGGAAAAATTATAGGATCTTTAGCTTTACAGTAAATCATACACATAGAGAAAAGTATAGATTAGTGTAGAACATGATGAATTTCAAAGTGAACCCTCAAGTATAGCCATAATTACGCAAGTTGCCCTATGTTGATTAGCTTAAGATCCGCTTTCCAGAAGCGTGTCCCATAAGCTTTCCTCCTACATGCAGAGCAATCTCACCTAGTACGTCTATTCTTTTATGAGGTTTTAAACTACCTGATAGGGGATGATCCCAGCACATGGAGCCAGAATTGGCTGCAACCCAAGGTCCTTTGGATTAGTAGATGATTGCTAACTAGAATGAAGGGTAATCCTGTCCTCATTTCCATGTTTCATTTCCATCATATATGCTATTGATGCCCGACAGTTTGCTCTTAACTATGGACCTAAATAAATCTAGGTTCAAATCCCATCTCTACCTCTTTTAAAACAAGTGCTAGGCCCATTTTAAAGTTAAACTGAGCTTAACAGCTACATCTGTTCTCTACAAGTCTTGTCGTGGGAGCCAGTGGCTGTGAAAATGGCAAAGAACCCAAGGAATGTAGAGAGAACTCCCAAGCATCTTCCGTACCCATGAAGAACAAGCCCTAGGGATAGGAGATACTTCCAAGATGCTAATTTCTGTTAATGAAGTAGCCGTCCCAGAATTGAGTTCAGATCCCTGCACCTTCAGCCTATTAAGCCATAGTTTCGCCTTCTCGCATGCAACTTCCATTGTACAGAGAATAGTCGGAGAACTACGTTCCAGTGAGAACTGAGAAAAACCAGGAATATTCTCATTGTATTGAGAATATCACTTAATTTTTTATCTCTTGTCAGCAATGGGCTGTAATGTAGCAGTGGGGACAGGAGGTATAGAGTCGATGGCAGTCACAGAGGCAGAACAGAAAAGAACTTAAGCAGGAAGAGGCCCCAGCAGGAGTGTACTAACGATGGCAGCAATGGTGGCGAGATTGGATAGGACAACTGTATCAGGCAGTGTGGAGGGAATCTCCTTATGAATAAGTCAGGCAGGAAGACCACAGTAAAAACAGAGGCTCTAAGTATGCAGGGGCCAACCTAGTGCAACGGGTCCCAATGGTAGGGAGGATCACATACATTTCTGATACTAGAAAGAGTCAGTCCTCCTCTTTATAGTTGAACATAGGCCAAAAATAGGCTCACAGCAGGATCTCTGACTGGGTGTGCTGATTATTTGGTTTGCCTCCAGAGATCTAGTCTATCATTTTTCACTCTGTCCTGTGCTCAGAGAGGATCACCTGTTTGTCTTCACCTGGAAGACAGGGCAAGAGAATGAGTAGATATAGTCAATGAGAGGCACCAGCAGGTGATGGAAAGACAAGTGGGGGGAGGTTAGTCAGTTGCCTTATCTCCAGCCAGGGACCACTTCCTTTTATGACTTTGGCTTCCAAGATAACAGCTCAGTCAGGCCCAGGAGCACAGGTTACTTCTCTGTCCTCTCAGCTCTGGGAGGGTTGGGGTGATCATGAAGCCCTGAGACACAGGGACATGCCAACTTCTTGTTAATTCCCTCAACCCTGCCCATGCATATGGGTAATCAGATGGATTCTATCTCCAGTTAGGATCCTGATAGTGGTATTTGTATGGGGGATTCCCCGCAAATGGTGTATGGACAGAAGGCGAGTTGACTATGAGAAGGTCAGCTTACAGGCCAGTGGACTTCCTGATACACAGAACACCATTGCATGAAGTAACTGGGACTCGAGCTTCCCTCTTCCAACTTGACCAGGATATAAGAGCTTTGGTACATGGTGACAGTATTCACGAATCAGATCCAATCAGACCTAATTAGTTCATTAAATATTATTTAGGAAAACAATGCTTATTTGGAGTTCCTTAGATTGTCATGGGTTTTAAGAGGGTTTTAGTGACATATGGGGGAAATTGACTGGGGTTTTTAGGTTGGCTGGGATTACATTTTCCCCGTCTAAAACTTTGGATAGCGGGAGTCCATATCCCACTTTCAAGGATAAATTCGAAGAGATGCATGTACATTTAAACACATTTGACATTTGCAGCAGCCATAATGGAACATATAACCATCTTCATTTTGATCTTAAGTATAGGTCAGAAGATTATTCCAGCCCAAGAAACCTCTTGGTCTGAGGGTACACTCATAGGACTATTGGAGAGCTGTGCTCTCTATGGGAGTGAAGATCATTTTGTTGCTTGCTATTTGGATGTTCAGCAATGAGAAGAGTCAGACTTGTCAAAGGCTGGCCAGCAGAAGCTTGGCACAGACTCTCTAGGATTTCATGCTGCTCCCTGAGGGGGAGGACATTGCTGAGTAGTGTCAGAGCTAGCTCCCCACAAAAAGGATACCAAGCTGGGAAATGAGAACTCAGTTCCCTTGGCATCTTTAGTCAGCCTCTGGTAAATAAAAACTTGGTGAAATGGTCATTGACTGCAGTCCTGCACCATGCTTTTCCTCTGGGGACTCAGTGGGCTTTATTGGCTTCTGTTTCATGCATAACACAGGTGAGGAAAGAGTCCAGGCCCAGCCTGGAATCCTAAGATGCATAGGTCCACATCAAAGGGACACAGGTAACAGCAAAGCCGGCAGATTGAGACATTGACAGAGGAGGGTTTAGAGACCATAAACTTGTTCTTTGGAAACTAGAACTTAGAACTGGCTTCAGCGCTGAACATGCCTAGAGGTATGAGTTCCTATGAATGAAGAATAAGAATCTAACAAGTATGGTGGCACATCTGTCCTTACAGGGATCCTCATAGCCAAGGATTCTGGATTTGAACAAGTCAGTCTCCAGCTATGGTTCAGAGTCTGAGGACTGTGCCTGTCATCCCTTAGAACTTCTCTCTGGGCCACTGGCTTGAAGGGCACATCTCAGGGAAGAAGTTCAGTGTGATTCCCTTCTTTGTGGAAAGACCTCAGTAGCCAAGTGTTTGCCTGCGTTATTTGTCTGAACAAGATCTTCTCTAGGACAACTAGGTCCACAGGACAGCACCAAGAGTTACTCTGCATGCTTATAGTACCAGCTTCAGAACAGAAACAGAGGCAATATTCACATGAAAGCTCAAATGTGGATCTCTCCTACCATAGTCACATCTTCACAAGCTGACAGTCCTCTCAATTCTGAGATTTGTTATTCAGCCTTTTCCCAATAGGATCTACAAAGTACCTCTTGACCATTTACCATGCATGGAACCAACATGCCAAATTCCTCAAAAACCGATTCCAGCCTGGGATCACGCTCATTGACTAGCTCTACCAATTCTTACAATTCATTCAGGCTCTGCTACAAGCATACAGCTTTGCTAGAAGTGTATTTCTGCTAGGAAATTTGACGCTACTGAGAGGTTGTGTGGCAGAGCCATGCTGCCCATTCTTCCAGCATGACTTGAGAACTAAGATGAACACTATCCCAAGTAGGTGCCTCCTTGACAACTTACACTACAAAGTGAATCATAATCCTGATCCTGGAGACTTCTATAATGGGCTCCTGTGAGATTTCTATTTGTAGAACCCAGAATTCACAACGGAACATCATCAAAACATCCAAAAGACAAGTTTCAATGAACAGATTCTCAGCAAAAGGACTCCAAGGATGCAGAGAAAGGGAAATGGCCCAATCTGGGAAGGCAGGTGCATAGAAGAGTTACTATAGCAGGACACTCACTTGAACTTGGGTTGTGTGCGGGTTCCCACCACTCCCTGTTGAGAATGACTCATTGTGCCCAAGTCACTTGTGCAAACAATATGAACACCTTTTCTTGGCATTTGGAATTTGAATAGGTACTAAAGCAGAGGATGCCTATTGTGGCTAGACCTCAATTAAAACCTTAGGTGCTGAGTTTCTAACAGGCTTCCCTGGCAGAAGATGACACATCATGAGTTGTACTCATAGCTGGGGAATTAAGCCTGTGCTGGGTGACCACACTGTGAGAGGGCAATCAAGCTTGTATTTTCTTCCAGACCTTGCCCCAGTGCCTTTTCTCTTAGCTGATTGTGCTTCGGATCTTTCATTGTGTAAGTAATAGCCATCAGTGCAGCCATGGCTGTACTGTGAGTCCTACTTGTGAATCATTGACACTGGGTAGAGTTTGGAGATCCCAACACAGTGGGTTCCTAATTTTGGCCTGGAAACAGCACAATCTCAATTTCTAAAGAACTACGTACGTTTTGGTAAGTATATATAATGTGTAACCAGGAAGGATGAAAGACCCTGGTATCTATTCCTAAAGATTTGCTATCCCTGTTTAAGGATAAACAGTTCTTCATATTCCTTGGTAGGTGATGCCTCTCCCCATTCTTGACAGCCTGGATTATTTTCGAGGCAGAGTTTTGCTCTTGTTGCCCAGGCTGGAGTGCAATGGGGCAATCTCGGCTCACCGCAACCTCTGCCTCCCAGGTTTGAGCAATTCTCCTGCCACAGCCTCCCGAGTAGCTGGGATTAGAGGCATGCACCACCACACCCACCTAATTTTTTGTATTTTTAGTAGAGATGGGTTTCTCCATGTTGGTCAGGCTGGTCTCAAACTCCTGACCTCAAGTGATCCGCCTCCCTTGGCCTTCCAAAGTGCTGAGATTAAAGGTGTGAGCCACCGTGCCTGGCTGCCTGCATTTTTTTAAACCAGTGTGGCAAATGTATCCAATGTTTTATATAAGAACATGCATTTCCTTGTGTTTGCTGTCCATTTGTGTTGTCTTGAGAATTTCTCATATTTGTACATTTTTCTTTTTCCCTTAATGTTACTAATAGGCCAAGTGTTCAGTTTGCTCTTTTGTGTTTAAAAGGCAAGGTGCTTAACCAAAGCCTAGCTTATTCAATTTAATATAGCATTTTTGTTACACTACCTAGTTCTGTTAGCTGCTCTAACCTCAGCTCTGACACACTGGAAAAAGTTCTGCAGCTACAGCTTGTAAGCAGTAGTGAAAGGGAATTGAGTATATCAACTCCAAATTGGAGAGTTAGAATTCTAAGTCATTGTTACTAAGAGTTGTACATTTAGATAGATATCTAGTCTAATTCTTACTGTCATTATGGAGTGGCCTCATGCCTGGTAACACTCCTTGCTCCAAGACGTTTTGATATTGACATAACCACTCCAGCTTTCTTCTGACCTATGTTAGCACGGTATATCTTCCCATCATTGACCTTTTGTGTCTTTGGACGAAGACCCAACCATTGGCTGCCTCCAAGAAACTTATTTTTATGAACTTTGAAAATCCATGCACTTTAGTAGTGCTATTTGGGTCATATTTATCTCATGTTTGGATTTAAGTATACCATCTATTTTTGTGTAATTTGTTTTTGTTTTTTCTGCCTGCTTTTATTCTTCTATCTCCTTTGTCTACTTTTTAGCTATAACTGTTTTGGTTGCTTTAGGGCTTACAGTATATGCTTAAACTCCCAGTCCACCTTGAATATGCCACTTCACATACAAGAAGCTATACTTCTCTCTTCTCCCAGACTTTGTGCTATAGTCAATTTACTTCTACATGTTATAAACCCTGTGATATGTTGTTTCTTTAAACTGAGTTATCTTTAAAGTAAGTTAAGTCTTGACCTACATATTTACTATTTCTGGGGATTTACTTGGCATTTTCCCCCTCCTACCTGAATTTCTTTAGCATTTCTTATACCATCATAGAAGTCTGCCAATGATAAAAGAGGGAAAAACAGAAGCTGAAAGAATTCTTTTGCTTTTGTGTAAGATTTACTAGGAATAAGTATGTTGTCAGATTTTCTCAGTACCTTATAGTATACCTTGGTTAAGGGAATTTTAAAAGGGTAATGTATAGAAGAATGAGAAACATTTCTTTAGAAGCAATTCAAGCCAGAAGACAGTGGACAACATTTTAAGTAAGATTGCTTAAAAACAAGCAACAATTCATGTTTCTTGAAGTTCACTGAGCTCCTGGGATCTATGGGTCTATGGTTTATGAAATTTGGAACATTTTGGCCATGTTTTTGTCCCTCCCCCACCCTTTGGGGACTCCAATTACAGCCACGTGCCACAGTGTGTAAGATGGTGTTCCCATAAGATTAGTGGAGCTGAAAATTCCTGTTGCCTAGTGATGCCATAGCTGTCATAATGTTGTAGTGCAATGCATTACTCCTGTTTGCAACAATGCTGATGAAAAGAAACCTAATATACTGCCAGTCATATGAAAGTATAGCATACAGTTATGTACAATACATGATACTTCAGTGACTGCTTACTGGTTTATCTACTATTTCTTTCTTTCTACATATCAAGTTAACTAAGACAGTCACAGGCAGGTCCTTTGGGAGGCATTCCAGAAGGATGCATTGTAATCATAGGAGATGACAACCCCATCCATGTTACTGCCTCTGAAGATCTAGTGGGACCAGGTGTAGAGGTAAGGAACAGTGCTATTGGTGATCCCGACCCTATGTAGGCCAAGGCTACTTTGTGTGCTTACATCTTAGCTTAAAGGTCTAAAGAGTAAATAGAAACAAGCTTATAGAATAAGGATAAAGACATTCTATATGTTTCTACAGTGTTTTGAGCTAAGTATTACCAAAATTTCAGTTATAGTTAAAGAGTTTAAGTTAAAGATAATTTGGTACTAAAGTTTTATGAAGCTAGTGTAGCTTAAGTATATGATGTTTATGAAGTCTACAGTAGTGTACACTATCATCCTAGGTCTTTACATTCACTGACTCACAGCAGCTTCCAGTCCTGCAGGCACCATTCATGGTAAGTGCCCTGTACAAGTATACTTTATTCTTTACACCCTATTTTTACTATACTTTAAGATGAAAATACTGTTGTGTTACAGTTGCCTATGGTATTCAGTAATATGCCACACAGGTTTGTAGCCTAGGAGCAGGGCATATCATAGAGCCTGGGTATGAGTAAGCTATACCTTCTAGCTTTGCTTAAGCCACTAGTCTTGTCTTTCAAATCTTTCATGCTTCCATTTAACATGTTTAGTTTTCTTTCTCAAACATATGGGATGTAGGTATCTGTTTGAGTGTCCCTGTTCTAGTTATAATTTCTAGACCTGTTTTTTATTGATGCGTTGTACTTTTATAAAATTTAGAGATGAGGTTTCATTCTGTCATCCAGGCTGGGGTGCCAGTGGTACAATCATAGCTCTCTGTGGCCCTAAATTCTTGGGCTCAAGCAACCCTCCTGCCTTGGACCGAGTAGCTGGGCTATAGGCACATACCACCAGGCCCAGCTAAGTTCTAAAAGTTTTGGAGAAATGAGGTCTCAATATGTTGGCTCGGGCTGGTCTCAAACTCCCAGCCTCAAGCAATTCATCTGCCTCATCCTCCCAAAGTGTTGGGATTATAGGCATGAGCCAACACACCCAGTCAGGAGTTGTATTTTCTTGATTCTCCATATGCCTGGACATTTGATTGGATACCCGAAATTGTGACTTTGGATATTTTTGTATTTCTGGAATTATTCTTATACCTTATTCTAAGATAGTTACTTGGTCAGCTAGATCCTTTTGAGCCTTGCTTTTAGGTTTTATCAGGATTAGGATAGCCTCTAGTCCAGGACTTATTCCATTACTGAGGCAACACCTTTGAGTACTTTGTCCTGTGTCCCATGAGTTAGGTTTCTATTCTGGATGCTAAGAATAAAATTTCAAGTGCTATGTGAGTTCCAAGGATCATTTCCTTTAAAGTCCCTTTGGGTAGCTCTTCCCTGGCCTAAGGTAGTTTCTTCACAGGCATCTGGAGCTCAGCATTCAGCTGAAGATTCAAGGAGGACCCTCCGTGGCTGTCTGGGGTGTTCTGTGTGTGGCTGTCTCCTCCAGCATTCTGCCCTGCTAATTCTAGCTACCTGGGCCAGCCAGAATTCAACTCAGGGAGATTGCTGGGCTGTGTTGCCTGTGCCTGGGCTGCATTCTAGATACTCTCCAGCCAGTAAACTGGGCAAGTTACAGGGTCACCTTGTTTATTTCCCCTCTTAGGCATCAGTCTTGTGCTCTTGATAGAACAGTTTGACTCTTCATGTTTTATCTGTTTTTAGTTGTTTCAGGCAGGAAGATAAATCTAACCCTGTAATTCCATTTTGGCCAGGAGAAGCCTATACTTTTCTCAAGTGTTTTGAAAAATCCCTCTTGGGGGTAGCTGTTGGTCATTAAGACTTTCTAGTCTGACCAGTGGTCACTATCACTGCAGTATTACTGTTATGTACTTGCTTAAAGAATGGTAGGATAAAGATGGGCAGGTTTTTGGTAGGTATTTATTAAACGGCTCTTAGACTCTCAGGTATAAAGGATAAACTTAACTCCTTGATTAGATCTCAGCTGTTGGATACATTTTAGGTCTATAGGCTCACAGTCTGATCAATCTGATGGTCTTTGTTCTTTTCATGCAAGCAGACTCCCAGGCAGTGATAGGCCAACGAATCTGAGACCTGTACAACCTAGCAGACTCTTGTTACCAGTGTCCCTCTAAATTGTTATATACCTGTCTCTCCAGGTTTTTGGAGAATGAACCCAGACCAATAAGGTCCTAGTGATGCCCACCTCAGAACCCAAGACTCCCAAATCCCCTGGCTTAGAACGGTTTATGCCTGAGAAATTCTTATCTGTGGTTCAAAACTGCACACAAAAGTGAAAGCAAGTGATTTGAAAGCAGTGGTTAGCAGGACAGTTGTCATTTTCTCCTTATGAAGTGTTTTTCCTTTAGGTTTATAATTCTGAAATAAAGTCAATGGCATAGAATACTCAAACAGGGTCTAAGATCATATTTTAGTAACTAACATTGTTCCGGGTGAAGTTCCTGGTTACAAGAGGTTAATCTGATCTTTAGATCAGATACACCAAGGAAAAACCTTGGCCCCTTCTTGCAGCTGGTGAAAGTAAGACTCACTAATAAAGCCCTGCTTTGCAATCTATTTTTGGCATAAGAATAAGCCCAGCTGGGCCTTGAAGTATGAGAAAAGCACTCCCTTGAAGTGCAAAAGCAGAAACAAAACATATAAACTGTCTTCTTGGAGTCATTCTAACTTTAGAAAATTAGAATGACCAAGCTCACAACCTGTCATCTGAACTCAGAGGGTCATTTTTCAGATGGTCATAGTATTTCTGCATGTATTCGTTTGAAAATGTAAAGATGGTTCCAGCTTTAAATATCCTTAGGTTTTGCTTTTTGGTGGTCATGTTCAATTCAGTAGGTTACAATATGGCCTTCAGAGATACCAGTACCTTGATTAACAAGGGAATGAGGAGCCAGCAGTCTTACTGTAAAGACTGATTGTTCATTCTTTTTATATCTACCTCAACTAATTGGAGTTTTAGAAAATTCTAGAGGCCATGGACTCAAGTGAAACAGGTTGTTGGGCAAGCTAGTCAGTACAGCCAGACCAGGATTAAAGTTCTGGAGCTCTGTATCCAACTAAATAGCAGGCTCACAGACACATTGAGAACAGTTGTCCAAAGCCCCCATCATAAAAAGACATAGCCAACATGAAGTTTGAGTGCATAGGAATTTGACCCTAGGTCCCATCCATTGAGTTCATCCCTAACACCTATCCCAGAGTAACTAGGTTTGACACCACTTGGCTCCTCATGAAGAATCATAAAACTTTTTGGAGGGATGCCACTTTAACCAAATTGGGAAATAAAGTAGAGGTCATTTGAAGGTGTTTTTAACCCATGTTCAGTCGTAGGGTCATCCTATATACTTGAGTAGTCGAGGTTTTGGTGTTGTTATTACAGATAAACATCTCAGGGCAGACCAGAACCATCAAATGGTCACCTCCCCCTGCCTATCTTTTACATTTGTCACAGTTCTTTGATTAGGTGAGGCGGCAGGCCAGGTCATTTTCAGATACTTCTTGACCCTGGAAAAGACAAAAACCAGATGCAGACTTCTCATGAGGTTGGCCCTCAACATCAGGAAATCAGGCTAGTCACATCATGGGCTCTCGGCATTAAGAGACTTAAGCACTAGTAACTATAGAAAATACGATTCAAGGAAGCGATCACTTTTTCTGCAATAGTACATTATGCTCTTCTCAGAGCAACTTGCTGTTTAATATAAAGCTATGTTTCTATTCTGTCAAGTTTCCAACTAGAGTCTATAGCTCTATTCCTTCTATTCCTGTGTGTTACCTAGGGGTCTAGGAACTATGGGTGTGAGTTGGGGTGGCTCATTATGTTCTCTTCCAGGAACCTACTAGCAGAATTTGTGCTCCCCATGCCCACAAGCTTAGGTTCTGCTAAGTAAGAGGTCCTGGTTCTAGAGTAAGGTAGAGATTTCTAATATATGCTAAGAGCATTTGATGTCAAATTCAAAGTGACCAAGCACGTATAGGCTGGGCAACCTAAGATGTTACATAATCCACAACTGAGTGCTGACCTGATGCAAGTTGAAAATTGTGCATCTGATCACATGTGTCAGGTCAGTCAAAACACAGACACACCATTTGTGTTCCAAAGAGGGGGAAAGACCCTCCCCCAGCCCCCTTTAGCTGTGATACATCTTTTCTGCACATGTAGATTTCCCCCATACAAGCATGCCCACAAAGGGTAATAAGATGGCATGTGTGCAGGCTGGGCACACCAATGGCAGATTTCCCACAATGCCCTACATGGGGACAAGAGCTATGCAAAGATTATTCTAAGTGTTTGGAGCAGCCCCCCTCCCCCAAAATCTGGCCATAAACTGGCCCCAAAACTGACTGGCCATAAAATCTCTACAGCACTGTGACATGTTCATGATGGCCATAACATCCACACTGGAAGGTTGTGGGTTTATGGGAATGAGGGTGAGGAACACCTGGCCCCCTCAGGGCAGAAAACTGCTTAAAAGGCATTCTTAAGCCACAAACAATAGCATGAGGGTCTGTGCCTTAAGGACATGCTCCTGCTGCAGTTAACTAGCCCAACCTATTCCTTTAATTCAGCCCATCTCCATTTCCCATAGGGGATACTTTTAGTTAGTTTAGTATCTATAGAAACAATGCTAATGACGGGTTTGCTGTTACTAAATACGTGGGTAAATCTCTGTTCAGGGATCTCAGCTCTGAAGGCTGTGAGACCCCCGATTTCCCACTTCACACCTCTATATTTCTGCTTGTGTCTTTAATTCCTCTAGCACCGTTGGGTTAGGGTCTCCCCAACTGAACTGGTCTCGGCAAGTGGCGTCCATCATGGGGGCTCAAATCCAGGTCTAAGAGTCACCGGAGTGACGGCTGGAGAACTTGGAACTAGCTGGAGGACACCCGAGTACTCTTAAAGCAATCCCTGTGGTAAGAGGGGGAGCTCAGAAGCATCAGGGTAACAATGGGACAAGTGTGGGGTATGGTTCTTTCCACCTTGGAACTTTTTCACACTGATGAGGAGGAAGGAGAGTATAGTGAAGTAACAGAAGAGGTTACAGAGCATGTTTATTTGCCAGCTAAAGCAGCAAAAGAGGGAGAAGTTCATCACTACCCTTCTATACCCCCTCATTTTGAATAAAAAGACCCTCCAGATCTTTCTTTCCTGGAGGACAATGGGTGAAAAATAGTTGCCAGTGACTGTTAGAGCAGCACCTCGAGCAACCGCTCTTAGTTCTATTCAGGCAGAAATTCAGCAAGCTAGAAGAGAGGGTGATACAGAGGCTTGAAAGTTCCCTGTTAGAATATACCCACCATACCAACAGGGAAATATTAAAAGGAAAAGGCTCAAATGTAGCTGTAAATTACTCAAAGAATTTAAACAAGCTATAAGTCAGTATGGACTAGGTTCTGCTTTTGTAATGGGACTGTTAAAGAATGTTGCTGTTTCCAGCCAGATGATTCCTACTGACTGGGATGCTCTTACTCCAGCTTGTCTGACTCCTGTTCAGTTCTTACAACTTAAAACTTGGTGGCCAGATGAAGCTTCCATTCAGGCTGCTTGCAACGCCCAGGCTCAACCTCAAATTAACATAACTGCAGACCAACTTTTGGGGGTTGGCGGCTGGGCTGGTTTAGATGCACAACTGGTCATGCAGGACGATGCCATAGAACTGCTTAGAGGAGTGTGCATTAGAACTTGGGGAAAAAAAATCACTTCAGGTGGAGAACAATATCCTTCCTTTACTGCTATACAACAGGGACCAAGAGAATCATACATTGATTTTATAGCTCAGTTACAGGAGTCTCTTAAAAAGATCATTGCAGATTCAGCTGCACAGACTATAGTGTTGCAGTTATTAGCTTTTGACGATGCTAATCCCGATTGCCAGGCTGCTCTGCGACCTGTTAGAGGGAAAGCACATTTAGTTGATTATATCAAGGCCTGTGATGGTATCAGAGGTAATCTGCATAAAGCTACTCTGCTAAGCACAGGCATTGGCAGAACTGAGAGTGGATAAAGGAAATACACAATTTCCTGGAGCTTGTTTTAACTGTGGGAAGCATGGTCATACTAAAAAAGAATGTAGGAAAAAATCAGCGAGTCAGGCTGTCAGAAAAGAAAACTGCTGGTCCTAAAATATGTCCAAAATGTGAAAAAGGAAAACATGGGCTAATCAGTGTCACTCTAAGTTTGATAAAGAAGGGAACCTGATTTCGGGAAACACTATGAGGGTCCCGTCCCGGGCCCTGTTTTAACTGGGGCATTTCCAGCTCAGGCCATTCCCTCACCCCTGTACAATGTCTTCCCCTGCCACAGCCAGTAGTGCTGCAGATTTATGCTGCACGAAAACTGTGAGCCTTCTGCCTGGAGAACCCCCGCAAAAGGTCCCAACAGGAGTCTGTGGACCCTTGCCAGCAGGGACAATAGGATTACTTTTAGGAAAGTCTAGTTGAAGTTTAAAAGGGGTACAAATACATACAGGAGTCATTGATTCAGATTACAATGGAGAAATTCAAATTGTTGTGTCTACTTGTGTTCCTTGGAAAGCAGAGCCAGGAGAGTGCATAGCATAGCTCCTCGTTGTGCCGTATGTGGGAATGGGAAAATGTGAAATTAAAACAGGAGGATTTGGAAGCACAAAGAAGCAAGGCAAAGCAGCTTATTGGGTAAATCAAATTACTGATAAACATCCTACCTGTGAAATAACTATTCAGGGAAAGAAATTTAAAAGGTTTGGTAGATACAGGAGCGGACATTTCAATCATTTCTTTTACAGCACTGGCCATCCGCATGGCCAATTCAGCCTGCTCAATGTAACATAGCTGGAGTTAGTAAAGCCCCTGAAGTATATCAAAGTAGTTATATTTTGCATTGTGAAGGGCCCAATGGACAACCTGGGACTAGTCAACCAATTATAACTTCTGTACCTATAAATTTATGGGGAAGAGATTTATTACAACAATGGGGAGCACAAGTTCTAATTCTTGAACAGTTATATAGCCCTCAAAGTCAACATACAATGCATGAAAATGGGGTATGTCCCTGGTATGGGACTAGAAAAAAATTTGCAACGTTTGCAAGAACTGCTTCAAGCAGAAAAACAAAGTTCTTGCTAAAGATTAGGAAATAATTTTTAATGGTGGCCATTGTTAAGCCTCCAGAACCTATACCTTTAAAATGGTTAACAAATAAGCCAATTTGGATAGAACAATGGCAGCTAAGAGAAACTGGAGGCTTTAGAGAAATTAGTTACTGAACAATTAGAAAATGGGCACATAGCTCCAACATTTTCCCTGTGGAATTCGTTTTTGCAAGAAAAAAATCAGGTAAATGGAGAATGTTAACTGACTTAAGAGCCATCAATTCAGTTATACAACCTATGGGAGCATTACAGCCAGGATTGCCTTCTCCTGCTATAATTCCCCTCCTCCCCCAAAAAATGGCCTTTAATAGTCAGATTTAAAAGACTGTTTCTTTACTATCCCTGTAGCTGAGCAAGACTGTAAATGGTTTGCATTTACAATTCCTGTGGTAAACAACCTGCAGCCTGCTAAGCATTTTCATTGTTTTACAGATGGGTCTATAATGGTAAATCATCTTATTCTGGATCAAAAAGGTAAAGTTTTCCAGACGTCCTATACTTCAAAAAGCAGAGCTTGTAGCAGTAACTGAGGTATTGAATGCTTTTGATAGCCTATGTGATTTCTGATTCTTCATATGTGGTTCATTCCAGTTAATCGAAAATGCTCGATTACGATTTCATACAGATAGAAAACTGACGACATTATTTACCCAACTGCAAACAGCAGTTAGGAGTAAAATGCATCCTTTTCCCATCACTCACATTAGGGCTCATACACCCCCCTTCCAGGATCTTTAACTGAAGGGAATCAAATGGCTGATCACCTAGTTGCTAATGCAATATCTAATGCTAGACACTTTCACAATTTAACCCATGTTAATGCCTCTGGTCTCAAACGTAGATACAGCATTACCTGGAAAGAAGCTAAAACTTACCCAGCGATGCCCAGCTTGCCAAGTGGTACATTCATCTTTTACCAGCATTAATCCTTGAGGATTGGAACCTAACTCTCCTTGGCAAATGTCACATTTGCCAAGGAGACATCCTCGTTTGGGAGACTAGCTTGTGTACATGTGTGGACACCTTTTCTCACTTGGGGCTACGTGCCAAACAGGAGAGCCTTCTGCCTGTGTTAAATGTCATCTTTTGCAGTGTTTTGTGGTGATGGGCATTCCAGCTTCTATTAACACAGATAATGCCCCAGGCTATACTAGCCAAGCTCTAGCTACATTTCTCTCTATGTGGAATGTTTAACACATTACTGGTATCCCAATATAATTCTCAAGGAAAAGCCATAGTGGAAAGAATGAAACTTTCCCTAAAACAGCAGTTGCAACAGCAGAAAGGGGGGAAATAGAATATGGAACCCCATAGATGCAACTGAATCTAGCATTATTAACTTTAAATTTTTTGAGCCTGCCCAAAGGCAGATGTTACCAGCAGTTGAACAGCATCTACAGAAACCAGTTGCAAAGACAGAAGTAGAACAACTGATTTGGTAGAGAGATCCAACAACAAAAAGTTGGGAAATAGGTAAAATAACTTGGGGTAGAGGTTATGCTTGTGTTTCTCCAGGCCAAAATCAACAGCTGATTTGGATACCATCAAGACACCTGAAACCTTATCATGAGCCAGATGCCGAGGAAGAGATTTCTAGAGGATCCCAAGGACCCCCTGGTTGCAGCCATGTTGAGATGGATGCTGAAGAGGACCCCAACTGTCACGAGCAACACCCAAACACAACCACCCACCTGGGAACAGAACAAGAAGCTGTCACAGATGGTGGAAGAAAACCTGAGTAAAGCAGGACCACCAGTCACAATAAATAATTTAATGATAGCTATGATAGTAGTTATCACCACTGCCGTGAATATTTCTTCAATGAGAGCTGACACAGAACAATTATACGTATTGGATATATTTGTCAATCTTGGCTGGTAATGCCTGGATTTAATCACTCTATGACAGTTACACATGCTTTCTGATCTCAGTATTTACCATAATAAATCTGCTCCTATAATTGAGGCATACTACCCTCAAAAACCTATTTGTAGACAGGATCGGACCCAGTTAGAAAAAATGAACATACTCATTTAGGAAGATTGCATTGCAGAACAGGCAGAGGTGCTGCACAACAATTCCTATGGAATCATTATTGATTGGTCCCTTAAGGGGATGTTTAGCTTGAATTGCACATCTCAGTCTGCATGCCACGGCTACACTATGTTCAGCTGATCTGAACAAAATGGTCAGCTGGTAGAAGTGATAACCATGGCAGCATAGTGGCACCTCAACCTAATGATATGGCCCACTGTAGGAGCTAAACAACATAAGGATTTGTGGAAACTATTAGTAGCTCTTAAGATCAAAATTAGGGTAAGAATAACAAAGCATCTAGAAAGACTAAAAACTTGTCTTTGGATATTGCAAACTTAAAGAACAAATATTTAAAGCATCCCAGGCACACCTGACCTTAATGCCAGGAACTGGAGTGCTTAAAAGAGCTGCAGACAAATTAGCTAGTAACCCATTAAAATGGATGAAAACACTTGGAAGCTCTGATTTCAGTGACGATTGTGCTTTTAATCTGTGTTGTCTGTCTTTGTATAGTCTGCAGATGTGGATCCTGACTCCTGCAAGAAGTAACTCACTGTGACAAAGCTGCCCTTGCTTTTATCGATTTGCAAATCAAAAGGGGGACATGTTGGGAGCAGGACCCCCAAAATCTGGCCATAAACTGGCCCCAAAACAAAATATGTGCAGCATTGTGACATGTTCATGATGGCCATAACGCCCACGCTGGAAGGTTGTGGGTTTATGCCAATGAGGGTAAGGAATACCTGGCCCGCCCAGGGCAGAAAACTGCTTAAAGGCATTCTTAAGCCACAAACAAAATAGCATGAGGATCTGTGCCTTAAGGACATGCTCCTGCTGCAGTTAACTAGCACAACCTATTCCTTTAATTTGGCCCATCGCTTCATTTCCCATAAGGGATACTTTTAGTTAATTTAATATCTATAGAAACAATGCTAATGACCGACTTGCTGTTACTAAATACGTGGGTAAATCTCTGTTCAGGGATCTCAGCTCTGAAGGCTGTGAGACCCCTGATTTCCCACTTCACACCTCTATATTTCTTTTTTTTTTTTTTTTTTTTTTTTTTGAGACGGAGTCTCACGCTGTTGCCCAGGCTGGAGTGCAGTGGCGCGATCTGGGCTCACTGCAAGCTCCGCCTCCTGGGTTCACGCCATTCTCCTGCCTCAGCCTCCTGAGTAGCTAGGACTACAGGCGCCCGCCACCGCGCCCGGCTAATTTTTTTGTATTTTTAGTAGAGACGGGGTTTCACTGTGGTCTCGATCTCCTGACCTTGTGATCCGCCCGCCTCGGCCTCCCAAAGTGCTGGGATTACAGGCTTGAGCCACCGCGCCCGGCCACACCTCTATATTTCTATGTGTGTGTCTTTAATTCCTCTAGCACTGCTGGGTTAGGGTCTCCCTGACTGAGCTGGTCTTGGCACTGAGCTCTGGTAGAGAGAGATACCAGAAGGGTCAAGTCCTATAGACAGCCCTGTGGATAACAGTGATAAAAAGGCAGCATTTATGTTTATCTATAGCATAGAAGTCAAGCTGTTGGAGAAACTGAACAGCAGTTAGTGTGAAGCATCTTACAGAAGAGTATATATTGACCACCATATGGAATGACCACTATGTGACCTGACAAAAAAAAATAAGCTAGTGAAATTCATGCTGAAAGTAGTGGATAGTAGGAAAACATTAAATAAAGCTGTAAGTGAGGGTAATCGTGTTTGAGAGTAGATCTGTCCGCATGGCAGTGAACACATGTCACTCAATGCTGTGCTAATTATGAAACAAGCAGAGATCACCATGGATTGAAAATTAGGGGGAACTTAATATTCAACAGGCTGATCACAGCAGTTTAAAAGACATGACAATAAGTTTTCAAATATTGTGGCAATAAAGACATCTGATCACGAAGCAGTGAAGAAATTCCTTAGTCATTCTCCCAAGGTCACTTCTGGTGAAAGTCTATGATTCTGACAAAATACTGTTTTATCATTATTGCCCCAGAAAGACTACAGCTGATGGGACAGCCTATAGAAATTGAGGATGCCAAGGACAGTAACTATGCCGGGATGTGCTAATGAAGACATAGTGTAAACTTGTTATGACTGGCAAAAGCTTGTGTCCTCACTGAGTTTCCTACAAGTCCGTTATTGTGCTAACAAAAGGGAGTAATTTAGGGACATCTTCCCCTGTTTATCATTTTGTGTCAGTAACTCATACTCACTGCAGGGAAGCTAGACTGGATGACAACACTGAGATTGTTATTTCTTGACAATTGTTCTGTTTATCTTCCAGCTGAAGTGTTTATGCCATGTACTTTCACAACACAGTTGCATTAATTCAGCCACATGACTAGGATAAGCCTTAGACCAGTCAATGAACACTTTGAACAGCATGCTAGCTGCTGTTAACAGAAGTATGGGTGTAGGTTTTCAAAAGGAACCCAGCATAGCAAATGCTTATTATATGCTGTTGTCAGTGCTTGAAACAGTGATCAGTGTGTGCCTGAACATACAACCTCTGGGCTGCAATTATGTTCAGTGGTGAACAAGGTAATGACTTTGAAGAATTTTCGTGCAGGAAGTGATCCTTACATATGCAAAAGATATGTCTTCAGAGTCCATTAGTAAGCTGGAAGAAATGGATGCTGACTTTTAGAAAGTTGTTCATTGCTGGGGAAATAGCAGAAATGGCTCTGAATCAAGGTGATTGTGGAAACAGCAAAATAGTATAGAAGTGGTACCTACAGATGACACGGTTAAGTGTGTGATGGGCTTAAAAACTAGAGCAGAGTATGTTCTTAAATTGTATCAGTCTCATTTTATCAGTAAAAGTGATGGTTTAAATGAGGTGGATGACGCTGGAGGAAGCATTAAAAACCCATTCAGCAGAATGTCTCACTGCTAAAGGGCCCATTTCCTGGTCCTTCAACTGCTTGATGTTTTCTCATGTAAAGAAAATACAGTGTAACCTTTTAATCAAAAACAGCATCATAGGTAGACTGAAAGCCCACTTCTGTTTAATAGCTGATGCAGGTATTCTGGTGGTGCTACTGGGCGTAGTTACCCCATGCACTTTTCATTGCATTAGTTGTATGTCTTTTTACTATTAAATAAGCAAGTGATTGCTTATCAGTGGCATATAAACTCAAAGTCAAGAATAATGGTGATGCTAAACTATAGGTTGTCCATATGGGTGGCTGAGATAGTGACACCTTTACTTTGATGGTTTGGTATAAACTTTGTTTCAAGCACAAATATCATAAAGTAACCTTTAGGTGAAGGTATACATGAAATTGTTTAGACTTGTCCCACCCAAGATCTCTCATGTGAATGCAAATACTCAAATCCAAAATACCCTGAAGATACTTCTGTTCCCAAGCATTTTGAATAAGGGATGTTCATCCCGTAGCAGTGACCAGGTTTCTGCCAGTAGACTGGCAGGCAGGAGTTATACCTACAGGGGCAGCCAAATCTGGTTATGAGGCATGAGTTGTTATATCATGAGGGCATGGAAAAGGGTGTCTGGAGTTTGCAGGAGTCATTGGGGCCACCACTTGGTACTTTCACACCCTTTTCACACATGTTGACTCCTAATAAACTGATACACCACCCATCACAAATCTTGACTTGATTACAGACTTGGACAGGAGCAAGTGGTCCAAGGGCATGGAGAGGATCCAGGTGCTGAGCTCCCTCCTGAAGACAGGAAGCATTCCTGGACTCACTTTATGCAGTACCTGGAATTTGGGTTTGCTTTTCCCTGTAGGCTTTGGGGTTCCTGTGAAGGCTCGAACTATTCTGCACATAGAGACTCCACTGAGTAACTGAATTTCCAGCCAGGACTCTGCTCCTTCAAAGCCTCTCATTCTAGGAAAGGGAAACTTGGGCCCCCTTCCTGCCAGCTGGTGAGGCCTAGGCATTGCCACCAATCCTGCTCAACTGCCTGCTCTGGAAAAGGCTAAGCTGGGCCTTAGGTTTCAATGAGAGGGGTACTTAACCACAAGAATATACTATTGCCTTTTACTGTCTACACTGATTTTTTTTTTTTTTTCCAGACAGTCTCTCTGTTGCCCAGGCTGGAGTGCAGTGGCACAATCTCAGATCACTACAAACTGCCTCCTGGGTTCAAGCAATTCTCCTGCCTCAGCCTTGTGAGGAACTGAGATCACAGGCATGTGCCACCACGCCCAGATAATTTTTGTATTTTTAGTCGACATAGGGTTTTGCCATGTTGGCCAGGCTGGTATTGAACTCCCAATCTCAAGGTGACCCATTTGGCTCGACCTCCCAAAGTGGTGAGATTACAGGCATGACCCACTGCTTCCAGCCTACACTGGTATTTTTGAACATGTGTGTGTTTTGTAGAGATGGTGTCTTACTACACTGCCCAGGGTGGTCTCAAATTCCTGGTCTTAAGTGATCCTCTCACCTCAACCTCTTAAAGCACTGATCACCAGGCATGAGCCACAATATCCAGCCTATTTGTTTCTGAGAAAAACTACTAAGGCATACCTTTGGCAATTTCAAGGGATGGTTTTTTTTTTTTTTTTTTTTTTAGGTGAAGGAAATCATTTTAGTGTCTTGACCACAGTAGTCTCATTACTTTGGCACTCATGAAGGCATTAGTCAGAGTGTCAATCCAAATCTATTTTAGGCAACCAGAGCCTATCATGCCACGTGGCTTCAACATAAGTCCCCGAGACATTGACGTCTCCTGAGATTTTGTAGGATAGTACAAAACAAGAACCTCTATTTGAGGACTCAACTGTTAAGATTTCCTATTCATGGTTGAAAAGGCTACAGCATCTAGTTCTGAGTTATGAAAACTCATGGCTCTTTGCCTGAACACTGCTGATAAAGTCTCACATGCACAAGAGCAGTTAGGTCTTGTCCATGTCTTCTACATGGACACTCAGTAGAAGAGAAGGCCCCATTCAGGAAAGGCTGGTGTCATCTTGGGTCAAAAGATTCTTTCCAAACTTCTCATCTACAGGCCAACTCCGATTTATATTCTAGATAAGTTCTTAAGAGTTGATGAGCAAGAATACACTGACCAAGACTGATGTCTCTGAAATTCAAGACAGATGAACTGAATGAAGTTCAGCACTACATTCTCTATAAGACATCTTAGGGTTGGGGGGACGCACCCATTTAGCCCATGGCCGTTCCTCTCGCAGCTCTGCAATATGGCCCAACCCACAAGTGAGGCGGTAGAGGTCCCTGCTACTTGGAGTAGGAGGCAGGAAGTTGTATTTCTCGGGAAGCTGGTAGCCTTTTGCAGCTTGTCCCAATGATCCTAGTGGTGCCAAAATGAAAGTGAAAAGAGTATAAAGTGGAAAGTAGTTGAGTCTTGATACTTGCAGTATAAGAACACAAAAGGCTTCTGCATGCTAAAGACCATCTAAAGTTAGCCAGGCATAGGTGTGTGTATGCCTGCAGTCTCAGCTTCTCAAGAGGCTTAGGTGAGCATGACTTGAGCATCGGAGGTTGAGGCTCAGTAAGCATGCCATTGCATTCCAGCCTGGGCAAGACTCTGCCTAAAAAAGAAATACCACACAAAAGCACCACAGAGTGGGAAGCTATCTGAAGGCAAAAGGAAATACAACATGTTCCAGGAAAGCAGAGCTGATAGCAGCGGGTTCAGAAAGGCTAACCTGCAGTCTAGGGCACAGCCCAGCCCCCACTCCCTCGACCTGGCTCAGCCATTCATGGTAAGTGTGGTCAGAAAGACTCCAGTTAGAAAAGACAATGTCGAAACCAAGTCCACATCGTTTTTGCCCCTCAGAGAACCCGTTTGTTCAAAGTGATAGAAGAGTCCCAATTACTATCCACTCTGCTGACTGTAAAGAAGGAGAACAGTCTTGCTTAGCTCAAAAGCAGAGCAGTATGTGGAAAGAAGCTACAGAAAAAAGCTGAAGCACAGAGGCCTCAGCTAGGGTCAGTGGGAGCTGGCAGACAACCTCAGCCACCAAATCAAGATGCTCAGCCCCTTTGAGGCAGTAGCTGACTGCTTTAAGGAACAATACAAGATGTTCACCATGGCCCTGGACACCAGGCATGAGCTGCCTGTGAGATTGAGCCCCTTGGAGGAAGACGGGCAGTTGTTCTTAGGTATCTTCCCAAAGCAAGTTCAGCTGCCCTTGAGTTTGGTTGTTTCTAAGAGCTCTCACAGGTCATCTAAATTTTGCTCAAGACTGTTGCAATAGGACCTCACTCCCCGAAATCCACAGGTAAGACTTCCTCTGCAGAGTTCTCCACTGAATTAATCTGAAGCAGAATGCAACACAGTCCTCCCAGATCCCAAAGGATGTTGCTGGATTGGCAGCTTAAGTGATTTTTGAAGTTTTCCAATAAAGGTTTATATATACAGTTACCAAACAGGAGTGACTACACAATTGAGTAGGCAAGGTCAGGATGTTTGTCAGAAGATGACTGGGGCAAGGTTTGGTGGATCTAAGAATGATACCAAGAACTGCAGCAGGCTTACGGAGACACAGGACATTTAAAAGCAGTTTGGGTGCCAAAATATCACCACAGTTCCAGTTGTTGTGATAGCTTTTGGTTGTTTTGCCACATTTGTATGCTTCTTTTGTCTGTTTTGTATTGAAGTGACTGTTGGAACTAAAGGTAAAAGGATAAGCGATAATGGAAAGCTTTGAATGAGACTCAGGTTTTTGATTCAACCACCAATTTCTTTTCAACTCCTAACATATAGGCTCAATCTTGGCAAGTTACTAAGAGTCTCACCCATGAGTCTTGCCTATCAAACTGGGCTCCATGAGTGTTAAGTTCTCATCAGTAATTTGAACTCAAGGTTGGGTCTACCATTGCTTAGAGTGACTATGAGGACTTTCCTCCCTAGATCACTGTTATTGAAGCAGGATACTTCCCTGACCCCTTCGTGGGACTCACAACAGGGGTGCCTTGTTTACTCAGTCTGCCACAACTCCTCGAAGGAAGGAGCATGCAAGTGAACAAGGTGGCGACTGAAGTGCATGAGCACTGGAATTGACTGGCAGCCTTGGTGTGGGCAGGATCACACTCCAGTCACTCAGACTCACTGCATTCCACCCCTCATGGGAGGAGGAGTGCAGGTGAGAGGGTGCAGGAGCCAGAGCGAGCACTTTTGAGCACTGACTGGCAGGAGAGAACTTGGCTCAGGCCCCGCAGCAGCATCCAGGCAGGGTGCCTGTGACTTCTGAAGCCCCAGAGGGTGTGTTACAGTGCTCTTTTAGCTCTGCTGTCTGTGGAAGGTCAAGTTTTAACAGCTCAATGGGCCCTCCACTCTTTCACATAAGGCAGCTGCCCTCTGCCAGAGAGGGCAAAGGGCCAGCTGACAGCTTTCTGTATCTACACTGGTGGCTCTGAGCTCATCCGACATCCAGGAAAAATGAGGTTACATGAGTGAATTGATGGATGGTAAATGCAGGGGATTTTATTGCCAATGAAACTGGCTCACACCCCTAAGGGGAGCTGAAAAAGGGATGGGGTGGGTTGGTAATCTTCCCCTGGAATCTGGCTGTCTCTGGCTGGGTTCTTCTCCGAAGCTATGCCATCAAGCTATCCCCCTTAAACCAAGCCACTTCTGATGTCTGGCCATAGTCCCTGATGTCCAGCTACTTCTCTCTACCAGCTGAGTCTGGGATATTTATAGGCAAAGGATGGGGGCAGGGCAGGTCATGGGTAGTTTAGGAAAAGGCAACATTCAAGCTGGAAAGCAGGGACAAAAGTTCCCCCTTTGGGCCATAGTTTCAGGTCTTTCAGCTTACAGGTGGGGTTTTGTTGCAGACCTACCCCTTTTCTGCCTAGAATTTCTCTGCCCCCATCCCTATCATTAGAAGGGTCTCTCCAAGAGTTTGTTTTGGAGATACCACAGACAAAATCCCAGAAACACGAGAATCGTTTTCTGCAGCTGCTGAAATAAGTAGGTGGAAGCCTACAGCCACTGGAACATAATTTCAGTACAAAAACTTCTTGTTGGTTTCTAGATTCCTATTAGCCAGGGAAATCTCAGTCAAAAGGAGAGAACAGGCCTTGGAAGTTGAACTCAGGTGCAAATCCTGGTTCTTTCACATGTATCATGTGACACCAGATTCTAAGCCCTAAGCTTAAGTTTCTAGAAGTGGGATTTTCATACCAGCCAGTTTATAGCTTAAGAGCATGGGAAGCATCTAGAATAGATCTATAGTAAGCATTTATTTTTTGAGTAACAGAACGTTCTTCCGTGATTCTATTGGATTATTTGCAGTGAGAATATGGATAGGTCTTGATTTGGATCCAGTGATGGCATTAGCAGTTCTTTCTAGTCTTTCAGAATAGCTTTAATATTGGAAGACCAGGCAGATACTCAGTCTAAGTTGACATCTACTGAAAATTTGATCTTTTTCCCCTTATTGGGAAGCAGCAGTCCCAGCATGGAGCCCAGATTAATTTGGGCTAAGATGTGGCCTTGTCAAGTCCCTACCCCAGTTGGGAACAACACATAGGTGCCAGTTGGCTTTGCCCATTAATATCCTTCTGTGAATTTCCTGGCTTCAAGTGCCAGAAAGTTATTTATTAGGTAAATGGAGGATGCCCTGAAAATTTACCTGCTATCTCAAGAAAGTCTGTATTCAAGAGTCCAGCTCTGACAAAACCCTCTTCTGAAACCAGCCTGAGAATCCTAATCTCTTGCTGGGTCTCAGCTACTGGTGACTAATAAGGGCAAAAACCTCTAGCATATGGTTTTTATATAAGCCTGAGTGTTCTTAGAGCCGAGTTGTTAAACATGAGTTCCTTTGTCAGATGGATAGATTGCAAAAATTTTCTCCCATTCTGTAGGTTACCTGTTCACTCTGATGATAGTTTCTTTAGCTGTGCAGAAGCTGCTTAATTAGATCCCATTTGTCAATTTTGGCTTTCATTGCCATTGCTTTTGGCATTTTAGTCATGAAGTCTTTGCCCATGCCTATGTTCTGAATGGTATTGCCTAGGTTTTCTTCTAGGGTTTTTATGGTTTTTAGGTCTTATATTTAAGTCTTTAATCTGACAAAGGGCTAATATCCAGAATCTACAAGGAACTCAAATTTACAAGAAAAATCCCATCAAAAAGAGCATGAAGGATATGAACAGATACTTCTCCAAAGATGACATTTATGTGGCCAAACATGAAAAAAAGCTCATCACTGGTCATTAGAGAAATGCAAATCAAAACCAACCACAATGATATTCCATCTCATACCAGTTAGAATGGCAGTCATTAAAAAGTCAGGAAACAGATGCTGGAGAGCATGTGGAGAAATAAGAAATGTTTTTACAATGTTGGTGGAGTGTAAATTAGTTCAACCATTGTGGAAGACAGTGTGGTGACTCAAGGATCTAGAACCAGAAATACCATTTGACCCAGCAATCCCATTACTTGGTATATACCCAAAGGATTATAAATATTCTATAAAAACACATGCACGTGTATGTTTATTGCAGCACTGTTCACAATAGCAAAGAACCAACCCAAATGCCCAATGATAGACGGGATAAAGAAAATGTGGCACATGTACAATGCAGAATACTATGTAGCCATAAAAAATGATGAGTTTATGTCCTTCGCAGGGACATGGATGAATCCGGAAACCATCATTCTCAGCAAACTAACACAGAAACAGGAAGCCAAACACCACATGTTCTCATAAGTGGGAATTGAACAATGAGAACACATGGACACAGGGAGGGGAACATCACACTGGGGCCTGTGGGGGAGGGCGGGGGGCTGGGGGAGGGATAGCATTAGGAGAAATACCTAATGTAGATGGGTTGTTGGGTGCAGCAAACCACCATGGCACATGTATACCTATGTAACAAACCTGCACTTTCTGCATGTATCCCAGAACTTAAAGTATAATAAAACAACCAACGTGAGTTTCTACAAGTCAGACTTCCAACACCAAACAAGTTCCTGGTTTCCAGTGGCTTCCAAAGGGTTCTCAGACAACATCCTGACTTGCTCAAAGCTCCATATGATCAGACTCCCTGACCACATGGCCAATAACTCTCCTTATAAGTACTGTCTTCCACCATTTGGAAACAGACTATTTTTTTTTTCCCCCAGGTAAGGCTGTCCTTCTTTGCTTTTATGATAATCTAGACAAAAACAAAGCAAAATTCTAAGGACAATGACATAATAAGTTAAATTGTTCCAGAATGGAGCCAACACCAACTTTAACAGTTATTGGCAACTGTCTCAAGAGGTCACACCGAAGACCTCTGAGAAGTTTCCAGAATTGAAGTTCCCAGGTTTTATAATCTGTCCCCAATGAAAATGACAAGTGCCTAGGCAGATAAAGGGCATGTGTTTCCCACTGGCAATGTTGGAGACAATCTTCTCACAGGCACCTTCCTCACCTACCCCTATTGTCTATAGACTTTCCAAGAAGTTTACAGGCTCAAGAAGAGACTGACCACTGCTTTGGGTTTAAGTCACTCTTAGATTACGGTAGAATTGACAGTCAACAACTGCTCCCTCAGCCCAGTTCAGGGATTTTTCCCTGAGGTCCAATTGGGGTATCAGATGCCCAGTGGCCAATACTGAAGCAACAGATGCAAAGAGTCACACATTTTGAATGAACTAGTATTTGATTCTGTGGTTAACTGACCCAAAATCAAGATAATCTAGTTTCTAGACCTAAGTCCAAGCAAAACCACCTGTGGTCAAAGTGAACCAGAGTAGAAGGTAGGGAAATAAGTGTGCAAGTTTAAGACTTCAGATGGATTGACCCTCCCAAAGGAGACACTGGATCCTAAGTCAAGATCCAGTTTTGGAAGGGAGAAGTGATATATATTTTGGAGAGCTATATTTTGGAAGGGAGAAGTGATAATGTCATATGCTTCATTTAGTCTACCCCTCTAGGGAAAAAAACATAGGGAAGCGCTTCTGACCATACTGGGTAGTGGATGTGAGGCACTGCAGAATTACAAAGCATTCTTACTCATCCTTCAGCTTGATTCTTTCAACAGGAATGGTTCTTCAGGATAAATCATGAAGTTTGAGTAGCAAAGACCTAGTTCCAGACCTGAGCTACAGAGACCATGACATAAGAGGGTTTAGCTGGGAATGAACAATTGCTGTGTGTTCATAACTTCCAGATTTGTAATAACCAGAGCTAGTATGGCTTGGTGTTTTGCCTTATCACTTTAGGTGACATTTGAGGCTGGAATTGGAAGCGAAAACACTGCAGGATGGAGTCCTCTGCTCAGGATTACTCAGCTTAAATGAATGCTGGGAAAATCCTGGACCATTCCAGGAGGCTGCAGAAGGAATACCTGACCATATTTCTGGAATCTGTCACCTTGCCATGATTACCACAAGCTTATTTTGGAGCTGGCATCTTCTCCAGGTCCTAAGACTTCTGTCAGAATCTGAAAGCCAGATTTCTTTCCATCAGCCAACAATATTAGATGTTATACTTGGAACTGAAGATTAAAAAGATTGGAAAGACTTGATGTAGGTTTCCTTCACCATAGCTAAGAACTACCATTTCACGTATTTCTGGTTTTCTGCTATTGACAATGTGCATTTCGGACAGAATTATAGAACTTTCTATTATATTTAATATTCAGGTCATTTCCAAAAGTTATTATCTTATATAAAGGAACCAGGACAGCTTCAAAAATGGTAGTCTAAGGTGAATAAAATTATGAGAAAAGTGCTTGAAGAGAAACATTGAGAGCACAGCCAAGCTTGAAAGTGCTCCTCCTAACCAAATTTGGTATAACTTATGACAAGATAACCTGATGCATTGCTTCTAGAAAGGCCCTCTGGTAGGAGTACTATATAGGTGTTGGATAAACTCAACCAAAACAAGGAGACAATTTCAGTGTGTCAAGTTGATATGACTTTGGATTCTTCAAAAACTTAAGTCTTAGAAAAAACCATGTGGGGGTAGTATTCTGTCAGTCTCCTTTAAGATCCTGCTTTCCAATCCATGCATGTAGCCTCAAGCCTTAGAAGGGAACAAGGTGGAGACCCCCAGCTGCAAGCAGATGCCACACTTGCCCTAACACCTCCTCTAAACCTCACACAACCTGGAGGGTACCTTTCCCCGTGAGTCTATAGTGTCTCCTAATGAGCATGACACTCCTCAATATGGGGCTCCAAAGAACAGCTGTCTCAGAGCTGGTGATCAAGTAGTATCAAGACCAGACCTTTCCTGCCAATCAGTGAAGAGTAGGTACTGCCCTAGTCTTTACCTGTCTGCTCTAGACACAGGAATATGCCCAAATGAATCTTGCTTTTGAGAAAGGCACTTAGATGAGACATGGTAGAATGCAGCTTCATTAGATAGCAGCCCTTCAAGAGGTGAAGATGGGAGGGAAATAGAGTACTGAGGAACATACCAGGCTGCTTCTCCTCACTTTTGCCATCTAGAACACCTTCCACCATGGCCACCTCAAGTTTCCACTTGAACAGACGGGTCAAACAAGTAACGTGTTCCTAATTCAGGGTGGGTGCTGTAGTTTGTATCCCATTTAAGATTTGGGTATTGAAACTTAAGGACAGTGTGTGATAGTATTAAGAGGTAAAGCCTTTAAGAGGCAATTTGGTCATGGGGCCTCAGGGCCTCATGAGTGGGGCTTCATACAAGATTTGGCTCTTTTGCTTTGTCCACTGAGTGACAACACAGCAACAGGGCAGCATCTTGGAATCAGAGCAGCTCTCATACAGTTGGATCTGGTTCCTTGGCATTAGATTTCCTAGTCTCCAGAACTGTATGAGAAGTTGTCTTAAGTCACCCAGTCTGAAACATCCTGGTATAGCAGCCAAAATGGACTAAGACAGTGGGAGAGTTCAAGCCATGTATGTTTGGATTGATGGTATCAGAAGAGGATCATGCTGTAAGGTCCACTCCCAGGACAGTGGGCCCAAGCGTGTAGAGTGAGTGGAGTTTATGGCTCTAGTGCTTTTCAATCTGAAGCCTGTAACAGTGACATCTCATCCCTGCTGCCATTTTGGGACTCTTCCTACAAGGACCCCTACAAGGAGCCAGCTGGTGTTCTGTGAAGTCTAAGCATACCCCAAAATCTATAAAAGGTCAGTTTAAGGCACACCTGTAAATAGGTAGAGACATGGTGAACAACCAGCATCCCTGATTTGGAATGGAACAGGAATATGTTTCTCATAGCAGATGGGCATCCCTTCAGTTTGCTTTCCAATGACTTCCCTGGGTCCCAAGGTTCATATTGCTGCAGTTTAAAAGTAGACGTACTGCAACAGGAATATCAAGGAGGCTCACTACAAAGTCTATATATGGGCATCAGGATGGTGAGGATGCATGCCAAGGTCAGGAAAGCCCAGTGGGAATTTGATAGAGAAATGTGGAACAATTGACATAGTGAGATCCTCTCAGGGTAGTCCATTTCATCCTGCATTGTGTGAATACTTTGGAGCAATAGATTAGGATCAAAGGTGGTTATTCTTGGTAACTAGAATGGTGCAGAAGGTTATCCCAAGTTCAGCACCAAGGCCATGCAAGAGAAGGCTGAAATACATTGAGGCAGCCATTGAAAGACTAAGCCACTGATATCAGTGCCCTATTCAGGTTTATGATCCCAAGATGGTCCCGGACAATACCAAATGCCTAGCTAGATTCACAAAACCGACAGCCATTAACTTCCCTGCTGGCATGGTCACCCATGGGGCCAGCTTCCCCATTCCCTGGGCTGTTGACCAGGAGAAGGTTAACTGAAGACCATCTGTGGTCACATCTGTGAGCTCTTCAGTGACACAAGTCTTCATTTACACATGTCAATGAAGCTAGCATTGAGCCCTTCCATAATGAAGCTAAGTGGACCACCTTTCAAAGTCTTCCCACTTCATCCTACTCTCGACTCTTCCAATTGTCCTAGTAGCTGTTAGGTAAAAGGTAGAATGTCAAAGTCTGTTTTTCATACCCAGTTATTAACTCCTGCTTTAGCTGGCCAGGATGGAGGGAACATGTTTTTATCTCACGTTCACCTTTTTCCTCTAATCACTGAAGCTTTCTAGTGATTTTTAGTGATGGGGGTGAAAAAAGTGACCCCTGCTTCCATGGAATCAGGTATGTTTGCCCAGATGTAGCTATCCAGACAGGTATATCTGGAGGATTTTTGAGGTTGATGAAAGGGGAGGGTCTGATGATTAGGTTAGGATTTATCTTGGAAGTTCTATTTCTTAAGAGGTCATACTTTCCATTCAGTAGAAATTCATTCAGGTTAAGGAAAAAGAACTAGAGATTGAAGAAAATGCCCTTGATCTCTTACTGTGTTTCCCATGCTCGAGTCTAAATGCCTCTGTTGGGGAAAACACTTCTAATTCAATACTTATCCCAAAAGACTTCTGTAACCAAGTGTGTAGGGGTTTCTCCAAGTATTCAGTCCTACAGTGGATATCAGCTGAGGATCCAATTTAAATTGACACTATCCACTTGGAGATGGCATCCCATCCAGATTGAAAACTCAGTCCCAAAAGACTGTCCCCACTCCTTCCCACCAGGCACAAGTCTGGGCCTTCAGAACTGACTAGCCTTCAATTGGGATCTACCACGAACTGGGTTCAGTGAATTTGCTAGAGCACCTTGGGGAACTCAGGGAAACTTATGTTTCTTTTATAAAGATTACAAAGGAAACAGACACACATAGACTAAGTATGGCAGAAGAGGTATGAAGCTGCCATGCCCTCCCCCTGGGACACTTTCCAGGGAACTCCACATGTTCAGCTGTCTAAAAGCTCCCCAAATCTGGTCCTCTTGGAGACATGAGATGGGTGTGATGGACAACCATGTAGAAATGTGATTGTGTCTCCTAATGAGATTATAAAGATTATCTGAGCAGGGAAACTCAGCAAGGCCTAACTCTTCCAATTCTTCCCAATGTCTCTGTAGCATTCCTTCCTCCAAAGTGTGGGGCAGGACCCCTTCTCAGATGGGGTCTTGTGACCTACAGATCAGACAATGTAGGTCTGATAATTTCTTTTATGGCTAACTCCACGACAGGAAAGCAGGGGAAGATTCCTGCCTTGGGGAGAGAAAGGCAATGAAAAGGCAGTAGGGGAATGAGATTGTTTTGAGGTCTGCTTCTAAGGTCTAAAATACTTCTAAGGTCTAAAAAGTCCTATCATAATGTCCTTGCCTGAAGGCAAGGTTCAGAGTATAAGCTGGTTGATCTCTCTTCTAAAAAAAAAAAATCTTATTGCTTGGGTTTTCATTTAGATTTTTATGTTTAAGTATAAAAACAAGTCATCCACACGTAACTATGTTTTTCTAGAGAAAACCGTCCTACTCACCAAGAACCAGGATTGAGGTGAGTAATCTGGTTAGAAATAAGGATCTCCTTTTGAGTGGAGATCAGGAAGGTGGTCCTTAAAGTTGGCTATTTGGGTCTGCTATTCCCCCATTACCACTTAAGGGTTTCCTATGCCCTGCTTATTCTGGAGAGGTAGACACTGGTCATATCTATAGCAGTCACCTGAGCCCCATGACTGTAGTGTAAAAGACACCTGTACTTGTATACAAGAAGGTTTACAAATAGTTGGTCAACTTGAACATGTTACTGACAAGGGAGTATTGGTTATTTTCTGGTGGCACTGGTTATTAAAGCAGATCTGAAAAAAGTAGTAGCAGCCCTTCTATTGGCACATTACTTTCTAGGATGCTACTTAGGTTTCTTAATTTAGGAAAATGTGCTTTTAATTTCATTGCAAGATTTCTAACCACATCAGGGAATATATTCTACTTTATCCAATATGTGAGCTACATTCTCATTATGATAGGAAGTGTACCCCCAAAGGCATCCTTCTAAGCAGACTGGAGTTCAAAGTATTTCAAAGGACAGAAGAAATCAAAACGTGGCTCAGGTAGTTTTAGACTTTTTCCTTCCTCCATCATTGGGCCAAGTGGACATTCCAAAGTTTCCTTGGATCCTTCTATAAGATCAACCCTAATTTGTGATTAGGAATTTACACTGAGAACTTGAGGGAAACTGGGCCTTTAAGATACTTAAGTTAACAGAATAATTCTGTCTCCCTTCATGTAGCTCTAGGACCATAAGACAGGACTGCTCGAAGTGTTAGGTTTCTAGTGCTATAATCCCCATAGCCAAGCAGTCTGCCTCCCCATGAGTCAACACGGTGTTTTAAGAGATGGTGTCAGCTATGTTAGTTGAGACCAACAGACAGGCAGATGTAGAGATTGCCAATGTATGTCCTCAAAGTAATCCCCCGCCATGTTAGAGATGGGCAAGAAAGTCATTCAGGAAGAAACTTAAGAGTAGTTCAGCAATGCCTCTAGAAAGGCTTAAGACAACAGCAAGGACTCTTGGTTTAATCCTTCACCAAATTTCTTGTGAACGCTTCAGTCCAAAGGTCTGCGGACATTGCCTTCAAGAAAAGGCAAAAGTGCTGAAGTCCTACAGTAGTGGCCTGAGAGGTTAAGTCAGTATTTGGCTCTATATGGCCTATGTTACATGATACAGGTCTCCATGGAGATAGTTATTGGTTCACCTAAAACCTTTCAAGTAACCAGACCAACCCAGCATCAAGGGAAAGATTTCTGTAGAAGTTACCCACATGCAGTCCTTCACTCCCCAAACTAAGGACAACATTTGTGCTGTCGATGTTCAGAAATCTGATTTAGTGTTAAGATTCCATAGAGAAGGAACCTTATAGAAGTAGCCATGAAGGCACTCAGGTGAGGCTACAACCAGATTCAGTTGCCACTGCAGCATCTTCAACAAGGTCACAAATCTGTTCAGGGTTGGCCCCAGTGATTGATGAGTGCTTATCCTAAGCCTAATGCTCAGTGCCACACAGACATGGGAGAATAACCAACTTTACCTTCTCTGGGTTCTGACTTGATACTCCCCCCATAGTGATTCCTGCTCCAAGACCCAGGATAAAAGGTGCTCTCAGAAGGAAAGTTAGAGAAAGATAGACCTGTTTATTCTGCAAGTGTAAATCAGGTTTTTAAGTAGAATAAACTTAGATGATAGCATGGGCATGCAATAAGATATACAAAGTGGGACAATCAGCCATCTTTGAGAAGTATGTGATGGGAAGAAAAAGAAACCTGCAGTTTAAGATGTAGCAACTTACTAGATAAGGTAGCAAAAGGAAAAAAGATGTAACAACCAACTATGTTTTAAGATTATTTGAATCAGGATTTGACTTTATTTTAATCAGGATTCAAATCAAGTCATGACATGCATGACACTTTGAAGTTTGGAAACTGATGGGTTATATCTAGTGATAAAGAAACTGGTTAAACTTCTTTTTAGGTATTGAAGTATTACATGATGGTTAAAAACCCTTTAGAGATATCTGAATAGGTTGAGGGTTAACATTGGCTTCAAACGACTCAGGAAAAGTAGGTGGGGGCACATATGAAACAAGACTAGCCACGAATGGTAATTGCTGGTTGTGGGCATTTGAAAGTTGTAACTACTATCTAGAGTTTGACATGTCTGGGGACTTAAGTTTAAACAAAACTTCCAGGCCACCTGAAAGGCCAGGACAGTTTTAGTTTACATAGGTTCAGGGACTACAGGAAAGGTAAACATTCTTGGGGACTTCAGACAGCTGTTTCATTCCTTGGTTCAAGGAGAAGTATTTCTAGGGAGTTGCAAAACTTATTTTACTGAAATCTCACCTTGAGAAGATCTGAATGATTTTGTTTTCATTTTGGCAAAGAGGATATCCATAGGCAAATGGGAGGCTCTTGTGCTTGACACTGAGTCAGTATCAGGGAAGTTGACACCAAACTTGGTCACTTTGACATTCACCATTAGACTTCTGGCACAAGTGACCCCATGGCGGTGACAGAGCATTCCCCTACTCAGTGGGAGGGGAAAGCTGCAACCCAGGACAGTGCTGATATCATCAAGGGGCCTGCCCAGTGAAGCCTGGATGGAAGCTCATACCACGTCTGCACTTGCAGATCGATTCTGGAGTCAATGTGAAGGATGAGTTACTGAGGAATAGCAACCAAAGGATGCCCAAGGAAATGTAGATTGGAGCCCTACCCCTTTTTAAGACATATCCATATTCATGCCAAGCATATACTTTGGCATTAGTCTTTCCTGAAGCCATCTTTGGCTAGGATTAAGGACTTCCAGCCTTCTTGAAGATGACAATATCTAAGTCAATTTTATTTAAAAGTAGCTTCAATATTATAGAAAATAGGTAAAATACTAGGTAAACCATAGGCTCAAGATTCATCCCAGACATAAGAAAAGGAAAAAGCCAGCTTTCCAATGGATAGGGGTTAAACTATATTATCAACCTCTGTCTCATCAATAGTGGGGCTTCTTGTGTGTCTAGATGCCTTAAGAAACACCCACTCCCCGTGAGGGATGTTACCAAGAGGTCACAGTCAACCACCAGTAACTTTGAAAAGTCCAGGTTAGACATCTTGAGTTATTGCACATTCTGGATTAGTTGGTCATAAGAATGTGACAAGCATGGAAGGGGCTAGTGTAAATATTAAGGTCCTACCTTCTGGACCTGTAGAAGTGCTTGGACATGACACCACTCAAAAGAAAATGCTATCTATAATATACCCTCCATGTGGGATTGATTGTCAGAACATATGGAGAAAGGCAAGTTCACAGGTGGTGTTCAGCACCTTGAGTGATGGGGACGTTTTGATGTGAGAGACCTACAGGGCAGCCCAAGCTGTCATGCAGATGGAGCTGGCGATGAACATGAAGTGAGAAACTGAACCCTTCCCATCAGTTGCTGAAAACCTGGCACCAGACACAAGCTTCAGACTTTGTTCTGGGCTCAGAAACAAGTCCAGGTACACTTAGTTTAATAAAGAAAAGTACCCAATTGAAATAGTGGTCCATTAAGAAAGCTGCTTTCTATTAACATCTTACCTTCCAAGCTGCTACTTCAATTATTTCTGGAGAGATAACTAAAGTAGCCTGTTGAGTGCTTCTAGTTTTGCTGTAATGCTTCTAAACTCAGATCATGAAGCTAGTCCATTTCATGCTAAGTCAGCTCTAGTTCACATTCTTTGGCCTGGTAACCACAAAAACATTAGATAGTAACTGCACTACCATAAATTTGGAAGGACTAGAAGAATCAGGGCTCATGTTAGCTGTTCTTAGAGGTCCCACAAGAGAAGTTTCTTCATCTTCAGAGAAGGGGACATTCCAGCATTTCCCTGCTTCTTTCATTCCAGAGTAATCCCCTTACTGATCTCCAAGAATCCATAAGTTGGTACATCAGGATAATAGGTTTAAGAAATGTAAACAGGATAGAGTCCTTGATCTCCTTTTCCAGGAGGCAATAAGACCATCAAAACAAAGCTGTTCTTCCTTAGTGTCAAGTTTCTCTAATCCCAAAGCTTCCATGGCCAACCAGTCTGCTTCCCCATCATGAAACACAGGCATTTAAGAAGTTTGTCAACTCTTGAGAGCCAACAGAAATAGATTTGGTGGAGGACTATGAAGACAAACGTGTTTCCAAAGTTTACCCTTTGTAACCTTTGTAAGAAATGGGCAAAAGACATCCGGGAAAATTGAAGTGGTAAACAGTTTAGCAATGCCTCTGGAAAGCTTACAACAGTAACAAGAACTTATGGCCTCTACCTATTGGCTTCTAGGAGTTGAGCCAAAACCTTTACTCCAGAGGTTTGATAAGCATAGGTATAAGCAAGGGGACAAGACCAGAAATCCTATAGCAGCAACCTCAGTTATTCTGCCTCTTCTGAGTTCTTGACTTAATCTGATGGTCGGTTGTGTAGTAGACATCTTTTTGGAGATGCAACTGGTTGGGTTTATCCAAAACTTGATCAAGTACCTATAAACCCTCCTTGCTTCAAGCATGATTGATCTGTCTTCTAGTTATCTACATGCAGTGTTTGAAGCAAGTTCCCACCCCAAGAGGGCTTCCTTCACCTGTCTTCTGGTTTTTCTCAGAGCTAGCTCTCCAGGTTAGCCTGTATCTTCAGTGAAGCTATTAGTGTCTAATATGCCCCTTTTCCCATAGCCTCCATAGTGCTTGCGAGTGGCCTTTGGCCTGAACTTCTCCACACCACTGCATATGAAGTCAGTTCTTTTGAGGGGAGATTGGAGCTCTGTTGTTCTATTTCTCTCCACACTAAGGAAAAATGCAAGCTGTGACTAGTGCTAGGGATAACAATGGGAAGCCCAGACATCCCTTTTTAGGAGAGGGTGATGAAAGGTGAAGAACAACTCCAGGTTTCCTTACCTTGCCTCTTGGTATGAAACCCCTGCCTTGTGAGCCCTAGTATTCTCAACACCTAGCCCAAGATAGAGCCTCTATCCCATAAATGGGAGCTGGATAGAAGACAAGAGCTCCATCCCTCCAGCCAAGCACACATGGGATTAGCCTCAGCAACAGGTAGGCTAGAAGCAGGACAAGAAATCCTTATGTTCTGCCCCTCCATGAAAAGTAGCCCTCTAAATGGGAGTTGGGTGGGTGCAGGGGAGTCCCTTGCTCTTGGCTGTCTCATGGTGGAGTGTACTTTCTCACTGAGCTGAGCTGAAAAGCAGGTGTAGATCTTGAGTTTGTGGTAATTTGAACAAGTTCTTAAGTTTTAGATTAATTCTTGCTGTATGACCTTAGGGCCATTTCAGAGACTAAGTGGATTTAAGCAATTTGTCAGTTTCATGGGATAAGTTTCACCATGAAGTTTTTCATTGCCTTGAAAAAGTAGAACACAGCATGGCTCTGTTTATAAGCATGCGTACAAATTGTTTACTTCAGAACGATGCATGATGGGGGTAAATGGAAGATTGAGACTTTTGGGAGGATACTTCGGGTAAGGGGTCTTATACAGTACAATGTGGAACACTTGCCTGGGTATGTCTTCATACTTCCAGATAGTGTTGGGTACTTTTGTAAGGGATTTGATATGGTTTGGCTGTGTCCCCACACAAATCTCACCTTGAATTTTAATAACCCCATGTGTCAAGAGTGAAACCAGGTAGAGATATTTGAATCATGGGGTTGGTTTCCCCTATACTGTTCTCATGGCAATGAGTTCTCATGAGATCTGCTAGTTTTATAAAGGGTTCAATCCCCTTCATTTCTCATTCTTCTCTTGCCTGCTTTCATGTAAGACATACCTTTATTCCTCCTTGCCTCCCACCATGATTGTGAGGCCTCCCCAGCCATGTGGAACTGTGAGAGTCAATTAAACCTCTTTCTTTGTAGATTACTCAGTCTCGGGTATGTCTATCAGCGATGTGAAAACAGACTAATACAACATCTCTAGAGGCACATGCCACATGGTCCAGCCATAATTATTGTCACAAGAGTTTCCTTTCTATATAAAAGATTATGTTGATCAGAATTCTGAATGCCTTATGTGTTTTTCAATAGAAAGTTTCCATTATATCAACACAAGGCCCCACTAAACACGAGGGGATCTGTATATACATGGAGTAGTTGAGATAAACCAAGAATGGTGACTTCAGTAACATTCACCATTGGGTCATTTTCTAGTTGGTGTAACCCAGTGGCAATGACAGTGTTCCCCTATCCAGAAGGGAACTTGCAACTCAGCACCAGTGTAGACACCAGAAATAGGCCTGTCCTACATGGCAGGAGGCTCCCACCAAGTCTGTACCTGCAGGTAGATGTGCGAGTCAAGGTCAGGGAGAACTCACCAAGGAACAATGGCACCCATTCTAAGAGCTCTGCATTCCAAGACAGATTTACATGTTTATGCTTCCAGTTGTCAGATCTTTACCCAAGAAGTGAGTTCAGAATTTCTCAGGAACTGGAAGGGGAACCCCGGGCGACTGGTCAGGTGACCCTGCAACTGCTCTTCTCTGTACCATGGGGTCTGAGGTTCAGTTTCCCAGGTTGGGATCTCAGATGCTTACTTCCCTCTGCCCTTCTAAGCCTCAGCCTCCCTGTGCAAAGATGCCAAGCCTAGTTCCTTCATAGCCTCTTCATTCAGAGCACAGCTGCATGTTGCTCAAACTACATTCAGGATTCAATAAGCAAGGATTTGAGGATGTAAAGTTCTATCCCTTACACTTCTAGAAATCATAACTCCCTCTAACTTGGTATAGCTGCTGTCTTACCTGAGAAAGTTTACTGGCTTCTCCTCTGAGGCTCCCAGCCTCCCACCACGGAGCCAGGAAGACCAAGAAAGGGATAAGCCAGGAAAAGCATACAATAACAGCTTTACCAGATTAAGTCAAAACCTAGATAATACATGCTTGTTCCAGCTAAGTAAACTCTTGCTACAAAAGTCCCTGCCAACTTAAATATTGTCTCCCAGATCCCCATCCTTCAGGAACAGAAAACTCTTACGTGTCTGGTGGTGGAGGTGATGGCTGAGACTTCTCTTGCCTTAGCGGGAACAAAAAACCTATACTTGCCACAAGTGTCATTCTCATTTGGTAAGAGCCTGGGAATGTTAGTCCTCTAGGGATCCCCTTAGTTCCAAGGTTGAGGGATACTGCCCTATTGGCAGAACGCTTCCTCCCTTTTCTCTGGAATCTTCTTGTGGCATCCCCAAGATCAGAAGCAGCTTTGTGGCCTTTCCTAGGTATAGGGTGGGATTTTTTGTTTTTTGTTTTTGTTTTTGTTTTTGTTTTTTTGTTTTTGTAGTGCTGGCTTGGTAGTGAATTCTGTCAGCATTTATCTGAAAAAGACTCTCGTTCTATTATGAAGCTTAGTTTTGCTGGATACAAAATTCTTCACTGAGAATTTTGTTTCAGGAGGTTAAAGATAGGGCCCCAATTCCTTCTGGCTTGTGAGGTTTCTGCTGATTAAATCTGCTGTTAACCTATAAAGGAAAGCGTATCCTGCCAAGACAGATTTCCATCATACCCCCAGCTGTCAAAGTACTTCATCTGAGAAATATGTTGAGATTCTCACAAAACTAAGGGGCAGAGGACAAGTTAAATGAGCCTGTGGCTGCTCTTCCCCTCCACACCGTTGGGGTCCCGAGGTTCTGTTTACCATGTTAGAGCCTCAGACTCCTCTCATCCCAAGATGCCAAGGGCAGTTTCTTGCCAGTTTTGGCATTGATAGAACTGCATTTCTCTGAAGACGTTCAGGATTTTAGTCTGCAGGGAGAAATTAGATGCTGAGAATTTGTGTAAACGCAGTTAAGTGTTCACTGCTTATCCTTCTAGTAGTATACCAAGAACTATAAGTCATGACTCCCTCCAACCTGGAGCAACATGGTTCCTCCTGAGCTTTTTTGGCCTTTCCCAGGCTTCTGACAGAGCTAAGAGGGCCAAGAATGAGCAAGAACCCAGAGAAGTGTGTAAGAGTAGCTTTAACAACTGTTCTGAGTCAAAGCCTAGAACATAATAGGTATATACTTCCTTCTACCCAAGATGAACCCTTGTTGTCCAAGTCCTTCCCAACCCCAGTACTGTGCATCTCCCAGAGCCTCCTTCCCAGTTACATGAGAAAGGAAATAACACCTCAGTGGCCACACATGGTAGCTTAGCTTCGTCTGTCTGGCAGTAAGTCGGAACCTGTATGTACCTCAGACGTCAGTCAGGAGCATTCACTCCAAGTCTAGGAAAGGCCATGAGATGGCTTATACCTTGGAGAGGTCACAAGATGACTCAAAGAAGGAGGCAGAGTTCAGTCACTGGGGTAGGAACCTTCAACCTGTGGGCATCCATGTTCCTAGGTTCTCTTCCCAATTAGGGATTCCATGTGGAAGGATAGTTCCAGTGGTCTTGGACCTCCTGTTCTATTCCTTTTCTGGAATAACTGATTCCTTGGGTGCACACATGGCTAGAACTACACTCAAATCTGAATCCCCAAGGATGTACATCAAGGATAGTGAAGAGCCAGTCAAGCCCAGCATACACACATGTGAGCAACTGGAGAATCAAAGCCTTGGGTGTCCTCTATTCCATCCCATGGTCTCCACAAGCAGGTTCTCCCAACATTCAGGAGATGGCAGCCCCGGATACCAGACATAGAAGAGGTCATACTCACTTAAGCGATACACAAACACAGATCTATACCTGGATCAGTTGTCAGGGGCATGTTACGCATCTTGTTTCCAGCTCTGAAGTTGCCATGAGCTCACCCAAATGAGGTTAAGATCAGAAGGTGAGGAATAGACATAAGTGGTGGAATAGTATGAACCACTGGCTCATGAGCCAAAGTCAGGTAAGGAACCCTCAAGATTTCCTCCTACATATGGGCTTGTCTTTGAGAAACAAAACTTTCAGGGAGAAATTCCATGAGTTTTACCTAGTTAGAGTTAAGGTCACTGACTTGCCTACAGGAGCAGATTCCAGTTGGGAAGATATCAGTACCAGGTTTTAGAATCATCTTAGTCTCAGAAGGCCATGTCCCCTTCAGATCTATACCTACAAAGTCCATTACTGGAGATTTGGGCTGGAATGTAGATGTCCATCCAAGAGACCACACTCAGGATGGATGCTCTGGTATGGTCACCTCACCTGAGGTTATAGGTTAACACTAGAACCTAGAACTAAGAGGCCAAGCATTGGTGCTAGAGCCTCATTAAGGCTGACAGTTTAGGAAAACCTGGCTGGGCAATTCCCAGGCTTATCCATGGAAGTGGTAAGAATGATTGTTTCACTAGAGGTCCTCATTTTGTTGTGAACACATTCAGCATCTGCCCTTAAGTATAGGGACTGCCAATGCTACAATTTGAAGTCAGGACAGTAAGATTCTTCCCTCTTGGCCTTCAGTCCTCGAGCTTCTTGGGAAGTGACAGAACCATTGATTCTGCAGGAACACGGCAACTGTTGCCCAAAACTTATACTCTTGGGTAAGAATATTTACTTTTTAGGGAAACAAAGTTTTAGTAAAAATATAAAAAGTTATAATAAAAGGGCAAACTTACTGTCTGGAACAGTGAACTCAGCTAGCATCTATGTATTCTTTGAATGCTCAAGTGTAATAAAATGCCTTTTAGGCAAGGGGCTAATTTATCCTCCAGGGAAGGAAAAATGCTAGATAAGCATGGATGTTTCACCCTAAAGCAATGAAATATATAGGGTTTCGGATCAAGTTAACCAAGTTCCAGTTAAGGGAACATCTGCCAAACATAAGCTAACTTAGAAGTCAAAAATCACAACACATTAAAAACAATTTATAAGTCTATAGTGTTTTCCAGGAATAGAAACCTAGAAATTTTCTTCATGAATGGAGATTTTTTCTAACATCTATAGATGGGATTTGTAGGTGGATGATTTTAGATTCCATACATCAGAGTGAAGTAGATAGGAAACCAAGGATCTCATACATTTATCCCCCTCAATAGACAAAAATGGAGAAGAACCATGATAGAGGAAAGAAGATCACCTCCAGAGAGGACACCCAAGAGCTCCTCATCTTCATTGACTTCTTGCCAAAAAGCATTCTACCAGGGCCTGCACTCAAGGAACCAGTGAGGAGTCCACGGTCAGAGTCCTGCAGGTTATCCATCATTCTGGGTTAACTGGTCATAAAAAATGTAAAGACATGGTTGGGAGAGCTAGTACAGACCACCTGTAAGATCCTACCTTCCTGGTAGGTGGCAGAAATGCTTAGAGGGCATGAAGATGAAGACTACCTGAAATCAGTGTCCCCCGCTTACAACATCTTATGTGTACAGAACAAAGGGAACAGACCCTTTATTGACCAATAAAGTCAAACGGGGCCCCATGGGGCAGTTGGGATATGTCTCCCAGGGCTCCATTATCCACTGACTCAGACCACAAACTGACAGAAGCCAGACGCCTCTGACCGATACACAAAACCCTGACACTACCTTAGGCCTCCCCTGCCTGGCTGCTCTGGGCTCAGAAGCCAGCCCAGATGGACCTTGAAGAGTGAGGCCTTCCTCTGAGCTGAACTCTTATCAGGACAGCAGCCTTTTTGCTGTCACCTGGCTTTACCTTCTAGAATTCTTAGAGAAGCTAAGGACAGACTAGAAAAGCCTATTGAGAACTTTGTTTCGTTGCAAGGCTTCCAATCTCAATTTAGTTCATCTTTTTACATGTCAGCTACTTCTCTCACTTTGCCTTAGTAGAATAGCCACAGAGGCATTAAGTGGTAATTAAGATCACATATTTCTCTGGAGGTTGGAGGAAATAGTATGAGGCAGTATTCATCCTCCATTATTCACAGCTGGGAGACAGAACTTTTGGAAGGACATGTGAACAGAGGAGCAGGAAGCCTCTGTGAGCTGTGCATATCTACATGTTGCTAACCATCCTTCACAGAAGGAATAGGACCGGGATAAAAAAAACCCTATGGTTTAAAGGACACTTGTGATACTGACTAGCCACAAATGTTATGACACTTGGATCCTCATTTGTGTAGTCAAGAGTTCTGATGTTTGAGAATTGGAAGTTTGAGGACCCATAGGTTTAATTATAATGGGGTTATTTTCATCAATGTGTTGTCTTTAGTAACTTGAGACATCACACATACATATGTGTTCCTATGAAATTTGAGGTCAAGTGTTTGCAAAAATGCCGCTGGAATAGCAGTGGGGGGAAGCATGTAAGACTTGCCTGAGTCAGTTGTAGAACATGGGTCATGCTTGAAGGCTAAAGATATTCTGGCTTTTTCTGTAACAGGTTAAGAGCTAACTAGAGACCCTTACACCAAGCCACTCAAAAGACCAGTGTGCCCTGTAGCCCATGTAGTTTTGTGCAAGTCCCCAGGGAATATTTTCTGCATGTATTTCATTATTCTGAAGGTTTTGCTAATCAGTGCCCAAAGGGCCAGCTAGAGGTTCCCACTCATTACAAGAAGTCTGCATTTACATTGGGAGCAGCAGTGTCAAACCTAGGATGAGTACTTCACTGACATTCAGCACCAGGTCCGTTGACACAAGCAACAGTGGCTGTGAAGAGGTATTGCCCTATTCAACGAGGGTAGGAAATCTAATCCAGAACAGTGCTGACACCAGCAAGCTGCTTTGCCTGACAAAACTGGAAAGTTTCCATGAAGTCTACTTACCCAGTGAAGACTCCAGAGTCCAGGTGAAGAACCAAGAAGCAACGGCACCCACAAGGACACCCTAGGAAGTATACACTGGAGCCCTGCACTCCCGAGACAGATTTCCACATTCACTGCCCTATTTGCTAACTCTTACCTATGGAAGGAGTTCAGATTCTCTGAGGGAGCTGCAAAGAGATCCTTCTGAACCAGTTAGATGAGTCTGCAGCATTTTTTTGGACTCCAGGGCCTGAGGCTCAGTTTCCCCTGCTGGGGTCTCAGGCAGACACTACCTCTGCTTGCACTCAGATGCCAAGTGTAGTTCCTCATTGGCCTTTTTACTAAGCACACAGCTGTGTTTTTGACAAGATGGTCAGGAGTTAACAAGCAGGGAGAGGAATGTAAGATACTTCATTCCCTACACTTTAAGCTTGATGGTCATGAGCCATAACTCCCACTCATGATCCAGTTTTGATTGGCCTAAAAGTTCCTTCTTGGCTTCCCATTGGGCTTCCAAGGCTTTCTCCAGGATCCAGGAAGAATCAAGGAAGACAGAAGCCTGGGATGTAAAATAACTTTACAGATTAAGTCAAAACCTAGGCCATAGGACAGGCAGTTCTGTTCCCTTGAGGCAAGTTCTTTTTCCAAGTCCCTCAACTTTGTCTCCCAGTTTCCGTTCTTTAGAGAAAACTCTTGGTTGCCTCAGTGGCCATGATGGCAGGTGAGAATTCACTGGCCTGCAGGGGATGGAAGACCTGTGTCTGCTGTGTCATAACCTATTAGTTTAGCAGCTCTACTTCCAAACATGGGTAAAGCCACAGGACTGCTTGTGACCTTGGAGGTCTGACTATAGAGACACAGAAGGCAGAGTCTCTTTCAATGTGAAGAGGAAGCTCTACCCTTAGGCAGAGGTTCCCAGGCTCCCTGTATTGGGAATTCGATGTGGAAAGATTATCTGTGTCCCATGGACCTCTTTCTATCCCGTTACATGTCTGGACTGAGTCTCTTGGTCGTATAAGTATTAAGTTGGTACAAAAGCAATTGTGGGTTTTTGCCATTGCAAGTTATGACACAAAACTTGCAATTACTTTTGTACCAACCTAATACATACAGCTTCAGGAGCTGACACCAAGGATGAACATGGAGGACTGAAGGGGATAGTCAAGACTTGTGAGTTCACATCTGTACCAGCCACGTGGAAACCCAGGTGTCTTCACAGCTATCCCAATTATCTCCTTAAGGAGCAAGTTGTTCCAGTATTCAAGAGCCCAAGCAACCCAAGAAACCAGTGGACCTGGACACATGCCAGGCTGTCTATAGCAAACAGACACTTGTCTGTAATATGATCCTTAAAGACAGAATATGGTATTATTTCTGGCTTATACATCATAGTTCACCCAGATAAAAGTTTTGAAGAATACCAGTTGGGGAATGACAGTGTCTGATGTCACCAATTGGTTGAGGCTGAGTCAGGCAAGCGATACCCAGCCTCACCCTATATGGCCTCATATTCGAGGGAAGCTTATTCCTATGGAGAAATTCCCTGATGTTACTGAGGAATAATGCCGAGGTCATTGAGACTTATTCTTGCTAGTGCAAAGCAAGGTTTCCTGCATATGAACGCCAGACCATAGAATCGTAGCCCAGGTACAGACTGGAGAGAGAAAGCGATGGCCCTTTCAGATCGAGGCCTGTAGGGTCAACAGGAGTTTGAGACTAGGTTTTTAGAGTCAGTTTCTCAGTAACCAGTCTCAAGATGGATGCTTAGTGCAACTCTGATGTGGTTGCCACCATACCTGATGCCACAGGGCAAAGGGAGAGCCTAGACAGAAGATCAGACAATGCCAAAGCCTGATTAATGCTGGCTCAACTCAGTTTTGGAAATCTAGGCTGGCCAAACACCCAGCTCATCCATGTGAGCTATGAGAGTAGCATTTCACTAGATGCCTTCATCTCACTCTGATCTTGAACACATTTAATAGCTGCATCCTTTGACCAGGAACTCTCCAGTACCAAGTCATAGATTCTTCTTTAGCCATCAGAACCTGAGCCACCCTGAGTCCAAGATGCTAATCAAGAGTACAGGAAGGAAATCTTTAGACAGCCTTTGGTAAGTATGAACTGGATTATGGAATTAAGCTGCTAGGTTGTAAGCTCCATCAATATCAGAATCTAACAAAACAGGAAAAACAAAGAATCTCACTTATATAGTAGTCACAAAGCAGGGGGAGGAATGACAAAGGGACATTGTTCAGCTTAATGTGGCAATTTCAGCATCCCCAGCTGTGGGACATCCTGTCATGTACCTCTAGGCAGGATGCCAGGAGCTACCCATGACCTCCATGGAATTCCTGCCAAGAAGGGTTCTATCTACCTCTTAGAAGGATACTGGGTATCTTCCAGGTTGTGTCTTGTAGGTTATTCTGTATTTGGGATTAGTTGGTCAGGAAGAGATACTAGATGGGACAAGCTGGTATGGACCTTCTAAGATCCTACTTTCCTAGTAGGTGGCATAAGTGCTTGCAAGCTAGGGGTAAAGACGACCCCACCTGACTGAAGTCAGTGTGCCTTGTTTATACCACATTCATATGGATAATACAATAAAAGACCTTTTATTGACCAAGCATTTTGAATACATGGTGCTGTGGGGCAGCTGTGGTATTTCAAGGCCCCATCATCTGATTCTCAGAGCACATAATCACGATGAGCCAAGATCAGACTCTGGCAGTGCCAGGATTGGCATATTGGGCAAAGGCCTCACCTCACAGCCTGCTCTGGGCTCAAACAAGCCCAGGTGGACCTTGCCTTTCATGAGAAAGGTTCTCCCCTTTGAGCTGAGGCTGCAATGAGACAGGCCCTTCTATCATGGTTTGGCCTTTCAGGCTTCCTTATGTGATTGTTAGAGAAGCAAGCAATAAAAAGCCTTAAGTGCTTCTCATTTCACTGCAAGATCCTCAGCCTCACATTGAGGTCAAAGTCATCTGATGTGTCACCTATGTTAGCCTTGCCTTGACAGGCTAACAAGGACTTTAGCACCTGAGCTAATGTACTCACCCACCAACAGGGAGGGGAGGTAGTGTCTGATGAACATCCCAAAGAATGGGTGCTACATCTTGCATGGTTGGGAGGGGTGAACATTCCAGCATTCTTTTACCTGTCTCTTCCACAGAGAGATTCCCGCCTCCCTCAATGGTTGGTCTTCAGGGATCTGCGGTTGGAATATAAGTTTAGTCTTTGAATCTTGACTGCTGTGAATAGAAGAGTTCCTTTCATTATCTGAGAAGTTGCAAATGACAGGGCCATGATAGATACAGAAATAAGATGGGATACTTGATGTAAGATTGAACTAATTGCAAAATACCCCTTGCTAACCAGTTCTGATGGGCTACATGGGGATCTTTATGGAAGTGCTCAGACTTTGACTACCAGCCATGCTGGAAAGACTTGGTTGTAATTGCATTTAAGTATTCATATTTTAAAGCAACACCCCATATCCAGAGATGGTCATTCAGGGAGAGCCCTAGTGGTGAGCAATTCAGCAATGCCTCTGGAAAAGCTTATGATGGCTAAGAAGTCTAATCTAATGGCTGCCCACCTGACCCCAGGTGGAAGGGACTTCACTCTGAGGGCCGCTCAGACATTACCTTCAAGAAGGAAAACAAATGAGAAACCGTACAGTAGCATCCTCAGCTGTTATATGTCTTTTGACTCCAGGAATATTTGGATCAAGAGTATGTGATACTACAAGTGTCTCTCAGGGGTCACAGCTGGAAGTGGGGCTCACCTGAGAGGTATCAGGTACCTGATCAGGTCAGTGTCAAGGGGGACTGGGCTTTCCTGTTTCCACATGCACTTTCCTCACCTTTAATCTAAAGCCATTAAGTGTTCAATATTAAGAGTCAGATTTAATGGTAAGCCTCCTGTATTGAGGATCTAGGGAAGGGAGACAGAAGGGCACTGAGGTTACAGCCAAATTCACAGCTACAACTGAAGAACCTGCTGCTAACTCATTGTTTTGCAAAGGGGGTGCCCTGGTGACTCATCCTATTTTAATCTCAGTACTCAGTGCCACAAATACATAGAAAAGCATTGTCTGGGTTCTAAATGGAGTCCCTGTGTTACTCCAAGTTTTAGACAGGGTCCTGCTATTGCCCAGGCTAGAGTACAATGGCATGATCATAGCTTAGGGCAGCCTCAAGCCCAGGCTCAAGTGATCTTCCTTCCTTTAGCCTCCTGAGTAGCTGGGGCTACAGGTGCATGCCACCACACCTGGGTAGGTATTTTTTGTGGAGACAGATTTCAACTACATTGCCCAAGCTGATCATGAACTCTTAGGCTCAAACAGTCCTCCCATTCTGGCCTCCCAAAGCACTGGGATTCCAGGAGTGAGCCACTGTACCCAGCCTGCAAGTTTATGATGGAGAAGATAGTCTCAAATGGAAAAAGCTGAAACAGGTAGTGAAGACAGATCTTTAGAGGGACATGAACAGAGGAACATGGGACCACTGTAGGGGTGTGAGATCTATAGGATACCAGCCATCTAGAAAGTAGTATAACTAGGACACAAGATGAAAACTACAATTTAGAAGGGTCATTCATCATAGGAACAGCCACAGATATGGACAATTCAGATCCTGATTAGAGTCGTCCAAAAGAATTACACTTGTAACATTTTGACTATTTACAGGTTAATTTCATACCAAAAAAGTTAGCTGAGTTCTTTCATGTGTCAAAAGGTACTATGATTAAGATCAGAAAGTTATACCGTAGTATTTACATGTGAAGTTGAGGTCTGCTCTTTGCTTCAAACTGAGACAGGGATATAGTTGATAGAGGCATACACTAGATAAAAAACCAGGAGTCAATCAGTGGACATGGGTAAGGCTCACTTGAGGGGAAGAGCTTCTGTTCTATGATGTCTTCCTACAACAGTATTTTAAGTCATCCTAGGACCCTTTACAGGTCACCCAGTAGCCCAGTGCACAGTGTAACCCCACTTAGTTTTGCACAAGCACCTGACTGCTGCCTTCATTAAGGTTATGACCTATCCATTATGCCATTCATTTTAAGGAAATAGGCACCTCTCCAGTGTTGCAGGAGTTCCATATTGACATTCCATATGAAAATACAGCCTTAAACAGTACTGTTTGCTGTTACTGACATTGTCCAGAGCATCAGGTAGAGGCTCCTACTCATAAGTGATCATTTATGCTGACAAAGCAAAGGCAAACCAGAATAGTCGTCCATGAACATTCATCATCTGGTACATCTGATACAGGTGACACAGTGGCAAGGACAAGGTGTCCTACCCAATGCAGAGATCCAGCCTGAACAGTGGTACCATAAGCGAGGGACCCGACAGGCAGCTTCTGCCAATTCTGTACCCACAGGTGAATTCCACAAGTGGGAGAGAACTCAAAGAGCAATGGTATCCAGTGATAGAGGCACAGTACATAGGAGCCCTGTAGTCCCTCAAATAGGTCAATATTCATGCCCTTACTAGCCAAATTACTTCTCACCTGAGGGGTAAGTTTAAGATTTCTAAGAAATAAGGGGACCCGGAGGGACTGTTCAGGTAAGACTACGACAGCCCTTTTTCTGTACTGTGGGGCCTGAGGCTCAGTTGCCCATGTTGGGTCTCGGGCAGATACTACCCCTTCTGAGCCTCTGCCTCCCTGTGCCCAGATGCCAACTGCAGCTCCTTAGCCTCTATGTTAAGGACACACCTGCATTTCAGAGTATGGTCAGGATTTAATGAGCACAGAAGATAGATGTAGAGTATTGAAGATATAAGAGCAAGAAGTTTCATCGCTTACCGTTCTAGACTGAGAGTGAACCAGATGTGACCCCATCCAAACTGGAATTAGCTAGTTCTGCCTTAGAAAGCTTGTTATTGGCCTCTATGATGCTCCCAAGCTTCCCAGACAATGTCAAGATGACCAAGAGGAATCCAGAGAATCATGTAAGTACAGTTTCAGCTTTAGGTCAAAAGCTAAAACCCAGTTTCTACCAAAGGAGGGGGCTCCAGGGGATAGTATTTGGGGTGAGGATCTTGACAGATAAAGTATCACTGAATGGTCAGGAGTGGCAGTCAAGCTTTTGTCTTGTGAATCAAGACCATAAGTATCTGAATTGTCATCTCCCGTCATTCAGAAGCTCCCAAATCTAGGAACGGGCTGCACGTGACCTTGGAGATGTCAAAAGATGCAAAAGAACAGGGAGGCAGAGTTCTGTCGATGGGGTTGAAGCTGTCAACTTTTGAGTGGATGTTTCCAGTTAGGGGTTCCACGTGGAAGGATAGTTCTAATGGTACTGTGAACCTCGTTTGATGGCTTGTCTGGCATGTTCTTTTGGTCCTTTTGCTGCATAGAGCTTGAGCCCACCAGAGTCTGAGCAGCAAGGACAGCAGAAAGGCCAGTCAAGCCCTGAGAGCAGACATCAGCTATAGAATCAAAGGCCCAGAGGTGTCCTCAGCTTCATCCCATGTTCTCCTGGGCAGGTTTCAGTCTTCTGAAGATACCCATGGCCCCAGACACCAGCAGGCATAATCGTTATGCTCATTTGTCTAATACACAGGCATGGGTCTATATCTGAATCAGTCTCTGGGGGTATACATTAAAAGGTCAGGATTTGGGTCAGTGGCAGGTCAGGTTCCAAGATGGCCAAATAGGAACAGCTCAAGTCTGCAGCTCCCAGTGTGAGTGACCCAGAAGACTGGTGATTTCTGCATTTCCAACTGAGGTACTGGGTTCATCTCAGAGGGGCTTGTCAGACAGTGGGTGCGGCCCATGGAGCAGGATGGGGCATCACCACACCCAGGAAGCACAAGGGGTCAGGGAATTCCCTTTCCTAGCAAAGGGAAGCTATGACAGACTGTACCTGGAAAATCGGGACACTCCCACCCTAATACTGCACTTTTCCAACATCCTTAAGCAAACGGCACACCAGATTATATCCCGCACCTGGCTCAGAGGGTCCCACGCCCAGAGCCTTGCTCACTGCTAGCTCAGCAGTCTGAGATTGAACTGAGGTGGCATCGAGGCTGGGGGAGTGGCATCCACCATTGCTGAGGCTTGAGTAGATTTTTAAAAAGCAGCCAGGAAGCTTGAACTAGGTGGAGCCCACTGCAGCTCAAGGAGGCCTGCCTGCCTTTGTAGACTCCACCTCTGGGGGCAGGGCATAGCTGAATAAAAGGCAGCAGAAACTTCTGCAGACTTAAACATCCCCTGTCTGACAGCTTTGAAGAGTAGTGGTTCTCCCAGCATGGAGTTTGAGATCTGAGAACGGACAGATTGCATTCTCTAGGGGGTCCCTGATCCCTGAGTAGCCTAATGGGGAGGCACCTCCCAGTAGGGGGTAACTGACACCTCATATGGCCAGGCGCCCCTCTGAGAGGAAGCTTCCAGAGGAAGGATCAGGCAGCAACATCTTCCATTCTGCAGCCTCCACTGGTGATACCCAGGCAAACAGGGTCTGGAGTGGACCCCCAGCAAGCTCCAACAGACCTGCAGCTGAGGGTCCTGACTGTTAGAAGGAAAACCAGCAAGCAGAAAGGACATCCACACCAAAACCCCATCTGTGCATCACCATCAAAGACCAAAGGTAGATAAAACCACAAAGATGGGGAGAAACCAGAGCAGAAAAGTTGAAAATTCTAAAAATCAGAGTACCTCTTCTCCAAAGAAACGCAGCTCCTCACCAGCAACAGAGCAACTGAACGGAGAATGACTGACAAGTTGAGAGAAGGTGGCTTCAGATGATCGGTAACAGCAAACTTCTGAGCTAAAGAAGGATGTTTGAACCCATCGCAAAGAAGCTAAAAACCTTGCAAAAAGGTTAGACGAATGGCTAACTAATCAGTTTAGAGAAGTCCTTAAATGACCTGATGGAGCTGAAAACTGGCATGAGAACTACATGACATGCACAAGCTTCAGTAACCGATTTGATTAAGTGGGAGAAAAGGTATCAGTGATTGAAGATCAAATGAGATGAAGTTTAGAGAAAAAAAAAGTAAAAAGAAACTAACAAAGCCTCAAAAAATATGGGACTATGTGAAAAGACCGAATCTATGAGTGGTGTACCTGAAAGTGATGGGGAGAATGGACCTAAGTTGGAAAACACTCTTCAGGATATTATCCAGGAGAACTTCCTGAACCTAGCAAGGCAGGCCAATATTCAAATTCAGGAAATACAGAGAACACCACAAAGGTACTCCCTTGAGAAGAGGAACTCCAAGACACATAATTGTCAGATTCACCAAAGTTGAAATGAAGGAAAAAATGTTAAGGGAAGCCAGAGAAAGGTCAGGCTACCCACAAAGGGAAGCCCATCAGACTAACAGCAGATCTCTCAGAAACTCTACAAGCCAGAAGAGAGTGGGGGCCAATATTCAACATTCTTAAAAGAATTTTCAACCCAGAACTTCATATCCAGCCAAACTAAGTTTCATAAGTGAAGGGGAAATAAAATCCTTTACAGACAAATGCTGAGAGATTGTCACCACCAGGCCTGCCTTACAAGAGTTCCTGAAGAAAGCACTAAACATGGAAAGGAACAACCAGTAGAGTAGTCACCGCAAAAACATCCCAAATTGTAAAGACCATCGATGCTAGGAATAACGAGCAAAATAACCAGCTATCATCATAATGACAGGATCAAATTCACACATAATATTAACCTTAAATGTAAATGGGCTAAATGCTCCAATTAAAAGACACAGACTGGCAAATTGGATAAAGAGTCAAGACCCGTTGGTGTGCTGAATTCAGGAGACCCATCTCACATGCAGAGACACACATAGGCTCAAAATAAAGGGAGGGAGGAAGATCTACCAAGCAAATGGAAAATAAAAGCAGGGGTTGCAATCCTAGTCTTATAAAACAGACTTTAAACCAACAAAGATCAAAAGAGACAAAGAAGGCCATTACATAATGGTAAAGGGATCCATTCAACAAAAGCTAACTACCCTAAATATATATGCACCCAATACAGGAGCCCCCAGATTCATAAAGTCCTTGGAGACCTACAAAGAGACTTAGACCCCCACACAATAATGGGAGACTAATACCCAACTGTCAACATTAGACAGATCAACAAGACAGAAAGTTAACAAGAATATCCAGGAATTGAACTCAGCTCTGCACCAAGTGGACCTAATAGGCATCTACAGAACTCTCCACCCCACATCAACCAAATATACATTCTTCTCAGCACATCACACTTATTCCAAAATTGATCACATAGTTGGAAGTAAAGCACTCCTCAGCAAATGTAAAAGAACACATTATAACAAACTGTCTCAGACCACAGTGCAATCAAACTAGAACTCAGGATTAAGAAATTCACTCAAAACCGCTCAACTACATGGAAACTGAACAACCTGCTCCTGAATGACTACTGGGTACATAATGAAATGAAGGCAGAAATAAAGATGTTCTTTGAAACCAATGAGAACAAAGACAACATACCAGAACCTCTGGGACTCATTTAAAGCAGTGTGTAGAGGGAAATTTATAGCACTAAATGCCCACAAGAGAAAGTAGGAAAGATCTAAAATTGACACCCTAACATCACAATTAAAAGAACTAGAGAAACAGCAGCAAACACATTCAAAAGTTAGCAGAAGGCAAGAAATAAGATCAGAGCAGAACTGCAGGAGATAGAGACACAAAAAAACCTTCAAAAAAAGAAAATCAATGAATCCAGGAGCTGATTTTTTGAAAAGATCAACAAAATTGATATACCACTAGCAAGACTAATAAGAGAGAAGAATCAAATAGATGCAATAGAAAATGATAAAGGGGATATCACCATCGATCCCACAGAAATACAAACTACCATCAGAGAATACTATAAACACCTTTATGCAAATAAACTAGAAAACCTAGAAGAAATGGATAAATTCCTGGACACATACACCCTCACAAGACTAAAACAGGAAGAAGTTGAATCCCTGAATAGATCAATAACAGGTTCTGAAATTGAGGCAATAGCCTACCAACCAAAAAAAGTCCAGGACCAGATGGATTCACAGCCAAATTCTACCAGAGGTAGAAAGAGGAGCTGGTACCATTCCTTCTGAAACTATTCCAATGAATAGAAAAAGAGGGAATCCTCCCCATTTTGAGGTCAACATCATCATGATACCAAAGCCTGGCAGACACACCAAGAATTTTAGACCAATATCCCCGATGAACATTGATGCAAAAATCCTCAATAAAATATTGGCAAACCGAATCTAGCAGCACATCAAGCAGCTTATCCACCACGTCAAGTTGGCTTCATCCCTGGGACACAAGGCTGGTTCAACACATGCAAATCAATAAATGTAATCCATCACATAATCATATGGTTTGTTTTGGGTTCTGTTTATCTTAGTAGATGCGGAAAAGGCCTTCAACGAAATTCAGCAGCCCTTCAGGCTAAAAACTAACGTAGGTATTGATGGGACATATCTCAAAATAAGAGCTATTTGTGACAAACCCATAGTTAATATACTGAGTGGGCAAAAACTGGAATCATTCCCTTTGAAAACTGGCACAAGACAAGGATGCCCTCTCTTACCACTCCTATTCAACATAGTGTTAGAAGTTCTGGTCAGGGCAATCAGGCAGGAGAAAGAAATAAAGGGTATTCAATTAGGGAAAGAGTCAAATTGTTCCTGTTTGCAGATGACACTATTGTATATTTAGAGAACCCATCGTCTCAGCCCAAAATCTCCTTAAGCTGATAAGCAATTTCAGCAAAGTCTCAGGATACAAAATCAATGTGCAAAAATCACAAGCATTTCTATACACCAATAACAAAAAGCCAAATCATGAGTGAACTCCCATTCACAATTGCTTCAAAGAGAATAAAATACCTAGGAATCCAACTTACAAGGGATGTGAAGGACATCCTCAAGGAGGACTACAAACCACTGCTCAATGAAATAAAAGATGACACAAACAAATGGAAGAACATTCCATGCTCATGGATAGAAAGAATCAATATCATGAAAATGGCTATACTGCCCAAGGTAATTTATAGATTCAATGCCATCCCTATCAAACTACCATTGACTTTCTCCACAGAATTGGAAAAAACTGCTTTAAAGTTCATATGGAACCAAAAAAGACCCCACATTGCCAAGACAATCCTAAGCCAAAAGAACAAAGCTGGAGGCATCATGCTACCTGACTTCAAACTATACTACAAGGCTACAGCAGCCAAAACAGCATGGTAATGGTACCAAAACAGAGAAATCAATGGAACAGAATAGAGCTCAGAAATACCACAACACCTATCAACCATCTGATCTTTGACAAACCTGACAAAAACAAGAAATGGGGAAAGGATTCCCTATTTAATAAATGGTGCTGGGAAAACTGGCTAGCCATATGTAGAAAGCTGAAACTGGATCCCTTCCTTATACAAAAATTAATTCAAGATTGATTAATGACTTAAATGTTAGACCTAAAACCATAAAAACCCTAGAAGAAAACCTAGGCAATACTATTCAGGCCATAGGCATGGGCAAGGACTTCATGACTAACACACCAAAAGCAATGGCAACAAAAGCCAAAGTTGACAAATGGGATCTAATTAAAGAGCTTCTGCACAGCAAAAGAAACTACCATCTGAGTGAACAGGCAACCTACAGAATGGGAGAAAATTTTTACAATCTCCTCATCTGACAAAGGGCTAATACCCAGAATCTACAAATAATTTACAAGAAAAAAAACAACATCAAAAAGTGGGCAAAGGATATGAACAGACACTTCTCAAAAGACGACATTTATGCAGCCAACAGACATGAAAAAATGCTCATCACCACTGGTCAGAGAAATGAAAATCAAAACCACAATGAGATACCATCTCACACCAGTTAGAATGGTGATGATTAAAAAGTCAGGAAACAGGTGCTGGAGAGGATGTGGAGAAATAGGAACACTTACACTGTTGCTGGGACTGTAAACTAGTTCTACCATTGTGGAAGACAGTGTGGTGATTCAAGGATCTAGAACTAGAAATACCATTTGACCCAGCCATCCCATTACTGGGCATATACCCAAAGGTTTATAAATCATGCTGCTATAAAGACACATGCACACGTATGTTTATTGTGGCACTAATTCACAATAGCAAAGACTTGGAACCAACCCAGATGTCCATCAATGATAGACTGGATTAAGAAAATGTGGCACATATACACCATGGAATACTATGCAACCATAAAAAAGGTTGTAGGACATGAATGCGGCTGGAAACAATCATTCTGAGCAAACTATCTCAAGGACAGAAAACTAAACACCACATGTTCCCATAGGTGAGAATTGAACAATGAGAACACTTGGACACAGGGTGGGGAACATCACCCACTGGGTCCTGTCGTGGGGTAGGGGGATGGGGGAGCGATAGCATTAGATATACCTAATGTAAATGATGAGTTAACGGGTGCAGCACACCAACATGGCACATGTATACACCTATGTAACAAACCCACACGTTGTGCACATATACCATAGAATTTAAAGAAAAAAAAAAATAAAGGTCAGGATTTGGACCTGAAGTTGCCTTGAGCTTACCCAGATAAGTGATGTTTTATAGAACAGAAGGTGGGGAATGATCAAAGTGAGCTTAAGCCAGGCAAGGGACTCCCAGCCTTACCTCATGTGGCCTTGTACTTAAACTATTTTTAGGCAGAATTCTGTGGGGTTTACCAAGAGAGTTAAGGTCACCAACACATGCCCCCCAAGAGCAGATTCTGATCAGAAAGAGTGCCAGGATTTAGGATCATCAGTGCAGTTTGAGGAGAGAAGTCATGTCCCTTTTAGGATCCAGACCTACAGAGTCTATAACCAGAGTTTGGCTGGATTTGGATGTTGGTTCCTCAGAGACCATGCTTTCAGGATGGATCGTTGTTACTCACATTTCTCGTTACTCTCATGTGGTTACCATCTCACCTGATATGATAGGGAACTTGAGCCTGAAACTGAGGGTCAAGCAGTACTGACAGAACTTCAAGGCTGGCAGAGTTTGGGAGACCCTGGCTGGCCCCTTCCCAGGCTCATCCATGGAAGTCAAGAGAATAACTGATCATTTCATCAGATGCCCTCACCTTGCTATGATCCCCATGAACATGTTGTTCCTACCCCGGGACAGCAACTGCTAATGTCACAATGTGTAGTCATGGAGGACAGTGACAGATCTTTCCTATTCTTGTGGAAGTCCCTGAACTTCCGTAGAAGTCACAAAACTGATTCTGCAGGGACCTGGCAGGAGTCATTAAGAAGAGCTACTTTAGGGAAAAATGAATATGACCATAATTGCTCATTTTATGAGAAGGGCAAGTTAACTGCCTACTGCTTATGTCTTCAAGTGCTTTCCACCAAATGTGGACAATGTCTTCCAGATAAGAGGCCAGTTAAGCATCTGGAGTACGATAAACTAGTTAAACATGGATGTCTTGCTCTAAAGCAACAAAAAGCAGAGAGACAATGTAAAAGTCAGTTCTAGTTAGGAAGGCTTGTATCATCCAAATATAGGATAACATAGACCAACTGCCTAAGAGGATCACACGTAGATTAAGATAATCTGAATCTATAAGTGCTTGCAGAAGTGTAAGAGGGAAAGTACTGTGTCTGTAGTAATTATGACTAGCATCACACGTACATACCAAGGTGATTGCCTGAAGACATTCAAGATTGGGTGTTTACTGGGAAAAAAAAATGCTGCAGGGTTAGGAATGGGTAGAAACATGCAAGATACAGGACTACCATGAGTCAGTTGTAGGACATGGTCATGCTTGAGGGCTTGAGTTACTGTTTTTTTTCTGGTCCTGTGTGTATTTTATCACAGGCCATGAAGAAAAACCAGAGATCCTTTCCAAATCACCCAGAAGACCAGAGTGCATTGTGACCCCCCATTTCATGCAGGTCCCCAGAAGTATTTTTGCTTTCCTGTGGTCCTATTATGTCCCTTAGTTCAAGGAAAGGATAGTTCCTTGGGTATGATAGAAAGTCCATGCTGAAGTCCTGTGTGAGGATATTACTGTGGCACTCTAAAGGCTTTTTGCCTCGTTTTTCTGAATCAGGAAGTGTCAGTGAGCATGTAGGCGGCCCTTCAGACTAGTCTGTGTATCAGGACCAGCAATGGTAACCCCAGGATGGTTGCTTCATAGACATTCATCAGGCTCATCCCAACACAGGCGATGCAGTGATTGGCTGTGAAGGTGTCCCCTTACCCAATAGGGGTGGGGAATCTAACCCAGGACAGTGCAGACACCATCACGGAGCTTGTCCGACAAAGCAAGAGAGTTTCCACTAAGTCCGCATACCCAGGAAATCTCCCAAGTTCAGGTGAGGAAGAACCAAGCAGGCAGCAGTGGCACACACAGATACCCTAGGAAATGTACACTGGAATCCTATATTCCGAGACAGACTTCCACATCCATGCCCCCAGTTGCCAAATCTTGCCTGGTAAAGGATCAGGATTTCTCAGGAATTAGAATAAGCCCCTGGGGGATGCGATCAGGTGAGCCTGCAATGGCCCTTCCTCTGTGTACTTGAAATTCAACACTATCCTCTGTCCATATTCCCTGCATATGAACCTGGAATCAGGAATGCATGGAAAAAGGTCAGCCCTTTGGGAGCTTTGGATGTGGAGCTCCACATGGCAGTTATGATGTGTCTGCCAAGGCTTTCATCCTGACTCTCAGCAGGCAATCAGAGTGACCAAACCAGATCCCTCTGGTCACTGAGCTGGAACTAGGTACTACCTACAAGCCTCTCAACTACATGCTGTGGGCTTAGAGCAAGCCCAGGTAAACCTCGCTGCTCCAGCTAGAGGATTTTACTCTTCAAAGCATTAGGACAGCAGCCTTTCTGCCTCACTTAGTTTTGCCTTCTAAGCTGCTCTTCAGAGTTTAGAGACTAAGCATTAGAGAAGCCTGTAGAGGTCACTTCACCGCAAGGTTTCCAACCTCTGTGTATCCAGTTTATCCTTAACATGTCAGCTACATTTCTTGCTTTTACCTGGCAGACTAACTGCAGAGGCATTAGTGACAGATATTCTCTAGGAACTGGGAGAAGTATCAACATTTGAGGCATGTGAACAGAGCCACAGGAAGCCTGAGTTTTGGCCATCCACAGGATATTGGCCATCCTTCATAGACGGAAGTAGCCAGGGTGAAAAACCTTACAATTTAGAGGATGCTTGTCACATCAACCAGCAACAAGTATGGATACAATTTTGATCCCAGTTTAGTTTGCAAGATTGTGACACCTGAATTTGAAGTTTGACTACTTACGATTAGTGATAAAGGAGCCAGTTTAAGTATGGTTAAGGTATCGTATATCTCTAAGTTTTCTGAACATAATCATACATACTACAATGTTTCTAAGAAATGTGGGGTTGGATATTTGCTACAAAATGCTGCAGGAATAGGAGTAGGTAGAGGCAAACAAGATAACTTGCCATGGGTCACAGGTGGATATGCATTATACTTTCAAGGACTAAGGCCACTCCTCTTCTATATGGGTAAGTGTTTTCTGTAACAGGTTTTTAAAAAGTTAAACCAACCTTTCCCATGTCACCCAGGAGACCAGTGCATGTTGTGGGCTGCAGTTTTGCAAAAGCCTCTAGAGATATTTTCTTATTGTCCTGAGTAGTCTTATGTCACTTAGAAGAATCTCTTGGGTATTGCAAGAAAATCATGCTGACATGCATGGACCTTGGATAGGTCTCTGGATACTTCTGTATTAGCAAACACTAAAGCCTTCTAGGAGCCATCTGGAAGTTACTCATGACATGTTTGCCGTGAATAGCTAACCAAGGAGTCACTTCATGAACATCAGGTTCATCTGATGAGACCCAGTTGTCATGACAGGATGTTCCCCTAACCACTAGGAGGTAAAATCTGCAACCTAGAATGGTGCTGACATCATCGAGAAGCCTGCCTTGCAGACAGGAGGCTACCACCAAGTCTGCAAGTCTGCATACAGGGGCAATCCTACAGCAAATGAGAATGAACCAAGGAACAGTGGAACCCAGAGTGATGCCTAAGGAAATACAGATGGACATCCTATTCTCCCTCCAAGACAGACTTCCACATTCATGCCCATAGTTATCAAGTAATGCTTCCCCAAGGACCCAGTTCAGGATTTCAGGTTAGGAAGTGACTGGTCAAGTGAGCCTGAACCAGTTTCCTTCCCTCTGCACCATGGGAGTTGAGGTCCAGTTGCCCATACAAAAGTCTCAGGCAGATGCTACCCTCTGCCCTTCTGAGCCTCAGCCTCCCTGTGCTCAGATGCCAACTGCAATCAGGCTCCCCATTAAGAACAGCTACATTTCTAAAAATATAAAAGGTAAAAGAATGGCTACTTTTCTCTAACAAGATGGTCATGAGTTGTGAGAAAGCAATGAAGGGAATTAGGTAAGACCAAGAAGTTTCTTATTCTTGAAATACTCAAATCACGATCCCCTCTAACATGGTTCAGCAAGAACCATCCTGAAGCAGCTCATATTGGCCTTTCCCATGATCTTCCAGGTTTCTCCATGGAGCTAGGATGTGTTGAGAGAGGCTAAACCAAATGGACAGTAGCTTAAAACAGCTTTTTCAAGTAATAACTGATAAAGATGCAATTCCTTCCACCTGAAGTGAACTCTTACATTGAGAATCCTTAGTATTTTGTCTAAGCCCCCTCACCAGGTAAAAGGTGTCACCTGAATACTCAAGGGTGGTAGCTGAGTATCTTGGAAGGAATTGAAACCCATGTATCTCTCGAGTGTCATTACTTGCTTACGAAGTTAAAATCCAAACCTAGGAAAGGCCACAAGGCTGCTTGCAACTTTGGAGATGCCAGGAGATTAAAGAAAAAAGGAGAAGTTTCCACTCCAGATACTCAGTATTTGAGGAGATGTTAAGTTTTTTTTTAACCTTAGATTTGTCCATCATAGAATTAACTGTCACGTGGACTTCCTGTTCAAGAGCTTTTCCAGATGTCTGATTTTTTGGGTGCATACAAGGCTTAAGTTCACAAGCCGCCAGTATTTCCAAGGATGATGGAGGACAGTTCAAACCCAGTGAAGACAAAGCCCTGGTGGTATTCTTAGCCCTATCCCAGTTCTTCCTTTGAGACATTTCTCCCAATGTTCAGAAGAGCCCAACAATGGTCTAGGTGCCTAGGAGACCCAGATGACAGTTTCATACCTAATAGACAGGTATTTGTTACATCTTCTCCAAATCTAGGGTCATATTTGAGGTAAAGGTTTATGAAACATTTGTGAGCTAGCCCTAGGGTTTGAGCTCACATAGACCAAAGCTTTAAGATCAGAATATGTAGAATGAGGGAACTCTGACTCGAATAGTTAATTGTCTACATAGCCTTAAGTTTGTCAAGGGAGATTCAGATTTACATTTGGTTGCTGCAAGTGGCAAGGCCATGCTATCTGGCTTCTGTCACCAAGGAAAGCCATGATACTCTTGCGGTGTTTAAGTACCAGATTAAGGAGGAAACATCATTGCAGAAGTGGTTTTTGCCTGTTTGAAACTTGGTCATACCCACATAAGCACCTGATCTCAGAATGACACCATGATTTCAGATTAAAAAGCTATTTTACATGACATCTCTAGCTATAGTGAAGATAGTTCACCCGATATTTGACGATTGCTTAGCATGTACTTTCAGTATAGATATTGCGACTTTTCAGCTTGGTTGTCAGCTCACCTAATCATACAAGTTAGGCACTAGAATCTAGGATTAGTGATCAAACAATGCTAGAGACCTTGACTAAGATTGGCTCAAGTTTGGGAGATCTAACTGATCACATCCCTGGCTTATGCAATAAAGGTGGCTAGGAGAATAGCTGATGCTTAGATGTCTTCTATCTTGGTCTCCGTAGAATAGATGCTGTCTGTTGACTAGGTTACCATGGCATTGACATGTGACATTCTTCACTGACCAATAACTAAGCTTCCCTAGGAAAGGCAGAATGTTTCTGGATTGAGTTCCTGCTTATTAAGAATCATTTGATTTAAACCAGGTTAGTGTTAACTTATCACTAATAGTTCCATTAAAGCATAGGTCCTGGGGCACTAAACTCACCTAATACCCATGTGATTTCCAAGTCATTTCCTTCTACAAGCCAAAACCATTTAGATAAGAGACCAATTACAGATCTGTAACAGCAAGAGTCCCAGGTGAGCATGGACAATGTTGTTGTGCCATAAGACTAGGAAGTACACAAACAGTGTTGGGTAGTCTAGGATACAGCCAGCTTGAGGGAGCTCCCGTGGGACATTCTCTGACCAAGACTATCAAAAATCATTAAAATAATCCCAACCTACAGTGATACTTAGAGAAGAAACTCTAGATTGTCATTTAGTAAGTGTACATTTAATGATGGAAGTGTTACCACTCAATTCGGGAGGAGTTAGAGGCCTTCGATAAAACATTAGGTAACCCATCTGAGGTTTTCAAATGTTCATCCCACAGGATTAGACAGAGGTAAGCTGCCCAATGGATGAATGTTCATCTCAGGTAGGAGATCAACTTCTGCCTCACCAACCGAGAGCCCCAATCCCAGCATGTGCCTCTAAATATTATACCATAGAAGTCCTCACCAGCTACATGGGATTAGGAGGAATCAAAGATCATCAGTCCAGTTTTGTTTTCTTGCAGAAGATTCTGTACTCTGGAGTTAGACTCACGAAAATTTAGAGAAAGCACAGGGATGGGGTGGCCCTTTAAGGTCCTTCCTAGCCTGTGCCCGAGGTATACTTTGTGGTCTTCAATCTTGATCACCCCTCCATTAGGGGTCAGACATTGCCTTTTTCCACATGTTCTGAGCATCAGATCCACATGGGAGCTGGTATGAAAGGGCACAATTTCATAGGTGATGCATAGACCCTTTATCAATGAAGACACTAGAACAATGTTGGATGCAGGGCTTCTGTCGGGGCAGGTAGGTGTATATTATCCAAATGCCCCTCACATGAGCTGGGGAGAGGGAAAGTGAGTTTCTTCCAGGTGGAGATGATCAGGGCACACTGTACTCCAACTGCTCTGTGCACACAGAAATAAGCCCAGCTATAACCTGGGTTAAGAACACTCCCCTTAAGGCAAGAAGGGAAGCATGAAGTAAGATACAGACTGCTGGAAGTCATATTCTCTCTTCTCAAAGCAAAGACTTTGACTTTGTCACTAACAAGGATAGTTATGAGATATCCATATACCATAATAAAGGCCATTTTAGCTCCCAGCTCAATTTCTGAAGTTTTCTGTGACTGATCTTAGAGGGGTTTTTTTTCCCCCCTTTCTTCCAGGACATCTTGCTATATCTTTCCCACGAATGTAAAAGGCAGTGATTCCTGTCTGGGACAGATTAAAAGGAGAAAAACCAAGGTATCCTGGAATGTGCCCCCCTAGAGTACCCCTTCCACGACTGGCCAGTTTGGCAATTGCAAGGACATAAACAGAGGCAGTGACAACCACAGTAGCCACAGACAGTGGGGCTTCTATAGTGACAAGGCCTGTGACAGCACATAGTGTAGTTCCCCAGAGCATTCCTGTGAACAGTTGTGAAGGGCCACAGAAGGCAACAGCATGGAACAAGTGTCTTGTCTAAGACAGAAGTGCAATGAGGGTTCTGAAGATGGTTCTAAATATGGTGGAGCCACCATAGTGCCGAGGACCCCCACGGTGGAGGGGCTTCATTTCTAGATGAACTCAAACATGTTCGCCTGTTTCTTCGCTACATGCACTAGATTGACGTAATGGGGATCCAAAGTGGCCACCCCGAATGGGGGGTAGTCTACCCAAGATAGTACCTGAACATTTGGGTTAAAGAGTCAGTAAAACCCTAAAAATGTGGCCAGCTCAGGCCAGACAGCATCCCAAGGAAGGGAACAGCAAATATACAGAAGAAATGGGAAGGGTAACGTCATCTCTGTCCTGGTTCTCTGAAGGGCTCTGGATAAAGGCTTTGGGATACCAGACTGTCATGGGGATGCTAGTCTTTGAGACAGACTAATCTACACGAAAGGGGAAGTTCAGTGCCAAGTTGTTAATTGAAGTAGGAGAGAAAAGGTGGATGTAGTCAATTCTCTCAGCCAACCTGGGTACCATTTGGGCAGACACCACCCTTTTGGAGTGTGGCAAGTGTAGATTCAGATCTCCACATATACTGGGGACTGCTTCAAGGGCACAGATAGAGATGGATTCAGGCATGGCCACTCCAGCACTATGACCATAGCCACTCACGTACCCCATCATGGCCCACCCTCCCTCCTATGTGAGGGCCCAGGGTAGTTTCCCTTTCCAGACCTTATCCAGCCCCCACTGCAGAACTAGCACGACCAGAGCAATTACTGTTTACCATTTAGACCACATGGTCCATAGCTCCTCCCACCCACCCAATGGCCCAATTCCTGGGCTCTCTCTTCTCCTGTCCTTCCTTCACCAGATCGCCCACCTCCCAAGCTCTAACCTCAACTCATGCAGCGTTTATTAAAAGAGTAACAAGCCATTTAACTGGAAATGTCCCCCTCAACCATGTTAGGAAGCAGTATTATGGTTGCTACAATTTGATAATCATATTCTGGCTTTACTTACATGCCTCTGCTCAGAAGAGTCTCAAGTTTAGAGTGTGGGAGGATGAAGACCACTTTGGTTCCAGGCTCAAGCTAGAAAAACTAACCATCCGTGGAACGGGGAATAGATAGTGTGCATACCTTCACAATTCATGCACAGCCTAATCTTTTCTGGCTTGGTTCAACAGCCTCACCTAATTTCAGGAAAGTAGAGGTGTAAATAGAGCCAAATAGGGATTCTAGATGAGGCTGGGTTACTTTTCAGAAAGCCAGCCTGGTCTACTAAATTATAAGGAACACCAGTTGGATCACTTTTCTTTGTTTAGGACTACACAGAGGTAACTCAAGTATAACTCATAGAAAGAGGGTATTATATGAGCCATGAGTGGTAATGCTAATCTTGGTAGGGTGTTTATGAGATAGGAGTTATTTTGACCAGGAAGAAGGTATGAAGCAGAAGTTCTTCCTAGAAGTGACAATTTATGCTTTAACATTTAGGTCAGGACTGGTGTCTACCTCAAATGTGCATCACTAAGATTCAGTGTAAAGATAAACCAACAGTACTGTAACTTGCTGTGAGCTTCACTTTTGCTTGCTAAAGGAGGTGGGAAGTAGAAGAGGATTTGATCCAATCACTCTTAATGCAGGAATCTGGGATTCAAGCAACTTGAATGAGGAAGACATCCCAAACTCGGGGAAACTCTGCTTGTCAACTGCAACAAATGCAGCAGTGACTCACTCAGAACCCCCCACCACTCCATTCTGACGTCTTCACTTGCTAGCAGACAGCCCTCATTGACCAGCCCCTGAAAAGAGCTGCCTCCTAAGGTTACACCATTTCCTGACACTGCTCCAGCCAGAGACTAATCCACAGGACAGAAGTCCAGTGTTCTTACCTCTACTCAGGACGGCTTAGGTTATTCTATCTTTAGGACATCTTGGGTTGGCCAAGGCTTTCATCAAGTCTATATGAACAGCTCACCCATCTGCCCAACCCTGCTTCCTTCTCTCCGTTTCCATAGGTATCAAGCCCCAGAACCTTCTGGACAGCAAGACAGTAGCAGACAAGAGGGTAGACAGCATCAGGGCCTCCATTTGAGAGGGTTTCTGAGAAAGTAAGAGACCAAATGGAATCTAGTGTCTGGAGTACCAGAACCAACGATCTTTTCACCACTCTGGGAGAGACTTCAGTCCCAGGAAGCATCCATCAACTACCTCAGGATATACTTAGAAAGTCAACTGCAGTGCATCCGGGGGTGTGTCTGGATCATTCAGACCAGATCAGGATGTACACACAGCTGTAGCAGAGGGGCAACCCAAATAGCTTCTAAGTTTGAAACAGCCCCATGGATCTACCTGCCATTTTCCTTCTTCAATTGGCTAGTCTACTTCCAGAAGCTTGCATCCTGCTATGTCAAAGACAGCTACCTAAACTACTCAGCAGCCTGCTGAGATACTGGAGATGCCAGTATTCCACAAGTGTGCTGATATTGCCACCACCTACCTGTCCAGAGCATGTAAGCCGCTTCCCCAAAGGAATTGGGAAGAAATGTAACTTTGCCAAAGGCGTCTGGGGCCATCGATGCCTCTGTACTGGTACCTCAAAATACAGCTTCTAAGTCTGAGCCTACAGGTTGAAGGATGTCTGTCTCACTGTCCTCCTGGCCCTCACCCCAGCCTCCTTGGTCTTCTGAGGTCATTTCCACATTGAGCAAACATGCTTTTAACACCTGTGGAGCTGATAAAAGCTGGGATGTGAAATACCCCATTGGACATATAGGTGGATACAGGTTAATTTCAAGTAGAATGTATCCATGGGACCGCCAAATTGCATTGCTGGTATTACAGCAGGTAGATGTGCAGTTGAATACATCTGTCTCCACTCTTATGAAGGTATAATAGCTTTGGGGAAAACATAGCAATAGCATCTAGACCCTTGGGGTTCTCTGTTCTTTCCTCAGCCAGAACTGTAAGAAAATGGAAATGGCCAGGAGGGGTGGCTCACACCCGTAATCTCAGCACCCTAGGAGGCCAAGGCAGGCAGAACACTTGAGGTCAGGAGTTCAAGACCAGCCTGGCCATCTCCCATGTTTTTCAAAGCTTTGACTCTAAAGATGACATCTAGTTGTATTTCCATACATTTCTAGTTCACCACGACCTCCTCCCTCAGCATGGTCTCCTTTTCACCCAAGTTAAGTAGTGCATTCAGAAGGGTTACTTCCCTATGAGCTTCCTTCCCAAATGTATACCCCTATGTGATATCAGCTCAACTGACCCCCCCCCCCCAAAAAAGGCATCCATGAACATAGGCAAACTAAACCTGATGGTGCTGAGGACATGCTGGAAGAACTTGAAGTCACAGCAGCTCTTATTCAGAAGTCATTAGACCACTGTGTCTGTTACCTTACAATTAATCCTTTGTGCTGTAATATGGTAACACCCAATCACTTATGTGAACCAAAGCAGTTTTGGAAGTACCATCCATTCCTGACTGGTAGTTATGAGCTGCCAGCCCTAGCTGCCTTTCTAGAGGAAAAAAACAATCCTACTTTCTAGGTGGTTACTGGAGCAAAAGACCCTGGAGGTTGACCTTGAAGCCATGAGAAATATTTAGTTTCATCTGAAAAGAGTCCTAGCTATACAGATGTCCAAGATACAAGGAGATCCTATCCCTTAGGATAACCACCCATGAGGACAGGTGGCTGACAATGCTTCAAACTCCTGAAGTCGTCATGAGTCACTTTCAGGAAGGGAGTTGACTCCCTCTGAGAGAATCCCTCTCATAGGATCCCAAGCTGTGAGAATAAGTTGGAAGAGCTCAGCCATCTAGAGGCCACTGGGGGAGAGGCAAGTGGTCTGAGCTTTGGCATGTATCAAACTTGAGCTTTTCTTAGAAGGGAGCTCCCTCTCAGGAACACATACCCCAGAGAAAAGTCAAGTTAGAACAGGTATGGAACTTAGTTGCAAGGAGAGCTCAAGAGAAGCTTGTGAGGTCAACAAGTCTCTGAAAAGCAGAATGGAAAAGCAGAAGCTGTGGCCCTTTCAAACCAGAAAATGCACTGGGAGGGCCTCTGGACTGACTATCCACTGATCACGTGCTGTTTGCAGAGTGCTTTGGGGTCTATGGGGTAAGTACTTAGTGTACATGTCCTGTTCCTCCTGACCTCAGTGACAGTGAGGGTCTCATTCATTCCCCACTCCCCTCAGTACCATAGTTGGTCAAGGACCCTACATTGCTACTGTAAATTCCACTATTCAGGGGCTTGGACAAACCCCCCAGATCCTTCAGAAAAGGAAATAGGTTGTGAGCAACAGCAGGTGAGATCCAGTCATTTTGGAGGCTCTTTTGCCAAGTGGTGCTTTCTGCTTCCAAGTTGCCCCCCTTTTAAGAAACCCTGCTCAAATGAAGTCACTATTTTTGTTCTATTTCAGTGAAATTGTTCATAACAGAGTATTCTCTTCATTGCTTTCAATCTGCCCAAACCCAGGGACTCTTCTGTTTCAGTTTGCAGTCAAGACCAGTGAAGACCTTGGGCTTCCTGATATATGAAACTGACTTCACATTTGTGGCGTAAGTTTTTGGGAAGAATAGGATACAGAGAGGAAAGAAATTACTGCTGGCTTCAGTCAAGATCAGCACAAGTTTATATATATAAAAGATTTTACACAAATACTTGTTAGCATAGATAATGCCTTTTAATCTACCCAGGTTTATACTAGCAAGGCTCAAGTGCACTCAAACCTCAGGTGGCTCTAGAGTTGAGCTTACCCCAGGAAGATAGACCATAGCTATTAGCACCTGGCTAATGCCTTGGCCATAGGAGGGGGCCATCTCACATGAACTATAGGCCTCCATATAAGGGGGAAGACTGGGGAAAAAACATCCCACTGGTAGACAAAGCAGCCTATAAACCACTGAGCAAGGGAATATACTCCTGGTAACTCACAGAACAGGGTAAAGAATGAAGAATGAGTCTGGCAGGAGGCACAAGTGGAAAATATCAGCACCTTCCCAACACATGAATTCTTTGACCACACAGATTCAAGATCTTTGGCCTCAAAGACCTGGCCCTGGAGTGAGGTGAGAAAGCAGATTGTTTCCATCTTTTTGGAGAAGGAGTCTCACTGTGTTTCCCAGCTGGAGTGCAGTGGGGGCTATCTCAGCTCACTGCAGCCTTCACCTCCCAGGTTTAAGCAACTCTCCTGCCTCAATCTCCTGAGTAGCTGGGACTACAGGCATGTGCCACCACGCCCAGCTAATTTTTGTTTAGCAGAGATGGGGTTTTACCATGTTGACCAGGCTGGTCTCGAACTCCTGATATTAAGTGTTCTGCCTGCCTCGGCCTCCTAAAGGGCTGAGATTACAGGTGTGAACCACCACGCCTGGTCATTTCCATCCTCTTACGCTTCCAGTTGAGCAAAGAACAGAGGACCCTAAGGGTCTAGCATACAGGAGCCTTAAGATGGAAGGAATGGGTTTACTGAATGAAGTTAAGACGTTAACCTGCAGTTCTAGGCATCTGTTGGTCAGCAAGATTATTAGAACAGCGGTACAGAAAAGCTGATGACATATTCCTGAACACATGCATGCAACTGCATGTGAAGAAAGATGGAGAAAAAGAGCTTTAGATTTAAATATGGCTGGGAGAAAAGTCAGTCCATAGATGAAGCTCGGGTTCAGCTCGTGAAATAGGCACCTCGAGGTAAGTCACAAGGTAAGCAAGCCAGATGGAAGATGACGACTTCCCGGAAATGAGAAATAGACTTTCTCTCAGGGCTGAGAAATAGCTCGTCTCTACCCATATCCAAAGCAGATGTTGGGAGAATGCAGGAAGGAAGAAAGGCCGGGGAGACTAGGTGCTGATCCTTAGAGGTCAGACATTCCAATAGCCCTGGGTATCCACGCTGAGGAAGAACATTAAACACCAAGGGGCTGGGAGAGGCTTCCCTATATGACTCCTATCAGCATCCGTTCCTAAGCTATCCAGTCAGGTTTGGAATCTGAGAGACAATTTGTCCTTTCAGACCAGCCTCGGGGGTAGTCGCTACCTGATCTTTGTACCTCTTGTGTCCGATTGCTTTGACATTTGAGTTTAATCTTTCCTTTTTAAGTGAATGCAAAACAAACACCATGCTCCCTCTTCTTTCTTCTTTAGGGATAGGGATCCCATTGGTGCCCCCGCCCCTAGCAGCAGGGAAACAGACTTTTGTTCTCCCGGGTCAGGGAGGAGACACTCTGGAGGCGGCCCACTCCTAAGTCCCTGCCTGCCCCTCTCAGTCCCGAAGCCAAAGGCTGGAGCCACTGTCAGGACTCATTAGAGGGGCCGAGTGTCTTTGCTTCCATTCTTAAGATGTCAGGCTCTGGATAATCACCTCTACAGGGAGTTGAGGTGGGGGCAGGCACCCTGGACCAAGTATTCAGGCTCATTAAGGCCAGATCCTTAATGATATTAAGGACGGATATTACTTGTCCCCTTGCACTGAGCAGTCATGACTAGCTTTGTTCTGGTCTTTTATGGCCTGGGAACTAATTGATCCAGGGCACAGAGGCTCCATCTTGGTGAATACACAGACACTATAGGAAAAAGAATAGGAAACAAGTCTCAGCATTTGCCACAAAGCTCTCTCCTAAGACTCACTGGGGGTTTATTCCATTAGGAAGCCAGCCTGGTCAGTCTTTTACAGCAAGCTTGGAAAAGTTTGATCGTCTGGTTAGCTTCATAATTTGGGTTATAAAGAGCCTATTCTAAACCAGAAGCATTGAAGGTTAGAGAATAAGCTGGAGCTTGAAGCTCATAGCTTCCAGCTATATACATTGCAGACATCTTGTGTTCCTAGCATCAGTAGCCCAGTGTGGCACAGCAGTCAAGACAGACACCCTTTCCTAAGGGCAGAAGACTCCAGAAAGGAGATTCAGGAAACAGATCTACCACCACGCCCATAAAGCTGGGCAGCTATAATCAAGTCAAATCAATCAGTCTTAGCACTTGTTATCTAAGCAGCACCAGTGCTTCTCATTTGTCTCCAGGTTATGAAAGACATTGTAGGGGAGGAGAGACACACAAGTTCCATGAGATATCCCAGTAGGATCACACAGCCCCTAAAATGGAGGTCTGTACATCTCTACAAAGATTTACCCACTCCAGTAATTTTAGCCACAGGGGAGTCTAAGGTAACACTTAGTCAGCTCTGGTCAAGATGGCAAAGGGTCCTTCAGAGATGGCCAAGCTCAAGGGGTTCCCAGAATCCCAGTGGCCAGTGCAGTTGTCACAATCACTCTAGCCCTGGAGGCCAGGTCAGCAGAAAAGCTGCAAGGAGGACTGCAGGGAAGACTCCTGGTTCCTGTCTGTGGACCCAGGTTCAAGGGATAAATCTGGGAATGTTACATAAGTTCATTCGACACATTGAGTCTTTCAGACTGACCTAGTGAATGAAGCATTTGAACGTTTTTCTAAACATGTTTCTTACAATGCAGTTAAACACTGGACTGCAAGTTGTTCCAGTGCATGTTAGAGCATGATGGAGACTCTGTGTAGTCACTGTTATCTGCACAGGTAGCTTTCAGAGCACTCCTCACTGCAACACCCTAGGAGGCCAAGTAGGGCACCTACTTCGGAGCACCTGTGTCTTAAAAGCAGAAATTCAGTACTCAACTTACTATATATGCCAGGCAATTTGAAGCCTGTTTAATAGTGTTGAGAATTAAGTCGGTTGAGTCTCAGCTGAGGAAGCTAGATAAGTTGGCATGCCTGTGCCACAGAAGTCTCAGTTGAGTCAGGTCAGGCAGGAGTCTCACTCAGGCTGTTGGGTGCCAGTCCAGTGTCAGTACTAGATCATACTGCAAAAATCATGGGGCATTGTCCCGGTAATCCCAACTTCAACCTTGAGGCAACCCAGCGTCTCACCTGAGTGCCTGTAGTCAGAGACTTAAGCAACACTTCCTATTACTGGGGTCACAAATAGGACAGATACCCAAGTAAAATGGGCTCTTCCATGAAATGGATGTATCCTGAAGTATACCTTCCTACCCAGACAAGGAAGTGGGTTGGCTGGTTTTTATGGATTCTCCTTGTCCTAGTGTTTCAAGATACTGATCTTTGTATCGGTTCTTTGGGGTAAGGGAGGGAGACTGCTTTCAAATTCACTGGGCAGCAATAATGCAGTTCTGTCGTTTTACATACCAAGTTCTACAGAAAACAGCCTATCTCACACTTTACTCAAAAACCACGTCTGAAGGCAAAACAGCCTCCCAGGACTTCCTTGTTCGCTGGAATCATCATTTGCACCTTGGAACCCTAGCAGCACCCTTCAGTCTGTATACCAAATGAACTTAGGTCTGGCAAGGTACAGCTCATAATCAGCAGTATCTACTGTGTACAGTTGAGAATGGATCCTGCAGATGTGGGACAGCTGTTTGTACTTAGCAGTTAAGTGTCCCTGCAATGCAGGCGGCCTGACAAAGGCATTGTTCTTTGCAAAGCATCCATCTCAAAGACTTTCTAAATCAGGCCCAGATGTTTACATACAACTCGCATTTCTCTGAAGATTCCCCTTTCTAGAGAACTTGGTTTTTAATAAGGTATGTGCAGAATGTGCAATCCAGCATGCACAACCCCAAAAGGCAGGATTCAAATAGGTGCTAGGAACAGGCAAGACACCTCCATAGTCTAAGCCAACCCTCAAGCCTATGAGGTTGACAGTATGCCCATTTTACAGATATGAAAGTAGCTAATGCACCAAGACATGCGGCAAGCCCCAGTACCAGTTTTTTGAACACTAAAGCCATTCAACAAAGATTGCAGGTTAGCCCTAAATGTCAGTCCTTACCTGTTCCCAGTAATAAAGCTTCTCTTTTTAGTTGGGCAAACCAGATTGCCCAGAATAGGCAGTTTTTCTGGTAGCTATGTGTGGTCATCTCACTAGAGAGATAGCAAATGGGACATAAGTAGAACCTGTGAATTCGTGTCCCAGGCACTATCCTTAGAGCAGAGGCACTTCATTTGTCTTTTTTAATCTTCCCATTAGTTAGAATCCAGACAGTGGCTGAAGCTCTAGCAGAAATCTTGGAATATAATGCAACCTTGGGAATGAATTCCTTGCAGAGTGACAAGCCTGGAGACTGAGGCCTTCTTCCAAGAAAAACAAAGTTTGGGGAAAGAATGTCAGTTTTCTTGGCTTCAAGACTAGACTTAGGAAGACTCAGGGTAGAGTAGTGCTTTCCAGGGAACAGGGTCAAGTTAGGAGTTGAGCTACTGAAGTTTTTGGTTTCAAGTCTCTGGTCTGAATCCTAGGGCAGACCAAATAGTTTATGATAGCTCAGGTCACGGGTGTATCGAACACCACCACTGAGGGCTTGTGTCGAGAGATCAGCAATACTCTAGAGTCTGAGACCCTCAGCCATCCACCAGCACTTGTCTAACTTCTCACTCCTTAGCCATCAACACTCAGCCTCGCTCCCCCTAAACAAGCACACACCTTAGTCTGTTTCAGGCTTCTGAGCAACCAGCTCTCATGGACTATCTTCCCTTCTATCCCTAAGGGTTCCCAGAAAGGGGCAGTATGAGCCATAAGTAACTGAGGCATAGACAGCTACAGATCAGGTGACATACACTGGGCCTGGTTCACATCCTGCATGTGTGTTCTTAGTCTTTGCAATACTCATTTTAGAGGAGACTGGAGTTTTTAATACCATGTTCACAGTCACATGTTGAAACCCAGGTTTAAGTCTGTTTTTAAGACAACACCTCTACAAAAGAAATCAGCTTTAAGAGGGCATTAGTAAGGCTTTGGTATCCTTGAAAATAGAACTGAAGTAGTGCTGGCTCAGGGGATGGGATTGATTGTGCCGACTGGAAACAGTCCCAGCTCCCACTGTGCTTGCCCTTCAGCCCAAGTGCTTACTTAGATTAGTCCCCAGCAGATCTCAGGGGGAAATTACAAGCAAGTGTTCAATTTCTCCTTCCGCAGCAGCTTGGGGCTGGGAAATTGTTTCTCCCCTGCAACCTTTCTACACTCACAGCTGTGACTCTCTGCACTGTCAGTGCCTTGCCAACAGGTTGGAAATGAATGTATTTCCCGTGGATGGCTGTCATGGAGGACACATGTGCACGTTCACTTTCTTGCGTTCAGGCACCAGGTCTTCTACTGGGTGCCGGCAAATGTGAGGGAACATAGTCCCAGGGCTAACATGGTAGGCATTGTCAGCCATCTGCTCATCTAGGGTTTCTGATGAAGGGGGAAGTCTGATTGACCCCTGCTGGAGCCCTTCATAAGCCGTGGCAGAAGTGCTGGGTCCCCCACGTGCTTGCATTGGGGAAGGGAAGAGGAATGCCTGATTCGTGACATTCCATCTACCCTGAGGGTGTGCAGAGCTAGGATAGTGGTACTTTCCAGCTATGACTTCCTATGCCTGTCCAAGACTGCTTGTTTGCTGTACAACTCGTAGGGCATGGGTAGGGCATGGGTAGGGCATGGGTAGGGCATGGGTAGGGCGAGTTTGCCCTGAATTCATGTTTTTGCCTAATGATATGTCTAATGGTTTATGTAACAATGGAGTCACTTGGAGCAAAATGACCCAGTCAGCTTTCAGTGAGCTCAGACAGCATTTTCCAAATCTTACTTTTTGCAGGTCTTGCGCTTAGATACCAGTTATTCCAAGCAGTTTTTACTGGTTTTCCATCAAGCTCAGGGACCAGGAATCTCTTCTGGGAGTTCCATAGCGTTCTCTTGACCCAAGGCCATTTTTCAGGCTGTAATACACTGACCTATCTCCCTGTAGGCTAGGCTGTGGGGGCAAGAACATAGCGGTGTTTAGTCACCTACATGAGTACTGGTGCACCAGGAAGTGTGTTAAGGCCCTCACCTGACCCTTGCAGTTTTGAGAAGTTATTCCTGTTTTACAGATAAAACTAGCTCAGAAGGTAATATTCACCCAGAGCATGTCAATAATAAAAGGCAGATAGGAAATAGATGTAGTCCAAGGTCAAACATTGATCTTAAGAGTCAGACACGTGTTTAGAGTGAACTCAGCTCTGTGAAGTCACGTATTTGCAAAGAACCTAACACCTAGAAGACTGTCCCAAGGCAGCTTCAGTGATGTTAGAAATGCTACAAGAATTTCTTGGAGAGAGAGCCAATGTCAAGGCTTATTTCCATCTATTATGGCAGTTTTTTTGCAGTGGAAGTACCGTCCCAAGGTCCTACGTCATCCTGATAAGACACTGAACATTGACAAGACCTAAACTATGGCCTATATTCTTACCTTCAGGAACAAACTTAAGGCTGAATTAATGTCCATTCATGCGCCCATTTCAATAGTGTTGTCTACCCACCTGTCTAGAGTCTTGTTGGGTGTTCTCAGGTCCCCACCTCTGTCAGGCAGCCCTTGTCCTATGGCTTTTACTGGAGTTGACACCCAGGTGTGGCAGCTCCCACTGTTGCTAACTTGTGAGTGCTTTCCCATTGTTTGCTTCCTTAGCTCTGCTCACATCCCTACGAAGCCTATTCCTCATCTTCAGCTAAATCCCTTTGAAGGCACCAGCTGCTCCTCACCAGGGCCCCGGCTCAGCACCAGATATATAGTTAACCGGACCTAGTAGAAGGTGAGAATGTGGATACCTTGTTTATAAGGCAAAGGCAAAGGCTACAGCATCAAGGTGTTAACGAGCATGGGGCCGTCTAAGCACAAAGCCGTTTGTGAATGTAGATTGTACACCCATGAAGCTGGCCCTGCATCCACATAAGCGATGTTTTTTCATTCATCCAGGCCAAGGCCAATCACACAGGGCTACAGGTAAGGGATGGTTAAGTGCTCTACCAGTGTGGGGCTTTTTGGCAAGACTATCCACTGTACATGTAGTTGGGATTCCCTAAGAGGGGACCAAGTCTGCCATTTTCCCAGGTATGAGAACAAAATATGGAGACCAGTAGTCCATGCACCTTGGTCCAGAAAGTTTAAGAATGAGGATAAGGGAGGTGTCCAGCTATGTGCTTCTATAGCAGGGAAATTTCAGATTCACTGATGTTAAAGACACTAAGAGCTAACAATAGTTTCAAGATATGAGCTTTTGCTTGGCTGAGCACTTTACATGCATTCCAAGTTCATCTTAAATGAATAGTCTCACTTTCCAGATAGACAGGTATGGGGCAGGAAAGTGACATGCTTAAGTGCACACAGACAGTATAAGTGATATGCAATTTCAGACAGCGTCCTCAGAAATGCACTTCTGTGCTGATCTAAGCTAAGCATCTTATAACTATTTATCAAGTCCTCACATCTCAGGTGACTGTTGTGGCAACTGTGGAACTGCATCAAGTCTGGGAACATAGCTGACAGATGGCCCCAGTTGCTGAGGTCTGCAGACAATCTGCAAAGATCATTCTCTCCATGAGTGGCTCCAAGCTGATGACTCCAATGGCCTTGCCAAACTTTCTTGGACTGCCTCGTTTAATATGCTTCTATTTAGCCTCTTCACAGAGGGCCCGACTTGCATCAAGATCTAAAGTTGTGTCCTCCAGCCCCCTTACCTATTTTCCTTTACAATTCTCTTGCATGTCAAATCCTGCTTTAGCTTCTGAGGACCTAGATTAATGCAGGAGTACAGCATCCAGCTTGAAGACTAAGGCTCAGAGGTTAAGCATTTGCCTAATGCCACATAGCAATAGTCAAACCCAAATTCAGAGTCTGGAACCTAATTTCAGTTGCTCTAAACAAAGCAATTCTGACTTGGCTCCAAAACCATGAGTCCAGGTTGAACTTTCTGTAACTGATGGGAGTGCTGTCTTCTGGGCATTGAGAAGTTAGAGAGTCAACTTGTTGTGAAGAGTGATGATCTGAAGGAGTCTCCTATAGGAGGTGCTTCTCCACTTCTGGATTACCAGGTGTGTGGAAAAGTGGACCTACCTGTGAGGCATATGCTTTAAGTCTTAGGACTCTTTAGTGGCCTCCAGTATACATCCACCCTCACTGTTATTAGTGCAAGAGAAAGCGTTTACCTCAGCCTCCTACCTCCACCTAGCTTTTCCGTGGCCATAGATGTAACTTTGATCTGTTAACTAGTTTAACCCTGAAACTTGGACCATCTACACCAAGTCTTTCTAGTTCAAACAGCCTCCCAGCCCCTTCCAGTGTTCCAGGAAGATATGCAAATAATATATTTTGTCTATTAAAAGTCACAGCCTGGGTGACCATTTAACCCATTTAAGGTAGAACGGGGTGGGGGGTCTCCAAACAAGATTCAGCTAAAAAATCAAGCTAGATCTATAGGAACCAGTGTGGAATGATTGCCACAGAATACTTAAGCAGATAAACTAAGATGTGGCAGGAACTTATGATTTGATCCTATGTGTGAAATATGCTTCTAATGATCCCAGTCTAAGCTGAGAAAAGTTGTATAGCCTGATACTTTATCACTTGTGTATGTTGTCTTAGAACAAGTTTAAGGAATTAGCTTTTCTAGCAGATGCTAGGAAATATTCACAGGCTGAACTGCCTAAATCCTAGTACATAATTGCTGAGTGTAATACTGGCCAGAGTTTACTATCACCCAGGTGTCTCCCTGGCCCCAGGAGAGTCCTTTATTCTCATGCTTCTTGGAAGCACATGTAAGCCAAATGGGGGCTTCCAACTGTCTATCAGCTCCATGCTGGTCTGAGCATTGTGTTCATTTGCAGTTTCACCATTGCAGGCATTTCCAAGGGATTACAATCCTCACCTTTGGACCTGCTCACATCCTTCTAGGTATGTTCTAATCACCGTGGCAGGCCTTGGCTGTCATGCCTTATTACTTAAATATATTGTTATGGACCTGGCCTCGGCCAGAATGGAGGGATTAAAGCAATAAAAGTAAATGGACAACTGGCCAGTATTAGAATTCTTCTTACTCAGAACTGCTGTAGGTAATGGTACACAGCTGTAAGCACCCTGCCCCCACCCATGTTTCCTTGCTGCACAAGCACCCCCTCCCTCCCAAACCTGTAGGCAGCTGATTCTGTTCTCCATCAGTAAGGCTGCCTGGGATTGGTCCAGCTCTAGCCCTCAGCCAATTAAGCTCCTGAAGATGGAGACCTGTTGCCTATCAACGGACACAAGCTTACCGAGTCCCAGAGGTCCTAGGGAGAGGGTTCGTGTACTTCGGCTAGGATAGGTACCACTTGTAAAGGCAGCAATTCTGACTTTTTACTTCCATACTCGTTTATTCTTGACAGCCCTGGGTCTCTAGGTGGGCAGGGCATTTCTCAGAAAGATGGGGCAAGGGGTAGACCACTGGTGAATCAAGGTAAAGGCTACATTACAACTAGTGAATATTCTCAGTCTTAAGTGCATCGAGGTTAAGTGATCTGGGTGTAAGTTATGTAATAGAATCCTATTTCACTGTACGGCAATAGGCACACTGAATAGACAACGATTACACACCCTCAGATTAACAATGGTTGACTGAATGACAGATTAACCTTCCATGTTATGATTGCTGAATTGTATGGAACTCACAGGTTAAACAGGAAGGATGATTTTGAAAGAGGAAGCACATGACTAACACGTTGCTCTTTCAAGGTACTGGCCACAAACTCAGGGCTCAGACCTGAGATCAGCCTCAGATTCTGCCTTATCGAGGGCCTGTGCACAGATGACTAAGGACTAACTGAAGGGTAAGTTTTCACCTACTTTCTTAGATGTTGTACTTCGCTAATTTAGACTTGTGAGATATGTACTTGGATTGTTTGTTCGTGGGAGGACAATCATCCCAGAAATTCTTGGCCCTGGCTTATACTGGCAAAACTGTTTACCATCACTTTATAAGACCAACTCAAAAGGCAGCACTGAATAAGAGCCTGGGCTTAGGAGTCTAGACCTAGAATTGAGTGTCAATTCTACCACTTTGCTGCAAGCTCACAGGAACAAAAGCTTGAGCTGGTTCTCTTTACTGAAAAAGGACAGAATCTCTTATGTCTTATGGATTAAGACACCAAAACATTGTCTTGATGCCTGGAATATAGTAATGATAGTTAACATTATTAGTATATCCTATGGATTTCAGCTCCTGCCATCAAGATGATCTTGTTGCATCTGAGCAGGCTTGAATTTAGAGGGATTAGTCACCATGGACTATGTTTCAGGCCAACAGGAAGCTTAGAGCCAAGTTTGTATCCCTTACTGAAGGACTCTATGGGTTTGTGTGCAATATGCTTACCCTGGCTTTTAGTTCTACTCCAAACATTTTAGATTTCCTCTGAGTGGCAAGCAGTTGAGATCAACGCAAGGTAGTGTAATTGCCTATACTTCATTTCTAGACTCCCAAAGGTTTGGCTAAGAGTATCAGCTCGGTGTCTCCTCAGAACTCCAAGGCAAAAGAATGTGTCTGAGGCTGGCTTTAAGACATACTAATGTTTGGAAGCCTCAAGGCTTCGAGGCTATTCTGGAGCAGTTTGTCATTAGAAAACTGCAGGCTGAAGTGGACGCTGGCAAGTTTAGGGACATATGCAGATGACAAACCCAACTGGAAGTTCAGAGATCTGAGGTCCAATTCTGACAAAGTTCTGGATGAGTTGTTTCACTTCTGAGCATGCTTCCCATCTGTAAGATCAGTAGCATATGCTTCATCCCAGCCTAAAGTTATCATGAATCTCAGGAAATCACTTTAGAAGCCAGAACCGTGTAGTCTGTACCAAGAGCAAGACAAGACGACCCCCAATTTTGTCCAAGTTCCCAGCACAAGTGGAGTAAGGTTGGGAAACAGGTCTACTCAACTGAACAGCTTACCATGAGAAAGTTTAAGCTGGAGACATCTGACAGGTGTTAGACTAAGCAGTCGTCCTATGGGAGAGAAGCTACACCATTGGAATTGTTTTAGAACAAGCAGCCCAAGGGACACTGAAGGTTTTTCACTGGATTCTGGAAAAATGGGAGTCAAGTAACCCAGTCAGTTTCTTCCAAAATCCCTTCACTGGACTCTGGAAAATGGGAGTCAAGTAACCCAGTCAAGCTTCTTCCAACTCCTATTCTGCTCTAAAGCTCACAGTAGAACCTAGATTTGTGTTCAGACCACTAGCCTGATTGGCTGAGAGCTGAGATCACATGAAGATACTTTCTTCACCTGTCATTAGAGTTCCTAGCCGTTCCCCAGGGCAATTAGAGCTGGAGCAAACTTAGAGCCAGATTGAGTTGGAGCTTGGGGTGGAGTGGTCAAGTGCCTAGGTTCCTAGCCTAAAAAATCTGGTTTCTCAAGTTTCCCATTAAGCCTCCTACTTGAACTGCTAGTTTGAGACCTTTGAGCCAGGTCTGGTAACACACCCCCAGGTGTTGTCAGCTGCCTGTGATCTACCACCACCATCCTCAACTCTTACTGGCCTTGTGCTGTTGGACCACCCAGTTTCCACACTTTAGCCATGTGAGCCTCTGTCCAGTCCTTAGTCTAGAATGCTCTTTACACCTAGCTGGGGAAGCTTTACCCAAACTTGTCTCTAGAAGGGTATGCACCCCCAGAGATCTCTGGATTTCCAAGATCAAATCTGCTCATCAACCCCTTGGTACTACACACTTCTATCCTTCATAGGACTTAGTTATGGTTTGGGATTTGGCTGAGACAGATGTGTTTCTCACTAATACAAATGGGTCAAGAGAACAGGTATCTATGAGTATAGGAATACTCAGATATGTAGGAATACTCATATATACCATGGAGTATAGGAATGTGTGAGTTAATCAAACGCATAACCATCACAAGGAGACAACTCTCAAACCAACTTCTCATTAACAAGTATACCAGGAAAATCCCTGCAGGGTGAGAGTTGAGACCCTTCAGTTACACAACCATGAGGGGTTCCAGGCATGTAGACCTCCCTTTCCTACCCCTGAGTCTAAGGTGAAGTCAGTATGCCAATCATGGCATCAGATCAGGGACTCTGAGATAAGTACTGTCATCTGCCTTACCTTCTCCCAGATGGGCCCTAAGAAAGCTAGGTGCCCAAAACAGGAGCGGTTTTAACATAATACAAGGTGGTCCATTAGTCAAAGGCTTTAGCATACCAAATCCAACAAGCTAAGCACCAATTGGCATTTTTCTGAAACTAGCTTCAGACCATGGCAGCTACTCATCTTAGCTCTAGGGACCTTGTCCCCATTTTGAAAACAAACGTGCTAAGGTGGACTTCTTGCACTGGGAAAGACTGAACCCAAGATCATTTCAGGGAGATGGAGCTTTGTGAATATCAATCTACCAGGGAGGCCCAAGATCCTAGAAGTAGGTGAACATCTGCAGAGGAACCTGTGAGTTGAGAAAAAGCCTGCTCAAGAACATTTTGAAAGAAAGTAGAGCTTTAGAGCTTTAAGAACAGTAGGATGAAGACCAAGGGATGGAACAAGAAAAGGAGTTATGTCCTTGGAAGGAAGACTTCAGGAAGTGGTTTATCTGAACTGGGCCAGTCCCTGGATCTTGTTTCTTTCCCAGCTGTAGGATTCAGGATGTGAAGTTTCTTGGGGGCATCCTAGTTTAGGCTTCATAAAAAAGATCAGTTACACATATCCTCAAAGCTTTTCCTGATACAGGAAAGCATGGATGTTCTAGCATAAGTATCTCTCACTTGTTCTCAACAACCTGACTCATGGTCTACAATCATCATGCTTCATATCTGAGATGGCTCCCTCACAGTGCCCTATCCCACCCCTGAGCTCGTTTCAGTTCTGTCAGTCATCTTCCGTGGTCCTTATACTTGAGACAAGAACCCATTTTCCTTTCAAGTTCTTAACACCTAGAAGAACACTACACTTAATTGTTGAGCCTTGTAGCTACCATTACAAACATTTGTGTTGTACATAACTAGGCTAATGAGAACATACACGGGCATCACATTAGCATGGTTGTGACTTGATCATCCCACCCCCAAGCCCACATGTGGTCCACGTCATTCCCTCCAAGTCATCCTGTTCTGTTTCATGCACCCTCAGGATCCCTCTTGCTTTGGCTTCTGAGTCTGTCTTTGGAATCAGTTTAGCTTCTGTCCTTAAGGCAGAAAGACTTGCCCCACCCACCCCCAAACAGTGCAGTAGTCACTTTTGCTGCTGCAGTTGAGACTCATCTATCCCTAAGAACATACACAAGGCTCAAGCCAGTGGCAGTAGTCCCTCAGTGTCTCAGCCTTTGGAAAAGCCATGACCTGGTTGACCAGTGTGTCTGTAGGTGCCTCCTAGGTGTCACTTCTGTGATCTTAGTTAATGCGGCCTTGAAGTCTTCCACAGGTCTCCAAATGATATTCACTCACTGGGTTCCGCTCATGGCTCGCAGTCCTTCATGGGCAGGAGTGAGTGATGGCAGGGAATGGTCAATTATGTTCACCCTCCACACTTGCCTGTTCCTTAGATCCAAGGAAGTCTGCATTGACACCGAGATGCCCAGGCTAATGTGCTTTTCCCTTATGAGCAATTTGCTGGCCTTAACCCAAACCAAAATGGACTGACCAGGATAGACATTTTGCTGTAAAAATCCTGTTGTGTTGGAGATTATAGCAGGATCGCCTTCCAGGAAGGGCACTCACCTGAGCACAAAACCAAGTTAGGGAAGCTTGAGTCCTTGACACACATATTAGACTTCTAGATAGCTAAAACTAAGTCAAAAGAATGACATTTCCTTTATATTCCTTCACCCAACTTCCCCTTAGCATTTAATATATCCATACAGCTATCAGAATTAAGAAGTTAGCCTTGATAAAGTGCCAACTAAGCTATGGAATTTGACTTTAGTTTTCACTAATGTTTTGTTTCCAGAATCCAGTCTAGAATATGTTGCATTTAGTCTGATAGCTCAGTCAGACTGATCCTTTTAAAGGGTTCTGGTCAGTTTTGTGAAGTGTTCCTTCAGGGCTTGGCAGGTGTCCTCATGACTGAGGTTACATATTTTGGGGAGAGGTATTACAGAAAGGATGCACTAAAAAGGGCTCTTCACATCAGGTGGTGTGACAGGTGCTGGTGATGTTAACTGAGCAGGCGATTCAAGTGGTTTGAATTTTCTGCGGTAACTACCTCTTTGCGACTAAGTATTCTGGGGAGATACTTTGCAGCTAAGCACTTACTATTTCTGCTTAACTTTTTGTCCACTTAGTAACCAAATCAAAGGTCAGTAACCGAGCACTGGCTAGCTGCCAGAGTAGAAAGTGAAGGTAAAGATAAGGCTATAAGCAATTTAAGCCACCAGATGTTCACTGACAACACACCCTGCAGTGTAAACTTCAGGTGTTTCCTTTCCAGATTCCTTCAAGGCTAAAAAGGGAAGGACATCTCAAGGCAAGTTATCAAGGCGCTTTATAGTGTCCTGAAGATTCTAGAATGAACCTGATGCAGAGCACCTTAAGCAACCCTGTTAGCTCCTGGAAACATGATACAAGGAGTATTTGATTGGAGGGTTGTGTAGTTGGACAACAGGTTAATGGAGTCATGTTCTTAGTGGAGCACACTAGAACCGACTCACCCTGTTCAATACTTGACCAGTGATTTGAGTAGTAGCAGGTCTGGTCAATAACATCCTTAGAGCTAGGATTATTCCCACGGGCAGTCAGGGGCTTCCTCCAGTCTTAGCCTTGTTTCTAAGACTTACAGATAAGTCAAAACTTAGATCTGCCAAGAAAATGAGGCTTGTCTCAAATGATTTAGGTGAAGAGCCTTATAGCCTAACCTTTTAGAAGTCTAGTGTTATTGCCAGGAAATAAATCTGATTCAAACGGGCTATCTCATAATAAACATTGCCGTAATGGTTAGAACTGAAGTAGCATTCACTTTGTGCTATGTTGTCAGATACAACATAATATCCCATGAGTTATTTGGGACATTATAGTAGAAAACATCTAAAACAAGTGTCAGAGTTCTATATTTGCTAAGTCTAGCAACCCCATTACCTTGGCAGCCACATCTGAAGAATGGATGTTCAGTCATGGGTATTTTGAGAGAAAGTGGGATTGGAGACGACACTAAAGGACTGGAATGTAGTAATTTGTCCAGGCTAAAAGGGAGGTGCAGCAGATAGAGATACATGGGAGTAGGAGAGCCAGCGCTATGCAGTGCTCTGTGCAGTCTACTCCAGAACCCCCACATAAGGCTGTCAGACTTGAAGGGAAAAGTGGGGAAGTAGGATTGAATGGGGAGAAATCACTGGGCTGTGATGCCTACCTAGCACAGGTATGATTCCAATAAGCCTTTTGTACTCCTAACTCCGTCTCAGCATCTGTTTGCTTCCAGTGCTGGTTCGGTTTTCTAGAAGATGGTTTTCAGTCAAAACGAGGACTATCCAACACAAGTCACAGGCAGATTTTGTAATGGGAACTGCCATGGGAGATACTGAGCGCATAAGTGACCAAATAGGTTAGCCAGTTCTCTGGGATGTTAGGAGTGGTGTTTACACTAGCTTAGGCGTGCTAAAAGTGAGTCTACAGACACCTATCTACATACTTAGGTTTCACTGAAATAGCGTTTCATAATAAAGGCTTAAGGTCAGTAGCAAGAAGCTTCTTTGAAGTATAAGCACTTAGTTAAATTTAAGTGATAAGTCAGCCTAAGTTACATCTGAAGTAGCACACTTAAGATTTATTGCAACATGTAATTATGTGAATCTCACTGCACACTTTAGATTCACCCTCAACTAACTCTTGCCATGGACTAGGAAGTCAAGCTATTTTCAAAATGTGTCACACCTAGAATGCATTCACTGATTTGTCTTCAATGAGTGCCAGTGAGGCATGCGCAGATGAGTAACTCTCCAGTTCGTAAGCAAATCTCCTTGGGACATAAGTCTGTTTCCTCTGTGACCACATAGAAATCCCAAGCAGGTGGCTCTGGCATTTCAGAAGCATGTTTATATAGCAGTTCCTTGGTAGAAAGCTTGCTGTGGTACACTTGGGTAAACCCAGTTGAAACTGGCAAATGCCTTTGAGCCACGAGATGTAAGCTGCAAAACCCACTCGTGTTTGTCTTGAGTGACTTCAGTTAGAATTCAAGATAAGCCAGGAATAGGGTGATAACTGATTCACCCTCAGTTTAACTTTATTATCTGGTAGGCTGTTACACCTCCACAGCCTCAAACTCATCCACCTAAAGTCTGTCGATGTAGTGATAGGGTAAGCAGACAAGTAGGACCAAAGTTGTGGAAGGACACTTTACTGAATGGTTTAAGGATGGTATCTGAGTTAGAGCATTACTTCAGATTTATATCCTTTAGCTGTAGCATTTATATTGAGTACTATTGTTTGTGGGCACATGGTAGAGGGTTCCCAAAACTTAAATCCTAAATGGAATGCTATCGGAAATTCCAGGTAAACATGACCGATCACGTTTCTCCAAGTTTTGCTCAAAGGAATTAAGAGTTATTAACTTGTAAGGACAAACCGAAGTTATCAATCAGGAATTTCCAGATGAGGTGGCATGTATGCCTCAAAGGAGCTCAGAAAGCCAGAACTATTCCTGCAGGAAGGACACAAAAGTAGATGGACCCACCCAATGGAACCTGCAAGCCTGGGTTCCTGGGAAGGTGTGTGAGGGCAGGATGGCTGAGCACCTGACAGTTTCATGCTCAGCCCTTGAAATCTTGCTTCCCCTCCACACGCTCAGACCCCTACACTCCACTGAAGTCTGTTCAGACGTTTGGCCAGATGCTGGAGTTCAAGACAGTGGGAGGTAGATCGACATTAAACTGAGTGTGCAAAACCACAGGACTTCCACCATCTCCCTGCTATAACAGCCCACCAGCCGAATTCATGTTGTAGTCTGAACAAACTTTCTACAATCCATGCAGTTACCAACAGCTCACTGTGTTTTGACTGCATAGATGGTGCTTGTGGGAGTTGGAGGTAGGTTGCACGTAGAAGCAGTTTTAGAAAGGTTTGAATCTCTTCACTAGGTGACCTTACATAAACTGCTTGTCAAACAAGAATTCTACCTCAGTCAAGGCAGATTAGTTGATGGCATAGTTATTTGAAAGTCCCTCCAGCCGTAGAGGGCCAGACCTCACTTCAAAAAGAAGTGCGTAAGTGCCTGGGGTGAGGACTGCTGACTTACAGCTGTCTAATGTGCTTTGTTTCACCCTTCTGTGTTCCGACCCCTGGTCACTGACTATGGACAGGGGTCATACACAGACCCTAGACGTATGAATATGAACACACTGTACAACTCTAAGGCGCCAAATGCAACCATATTCATTTGCTTAGGTGCCAAGTCTACCTTTGGTTACTGGGGTGCCCACTACTGTTGCATTGAAAGTCCAAATACAAAGCCAGCAAGTCTGCCTGGGATTAAGTTGTGATTAACCCAATCAGTTGCATGTTGCCTGCTTTAGCACAAGAGTCTCTTAATATTGAGTATCAGTATTAGGCTGATAGGGTTACACCAAGTAATCTATGATATAGATGGTATGTTTTCCAGCAAAAGCAGTTTGAACGTCAAGTAGGAGTAGTAGACTCATTGGAGCCCTTTCAAGGTAGCTCTGCCTTTATGTTTCTTGCCTTACTTAATAACTTTATCCCATTCTCCCCAAAGGCATCTGGGTAGAGCTCAGATGCCAAGTTCATGTCAGAATTGTGATAGGGTCAAAGCTGATCTTCAACCTTTCATACCTCACTGCATTCTAAGTACAACTGATGCTCAGAAGACATCCCCACTTTAGAGTATAAGAATGGCCAATATGGTTTTCTGTTCTTGTGTTAGTTTGCTGAGAATGGTTTCCAGCTTCATTCGTGTCCCCACAAAGAACATGAACTCATTCTTTTTCAAGGCTGCATAGCATTCCATGGTATATGTGTGCCACATTTTCTTTGTCCAGTCTATCACTGACGGGCATTTGGGTGGGTTCCAAGTCTTTGCTATTGTGAACAGTGCCATAATATGTGTGCGTGTGTCTTTATAGAATGATTTATAATTCTTTGGGTATATACCCAGTCATGGGATTGCTGGATCAAATGGTATTTCTGGTTCTAGATCCTTGAGGAATCACCACACTGTCTTCTATAATGGTTGAAACTAATTTACACTTCCACCAACAGTGTAAAAGTGTTCCTCTTTCTCCACATCCTCTCCAGCATGTTTCCTGACATTTTAACGAACACCATTCTAACTGGTGAGATGGTATCTCATTGTGGTTTTGATTTGCATTTCTCTAATGACCAGTGATAGGCTTTTTTCATATCTGCATGTTCTCTAAGTGGGGGTTGAGCAATGAGAACACATGGACACAGGGGAACATCACACACTGGGACCTATTGGGGGGTGGGGGGCTGGGGGAGGGATAGCATTAGGAGAAACACCTAATGTAGATGGGTTGATGGGTTCAGCAAACTATGGTACATGTATACCTATGTAACAAACCTGCACATTCTGTACATGTACCCCAGAATTTAAAGTATTAAATACAGCTATTATACAGTCAGGATACCTGGAAATCTAAATTTACTTAAAAGTTTGAATCTTCACTGTCTACTTCTAAAAGTGAAAAAATTTGGTGAAAAGAGAATGATATGGTTTGGTTGTGTCCCCATCCCAATCTCATCTTGAATTGTAGCTCCCATAATTCCTACGTATTGTGGGAGAATCACAGGGGCAGTTATCCCACATATTGTTTTCATGGTAGTGAATAAAACTTGAGATCTGATGGTTTTATAAGGGGAAGCCCCTTTTTACTTGCCTCTCATTCTCTTGCTGCCACCATATAAGTGCCTTTTGCCTTCCACCATGATAGTGCTGCCTTCCCAGCCATGTGGAACTGAGTCCATTAAACCCCTTTATAAAAGACACCTGAGACTGGGTGAATATCAGCAGCGTGAAGACAGACTAATACAATGACCAAAGAAGGCAAGGTCACACAAAAGGTAGAGATCAACTAGGTTTGATTCTTTGTCCACATTTTTGACCAGGTGGAGGATGCATCTCATCACCACAGAAATGACAGTCCGGTACATGGTAGGTGCTTTAATGTTGAATGGACCAATAGCACTGGAAGCCAAGCATCTGTGTGGCACTAGAGGCACACAGATGTGTCATCCTCAGAAAGGAATTTTCAGACCAAGCTGCTACTCCATGGTAGGGGCCCTATGGGAGGTCTCAGATTAGATTGACATCTTGTTTTCTGGTCTTCACCAGTTCTCCCGAGGCTGTCCATCCTCCATCCCCCTCCTGTTCCGTTATCAGACTCGGGTTGGGGGCTGATATTAGAAGGGCTCTGATAACACTCCTTAAGTGGCAGCAAGCTGTAAACATTCCCACTGATGCCATTTGATTAGCTGGATGGGAAAATGCCTGAAGAAGGTCCTGGCTTGTCACTGAGAGACAGGCAAAGGTGTCACATGGAGCTGTTGAAAAGCAAGCGGGTTGGGGCCACCACTGTGGAGTTATATAAAGCACTTGGCTCTAAGACAGACCTCTACAGCATCGCATGTGTGATCTGCCAGGGTGGCTGTGGGTTTATGGTTTTGGTACACACGCAACAGGAACACATTCATAGCCCAGATAAGTTAATGACCTATTAGTGGCAAGTGGGGGATAGAGATAAAGCCATTGTGTAGAAGCCTACCCCACATTCCAAAGCCACAAGCAATTTTGTTTGACACCCCAGTTATATCCTATTCAAATAGCCTCCCTGTTAGAAGGTTGCAGTTTCTAAATATGCATCTATTGAAGGGAAGACAGAAGGGCTAAGGAACAAGGCTTATCTTCTGGGCATGATCTTAGGATGTTAAACCCCTGGAGCTGGAAGATGAAGGAATAAGAATTCATCTATCATTTAAACTATGAGTTCAGTTTAATTCATAGTTCAGGTGATGGCTAGAGACAAATGTAAAGGTAGGAGGACTGTATAAGTGTTACATTTAGGTTTTTCTGCCTTCTAGTAGAAAACAGTGCTTATCTAGACATTCTGCAAGAAACAATGGTCGGAAGTAGACCTGACATTTGTGTTTGATTTAGGAATAGTTCATGATGCATCAATAGGCAGAAGGGATTGTATGGGACAATTAAGTTTTAAATGCCTGCCAACAAGATTGGGGTTTGAGTATTTCATATCTTGTCAAGATTCCAATTCCCTGGTAGCATTCTGCCTCTTAGGGCTAATGAGAGGGGAACCATTGGTGTGAAGGTATGTTTTTCTGGAAAGCAATTTAACAGCTAGTAAGAACTACTATACCTGGCACCCTTAAAATCAGCACTCCACTCCTGCAAGTCTACCCCATGGAAATAAACCAATTTAAAGATTTGTGTAGTGAGGTTTATTCAATATTTAGAGACCAAAACCCCCAAGAAAGTTTAGGTCAGGGGATGGGTGTGTTACTTTAGACCATGACACACCATTGGAGTGACTGAGCTTAAGTTCACCAACTTAAGATTTGCCCCACTGCCCACCCAGACCTTCACCCAAATATGTCATCTACAAGGAACCCACTTTAAAGTCAAAGTCCAGGAATGGGAGGACTCCTGACACTGATCAGGAGAGAGCTGGAGTAGCTGTGTTAGTGTCAGGCAAAGGTGACTGCAGAGCAGAGAATGGGGGGGGGGTTACATAAGGGAACAATCACTCCCCAAATAAATTTAACACTGTCGGATTCCTACCGAAGCCCCAAAAGATCAGTGGGATAAGTATCCTGAGAGTCGATTTAAGCTTTTGTTTCTTACAGCCATCAGTGCTCATGAGGGGACAGCCTACTGTCCAATTCCTGGTGAAGTGGACAGTTTCACCCATAGGTCCAGCTTTGTCACAAAATGCCTCTTGTGAAAACTGTCGATCAGTACACAGGGCATCTTCTCAGAGCAAAAAAAGCAAGCTATAGAGAGAAGGGCACAATATCCTTACCCATCCTTTGATAACGTGATTAGAATCTAATCTGGGTACAGCTACTCCCTGCATTGTCCTAGGGAGCAAGAGCCAGGGGGAACCTAGTGTTGCTCCAAAGTGAGCGGTATGTAAGTTCTCTTCCATAACTTTAAGTCTTTGTACAGTAGGATGTACACACCAAGAAATCCACCTACCAAGTCGATTGCCTTCTGCTCATACTGGTCACAAGGCTACGGCCCCAGGTAGATAGGTTACCTTTGAAGGTCCTTAGAGTAGCTCCTAGAAGGGAGCTCTCAGGAGAGTCCCAGCTGTCAGCTGTAGCCACGCTGGGCAATTCTTTCTTCAATACAAGGGAAGTAGCACACAAACTTGCCACCACTGGAGACAGAAGTTACAGATTCTGGCTGGAGTATAAACAGAACATTGAAACCTAGTGTTTCATGCCTACTTTAAGCATTTAGTATTTCTTAGAGGTCTCATGTCAGGGTGAAGTACAAGGATGTGCATGTTTCTCACAGCACAGGCTGGACAGGCTCAGTCTGGCCCTCTGGCCAGCACTAGGAGCCAAGCAGTCAGGTTGTGCACCCATAGCACACATCTAGCCTGCAGGAGTAGTGTCTGGGTTGGCCTGCCTAAGGGCTTTCCGAGACCTCAATAAGGATGCCAATATAAAAAGGAGTCTAAGAATCTGGATTGTATTTCCCTCTAATAGAAGCTAGGGGATTCTGGCTAGTCTTTATTGTGGCCTCAGAGAGCTAGAATGGACTAGGGCTGTGCTACTGAATAAGACATGCTCCTCCCAAGCCAAGCCCTTACCGGGCATTCCTTAACCTGTCTCATTTTGTTCCTAGGAGGGCTTAACACAGCTTAGTGTTTATGGCATACCATAGGTCCCAGAAGTTGGGTATCAGATGATGTAACGGAACAGTGAATCCCCTACCTTTATAAAGCTAGAGTTGCTTTAATGAAGATTCTGGAAGGGTGACTTAGCAGACCTAGTATGGTTGGGTTTAAGTGTGATGTCATTTGAGATCTGACACTCAGACATGATTGAAGCTTTTTTCCTCCAATAGGATGAGTGTCTTATCTACACTTAAAAAGGTATATGGAAGAAATTCTACCCCTCCCTGTAACATTGGGCTACATTTGAAGTCTTTGTTTAGGAAGTCTTTGCTTGGTCTTTAGCCCACCCTTCTTCGAAAGGTAGTTTTTGTAACTAGAGCCATTCTTTTTCTAGTAGACATCTGTTCATCTAGATGGCTATTTGTATTGAGTCACAAGATGCTCACAACCACCTCTAGCACTTGCTTATAGAAGTAGTGAACCTAACTCAGACAATTATTCTGGGCTAGGACCTCACATTTATAATCAGTTACAACTTCAGGAAAGGATTCCAAGTTCACACTTTCCAAATACGGCAGCTGAGATCTGCCAGTTTAAAGCTCAGGAGACATCCTGTTGGGTGGAAAGGACTTGGGAAGAGTTCCTTTTGTTTAGTTCGTATGGTCTGATACTGCTGTGCTAGACATTAGCCCACTTGGTGAAATAGCCAAAGTGCCCACTTATTGCAGAACTCAGTCTAGTCAGTTTGTATATATAAGATTGTTACTAGCAGTGATACTCTTGGCTCCAGCCTGCAGAGAAGGGAGGTAAAAGGTTAGATGAATAGAGTCACTTTAGTGTGAACCTAGTGCTAATTCAGTCTACTTCTAGACGGTTTTGAGATTCAGGAGGAATACGGTTTAGCAGCACATAGTGTTAGTGCCTTTGCACTATTTAGAAAGCTAGGCGCTAAGTAGTGTTTACAGTATTGAAAGTGGATCTCTATAATCAGCCCCCAACTGCTTCTCAGCTTCCCTTTCGTTGTAGTGGCAGCCCTCATTTGCTCTCCATTACTCCTGTGAAATAGGCTTGTGCTAAGGGTCCTACTGCAGCTCAGATCACCCCCAGGTTAGAGCCCACCAAAGCCACTCAATAGAAGTCAAAACCTTATCCCAACATGGATTTGGTTCTACATGAGGCCTGCAGCTTTGCATGAACAGCAGCCTACCAAGCTCCATCCAGCTCAGGAGTCCTTTGGCGCCTGTCTCCAAGGGGGATGGAGACATGAACACAGGCACAAACCTGATCTGTGCCTATTTGCTGGCTTCTGTATTCCCACAGGAAGAGGGGGTACAGAAGAAGCAGTTTCACGTAGAACACCAAGGCCCTGGCTAAAGGAAGGCTATCCTCACACTTCAGGGATGTGTGAAGAGGAATTTTTGAAATGCCTGCTCCTGGATACTACACTGGAGAACCACTGGCAAAGAGTTACGAAAGATGTAGTCCAGATATAAGGACTTCATTATATATACAAGGCTATTCCTTGTATGTAGATGCCTCTTCTGAACCTTTGCAGTGGATCATAGGTTATCCTTTTTGGAAAGACATTTAGCAGTGGCTAAGGACTCAATTACACCTAACAGTCAGAAATCCCAGTCCCGCAGATCTATCCCATGGTCATAAGAGCACTGGTTTGCAAGAACACACAGGTAGCAGTTTTTTAGTGTTTAGAGGCTATCCCCCCCGCCGCCCCCCAAAAAATGCCAACTCTCCTTAATTTGGCAGTGAATTTAAGGACCATAACATTGAAGTGACTGAGCTGTATTCCATTGACTTAAGTTTTGGTCAACTGGATCTAGCTATATCAAGTGATAGTGTTTAGGTATAATTGAGTCCTATCAAGTAATATTTAGACCAGCATTAAGTAGGTCTACAAAAGTCAGACCATGTTTATGAGAAACCTGCTTCAAAAGTCATGAGTGTAGAGAACAATAGCATATTGACGCTAGTCTAGCTACTCCAGCTTGCTTTTGATTCATGTCAGGCAAAGCCAACTATAGGACAGATTATCAGGAATGACAGCAGGTGTTACGATAGAGGGGACAGTTCTCTAGGTAGATTTCATCCTGATGTATGTACCTAACAAGCAAAACCTGGGTTGAAAATGGACAAAAGTCATCCATAGTTGGAGACTGTGACTCCCACCACCCCCGATTAGTAGTGGACCGAGCTAGCCTAGCAGGCAACAAGTGATAGCTAGATCAGTAACAAGTCAGTCTAATGAACGACTCCTGTTTTAGGAACACTATGAAGGGATTTAGCAATTTTGTTTGCCTGATGCTGGCAGTGTCAGACCAGGAGGATGTTGGAAGATAGATGTCACCATTTCCCAAAAAGACCAGAAAATGCCACCTTGTTGCTTCAGATTCTGGTTCCATCCCTGTCCATATAAGAGGGCAGCTCAATTTCTAAAGCTACCTCAAGAGATGACCCTTAAGATATTATGCATGAAGGGGAGGAGAAAACTGAGGTTGATGTTGGCAGCGAACTAGCTAAAGCAGATCTTGAAGACCTTAAACAGATTTGATGCAGTACATAAAAAACCTTTGGAAACCCTGACAAGCAACACTGAAAGACTCAGGATATTTGGAAGACTGGACTCTTCAAACCAGAGTATCATTTATGCATTTGAGAGTCATGCAAGGGGTTCTTCCTGCTAGGAAGTTTTATCCTGCATTGTTGGCAGTGGTATCAGACCCACCAGTTAGCCTAGCACTAGCCATGCAAGCAGTCAATATTGCCACTGGCATCTATAATCCCTAGAGCAGCTGGTGATCACGGAGCACTACCACTGCACTGAGACAGCTGCAAGCTACACCAGAGCTGCCAGACCTCAGAAGTTCCCCATGCAGTTCCACTCTGAAGCAAGACCATAGACCCCTCATCCCCAAACCCACTCACACTAAACCCCATTAAGAACACTTCATTCTACAACAGGATATTCTTCTAGAACTCACATGGAACATTCAACCTATACCATGTTTGGGGTTATAGAAGAGCCAAGCTCAGAGAAGATAGATTTATTGATCTTGTTATATGACCAGGTACACGTGCACATGAGAATTTGTTTCTACACCTTCCCTCACCCCCCACCCCCCAAACTCAATATACTCAGTGACTTAAGACTTTGTGCCCAAAGTATCTGTTAAGTGTTCCAGTTCTGGGTTCACCATGAAGACCTAAGTCAGAGGGGCCTGAGAGATACGTGGATTCACATAAACCCAGAAATGGCCTAACCAAACAGCTCCAGCTACAAGCGTACAGCTTCGATTCCAAGAGTCTTATTCCTTAAATGAGACCATAGCTTAACTTCTACAAACTGTACACCTTCCTTTTACAGATACTGACATCCTGCCTATGCCCAAGACCCCTAGCTCTTGATGAGGCAGCCATGTTTTATCACATGACCAATATCCAGGGCCCAGGTGATTGGACTGAAGTGACCACCTGGCCCTTGAACTGCTCACCTATTGGCTGACTGAGGACCAGGTATGGAGGATTGGCTGGTCAAGTGGGAAGTGTATTTAAAGACAAGCCACACGGCCAAGCAGAACAGATAAAAGCTTTCCTTGATATAGACCAAATGTCAGAAGAGACCTGACCAGAAAAACACCAAGGAGCCAGGCCTTCAAGTTATTTAATTCAATCCCACCAGGACCCTTTCAAGACAATCCCTTTTACCTGGGGCCCTCGAGAGGGAGGCCAATGGATAAAGTTAAAACCACATTTGTCAGATTCCTACTGAAGACTAGCAGGCTTCTGTAGTCCTCTGCCCACCTCCTAAACTCATTTCTTTCAGGAGCTGCACACAACCAGCTCCCAGGAAGCCACAATAGCAGATGGAGAGTCAAGCATGATGCACATTGTAGAGAGGAACAGGAAGCTCATGGGTAAACAAATTGGACTTCCATAACTCAGGAGCTCATGCTGCTAGGAGTCAAATACCTTCCCAAAACTAAGAGGGTCTCCATGCCAGCATTGCTGCAAACGGATGGAAACTGAGCATAGCTCGGTTTACTTGACTTAGTCTTGATTCACCTTTAAAGTGGTGATGTAGTATAGACCCAAGGGTTATTAGTGTAGTGAGATTGGAACTATTGAGTTATTAAGAGCTGAAGGTGTTAAGTGTTTCAGATTCAAACTTCCATAGAACCTTGGCCATTTGGAAGATGCTACTTTGTTCTATATTCAGTTCCCTTTCAGGCTCCTTATGACTAAGCAGGATCTCAGTATCCCCAACCACCACCACAGTGCCCAAATGTAATAAACTCAAGTACATGTGAACAGGCACCTGCCTCTATATAAGCCAAGGATGTTTAAACTCACTGCAGTCTAAAGATCATAAGCACATCACATAGGCACAGAATGACTGCAGTCAAGTTCAGTGGATGAGGCATCAGTGACTTCAGACTCAAGGTCTCAGTCTGGACCTTTTAAGTATCACCTGACTGATGAGTAGTTGTGAGTCTTACAAGATGTTCATGACTGCATTTAGGTCTCACCATTTCAAGAGGTGGAGAAATGAGACTCTGGAGTCAAAAAGCCACGCTGGAAATATGGGAGTCTGACCACAACTGGGACCCACCAAGGGCCCTAACACCTCATTGGGAAGCCCACTGAGAAAGCGTGAGTGAAGTGTTTCCAACGCCAGCCTTTCTGTGGCAGGATTCTAGTGTTCCTTTCCAAGGTAGAAATCCAAAGCAGAAGTAATCACCCTCATGTCCCAGGCACTCATAGGAGCAAGGTAGTTCTGAATACATGATCATGGAAATTACACTGGAAGAGGCATTTAAGGATATGATCCACTGAAATAGGCCATTCAGGAAGTTCCCAAGACAGAGAAGTCAGCTAAAGAACCGATTCAGGAGTGCTCATCTCCTGCATCCAGTGCCTTACATAAGCGAGGCTGAACTGAACTTGGAACAAACATCATACTCAAGACTAGCTTTGTCACAAAGTACCCTGTGTACTGTTGGGCAGTTTTCCTAAAAGGCATGTCCTTAGGGCAGGAAAGGAAACTAAATGAGGTAGAAACTAAGGATGTAAAGCAAGATCCCATCTCATATTTTGACAACCTGACAATATTGGAGTCTAGTTTCCTGAAGGCAGCCATTCCTTGCAATTTCCTGTTGAGCAAGGAAACGTGGTTGGGACACAGCAGTCTCGCTCCAAAGCAACCAGAAGATAGGTCAAGTCTTGTAGCTTTGAGTATGAGTAGGCCAAACAAGGCACCAGCCACCAAGATTATTGTCGACTGCCCATGCCAACCATAAAGCCACAGTCCCAGGTTGTCAGAGGCTTCCTCTGAAGACCCTCAGTAACTTCCTAGAAGTGAGCTCTTCAGGGCATGCAGCCCTAGAAGCAGTTTGGCTGCCACTTCCATAGCCCGAGCTGCACCAGGCAGTTCTCATTTGAAGACAGAAGCAGCACATTAAGCCAAAGTTGGGCTTGCTGGCACTGAAGGCAGAAGTTGTAAGTTCTGGTTGGGGGCACAGACAAGATATTTAAGCTAACATTGTTTTATGCCAGGCTTTGTAATGAGGTTTTACATTGTAGACAAGAGTTTGATGTCAAGTGCAGTGTGTATAGGGATGCAGATTCCAGCAGAGGCTTTTGCAGCTGGGCAGGGCTGACTGGTCCTCCAGCCAGCACTAGGAACCAGTGTCAGCAGGTTGGACACCCATGGTACACATCCATCAGGAATGTGTCTGGGTTAGTTTGTTGCATACAGATTCAGAAATCTGGAAGAGGCCACTGCTGTTATAGAAGAAGGGAGTCTATAAAAATCTTCGTTCTTGCTCCCAAGCAGCTAAGGCAGCCCAGCTACATGGGGTATGCACTCTGGCCTCCGCTGGAGTACACAAGGGTTTCTACTGGACAGGACATGTTACTTCTGGCCAAACCCCGCCTGGCATCCCTTATGGGATTTGGTCCTAGGAGGGCTTATGCTTGAGATCCCAAAGCAAACTTAGTTTATAGCATGACACAGGTCCCAGGAAGTTGGGGTTAAATCAGTATAACTGAATGTAGCCCCTGCTCTAAAGCTAGGCTTGCTTTAATGAAGAAGACTGGAAGAATAGCCTCTTATGAAGGATATTTGGTTGAGTCAAGGTCTTGTGAGATTTGACAGTTTTGAGTCCTATCATTATTTAGAAACTCTGCCTTAAAATATTGGACTATATAAGTATTCAGGAAGTCTTTTAGATGTAAAGTTAACTTTCATCCGCCCTTCTTGTAAGAAGTAACTAGAGCTACTCGGTTTCCTGTGAGCATCTCTACTTCCATCTAGAGAGCTATTTTTATTGAGTATACAATGCTGTGGCTAGAGGTGGTACTCCAAGCCACAAATGAGGCTTCTGGTAGTAGCCTCCAACACTTACAGACGTGAGACCCTACCCCAGGAACAGAGATGAGGTCTGCATGTTTACTTTGTGAGCGTCAGTTGTTACTTGAGGTGAACATCCCCTTAAGTAGCATTTCAAAATAAAGGTGGCTGAGAGATCTCATGCCACCTTAAGGCTCAAAAGTATGGAGATTTGCCCCTTAGCAGGAAAGGAGCAACTGGGGAAGAGTGACTTGTGTTCAGTTTAGACAATGCCTGGTTCCTGGCTCTATGCTGGCCCAGGTAGGATTGAGTGGTCAACAGAAGTCTCCACCCCTTGCAGAACTCAGCCTAGTTAGAAACAGTAACATTTACAAGATTGTTAGAGGACTGATACGTGATACTCTGATTTGTTAAAGGTGGAGAATTGAGCTATCTAGCTCAGGTAGTGTGAGCTTAGTACTAGGCTGTCTTCACTTCTGGCTATAAGATACCACCTTTTGAGATTCAGGGAAGGGAGAGTTTTAGCAGCACATGGCATCTATTTAGTGCCTTTATACTACAAGGTTAGGTGCGCCAAGTGGGGCTCAGAAGCAGACCTTGATTTTTGTCTCCCCTATCCCTTTTGTCAAGGGGCAGGATTTGTGTTCTTTGAGCATTCCTATTAAGGTTTTTAAGCCAAGAACAGCACTGACACAAGTCCCTTAAGGTCAAAGCCCACACCCCATGCAACCGTAAGTCAGCCTCAAGTTGGGAATGTTTGCCACGAGGCAACTAGCTTTGAATGGAAGACTCCCTGCCCAACTCCATCTCAAGAGTCCTTTGAATCCCATCTCCAAGCTTGAGATTCAGCAAAACCCGCACCACACAAAAGCCTGTTTTGCTGGTCTCCAGTTCCCTACAGGAAGGGGAGATAGAGGAGTGGTTCCATTTAGAACACTGAGGCCCTGGCTAAGAGACTCCTTGTTCCAGGGACAGAGAAACATGAAAAGCCTGTTCCACAATCCTATGTTGAGCAGCCAGAGGAAGTTATAGGATCTTGCAGGTAAGAGCTATTGCATATAAGGGAACTTGCTGTACCTTGTTCACATGGGAGTTTATGCATTCACAGTGGGGGATGAATTATCCTTTTTGGAAAGCAGCTTGGCCAACAGCTGGTAAGACTTAGTTATATCTAAGCATTATTGAAATCCAGCAGCCCCAGTTCTGGAAATCTATGCCACAGTAATGGGAGCACCAGCCTGACCTACAGGCAACAGTGCTTATTCAGCAATGGGTTTAGGGGCCCAAAACCAAGGAAGTAAATAGCTTTTGGTTTGGGGGGGTAGGTGTGTTACAGACCATTAGAAGCCACTGAAATGACTGAAGTCAACAGACTAGCTTAGACTATTAGAACCAGACTGAGAAATCTACTTAAATATGAAGTCAGTTTAGAAGAGAGAAAGGTGTGACATGTTCAATGGAAAGAAAACGAACTGACTAGAGCAGAGAAAGTTGTCACGAATGGTAGTATTACATGCAAGGACAGTCCAAGAAATTGTCTTTGTACCTAAGAGCATCAAGATGCAATGTGAACTGATAAGACAAATCCACTCCCATAGTTGAGGACATCAACACCATCAGTAATGGGCAGACCCAGAAGACATGGACATAACTGATCAGTCAACTAGGCTTTGTGACCACTTACACAATAGTTTGTTCCTATTGAAATGAAGATGTTCACTCTGCTGAATAGTCACCGAGACCAACTATGTTTTGGAAATAGGAAAGCCAAGTCCAGAGAAAGATTGCTGTCACTTGCACTTTAAAAACAACATGTTTTGTCCACCTTCCCTAGGTATACCTCCAAAGAGGGTAACAGACTGTCCCCATGTGAAGCACCTCTCAGGTGTTCATTTTGGGTTCACGATTTTTGAAGATGTATGTCAGGGATGAGGCGAGGATCCATGCATTCATCTAGGCCCACCCATGATCTGAGACAGGGGCGGGCCGGCAGGCATTTCTAGCTACAAGACTGAAGCGTTGTTCCCAAGTCATACTTAGGATGACTATCCCCAGCATCTAGAGACTGTCTCTTCCTGGACTGTACATTATTTTTTTTTTTTTTTTTTTTAGGTACTAGGATAAGCATCTCCCTGCCTACCCATCGTCCCTGGGCACAAACTGCCCAGACCCGTTTCCCAGTTAGGCCATGTTGTCATGTCTCAATCACTATTCAGGATCCAGCTGACTGGGCTGAGGTGACCACCTGACCCTGGAGCAGGTAGCTTACTGGCTGGCTGCTGAGCACCTAGAAGAGCTGGGTCAAGCTGGAGGTGTGTTTAGGACAAAACCACACAAGCAAGGAGGACAGAAGTGGAAAGTTTTTGACATAGAACAGAGCTCAGAAGAGACCTAACCAGAGCCTGGAAGGCTCCAAGGAGTCACGCCTTCAAAGCTGCTTCAGTTTGATTCAATTCCACCAGGACCTTTAAGACAATTCCTTCTACCTGGGGCCCTTGAGGAAGCCCATAAACAGAAAGTACACAGTAGCAGGATTCTGTAGACCAGTGCCCACGACTCACTTCCCTCAGCTACACAGCAGGCTCACAGGGGTGTGGAGTACATAGCTGCCTTCCATCCTGGTCAACAGGGCGATGAAGTCCAGCCTGACTCATACTGTGGAGAAGCAGATGAAGCACATAGCTGAGTAGTCAAGCTAGGTTTTGCAGTGATTCTAGTCTATATGCCCATTCAGGAGATGCCATTTTTGTGTTTCCTTTCTGGCTGTGGCTTAAAGAACATCCTATTTTTCAGTATGCCCCCACCCCCATCTTCCACCTTAGTGCCCAGATACAACTCGAGCATATAGCAATGAGTTATCTGCCTCTATGGGCCATGGACCCCTTCAATCCCATTTCAGAAAAAAGGAATGACCTGTATGACAAACCCCCATCACAGGCTTTTTCCACATGTATGCATGATATAGCACATTCTACTTTGTTTTCATGATCTATGCTGTCATACAGCATATTTGCTTCTGAGTTGTGACCCAGTACCCAGGAGTAGTACTTGATCCCACTAACACGAGTCGTTCTCCCCTGAGTGGCACCAGGGGCTAAGTCAAACATTAGCCCAACAAACATTGCTCAGGCCAGATGAAGGTCATTGCCCTGAAGTTCGTGGACCTGTGTCTAGAAACAGGTTCAGAAAACCCCAGGCCAACCACGTGTATCCTACAAACTAGAAAGCCCAGCAGGCTAGACTCCTTCAACTGGAGGCTAGAAGTCCTCCAGGATGATTAGGCTTCATGTTCTTCCCATTGTGATGGTGCCCCACCCTTCAGGCAGTTGCCAGATACTAGAGGCACTTCACTTTCTGAATCCAGTTACTACCCTCAGTTCTGTTTTAGGTTGAAGGTTTCCTCTCCCCTCTGAAGAATATATAGAGTAAGTGTCCCAAGGGTGGAAGCATGCACCCCTAGAGTCGGCAGTGGATTTTTTGCATCAAGATGTGGGTGGGATAGGCATGGTGAAGTTGTTTTACTGAAGGATCATCACTTCAAAGCAGGGTCAGACATTAAGTTCAAGACATTCTTGTATGCCAGCTTTGTTTTTCCCCCTTAAGGAGTATCATCACTACCTGACATTGTACGTTCATCCAGAACATTGCATGCAAACAGGGACATTTCCACACTGCATCCTCAGCACAAAGCAGCTCTGTAGTATGGCAGGCATTCAGCGATCTGTTGGAAGGGTTACTTTGTGCTACATACCCAGGCTAAGAAATTTGTTTTCATATCGTGTTTTATTAAGCTGTCTCGACTAGCAGCCTCACATCTTGAGGGCTTATTTGAAGCCAAACCCCTGAATTCCATAGTTCCCCCACCCTCAGGCTATGTAGTCCCAAGTTGAGATATGAGCTTAGATTTAAATACAGTATGTGGAAGGCCATTGAGCAAGCAGTACCCAGAGGGCCGGAGGCTTGGTCATTGCCTTTGGCAGCAGTTTGTCATTGCCAGATCACTGGAGGGGCTAGCACAAAAGCCTTTGATGGACTTGGATGTTCTGGTTTCAGGAGCATCTGTGCAGTCACCCACAGGTCACCATCTAACAGGACCTGTTAGCCAGAGGAGTTTAGAATCCCCGAAGGGCTGAAAGATGAAAGCTGAGAGTTACAAGCATGAAGATGAGGACCCCCTGGAAGGAGGTTACTCAGCCTTAGGGGAAGATCAGCCCCATTCAAGACCCTGACAGCCACCAATTGCCACACAACACCATCCCTGAAAGCCCGAGGATAGGCAGTTATTCATTGCTTTTGAGTCCAAGAGGTTAAGAGACTCAGACCAAAACACAGCTGTTGGCGACAAAACTCGGACTAAAACATCCCTGAAGGCGAGACCAGGTTTCCTCACAAAACCTTATGTTAAGACACTGGTCTCATGTTTAGAAGTTGTGCAGCTTTGCTCCCAAAGCTGATCCATGAGCCCAAGACAATCTCACCTTGGAAATGTCTTCAACTTTGCCATCTCCAATCTCATCCACATTGAGCTTGGGTTAAGGATAGGGACTTTCAGAGCCTGGTCTTTTTAACTCTCACCCAAGGGAAGTTCAGGGAAAGACAAGTTACCAGGCTGAGCCAGCTATTGTTTCAGAGCATAGAGCACTAACTGTTCCAGCAGTGTAGAGGGTTGAGAACTGAGGCTTGTTACAAGCCATCCTCTTGACTCCCTAAGGGAATACCAAGTGTGTGCTATATTGCAATCAACTGCTAGTAGCTGCCAGGAATATGGAGAACTTCAGATCCATGTAGAAGCTCACACTATAAGCCAAGTTCCATGATGGATTAGCAATGTCTACCGATGCAGGGAGGAATGGTTGCAGGCTTGCCGTGCAGTGAGCAATTCTCACTCCATTTCACACATAGGAAAGGGAGAGCTCAGGACTGTCAGGATCGGTTTCCTTGCCCTTGATGTGGCAACTGCCCTGGTCCTTACAATTCTACAAGAACATAAAGGGGGAAAAAAAAGTAGGTAGTCCTAGCAAACGTTTGGAGACAGCAACAGCCCAGGAGCTACTTCCCTTCCTGAGGGTAGAAGGTAGTGAGGCCTCAGTGTACCACTATACTGGACACGAGTTCTTGGGTGGCGAGTACAAAGCCAGCACGAGGACTACTCCCTCTGACCTAGAGGAGGCAGCACTCACCCAGCATAGGGATTTTTCCATGAGATCTCAGGAGGAATCCTTTTGCACCTTCTTACAAGGGGCATTCAAGAGTTATTCTCCCACCACAGCCAGCGAGTCGTATATCTGGAGAGGTCTAGTTCATTACTGCCTATGAGTTGTGAGTGATGACAGCATTAGAGCTAGTTTAAGCGAGACTTAGGTATGCTTTGGATGTTACACAAAAGCTGGAAGGATGCAACTTTTCGTCTTAGGCAGCCTTCTTAATTCGGGATATGCAGAGTTCCGTGTCTTAAAAGCTGCATATATGCAGAGACATTATCTGGTAGAACGTACTTAAGTCCCTGAAGATGAGACTCAGCCCCAGAGCTCCAGAATCTCATGTTCCAGCTACAGGTGCTGGGGTCAGTGAGGGAGCCAAGATCTGTCCTCAGGGAGGCTAGCAGGGGATGTCGTAAGTGGTAGAACAGCATCCGCACAGGTGTGGCCCAAGACTTCCACCCTATGTGGGTATGCCCCATACAACCCTTCGAGTGGGCAGACTTTGTGCATGAGACCTTGCAAATGAACTGTTATAGGACAAGATTGTCCTGGGTGAACCTGACAGTCACACAAGCCCTTTGAGGGAAGTCAGACTCAAAGCCTGGGAAGGATTCAACACAGTTGCTGGCTTGAAAATGGAGTTAAATACTCCATTTCAAGGGGATGCAGGAAGCCCTTTGGAGGAAAGCAGCCCCCAGTTGACAGCCACTAAGACACTGCAGTCCTGCATTCCAAGAACTCGAGTTATACCAACAAGAATGAGCTTGGAAGCTGACAGACATCCCCTAGAGCCTTCAGATGAGAATGTAGCCCAGCCAACACCTTGATTTCAGCCTTGGGATACGAGATCAGAGTCTGTCACTGCCTGGATGACTAGCCTACAGAGTTGAGCTGGTGTTTTAAGCTGCTAAAGTTTGTGTTGTGCAGCAATAGAAAATAGGCTATTTGTATTAGTTATGTCTGTGCTTTGTCATAGCTTAAGCACTACAGGGAAACCTGGTTGGTTGTGGGGATTTTTGGCAGCACTTCAATACCTGAGATGGTGCAATTTTGTCTACCATTCTGTTGCAGGTAAAAGGGAGAGGCTTGAAATGATTCTTAGTGAGGCTTATTCGACCAGGAATGAATCTGGTTGATTCATCAAGCTGAGGCTGGAAGCTGTCAGTATAGATTTAGAAGGCCCTCAGGCATTAGGATGTTTCCATCATTGATGTCTAGTATCATTTGGACTGGAGAGAGAACTTCTTGGGATAAGATGCTTCTAAGCTGGCATCTGAGTGAAGCTCACCCCACAGAAGCCAACTCCTAAGGCATGAATTTGAACCTCAGTCTACATTTAGGACTAGTCCTCTTAAGGGGGATTGTCGATCAGGAAGAACACCCAATATTGCGGGATCTACATTTGAGCATCCACTGTGGGCCAGGAACCTGCAAGTTAGTCACGATTAAGGGTATCCGAGATGGAGATACTTAGAAGAGCTTGTCTGGTACACGCAGCTGTTTGTTGTCTTGGATTTAGTAGGAATTAAGAGCCCTCTTGTGAGGGTGGAGCAAAACAAATAGACTTCGATAGTCCAACACTGGGGCAAGCTGCCTTTGGGAACAGCAGCAGCTAACACCTGTACTCACAGACTAAGCCAGTCAAGACCTCTTGACTAAGCTTAGAATTTTAGCATTGTCTTCAGCCTAGACCAACCCCAGCTAAGTCTGCTAAGGACTGGATTTGGACTGAGAAGTTTGACTCCTACAGATCCATGATGAGGCTTAGGAGTCTATGCTATGCCAAGAGCATACTTCCTTTTCACAGCGGTGTCGCCAAGAGGCATACTCTTGCCTCAACCTGAGGGTCAACCCCAAGTTTCTTCCCTCCATTCTAGGATATACACTCCAGGATGTTGTGCGTGGCCACTTTGCTTTCATCAGTGGCCTGTCAGCACAGCAGGAACCCAAAAGGCCCACCTGGGGAGACAGAACCAGAGCATACGATCTTAAGGCTTATTCCCTGGTGGTTAGTGAAGGGGTGTGTTCTCATCTGGTGTTCTGAGCACTTTTTCAAGACCACGGCATCTGACACTTGCCCTCTTCTCCAGTTCACTTGAGTTCTAGGACAGCTGTCTCACTTTGCGCAGGCTCTGTGCCACCTGGCCCCCAGGTCTACACACAGGGCATTCCCTCTGCTTAGAGGGCTTTCCAAGCCACTTGGCTTCCTGGGATATAAGAATGCAGTGAACCCTCAGCTAAGGGAGGTCAGGGGATTGTGGGAGTCCATAGGAGTCTGCCTATAAAGGTTTCCCAACAGGGTAATCCGTTGCCTTTTGAAAGGCTTAGTCTGACTTCTCTATTTACCCCCCCCTAACAATTAGGTCAGGCTCCTGGGGCTGGAACTGAGCACACACCCTGGTGCTGGCTAAGTTCTGAAAGGATAAGAAAGCAGGCATTTTTAGAGATGCCTGCAGTGAGATGTTGTATATCAAGGCTCAGATGAAGGGCCAGGAGGTGAAGCCCTAGAAGAAAGCCGGAGTGGACTTTGTCCTGCAGGTTGCTTCTCCCGAAACCCAGGTGTACATGCTGTTGTATCTTCCCTACCGGACAGTCACTTCAATTTCTAGAAGACACTTCATTGTGTGGACAGCCACCCCATCCCTTCCTTGTTCTCAATCAATGCCATACCAGAAGTCAGCCTCAAGGGCATGCATTATTTATCTCTAATGGGAATAGTAATTCACGGCATCAACGAATCAATTAATGTAGATGTTTCATCAGGGCTCTGAGTGGCAGGGAAAGGGAGGACCTGAATATTTGGGGCAATCATTGCTAATTCGAGTCAAGATCTAGGGCTGACAACCCTAGCTCAAAACCTTGAGCAAGAAATTTCCCCCAGACAGGCCTCAGTTTCCCCTATTTATGTGAAGGATATGTCCAAAGGGTATGGCTAAATGACTCAAGGAACCCCAGCACTCATCTTTGTAACTGTCAAAGGGACCGGAAGAGGAAGTTAGGACTTCCCAGGAATAGGTGGCCAAAGCAACTGAAACTACTTTAGCTTAGACACCTCCAGAAGTTTTGGGAAATTTTTTTTTGATTGGGGGGCTAAAGTGACTCATGCCCAGAAGCAGATAAGTTTGCTTGCCATGATCAGCAGCTCAGATTCTTAGACCTCCCCACCTAGAGTAAAGGTTGGCTCTCACTTTCGATGTAAGTAACCCATACTCATGACTCAAGTCAAATAGAAATGCAAAGCCTGCAAAAGCTCGACTTTATCTACTTGCAACTTGCCTGGTTTTGTATCTTAGGATCATTTGATTGGGTCTGACTTGTTTCACTGAGCTGAACCATAAGCTTCACTCTACACCCAGTCATCATTTGGATTTTAGTTTTGCCTTATAAGGCATTTACTTGGCGCTTTAAAAGTATCTAGGGGGTAAATGTTTTAGTTACTTGGCTTTGCTTTCCAACTCCTGTGAATACCCTTTACTCATCTCCAAGGATCACCGTACTATTGAAATCTCATGTGATCTATAGGACACTGTCAGTTGCTGCAGGAGGCAAGAGAAACTAAGTGTCACTTGAGACCTGACCTGTGTCCAAGTTACATGACTAGTCAGAGGCTCAGCCCCAGCAGCAAAGTTCCACAGCTTGTTCATGTCCCTTGCGTGTTCTCCTACCCTAGGCTTCTGTTTCAGTTGATGCTGCTACTATCTGCTCAGCCCACAGCATTAGTATTTTGGCATTTTATCCTTGTCCCCTCAATCCAATGCCTAAGTCCTTCAAATCCTGTTACCTTTTCAAGGGAGAAGTCTACTTTTGTCTCATCCTCATTACAGATCAAAGTCCCATGTCACCTGGGAAATGAATAGCTTCCTAAACCAATACCTCAACTTACTCCCTGCAACCCATTCAGAGCGACTGTGATTGAGGGAAAGCAACATGCCTCCTTTGGGATAAAGCTTATTGTTTTGTCCTTAACAAGGAACTATGGAGTTTTTAGCCCCTCTGCTCCCTCAGCCTGTAAGTGCACACTGCCCTCATACACACATTATGCTCTTATCATTTGTCCAAGGCTCCTTCCTGCCTTGGGACCTTTGCACTAGCTGTTCTACTTTGGATGCTTTCCTGAGATCTTTGCAGAATCCATTATAGTTCAGACATTCATTTAGATGTTACTTTTCAGAGGGTCTTCCTGGACTCCAAGTCTGTAGTTACAGTGAACTCTACACTCTGTGTTCAGGCTCAAGGGCATGGGTTAGATGGGATGAAGTTCTACACAGGGGTATGGTCCAAGTTTACAAAATGAACGCACTGTTAGAAAACCTCAGGCATGTGACAGGGAGAGATCCTCTGGGGCATCCTCCAGATTAAAGGTATCACACCTAGACAGATCACATTTCAGGATGGCTAGGATACTTTCTAGAAGCATTTGAAGATTTTTGCTTGTTACTGAAAATGCAGAGAGACTTGCCTCCCCCAAAGTACTTTATGCCAAATGCAAATGGGTAGAACTAGAGGCGGTCTTGAGCTTGAGTCCAGGTTTACAGAGTTTGTCTATTCCTTACATTTGTTCTTGGGTTAGTGTCTGGTACATCACAACACTGACCTATCCCCTTGTTTAGCCCCAGAAACCATTTTAGGTGACTTGAGACTGGTTTCGGAGATGACTTAATCTGACTTGGGTCAGAGCAGAAGAACTTAAGGTTAGAGATCAGTGCCTGGAACAGGCCCCGCCATCCTCCACCAACACAATGTTGGCTCTAGAAGGATCTGAGATGTTAGTCTTTGCTATGTTCACCATGTTACTATTGAAAGTTTTGCACCATAAACTCCACTTTCTCAAGTGAGGCTTCATCTGACTTGATACTTCACCCTGGAATTCAACTGTCACTCAGGAAAGTGACATGAAAGCCTTTGAGGCAGTGACAGCATCACACTGGTCAGCCTGATCACCCTATTTATAACAAGGCCATGGAAGGCAAACAGCCTTTCACTACCAGGAACCCAATGAGCTGAAATTGTGCCTGACACTGTTAGCGGAACAAGGCCAGAGCCATCAAGCCTAGTGAAGCAAGATTGAAGTCAGGTTGCCTGGAGTAGGAGGAGGAAGCGGGAGCGTCGGTTGCGGAGTAGAGACGTAACTAGCAGGTTACAATGTGAAGAGGCAGCAGCCAAGTGTCCAAGTCAGAATCTAAGGGCACTAGGAGTGGCTGATAAGCCTGTTTCACGTACGAAGATGGTAGATGCATGAAGAGACCTGTCAGTTGTAGTTGCCATCCTGCCCAGGTCAGCGGGCTCGATTTGGAAAGATGCCACGGAGGTGGCTCAGCAAGTCAGGTGTGGGTTCACACTTCACCCAAGGCAGGTGGCGCCATCTGAACCTTGTTTTTGCTCATGAGTTAGATCTGTTGATGCAAGCCCAAATGGGGAAGATCCAGGTTTATGTAGAGCCTGTGCTAGTTTTAAGCCATATAAGAATGAACTGATTTCAGAGGCTTAGAGCCAAGCCTGAGCTTCAAAACTTGATGTATAGATCAGTACACATCGCACATGATTCAGGAGGGATCACATTGTCAGCAGCATTTCAGGAAGGGAAGTCACAGCCGTGAAGTTACTGACAGCATCACGATGAGCATATCAGGCTGACACCCAGTGCAGTTGTAGGAATCATTTTTGTGAAGTGAGACAGTCCTATCAGAGCAAAGAAAATGGGTACTATAGACAGCTGTCAAGGAGGTGGCAATAACGTTGGTATATGACGTGTTTGCAGTTTCGATGAGATCTTTAGCATAAAAGCCTGTGAGGAAAGATACCTTACATCTTTTCACATGGAGATCAGAGATGACAGGTGACCGTCAAAGCAGAAGCCAGGCCAGCCCATCTGGCTTTCCCATTTCTGCTTTATGCCCATCCCAAGATCTACCTGATTATTTTTAAGCTTGTTTAACTCCTTTAGGGAAAGCAGGATTTTTCTGCATCACCTAGAATTGGGTCAGAGATCAGTGCAGCTCTAGGGACAAATGCCCTCAGGTATCCCACTGCCTGCCTGTATGGCAGCAACAGCTTAAGCATACCCTGAGAATGACCCTGTCTGGCACACACAACAGCAATAACTTAAGCACACCCTGAGAATGGCCCTATGTCAGTGTGTTTCAAGTTCCCAGCTAAGGAATGCTGGAGCTGCCAGCCCGGAGATCTATTCCTTGTCTGACGAACACCTGAACCCCTGGGCCATCCTATGGGATAGAGGCCATACAGGGGAATTGGGGCACGGAGTGCTGGGTTAAATAAAGACTGCCAGGTGGAGGTTAGGGGAAGGTGATGAAGCTGTATGAACTGCGTGCTTTTGAGACAGTCTCGCTGTCTCCCCAGGCTGGAGTGCAGTGGCGCGATCTCAGTTCACTGTAACCTCTGTTCCCAGGTTCAAGTGATTCTCCTGCCTCAGCCTCTTGAGTAGCTGGGATTACAGGCACCCGGCACCACGCCTCGCCAATTTTTGCATTTCTAGTATAGACGGTGTTTCACTACATTGGTCAGGCTTGTCTCGAACTCCTGACCTCGTGATCTGCCCACCTCGGCCTCCCAAAGTGCTGGGATTACAGGTATGAGCCACCGCGCCTGGCCAACTGCACGCTTTTTAAGAGACGAGATGCAGTTGTCAGGTCTATTGCCACTTGAGTGCTCTCTGCAGGTCCCTCAAGTAAACAGTCTTGTTCACCAGAGCTCCGAGTCTCTTCAGCCTTGAAGACAATGTCATCCCTGTTGAAGCCAATAGGGATCTGGTGTGACACTGCTTTTGGGCATAGGTATTTCCCTCCCCAGTAAGCAGGGGGCTCTCTCCTGTAACTGTAAACCCCAGTCCCCCACCGCAGCTTCAGTAGAAATGATCCATGAGATCTTTCCACTCTGAAAACTCAGTTCCCAGCTTGAAGTGAGAATCATTTAGCCAATTACATATCAAGTGTAACAGGAAATGAGGTATACACACCAAGCCATGTCATTTCCAGCAGGGCCCCCACCAGAGCCACGAGTCTCCTCAGTCCAGTCAGCTGTGGCCAGGGTCATGTGCTATGCCAGTTCAGCCTGCTTAAAGCCGAGTGGTAGTTCCATCCAGTGCCACCACCAGGTCCAGCAGGGTGCAACTAAGTGCAGGTTGGAGTTCTAAAAAGCACCTAGTGTCTCAAGGAATCAGATCATCGAAATCATAGGCCTTCCTGAGGTGAGTGCAGGAATGACAAGTTTGGGTCTGCTTAGCAGCCCATTCCAGTGGTGATGAGATGACAGCTAAGCACCAGAGTTCTTGGTCTTGCCCTCTCCCTATATATGGGCAGCCACCATTCTTGGGCCCAAAGCTTAACATCCTTAGGGCTGCCACTTGCAAAATCTCGTGATTAGCTGAGTTTCAGCCACTATATGCCCTTTGCCTTAACTGATAGGGGCAGTCCCTACTCTTAAACCTCAAGTCCAGTGGAGGAGAGGGAAGGATTGTTAGAAACTAAGATTAAGTCAGCATACATAGCAGACACATGGCAGATGTTCACCTTCTGCCCTTTGATTTCAGATGCTGATAGAACAGTCAGGGAAGGGATGGCATCTTCAACTCAAGCACAGCCTTGCTTTTCTGCCCAAAGGTATATCTCAAACATGTGTAACCTTGTAAGTGCAGATGTTTAGCCCCGGAGTCAATCCAACCAGTGAAGATGAGAGCCAGTGAATTGAGGCAGGAGAATGGGAATTAGGGTAACCAAGGGTTAAGGCATGAGACAGGCAGGTGCAGCCAGTTTCTGGGCAAGGTTAGGCAGCACACAGGCCATTGTCCTCACTCTTGATAGCCCCACTTCAGCCATGTAACCGGGATGTAACCAGTTGGAGGCCTCCAAAATGTCACCTAGGGGTGTTAAGGTTTGTAGCTTAAACAACCTGAAGAACGTTGGGTCTCTTAAACTGCTTGCTACAGCCCTTTCCTACTCTAAGAGTGTACACTTTCAGTAGATTTGCACTGTTTTCACTGCCATTCTTTTATTTGGTTTGTACATTTTGTTCAATTATTTGATGTGCCAAAAACATGGACAATCAAGTCTTTCCATCCGGTAACGTTTTGGTGAGCCAGCCAGGAGGTAAGCTCAGTTGTCTGAGGTTGTTTCCTTTTATCTTTGTCAAAGCTGCCACCCATTTGCAGGCACGGGTCAGGCAGTTAAAAGCCACCACAGCACCCACCACTCAGTCTCCCATGACAGCTCAGTCATGGACCAAGACATCTAGGTCCTGCCAGGCACAAGAGGTATCCATGCAAGTCAGGTTTGTGTGTGGCAGTAGTATCTGAGATGATTTGAATCACCTAACTTCTGCGCTTGCCCTGTTGATGCTTTGTTGGGACCAGGGAATGAAATTGCTGCATTTGAGCCCCATTACCATCTGCATGCCCCTTTGTTTATTCATGGAAAATACAGAGAAAAACAAAGACCCCACATCTTGGTTGTTCTTAGTTTTTTTGTGGTTTAGACCCCAGAGTAAATTAACAGCCACAGGGATTTATACCTTCTCGTAGCCAGAGGCCGGAGAAGTACTAACCTTAAAGTTTTGGGCTAGAACGCAGGAAGATATAAGCCCCATCTAAATTGTTGGGATACTAAGAGCTTGGGATTATATCCAGGAACGAAAGGGAAGGTCATAGGCTACCTATGAAGGGAAAAAAGTGGTACCAATGCCCACCTAAGGTCAGAGATGTCTGACACCAAGACTGGACTCTGAAGGGGGAAACCCCTGGGGATCCAATGCTAACTCCAAGACTTCCCCAGCACGACACCCCAGGTGGAAACTTTGGGTCAACAAATAAGCCCTCCCCTTAGGATCTCTTTTCCAGACCACTGTGGGAAACACTTGATTCCCCAACTCAGCTGCATCTTTGGCCATTGGAATCAATTATGACCCTGATAATCAAAGGAAACATTTGATTTTTATTGCAAAGCTGTTTAGCCACAATACCAGCTCCACAGGAGGAGTGGTCAGAAAAATGGAAGCCTTAATCACAGGATAGTCAGAAATGCTATGTGTTCAAGCTTTTATGGTTTTGTATCAGATTCCTTCAATCTGCAGAAGTCCCAATACTGGCCCTGAAAAAAAAAAGTCCCAAGATTGAGCCAGACATTGATGACCACCCGTCTCCTACAAGGGCCCCTTGTCTCTCAGGGGGAACTATGGCTGCCCCCATGTAACTGCTTGCCAAGTGCTCCAACCATGCAAGGCCAGAGGAACAAGTTACACTAAACCCGACACACCCAGATTGGAATACCCTACTCAGCAGCTCCCCTGACACTAAGAGGTTGTGAAAGTACTAGGGACCCTGGCAAATTTGTGGATGGGTTTTGTCTTTGGCTCTAAGCTTTTGCTTTATCAAGATGTCCGATTCATTTTGGCAACATGGTGCACCCCTATGGAAAAAGAATGAGGCTGCCTGCTGCAAGGCAGATGGCGTATCTACCCTGCCCAGGGCAATCACCCGGGGCCCAGACATGGTGCCAACCACCAACCCTGAGATAATATCCCTGTGGAAATGAACAGGCAAGCAAAATGTGAGGCACTTCCTTGGAGGAGTAGAAAGCGGAGTAAACAAAAGGCCATAAGTTGTAAGGTCCTGGAAATTATACAAGGGAAGGAAGAGAACCCAGCTATGTTTTCTGGCAGGTTACACAAGGCCATCAGAAAACATGCAATTTTAGACCCTTCCTCTCAACGGTTATGCTAATGGGACATTTTTATTGGCCAGTCAGCCCTGACATCAGTACAAACTCAATTGCAAGTGGGACCACAAAATAAAAATCAGTGTCTTGATACCACATTTGTAACAATCGTGACCTGGAGAAGGGAAAAAAGGTAAGAACAGCAAGCCAAAAATCATGGCAGCCATCAATTAGCAATGCCCAAAGAGCATCTGAGGGCAACCCATAAGGATGATGCCAAAGGCTCTTGCCTCAAGTGCAAGAAAATAGACACTGGGTAAAGGACTGTACTAAGCCCCTCCTGAAACTGGAGAATCAACTGCCCCACACACTCCCACTGAGGGACTCAGTTGAGACTCTGGCAGTGCAAAGGGAGGAGCTAGATTAACACTGAAGGGGCCCAAGTCTTCCTCACAGCCCCTGTCCAGGATCATTACTGAGGAGCCCCAGGAAATTGCACACGACAATTTCCATTTTTCAGTACGGGGTGGGGGCAAGTTACTGTCCTTACTGCTTATGCAGGAAAACCCTCCACTAGGACCCACCACTGTTATAGGAACGGGAGGGAGGAAAAGAGGCATTTCACCCCTCCTTTAGCCTGACAGTTTGAGACAAGCTTTCCAGGAGCTCAATAGTACCATGCTGCCTGGACCCCTGTTGGAAAAGGATGTTATGGTTAACAGTGGTGCTGCTGCAACTTAAGTACCACTCAGGATTGCTAGTGGTCAGTGATGCAGGCCATGTTCCAGAGGACCATGTCTCAATGGGTCAATCTACTATCATGGTATACTGGGAGGCCTGGAAGGGTTAGAATGGCAGTGCCAGTCAAATACAGCTTGAAGACCCAATTGTCCCCAAATACCCAATTGAGCTGGAAGAAAGGGCTTGGCATCCTTACTTAAGGAATTGCTTTCCCATAGACAAACTCTTCTGTTCTCCCTGCAATATTCCCATTCCACCTGTTTTACAACCTTTGGGGGAATATATGGTACAGGATTCTCAGGGCAATTGGTGAGGCTGTGGTCTTCACCCATTAGTAGCAGATCATGCTCATGCTGCCGTTTTGAAAGAGGACTACTAAGCGAGGTAAGGATTCTCCCACTTCCCCCTCAAAGCATGGGTCTGAAATTCAACTATTGGAAGCAACGTACTTGCCAGAGGCTGTAGCCATAATCCATTGTAGAAGACATCAAAAGGACTTAACCCCAATAGCACAGGGAACAAAGAGGCCAAAGCAGCCTCTTTGTTGTAGGGTACAATCTCAAATCTTAGCACTGCTTCCTTTCTATGACTCCAGTAGAACCCGAATATATACCACAGGAATAAAGGAGCAATGAGGATGACAAGGATCCTGGTAGTATACGGGATCAGAACTATCTCCCTCAGCCCAATGGAGGATGATAAAAACGCTGCATGCCCCTTTCCGTAATGGGAAGATACCACTCTGGCCGTGGTACACGGGCTCATGAAGACCCTAAACTTGCTTCGGTGGTTAAGCAGGTCTATCATATCCCTCTTCACTGCACGTTCAGCCACCCAGAAAACAGAATGCCTCCTCTAAAAGCCAGTCCAGAGGAGAGCTTATCCAGAAGACTGGTAGTTTGACTTTACCCACATGCCAGCTTGTAGAGGATACAAGTTTTTGCTAGTACTAATAGACATGTTTACTGGGTGGGTTGAGCTTACTCTACCAGAAAGCTAGTGAGGTTACAAGTCCTCTTTAAAGGAGATAATCCCATAGTTCAGGTTACCCCAAAGCCTCTAAAGTGATAACGGCCTTTCTCCCAGATAACTCAAGGCGTTGCTGAGGGGCTTTCAGTATCAAATGCTATTTACATTCAGCTCAGAGGCCTCAGTCCTCCGGGAAAGCAGAAGGGGTGAGTCAAACTCAAATGAGTGTTAGCTATGTCAGGAAACATCAAACTTGGGTTATCTTACCCACTGTAGCCCTCTTAAGAATCCGTAACTGAGAGTGAAAAATATTAACCCATATGAAGTGCTTGTTATATGGGAGGCCCTTTTTAACTAATGATCTCATTACTGATCCAGAAACAGCTGGTAAGATACCTAGTTAACCTGGGGGCAATTTCAGCATGCATTACAAGAGTTTGGAACTTAAAGGCTCCCCCCACACCAGGAACTAACCCAGCAAGCCAAGGTCAGGCCAGGCAATATACTGAAGACAGAGGGGTCACCCGCTCAACTACAACCCAAATGGAAGGGACCTTTTTCAGTGGTGTTGGCCACACCTTCTGTGGTTGAAGTACTGGTATTAGACAGTTGGATACAACTTTCCAGGGTCAAGCTTGTAATACCTGAAGCCCCGGACCTGGAACCTGAGGCTCCCACCAGCTGCTATACCTGTGAACCTGTCGAAGACCTGAAGCACCTGTTCAAAAGATAAGTAGGTGCCTATCAATTTTCCCTGGTGTCTTTGTTGCATGGTTACTGTAAGTTGGATACTTAGTCCAGCTTTAAAATGTTAACGGATTTTTTGCTCAAGCAATTCTTGCACAAGGGTTTCAGCTAGTTTTGGAACAAAATCAGGCAAAAAAAAACCTGACTGGGTCAAAGCAGCTGCACCTTTTACAACCAAATAGGCTCACCACAACCCAGATACCTAACTACCTACGATTAGAGACCCATGATCTGATAGGCAGGGACAATGCCTGTGACCAGCAGGCAGTAGCTACAGAAGGCTGGTCTTCAAGCCCACCCACCTCCCATGAAGATTTATGAGAATCACACCTCAGGGAAGTGAGGCAGAATAGGGAATTAGGGGTAACCAAAGGTTAAAGCATGACAGGATAGCAGGTGAAGCCAGCTCTAGGCAGGATTAGGCAGCACACAGGCCACATCCTCACTTGACAAGTTTCACAGTTCGGCATCTAGTTGGCCACGGGCCAGTCCTTCATGTAGTAGAACCAATTGGAGGGCCTCTAAAGGCCACCTAAGGGTGTTACCAAGTTCTTTCAGCTTAGTACAAAGCCTCAGGAACATTGTCATCAGCTCTTGAGCCACTTTCTCCAGCCGGCTCCCACTCAGGAGAGCACTTTCAGCGGATCTGCACTTTTGTTGCTTCATTTTATGTTGCTTTGTGTGGTGTTCAATTTTGTTCAATGCACCAAGAACCTGGACAATAGTCAAGACTTTTCATCCGGCAACAGGTTGAGTGGCTCCAGCTCATGTACCTTGGGTGGAGTTTTACAGCGCATCTGTGGGTGACCCCAGTGGAAAGCCTCAGCTGTTTACAGAAACAGCCTTAGGAATATACACCCTGTCCACTTGATGCCATCAAGATCACCTGCTGAATAAGCTGCCTGTCTCCCCACCCTGGACCTTGTTTATCAGGCTCTAATTTCAAGTGAGCCCAAGTTAGGACAGATCAGTGGGGTTTACGCAGAGATGACAGGACTTACAGAAGCCAGAATCCCAGCACAGGTGGAGCACAACTTTGCATTGTAGAAACGCTGCTTGTAACTTGGGAGGGCACAGGTGACCTCATTTTGAGATGTATTTAGTATCCAAGAACATCTTGTGGTGATGAACAGTGATTGTTAATACCTAGTGTCAACTTGACTGAAGGATACAAAGTATTAATCCTGGGTGTACCTGTGTGGGTATTGCCAAGAGAGATTAACATTTGAGTCAGTGGGCTGGGGAAGGCAGATCTTCCCCACCAGATATTAAGGTAGTGTAAGAATACCACCTTAATCTGGTGGGTATTATTCTGATCAAGCTGCTAGTAAATATAAAGCAGGCAGAAAAACGTGAAAAAGTGAGACTGGCCTAGCCTCCCAGCCTACATCTTTCTCCCGTGCTGGATGCTTCTTGTCCTTGAACATCTGACTCCAAATTTCAGTTCTGAGACTTGGACTGGCTCTGTTTGCTCAAGCTTGCAGACAGCCTGTTGTGGGATCTTGTGATCACGTAAAATACCTCAAACTTCCATCTATCCTATTGTGTGTCCCCTCTAGAGAAACTTAAATACAAACAAGCACATCCAAGATTTAACAGGTTGTGTTGTCCCAGAGACAAGATTGAGCTGGTAGAGCATTAAAACTGGGGGGATTAGGGCACACACACCTGCTGTGTCAGACGGCTCTGGGGGGTACATTAGTGAAAACAAGACTCAGCCCGTAGTACACATGGACTGAGGAAGTTAGACACAGGGGACTAAGGATGGCGGAGGGTTGAAAATTATCTACCAGGTACAGTGTTTATTTGGGTGATGTGTACAACCAGAAAGTCCAGACCTCAATCATGCAGTATTTCCATGTAATAAGCCCACCTGTACCCACTGAGTTAAGAGTCTCGGACCATAGAAATACATTTTTCTCCAATCATGGAAAGACTTTAGGTGATCAGGTAGTTCCTGCAGTATATCACTCAAATTAGCCCACTTTTATAATTGGAGCAAGTGTTAGGACAGCAGTCATCCGCCTTTGCCTTAGCTTTTTTAAGGGCTATGATTTCCCTTTAGAAGACTCGTTCATTTTTGCAGAGGAAGTTGGCATGAGCTGCTGCTGACTTGTGTCCACCATGCACACAGTGTCCCAGCCACCTGACCTCCCTGCCGCCCTGGTGGGAGAGGTATGCCTTATTAACCCAAGGCTACCGGGACTCCCAGGACCAGCTCAGACTCATCTGAGAGTTTGCACTAAGGGCTTGTCCACACGCTTCTTGCATCTCACATTTTAACACTTCAGCATCGTTAACTACCTTCCAGGGCCACAATTGGAGTAGTGTTTTCACTTGGAAGATGACCAGTTGAGGTGTGGGGGCAGGTGCTCACTAGGAACACCCCACAGGGGAAAGCAGTGAGCTGAATGCTAAGAGCAGAAAGCATACCTGGCTGAGAGGATAAGTCCTGTAGGGAAGTTGGGGTGTCAACAGCAACATGTGATGACATCCATGTGCTCATGACATTTTTAAGCAAAGACTCAAATTCAGAGGGTATGTAACTTAGCATTTTGGCCAGAGATGTGTAGAGAACAGGAGCCCAGAAGATGCTTGAGCAGAGTTAATGCCACCTGAAGATCTTAAGCCAGCTCATCAATACCTTTCATCTGAAGATAACTAGCACAAATGAGACTCCTAACAGCAGCTGGTACCTTTTGAGCATAAATTGAGCCCAACACTTGACATCGAGAAAGTCCACCGTGTTAAAGGTGAGTCTACCCCCAGGTGCTTGAACAGAGCTAATCACAGCACGAGGGCTTAAGGCTTTCTGGAAGGCTGCCATATGGAATAAGTATACTGGTCCCATCGAGTGTCCCCCAAGCCCATCCTCTTTAGGATTCCCACTTGGCACAAGCTGTCATGAGCTTCATGTATTATGAGCTTATGAAGTTTTAGCTCTTTGAAGGCTGGGACACACCAGGCACCCCCGCACCCCCAACCTTCCATTCCATAATGAGCTGAGTTCAAGAGAAAGCCAAAATTTGAGAAGCAGCAACCATAGGGCTGCGTGGGACCCAGCCAAGGTCCCCTACCAGCAGCCAGCACTGTTACAGAGAAGCTAGCTGTACTTGTCCAGGCCTGGAGAATATGATAGCCACCTTCGGGTTTTAGGGCTCAGCCTTTCAGTAAGTAATTTCCCCCTCCCGCCCCCAGGTTCCCCTGTTGTGGGAGCTTTAAACTCATGTCTGATGCAAAAAACTTTGACCAGCTGAACAGCAGTGTCTTTTAGTGAGAGAACTCCATAGATACAACACCTCCCACCATCAGCAAGGTAGAAGCACGACAAGTTAAGCAACTTGCCGAAGGTCCACAGGAAGTGGCAGGGCTGAGATTCTAGCTCAGCCAGCCTGGCCGCTTAGCTCTATGTTACAAACTCAGTTCAGTGGGGTTTCAGCTATGCCTAAGGCTCCCCACTTTTGGCTGCTTCTATGGTCAGCATCAATTTGCTGTAGGCCCAAGAGTATATTGGAAGAAATTGAAAGATACCTGTAGAACCAGGGCAGTCGGGGGGAGGGGGGCAGGGGTTGCAGCAGCCCCTAGAACCCCTTTCCCTCAAGAGACTCAAGCTTTAAACCCATTCCAGGATCTACTCACAGCTGCAACTAGAGTTATTGCCCACCTCCTCCCACCCTTCAGCAGTGGGGAGCTTTCAGAGCCCAGCATCCTTGGCAAGGTAATTTCTGCAGCCAGCAGAGTTTTACGCTGCTGGAACGAGGTAAGCCTTATGCCATGGAGGGAGGGGAGCTAGGAGAACGGAGAATTCTGTAGGGCCACAGTACATCCCTTTGTTAGTTTAGTAGACCCCATTCTTAGCCCTGTGTGTTACCCCTACATGGAGCCCACAGGCAGATAAGGGCACAGAGCCCCACCATGGGTCAGGACCTTCTGGAGAAGGCTCCGAGAGGTAGAGAAGTAGCTTCTTGCTTTTCGAGAGTTTCAAGGAAGCGGTTTCCTAGGCAGACAGCTACGTTTCTCCTCTTTCTCCTTCTATTTACTTCTCAGCTTACAGGGGTGGAGTCTAATGAAGCCTTTGTTCAGAAAGACAGGTCTCCCTCACAGTTCTAAGCCTCCTGAGTTTGCATTCAAACCACTCTCCTATCTCTAACTCAAAGTAACTTCAATATTGCTTTTCATCCCTCCTCGAAATTAGAAAATGTTAAGACTACTTCTTAATTTTCCTAAATGCTAGAAAAATCCAGATGAAAGCTGAATAAGTGCCCCCCCCGCCCAACAAAATGTAGTCTTGGTTTAGAAGAGAGCGAGAAAATACATCTCTGTCTTTCAGGCTCAAGAGTAAAGATGGTAGCGGAGGCGGGAGAAGGTCCTTTAAACTCTCCCCTTGGTGCTATCGGCACTGCTCATTGGCTGGCTGGATGCGTCCTCCCTAATGCCTTTCACCTGGGCACAAGGCACAGGTTCTGGGTGTATTTAATTCCAGGTGCTGTTTATAAGAAGCTAGAGTGGCCGGGCGCTGTGGCTCATGTCCGTAATCCCAGCATTTTGGGGGGCGAAGGTGGGTGGATCACCTGAGGTCAGGAGTTTGAGACCAGCCTGACCAATATGGTGAAACACTATCTCTACTAAAAATACAAAAATTAGCCGAGTATGGTGGCATGCACCTGTAGTCCCAAGGACTTGGGAGGCTGAGACAGAAGATTCATTTGAACCTGGGTGGCAGAGCTTGCAGTGAGCCGAGATCAGCACCACTGCACTCCAGCCTGGGCGACAGAGCGAGACTCCATCTCAAAAAAAAAAAAAAAAAAGAGGCTGACCATAAGCTCCCAGTTTATGCCTGCTACTTTAGTGTCATTAAGGACGCTCTTTTACTCTCAAATGTGTCCCCTTTGACAATAAGTGGCTCTATTTACAAAAAAGATGTGTGTCCTTCTATATCCATCCTGAGCCTAGCAGAAAATCTCCCCCACCAAATCAGCATCAAGGCCAAAACCATGTGCAGATGGGGGAAGGAGGTGTTATGAGAGCATCACTGAGATTTCTCGGGCCTCTGTAAATAAGCCACGGCTGTGGACTTGGTTTCCCAGAGCGTAGCCAGAACTCTCCCCAACAAAATCAGCCTCCATCTTACCCTCTGATCTCTTCCTACCCCTCCCCCACAATCACCCTCCAGCCACCTCAGTGCTGTTCTGTTCCTTTAACTCAAGATATTCTCTTGACAGCTAGATGTGGGGTTTTTCATTCTGTGGTTTTATTTAAATCCTTATTAAACTGTTAGCTCTTTAATCTGTACTACCTTGAGTCAAATCCCAGCTCTGCCCTGACTAGCTGTAAACACTGGATCAGTTAGATTGCTTTTCTTCACCTCTGTTTCTCCATCTGAATACAGGGTAATCCTCATAAATTGGGGACATTATGAGGATGAAACGATTTGGTATTTGTTAATCTTTATAACAGTGCTTGGAATATAAGTATTGTAAAAGTGTCTTCATTCCAAGTAAGAGGATGAAGAAGAGAAACAATTGAAATTTAAGTTCTTTCTGTGAACTGGCTCATTATATCATGATGAACTTTAATTCACTTCAGGTATACGGCATGAAGGAATTACTGATGTCCACATTCTCATTTTACATTTCTGTGCTGATTTTACATTTTACATTCTCATTAGGCCGGCACGGTGGCTCACACCTATAATCCCAGCACTTTGGGAGGCCGAGGCAGGCAGATCACTTGAGGTCAGGGGTTTGAGACCACCTTGGCCAACATGGTGAAACCCCATCTCTACTAAAAATACAAAAATTAGCCCAGCATGTTGGCAGGCACCTGTAATTCCAGCTACTCAGAAGGCTGAGGCAGAAGAATTGCTTGACCCTGGGAGACAGAGGTTGCAGTGAGCCAAGATCATTCCACCGCACTGCAGCCTGGGCAGTAGAGCAAGACAATGTCTAAAAAAACCAAAACTTAGAGATTAGGGTATATGCACAAGATCACCCAACCGGAAAGTGGCAGGTATGGCTTTAAACTTGGGTTTGTCTGGTTCCAAAATCTCAAATATATTGAGCATGTATTGTACTTATCCTAAACTTAAGATTCTCAAATTGCAAGGGCACCTCCTAGTTCTGGCACATAGGAATTTGCTGAAGTCCAAGTTTCCACTATTTATAACCCTCCGCATTGTGTGCACTTTGATCACAATGCCTCTTTGGACATCCTATTTCTAGACAGAAGAGGCAGCGTGATATGCTTGATGAGCCTCCTGTGTGTGCACTCTTCTTGAGGTTTGCTCTGGATCCTTAGAAGCATGCAGGGCAGAAAACCATCAAGAGTGAGCATTTGTAATTGCTCTGATTGTTAATAATAACAAAACATAACCAGTCCTAGGGAAATATAAAGCCTCGCTGGATACACAATGATTATAACAAGGGAGCTGCTACAACATCAGCTTTCTGGAGGCAGGGATTTGGGGTTTTTTGTCTGTTTCTTTCACAGCTGTGTCTTTGGTGCCCAGAACAGTGCCTAGCACATAGTAGGTGCTCAGTAAATACATTGTGTTAGTAAATGTAAATGAATGCATGACTGAACGAATGAGCAGAATGAAGGAAGCAGTGTAACAGAATGGATTACAAGATAAGCTTTGACACGAGAGATGTTTATTCAAACTGGAGCTCCATTCCACTTTGTTCAGGACCATCCCAAGTTTAGCCCCAAAAGTCTTGCATCCCAGGAAAACCTTTAGTCTGGGGAAAATCAAAGAGTTGATCACCCTAGCCATTAGTCATGAGATGCACAATCTTGTGCAAGTCCCTCAACTTCTCTGAGCCTCAGTTCTGTCACCTGTACATGGGGATAACAATATTATCTACCTCATAGGGTTATTGTGAGGATTAAATGAGATAATGTACATTGAGTACTTACCACGGCACTTAGCACATGGTAAGTATCATTAGTGGTAGCCATTGCTGTTACCATTATTTCTATTGGCTCTTGGGTCTTGAAAATGCATCCCACTTCCTAATATATGCTGCTGAACTTGCTTAAATTAAGATCCTTTGTTTCATGGCAGAGGGGGAAAGTGAGCCACACAAGAGCCAAAAACATCAGGAAAGGTGTATCTTGGACATTTTCCCCTGCAGAGAAGTGGTTTCACCCCTCCTCTCCCCAGGCAGCTTTTTTAGCAATCATATCTGGTTGTTCCGTGCTGATTTCCAACAGATGTTCCTCTAATGAGCCACACTGTAATCTCAGGGCCTTAATATAGTGCCGGGGTGTGATAAGTTGGAAATGGCTGTCATCGTTGCCTGCGGGGATGGTCTGGTCATTGTTTGGGACTGTCTTCCTCTGTTATGTGAAGGAGAATTTATTTTCTCCCATCACCTCTTTGCCCCATCCACCCTCTCCACCACCCTGGGCCCCAGTTCCTGCTCAAATTAAACGTCTGCGTCAGAAACTCCTAGGAAGTGCTCAGTGCACTGTGATGAGGGAGATGACAGAGGGAGGAGATTGGGAGAGAGTGGTGGTTCAATCTCGGCCTGGAATCGATATGTCCAGGCAAAAAAAAAAAAAAACATGCAGATTCTGACTCTCGGGCGAGAAACGAGCTCCTGGGGGATGAGAGGCAGATGTTCCCCGGGCAGGAGGTATCCGGCATGGAGGACAGGAGGGAGAGGGTGTAATGCAGCCTGAGGCTCAGCAGGGAGCATTCATTTACAAATGCTCTGGAGACCCAGGACCTTCTGGATGAACAGGGGGAAGCCAGGGATGGGAAGATGCTTCTAGCCTCTGTCTGGTCATGTCTTGTTCATCTGAATGATCTCAGAGCCCCATGTGGGGCTCAGGATGAACGGAAGCTCTCATCAGTCTGATCAGATCAACAAGCCTTACTGAAGGTTTTCTCTGTGTCCGGCACTGGACGCAGCGGGTTAAGTAAAACAGAGCCTGCGATGAGGATATAGCTGCAAACAGCTCATTGAGAGAGGGCCAGCGCCTCTAGCCTGGCTGGGTCTGTTTGCTATGTGGGATTATATCAACCAACAACAGGAGGCTGGATGGTATTTCTCAGAATACCTGATTTTTGCCTTGAATTATGATAATATCAATAAATAGCATGACACATTCCTGAGTTCTTGCCAAGTCTCAGGCACCGGGGCATGTTCCACGTCCATTTCCCCATTTAATTGTCACAATAACTTCGTGAGGTAGATGTTTTCACCCCCACTTGATAGGTAACTAAGGCCCAGACGAGTTAACATCACTTGACTAAGGTCACATGGCCAGTGAGAGGCAGAGGCCGGATTTGAACTTGGAGCCATCTGACTCAAACCTGATTTTAACCACCCTACTAAAGTATAAATCCAAATTATGGCAATTTAAAAATTTCCAGTTGTTAGGATAATAGAAAATAGAATTTCTTTATAATACACTTAAAGAAAATCTGTTTAGTTCCATGTTTAATAAAAGAATGGGGCTGGGTTTTTCACCATGTAATAATCAAATCAACATAAAAAATTCCAAGAATTCTGTTGCATAGAGATTTCTCATTTTATAGGAATTAACCTGTGATGCTCTTTCTCCCTACAATAAGCTCTTCAATCCTCTGATATTCACTTGGGGGAAACTTAATCCATATAGAATTCATGCTGCACAGCAACCACCCCTGTAGAAAAGACCTTGAAATTATCCCCGTATGGAAATATCATTGCTATCCATGATATTTGAAAATAATGGAAGAAAAGTAAAAAACCAAATGCAGCAATAAGGAGAGAGAGCATAAATAACCCTCTTCTTGCATCCTCAATGAATTAGACCAGGGGCCAGCAATCTTTTTCCACAAAGGGCCAGGTAGTAAATATTTCAGGCTTGGCAGCCTATACAGTCTCTCTTGCAACTTCTCAACTCTGCTGCTGTGTGAATGCAGCCAAAGATGTTGTGTAAACAAATTCACCAGCTGTGTTCCAATTAAACTTTATTTGCAAAAACAGGCAGTGGGCCTTGAATTAGTAGGTAACATACAGCTGGGAGGACTTAAACTTGGTGACCTTACCCTGTAATGTGATCGTAAGATTTTTCCAAACTGAACTAAAATATCAAAATAAATAATCCTAAAAAATAGCGTTAATTGAAAGCTTTTAAAGGTCAGGTTCTTTCTCTGTGTTATCTCATTTAACATTCTCCCAAATTTTCTGATGTAGCTACTATCACTGTCATCTCCATCTCCAGAACAGGAAGCCAGCATAAGAACAGCTCACTTACTCTTGGTTGAATGAATACATTTCCATTTTACGGAGGGGGAAACAGATGCTCAGAATGTTGAGTCCTTTGTCCCAAGTTATTGAGCACATAATAAGTGCTCAATAAATGTTAGCCCCAAGACTAAGTTGGAATTTGAAGCCACACAGTCTGACTCCAGAACCCACCTATCCCTTCAATGTGGAGAGCTGGGACCTGTGCTTCCCAGATGTTGGTTCGCCAATCCTACTTTGGGAAGGCTCCCCTTTTTCCTCACTGCAAACCCTCAGTACTTAGCTTTCCCAAGCTTTTCTGATTTGCTCTTCCTCCATGAATTATCTAAAGCGTCAGTCACCCTTGGCCCTTCAGAACCCCATCCTCATGTGGTCTAGGAATGTAAGGGGAGAGGAGAAAGAAGAGGAACTTGTGGGGCTGAAGAGGCCAGAGGACAGGGCTGGGGGTCAGATGGGGGCAGTGTCAGGTAGGAGTCAAGCTCTGTAACTCTGAAGTCAAATCCCAGCTCTATCACCTTCTAGCTGTGGTTAGGCGCATTGTTTAGTCCCTCTGGGCCTTGGTCTGCTTATCTATAAAATGGGACAATAATAGTGCCTCCCACCCAGATAGAATGTAATTAGAAAATCAAATACGGAGATGAGTCCAGTGACTGGCACATTGTACGGGCTGGATAAATGTCTTGGATGACTTGATTGTGAAACCATATGGTGTTTTGCAGGATAGCAAGTAGACTGTTGTGGTTCAGATGTGGGGTTTGTGTTGGAGATAGTGGGGCAATAAGTTCAGAAGGGTTAAGGTGGGGCTAAACCATAGGCAGTCATAAAGCACTGGTGCTGAGACATTAATGTCATCAGCATCACCCAGGTACTTACTGAAATGCAGATTCCCAGGCCCTCCCACATGTTCTATTTGGTAGATTTGAATTGAGGCCCTAGAATCTGCATTTTTCAACAAGCATGTTAGTGATTCCAATGCACAGGTAAGTCTTCTATGTCCACAGAATGCAAGGTGGACATTAAGCTAGGACATCTCGATTTCCCCGTGGGAAGCGGGTGGGGCACTGAAGAGTTGTCATCCGGGAATATTCCAGGATACACACCATTTTAGGATGATGAGTCTGGCAGAGGTGTGAAGATGAATTAAAGAGGAGAGAGGATAATTAAGAGGCTCTTATAATAGTCCAGGCATGAATCACTAGCTTTAATATCTCCCTGTTAGGTGTTTTAGCCATTGTGAGATAGTCTCTGGGCACCAGTCTGGGGACCTGATGCCCCTAGGGCAGACAGGGGACCATGAGTATCTTCTTTCACAATCCCTTTTCCCCATTCTTGAGCATTTTTGATTGACATTAATAGTGACAACAGTGACCATTCATTAAACATTCTCTCTGGTCCCAAACACATTGTGTATATCATCTTTTTTAATGCTCTAAGCAGCCCTGTAAGATTATCCTTCTAAGAAGCTCAGAGAGGTGAAGTCACTTGCCCAAAGGCACACAAATGGGACGACACAGAGGTAGGTGTTGAATCTAGTGCCTTCTGAACTCAGAGACTATAAGCCTTACTACCTTCCCAGAGATGTCTCCAATTCAGATCCTACTCATCCTCTAAGGCAAACTGCCTGATGATTCCTGAGTTTTTCATTTCTCTCTCCTCTTACTCATGTAATCATCCAACGTGGGTGTTTCTAGGTGGCAGTGAGTACTACTCCACATAGTGGCTCAGGGACCGAGGCTCTTTCTGTTTTGTTGCTTTGCTTTCCTTTTATTTATTTATTTATTTACTTTGGGGGGTTATTTTTTCTTTTTCTCAGACCTCGCAGGGATGAAAATTTTAAGTCTTTTTAATTGAAAGCCCAGGCAGAAGAGGACTAAAGGGGGTGAAAGGCTGTACTTTCTTCTTAAAAGCCTTGTCCAATGATTTGAACTCACATTCCACTGGCTAGAAATTGGCCTCCAGATGAGACCCATCTCTCACTGGAGGATTGAAACAGCTTCCCAACCAGTCTCTCTGCTCCCCTACAGTCTAGCACATCGGATAAAGTGTTATCCTTTTAAGACAAATCAGATCACATCTCTCCCTGGATGGAAACTTTCCAGTGGCTTCCCATGGCACTTGTGATAAATCTAAGTCTTTGCCATGACCTAAGCCCTACATGCCAGGGACACTGCTCTCCCCCTTACAGAGCTCTGGTCACATCATCCTTCATTCTGTTCCAGCCTCAGGGCCTCTGCACTTGCTAATTTCTTTGCTATAATGCTCTACTGTCTTTGGATCCTTACATGGCTGGCTCTTTTTAATTGTTCAGGCCTCTATTTAAATGTCATCTTCTCAGTGACACCTTTACTGACTACCTAACGTGGGTTCCTCCTTTCCATTTTCTTCCTATAACATTTTGTTATTTTATTTTCCATATAGCAGTTGTCACTTTTGAAATTACCTTGTTAGTAGATTCATTGTCTGCCTTCTCTTCCACCAATATGGAAGCTCTCTGGGACAATAGAGACCTGTCTATCTGATTTTCTGCGGTTTCTACTCCGTAGCACAGAGTAAGCACTCAATATTTATTCTATGAGTCATAATGAAACTTACAGCAGTTAAGTCACTTACTTGAGGTCACAGCTATGTGGAAAAGCTAGGATTAGAACCTAGGTCTGTCTTGTTCCAAAGCCCATGTTCTTTGTTATTCCAAGTTGCCTGACTGAACTGATGGCAGTTTCACAGGCAGATGCCACATTGTGACCCCAACCCTGCTGTCAGGCAGGGAGGTCGCATCTCTTGGATTGCCCCAAAGACAGGTTGGGATGGCTTGTCTACTCAGAGGCCATGTGGCTTTTTCTTGTTATAGACACCTCCCTCTTGCCAGGCATAAATGAGGGCCAGGAATCTTCAACTTTTAAATGGCCTTGGCTTCTGGCCCATAGCAGTAAGGGAGGAAGTAAAGGGATCAGGCTTTGAAATGGGAGTGGCTGGAGTTTGGACTATGGAATGTGGAGAGAGCGAGAGAGAAATGGGGTTGCAAACTGCAGAACGCCCTAGAAAGCTCTAAAGAGTGATGTTTGGCTTTGCTAGACCTGAGTCCCAACTGGCAGAGGGAGTGGAGGTATCAAATGCCCAAGAGGCATTGGAGAATCTGTTGTCCTGAGGGGATGGGAGATTCCAATGGGATTCATTCTTGTGCAAGGGGATTCGGGGGAGCCCTGGCAACTTAGGTGAGCTGGATGTTCTCTCTCCCCCTCCGAGGCATTCTCCACCCACATCCACACTGCTCTGTGCCCAGGAGCTGTATCTGTAGAAAACTGCATCTAGATCCATGGGGGCTCTCTTGCTCTCCGGCTTCCAGACCAGCTCGACCAATGGGAGGCACCCCAGAAGATCAGTGGGTAGGAGGAGAGTGAGGATGGGGTATTTCTCTCCCTTCAAGGACCCCTTGACTTCTGTGACTGTGGCTATTTTCCCATCTGACTACAGCTCCCGTTGCAATTTTCTTCCTTAGCTACGCCTCCCACTAGGTTCTGGTTACCACACGGAACCTGGGAAAGATAAGTATGTTTCACTTAACGCATTGCTAGCACTGCTGTCCTTTAAAAAACTGGGGTTCTGCTGGTAAGGAAGAAAAGGGGGAAATGGGATGCCATAAACTAGAAATGTTTGCTGCAGGGAGTACCTAGGTCACAAGTACCCAAATAAAGACTGATAATTCAGGCACCAGAAAAGTATTGCATGACGTGATACTCTAAATTCCTTTCTGATTCTGTGATTCTATAATTGTGTGGGACACTTTCCCTCCAACAACTATTTATTGAGCACCTACTGGGTGCCAGGAATACAGAGTGCACAAAGCAGACCAAGCTCTGCTGTCACAGAGCAGGAGACAGATGATTAAGTAAACCAATGAACAAACAAGGGATTATATAATCCCTGCCATGAAGTACTTTCCCAGGGGTACAGTGGAGTCAGTTAGAGCTGTATGGTAGTAGATAACTCCTGACCCGTCTCTAAAATGGGGGTAGGGTTTGTGATTTCTTTCTTTCTTTCTTTTTTCTTTTTCTCTTTTTTTTTTTCTCTTTTTTTTTGAGATGGAGTTTCGCTCTCGCTCTCGTTGCCTAGGCTAGAGTGCAGTGGCACAATCTCAGCTCACTGCAAACTCCGCCTTCCAGGTTCAAGCAATTCTCCTGCCTCAGCCTCCTGAGTAGCTGGGATTTCAGGCATCTGTCACTATGCCCAGCTAATTTTTTGTATTTTCAGTAGAGATGGGGTTTCTCCATGTTGGCCAGGCTGGTCTCAAACTCCTGACCTCAGGTGATCCACCCGCCTCAGCCTCCCACAGTGCTGGGATTATAGGTGTGAGCCACCACACCTGGCCAGGTTCATAATATCTAAGGACTTTCCCAGCTGTGGTTACTATGATTCCACTTCAGACAGTTTTCCTGCAAGATAGAAACAAGTGGTAGAAGAATCAGCTTTTATTTCTTACTGACACAGCACCGCATGGTTAAGTGGACCATCTATTTAAATACGTATATATTCACTGAACTGGGCACTTTTTAGGATAAGATTGCCTTGGGGAGTTTAAATATTTGGACCTACTTCCAGGACCATTTAGTGAGGAACACATCATTTCAACCAAATATATCACTGCTTTCAACCCACTGTACTAAGTGTCTGTTGCCTTGGTTTGCTTGGGGCCCTTAGAGATGAGATCCATCCCCATAGAGCCCGAAGTGTCCATGTGAGGACAAGGCTATCATGTGCAATAATTAGAAAATCACGTAGTACAATGGGTACGAATGTGTCCTAGCAAGTGTGAGCAGGTGAGATGATTGAGAGGAGGTTGCATGAAGGGGATGGACTGAACCCAGGAGCTGCCTTGACCATGTGTATCTATGCTCAAGTGGACAAGGCCTCCCTGTTCCCGACTTACCACTATGCCCCTACCCCCAACAGCTGCTACCATTTGAAGCTGATTTTGCCCTCATGTGGGTTCCCCATGCACAGATGTTTTGGGGGAAGACCTAAACCAGCGGTGCCAGCCTACCTCCTGCCTTCAACCATTTCATGCTGTCTGCACTCATAGCATGGGCTCCTGGGTGGAATCACCAACCTCATAAATGAGGCCTGTTCAGGGTAGGGAAGGGGAGATAGATAGGCCAAGGGGTCCTAGGGCCATTTACAGGCAGAGAGTGGACATGTACTGAGCATTCACATGGTTCCAGGGCCTTGGCTTTGTCACTGCAAGCCATCTAACCACCCTATGGGGTGAGTGATATCGAACCCCTTTTGGGGAGGTGGAAACATTGCTTCTCGGCCTGTTGGCTAAGATCAAGTGTAGGGAGGTGGAAACTGAGAGTACCAGTCTTGCAAGAGACAGATGATTCATTCATGGTGGTTAATAAGGGGCAAATTTAATAAAAGGACAACTTATGAAGTCACAGGCAGGGTTTGGTGCAGTATCCCGGGGAAATAACAGATAGGATAGAACCTCTACTGCAGAATAACTCCCCACCCCCTACCAGTGCCTATGTCCTCATCCCCAGACCTGTGAATATGTCACCTTCCATGACAAAACAGACTTTGCACATATGATGAAGTTAAGGATTGTGAGATGGGGGTATTCTCCAGCAGGACCAATATAACCACAAGGGCCCTTGTAAGGGGCAGGAAGGCCAAAGTCAGAGAGAAAAGGTGCCTGGAAGCAGAGATGAAGCACTTTGAAGATGGAGGAAGAGGCCATGAGGCAAGGGATGCAGGTGACCTCTAGAAGCTGGAAAGAGCAAGGAGTTAGATTCTTCCCTAGAATTTCCAGAAAGGAAAACAGCCTAGTTGACACGTTGACTTTAAACCAATGAAACTGATTTTGGGCCCCTGATCTCCAGAACTGTAAGAGAATAAATGACCACTCTTTTTGTGGTCATTTGTTTCAGCAGCAACAGGAGATGAATACACACCCCTAGGCTGAAAGGGGGAAGGGAGGGAGAGCATTGCAGAAAAGGCTACCCCAGGAGCAGGAAGGAGCCAGGCCATCAACACCCTGATCTTTTCTTCCCTCCTTCCACCCTCCTGCCAGGCTCCCCACTGGCTAACTCCAGCCATAGGACAGGGGAAGACGGAGAGCTGCTGAGACAAGGGGATGAGCTGATAGATATGCAGCCCAGAGTCAGGCAAGGCTCTTAGCATTTGTCTCAGAGAATAAATAACTTGCCTAAGATAATGCAGTAAACGTCAGGTTCAGAAATGATGTTGTCACCACTATTTTTCAAGATTTTTTTTGTGCCAGCACTGAGCAAAGCATGTCACATACAAATAATCAGAAGGCAATTCTGTGCGGTGGATCTGGAAGTCACACTTCCTAGGGTTTAAATCTCAGCCTCACTACCTATCTGCCGTGTGACTCTAGACACGTTACCCGACCTTTCTGAGCCTCAGTTTTCTCAGGTACAATATGGGGCCAGTAAGCGCACCTACCTTGGAGGATCTCCCGTTTTAAACGAAATAAACCAGGGAAATCATTTTTTCATGATGTTCAGCACACAGAAGCTACCACATGAGGGCTAACAATTTTACAATTAGCATTTATTTGGGATTGGGGTTTGGACCCAGGTCTGTCTGACAGTGAGGCTGGGAAAATGTTCTGCTTGGTGACAACTCAAAATCTTTCCAGGTCAGGCACCCCAGATATGATGTGATGATAAGAGCGTGCCACCTCTGTGTTCTTCTCAAAAACCCACCACCCCAGTCTCGTCATGAGAAAGCCATCAGACAAAGCCCTGTGGAAGGACATTCTACAGAACACCTGACTAGTGCTCTCTAAAACGCTTGAGGTCGTGAAACTACAAGGAAAGATGCAGAAATCGTCACAGGATGACTAAGTGCAATGTGGAAACCTGGATTGGATCCTGGAGCAGAAAAACGAGCATTGGTGAGGAAAAAAAAAGAAAAAGACTAAAAGCTGAATCAAGTCTGGAGTTAACAATAATGTATGAATGGGGGATTCTTAGATTTGACAGATGGAGGTATAAGATTATCATCTTACAGAAGGTGAGAACATTAAGGGGAGACTGAAACTGGGTGACTGGATGAGGGGTCTATGGAAACCCCTCTGTGCAACTTTTTGCAACTTTTATATTTGCAACTTTTTTTGGTAAGTCTACAAAGTTACCTCCAAATTAAAAAGGTGATTTTAAAAAATTACTTCCAAAGAGATTCTGCTGGTATCCCCAGAAGCATGGAGTGTTTGTTACAGTCATAAATTTATGTAAGCAAAAGTGACGAGAGGACGAGGCGATAGGCTGTTCTCTCTTAAATGCAGAAACTGTAATTTAATATGATCTTGATGCTAAGATCCAGTTAAAAGGTGCCAGGAAAACATCAGCCTCCCCTGCAGGGAGATTCATTCATTTCCTCACATTTGAGGGAGCAGAGAAGCAAATGTCCGCCCACATTGTTTCCTCCTGATTTTAGCCAAAGCCAGCCACCTATTTGCTGTCAGCTGGGCCATCTTATACCCTCAATGCAGAGGGATACACATACCCGGAACCTATAGCCCCTTGTCTTCATGGCTCAAGACAGAAAGAAAGGCATTGCTGACTCTATTCTTTTTCTGCTGAGATTCTGTGCAGCAAGAGGTCACTCTTTCTGCAGGAGTCATTTGGCCCTGGCTTGAAGAGCTGTGAGCACTATGCTTCTCTTGAATCACAGCCATCCTATTGCAACTCTAATTGTGTCTCAAGTGATCCACTCGCCCCGGCCTCCCAAAATGCTTGGATTACAGGCATGAGCCACCGCGCCCAGGCTATTCTTCTAAAATATATTTTTAGGTGATGGTTTTATCTTCATCTTACAAAGTTTCCGTGACTTCTTAGCCAGTCCCTTGCATTAGACATTAGTTGTTTTTAGTTTGTAACTTTATAAATAATGCTGTCATGAATATCTTTCACCCACAAACTGTGCAGATTTCTCGGTCAAATATATGACAATTTTATGGCTCTTACTATGTAATAGGGTCAATCACAACATCCAGGAAGTTTATACCAATTTAAGTGATTCACTGCAGCCTTTTCAAGGGAATCATTAAGGACCCTAGTTCTGTTTTGGTTCACCAGTGAGCAGAGATTGCATTTTCTCTAATTGGAAAAGATTTGGCCAGGAGCATAACCTAACTGATGGTCACTAATAAACCCTTTGATCTGCCCCAGGAAATGTCAAAACAAGTTTGCCCTCTTGCCTCTGAAGGCACTTGGAATCCAATTGTCCAAAGAGCTACTCTCTCTGTCCAGCCATTGCTGACCTTATCAACATTAAAGACTGTCCTGAGATGCATTTGGAGCCAGGCAGCTTAAAATCCTAAGCCTGGTAGTGATATATAAACTGCACCTGCCCACACAGCCCACAGGAGCCAGTGGTCCAATGCACCTGAAATGATATTGCATTCAAAGTAAGCTTTATTGAATGAGGAATACCATATTTATTAACCATATCAACATTCTAAATAATGGCACATGTATGTGTCTTCCATTGGGCTCCCTGGAGGTGGAGTCTGAGATGGAAGTCTCAGGATAACTTCAAGGGGGTTACTGAGGGAGAGCTTGCTAGAGAAAATCCAGTAAGAAAGAGGGAAGTAGATCAGGGGAAATTCCGAGGCCAAGGGGAACTGTGGTTCAGCTGAAGTCTAGTCTTAGCCTGATGATATGGGCTGGATTTGTGTCTCTACCCAAATCTCCTGTCAATTGTGATCCCCAATGTTGGAGGAGGAGCCTGGTGGAAGGTAATTGGATCATGGGGGCGGATGTGCCCCTTGCTATTCTCATGATAGTGAGTTCTCATAAGATCTGGTTGTTTAAAAGTGTGTTGCACCTCCCCCTGCTCTCTCTTCCTCCCCCTCCAGCCATGGAAAACGTGACTCCTTCCTCTTCGCCTTCTACCAGGATTGTAAGTTTCCTGAGGCCTTAGCAGCCATGCTTCCTCTACAGCCTGCAGAACTGTGAGTCAATTAAACCTCTTTTCTTTATAAACTACCCAGTCTCAGGCAGTTTTTTATAGCAATGCAAGAACGAACTAATCCATCTGATCTTGTGGGGAACTCAGGAACACTGTTCCCCTAACCCTTCAAGGTAAGGGCCCTGGCCTTTTGTACCTGGCATTAGTCAGTCATTAGAAACTGCCTCCCCACAGCATCGAGAACACAATTTTTTAGGGAAAAGAACAGCTGTGAGCTGTTAGCAGCCAACACTCCCAGCAGGTGGGAAATGGGTACACCAGCCCAGTAAAGGATTCTACACCAGACACCACGAGTGTCTACTGTATTATGCATAAATAAATTATCATGATGACTTATTCTCATGTCAACATGCCACATAAGCCTGAAGTCCCCATTGGCTATTTTATATCCTTGCCTTAGGAGTCACACAGCATTACTTCTGCTGTAGTCATAAGGCTACCTGGACTCAAGGAGTGGGGACTTAGGCCCCCAATTCTTGATGAGAAGAATCAGTCACATTGTAAAACAGCATGTAGACTAAGATATATTGTTGAGGCTGTATTTGGAAAATAGAATCTCCCACAAAATGTAATTGGATAATCCTTGTTTTTTTAACTGGAGAGTATAATTTGATATGTCAATTGATATGATATTTTAATCTTTACATTTGATATGACTACTGTTTAGATTTATTGCAAGCATTTCTATGTTGAGTTTTTTTTGTTTAAACTGAATTGTTTCTTTTTTTTCTGTTTCTCTTCTGCCTTTTAGTAAATCAGCCACATTTTGTTTATTTAAACTCCACCACTGTTTGGAAGTTAAAAATTATCTCACCATCTTAGTAGTCAGCGCTTAAATTTTAACACCCACATTTGACTGACAGTCTAAAGATATCAATATTTCTACCTTTCTTCCAAACCATAAGATAAACTTAAAACACTCTAGTCCTGTTTTTTTCCCTCCATTCCCATCCTCTGTGTAATTGTCTTATATTTTAGTTGTGTTTATTTTGACTCCCATCAGCCAGTCTTATTTCTGTTTTGAAAATCAAACAATTATTTTGATTTACCCATATATTTACCAAAGTTTTGTTCCCTATTGTTTCTTCTATATCATTCCTTCCTTTTCTTTCAAGAATATGCTTTAGTAATACCTTAAGGTTATCTATTTGAGTGATAAACTTCATCAGCTTTTATTTGGAAATACATTTATCTCACCTTCACAATTGACATACTCAACTGGGCTTATAACTTTAAAATGGCAGTTATTTTTCCCTCAACACTTTGAAGAAATATTTATATTATGTTCTGGTACTTATTGTTGCTATTGAGAAGCCTACTATCAGTAGAATTTTTGTTGTTTAATTTGCAATTCAATTTGTATTAACACCTCAAGGCTTGGAAAAAGAGGGAATAATCATTGTAGTTAGTCTATCTTTTCTTATTGATTGCTTTAAAGATATCCTTTCTGTGCAATTTTCATTATGTGCTTAACCACATGATTACTATTATAAAATTCAGTTTATGAAGATTCCTAGCAGTCTTCAGTTCTGGAAATTTTTAACACTCATGTATTTGATTATTTTCTCTTTCAAATTCTTTTGATCTTTCTGGACATTCTTTCTATCATTTGTTGAGTTTTCCCATTCTAGTCTTCATAACTCTCAACCTCTCAGTTACATTTTCAATGTGCTTCTCTCTGTGTGGTGTATTCTGGGTTAATTTCTTGGTTCTCTTTTTCCAGTTTATGCATTTTCTCTTTAGCTGTGTATAATCTGTACTGTTGCCCATTCACTGAATTTTTTAAATTAAGGAGTATATTTTATACAACTCTGTTTTATGTTATTCTTTATCCAATCTGTTCTTTTTGTTATTTTATTGTGGTTTCTATTCCTTCTTTTATTCTTTAATAACTTAAATATAATTTTTAACATTTCATGTTGTATGATATCAAGTTATTGGTATGTTAGTCTTTCTTTTTGTTTCATCTGCTGACTTAATTTTATAGTAGCTTATTTCTTGTTTGGATTGAAGTTGTATATGCATGTGTACTCATCTTCAATTGGAGTTTTTTTCCCTCTGTGTCCACTCACCTAGGCTTACAGAAAGTGTACACGATATGAGTATGAAAATTTGAATTGGGATTCTATTTCTACATATGGTATAAGTTAAAGGTTTTTATTTCTCCCAGGATTTCTTTTTTATTACAGTAGAGTCCCAGGTGGAAAACAAGCTTTCTTGCTGCTTTCCTGGTAGGCCTCCTTGTCATGGAAAAGATAGCTTCCTTGAAGACCTCAGCTTTTAGCAAGTCATCTCACTCATTGCACACACACACAGTGCATAGATCTCCTCTGCTCATGCACATAGCCCATGATCCCCTTAGACTTCACTTTAAAAAGACAGATTCAAAGATAAATTTATTCAGAATATCAAGAGAGTGACAGGAGAGCATTAAACCAAACATGGGGGTCTTCTGTCCTCATGTTGCCATTAAAACCCCATATTCAGGGCATTCTGGCCTATATCAGAGCCCAACACTTCTCTTGGGGCACTGTGACATCAACTATCATGACTACTGCTGTGGCTTTGAGCTCTGTCATCATTTCTGATATCTGGGAAGAGCCAGCTTCATGAGATGACCCCCATGTTTGGTTTATTGCTCTCCTATCACTCTCTTGATATTCTGAATGATTTTATCTTTGAATTTGTCTTTTGAAAGTAAAGTCTAAGGGGATAATAGCATATGTGCATGAGCAGAGGAGATATATGCACTGTGTGTGCCTGCCATTCCTTATGCTACATTTGCATATAGTGCTTGTGATGCCCCATGAATACAGAGTTCTGTGGACCCACAAAGCATGGGAGTTCAGCAAGACTCAAGTACAAGGTAAGTATAATGTCTATGATTGGGTAAAGAGAGGCACTGGAAGCCCCAAAAGGTCATACTTTCCATTGGAATCAGAAGTTACTAAAATGCAGGAAGAAAGCAGTGACAAGTCTGAGTACAATGGCTTATGCCTTTAATCCCAGCACTTTGGGAGGCCAAAGCAGGAGGAGCATTGGAGGCCAGGAGTTTGGGACCAGCCTGGGCATCATAGCTAGACCCCATCCCCCATCTGTACAAATTTTTTTTTTTTTTAATTAGCCAGGCATGGTGGTGCATGCCTGTAATACCAGCTACTTGGGAGACTGAAGCAGGAGGCTCACTTGAGCCTAGGAGTTCTAAGCTGCAGTGAGCTGGGATTACACCACTGCACTCCAGCCTGCGTGACAGAGTGAGATGCAATCTCTAAAAATTAAAGAAGGCAATGACATTCCAAGAAACGCAGACAACCAAGGGACTCTATAATATCCTTTGCTATTCGTGCTATTTCCACCTATTATCCAACCACTTTTGCTGAAAAGATACAGAAGGAAGGGAAACATACAGCAACCCATAGTTCCTTTTTCTCTGTGCCCTTTCCTCATCAGTAAGTGATAGTAGAGAGGGTTGATAGAATGTGTGTATGTCAAGGAGAAAAATAGAAGCAATTGAGTTAGTTTTGTGCAGCATTTCTACTCTTCTTATTTCTGACAAGGTACATATACATGCATGAGCTACTAAATACAAATCATGTGAGTTTGGTGATTCCACAAGAATTAAATGCTCTTACATTTGCATTTTAAATTGGCATCATACAATTCATAAAGAAGAATGGCAAAATTCATGCTCATGGCTTAAATTTGTTTTAATTTTTTACTTAGAACCATATTAAATAGCATATAGGAAACACTATGGTGAGACAGAAAAGAAACCACAGAAGAAAGGAAAAATGTTATATAGCTCCTTTAACAGCACTTTTTCTTCCTGCTTTTTGAATGAGAGTCTTACATTTTTGGCTTTCACTGGGCCCAGCAAATTATGTAGCTGTCCCTAAACCTGGGGTTTCCCTGGTTTTCAAATTTAGCTGTGTATTTTATTAAAGTGTTGATTTTTTTTTTTTTACAAAGAATTCTAGGTGTTTCTTTGTACCCCATCAGCATCTGACTTGATCTTCCACTTTGCTTCTGTCTCCTACTCCCCCTAAATTCCCCTTGCTTGTCCAAGCCATTGGCAGCTTGAGGTCTGAAATAGACCCCAGATGGAAACTGAGCAGTTGGTCAATCTTCTCATGTCCCCAGGAAGTACAAGGGTGGGCCCCTGGCTGAGGGCTTTATATTTCACTTTCGGAAAGAATAGCCACCTCCTCCTTTCTGCCTCCCTCATTAGACCAGCCTCTTTGTGGTATCAGCCCTGTACCCACAAATCCAAGGGCTATTGTAGGCAGATGTAGGAGTGGGATCAGGAGTTAGGGAATCCCAGGACAGCAGCTGTGATAAGAGTTTGCAACTCAGTAGTAATTGGGTGTCCCAAATGGTGAGGCAATGAGCCTTCCAAATAAGGGCATGGAAAGCTCTAGAAGGATTAAAGGGGAAAAGAACAAGGCAAAAGTCACCCAGAAAAGATGAGGGGCAGTGTTAGACTTTTGCCCAGCCTCTGCTCCTTAGCCTGGGGCTCCTTTTAACAAGACCCCAGATGGTCTCCAGACATACAAGAGCAGTTCCCGAGAACTGGGTCGTGCCGAGCTCTGGGGGTCCAATCACTTCTGCATCTGGAAAACTCATATGCCGCCCCAAATTAATAAGTTTAATGAAAGAAGGAGAGGAAGAGGCTATTGGCCAGTTTCCCCTTCCTCTGCCTTATCTTTTGGTTTCGCATGGTTCATCTCCACCCACACTTCATACCTGGATCCTGTCTCTGGATTTCTGATTCTGGAACATCCTAGGACTTAGCCAGGTATTTGTCCTTTGGTCATGGAGGATAGGGCATGGAAACCTGCTGAGAACCAAAGGACCCACCCTGAGGAGAAGCACCTAGCCACCCATACCTGAGTTCTCACATTTCACTCCATATGACCTTAATTAAAACCATATATTATACCATAACTGTCAGAGGCCTTCTATCAGCACCCAGTACCTCCAGACCTCCCAGGCCCCTACCTCAGCCTCTAGTCTGTTACTTCCTAGGCTGGGCTGGGTTTTGGGGTAGAAGGGCCAATGGAGTTGGGCAAAGAACAAATATGAGTTTTGGAATCAGACCAACCTGAATCTGCATCCTCCTAAATCTGCCCTCTTGCTAGTTAAGTGTTTAGGCTCAGGTGATTTCATCTCTGTGAGCCTCAGTTTTCTCATCTGTAAAATGGGTTAACAACCAGACCCACCTCAAGGTGTTGTGGGGAAGATTGAGAAGCGTTAGAGTGTGGACAAGCTTTCTGACCAACACCAGGCATGATGAGGTCGGCATTTCACAAGCATGGGTTGAATGAGTGAATGAACTAATAAGTTTATATGAAACTCATTTCCAAAGCATTTCCTTCACCTTCCATCTCCTTTGCAACCCTCCTAATCCTAGCTGGAGAGACAGCATAGCACAGAGCTCAAGGTTCAGGATCTGGGGCTAGGCGTTTCTTGGCCCTGCTGCTTCCTAGGTGACTTTGAGACTCAACTTTTCCTTTCTTGAAAGGGGTAGAAATAAGAGCACTTATCTTGTAATTTTGTTTGTGAGAATGACATGACTTATTCTGGGTAAAGCTCTTAGAACAGAGCTTCGAATAAATATTGTTAACACTGGCTGGTTGCCTTTATCATCTCTTACCTGGGATGGTAATAGCATCTGAGCTGGTCTCTCTACTTCTATTGCCACCCACACCCATCCATTGTTTACAATATCCACAGCATTGATCTCAAAGTGTAGATCTGAACATCTCTCCTCCCTACCCACAGCCTTCAATAGCTTCCCGTGGCTCTTGATGCCTGACATAACCTACAAGTTTTGACCTCTGCAGACCTCTGCAGCTACCTCCTCAACTAGAGCCACTCTCATTGTTGCTTTCCAGTTTGTGTCCTCCTCCCTCCTCAGCTGGCTTTTGTTAAGTTCTTCTAATGTGTAGTGCTCCCTCCTGCCACAGAGCCTTTGCACATGCTGTTCCTCTGCTTCCTCCCCTTGGCTTGCTAATTCCAGCTCAAGCATTACTTCCTCAGGGCAGCCTTCTATGGTGACATAGAGTAATTGAGGTTCTCACATGATATAGTTTGGATGGATGTTCATCCTCTCCAAATCTCGTGTTGAAATGTAGTTCCCAGTGTTAGAGGTGGTGCCTAGTGTGGGAGGTGATTGGATCATGGAGGCAATGAATGGGACAACCAGATCTTGTGTGAACTCACTGAACAAGAACTCACTAATGACCCATCACATGAGATCTGGTTAAGAGTTTGGGACATCCTTCTTGCTTCCTCTCACCATGTGACATGCTTGTTCCTGCTCTACCTTCCACCATGAGTAAAAGATCCCTGAAGCCTCACCAGCAACTGAGCACATGGGCACCATGCCTCCTGTACAGCCTGCAGAACCTTAAGGTAATTAAACCTATTTTCTTTATAAATTGCCCAGCCTCAGGTATTTTTTATGGGGATGCAAAAATGGACTAACACGTCTCGTTGCTTATGATACCATACACTTGTTCTTCATAGCACTTGCCATTTATATGGATTTATGCTTAATGGAGAGATTGATGTCTCTCCTTCCCCACAAATGAGGAGCTTTATGAGAAAAGGAACTATGTTTCCTGCCAATCCCAGTCAGGCTGGCCCTACTTCCAACAACCAGATCCTGATTTTTTTTTTGTTGGGCCGGGGCGGGGGTTGCATTTTAAGGTTTAGGTATCTCAGGGTTCACTCTGTGCTATGGTTTCAATGTCCCCTCCAAAACCTGTGTTGGCATTTAATTACCATTGTGATGGTATTTAGAGGTAGGATCATTAAGAGGCTATTGGGCTATGAAAGTTCCACCTTCATGAATGGATTAATGTTGTTATCACGAATATGGGTTCATTATCAGAAGCGTGAGTTGTTATAAAAGTGCTTCCAGCCCTCTCTGTCTCTCACTTTCAACCCCGTTTGCTGCTCCACCTTCCACTATGAGATGATGTAGCATGAAGGCCCTCATCAGATGCCAGTACCTTGATGTTGAACTTCCCATCCTCCAGAACCATGAGCCAAAGAAATTTATTTTCTGTATAAATTACTCAGCTTTTGATATTCTTTTCTAAGCAACACAAAATGGACCAAGACACTCTGGTACCAAAGGGTTTGCCCACAGGGAAGGCTAGAAGTGTAGGGTATGCAGGCTTATACCCTTACCCAGTGGATGGTGGTAATTGGTGTATGAACACCCAGTTCCCTCACCTTTTAGGTAGGATAACCCTGACATATGTGTTCTACACTGGTTCCCAGAATTTTTCCAGTGGGATTAAGCTCTATTCATGGTGGTAGCTGGCCTGATAATACATCCTCGATTATTTATCTTTTTTTCCTGGTTTCACTTCCCCATTTCCTGATGTATGTTTCTGTCATTTCCCATATAAACAACTTATATTCAGATATGATCTGGTGTGTTCAGGGTGGTGTGGTCATAGGCAACAACTTATATTCAAACCCCCTTTCTCAGGGTCTATTTCTGGAGAAATTCAAACTAAGCCACCATCATTTCCCCAGTACCTAGCATGATATACAATGTATAGTCAGAACTCCACAAAAATATTTTGTAAATGAATGACTGAATGAATAAATAAATACATTTATATAAAGAAAACTTCCAATGGTAGTAGTTCTTTGGTGTTTGGTTGGGTTCATGGAAGTTATTCAGGGTAACTCACTACCACTGTTGGGGCCTCAGTTTCTCCATCTATAAAATCACCAATGGAGGAGCTGGGAATTTAGAAAGAAGTGACCTAGGAGGCCTCTAATCAGGTGGTTTTCACCAGGGGGTAAATTTTGCTCCTAAGGGGACATTTGTCAATTGGGGAGATAGTTTTGGCTGTTACACTCAGGGAGAGGGCTGTGCTGCTGGCATCTAGTGGGTAGAGGCCAGAGATACTGCTAAACATCCTCCAGTCCACAGGACAGCCCCCACCACCAAGAATTATCTGGTCTAAAATGCCAATAGAGCTGAGGTTGAGAGATCCTGCTTTAACTTCTTTCCACTCTAAAAGCCTCCAATTCAATTATACCCTCACCCAATGGATGATGGGAAACTGTACCCAAAGGGGTACAATTTCCTGATCTGGCTCCCAGGGAGCCCAGTTACTGTAGTTTGTTTATACATGCCCCTTTTTAATATCCTTTTATTTCTAAAATCAGGAGGTGTCTTACAATGACTGTTGCATCATAGCTTAATTGACAAAGGTCCTATTTCTTGTTTGCTTAGGGATGTGGTATTTTATTTTCCCACCTGGATTTGTAGTTCACTGGACACTAGAGAGTGCTGTGCTGCTCCAGGGACACTTGAGACTGTATCTAAGCCCTGCAAACAAGAATCCACACTTTACCAGCCCGCTTTCCTACTGAAAGTTCTAATCAAAATGTAAAACTATTGTGTTCTAATCAAAATGTAAAACTATCAGCCTTTTTTCTTTTCACTTGCTCTGGGCTTAATTCTTATTTTTATCTCTTTCTCCCTACAGGCAAAGCTGTTCTTTACTGACATATTCAACCTTCTCACTCAGTCTTGAGATACCACCCAGCAGGTGCCCCCAAACCTTGAACTCTCAGAGAAGTCATGGTCCATCCCAACTTAAATGAAACTCAGACACTTCAGAGGAACTCCCAGGAAAGCCCAAGGCTCCAGATGGTCCACATAGCACTGAAGCACTGCTCCTCTGAACTGGACTTGTTTATTGCTCCTCAGTAGGGAAGACCCCATGAAACATCCTAATGATGACTTGACATTGGATGGACCAAATGTTCATGTCCATTCTTTCCCACCAATCACAACTCTCTTAAAGTTAGTAGTCACTTGGGAGACCATTAAGTCATCCTCCTGGTTCCAGGGAAGGGATCTTTTGTTATTATGCTTTGTGATTCAGCTCATGTCCCAACTACTCTATGAACCCCCCCAAGTTGAGTTAACTGTTCCCCTCTGTGTTCCCATGGCCCCTGGATTTCCCTACGCCACAGAACTCATCACAATAAATCATAAATGTCTTTCAGTTTGCTTCTCTCCCACTAGGTCAATGTTCTCAAACTGAAGCCTAAGTCAGAACCCCATGCAGGGCTTATTAAACACAGGGCTGGGCTCCACCCTACAGATTTCTGATTGAATAGTTCTGGAATGGGAACAAGACTTTGCATTTCTAACAAGATCCCAGGTGCTATTGAGGTGTTTGTTCAGGGACCACACTTTGGGAGACATTGACCTGGATCATGAGTTCCTTAAGGTCAGAGATTTTACCTTGTTAAAATTTCTAGATTCCTAGCACATAGCAGGTAAATTTGCTAAATAATCATGTGTTACTGATTTAATCATGTATTACTGAATTGCACCTTCTGTACTAAACATGGCATTAAGCTTTATAAAAAGAGGCATAAAATGAGTGAAGGTTGGCGCTGTGTCTTGCAGGAGGTACTATCCCAATCGTTTATCTAATACTAAGGGCGTCTTTTACTTTTTTGTTCCCCAGAGTCTACACTTGGCACTTTACACATATTGGCCCTTTTAATCCATCCCCACCAAACCCAGTAACAGATGCTCTATTATCCCTATTTTTCAGAGGAGTTAGCAGAGGCAGAGTAAGTCTCTGATATTCAATGTGAATTTTCTTACCCCTGGAGTCCTTGAGTTATGACAGGAGACATTTAATTAAAACCGTGTGTTAAATAGAATAAATTTTCCTAGAGGTTCAATTTCACTGAAGGGTTTGGGAAAGGGGGGTGTTTTGACACATGCATATAAGTAAATTAATTGGCAGGATTCTGGGTTTTTTTTTTTTTTCATATTGACTATATCAAAATAACTTTTACCACAAAATGCAATACTTCACGGGCATTTTGCCATAATGTTCTTGGAACTTCCTGGTAATAAAATTCACTCTCCTCCAATTCTGGCCGGACTTGAGTGAAGTCGTTTTCCCCATAACGGGATTCAAAGGTAATTTGGTCTCAGTTCCAAACCTCTGCTTTTAGCCAGGTTTTTTGTTTGTTTGTTTGTTTTAGTTTTGTTTCTGTTTTGTTTCTGTTTTTGTAGTAAAAAGGACAAGGCTAGTATAGGGAAGGTTGACCAACTTTTTTTTTGTTTGTTTTAAACAAAGGCCCTAGGAGTCTGGTATAGAGGAGATGAAATTGGAACACTTTCAAAAAATCTTGGAAATGCATCTATAGCAAGTATTGCTTTGCCTGTTGAATATCCATTGCCCCATCACCCTAGTTATTAGAACGACAATTTTGTTTGGGGCAACAATAATCCCAATCCCAAGGGATAAGTTATCCTCATTCTAGGTAAACCATTGCTAGCCTATCCTGGCGTGCCAGAGGCTGTCTTTCATAGCCTCCCTTGCAACTGGAGATAGCTGTTTTATTCCCTTTTGGGAAGGATAAGAAGGCAGAGCTTTTCAAGGAAACTTTGTGCTCCAGCTTCAGGTTTCCTGTTTGGAATGCTGGTGTGATGTCTGGAGTTGTGGTAGCCATCTCAAAACTGTAAGAGGAAAAACATGAGAAATGAGAGTCAACACGAAACTGAGACCAGGATTTTAATGCTATTGCTAAGCTGCTGTATCAGTCTTGGACTGTTCATTGCTGATCTTATTTCAGTTAGCAATAAATATCCTTTTGGTTTAAGCCACGACTTGTAGCCATAAGCATTCCTAATTGAGAGATAATCCCCTTCGTTCTCCTGCATAGAGAATGCTCAGGAAGGGCTTATCCTAATCCAACCAGTTAACCTGTTTATTTTCCTCTGTAGCTGAAACTTTGTCTATTTAAAAATCTAAATTTCAAGCAATGAATTTCCTATGTCCTTTCATTCAATAATTATCTATTGAGTACCTTTTACATGCCAGACAATCCTATAGACATTGGAATGTGGCAAGGAACAAAAGACATAAAGTCTGTGTTCTCATAAGGCTTACATTCTACTGCTGGGAGACAGAAAACAGAACAAAACACAGAAATATATCGAGTGCTATGGTGTTACAAAAAGGAGGAGAGGAGGTCACAGCAGGCTTGAGAATAATGGGGGTAGAATTGCATTGCTAATTTACATATGGTGGTCAGTGAAGGTCTCTGATAAAATTATATTTGAGAAGGAATCCAGAAGGAGGGAGGAAGAGAGAGAAACACTAGACAGACTATCTGAGGGAAGGGAATTCCAGCAGACAGAAGAAACTGCAAGTTCAAAGGCCTGGAGGTAGGAGCTTGCTTCTGTCTTAGCTATGGAAAGGAGGCATCTGTGGCTGTAAGTGATGGGGAGAGTGATGAGAGCTGAGTGAATGATGCAGGAGGGGCTTGCAAGCCATGGTAAGAATTGCTCTGCAGACTTGGAAGCTGCATCCTCGCAGGCACCTCTGATTCCTAGTTCCTTGAACTCTCATATGCATCTCATACCTGCCCATGTCTGTTTCCCCTGGGGCACTCCATGCCAACCTTAGCACAGCACCTAAGACATAGTTGATGCTCAGCAACTTGTTGAATGTGTGAATAAACACCCTTGATTTATACGAGGCCAGTCAATGAAAATGAAAATCCATTCACTGCCCTCTGTCTTCGAGCAAGTGACCCAACCTCTCTATGCCTCAGTAAAATAGGGATCATTGTGATAGGATCCTTTAGTGTTATGAGAACACTTGGACACAGGGCAGGGAACATCACACACTGGGGCTTGTTGGGGGGTGGGAGGCTGGGGGAGGGATAGCATTAGGAGAAATACCTAATGTAAAAGACGAGTTGATGGGTGCAGCACACCAACATGACACGTGTATACCTATGTAACCTGCACGTTGTGCACATGTACCCTAGAACTTAAAGTATAATAAATATATATATATAAAGAATATTAAGAATAATAAACAATAGGTAACATTCTAAATACCTGCAACCCTATATGGGAGTCATCATCCCCATTTTATAGATAATGAAACTGAGGCTCAAAGTGCTTTAGTCGGTAGCCCCAGGTTCCACAGCTACTCAGTGGTAGCGTCAGAATTTTAACTGTCAAGCTCTGGGATGGCCCCAACAACTATTCCTACAGAGATAATGCATGTGAATAGACCAAAACCTTACCAAACACTCAGCAAATGGTAGACGTGACTGTGTTTGTGGTGGCGGTTGTTTGGTAATGTTGTTATTACTGTTATGAGTATTGTGCCCAGCTGCCCAGGTAACCAATGCCTCTCTAAAAGGATGGGTAAAATAGATACCGTATTGGAGCACAGAACAAAGAAAGCAGAGGAAATTCTGCCTGGCTGGTGAGATAGCTGTATACATGTCCCAAGGGCCCAGCTTGGCTTGGGAGAGGGGGGCTGGGTGTGGAGAGATGTGGAGGAGAAAAGTACCCTCAACCATCCACCCCAAATCTCATAAGCCAGGCAAACCACATGCCCCCAGCTGAGGAATCACATAACCATGGCAGCTGTCCAGGGCAGAAGAGGCCCGCACCTGCTTCCAATGTAATTTAGCTATTATCAGCTTTCGCATTCAGCTGAAATTCAAAGACTGAAGAAGGAGGATGATGGGAGTGGGGATGCATGAGGGGGGTTAGGAAGTTGGAGAAGTAAGATGATCAAATGTCCTAAATTGCTTCCACTTTAATGCCTTATATAAAAATTTCCTGTAATGCATGTTACCATAAATAAGGGATTGCTGAACAAGCCCTGGGCAAGATGGTTTGCTAGCTGAACTCTCCCATAGGGAAGGTTTGGAGCCTGCCTGGTGATGTCCCACTTCTCAAATTATCTTGTTGTAAATGTCTGGCTCCCAAAGCCTAGAATTTACTGGGCTGAGCACAGCTATATCATGTTCTCCACTGGGCAGCTTTTAGGATTCACTGCTCACAGGAGGACCAATTCCCTTCTGGCCCCATCTCTGCTTATGGAATGTTGGAGAGGGGCAATCTCATTACCCGCAGAATTCTGTCTGGCCCACCTACATCCCAAAATCAACCTATCAGGACTGGCGAGGACCAACAGCCTAATCCCCAATCCTGGCTGTGAGGAACCTGGCCAGATACTGGGGTGACTGGGGCACATGTTGACAGTTCATATGGAAAACTGTGCAGGATACACCTGGACAATTAGTCCCAGTTTTTCTCGAGGGAAAGATGGAAGGGGCCATTTCTTTGTTAAGATTCAGAGACAACTGGCAGTTTATCCTGGGCCTGCTGAATATCCAAGAATTGCCCTAGGCTCTCATAACGGTGGTGATGGTGGTGATGATAGAAGAAGGAAAGAAGGAAGAGCCAGCACTTACTAAACATTTACTACATGCTCTTCATATGCCTTGCATTATTTGATTCTCATAACAACCCTATGAGCCAGACCCTGTTATCACTTCTTATTACAGATGAAAATAACAACTGAAAATTTAACTCATTTGCCCACTTCTCATGACTTTGATTTCATTTTCATGCCAACCCTGGTAGGTCAATATCATAATCTCCATTTTTGGCAAATAAACAGAAGTGAAGAGCTATTGATGAGTTCATTGCTTTCACAGTCACTGAGTGCCTCTTATGTGTCAAGCCCTGTTCTGAACCCTGTGGCTATGCCAGCGAACACAATGGACAAGATCTCTTGCCTTGTGAAGCATGAATTTTCATAACTTTTGCTCATAGAAAGGATAGAAACTCAGAACTGGTCTCCAGAAGCATGTAACAATACTAATCTGGAAATAGGGCAATCATTGGGGTTAGAGAAGAGGCTTAACAGGTGTCTTTGCTGGGATTCCCCACCAAATCAGATCCTGAGACAAGGGCTTGTGGACAGATAGTTTATTTAGGAGGTGATCCCTGAAAGCAGGAGTGAGGGTTCTTGAAGAGTGGACTAGGGGGAGAGGGAGAGCTGATACAAGGATGGCTCTGTTATGGCTGACTGATGCTCAACCGACAGGGACTTTCCAAGAACCATATGGGATGCTTGTTGGAATTGTGCCTTCAAGAGATAAAAGGGAGAAGCATGTAATCATCAGTTTCTATCGTCCATTGGTTAACGGTTGCCCCATGGGGCTTAACCTTTCCCACACTTCCAGATTGTTGCATGTGTGAGTGACATACAGTTCCTTTAGCAATCCCATGCCATGCATTTGACCAACTCAGGGTAGGAAATGAGTGACATAGAACACAGGCTTGAGGTTTGCTGTAGCCATAATGGGAGTTACAGGTGGGGCCAGGAGGACATGAGTCCATGCCCAATAAGTATCTCATCGTCTTTGCATTAGTCAGGATAGGCTTGGTTTTGCTGAAGTAATGAACACTCACAAATTCTCGGTGGAATCAGCCAACATCTGGTAAACTACCTGATACCTAGCATTCCAAATACATTATGTAATTTAATCTTCAAAAGTATCCCAGAAAGCAGATATTTATTATCTACTTAACTGATGAGATAACTCAGGTTTAGAGGGACAAAATAATTGCCCAAAGTCACTCACCTAATTGGTAGAACCAAGATTTAGACCCAGGAATGGATGGCTTTTATAATCTGTGCTTTCAATGTTGTGTTTGTCAGACCTAGGACATCAAAGGAGGGGCTTCAGGGGTCATATAAATATTGCTTTGGATTTCATTTTTAAATAATTTTTCCTGTTTCTAAAACTATAAGTTTAAAACATTCACTTTTAAGGAGTTATATGTCAAGTTTTAACAAATAAGAGACATCCAAATTATGTCAGGTTGCCTCATTTTCTTTGGCTCTCCTGCCATGATTGTCTAAATGAAGAGAGTGATAGTCATTTGCATCATTTGTTAAATACTTCCACATTCCACCTTCCAGGGATGATAGGATTACACTTGATCCCCTTCTGGGTGAGTAGGGCCCTGTGACTAGTTCTGGCCAATGAGTTATGATTTCCAGGTCAGAGCATTTTATTGCTAATGAGATCCATCCAACGCTCTCTGCTTGCTCATCTTCTAAGGCAATGTTCCAGATAGTTGTTCCTCTGTCCTTGGTGCAGGACTAAGGACCATGGAGAAGAGAGCCCCCTGTTGACCTGCCTTATACTTGTGTTGTGAATGAGAAACAAGGTATTGTAATACTAAGCCACTGAGATTTGGGATTGTTCATTACTGCAGCAAAGCTTAGCCTACCCTGATTGATTAGAGATTGTCCCAAGATTGCAAGGTATTATAGATTGGGTTCTCTGGAATAGGATGCTGAGACAGAACTTAGAGTTCAAGACATTTATTAGGTAACAACCACTCATGAAAGGGAGAAGAAGCAGAATTGGAGACAGGAAGGAATTGAACTATGTTCCTGGCCAAACAAAGATTTGGCCAATCCAGAGAAATCTCTAGATTGAGTATTGTCTATGACAGTGCCTCATGCTGGAGCAAAATGAGTGGACCTTTATGCTTCTTTCTTGCTCAGTCACTGCATACAGGATGGCATAACCTTGGGTAGAGCAGCTCTTCACAGTGAAGGCAGGCCCTTATCCAGGTGGCTGACGGTGGCCACCTGCTGACCACACTGTGCATGGCTAGGCAGAACATCCTCCCTTAAGGGGGAAGTGAGCAGCATCTTTTGTCTACTACACAAGGAATTTTTTTCTAAAGTTTTTGTTACATGCAACCCTTATCTGTACGAACCAGAATCCTAACTCTATCAAGCAGAGCTTTTGGTCACCAGCCCCAGTGTCAGTCTCGGATGATTAAAGCAGAACAGGGGTTTATTCATTGAATGCTAGAATTGTTGGCAAGGCCAGAGAGTCAGGTGGATGCATAACCAAGCCAGAGGGAGGCCCAAACTCAAGCCACAGAACTTGCCTGCTGAGGACAGTGCTGCCACATCATGCAGCATTGAGTTAGTTATGAGACTGCTATTTTTGAATTTGGCACTTGATCCCACACCAACTGCTACAGGGAAGAGAAAGAGAGGAGAAGGGAAGGAGAACATTATGACCCTTTAACTTCTTATGTCTTCTATTCCCATTTGAAGTTTAGCTTGGGTGCATAGGGAGTGCCCTGGTCACCTGTCAGCACCCTGCTTGGAACACAAGAACCTGCCATTCAGTTTCTGTAGAGTAAGGTGGTCTCTGCCTCCTCCAAGAGTCACAAAGTGTGGAACTCCCCAAACAGCAAGGATATTCAGAGTCTTAGCAGCCAAAAAAAAGTGATGTGTCCACTCTATGCATGGGTAAATGAAATGAAGTTCAGAAATGAATTGGATGCTGGAAATACTAAGAAGTGGCTCTGCTCATCCCTTCCCTGGGTGACATTCTCCTCCCTAAGCTGAAGTTCTCTCCTGAATTCAGCGTTCCTCTTGGCTATAAGGAGGATAAAGTCCAGGCTTAATGATAGCAGACATGGCTCACCAAGGACAACATGATGAACAAACAGAATTTCTTCTCCTGCAGTCCAAGTTATGAGCAGGGGAACCCAGGAAGGTTGATCGGAGGAGGGCTCACCCCAGTGCATGGCCAGGAATTCCTGGGGGCAGATTTAGTGTATGTCTTTATCTACCCAATTTATTGATTCCTCAAATACTTACGGAGCCTCTGCCATGTGTCAGGCTCAGCAGCGATGCAGGAAGCGCACTGACTTTGCCTTTATGATGTTCCTGATCCAGGGCTTTTAAGTGGCTGCTCTTTGTCACATCTTTTTTCTGGCAGCGTGGAGAAATGGTTGTATCTCTGGTCTTTGCCATCAAAGCGGCTGAGTTCAAACCCCCAGCTCTGCTCATTTCTAGTTGGGGAACCACAGCCAAATCACTTCACCTCTCTTGGCCCTGGCTTCCTCATATGTATAATGAGATTAATGATACTGCCTACCTTCTAGAGTTACCATTAGGATTCACAGAGATAAAACAAAGCTCAGGGCCTGGCATGAATTTTGTTCAATAAATATTGAACAAATAAATATTGTTATCATCTGCTGGGAAGGGAGGGTGAGGGTGGGTGTTGCCCATTTTCGGCTTCCTGATTCTCACCCTATGGTTCTCATTTCCCACATCCTGCCAGGGATAGGCCTCATTACTATCACTTAAGGGCAATGAGGCTGAGAGATATATTACAAAAACAATAGCAATAACAACAGTAATCATAGCAACTCTAATTATTGAGCGCCTGCTAAATATCACGCTCCATGCTATGCTTTGCTTAGCATTTTTTTTTTTCTTGAGACGGAGTCTTACTCTTTCTTCTGGACTGGAATACAGTGGCATGATCTCAACTCACTACAACCTCTGCCTCCTGGGTTCAAGTGATTCTCTGCCTCAGCCTCCTAAGTAGCTGGGATTACTGGTGCGTGCCACCAAGCTCGGCTAATTTTTGTATTTTTAGTAGAGATGGGGTTTCATCATGTTGGCCAGGCTGGTCTCGAACTCCTGACCTCAGGTGATCCACCCACCTTGGCCTCCCAAAATGTTTGGATTACAGGCGTGAGCCACTGCACCCGGCATTTGCTTAAAATCTTGCTACTCATAATATGGTCCCCAGAGGAGCAACATCTGCATCCCCTGGGAGCTGCTTCGAAATGCAGAATCTCTGGCACCACTCCAGACCTATCACTTATACTTCCTTGGGGAATGAAAGTTTCCCATCATTTCTGCTTTCGGGAGATTCAGGAAAAGTGGATTCTGGCAGATGAGGGCAGCCTGCTTACAAAGAGACCCAGGGGTTGCTATGAAAGGAAAAGCACAAAGCAGGGGGTAGAGTATATATGGAAGTGATACAGAGATCTGGGGAGAATGAGTAGAGAAACAACATCACGAAAGGGCCAGTTCCTTTCACATGGAAGGAAGGTGGAGGACGAGAGTAGACTGAATAGTTAATTGCAACATCAGGGATTGAATTCCCTTGCCATAGTTTAAGGGTCGACTATGTAAGAGTTGCCTGAATTTCAGTACATGATGCTGCAATTAGCTATTTGTATTTTCAAGTCACCTGTATTTTCGTACATAGTGTTATAAAAAATAATTGCAGACTCACAGTTATATAATGCTTCTTTCTTCTGGAGTCTCTAAAATAAAGATGTTTCCCACAGCTCTAAGTGTGTCTTGGCACGGCAAATCAAAAACAAAACATAACACTCAACTCTCAGATGCACGAAGACAGGCAACCCCATGCTTGCTGGTTCACAGCTGCATCCCCAGTGCTTAGAATGGTTTCTGGTGCATAGTAGGTGCTCAATAAATATTTGTTTGAGGAAATGAATAAGTGGTTGATCCAAGTTGACAAGACCCGAGCTAAACATCACAGAGAAGCGCTGTTGAGCGTGGAAGCCAGACTCAAATCAGCAAGTTGCTGGACAATCAAAATAATTTACAGCAGCTGTTCGCAACTGCTGGTTGTGAACAAAAAAAGGTCGGGCTCTCAACACATGCACACAGAGCTGTGTTGCTAGGCTGTATACACGATAGGCTTTTTCTTTATCTGTGGTGCTAATTATTATGCCTACATTATTATAGTAATAACAGAAATTGTGTTTTCTATTGATCTCTAGCAATGAATTGATTGATTTACGTTATAAACATGCAGACTAGAAAAGATATTTTTAGAGAAAATGGTTAATGGTGAGCCCCAAACCATCTCTTTTTCCACGTGGAATAGTTGGCCTGAAGCTGGACAATCGTGCCAAAGCCCGGTTGGCTTCATTTGTCTTTAGAGATCAGAGAAACTCGTCATTTGAAAAAAGCCAGGCTGGGCTGAATGAGAGGGGCTCTGCAGGACCTCAACCTGAAGCCCCATCCCAAGAGAGATGGGCTGGCCTTTTAACCAGGCTTTCACCTTTTGTGCCTGAAGTGCAGACAGTTGACATCCCTTCCACCATCTACTTTCTCAGTTGGCTCAAAGAGAACATCCCCACAGATGTAGGCTATAACCCCCGTGAACCTTCTGGCTTACCATTCTGTTTATACACATTCTTTTATTTAACATTGTAGATGGCACCAGGGGAAGGAAAGAAAATGGAGACGGGAAAGGGAAGAGGGAGAGTAGCAGGGAGGAAAATGGGGGAAGGAAGGAAAGGAAGAAAAAGGAGGGAGGAATGAAAGACAGGGAGGAAGGGAGGGTGGATGAAAATAAAGGGAGAAAAGAAAGAAGGGGATTTGGAAAAAAAAGAAGTAAGAAAGGAATTGGATGAGAAATGGAGAGGAGGGAGGAAGGAAGGATCTCAGATATATTCCCGCCCTCTCTGTAGTCTGGCCTGTATCTCAGAGAATTACATTTCTTAGGCTCCTTTGCCCTCTGGGTAGGTTTGAACACTGGGAGGGCTTTGTAGGAAACTGGAGGGTGGAAGAAGAGGCAAATCCAGAGTCTCTCTCTCCATCTCTCTCTCTCTCTCTCTCTCTCTCTCTCTGTCCCTCCCTCCCTCTCCTTCTCCCTCTCTCATCCTCCCCCCTTTCTCTCTCCTTCCTATGGCATCTCCAGCAGTGACTGGGTCTCCTCTGTGGTTCCAGCTCCTACCAGAGAAGTCCTCCTCCATGGTTGCAGCTCCTGCCAAGTAGCCATCACTATGGTTCTAGCTCCTTCTGGATGGTTCTGGGTTCCAGTGCTACCACCTTCTCCTCCTGTTTCTCCATCCTAGGGGTAGAAGCAGCTGCTGGATGCTGCTCATCTCTGGGTAGCATCATTATTTCTTGTTTGGCTTCTCAGCTCCTCTATCAACTGTGTAACCAATTCCCTGTATTAAATACCCTCTGCTTGAAAATCGTGGAGTGTTTTGTTTTGTTTTATTTTGTTTTCTTGACTAGATTCTGACTAGTGTTTATGGTCTAACTAAATCAATTTTTAAAATTATGGGCCAGGTGTGGTGTTTCACACTTGTAATGCCAGAACTTTGGGAGTCTGAGGTGTGGTGAGAGAATCACTCAAGACCAGGAGTTCAAGACCAGCCTCGCCAACATAGCTAAACCCCATTTCTACAAAGAAAAAAAAAGAAAAGCTGGATGTGGTGACCCACGAGTTTGAGGTTGCAGTGAGCTTTGATCAGGCCGCTGTGCTCCAGGCTGAGTGATATAGCAAGACCCCATGTGTAAAAAGAATTAATTAATGGGATGAAGCTTAGTTGAGAACAAGTTATATTTGAGGTAAAAAATGGAAGAAGTTCAGAATTTAGGCACTGTGGGGATAAAATGAGGGTCTTGGAAAGTGGGAGAAGTGGGAGATGATGGTAAAAAGAAGGTAGCATATTGCTAACAACATAAAAATAGATCTTATCTACATTATATACTTTATTATTTTGCTCTGTTTTGTTTTCTTTTATTTTTTTCTTAGAGATAGGTCACCCATGCTGGAGTACAGTGGTGTGATCATAGCTCACTGCAGCTTCAACCTCCTGGGCTCAAGCGATTCTCCTGCCTCAGCCTCCTGAGTAGCTGGGACCACAGGCGTGCAGATTCTAACCAAGGTGTAAGCCACAAATGGTTTTCTTCTTTTCCCCTTCTAGGAATATTTGTGTTTGAACCAAAATCCAACTCTAATCCACAGACATCAAGCTTTCATGTCAACAGGACAGAATACTATAAGCAGAAGCTTTTTCAGGTACCTGGCAATCATGCTTCAAGGGCAGAACTTACTGCAGCCACTCGCAAAATGATGTCAGACGGCACTCTGGGGAGAGTAAGAGCTGGCAGAGTGGTGAAAACAGTGGCTCAAAAACTTGAGTATGTGACAGAATCGTCTGGGCAATAGATGGTTGACTCACAGACTGCTGGGCTCTACCCTCAGATTTTCTGACTCAGTAGGTCCAAGGAGAGGCCTTGGCATATGAATCTCTAATACATTCTCAGGCAGTGCTGACTAGTATTGATGGTCTGATGCTACTGGTCTGGGGCCCACACTTTGAGAACCACCGGGTTAAAAGAATCATAGGTAGTTATTGAGAATTTATTCTACACCAAGAGCTGTCTTGAACTCTTTTCAAATATGACATCATTTAATCCCCACAACTAAATGAGGACCCTGAGGAACTGAGAGGCTAAAAAGCATCTTCAAGTCATGCCCGTTGTACCTGGTGGAATCAGGATTGGAGTCCGGAGCCTTGGCTCCAGAGCCTGTGCTTCCCACATGGGACACATGCTATGTCGTGTCCCAAGGTCCAGGCTGTAGGAGATAGAGACACTTAAGTTCCAGCTCTGCTTTTGGCTGTGGGATCCTGGGCAAGTCACTTGGCCTCTCTGTGCCTCGACTTCCTCATCTGCAGAAGGGGGTCCTAACAGCCACCACCTCATGGTGTTGTCACAGTGATTTCATGAGCGAATGAAGCAGAGGCAGATTACCTGAACAGGGGACAGTTCCTGGGCTTGCTGGCAGAGTCTCTCCTCTTCTCTGCCTAATGGCTCTGCCCCACCTCATGGCAGCCTGCACTGCCTTCCTGTCTCTCTTTGGGATGGTTCGAGGGTGCATTCTATGCAGCTCCCCAGTGGAAATCCAAGGGGACTGAGCTGGGTCGTTAAGTGCTCGCTGTTTTCCTCCCTTACTCCGGTCTCCCTCTCCCTCTCCACATTTCTACTTTTGAGGATCATGATCACTTTCCAAATAAACCACTTACGTCCATGTCCCTGTTTTAAGCTTTGCTTTGAAGCTTTATTTTGGAAAACTCGCACCAAGAAAATGACATGTATAAACTATTTAGCCCACTGCCTGGCAGGTTGTATAAGAAGAATAAAAATAAGAATACTAGCAGCAGGCCCAGTGCAGTGGCTCACACCTGTAATCCCAGCACTTTGGGAAGCCGAGGTGGGAGGATCACTTGAGCTCAGGAGTTCAAGACCAGCCTGAGCAACATAGCCCAAAATACAAAAATTAGCCGGGCCTGGTGGCACACACCTGTAGTCCCAGCTACTTGGGAGTCTGAAGTGGGAGGACCTCTTGAGCTAGGGAGATCAAAACTCTCCAGCCTGAGAGACATAGTAAGACCCTGTCTCAAAAAAAAAAAAAAAGAAAGAAAGAAAGAAAGAAAGAAAGAAAGAAAAGAATAGTAGCAGCTCTTCTTAAACACCAGGTACTTTAAATCATTAAGTTATTTCATATGCATCCAATAAATGTAGCTGCTATTTTATCATCATCCTTATTACTTACCTCTAATAGATGCAGTGAAAAAAGTAATTTTTCCCTCAAGTCATTTTTCCACCTTTGTTATATTTTAGTGTCACCCTTCTTCATTCCCTTCATAGCACTAATGGATCTGAGTCTATCACCTCCGTTGATTTGTTGGCATATTCATGGCTTCTTGCCCCAGCTCAGGGACATGTTAGATTTCCTGGACCCTGTGCACTTTTGTCTTCATGGGGCTCCTTCCACCATAACTATAGCAACAGTAAAAATTATTTTTGATAACACTTTAAATATTTAAACATTTTTTTTCTATTTAGGCAAAATGTAATCGGTTTTCATGAAGTTTCATTTTTCTGATATGAGAAAAAATAAAAAATTCCAATAATCCTAAAATTTTATTTTTTCTTTCTGATTGTAAAAAATTTAAAACACTACAGTGAGCCCCTAAAAGTAGTGGATAATTTGCCCCCCCCCCCCTCCATGGAATGTAAGCCCCGTGAGGGCAGGAATCCCATCTGCTTACTTTCTCTCCTTGGAATCCCTTCCTATTCTTTCTCCTTGAAATCCCATCTTCCTACTCTCTCTTCTTGGAATTCCACCTTCCTACTCTCTCTCCTTGGAATCCCATCCTGAGATCCCAGCTGAACAGGACTGCTGCAAAGCATCATGGTAGGAGCACTATGCAAATATGCCTCAAGGCCACACCCCCACCTGATGCTTTATGGAGGACAAAGCTCTGGAGTAATTGTTACCTTGATCCTGTCCCTCAGCCCTGACCTGGGGGATGGAGAGCAAGGACCCCTGGCACATGTGGTGCTTGGAGGCTGCCCTAGCAGGGACAGAGCTGCCAGACTGACCCTCGCCCTCCTTCCTGGCAGACTCCCTGGCAGACCTGTTGAATGGGGCTTTCATTTCACTGACCCTGGGGTCATCTGTTTTCAGAAGGTGAAATATGGCCACCTGGTTGAGGACAGAAGCCATGGAGATAAGCGCCAGGGAGGAGCCTCCCGTCCAACAAGCCGTGACTAATGATGATTGGGGTGTGTTTGATGGGGCAGAATTTATTTGGCTCCTGGTTCACCAGGGATTAACTCTTTGTGGACTCTTGAGCTACTGGCTCTGAGGTGCCCAGTTTTCATGCATAGTGGATTTTGGATTCTGTTCATCCAAACACAAATTTTAGGGGTGTATGGTGGGCGTTCAATAGATATTTGTGACACTTAAGAGGGGAAGAAGGAAGGAAGGGGGAAAAAGAGAACAGAAAAGAAGGAAGGAAGGGAGAAAGGAGGAGAGGGAAGGAAGAAAGAGATAAACGTATATTTCATGTCCTTGAACCTTCAGCATAATAAAATTAACTAGCATTTATCATGTGTTTACCATGTGTCATGTACTGACAATAAACAATTTACATGCATCATCTCATCTAACCTTCAAATCTATGAGGTACATAGTATCATACAAACCTATTCAACAGACTAGGAAACTGAGATCCATATATTATTCTGTATGCCTTTTAATGGATGAGGAAATAGAGCTCAGATAAATTAAGTTACTCACTAGGAAGTGGCAGGGCTGGAAGTTGGACGAATATCTTCTTGGCTTCTGATCTTGAACTCTTAGCTGCTGTGCCAAACTGTCTTCTGATGTAAACACTGAGGTACCTACACATATTTTTTAATGGTTTTAAAAAATGTTTTTCTCTATGTAACAAACAGCCTCAAAATCCCAGAAGCGTACAATAAACATTTATTTTCATTCTCCAGGGGTTGGTGGTTTGGCTGGGGTTTGGCTGATGTAGGCTGGGCTTGTCTCCAGGCTTCTTTTTGGGCTCAGGTCTTTCTGTTCTACATAAGTGCATTCTAGGGGTGCAAGCTTCAGGAGCAGCAGTGACTTGGGGTGCACATGACTTCTTACAGTGAAGCCAAAGAAAACAAGCCCAACCAAGTGGACCCATCAGAAACCTTTGCTCTACCCACAGCCTCTAGCATCCCGTGAATCAAAGCAAGTCACATGGTCGAAGTCAAGATGGGGACACTCACCCAATAGTCATGAAGCCAGGGGAAGGATAGGGAAGTATAGTTCTATAACATCAACAGAATGAAGAATGGGGAACAATAACCAACCCACATGCACATGAAGTAGAAAAATGTAAGGCATATTATTTGAGGTGGAGGTACAAAAATACAGAACACATGGTATTATCTCTGGCTGCCTAACTTCTCAGTCTCTATATTTATGCAGAAATCTCCACAACTCACACTGGGCAGAAATACACACACACCAGCAAATAATTGTACATCCCTCTGAATGGTTGGTCACTTCAAAGTCATCTACATCAGTCATTCTCAACCAACACCCTTTTGCCCCCTACGGGATATTTGATCATGCGTGGAGATACTCTTAGTTATCACAACTTGGAGGTGGTGGCATGCTATTGGTATCTAGTGGGTAGAGGTTAGGGATGCCATTAAGCACCCTAGAATGTGTAGGGCAGCCCCCCACAACAAAAAAAAGCTATACAGCCCCAATGTCAATAGAGACGAGGTTTAGGAAGCCTCACCTTGAGCAGTGTAACCCAATCTGGTGGCTAAGGAACTTTTTTAAAAATACAGATTCTTGGCATTCCAATGCAGAGGTTTTTGTTCTGAGGGGTTGAGATTTAGCCTTGGAATCTGTATTTCCAACTAGGAATTTAAGAGACTTTGATTTACTAATCAGAACTTGGAAACTGTTGCTTTTGGTCCTTGTTATGCCCAGACGGGAACCCCAAATCAAAGATTATTTTAGGATTTAAACAGAACAATCCTCCCTTAAGGCCCTCCTAACACCGCCCTCTCCAGAAATCTGGCAAATTTGCTTCCCAGCCTCAGGGTTCACAAGGTTTGCCTACAAGTTGAATCTCTAAATAGTCCAGGCAATCTACAATTTCTCTTCCTCCTCTTCCTTTCACTTTTAAAACGAGGAGGAATTTGAGGAAAATGTAATCCATATGTTTCAGAATCATTTACACTTAAATCATGAAAGTACTGCCGTGGTTTTTAAGAGCTATTTGATGTTCAAAACACCTTATGAGGATCTTAAAAATAAGTGTTTTAAAGTCTCCTTTTACTTTCAGTTGGATTTTGCTCTGGGTAAGTGAATTCAAACACAGTGAAGCTGGGGGTGGGGGCGTTGTGCTGGAAAACCCAAGCCATGAATCTGAAGGAAATTCTACACTCGCCAAATCAGTTCTTCGGCTCTCACCTAAGGTATCCCTTGAGATGCATCCATTTCATGCAATAAAATCGATCTTATTTTCTCAATGATTATGGATTCAAGCAGTCACTCAGTTGAGTCTTTAGACATCTCCCTTCTCATTTTGCTTTTTCATTGTTCCTCAGGTTTCATATTTAAACCATTTTGACTTACTCTAAGTGGAGATCCAATTCCTTCTTCCAATAGGTTTGTTATTTCTAAATAGCAACTCAGCTCTGTTGCCAACATCACATTTTACTTTTCTTTCTGTACCCCAGGGAGTCCCAGGTGGGAGTCTAAATTCTAAAATTGACCATATATTTGCTTGCAGCACAGGTGGGCCTGCCTGTTTGGAAAAGTGATTTGGCAAAAGACCTCATCTAAGATGTGCTAATCCACAATGGTTCTACTTCTGAGAATCTAGCAAAAGAAAATAATTCTAAGTGTGGAGTAATACAGGTTTTCACACCGATATATTCAGCACCATTTATAATAGAGAAAAACTGGAAACAACATAGAGAATAATAATAGCAAAATGGTGTATTAAGTAATGGTTTACCTTTCAGTGTCAACATTAACACTGGTGGGTACTAAGGCTGCTTAACATAGGAAAGGGGAAGAGAATGATGTGTTTTGTAACGTGAAAGCAAATAGCTTATGCACGCATACCAGGAAAAGGAGATACTTCAGGAAATTCTTACGAAGATATTAGAATTTCCCTGGTGATCAGTAATGTAGAATATTTTTTCATATACCTGTTAGCCATTTGTATGTTTTCATTTGAGAAATGCCTATTAGGGTCTTTTGTGCATTTTTATATTGGGTTTTTGTTGTTGTTGTAGTTGAGTTGCTTAAGTTCTTTATATATTCTGGGTATAATTAACCAGATAAGGGGAAGAGGAAAAGGCATTTCAGTCAGGTGAGACAATGTAAGCAAAAGCAGAGAGGTGAGTGGAAAACTGCTATGCATTCGGTGCTGCAAGAGCACAGAGTTCCAGGCAGGGAGGAGGAAACACTGAGGTTGGAGCAGAGAACACAGGATGGAGATCTTCAATAGCCTGGGCTTTAGCCTGGAGGCAATGAGGAGCCGTGGAAGGTGTTATGGAAGGGGCAGTCATATTTTTACTTTCACATGATAACTATGTCCATGGCATGGAAGATAGTTTGGAAAGCAAGAAAGGCAGCTGAGAGACTTCATTGGAACCTGCTTAAGTGGTACCCAGATGAGATGCTGAAAGCCTTGATTGTTCAGGTCCAAATTCATTCATTCAGCAAGTATTCATCGTGTCATCAATGGAGGTGCAATTTGCATGAGGCGTGTCTAGAAGGAGCTGAGAAAGAACCTGATGATTAATAGGATATCGGGGAGCACAGAGGAGACAATGAACAATGGATGACCCCAGGTGTATAGTTTAAACAGCTGGGTAGATGCTCCTGTTATTTACTGAGCTAGAGGTAAAAGGGTGAGACAAGGACTGGGAGAGAGACAGTGAGTCCAATTTGGGGCAAGGTGAGCCAAGATGGAGACGCCCAGCTGGCAGGTGGTTGTGTGACCCTGGGACAGGTGTGGGCTAGAGATACCGGTGTGAGAGCTGATAGCACACTGGTGGTATGTGAAGCCATGTGAGTGAACAGGATCCACCAGAGAGGGTCTGTTGAGTGACGAGAATAGAGCCAGAGACCACACCCTAGGGACAGTTTTAACCTTTGCTTCACTGTAAAAAGTCAGCAAATGCATTTAAACGGGGAAGGTTGCTTTTGAAGGAGAAATTGCCACTAGTCTACTAGCTAGTGTGTTCAGGGAAATATAGGCAGACTATGCCATGGGGAGAATAGAAAAGCAAAGATGAGAAAGGGGAGGATTTAGGTTAAGATGTGATTTAAAGGGGATATGTGGTCATGGATATCTACATGGAGGACAGACAGCGCAGTACAGAGCATTGTGGCAGAAAAGGAGACCCAGAGAGGTGAGAGAAGAGAGAGGGAGAAATAGGGTTTTGTGAATAAAGGGATAAGACAAAGAAAGGGAAAGGAGAGAGTCAGAGAGAAAGTGAAAGACCCAGGACTAGGAGAGCTCCCTTCTATGAGCCTCTCTTGCTAGGGAAGGTGGTGAGTGGGCACACAGTCCAGCCTACCACTGATCTAGGGGCAGGGGTCCCTGGACCTGATAGGAGAGAGCTGGGTAAGCAGCAACCACAGGCTGACAAGGAGTCCCTTCATCCTCGCCCCTCCTCAGAACTCAACATGAGCCCCAGAAAGAATTTTCTCTACCTGCCTCCCTGTGCCAGCATGGAAATCTCAAGAGGGTCAGTTACCTCAAATCTCCAGAAGGGCTGACAAGAGGGATGCTGTCAACAGACTCTGGGTGGCCCCGTCCCCAGGTAGAAATGAAAGGCGCAGGACTGGCTTCTAAAGAAAGAGGAAATTTATAGACTCCTAGTCCCAGCATGACAAAGACCTCTTCCATAGGTAGTGAGTGGCTTATGCCTGGAGGAATTTAAGCTAACAATGGATAAACACTGAGCAAGGGATACTGTGGGGTAGATTCCTGTATCAGATGAGTACCTGAGTACATGATCTACCCAATCTTTTCCTCTTGTAGCATTGTGCTTGGTACATAGCTGGTCCTCAAAAAAATGTTAGCTATTATTATTACCAACCATATGAAAGTGTCCAACCTAAAATCCCCAGTGTGGCCAGCAGATATTTTAAACAGGGAGTGGTGGGGATTTTCTAATACAAACAATGCATGAATACTCCTGCTCAATCCCTCTAGCAGTCCTGCAATGCCAAAAGCATTCTGGTTTTCTAAGAGAAGCCAGAAATCCATATTGTAGGTGAACTTTTAAGATGTTGGCTCAAAAACATATTAACATTAGGCAGGTCAAATAAAACACACCGAGGGCCAGCTCTGCCCATGCCCCATTTGTGACTCCTGAGCTAAGGTCTGTCCAGTCTATGCTTAAGAATCTAGGCTTGAGTTTCCATCCTGACTCTTCCACCTACAGGTTGTGTGACCTTGAACAAATGACTTAACCTCTCTGTGTCTCAATGTCCTTAGCCAAGTAATACTTGTTCTGTGGGGTTGTTGTGTGGAATAAGTTAGATAATGCAGCCAAGCTCCTGAGTGATATCCCACTCATGGTAAGACTTAGTAGGTGATCATTGTTGCTACTGATGATTTTTCCTATGTTCAAGTCATGTTTTATGTTCCGGGCAGAGGGATTTTATGGCAAATGATCCATCTGTACCCCATGGTGAGGCCTGGTCTTTTCCCAGTGTGTTGCCTTGGGATCTTGGCCGGCAGCCTCTTCTTACTGCAGGCGTGCCGAGTGATTGCTGGCTGCATATGTACCTGGTGACAACTTTAACCTGGCTGCTGGGATTTAGGGAAGGGAGACAGGGTCAGCTTGAAGGAGGATGTTTGGGAAAAGCCGAGTGCTGAAACCTTAGCCCCAAGAAGGTGGAAACAAGCTCAGTTGCTGCCCGGGCCCTGCATTCACATAATTTTGCTTATTAGCACAATCCATGGGGTTGGGAAATAATGCCAAATATTTTTCTGGCTCTCAAGGAACTCGAATTCGAATGTGTTATAAACCACCGGGGGACTGTGTTAAAATGCAGATGCTAATTCTATAGGTCTGGGGTGGGGCTGAGACCACATTTCTGATGAGATCCCAGGGGGCGCTGATGCTGCTGGCCCAGGGACCACACTTTGAGTTTTAAGACACTAACCACAGCCCAGCCTCCGGTCTAAGCCTCGGGCAGCTTCAGGAAAAGATGGGGGCCCCAGGAGGAAATGTCCTATAAACAAAATAGCCTCCAAAGACAAAGAGCATGTTTTAGGATGGGAACAGAAGTAATATGACCCAAATCATACCATGACCTCATTTTTAAAATGAAACAAGCTGAGAAAGTTCAAATCAGTTGTCCGAGGTCACACAGCTGGAAAGGAGCTGAACTGAGATTTAAATCCTGTCTTTAAGGCTGGGAACAGTGGCTCGCTCCTGTAATACCAGCACTTTGGGAGGCTGAGGTGGGCAGATCACTTGAGATCAGGAGTTCAAGACCAGCCTGGCCAACATGGTGAAACCCTGTCTCTACTAAAAATATTAAAATTAGCCAGGTGTGGCGGTGCACACCTGTAGTCCCAGCTACTTAGAAGGCTGAGGCAGGAGAATCATGTGAACCCAGGAGGCAGAGGTTGCAGTGAGCCAAGATCATGCCACTACACTCCAGCCTGGGTGATAGAGTGAGACTCTGTCTCAAAAAAAAGTGAAAACCAAAAAATAACAACAACAAAATCAAATCCCGTTTTTAAGATTCTGGAACCTATGTTCTAACCAGGGGCCTGCTTGTTTCTACTTGGATTAAACAGTTTTGTCTTATGCTGCCCCTCCCCTACTTCTTCTTTCCCCCTGCTCCTCCTTCCCTTCCTTCTTCTGCTTCCCTCCTCCTTCTCCTCCTCCTCCTCCTTCTATAAGTAGTGTACATATACGGCCTGTATTTTAGTAGTTTCTAACCTAGGATCAGTGGGACCCACAAACCACCTTAATTTAGATGAAAAATTTTGTACACGTGTCTGTTTTTTGCAAGGAGCTGGTCCATGACTTTTTTCAGATTGTCAAAGAAATTCAAATACAAAAAATTTATAACCTCTGCTGTGGACCTCATCTCTCTCTCTCTCTCTCTCTCTCTCTCTCACACACACACACACACACACACACACACACACACACACACACACACACACCATCTCTGAAAGAAGGCAGCCTTCACCCAGACGTGGCATGAAGATGCTGGGAGATGGGCTTTGGGGAGGAGGACCCTCTCCTTGGAGAGCGCCCTCAGATAGGAACGGCATCTGCTGGGGTGAGGGTGAAGGAAGGGGAGGAGGTGTCTTTTAGATGCCGTGTTGGCCCGCAGCCCGCCTGGACACAGATGGCAAAATACACGCTGTGGAAAGAGCATCCTCCCTGCTCCCTCTCCTCCCATCCTGCGCTGGGGCAAGAAGCCTAATCCCAGTCTAAGTGAACCCCAAACATGAGGAGTCAGGGATGAAAAAGGCTTTGGAGCTCGCTCTGTTTTCACTTCTTGGCTTTGTAGTTGGGGAAACTGAGGCCTGGGGATAGAGAGGGGCATCTTCAATGACTCCGGTCAGTGGTGGCAGAGCTAGGTCAGACCTGCACCTCCTAAGTGCTTACCCAGAGCTCTTTCCACCCTCCTAAAGTCAGTCTTTCCCAGTCTCATCCCAGCCGCAGTTCTGTTAACCAGGAACGGAGGCAACCCTGCCATTCTGCCGACGAGCCCAGCTAGAACCCAGGAGATTTTAATGTCATGAGCTGCTTTTGATGTAGTCCTTTAAAAATCAAAAGGCCCCAAAGCTCTTTCTCCAGTGTCACCCACTGGACAGTTGGCGGGCTTTATCTGCCAGCACTTAAAAAAGAAAAGAAAAAACGGAAAGATATTGCAACTAAAGAAGAATCGGAGGCCCCCGGAATCTTAACAAGGCAGCTCTGTTTCTTATCATCTTCAAAAAGCCTTTATTAAGCCTCTCTGGGCTCATGTGGCCAAGTGAAGCACTTTACAGAATCAGATCAATCAGTGGTCCGTCAACAAATGTGTACCTTGAACCTACTGTGCGAAGCCGGCGATGTGGGGGGTATGAGGGCATGAGGCATGACCCTTGACCTCATGTTAGGGATGCCAAGGGTCTATCTGCCCAAAACACTGCCTTATCCAAGTTAGGGTGGAAAAGGTGGTGAGTATTGTTGGGGATAGAAGAGGAAGGAAGGAAGGAAGAGGACAGAGAATCTGGGTACCAGGCAATTAGAGCTTCCAACACCCTGGGTATCCTGTGATTCAGGTTCTCAGGCCACTGTTTTCATTATCTTTGGCTCTTTGGGGCATGGAAACCATCTTGGGCATGAGATGTTCTCAGTACCCAGCAGAAGCCTGGTATTCATAAATGTCTCCAAAGCAGAATCACAGACCTTAAGTTAGCAAAAGAGCATCATCACGAATTAGATATGGGAGACACTGAACATGCAAGGTTAATGCAGGGTATGAGAGTCCATTTGAGCTCGAATCCTGGTACCTCCTTCCTGTGAGACCTTGCACAAGTGACTTCACCTCTCCAAGCCTCCCTTTCTATAAAATGAGTCCTATATAGAAGCTACATCGTGGGTACGTTGTGAGCTTAAACAAGATGTGTGTAATGTGCTGAGTGCAGTGCCTAACACACAGTATGTGCAAAATACATAGTTGCTATTTCTACTTTTATTAGTTTTGGCACTTTTACTATTGTTCTTGATAGCTTGCACTCTCTAATTTTATCATGTAAAGCAGAAAGTTTTACATGGATATTTTATTCATTTAGTCATCTTGACAAATTATTTTTTGAGCACCTACTGTATACTAGGACTATCTGTGTGCTGGCCATACAGCCGAAAACAAGACAAGCTCTTTCTTCTTCAAGGACTCAGATCCAGGGACATATGTCTCATTTTCAAACCAGGTAAAACCACGCAGCATCTGCAGATGGAGTGTTTGGGGTACGCTTCCCGTGGGTGTCTCTCTCCTGCTTGGGTGGGCACATCTGCTTTGGTTCTGCCAAGGTGAAGAGTCTGAGGTCAGAGGTAATGAATGACTAGGACCCATTGTGGTCCTAGTCCCTCCCCCAGCTATAGGTATCTCTTGCCTTCTTAGTTTGTTCCTACAGAGGCGGCTCTGTGTGGTAAGGAGGTCCTGGGTAGGGAAGGGGTCAGGTCAGGGCACTGGGTTTATGTCCCTCACTGTCACCTTCTCACTGTCTTACCGTAGGCAGATTCCTGGCTCTCTTTCCATCTTAGGGTCCGTATCTCTAAAACAAGGACACATGTTGATGAATGACTCTTACCCTTTCTGACAGCAAAGCTCACTGATGATCACAGCCTTTTCCAGGTATGGACATAATGATGCCATGTTTGGAGAATTGTTTTTTGGCTTCCAAAACAATTGTAGCTAAACTCAGTGATGATGGGACTTAAGCTGAGGAAATACATCTTCTCTCTCCATTGGATCCTGGCTTAAAGAAAACATAGATTTGAAAAGGGTTGCAGAAAACAGTTTGGAAAAAAAATCTAGTTTTTTAAGATGGAGGATAAAGAACTTTTGAATCAAGTCAGTCAGACCTGAGGTACAAAACTTATCTTTGCTACATTTCTGGCTGTGTGACTTTTGGCAGGTTACTTAACTGCTCTGTGTCTCAGTTTACTCATCTGCAAAACAAGGATTAAAATAATTTTTTCCTGGAATTACTGTAATGTTTAGAGATAATATTTGCAAGTGGTCTAGTATAGTACCTAGTACACGCAAACAACACATGAAAGCAATTATTATTACTCAATAAGTGGAAGCAATGCCTCATTTAGTCTGTGTTAACTGTTGGAGGGGCCATGTAAACTTTTGGAATAGGTTCTGCTATTCCAAATAGAAATATCCAAATAGGTGACCTAAACAAAATACATGCATATTTCTTTCTCTTGTAAATAAACCCAGAGGTGATCAACACAGAGCTGCCATGAATGCTCTACTCCTGACATCCTAAAGAACCTAGATTCCTCTCAGCTCAATGTTCTGTCATCCCTGGAGTGTAGACTGATCCTCATGGCCCAAGATGACTGCTGAAGCTCCAGCCATCACATTTCAAGTGCCTGGATAGAGAAGGAGGACAAAAGGAGCTACTTTCCCCCTTAATAGGGTTGCCAGATTTAGCAAGTACCATTACAGATTACCCAATTACATTTAAATTTTTGATAAATAACAAATAATTCTAGCATAGGCATTTAGGATATACATATTTTTAAAGTCTGTTTTTTAATTTGAACTTCATATATAATTTGGTGTCCTGTATTTTATCTGGCAGCCCTACCCCTTAAGAATATTTCTCCAAGTATCTCACATTTCTACTTACATTTATTGTCCAAAACCCAGTCACATGACCAACATCACTGCACATGAGACTGAAAAATGTTGTATTTACTCTGAATGACCCTATGCCTTGCTAAAAATTAGTCTTTGTTACAAAGGAAAAACAAGAAAACAGACATTGGGGACAGGAAATATACAATCTCTCCTGTGTTTTATTTGTAAACAAGGGGTGATAACATTAATGTGCTTGAGTATATTGCACACTGTCAGAGAAAAATAATCAGTTCCATTAGAATATATAACTTACCTCTACTCAGTGATTTAGATTTTCAAAGCATACTCACGATGACCACATAGACAGATGTTGTGGACCTGATTTTTCATCAGAGAAAACTGAGGCTCAGAGAAGTCATCTGACTTGCTCAAGGTCATGTAGAAAGAAAATTTTATGACAATCCAGGTCCCTCATCGGCACAACCTTCAGTGAGTATTTACTATGCACCTGTTATAGAACCAGACTGCAAACCTATTCAGAACATAAGATAGAGACTATCTTGTGTATTATTTTATCTGCAGCATCTTTTACAGCCCCTGGCACATTGTTGGTACCAGTTTTAGATTTCTATTGCTGTGTAGCAAATTACCACAAACTTATAATCTTAAAACTATATACATTTATTATTGCATGGTTTCCTTGTCTCAGAAGTCTGAACACAGTTTAGCTGGGTGTCCTACTCAGGGTCTCACAAGACTGCAGTTAATGTGGCAGCTGGGCTGTGTTCTCATCTGAAGACTTGACAGGGAAAGAATCTGCTTCTAAGCTCATTTAGGCGATTGGAAGAATTCATTTCCTTTTGCTACATATAACTCATAGTGGCTCATTTCTTCAGGGTCAGCAAGAGAGAGAGCCTCTGACCTTAGGGAAGGCCATGTTTTTAAAGCTTTTGCCTGGTTAAGTCAGATGCACCCAGGATAACCTCCCTTTTCTTATAACATAAAAATCAACTAATTTAGCAGCTTAATCTGCAAAATGCCTTCATCTTTGCCATATTCTATTGGCTAGAAGGAAGTAATAGGTTATACCTATACCCAGAGGAGGGAATTATGCAGGGCATGAATGTCAGGGCTTGGGAATCATGAGGGTTACTCAGTTCTATCTGCTACAGTGACAACATATATTTCAATAAATAACTGAATGGATGAATGATCGAGTATATCAAGCTTGTCCAACCTGCAGGCCACATGTGGCCCAGGACAGCTTTGAATGTGGCCCAACACTAATTTGTAAATTAAAGCATTATGAGATTTTTTGTTGTTTGTATGCACGTGTGTGTGTGTGGTTTTTTTTTTTTAGCTCATCAGCTATTGTTAGTGTATTTAATATGTGACCCAAGACAATTTTTCTTCTTCTTATGTGGCCCAGGGAAGCCAAAAGATTGGATACCCCTGGATTATATGAATACATGAATATTTAAGTGACTTAATGCTAAAGACACAAATACGAACTAGATGATCGTCCGGCTCTAAATACTGTGTTCTTTCTCTACATCACACCAGTATCCCCATCCCTGAAGGCGCCTTCTGGCTTTGAGAGTCCCAGTTCCATGATCTAATGTCTAGGGCCTCAGGCCTAAGCCTCTAGGTACCTACGGGCAGGAAACAAAGAACCCCAAACAAAGAAGCCGCAAAGAGGCAGGAAGCCCGTACATCATGCAGCAGCCTCGGTGTTGGAAGCCCTGTTGAAGTGCCGACAGCGTTTTTATGTTTGGAGAATCGTAGTAATGGGGAACACATTTTTATTAAATATATGCAGCATCAGGGTGTCTGCTAGTAGCTATTTTCTTAAACTCACACAGTAGGTATTGATTACCGACCCAAAGCCGTGTCTCCTAGGAACTGTAAGTTATGTCCTTCCTGGCTTTCTGAAAACTATCTTAAGCTGTTGTATGGTTGTCAGTTCTTTCAATGAGAAGCTAAAAGATTTTTTAATGTATTTTTGGTGGGGGTTGGGTGGATGGAATGTTGACCCAAAGTGAGGCATGTGTAGTCAAGCCTGCTGATCCACACAGATCTATTAGATTAATTTAATTTAATTTAACTTTTTTAAGACAGAGTCCAGCTCTGTTGCCCAGGCTGGAGTGCAGTGGTGCCATCTAGGCTCATTGCAACCTCCAACTGTAAAATGGGAATAAATAAATTCACAGGATTCTTATAAGAATTGAATAGCGGAGCACGTAAAGGTATGAGGATTATGCCTGGAAAATGGCACATAAAGCCTCTTCCTCTTTCTTTTCTTTCTTCCTTCCTTCTCTTTTTCTTTATTCTTTACTTCCTTCTTTTTTCTTTCTTCCTTTTTTCCTTTTTCCTCCCCTTCTTCCTTTTTTCTTGATTTCTTCCTTTTTTCCTTCCTTCCTTCCATCTAACCTCTTCCATCCATCCATACAACCATCTACTCATCCATCCAACTATCCATGCACCTATTGTCTGTCCATCCATCCATCCATCCATCCATCCATCCATCCATACACCCATCCACCTATCCACTCTCTTCTCTTCTTCTAACCTCTGTTCCTGTGTCTATGGTCCTGATCTCTTAATTTCCTATTTGGGGCTCCAAGTTTGCCCTATGAGCTAGAGGACATTTCTGGTCTCTAGGATCCCATGGCCCTTCAGGATATAGCTGTCACTGTTCTGCCTGTCCTTTATCTGACCACCCTTAATCACTGCACAGTCCCAGACTCCTGGACCCAGGCTTTCATTCCAGGTTCTTTTTTTTTTTTTTTTTTTTTTTTTTTCTGGGCCTTCCAATGCCCTCACCCTCTTCTAAATCCTGCCGGATTTCCTGCAAGCCTCTGGCCATTCCTTCTCCAACTTCTGTGGGTTGTTTTCCACTGGTCATTCATTGGCTGTGGAAGTTTCTCAGGCTCCTTCCTTGCTCTGTCTCTCCTCATTGTGCATATTGGGTCTGGGAGATTCCCATCATTCTCCTTATCACTGTGCTGGAGATTTCCCATTTACTCCTCCAGATCCACTCCCCCTCCTGCTCCCCCTTCTCTGTGCCCAAAAAGTTGGGCCACATGGACACATCAATGGACTCCCTGCCCTCTGGTTTCAGGTTGGGAGGCACCAGCAAGAGACTGGAGGATGGGAGGATAGGAAGGTCTGGGTGTTTATTCCCTGCTCCCTCCCTGCTAGGCCCCTCTTCCAAAGTCAGGCAGCCCCTCTTCCTGAGAGCAGCTACAGATCTTGCCAGACACTGGTAACCACCCCTTCCCCTTCTCCCTTCAGAACTCAGGATGGTGTGATGGTCATTTTCTTATGTCAACTTGGCCAGGCTACAGTCCCTGTTATTTAATCACACACTAAGCTCTGTGTTGCTGTGAGGGTATCTTGTGCATATGGTTAACATCTATAATCAGCTGACTTGAAGTAAAGGAGATTTTCTTTGATCATAAGTGTGGGCTTCATCTAATCAGTTGAAAGGCCTTAAGAGCAAAAACTGAGGTTTCCCTGTGAAAGAAGAAATTCCGTCTCAAGACTGCAGCATCAGCTCCTGCACAAGAGTTTCCAGCATGTTCACCTGCCCTACAGATTTCAGACTTGCCAGCCCCACAATATCATAAAGCAATTTCTTGAAGTAACTCTCTTGATAGATGGGTGGATAGATGGATAAATGGATAGATAAAGGATAGATGGGTAGATAGATGGATAGAGTGATAGAAGGATAGATGGATAGAAAGAAAGATAGATCGAAAGATAGATGAATGGATAAAAGGCAGAAAGGTAGAGGATAGACAGATGAATGATGGCTGGATAAGATTGGTAGACAAATGGATATATGGATGAGTAGATTGATGAATGGATGGATAGTTTGGATACATAGAAAGATAGATGGATATATAGGTAGATAGAAGGAAAGATAGGTAGATAAATGGATAGATGATAAATAGAAGCATAGGTAGATAGAAGGGAAGATGAATTGATAGAAGGATAGATGAATGGATGAATGGATGGATGGATGGATATGTAGAAGGATGAATACACAGAAGGATGGTCGGATAAATATGGAGATAGAAGGATAGATGGGTAGATGGGTGGATAGATGATAGACAGAAGGATAGATGGATGAATAGAAAGATGGAAAGATAGATGGATAGTCTACACTGATTCTGTATCTCTGGAGAACCCTGACTGATACAGGTGGCATAGGCACCCCACTGTTGCTAGCCCCAAGCTTCTTCACCCCTTTGTGGGTCTCCTTCCTCTGTTCATATTCTTATAGGACATCTTTTCATTTAACTCTTCTCAGTTGCCCAGTTTGAATAAACATATGCTTCCTTCCTAGGCCCTGGGTGATACTCCATCAATTAGTAGACAAGGCCCAAGTCTGTACCTCCAGCTCAGACCCTGCAATTTCAACCTTGAACCTGGTTGAGATCTATAATGGTTAATTGTATTTGTTAGCTTGAGTGGGCACCCTGGCCAATACAATATTTCCACTTGAACATTCTACCAATATCTAAAACTTCAAAACATCCCAAATGGAGCCTGTCATTCTCCTCCTCAGGCACAGCAAGGGCATCCCCTCTACCAGTCCCTCACCCCCTTATCCAATCAACCACCACTCCGTCCATGAGCCCTGCCTGCCATATAGTGAATGTAACTGTTCATCAGACATGTATTTCCTGAATGTCGACTGCGTGTGCAGCCCCATTCCAGTGCTGGGCATCTGTGCTGAACAACACAACCAAACCCCCAGACATTCTGGTCAGGGAAATAGGAAATAAATAAACATGTCAGGTAGTGACAAGGGCTATAAATAAATGAGTAAAACAGAGCCAGAGTTTACAAAGGTGGGAGGCACGGAAGGACTACTTCAGGACGGAAAGGTGGTTGGGAAACCTCTCTGAGGAGGTGACATTTGACCAGAGTCCTGAAGGAGGTAAGGGATGGAGGGAGCATGGTTACATGTAGGAGAAGATCGGTTCTGGGTGGTGGGAACAGAAGATGCAAAGGCCCTGAGGCAGAAGCGAGCTTTGTGTGCTGCAGGCCCGGGTGAGAAGGTTCATGTGGTGGAGGGAAGTAGGAGAGGCCTCAGAGAGCCCAGTCACCTTTCCTCTCCTCACTGCAGCTCCTGAGCTCAATCCCCTGTGTCTGTCTCCTGCATTGCTGCAGCAGTCTCCTAACTGTCCTCTTTTTCCACTACTTCAATCCATCCTCTGCAACCACAGTGACTGGTTCGATCACAACACTGCTCACCTTTGAAATGTCCAGAGCCCTTGGAATCAAGTCCACAGTCTGCATAGAAACATACAAAGGTCACCTTGATCCAACCCCCTGTTGATTCTCCTGACCTCAATCACCCCTTGGCACTCCCCACCCCCCACTCCTCCCCAGCCACCAGGAACATCTAATCCCCATGCTCACCACACTCTCGCTTGCCTCTAGGTACTTGTGCCATTTCCTCTATTAGTATTCCATTGGCTACCCTATGCTTTATCCAGACATCAACTTTGATGTCATCTCCTCCAGGAAGCCTTCCGTGACCCCAAGCCTGGGTCAGAGGTTCCCACTCTGAGTTTCCACAGCCCTTAGTATTGAGCCATCAGAGCCCACTTTAGCTGTATGGAATGTGTCATCTCTTTGAGCACAGTAACTGTGCCAATTATGTCTGATTCCCAGGGCTGAACAAGTGCTTGACACCCAGGAGATGCTCAGAAAATACTGATAAAATAAAGGAGTAAGGAAAATGGAGCAACAGACTCTCAAGTATGCAGAAAAGATATAAGGCTCTGTCTTTGCCTGGATAATCTAACAACATACCTGGGGTGGGGGGGATGAGATTCACACACACACACACAAAAACACAGGATGCTTAAAGCTAAGCTGTAGGGGTCAAGAGACATTCAGAGCAAGGGTGGCTTGGGGAGGGATGGAATATTTGGGGTTTATTTCTAGGAAGAGAAATAGGAAAAGATAGGATAAGGAAGAGGGAGAACTTGAGTGGCACCTCCAAGAATAAATAGGATTTGTATAGGTGCAGAGGAGGACCAGTAGAGAAACAGTACCATCAAAGACAGGGGGTGAGGCTAAGCTGAGTACCCATCCAAGTGATAGCTGTTGAAGAACCATGGGGAAATGCCAGCTGGGTAGCAAAGGGTAAGGCAATGCAGTCTCTAAGAAGTCATGGGTAAGAGCAGAGCTTCTGGAGTCAGACCTGAGTTCAAATCTTCCCTCCACTGCTGGAAACCATTTGACCTGAACAAGTCACTTTCCCCTTTTGGGTCCTAGTTTCCACCTCTGTAAAATGAAGATCATGAAAATTCAGCTTCAGGACCCTTTACCCTCACAGGTTCCTTCAAGACTCCAGGAGGGGCTCTAGAGATGCTACCACAGGGTCACACGGTTTTAGAAAAAAATGGTAATTTTGCCCATCAATGATAGACTGGGTAAAGGAAATGTGGTACATATTCAGGCAGGAGGAAATACGTACTCTCATCTTTGCCAGGGTCACCTAGGAGGCAGGGCAGGGAGGGCAAGGCAGTCCTGAGAATCTGGAAGGGCTGCCCTGGGGAGGCTGAGGCCTCAGGCATGCAGGACCAGAGAACAGCAAGCAAGCATCTGTGTCGCCAGCAGCAGGGGGACCTGGTCCGGGGGACACCATGGAATACTATGCAGCCATCAAAAGGAATAAGATTATGCTCCATGGATGGAGCTGGAAGCCATTATCCTCAGCAAACTAACACAGGAACAGAAAACCAAACACCCCACGTTCTCACTTACAAGTGGGAGCTGAACAATGAGAACACATGGACACAGGGAGGGGAAAAACACACACTGGGGCCTGTCGGGGGGTGGGGTTGGGGAGGAAAGAGCATTGGGCAAAACAGCTAATGCACGCAGGGCTTCATACCTAGGTGACGGGTTGATGAGTGCAGCAAACCACCATGGCACCCAATTACCTATATAACAAAACTGCACATCCTGCACATGTACCCTGGAACTTAAAATAAAAATAAAAATTAATTTTAAAAATGGTAACTTCATTTTATTTTTTCTTATTCCAATTGAATAAGCTTCGGGCCCCATAAAACTTGGATCTTTACCCGCCAGCCCCCACCCTCACCTCCAGCCCTCTTCCAGGGGATTAAATGGAATCATGTGTATAAAATCCTTAACACACATATAGTAGATACTTGGCATATAGTAGATACTCAATAAATGTTAGCCATCATTATAACCATCACCTCTATCAACATCTTTGTATTCATCAGATTAATGGAAAACAAACAAGAGAAACTGAATCTAACTAACTTGACAAGAAAAAGAATTACTGGGAGAGTTTCTAGCAGCACCTCAGATTGGCAGGAAGGCTGGTGAAGTAGGCCTAGGGGAGGGCAGGGATGAGAGCATCGGGGCAACAAGAGGGCCCCTGCCTCCCATCCCCGCAGGCAGAGTTCAACAACATCGCTCCCTTTTATGAGTTTACTTCCCCACCCCTGTCTGAAGAGGAGTGTTCCTGTCTTTGCAGATAAGGCAAATAGGTCTGCCTTAAATATTTCTATTACTTTAAAGTTCATAAATCCATTGGTTTAAAACTGTCAGCACGATGGGAAAATTCTGAGATGGAGCCACGCTTATCATTAGCGGAGGAATTTGCCCGAAGCGGGGGCAGGATGCTGAGTGAAGGATGGTGGTGGTGCCCAGAAATAGGCTACCTGCTTGCCCCATTCATGACTCTTGCCCTCTCAAGAAACATTTTAAAATCTGGCCCTAACCGTCAGATGTCATATGAGGCAGGGGTCACTGCAAGCTTCACTTACAATATTCCAGGTCCTTGTCTGGCATGAGATGATGTCAGGGCAAGATGCTCATCCACCCTCCAAACCAGAGTGGCCCTGCATCTGGGAAGTAGGAAGTATTTTGCGCTCACCACTCATGCCCTGCAGAGTGATAGGAAAAGCCTCAGATGAGAAGTAAAGAGGCTCGGGTTCTAGGCAACGATGTACTGGTAAAATGTTTAACAACTACCTCTCTTGGAGGAGAAAAGTGGTCGGATTTGTAGCATTTGCCAATTTCAGTGGTGTACATACTCCCAGCATGGCTGACATCATGTGACACAGTTAGGAAGAGCTGGTATGTAGCATCTCATTATATAGGACTTCCACCACACAGATACAGCAGGTGTAAATGACCTCAAAAATGAGTGATACATTAGGAGTGATATATTTGGACTATTTATTACCTTTGTCTTTAACATAATTTATTTAACTGAAAACTTTATATAATTTAATTTTTAATAATGTCTGTGTTTAACAACTGGTTCACAGAAGTCCTGAAAATTTAAAAGTTGGCTTTTGCAAGCCGGTACAAACCAGCTCCAGCACAACCCTGGTTCCAAGGCCTCACTTCAGGATGCAGGTTTGCATAACCAGCACTGCTAATTTCTGTCTATGTGACTTTGGGCGACTTATTTAGTTTAACATGAGAACTATCTCTGAGCTAACGCTCCCACAGAGCTTACTATAAGTCAGACGCTCTTCAAAGCTCTTTATTTGATCTTTGCAAGATCCTCATGAGGTAGACACTGTTATTTTACAGTGTTGTTTTGTTTACAGATGCGGGGGCCCAAGACACAGGAAGACCATGTTACTTGTGCAAGATCCCACAGCTGGGAAGTGGCAGGGCTGGGATCTGAACCGACGCCATCTGGATTTACTGGTTGTGCTCCTAACCACTGCTCCACACTCCCTCTCTGTTATGCTAAGCCAACCTTCTGTCTCTGCCTATAAAATGTAGATGTTATTATGTATCTCCTGGGGCAGTCATGAGGATATAAAGATTAAGTGAGTTGATGTAAAGGACCATTGGCATGCCGCTTGGCACATGGAAACCCCACATAAATGGTAGCCACTTTAAGCATGCTTGGTACAGGGCTGTGGAAATTCCTTCTGCGCAGGAATCCCCGTGGGTGAGGGTGGCTGTTCTGTCTGAGCAAAGGGGAAAGGCTGGCCAGTGTATTCTCAGCTGGCTCTGAAGAGCACTGATGAATCATCAGCTGTCATTCTATTATTATCCAGGCTTCAGGCACCCAACCTCTTATCTGTACTTGCTCTGCAAAAATATGTTCTCCTCCCACCGAGAAACTCTGGTGCACAGTGCTGGTGGATTCATAAAATAAAGCCAAAGTATGGAACTTCCAAAAGTTTCAAAATCCTGCCATGCAAAGCATGGAATGGTATGCAACTGAAGGCTGATTCCTCTACTGAGTGACTGTCGCTTGCTGTATGGAAGATGGCGGTTTGGTTGCAGAAAACCTAAAAGTGTCTCCCAACTGCCCCTTTGAACCTTGGGCTGCAAATTCTCTTTGCCCCTTTGATTTCTGTACCCTGTCTGTGTTCTGGGAGGCTGGGTCAAAATCAGGGCTCTATTGTCTTCTATCTTCCCGTTGGGTTTTGCCTATGGGAAACTAGGAGAACAGGATGGGAGGAAAAAGAGAGGTCAAGGTATTTATTCCCTGGCTGCCTCCATGCTGGCCCTACATGGGCTTAGCAGTGACTGCTTTTCTCTATGAAAGGCTGCAGCTTCTTCCAGGGAGTATCCTCTTAAAGAAACTCTCATCCTCACCAGGTTCTGGACACTCTCTGTCACCCTGTCCCTTCGGATCTCAAAGTGGTAATAATTTTCCCCCTTGCTAGCCTCGGGGTTTTCTGCCATCCCTGTCAATTCCCTAAACCCTGTCCCACAGTAATGGCCCCTTCATTCTACCCTCTTTCACCCATTTTGAGTGTGCATCTATTTCCTGCCGGGACATAAAAGCTTTCTCTGAGCCTCAGTTTACCCATCCATGAAATTAGTCCTTCTCCTTCTCAGTCCATCTTGCAGAGGTTGCCTCGAGGGCAAAGCAAAACCTGGATGGGAAAGCTCTCTGGGGAAAACAGAAGTTCAAAGTGCCACCCAGGAGCCAGGCATTCGTGTTATTAATAAAAGCCAGATAGGACTCTTCCATCTGCCTGTGCCTCCCTCCTCAGAATCCCCCTCCCCTCCACGCCCCCTGACCTCCTCTACATGTCTCCGCCTTGACAGCCTCCTCCCCTGGCTGGTGTTCCCGCTAAAGCCCTCTTCCCTTCCCCCGCTCATCCTGCACCTCCGTGTCTGTGGAGGGATGAAGTGCCCGGCTAATATAAGCGTGTTTACATTAAAATATAAGGACAATTACACTAGCCGATCTAATAGTCGGCTCTGTATATGTTACCAAGTACTTAGGGCTCTCTTTTGGAAAGCCATTATGCCCATGTGATTCCCCTCAAAGCCTTTCTTGAGGATTTTGTTTTGACAGGAGGGCATTAAGGGGTTGAAACTGATAGCATAAGCACACCACTTACACACTTTGATCAAATCGGTCCATAATTCTCCTGCAGAAAGTCTTGTATATATTAGGAAGGAAATTAATTTTATTGCTGCTGCGGCTTTGCCGGTTAATGGCCCAGCAAGTCGACCGGCCCCAGAAGGTGAGCCATGGGAGGTGGGCTCACCACTTTCCTCCCAGGCTCACAGTCCACGGCCACAGGCGAGGACGATCCAGAGGGCACAAGGCGGGAGAGCCCTGGATGCCGCAGGCTTTGGGGTGCAGGTAGCTGCAACCTGCTCCCTCTGGCCTTGCCTCTCACCAGGGTTGTCACAGCTGAAATGCATATGGGGTGCTTACTGCATAATGTGGATTTGGTCCAAGCACACAGCACATGTCACAAGCTATCAGCATTGGAGGGGAATTCAAACACATACCATAATTTGAAAGACTTTGAGGGTGAAATGGTATCGTCCATTTATATTTGTACTGTTAGGAAACAGAACTGGGAGAAGAAGATAATCTAAATAGCAGAGGTGTTGATCTGCCCATCATTTTATTTAATGAGCACGTACCCCAAAGTGGTATGAGATGCCAGATAGGAACAGGATCTCCTGGGCTCTCTCTGGTCCCTGTGTGCTAAGATTGAGTCTAGAGATTAAGACGATAGTGTTTTGTACAGTATGCCCCCAAATGTCAGGCAGCCATTTCATCTGGCCCCTTCAAAGGAATGAATACCAAACTATTGCTATACTCAAGGGACAATGGTGCTTAAAGGAGTATTTTGTCTATGGTTTTTGCCTTTGTCACTGATTTTAGAACTCAACTTCCCCACAAAAGGTAACTCCTTGTACTTCAAAAACAAATTCAAGTAAAATTTTAAAACCACACAAACCTATGAAAACTATCATCAACGTCATTATCAGGTGAAAGGTGAAGAGTAGGGGAAGGAATAGATATGACAATACAGATGCTGGTAATTGCTGAAGCTGGCAGAAGGTACAGGGAGAGGGATACACTATACTATTCTGTTTACTCTATGTTTGAAATTTTTTACAATAAAAATTAAAGATCATAAGGCTGGTCTTCTAATGACCTCATTTCGATTATCTTGAATTCTAGAATGCTTACTGGAGTGGGAGAGAGAAGGGTCGAATAGAGGTCTCACAAGAGGAATTGAGTCTAACCCCACAGGAGAGGTTGTATGTGAGAATGTCATTCATCACACGTGTTTTGGGTTTTTTTTGTGTATTTTTTTCTGGTATAAAAAAGAGATGGAGGACTTTGGGGCATAGAGGGGCAAAGGCATGAATTTTGCAGTCAGGTGACCATGTTCTGATCTCAGTTCTGTCACCGTAGAACCTTAAGCAAGACACTCTTTGAGTGTCAGTTTCTTCATCTGCAAGATAGGGATAATACTTACTTGACAGGATTACATGATAACAGCACAGGTAAAGTGCCTGACACAATCTAGCCCTCAGTAAATAGTGGCTGGGGTCCGCATGCATAAATCTTTGCCTCTCAGCAGGAACTCTCTCTTTTTTCTAATGACATCATTCTGGTTTTCCTCCGGGAAACTGCCTTTCCCTCTAATTCCAGTCCACGTGGTTTAGGTGCTGTGACTCTACTCTAAGCTACAATGGGCATGTAACTCAGGATGGCCAATCACACCTCCTTCCTGCCTTAGGGTGTGGTTTAGGTGCTGTGAATCCACCCCCAGCTACTATGGGCATGTGATTCAGGATGGCCAATCACAGCTGCTTCCTGACTTAGGTTAGTTTAGGTGCTGTGACTCCACCCCTAGCTACTATGGACATGTGACTCAGGATGGCCAATCACAGCTCCTTCCTGGCTTAGGGTGGTTTAGGTGCCATGACTCCACCCCCAGGTACAATGGGCACGTGACTCAGAATGGGCAATCACAGCTCCTTCCTGCCTTAGGGAGTCACAGATGTCATGTGGCCACATTAGAACCAATGGGACAGATGCGTCATAGACTTTCACTGGCTTTTTTGATAGAGAAACAGGCTGTCTTATTGGAGATGGAAATGTAAGCCTGGATTTGCCAGCAGCCACTACTTTGTGAAAAGCAGGTCTGAGGTAGACTAAATGTAGGCAGAAAGAAAATAACATCCACTCCTGAAAGAAAGTGAAAAAAAAGACCCAGTCCCTGGATCAACCCATTACTAAATCTATTGCATTTAGCCAATCAACTGCCTTTGGGACTTAAGCTACTGTTAAGTTTTCTGTCACTTGTGATGGAAAATTCTAACTAATACAATTACTATTGCCATTATTATTACTATCACTTGTCAGTTACAGTAGCCTATTTTTGTTCCTATTATATGAAGCTTCCTTCTGAGGTAGTGCCCTTTGGGATCTGTTATTCTAAGATCATATTATCCACCCAGCTTTGTAGTTTGTATCATTTGTGGTATTTCTTGCCTTCAGTATCACTGCTACACCATAAACATGTCTTAGGACTCTGATCTAACATGACTAAGAAGGGAAGAGAAAGACACATTATCCATTATCCTGCCAGGCAAATTCCCAAAATGCCCAGCCTCTTGGCAGGACCCCTAGAATATGACCAACGGGGTGGCAAGCCCTGGTATCCCTAACATACTTTGGGGTAGGCATAGGGGCTATTTATGCTCCTAGAGTTGAACAAGGCAACAACAGGGATAAGAGGTCTTAGACGAGTTTGTAATATAAAGGGCCGGAATCTTATCAGCTCACAGTTCACCTTCCAGTTACCTGCTGCCACATAACAAATGGTCCCAAAATTAATGGTGTAAAACAACAATTATTTTATTAAGCTCGCAGATTCCATGGGTCAGGAAGTCAGACAAGGCATGGTGGGTAATGAATTGTTTCTAGTCCATAGTATCTGGAGCTTCAGCTTGGAAGACACATGGTTAGCAGTGACTTGAACAGTGGGGGCTGAGAACATCTGGAAGCTTCTTTTTTTTTTTTTTCAGAGTCTTGTTCTGTCACACAGGCTGGAGTGCAATGGCATGATCTAGGCTCACTGCAACCTCCGCCTCCTGGGTTCAAGCAATTCTCCTGCCTCAACCTCCCAAGTAGCTGGGATTACAGGCACCCACCACCATGCCCAGCTAGTTTTTCTATTTTTAGTAGAGACAGGGTTTCACCATGTTGGTCAGGCCTGTCTTGAACTACTGACCTCAGGTAATCCACCCGCCTCTTAACCATCTCTTTGGTGCCTGGACTGGGTAGCTGGAATGCTAGGTTCAGCTGAAACCTACATGTGGGCTCTTCTTGTAGCTTGGGCTTCTCACAGCATGGCAGCTGGGTTCCAGATATCCCAAGAGGGAACATCAAGAGAAGATGTGTTCCAAGAGAATGGGGAGGAAGCTGCAGAAGCTTTTCTGATTTAGCCTCAGAAATTATGCTACGTCACTTCTGCTGCATTTCATTGGTTATACATGAGTTGCTAAGATCAGCCCAGATTCAAGGGAAAGGAATTAGACTCCACCTCTTGGTGGGGAAGTGACAAGGTAACACTGCAGAAGAGAATGATGAATGAGAAATATTATTTGCTGGCACCATTGGAAAATGCTATTAACCATGGTGCCCAGGTACTGCCATCATACGTAGGGTAGAGACAATACCCAATGTTTACTGAGAATTTACTGAGCGGCAAGCACAGAGCTAACCAGTTTATATGAATGATCTCATTTCATTCTCATAACTCTATAAGGCAGCTATCATCTTTATACTCCTGTAACAATGTAGAATAGAAAATCAAGAGGGTAAGTGACTTGCCCAAGGTCCCCCAGCTAGCAAATGAAGGAGCTGAGATTCCACCCCAGGCCTGCAGGAGCCTAGACACACTTAATTATGTGCTGTTTTGCCTACAACTTCCCTTTTCCTCTTCCACCCTGTCCCCTCTCTGCCTGTCCTTGAGAAATTCTTCTGTCTTTCAAGAAATATCCTGCTCTTTATTTTCACCTGATTTCACCTAGAACCATGGAAGTTAAAAGCACCGTCTCTGCTCTCATAGGTAAAGCAGGGAATACAACCCCAATCTGACAGATGGGAAAACCAAGGGCCATAGAAGGAAAGTAACTTGCTAAGGTCACACTCAAGGTCATTGGCTCGAATTACTAATCGGTTTATGGGTTGCACATCGCCCTTGAACAGTACCTTGACCGGGCTTCCCTATGATATATGAGGGGAGGGTCCCTGCTGCCCTTTATGCCTCGTCACGACCGGCTTTTCTCCTCTACCCCTGGTCCCGTTCGAGGATTCCCTGTCTCCAGTCAGGCTGCTCCCATGGCTGTCAGACACATAAATGATGGGTTCCTTGGCCCCTGTTTCTTCCCGTCTCTCCCAATCTCCCTTTCCTTTACCCCAATCCAGCTTCGGCCTCCCGAGCTATCTCATCTCCTTCCCAGTGGGGGATTGTGGCATGTCCAGAGAGTGTCCAGCCCTGAGAACTGTTTACACTAGAGATTAGCATTTATCTCTATCCTTTCAACCTCTCTCCCCAAGCTCAGTGCTGCTGTCTGCATTGAAGATGGAGGAGCAGCCCCCAGAGATGAGAGCCAGCCAGGCTGGGGTTACCTCCCTGGCATCTGCATCCCCTGAACCATCTTTCCCACCATCTTTGGGATGAGTCTTCCCGTTCTTGTTCAATCCCTGAAAGTCTTGGGGCTTCTGGATAAATGCCGGTGACCCCCTAAAAATATAAAGTTTTGCTTGTGGGTATTTGAGCCGTGTAAGCCCTTTCACCCAGAAACTATACTAGGACCCTTATTCTACAGAAACTCTCACATGTCTGTGCAAAGGTAAAAGTATGTTCATTTAAATATTTTTTGTTGAAAGAATGGAAAATTAGGGAAAAAATATATCTTCGTCAATAGTAAATAGCCTGGATAAACTCTGCTCCATCCATACTCTAGACTAGTAGGCAGTCATTAAAGAAATGAGGTCATCCTGCATGTTCCAATCTGAGAAGATGTTCAGATTATATAGTGTTTTCTTTAGGGCCCCAGGAGGACACTGATGGCACATTTAAGCTGAGCCATTTAGAAAGAGTTAAACAAAGGGTCTATTTGTAAAGGTGTGAGCAGGATTTAAAGAAACCAACAAGGGGCAGTGTAGCAACATGAGGGAGCTGTTACCACTGTAGGCCGGAAGGGGGAAGAGGAGCTGGGGTGCCTCATTAGCCAAACCCAGCCAGAAACTAGAGAGCAAGGGAGTGTAATGATGCAGTTCCCCGGGGTGCAGAACCGGGTGGAGAAAGGTAGAGGTAGATATACATGGGCAGAAAGAATTAATCCAGCACATAGAGCTAAATGAAGAAGAAAAAAGGAAACCATATGTGCAGGATATTTTCTTTTATGTAAAAACATAGAAACGAAAGCAAAACCAATCCCCTAAGCTGTGTATCTGAATTGATGTACGGTGCAAAGGTACAAGCGTGTTCATTTTAATGTTCTTTGTTGAAAGAATGAAAAATTAGAAAAAAATATATTTGTCAATAGAAAATAGCCTAAACTAACCCCCCAGACTATATACCCGTAGATACATCAATAGATATATCCATATGAATATGTATCTATATGGATATATCTATGGATATTTTATCTATCCATACAGATGTATCTATAGAAAATAGAAAATAGCCTGAACCAACCCTCCAAACTATAAATCCATAGTTATCCATAGGCTAGATAGATATATATATGATATATTTATGAATATCTATCCATATAGATACTTCTATGGATATATAGCTATCTATCCACATAGATATATCTATGGATATATAGTTTTGGGGGTGGTTCAGGCTATTTTCTATTGATGAAGGTATATTTTGTACTAATTTTTTATTCTTTCAACAAAGAATATTAAAATGAATATGCTTGTACCTTTCACAGACATGTGAGAGTTTCTGTAGAATAAGGTTCCTAGTATAGTTTCTGTGTTAAAGGTCTTACATAGCTCAAATACCCACAAGCTATTTTATGTATAGTTTGGGGGTCTCTCTCATTATATGTATAGATATAGAAGAAAGGGCCTGAGGGATAAAGAACAAATTGTTAATGGTGGTTACTTTAGGGGAACAGAAGGAGACGTAGGAAAATATTCCTACTTCTGTATTATCTTTTTTCTATTATCTAAATTCCCTATTAATAAGGGGCATTCTCTTTTATCTCTTGTTTCCTTCCTCTCTTCTGCTCTCAATTTTTGCCTGAGCTCCTATGTCTTCTCTTCAGATGGGCACTCACCCCACACCACAGGTAGCTAAAAATATGGTGGGGGAGGGTCCTTCAAGGGACTTTGGGTGAGGCTTGATGAAACGCTCACTAGCTGGGCGGGAGGGATGAAACCCTGGACTTTTAGAAAGTCCAGTTCAATTCCATGCTTTACAGCCAACTGGGTAGCTTCCCTTGGGCAGCTGGCTTCAGTCTTCTGGTCAAAGGCAGTAATAACAGTATATGCATCAGGATGTTTACAAAGACACTACTTGAAAATGCAGTTGGCATGGTGGCTGGCACCTGAATGGTGCTCTTCATGTGTCATGATGTTCATTTCTAATCTCCAGGAAATTAGCAGTTTCTGGAAGACGTTCACATTCATCCTTTTGGATTTAATGGAGGAAAAGATGTCCAAGGCAGGCTGCTGACAACACAGCACTCTCTCTTCTCTTTGTGTTTAAGTCCCCCATGTCCCAAGCTCTCCTGATCTCCTGCAGATTCAAAGGCCAGCAGGCGGAGTCTCACAGTACGGCAGGCCCTAACTGGCTCCCTAGCTCCCACCCATCTGATAGGACACAGCTGTCCATGGGAGGAGAAGGCACATTAGATAAGACAGTCAAACAAAGGCTACACTTTGTATATTTGATTTGTCTGACCTAATTCCCAGGCCCCACAGGAACAGGTTCAGGGCTGAGGATGGGGTGAAGAAGAGGGCATGGTTTCCATCTCTCTCCTGAGACTGTCCCAATCTTTCCTGGAACCTTGACTGTTTCACTGGGGATGCCCATCCAAGAGCTCTGCATCTGCAGGCCAATGGCCATGAGTTCAGATGCCAATTGTGCCTCCATGTGACATTGCACAAGTTGAGTCACCTCTTTAAGACTCAATTTTCTCAGTAGGCAAAATGGGCCCAATAATGCCCATCTGAGAACATATGAGATTTTGTGAGTAAGATGTGTTTGATAATAAGTCTGATGGGTTCTTTGTCATCCTGCATCCTTTTTTTTTTTTTTTTTTTTTTTTTTTTTTTTTTTTTTGGCCTTCTAGGGAGGAAAGTTAGGATATTTAGTTCTCTGGGGCCTGAATCCCTTTCAGTAGCCCTATGAGCCCAACTAAGCCAGGCTGACAGATCACTGATTATGTCCTTGAACCCCTTCATTGGATTACTCAGGAAAGTCAGGTTTGGCCTCATGCAGGTGGGAGTAAAGGCCATTGTCCAGGTTCTCCCTGAAAATCATCTGCTTCTGCCCCAAACTGATAAAGCCATAAGCAATGAAATGTCATGAGCGTGACAGGGATCAATCATGCAAGAAAAAGTAAGCACCATTCTCAGACCTGAAACTAGATGAAAGGAACTCAGAAAACACAAAAAATACATACAATATGTATTTTCAGAAAGGCATTTTGTGGGGTAAAACATATTTTTTTCTTACAAACTTAAAATGGCTTTTAAATGAGTCCTACTTTGACATTTTAAAAATGCCAGAAGGCTCATAAACATACAAATAATATAGGTGATACCTGCCAGGACAGGTAGATTTATCACCAAAAGAAGTTAATAAACAAAACACTGATCTTAGAAAAGACTAGAAACCTACGTACACTTGTACCCCCAAATCAGATTCCCAGGTGCTTAAAAGCTGTGCAAACATATGATTGTATTACAATGAGTTATATCTTTTAAAAAAGCTTATGTGTCATACTTATGAAATTTGTTTAGCCTCCATCTACCATAGAATGCCAAGTGCCTGAGGGCAGATTCCTGGTTCATGTCCTTCACCTCTAAATCACCAGCACCTTGGACAGTGCCTGACACAATGTAGCTACTCAATAAATATTTCTTGTATGAGAAATAAATCATCTGTTTATGCATCCCTTTTCTTTAGTAATTATTTTATCCTTCTGTATTTACACTACCCAAGAGATTAAAGAGGGAGTGATTCAGTTTTGAGCCTCCAGAAGCAGGGATCTGCCACACATCAGCTGTGTGACTGAAGGCAAGCAGCTTCGCCTCTCTGAGCTTCAGGATTTGGTTAGAGTCTTATTTTGAAATAGAGCATCCTTTCTCAAGAGTATAGCAAGTATAAACGAGCAATTTAAGGAGTAACAATAAAATGGACACCAATGCAACAGCATCTGAAATATCTCAGCTGTCCCTCAGGACCCCTCCTCCCTTGCATTCTTCTTGCTCCCCACCCACATTGAGAAGGAACCGTTACCCTGAATTTTTTTGTAGCAATCACTCTCTTACTTTTCTTTCTCATTTTACTACACATCTCTGTCTCCTAACAATATATGGCCTTTATTTTGCTTTTCTGCAGTTCATATATAGGGAAACAGGCTTACGCATCCCTCCATGAGCTGCATTTTGTCTTCACATGATGTCTTTAGGAGTCTTCCCCTGTTGAAGCATGCAGCTGTAATACATTCATTTTTCACTGTTGATTGGTGTTCTAGTATGTGGATATGCCACACTTTAATTGTCCATTCAGCTGTTGATAGACCTTTGGATCGATTCCCAGTCATTGCTTTACAAATGATGCTACTATGAGCATTGCCTTGTGTGTCTCCCAGAACACACACAAAGGAGTGTCTCTCAGGCCCACGCCTAGGCCTCGGGTTGCTGGCTCACAGGATATGTGCACCGTCAGCCTCAGCAGGCAAGGCCATCCTGTTCCCCAAGTGGATTGTATCCATTTACAACCCAACAGCACTGGTTGAGCCCCTTGTTGTTTCATATTCTCATCAATGCTTGCAATTAGAGCTAGAGTTTCTTTATCCATAAATTAGGTGTATCATCTTCTGCCTCAATCTTTCCAGTGACAGTTCCATGAGAAAACACATGTCAAGGCTGTGAGTCCACAGTAAGGCTGTGTTGAGCCCAAGATACTTCTCCAGGGGCTGCAGGGGTAGACTTTCCTGAACAAACAATGTTGGCCTAAGCTGCATAAATGTTAGGTACCCGCCACTAGAGGAAATTAGGAACAATGCACACAGCAGAGATGCAAATATTAATTTAATTATTGAGGGAGGAGGACTGAATGAAGAAAGAGGCCTCATTGGGGGAATTAGTGATTAATAAGTATTGATCACCTTTTTTGGGCCTTAAATTGTTCTAAGATTGATAAACATTGTCTTATTGATCCTCTGGACAGCCTATGAGGTAGATATCATCATAATATCCATGTGACCAACAAAGAAATCAAGGCAGAGATAAATTATAAAACTCATCCAAAGCCACGAAATAAATTGGCTCAAGAAACCTCGATCTAAAACACCTTATACCACCTCTCTCCTGAAGGGGAAACTGCACTCTTAAACTAAGATAAACATTGAAATTTATGAATGTCAAATTACATGTTGGCTATCACTGAGAAAGGAATGATGTGGCCCATCTAGATCCATTGCTTACGTAGGGGCTAAGGGAAAGCTTCTCCTTGGCTCTCTGAAGGATCACTGAAAAATCAACTGACAAAAGGAAGATTAATTAGAGAAAAGGCATACAAATTTATTAGCATGAACACAGGGGAGAACTGCAGAGTAATTACCCACAATGCCCCAATAGGATATAGTAGCTTAAATACTATCTTAAGGTTATAGAAAGAATAGGGACTTGGATTATGGCAAAACAAATTACGGGAGGCGAAGAAGAGGAGGCCTGGTTATCACAGGTGGTCTTGCTGTTTAGATAAAACTTCACAGTTAGCAGGTCTCAGAAAGAATAGATGGCAGCTGTTCCTTTCAGACCTTTAAAATGTGTCAAACTCTGATATGGTTTGGCTGTGTCCCCACCCAAATCGTATCCTGAATTATAGTTCCTGTAATCCCCACGTGTTGTGGGAGGGACCTGGTGAGAGGTAATTTAATCATGAGGGCAGTTACCCTCATGCTGTTTTTGTGATAGTGAGTGAATTCTCATGAGATCTGATATTTTTATAAGGGACTTTTTTCCCTTTTGCTTGGCACTTCTCCTTGCCACTGCCATGTAAAGAAGGACGTGTTTTCTTCCCCTTCTGCCATGATTGTAAGTTTCCTGAGGCCTCCCTAGCCATGCAGAACTGTGAGTCAATTAAACCTCTTTCCTTTATAAATTACCTGGTCTTGTGTATATCTTTATTAGCAGTGTGAGAACAGACTAGTACAGACTCTCAGTTCATCTTTCCTAGATTTAGAGAAGGGAAGACCTCAGTGAAGACTTGGCTACATTAATGCAGATTTTCCGTACAAGTGCAAATGTCCCCTCCCAGAAGACAGGTTTGTAGGCCTTCTTCTGTTTGCAGGCCTTCTGACCAGCTATCTTAAAATATGCTTTTTACAAAAGAGTATACTTTGGGGTGAAATATTTTCTTTCAGTTACATAATTCCTTTGTGATATGTGTGAAGGTGGCTACGATGGCTTTGCCTTGGGTACAGAAGACTAGCCAGGCAGCCGCTGTCATTTTCAGGAAGGTGGGAAATGAAAGAGTTAAATGGAATCAGATCAGATCTGCATTACATTTAGAAAAATTCTCCTATGTGTGGTTAGGGAAAGATAGAAAAGCAGATTTAATTGTACAGTTGGTTCCTCCAACCTTTCTATTTACTGAGTGTCCACCCAGTGTGAAGGTAAGAGGGGAGATGTATCAATTGGGGTCCTTGCAGGAAACCAAAGACAAACCTAGGGGTTGTTTGAAAGGAGTTAAAATGAGGAAGCATTTGCAGAAAAATGAGCAGGATTAAGGAAAACAACACAGGGAGGTAAGGCACCCTGGGATTATTAACAGTGGGGAGCAGTTACTACCCTCAGTCGGAAGAGGCAGGAAGGGAACAGTGATACCAGAACTCACAGAGAGCCAGAGCTGCGGCATACTGGAAGGCAGCCACTGCTAAACCACAGCCCACCAGGTAGGGAATAGAGGGAACAAATATCCCTCTTCCTCTTCCCTCCCACCCTCCAAGACAGAGAGGAATTATTTAACGCATCTGGTCTCCTGCTGGTGACTCCTTTTGGCCAGATTTAATCAGAAGGCAGAGGACAAAGGAGTCCATCTTTCTCAGACCATCATGGTCAACTTCGGAGAGCAGAGTGGGCAAGAGTGAGGAATGGACCTGATGAGCTCTCTGTTTGCATGGGCCTCTCCTCTTGTGAGCCTCACTTGGTTTGAGTATGACTCAAGAGTTTAAAGATGTTTATTATAATATAACATGGCCCCGAAGTTTGTCAAGCCTATTGCTTCACTGATGCTTATACAAAAAGCAATCTAGTCCAACTTTGGGGAAGAAAAAAATAACCTGTTAGGCCTGATTGGGAGAATATATGTTGGTGACCAAACTGGCACTTTCTAAGAAATTTCCATGAGTCATATCGATTTTAGAAGGTACCCATTGCATTCTAAGAGACTGCTAAACAGGTTTAATGAAGGGGAAGAGATGGTAGATAGCTAGATATGGATTTGTAAAAATGTTCTGGGATACCCCAAGATGCAATATATTCAGTATAATCCCAAGAATGACTCAGTGCATTCAGCAGCACCCCAGAGTCTCATATGCCAGCCCAGGAATGGGAAGAAACCATCAATGGTTGCCAAGTTGGAAATGGATTTTGCAGATGAGGTTGCCCCATGAAGTAATTGTCAGAGTCTGACTGCAGCTGACACACGTGAGGCTTGGTGTGACTGTGTGGCATCATCTTCTAAAGAAAGTGCTGCACTGTGCTTAGCACTGTTTCTGTGAAGTGGGGTCCCTGACTCTATCACTTGCAGTGGTGGGTGCTGCGATGATTAGATGCTGGGAGCAAAGGCTACAGAGAGCCTTCAGCTGCCAGCCCCTTTGGGATCCCATCAACTTCAGAGAGCCTATGATGACACTCTTCCAAGAGTGACCAGCATCTAATAATCAATGACAGATGGGATATAAAGGCTTGGCTGTTTGGGCCCAACTTGAGACAACTTTAAAAGGCCATTTTACTCCAGAGCCTTCATTCAGTCAAGTAAGTTTTTGAGCCTTAGACACAGCTCAACTTCTACCTACCCTTGCATTCTCTGTCTCTTCCCTCCCACTGACATTAAGAATATCCTCTCACACAAACTTCTGCATGACAAACTCTGTCTTAGAATTGGCTTTTCAGGCAGCCCAACCAGCAACATTGACTAACTGTGTTGACTTTGGACAATTTACCTAATCTCTCTATGCCTTGTTTCCTTTTCTGTAAGACAGGGGTGAGAAGAGGGATTACCTCATCAGCTTATTGTGAACATTAACTGAGATAATATATGTAAAGTGTCTAGCACAGTGCTTAACATGCAGCAAGCACTCAATAATTGTTACCTGTTATTGTTTTGACTGGCTTTCTACCCCTGAACACATCATGGTGGGAGGGGTTCTGCTGAATGGTAGTCATTTCAAGAAGTTCTAATAATATCTGAGCATTGCTCATATCTCCTTGGGACAGATATTTTCCATGTGCCCTCTAGGTCTACTCCCTACCCTTCTCCATCTGGCTCTGTGCCTAGGAGGTGAACTTGTGTAGATAGCACCAATGGGCTCCCACGCACACCAGCTTCTGGTTGGATCCAGCCAATAGGAAGCTCCAGTGGGAAGCAGGAAAATAGGAATCGAGTTAGACTGGGATACTTACTTCGGGGATTTTGCCTTGGGCTGAATGTGACCTCAACCAAGGGTCAACACTCCTCGCAAGTAGCCACCTTCACATGAATTTTTCCATGAGTTCCAATAACTGCTACTTCCTCTCATCTCTTTAAACATAGGACACCCTTCCCCTCACAAATTTGCTGTTATTATTCACAAAACATTCCCTCACACTTACAGCACCTCTACATCCTACTCACACTTTTATTAAGTAGTCTTCTTATTAAATTCTTCTCTAATTATCCAATTTGTGACACCATTTTTTTTCTTCTGGGAAATAATCCTGAATGGAATATTATTTTTCAATCAACAAAATTTACTTAGCCTATGTTGTGGGCTAAACAATATGCTGAACATCTTCATGAGCTTAAATCAAGTCAATCTTTAAATGCCATAGCATGATGGTCTTCAAATCCCCGAGGCTTGAGCGAGAAGAGTAAAATCTCCTACTTGGAAAAACTGGGTCTGTTAGTTCAATTCACACTGAGACGCTAATGAGCTACCCACATTCTACTTCTTTCAAAGGCATTTCCATTCCCAAACTCTGCTGGGGAACAGGAGTGATCCTGTTCTTGGCTTTCTCCACCAAGCACTGTGCAGAATTTAGAAGTTGAAACCTAGTCAACATAAATTGTAGCTCCAATTATTTTTATAGGGCCAGCTGTTCTTTCCCCATAAATGAAGACTGGGGAGGAAGAGAGTAATGCTTAAGCCAAAGTTATTCATTTCTTGCTGGTAGAATGTTAGGCAGTGTAACCCCTGGGTTGGAGAAAAACATTCTGTGATAGAGTACAGCTTTCCTGCACAACTCCACTTATTGCCGCACTTCACTGATACGAGTGGGGAAGGAGGACCCCAGAACAGCCAAGTAGAAGCAGAGTCCATGAGGCAAATCCCAAGCTTATTTGTCCTTGACACTTATTAATCTCAGCTGAGCCTAATCCACTTCAAGAAGGGTCCAAAACTGGCTGTTCCCTTCCTCTTGAGGAAAACCTGTCCCTTGTCCAAGTTCCAACTTCCTTCCTGTAAAACATGAAGTTGCGATGGAAACAGTCAACCTTGTTTATTTTGCCTGTAATACAGCCCTGGCCAGGGGAATGAGCACTGGACAAAATGGTGTGTTCCAGAGGCAGCTGCCCTGAGATCTGGATCTGAGATCTGAGAATGCAGCTGTGGCTACTTGGTGAAAGTGGATGGCACTGGGAGAGTTTGGGGTGTTCACGTCCTTGCCTTGCAAGTAACATCAAAGACTTACTAGCCCACAGGACCATTGTATCAGCCTCTCCTGGAACCTGCTTCAGAAAAACAAAACAAAACAAAACAAACAAAATTAATGAGTATGATTGCTCAAGATAGAGGTTCAGCTGTTATTGCAAAGCCCAAAATAAATAGGACTTAAATAAGATATGAATTTATTTCTCTTCCCTGTTATAGTCTGAATATAGTGATCCGGTATTGGGGTTACTGTTCAGAGTGGGAGATCCAGGCTCTTTGCCTTAAGTTTCTCTGCCAAACTCAACATATGGCTTCCCTACCATGGTCTAGGAAGACTGCTGTTCACTCAGGGGAGGAGGAAAGAGGAAGTGGAGGTTACACCCCTGCTCTTTGGTAATACAACCAGGAAGCTGTACATGTTATTCCTTCTCACATCCTATTGGCCAGAATTTAGTCACATGGCCATGGATACCTGCAAGGGAAAATGGGAAATATAGTTTTTATCTGGGTGGCCATGTCACCACCTGCAACTTAGGATTTTATAACCAAGTCTCTGCCAGTGCAGCAGTCTAATATGGTGGTTTAAAGTGTAGATTTTGGAGGCAGGCAGTCCAGGGTCTGACTCCAGTTCCTCAACTTTCTTCCTATGATCAATGGATACTGACACAGAAATATCCACAGTGACCCCTGGGGTCAGGAGAGGGAATATGTGGGAGGGTAAGGGGAGGATATTGGTGAGATGGGATGTCATCTGATCAGAGAAGAGTGTGAATGCCTGGCTAAAATTCTGTGGGCACTGGGGAGCCATCAAAAGTTATTGAGCAGGAGAGAAGGAACATAACCAAGGCTTGAATGGAGAAGAGTGGTTTTAGTGGGATATTTCGTGGCTTGGTGTGGTCCATGAGAGAGCCTCATGACTCTTCATGACAGCTATATGGGCAAGACACTAACCAAACCTCTTAGGGGCTTGACCTGTCATTAGCCCTCTGTGAGAAGTCCTTGGTATAGAGCAGGGGTCAGCTTTCTTTGTAAAGGGCCAAATAGTAAATATTTTAAGCTTTGTATGCCAGATGATTTTGTTTGCAGCTACTCAACTCTGCCATTGTAATGTGACAGCAGTTATAGACAACATACAAATAAGTAAGCATGGCCATGTTTCAATAAAACTTTATTTACAAAAATAGGCAGCAGGCCACTTTGACCCACAGACCCTGTAGTTTATCAATTCTTGTCATAGAGAATTTTCAAAGTATCAATCCATTCTGCTGTAAAATAAAAACTCTGGTAAATACAATTCTTGAGAATGTGTCTCAGTGTCTTCTCTTCATGTGCCACTGTGCCCTCCCCATACCCAAGGTCATATTCTGGGTTGGAGGGGCCTAAAGTTTATACTATTCAGAAGGCTATTTAAGGAAAAGAAAACAAAATTATGGATGCAAAATTAGGTATAAAGGTAACTATTTAGCATGAGAAAAGAGATTACAACAAATTTTTGAAACCTCACAAATCTCATAAATGGCACAAAATCCATTAAAATAACACAACGTGGTTTATTAATGAACTGCCTGACACACTGTTTAATATTTTTTCTACATTTTTGCAGGGTTGCATACTCTGCCTCTTCCTATAACAATTATTACTTTTCTAATATCATTCGTGCAAGAGAATTTAATCTTTCCTCTAACAAGATTTTTCCTCCACTCCCCATATATTTCTGGGGTGAGGTGACATAGAACATGTTCATACCACAAACTGGGCAATAGGCATATTCCTAGAAGCCACTAAGACAGCCTGGCAATAACTTAACTATACACAGAATAACTGCAAACCACAGAAAAATATACCACTAAACCAAAACTAAACATATTACCAATTCAACTTCCCCTTAGATGGAACTCCAAAATGCCTGAGGCCACAACTGACAGGAGGGAAAGTATAATGAAGAGGAAGAGGAAGTTGGAGTGGAAAGAGAAAAGGGTCTTAACTCTTCCTTTTACAAATTTTACAAAACATATGGCCATGCACACACACTGCTGAGTCCTCCCCAACACAGAAAGGGACTTATGGGTCTTGGGGACTCTGACGTTTGTGCAACCTGGTAAATCTACCTGTGTTCCACAATGGTGAGCCCCTTATATGTGTGCACTAAGGAATGGCTGCATTGGCACAGGAGCCCTAGACTTCCAGACTTTGTGCTCCACCCTGGAATAGCATCCAGTTTCATGGCAGGCTCTGTTTTTTTCCAAGGAAATTAAATATGAGCAGCCCACACTTTGCAATAAAATCAAGGTTATGCAAAAAAGGAATTCTGCTCTGGCTTCCAGGAATCCCTGTGGAAAATATATATGTGTCCATTTATAAAGAAAAAAATTAATACACCAAACAATCTCATTAAAAGAAACTTCCAAATGTGTTCCAACAAAACCTATCCCAGAGTCAGCAAGTCCTCCCGCCTCCCACTTCAGAGGCACAGAGATTTCAAGTTCTGGTTTAAATTTAGATGCTGTCTTTTCTGATGGGAATTTGAAAGTTGCGGGGGAAAACACACACCAAGTGTGTATTAGGATTAGGAAACATCCGCAGAATCTATTTCCTGAATTTCATAAACAGAGGAGATAAATTATCACTGAGAAGGTAGCAAACCAAAAACCAGCATGCTTGCTTCAAAGAGGGGATCACAGATAACTGGGAGGGAAGATCTCTCTTAACTCTGTTTCAAAAATCCCACGAGAAACCGAATCTCAAAATTTGTCTGTGTCAGAAGCTAAAAGTGGAGGAGAGGATGATCAGGTCCTGTGAGTAACTTTTTCAAAACTGAGGCCTTTCCAGCTGTTATTAGAACTATGATCAAAAAGACATTGGAAAATGCAGTGTGAAATTTTGTATAGCAACATAAATGATTCAACTATGAAATTACAGGGAAAGTAGGTAGGTAAGATATAGACTAAGCCACTTTAACAAAGAGACCCCTCATACAGTGACTGGAGCATGAAAAAAGTTTACTCTTTATGAAAGTAGAAACCTGGGTACATGGTCTATGGCTTCCTTCCATCTGTGGCTCTGCTATCTCTAATGTGTGGCATCCATCTTGTGATCCAACATGGCTGCCCCGGCTTTAGACATCAAGACTGCATTCCAGCCAGTGAGTAGGGCAAAGTAGGAAGGGCAGCACACATTTCTTCCTTTCACAGGCATTATCTTGAAGTGGCAGGCATCATTTCTGCTTGAACTTAATCACATTGTTACATCTAGCTGCAGGGCTGGCTAAAGAATGTGATCTTTATTATAATTAGCCAAGTGTCTAGCTAAATCTGGAGGGTCTACTACTAAGGAAAGGGAAGAGAGGTGTTTAGAGAGACTGAATATTCTCTGCCATGGTAATTGAACGGGGATATCTTTTATACATACTTGTCTCTTCCCCACCAGCTAATAATGCAGATTTTGCTCTTCTCACTTCTTAGGCATCCTGATTCTTTTATTTAATATGTTTTTTAGTTTCTAACAGGTCCCAGATGCCATTCTTGCAACAAAGTCCCTGTTCCATTGCATGTACATCCTACTGCATGGACTAAAAAAGTAAACAAACAGGCTGGGCGTGGTGGCTCATGCCTGCGATCCTGGCACTTTTGGAGGCTGAGACAGGAGGACTGTTTGAGCCCAGGATTTCAAGACCAGCCTGGGCAACATGGCGAAACCCTGTCTCTACAAAAAATACAAAAATTAGCCAGGCGTGGTGGTGCACACTTGTAGTTCCAGCTACTCGAGAGGCTGAGGTGGGAGGATTGCTTGAGTCCAGGAAGTGGAGGCTGCAGTGAGCTGAGATTGTGCCACTGCACTCCAGCCTGAGTGAGAAAGTGAGACCCTGTCTCAAAAATAAATAAATAAAATAATAAGTAATCATATGAATAAGGTTTTAAAAGAAGAATTATGAGTGCTGTTAAAATTACATAACAAGGTGATATAGTAGTGAGTCATGGGGATTATTTTGGACAGAGTGGTCCTGGGAGGTCTCTCTACGGGAGGAGGGTGAGATTTAAGTAGAGACCTCCAGTGTATAAAAGAGGCAGTTACCTGTAAGCCCAGCACTTTGGGAGGCCAAGGAGGGAGGATGACAAGGTCAGGAGATCAAAACCATCCTGGCCAACATGGTGAAACCCCGTCTCTACTAAAAATACAAAAATTAGCCTGGCATGGTGGCACACGCCTATAGTCCCAGCTACTTGGGAGGCTGAGGCAGGAGAATCACTTGAACGCAGGAGGCAGAGACTGCAGTGAGCCAAGATCGCACCACTGCACTCCAGCCTGGCGACAGAGTGAGACTCAGTCTCAAAACAAAACAAGAGTCAGTCATGGGAAGTATGGGGACAGAGGACTCTAGACAGAGGAAAAAGCTGGTGCAACAGACAGGAGGTGGGAATGAACACAGCTTGGTCAAGGAATAGAAAAAGGTCATGGTGGCTGGAGGGTAGGAAGCAAGAGAAATGAAGCTGAGGAGGTAGCCAAGGGTTAATTCACATGGGGCCTTGAAGGGCATAGTGAGGAGCCTGCTATGACTTTTCTTCCTGGGGCAGGGCCAAATAAATAGTCGGTTTGTGGCTAAGCTGACCTTGTAGAAGCTGCTAACTTTGAAGAAGAAAGAGCTAAGGGCATGATGGATTACGAATCCCTGATTGGGTTTCACCAATATGTGTCCACTTTGTAGAGTGTTCTATTCTCCAGGAAAACATTTCCACTCTTCTTGTCATTCCTTTCCCATCAGAGCGCTCAGAGGAAATAAGGGCAGGTGGAAGTATTCCCACTTGACAAATAAGCATAACCTTAGAGAGGTTAAGTGGTCATTCCAAGATCACACAGCAAATAAGTGAGAGTAGAAGATTGAAACTTGTCTTTAGTTTCAAAACAATCTATCTCATATCCACTCCCAAAAGAAATTAGGCATGAAGAGAAACAAACAAAAAATAATCACTGCGCTTAAACAAGATGTGCACATTTTTCTTATGTAGATATATGTGTGTGTATATATATGTACGTATATACATACATCCAGATAGATAGGTAATATAGATAGATTTGTTACAAAAGTGTATGTTCCAAATTGAAAACTTGGAAAACACTGAAAAGTACCATGAAAAAAATACAGTTGGTCCATAATCATTTCACTCTATAATGGCAATGGTAAAATATCCTTCCAAGATATTTTTATGGCTACACAAGCAATATTTTATTTTTACAGAAATGAGATCAAATAGCACATAATGTTTTACAGCTGGTCTTTTCACTTTTTCATATTTTTTTTTTTTTTTTTGAGACGGAGACTTGCTCTGTCACCCAGGCTGGAGTGCAGTGGCCGGATCTCAGCTCACTGCAAGCTCCGCCTCCCGGGTTTACGCCATTCTCCTGCCTCAGCCTCCCGAGTAGCTGGGACTACAGGCGCCCGCCACCGCGCCCGGCTAGTTTTTTTGTATTTTTAGTAGAGACGGGGTTTCACCGTGTTAGCCAGGATGGTCTCGATCTCCTGACCTCGTGATCCTCCCGCCTCGGCCTCCCAAAGTGCTGGGATTACAGGCTTGAGCCACCGCGCCCGGCCTTTTTCATGTATTTTTAAAATTTTCTCATACTATTAAATAGTTTTCTATCACATGATTTTGAATGATTGTCCTGAGTTTAATCACTTGATTCTAGAAGAATTTACTCAAATCTCCTTTATTCTCGGACATGTAAGTTACACTAAACTCCTTATCTTGTTCTGCAAGGACTCACATTACTTGGCTTCTGCCTACACATCAACATCCTATAGCCCCTTCTCCCCAACCATACCTCCCATACCCTTTGTACCTCAACCTCTTGTCTTCTTTGAATTGCCCAAATACTTTAAGCAGTTTCCTACCTCAGGACCTTCGTACATACTGTTCTCCCATTCTTCCAACAAGTGGCTCCTGATTGAATACATGACTGAATGAGCTTGTCTGACTCCAAAAAAACATCTGTGTTACTATCCACGAACACCATCATAGCTTTGCAGCAAGACAATCAGTACATTTGTATTGGCAGTGAACAGCAGCTAGGCAGTAGGGATGGGGGCTTGGGAGAGATTCAGTAGACTCTGTTTCTTTTGTCACAATGACTTTGGGATTTTTCCCATTTCAGTTGATTATAATACCATTATAGACTGCTGGAAAGACCTGCTTATCATATAGGCTCAAATATGTGCTGATACTTAATAAGTGTCTATACATATATATCATGTACTGAACGTTTCCCATTTGCCCCTGAAGATCCTCTCTTCACCTCCTCCATCCTGCCATATGTCCCAGGGGCTGACTCTATGGACTGCATCAACGTGTTCCCTTGCCCTCTGGCTTTCTGTTGAGTTCTTCCAGTGCATGATACCAGCAGAAATTCAGAGTGCAGGAGGAAAATAAAATCAGGGTGTTAATTATCCTAGCCTTGTAGCTTCTTCACTGCAGTGCTGCTATTGATTAGTGGAGTGTCTCCATCTATAGTTGACAGGTAACACCTGGCAGATGTGTCCCTCTTCACATAGCCCATCTTTCCAGGTCCTAGTTGACTGCTTCAGAATCAGGGGTGGTAATGGCTCCCCATTTGTGCTGGATTGTTCTTTTGTCAACTTGATTGTGCCAGGAACTACATTTTCCAGAGTTCTATTTCCATATTTTTACAGATTAGAACTTGGGTAAGATACGGGAGGTGAAAGTGAGGTGACAGCCATTACCCTTTGAATATCATTGTTGGTTAGAGGCTGAAGGAAACAGACACAGAGGTGCCCATGGGTTCCAATTTATACTCCCCCTTTTCTGTTCTGTGTCCAGCTCTCCTTCTCAATGGATCTGCTGACCAAAAACCACCTCAAGCCTACAGCCAAATGCTTTGCTGTAGACTCACAGAAATGGTAGCCATGAAGAACCAACAACCTTCCATAGACTTCTACAGTGATCTAGAGTAGAGTGCACTTCTACTCTAGCAATGGGACTGACCTAGCTTAGGATTTCCCAGCAAGCTTCAACTCATTCACTCAGGACTAGTGAGTGACCTATCTCTGTTCTTTTAACTCTCCTTTCAGGCCTTACTTTCCCCAGCAACTGCCACAATGGTGTAAGGTCTAATTGCTGTAATAAATTCCTTATTCTATAATACTCATAGTGGTTCTACTTTCCTGAGTGAACACAGACTCATATATTATCTATGATTATCTGTGTGAAAGTAAATACATAGGACACACACAGACACACACAAACAGAGGTATATATGACACTGACAATTACTTGACTATAGTAGTCCCCTCTTATCCACAGGGGATATATTTCTGAGACCACCACTGGATGCCTGAAACTGTGGATAGCAGCCAACCATATATATATATATGTTTTTTCTTATACATAGCTACAATAAAGTTTAATGTATAAATTAGACACAGTAAGATATTAACAACACCAGCTAGTAATAAAATAGAACAATTGTAACAATATGCCAGCTTCACCATTTTTGTGCTTCAGGGCCATTATAAAGTAAAATAAGGGTTACTTTTCAATATAAGCCCTGCAATGCCTTGATAGTGGATCTGATAATGAAGATGGCTGCTAAGTAACTAACAGAGGGGTAGCAAACACAGAGTGGATATGCTAGACAAGGGGATAATTCACATCTAGGATGGAGCACAACTGTGTGAAATTTGATCATGCTACTCAAAACAGTGCACAGTTTAAAACATATGAATTATGTCCTGAATATTTTATTTAATATTTTGAGATTGCAGTTGGCCCTGGATAACTGAAACCAAGGAAAATAAAACTGCAGATAAGAGGTAACTACTGTACTTCTTGAAATGCTGTGACAGAAACTGCTGTTTGCCTCTCACTATCCATTATCTTCCTCTTTAGTAAAGAAATCCGTCAAATTTTAGCTAATAAAGTGGTCTTCTACCTAAAGACATGTTTCCCAGTCTCCTTTGCAGTTGGTTGGGTCATGTGACTAAGTACAGGCCAATGAGATGTAAGAAGACAGAACGAGCCTGAGTGCATGACACCACAGAGCCGCCATTTCAGCCCAGGATGGCTTAGACGTGGACTGATACAGGACAGAGAAACAAACTATCTTGTTTAAGTTACTATCAGTTTGGGTATTTGTATCAGCAGTTGAAACTGTATCCCGATTAATTCAGATGTCAAACTAAGTCATGGGCATTTTGCTTGGAAATAGGAAGGAAAGTTCTCAAGGCATCTGTATGTGGAGAGTGGTGAGGATAGTAAGTAGCGACATCAACTTCCATTTCTGTTTCTTCCATCTTAAGATTCTTAGGCTCAGATTCCTCTCCCTCGTACACTACACTTTGTCCCTCTGTAAAATGCAGTTATCTTCCTGCTGTCAGGGTGGTCTTGGCAGAATAGTCATCAGCATCACGCAGGGGCAGGTATTGTAGCCCCATGATGGACTATAATGGATACCAGCAAGACACAACTTGAGCTCTGAAGTCAGACAACTTGTTTTCGAATCCTGGTTCAGTCACATACTAGCTTTTCAGAGAGATTAGTGCGATCCATTTGATAGTAATTGAAACAATGGTTTGAGAGCCAGAGAAGAAAGTGCTTTCAAATTCTGAAAGCTGGCTAAGTGACACAGATCTGTCTCACGGGAGGAGATGATGGGGTGTGTGAAGAGTCCTTGGGATGGTGGTCAGAGCCATCAACACCTTCCTCACCATTCTATTTATTGACTTCTGCTAGATTCAAGTGAGTAAGGAGGGATGAAATTACTCCAAGACTTGAATCAGCTCTGAAGTCAATTTCTGCCTTTTGTTAAAGGGGAATCCCTGCTCTCTGGATTGGCAATGATTCAAAGCAGATATGCCTGGGGATTAGGGGAATAAAAAAGGGGGAGGTGGTCTCAGCTAGAGTTCTGGAGAGAGTAAACTCAGAGGAGTTTCTGCCACATGAGAAAGAACTTTTAGTGAGTCATCATATATGTTTTGTTGCCAACATTACAGGGAAGGGTTAAATAAAAGGAGACAGTTGAGTCAGGTCCATTGTGGAGCTCAGGGACCGGGAAGAGTATTGATTTCCTCTGAGTCACTTTGGACTGACCTATTAATTCAGGCTCGCTGAGAAGGTGGAAAACATGCAAGTTGCACTTGGCTGCATTTTTAATGCTCCCTTACTGGGACAATCCAATGTCTTCCAAATGAATGCATGGGGGAGGGGTTCAGAGTAGAGGATATAAAGTGAGAAGTGGTCAGGGTACAGTGAGCTTCTGACAGATGCATCTGTGACATCACTCTGCCATCCCTGGTGACACTGTGGATGTTCACTAAGTGTTGATCAACTCTTAAACTGAATGCTGCTCAAAAGAAAGAAGTTAACAAATCTTAGACATGCTATATCTCTGGGCTTCAGGCTCTATAACTCAACCTTGAATTTCCCCTCTTTTACCCATAAAGTGAATCTGCAGTCACCATCTTTTAATCTGGCCTGAAACAGTTTTGTTTGTTACCAAGTTTGTTAAAAGTCATGACTTCGAATTCCATTTCTATCACTTGCTAGCAGTGCATTTTTTAGCAAATTACTCAAACATTTCTACACTTTATTTTTTATGCCTAAGATGAAGGTAATTATAACATCACCTTATGATTTTGTTTTTCTTTGTGTTTAAGATTAGATGATATTGCACATAAGTTCTTAGCATAGAGCCTGAATCACAGAAATGTTCAGTATATTTTAACAACTTTATGATAGTGTTATATATATTTTTTCATTGTATAATAAGCAGATTTCAGAGAATTGAGTATAAAGGAGGGGGACAAAATGGAGCTATATTGGAGCAAGCTTTTTATATTTTACCAGAATTGAATTACTATTAATCTGAAGTAGATTATAACAAATTAAGATTACATTATAATCCCAAAACAATCACGAAGAAAATAATTTTTAAAATGTATTAAAAATAACAGAGGAATTAAAAGTTACACTTAAAATATTTATATAACACAAAAGAAAGTGGTAACAGAAGAACCAACTCATTCTTGTTGTCCTGTCCACACAGGTATCCTGTCAAACAGTGGACTGTTGTCCTTTAAATTATCTGTGCGGCTGACAGATCACATGGCCTAACCAGCTGTGTCATAATCAAATCAGCTGGTCCAATCAGCTATGGTTGAGGAATCACATGATCAAATCGGCTGGTCCAATCAGCTATGGTTGAGGAATCACATGATCAAATCAGCTGGTCCATTAGAAAGACACTACGTGGTTCCTTGCCCACTTAGCCTAGATGTGGATGTGGATTCTTCCAGGACCTATGAGCTCAGCATCTGAATACATCTGAAGAGGTGGACAGAACCAGCAGCGAGTGTTTCTCCCACCCCAGACAAATGAAAAATAAAGCCATTACAAAGATCTTGCATCAATAAGGGATGATGACACAGTGCTGGAAGTAGAGAAGGGGAACAGGAAATTGGACTCTGTAAGGTTCAGTGAGAAAAAGAAAGCTATACCTCCATCTGAATGTCAGGGCCCCTTGATTATTCCAATAATAAGATGGATCTATCTGGTGGAAGGGATTCCAACCAGGAAGACTCACAGGGTCTGAGACCTAAGACTGCGATTATGATGTAACCTCTGGGTTCAACTTGGAATAGGTCTTGGAAAGTTGGTTGAATGAAATGTTGCATCATCGCCCACCTCTGCCCACTCTGGCCACAGGCAGTAGCCTTGCCCATAACTCCCATTACCTGAGTAACCACATTTTGTGCCATGGAATGCCAACCTCATGACCTCTGTTGATTAAGCCTGGCAGAGGCCCATGCACATGTCTGAGAGTCTGTTATGTCGCAGGTGAGGTCACCGAAGTTTGTAACCTGGGCCTTGGGATAAGGCTTCTAAAACTTTCTTCTTGCCTCTGCCTTAGATATCTACTTCTCTTAATTCTCAACATTTGTCTGTGCCATTTCCTTTGCATAGAACACATTTCCTCCCCTTTATATGGGCGACCTCCCCACAACACACACATACACATACATATCCTTCAGTTCTCAAATGAAATATGGTGGCAATTGACTGTAGCACTGAAAAAACTGAGATCCAATCCCAGTCCAGCCTCTTACTCTGGGACTTGGGCAAATTATGTAACCTCACTGAGACTCAGTTTATTCATCTATAAAACATGAATAATAACATCATTGATAGGTTATTTGGAGAATTATGTTTTAAAAATGTGTAGAATTTGGCATGCTGTGTGGAACAAAGAAAGACCTCTGTAAATTATAACTTTTGAGGACCATGATGACGATGAAGACAGACAAGATGATGATGATGGTGACATGCCACCTCTTACAGGAAGCTTTCTCTGCTTTTGACAAAGATGGGTGCTCTGTGCTCTCCTGGTCCCCCGAACATCCCCCTATCATAACACCACACTGCATTGCCATTATGTACTGGCTCATTTCTCTCCATTAATAGTAAATTATTTGTAGTCAGCAACTGTGTCTTATTCACCATTGCACAGCCTGGGCTTTGACATACACTGGGCATTAGATTATCTACCCAAAAACTTGGCCTGCTGAAGCTTTTCTTGTCTTTCCCATGGACTGTTAAGATGAGCTATGGAATTAGTTAGACCTGTGTTTGCATCTAGGATATACCAGATATAGGCTAGGTGACCTGTGTCAAGTTACTTAACCTCTCTGAGTTTCATTCCTCCCACCTATATAATGAAAGTTAAGAACCGTTCCTGCCCTATGGGATCGTCGTGAACATTAAGTGATAGACTGAACGTAAAAAGTTTAGCCCATCCATTCATCAAATATTTATTGAGTACCAACTATGTAAAAGGAGATATTCTAGAAACTGGGGGAACAACACAAGGAAAATTGCTGCCCTCATGGGGGAAGGCTGACCACAAAGAAAGAAAAATCCAAATGAATGCACCATAGGTTAGAAGGAAAAAATATATGGTAAGAGGATAGAGTGGGGGGATGCTAATTTTATAGCACTCAATACATGTTTATCATTCTCACTAATATTCAACCCTGACACACCCACCAGGGAAAACAGAGAAGCAACCAAACCTTGGAACTCAAGAGAGCTTAGATCTAGGGCTCCGTCTCCAGCAGTTGGCTGAGGCTGGTTCTGGCTCCCATACCCATGGAGCTGACTCTGCTGCCAAAGTCTGCCCCCTCCTTACTGGGAAAGAGCAAAAGCCCACTTTTCATGACACCTGTAGTAATCCTTGGTGGAATGTATCTGAAAAGATGCAGGAGAAATTCTTAAAATATATTTCCCTCCGACCACAATATATTCCATATGCTTGGAAACTGTTGGGAGGGAGCCTGGTGTGTTGAGTTACCTCTGGTAAATGTTTCTCTCCCACACTGGGGAAATCCTTATCAGGGGGCTCTCCTACCTGACAGCTGGAAGGAATTTAGGAGAAAATGCAAAGTGCTATTGCAAAAGAGGAATCAAAACCGCAAGAGGACTTGAGAGCTTCTCTCAAAGTGAAAGGGTTTAAGGCTTTGGGGGGCTGTTTAGCTTGAGGAAAATTCAATTGCTGGGATGGGGCATTAACAGACCCTCCCCCACAAGAACTTGCTGTGCAAGCTTGGGAAGTCCACTGGCCCCCCTTGAGCCTCTGTTTCCCAATTTGTAAAATGATGGTGAGCTTTATGGTTAGAGTTCTATTAACTGCAGAGGATCTATTTATGAATGTATGGCTTTTTCTGTGTGTTCTTCCCACGGAAGGAAATGCCCTCTAAGGAAGTGTGGGTACAGCACTGAGCAGAAGTGAAAGGAAGTAGAAGCCAGTCTCCAACTGAGAAGGAAACTCTTTACATTTGTGACTTTCAACCTTAGCTGCACATTGGAAGCAGCGTTGAGGTCCCCTGTCCAGAGATGGTGATGCCTGGGCATGAGGAAGTTTAAAAACCTCCCCAGGGGATTCTGATGCTTACACAGAGGTGAGTTTCCAAGACCAGTCTCATGATCTTGCTAAATCCAATTATTTCCCCTTCCCTTGTGCTACGGAGCTGGCAATTAGATCTCCCTAAGAGGGGCAGGTATATGACGTGTTTTAGAACAGAGGGATCTAAATTCTAGTCCAGCTCTGCCACTTAATTGCAGAGTAACACATGACAAATTAATGTTTCTGTGCATCAGTTTGTTTATCATCCCCATCAGTAAAATGGGGATGAACATCATAGCACCCACTTCATAGGTTCTGTGGTGATTCATTGAGACATGTATGTAAAGCCTCAGCACGTGTTTTGCACATGGTCAGCACACAGTGATGCTGACAATAACTAATGATGATTGACAATGACCCTCTTGGAAATGAGCTCCAGGCGACTTAGAACAGTGATTCTCACACTTAAGCATGCATTGGAATCACCAGAAGGGCTCTTTAAAACACAGACAGATAGACCCCAGCCCCAGAGCTCCTGACTCACGGGTTCTGGGGTGGAGACTGAGAATGTGCATTTCTGATAAGTTTCCACAGGATGCCAATGCTGCTGGACCAGGAAACCACACTTTAAGAACCACTGTCTTAAAAGGAAAAGAACAATATATCCTTCACACAGTAGAGTTTATCTCCCTCTTCATTAGGTTTCTATCTCTTTGAGCTTCTAAGGACATGAAAGCACATAAGTTAGGAACCTGCATAATAGAAACTGAATTTTATGTCTGGGCAAAGCTTTCAAGATCTATTCTTCTCTTTTATGTTGCACTTGTAAAAATTAAAGCTCAGAGAGGGGAAGGCATTTGCTCAAGGTCTCACAGCAAGTTAGTAGCAAATCTAGCACAAGAACCAGTTCTGGTCTCCACCTGTTATGGAGCCTGAGAGAGAGAAAGAGGCTTCGAGCCCTTCAGGGTTGGTTCATCATGGGCTGTGATCACAGGAGCTGGGGTCTCAGCTCCATAGTCAGCCACTGCCAAACCTGATCCTAGAAAACCCACCCACCTGAAGAGGGGACCTGTGGCCACTTATTAAATGACATACCTATTAAATGGCACACCCTACTGCAAACCTTGTGACTGAAAATTAAAACAGTGAGACTGGTCAAGAGGAAAAGCAGTGAAAGCAACCAGCATGGTACGAATGTGGGGACCCTGCACCCTCATACACTGCTGGAGGGAATGTCAACTGCTAGAACTTTCCTGGGGGACAACATGTATTTCTAAGGGGCATCACCCTTTCTGCCTCAGGCTCTAATGTGGCTTGGTATGGCACTGTTAATGATCTTGTCTTTATTTAAAATTTTGATATTTTATTTTTTATGGATGTTTATATGAGTTTTGATTTTTTAAAAATAGCTCATGAAAATATTAGTCATCTTGATTATTCACATTTTTGGTACCCCCACAGATTTTGTGCCCTGGGCAAGCACCTTCCTCCCTGCACCCTCATCCTAACCTTGTGAAACATAACCTTGGCCATCTCACATTGTGGAACATTTCAGGGGACTGTGCTTATATGGAGCACACATTGTGAAATCTGTATTATCATTACATGTGCTTAAAATAAGCAAAGTGCCATGGGTTTGGTTTTATTTTTCAAATATCAGAAAGGAAAGAAGAGAGGAAATGAATAAACTTCTTTTTAATTTGGAGTTTTTAAGAAATATTTGTGACTATATAACATTTCAAATGGAGTCCTAAGACTATATTAGATTAAAATATATCTATTAAGATACATTAAACTGTATTAAGATACATCTACTACGATATAGATATCAGATACTTCTCAGTTATCTGAAGCCGACACAATGCTGTGTGATCAAGCGCCGCAAAGCCTTAGTGGCCTATTGAATGCCCATTGCTCATGTGTCTGGTGTGGGCAGCCTGGTGACTCTGTTAATCTTGGCTGGGATTGATCACATGACTGGGGGTGGCTGGCTGTTGGCTGGGCAATTGGGAGGGCTTGGTTCTGCTCCACCTGTTTCTCACCCTCCAGCAGGCTAGCCTGGGCATGTCCTCACAGTGATGGCAGAAGGGGAGAGAGAGGGAGAGAAAGAGAGGAAACATACAAGGCCTTTTGCTGTCAAGGCTCAGTACTGACATGCTGTCACTGCAGGCTGAAGCAGATCATATGGCCAGCCCAGCTTCAGGGCTGAGGAAATAGACTCTGCCTTGTTGGTGAGGGCATCTTCAAAGTCACTTGGCAAAAGGAACGAAAATTGGGCAGCATGAAGAGGGGAAGCTGTTAATGTGCGTTATCACAGATAACAAGGTGATTTCACGTAGATTGTGCCACAAAACTCCCAAAGCAGCTGTCCAAGAATTAACTATTAGTTATTAACTGTTAATATTATTAACTAATATAATTAATATTATAATAGATGACTCTTAATACCCCTCACCTCACCTCATCAAGGATATGTAAGGGTCAGAAAAGAAGGACTAAGGAGAATATATTTATTTTTAGAGATTTATCCTAGAAGTTTTACCTCCCTAAGGAACAGGGTGGAGATAATATTTTTTATTGCAGGACAAGAAAAGGGAACTTTAAGAAAACTACCCAGAGAATTTCATATAAGACCCCACAGTACGGGATAAACCGTGAACTTGTTTCTGGCTCCCATATGAGAAACAGGGGACAAAAAAATAGATGGGTTATCTGCTCAGCTGAAACAGAAGTGGTTGCCTTAGGAAATATCTTCACTTGCAGGCTTTGTTGGAGCCAAAGATTGTGAGTGTATCCTGTGAACCCACTGTGGACTATGTTGAGAGAGAGCTGTTGGCTGGTGTGGGTCACCTGTAGTCAACAGGCACACCTGGAAGGGTGTGCAGGTCCCAGCAGAGAGCAGCCAAAGTATTGCATAATTCCTGGAGGCTCCTGAAGGCTTAAACAATGAGCTAGGGTGGTGCTCTTTGAGCAGAAGTCAAAAGAGAAGCAGGTGAGGGGTCGCCAGTGATGGGACAACTCCAAGGAACTTACATAAGTGCCCATGAGAGGACAAGTCAGTGCAGAGAGCTTAGAACCATCCTCAGACAGTACCAGTCATCTTCAGACAGTACCGGTCAAGCAAGAACTTCCGTACTCCTTTCCTTTCTCCTCCCTGCCTGGCCCCCACCTGCTCAAACCCAGAAGCCAAAGTTAGCTAGTTAGGGCCAAAACATGGAGAAACAAGAGAAAGGCCAGTTGGCAGGTCCTACCTGGGAGAGAGGGAGAGAAAAAAAAGATTATTTAATTTTAAAGCCAGTTTGAAAGAGGAGAATAATAGACATGGAAAACTCCAACATATACGATAGCGGAAAGAGGATGAGGCCTAAAATTTTGGCTACAATGTTCACTATTGAAGTGATGGGTATGCTAAAAGCTTAGACTTCACTGCTATGCAATATATCCATGTAAGAAAATTGCACTTGTACCTCTTAAATCTAAATAAAAAAATTTAAAAATCCAGTTTGAAGTTTGAAAATTAGATGGGACTGTGCATCCTAAGTTCTGTAATGAGATGGTGTCTGGTGACTTAAAGTGACCAGAGGATCTTTTATTATTAAGGAAAAGGTAGGAAGAGCATGAAACTGCATGGACTTTCACCTAGGGACAGTGGGAGAACTCCTCCCCCACCCACCCACGCACACATACATGCTCTGAATACATTTTACAGAGTAATGGGAAACAAAAATAAAATTGTTTTATGACCACCCCTTCATCCATGCCTTGTCTGATATCCCAGTTACACTCAAAGTGAAGCAAAATTTTTACCATCGCCTCACTACATATATGGCAGTGAAGAAGCTGAGGCTTCTCTGATCTTGCTTCTTTGCATTGTAGGTTCTGAAATATTCCCTGAATCACACTTTCTGCTCCCTCCAGTGATTTCAGAAAGAACCTAGTGTGAGGAGGAGATGGGATGAAAAGGAAATAGAAGAAGATGTCATTCAAAGATGCATACAGTTGAGATCAACCCTCCTGGGGCTCAGGGTGGTTCATGGATAATCCAATCAAGGAGAGGCAAATGGTTAAGGGGAAAACAAACAACAAACAAACAAAAACAGGTTTCATAGACCGAGGTTTGTTTTCCCATATGTATGGGAAATGGTAATATCTTCATAATAGAATAGCTTCTTAATGTAGTAGTTAGAATTAAAGAGAGATGTGTATATTAAGCTTCTGTGCATAGTAGGTGCTTAATTAATATTTCTTTTTACGCACTCTGATTTCAGTCCTAAATATCTTGAGGCCGGAGTCTGAGCGTGGGGGAGTCAGATCTTTTAGGATTCATGTAGGGGTAAAGAATTGCTCTTTCCCGAGCCAGAATGCCAATTCATGTGACTTTTTCTCCCATTTACAGTGATTCCCTCAGCTTTTGAAATAATAGGAGAAACACATGGAACTTATATGGAGTTCATACTTCCTCTAAGGAAAAGAAAATCTATGGCTTTTGTTTTACAATGTCTCATTATTTCATTAGCATTTGAAACTGAAATAGGAATAAATCAACATTCATGAAGATGTTTGATCCCCCGTTCTTGGATGTTAAACAGAGAATGACCTGGGCTGTGAAATCTACAGCTGTGCACACAATTCTCTACAATGCATGTACTTAAGTGCCATACGGTTCTTAAAGGATAATTAATCATCGCTACCCATCATCAACCCTACAGAAAGCAACTAGTTTCTTGCATGTGCCATGTTCTCTCCCACCATTGGGCCCTAATGTAGGCTGTTCACTGTGCCTAAGGCACCTGTCCACCCCAAACTCCACTGTCATCCTCTCAGCTTTCAAGTAAGTCAGCTCAATTGTCACCGCTTCTCAGAAGTTTCCCAGGACCCCTCAGATTAGGTTAAAACCATTATATGCTCCCATAATATCCAGGACATCCTCCAAAACACTTTGTATCCATGACATCATTAAATTGTTCATTCTTTACTCACTTTTAATCTCCATAACAACAGGAACTCTGTTTGTGCATTTATATATCCCAGCATGTGACAAAGTGTTTGTCACAAATTGTTGCTTAAGTAGCATATATTTCCAGTCCCACCTGTATGAACTTACTCTAGTAAAAATTAAACCCCAAGGGAAGAGCCTTGGTGGCTCCAGACCTCTAAGAAAAAGTTTCTAAAAATGAGCAGAGAGGGAATATATTTTTTACAAGAATGTTTTGACGGGTACCTCTTAAGTTTGCATTTCCCAAAATGTTCGTTGCTCCCTTGCCTGAATAAACTTTCACTGATTCCCTGATTCCCACTCTAATACCCAAACCAGGGAAAGATCATAATTCACAGGAGTGATATTTGCAGATTAAAATAAAAACAGCCACATTTCTGCAAGTAACATTGACATTTGGCAAAATGTCTCCGCCAGAAAAATATGTGAATGTCGGATGCATTGCAGGACACGGCCAAATTCCTTTTATTCTCCCAGAAATATAACAGGGTAGTGCACATTCTGGTTTGGATATATTCCCGCTTTCTGGAGTAGGGGAAAATACAATAAAACCTGGACGATGATCTCATGGAATCCTCAGTTTGTCAAGATACATCTCTTCTAAGTAGCTTTTTTTCAAAGCTTGAGATGCTTCCAAAATATTTATAAAAAGCAGCAGGGCTCTTAAAAGTTAGGAGACAATCACAGACCTCCAAGAAAAAGAAGAAAGCATGATTGCTTTGCAACCTCCAACAAGGAAGGGATGAGGGAGGACAAGCAGGCATGAGCCATGGAGGAAAACTGGGGAGCTCAGCACACACTTATGCCTGGCACATCACACTTTTCCTTTGGAATCACATTCTGCGGGAGTGAACATTTGCTTTCGAACCTTATTAACCTAGCAGGTAATTAAGTCTGAAGTGTGAGCATTGACAGAAGATATTTGACACTTAGGCAGCGCATAAACCATTTTCTTGTCTAACTCGTTTTCTTTTTTCTTCGTTATTACATATGTTCAAGAGAATACATTTTTCGCCATGAAGAAGAAAATTTTAAAATATTATCTATTATCTTATGACCACGAAATAACTTCTTCTAATATTTTAAGAGATGTCTTCTCTCTAGCCTCTGAATGTGTGTCTACACACACACACACACACACACACACACTTATGCTTTTTTTTACACAAACTAGATACTGCTGTGTGTACTGTTTTTACCAACTGCTTTGTTTTATTCTTAAAAAAAAAAATCAATAGGACTATGTTCTGAATCTGCCTTTTACACCTTGTGTAAATTTGAAGGCATCACCACTTAAATAATCTGAGCTTCAATTTTCTCATCTGTAAATTAAAGCTCACAGTGGTACCTGCCTCATAAAGTGATTTGAGGACAAACATCATACCAGGCAAAGGCTTAGCACACAGACAGCCCTGTGTGTGTGTACATGTGTGCTCCCATATAATTAAGTAGTCTTCTTCCACATCATTAAAAATGTCAACATCAAATTCCATTATATAGACAGTTGAATTAACCATCTTCTTTGTCAGGCATAGGTTCATTTAAAACATTTTCAAAGTTTGTTGACGTATTCATCCTCATTTTATTCTTATATTTCTATGGAATTGGTACTAGTCATGTGGATAAGAATAGTTAATATTCCACTCTAGGGATTGACAACTGCTTTCTGTAAAGGACCAGATGGTAGATATTTTTGGGTTTTTGGGCCATACTGGCTCTGTCCCAACTACTCAGCTCTGCCAAGGTCACGTGAAGTCAGCCATAGACAATACATAAACAAATGTGTATGGCTGCGTTCCAGTAAGGCTTTATTTACAAAAACAGGTGGCAGGCACATTTGGCCCAAGAGCCATTAAGTTTGCTCGTCTCCGTATACTGAGTGTCAGACAATGTTCTAAAGGAGTCACCTGGTGTATTAATCCGTTTTGTGTTGCTATAACGGAATACCTGAGACTAGGTAATTTACAAAGAAAAGAAGTTTGCTTGGCTCACCGTTCTGCAGACTGTACAGGAAGCATCTGCTTCTGGTGGGGGGCTCGGGGGGATTCCAATCATGGCAGAAGGCAAAGTAGGAGCCAGCATGGTGAGAGATGGAGCAACAGGAGCTGGGGAGGGGTCCCAGACTCTTTTTAACAATCAGATCCCAAACACCTTCCACTGGGCCCACCTCCAACACTGGAGGTGACATTTCAACAAGAGATTTGGAGGGAACACACAGCCAAACCGTATCACTTGGGTAATCTTATTTATTCTCACAGCAACCCTAGAGAAGTAGTAGGTATGAGTATTCTTCCCGTTTTACAGGTAGAAATGAGAAGTAAAATGCCACCTGTTTTCCAGAACGGCAAAGCAAATAAACAGTTGGGTTAGAGCTCACACTCAAACTCCCAGCTCCCAACTCCTGCCTTTTCCTTTTTTACTGCCTTTTCTTTTTTTACTCCACTCTCTACCTCTCAAACCCTTTCTCCAAATGAAATCCCAGCATCAATTCTTCAGCAGCCTCAAACAACCTGCTCACATTCTTGGTTTATGAGGACAGCAGCTGCAACAGGCAAGCCCTTTGACACTCCCTTTCTGGGGTTACTTTGCACATGGTTTAGCAGTGTCTTTGGGAAGGGTGGCTGTGGTCATTGCAAGCCCTGTTTCTACATTTTTAGTCTTGTCATTATCCATTCCAGCAGTAAATTCCAGGTATGATCCTGCCCCAGACTCAACTCTGTTAACATTTTTTGCTTTTCTGTGAGGCTCTGGTCTTAGAGATCAAAGTTAGAGGCACAGTCTCTGGGGATGCAGAAGAGAACTTCCAGAAAGAGTCATTTGCTTCTAGTAGGAACGTGCAGTGACCCCAACTCACACATGCACCTTTTTGCTCTGACAGCCACTGAACGCTTTTCTGCAGCGGAGCAGAATGCCCTCATGCCTTCTTAATTTATTGCCCAAAGAGGCAGGGTTAGAATGTTGGGGAGGATTTCTTGCATGTAGCTGATCTGAGATTTTCAAAGTTCCAAGAAGGGGTCAAGCGGCAGCTACAGGACACTTTCCAAAATGCAACAACCCATGTGTTCCTGTCCTGGAAGCAAAAGAGGCACTATCAGATGGCTGCTTCTCTCTCACCAGTTTGTCTAACTGATGACTGGAAGAGACTCCAAGGTGTAGATGTCACAATTAAATCCTGTCCAAATAAGGAAACTCGTCAGAGAACAATAGGTCTAACTCTTAGTCTTATAACTACTCAATTCGCTGGCCTTTTAAAAGTCAAGCATAAATCTTTGGGCCAAGCATCTATGTAGGACTTTCACATTTTTTTTTCTCTCTTAGGTTTATATATTGGTCAACATCTTTAATTTTGTTATGTGTTACTACCAAAATACCTATAGGAATGTTAACAGTCTGAACCAAATGATATTCTCAAACTCATGTAATGTTTTGCAAAAAAAAAAAAAAAGAGCAAAGATGCAAAGAATGTTTTGTGGTCAAACGAGTCGGAGAAATTCTGGATTGCCTAGCCTTTACCCTTCCTGGAAACTCACAAACCACATTAGCATATTAAAGGCTCTGAGGAGTCCTGCAGAAAAAGATCCTGTTACCCTTTGTTTAGCCCAGCATTTTCCATGGAATATGCACATGGCAAATATCAGCGTTCCGCAAAACCAGTTCAGTAAAACTCACTTTAGGAAATTTGATTGTAGAGTAATGTTCTCTTTGATTTGTAAAAAGAATCAGCCATCAGCAAGTCTATCATCAGAATGGACTTGCTCATCTCAAAGGGGGAGAGAAATTCTCTCACTGGTCCAGTTTCCATCCTTGGTTGGCACTATCAATTCCTGGGGGCTCACATTTGTGGGAAGCCTGGCAAGAAGTTGGGGGCCCATAATGGTCAAGGAATGGAACAAGACCAACTGAGTCAGAGTAGAGAGTTTCTTCAGTTTCAGTTTGAGCCAAAACCTGATTTATCTGGGATCATGTTTGGGTCATTTTTTTCCCTGCAACCTCAAGTATCTAGAATCAAGCCAAAAACACAGAAGTTGGTCAGTTAGTCATACTGATAAGTATGTTGCAAACTCTTCCCAGAATCTAGAGAAAGACCTTTTCTTGCATTGTTTACTGTTGAATTCCAGTGCCTCTCACAAAAGATACACTGGACAAATACTTATTGAAGGAAAAGATGTTCTCCCCAGTGTCAGTGTACCTGTCTTGACAGAAGGGACTTTGTAGTGCAGAGAAGACAGATGTCAAACATTAAGAAAAGGCATGGAAATTCAATACGCTACAGACTGGGGCCAGTCAACATTGGGATAAGTTGTTCTCCACCACCAGCCACTGGGGACCCCAAAAGATAGAATTTGGGATAAGAACTGGTATTTGCAACAAGGCATCAAGAAAAGCACAACTGTTTACAAAGGCGGGAAATATGCCACACAATTTAGAAAGTTTGCCTTTAAAAAGTTTGTCATCTAAGCAAAGAATGGCTTTCTCAAAATTTCCACCTGTAAGGGAGATGAAGTTGCATTTGCTGAACACTTTCTATGCATCAGACAAGTTGCCTCTAGCACACATCATATCATTCAAAACTCTCAGTGAGACTCTGATGAGGAATTGTTTTGCCAGAGGTACAGTTAAGGAGCTGACACTCAGGGAAATTCACCTGCCCAAGCCACCCCGCTGGGAAAGCACAAAGCCAGAGTTTAAGTTTTCATCTGTCTGACTCCTGTTAAAGCAAATTAAATATGGCCTGAGAAGGACTCTGTACTTCTATGTTTGAGTCCTGTGGACAACCTAACTTAATAGGTAGACAAGATGGAAAACCTAACTTAGGAGTATGCACCTGTGACAACAGCTGAGTCTTGGCCAATCCCAGCAGCCATACATCAACCACTCATACACTGCTGTGTTCAAACTGTGTTTAAATAAGGCAAATGCTGAGCTGTAACCAATCCAGTTGTTTCTGTTTGGGTGAGGGAGAAAGGACAAGATGGAGGAAGGTGAACAAGAAGGCACAATCCATGCTGCTTCCGGGTTCTTCCTCACCAACTTTCCTGCGTGGGAAAATGCAGCCTGCGCCCGGGAAGATGCAGATCAACCGAGCATGTGCCAGGTGACATCAATCCGTAGAGATCGAAACTTACCTGGCCATGCCTATGGAGATGCCCCTATCATGCCCTTATCCCACCCACTGCCCTCCCCCTTCCAGTACCAATGCATAAAAGTCCGCTGCCGGCAGGAGCCGGCATGACTTCTTCGGCCCCTCCTACTTGTGGACCGAAGAACCTCACCTGAGAGCACCGGCGCAACTTCCCTGGCTCCCATACCTGAGGACTGGAGAACCTCACCCGAGAATGTATGCATATTTGCAATAAAACGCTGCCGCTTTTCTATGTACTTTGGCCTCATTTTTAATTATTTAGCTCTCCTAAATTAAATTAAGACAGTTTCTGTACTTCACTCTGATTTCTCTACATCGCTTCCCGTTTTTTGTCTATAAATCTTATTCCGACACGAGTCTCTCTGAGTCTGCTGTGATTGTAAGAGCTGCCCGATTCACCAATAGTTCATTGTTCAATTAAACTCCTTTAAATTTAATTCAGCTGAAATTTTTATTTTAGCACTCCAAACTTGATTTTTTATTACCCCATGTTGCCCTTGGACTAAACATTTCAAATTATAAGAAGATATCTTGATAACAAGTAAAGGCTTACAGAGTATTAGTTATCCATTGCTTCATAACAAATAATTCCACAATTTAAAACACAAACATCTATTATGTCACAGTTTCTGTGGCTCAGGAATTTGAGCACAGTTTGGTTCTGGCTCAGGGTCAGGGCTGTGGTCTTCTCAAGGTTCAGAAAGGGGAGGATCTACTCCCAAGGTCACTTACATGGCTGTTGGTGGGTGTCAGTCCTCTCTGGCAGTTAGCTAGAGACACCACTTTTTTACTATATGGGCCTCATCATTGGGCAGCCCATGACATGGCAGCTGGCTTCTCCCAGAGTGAACAAGGAAGAGTGCAGGAGGAAGAACGTACAAGACAGAAACCAGCATTTGTGTAACCTAATCTCAAATGTGACATAGTGTCATGTCTGCCATATTGTATTCACTAGAAAAGGTCACTAAATCTGACCCATACTCAAAGTCAAGAAGACCAGGAAGTGGGAATTATTGGGAGGTCATCTTAAATACTGGCTATCACATAGAGGAAACTAATTTGAAGCTAAAATTAGTCCAAAAGATTAGGATCGGAAATAAACTGAATATCCAATCATAAGAAATGGAAGTTTATCCATAGGCTAAGTCTGCAACCATTGAAGCCCTGTCTTCTAGTATTTTTGAGTGATCAGGAGAAGGGCTCAGGATAAACCAAAAAAGAAAACTCTTGGAGGTGGAGATATGAGGGGAGAAGTGAGAATCTGGAAGAGAAAACATCAAAATATTTATTAATGGCAATTTATATTTTCTTTGTAATTTTCTTGATGTTTCCAAATTATTACAATGACAATACACTACTTGAATAACAACAAAAAACAAAACTCTAATTAATTTTTTAAACAAAGGTGAAAAAACCTGACCTTTCTTGAGTTCCACATAGAATGAAATACAGAGATAAATAGTAACTTACCTTAAAAGTAATTTGAATGCAATTCTCTCACCAATGCCAGCTGAAGAAGCACATTTTTTGCATTGGAAGAAAAGACACAGGATGAAGTCTTCAAGCCTATGGATGAACTTGAACTGTTTTTACATTTCCTATGACTGGATATGCAGTTTATTTCTAATCCTATCCACAGGATAAATACAGAGGTACAATTAATAGCCTCTGCTCTATGGTGGCTCACACTAAGGGAGGAGACCACCCCTCATATTGTCTTATGCCCAATTTCTGCCTCCAAAGAAAGAAGAAGTAAAAACTAAAAGGCAGAAACGAAATCCACAGGCAGACAGCCCAGTGCCGCACCCTGGGCCTGGTTAAAGATCGACCCCTGATCTAACCGGTTATGTTATCTATAGATTCCAGACATTGTATGGAAAAGCATTGTGAAAATCCCTGTCCTGTTCTGTTCTGATTACCAGTGCATGCAGCCCCCAGTCATGTACCCTGTGCTTGCTCAATCGATCATGACCCTCTCACACAGACCCCCTTAGAGCTGTGAGCCCTTAAAAGGGACAGGAATTGCTCACTTGGGGAGCTTGGCTGTTGGAGACGTGAGTCTTGCCGAAGCTCCAGGCCAAATAAAGCCCTTCCTTCTTTAACTCAGTGTCTGAGGGGTTTTGTCTGCAGCTTGTCCTGCTACAACACCTGTAATCTCAACACTTTGGGAGGCCAAGGCAGGAGGATCATTTGAACCCAGGAGTTCAAGTGATGAAACCAGTCTAGGCAGCATACAGAGGCCCCGTCTCTACAAAAAATTTTAAAATTAACCAGGTATGGTCCTATGTCCCTGTAGTCCTAGCTACTCAGGAGGCTGAAAGAGGAGGATTATTTGAGCCAGAGAGGTTGAGGCTGCAGTGAGCTATGATTTTGACACTGCAGTCCAGCCTGGGTGACAGAGTGAGACCCTGTCTCTTAAAAAAAAGAAAAGAAGAAGAAAAAGTCTCCACTCTGGGACCAACAAATTATATCTGCTCTCCCCTCTGAGTACCAACCACCCTATTCCCTCTGAGTGTTAAACTCCAGTAGGATTTTAAAGTCTTGCACTCACAAAGCTCCTCTGTTCTTCATCCACATCTGTCCCACCCATGCTCTCCGATGAGCTAGCAAGATGGGTGATATGGACAGAAAGGTGTATCTTTCCTTGCACAGAGAAGAGAATCATTAAGTCTGAGATCCCATGATTTCCATCATCTAGCAATTAAAGGCATTTTAATCACTCATTTCATATGTTACTATACACCTCCAGGAGGCCATAAAAACTGATCGTCTTAAAACGGACAGTGAGTGTGAGCCACAGTGGCCGATATCATGATAGCACCTTCAGAAGGGCTTCTGAAGCAATGACCTCAAATTGAGATCTCTTTCTGGAGACATCTTTGGAGGGAAGCAACTAGTAACTAAATAGTAATGACTAAAGTGCCTACTATGTGTCTATCACTGAGGGGGAGTTTTGAGAGAAAGGTAAGCAGTGGCAAATGTGTCCTAACCCACAAGGAGCTCACACTTGGCCAGAGGCCATGAGTTGACTGGATGTTAACAAGACATGATGGGCAGGCAGACAGACAGATACACACATGCAACAAGCATACATCATTCATTTAGAATGCTAGAAGCTGGGTGCAGTGACTCTTGCCTGTAACCCCAGCACTTTGGGAGGCTGAGGCAGGTGGATCACTTGAGTTCAGGAGTTCAAGGCCAGCCTGGCCAACATGGCAAAACCCCATCTCTACAAAATATGCAAAAATTGGCTGGGCATGGTGGTGCATGCCTGTGGTCCCAGCTACTTGAGAGGCTGAGGTGGGAGAATCACTTAAGCCTGGGGAGGTCAAGGCTGCAGTGAGCCGAGATTGTGCCACTGCATTCCAGCCTGGGCAACAGAGAAAGATCCTATCTCAAAAAAAAGATTCCCAAATTAAAACAACAAGAAAATTTGCAATAATTTGTTTTAAAGACAGTATCAAAGAAACTGTGACATTGTGGAGATTATGTCACAATTTGTTTCCTGTTAGTGTGTAAAATGATACAACCTTTCTGGAAAGTGACTTGGCAATGAGCTTCAATAGTTTTACAACTATTCATTTTAGACTTTCATAGGAAAAAATAGCAGCAGCAAGCACTGCCAAGTGTTCACAGTGACTGTCTACTGGTAGGAGAATTACAAATGGAATTTTGGTTTCAACTTTACTTTTTTGTATTTACCAAATTTAATCCACAGAAAATGATTTTCTTTTACAATCTGGGGAAAAAAACTATAAATGTTTGGCTAGACAGAGAAATAGCTATGCTTATAGCCATTCACTTCTGGACCCATTCTAAGGAAATTATCTGGAGTATAAAGACAATTTTACGCACAAATATGCTCATCGCTGGGCCATTTATATTATCAAAAAATGTAAACCTGATATGTATCATTGCAATGGAGAATTATGCATTCATTCAAAAAGACAATGTCAGGAACTTTTTAATGACATGGAAACGTCTATGGTATAATGCTAAGTCAAAAAATCAAGGTACAGAATTACACAGAATTAAGTGGAAAAAATGTGTCCATGTAGAAAAAAAAAAAAAGAAGGTAATACTGAAGAGTATTCATTGAAGTTATCTCCAGATAGTCCATTTATAAATTGTTTTTCTTTGTGTTTTTAGATTGTCTACAGTGAGTATAAATTTGGGGGGGAAATCTTTAATTTTGCAATTTATGAGTTACAGTTTTATCTAACAGAGAGGAGACAATCTATTTGTGTACCAGATAAAATTAATTATGCTGTAGCATTATTGTGCCACCGAGCATCAAATTGTGATTAGCACAAGAAGATGACGCAGGCAGGGATTCTTTGAAGGTTGGCTCATAGTCTTTAGGGATTAACAGAGGGTAGCACTGACATACTTAGCAAATAAAAATGTAGAACCTTTGGACGGGCATGGTGGCTCATGCCTGTAATTCCAGCACTTTGAGAGGCCAAGGTGGGCAGATTGCTTGAGCCTGGAGTTTGAGACCAGCCTGGGCAACATGGTGAAACCCCTTCTCTATAAAAAATAGAAGAATTAGCCAGGCATGGTGGTGTGGGCCTGTAGTCCTAACTACTCAGGAAGCTTAAGAGAGACGATCACCTAATATATATCTATAATGTAATATATACATCTTATATATTATATATTATATTACATATAATATATATAAATTATATATATTAAATATAATATATATTTTACACACACAAATATGTCCTCCAGTTCAATTTGAATTTGAATTTCAGAGAAACATTGAATAAGTTTTTAGCATAAGTACGTCTCAGGCAATGGTTGGGATATACTTATATTAAAAAGAAGTTCGTGGTTTATTTAAAATGCAGTGGTGCATGTATGTAGTCCCAGCTGCTTGGGAGACTGAGGCAGGAGGATTTCTTAAGCTCAGGAGTTCAAAGTCAGCCTGGGCAACATAGTGAGACCCTGTCATTTAAAAGAAAAAAAAAAGAAAATTAAATTTGACTGTGTATTCTGTATCTTGTTACTTGGTGACTCTAAGCATGTGGCCATATGCCAACCGTCTGGGTAAACAAGATCCCAGGTGGGCACTTGGAGTCTCTCCTTAAGACTGGTTTTTATTCCTTCCTGGTTTTTATGTAACGAAGGTGAATATAGGCTGGGTTTACTTAGTCGCATATGTAGTTTTATCTGGGAAAGTGGGGCACAGTGAAGGGGGCTGAGGTGGGAGCATGGATGTGATAAATAAGACAGTCAGTGTGTTTAGGCGACTTTGACCACCTCAGTGCCTAGTCGACCTTTTCAGTACATGTTTGGGCCCCCACATCATGTCAGGGGGATCCCACCGCTCCATTCTTCTAATTCAGTCAGAAAAGAGAGAAGGAAAGAGAGTACCAGGGGATGCACTTCTGACCACACACGCATGTGTGTGTGCACACGTACACACACACATGCACACACACAGAGCCCGTTTTCATTTCCACCATCTTGCCTTTGCCTTTGCTGTGCCTTCCACCCTGAATGTCCTGCCATCTCTTCAACCTAGGAGAATCCTTGCTCATCAAAGTGATATTGCTCTGAATTCCCAAGTCACATACATCCAAGCACATTAAATATTACTAGTAATATTAGATGCCATTTCTTGAGCATCATCTCTGCCAGGCACTCTACTAGACGCTTTATAGATATCATGTCAAATCTTCAAAAGAACCCTGCATTGAATCCCGTTCTACAGGTGAGAGAATTGAACCACAGAGATGTAAATGGAATCATTGGGTTATGAGGATTAGCTGAGATAGTATATTGAAAGCGTCAAATAATGCTTAGGATATAGTAAGTACTCAATAAATGGGATAATCACTTTTTACAGAGGCAGACATCTAGAGATGAAGATAGAGAGCAAAAGAGCAAATAATAATAACAGTAATGGTTACATTTATTGGAACAAGGTATAAAGCACTGTGATGAGCATTTTACAGATGTTATTCTATGTAATTGTTCATGACTCTACAAGTAAGTAGTGTTAGTCTTCCCGTTTTACAGATAAGAAGACCAAGGCCCACAGCTAGTAAGGGCTGGAGCTATCATTTGTTAGGACAGGAGTAAAAGCAAGGATCAGGTCCTCAGACTTGGGCTTGGGAGGAAGGTTAGAAGGGAGGTGGAGGACACCATGGCAAATGTCATCCACATCACAAATTTACTTTGAATGTGTCCTGCACTCAGAACCAGGCACTATCTCCTCTAAGAAGCTGGAGATCAGGTCCCCTGTTGTCACTTGGTCTGAGGCCAAGGGTACTAAATGCTAAACAATACTTCTAGACTGACAAGAGAAGGAGGAAGGAGAGGGGACGTCTTAGCATGGCCGTCCTGGGGTTCCTAGGCAAGGACATGCTCCCAGCCAGCCCATGACCCATCTACAAAGTGAAATGGATTAGCGGCTCACTTTCAATCAGGCTGAGTTACGAGCTCAGCGATTTGTGGGACGTTTACATGAACCAGAAGATGTGTTATCTGATGAAAATTGCTTAATTTAATATCCTGGCTTGACAGGCAAAGAACTGTACCTCTCTGGGAGAATCTGCCAGGGTGCATGCTTTTTAAAAAGTCCCTGGACATGTTTAAGGAAAGCAAGTGCTATCCTTTCCTTATCCATCAAGAAACAGAATGCAGTATTTGGATCCAGCAGGAAATCTGCCATCAGACTGTGGGCCCAGGGAGGCCTCAGAATATCCGCTTTCGTTGGATGACACCAAGACAGTCACATCAACCTATATCCTGGGATTTGAGTAGTCTGGTCTTAAGCTGCCAGAGAGCAAAGCACTCAGGCACAGCTCTTTGGGGCTGGAAGCCTGGCTGTTGATGAATTATGATTCAGCACAGAGTTAACATTTTTTAAAGACATAAAAATAGAGACTGCCATGAGCGCACTATGTTTCCCTAAGCTTTTCATTCATTAGTTCAACACAAAGCTACTGAGGATTTAACACATGTTTCTCAAACTTTAGCACACATTAGAATCACCAGAAGAACTTGTGAAATTGCAGATGACCAGGACCTCCAAGCAATCTGATAAGGTAGGTTTGGGGTAGGGACCAAGAATATACATTTCCAACAAGCGCCCCAGGGCTGCTGCTGCTGGTGGTGGTGTAAGAACCACTGTGCCAGTTCTGGTGCCAGGCACGCAGCAAACAGCATCACCTTGGACCATTTTTTTTTTTTTTTCTTGAGATGGAGTCTCACGCTGTCACCGAGGCTGGAGTGCAATGGTGCAACGTCGGCTCACTGCAACCTCTGCCTCCTGAGCTCAAGAGGTTCTCCTGTCTCGGGACTACAGGCATGTGCCACCATGCCCAGCTAATTTTTCTATTTTTAGTAGAGACAGGGTTTCACCATGTTGGCCACGCTGGTCTCGAACTCCTGACCTCAGAAGTGCTGAGATTACAGGTGTGAGCTACCATGCCCAGCCCCTCCTTGCTGCATAAGTTCTACCCAAGACTGGCTCCAAGTCCCTATTCTGTGCCTTACAGACACTCAAAGCCCGACCCAAGGTGTCTGCAATATCAAGATTGTCATTCGTGACCCTGGATATGAGTGTTGATTAAAATCATTCTATTTGCAGATCACTGCGTTGTCTGTCATACTGTCCACCCATCTATGAATCGGGCCTTCTTATTTCAAACTGCAAAACAAAACAAACAAACAAGAAAACTAAAACTAAAGCAGTCTCATAAGATTCCTGATTATGTCAGAGATTTTCACTTAAGACTAAAGGATATCAACAGGAGTTTTATTGCAGAAATACTTTAAAATTTCAAATGAATAATAGACATCTCTGTTGTCAGAAACCTGACCACCCCAGCAGACAGATCTATTCATGGACCCCTGGCAGCGTGTGACAACCTCATGGCCCTTCCCACCTCCTCATCTCTCTGTTTCCCCTCCTGTCGCTTCTCACTTCTACCCCAACCCACCTCTGTGGGCCACCTTGTAGAACTCAAAATTCTCCACTCTCCATTTTACAGAACAATGCCATTCTCTCTGGCTCTGCTCCCAAATTCAGTTTCAAGGTCCATTTTTTGCAAATGCAAGCCTGTGGCAATGCTGAGCAAGTTAAAGGGGCTTGCCTGTAGCAGCTGTTAGAGCTGCACGCAGCTCACCCCATTCCCTCCTCAAATGTATAGAGGTGAATAGTGCAGGTCAATACCAGGTTAGCTCTGTTAGCCTAACAGGAGAGACAACACATGTCACACAGTTACACTATTAGTGTCCATGTTCAAGGACTATAACCTAAATAAACATTAAAGATTCTGGGAGAAAGGACAGAGGACAGGAGCAACAGGTCTAGCTACAGAAAACACGGAAAGGGCCCAGAGGAAGTAATGTTTAACCCGAGTTCTAAGGATAACTGAAGGCGAAAGGATCACCCTAGAAGAAGGAACAGCATGAAGAGAAAGACGCGTGCTCTAACAACTCTCTTTGAGGAAATCCTCACAATTTAGTTTTTCCTTCATATTTGCCGCTTTGTGTCATGGGTGATAAGAACAGTTTTAGGTCCCCTATTGCAAGTAATCCTGACAAGGGGGTCCAGACCCTTTCTTTAGAATGTCTGAGCCCTCAAGAGCCATTACGAGCCTCAGCTTTGAAGTTTGGCTCAAATTCCAGGATAGCAAAAGCCTTATTTACAATGCCATGACACTGGCAAGCAATGATGGAGCACCTGCTGTTTAAGAATGTGTGTATGCTGCAATGATGGAGCACCTGCTGTTTAAGAATGTGTGTATGCTGCAATGATGGAGCACCTGCTGTTTAAGAATGTGCGTATGCTGAGCATGTGAGGAAGAGACTGGGGAGACCCCACAACTATACTGGAGGTGTCTGAAACATAATAAAAAGGAAAGGTGTCTGTGGTCTTTGCAGCCAGTGAGCGCTGTATGAAGCTGTATGGTCTTAAACACAGTGCTGCCTCATGTTGCCATCTGTATCATGGACAGAGGTTGCATTTGGAGACAAAAAGGAGAGCAATGATAAAAATGTGTATTTGCCAGGATTCTTTCTGCCCCAAACAGAACTCCCACAGCCAAAGTATTGTTTCGTGTACTTGTCCAAGAGGAGATCAGACATTGATGCATTAAGGTGATCAAAACCAGCAAAAATTTTGACTTCAATTCTCTTTATCTCTAGCCTTTATTTTCCTCTGTTTTAGTTTCATTCTCAAGGGCGTTTATTTATTGGATTACCCCAAAAATGTTAACATTGTTTTTTGTTGTTGTTGTTGTTTGTTTTTTTTTTTTTTTTAGCAATCTCAGCAGAGAAGAGGCTTTCCCAGTAATTCCACTGAAAGTCCCTGGTCTAACACTTTATGGTGATGATTGGTCCAGCTTGCACTATGTAGTCACTCCAAAACCAACCTCATAGCCAGGGGAATGCTGGGTCTCATTAGCCAAGTCTAGGACACACACCTGCCCATCCCACGGAGACTGGAGTCAAGTTCATTGGAAGCACCAAGACTGAAGGCAGGGGGCTGGAGAAGGCCACAGAGGAAAGGACGTCAGACAGGCAAAAACAACAGACATCCACCTGAGTGTGTAAAATGTAAAAAAAGTGTGACACTTTGAAACCTGAATCATTAATTTCACAACGAATTATAATTGGGTCACTCCCATCAGAGTCCCTTTCTGCCAAGTACTTTGGAAGTAGTGCTTAGAAACATAGACACTGGCCGGGCGTGGTGGTTCATGCCTGTAATTCCAGCACTTTGGGAGGCCGAGGCAGGTGGATCACGAGGTCAGGAGATCGAGACCATCCTAGCTAACATGGTGAAACCCTGTATCTACCGAAAATATAAAAAATTAGCCAGGTGTGGTGGTGAGCGCCTGTAGTCCCAGGTACTCGGGAGGCTGAGGCAGGAGAACGGCGTGAACCCAGGAGGCGGAGCTTGCAGTAAGCTGAGATCGCAGCACTGCACTCCAGCCTGTGTGACAGAGCGAGACTCCGTCTCAAAAAAAAAAAAGAAAAGAAACATAGACACTGGTTGGGTGCAGTGGCTCACGCCTGTAATCCCAACACTTTTGGAGGCCGAGGCAGGTGGATCACAAGGTCAGGAGTTTGAGACCAGCCTGGCCAACGTGGTGAAACCCTGTTTCTACTAAAAATACAAAAATTAGCCGGGTGTGGTGGTACGTGCCTGTGATGACAGATACTCAGGAGGCTAAGGCAGGAGAGTTGCTTGAACCTGGGAGGTGGAGGTTGCAGTGAGCTGAGATTGCACCACTGCACTCCAGCCTGGGCAACAGAGCAAGACTCCATCTCAAAAGGAAAAAAATAAAAGAAAAGGAAGAAGAAAGAGAAAGAGAAAGAGAGGGAGGGAGGGAGGGAGGAAGGAAGGAAGGAAGGAAGGAAGGAAGGAAGGAAGGAAGGAAGGAAGGAAGGAAGGAAGGAGAAAGAAAGACAAAGAAAGAAGGAAAAGACAAGACACTGACCTCAGAGTTCTGGACTCATCTCCCAGATCCCCCACTTAGTACCTGAGCAACCTTAGATAAATAGGGATAATAGAGGTGTTTATATCATGAAATTTCAATAAGGATTAAATTAGTGAACTTAAGAACTTAAAAGAGTACTTGTGCTGTTTTAAATTCTCATTGTTATTATTAGAATTTTATGTACAATTTTATGTATCTGTACATGTGCATTTTTTTCCTGATCAAAGGACTTAGAGCTTTTACCAGATTTTCCAAGGGATTTGTGATGGAAAAAGAAAATCCCTTGTTTTTCAAGACAATGTTCTCCTGATTTAAAACCACCCTGATCACGTGGATGAAGAATTGTTTGCATGCTGTCAGTGACAAGCAGGCCTCATCTATCTTACAGTTTTTGTGGGCTGGTAAAATCTCAGGGTTTATTTGCAAGGCAGTCTTATAGCACAAATACAAGCTTTAACACAAGCCTGTGGGTGTTTCTCAGGGTTGCCTGGCACACATTTCACTTCAGTCTTCTTAGGTTCATTAGCGCAAGATTGGTGTGTTGGAAGGATCTTCAATTTCAAGGCTTAAACAAGAGACTGGCTCCAGACCTCTGAAGAAATAGCTTTGCTGGGCATCAATCACTTTGTCAGATTCCTGGGAACTGGAAGCACCAGCGCATATTTTGTGGTAGCCCACATTTGAGATCAGACTGGGTAGGTGCACAGTTAAGCAGGTCTTCAATTTCAATTAGACACGCCACGCAGATAACTTGGGGAGAGGGAGAGAGGAGGGTACCATTAGGTGGGCATGCGGAGGGGGTGACTGATAGAACCAGTTGGTCTCTGAAATCTCTACTGCTCTGCCCTTTGCCTTTCCATCTCTGCCTCCCCCATCTCTTCTAACTTCCTCCCACTGCCATCAGAGACACCCCCACCACCACTGCGTAGTAAAGGAGAGGCTGGGGGAGGGAAAGCCCTGGATGAGAGGGGCCAAGGAAGGAAAATTCAGGGAAAAGCAACCTGAGAGCTTGCTCTGTGTTATCTGCTTTCAACAATTCTTTTCCAGAATTATCAAAAACACCTTGGGCTCCTTTGGCCTGTGGGGTATGCTGGATCATTGGGTCCAATTCTTCACTTCCACCCAGGATTAGAATCATACAGCTATGCCCTGTACCATATGACTTGGGGGATCTCTTCTGTCTTCCCTGTGCCTGGAATTATGCCTGGCACATAGTAGGTGCCCATTAAATATTCCCTAGATGAATGCAAGGCTTGTAAGTGAGAAACTAGAAACTCTACATATAGCATCACTTATTTAGACACACAGCTAGTACACAGAGACGAACCCAGGTCTGTCTGATTTCAAAACCCATGGTCTTCCCAATATGCCACATGGTCTCCTATTGAAGTAGACATGTTATCAGAATCTTGTTCCCTAAGCCAGAAGTCAATAAAGCAGGGGGCAGGGGGGAATGATCTACTGGGATACAGAAAGAAAATATGAAAGCTTCTAGATTACCTCTTCTTTTAAGATATCTATGTATTTCTGTAAGTGCTTTACAGTGTAGAAAATATATTACTATAGTGGTGCATATACTATGTGTGTGTGTGTGTATATATATATAAAAATATACATATATATATTACATGCTCAAATATTTCTTTATAATAGGGTGCATGATTAACAAAATGTAAATATCCATCAGTAATAGAATAGGTCGGGTGCTGTGGTTCATACCTGTGATCCCAGGACTTCGGGAGGCTGAGACTGGCAAATTGGTTGAGCCCAGAAGTTGGAGACCAGCCTGGGAAACATGATAAAACCCTGTCTCTACAAAAAATACAAAAAATTAGCCAGGCATGGTGATATGCACCTGTAGTCCTAGCTACCTGGGAGGCTGAGGTGGGAAGATGACTTGAGCTGGGAAGGCGGAGGTTGCAGAGAGCCAAGACTGTGCTACTGCACTCCAGCCTAGGCAACAGTGTGACCCTTCTCAAATAACAATAATAATAATGTATAAATAAATTATAATCTATTCATAGAATAGAACGCAAAACTATAGAAATGAACAAATACTGTCACACCCAATAACATGGATGAAACTCAAACACAATTAATATGAGGTGAAAAAGGCCAGACATGAAATAGTATATGTTCCATGATTCCAGTCACATAAAATACAAAACCAGGTCAAATGAGTTCTAGTGTTAGAAGTTGGGATATTAGTTACCGTTGAGTAGGACAGTGGGTGGTGATGTGAAAGGGGGACCCTGGAGAACATCTGTGGTGCTGGTAAGGTTTTATTTCTTCATCTTGGTGGTAAATATGTGGGCATGTCCTCTTTGTGATAGTTCATTAAGCCGCAGCCTTGTGTTGTATAAACTTTTCTATTATATGTTTTGAATCAATAAAAATTCGATGCTGCAGATAAAGAGAGCTGCATTCTCTTTGCTGCTCCTCCCACTGAGCAGTAGAGTCTAATTCCTCTCTCCTTGGATCTGGCTTTGCCTCTGTGTATCAATTTGGCTCCCCTGATAAGCAGCTGGTGAGACTGAGTTAGGAGTGCAAGAGGTTTATTGGGCGTAGCAAAGCACTCCTGAAAGATCAAGGAAAGGGAAACAGAAATGAACAGGAAGAGCCTTACACCACAGTGCAGATTGGACAAAGTCTTGGGCAACTTGATATGGAACTGTGGAGCAATTTGCTCATTAGAGGAGTTCTGCATTGGGCAGAAATGGCCAGACCCTAGTACTCCACCAGGCTCAGTCATTGGCTGGAAGCTCTCTTGGCTGGAATGCTGCAGTAGCTCCTAAAGGTACGGTTGTTGGAGGTTGCAGTGGGAGACATTGCACCCAGCAGAAGGGTAAATTCTTTCTTGCGGGGAGCTCCAAGTGGTACACCCCCATGGCTGCCATGCTTAGGGCCTTGGCTGACCTTCTGGGACTTCCAAGGCTTGCTCCTAAGAAGACTACATTGTAGCCTCTGCTTAGGCATCTTGAAATGAGGGCTTTTAGAAACCTAAATCATGCAAGAAGTCTAGTTACCCTTAGGCTGCCATGCCATGAGGAAGCCAAGCTAGCCATCAGGAGGAGCATGTAAAGAGAGAGAGACCCATGAGCAGCCCACTCTGCTCCAGACATCCTAGCCTAGACACACATGTGAAGAAGACATTTGGATTTTCCAGCCTCAATAGACATTCTCTGGAGAAGAAACGAGGAACTTAACTGACAGCCCCAGACACGTGGCTCCAGGCAATCTGTCCCAGCCATTTCAGCTATTTCAGCCCCCTCGGCTGAGTCCCCAGTCATTGCAGAGCATGGATAAACCACCTTACTCTGCCATGGCCAAATTTCTGGCCTACAAAAACAACCATGAGAAAATGTTTGTTTTACTTAACTAAGCTTGAGGGATGGTTCTTTTAATGCAGGAATAAATAACAGAAACCATTTAAAAGAAAAAGTTTGGAGACCATGCTAGTCTAAGCCACATGGGTATGTAATTGGAGGAAGGGACAGTGATGTCATTAGCAAATCAGAACCTCTAGTGCATTTGATTTAGAAAGAGTGCACACGATTATGAAGAATAGCATGGCACATTAGTTCTGCTGTTTACCAGCTATGAGGCCTTAAGCATGTGGCTTCACTTCTCTGGGCATTGGTGAACTCATTAGTAAAATGGAAAAAAATGAACGGGCTTGAATGAAACAAAGCATCTGAAGCACTTAGCATATTGCTTGGCACGTAGGAAACATTCAACAAACTTTAATTATTATCAGTACCATCATGACCTCAGTTTTTCCATCTGATAGAAGGCACTAATAATGCCTGTCCCCACCTATCAGAGTGGAAAGAATCTTCGGGGTTCAGAGGAGTTCAGAAAACAGTCAACCAGCCACAGAGCCTGTGCTTCCACCTCTGAATGACAAATTCTTTCTATCCATTCCCCATTTCTGAAGGTACTGCCCCAGGTGCTATTCAAGAGGAGAGGTTTGCCCTGAGCCCCAGGCTTAACAGAGCAAAGCACAAAGTGAAGAAGGTCAGGAATTTTGAACAGGATGGTCAGAAATGTCACATTTTTCCAAGCTGAGCCAGAGTCTTGGCTGGTAGAAACCTGCCTCTCAGTCTCTCCCAACCCAAGAACCCTTCAGGACCCATTAGCAAAGCCTAATCCAGAGCTGATGTGCATGACTCCAATCTGGGGGTGTTGATCAGAACCATATTCTTACATGCCAGAGCCACAGAGCTGAGCTGGAAGGCCTCCAGACACAAACTTCTCTGGCCCAGATCACCCTTTCTTTAATACTGAGCAAACCCTCCAATGTGACTTGTGGTACTTTAAGACACCCTGGTCTGGAGCTCTGGCTGTTGAGATCTATGTAGGGGAAGAAAAAGAAAGCAAAATAACAAAGCAAAACACTCCAAATTAAAAACAAGCTAACCAAAGAAGTAGTTGTAGACACCGTACTTCATATTTCCAAACTGTTTTCTAATCCTTCCAATTGGTCTCCTCTCTTTGGGGCACCACAAGGTTAAATATTGTACTCAGTTATTCATTTTGTCTTGCTTTTCTGGCTTAGAGAAGATAAGTGACTCAGTTTATCCTCCCAGCAGGAGGATATGAGATTCAAAATATCCAGAGCTCATCACATAGATTGCAAGGTGGCAATGCATCACTCACACTCCTTGCTTGTATAATTTGTAGAGTGGGGATGGAAAAAGTAGTTCCCATTGTCAGTGGTAGGGGTATAATAATATTACTATTAATTAAATACCCATGGAGCCAGGGACTAGATACTGTTCTGGGTGCTTCATGCCTGTTGTCTCTCTTAATCCTTACAACAGTCTGGTGATCAGGAAACTCTTGTAATTCCAAAGTCAGATGAGGAAACTGAAGTTCAGAGAGGAGAAGTGGGTAACACAGCCATAGAGCAAACAATGAGTAGAGTTTGGTTTTGAATCCAAGTCTCTGGCCTCAAAGTGTCAAGTTAAACACTGCTGAAAGCTCTACCTTTCTTGCTACAATTTGGGCCATATATGCAGAAAAACACCTTTGTTTTGATACAGGGTACAAGAGACTCATGGATAAAGTTGAATGCCAACAGGCTGATCTTTCTAGAACATGTCGAAGTTAGCCTATTGTGATACTGGAGCAGAATATTTAAAACTGGAACCAACCCTGAATGTAGGTTGTATAGTAATTGTGGATTATTTCCAAATAGAGGTGCATTTATCCCCCTCTCTGTGTACAGGCTCCAATGCAACATGAGTTTTCATCTCCTCCCATGAAAAGGCAGAGCCTATTCTCCAGCCCTTGAATTAGAGCTGGCCTGTTGCTTGCTTTAACCAATAGAATATGGTGGAAGTGATGCTATGCCTGTTTTGAGTCAAGGCCTCAAGATGCCTCACAGCTTCATCTCTTCCTCTTAGAAACCTGCCCAATCACTGTGAGAATTAGCTGAGTGGAGGCAGACTACATGGAGCACAGAAGCCAGCTAGGGCTCTCTAAGATAAGCCAGCCCCCAGCCAACCCCTGCAGCTAACAGCAAATGCATGTGAGCGCAACTGCAACCAGAAAACCACCTGGCTGAGCCCAGCACAAATTGCTGACCTACAGAATTATGAGCTCAGTATTTGGCTGTATACAGATACAGTGGCTGGACCTTTGAGCTATTATTTATGACATTTGTACAGGCCCTCTGTCCTGTATTCAGCAGTCAAAGGATACCATTATTCTCATCACCATGGCAGGGTTCAAATGGCTGGAAGCTTTAGGACCAGATACATGTATACAAATAATTAGGACTGGCACTTATCCAATACCTGTTGTGTGCTAGGTGCTATTCTAAGAGAGCCACATGTGTTAACTCATTTAATCTTCCTACCACTTCTCTGTGGTATGCACTTATTACCAACCCTATTTTATAAATGAGAAACTGAGGAACAGAGAGGCTAAGAAACTTGTCCAGAGTCACATAGCTAATAGATGATACAGCTGGAGGTCAAACCCAGGCAATCTGGCTCCAGAACTTGTGCTCTTAAAAGCCAAGTCACGTTATGTTATTCTGAGTAAGCCTACTACTTACTTCAACTGGCTCAACAGCTTACTAGTTACATGGGAACTTGGCAAATGAGTTAATCTCTCTGAGGCTAAATTTCCCCATCTGTACAATGGAAACATTAATAGTATCTCCCTTAATGGAGTTATTCAGAGATGAAATGAAATAATGCAAGCAAAGCACCCAGTCATATTTAACAAATATCAGCCATAATAATAATTAGTTGCTATCCATTTATACTGCTGTTTGATTATATAAATATCTTATTACAAAAATAAATGATGAATTACATTATGCAAAGGTACACTCTAATTATTATTCAGACTCTTAAGTCATCAAATTCCAATTCACATGACAATTGTCCTCACAGTTTTGTTGATTCTGTTTTGACTCTGCCTCTGTCATTGATTTCTCTTGTGATTTCCAATGCTGAGTTGTTTTTGAGATGCTCCAGAAATCCACCGACTCTATGAAGTATACACACATTCTTCAACAGCCTAAGGAAGCAAAAAGACACAACTTAGCAGGACCCCAGCCTGACTTCTCCATTGGCCCACAGCCTGAGTTCCTTTAGGGCTCTCTGACTTCCCTGAAGTCCTTGGGTCCAACCATTCCTCCTCTTCAGCACCCCAGAAACAGTTTGCCTTTGTAAGGCATATTTAGCCAAGACTTTGTCTCTTTGTGTTCTCAAATGTTGATGACTGAAGTGTGAATAACCTCAAAAGCTCCCATTGCAAACCTTTAGTCATGAGGAGGCTGGTAGAAAACTTCCGGAATTCCCAGCTGAGCTCCGTGATGACTAGCTCATCAACATGAGAGTTTCTGCAAAGATGAAAGCTGGTATCACTAGCCACATGGGGAGGTGTTGTTGGGCATTATTGATAGCCAGGCAGGACTTGGACAATGGGACACAATGTATGCAGCCTAGGCTAGGGGAATCAGAAGGAGTTGCAGAAAGTGTGCTAAAATATGGTGTGCTAAAATATGGTTTGTCAATTCAGCCCCAAAACCTCATCATTCCTCTCCTGATTTTCATCATCCCATCAGCCTAGCAGACTTGGTAGACATGAAGATGCACCTTCCAGATCCCTCTTCAAAGGAAGACTTGCTGTCCAGGGGCAGGAAAGATGGACAGCAGACCCTCCAGGGCCTTTCTCAGCTGCAGAGAGTCACCTCGCCTCACTCGAGTACATGCCCTTCTTGGAACAGCCTGCAGAAGAGATCGAACATGACGGAGAAATAAACACCCCCTCCTTTTCATGGATATGGTCCCCAATAAACACCTTGTACCCCAAACTCTGGTTCAGTGTCTGCTTCCAGAAAACAATGGATAATATAGGCACGATTTCTCCCAATCTCCAACCTATCCCAGCTTCCACCTATACTACCTCTTGCCAAATAAGGAAACGCTATTTCTTTTTCCATTGGCACATACCCCCACCTGTTTACCTGGGAGATTAATTTCATCTTGCAGGTACAAAAAAAATTGCCTTTGTCATGTCAGTCATCACTTCCTTTGGTTAAGAATAGAAACACTAACTAGTCCCTATTAACCTAGTACCTTGCACACTGTATGTCATTTCATCTCCTCAGCAATCTTGAGCAAGATAAGACTATCTCCATCTTACTGAGGAAGAAACTGAGGCTCAGAGAGGTGAAGGGGCTTACCCACAATGACTCAAAGGCTACTTCTCTACTTCCAAAGCCTAAACTGAGTAGGTTGGCTACCCAAGCACATTTCTTCCAGCAGACATGCTGAATGAGCACTTCTCACAGTAGAACCTTGGGGAAATGCGGTCAGAGAAAAGCAGTTTGGCTTAGTGGCTAACAGTAAGCATTTGTGCTAGATGGCTTGAGTTTGAGTCCTGCCTTCATTACACATAAACTCTGTGCTGTTTGGCCTATGACGAAACTTCTCTGTGCCTCAATCTTCTCATGGTAGTAGTTCCTGTCTCAAAGAGTTGTTGTAAAGATTAGGAACTTAGAATATGCAAAGTGCTCAAAACAATGTCTGGCATATAGAAAGCTGTCCAAAAATGTTGGATGCAATTATGAGGGAACAATCCTTGGAGGCCAATTACTCCTGCAGTTCTCAGCTTGATGAAGATGTTATGAGATGTTGTGACCATGAGAGCTGCCTGCCTGTGGCAATCAGAATTTTTTATTGTCAGTTATACATTTTTTTCTCTATAAAGCTAACCGTTCTTAGTAATATTAATGGGGAAGAGAAATCAGTTTTTAAGGAAGACTGCTTGCTAGAGAAATCATTCTAAAAATGGTATAAACCTGACATAAGTAAACTAAAATAAGTTGACTTTGATGGTGAGAAATGTGATGACCGTGGATCTTGTCCAGCCCATTACTCTACAGATGGGGAAACTGAGACCTAGAGTGTACAGCTGAATTACCAGGAGTCACCCATGATTATATGGCCAGAGTCTATGCTTGCAGGATGCTTGAGACTTGCTGACATGCACAGGTAATCAATGGATAATAAAACCAGTTACCCACAGCCCAAGACTGAGTTTACAACCCTGACCCTAATGGACCTCAGAGAAGCAAAGGGTGCTAGAAACCACTTTTCCCTCCTCTCCCTGGGCTAATGGCTTTATAGAGGTCATAAACTACTGAGTATTTTAATAATGAGAGTGACCTCTCTTGGCCCAAATGACCCACCATGTCTTGATTGACATGTAGGCCTGGCATTTCTTACAGCAGCAAGAACCAGTCTCCTTCTGGGCCTGTGGTCTGAACCACAAGACCCCACCTCCCCTGGGAATTTTCCAAATGTCTTTGGGAGTTGTTAGCCTTTGTTCACCTATCCTGACTCAAGGGAGGAATAATTCAGACTGGCAGCTTCTACAGTGAATGCACAGCTTAGTCCAAACTCAGTTCTCAGATAATTACAACATCTCTACACAGAACAGCTTGGAAGGCTTGGTGAGTGTCATTGTCTTCTGGTTCTGAGGCTTTCATTCATTCACTGAATTATTTATTCAGCTCATTTTAATAAATGTGGTGGCCAGCGTTCCCAGCGACCCCCAATCATTCCTGCCTCCTGGAATTAGTTGTATAAGAACCTAACACACTGAATAGGGCTGACCAATTTAACTAGTAAGATATTGTGGAAATAACAGAGTATGACTTTTGAGGCTGGGTCATAAAACAGACTGCAGCCTCCACATTGCCCTCTCTTTTGGATCACTTCTCTGGGGGAAGCCAGCTGTCATGTCATGAAGACACTTAAGCAGCCCTGTGGAGAAAACCATGTGACAAAGAACTGAGTCCTCCTGCCAATAGCCATGTGAGTACACCGTCTTGGAAGAGGATCTTCCAGCCACCATCAAGCCTCCAGATGAGACCACAGGCCCAACTGATATATTGACTGCAACCTCATAAGAGACCCTGAAGTAGAACCACACAGCAAAATCATTCCCAGATTTCAGACCCCCCAGAAACTATGTGAGATAATCAATGTTTACTGCTTTAAGCTGTTAACTTTGGGGCTAATTTGTTATGCAGCAATTGATAACTAATACAACAAGCACCCACTGCATACCAGGCCCTGAACTACATAGTAGGATGCAAAAAATGAACAAAGCAAATACCACCTCTACTTCCCAGAGCTTATAGTCCAGTAGCAAATCTTATGAAGACAGTAGAGTTAGTCTATAAAGATCATTTAGAAATTGGGATCTGATATCAGTACAGTAAAAATACAATCTTCTCTAGGAAGAAAAATTTAAAAATAATACCTTTTACTTTACATTTCTGTATTGTCTAATTGTCTTTTTTAAAGTAGTTTTTATCAAGCCATCTTCTCATGAATAATTCTCATGAGAATTTAATTGATACCTTTTCAGAAAGCATCTTGGCAACATATATCAGAAAAGCCATAAAAAGACCAGGCACTGTGGCTCACACCTATAATGCAACCACTTTCGGACACTGAGATGGGCAGATCATTTGAGGTCAGGAGTTTGAGACCAGCCTGGCCAACATGGCAAAACTGCATCTCTACTAAAAATTAGCCAGGTGTGGTGGGGCAAAACTGCATCTCTACTAAAAATTAGCCAGGCGTGGTGGTGCGTGCCTGTAGTCCCAGCTGCTTGGGAGGCTGAGGCATAAGAATGGCTTGAACCCAGGAGACAGAGGTAGCAGTGAACCAAGATTGCACCACTGCACTCCAGTCTGGGTGACAAAGCAAGACTCTGTCTCAAAAAAAAAAAAAAAGAAAAAGAAAAGCCATAAAAGTGTGCATACCTTTTGACCAGAAATTTAACTTAAAGAAATATGCAGAAATGTACAAAAAGAGGAAAATCAATGGGTGCTCACTACACTGTTATTTATGAGTGCCTGAAATTGGAAAGGGCCTAATTATCAACAATAATAAGCTGGTTAAATTACTATTTAATTCTGGGCCTTCCATACATTGGACTGTTATGTAACAATTAAAATGATGATGTAGCTCTACATTTATTTTCAAGGAAATACGTCCTGACATATTGCTAACTGAGAGGTTATATAACAGTATATACTGTATAACTCTATTTTAATAAAAACATATATATTTATGCATAAAAGTATCGGAAAGTTAAACCACAACATGTTAATGATGTTATGTCTAGGCAGAGGGATTAGAAATATATATATGTTTTATTTCTTTTGGCTTGCCTGTGTTTTTTAATTTTTATTTTAAACTTATGGATTACTTTGGGAACATATAGAGTTCCAAATACATTTTTGGTAAGGCTCCCTACGTGCTCATTAATTAGGCTCACCTTTGCTGTTCTTCGGTTGGTTGTTTTTCCCTAACCGTCCGGAACAAACCAGCCCCCATGTTCTCACCCACCTCTGCCTCCTCCCCTTCTTGACCAACTACTGGGGACTGGAGATACGCCTGGGTCCTTGAATCAAATAGAGAATATGGATCTCCTTCAAAGTGCCCCCAGAAAACCCCTCCACCTTCTGCAGGGAAGATCTACCTCCCCAGAGGGCCCTGGCAAGCAGCTCCTATCATTTTTTTTTTTTTTTTTTTTTTTTTTTTTTTGAGACGGAGTCTCGCTCTGTCGCCCAGGCTGGAGTGCAGTGGCGCGATCTCGGCTCACTGCAAGCTCCGCCTCCCGGGTTCACGCCATTCTCCTGCCTCAGCCTCCCGAGTAGCTGGGACTACAGGCGCCCACAACCGCGCCCGGCTAATTTTTTGTATTTTTAGTAGAGACGGGGTTTCACCCGTGGTCTCGATCTCCTGACCTTGTGATCCGCCCGCCTCGGCCTCCCAAAGTGCTGGGATTACAGGCGTGAGCCACCGCGCCCGGCGCAGCTCCTATCATTGACTTTGAAGGCAGAGTGAACAGATGAGACCAATTCAGCGCCCATCAAGGACTCATGCAGAAAGCAAGCTGATGGTGTTCCCCACTTGGGATGGCCCTTGAAGGATTTGTGACTTCAGTGGAGAAACTTTTAAGAGACCATAAACTGAGTTGAGTGATCAGGAATTTTATCCGATTGAAATGAAAGTTGGGAGGAAGGAGGCTAGACTTTTAAATTTGGCCAAGGTCCACTTCATAGCAGCGAGAATGTAACAGGCAGATCGGTGTCCTTACTGCTTACCTCAAGCAACAGATGACCACCTGGACCATTTCTGTCTCTTGAGTGCAACAGCAAGGCCCCTGGCCCCAGCTGAGATTGTCTCTGTTTCCATGACCAGTCTGACTCCCTAACCCTCCAGAACAGACCAGCCCCCACGTTCTGACCTGCCTCGCCTTCCTCCCCTTCTTGACCAACTACTGGGGACTGGAGATAACATTGCAGCAGTTATTCCCAATCCTCCACTTGCTCCCTTACACCCAGATGAATTCATTCATTCATTTGCCAATAAGAAGTTTGCACTGACACATCGAGAGGTTTGGACGTTCTTTTGAAGACAAGGAAGAGCTCATTTATTCCTTCAAGACAATTAAGTACCTCCTACAGCATGAGGATGGGACAGGCCCTGGGCCAAGCACTGGGCACAGAACTGTGAACAAGACCATATGATCTTACAGCTGTGGAGTTCACCTACTAGGCAGGAGAGAGATGCTAAACGAGTAAATACAGAAGATGACTTCTGATGGTGACATGTGGAAGGAAACAGACCTGTGGCTAAGTTGGGGAATAACTAAGACCTTGGTCCAAAGTCAGAGAAGGCCTTCTGGAAGAGTAACATTTGAGCCAATACCTGAATAAAGCTAGATGTTCACTGACCAGCAGAGTCTTTTATAACTACCCCAGTTCCGTGGAAAACTTGGGCTGGTCTAAGTACTGTCCAGGCATAGTACACAGGGGGCTTTTGGTCTTCTGAACCATCAGCCCCTTCAGTCTATTCAGAACCCTACCCTCCATCTCTAGGGCTTATGAGTATCCTGGAATGATGAAAGGAGAGGTTGTTCCAATGGGAAGGTCACACTGGGAGCTGGCAAATCTCAGGGCCTCTGTAGGGTGAACGTCCAACAAGTAGCATGCTGATTATGATGGATGAGAGACCCTGGCCAGATGCTACCAGGAAAGACAGCTAGTGTGATCCCCAGAACTTTCTGGAGCAGAAGCTGGGCAATCTAATGCTGCTCAGATCCTACCTGGTTCCTGAAAAATGTACCTTCAGGTGGAGGTTGATCCAGCCTCTTGTGTCTGTCCACCTCTTTAGGTCAGATCCTTTCCCCTTGGTTCCTTTATCTATTTTCCCTCTCAAATTCTACCTATCTTTCCCCCTCCCTTCCAGCGTAGACATCCTTTCTCTGGCTCAGGGGCTGATGCCTACCCTTATTCATAATAAATACCAAATGTATTTTTTGTGACCTGAGGTCCTCATTAAAGGACATAGAATTTTGAATTTCAAAAGCTGGAGGGAGATTCTATTTTCCTTTGTTTTCCGCTGTCTCAACTTTTCCCTGAAACAAGGAGTACAAAAAAAACAAACACATATTTGGAATGGAGGTAGAGAGTGACAAAATGGGCTGGGGGTTGGGGGTGACTGGCACAATGCAAAGAATAACAGTAGCCAGGCTTGTGGCACACACTTGTAGTCCCAGCCATTCCGGAGGCCAGGATTGGTGGCACACACCTGTAGTCCCAGCTATTCTAGAGGCTGAGGCAGGTGGATCGCTAGAGGCCAGATGTTCAGGGCTGCAGTGAGCTATGATCGCACCACTGGTCCAGCCTGGGCAACAGAGCGAGACCCTATCTAAAAAAAATTTTAAAGTGCTTAGCAGTAAGTGTTTAACTAAGGGAAGTCTTATGGGACTTCCTTTAGTTAATATGGGAGGACCCCTAATATGGGAGGACCCCTTGAGCCCAAGAGTTGCAGGCTGCTGTGAGCTATGATCCTAGGTGACAAAGTGAGACCCTATCTCAAAAAAGCAAACAAAACCCAGTAAATATCAAAATATCAAAAGAAAAGTCACTTAATGTTTTCAAAATATTACCTCACTACAAATATCGAGCGAGTGTCTACTGGGTACAGAGTTAGGGACTGGGAAGACCACGGCAATCTAGATGGGCCCCCACCCTCAGGAGGCTAGTGAAAAGGGAAGTGGAGAAGCGGGATGAGCAGGGAGAGCCTCCAACTGCTATGGAGATGAACAGCAGCACCTCGGTCCACACAGCAGGGAGCTTTGGAGTAGAGATCACCGGGAAAAACTGCCCAGGCCCATACCTCGCTCATGTGCAGTCATCAGCCAGGAAAGGACCTGGCTTTAGCCAGAAGCCAAGGTGACTCTGGAAGGTGCTGCAGCTAGATCTGTGGGCTCCTGTGCTGCTCGCAGCTGGGCAGAGCGTTCTTTCTTGAAAGGAGATCTGGACTGGGGCAGGGCTGGGACTCTTTCACACCCTAATGAGGGCAATTAAATGGGCTGAAGAGGTGAGCAGAGGACTCAGGAACCCGGCTCTCAGGGCTGTCTGAGAGAGTGTCCACGACCAGGAAAATTGACGGAGAGGCCTGAAGGTGCAGGGAGAGTCAGAGGAGGGTGTAGAGTAGTGGTAAGTGTGTGAAAGTCGAAGCCAGGCCGCTCTGGGATGTGAGCTTAACCCACACTCTGCCACCCACCACCCGAGAGGTGAGAACAGGTTATATTATCTATTTGTGCTTCAGCTTCCTCTGTAATAGAAGTAGGATGATGAGAGTACTAACCCTATAGCTTTATTGGAAGGATTACAGAAATAGCACTAACTCTACCACTTTACTGGAAGGATTACAGAAGTTAATGTTCTAGAAAGCACTTAGAAAATGCCTGGCCAAGAAACAGCATTCATAAGTGCTAAATTCCCAGGTTAAAAAAAAAAAATTAAAAACAGTACTTCCAGGCAGAGAGCACAGCCTAAGTAATAACCCAGAGGACGGGAACAGAACAGGAAAGAAGGTAACCCACGTCGGTGGTACAAATCCAGCCAAATGCCCAGGTAATCTAATTCGACTCAAGTAATATTTAATTTATTTTTCAGGTACCCATTTTAAGGAAAATAACATACTTTGGTCTTGTCTAACAGCCCACCAAGATGTACTCTGTGATTTTCTCGAAAATCCATTCAGATCTTGCCCAGATTGACTCAAAGGTGAAAAACAATGAATGTCGGTGCCCTTCCCACAGTCCCACATCCCTTTCTGGTTAAAGCTGCTATTTAGTTCAAAACGACAGATGCTGACACAAATTCTTGCTGCCACCCACAAGAAAAATTGGGTGAACTCCTGCAAGCCCCTCCTCCTTGTCTCAGACTCAGATCCTCTCTCTCTCTCTCTCTCTCTCTCTGTCGCTCTCACTCTCTCTCCATTCCCTCCTCATGCCTCCAGGGTGGAGACCGGTCAGCCTGTCCCAGGCCAGCCGGTCATCCATCAGCTTGGAGCTGCCCTGCCCTGCGCATTGCGGACTCCACCAGCCCCTTCCTGCCCCTCTCGCCAGCCCATATGGAATGAGTTGCTCCATTTTTACTCCTTATCAGAAATGGAAATATTTCCCCTGCATCTTTGTGAAGATTTTCTGCATCTGTGAGCTGGATGGATACTTAACCCTTCTCATTCCAAGGTGCTCTTGCGCCTTGGAATCCCAAGGTGGAATCCCTGGATGCGGAATCCTGAGATCACAGAAGTCGGGGGTGTGCAGCACTTAAGAGGAATCCAGCTACACCACTCAGTGACTTTAGAAACAGGTCCTTGAAGTAGTTCCTTCTCCATTTTATTAATCTTGAATTTGCACCTCTAGGATAGAAATGACAACAACCAGCACATTTTGAGTGCTTGTTGCAGGCACACTTAATTCTTCCAGCAACCACGGAGATAGATGTTGGTATCATCATCCCCATTTTACAGATGAAGCTCAGAGAGGTTAAATAACTTGCCCAAGGTCACACAGCCAGTAAGTGGCAAAGCTGAGCTGTCTAAGCCACAGCTGGAGTTCTTTTCCATTCACCATAAGCCTGTAGAGAAGCATAAATGATCGTGTGCTGTGATCTAGGACAGTCTTTCCATCCTAACCCACCAAATTTTACGGATACTGTGAGATGGGAGGAAGAAGTGAGCCAGCAACTTTCCCAAGGGTACGCAGCTAGGAAGTGAGAAAGCCAATGTGGATGCAGGTCCAGGAGCTCTGCAGCACACCCATTTATTCTCATTTTCTTCTTTAAGAAATGCAAGGTAGGCTCAGCATGGTGACTCATGCCCATAATCCCAGCACTTTGGGAGGCTGAGGTGGATGGATCGCTTGAGCCCAGGAGTTTAGGACTAGCTTAAGCAACAGAGTGAAACTCAGAGTGAAACTCTGTCTCTGCAGAAAATTTAAAAATTAGCCGGGTGTAGTGGTGTGCACCTGTAGTCCCAGGTACTCAGGAGGCTGAGGCAGGAGAATCACCTGAGCCTGGGAAGTAGAGGCTTCAGTGAGCCATGATCGTGCCAATGCACTCCAGCCTGGGTGACAGAGCTAGACCCTGTCTCAAAAAAAAAAAGGAAAGAAAAGAAAAGAAAAAAGAAATATAGGGTTGAGTCTTGGTTATTCATAAAGGAGGCATGAATACAACTTTTCAGCTAAGAGCCTGGGTTCCAGAGCCGGGCAGAACAAGGTTTGCATCCTGATGCCACCATTTACAAGCTGCATGTTCAGGGACAAGTTGTCCCACCTTCTTAAGCCTCAATTTGCTCAGCTATAGAATGGGGCTAACAAAAAAATCCACCTTAAAGGGATTTGGTAGGGGTTATTTGAGACTCTGAAGGCAAAACGCTCAGCACAGTACCTGGCACATCAACCATGAGCCCTCAGTAAATAGTAACAATCTTTATATTGTTATTAATAATAAATGAGGATGGCCAGGCTTGATGGGTCACACCTGTAATCCCAGCATTTTGGGAGGCCAAGGCGGGTGGATTGCTTGAGCTCAGGAATTTGAAACCAGCCTGGGCAACATGGTAAAACCCCATCTCTGCTAAAGATACAAAATTTAACCAAGCATGGTGACGTGTGCCTGTAATCCCAGCTACTTGGGAGGCTGAGGCAGAAGAATCGCTTGAACCCAGAGGGTCGAGGTTGCAGAGAGCTGAGATCGTGCCTCTGCACTCCAGCCTGGGTGACAGAGCAATACAATAATAATAATAATAAACTTGGATTGATTTATGTCTAAAGGCAGCCAGCAAATATTTGTGGAGCAACTACTGGGTGCAATGCCTCAGGTCACAAGTTTTCAAGGATGGGAAGAAGAGTAGGCTCTCGAGGAACTTTATGTAGAAAAGAAGAGCTGGGTATGTGACAAGATCAATGGCGATTGAGTTAGAAGGGAGGTCTGTGTGAAGCTTTCTCATCTTGGGTAGCATATTGTATTATATTTATTTGTATTATATTTATATCTTGTGTGTGTGTGTGTATATATATATATATATATGTAATATTGTATTATATTTATATCTTCAAGCAGTTCATCGTCCAGATGGGGACCCAACTCCATGCATCTTCACAGTGGTGTCAGTTCTTCCTCCAAAATACATCCATCATACATGCACTTCTTTGCGTGTCTATTATCGAAACTACCCTGTCTCCTCCCTGGGTGACTACAATGGGCTCCTAAGAGGTTTCCCTGATCCTCCTCAGGTCCCCCTTTAACCCAGCATGATGTTAAATGTACAAATCACATAATTTCACTCCTCCATTACAAGGAGCCCTTGTAACCAGCATAAGGAGTTTAGATTTTTTTTTTCCTCTCACCCCTGCCGACCTCTCCAATACAATCTCTTACCTCCAAGCCCTGATCGCTTTGCCCCAAGCTACTGTATTTCTTGCCATTACTCAAAACACACCAAGTTCTTTCCTACCTCAGGGCCTTTGCACTTGTTGTTTCTTCTGCCTGAGACATGCATCTGCCCACATCTTCCCATGAATAATTCCTCTTATCATCAATGTCTCAGCTGAAACATCAGCTCCCCGGAGATGCCTTCCCTGACTGTCATTTGTAGACTTGCATCTGCACTTCACATCGTATCATATTCCTCTATCACATCACATGCAGTTACCTCACACTTCTATTTATTTATGTGCTTATGGTCTGTCCCTACCTCAACCAGAGCATGAGTTCCAGGAGGGCTGGGATCCTCTCTGTTCTGTTCACTGTTGAATCCCCAGTGCTAGCCTACTGCCTGGCACATAGTAGGACCAGAAATATATGTGTTGAATGAAATAATAGATGAAGGGTTTAAGAGCTCCTTGGAAACAGAGGCCATATATTATTCTCCTTAGGGTCCAAAGAGCCTGGAACACTGCCAGGCACCAAGTAGGTGCCAAATTAATGCTTGTTGAACAAATGAATGAAGAATATCATTCAAGAGGCTTCACAGGCAACCCATAACCTTAAACTCCTTGAAAGAAGAACCTCTGCTTTTTCTCTCTAACCAAAACCCTACTTACTAGAGTAGATGGCCAATTAATGTGTCTTGAACTGAGCCAACCTCTAAGTACAGATTCCAGAAGCTTGGAATTAGTGGAAAGTGAACTCATTGAATGTGCAGCGCTCTGGGAAGGCTCAGGTAGAAAGAGGTATTGATGTGAGTGCTGAAAGATTGTTGGGGGGAGAGAGGGGAGCAAGGAGAGAAAAGAGAGCAAGTGATCCAGGTAAGGATGACAGTAAATACAGAGGCTGAGTCAGCAAAATGCAAAGTATCATCCAGGCACAGTTAATAGATCATCAAGCCTAATAGATCATCCAAGGCTGCCCTGAAGGTGTGTACAGGAGGTAACAATATATTGGTTAGAATAAAGTTTGACTGCTCTTACAGAGAGTGAAACTAACAGTGGTTCAGACAAAACAGAAGTTCATTTCTCCCACACATATAAATCCCATTAAGGTGCTCAGGGTCAATACAGTGGCTCTACAATCACCAAAAGGTTTCTCCAGTTTTTGCTCTTCCATCTCCACCACACAGCTACCACCTCATGATCCAAGACAGCTGCTTGGGATCCTGCCATTATGTCTGAGTTCCAGCATGAGGGAGGGAAGAAAAGGAGAAGGGTAGGGCACATTCCTCCCCTTTAAGGGAGCAAATCGAAAATTATACAAATCACTTCTGCTCTTACTCCATTAGCGAGGATTTAGTCCCACGGCCACATTTAGCTGCAAGGGAATCTGAGAAATGTATTTTTTTTTAATGTTGGGTAGCTACACATAAGCTACAGATTCCATTACTATGGATTATTTGGAGGAAACAAATAATCACGACTGCCACAAATAGCAATAATTTTTAAAAACAATAATAATAATAACTAAAATTTGTGGAGCGCTTACTCTTGCGCCAGACACAGTTCTTTTAATCCACAACAATGCTGTGATTGATGTCATTATCCCCATTCTACAGAAAAGGAAACTGAGGCTCAGAGAACCACATGTAACTTACCCAGGGTTGCACAGCCGGTAAGTGGTAAAATCAGGAGTAGATTGATTTGGCAAAGAAGAAAAGTCCAGTTGTTTGTAACCCAAAGAGATGAAACATTATTGCCCTCAGAGCACTGGGAAGCCATTGAAGGTTTACAGCAGAAGAAGAAAACTCCTAATAGTCCCTGCACTCAGGGCTTTATGTGCATTGTCTCATTTCAACTTCAGTACTATTAATATCCCCATTTTGGTGATGTCCTTTTGGTTCACAGCTATATCCCTTGTCCCTAGAATGTTGTCTAGCCTATAGTAGATGCTCAATAAGCATTTGTTGGAGTTGTTGAAAAATCATATTTGCAATTAAATTACTCTATGTGTCATTATGGTTTACAGTCTGTTTTCCCCTAACAGACTGCAGATTCCACTTAGGAATTCCGCTTAGGACAAAGTGCGAGTCATACCTATGCTGTATATTACTTCCTATTTCCCCAGTTCTAGCTCAGTGTCTGCAACATAGAAGCACTTGGTAAATGCCTGTGGAATGAGTGATCATCGTTGTCACAGGGAACGGAAAGATTGAGAGGAATCTCTTTAAAATACTATCCAGGAACCGATCCTTTTCTCAAATTGGAAACAAAATTAAAACTAAAGAACACAACTGCCAACCACTGATGAGGCTCCCAACTGCTGGGCTCCAAACTCACTTTGGATTCTATTCAGAACTGACAGGATGCCACTGGCTGGTGCAGGGGTGACTGCAAGGATCATGAAGTTTCTTGGGTATCAAACAGTGTTGTGTGGATTTCGAAACCAAACAAATCAGTTTTGATGAATTGGGTGCGAATAAATCAGAATCACATGAATTAAAATCCTCTGCAACATGAAATGATTTTGAAATAAAAAAGGATTCGGCTGGAATATCCCCCATATCCCCCAAACAAATTGTTTTCTAAACTACTTTAAGGCATGTTCCTGAGCTTACCAGTGCCTATGGTCTGCTTGACAGCAGGTGCTTTTCAGTGAGTAGTTGGGATTGGTTTTTTGGCAACTTGAAGTAGTCCATAGTGCAGCTCCTTTTCATCTGAAAAAAGACTCTGCTATCTGACATCCCAGGGCAGGGACAATTAGGCAAACAGTCTAGACTACCAAAGCCTTAGGGGCAAAACACTTCGCAGCTAGACAAATCAAACCATTGAACCAGGAAGGCAAAACTCTGTGTTTGGCAAGATGAAAATTTAAAGTTTGTTTCTACTGCTGGTCAGGCTGGGAGAATATTACTTCTTGATGAGAATCCTGAAATCAGTAGAGTGACTTATCACTGATAGTCAGCTGCCCACCTCCGCATTATTCTAGACACGATAAATAATTACTTGCAATAAAGTAATCCAAAAGTTCCACGCTCCTGCCTGTGTCTCCTTCTCTACTTTTCTGCCACTTACATGGAAAAATAAGGAACAGCCGGAGAATCTTCATCTCATACCACTCCTCTCACTGCCCACGACATACTTGCCTTCTTGCATTTCCTTGAATCCAGGAAGCTCTTTCTTGGCTTGGATTTTAGCAGCTATTTTTCCCTCCGCCACTAAGGTTCTTCCCTCCAACTTTGCACAAAAACCTGAGACTCTTTCCACTCTCAACCCAAATGTCACTTCCCCAAGGAGCACGTCCCTCCACCCCACCCCTCATCCACCTGAATGTGTTCCGTCCTATCATTCAGCAATATTTGTAATGAGATGTGTCATTTTTATTTGCCAAACATCTCATTCTCTCACTTATCTGTACTCTCCTTGGGGAGGGGGCTTGGGTGTTTTGCTGTACCCCACCCACTTGTCTTTCATCTAGAAACCAGACTCTGCCAGCCAGAGGGGCTGGAATTCAGAGCCTCAGAGGAAGACACAGACTCAGCCAGTGCTAATAGAACAACAGCCATCTATCACTTCCCCATCTGTGACAGCCTAGATGGATTAATAATCCTGGTTGGCCTGAAAATAACTGGTAGACGCATCTGGTCTATGCTTTCCCTTAGCTTTTGAATTCCTGCAATGGCACGGACTGGATTTTGCCCACCTCATCCTTCAAACCCTTCTCAAACCCCATCTCCTTCATCATGCCTTTCCTGTTCTTCCCAGGATGAAGTTTGCTCCCACCTCAGATTTCCCAGAGTAAATCCTGTCTATTCCCTGCAATTGACAACAAATCTTTCATGGGCCTGTAGCAACCCTTTCAGTTTCCTCTTGAGCTCTTAAATCTCTTTTTGTTTAACTTTCAATATTCATTCATTCTTTTACCTTATAACATCCACTCATTTTCTGGCCGATATGTAAAGTATAGACCATATGAAAGAATAACGATCTTGCCTTACTAGATCTGATCGAGCAAGTGGTCAGTGATCTGATGTAAAACATATCTGATTCCATCCCCCTTCTACCCAAACCCTCCAATGGCTCCCAGCTCACTCAAAATAAAATCCAGGGTCCTTACCACCATCTTCAAGCCTCTATAGGAACTGCTTCATGATGATCTCTCGCCTTCACCTCCTACCATTCTCACATTTCTTCATCCCACTCCAGGAATCCTCTGATGTTTTTCCAGCATACAAAGTATGTGCTACCTCAGGACCTTTGCACTTGCTTTTATGATAGAATGCTATTCAGCCACATGTACTTCTTTAACTGGGCAGGAATATTTCACACCTCTGCCTATAATCTTCATCCTAACCTTACCTATCTGGTGGGATCATGCCTTTCTCTGCCTCAGATGTCTGCCTGGCTCATTCGCTTAATTCATTTAGGTCTTTGCTCAAAATTCAACATCTTAGAGAGATCATCCTTGGCCTTGATCACAGTTGTCACACTTTATTTTTTTACCTTGTTCTTCTTTTCTCTCTAGCCCCTTTGACTACCAATTTCATATAGACTTACTTATTTCCTTACTGTCTACCCCACTATTAGAATATTCATCCTTGCTTACAGTAAGGACCATGTCTGTTTTGATCACCACCGTATCACTGGCAACAAAAACAGGGCTTGACACTTAGTGGGTGCCCAATATATACAATGAATTTAATGATTTCTTTCAAAGAATTATTACTGAGCACCTCTGTATTAGTGCTGGGTATTCAGAGATGAATAAAACACTGCTCCAACCCTTGAGGAACTGGAAAGCTTGGGGCTGGGGAGAGAAAAGCAGATATGGATATAATTAAGTGCCTGCCAATGATTCAAGCATAATAGAAGACTATATATATATGACACTCTGGAGCCCTGAGGGTTAGTTCTACCTTTTCTAGAGAGTTCCTAGAGGAAGGCGTACTCACAGGGTTTCAAAGGAGGAGTTGGAGTCAGATCTCATCAGGCAATTGAGTATGATTCTATCATAAAGCTGTATAGTAGGCAGAGCCTGTGTCGTGAGGGTGCTTGTAGGCTATTGGAGGAGTTTGGATATTGTCCTGAGCGCAGTGGAGATCCTTGGAGTTTTAAATAGGGAGGTGCTTCTGAGTTAGCTTCTGCCTTTGTTCAGACTGCTACAGCAAAATACCATAGATTAGGTGGCTTAAACAACAGACATTTATTTCTCACAGTTCTGGAGGCTGAAGGCCCTAGATGAGGGTGCTAGCCAGGTCAGATTCTTGGTAGAGCCTTTGTCCTGGTTCACAGATAGCCATCTCATTATATCCTCACATGGTAGAGAGCAGACGGAGAGGGCCAAGCTCTCTGTGTCTCTTTTAATAGAGCTGTCAATCCCATTCACGAGAGGTCCCTCTTCCTGACCTAATCACCTCCCAAAGGCCCCACCTTCTAAAACTATCACATTGGGGATTGGGATTTCAACACATGAATTTGTGAGGGACACAAACATTCAGTCTATAACAGTTCTTTTAATTAATTCAAGAAAGAGAGTGTCCTATGTAAAACAGCAAATCCAGAGTGCCTCGAACATAAGTGCTTTTTTAGTGGTCTGTGTTGATTTGGATGCCTACTTCTTCTGAGAGCAGCATCTCAGTTTTCCTTTGAATAACATTTGTAGTTAAACTGATGATTTTCCTCTAGTATCTGTTATCTTCTTGCATGGTAAGAGAGCTTGATCAGAGCCCATGTACCACCTAGCTAATGTGTTTTGCAGCTTCCCATGCAACCAGGAATGGTCATGTTCACTAGATATTGGCCAGTGGGATGTGAGCACAACTTCCAGATGCTGTTTTGAAAGAAAAGGGTCCTCCCCTTTCATTGTCTTCCTTCCTGCTGGCTGGTGTGCAATGATGGCTGGAGGAGCAGGCATCCTTGTACCTAGACATAGAAGTTACAAGTTAAGAAGAGGAATGCACCTACCCCAAACAGCTCTAGGACAGTAGAAATGAACTTTCATCTTGTTTAAGATACATATTGTGAGACCCTTTCTTATAGCAACTTATGCTGTTCTCTAATACAGGTTCCTTTCCCCGTTGTTTGCAGTTTTGGTGGGACTGTCAGTCAAGACACCTTGTGGTGTATGGTCAATTAGTTGTTGAGTGACCCAAAATAAGCAAATGAGACCTTCTCTCTTATAAGAAAAGAACAATGAGTATCCTGAAACACTCATGGAAAGCAACAAGAGCTGATTAATCATCTCAAACCTTATATTTTAAGGATAGTAAAATATATCTCTTGCTACCTAGATATTGGAAGCCTCCAGAAGCTTACCGTTTGTTTTGCTGTTCAGCTTTTCTTTCAAATCACTGGCATAACTTGTGTCTTTGAAACAAGCTGTTTAAGTTAGCATGAACTGCAAAGTGATAGAATGCTTTACGGCTGCTTACTCATTTGATGTGATTCAAATTGTTGCTGTAAAGTCTAAATGTTTATTGGTTAGTGTCTATTCTGGAAGATCGAGGCACCCAACCAGGTGGCTCGAAAGAAAGGATTTAATGTAGTTCACTAGTTACAAAGGTGTTGAAAGAGCTGAAAAGACAAACAGGAAATGGGAAACACCTCGGAGACTTGCAAGAGCAGAAATCTGCTACAACCCTGGGACAGGAGCGAGTGAGGGAGGAGGTGGTATTACTAGAGCTCAGAAATAGGCATTATCCAGTGGGAGCTGGGGCCATGGAGGAACACAGATGAAGCTGGAACCATGTGGGAAATACAGCCACTGCTGGAGTCTCCACCACACCAAAAGACAGAGTGTGAAGTATGGGAGAATGACCTTAACATCTCCCACCATCCCATCCTCCAATCTGCCAATCCTCCATGGCAGACTTACATTGGCTGAACCCAACCAGAAGCAAGGGACATTGGGAGCTGTAATTTGTAGCAGTCAGCCATCCACTGGAAAGGAGCGAGGCAAGGAAGAGCAGGAAGTAGATTTGAGAAAAACAGACACAAAAGGAACAAGAAGAGTCCCTCTCCATAATTTGTCTCCCTTACACTCATGTTGGCTTTCAACATGGTGGCCCAATGGCAGAAAACTAGGGTGGAGAAGAAGAAAGGCACATTGCATCATGGTACTGCCTGGTGTAATCCTACCATCTACCAGCAAGTCTCTAGAAAGCCCCTTTACAGACTTCAGTCTGGACAAATGGCCTGGCCACCCCACTCCTGAATCCATAAAGTCCACCAGTCCTGCTGGTAAGCAGAGTCCTGTCTTTTGCTGGGTTCCAAATAACTGGAGGTGACTCAACTCCATCCTGAGCTCTGGGCAGGGCCAGGGCAGCAGAAATCAAGCCCTTTTCCTGTCTAGAGTTTGATGAATTCTCTACCAGTTGCTTTTACCCTCAGAATTAAAAAATAATGTTTGTGCAGCCCAGCCCATTAGCGTGCTTCCCTGGTGACACAGCCTCCTCCACCTCTTCACTGCAGGCCTGCCTTTCCGAGTTCCAGCCAGAGCTCTTGTTAACATGCTCTCTGAAAGTCATTTTTGGACCAGAAGTAAGGAAGTGGGGCCAAAGCTCACTTTGTGGAAAGATTTTATTTCCATCTGCGTCCACTTCAAGGAACAGCCAGGGATTAGTTTTGCTAGCTTTTTTGAACCTCTCCCCTACCCCCCCCCCAAAAAATTGCCAGTCCTTTCTGAAGCAGATTTATGGTATTGCTTGGCAATCATGTTTCAAACTATGGAGACCAGAAGCCTCTTCTTTGGGGATGTCTCCAAATTGGCTGGCACTGCTAAATATAGGCCAAATGAAAAACATTCATCAAGCTTGGCATGGGCAGTCTCTTTCAAGCCAGGTTTGACAGAACTTGGTGCAATGCTGAAGGGGTCCAGCTAATTTCCTATATGCTAGTTAAAGCTAAGAACTCATCCAACTTCAAGTAACAAGGAGAAGTAATAAGACAGATAAAGAAACTTAAAATTGAGGGGTTACCCCCAGTTATGTTCCTGAAAGCAGTGGTTCCCAGACTTTAATGTTGCACCCGCTCACCAGGGGACTCTAATTTGGTGGGTCCAGGGTAGGGCCTGGGATTCAGCAGCTCTAACCAGTTCCCAGGTGATGCTAATGCTCCCAGTTCAGGACCGCACTTTGAACAGCGAGGACCTGGACAGTGGTGTGCAAAGCAGTGTACATAAAATAATCCTTTTGGGTTTGAGGGAAGATACCAGAACTTCTATTTATTTTGTAGCTCATCCCTTTCATTTCTAATTTTTGCATCTAGTCATAATGGGGTTTTAAAACTTTATTTTTATTTTTATTTTAAGTTCTGGGATATATGTGCAGGATGTGCAGGTCTGTCACATAGGCAAACGTGTGCCATGGTGGTTCGCTGCACCCATCAACTCATCACCTAGGTATGAAGCCTGCATGCATTAGCTATTTTTCTTGATGCTCTCCTCTACCCACCCCTCCTGTGACAAGCCCTGGGGAGTGTTGTTCTCCTCCCTGTGTCCATGTGTTCTCATGGTTCAGCTCCCACTTATAAGTGAGAACATGTAGTGTTTGGTTTTCTGTTGCTGCATATATATGTATAAACCTAATGTACATGAACATGTATAGGTATATATCATCCATCCTAACTTTTGTTTTATTTTTGAGATGGGGGTCTTGCTGTATCACCCAGGCTGGTCTCGAGCTCCTGGACTCAACAGATCCTCCTGCCTCTGCTTCCCAAGTAGCTGGGACTACAGGCACAGGTGCCTCTGTACCCAACTCTCAATTTTTTTTATACTGGTGAAAGTGAAAAATGTTTAAAATTTGTAGTCCTCTGTCCAAGTCCACAAAGAATGTACTCCCTCAGACACTTGGAAGAAACCTATGTAACATAGAAACATCTTCTCCAAGTTGCTTATTAGCTTTTTCTACAACTGAGAGCTACTTTTATATGAATAGGAACTTATCATTGAGCACCTGTTATGTACCTAATCCTGTGTGAGGGGTTTTACCTCTTTATCTTGTGAGTAATGTTCACATGACTCACTTCCTCAGACACTTGGAGGAAATCTATATAACATAGAAACGTCTTCTCCAAGATGCTTATTAACTGTTTCTACAACTGAAAGCTACGTTTTTTATGAATAGGAACTTATTAAACACCTATTATGTACCTAACACTGTGTGAGGGGTTTTACGTCTTTACCTTGTGACATAAATAGTATTACACCCATTTTACAGATGAAGAAACTGAGGCACCGATCAGGGAAATAACATACCTACGTTCCTTCATCTACCCACCACTAAAGTGTCAGGTTCAAATTTGATTCAGAGAAAATACAAACAGAGGCAAAATTCTGCAGTCCCCAAGTCAGTCACTACTAAGAAGGGGTAACAAGAGGTCCTGAATTTTGGTGTCTGAACATTTTCCTGTTTACCTGTACTGGTCAAATTAAACAGCCAGTGTGGCCTATACTTTACATACCTCCAGCAGCTTAGAAGACGCAACTTTACCAAATTCAAAAAGCAGCTGTGTGTTAAAATTGGCAGACTCTCTTGGTATCTCAAGCCCCGGGAGAGATTAAAGCAACCTGTGATCAGGACTCTGGGTTCTCCTCCTTGTCTATTTTCTTTTCGAAATAAACTTCCCCTTTTCCCCTAGGACCTTACTATGTGGCAGATACTAGCATCAGCATTTCATGTGCATTATCTCCATTAACCCTCACAGAAACCACCAGAAGCTGCTACTACTGTCCCCACTTACTGGTCAGGAAACTGAATCTTGAACAGAATAAAGGCATTCCAGGAACGGGACACGCCAACATTAGTGCCAGAGTTGGTTTGAGGTGTATCTGGTGCCAAAGTTCAGTTCTGAAGCCATGTGCTCTCAGTCTTTCCTGCTGGATTCTTCATCCTTCCTTAGCCCGATACGGGAGCGTGGATGTTCACTGGTTCATTACGCTGACACCCAGCTGGCTTGAGAGAAGAGAAAGTACCTGTCACACCTCAACCCTGCTTACCTGGGACCGAGGCGTGGAGGGACACATGTGCCAGCCAAGGCCTCAGACACAACAGTTCCAGTGAAACACACAGGTGACGTCTCCATCGCTCTGCAGTTGACAAAGCAGGTGTTCTGGCTCCCTGGGCCTGGGTGAAGTTTTCTTTGGAACCAGTCAGGGTGTGAAGTTTGGGGAAACTGACAGAGCCAGGGTGCCTAGAGCTAGAGGGCTTATTTTTAAGTTGTAAGTCAAAAAGAGCCTTGAGCAGAAACGTCCCCACCTGCTGCAGAATTAGGCATCCTCTGCCAAGGAAGGGCCGGGAGGTGTGAGGGCCTCTCAGACATGGAGAGGTGCCCGTGTGTTGCATGCAAGTGTGTGTGCATGTGATTGTGTGTGCATGTCAGTGTGTGTGTGCGTGAATGTGTGTGTGCATGCATGTGTGTGTGCATGTGTGTATATGCATGTGAGTGTGTGTGTGCATGCGAGTGTGTGCATGCAAGTGTGTGCATGCGAGTGTGTGTGTGCATGCAAGTGTGTGCATGCGAGTGTGTGTGTGCATGCAAGTGTGTGAGCATGTTTGAGTGTGTGCATGTGAGAATGTGAGAGATTCTGTGTGCATGTATGTGAGAGTGTATAAGAATGTGTATGTGTACATGTTTGAGTGTATATGTATGTGGGAGTGTACATGTGTATGTTTGACTGCATGAGTGTGTATATATGAAAGTGTGTGTGAGTGTGGGAGAGAACTCTGAGTATGTATGTAAACCTGTGTGCACATGTGAGTGTGTATGTGTGTGTGAAGATGTGTGCATGTGTGTGTGGACATGTTTGAGTGTGTGTGTGTAAGAATGTGCATGTGTGATTAGGTTTGAGTGTGTGCATATGAGAGTGTGAGAATGTTAACATGTTTGAGTGTATAAGTATGTGTGAGTGTGTGTATGAAAGTGCATGTGAGAAGAATGTGTAGGTGTGAGTATGTGAACATGTTCATGTGTGTGCACGTTTGAAGGTGTGTGCATGTGTGAGTGTGTGTGTGCATATTTGAATTTGCATGCCTTGGTGGGTAGTATGCACAATTTAGGACAAAAGAGACCCCAACCACCTCTGCTATTGATCTCCAATTCACCACCAGATTCCCTCCTCGGGGAATGTCCTAATGTATTCAGAGTTAACATGACAACCAGGGCCATGGTTATATTTATTTTCAAATCAGAGACAAGGCAGTATCATGCCTAGTAACACTGCACTGGAACTGGAGAACCCTGCGTTCCAGTCCTAGCCCTACCACTCTCTTAGCTCTGTGACCTTGGGTAAGTCACTTGGTCGGGGGAACTTCCTTTCCTCATCTGTAGAATAGGCGTAAGACCCACCTCACTGTCTTCTTGTGGTGACTAAACAAGAAAATGTACATAAAATACCCTATCTGGTGCTTGGTATATAGTAAATATTCACTGCATGGTGGTTTTTACAACAATAATAATGAATCTGGACAGTGTTGAGGAGTAGAAAAGTTCTTAGGGTAATAGGAGAAAGAAGAATAGAGACTCAAGCAAGTCTATCAAAGAGAGAAACTAGGAGAGAGACTGGAAAGAGAAGTCCCAGCCAGCATGAATTGAAAAACTATCAGCAGGAATTCCGATGACATTTGTTGGCAGGAAACCGGGCCAGTCAAATGCAGTAACTGCGAGAATTTAAGGATGCTATTCATAAAGGTGTGGGCAGGACTAAGGAAATCAGCAAGGGGTGGAGGGACACATCAGAGACACTGAGGAGCTAGTGGTCTTACTAGTCCTGAAGGAGCAAAGAAAGAGAATGTCATTGAAACTCAGACAGAAAGAGAGAAGAGAGGTCTCCTGACAAAAGCTGAGACTTCTGGTCAAGACACTGCCAGCCCTAGGCAACCTGGCAGTGAAGGAACCAGGGAAACAAAGGTCCCAACTTCACTGTCCCCTACCCCTCACATCACTTATGGTGCATCCCATTGTCTGAATCCAGTTGGGAGCCAGAGACAAGAAGTCAAATGATAGCATCTTTACAGGGCAGCCACATGGGTGGAGTAAGATGTAGAATGGATGGGAAGGGGCAAAGGGAAGATTCCTGGGCATGTGAGTCTAGTGTCTGTCCGGATTGCATTACTCTACTAGTCAAAGAGATCTAGGACTAGCAAGATAGGGATTTGTCTTATCTCATATAAAAAAGAAAAGTACAGGCCAGGTGCAGTGGCTCACGCCTGTAATCCCAGCACTTTGGGAGGCCGAGGTGGGCAGATCACGAGGTCAAGAGATCAAGACCATCCTGGCCAACATGGTGAAACCCTGTCTCTACTAAAAATACAAAAATTAGCTGGATGTGGGGGCACACATCTGTAGTCCCAGCTACTCAGGAGGCTGAGGGAGGAGAGTCGCTTGAACCCAGGAGGCAGAGGTTGCAGTGAGCTGAGGTCACACCACTGCACTCCAGCCTGGGCAATAGAGAGAGACTCCATCTCAAAAACAACAACAACAACAACAAAAACTACAGAGGTAGGTAGAGCTCTGTAGCTCTGTAGCAACCATGTTGCCTAACTCCAGGGACCTCTGTTCACAGCATAAACAATGAATAGTGCTCCCTGGAGTTAAGAAACAAAGGCTAGCAAGTGACATAGTCAGTGTCTCAGGTTGCCTGTGTTTTTCTGCTCTGCCATCCTTAGCACTGGCTTTCATCCTCAAGGTTGCCTCATGATCGCAGGTGGTTGCTAGAGCTCCAGCCATCACATTAGGAAGAGGAAGGAAAGGAAGAAGGGGCAAAAGCTCTCTGGAAGTTCCACCCAATGACTTCTGCTTATATCTATCTCATTTGCCATCCCTACTGCAAGGATGCTGCAAAGTATAATTGCTTTTTAACTTGACATCATCTTACTCCCCCGCAAAATATATGACTTTAATTGAAGAAGAAAGAGAATGATTATTGCCTCTGCCTCAAATAAGTACTGAGTTGGGAGTCAGAAGGCCTAGGTTCTGGTCTCTACTTTTATCCTAATTGACTGGATGATCTTGGGCAAGATACCAGTTAATCACTCATTGGCCTGTGATTAGCTAGTATGCCTCAGCTTCAGGCTATGGGATTGAATTCAGTTATTATCTATGTATCCATCACTTTGAAACCCAAGTTAAAGCTTCACCAACCACTTAAGGCATGTTCTTCTCATGGTTCAGGGCAGGAGTACAAAGGAACAAACCAATACTATATAAGCACATTTAAAGTTTCTACTCAGATGGGATATAGAGTACATCTGCTCACATCTATTAGGCAAAGTAAACCACAGGAGCGAGACTGAAGTCCATGGGGCAAGGAAGTATATTCCTGATACAGTAAACCATGACAAGCGTGGCGAAAGAAGAAAGAATTATAAACAAATAATGCCATCTTTAACTATTGTCTTGAGGTATTGAGCATTACCTCAATTCATTCTCACAATAATTGTTTATGATAGGAACTTTTACCATTTGACAGTTTAAAAAAAAAAAAAGACAAAAACTGAAGCTCAAGGGGTTACGCAACTTGTTGAAGGTTGCAAAAGTATCAGACCTGCAATTCAAACTATCTGAATCCAAAACCCAAGCTCTTTACTTTCAGGCTAGCTATAGAAATCTAGTCTGATTTTAAAGTCCCTTAATTTCACATTTCCTGTAGTTCTTCTGCCACATTGGCACATATTTATTTTCTGTGCAATGAAATGTTTTATGATGCTTCAGCCTAGCAGCTCACCTGTAAGCCCACAGCATTTATGTAAATACTTCTATTATTAATATTATATGAGCCTTGATTCTAATTTATTGCAAAATCCAAGGCTGTCATCTTGGGAGCTGGGTCTCCAATAAGCAATTGCATTCAGAGATGAAACAAACAAATGTGAATTTATAGATATAGTATACACCATTGGGAGTTCACCCATAAGCTCCCAGTGCACACCATTCCTGTGCATGCTGATGGCTCCAATGCAGGCATCCACAACTCTCCCTTTGAGGGCTTCTCCTGGAATCTCCTCCCGAGGTTCTGGGGAGCTGACGCTCCCAGGAATAGCCCTCGGACAATGACAGACTGGGGTTGGAAGACATGTACTCTATCTTTTTATCCCTCAAGTGGGACAACTCCAAGGCACGTTCTGTACTGTGTCTCAGAGTTCCCCAGCAGGAGTGAGCCTCAGTTTCCCATCATAGTAACCTACTTATGAACACATGCTGTATTCACTTCTCGACTTTCGAATTTCTCTACTCCCTTACTGGTGCTTACTGGAATCACCTCCGAAAGCAAAACAAAATGAAATAAAAATTTATGAGCACTCAGATACTTGTCTTGGGGTTTACTTCTGAGAGAACACTGCTAAGATGAGAGGTGACTCATTATTATTTTATTATTAATGAAAAGTAATTGGCATTCCTCTACCTAGGTGGTAACTACTTGCATTCCTTTCATTTGTTTATTTCCAACAAGGTTTAACTTTTTCAAGGAGGGATCCCACAGGCTCCAATGAAGACTTTGAATACTCTCAGAAGAAAAATGGACACTCGCATAAAATGCATCTCCTAGGACTCTTGTCAGCCCTAGATTGATTTATTCAATACAGAAAGAGAGAGAGAGAAAGCTACAGGCAAGCCCCAACTGAGGCAAGAGATCCCAGAGCTCTAACTCTGGGGGAAAGCTCATAGACTACTGCTGAGCTAACAGCTTCTTCCATTTCTGGCTTAGCCAAGTTCAGGAACATCATCCTTCATAGCTCTAAAAACTAGACTAAGCAAAAGCCAGGCAAAAACTCGTTGTCGGAAATTCTTCATTCTGTGCCTGGGAGTGCACTCTTGGTTGTTTAGGTTGCTTATCTGCTGGCCCTGTGTTCACCTCTTCAGTTCTCCGAAGCCTTCACCCTCCACGGCGTCACTACCGACTTCAAAGGCTTCTCCACCCTTGGAAGTGACTCGTGGATGTGTAGGTGGCAGGAGGAGGGAGCTGCAAGCAGGACTCCAGCCTCTTGCCTTTTGGCAAGGAAGCAAGGGCTGCTGCAGAGGCCAGAATTAATTCCTCCTGCTAGCCAGGAGGCCAACACGTTGGGATGAGCCAAGCACGCACCCCACACTCCCACAAAAGCAGGCTTCCCTTTCCTTAGGGTAGATTTCTCCACTCCACTTTCATTAGTCTGGCTCCACAATCTGATAGTGGGTGGAAAAATGGGCTTTGAAAGCAGCCAGCCAAGCTTGAACTGGAATCCGGGGCTCAGTGGAGAATGACTTCACTTTTCTAGGCCTTACTTTCCGCATCTGCAAAACCAGAAAATCAGTATCTCTTTTACCAAATTGTTTTAAGATCAAGGAGAAAACTAAAATCTGTGTCGATGAGAACAGAGCACACAGTAGGTGCTTCCTAATTGCCAACTTCGATTACTGTCATCGTTACTGCTACTCTGCCCGAAGGCCTTTGGCTGGTTTCCCTCACTAGCTTTAATTCCATTTCTCTGCTTTCCTCTCCTTTCCTTGCAAGCTAGAGGACGTAATTCATCTTGCTCCCCTCCCAAATCCTACCTCGCTTGCAATATTCTCCTGGGTTTTTTCAGAGCCATGCTACCACCTGGAATTATCCCACTGTTCTCTCTCAGAGGCAATAAGATCTTTCTTTATGAAAAAGCCACAGCAAAAACCAGTTGAAGCATTTTAGATGTGGTCTGACCACCGCCCGTTCAGCTCACCCAGAACAATGTCCCCTCTATGGAGGCTGCGTCGTAAATATCTTACTTGCTTATCCTAGGCTGGGAAGTGGTCTCAGGGGCCAAGAGATTGCTTTCTTCTCGTTTATTTATGGGGAAGACTTTTAAAATCCCACTCTTTGGGTCTGTAAAGCCCATTACTGACACGGACAATGGCAAGGTTTCACAAAAGCAACATACCTATCGCTCAGTGCCTCAGTTTCCTCATCTGGAAATGTGTCATGACCTCCTGTTACTAATTATGATGCCTGCTAAGACTATTACTATCATAAATAACAGTATTAGGAGAAACACCAATTCTCAGTTGCTGAGGGTTTACAATGTCGCAGACACTGTGCTAAGTGCTGTGTTTCATTCATACCTCCATTAATACAGGTCATCGTCATTACCATCCTCGTTTCTCAGATGAGGAAATTCAGCATCAGACAGATTACATACACATAGTCAAGATTATATGATAATAAGAGGCAGAGCCAGGCTTTGAATCTAGGTCAAAGGCATCCCAAAGCCCAAAGCCTAACCAGCCCCAACAAACTACCACTTGGTAACCATGCTACCATAGTTACCATAGCAATTGAGAACCCAGTAAGAAAAACTCACAGAGCATGACCAACACCACTGGGCGGGATGGAGTTTATCTTTCCTTCTATTATTTTTATTATAAGACCAGAACACCCTAGTAACTACCAGCCCCCGCAGCCTAAACAGGCGGTAACCAGGGCTTGCTGCGTGTTATTATGGTCAGCCTCACCCGAGAACTAATAACACAGCATCTGCGCTCTTCTATGACCCTCCAGTCCCTGGGAGCTATGAGCAAACTCATTCCCCTATAAAAACAAAGAAGCCAAATTGGTTTCAAAGCAGCTGTCTTTATTATCTGGAGGCAAGGAAAAGCTTACGAAAGCTTTCTTGGGATCTGAGCCTGGTTTTGCTGTCTTTTTGTAGAAGACCCTGAGGGGAGCGCCTTTTGAGTTACTTCTCTCAGCCCCAGTGCAGAATGGGCACAGGCTGCCTCCTGGCCTTTAACTCAGAGCTGACATGCCCCCGTGGTCCTCTGGGAAGTTCCAGGCTGGCTTCTGGAAGAACGGACAGAACCTTGAATGCCCAGCAGGAAGGGCCCTAACTGCCCCAACTAGAAGAAGGCTTTCCACTCTTCAGCAGCAGCTGATGTGGGAAGACACAGTTTTCTTTGTTCTTGGGCTGGTCAACAAAATCTCTACACTTAGTCTTCTCAGCTTGAGACTGGGAGCTTAGTTTCTTCCTCTCCTATGATGAAGACATGGCAAGTGGTCAGTCCCACATCCAGAAGCCTCCACCAGATGTCTCCATGGGTGCTTTCTTCTCAACCATCAAATTCTTAACCCAGTTGTCACCTCATCCAAGAAGCCTTCCCTGACTACTCAACCTAGAGCATCACATCTCCCTGTTTGTTTTCTTTTCATTATGATAAATTACCTTGTTAGTTTAGATATTTGACGGCTTATTGACAGCACTCCCCGTCCTCCCCACCCTGGAATGTAGGCCCCAGGAGGGCAGAGTCCTTATCTGTCTTGTTCACTTCCGTGTTTCTAAAATCTAGAACAACGCTTGGTTGTAAACTAGGTTTGTTGAATGAATAAATTCAACAAACAAATAACTGATTGAATGAAAGATGGAAGATGAGTACTCACTTCTATTTGCCACTTAAGGAGAGGGAGGACTGATGAAAGCAAAGCAAAATGGACAAGCCAGCAGTCCTGTGAGCTCCATGAACAGCCACCACACTTCCTCAGACCCCATCCCTGGCCCTTTTCTTTGTCCCTACTGAGTGGTTGGTTCTCCACTAGACTGAGCTCCTGGCAACATGAGGCATTGTTTCATCTAGTTTCTTATCCCTAAAACCAGCACAGATCTGGGTGTGAGCAGAGCGGGGCATCAGACTTTCTAGATTCAAACTCCACTGACCCATGTGTGATTTTTGACAAGTGATTTGTACTCTCTAAAGCCAGCTTCTTCATCAGTACACAGGGATCATAATAGAACTTCCCTCCTAGAATCCACGCAAGGATTAAATGCGACAGCTGTGTATAGTCTAGGCCAAACTCAATAATTATAATAATAATTACAATCATCACTAAATGTTTTAAGGTCTTAAATGTATTATTACAGTACCAAGTGTTTTAATATGTGTAAGTATTTATATACATATTTAAAATGTATTATTGAATATTCTTATGTCATAAACATATTATTATAAAATGTTTTCCTGTTTAAAATGTATTATTAAATATTTTAGTGTTTTACATGTGGTATTTTTTAATGTTTGCTGAATAAAGAAATTTTTTTAATGAATGATTTCATTTCTTTCTCTTTCCCACCCCCTGCCCCTTTTCCTCTGCAAATTGAGGGCTTAAGCTCTGAAACTTGGACTATGACAGCTCCATTTCTATTTCTATCCTTGAGTCCACATTTCTTTCCATGCAAAAAGGTCTAAGGTGAGTATTCTTATGGAGAATAGCCCGAACAAGAGCTTTGAAATCTAACAGACCGGAATGTGAAGCCTGGCTCTGTTATCTATCCCTTTAAGTTTCTTTCATTATTTGCAAAAAGAGACTCAGGAAATCTATCTACTTCGCAGGTTCATTTTGAGGGTTAAAGGGGACAGTGTGTAAGAGAGGGCTCAGTCCAGACTATACACATTTATTGAGCACATACTCCATGCCAGCTCCACTACTAGGTACCGGGGATAGCTCAGCAAACAACAGAGCTCCCGCTCTTGTGGAGCCCCAGTGCAGCAGGCTGGTGTTTTTCTCTTTCTGAGTGGTGGACTCCATATTTCCTGGAAGGCCAAGATTCTCAAGTCCCTGTCTAATTATGTGGCTGTCTGCCTCCTCCAGCAGTCTTTCTCCTCCACTCACCTCTCCTTCCTCTCTTGTTCTTTATCTAACTCACAGTGGCAGACATTTAAAGAATATGCAGAGCTGAGTATGCAAGGCACAAAAAACTAGAAAGATGCTACCTTAGATGGTGAGCAACTGAGAGCAGGGTCGATGCTGTAGTGGGCACTGTGCTGATTGTCCAGATCCCACCTTGGATAGAAGCATTATTCCCTCACCTGCTGGGAATATTGCCAGCTGATTGCCAGCTGGTAGCCTCCCTGGAACTGCCCTTGGCTAAATTGCTTTTTCTCTCAAGGTTACATTCCCTCAGCCAACATCCAATGACTGGTTCATGCTGGTCTCTTTCTTCCAACTCAGGACAACTCGGAAAGGCGGTCCCAGTTCCAGCAGTCCCTGTGGGTCTACCAACATCTTATAACTGCACCACTGCTCACTCTCTCCTGCTGTCTAATCTTGCTTCCTTCTTTCTCATCTCACATAGTAATCTCCATCTCAGAGTCAGCCTCCTGGGTGAATTCAACCTGCAACACAGTGCTATCCTTAGTGTCTAGCATGTAGTCAGCGTCAATCAATATTTGCAGACTAAATGGCATACTGTTTAGAATTCTTGTGATGGCAAGCAACCAAAACCCAACTCAAACATAAGAGATGAGACACTCAAGTATCTGAAGAGCCAGAGCATGTCAATGTCATCAGGACTTGCTCTCTCTTCTCGGCTAAGCTCTGTTCTCTTCCCTATTAGCTTTATTCCCAGTCCAACCGTCTTCATATGGTGGCTCCTTAAACTTCAAGTTTGCATTTACCCAACTTTCACCACATTTTACTGTTTATTATTTTAATTGGCAAATAAAAATTGTATAGGCCAGGCATGGTGGATCACGCCTATAATTTGAGCACTTTGGGAGGCCGAGGTAGGAAGATTGCTTGAGTTCGTGAGTTCAAGGCCAGCCTGAGCAACATAGTGAAACCCTCATCTCTATCAAAAAATTTAAAAAATTAGCCGGTCATGGTGACATGTGCCTGTGGTCCCAGTTACTCTGGCGGCTGAGGTGGGAGGATCACTTGAGCCTGCAAAGTTGAGGCTGCAGTGAGCCACGATCATCTCACTGCACTCCAGCCTGGGCTGCAGAGTAAGGCCCTATATCCAACAATAGTAATAATAATTGTACATATTTATCATGTACAACATGATGTTTTGAAATGTGTACAGTGTGGAATTACTAAATCAAGTTCGTTAACATACACATTACCTACCATACTTTTTTTTTGCAGTGAAAAATCAAAGTCTACTCTCTTAGCAATTTTCAAGAATGCAGTACATTATTATTAACTATACTCACCATGTTGTACAATAGATTTCGCCACTCAGCTTTAAGACCTTCAGAGAGAGAGAACTTGTCTTTCCAACAGTACCTGAAAAACTACCAAGGCTGAATCGCCTTGGCCTGGTCACATGACCATCCCTAAGCCAATCATTAAGACTGATGAACTGACTTTCCTGATTGGCCAGGCTTGAGAGGCATGGACACACCGTGAGCTGGACAGAAGGGTCAACTCCACCTAAACCACAATGATAGCAGAGAATCAGTGGTTCTCTTAAGGAAAAACTGGAAAATTCTGCTATAAAAAGGGAGAATAAATGTAGGGCAGTGAAAACTCCAAGGGGGCCGCTACAAGTAATTTATACAAAAAATTCACCTTACAACTTTGATTCTTCCTTTTTCCATTATTCATCCTTCCCAGCACTTAGGTATTTTGGGAGAACTTTCAGTCTTCCCTGGAGATACAAACGACACTATCAGCCAAGAAAATGTATAGGCATTCTGTGCATCCACTAATAAAACAATCAGGAATCTTAAAAAGTACCTGCAAAATTCCTAGTATCTTTGCAAATCCAGCTCTAATGTCATCGCCTCCTGGAAGTCTATCCTAAATCATTCCAGAAATAATCCTCTGGTCACTCTCTTCAGGGTTGCTCTGTCCCTGTTGTACTGACTCCATAAGGTGCCATTATCTATTTCAATGTCTCTTCCACTGACCTATGAAGCTATACATAATGGAGCTTCTCACAGAAATATTCTGTATACAATGCAAGCTAAATATAGACCTTTTCAGGGTCTGTTCTCCAACTGGTAAATAGGTGTTTGGCCAGGATGTGCGAAACCTGCTAAAGGAATCCCTAAAAAGGTTTGTGGAGATTCTAGAACTTCTCTCTTTCACAGAGCTTGCCATGATCCCTGGGTGTATAGTCAATGGTAACAATTGCTTATGTTCGCAAACACTCTCTTGTGCATGCCTTTTATCTGTTGTTATTATCAGCAGCAGTCATTAGTTTATGTGTCATTTGTTGAGTTCATGATGTGTACAAGCCCCTGGGGTAAGCAGTTTACCTATATCATTGTATTCATTCCATATGGCCTTAAGAGGGAGGTATGGCTTATTTTATAGATGAATAAGCTGAGACTGTCTCAGAGAAGTCAAGTGATTTGCTCATGGCTACGCAGCTAGTAAGGAGTGGAGCCAGAGCTCAAACCCAAGTCTGTTTGGCTCTAAGATCCTTGATGTTAAGCAAGGAACTAGTATTATGCATCTCATCTTTACAAAGTCCTGTGAGGGAAGCAAAAAAGATCTGCTTATCCCCATTTTGCAGATGGGAACCTGAAGTATAGATTATTAAAGGGAAATTTACAGAAAGTCACAAATACATCCTAAAGAGCATAAGGATCAGCTATGCATCTGCAAGAGACGGTTGTTATTAATTCAGAAAAGGGAAGCGAGGTGCAGAGAGCACTGAGGAACGCTTACTCTCCCAGAGATGTCTGGTTTCAGACACGTGTGTGAATGAAGCACTTGGCACAAAATAGACTCTGGATAGACATAAGCTGAGGCCGAAGCCATGGACGCAGCAAGCACAGAGGACTCCTGACAGATGTGATATTTCATGTGGAACCATTCATTCACATGATGGATGTGAGGCGGCGAGGCTGAGCCCAGGGTCCCATAGAAACCGGCATCCACAGGGAAGCACCTCACATGCCACAGCCCCCTCCCCACTTAGACTTGGAGCCAGCTCCCAATACTGCCTGCGGGCTTCCTTCCTTCCTCAGCAATAAGCTCCACTGTAGAACTTTATCAAGTGTTTCCTGACCCTGCAGTAAGTACCTAACATTGCCTGTACTCTCCCTATTCTGCCACCCCCGCCCCCGCCCCACCACAGCCTGCACCTTGGCTGCAATATCTCCTCCTCATAAATCACACAGCCATATTAACTGTCTCTCAATCAATCTCTTCCAGGTGTTGGCTCAGACAGTCTCTCAAGCAGAGTGTCTCTCCCCTTGAGGCTTAGGCGCTAAGAGCCTCCTCGTCTGGGAACAGTTTAAAGCCAGATAGCTTCTTTTCTTTCTCAGGATTTCTTGATTCAAACTTGAGACCCCCAGGATCCACAGACTGCAGAAAGCTTTGAAAAACCCAGGAGAGGGTCAAACAGGCTCTAGGGGCATTTATCAACAGCCAAAGGCTTGGTAAATATTGCCAATGTTTGATATTTCCACCAGCACATATACTGCAAAGGAAATCTAATCCTCAAAGCTGGGGCTTGAAGCTGAAAATGTTGGATTTTCCAAATTCAACTGTAAATAGGAGTTTGTTTTAGAGAGTTGCCATTTCACATTGTCTGCTCCCTTTATTGGACACTTTGGTGGGTGTGGCAGAGATAATGCTATGTATTCATAGAATTCTATTACAATCTTTTATTTCCCACAATCTTTAGTTAGTTTGAGGACATGTGACTAGGTCTTGGCCAATGGGAGGTAAACAAGCATATCCTACCACTTCCAGGTTTGGCCATGAGATTCCCTGTGCAATCATCCATAATCTTCTTTCCTTTCCTCAATTACCTAGGAGGTTGTGTATTCAAAATGGAAGGAGTCTTGATCCCTGAATCACTACCTGGAGGAGAGCTGCCAAAGATGACTGCCTAATCCATGTGATGAAAGTGAGAATCAAGCCACTGAATTTTAGGGGTTTATTGCTGCAGCATTACCTAGCCTATCCTAATAAAATTAGATTCAGAAAAGCCTATCAGTTTGCATGATATGACTTCCACCTACTTACATACCGCCTTTCATAACTCATCTTCACTTACAAATGCCATAGCAGCTGTGATTAGTGGTATATCCAGTGACAAGGAACATCAACTGTTTAGTTGATACTTAATTTGCTGTAAATCAGGCTATCAGTTTGCCCCACTAATTAGACTTTAAATTCTATCAAGGAATCATAGAACAGTGGTTAAACATGTGGGCTCTAGAATCAAGCAGACTTAGGGTTTGAATACAGCTTAATCATACACTCTAATGTGTAAACTTAGGCAAGGCTTAACTTTCTTTTTTTTTTTTTTTGAGGCAGAGTCTCGCTATGTTGCCCAGGCTGGAGTGCAGTGGCACAATCTCGGCTCACTGCAAGCTCCGCCTCCCGGGTTTACACCATTCTCCTGCCTCAGCCTCCCGAGTAGCTGGGACTACAGGTGCCCGCCACCACGCCCGGCTAAATTTTGTATTTTTAGTAGAGACGAGGTTTCACCATGTTAGCCAGGGTGTCTCAGTCTCCTGACCTTGTGATCCACCCGCCTCGGCCTCCCAAAGTGCTGGGATTACAAGCGTGAGCCACTGCGCCAGGTCTGGCAAGGCTTAACTTTCAACTCTCTCATCTGTAGAGAAGAATAGTATTTGTAGTAGATACTGTTGCCTGCTCTTTTCCTAGATCCCTTCTTTAGAATTGAAGGATTGACTCTCCACCAGAAAGATTGTCAGCTGACAGCCTTCAGATGCCAGAAATAGCCTCATCAGCAGAAAGCTACCTCTTCTAAGGTCACAATCCTTTCCTGAGATGGCCCACGTCCAGTGATGGATTGATGGGGAAGTATAGAAGTCTGATCTTCTGGCTGGGTGCAGTGGCAAACGCCTGTAATCCCAGCACTTTGGGAGGCCAAGGCAGGTGGATCACGAGGTCAGGAGATCGAGACCATCCTGGCTAACATGGTGAAACCCCGTCTCTACTAAAAATACAAAACAATTAGCCAGACGTGGCGATGTGCGCCTTTAGTCCCAGCTGCTGGGGAGGCTGAGGCAAGAGAATGGCATGAACCTGGGAGGTGGAGCTTCAATGAGCCGAGATCATGCTACTGCACTCCAGCCTGGGCAACAGAGCGAGACCCCGTCCCAAAAACAAAACAAAGCAAAACAAAAGTCTGATCTTCTTTCTTCCTGTCCCCAACTTGGGACAGCTCAAAAAGGCCATCCCAGCTTCACAGCTTGTGATGGAGAGTCCCTAAGATGGTCCTAAAGATCTCTGCTTCTTGATTCTCATGTCTTTGTATCATCTCCTCCTCATGAGCATGGACAGGATCTGTGACTTTCTTCACTGTGATGGAACACAGTGAAGGGGAGGATGTCACTGTGATTATGTCACACAAGACTGTAAGGTCTGACTTCCCAGAAGGTTCTTTCCTTTGTTGACTTTGATGAACCAAGTGGCCATGTTGGGAAGACCCATGTGGCAAAATAAACTAAATGTGGTCTCCTGCCAACAGTCACCAAGAAATGGAAGCCCTGAGGCATACAATCTGCAAGAAACGGAATTCTTCCAACAACCACAGGGGCTTGGAATAAGATGCCCCCACCAGCTAAGCCTCCCGTTCTGTCTGACATCCTGATTGCAGCCTTGTGAGAGACCTTGAATCAAAGGACAAGCAAAGCTATGCCTGGACTCCTGACCCACCAGAACAGTGAGATACTAAATGTGTGCTATCTTAAGCTGCTAACTTCGTAATTTGTTATATAGAAATAGACCACTAATATTAAGCTTTCTGTGGGGTTGGCTAAAGACTTCATTAAGACTTATTACATGGGAGGCTGAGGCAAGCAGATCACTTGAGGCCAGAAGTTCAAGACCAGCTTGGCCAACATGGTGAAACCCCATCTCTACTAAAAATACAAAAATTAGCTGGGCATGGTGGTGTGTGCCTGTAGTCCAAGCTACTTGGGAGACTGAAGCAGAATAATCACTTGAACCCAGGAGGTGAAGTTTGCAGTAAGCTGAGATTGTGCCATGGCATTCCAGCCTGGGTGACAGAGCAAGACTCTGTCTCAAACACAAAAACAGAAAAAAGATAAATGTCCTGCTCCTTCCTCTGTTTACTCTTGCTTCCCTTCCTTCCCTTTCACAGTTGTTGGTCCCAAGAGCACTCCTGTCTTCACTCACTTTCTGCTGCTATAACAGAATACCACAGACTGGGTGATTTAAAAACAATAGAAATTTATTTGGCTCAATTGGCTGACAGTTCTAGAGGCTGGGAATTCTAAGAGCATGGCACTAGTGCCTGGTGAGAACATGAGATAGAGACATGTGGGGCATTAATCCACTCATAAGGGCAAAGTCTTCATGACCTAATCACCCCTTAAAGTCCTCACCTCTTAATACTATTACAACAGCAATTAAATTTCAGCATGAGTTTTGGCCAGGACATTCAAACCATAGCAATTCCCTAATGAATCTCTTGCACTCTAAACTCTTAAGGTCTACTTCTCAGAGAACCCAACCTGTGACACCTATTTAATATCTACTTGTTCCCTTTTCTGTTTTGCTGTTAAACTCCGATTTGTATACTTGATCTCCTTGAAATGACCGTATGCTTCCAGGGAGGCAGACCCCAACCCATGGATCAGTGAGGTGGACAGATGGATGAATGAATTAATAGAGGGATGAGTGGAGGGAGAGAGTGAGAAAGAAATTGAAAGATGGATGGATGGATGGATGGATGGACGGATGGATGGATGGATAGATAGATGAATTGATGGATAGCAACACTTTCTTCCTTGCTGCCTGATGTCCTTACACAGAGGTCTGATATTTCTCAAACCCTTGCCTATAGGCCTAAGCTAATGTTTGTGGTCATTTAAAGGACTTTTTATTTCCTCTATGTCAATGGCAACACAAAACATGAGACTTCTCTTCCCTAATGTGCCTCATGTCTCGTTAAATGGAAAATGGAGTGGGTATGCACATTTTTTTAATGTTCCTGTTATCCATTGTCACCTTCCCATGGAAGCACAAACAAGAGTCCAAGCCTGGGATGTGCTAGGTTCCCACTGAGACCAAGGAGGCAGAAGTTTTCTCTGTCAGTGGCTTACGGTCTGACCTGTGCCAGCCCCTTCCCCTCTCTGAGCCTTGGTTTCCTCCTCTGTCCAATACGAGCGCCGAATGAAACAGTGTCTGAGCTCCCCATTCTCTCTGTCATGCCGTATTATTTAGGATATATGTGCAATGAATAGGATTTCATGTGCAATGAAAAGACAACTAAGTATAGCAATAGTAAAATGTATATTAAAATATAATTAACAAGATTAAAATCTCCAGAACTGTTGAAGCTGCTCAACAATTTTGTCAAAGATATAGACTTTTCTTTTTTTAATTTTAATTTTAGATTCCGAGGGTACATGTGAAGGTTTGTTACCAGGATATATTGCATGACACTGAGATTTGGGCTTCTATTGATCCCGTTACCCAGAGAGCGAACACAGTACCCAACAGGAAGTTTTCTCAGCCCTTGTCCCCCTCCCTCACTCTCCCCAGTGTCCATTGTTCCTAACTTTATATCTGTTTGTACCCAAGATTTAGCTCCAACTTATAAGTGAGAAGATATTTGGTTTTCTGTTCCTGTGTTAATTCACATAGGTTGATCGCCTCCAGCTCCATGCATGTTCCTGCAAAGGACGTGATTTCATTGTTTTTTATGGCTGTGTAGTATTCCATGGTGTATATATACCATATTTTCTTTATCCAGTCCACCACTGATGGACATTTAGGTTGAGTCCATGTCTTTGCTATTGAGACTAATACATGTACAGACTTTTTCAATCCTTTCTCTTCACCATATTTAACATGTTGGCTTCCAGTCTCATTCGTGTCATCTCATGGTCATATTATAGCTGCCAGAGCACCAAATATCATACTTCACTCTAGTATCCAAATCAGGAAGGAAAGACCCAACAACAACAAAAAATTGTTTTAACAGGAAGGGAAACTTTTATTAGAAGCCCCTCAACAAGATTCTTCTATGTTTCTTTGGCCAGAATTGAATCATGAGGCCACATCTTGCTGTAAGGAAAGCTGGGAAAGTGAGTACTTGACAACAACAACAAGCTGGGATTTCCATGGGTGTTTTGCTGCCTTGATCAGGGCAAGGAAACAAGATATATTTGAGGGAAGGAACTGAGAGCATTTGCTCGGGGGGCCTCAAAGGTGAGTGTCAAGTCATCCATGCTCCAGTCTACTCAGAGAGACAGAGCAGCCATGAATGAAATCATTTGAGGCCACAGTGAACACATATGAGAAAACAGGGGAGAAACAAAACCCTTGAGTACTGAGTGGTTGTGTTTGAGGGAATGGAGGCAGGGAGGAATTGGAGATATTGATTGGATGGGGATGAGCATGAAGAGACAGGAAATCCTGACCTCTCGCTCATCCTGCCTGGTTTCAGGGCCCTTCCTTTTGTCCCCACATTTGTACTTGCTGTCCTGAAATCTTCCATGTTCCCTCCTGATGGAGACCAGTGTGAACTTGCCACAGTGCTCTCTTGCTGAAACCCCTGACATTGTTTTCCATGTTCTGAAGAGTAGAGAGGAAATTCCTTCAACCAGTTCCCAAGGCCCTCTGTGATCCAGTCTCTGCCAACCTTACTGGCCCTCACCACCTCTGCTCTCCCAGCTCCCTGCGCTCTAGCCACACTGACCTCTTCCCGTTCCTAGAATTGATTTAGCTCAGTCCCACCTCAGGGCCTTTGCACATGTGTCCCCTCTACCTGGAGAACAACTGGCCCTTATTTTTGCTAGTTAATTCCTACTTATCTTCCTAAAATGCAGCTTGAAGAATACTTCCTCAGAGCAGCCTTCACACTTTCCTACACCATCACATAAATCAGCCATACGGACAGGTGTTCACCTAAGTCTATCCCTACCTCCCCCACTTCCCATACACTTGCATTTCAGCTCCAAGAGGGCAGGAATGATGTTCATGTATCTTGCCAAAAGCATAATAGTGATTAAAAGTGGAGGCTTTAGAGCCCAACTGCATGGGTTTAAATCTCAGCCATGCCACACACTAGCAGAGTGACCTTGAGCAAGTTTCTTAACCTCTCTGTGCCTTACTTTCCTCATCTGTATAAAGGTAAGAATAAAATCTACTTCATAAGATTATTATAAGGATTAGATGAGTTAAATGTATATTAAAAGCTTCACATAGCACCTCATATAATATGTGTTATATATGTATTTGAAATAATAATTAGTATTATTATTATTGTTACCTTCACATTCCCAGTACCTAACAAATGCTGGCACATAGTAGGTACACACACACAAAAAACTTGTTGAATAGATAAGTGATTGTTTATTTCTCTCACTCAAGGCAGAGATAATTGTGCCTTTTTGTTTCTTTATTCCCATTATAGGAACAGGACTTGGTGCATAGTAGTTCTGCAATAAATGGGGATTGACTCAGTGCCTGAAAGTGAAATGATTCCTCCCCAAGCCATGTGGACTCCCAATATTGCTATCTGCTTTGAGCCTTCCCCCTTCCTTTTTGAATCCAGGTGGGGATCTTCAGCTGCCTGGCCATGGGACAACCTCCCCAGCCCCCTTTGCATCCCACCACACCAGCCAGAGATGCAGAGCAGCTTTGATCACTGACAGCAGTCTTCTTGGAAGGAAGAAAGAGAGAGAGAGAGAAAGAGAGAGAGAGAGAGAGAGAAATCTGGCCATTTAAGCTCCCTGAACATGACACTTATTAATAAAAGGAAAGGATTTCAGCTCTGCTCCAATTAGTTATCCATCATGCAGGGCAGACATGGCTTCAGGGTGGCCATAAAGCTAGAAGTTGGAAGTGGGGGGACAAGTGAGAAGTCACTGCTTTCAGATATTAAACTCAGGAGCAAGCCTGGGCTTGTGCTACTTGGTTGAGAAAGGCCTGGAACCCTTAGAATTCCCCAATCTCATTGGATTTTGACAGCCTTAGGTACTACATCCCCAATTTCCTCCTGTTTTCCTATTGTTGTTAAGTTTTTTGTTTGTTTGTGTTTGTTTTTTTCAGACAGGGTTTTGCTCTGTTGCCCAGGCTTGAGTGCAGTGGTGTGATCATTCATGGCTCTCTGCAACCTAGACCTCCTGGGCCCAATCGACCCTCCTGCCTTAGCCTCCCAAGTAGCTGGGACTATAGGCATGTGCCACCATGCCTGGCTAATTTTTATATATATATATATATATATATATATATATATATATATATATATGTGTGTGTGTATATATATATTGTAGAAATGGGGTTTTGCTGTGTTACCTAGGCTGATCTTGAGCTCCTGGGCTCAAACCTTCCCTCCCCTTCGGCCTCCCAAAGTGCTGGGATTACAGGTGTGAGCCACTGTGCCTGGCCTGTCATTAAGTATAATTATACATTTAATACATGAATAGGTTCTTCTTGCTTAACTCTACAGATAAGGGTACATGGGCCCCACCCCACCTTGGTCTCTTCATTGTCTCCCAAGAAGTAACCATTGATAGCATTTTGGAATATATGTCTCTTTCCAGAACTTATTTTATGCTCGACTTTCTCTGTACCTCATTCAATAGATAGGCTTATTTGGCGTGTGTATATATTAATATGTAGATTTTTCAGTTGGAGTATGTTGATTTGCTTTGTTTTTCTTTCTTTTTTAATAGCACTATCTTGAACATGTGATGCTACACCTGGTTTCTTTTGTTCAATGATGCCGTATAGGTCTATACAGAACAACCTCATTCTTTTTTACTAAGGCATAGCATCCCTAAGGGTAGATAAATCCTAGTTTATTCAACCCTAGCTGCATATTAATTACTGAGGGGTGTGTGTTTATGTAAGGGAGGGAGGAGTCCTTTATAAAATATGAATGCCAAGGCCCGTCCCTGGCAGAGTTGAATCAGAACTCCAAAGTTCAGGCCTGGGCATCAGTGTGCTACAGTCCTTCAGTGATTTTAATGTGCAGCAAGGGTCAAAGCTTATTCATTTAGCCAGTCCCATACCAGTCCCCTGTTAATACATATTCAAACTGTTTCCAAGTCTTTGCTATTAGGAGGGGGAAAAAAAGCCTTTCTGGGCATCTCGTTTTCATTCTTCCCTGTGCATCTGTGCTGGTATTTCTCTAGGGAAGGTTTTTGAACCTCAACACTATTGATATTTGGAGCCAGATAATTCTTTGTGATGAGGGCCTGTCTTGTGCATTGTAGGGTGTTGAGCGCCATCCCTGGTCTCTACCCACCCAATGCCAGGAGTACCCATGCACGCACACATCATGACCATCAAAAATGTCTCCAGACATATCTGTGGCAGGGGCGGGGAGGGCAAAGTCACCCCTGGTTGAGAATGACTGCTCTGGGGAGGAACCCAAAAGGGAAGTTACTGGATTATATGGGACATGCACTTTTTCTCCTTTCTTTCTTTTCCTTCCTTCCTTCCTTCCTTCCTTCCTTCCTTCCTTTCTCTCTTTCTTTTCTTTCTTTCTTTTCTTTTGTTTTTTTCTTTCCTTTCTTTTCTTTCCCTTCCTTCCTTCCTTCCTTCCTTTCTCTCTCTCTCTCTCTCTCTCTCTCTCTCTCTCTCTCTCTCTCCCCTCCTTTTTTACAAAGTAATTCCGGCTGAAGGGGAGGGGTGGATACTTCCCTCGTCCTGCCCCTACCTCGAATTTCCAGAATCTACTCTCAGTCTCATTAAGGTCACTGCCTCTGTCCTGGTTGTTCTCATTTTATGCGTAATGAAAATAGTGGACAAGAAGGAGGAAGATGAGGTAAGCTGTATTGAGAGACAGAAAGAGGCTTCCCAGGGACTCTGTGTGTGTTTATGTGCACGTGTGTGCGTGTGTTGAAAAGAAAATCAAATTCACAGGCTGGGCAGGAAGAGAAGGGGGAGAAGCAACAGGCCCAGCCAGTCGTGTCTCTTTAAGCAAGATAAGCCCCCTGGCCCATCCATCTCTCCTGACACTATCGGCCTGTTGTCTAAAGTACTTACAGTTCTCTCTTGGAGGGAGGAGGCCTGACCTGGGGATGCTGGGGGAGGGGAGGAAGTGGGGCCTCCAGGACAGGGCACCCTGACTGGCCCACTTCCCCAAAGAGCAGGGACGCCTTGCAGACTGAGGTCACCCCTCCCCTCCTCCACCCTGGGCCTGGCCTGTTTTTAGCTCAACGCTGAGTGCTGGAAAGATGGTCTGGTGCTGGCTCCCTACCTGGGGCCCCATTCCCAGGGGAATGGAACCACTTGAAACTGCAACTTGTCTTTCTCAAGTGGCCGGGAGAGAGTGTGAGCCCCAGGATAGAGAGAGTGAGCAGAAGGGAAAGGCCAAACCAACCTCAGCTCTCCTGCCTTTAAAGGGTCCTTCAAAAGGCACCGTGTTCACCGTGATTCTTACTATACTATGAAATAGATATGATTATCCTTTAAAAATCCTTTATGTGATGAAATAGGTCTCAGTATTCTCCCTGTCTCAGACACTGAGACCCAGAGAAGTTAAATATCTTGACTGGGTTCACAGAGCTAATCAGAAGTGTTGGGTAGGATTAGGACTTGGACTTCTCTAAATTCCAAAACTGGTGGGGTGTGGTGGCTCACACCTGTAATCCCAGCACTTTGGGAGGCTGAGGCTGGTGCATCACTGGAGGTCAGGAGTTTGAGACCAGCCTGGCCAACATGGCAAAAACCCGTCTCTACTAAAAACAGAAAAAATTAGCCAGGCATGGTGGCAGGCACCTATCATCCCAGCTACTTGGGAGACTGAGGCAGGAGAATCGCTTGAACCAGGAAGGCAGAGGTTGCAGTGAGTCGAGATCGCACCACTGCACCACTCCAGCCTGGGTGATGAAGCGAGAATCTGCCTCAAAAAAGTGAAAATAAAAATAAAATAAATTCCAAAGCTGACTTCTGGCCTCTAACAAGGATATTTCTTGCATCTCCTCTGTGATGAGAAATCATGCCGTGAATGATTGCTCTGAAGTGATGTTTACAAAGATCATTGGCTTGACCAGACTTTTAGTCGGTTTCTGAATCTTTTCTTGGGCCCATCTGTGTACTTCCTTGTAAAATCCAACCTTAGCAAGAGCCCTGCTAAGTCAGGTTAGCCTGTATCTTCAAACTCCATATCTGATCACTCTCCATATCTGATCCTGCTCCATTTGTGACCAGGTTCGTCACCCTCCACCACTCCCCAGGCGATGTCTGACCACCCTGGCCTGTCTTCAGCAAGACTCCTGTTAGGTCAGTTTAGCCAGAATTGGCCTGAGCCCTAATGCTTCCTTTCAGTAATATTCTATCCACTGACCCCCAACCCCGCTTCCTGGCTATAAATTCCCACTTGCTTGTGCTGTATTCAGAGTTGAGCCCAATCTCTCTCCCCCACTGCAAAATTCCATCTCACTGGTCCCTGCACCTATTGTGACCATTCCCCCACCTTGAACAGGCTGCCTTGCCATCTTGAACAATCATCATGAATGATTTTTTTAAATTTCAACTTCTGTTTTAGATATGGGGTACATGTTCAAGATTGTTACATGAGAATATTGCATGATGCTGATGGTACGGATCCCGTCACACAGGTAGTAAGCACAGCACCCAGTAGGTAGTTTTTCAACCCATGCTTCCCTCCCTCCTTCCCTCCCCTCTCTAGTAGTCTACTGTGCCTATTATTCCCATGTTTATATCCATGTATGCTCAATGTTTAGCCCCCTCTTAAAAGTTAGACATGTGGTATTTGGTTTTCTGTTGCTGTATTAATTCATTTGGGATTATGGCCCCCAACAGCATCCATGTTACTGCAAAGGACATGATTTTATTCTTTTCATGGCTGCATAGTATTCCATGGTGTATATGCACTGCATTTTCTTGATCCTATCTACCACTGATGGACACCTGGGTTAATACCATGTCTTTGCTATGGTGAATAGCTCTGTGATGAAAATGAGTGCAGGAGTCTTTTGGTAAAATGATTTATTTTCCTTTAGGTATTTACCCAGTAATGGCATTGCTGGGTCAAATGGTAACTCTATTTTAAGCTCTTTGAGAAATCTCCAGACAGCTTTCCACAGTGGCTGGACTAATCTACATTCCCACCAACAGTGTATAAGCGTTCCCTTTTTCCACAGCCTCACCAGCATCTGTTGCTTTTTGACTTTTTAATAGTAGCTATTCTGACTGGTGTGAGATAGTATCTCATTGTGGTTTTGACTTTCATTCCTCTGATGATGAGAGATGATGAGCATGTTTTCATATGTTTGTTGGCCGTGTGTATGTCTTCTTTTGAGAAGTGTCTGTTCATGTCCTTTGCCCATTTTTTAATGGGGTCGTTTTTTGCTTATTGATTTAAGTTTCTTATAGATTCTGGATATTAGGCCTTTGTCAGATGCATACTTTGTGAATATTTTCTCCCATTCTGTAGGCTATCTGTGTGCTCTATTGATAGTTTCTTTTGCTGTGCAGAAGCTCTTTAGTTTAATGAGGTCCTATTTGTCAATTTTTGTTTCTACTGCAATTGCTTTTGGAGGACATGGCCAAAAATTACTGGCCAAGGTCAGTGTCAAGAAGAGCATTTCCTAGGTTGTCTTCTGGGATTTTTATAGTTTGAGGTCTTACCTTCAAATCTTTAATCCATCATGAGTTAATTTTTGTATACAGTGAAAGGTAGTGGTACAGCTTCAATCTTCTGCACGTGGGTAGCCAGTTATCCCAGCATCATTTATTGAATAAGAAGTCCTTTTTCCATTGCTCGTTTTTTTGCTTTTTTCTTTGTTTGTTTGTTTTATTTTTTTTGAGATGGAGTCTTGCTCTGTCACCCAGGCTGGAGTATAGTGGCAGGATCTGAGCTCACTGCAACCTCCACCTCCCAGGTTCAAGCAATTCTCCTGCCTCAGCCTCCTGAGTAACTGAGATTACAGGTGCCCACCACCGCACCTGGCTAATTTTTGTATTTTTAGTAGAGAGGGGATTTTGCCATGTTGGCCAGGATAGTCTCGAACTCCTGAACTTAGGTGATTTGCCCACCTTGGCCTCCCAAAGTGCTGGGATTACAGGTATGAGCCACTGCACCCAGCCCCATTGCTTGTTTTTTTTGTTGTTGTTTTTGTTGTTGTTGTTGTTGTTGTTGTTTTTTTGCCTTGTCAAAGATCAAATGGCTGTAGGTATGCCGCTTTATTTCTGGGTTTCCTCTTCTATTCCATTGATGAATGATTTTTTTCTTTAATGACGTTTAGCCATTCATTCTTTATTCATTCAACAAACATTGCTTGCAAATCACCTTTGTGACAGGCTCTTCTCTGAGTACAGGTGATAAAGGCCTGGACACAATTGCTGATCAATTTCTATTAATGCTCGCCTAGATTAAAAGACCTGCAGGCCAGGCGTGGTGGCTCACACCTATAATCCCAACACTTCGGGAGGCCGAGGTGGGTAGATCATGAGGTCAGGAATCGAGACCATCCTGGCCAACATGGTAAGACCCTGTCTCTACTAAAAATACAAAAAATTAGCTGAGCATGGCAGCACATGCCTGTAATCCCACCTACTCAGGAGGCTGAGGCAGGAGAATCGCTTGAACCTGGGAGGTGGAGGTTGCAGTGAGCTGAGATCATGCAGCTGAACTCCAGCCTGGCTGTAGAGCTAGACTCCATTAAAAAAAAAAAAACCCCTGCGGAAGGAGCAGAAAACCAAATACCAAATACCACATGCTATTCCTTATAAGTGGGAGCTAAAAGATGAGAACTCATGGCCACAAAGAGGGGAACAACAGACACTGGGGCAGGGGAAGGTAGAAGGAGAAGGAGAGGAGAAGAAAAAAATAACTATTGGACACTAAGAGCTTGGTACCTGGGTGACAAAATAATCTGTACAACAAAGCCCCATGATACGAGTTTACCTATATAACAAACTTGTACATGTGCCCCTAAACCTAAAAGTTAAAAATTAATTTTAAAAATGTTTTAATCAATAAAAATAATTTAAGCCTTATAAAAAAGACCTGCAGAGACCTTGTATATTAATCAGGGTTCTCTAGAGAGACCAAACTAATAGGATAGATGTAAATATGAAAAGGAGTTTATTAAGGAGTACTGACTCACATGATCACAAGGTGAAGTCCCACAATAGGCCATCTGCAAGCTGAGGAACAAGAAAGCCAGCCCAAGTCACAAAACCTGAAAAGCAGGGAAGCCAACAGTGTAGCCTTCAGTTTGTGGCCAAAGGCCCAAGAGCTCCTGGCAAACCACTGGTGTAAGTCCAAGAGTCCAAAAGCTGAGGAACTCGGAGTCTGATGTTCAAGGGCAGGAAGCGTCCAGCACGGGAGAAAGATGAAGATCAGAAGACTTAGCCAGTCTAGTCTCTCCACGTTCCTCTGCCTCCTTTCATCCTAGCCACATGGGCAGCTGATTAGATGGTGCCCACCCAGATTGAGGTTCGGCTTACCCCTCCCAGTACGCTGTCTCAAATGTCAGTCTCCTTTGGCAACACCTCACAGACACACCCAGGAACAAAACTTTGCATTCTTCAATCCAATCAAGTTGACATTCAGTATTAACCATCACACCTTGATAGCCAGCCCTTATCATTTTGTCCTCCAAAACACTACATGTCCCCAAATTCTGTCTTGGGATTTTGTAGCACATCTAGGGAACCCAGGAGAAACAGTCCTATAATATTTGCCATTGGGTTTACCATGATGGTGTCATGAAGAACATCATCAAAAAATTATGCAGCACTGCAACATCTTTACAAGAACCCAAGGGAGACCTTGCTCCTGGTTTTTTGCAAACATCTCAATTTGTTTGTCTTTTACGAACTCACGAGCTCTTATAGCTGACTATAATTCTCAACTTGTTTTGGCAGCTAGGAAGCTCAGAGCCAAATATATTTCTGTTAACTACACAGAATGTTCCAGTTCTGAAGGCTAAGAAGTAAAATACCCTAAAACTTCGTGGTGTAAAATGACCATTTATTATGCCTTTGGATTCTGAGGTTGGCGATTTAGACAGGGCATAGCAGGGGCTACTTGTCTCTGGACCATGATGCTGAGAGTTGAGGGTGGAATAATCGGAAGGCTTTTCACTCACATGGCTGATGGTGGATGCTGGGTTTAGGCTGGGGGTGTCAAATCCTTGCCACGTAGGCCTCTCCTGTGGTCTCTCCCTGTGGGCTAGTTTGGGCTTCCTCATAGCATGGTGGCTGGGTTTCCAAGAGCAAGTGATCCAATGGGGGAAATTAGGTGGAAGTTGTACCACCTTTTTATGACTTAGCTTCAGAAGGGTTGCAGACTGAGGAGGTAACCCCCATTTTCCCCAACCTAGTGCCTGGTCTATTTTTATCTCAGTTCTTAGTGCTGGGTAACATTAACCCCCTGGTACATCCTATCTGTCAGAAGTAAGCTGCTGGATCCAACCCATAATAAAGTGAAGAATCACATTCCACCCCTTGATAGACACATCGAGGTTCTGAAGGAGAAGGAGTGTAAAAATATTGCTGTGGCCCTTTTGAAAAATAATGCCACACAAGACCAAATGGAACTCAGTGATAGGTGCTCGTTACTCTTGGCTTTATCACTATTTTGTACATTGTTGTCTTTGTGGGTGGCATGTAGTTTTGCAAGCAGCCTCAAATTCTTTATGGAAACAGGCAAAAGGTAGACAACAGCTGTGACCAGTGCCATTTTCTGAGTATTTGTAATGTGCTTGGCACTGAACAAATAGTTCCTTCCTGGTGCCTTCACTCATTTAATTCACAAACAGCCTCTTATCAATATTTTGCAAGTGAAGAAAGTGGAGCATAGGAAATTGAAGTTTACCAGATCTGACATCACTGAATAGTGGCAGAGGTGGGGTTCAATTCCAGGCCGTCTGATTAGCTCTGCCCAGGTAGTCACCTCATACACCTTCGTTCTTATCCTTTGAGCCTTACTTCACACCAAGGGCCTGACCTGGTGTTGTAACATGAAGGCTACTCCAGATTTGCCCCTCTCCTCTGCAGAACATCTCCCCTGACCACCAAGTGTTCTGAAACGCCACTTTTGCCAGAAAATAAGAGAGTATTCAGCAACCCCTTCATATTCATCAAAATTAGCATTCTCTCCAACTTAGATCAGCCAGCCTGAGAGAAACGAGGCAGAACGTTTCTGAGCACCCACTTCTGGCCCAGCACTGAGCTAATGCTCATGAATGCAAGAACAAAGCAGTCCATGTCACACTGGACTGAGATCTCCTCGAGGGCAGGGATTGGGGTTGTTTGGCTTTGTAGTTTGGCACATTACAAAATGCACCTAGCATGGTGGATGAAGAAAGTGGAAGTGTTTGTCTATCCCAGGAATGAGACCTTAGGTAAGTGACAACCCTCTAAGCTTCCATTTCCTCATCCATAAAACAGGGATAAGAATATTTTCCTGCACACCTCACGGGGCTATATTGGGAATCCTTTAACTCAGTAGGTCTCCCTTCTGGCTCTGACTTCCAAAAAGCTCAAGGGCAATTTTGAGACCTATGCATGATAATCTTATAAAATGCTTAGCACGTAATCAGCCCGCAATAAACAGGGCTTTGGGAGCACTCTGGGTCTTCTGCTCTGCACCCCATTGTAGTTGATGGCAAAGGGAAGGAAAGATTGAATGAAGTCATTGGTCTTCTCCCTTCCCCACCTCTGAAAGGGGCAGCCTCAGTGCAATGGGATGGAAACTCGGGCTTTGGTGTTTCAAGAACTAATGGAAATCTCCTAAAAACCTATTTTTGTAAGGCTTTGATCCTTCAAGCCAAGATCTTTGGGCCAAATGTCTGAGTTAGTAGATCTAACCAAATACAGTCAATGATGCCCAGAGGTTTCAGCCTCTTTGGGGTGTGCCTAGTGGAGGGGTGTTGAGTGAGCAGGTGGGAGTAGCAACCTGTTTGCAGAACACAAGAAGTTAGCTCCAATGGCCAGGTCTTGCTTTGTCTCTCTTGGCCCAATTAGCACTGACTGCTATTTTTATTTTTGATGTAGGATGTGGCTGGTGAGTCAGGAAGAAAAGGGTGCCTCATTATTTGTTCCTTGCTTGCTCTTGGAAATATCAAGAATACTTGGCCCTCAAGACAAACCCCAGCTCTGGGCCTAAAAGCTAAGTCCAGATATGTTATATATTTATTCAAGGCAGCAATTGGCCAGGAAACGACTATAAAACACACATTTTGAATAAAAGAGGGAGATTTATGGTGCAATGGCGAATCTGAGTCATATCTCTCTGCCTCCCCCAGGCCAGGATCCCTTAATCACTAACATACCCCCAGCTTGTACACTCGGTGGGCACAGAATTGCTTCCTTCTGGTCCTGTCCCTGCTAAAGATGTGATGGGGATTGTGCTACTTTATCTGACAGTCGGTAAATGAATTGCCAATTCATTCTGAGCTTAGATGGGGGCTGGTTTTTTCCTTGGGAAGAAAAAAAAAGTGGGGTTCTTTCATATGTATCTTTGATCAGTCGGGACTTGACAAATTATTTTCCTAGGAATTTCTCTATCCGTAATGCCGCTGGGAAAAAATGGATTTGCTCTAAAAGAATAGCTTTTATGTTTCAGAAATTAGAGCGATGTAAAAGCTTTCATTGAGTTCCTTTATCTCTCTCTCTCTCTTTTCTCTCTTCAATTGTATGTTTCTCTAGAGCAAGGAGGCAGGTAGCAGAAAGAGCTAGAAAAGTCCACTGATAATAGATAGGTTTCTGGCTGCTTATTTCAAGTGTATAAAAGTAGCAAGAAAATAAGTCTCAACTCCATTATACAATTGGTATTGAGAAAGCAAAGTCAAGTCTTCTACCCCAATTTTTCCTTGCAATAACTGAATTTTTCTCATTAGAACTCTTGTTTTAGGGACAAACTTTAACCTGTAGAATACCTGAATTGTATTTCAGCAGGATGCAACCACGCCACAACTATCTCATGCCCATGGCTTAGACATCAACTTACAAAAGGCAGAGCGCTGGGACAGAAGATCTTGAAGTTATTTTCATATCAAAGTTTTTATCAGCTATAGTACAACCTGAAAGAAAAAAATGTATTGAAAATATCATCACACAGAACCACACAAACAGTTGGGTGAGTTGTGCACTGCATAACTCCAAGAGGCACCATTGAGATGGAGTATCAATGTGAGTGACTTACCCTTAGGATTGTGCTGTGCACAAGCTGTAAAACTGTGAATGGAAGATTTGAAAGGAAACTCAAAGATAATCATAATAAAGGGCAATCTTGGGGATCTGGATCAAAGGAACTAAAAAGAGTTTTGTTAGGGACTAAATGAGCACCAGTAGTTTTGGTCTGTTTATTTCTCCACTCAAGATTCTCTCTCTGGGAAAGAAAGTCTATAAGTGTCCATGAGTCAACTACTCCCAGCCCCTTGTCTAAGAAGGAGAAAGCTCTTTGGTTAACAGCTTTACTTTCTTAGTAAAGCATACCCTGAGATGAGGATTTGGATGCAGCATTTTATTTGGGTAAGGTGGGTAGGAAACAAGACGAGGAAGGGAAGGGAGCCAATGTGTTAAAGTAGTAATGTGCTAATGCGTAGGTCACCTCTGTGGGCAACTGGGGCTTGCTGGCAACTGATCCCTGCTGGAGATCCTCTGAAAGCATGTGGAACATGCTCAAAATTGTCCCACCAAGGAGACAGAAGACTTGGATATTTACATACCAACCCCCATCTCTCATTGCTTAGGGGACATTCTAGGAGGCCTTAATTCCCTGGCACTTATAGCTTGACCCATACACAGGCCAACTACACATCTGTGGCCAGAGAAAGACCTCAGGCAGAGAGATACTGATGCGGGAGGTAGGAAGTTGTTGGCCTACATGAGAACTACACACCGAAGCTGCAGGCGACCTGGAGGATGGGCCCAGGAGATAGTGCCAGGCACTGACAACATCTGCATACTTGCCAAGATCAGTCATAAAGAGAGAAAGATAAATGCCTCCCACCAAAAACAATTGGGGTGGCATCTCCAAAAGAAGAAGAAATGGATTCAGGGAGGTCACAAGTCACCTAATGGCAGTCACACAAGGGTTCCAGAACAAGTACAATTTTGCCCAGGATTTTGCCCCATCTCTGCCACTAAACAGCCCTATGACCTTGAGCAAGTCACTGACTCCACTTTGGAGATACTCAGGCTTCAGGTTCCCCTTCTCAAAACTCTGTAGAAGAATAATATCTGACATTTTCAGGGGCCTCAGACCTCGGGGATAAAAACAGGGGCTCCTCTCCCAGTGGTTTCAGAGTTGTAACATAAAGCAAAGGCTAAGTGAATTGTTCTCCAGCATGAGATGTCCACTAAGTGTCTGCCCCACTTCATCAGATGGGGGTTGAGAGTTCACATCACAGCTGAGCTCAGAATTTGCCTGCAACAGGAAGGACCTTAGATGGGAGAGTTTGTGTGGGGTCTTAAAAAGCAGAGCTGAGGCTTCCCTAAAGAGAAAGAAGACATTCTGCCTGTGGACAGCAGCTTCAACCATAACTGAGAGTCACAGCCTGCCAGTTACAGAGTGAATTTTGCCCAGCCCCCACTGCCAAAAATTCATATGTTGAAGCCCCAACCCTCAATACGACTGTAGTAGAAGATGGAGCCTTAAGGAGGTAATAAAGGTCAAGTGAGTTCATAAGGGGGTTTCCTAGTCTTATAGAAAGAGGGAGAGACACCAGATCTCTCTCTCTCTCTCTTTCTCTCTGTCTCTCTCTCCTTCCCACCCTCATGTGCCCACAGAGAAAAGACCATGTGAGGAGACAGCCAGAAGGTACACGTACACCATGGAATACTACTCAGTGATTTTTTAAAAAAGAATGAACTATTAATACACCCAATGCCTTGGATGAATCTAAAGGGAAGTATGCTGAATGAAAAAAAGCCAACTGCCCAAAGCTTATATACTGTATAGTTCTATTTATATAATATTCTTGAAATAGTCCTATTTATATAACCTTCTTGTCATTTATATAACATTCTGTATAGTTCTATTTATATAACATTCTTGGATAAAATTATAGAAATGAAGAACAGATTAATTAGTGGTTGTCTGGGGTTAGAAAAAGGGTTGCAGGGGTTATATGTGGTTATAAAAGAGTAACACGAGAGATCCTTGCGGTGATGGAAATGTTCTGTGTTTTGACTGTGGTAGAAGATACTACATGCATGCTAAAATTGCATGGCACTAAATACACACACCCACAAGTGAGTACAAATAAACTGGAGAAATCTGCATAATATTGGTGGTTGTACCAGCATTAATGTCCTCATTGTGCTATTGTGCTAAAGTGTTGCAAGGTATTAGGATATATGGGTAAAGGGTATAGGGGATTTCTCTGTGTTTTCTTACAACTGCATGTGAATCTACACTTATTTCAAGATAAAAAGTTTAAGAGAGGCTGGGCACAGTGGCTCACACCTGTAATCCCACCACTTTGGAAGGCAGAGGCAGGTGGATCACTTGAGGCTAGGAGTTTGAGACCAGCCTGGGCAACATGGTGAAACGCCGTCTCTACTAAAAATACCAGAAAAATCAGCCAGGCATGGTGGCGTGTACCTGTAATCCCAGCTACTTGGGAGGCTGAAGCATGAGAATCGCTTGAACCTGGGAGGCAGGGGTTGCAGTGAGCCAGGATCGTGCCACTGCACTCCAGGTTGGGTGACAGAATGAGACTCTGTCTCAGAAAAAAAAAAAAAAAATTTAAGAGTTTAAGAAAAAGGGAGAGAATACAATGAGTCTGGAGAAGGAAGGCCTAGCAAGAGCCGGTCAGGCCCTGACTTAGTTTGGGCTCACCCCAAGGGCAGGATTTGGGAGGATTTGGAAGGTGATCCCAGGGAGGAAGAAGGATGAAAGGAGAAAAAGCCAAGTGATTGACTTATTGAGCTGATTACCGCTGTGGGCAACCAGAGTGCAGGCCTCTGAGGACCCTCTGAGGAATTGTGTAGAATGTACCTCCAAATTGTCCCTCCAAAGGATAGGAGGCTGGGGCCTCCTTCCACCAACTCCCCACCCACTCTACAGAGAGTGTTCCCAGAGTCATTATTTCTGGGTTGTGCCTGCGTTCAGGCCAAGGGAGCCTCAGCTTTAGAGACAGTCCTGCTGCAGAAAAGCAGATTTGTGGTGGAGCTCAAGGTGGGATGCTGTCAGCATACACCGAACCTCTGCCCTTAGTATGTCTGAAATTAGAGGTGGGCAGAGAGGATGCAAGACATAGCACAGGAATCCTCTGCTACAGCAACCTGGACAGGTAGAACCCTGTCCTCCAATGAGCACATCTGGTGAATCATTCTTAATCCATTTATTCAGATCATAGTGAACACCTTCCAGGGTGAAAATACAAGCAATTAAGACTGGAGCAATCCTGCCTCTGTGAAGCTCTCTTGGTCCCAGGAAAAAATCTACAGTTAGAGAAACGAGAAGATCCCAGTGCTTTGAGAGGCCGAGGTGGGAGGATCACTTGAGCTCACGAGTTTAAGACCAGAGTGGGCAAAATGATGATACTCCTTCTCTACAAAAAAAAGGAAGGAAGGAAGGAAGGAAGGAAGGAAGGAAGGAAGGAAGGAAGGAAGGAAGGAAGGAAGGAAGGAAGGTTAACTGTGATTAATCTTTTAAAAAAAAAAAAAAGAAAGAGAAGATTCTCCTAACTCGTTATGTTATGAGGTTGTGTCATGAGGACGGCAAAGTCCTCCTGAGGGAAGTTATGGTTTTTGAGGCTCTGTTATTAAATGTGTAGAGAGGGCCAGATGCCCTGCTGATTGCTTTACATGAACTCTCTCCCTTTATCACTACCTCAGGTCTGCAAAATAGATCTTATCACTTCCACTTTGCAGAGATGGAAACCGAGGCTTGGGGCAAGTTAATAATTTGCTCACACGCTAGAGGGCTAGCTGGGCTTCCAAGACCAGGAGGCCAGTCTTTAGCTACAAGATTACAAATCCTCCTTTACTTGTCCTGAGGTTGACATCTCCAAGGACATGCCACCCAAAAGCACTGCTCTGTCACACTCCAGCCACCATCTCCCTCTGTCCCTCCCTCTCTTCTTTTAGGCACATGGGAAAGGACAGCGATGACATGAATCATTCCATCCCCTAAAGGAGTCTGGACAGCGTGGAGTGGAAGACAAGCCACCACGAGCTGGGGAACACTGGACATTCACCATGTTGCTTGGTATAGGGACTAGCACACGGTACATAAATGAAAGCTATTATTGCTATTGCCACTACTATTATCAACACTGGAGGGACATCAGTCAAATATCAAAACTCTGCCAGGAACAACCTTCAACTTGCAGACCAGGCTGTCTCCTCCACCCCAACACTCACAGTTCTAGGAACTGGAACCAAGTATGCCTAAACCAACATATTCACTAGGATTAACACGCATGACTTCTTTCTAAGTGGAATCAAAATGAATTCTGGCCAGGCGAGTGGGCTTCTGCCTGTAATCACAGTGACTCAGGAGGCTGAGGCAGGAAGACTGCTTGAGGCCAGGAGATGAAGACTAGCCTAGGCAACATAGTGAGAACTCATCTCTTAAAAAAAAAAAAAAAAGCCAGGTATGGTAGTGTGCACCTATAGTCTCAGCTACACAAGAGGCTAAAGCGAGAGGATCACTTGAGCCCAGGAGGTTGAGGCTGCAGTGAGTTGGCACTGCACTGCAGCAGCATGGACAACAAAGAAAGATCCCATCTCTTAAAAAAAAAAAAAAAGGAAAAAGAAAAAGAAAAAAGCGTTCTGAAGTCAGAAAAGAAAAGGTGAGGTGCTGATAATCAGTCTTTAGAGGTATAAAAACTACTCTTCCTTCTTTGTTGCCACAAAGGTCCAAAGTCGACAGTCACTTACAAAACCAGCTATTTATTTTATTATATTATTTTTAGAGAGAAACAGTCTCCCTCTGTCACTCAGGCTGGAGTGCAGTGGCTCAATCATGGCTCCCTGGAACTTCCAACTCTTGGACTCAAGCAATCCTCCTGCCTCAGCCTTCCAAATAGCTAGGACTACAGGTGCATTCCACCATGCCTGGCTAATTTTAAAAATTTTTATAGAGATGAGGTTTCACTATGTTGCCCAGGCTGGCCTTGAACTCCTGGCCTCAAAGCTATCCTCTTGCCTCAGCCTCCCAAAGTGCGGAGATTATAGGTATGAGCCATTAGCCACTGCACCCGGCCCAAAGTCAGATATTTAAATAAGATTTAAGATGATGCCTGTGGGAAAGCTGTGTTTTAATTATTGTTGAAAGTGATGATACTGATGACGGTAGTGGTGGTGGCAGTGGTGGTGAGGATGATGATAGTGATGTTTTCTAACCTCTGCTGAGCTTAGGTCTATTATAAAAATAGTCGAAGATTATAGGGGCAAATTTTCCAACAAGAGAAGGAAGAGGAGAAAGACAAGAAGAAGCAGCATTAATAATTATAAATCCAGCCGGGCGTGGTAGCTCATGCCTGTAATCCCAGGATTTTGAGAGGCCAAGGCTGGTGGATCACCTGAATTCGGGAGTTCGAGACCAGCCTGACCAACATGGAGAAACTCCATCTCTACTAAAAAGACAAAATTAACTCGGCATGGTGGCACATGCCTATAATCCCGGCTACTCGGGAGGCTGAGGCAGGAGAATCGCTTGAACACGGGAGGCGGAGGTTTTGGTGAGCCGAGATCGCACCATTGCACTCCAGCCTGGGCAAGAAGAGCAAAACTCCATCTCAAAAAAAAAAAATTATAAATCCTAGTTAATCTTTTCATGAGCTAACAGCTATTGAGCATTTTCTCTATACCAGGTGATATGGTTTGGCTGTGTCCCCACCCAAATCTCATCTTAAATTGTAGCTCCCATAATCCCCACGTGTCCTGGGAGGGACCTGGTGGGAGATAATTGAATCATGGGGGCGGGTCTTTCCCGTGCTGTTCTCGTGGTAGTGAATAAGTCTCACAAGATCTGATGGTTTTATAAACGGCAGTTCCCCTACACAAGCTCTCTTGCCTGTCACCATGTAAGACGTGCTTTTGCTCCTCCTTTGTCTTCCACCATAATTGTGAGGCCTCCCCAGCCATGTGGAACTGTGAGTCCATCAAACCTCTTTTTCTTTACACATTACCCAGTCTTGGGTATGTCTTTATTAGCAGCTGAGAACAGACAAATACACCAGGCTCTGTGCTAAGCATTTTATGCTCATTGTCTCATTGAATCCTCAGACAAACGAGGAATCTCTGGGATAAATACTCATAGTAACCCCATTTCACATATGATCAAATGGAAGGTTAAAGAGGTTCAGTGACTTGCCCAAGGTCACAAAGGCAGTAAGTGACAGAGTGAATTTTATAACCCAGTTCAATTAGAGAACAAAGGTGAGATAAATGAGTACCTGATTCGACATGTGTGTTGTGTTTATTAAAAGGGAATAATAGCTCATCCCATGCCATAGTCTAACCTCCCAAGAGGACCAAAAAAGCACACAAATAGCACCCTCAGAAAGTGAAGACAAAGAGAAATATCCAGGTGTCACCTTGTCTTTTAGTTGAATACATTGGAACATTCCATGATGAGCAGTCGGCTGGTCGGTACCAGTACCCAGCTCTGTCACTGATGGGGCCAGTGGCTCTCATTATGGAAGCTTTATCCCTTCCTCCTCAAGGTAGACAGGAGTGTCCCATCTTCCTCACAGACTCATTTCAATGAACAAACAAGCTAGATTTTATTTACTAATTCTACTTCTAGTTACAAAGATAATTCATCTCCATCACGAGGAAAACTGGGACATCCCCAAAAGAACAAAGAAAATTTGAACACCCAGAGTCCCACCACTGTTATTGTTATACATCCTAAGAGTGCTTTTGTTTCAAGTGTGAATGTGTGCTGGTGTGTTTAATAAAATTGGAAGCTGCTGTGCAAGCTACTTGAAGCTTCTTTTGCTTGCAGTGAATCTTAAACATCTCCACAAATGTGTTTCTTTTCTTTTCTTTTCTTTTCTTTTTTTTTTTGAGACGGAGTCTCTCTCTCTTTCATCCCAGCTGGACTGTAGTAGCGCCATCTCGGCTCACTGCAACCTCTGCCTCCCAGGTTCAAGTGATTCTCCTGCATCAGCCTCCCGAGTAGCTGGAATTACATGCATGCACCACCAGGCCCAGCTAATTATTGTGTTTTTAGTAGAGATGGAGTTTCACCATGTTGGCCAGGCTGGTCTTGGACTCCTGACCTCAGGTGATCTGTCTTGGCCTTGCAAAGTGCTGGGATTGCAGGCGTGAGCCACCACACCTGGCCCACAAATGTGTTTCTTAATGGCCATGTGGTATTTCATCATGCACTAATTTACTTAACCAACTCCATATTATTGGATATTAAGGCTGTTTCCTATTTTGCATGATTTTAAAAAATCATGATAGACTTCCTAGAAAATAAATTTTATATACATCTCTGATTATTTCCTTCAGACCAATTCCTCAAAGCAGAATTATCAGATTAAATGATTTGCACATTAAGACTTTTGATACATTTTGCAAACTCTTCTTGCAAAGGTTTATCTAATTTGTATTCCCAACCATTAGTTTATGCGATTTCCTACTTTCTCATTAGCGATAGGTAATATTATTTTTTAAATATACATTTGCCAAGTCAATGATTTAAAAAATTATATTTAACTTGCATTTCATTGATTAAAGTCTTTCAAGCATTTGTTGAACATCTACTTGTTAAATACTTCACTGGAAACTTTCACAGATATTATCTCACTTAAATGCACAACAGTTTTTTGAAGCATGTAGAATATCTTTTTTTTTTTTTTTTTTTTTTTTTTTTTTTTTTTTTTTTTTTTGTAGAGACAGAGGTCTTGCTATATTGCTCAGACTTATTCCTGGGCTTAAGCAATCCTCCATCCTTGGCCTCCCAAAGTGTTGAAATCACAGGCATGAGCTACCAAATCCAGCCAATTATCTCCTTTTTATAGAGGAGGAAACTTAAGGCTTGGGCTAACTTAGGTTTCACGGTAAACCCTGCCACACACCAGCTGTGTAATCTGGGGGGAATTTTCAACCTCTCTGAGCTCAAGAATACTAACGAGCTGACCCTCTTGAAAGTTCTTGTGTTTCTTCTACCCTATAAGCTTGGGTCCCAAACTGTAGAGGACCAGAAGCCAGGCAGATGCTGTAATACTCCTCTCCTGAACGCAAAAAAAAAAACCCTACCATCTCACATATCCAGAGTCTGTCCTCTGCGACTTTAGAAATTACCTGGAAAAGAGCCTATCACAATTAGTAGGTCCTGTACGAGTAAAGATATCGACCGCACATAGTGGAATGTTCCTACATGTTACTGAATGAAGGAATGTGAACTCGGTGATCGACAAACCTACATGTCATTCCTCCATCACAATTTCTGCCTCAGGACATTTGCACACGTTATTCCCTCTGTCTGCAATCCTTTTCCTCCCAACCTTTTACCTGATTAATTCCTACTCATCACTAGGGCTATGCTCAAGAGTCACCTCCCCCAGATGGCGTTAGGACCCCTTGCCTTATCCCTTTATGCCATCGTGCAGTCTGTCTTTGTAGTAATTTCCACTGCCGCAATCCACTGAGGATGCACATAATTTCCTAAAGGCTGTTTCTCTCACTAAATGGTAAGTTCCAAAGGAGACAGCCCCTCTCTTTTTGTTCACTGCTGTGTCCCCGGTACTTACCACACGTCCAGTCTAAAGCAAGCACCCACCAAATATATTATCGGAATGTAACAATGTGCGTTGTGCCTTACCATGGTTTTATCAACACCATGATGAAACGACATTAACTCTTGGACATTGTATCCTTAATCCTACTGATTCAGTGAAAAGATCCACTATAACAATCGTTTGGAACCCAAAGAGGTTAACCTGTATTGGTTATGAAATGACAGTGTCCCTTGTCTGATTTGTGAAACTTGCTGTGAACATGTTTTTAACGATTTTCCAATGGTGGCAATTGTTTGAGCTGTGGGGTGGGGACGCTGATTCCTAATTTGGATGATGTTCCTCTGAAAGGATAAGACTGACTGTCGTATAGAGTTGATAAAATTAGTTTCAAAGGCAATTTTTTCAAAGGCAACTCTTTAAAAAAAAAAAAACTGAACCCATCAGAATAAATATCTATTTGGAGCACAGTCAGAACCTGTTCAGTGGAACTTTACTAATGCAGTCCTTTGGGGGAACAGGAAAGCCACTGACCTAGTTTCTCCATTGCACTTGAAATAAGCTGAATTGTCATTTCTTTATAATTAATTCACACTTCTCAGGGCTTCTTTGCCTGGGAAAGGTCCCAGGAGACCTGATTAAATGAATAATTTGTAATCAACAAGCCAATTGTTTCTTTTTCAAGGGGATGTGGCATATTTGATAGCTCTTGATAATTTGAGGGGTGTGGGCATCAAAATTACAAAAACAGAACAAATCTGCAGCACAAATGTACTCACCAATTTGCTGCTCTCTTCTGTCCCATATGTGTTCTAGAGGTCAAGTTCACAAAGCCTAGATCCATGGATTTAAGATAAATATCGGATTCACTAACGGTTCATAAAGTTATTTGCAGTGGAACCTCCAAAATGCCTGGCTCCAACAATTAATTCAGAGAAAGAGATTCTTGAAAAACCCAAACATTAGGTGTTACATATAGTATGACCGACACCGTTTTAAATCAGTCGGAATTCCTAAAGACTTTTCTTCTCCAATGCCTACACAAATTCCATTAAAACAAACAACCTCATTCCAGGGATATAAACCAGTGGGTACATATGTTCAGCTTCATCACACTCAAGGACAATGGATCCCAAATTCCCCTGAGATGGGCATGAGAAATCACGTGGGGTGAGAAATTCACATGCAAGACAACCCCTTCCTGTTTCCTCCACTTCCTATCCCCTCTATTCAGTCGGTAGAAAGAATATGAAAAAAAAAAAATGGGTGTTCAAGTTCCTTGTACTTGTTTAAGCACATGGTATTTATTAGGCATTAATTGGCACACAAATATAAGGCACGAGTACTTAGTCCTCACCCTCCCCCCTTAGCAACATTAAAAGACATAATCGCATAGGGACACTCACTTACAAACACACTCGCACTCTCTCACGTACTTAAACACACTCAGCCTCACATCTTACCCTGTTCTGTTTATTAGGGTCTGTTTAAAAAAAAGGAAAAAAACTTCTTTTTAATCAAAAAAAGCAAAGCACATTCGAAAGAGGAAAAAAACAAAAAAACACAAACTTGGTTTTGAGTATCAATAAAATTAAAAGCTCTTGGCCAGCTCGTATGCTGGGTTTCATTTCATGTTATTACTTAATTAGAATTCCTATTTATAAATAAATAGTACCAGTAAAATATTACATCTGAAGAACCCTACCATAACGCTTTACTTACACACTTTTTTTTAATACTGTTTTCGGCTTTCAGTAAACACAGTTTTGGGTCGGCATTGGTGTGGGCGTGGTATCTTTGGAGAGACATCATCGGTGACCGTGTCTTGCCTCTTCTGTAGGAATCATGCATTTTGCTTCACATCCAGTTTGGATTGTTGGTGATGGAGGTTTGGAAGGTTGGGCTGGTCTTGGTTTTTTTTTTCAATTTTTTTTTTTTTTAATCAGGAAGAATATTTATTTTGGCTTTCTGTCCACAACTCTTGTCAACACAGACCTTGCACTGTTATCACAGTCCTGCCTGCATGTAAACCGGGGCTTTTTAAGTTTTTCAAAGCAAGCTTTCCGGAAGGGAAGCTATAGGCCGTTTTAGCGACAGACAGCTGGAAAGACAGAGCTGGCAAGACGGTAGGGCTGAATAAGACAGGATGCCAGGGGGCGTCAGCGTTATCCTGACTCCATGGGTAAGTAAAGGCAAAACTGAGCATGTGATACTGGAGAAGGCAGGACAAAACCAAAGCAAATGGGGACATAGGGAGGCTTTTCAGAAACATCGCATGGCAGAGGTAGGTGCTTTTCTTAGTCAAGGGGAAGGGTGAATTTAGGTTTCAGGGGTGGTTTACTTGAAGGGAATCCCGCAAGTACACATTTTGATATATACTTGCCTCAGACCTCCCCCCAAATAAGGGACTGGGTCCCATTAAGAAAATTGAAAGAAAAAAATATATTATCATTTATTATATAACAATGTCAACATTAACACCAAGACAAGGAAAGACTCCAGCTATGCACTAGGGAAAAACACTCAACCAGGCAAGACTTTCTAGAGCCCAGAAGAAGGAATGGGGGAAGAGATCTGGGGAGTGGTGTGAATGTGGCTGGTTGATGAGTGTGGTGGTCGTGGGGGGTGGGACTCAGCTTTTTGTGTTTGTCTTTTTAAGTTTTGAGACAAAACAAGAAAGTCACATTTTTAAAATTGTGGTTTCAAGCTACTGATTAGATCAGCATCCAGCGACCTTGAGTGCAGATGTGAACATTGGGTGAAATGAAAAATCTTGTCCGTGGGGTTCTCTTGGCTACTGTCTCTCTCCTTCTCTCTCTTTCTCCTCTCTCTCTCTCTCTCTCTCTGTCTCTCTCTAGGAAATGTCTGTTGTGAAGCAGGCCTCGCTTTAGCTATTGTCGCTCCACTCTGGCACCATGCCAACTCCATGCACAGAGTGGTACTGATGTGGGGACAGAGTCCTTGGCATGCCATGCGAGTAGAGGAACTCGGGGGGCTGAAGGGTGCCAGGGGACTGCAGGCCAGTCTGAGGCCCACACTGCCTGACCACAGGCTGGTGGGCCACGGAGGTCTGGTGCTGGAACATTCCCTCTCCCAGCTGTGGGGAGCCATGGTTGGCCATGCCTGCCAGCCGGGGGACCAGGGGCCCCGAGGTGAAGTGAGCAGAGAAGTGCTGGTAGGGTAGCCTGTCCATGGGCTGCACGGTGGTGACAGTGCAGCTGCTGTAGGAAGGCATGCTTGGCCACGTGTTGCAGCTGATGTCCTCCAGGCTGGGCACAGGCTCACTGGGGGGCGCAGAGCTGGCATACATGCAGGCCTGCCGCTGTGCCGACTCTGTCCTGTAGGAGGCACCCAGGCCCTGCTGCTGTGGGTAGCCTGAGCGGTAGAAGGAATCTTCTTCACTGGGTGATGTCTCCATGTAGGGCTTCTTATAGGGATGGTCTGTGGTGGAACATTCTTCCTCTGTGAAGACAGGAGAGACAGCAGTGAGGCCAGGAGCAGGCACCAAGCAGCTAAAAGTGGAGACAGTTATTTGGCCAAAGTACTGAAGAATAAAGCCTGAGAGATGGTTAGCCCTAACTACCATTCTGAAAACAAAAGAAGGGGGTGGACTGTAATGGTTAAGACCTTAGGCTATGGAGTTCTATGCAAATAGTTTCACCTTTCTGGGTTCAGCTTCTTCATCTACAAGATGGAAAGGGTAATAATAGCATTTCCTACAAAGGGCAGTGTTAAGAATTAAAGGGAAAATACATGAAGCACTTAGTCCAGAGCCCAGAAACACTCAATAAATAGCAACTAACCAGGTGCAGTGGTGCATGCCCATAGTTCCAGCTGCTTGGGAGGCCAAGAAAAGAGGATCACTTGAGCCCAGGAGTTTGAGACCAGCCTGGGCAACATAGTGAGAACTTCCATCTCAAAAATAAATAAATAGCAATTATTATTATCTTTCCTCTTCTCCAGCATGTAAATTTCACAAAAGCAGGACATTGTCTGCCTTATCCGTCACTTTATTCCCAGAACCTGGTAAATACCTACTATTAACAAGAGCATCAACAATAAGTCAAAACAAACACATATAGTGTGTACTCTGCGTAGCACGATTCTAAGCACTCTCCATAAAGTAACACATTTAATCCTCACAACAACCCTACCAGGTGGGTTTTATTATTATCCTTATCTTACAGATGAGAAAAAAAAGGACTCATGGAGGTTAAGAAACTTGCCCAAGGTTTTACATGGCTGATAAACAGTAGATCCAGGATTAGAATCCAAGTAGTCTGACTACAAAGTCCTTGTTTTCCACTGTCTTGATACATAGAGAAGGCATGCAATAAATATTTGTATGATGGATGGATGGATGGATGGATGCATGGATGAGTGGGAGGGAGCTTGAATGAATGTTCAAATGCTTTCCTGATTCTTTATGTGAGCAGGTGCCTAGTTAATACTTGTTAAGTTGGTACAAGTTAATGTGTTGCTGTTTCCTGCTGAGCAAGTCACTTCCCTTCCCTGTGCACTAGTTATTTCCTAGTGTAGGGCAGTGGAGATAGTTCTGTCTCTGAAAGGGGGTCTCGTTTCACCACTTTGGGGCCACTGGCCCCTTTGAAAACAAGCAAAAGTGCTGGGCTCTTTCCTAGAAAACTACATTGAAACACAGTGTTTTGAAAACTGCATGTGCATACAAGGCTTTGCATACAATTTCAGGGAGTTCAAAAACTCCCTAAAACGCAGACGCCAGGTTAAGAAGCCTAGACGTGTCTGGATTTGAATCAGGCTCCTTTACTTAATAACTGTGTGATACTAGCAGGGCATCTATGCTCAGAGACTCATCATCATCTCTGAATCAAAGTGAGTAATACTTACCTTACTGGGTAGCTAAGAACTAAGTAAGATTGAACATATAAGTCTCCTGATTTCCGTCAACATGAACAGCTCTTGTTGCAGGGGTAACACCACCAGTCAAGCTCATGGCAGACATAATTCACAATAATACCCTCAAGGTATTCCCTTCAGGGGAAGCAATGCTTGGGGATATCTACCAAGGTGTAAACCTCAACACAGACTCATTACTTATCTGAAATTTTACCTTCCAAACTGAAAATTCTCTTTCCTCATCTTTCTGTCTCTTTCTAGTCAATAAATGTTAAGGAGTTATGTCTGTCTTTGGAGAAGTGAAGAAAAATGAAACACTGGGGCATCCATGCAACTCACTGTGATGGCTGATGGCCATGAAAACAGAATGCTGAACTAAATAACAAGAGGAAATGATCAGAGCTATTATTTATTGAGTACCTACTATGTGACCTTACTCTTCATCTCACAGTAATTCCTCAATTACAGTGTCTGCTGTAATGCCTGTCTCATAAAGGAAGAACTAAGGCTCAGAGAAGTGACTTGCCCAAGGTCACATGGCTGAGAAGGAACAGAGGCTGGAATCCAAGCCAGGTTGGATTGACCTTGCCTACACGCCTTGCTTCCAACTCTCTAGATTTCTAATATCCAGTGCCACTCATGCAATCATATAACAGATAATTACCGAGCTGCTCCAAAGTGCTAGGTATTGTGCCAGGTGCTGGAGATAGAGTGGTGAACAGGGTAGACATGATCCTGTTTTTGGTGCATGTCCTCAATCCCAGTCCATCCTACCATGAGCAGTAAGTGAGGGAGGCTGACACTCTGTGACTGAGAGGTGGTCCTCAGATATAAAGACACTAGTAAGCCATTGACTCAAGAGTAAATCCTTTGACTTTGGACTGGCTTGTAAAACAGTTCCCCAACCCAGGTACAGTAGATTGCGTTTGGGTTCCACCAACCAGCTCCATTTGTATCAATGTCCAAGTGACACCCACAGATAAGCCAAAAGTGTCCACAAACAAAACATATCTGTGTTAGGGTTGTGCCCACTTAACGGCAAGCAAACTTATTTTCAGCTAGACTCCTTCTGGGCCACATCTGGGATCTATAGGATGCCCAAAAAGTTTGTACCAAAAAAAAAACTATGAAAAACACATTCTTCCAGGTGTTCTATCTACATCATGCCAATCATGCAGATGTTTGAAAACATCCAGATGAGTGAACGGCCACATTTTTCACATTTTAACTGTGCGGTTGTGTGTGTGTGTGTGTGTGTGTGTGTGTGTGTGTGTGTGTGTGTTTGGAGTCTTGAAGACATTGCTATACTCAGCTTCGTTTTGTCCTCACCACCTCCTCCCTTGATTCCTTTCCTTCCATTCTTCCTTCCACCCCCCAGATTCATAAACCTGAGTGTTTCCATTGTTGCTGGAATCATAACTTTTGGGCTTTCCATTTAACCAGGCTGTTCCCCTTTTCAATAATAGAAAGTACAGCTGCAGGGCATCCTTGGCAAGAGAAAAAAAAACAACAAGGCAAACTAACTATTCTCAAGTTTCTGATCCCCTTCCAGATTTGTTACAAGTAAAAAAGGAAGAATAATAAGAAAACGGCCGGAACACATTTTGGAAAATCGTAAAATTATACATTCCAGTCTTTAATACCCCAAAGATCTAATGCAGAGCACTAAGAAAAACTCAATCTTGGTTTATTGATAAAAGCAAGTACTGAATATTCTCAAATTCCTCTCAGGCCTCATCACATTGTGAAGAAATTCCAACTCAAGGATCCACATTTCAGGTCAGTCATGATAAATGCTCTGGATGTAATCTCTGTGTTTATTTTGGTTATGGCTCAGTTTGTTTCCGTTTTTCTTTTTACTTTTTGAGAGCCCAGTAACTGTTCAACAGCAAAGACCTATCTCCAGCCAAGTCATGATTAGCTTTCAGGGTTGGTAAATGGGCTAGAGTTAAGTATCAAGTCTTCTGATGAGATGAGTCCACAACTCGGCTTCAGAAAGTTGCATATTAAGAGTGGTCAATTACATTGCAACTATCCTAAACCCAAATGAGTCTCTTAGGTAACAGTAAAGTTCCTCCTGATTCTGACCATTCATGACATCATGGTGCTGTAGAAAACCCTAGTACTTTGGACTTTTCTAGATGTTTTTGATTCTAGATAAAGTGACTTTAGTATTGTATCCAGGGCACACATATTAAGGCACAGAGTTATGGCTCCAGTGCTCACTGGCCATGTGACTGTGGATGAATCACTCGGTCATTCCAATCTTAGTTCTTGATTGTAAGTGGAGATAATACCTGAGCTTTTTATGACATTTAATTTGAGGTAATACTAAGTGCAGTGGAGTTTTTATCTTCCTTGCACATAAGGCATTCAAATCTTGTCTGTCCAAATGACCTGGGTCCATTCTCTTTTCCCTCTTTCTCTTTTGGAAGACTGGACAGATAGCATTCTGAAAGCTGTCCCATACTTAGAAATATTTGGGTAGATTACAGAGCTGGAAAGCTCACAGAGTGCTTTCAAATACTAATCCTATTGAGTAAATATTGTCACTATTCTCAAATGGGTCATTTCTCTTGCCAATTCAGTTCATTCAGATGAAGAACCATTGTCGAGTCTTCCCAGACAGAGACCCTGAAACTCAGAGTAGTAATCTTTCTAGCTGAGTGACCTTCAGCAAGTTGGGAAGGTGGCTATAATTCAGGCCTTCTGACTCACAAAGCGGTGCTCATTCTGACAAATGGTCCCAGGCTTTCTATTTCATGCAACCCTACATGCTCAGCCAACATGAAAAGGTAGCAAACCTTGACTCTTATGGATGAGTAGATAGATGGATGGGTGGGTGAATGCATGGGTAGATGTATGGGTGGGTGGATGGGGGGATGGATGAATTAGTGAGAGGATCGATGGATGAGTGGGTGGATGAGTGAGTGGATGAGTGGGTGGATGGATGGGTGGTTGGATGGGTGAATGGATGCGTGGATGGGTGGGTGGGTAGATGGGTGAATGGATAGATGGGTGAATGGATGAGTGAGTGGATGGATGAGTGGGTGGATGGGTAGGTAGACAGATGGGTTGATAGATGGGTGGGGGGATGGATAAGTGGGTGGATAGGTGAGTGGATGGGTTGGGGGATGGGTGGATGGATGAGTGGGTGGATGGATGAGTGAGTGGATGGATGAGTGGGTGGATGGATGAGTGAGTGGATAGATAGATGATTGATGAATGGGTGGATGGAGGAATGAGTGAGTGGGTGGATGGGTGGGTGGACGCGTGAATGGTGGGTGGATGGATGGGTGGGTGGGCGGATGAGTGGGTGGATGACTGGTTTTTTGTTTTTGTTGTTGTTATTTGTTTTTGATGTCCCCATGCTCTTAGCTCTTAGCATAAAGTAGGAAGAGTTGGAATGGTATTGTGGGAAGATTCTCAACTGGAAATCAAAAGAGTCAGTTCCAAATATCAGCTAGTCACTACCTGAAATCATTATATTTACTTACTGGCTTATTATATGTCCCATCCAGTAAGAATACAAGTTTCTTGAGAGCAGGAGCCTTTTCCACCGTGTCCTCCACTTATCTCAAGCACCTAGCACAGTGTCCATTATACATTAAGTGCTCAATAAATGAAGATTAACCTGATGCATCCGTCCCAGTTCTGCCACTCATCAGCCACATAAGCTTAGAATCTAACCCTGTCTCTTGGTTCTCCATTAGACCCCTGCAAAATAGAGATGGGTGGCATCTCCCCTGGTTCAAAGACTGCTGCAGGGAGCTGGAGAATCAGCAAAGGAATGGATGTGAAATCTCATTTTAAAACACACAGCACTGAGAAAATGCACCCTGCAAAGCCCTTTTCCATATCTAATTCCCCGTCCCCTCTCAATCTCTAACTTTCCTTTGAATATCTGATTCAGTTCCTGGCTATGCTAGAATCTTTATTTGGGTTGCTTTTGCTTTATAATGTGAGTTAGGGTGAGAGTCAGGGGTGGGAGGGAGAAAGACAGACAAGTGCTCTCCCAGGCCCTGGGGACCTGGATTTGATTGAGTGGCATTGATAAAAGACCTTCCCAGCTTTTTTGGCTCAATCCATTGGGAGAGATAGTTTGGAGACAGCCGGTTCCAAACACAAGGAGCCCTCTGGCCTGCCTGCCTGAGCCTGACTCCTGGACTCATTGGAAAGGAGACAGACAATGAGGGGAAGTCAGATAGTGGGGCAGGCAGGGGCCGGGGGGAAAACCACCCATGGAGTTATCACTTAACGAGAATCCCAACTGGAAGGAAACCTCAGCTGATTCCTTATCACTTTACAATGTGGAGGCTGATGATGAATTGCTATTTGTTGTCTCCTAGGCAGGACAGAGAGCCCTTGGCTGGAATGTTCCCTGTCACTGGGAGCTCCCTTTTGGGGGTGGAGGGAGGTGAGAAGGGCAGAGGTTTCTGGAAAGGTGAAAGGATTTCTCCAGGGTGCACACCCCATTCACCCCAAGCCCACAGGCCTCAGTGTACATCTCAAGCCAGGCCACTCATGAGCTGGGTGACTTCGGGTAAGTTCCCCAGTGTTGGTTTCCAAATCCACAAAGAAGGGGCAATTCTTCACCTTGTTATCACCAACCCGCCACTAAGACCTGATTCCACCCACATCTCCAGCTTCTCCCCACACCCTGGTCGGAGCCACCATCTCCTGTTTCAGACCGCATGACGGCCTTTCAATGGGTCTCTGGTGCCAACTAAATAGTCCTGTGCTATCATAGCAAAGTGACGGCTTCCAAATAAAGAACTTAGGCATGTTACTCACAAATCTAAATCCCTCCAATGGATGTGCACTGGTGGTAGGATAAAATTGGACGTCCTTCATTAAAATGGCTTATACAGGTTGCCATCTCGCTGGTCCCTGCCTTTCTCTCTAGCCCTCATCCCCCACCACTTTGCCCTCGCCCTGAGTGCCAACATCCCAGCCTTCTGTTCAGTCCCAGGGGGCGGGCTCTCCCTCAGCCAAGGGGCTTCATGCATGCTTTCCTCTATGTGTGGATACCCTCACACCTCCCACTTCTCCTATCCAACACTCACTCTCCTCCGATCTCAGTCTCAATGCTTCCCTGATCTCCCACCCTAGACTGACATTCCAGTTTGATATTCCTTAACACTTTGCATATCTTCTTTATAGCATTCAATCATTTATTTTATTTTATTTATTTTATTTTTTTCTTTGAGACAGGGTCTCACTATGTCACCCAAGTTGGAGTGCAGTGGTGCAATCACAGCTCACTGCAGCCTCGAACTCCTGGGCTCAAGTAATCCTCCCATCTCAGCCTCCTGGGTTAGCTAGTACCACAGGCATGTGCCAACACACCAGGCTAATTTTTTATTTTTTGTAGAGATGGAGTCTCACTATGTTGCCCAGGCTAGTCTCAACTCTTGGGCTCAAGCAATCCTCCAACCTTAGCCTCTCAAAATGCTGAGATTACAGGTAGGAGTCCCATGCCAGGCTTCACAATTTCAATTAAGCAATTTATAATTACTTGTGTAATGTCTGACCTGCTTGCAACAGTGTGAGCTTCATAAGGGTAGGCCTGAGGCAAGCACGTGTTTATTGAGCACTCATAGGTGCCAGGCACTGTTCTAGGTGCTTTCTGTGGATGATCTCATGTCCTCTCATCACAACCATATCAAACAGGTGCTATTGTTATTCTCACTTTGCACAAAAGATAGGTGAGGCCCAGGAAGGTAAAACAACTCGCCCATGGGCACACAGCTGCAAAGTGTCGGCAACTGTGAGTATTTCTACAATGGATCAGCCCCCAACTCCATCTCCCGCAGTGGCCCCTCCAAGTTGATTTTAAGTTCATCCGAGGATCCATTAAACACTCCATGAAAGTCAAGTCATAACCTAAGAGGTTTGTGAACCTTGCATTCAAAGCCTCCCCGCCGCATCCTTCAGGAATGCATTTATAAGGATGCTGCTGTAAATATTGAACCTAAAAAGCACCATGATCCTTTTTAACTTCTTCCTGCCCGTCTTTTGGTCTGGCATTAATTTAATCGATTAGAGCTCCCTAATTCAAACCTGGTGAGCTCTTAATCAGCATGTCTGACCCAGTCTCAAAGACAGATCTTCAGTGGAAAATGAAATTTTGAGATTGTAGCAGATGAGCAAAGGTAACCAAGACAGTATAGAGTGGTGGTGAAACGCACAGGTTTAGAATCTGCAGACCACGCTGGGGTTCAAGAACCACTGGCAGTTTTTGTTTGGAACCTTTCTGAGCCTCAGTTTCCCCATTGGTAAAGTGGGCTAATAATAGCATCTACTCCATAGTGTTGTCGAAAAAGCTTGATCTGGGACTTAGGAAGGGCACCCTTAAATATAATATAAAACAGAATCTCTATTCAGGGACCTGTAACCCATGGGACATTCTTAACCTCCTGCTCGTGCCTAAAGAGGCAGACATATTTGCAGGCATCTGGTCTCCAGTCCATCCGGCAGCAGATGTGCCGGGAGTCATGCCAGGGGGCCTGTTGGAGTGATATTGCTCAGGCCTTTGAGATTCAAGGAGTTTGGATTGGCTTCAGGTAAGTCTGGAAGTCAGGCCTCACCCAGGTCAGCTCCCAGCCCCATGTAAATACCAATGACAGCTCTTCCCTCCTTTAAAACACAAGATTGGTAAGTGTCAAATAGTCAAACTGTGTTACTTTCCTCATGTAACCCCAGCTCCAGAAAAAGCTACCAAAGCATCCATTCCCACTGGTTGTTAGTTAGCGAGTTGTTTTCTCCTAAAGGTCTAGGCACTGGGCACTGGATTCACAAAGGCTTGTGTTGACCACTAAGGCTGTGAGATTCAACAGGCCACTTTGTAGATTAACATTGGTGTCGTTTAGAGCAAAATAGTTACTACTTTCTGAGTCAACCCTGAGATAACATATGATGTGTATGATTTTTTGACATCTTTGCACCAAGCCTATGAGATGAGTCGTATCCTGAGGCCAAATTTACAGATTTTTTTTTAAATGAGGCTTGGAAAGGTTAAGTAACTTGTCACTATTTATAAAAATTTTTAAATTGCAAAGGTGAACTTCATCCTGATTTATTCTGCAGACCATAAATGTAAGCTTTAGCCTACACCATCCCCTCTGCATCTGTCTTCCCAAGCTTTCACCTAGAGAGGCAGTCTTCTCTGGGCAGACTGATTAAATCAATGCCAGACCAAAAGACAAGAGGCAGATTCCTCCTGGGAATCACCTTCTGGAGTGATACCTGCCACATACCCAATCATAGCTACCACCTACTGGGTACTTGCTAAATATCAGATGCTTTAGGGAACATCATCATTTACAAAGTGAGAAACCAAGGCTAGGAGAGGCTAGACCTGAGTGAGGTCACACAAGAAGCAGGGAACAGAGATGAGATTTGAATCTGCATCTCTCTGTCCCCAAAGCCTGCAGTCTCCCCACCATGCCATCTACAGCTCACGCCAAGCAATGGTTCTAGCGAGCTGAACTCCACCACACCACCTGTGCCACACACCTCTATTCTGGCTCACAAGAAGGGCCACCAGGAAATTATTTCTTTAGCATAGCCCCTTTAGATTTGAATGACTTAGAAAAAAAAGCCATTCATTTCTCATGTGGCAAAAAAAAGAAAAAAAAAACCACGGAATGCCTCAGCTTAGTAGATTTAAATGGGGGATGAGATGGGAAAATCATTTGTGATGTGTGTGTGTGTGTGTGTGTGTGTGTGTGTGTGTGTGTGTGTGTGTTGGTTTTTATCAGAAAAAAAAAGAGTTCAAAATCCACTTGGGAGAAACACTGACACATATGCCAGAGAAACATTCACAGTCACAAGGGGTTTTCCTACATCATGTCTTGTAATACAATCAGGGACCACTCAAGCAACCTCCCTGCCTACCAGAGGGGGTTGCAAAATAAACTCCGTTTTCAGCTTTCCAGTCAATTCTTCCTCCTTAGTGGTTAAAAATAAAATGATGCAGTCTAGGTTCATAAAAAGATATCCAAAACACATTCTAAAGTTTCAAAGGAAAAAAAAAAGCAAGTTGCAAAATACATACAGTGTGATTTCATCCATATTAAAAGGTTTTTTAAGTGTTGGGTGTGGTGGCTTATGCTTGTAATCCCAGTACTTTGGGAAGCAAAGGCAGGTGGTCACTTGAGCCCAGGAGGTTGAGACCAGTCTGAGCAACATAGTGAGACCCTGTCTCTACAATAACAGAAAGAAATTTAGTAGAGTATGTGATTGCATGCCTGTAGTCCCAGCTACTAGGGAGGCTGATGTGAAAGGATCACTTAAGCCCAGGTGGCTGAGGCTGCAGTGAGCCATGATTGCACCACTGCACTCCAGCCTGGGTGATAGAGTGAGACTCTGTCTCAAAAAAAAAAAAAAAGTAAAAATAAATCTAGTTCAGTCTCTGCACTCTCCGTGTGTGTGTGTGTGTGTGTGTGTGTGTGTGTGTGTGTGTGTGTGCATGTGTGTATAAATGAATACAATAGGCCTGAATATTTCAAATAAGTTTTCTCCAAAGAAGGGGCTGGAACTGGAGGTGGGAACATGTCAAGGGAACTTTTAGTTTTAGCTGTATGGTTGAAATTTCTTATCTCCATGTATTTTTGTGTTGTTTACATTTTTAAATAAATAAAGTAAATAAATGCATACTCCTTCCCCCGAACCCCAACCCAAGGAAAGGAAAAGGTAAGAAAGCAAGCAAATTGACCAGGGGTGATCACACTCACCTTTCCTCTTGGTGCAATGGTAAATTTGGCTATGCTCCTGGGGCAGTGGGTATGGGTTGGGTGGAGGCAGGAGGTCCTGGGAGGGGCCAGAAACACCATTCTCACACTGGTATTGGGACCCCAAATTGGATGAGGTGGAGAGAGCTCGAGACTCGCTGCTGAAAGGACTGTGGTTGGAGGCCACTTTTTGCCTCACGGTGCTCCTGGGGACCACGGGATATTCTTTACTGAAAGAGAAAAGATGGGAGATAGTGCTTATCAGTGCCCTGATACAGATTTCCTGAGCGGCTGAACCAGGCATGAGAGAATCACCAGAAAAGTCACAGAATAAGGGAAAAAAGGGGTCTTTAATGAATAAAATGATCCAGTTATATTCATGTCCATCACATTTCACAAATGTATACTTGGGTACTAATTTTTCATGCCTTATACATCAAGCAAGTAGATTTACCAACAGTTCTATACCAAAGCAGAAAAGTAAATAAACACCCCCAGTTAAGAACCGCTTTGAACAATCAATAAACACACATGGTATTTTGAAATATGTCAATTTAGTCTACGTATGTCTTTAAATTCTCTAATTTGAAAGCTAGTTAATCTGAGTATTTATTTAGACTTAAACTGTGGGTGTCCATCTTTAAGGTGGGGCTCAGGTCATTGCCCAAAGTTAGTAAAAACTGGTAGTTGACCACCTAGGAAGGTCAGGTATAATCCTAGGTTACTCTCATCTGGATAGATTGCTGCTAGTGTCTTAGAATTTCCTGCTGAGTTTCTGTCCTTGTGACCACTGATGAACTTAACTTCTCCACACCTTAGTTTTCCCATCTATAAAGCAGGGATAATGAATGTCCCCAGTTCAAAGGGCTGTTGATAGAAGAAATGGGTTAACGAGTTAATCATGAAAAGACTCAGAAAGGTACATGGCACACAGTAAATGCTCAACAAATGGCAACCATCATCATTACTGTTATTCTTTTGGGCAGAGAGAATAGAGGGAGGGAAAGAAAATGAGAAAGAAGGAGGAACAAGGACATAGAAGATTAAAAAATAAAAAGAGAAAAACAGCATGGGATCTAAGATTACGCAGCTCCCAATTCAGGCCCCATCCCTATCCCTTACGGGCTGTGTGTCCATCTGACATGCAACCCTCCCCTGAGCTTCAGGGCCCACACAGGCAAAGTGAGCATAATAAAAATTCCATGACATCATAGGTATAGCCTCCCTCAATGTGCTCAAAATCTGACCCCTCACACTCTTAGAATTGGTCCTCCACATTCCCTTACCTTCAGATTTCATACCAGGTGTTCCCATTTCTTTTCCTTAGAAGGACTCAGTAGAAACCTCTCCTGGGAAGAGGGAAAGTCGTGCTGTGCAGCACGAGGAGGCTCAAAGGAAATGAGAGAGGTGGGGAATGGATCAGATGTGGGAGGTTGCAGAGGAGTAGAGAGAAGTGGGGGCGGGGGGGTGCTTCAAGATAAAAGGGACAAAGAGAGAAATAGCCAAGTATGTGAAACAAGAAGAGCTTGACCCCTAACATCCCATATCCAGCATTTAGGATGGGGATAGGGAATCTTGGGCATGGCATTTACAAACTGCATATATTGCTATACAGCATTTATAAAATATTTTGGTAACTATATTTCAAACATAACTGGCTTCCCTTGTAACCTATGTATTCTATTTCATGCATTTAATCATATTATTCTTAGAGATGATTCATAGACTTCAACACACTGCCAGAGAAACCCATGGCATCAAACAGGTTAAGAACCCTAGAAGGAGCATGTGTCAGTAAATTCCAAACTTCAGTCAGACACAATATTCACCATGACATAGAACCATCCATTCTTTAACTTATGACATTTTAAAAATTAACCATTTATCCAAATAAGTTAAGCTTCACTATAAGTGATCATATCTGTGAAATTACAGGCTTGTGGTGCTAATTATAGTTCTTTTAATGCAATTAAGACAAATGTTTATGTGCCTATGGTCATAGCAACTCAGGAGGCTGAGGCAAGAGGATTACCTGAATCCAGGAATTTGAGGCTGCAGGGTGCTATGACTGCACCATTGCACTCCAGCCTGGGTGACAGAGCGAGACCCTGTCTCAATCAATCGATCAATCAATCAATCAATGCTTGACTATTAAAATTAAAGAGTATACCTGGAATAATCTCATGTGCAAAGAGCTACACATAATGCATTTTGAAGGATCTTGAATTTGTCCATTTCATCCTTTCTGTGACTCTATGTGGTAGGTATTATTTTTGATCCCATTTTACAGACAAGGAAGTTGAGGCCCAGGGAGATGAAGCAACTTGTTCAAGATCACAGAGTTAGAAAGAGACACAACTAGAATTCTAATCCAATCATTTCCTCATAACTTTTGCATTGTCTCGCAATGACGTCTTTCAATTTTTACAACACAATATGCTTTTAGGGGAGCAGGGTTTGGGGGCACAAGACTCTTTCCACTTCTACCCCCTCAAGTGTGTGAACATCTCCACCCTATATCCCTGCCTTTGTTTGTCATGTGAAAGTACACCAGAGTGGCCAGGCAGGGACACCGAGCATCTGCCAAGTTTCCATGAGGCTATAGACACCCTCAGGACACCCAGGGGTCTCCTAGCCCAGCTTCCCTGTGCCATCTCAGAACCAAAGCTGGAGCCATCTGAGTGGCCGCACCAGTCAGAATCACCCCCTGGGGTCAGGAGGCTGAAGGGAATGGGATTAGCTTTATGGCTCTTGCTTTGTGGTTCGAGCTACGTAATGGAAAAAAAAAGAAAGAAAGAAAGAAAGAAAAAGAAAAAGAAGAAAAATTATAATAACAATAAAACATTATAAAAGTTGTCAAAACTCACTGGCAACTCTATTTAGATCTATTTAGTTCCAATATTTCGCTGTCAGAGCTCCAAGAGGAAGGGGGAAATCTCTTTTGGTTTTATATTTTTAATAGGAAAGGTTTTGCTTTTTAATTAAAGAAAATAACCTCCAAAAAATGTTGGCTGAGAGAATTTACAAGAAAATATATCAATGGACTCCGTGGAATTCTCTGTTCCAGTACAGCCAAATTGCAAAATTGCTCTCTGGAAAGGCCAAGTCCTGCTTTTGATTACCAACACAGAAGTTGGAAAAGCAATATTATCCCAATAACCACTTGTCCCTCACAGCTTGTTTCCCTCTAAGGAGCCTGAAACATCATCTCTATCACCGATCATGAACATCTCTGTTAATGCCTGAAGTACAATGTCCCCAAACCCCTCTGACAGGTGTCAAAATACGGGTGTGGAAAGGGGAAGTAACTTCTCAATCATTATACAATTACACAGGCAAAGGAAAGAAAACGTTAGAATCAAACAACAGCGGGGCAATTTTCACAGAGCCCGTCCATGGATCAAAGGAATGATCAATCAAAGAAACGTGGTTAGTATCATTATGGCAGAAATCTCTAAAGTCCTCCAGATGAGAAGATAAAACTATTTTCTTGTACAGCTTAAGAACATCCATGAAGAAGCAAGGACACAAGAGAATTAAAGTGAAAGCTGAAAAGCCCTTGTGTCTCTGGAAATACAGGCAGCAAAAAAAGTTTGCTCTTTTTTTAATCGTCATTATTATCATTCTCATCTACATTGTTCTTCAAGTGCCTCCTAATGTTCCAGCCGCTGTACTGCTTGACTTATATGCTTATCCTGATTTGATCCTGGCAAGAACCTCGTTTCACAGGTATAGTTAGATTTACATTAGAGATGAGAAAATGCAGACAAGCCAGGCACAGTGACTCACGCCTATAATTCCAGCACTTTGCGGGGTCGAGGCAGGCAGATTACTTGAGGTCAGGAGTTCAAGACCAGTCTAGTCAACATGAAAAACCCCGTCTCTTCTGAAAATACAAAAATTAGCTGGGTGTGGTGGCAGGCGCCTGTAATATCAGCTACTTGGGGGGCTGAGGCAGAACAATCACTTGAACTTGGGAGGTGGAAGTTGCAATGAGCCAAGATCATGCCATTGCACTCCCGCCTGGGCAACAAGAGTGAACCTCTGTCTCAAGAAAAGAAAAGAAAAAAAAAAGAGAAGAAGAGAGGAGAGGAGACAAGAAAAGAGAGAAGAAAAGAAAAGAGACAAGAAAAGAAAGAAAAGTAAAAGCAGGTACAGAGAGGTTAAGTGACTTGTCCCAGACCACACAGCTAAGAGGCTGTGTCTCACCCAGGGTCAGTCCTATTCCAAATCTCATGCCACCTAATACTTTTTAAAAAGCACATACACAGAAATGTATTTTCTCATAGTTCTGGAGATGCGGGTGCTAGCGTAGTCAGTTTCTGGTGATGCCTGTCTTCCTCGCTTGTAATGGCCCCCTTCCCTCAGTGTCCTCACATGCTAGGCAGGGAGGGTTAGAGTGGGGAACTATCTCTCTCTCCCTCTCTCTCTCTTCCTCTTTTCTATAAGGCCACCATCCTGTGAGATTCAAGCCTCACACTTAGGACCTCATTTAACCATTTTTTTTCCTATCAGTTATCCTGTTTATTATTTTCACATAACATTTTTAAAATTTTTTGTTTTGGGGGAATAGGTAGTGTTTGGTTACATGGATTAGTTCTTCAATGGTGACTTCGGAGATTCTGATACACCCATCACCCGAGCAGTGTACACTGTACCCAATATGTAGCCTTTTATCCCTCATCCCCCTCCTGCCCTTCCCTCCAAGTCCCTATATCAAGGGGAATAGTGGAATGGGGGTGAGTGATAAAAGGCCCTATAAGCCCAATATTTCAGCCACCTAATACCTAATAATAAGCAATTGTCACCTCCATACCAACTAATTAGCAAATCTCACTTTAGAAAGCATGCCGGCAATGAGAGAATTGAACATTGGCTCCACCCGGGCAATGGCAAGATCTACTGATCAATTCTACTGTTTGCAGAAACTTTAGTTTGCAACAGTCAAATCTCACTGCTCTCTCTGTATCAAGCAGCTATACCTGCATCCCACGGACAAGCTCTGACAAGAGTCTGGGGCCCCCCCACCCCAACACGAGGGTATCCTGAGTACCTCGGCTGGCCTTGGGTATCAGCACCCACAGACCAGCTTTTCCCCAGCTCTGCCCTTCTCTCACATTCTGTTCCATGTGAGTGAGTGCAATGAATGACGCCATTGTCGCCGGGTCTGGGTTGTAAAACGTTACAAGGGAATATTGAAATCCATGGCCAAACTGCATCCTCAGCCTCCCTCTAGCTAATGAACACCCCGGAGAACGCTTTCCACCACAGCTGACTGAATTGGCCTTTTCACGGGAGCAGGTGGCAGGGGCGCTGGCATGTTCGGATTTTTGTGTTTGCTTGTTTTCCCCTGGTGATCCTTACCCAATTTCTGGCAGCCTTTTTCAAACAACTAAAGCAGTGCACTGGGGCAAGGCAAGGGACTGTTAAATCTCTCTTCTCTTGGAGCAAATTCCTCTTCTCAATAGTATTTTAATCTGTGATTAAAATTAAAAAGGGGGCCACATCACCCCTTGAGAGCTTTCTTGATTTATTAACATTCTAATAAACTTGAGGAAGTTGTTCTGATCTAACATGCGTGAACACAGTAGGGACTGCGGAGGGCACACCCAAGGCTGGATTTAGCCTAATGCAAATAGTAAATAATCACTGGCCTCTTCAAGTCTGCCAAGTGCTTTCTCAGTTTACACTACACCAGCAAGCTGGAGAAGGGCGCTGGGTACCAGGTTGCTGATGAGAATAAGGGGACACAATGTTCTCACTTATAAGTGGAGCTAAAGAATGTGTATAGCGTGGGCGTAGAGTGCGGAATAACAGACATTGGAGGCTTGGAAGGGTGGGAGGCGGCTGAGGGATGAGAAATTATTTAATGGATACAATGTATACTATTAAAGTGATAGTTACACTAAAAGCCCGACTTCACCACAATGCAGTAGGTCCATGTATAAAAGCTACCCTTGTACTCTCTAAATTTATACAAATCTCAAAAAAGAATGCGGGTGAGGGCACAAAGAGGTTATAAAACTTCCCCATTGCCGGTTTTTTCTTTTGTTTGTTTTTAAGACAAACTCTCACTCTGTTGTCCAGGTTGGAGTGTGGCGGCGTGAACATAGCTCACAGTGACTCCAAGCTCCCGGGCTCAAGGGGTCCTCCCGCTTCAGCCTCCCAAGTAGCTGGAACTGTAGGCATGTGCCACCACACCCAGCCAACAGTTGTATTTTTTTTCTAGAGATGGGGTCTTGCTATGTTACCCAGGTTGGTTTTGATCCGGCCTCAAGTGATACTCCCCTCTGCCTCCCAAAGCACTGGGATAATAGGCATGAGCCACCTTGTAAGGCCTAAATTTCCCATTGTTGACTCAACCAGGGCTATATGACTTGAGAGATGCCAAGAAACTCAAAGGCACTTCTCTTTCTGGCCTTAAGTACCCACCACTTATAAAAATTTTGGTTTGGGGCCTTGGGTCCCCCCTGTTAAATCTGTAGATAATATAGTATCAGAGTGGTAGCATCAAGCTCAGGCTCCAAAGTCAGGCCACGTGAATGTGCCTGCCTTCAGTATCCAGCCACGAACTTGACCACTACGTTGCTGGCTAGGTTCTCCCTTTTCCCAAGCCTCAGTCTTCTGTCTGTAAAATGTGGATAATAAAATAGCCACCTCTTGGGGGTTATAAAATGAAATGATGCATGGAAAAGCTTAGCATATATATATATATATGCGCACACACACACACACACACACACTGGGGACACGTTGCTCAATAAACACTATTTTGTATACATTAATATATTTTGGAGAAGAGGTTCTTAACCAGCAAGGGCTTCCAATGGGTATAAATACCCAAAAATATCAAATATTTAGAGCTGGTCACTTTTTCTAGGAAGAGGTTCACATTTGCATTGGCTACTCAAAAAGGGTCTGTGATTCAAAAAATGATTTTGACTCAAACTATAGAGATGGTTTGGAAATCATGGGGAAGATTCTTGGACAATTCATGACATCACCCTTTGTCTCAGTTTCCCTGTTTGCATAACAGAGAACAAAAGGCCTATCTCACAGGGTAGGTGTGGATCCTGTGGGTAAAAGCTAGATGTAAAACTACAGACATAAAAGGACAATTCAAGCTAAACTTTGTAAAACTACAGACATAAAAGGACAATTCAAGCTAAAGTTTGTTTGTTTGTTTGTTTGTTTTTGAGATGGAATCTCGCTCTGTCACCCAGGCTGGAATGCAATGGTGCAGTCTCAGCTCACTGCAACCTACGCCTCTCAGGTTCAAGCGATTCTCCTGCCTCAGCCTCCCAAGTAGCTGGGACTACAAGCGCCCACCACCACGCCCGGCTAATTTTTGTATTTTTAGTGGAGATGGGGTTTCACCCATATTGGCCAGGCTGGTCTTGAACTCCTGACCTTGTGATCTGCCCCCCTCGGCCTCCCAAAGTGCTAGGATTATAGGCGTGAACCACTGCACCTGGCCTCAAGCTAAACTTTTAATGAATTTATGGTAATCATTCATCAAATAGTCTAGTACTGAATTGAACAGCTCAATATTTTCATCCAGTCTTGTAAAACTAACCATTTAAACCAGCTTAACTGTGACTTAGGTTTAGCCTTTTCTTTTACATGATTTTGGAACCGGGGTAGGGTGGTAAGAAGAAGTCTTCTGAGGCCTCCGTCCTTCTGGAAGCTGGAAGGCTACAGCTTTCTCAAACTGCTTTCTGTACCAAAGGGATTGTCTTGAGGCATCTTTTGTCCCAGGGAAAATCATGTGAAGGCCACTGATCATTCAGAAGTAAGCCAAGGACTTTCTGGTGACCTTCGCTTCTGACGGTGACCTTGGCAAAGTCACCCAAAGCAACTATTTCTGAAGGAATGCTGAATGTTTTGTGTGCTAATAGAAAAGTCTGCCTCCTTCCCTGTTCCAAACAACTACCAGGTAGCGCATCTCTTGGAAAAGAAAATCTTAATGTGAGGATATTGATTAGTGGAGTTGGGTGGTTGGGGGACATGGCTTAGGGTGGGGATGGACAAAGACGAGGAACTTCCTCTAAGGGAGTTGGTTTCAAGCGTGGCTGCATACCATCGTCACCTGGGGAATTAAAAATACATGTACTGACACCTAAACTCACCCCCAGAGAATTTGATGTTATTGTTCTAGGGAACAGCATGGACATTGGGAGTTTTTAAAAGCTTCCCAAGAGAAAGAAGTATTCCACGAAAGGTATACACTGGACGATCCTATTTATAACAAAATTCTATAACAGACAAAACTAATCTATAGTGAAAAAAGGTCAGGACATTGATTGCCTCTGGTGAAGAGAAGGAGGCAGGGAGTGACTAAGGAGATGGGAAATGAGAGAATTTTCTGGGGTGATGGAAATGTTCTATGTTTTGGTAGGGGCTTAGGTTTCACAGGTATGTGCATGTGCCAAAAAGTGAGAGGTGTACTTAAGATTTGTGCATTTCACCCGGTATAAATTCAACCTAAAGTAAAGGAGTGTGAACAAAAATTGAGTCCTAGTTAATGATGTGCACACTGAAGTGTTTGGGGTAAAATGTACCCATGTCTGCAATTTAATTTGAAATACATCAATAAAAAGAAGGAGGGAGGGAGGGAGGGAAGGATGGAAGCATGGATAGATGAATGGATGGATAGATGAATGAATGGAGGGATATGTGGTAGGTCAAATATATAGCAAAATTTTAACTGTAGACTCTAAGCAGTGAGTATATGGGCACTCATCGTACAAGTCGTCAATGTTTCTCACACACCTTCGATTTTTCATAATAGAACACTGAGGGGAGAACTACAGGTAATTCTAATGTTCAGTGTGAGTTGAGTACTAAGTAGAGAAAAGGGTTGCCTTTTATGTAAAACAGCCCATACATGGGCTTTGTTTGCAGAAATACAATCACGTGTTCATCTGCATTCTCTAGTGGTCACTCATTCTCTAGAACCAAGGGATTACCCGGGTGTGACTAGGGGACACCTCCATCAGAGCCACTGGAGAAAATTGTTGAAGGGCAGTTTCTGATCCATCCCTGGAGCCACTGACTCAAATCTCTGAGAGTGAGACCTAGAAATCTTTTTTAACAAGCCCCTCAGATAATTATGATGCCTACCAAAAGTTTGAGAAACACTGCTCAATTGTGGATGAATGAAACATACAATTCAATAGTGGTGAAAAATATCCCATTAAAAAATGGGCAAAAGACCTGAATAGACATTTCTCAAAAGAAGACATAAAATAGACAAGAGTTATATTAAAAATGTACAACTTCACTACTCATTGAGGAAATGCAAATCAAAGCCACATGAGATATAGCACCTTATACCTGTTAGGATGGCTATTATCAAAAAGACAAAAGATAGCAAATGTTGGCAAGGGTATGGAGAAAAAGGAATCCTTGCACACTGCTGGTGGGAATGTAAGTTGGTGAAGCCACTATGGAACACAGTATGGAGGTTCCCCAAAAAATTTAAAATAGAACTATCATCCAGGTGCAGTGGCCCACATTCTGTCATCCCAGCACTTTGGGAGGCCAAGGCAGGAGAATAACTTGAGCTCAGGAGTTGAAGACTAGCCTGAGCAACATAGCAAGGTCTTGTCTCTACTGAAATTGAAAAACATTAGTAAGGCATGGTGGCACGTGCCTATAGTCCCAGCTACTTAGAGGGCTGAGGTGGGAGGATTGCTTGAGCCCAGGAAGTGGAAGCTGTAATGAGCCCCGATCATGCCACACACTCCAGCCTGGGCAACAGCATAAGACCTTGTCTCAAAACAAAACAAGAAATAAATAACCAAAAAATAGAACTATTATATGACCCAGGGATATACGTATATTCCTCTTCTAGATATACACCCAAAGGAAATGAAATCAGTATCTTAAAGAAATACCTACACTCCTATGATCATTGCAGCATGATTCAAAAGAGCTAAGATATGGAATCAGCCTGAGTATCCATGATACTCAGGATCCATGAGTGGATGATTCATCCATGAGTGGATGAATAGATGAAGAAAATGTGGTGTGTGTATATATATATAAACACACTCTAGAATACTATTCAGCCTTAAAAATAAAGAAGGAAATTCTCTCATTTGAGACAACACGAATGAACCTGGAAGACATTATGTTAAGTGAAATAAGCCAGACACACAAAGATCAACATGACATGACTCACTTATAGGTGTAATCTAAAATAGTCAAACCTGTAGCAGTGGAGAGGAGAATGGTGGGTGCCAGGAGCTGGGGAGAGGGGAAGTGGGGAGATGTTGGTCAAAGGGTACAAAGTTTCAGTTATGCAAGAGACGTAATTCCTGGAGAGCTAATGTACAGCAATGTGAATACAGTTAACAGCACAGTATTGTGTACTTAAAATTAACTAAGAGGGTACATCTTAAATATTCTCTCATATATATGTATATACACACACACACACACACACACACACACACACACGAAAATAAAATGGTAACTATATGAGGTGCTGAATATGTTAATTAGCTTGATCATGGTAATTATCTCATATTTACATATATTAAACTATTCCAAGTTGTATAACCTAAGTATACACACTTTTTGTCAATTATACCTCATTAAAGATGAGGAAAAACATGGATGAGTGAGTGAGTTGCTCCCAGCCCTGTTCCTGAATAGCAGATATGCTGGGGATGGGTTGGGTGGGGGTGGGGGTACCTGAGTGGGAAAGCGGGAATGTGGGAGGGGGTGGGTTCTAAGCATCCATGCCTTGATAAATAGCCATGATCCAAGATGAGATCCTTTCAGAAAAACAACTCAATTTTACAGCTTCACTTAGGCTGGCTCAGCTCCCCAGACACAACCCCTCTCTTGTTTTACATAAAGGCACTGCTTCCCTGGAGGAAGCCGTGTGGCTAGGTAAATTACAACCCTAAGAGGGGAGTTAATGCCATCTCCAGAAGGTTGTCTAACATTGTCTGGAAAACCACTTCTCATTAATTGGGCATTCAGATTACCTTTAACCACAAGCAGGAGAACACAAAAGTGCTAAGCCTTCAGTTTGAAAAATGATCGTTTGAGGTTAAGAGCTGAAAATTAATTTAAAATCAGGAAGGAAGGAATAGAAGAGGGAAGGTTCAAATAGAAGAATTTTAAACTTTTAGGAGATCCAGGCTTCATACATCCCTTGAAATTGTTTGAATGTTTTTAATTGAGACAGCATCTTGCTCTGTTGCTCAGGCTGGAATGCAGTGGCATAATCATAGCTCACTGCAGCCTCAGACTCCTGGACTCAAGCAATCCTCTTGTCTCAGCCTCCAGAGTAACTGGAACTACAGAAACATGCTATCACGTCCAGTTAATCTTTTTTTTTTTTTTAATCTTTATCTTTTCTTTTCTTTTCTTTTTCTTTTCTTTTTTTTTTTTTTTTTTAAGAGACAGGATCTTCCTATGTTGCTCTGGCTGGTCTGAAACTCCTGATCTCAAGCAATCCTCCTCCTGTCTCAGCCTCCCAAAGTGCTGAGATTACACACATGAGCCACCACACCTAGCCTGAATTTTTTTTCTCTATTCATATATTGTGAGTCTTTCAGAGGGTCTCTTGCTTTAATTAGATTTTCAGAAGGAGTCTTGCACCTATTTGCAGAAGCCCTACCCTAGAGGAACAAGGTAGAGAGGGTGAAAATAAGCACCCATAGTGGCAGGTGAGGTTGGTCAGTTCCCAATGTGGCTGTGTAGAGTCCTCTCAATAATCAAACTGGAGCTGAGTAATGGGTGGGCTTCAGTCTGACTGAGACATCCTGGACTCCAAGCTTTCCCATCCACTCTCTGGTTGGGTGACTCAGATCCCAGTCACCCAAAGCAGAGCCTCAAAATACCCCTTACGTTCAGGGTCCATGCCCCCGATGCTGTCTGCAGCACACTAAGAGAGCAAGGAAGTAAAGGGAGCTTTATTTCTTCCATGAAGAACTCTGAGGCCAACCAAGCCCCCCAATCCATCATCTACTAACCCCCCTGAAAATGCTCCATAAATACTTCTTATGGTGAAAAGACCAGTCATTGATCATGGCCATTCTGTGTGAGGTGAGGTGAGGTGAGGTAATAAATACCGAGATGAAGGACTTCGCTATTGCTTGTTCATATTCTGGGGTTTACAGTTACAAGAAGATGAGCAGCAGCCCAGTTTAGTGGAAAGGGGGTCCTCTCCATCCTGAAGAAAGCAAGCCTGCAGCCAGGCAGGCCCCTTCATCCACACTAACTGTGTGACCTTGGGCAAGTCAACCTGGCATCTGGTTTCACCAGATCATGGACCGTATCTTAACACCTACCGGCGACTGAGCATCCCTCTGGACCAGACACTGTGCTATGTGCTTCCGTGCCTGCTGAGGCAGTTTTAAAACGCGTGGAGACATTCCTTGACACTCCTTCCAGGTAGAGGACAGAGCTTGTCCTACCTCCTTGAATCTGTTTTCTATTTGTTTGGGTTTTTTTTCGAGATGGAGTTTCACTCTTGTTGCCCAGGCTGGAGTGCAATGGCACGATCTGGGCTCACCGCAACCTCTACCTCCTGGGTTCAAGTAATCCTCCCACCTCAGACTCCCAAGTAGCTAGAATTACAGGTGCGTGCCACCACACCCTGCTAATTTTTTGTATTTTTAGTAGAGACGGGGTTTCACCATGTTGTCCAGGCTGGTCTCAAACTCCCTGGATCTGAACCCCCCTGAGTGAGTCACATTCAACCAAAAGAATGCAGCAAAAGTGATACTACCTGTCCTCCAAGGTGCAGTCAGCAAGGACCAGGCGGCTTCCACTTCCACTTTCCATGAGAAAGTCTGAACACCCTGAGTCTGCCATGCTGGAGAGGCCACATTCTGATTTTTCAGTGGACAACAACGGAGGTCCCATCCAAAAGCAGCATCAACTGTGGGTCACAGGAATGTGCCAAGCTGGACATCCTGCCTGATCTGCCTTCCGACACCTGCAGCCCAGCCACCATCTGATGGCCAGCAAGAACTGCACAGCTGAGTCCTTCCAAAAAGAATGGCCCACCAATCGCAGACAAAATAAAAGTGCCTCCCTGGTGCTTCCTGCTTCCCCTTTCACACAGTAGCGACCAGCAAGCCCTGGTCTTTTCACTGTGAGCAGCATTTATAGAACATCACTGGGGGCTAGCAGATTGCAACTGGAGGAACTTGGGGACTTTGATGGTCTGGGCGCTCTTTGTGGAAGCGCTGTGGTTGCCTATACTGCTTTCCTCTGTTAGAAGACTCCCAATGTGCTGTGGGGGAAAGTTGCCTCAGGTGGGACACTTTGGCTGGCCTGGTAGCATCACACACAGAGAACAGATGGGATAGTTTGGAAGCCAGGGTATCCCAGCCAGCCCAGCTCAAGCTTGGGAGTCATTTGTTATGCAGCAATAATAATCAGTACACATGCGTTACTCATTTCATCCCTGCAACAGGCCTGGAGGTAGGCTCTGTAGTGACTTCCTTTTTACAGATGAGGAAACAGACACTTGGTGGAGTGGAAAAGCCCCGGAGCAGCTCAGTGCAGTAGTCTGGACCCCAGCTCCTGAGCCTGTTTCCGTCCATGGACCCTGGTCCCCTGTGTGTTGATTCATCCTCGTATGCCTAGTGCTTGGCATACAGCAAACACTTAACAAACGTTTTAGTTGCATAAACAAATCAGATCAGAAACTGAATAAGTAAATGAGTCTCTGGGCCTCAGTTTCCCATTCTGCAAAAGGGAGCAGGTGGATCAGATGCTGTCTCCTGGAGTCCCTTCTAGCTCTACAATTCCACGCTTCTAGGAGCAGCTCTCCTCATACCTGTCATAGAGCCACTCCAGCTGGCTTTCAGAGATCTTCAGAATCTGATCCCTACTCCAGCCCCCTAGACTTCCAGGCCCCTGCCCACTTCTTCCTTGTTCCAACCCAGAAAACCCTTCTTCCCAACAGATTCAGGTCCCATTCTCTCTACGAGGCCTACTTCTACCCTCTCCATAAAGCCTACTCTGCCCCAGTCCCAGCTCTAGCCCCTTTGGCTCCTAGGAAGTTTAGAACTTGTTTGAATACATCTTGAAGACGGAAGCAAAGTCCAAAGAAAGAGTTGTTCTATGAAAAACCAGGGCCCAGATGGTTTCAAACAGTAATGGCACTCTCAAGCCTTTCTTTGTAGGTGGTTGAGCTTTTATGTATGTTTCTCAAATTTCTGTGGTTTGCATACTATCTTGACGGCGTTCCCCAAACCTTGATACCAGCCATTCTGTTATTCAGTTAATATTTCCTCTTTAATCAGCCTTAATTCCCCTCCCTTCATAGCTTCCTTCTTTTCTTCCTTTCCTATAACTCAGTCTCATTCTGAGCAATAACATCTATGAAATCACAGGCCTGATGTGTCCATGGGTCTGTGCACCATCTAAAACCTGTAATTCCCGTGCTTTAGAAGGCCAAGACATGAGGACTGCTTGAGACGAGGAGTTTGAAACCAACCTGGGCAACATAGTGAGATTCCATCGCTGGACATGGTCTGTAGTCCAGCTACTTCTGACACTAAGGCAGGAGGATTGCTGGAGCTCAGGAGTTCGAGGCTGCAGTGAGCTATGATTGTGCCACTGAATGCCAGCCTGGGTAATAGGGAAAGACCCTGTCCTACATAAGTAAATAAATAGTTTTTATTTTAAAAAATCCTTTGTCACCAATCTAAGGGTACTGAAATTTGGGGAAATATTAGTTCTTAGGATTATATATTTTTTTAAGCCACAGATTGATTAACCTGTCTAAATAACACTGGCACACCCTTTAATTGGTCTGCTTGAGACAGGATGTTTCAAAGACTTTATGCCTTGTGCTTTCCCATAGCTCCCAAATTTTTATAATAAGCAGTGATTGCTCCTGTAACTAGAAACCATTAAAAATGTTGGAAAATAATGAAGACATCATCTGCGTTTTCCAAACACAGGGAATTGGGCCAAGAGCTAGAGGCGGGAACAGCCAGACATTTGCCAAGCGAATCCAAAAGTTATTTCTGTGGAATAACTGCAAGGTAATGCTTAACTATCTGTAACCCCACCTCACTCCCTTCTTCCAATTGTTGGAATTAGAGGAAATTTCATCCCTCCTGCTTTTCTCCCATAGCCAGCTGTCACCGGGTGTGTAGGGGACAGGAAACAGGATTACAAGATTAGCAGTGAGCCTGCCATTCCTGCCTGGCTGTTATCAAGGCTGACTCTGGAGAATCATATTCCCCACTTGCCACTACTGACTACAACTTGGGGGGTGGGAAAATGACCCAAAATAAATTCTGAACAAGGGCAAAATTGGGAGCAGTGGGGAGTTTTCCCCCAAATTAGTTAAATTTTACTGAATATTAGACTAGGAATCAAGCACTCTGTAGGCCTTTGCTCATATAATTTTTACAGGAACCCTAGAAAGTAGAGGCTATACTTATCTATGCCCCTTCTGCAGATGAGAATACTGAGGTTCCATGAGGTTAAATCACGTACTCCAGGGCACATACTGATAAATGCAGAGCAAGAATTGACCCCAGGTTTGTCTGACTCCAAAGCCCTCTGTTGGAACCACTCTTCTTCACTCTTTCTCCTTCCCCAAGGACATGTCCAGAGACGTTGGCCAATGACCTTGTCTACTCCCCCAACCCATCAGTGGTTAGTTCAGCCCTATGGTTTCTGGGGCAACTCCTAACATGGCCACAAAGACATACATGGCTCTTAGGCTGAGTGGTTTGACTCAACGCGTCAATTACTGGCTTTCTACTGATGACTAGCCAAACCTTCCCTCCATTCCATCTGCAAAGTTCCTACCCATTAAGGACACCTAGTCCAGGCCTCAAGCGACCTGCAATACCTTGACGGATGGTTAGGACAGCCAATGCAGGCCAAAGAGGAGTCATCTGCCTAAATATATAAACAGCTGTGTGACCAGCCTGGGCAACCTGGGGAGATCCTACCTCTACAAAAAATACAAAAATTAGCTGGATGTGGTGGCATGTGCCTGGACACCCAGCTCCTTGGGAGGCTGAAGTCAGAGGATCACTTAAGCCTAGAAGGTTGAGGCTGCAGTGAGCCGTGATCGAACCGCTGCCCTCCAGCCTGGGCAACAGAGCGAGGCCCTGTCTCAATATCAATCAATCAATCAATCAAGAAGTAAGTAAACAAACAAAATGAACATGTGTTTAGAACTTTAGGAGAGTTGGCCAGGGGCTGTGGATAATGTCTGTAATCCCAGCACTTTGGGAGGCTGAGGCAGGAAGATCACTTGAGTCCAGGGGTTCTAGGCCAGCCTGGACAGCGTGGTGAAACCTTGTCTCTACAAAAAATACAAATTTAGGCCAGACATGGTGGCTCATGCCTGTAATTCCAGCACTTTAGGAGGCCGAGGTGGGTGGATTGCCTGAGGTCTAGAGTTCGAGACCAGCCTGGCCAACACGGTGAAACCCCGTCTCTACTAAAACACAAAAATTAGCCAGGCATGGTGGTAAACGCCTGTAATCCCAGCTATTCAGGAGGCTGAGGGAGGAGAATCGCTTGAACCCAGGAGGCCAAGGTTGCAGTGAGGGGAGATCATGCCACTGCACTCCAGCCTGGGTGACAGAGGGAGACTCCGTCGCACAAAACTAATAATAATAAAATAAAAACAAACAAATTTAGCTGGGCACGGCAGCGCATGCCTGCAGTCCTAGGTTCTTGGGAGGTGGAAGGATCACCTGAGCCTGTGGATGTCGGGGCTGCAGTGAGCTGAGATCATGCCACTGCACTCGAGCCTGAGCAACAGAGTGAGATCCTATCTCAAAAAAAAAAAAAAAAAAAAAAAGCTTTAGGAAAGACTCCCTTAATGACTGACATCTGAGCTCTCACATACCTACACGTGCCCACCTGTCTCTCCTTTCATGGCCGGCTGTCATCCGTCCAATCAGCTTCCAAAGTTCCAGGCCTGAGTTGGACACAGAAAAGCCTGGAGGGCAACTGGTAAAGTTTGAGTGGCTGATTCCCAGGAGGGGTCCTGGTGGGAGACATGGGCTGACCACACAGTCTGTGGCCAGGGAAAGCTTCTTGGAGGAAGGAAAAGCTACAAGGAGACCCAGTGATGGTTCTACAAGGAGACCCAGAGATGGCCTGGTGAGAAGGAGGGGAAAGGGTTTGACGCAGACCAAATGTGTGTTCGAAGGGCCAAAAATAAAGGAAAGAACACAAGTTTGAAGCCTTTCCTTTAGCATGATTGACACATATTAGGGGGACACTGGTGAAGGACAAACCTAGGAGGGGTGGCCAGGCCCCATGGGAAGGGCATGGCCAACCAGGCAAGAGTCCAAACCTTATACCAAGGGCAACAGGGGGCTTGGACATGTTCTCCACTGCAAAGAGACCTTGCCTGATTTGTGTTTTACAAAGATCTCTATGGTGGCTGCCTAAAGAAAGTCCCTGGAGGAGACAAGGACTGAATTTAGGTCTCAATCAGTTAGGAGGCTGGTGGCGGCTAGAGTTAGCATACTGGCAGAAGAGGGCTGAATTCTGAGTTATGCTAGAAGGTATGATCAGTAGGACATGGTAACTGGTAAAGTTTGAAGGGATAATTCAAGACACCTTAAATCTATTATTCACCCCCTGCTCTTGACCTTGTAAAAAGGAGGGAAGCAGTGAGAGATGATGAAACCCTTTGATTGCAGGCTGGAAAGGCGATTTCCCTTCAGCTCCCACCTGCACAGCAGGAACTTGGCCTGTAGGTCTGAGAGGTGACTCTGTTTGGCAATGACCAAGCTATCTTAATGGCAAATCACCATCAGAATGGGATAGGAACAAAAAGTTGGCACTCTGAGCCCAGGGTCATGAATAATTGAACCTCTCTCAGCTAAAACACAATATTTGTTGTCATCTTTTCCACTGACCCTGTGACCCAATTTCAAAATGTAGATGCTTAAAACCAAAAATAAATTTTAAATAGCAAACTCAGAACTTGCCTATTTTAGCCACAAAAAGTACCTTGTGAGTCCACGATCTTGAAGGAAACCAATTTATACAAACAGGAATCCATAGGAAACCAATTTATGAAAACAGGAACATGTGCACACATGTACCACACTTCTTGTTTTCTTTAATGTTTGGAAACACGGTCATTGTCTTGTTTTGTTTTGTTTTTTTTTTTTAATATTTGGAGACAGGGTCTTGCTATGTTGTCCTGACTGCAGTGCAGTAGTGTGATCATAGCTCACTGCAGCCTCGAATTCCTGGGTTCAAGAGATCCTCCTGCCTCAGCCTTCTGAGTAGCTGGGGCTACAGGAACATGCCACGTGGGCTAGCATTATTTTTTAAAAAGCACGCAAAATTTGACCTGATAAGCCCACTATCTAAAAACAATTTTTCCATTGCATGTATTTCTAAACCTAATATTAAAACCATAGATCTAAGGTCTTTCTCCCTTTCTGTTCTTATAGGTCTCTTATCTTTCTTTGAATGAATATATCTATCTGCCTGACTCTCCCTTTCCATGTCTTCCAGAAAGGATAAGGAAAACATCCGAAATGATCTCATTTTGTTTTGAAACACTAAACCCACCAAACAGAAAAAAGAGAAAACACTACACACACACACACACACACACACAACACACACACAAACCTTCCTGGTCAGAGGGATCAAGATGTATTTCTAATTTGCTTGCCATATGGTAAGTTATTTTGGAAGCACATCAAGAGGTAGAGAGAATGTTCCACAAAATTGGCAATGCTTGTACAATCCTTTCAAATCAGACCAAATTCCCACTATGTACATTTGCTACAGCCCGTTCTATTCATCATATCAGCAACTATGACCACAGGATATGTAAAAATACCGAGCAATTTTTAGCACCAGCTTCCAATCCTCCAGTGCCCTGGACACCACATGGTGTCAAGTTTGTCTGTATTTCACCCTCAGGAAATCAAGTCATTAACTTCTCTTTCATTTACCAAGAGCTGTTGCCAAAAAAAAAAAAAGCATTCATCGGCTGTGACTTATGGGAAGAAAAAGAGAAAGGGTTTCCCTACAGGGAGAGAGACAGCAGAGAAAGAAGAGAAAGCTGTACCTTCTGTTCCCTGGGAGAATGGAGAATGCCAAACTCTTTGTACCTTCTCTCCACTAGAAAATGTATTCTCCAGGTTGCCCAATGGTGCCAACCACATGTGAGGGTTAGCAAAAAATGGGACAGAGGGGGCTCATTCTCCCCATTTCTCTGTGCCTGGCATTCTGTGGGCAGGAAGGCTGGTGGAGGGAGGTGCTGGGTTGCTGCTGGCTTACCTGGGTAATTTGAGGGGTATGTGTGGAGGAGAAAGTTGAGGAATCCACTTTCCTACCTTTGCATTCTTGACATTCTGTGCAGCTCCATGTCATCACTGCCCCGAAATCCTTTGGCAAAGGGATTATTCTCGATCTTTAATTGCGTGATCTGAAGGAAAGAGGGAGAGAGAGCAAGCTGGTTTTCACTTGATTGCTGCAAGACCACCTCGGGACATGAGCTAATAATAAATGTCATGGAAATGCAGCCTCTGGCAACCGAAAGAAGCAAATTAAGCCAGTCACGTCAACGGGACCCACCACTTCATTCAAGTGGAGGCTTTGAAAAATGTCCTCCATTGGACAGCTTTTAAAAGGGGAAAAACACCTGGATTTGGTTTGCCCATTAATTGGAGTCATACTCTGCATCATTCCAGCCGGGTTCTTTTTTTTTTTTTTCCAATCTTGCATTTTGTGTTTTAAACACCATCTAGGCCTCAATACTCAGTACCCCCTCCCCTTTGGAAAGCTGTGCATACTGACATGACTGTTGCACATCCGGCAGCGTGGTAACCTCCATTTGGAAGGGTTGACTCCATCGTGTGTTTCTGCAGAAAACATGTCTTGATTATTGCATTCAAAAATTCTATTATGCCTCTTTTCATGTTCATTTCATAGTTTTGCAGATAGCGTTTGCTAGCTCTGGTGGAAAATGGTGTCTAATGAAATAAGCACCAATATGTATAATGATAACATATATAATAGCTACTGAACAGCACCAAAGCTCTTTAATGTCCAAAGCAAAGAAGAGAGGGTTCTATCTTGGAAATCTGTGTTGCAACATACAAGGCGTAGTTACAGAACAGGGTCTTTTTACACATTTTGGTTTCAGGCCCAGAACTTTAATTTAATCCATCAACACATTATATTAGTGTGAATGTACAGTAGCAGACCCAGGTGACAGAATGCATCCATATGGAGTTTGCTAGAAGTATTTCCTAAAAAATTGCATGTGAACTGAATTTTCATAGAGAGCATAGAGAATCATGCTATATACATGAGAGCAGCATGACTCAAACTTCGGTCATTCAGAGTTTTCTTTCACTATCATTGCCATATCTATACAGTGTCTGTACACTGGCTTAACATTTTTATTTAAGTCAAACCACTTTTAATTGACATTTATTTCACACAAATATGATGTCAGTTCTTTGTATGACAAACTAGAATCACTTGCTATTCAATAAGAAGAAAACAAACATATGAAATTGTCTCTACTCAGACCCAAAGCTTGCCTTCTCTTTGTTGCAAGTGGGAATTAGACACTTTCAGAGTAGTTAACACAAACCAGTACTGAACTGAGACTCCCTCTCTAATAGAATACTAGAAAGATAATTTTAAAAAGAACAACTTTCAGCCAGGCATGGTGGCTCATGCCTGTAATCCCAGCACTTTGGGAAGCCAAGGTGGGTGGATAACTTGAGGTCAGAAGTTCAAGACCAGCCTGGCCAACATGGTGAAACCCCATCTCTACAAAAAATACAAACAAAAAAATAAATATCTAGGCATTGTGGCAGGCTCCTGTAATCCCAACTACTCCAGAGGCTAAGGCAAGTGAATCACTGGAACCCAGGAGGCAGAGGTTGCAGTGAGCCGAGATCACACCACTGTACTCCAGCTTAGGCAACAGAGCAAAACGCCATCTCAAAAAAAAAGAAAGAAAGAAAGAAAGAAAGAAAGAAAGAAAGAAAGAAAGAAAGAAAGAAAGAAAGAAAGAAAGAAAGAAAGAAAGAAAGAAAGAAAAGAAAAGAAAAGAAAAAGAAAGAAAGTTTCTCTGTGATTTCATCATATTCAAGTATCCCTAAAAGTCATCTAGAGTCTATCCCAGTAGTATAGTTACAGATTTAAGAAACTATGCTTGATAAATCAATGTACCCTCTAATTTCTTCATTTGAAGAGAGGAGGAATTCTTGTCTGTTCTGCTTTCTGGAAGAGATGACCTACAAGGTTTACCTCTAACCCCAAGACTCTATATTGAAAGTAAAATTATTGTATGTATGTGTACCCATGTGTATTCACCATAAACACAAACATACAATTAATATTTTAAGATATATGATTCCAACTATACAACATTCTAGAAAAGGCAAAACTGTGGAGTCAGTTAAAAGGTCAGTGGTTGCCACAGGTTGGAAAGAGGGAGGGATGAATAGGCAGAGCCCAGAGGATTTTTAGGGTTGTGAAACTACTCCCTATAATACTATAAAGGAGGATACACGTCATTATGCATTTATCCAAACCCATGGAAGGTACAACATCAAGAGTGGGCTCTAACGTGCACTATGCACTCTGGGTGATGATGATGTGTCAATGTAGGCTCATCAACTGCAACAAATGTTCCACTCTGATGCAGGATGTCCATGGTGGGGGAGGCCGTGCATGTGGTGGGGAGAAGCTATAGGGGAAATCTTGGTATGTTCTGCACAACTTTGCTATGAACCTGAAACTGCTCTAAAAAATGAAGCATTTTTGTTTTGCTGTTTTGTTTGGATATGGGGCCTCAATCTAACACCCAGGCTGGAGTGCTGGAGTGCAAACATAGCTCACTGCAGCCTCAAACTCCTGGGCTCATGCAATCTTCCTGCCTCAGTATCCCAGGCAGCTGGGACCACAGGCATGCACCACCATGCTGGGCTAATTTTTTTTATTTTTATTTTTAGTTTCAGTTGAGATGAGGTTTTGCCATGTTGTCCAGGCTGGTCTGGAACTCCTGAGCTCAAGCAATCCTCCTGCCTCGGCCTCCCAAAGTACAGGGATTACAGGCCGAGCCACTGTGCCCAGCCAGGTTTTCTTTGTTTTTTTGTTTGTTTGTTTGTTTGTTTTTTGCTTGTTTTTGTTTTTTTTTAAATGGAGTCTCACTCTGTCACTCAGGCTGGAGTACAGTGGCACAATCTCGGCTCACTGAGACCTCCGCCTCCTGGATTCAAGCGATTCTCTTGTCTCAGCCTCCCAAGTAGTTGGGATTACGTGTGCCTACCACCACGCCTGACTAATTTTGTATTTTTAGTAGAGAAGGGGTTTCACCATGTTGGCCAGGATGGTCTCAAACTCCTGATCTCAGGTGATCTGCCTGCCTCGGCCTCCGAAACTGTTGGGATTACAGGCAGGAGCTACCATGCCCAGCTGAGCCAAGTATTTATTTATTTATTTATTTAGAGACAGGGTCTCACTCTGTTACCCAGACTGGAGTGCAGCGGAGTGATCGTAGCTCACTACAGCACTGACCTCCCAAGCTCGAGTGATCCTCCCGCCTTGGCCTTCCAAAGTGCTGAGATTATAGGCATGAGCTGCTATGGCTACCCTAAAGTCTATTTTAAAATATTTTTAAAGTAACCGTGTGTGTGTGTGTGTGTGTGTGTGTGTGTGTGTACACATTCTCCCTCCCCCAACCTTTTTTTTTTATTTGGGTTTTCAGAAAGACAGAGTCTCACTATGTTGCCCAGGCTGGTCTTGAACTCCTGGGCTCAAGCAATCCTCTAGCCTTGGCCTCCCAAATTGTTAGGATTACAGGTGTGAGCCACCACACCCAGCCCATTTTTGTTTAACTGTGTCTATTCCTTTAGCTTTCAGATTATTTATTTATTTATTCTTTATTTTTTGAAACAGAGTCTCACTCTGTTGCCCAGGCTGGAGTGCAGTGGTGCGATCTCGGCTCACTGCAACCTCTGCCTCCTGGGTTCAAGTGATTCTCCTGCCTCAGCCTTCCCAGTAGCTGAGATTACAGGCGCACACCAGCACACCTGGCTAATTTTTGTATTTCAGTACAGACAGGGTTTCACCATGTTGGCCAGGCTGCTCTTGAACTCCTGGCCTCAAATGAGCCACCCGCCTTGACCTGCCAAAATGCTGGGATTACAGGTGTGAGCAGATTGGCCTCAGATTTTTTCTTGACTCTTCTGAATGAGTAGAAAAATCTATAAAATCCTTTTGGAAAGTCATCTTAAGATGTGTACTCCTGCATTCACTTGTATTTTAAGAGTCTAAACACCCAACACCTAATGGGATTTTCTTTCTCACTCAGGCTTTATCACAATGAAATTTCACCCAGTTGGCCATAAATCATCTTTTAATGGACTTGCAAAAAGTTAAGGAGAAATAGGTCATTTAAAAGTGGATGAAGGACATCTTTTCCTCCCACCCCCCACCCTGCCCCATCCCAGTCTCAGAAGTAAATGTCAAAGATGGTGAGGCTGTGACACCAGCATTTAGCGAGGATCTGAGCATCAGAATTAGTGCTCAGTCCATGATGTCCACCGAGAACTCAGAACAAAAAATTGCCCCAAGGAAAGAAGAAAAGGGGGAATTTTATGTTATCAGCAAAAACCTTTTGCTCAAATCCATTCCTTACACCTCAAACAGATTGGCTATTCCTAATCTTGTGCTTACCATCATAGCTTGCAAAAATATGATTGCACAGGACAAGCACATTTCTTATATATTCACTTAGGTATGTTGATCTTTACGTGTAACTTCTTTTGGAAACTGATTATAGATGCCTATATGACCTAAGAATTACCCTTGAGAAATGTCAACATACAACATACATTATCTGCAGGTCAAAATATCTGTCCACTCACATACTACAGCCATGTTTATTAAATTCCCTTCCTAATATGCTGTGTGTTAGATCGTGGACACACAAACTGATACACCTGGATTTTCCAGTTCCACCAAAAGACTTCAGTAAAACTTTCTTCTATTCACCATGCAAATGTACTCCCTTCAAAATCAACATAAAACCGGATATCCGGGAGAGATTTGGGAGTGGGGGAAAAACAAACATAAATACCAGCTCCAACTGAGACAGAGGTTGTAAAAATTAATGAGAATAATTGTTGTGAATTCTTGCTTTTGAAAAAAATTTTTAAAACCCTCACGAGGACCAAAAATCTTAATTATGTCTCTCTATTAAGGGTTCATTTCCTGGTCCCGACCAGAAAGCTCATACCTCATAAATATAGACTCCTTACACAATGATTTAAGCAGGAGGAAAATGCAAAGTTAAGTTAATATCTGGGGATAGACATTGCTTGCATACACAGCCATTGTTGCAAGAACAGGGAAATGAAATGCCCACGTGACGTTTTTTAACACCTAAATATTTCTAGGGATTGCTCTGGGAGCTGCTGACAACTGCAGTGAAAACTTTACAAAAACGTGTTTCACAGAATGAACGTCGCTGGGGAAGATTTGAGTTTTTAAATATCTTTTTCAAGCTGTCAACCACCTGGGGAAATAAGTCCCAAATCCAGTCCGAGATCACAGCTGGGCTGAGGAAATGTGTCTCGTCATTAGGGGCCCTGTGGTATATGGGTATGTGATTGCAGCCTAAGAAATGAACCCTGTAGCATACCTATCTCCACCTGGTACCTACATCCAAGGAGAGAAAGATCATTCTGAAGGCAATGTGCCCTTTGACCGTAAAAACGGTGGCCCTTAGTTTTCCAAATTGTCTTGGCAATTTAATCATATGCATTGCTTTTCTTTCCCTGCTCATTTATCCAAGGCAAAACGCTAGACAAATAGTCCTTGAATTGATGACATGATCAGGGAATGAGCCAACTAAACCACAAAGACTAATATTTGCAGTTGTTTTTCAACCACAGGAATAAGAACTTATTTAAATTCCCAGTCTTTCAGATTCTAAACTAGCCAGGAAGTTAGAATGAGTAAGCAAAGAGTTTTCTGAAGTCTGTGTTTCGGATGGAATCGCCCTGTTAATAAACTGATCAGCTAACTAGTTAATCAAGGGTCTCATCAATCATTACTAATGCTCTGCGCTAGCTCTCTGCCAGGTCCCGCATGACACGCTTGCCGGGAATTATCTCATTGAATCCTCACAACAACCCTATGAGGTGAGTTCTCTTATTATCCCCATTTTACAGGTGCGGAAATGGAGTTAAATCATTTGCCCAAAGTCAAATAGGTTTGAACCAAAGCAGTCAGCCTCCACAGTCATCCACCTTAACCCTATGCGATGGTGAGCTCAGCTGGCTTCTACCCATGAAGTCAGAAGTCTCAACACCCGGTCCAGGTGGGACAATAAAGTAGCAAGACTGAGTCCACAAATCACATGCAACCCTGGCCCGCTTATTTAAATCACACATCATATATCCATGTGGGAAATGTTTGCAGGGGCCCTGCACTTGACTGGGAAAGTGCACAGTTTTGGATTTGCTCCTGAAAAAGAAAATAGGTGTCTTTGGTGCTCTAAAGTAAGAAGTGGGGGAGGGAAACAGAAGGTTGTCTTCCATGAAATTTCTCTCCCGGATATCAAGGAATCTGTCAGGCTGGCTAAACAGACCTTTATGCACAGCTCAACTGGGCTCCCTGACTCAATCAATACAGAAAAGAAAAGCAATTATTGTGTGTGAACCCTTAGTGTGGCCATCAAATACACATATATCCAAATGCATATTTGAAGACACACATTCTTAGACACATGATTCCCTACATTGTGCTAAAAAAAAAATTCACACATACATACCCCATTGGGCAGGCAGGCATTCATGCACATCAATCACTAAATATGTGCATTGGGAAGACATTTTTAAAATAGAAATGTAAAGGGTATTGGGCATATTCACAAATGGTTGCAGTGACAGTTTCACAGGTATACATATATATATATACACAAGAAGCTTATCTAATTGTCTATTTCAAATATGGCAGTTTATTGGATGACAATTATGCCTCAATAAGCCTGTCAACAGAGAGAAGGAGAGAGGGAGCGAGTTTTCCCACATCTATCCACACCTGATGAGTCTTAAGACCATAAGCATAAGCACACAGAATTTAGGGTGTTTCTTCCAAAGGACCTGAGCACTCAGATGGCTTTTTAAGCAAGTCATTTTAATATGTCTACCCCTTCCTGTTCTCCTGTATGAACCTGAGCTTTCTTGGGGTAGACAGGGGAAAGATATGATATATTTTTGGACCCCTGTCTGGTTTGAGAGCATGTAAGTATATACATATATAGGAAGAATTGAGTTTCCTTATTGCTATTTTTTTTTCCTGGGACCATCACCACAAAGCTAAACACAGGTTTACAGCAACCATTGAGGGAAACAGGTTTCAAGCAGCCAGACTCAGATTGGCCTGAAATAGTTTTACATCTTTCAGGGCATTCGACCCTCAGTTTTGCTCTTGCTGGTTCAACAAGTGGAAGGATACTCAGAAAAATCCTCCTACCCATTTAAAAAGGAATGGTGTGTTGAGGGGAATGACTTTTCTTTGCAAGGGCGGGAAACTCTCTCTCGACCTGGGTTCCCAGACAGGCCTTGTGGCCTGGAAAGACTGTCTATCACAGCTTGACCAGTTCACAGACAATCTGGATTTGGACATTACCCACAGCATTTTGGAACAGTCCCAGCCTCAGTTGGGGCATTCTCTGCCAAGCCAGCCTGCACTGGAATGAACTTCGAGGGGTGACGGGAGGATTTGGGGTGCTAAGCCTACCTCTCACCCTTTTCTGGCCTCTCCTGTCCGGTTCCCAGCTCCTGCAGTTCCCCCTCCACTCCAGCCTTGCTGGTGGGGACAGGAACTATGAAGGAGGTATTGGGGGGTGGGGGCGCACCATCCCCAAATCCATCTAGGTGACCTGCCCTCAAAGATCCCATATGGACCCCCCTCCCACCTTGCCCTCCCACAGCCTTCTAAGCCCAAATCACTGCTTAATACTCCTAACAGTCTACAACCCCATGAGGGCAGGTGCCCCTCCCCCAGCACCTATTGTTTGCCTCTCCAGATTTTAGATATTTTCATAACAAGGCTTAGGAAACATTAAATCCCTCCTGCCACCCGCAATAAAACGAATCCACAAGCACTTGGGTATCTAAGGAACAGAGGTGAATCCTGACAAGCGGAGACAAGCTTTCTCCTAAGGAAAAAGAGAAGATCCTCCCCCTACCCTCCAACCTGCCGCTATAGGCAGCCTGCTCCAAAGTTGTTGTCAAGCTTTGAAATGCCGAAACCAGTGCCTGGATTTTGAACCTCACTGGGTCTGACTTTCACACAATCCATCCGGCAGCATCCCGCCCCCAAACCAAACTGCAGCCACCTTCTCCCAAGCAATTCAGGTGTGCCTTCCCCTCACCAAGCTGTGGTTCTGCAGGCTCTTGTCTAAGTCCTGGGAATGTTATCCCAAGCTGCTGGCGGTGCAGGTTGCTCTGTTTTCTTTTTAACAAGGCAAACCTTGCTCAAGAATGTGGTCTGGAGTCAGTGATTTCTGAAACAATTAGGGAAGCATCAGGAAAGTCCAATCCTAAGGATCCCAGCAACTTTGCCACCTGCACTGTTGCCAGTTGAGTGGCAAAGTTGGGTGCAGTGGCTCATGCCTGTAATACCAACAATTTGGAAGACCAATGTGGGAGGATCGCGTGAGACCAGGAGTTCAAGACCAGTCCTGGCAACCTAGCGAGACCCTGTCTTTACAAAAAACAAAAGTTAAAAATTGACTGGGCATAATGATGGTGTGTGCCTATAGTCCCAGTTACTCTGGAGGCTGAGCAGGAGGATCTCTTGAGCCTGGGAAGTCAAGGCTGCAGTGAGCCATAATTGTGCCACTGCACTCCAGTCTGGGTGACAGAGTGAGACCTTGTCTTGGAGGGAAAAAGATTAAAAAGGCGGAGAGGAGAAAACTGACCCCAGCAGAAATGATGGCCCCAGAAATGAAACGGCAGCTCCAGAGCCATGCAATAAGCAACCTTTCTTCCCACTAGGCATTTCATAAGGTCAGTGGGATGCCTTCTTGTGGCATTTGAGTGTGTGGCCCATCTATGGTTTGACAAGTTTGTTTCTAACAGGTGTGGGTGCATACATGTGGTTGTGACTGTCATGCCAAGCCCGTGGATATACTAAAAACAGCTGAAACTCTTAGGCTGCAGCTTTGTCCCCACGCCAGCATCCTGGGGTCGAAGTTGGTGACTGCTGCCATTCAGAGGAGCAAAGTTCCAGCAGGAAACCCTTGCAGATTCATGCAAAAGAAAGAGCAGATGGCCCCAGGCACCGGTTCCCGGGCTTCGGGCTTCGGGCTTACCTTGTGGTTCTGGTAGGAAGTCACTGCTATAAACGCTGTCTCAGGAAAGACGTGAGTGCAGAACGCTGTATTTTTTGAGCCAAATCCATTATTTTCATCCGCTTTCACGATGTGTAATCTGGGCTGGTATTTGTGCATGGAATTTAGAATAATCTAAAAATAATAAAGAAAATGAGATTGTAAGAAAATCAAAACTCCCTTTGTCTCCAGATAAAACCCTGCTCCCCACCCTCTAAATTCGCCGTGTTATATCGGCTCTCGAAAAATAGGTATTTTTCTTCTGTTTTGAAAAGGTGCCAGGGATTTCATTAAAAAGAAACATTTCAAAAATAACAATTTCCAACTGAAAAAGCCAGGGTAATATTCCAGGAATCTACCCAAGGCACACAGAGCAGTAAATCAGAATTCTTAATAAAGTTTGCTTAATAAATTAACTCCCTGCATAGGGCACTTCCCACCCCCAACGGGAGCTGAGCAAGTCTGGATCGAGGAATCCACGTCTGGAGGGAAGCCTGAACGCCACTTTTGGATTGACGGGTGGTGTGAGGGCACGGGGACAAACAAACAACAAACCTGCAAATAACCCCCACTCCCCAAATCTCTAAGGGATGCAAGAGAAGATACCAAGTGTTTGGAAAACTGAAATGTATAAAACAAAAAAGTCACCAGTTCTCGGCACAGCCTTTTTCTGAGGCTTAGGGTGGGTGATCAGACCTCAAATCTGAGGCCTTTGTTTGGAGAACAAGCAAAGCAGAGTTAGTGAAAAGAGAAGATATTTGGGGGGGCGCAGGTGATCTGCCCTCCAGGGACGTCAGCTCACAAGGTGTGGGGAGGAAGCACCCCCAACACCCCTCAAAGAAGGGGCTTGAAAACTCCCTTTCTCCAGCTTTATCACGTTTCAGGATCCATAACCAGAATTATCTCCACTCTTGACCCCAAACAGAACGGCTACATCTGCTTTTTCAGGAATATTCTCTTTCTACTTCCTATCTTCCCCATATTTAGGGGTGCTCCCAGGGACAAGAGGGGTCCTAACTGCTGTAGTTGTGCTGTTATTTTTACAACCACCGTTATCGTTAGGAAGAGAAGGAGGAGGAGGACTTCCAGGCTGCGTGTTCTTGCTGGAGCCAGGGCTAGTCACAGATGAGCATCCTCACCAATAAAACCGGGTTTGTTGTTCTGATGAACTGGATTTTGATGCTCCCGGGAGGCTCTTAACGCTAATATTTACCAAAACGCTCTGATACATCCCCACCGAACGTGCGAATTGCCGCGTTTAACAGCCTGAAAATCTAGCCTGCCTTTTCCCGGGAGCTGCGGAGGTTGTCTCGGTGACTTTGATTATTTGCATTGATGACCCTGGGGCAGGATTCTTGGACCAACCCCGGAGCCCGGCCCCAATCGGGTGGAGGTAGTTGGGGGAGGGTAGCCGCGGCCCGGGCGGGGGAGGGACGAGGAACTCTCAGGCCCCGCGGCTGCCCGACCCCGGGCCGCGCGGCTCTAATCTCCGGCCGCCGTGGCCCGGCCGCCTCCCCGGCCGATAGCGACGCCGACCGGGGCGGCGTGGCGACAGAGAGACTCAGCAGGGCCCCGCTGGCCGCCACAGTCCCCGGCCGGCGGGGCCATCGGCCCGGCTTAGCCAAATTGCTTTGACGGCTGGGGACAGTGTGGAGACAGCAGCGCGAGGGCGATCTAATGGCTCCTAATTTCATTAGGGCGGCTCTGAATTAAAAGTCCGGAGTTTGGGGTGGGAATGCCTGGCTTCTAGGCAGTTCTGAGCAGCTCCGAGTCCCTCTCCCCAGCTGGGAAGGGGACTGAAGCTGGCAGGGATGCCAGGAATTTGGTGGTGGGGTTGTGCACCTTCCGCAGGCATCCGCCCCAGAGAGACCCCAAAGGCACTCCAGAGGAGGAGAGAAAAAGCTAGGAGCTGAAATGAGTGGGAACCGTCCCACTTCCCAGCGTCAAGGACCACGCAGGACCCCACCCAAGGCTCCCATCCTCCAGAAGGAGCCAGCCCAGAGATGCAAGTGGAACCTTTAGAAATGGCGCTGGTTTTCCCTAGTGCTGGTAAGGTATCCGCTGGGGACTGGCAGATACACAGTCAGAGCGGGTCAGCCAACGCCCACGCAAGCTGAATTTACAGAGCACCTCCTGGGAAGTCCAGCAAGAAGAACTCGTGGGCAAAACACCAGAGTTTAACAGAGCGCCTCTGCATTTGCCTGAAAATGCCTTCGGTGCCCTCCCAGCAGGCTCCACAGAAAGGGAATGGTTCTTTCTCCTCTCCACCCACGTGCTGAGAGCTGCATTTACCCATCAGTGGGGACCACGGGGATCCTCTTCCCATTCCAGATCCTGGGGACTTCAGTGCTTCATCCCCAAGGCCTCAAAGGAGCAGATTTCTCGTTCGGACCTTCATAAACCATCCTCCCCGCCCTCTTGACAAAATTCATTCCCTCCCAGGCCCCTCCTTTCCCTGAAATTGGCGACCATGGGCCTATCTGTTGCTCCTCTTTGAAACTACAACCTTACAGGACAGGGAACCCCTTTTGTAACTAGAGAGACCTAGCCGCAAATCTCTGCTCCCAAATATAGGCTGTAGGACCTTGGCAAGTCACCCCCTGTCCCCTGGACTCTTCCTGTACAAAAGTTATGCCTCTCCGTCCTCCCCCTAGGCTGCAGTGAGAATCAAATGCCCTAAGATGAATGTACACACTTGTATGGCAGAATCATCCAACTACAAGTTCTAAACGTGAATTCAGAATACGTATTCTGTTCTAGTTATTAATTATCTCCTACGATGAGATCTGGGGACATTTTTTCAAAAATCAGCGTTTTGTGTTCTGTTTTTCTTTGGGGAGGGGGGGTGATGACCCTACTAAGAATCCACTAAAACCTACACATTCTTTTGGGTGGTGGGCAGGCTGCACATTCAATACCCTGCATTCAGTTTCAGGAAATTCACCAGTCCCCTCTCTTGGGTCCAATCCAGACTCCAAGTTTAGGACGCCGGTTTAGGATCGCCTGCTCTGGGCACAGTGTGGAAAGGGAGAAAGCTGGATGTTGAAAAAAACAGATCTCCCCAAGAGTATCAAGCTAAAAAGTGGCACTGGCACCATAGTTTGCCTCTTATGAGTTCATTTCCCATCTGGAAAAGAGGGGGCAGGTGAGCTAGGCTCTCCCTCTCCCCTGGAACATCCCAAAATTAAGGCAGGATTGGGAAGTGGGGAGCGAAGGTATATGGCTTTCATTGTGGTCCAGCCTCTGTGCAGTCTATACTGGGTATCCACTGGGCTAGAATGTCCATATTTTCTGCAAGACTGAAACACAGCCCTCCACTCCTAACCACAGATCGAATTCACAGACTCTCCAGGCCTGGAATGAGCAGCTTTAGTCATTCCTCCATCTCTAGGCAAAGGGAGAGGGGTTGGGCCCTAGCGGCAAGGATGCAGTCTCAGACCAGGTGAGCTGGGGGCCATATCTCCAGCTGCCAAGGAGCTACAGACCCAGACTTGGGGAGTGTGGATCACAGGGAGGACTGCGGAGGGGCACATATCTGCCTAGGAGAGTAGTGGAGACAGAGGATGAAGTAGTAGGAAGAAAAAGAAAGTAAAGGGAAAGCGAGTGAGAAGGTGAAAGAAGTTAACAGAAATGAATGAGAGAAGAAATGAGACAGAGGGGAGGAAAAGGAAGAGGAAGGAAGTCCAGATCAAGAAGGTAGAGGCAGAAAGTGATGAAAGTGGGGGAAAACGGAGTAAAGAAAAGGGGAAGTGTGGGCACACAGAGCCAAGAAGAGAGAGAAACCCAGTGAGAAGAAGGGAGAGAGGACAAGAGGCAGACAAAGCGTGGAATCCAGGCCACAATACTCACATGCCCAAATGGGTCCAGGTGGTTGTTGGTGAGCTTGAGTTTCTGGAAGGAGACGAGCTGCCTCATCCAATGCGCCCCGGTGGCGGGAGAGTCCGGGTGCACGTAGAGGCGGCCGGGCATGGCAGGCTCAGCTTTGCCGGTCACAGACCTAGATGAAGGAAAGGTGTGACTACAGGCCTGGCTCAGAGTCTGGAGGTAGCGCACTGCACCGAAGCGTGCTTCAGTTCACGCACCAGGTGAAGGTTCTTGAGTAGTAGCTGGAAATAAACTGGAGGCCCTCCCGTCTCCCTTAGGTATCTGCAATCCCAGGTGCCCCAGCGTACTTGGTGCCTGGGTCCAGGCAAGCCCCTGGCCCAGCCTTTTCTTCTTACAGCCTCTCGCATCCCACAAATAAGTGGGGGGTTCTGGAGGTCTGGACGTGCAAAAAGCCTTGAAAATTCCTTGAAGGCTTTCAAAGGGGACTTCATCGTCAGGCCCCTGCACTGCTGGCAGCCATGGGAACAATTCTACCCAAGAAATGGGCCTCTCCTCTCTTAACTGTTTAACTTGAATACCACGAGCCGATTTTGCAATTTCATAAAAATGCATGTTCAAAGCAGGTAACTCATAAAAAATAACTGTAAATGGTTTTATGCCCCAGAAATACCTCCAGCACTTGGTAACAATACCCTTTGTAAAAATCCACAACCTATGGGTGCAGCGATAGATACAGGCACCTCACTTCCTCTGAGCCTCCGTTTTCTCATCTGGAAAACCGGAGCTAATGGTTGCAGTTTCTTCGTCTGAGAATGGTTAGTAAAAAGCAATGGGATAGGCGGACAGACGCCTTTAGCACACAGTAGGAACAACAACAACAAAATGTTCACTGATTCAACTTCTCGGGAGAAGATTCCACTTTTCTCTCTCCCCGCTCCACCTGCCAACCCAGTGCCTACCATTTATTATCTGCGAATTTGTATCTGTGATCGTCGGCAGGTACAATGTCCATGAGAAGAATGTACTTCGTTTTGGGATTAAGGCCCGTCACCTTCACTTTGTAACTGGGAAACATCCGCCTAAGAGAGAGGGACGGAGGGAGAGAGAGGGGCGGGAATTAATGCCAATACTTGAAGGCAGCCTCCATCCATTTTAATGGAAAAAGCGATTCCTGGAGAAACGTGGAAGCGGCAAATAGCCCCGTTCCGCTCACCGCAAGATCCATCCCGGGTTTCCCTTGAAGTTATAAGGAGGAGAAAGGCGAAGGGAGGAGAAAACAGCAGGCGGGCAACTGTAGGTATCCTAACAGGAAAACAAACCAGGACGCATGCGCCTTTAGAGAACGGGTTTTGAAGATGCTTCAAAGGGACCTCCATTTCAGCTCTTGCTAACTGCCTTTTTCAGAGCCAGACACCTACTATTAATATTTGTGGAGAGAGGAGGTTTATTAGGTACAAAGCTAGGCGCCGATCCTAGAGGATCGGTCTAGCCAGGTGCTTCCGCCGATCCTCGCGGCGCTAAGGTGTCACGTGTACGCAAGGTGTGTGCGCCCCAGAGACGCACACGCGTGGGTGCGCACAGGCTTCCCGACCTGGCTTTGGTTCTCTGCCCCTGGAGGAGGGGATAAGCCTCGGTTCCCACTATAGCTCGGTTGATGACCTCTGATACTGGTCTCTAGCAGTTTATTCCTGAATACCCCCACAATTTCTCCAAGGGGCCTGACACTCTTCTTTGGAGAGTCGAAATTCCATGGCCTTCAGCAAAGAAATTCCAGACCCTTCCAGATTTGGTTTCAGAAAAAGCTGAGGCCTGAACTAAGATCGAGTCGTTAGCAAGCCGATGGCCCGGAACTGTGCCGTCTCTGCTACCTTTCTGCCCCCCGGCGCACTCCAAATTTCCCTCCACCTTCTAAAGAGCATATCCGAGAAAGCAAAGATTCTCAAGGCTGGCCTGGGGGGAAAAGACAAGTTGGCAGATCTGGGCTCACTCAGCGATGACGGGAAGGGTCGAATGGAGGCCTCTCCCTCCGAGCCCCGCAGCCAAAGCCTCGCGGTGTTTATCAGCCTGAGCGAGTGCGCCCGGAGGCGGAGGCGCAGCAGACTTCGCAGGCCTTTTATAGTTAAACCCTCACGACTCCGGCTGGGGGAAAGAGGGACTCGGCCGTGTCTTTCCTTCCTGGGGGACTAGGAAGAGGACTGCAGTTAGTTGATATAAACAGTACGCGCCTCCTAGTTCACTCAGGGCTTGGGCCGAGTGGGGAGCAGACTTTGTTTAATTTTAAATAATAATAAATGTCACTGTTGTCAGTTTATTGAGGGAGGCTTCGGCTGGAGAGCGGGGCGGGGAGGGGGGGCGTCTGGAAAGGCGGCTCCACCCTCCGCCTTCACACACTCGGTGGCTTGGGCCTACCGGTCGCCTACTCCACACGCCTGCTCGGGACATCCTCTGGCTTTTTGCTTTGCGGGACGCGGAAGACCAGTCCAGCATGAAAAGGGATGTGGCCAGGACGTCCCCAGACCTGAGCGCGCGCGTACACACACACACTCACACACTCACACACTCACACTGACATATAGAGCTGCACCACTCTCCCTCCTTCTTCCCCAGAAGTCTAGCATTTCTAGCTAAAACTCTGCGAGCTTTTAAGGGGAACTCCGGGGCGAGTGTCTTGGCGAAGCTGCTGTGTTTATCGGTGTCTGTATATAGAGCCCGGCCGAGCCCCGGTTCAGTTTCAAAGGCTTCGCCAGCTTTCTATAAACAATGAAAGAGGTAGCGAATACATTCAACGATTCAGAGTTTGACAGTCGGGTGGGACCCTGGAACCACTCCATGGTCAGGGAGGGTGGGAATGAGTGTGGAAGTAAAGAAAAAGTCCAAGACCCCTGAAACCTAAAGACCTTCTAGACTCTGTCTTCTTCGGGTCTGTTTTCTGTTTTTTCCTTTCCCTCTTCTCTCTTTCCTTCATTACGAATCCAGATAGCACGGCCTCCCAAGCTCTTTATTCTTTTTATATGTGAGGTGGGAGAAATGCCCAGTTTCCGGACTTGAACTTTTGGAGTATTTCCTCCATCCCAGGAGAGATCAATGGAGGAATCTCCCTGTGCCTCTCTAACCAGGATCTGTCTTTCTCTCTTTCTCTCTATCTCTCCCGGCCTCCTCCTCTATTCTCTTCTTTCTCTGTGTTCCCTCTCCTATTGCCCCTTTCCTTCCCTCTTCTCTTCCAAGCCACCTTTTTTTCTTCACCTCTCCCGCAATTTCTCCTCGTCCCTCTCCTACACAACTAACCCTCTCACCTTCCAGCCTTGGTTATGATCATTTCCGTGCCCACTTCGTGGAATTTCAGCCACAGTTCTCTTTCATGGAGAAACACTTTGATTCCCTCCATGCCCTGCAAGAAGGAGAAAAAAGTCACACTGACAAGCCCTGGCGGTAGTGGGCATTCCTTCCCCAAACTCCCCCAAAACACAGAGACTCCTCCTCCTTCCCACTGGAGCCTGTGGTCTCAGAGGGTAAAAAGTGGCCTCAGCCTACTGCAGAATTATCTGGAGCACCCAATAGCCTCTGCCCAGGGATCCCTATGTAGGCTGAGTCCCTGAGGTTTGCACCAACCACTTGAACCCACAGTGCTGTATTGTCTCCTTCTAATGACACCAGCATAAGGCTATGGAATGATCACCCACCATCAGGGTGCTTCGGAATGTCACTGAGGAGGACCAGAATAAGCAAAAACCAACCAAACAAACCAAGAAAAACTAGAGCCAATTTCAATCCACTTCACCTGAGATACAGGGAAACGAAAACAAAAACAAAAACAAACAAACAAAAAACCTAACCTAGAAAAACTAGAAACCTAATCTAGAAAACCACTCAGAATATTCTTATGTAGATGCTCAGATGCCCACACACCAAACATACAGATACACAAATACTTGCTTATTCTCGGCCATGGGGGTACAAAAATGAAGATATATGAATTTTTAAACTTAAAAATGCTTATATTATCATATGGTCTCACAGTCCAGAACGAAAATTAATCCTAAATATCTATATTAACAAACCCTCCAGGCTCTCCCTGCAAGTAGCTCTATCCACATCCAGCTATTTTGATTATAGGGCAGGCCTGATGCCATTTCACATTTTGGCTTTCGGCTAAAACTACATTTATAGAACCGATGCAAATATAAACATATATACACATATATACATATGTGCACACACACATACACACACAAACTCTTCATTTTGGAATAATTTGCAACAGTCTAAAAAGTGGGTTTGCTTTTCCTTAAAAGAAAAAAAAAATCTGTAAGTTTCCTAAACTGTGTTCACGCTCTGCTTCTCTACAAATATACACACGTTTTCCTGAAACTTAAAGGCCAAAGAAAGAAGCCGGGAAAACCCAGGAAGGACATCGAAATCCCAAGCAGGGTTTTAGCTATGTGCAAGTGTCTCTTCTGGTCGTCACCCCGTTTCACACCCCCGTGACACCTTATTTAAAAATCACTGGGATCTACTGAGGGGCCTACTTGAGCGCCCAGTGCGTCCCGGGTTTGGGGCGCAGAGCGCAAGGTGAGGCTCCTCCCTCTGCCCAGGCCCAGCTGGTAGCCTGGCGAACCCGAGGCTCCTGGTGCCCTCCGGGCGGAGCCCTGTGCGCTCCCAGCGGCGGGTGATGGCGCGCCAGCCAGCCAGGCCCCGACCGCAAGACAAATGGTGGGGCGCGCGGGTCTAGGCGGCGGCGCGGAGGAGGCAGGAGGAGGCAGGAGGAGGCAGGAGGAGGCGAAGGCTACGGGAGATCAGAAGAGGGGTCAAGCCATCGCTCATTGCGGCCTGAAGCGGCCGCTGACCTGGCCCTTATTAAGATGCTGAGGGCCGACTCTACACGTAGTGCTGCGGGAAAGGAATTATCTAGGCCATTGTTAGCTGACCCCAAACAGCCGGATAATTGAGATTTGTCGAACAATTTAAGTAGATTTCAAAAATCCTTTGTAAAGATAACCGTCACAATAAAGTGAATGACAATACTCTAGTATTTGAGGAGACAGGGCAGAGAAAGGTGGAACTGAGTGGGAATAAAAAGGAAAGAGGATGATTACAGTCGATGGGTTTGTTTTGCTTTTTATTTTTGTTTTTGTTCTGTCCCTGCAAGAGGAGCCGAGCAGGGAAGCCAGACTCTGACTTCGATCTCTGCAAAGGGACCCGAAGCGCGAGGTCTCCTTACCTGCTGGGTGAAGGCGGCCTGTGGGGACGACGGAGACTTGCTGGGGGCCCCGAGCGCGCTCTCGGGTTTCGAATCGCAGGGCAGGTCTTTTGCATCAGGCTCCAGAGGCGTGTGCGCCAGGCCAAAGCCCTCGTCTGCGTCGGCCATGGTGCGCCCGGGGCCCTGTGCCCGCGCAAGGTTCTGCTCTGAGGACAAGAAGCAGGGGAAGATGGGGGTGGGGAGGAGAGAGAGAGAACGAGAGAAAGGTTGGAGAGCACAGTTCTAGTGACAGGAGAGAGCAGTTTGGCCCCCAGTTTCCAGCTACCAGCACCTCCGTTCCCAGCTAAAGGAGACTGCAGAAGGCCCTAGAATTATTACTATTCCTAGTATTCCTAGTATTATTACTATTACTTTATGACCAGGCACAACCTCTTGCAAAAGACCCGCGTCAGACCCGGAGGAGGCAGGCCCGCATCTCCCCTGCGCAGGCTCTCCGTGATAAGCAAGCTGCCCGTCAAATTTGTCTGGACTTCTGGAAGAGCCAATAAAGATAAGGCGTGGGTATTTTTGGAAGCCACTGGGTAGGAACCAAAAACAAAACAAAACAAAAACCCAGTGTCCTTTAGAGAATTTCTTTCTTCGCCAAATTACAAGATGCCGTCGGAACACTTTTTATTAAACCTCACAAGAGGAATAGTTTCCTGCAGCAGGCAAATATGTGTGAAATAACCCGCCTCTTGCAAAAACAAAAACACAGGAGAGGGGAACGTTATGCAGATTGAGACTAGGTTCAAAAGAGAATTCACATACATCTTTTATCAGTTACAGGCCTAACATTAAAAGTCCTTTAAAATTAAAAGTCCTTTTCTTTACCCCAACCTTAAATTAAGTAAGATTCGTTGAAAGATAAAAAGTAGCCAAACAGAAGACTGAATGAAGAAAGCCACCGTGCAGCGGTTCTGAGGGAGGCTCGTCACTGGGTGCCCGCCACCAGAGCTCTGCAGCCGGGCCGGGGATGGCGGGCATTTTGTGGAGTGACCAGGCTGAAGGGGGTTTCTCTGAACTTCAGCCAGGCCTGGCTTGCTTAAACTGCAGGCCCAGGCTCGGGATTGGCGAGGACAAAGTCATTATCGGATAAGTCCTAGGCTGGAGGCATTGAATCTGCGGCCCGGGTCCCCGCAATGAACAGAACGGCCAGGGTTTGCAGGCGTATGAGGTTGGAACACACAAAATAACAGCCGCAGAGCTGTTCAAGCCCAATGAGCCTGTCTCCTGCTCTCTGATCTCCTTCCAATCTCCTCTATACTCAAGTAGGAATTCCCCCCAAAACGGAAAGACTTTCGGAAGCGGGCACAAGCGATGGTCCCCCAAAACCTTAGCAGCTGCTTAAGCAAGGGACCAGATCCCACCCTGATCTGCAGTGGCCAGAGATCTAGAAATGGGGCCGAGGAGAAGGACAGTTTCTGAGGCCTGACTCGCAAGCAGCTTTCTTCGCCTCGTTCTCCGGGCTTCAGGGAGGCGGCGACTGGAGCTCCGCAGCCTACTCACAACAAAAGAAAGCAGGGCTGGCGCTCCCACACGCGCTCCCATTCACTGCCGGCCGCGGGGAGAATCCTACCCCGCGCCCTCGCCAGGGTCCCGGGGAGCTCCGGGCTGGCGGAGACGAACAAGATGCGGTTTGACAGAACCAGGCCGTGCTTCCTGCAAACCTCAATGCCGCTCCGCCAGCCGCGGCGGCCTCCCGGACTCCATTCTCCGCGGAGCTCCGAGTCGCGCAAAATCTCTGCAAGCTGCGCTCTGCAGAATGCAAAGCCAGGCTTGAATCCGCCATTCCCGCCGCCCCAGCCGACTCGGCCGACTAGCTCCCTCCTGAGCCTCCTGGGCCATCTGCCGGGACGGTTACCTCTCTGGGTGAAGCCGGTGCATTCACAACATCCTCTGTTGCTCCTAGCAGGGAAGCCGGCGGCGAGGCGGGGGTGCAGGCATGGTGGCTCCGGGGTTTATGCGGAGTTTACTGCGTACCCAGAATAGCGGCTACTGCTGCTTACTAGGGCGCACCTACCGCTGGAGCCTCCGCGGCGACTGCCCCCCTCCAACACACACCTCCTCCGCTGTGCGCTTGCTCTCGCTAAATACTTCCAAGTTGCCAAGTGCCAAAGAACACAAAATAGCCTCCAAGAGCACCGGCAACCATATAATCTCAGTGCCCCGCTCCTCCCTTACACCCCCAGGGAGGGAAAGCTGGGAGCCCAGTGAATGGTCGAAGTCCTTTCTGGGCGCAGCTTTCAGGATTAAAGTTCCCGAATTCGAGGTAAGAGTCAGTCTCTCTCTCTCTCTCTCTCTCTCTCTCTCTCTCTCTCTCTCTCTCTCTGAAATACAAGCCAACTCAGCTGAGCACAGTGACGTTGGGTTGCCTCGATGCTCACAAAGTACTGAAATCGCCTATCCAACTAGATCCCACTGCACTCTGCCGCCCTCCCCCTTCTCTCTCCCTCCCACCCTCCGGTCCTCCCTTCCCCCCCACAACTTTTCCACTAGATTTCCCGAACACTCAAATCACAAACGACTCACAACCCAGACCTGCAATAACTCCCTCCTCTCTACCCCTTTCCCAACCTCCATCCATCTCCGCTTCTCTGAGCAAGCAGTGGCTGCAAAAACTCCTGCACAAATCATTTCAAACTCGGTCGGCTTCTAACCGGGAAGTAATCTCAGTGACGCTGGCGGTGCAGAGAACCGAGTCTGGAAGCACACACACGAACACACCCCGGGCCTCCGCAGCCTTGCAGACGTTCTCTCCAACGCTGACCTCGAGAAGGAGAGCTGCCTGACCCCGCCTGGCCGGCGCTCGCCTTTCTGACATCTCTCCTCCACCCCCTACTCATCACCCCTACTCTCAACGACTCTAGGGTGAAGGCAGGGTGAAGGTGCATTGGGATGGGGGCCGAGATCAAAGATGCCAAGAAATCGCTGCGGGCCCCCACCCCCACCCAGTGGGGCCACCAGACCTCCCCTGCTCCAGGTGTACACAAGGCAGTGCCCAGTTTTATTAAAATAATCAAACAGTCACTGGAGACTGGGGAGGGTTTTCATCTCCACTGGTCTCCTCTCCTTGCCCTTCCCCTCTCTGAAATGTATTTTTTTTTTTTTAGGGTGAGTTGAAGAGGTCAATAAAAGCATAAACACAGTCAGTAGGTCTCAGTCTGAGCAGACCCAGATTGGGACACCGAATATGGGTGCTTGGAGTAAATGTCAGGAGTCCTGTTCTGTTTCCCATCCTTACCTCCTGTACCCCCATCGTCCTGATTTTTCTAGGGTCCTGATAAGAGACTTGGGCCTGCAAGTCAAGGTCTGGAGAAAGGGATGGAGGGAGGAGAAATGCCCGAGATCAGCAGTTGTGTAACCCTCTGTGGCTGCTCTGCTAAAATCCCAGGCCAGGCCACTGCTGCAAAATGCCAAAGTGGAGAATCTCCAACCCTAAATGTGGGGCAACCAGGGAGAAAACCAACCCTCCTGTGCTATGGTGCTCACTCCACCTTCCAGGTTTGTTTGCAAACAGATCTTTGCCCAGGCGTTTTATTTATTTGTGAAAACACCCTCACCCTCCAAGTCAGCTTGGAGGCCTTTGGGCTTGCTAATAAGGCGACGCTAGGTCGAAGACACAAAAAACAAACATGGTATCGGAAGGAGGCTGAACCACTACATCTCCGGTAGAGGGAAAGGGAAATCCAGAAAGACCTCCCCAATCCCTTTAAGTTCTCAGAGATTTGGGGATAAAATTGATTCCCATAAATAATCTTCAGGCCCCTCCAGAGAGGAAAAATCTGGACTCTCCCAGGTAATAGCCTAGCCAGATTTGCTTAGTTCATTGAGCACAGATGGTCTGGGCCACCAAGCAAAATAGGGATTTTCAAACCTTTCGAGAGAATCCATTCTTGCCAGGTGACACACGAAGCCATTCTTATTTTGTTCATGAAAAGTAGCAGCACAGCGAGGGAAGGTTCAGCTAGATCAAGACGGGGTGAAAAGCCAAGGAGGGCCAAGTGCAAAGAGAAACCTATTTCCCCCCTTAGTCCTCCAGGGCGAAACTCACCTCCAACTATCCCACCTCTTCTTCGTAGCGCAAAAGCCAGGAGCGCGCCTCGCTGGAGAGGAGGGCTCAGGTGAAGACTTCGAAAAGGACCCCCAAAAGAGACCTCTTTAGGCCAGGTCTTCTTCCAACGTCTGTCAAGAAGAGCACGTACCTCCCAGCTCAAAGTTGGTTTGTGGTCTCCGACAAATTAAATATTACTGTTTATTACCAGGCATACCCCAATAAAATAAAGAGGCAACCAGGCGATAGCGACTATCTCACCAGCCGCTGCACCTATAGGACTTGGAGACGTCACGAGTCACGCAACCGGCCCGCGCTCTGTCACGCTTGGCTGGGGGGCAGCGGCGGGAGGTTAATTTCTCTCCGTCTTCGCATATCAGTGCCGGGTCTGCGCAGCCACAAGTCCCGGACGTCTTGGCCCCGGGAATAAATAAAGACATAAACCAACCCGGCTTTCTCCGGAGAAATGAGGGTGATGAACCTAAGACACAAACAGAGCCAAGATCGACTTTCTTAGGAAGGGGGAGAGGAGGGAACTCTTCACGAAGGGAGGTGGGAGTCCACCTCAGACCTCTATTGGAAGGAAATCGAGTTGTTCCGGGAGACTGAGATCTCTTGCATAAGGCATGGGATCCTTATTATTAAAAAAAAAAAAAAAAAAAAAAAAAAAAAAAAAAAAAACCCGCGGAGGAGCTCTTGGCAAATGAATATCGAGGCGCCGCTCTAGCTGGTTAGGCTTGGGATGCGATAACTGAGTGCCCTCCTGCAGACTTGCATAGAAATAATTACTGGGTTGTCGTGGAGGGGACACGAGACAGAGGGAGTTCTCCGTAAATGTGTCTTGCTGAGAGAAAGGTCCAAGAATGCAATTCGTCCCACAGTGGCCCGGCAGGGGCGGGGTGCGAGTGGGTGGTGGAGTAGGGGTGGGAGTGGAGAGAGGTGATTTCTGTAGAGGATAATTATAGCACCAGGGCCCGCCGAGGCACGAGGCACTCTATTTTGTTTTGTAATCACGACGACTATTATTTTTAGTCCGATCAATGAGCATAATTTCTATGTAGTCCAGCGGTGGATGCGCGCAAACTTCTGCGCACCGCTGGAAACCCACTAGATTCAGTTGCAGAACGTACCGCGTAGACGCCCCTGGTGGCGCTGAGAGAAGAGCTAGGCCTGCCCAGCACAGAGCCGGAGAGCGTCGGGCCTTCCGGAAGGGTAAGTTCCCCGTCAAGGGGTCCTGAGGGAGCCGGACGTCTGAATCTGGGCTTGCCCCCAGCTTCGGGGTTCGATCCTGGTTTTTGCGCGTCCCTAACCCCCAGGGCTTTCCAAAGCATGGCCTGGCTCCAGGCCCGTTCCGCTCGGGACTGGAACGGCAGCAAAATGTGCAGGGAGGCAGTCGGCCGGCAGAGCTGCTGCGGGAGCCAAGGTCAGGCCCGTGGGGAGAGCGGGCAGCTTCCAGCGCTGGCCACGAGCTCCCAGGCCAGCTGGGCTGCAGACCCCTTTGCTTCCAGAGAGCACAACCCGCGTCCTTTCTCTCGGCCAGGCTGCAGTGGCTGCCCCGGGCTTCGCTTTCGTTTCCCAAGTTGTTAATAACGATATTTTCCCAAATCCGAGGCTCGTTCGGTGCAGCGTTTTCTCCCAGATGCCAAGAACGCAACTTGAAATCCTTCTCCCAAACCCTAGTTCGATGAGATGAGTTCCTATTTGACCTCTGAGCCGAGGCGGGCCGGAAGCCGAGGCCTAGGCCCCGCCGGGGCTGCAAGGGAAAGGCGAAACTCCGAGCGTAGCGACTTTTCCATGTGATTCCTTTCTCTGGCATCCCGGACCGCGGGCCTTGCAGCCACCTGGACCGGCATTCAAAGGTTTCTACAAGTCCAGCTTCACAGACTGGCTCTCCCAGACGCTCCAGAGCCCGCACCACGAACAGAATAAAGGAGAGACGAGAGATCGCAACTAGGTTTGAGAATCCTCGTTCTTTTGCCTAATCGTTTGGGCAGTAAACTCCGGAGCCGGCTACAGCGCGCATCCTCCCTTCCTCCTTTCGGAGAACTGTCGCTTTCCCGAACCTGCTCCCAGCTGGGTTTTCTCCCAAAGTTTATTTTTCTCGTTTTGCAAAATTCCTGCCCTGATTTTAATATTGCAACAGGACAGCAGAGGTTCCTCTTTAAAAAGTCAAAACCCAAACCAAAGGGGCCGATTGCTGTTGATAATTTTTTTCTTCACTTGCTCCTTCCGTTTTTAAGAAAGACACATCCAAAACTACCCATTGTTTTTCTCTCAAAAGAGAACTCACTTTCAAATGCATCATCATCTATTTCTCTCCCGATATGTCCCCACCTGACCCGGTGGCAACTTGGGGGTGTGGGGTGGTGAAAAATAGAAGTGTGGACGGGGCTGGGAAAATGAATAAGAATTATAACAAGAGAAATGATGACAAAAGTAAACTTTGACCAACTCAATTTGCAAAAGAAAGGGTTGGTCTGAGGGTGAGACATTCCCTGGTTTCTCAAGGGGGTCACTTTCCCTTTTACCCAGTTCAATCTGGCTCTGTTATATTTTTTCCAGGAACACAGTATGTCTCTTCCCAATGTTTTATTCAGTTGCTGGTTTCCCCACTTCTGACCAGAGGTATGCGGGAAGAACACTGGCTGTTATTATTATGATTATTGAATATCCAATACTCTCCTCCAATATTTCCACCAAGAATTATTATTGCTACTCTCCTCATTCATGTTAGTGTTGCTTCGTGTGCTTTAGATAATAATTGTCCTCGTTACTCTCCAAGTTTTTTGTTGTTGTTGTCGCTGTTGGGTTTTGCTTTGTTTTTGCTTTTTGTTTTTCCTGTTCAGGGTAATGAAATGAGAACTGGAAGAGGCGATATCATTTCGAGGCCCAGCTGAGAAGGATCCCAATGCTAAAAATGTACACACTTCGAAGAGCAGAAAGGTGGAAGCGAGTGGTGCTTGGACACAAGGATGCCACTGTCCTATCTCCTCCAATTTGGGAAGTGACCAGCCTAGAAAGGTGAGGGTCCCAGCTGGGAGACCATGGAGTCCCTCCAGGGTCACACTGAGCCTGAGAACTCCAACCATCCTGCAGGTCAAAACCCACTGATAGGTCTCCCAAAATGTTTGGGGTAGGGGAAGAAACAGACGGCATTCCAGGTCTGTAACCCTGTAAGAGAGAGACTCGGACTGATATGTCCAGGTCTAGGGTGAAGGTGGGGGGCCTGTCTGGACACCTTCTACCTCAATTGAAGGACTCCTTGGAAACCTGGGAGCCCAGTGCTCTCTGGGACTCAGGAAAGACAAATTTTCTTTGGCAAAGGGAACAGTGTCGCGCTGTCGACAGAGCAGACTATTTTTCTTGTTCCCTCACAAGGTGGGGGTGGGGGGAAAGAAAAGGAAGCAAGAAAGAAAGGGAAATTAAATCCACACGTGTTAAGCTCGCTCAAAGGGCCAGAGTTAAAACCAGAGATGAAACTTCAACTCCAGCTCTGGCTGTCTGCGGGCCTCTTTCCAGCCAGCCAGGCCTCACAGAGCAAGGCATCCCCACCGGAGAGAATTCGATCTGATGTTTCATAAAGTGCTTTATTTAAGGAGAATGGGTGTGGGTCTGTCTCCAAGTCTATGCTGCAGAAATCCAGAATTTGCAGCGGCAAAGAAAACAAAGGAGATAGCAATTGTAATAATAATGACCCTCTTTACGAAAACTCATCCTGATATCCTCCAAATCAACACAACAATTCAGGCAATATTCAATCAATGACCATTAAATCATCCAGGTCATTGATTTACAAAATTCCTAAGGTCTGATCAGGCTTTCGGACTTGGGCCTAGCTGGGTCAAGAGAACCTGAAATGCTGTTGTGTTGATTCTGAAATCACCAGTTTAATCAGGACAGTGAATCTCTACATCCTTCATGCCTCTCTTATGGGGAGAGATTTTCTTGAGAGAAGACACGACAGGTCTCAGCTACAGAGCTCTGGTATACATGGGAGGGAGTGGAGGCGGCCACCCCGCCTGGAACTGTGAGTGAAAACTCTAGTAATGACCTTGAGGAGGTGAAGGGAGGTGGGTGGGGGTGTGGGTGATGAGGGAGGCCAAACCCCAATCTGGAAGGATCTGTCACTGAAACAATTGCTTGGTCGAGACCTCTAATTTTTCTTCCTCTCCAACTAGTCTCCTATGGCTCCCTGGTGCTGGGTTTCTGGCCTTTGGGACATCCTAACAGAAGGGTCCAGAAACAGGGACCCCAGACACCTTGCTCCCTCTCCCAAATCACACCCAAAACATACTGGGGTGAAACAACTGACAGAGGCTCTCTGTGGCGAACAACTGACCGAAGTCGCCAGTGGAAAAGTTCCTGATAATTATTTCCGCAAGGACCCTGAATTTCCTGGTCACCATGGCAACCTGGAAGTCCCACCGAATGCTCTCAACAATGGGGTACCCCGAGGACATTCGCGCAATTGGCTGCACAGTCTGAGGCCTGAAAAGCATTTCTGCCTACCGTTCTTGACTTTCTGGAGCCTCCTTAGTGGGTTCAACAGAGCAGAGATTTTTTAAACTGCCCCCTTTCTTAAACAGGAGAGAAAATTGAGGTTTAGTACCAGGTGGTTCAGGTCTTGAGCAAAATCCCTGTCTTTGAATTCAGAATGCTTACCCCAGAGCCGATCGTGTAAAGCCTATGGTGTATCTTAATCGAAACCCGTGGCCCAAACATCTCAGCCAGGAACCCGGGACTTTAGGTGTCACTTAATCTCTTCACATCTGTTAACTACACCTATCTGCATAGGAGGCCCCCCACATCAGTCCAGGCAACATTTTTATTTGCCTGGGGCCATTTCTCCTAAATGGAAGGAGAAAAGCCTGAGCATTAGAAATTGTGGCATTAATGTCTGCAAGGGCTAATGGAGTGAAAAGAATACATTATTCTTTTCTTTTTAGAAAAAAATTTCTATTGTGGATGTAATTGAAATAACATTAAAATAATATTTCTGATTGCACTGCTTTCTTCTTGAATGTGTATCGGGGCGGGGGAAGTGGCTCTTTTCATTTTGGGGTGGACAGTGGATAATACAGGCTGATTTTCTTGTGCCCAGCTCGGAGGCACTGAGCCTGCAGGGTTTGGGAGCAATGCAGGCAACCAGGAGAGAAAGGGTGACAAAGAGAAGGCGTCCAGGCCTCGGAGGTCTTTGGCGGTGGGATGGGAGCAACTCCTCCTCTGGGTCCTCTCTCAGCTTTGTTCCATTCTGCTGCCAACCCCATCTTTCTCCCAACTACTCAGGAAAGACAAAATTTAACTTCTCTCCCCCTATTTCCGATGGGACATCTAATGTCCCTCAAAGCCGCTGGCTGGCTCTGTAGTGCCTCCACCCATTCCTTTCCCTTCTGAGAGCCCAGGCAGCCTACAGAGGTTCTCATTTCTAACCGAAGGCCTCCTGTTTCCTTCCCTCCCCAGCATTTTGCATTAATATTTTCAGAAGAGTCCTACTTGTGTCTACACAGCCACCAAGAGAGCAATGTGGGTATTTTAGGCTCACAAATCTGTTAGCATTTGAGGTGCAATAATAGCTAACATTTATGGCAGGCCAGGAAAGAGCCATTGTAACCTGGTTTTGCTCACACAGTTAGCTCTGAATCGCTCTATAAGAAGGGGGATCAATTCTCTTCAACCTTACAGAAGAGGTTTCTGGCGGTCTGGCCACCACCCCACTCTGGTGGGATTCCAACCCATCAGAAGGAAGGGTTCCTCTGTCAAGGCAGGACCGGGAACAGGGAGTGGTCTGTTGGATTGGGGGAGTGCAAAGGGCACTTTTTCAGCATCGAAAAGCACATTTAGTTGAAAATGGGGAGGGGGAGGGGCTGTGGAATTGCTCCTTCTGTCACGGAGTGAAGGCTCAAATCATTTCTGATGTCTCCGTCTTTTCTCCCCACTCCCACTGAGGAAGCAGGGGCCCCAGAAGAGAGCCTGGGGGCAAACAGCCCAGATTCACTGGCATTAAGCAAGATGGGAGGGAGGACGGAAAGATGCTGATGTTCTCCTTTCCAAACCTCACTGTTCTATTCCCAAGTCCTGGCCCACATTCATCACAGCCTCAAGGCCAGTACACACTGTCTCCTGGCTTTGAGGGAGGAAGATGGGTGGGTGGGATGGAGCCGGGGAGAGATGTGCCCGGCTCCAATTTTTTTTTTTTTTAAACAAATAATTAGGCTCTGAAAGGGTGAGGACTTGCTTGAAGTCACACAGCCCATGCTGGAAATGCTCCTTCCCTTTCCCTATTCTCCCGTGCCTTCAGGTAGGGCGTTTAAGGGATTCCCAGCAGTTCCCGAGTATATGTGGAGGCTGCGCACCGGCGTGCTCAAGCGGCTGTGGGCTCAGTCGGCGGAGGACGCCCCGGTGAAGTGTGGAGTTCGCAGCTCGACGCGGCCACCCGGCCTCCCTGTTCCAGACCTTCCCCTCCCAGGCACTGCATTCTCCGGCCAGGGACAGCACGCGCCAGGCGCAGCCCTTCTCCTATCTTTGCTCTGCGGCTCTCCCTGGGGCCGGAGGAGTCCTGCCGCCTCAAGGCCCCAGTGGTGACAAGAAGGTCCCAGACTTCATAGGAACACCCGAAGGGACCTGCCGCTGGCACCGCTCCTGCAGCCTCCCCAGGCACTCCCTTCGCTTCCCGGTGTTTCAGGCTCTTTCCACCGCCTGTGTGATCTGGGCGCAGCGCTGGCTGCCACACTTGCAAGTTAGGAAGAAAATGACTTCTTTAGAAGGTGGGGGACTCTGAGATCCAAACCCCTCCAGTAGCGCCTCAAAGGGAGGTGCAAGGGATCCCCACTCTCTCACTTCCCTCCCTTGGGTTCCCTCCACCTTCCTTCGCCTGTGTCCTCCCTGCTTCGGAGTCATTCCTCTAGTGCCTGAGTCTTTCCTCCTCCACGCAGAAAACATCCCCTCCGAGGCACACTCAGGTGATCCTGCCTCATCTCCAGGATCCTCTGCTACCCCCCAGCCCAGGCCACCCCTATTCTAGCAGACACCAGGCTCAACGTTTGGGGTTCCTCCCAGATTTCTCAGCCTGCCCTGCTCACTAGCAACGGCTCCCACAAGAGCCCCGCGTCCTGGTTCCTGGTCCCCATGGGTGAGTCTTGATGAGTGCCCAGGACCCAGGAGACTGAATTTTAAAGACAAGGGCCAGTCCTATAGCAATTCCTGCCCATGCGGAATGTTTTTTTTCCATCTCCATCTTCTAACAAAACCAGAGGGTCCAGGCTGCCCGGCTGGAGAGGTGGGCTTGTGTGTCTGCTTTCTGTGTGGCTGAATATGGCATTGTCCTGGAGTCTTTCTATAGGACTGTGTCATTTGAGGGGGAGCTGTATGTGTCTCTGTGATGTTGTGTTGTTGTGTGTGTCTGTGTCATTACATGTGCTGCCTTGAGAGGGGGCATTTCGAAAATAGTTACCTATGTACTTTTTCTGTGGACCTCCTTATGTGAAAACACCTGTGAGCCTGTGGAACGTGGGGTCTTGTGCACGTGTGTGGTGGGAGTTTGTGTGAGCCTGTGTGTCATTGTGGAAAGCAGTGTGTGTGAGTGTGTGTGAGTGTGTGTGTGTGTGTGTGTGTGTTTAGAGGGCGGGGCAGCCACCGCCCAAACATCACCTCGGGTCAGATGGTTTTCTGGGCTCATAACTTAATGCTCAGTGCCCCCCCCTCTTTTATTGGCCACTTTTATGATTATTATTTTTACCGGCAGCTCCAAGCAAGGCCTGTGGGCCTGGGCCTCCTGGAAGGCAATCACTGTTCTGCCATTCAGCCTGGGAGGCCAAAGGGGCTGTCTGCAGCAGCCTGGGCCACCCGAGTCTATATTTGGAAGCAAATTCCACAGCCACTTCCTGGGAACTGGGAAAAAGGTGCCTGGGAATTGGAGAGGACAGTGTTGTCAGTGCAACTCTGTCCCCGTCCCTGAGCGTTCAGGGGATGCCCCCACACCCTTGGCAGGTTGGAAATATCAGGTGCAAGATCCATGCTGGGCACGATCACGGGGCAGAAATGCACCACTTTGCAGTATTGGAGGCACAGTTACTTCCTCTATAGGGGGAGTGAAAGGCATGAGTAGGCGATATACAGGCACAACCCACCTACTGACATGCAGAGCACCTGTACCACAGCTGTGCACATGCTCCCCCTGCACACGACTCCTGGGCCTTCCCCAGTCCCAGAAGGACAGGCGAGTTGACTCTAAACCCTGATTATGTGTACTTCTTGGAAGTTGATTCCAGGAGATCAGATGAACCAGTCTGGCAGCCCACAAGTCCTTTGCCCAAAGCAGCCTTTGACCTTGTCCCCAAGGGTTCGCAGACCTGGTGGACTCCAGGGAGGGTTTGCTTCTGCTGCTCTATAGATACCAGGGTGACAGCTCCAGGGCTGGCATGATTAGAGACAGCTGCTTGCAGCATATCTTTCCTGGGCTAGGTAAAGACCGGGGTTGCTGAGCCGATCCCTCTGCCAGTCACCAGCCACGCGCTGAAAGCAGCAGCAATGCTCTGGCCTCCGCCACCTGTGACACCACGGGGCTGGGAGAAAGCTGGTTCACCTGTTCAGGGTGGCCCAGCCCCTCACTGACACCACCACCTCAGCCCTCTGTTCCCAAGGGGTCAAGCAGAGAGATGCCACAGACCCGGCCACTTGGGAGTCACTTATAGCACACACAGCCATGCACAGCCACCCACTTTATATACGGGTGCAGCATTTCTATCTCACACACACAAGCATGCCAGGCAGCCACCCACCACATGTCTAGGTTCAGCAATTTTGTCACATAGCTGCCACCATATTCATCACACATTCATACAGACATACATAGTATATATATACACAAATACATGTATATATTAATATATGAATTCACACATGCATAGACACAGTCACGTGCACATTCCAGTATTCGAAGTCACACACAGCCACACACGCACATACCCACATACACACACGGCCTGATCACAAACCCACTGCTGCTTTCATGGTCACATTCAACAACACATCACAGACACACACTGAAGCTTTGATATGCACAAACACACACGTATACTCGCATGCTCAGCCTCACACAATAGGCACATACCCACAAACATACACCTCTTTGGCCACATACACATACTGTCACAGGCATCCTCACACAAAGGCACACACCCACAGATACACACCAATTCAGACACACAATCCTGGTCACTCACAACCACCCACAGGCTCACAGCTGTGCATAAATGCACATCAGTTCAGTCACACACACACTCACAGTCACACTTACACTCCCTGTTGTCCACCCTCACACACAACCACACACTGCCCCCCACCCCCAATATAAGTCCCCCTTCAGTGTCAGGCACACACATCGCAACCAAGGCCATGCATACATACACATTAAATTGCTCATACATGGAGTAGCTCACATGCACTCAGACAGCTGTGTGCACGGTGCAGTCACACACACTCACACACTGTGCATGTGCAGTCACGCACACTCTCACACACTCAGTCCCAAACCAGCCACACTCACAGTTACAGGTCTTCCCCCTGAGTCAGAGACATTAGCCCAGACATACACTTGGATCCACGCATACCCTCACTGTCACATTCAGATCCATTCACTCAGGATTCACACGGTCACTGTGTCATCCCAGGGTCCCCCACACATCAGCCTCAGACCCTCATGTATCCTCTTATGTGGCCACACACATGGGTACACTTGGAGGCAGGCTGCCCCTGCCCAGTCAGGCGGAAGGAATTGTGTGGTCACGATTAGAGATTGTTCCCCATTGGCATGGTAAGGTTAGCCTGGAGAGAACCCCTTGATTCCACAGGTCCCACTCAGACTAGAAACCACCAATTCAGGAGGAAAAAAGACATGTGGGTTTGGAGCAGGCAAAAGAAAAGCCCATCTCCAGCCGTATCCTCAGTCCTCAGCCCACCCCTTCAGGTCCCAGGGTTTCGACACAGCCCCATTGCGTGGGCTATAACTACTCAGGGTGGGACCTGAATAGTCCCTTAACAATAACTAGTCTAACTTTAATTTTATGTATGGGGAAACTGAGATCTAGAGGTGCAGAGAGTGAAGGGAGTTGCTAAAGTTCTCCAGGAGTTCGAAGCAAGCTGAGAATGGGACCCTTTTCTTCTGCCTCCAGTGCAAACCACACTACAGTGACCTCTGGGAGATTCCTGGACCCCATTAACCCCTCTCCTCACAGCACCACCACTGCCATCACTATCCTTCCACCCAGTGGTCCCATCTAGCCCCCAAGGATGCGTGAGCTACCTGATACTGAGCAAAAATGAAGCATCAGCTCATGTCCTGATCCTGTTCACAACCCTCCAAAGGTCAGGCACCATGGCTCATGCCTGAGATCTCAACACTTTGGGAGACCAAGGTGGGAAGGTTACTTGAGGCCAGGAGCTCAAGGCTGCAGGGAACTATGATTGCACCACTGCACTTAAGCCTGGGTGGCAGAGTGAGACCCTGTCTCAAAACGAACAAACAAAAAGTCTTAGAATAAAACCCAAACTCTTTCCCGTATCATTAAGGCCTTGCAGGAGCTGGCCCCTGCCTGCCCTCCTACCTCATCCTGCCCCCCTTTCTGCATCTCCATTCCACCCAGCTCCTTCTCTGATCCTCATTTGTACCACCCTTTACACCTACCCCAGGGCCTTTGCACATGCCATTCCCTCTACTCCCAGCTCCCTTCACAACTGCCTCCTCTGTGGCCAACTCCTCCGTGAGGCCAGCCCTGACCAGTGGCCACTGAAATTCCCTCTCTCCATCTCATCACTCTGTTTTATTTCACAGCACTGACCACTATCAGAAGCTATTTTATTATCCTTAGCAAACTAACGCAGGAACACAAAACCAAACACTGCGTGTTCTCACTTATAAGTGGGAGCTGTACAATTAGAACACATGGACACAGGGAGGGGAATAATACATACTGGGGCCTGTCAGGGGAGGGTCGGGGGTGGGAGAGAGCATTAGAGAAAAGAGCTAATGCATGTGGGGCTTAATACCTAAGTGATGGGTTGATAGGTACAGCAAACCACCATGGCACACATTTACCTTATGTAACAAACCTGCAAATTCTTCATATGTACCCCGGAACTTAAAAAAATAATGATTTTTAAAAAAATTATTTTGCTTGTGTATTCGTTTCTTATCTGTAAAGTGGTACTCCCTTCTGTTAGGGCTTTTGTGAGGATTAAGTGAATTTCTAGAGGTAAAGCTTTTAGAAAACACTTGGTGTCTAATAAGCAACCTGTATTGCTGTCATTTTTTGTTATGTGCTTAGTTATTACGTTTCCACCTCAGACTCTAAGCTGCTAAAAACAGAGGTCACGGCTGTCTCATTCAACACCGCATCCCAAGTATCCAGGATTATGCCCTTCCTGTAATTGACACTAGTTAAACCTGTGTTAAACAAAATATATGATGGTGTCATAACAGATGGACTTGAACCCAGGGAGACATATGCAAAACATATACAGATGCTCCTCGACTTAAGATGGGGTCACGTTCCAATAAGCTCATCGTACGATGAAAATATTGTTAAGTCAAAAGTGCACTTAATACCTGGATAAACCCATTCTGAAGTTGGAAAATTGTAAATCGAACCATTGTAAGTCAGGGACCATCGGCATAAAGAATCAATAAAGTGTATAGGACCAGGGAGCGCTCCTCCCACTGGGCAATAAAAATAAGAAGATAATTCTGAATGGCGATCAATTTGCAGGGGGAAATACCCCCCTACCCAGCAGCATGTTTTTTGGCTTTCTGAGCCTCGCTTCCCTGAGAAAATTCCTCTCCTTCTGCCCCAAGTGGCCCCCATCACTGATTACCCCTCCCTTATCCCCTGGGCCTTTCTTTTGCCTACCTTTCCATCTCTTCCCAGGAGCCTGGAGAAGGAGCCAGTAGATAAGTGAAAGTGGTATTTTTTATAGGCTGATAAAACCCATGCTTATCTAGAAAGCTCTGTCCCATCTCCCAGTGTCCCTAATTGATCATTTGCCCAATGCCCTCTCCACCAGGGCTACAGACACCAGGGAAACGTGACTCAGGCCACCTCCTTGGCCCTCTTGCCTCTCTGTTTAACTTCCCCGCCCTTTGCCGCTGTGAGAGAGGGGCTGCCCCTATGCAGTGTTTGCCAGGAGAATTTGAGGAATCAGGAGGGAGGTGAGAAGAGATGGGGAGAGGGATAGTGGGGTCCAGACTTCCCCAAGTGGGTTTGCTGTGCCACTATTTAATGATGCTAACTATATTAAATTCTATACTCTAGCAGCCTCTTAAATCCGTTTATGGCCCATGCTAGACCCTGAGCTGTAATAATAATAAAAATAAAATAAAGGATTTATGCATCCAGGGTGTGGACCCGTCACTGGCTGAAAAGAAAGAGCTGTTTCTAGCTGATTTTGCTGGCCTGTTGCCCACACTCTGACCTCCTGTTTTCCCTGGGTGGAGGCTCCCAGGAGCAGGGAGAAGAACTGGATTCCTGGCAGAAAAGGAGATTTAGGGAAGCAAGAAAAAGCCAACTTAAAAGGAGCATTGGCTGGGCTCTTCTCAAACCAGTTTTTCTAAACTCCAGTCTCTCCACTTCCTTCTCTTGGGCTCATATAGAAGAATTTGTTTGTATTGTAGCTTGAGCAGACCTAAACCCAAATTGTGACTAGGAATTGAAGAGAGAGCAGACAAATGGAGTGGATGTTGCTTAGAGAGGAAGCCGGATATTGTGGTCAAGCCTTAGGCATTGCCACGTGTCCAAATCCTGGCTCTGTCACTTCCTAATTGTATGAACTAGAACTAGGACTTACAAACTAGGGAACATAAGTCTCTTCACCTTTCTCAGCCCCAGTTTCTCAATCTGTATAATGGGTTTCATGAGAATATCAGCTTCAGGTTGTTGTTGAAAGGAAAAATAATATAACATAGAACAGTCATATGCCATATAAAGACATTTAGGTCAATGATGGACCACATATACAACAGTGGTCTCATAAGATTATAATGCTGTATTTTTACTGTACTTTTTCTATGTTTAGATGAACAAATACCACTGTGTTACAATTGTTTATAGTATTCGGTACAGAAGCATGCTGTTCAAGTTGGTAGCCCAGTAGCAATAGGCTATACCATACAGCCTAGGTGTGTAGTAGGCTGTACCATGTAGGAGTTCACACTTGAACCAAATTGCCTAGCAATGCATTTCTCACAACATATCCCTGTTGTCAAGGGACATATGACTGTATATGTAAAACATCTGGCACAGGTTTAGAGTAGGTCTTGAGTGCAATGTGCTGAAGAATGCCAGTCCTCTCGAGATAAGCAGAGGCAGGCTTCACCTGAGTCCCAGTCCACGGTGGGGAAAGGAGGCAGGAGAAGGATTCAGCAACCGTATGTGTAATTGATCTCCTGGAAAACATTAATACCAACTGATCAGTATCTGGAAGGAGAAGCTAAGCCTCCTCTGAGCAAGGTGTCTAAGAAACAGGAGGCAGGGTGAGGACAGAAGGAGGAGGGAAGAAATGCTCATAGCCTGGTCTGATGGGTCTGGAGATCCCTGGCCCCCATCGGGGGCAGGGGTAGGAAACATTGCTGTTCTGCAAATTCATAATTATGGAGCAATGGCCTCTCTGGGCTTCTGTTGCCGTGCACCCCCATCTCTGCTCGGCACTTAAGAACCTGAGTTGTAACCGTTGACTTCCAGGCCTGTCTTCCCATAGGACACAGCTCTTTGGGGGCAGGAACTCTGTGATTGTTGTCTCCTAGCTCCCAGATCATCAAGAAGCGCTCATTAAGTGAATGGTCAAACAGGAGGACGGGGGCCTCTGGCTTTCTATTCCTGGCATTTGGTATTGATGAGGCCAGAGTCAGGGACAAGGAGTGAATGTGTTCAGTTTTTGTGCTAGTTGTGGCATAATTCTCACTATCTGATTACCTCCTATCAGGAAACTAAAGGAATACATTTGGATCCCCAAAAGAAAGGAAAACAGTATATCAAAGAGATATTTGCACTCCCATGCTTGTTGCAGCACTGTTTACAATAGCTAAGATTTGGAAGCAACCTAAATGTCCATCAAGAGATGAATGGATAAAGAAAATATGGTACATATACATAATGGAGTACTATTCAGCTGTAAAAAAGAAGGAGATCCTGTCATTTGCAACAACATGGATCCACCCATGCTGGAGGTCTTTATGTTAAATGAAATAAGCCGGGCACAGACAGACAAACTTCACATGCTCTCACTTCTTTGTGGGAGCTAAAAATTAAAACGATCGAACTGACAGAGATAGAGAATAGAATGATGGTTATCAGAGACTGAGAAGGGTAGTGGTGGGGGTATGGTGAGTAGGGGGGTGGGCATGGTTTATGGGTACAAAAAATAGTTAGAAAAAAGGACTAAGATGGAATAAGATCTAGCCTTTGATAGCACAACTGGGTGACTATAGTCAAGAATAATTCAATGGTATATTTTCAGATAACTAAAAGAGTATAATTGGACTGTTTATAACTCAAAGAATAAATACTTGTGGAAATGGATATCCCATTTGCCCTGATGCAATTATTAGGCATTGCATGGCTATATCAAAATATCTCATGTACCTCATGAATATATACACCTACGATGTACCCACAAAAATTAACAATTTTAAAGAAGAATCCATTTGGAGCCTATGGAAGATTGATTGCATCTAGTGACCCCATTTTCCATGCTACCTTCTACCCATGCTGACTCTAGACTTGGCCTCCGTGGCTCGCTTTCGGCAATGGGATAGTAGCAAACTCAACCCCTTGTATGCTTCTACACTCTCATCTCTCTGATTTCTTTATGTGAGCAATTCTGGGCTATCCTCCCGGAGGATGAGACACATGGCTGAGTCTGCCCGGTTGTCTCAGCCAAGGCCCTAGATAAGTAAGAAAGTCCAGCTAAGATCAACAAAGACACCTTGTTAACTGCAGCTGACCACAAATACCTAAGCAAACTCCATCCGGCAGACCTGTCCAGCTAACCCATAGATTCACAAGCAAAAATAAATGTTTATGTTGTCAGCCACTGGTGGTTGTAGTAATTTGTTATGTAGCATTATTGCAGCAATATGGCTAACCAATAGAGCCTTGAGCTATATCTAGCCCTAACTGGCTCCACATTCGAGTTTTTGGCAAGGAAAGAAATTTTGAGGTTCCAGTTGCAAACATTCAGCCTTACTTTAATGTCAAGGGTTGGCTATTTAAAGCATCAGAAATAGAGTGGTGCTTCTGGCTTCAAAATTATGGAAACTGGAGCTGACAAGAATTCCAATAAGGCTAGGTTTACACGGAAGCAATTTCCCGGTTCATCTAAATCACACAGACCTGGGTTTAGTGAGGCCAAGTGAGTGGAAGCCCCTTCTGAAATCTATGGCGGGTTTTTCTGTAGTACAAGTCATGCAATAGTGGACAGCATCCATTTCCTTCTCTGATGACAGCATCCTGAGTTTCCCTTCCTAGCCCTCATTACCCAGTAGATGGCCAATTAGCATATTCTATCCTCCAGATGCAATGATTGGTCCAACTGTAGGCATGTGTTTAAATTCTATCTAATCAGAGGTTATTGTGGGATATCTGCCAGAAATACTGGGAAGAGAAGGCCTCTCTACTGGCCTTAGAATGTGAAGGATGGAAAGCTTAGTGATACTGGCCACCATCTTGTTACCAGGAGGGGAGAGCTTGCCCAAACAGGCAAGTGATGTGACGTCCCTAAGGTTTAGTATTTTTCATCTGTAAAAGGAGGATAATAACTATGTCCCCTCAGTATTGTTTTGAGGGTTTGAGGAGATAATAAATAAAAAGTACCAGGCAAGTAATCCATAAATGTAAGCTATTGTAATTAATTTGGTGCAATTATTGACCTAGATTAGTATCTGATATTTAACTTGTAACTAAAAATGAGCGTGTGTGTGTGTATGTGTGTCTGATATTTTCCATGTTTACATGGATGTTAATAAACGTATCTATAGTATCCAATAATCTGGGCTCAAGACCCAGCATTGACAATTACATACTGTGTAGTTTTTGTAGATTAACAAGCTTTCTGAACCTCAGTTTCTCTATGTCCGAAATCAGGAAAATTACAGGACTCACGTAATCAGTTAGAAAAGTAGATAAATGATAACAATATATATCAGGTACTGTGCCTGGCACAGAGTGAGGACTCAATAAATGTTCCTAGTTTTTCCCTCATTTTTTCCCTTGATACTTGTTTAAATCTCAATTTTAAAGAATAGGTAAGTACATATATACTAACTACAGTGTACAACCTCGAAGCCGAGACCTAGTGAGCAAGACAAATCACCCCAAATTTCTGCTGTGGATAACTCAAGTCTCTGGGACATGGTGGGACATGGTTTTTGGAAAGAGGAAGCTGAGACCTCAGTTCATAATGTATTCCCAAGGAAGAATCTACAAGCTCATAATGCATTCCCAAGGAAGCATCTACAAAGTGTCAGTGAAAGAAGTTGAGATTGTAAAATGTCTTCAGCAGGTCAAAGCCCAATAGCAAGGATGTGGGTTTAAACACCTGGAGGTAGCTCAGGCACCGTTTTTTGGCAATGCAGCTGTAGGCTGTCCTGGTCCAGTTTTCCCCCAACCCCCAAAACTCATAAAGTAGCCATGCCTTGATGTACGCGAAGAAACAATGAATGAATGTACTTTGACCCATCTGCTATAAGAGCTCAGAAATTTACCAGAAACAACGTACATTCCAAACAAAGAAGATATTGGTGCTGACCACATGGATCCTGGGGACAACATCCTCTTCTCTCAGGACTGTCAGTCTCCATTTATTTATGTCAAAGCCTGATTTCCCCTTCCATACCCCTACAAAGGAAATCAAACAGTACAGGGGTACAGTATACCAAGAGACCTCTGGAGGGATATTAAGCAATAATGAAAGACAGTCTTGCTCAGAGCTGACCTATAGTTTCTCTTCTGCTGGATTATGAAGGGAGTTCAAAGGATGGCCCTAAAGCCAAGGTGACTGGCTAAAGCGTTGACATTGAAAAAGGGCCTTTCATCTTTGTGTCTACATTCTGGTTGAAAGTTATTATCATCTCTAGAGCTGAGTGGTTGCAGGGTGGAGCTGGTGGTCACTCATCCCAGCTGCACCTCAGTTTCCACATCTCAGTAGCCCTGAGCAAAGTTGCCTGGAAGGATTCATTCACATGACTGCTCAAGCATTCAGTGAATATTTGTTTAGAATCCAGTATTGCAACACTTCCTGGCCCATCCACTGTCTAATGTCTCATTTCATCAACATGGAGAAAAAGGAATGGTGAAGCTTTCAGTGAGCTCTGGTATGATGTAAAAACAACCTAATTCCTCTTGGTCTTTTGGGACTTTGGGAGAGTGTAGGCGGTAGGGAAGGGATCCCCAGTCCAAAAGCACACATTGAATCAAGCTTTGTAGATAGATCCCCCTGTGTAGGGTATTTTTTTGTCATGGTTTCAAGCATAGACAGGCAGATATGGGTGACCACAGGTAAGTTATTAAAACTGTCTGACCCTCAGTTTTCTCTTCTGTAAAATGGCCACAATACTACCTACCTTTTAGAATTGTTGAGAGGATTAAATAGATTCTTATGTAAAACATGTAATGTATCCCAAACAGAAGGTTACCAAATCTAGTAGAATTGCTATTCTCTTTTCATATGCCCAATGTGTAGAACTAAGAAAATTTAACCCCCCCAAAAAGTCTTTCAGCCTTTTAAGAGGGAAAAAGCCAACTCCAATTAGGTTGTTTCTCAGCCTTCCTGACTGTATCTGAAAAAGTGAAGCTGTGAACACCCACCACATAAGGATATTACAAAGATTGGGGGTTACATTTGCAAAAAGTCTGCCACACCGGAGAAACACAATAACCTGGCGTCACGTGTAACTGCCATCGTAAGTGACAAGTCAGATCAAGGAGCCCATGGGACAGAATTTGACAGGGTTTAGTTCACTGCTATTCTCGTAACACTCACTTTTCAGCTCAAATATGAGAACTTAGTTAATGTGCCACTGGTCTACCGCTGAGAGCATCTTTTCCACCCTGTTTCTCTGGACCAGCTGAAATAAATGTATCAGAAGTAGATTTGAGCTATACTTGGAATTAACTGAATGCTCCAACCTTACCTAATTCTAAAATCAACCTCCAGGGTTACCAAGTAGGGGCTTGTAATTTAAATAAACATTGACTGTCTACCACCTGCTTGAAAACTATTCTGGGTGCTAAAGTTACAACAGTCACCAAAACAGACAAATATTTCTCCCCTTAAGAAGCTCATATTCTAGTATCATACCAATCACCAATGCATAAGAGGCCTACACAACTGGATATCAACTGCATCATGCTTTCTCTCAAGTGTCATTCTGGAAAGAACCATACATAAAGATCTTTGCAATGGAAAGGGTAGAATTTACCCATATTGAGAAACAGATAGAGATACATATAGGTCTATATAAATACGTAGCTTGAGATACAGAAAATGATTTGAGTACTGGTCCTGCATCAGGGATTGTACTAAATGCTCGACTTAATTTTAATTCAAATTTAGTCCTCACAACAAGCTTCGAAATAGGAACTCTTCTTGTATCCCGTTTACAGATGAGAACATTTGAGGCTCATAATATAAGTAATTTGATTTAATAAAGAATTGCTCCAGAACTCCAACCACAATTAGTGTAAATAAGTGCAGCTTGTGAATAAAAGCTGGGTTCCTGGAACGAATTAGAGGGCATGAAATAAATTCAGACCAGTTAGAATATGGGGCAGTGGAAATGGTTTTCATGTGCATGTTGAGATGAAGGAAACCAGAGGCCTTTATGTGTTTGCAGGAAGGCAACCTTCCTGAACAAATCTTGAAAAAGTGACCCCAAGAAAGAAGACTGATGGAGACACACCTTGCTGAAGATGACTTAAAATGGATTGTGGTTTGAAGGTAGGTCTGAAGAGTCACATGGCCTTGAAAACCCAGCACCCATAAAGTCTTGGCCAATAAACCTCACAAAACTATGAGCTAGTAGACACAGGAAGCTAAATAGACTTTTTCCAAAGACCACTTCAGTGGAGTTCATGGAAGGCAAAGGCTTAGAGCAATCTCATATTAAGTGTCTAGTGAAAAAGCTGTCACCTTCCAAAGGATTAAATGTTACACCTGCAAAAATGCATGCAGAAACATTAGACAAACTCAAATAGAGGGATGTTTTCCAAAACAACTGGTTTGTACTCTTCAAACACGTCAAGATCAAGAAAGACAAAGAAAAACAGAGAAACACTTCCAAATTATAGAACAACCTATCAAGTAAATATAATGCATGATTCTGGATTGGTGGAAGTGGCGTAGCCACAAAAGCCATTATTGGGACAATTGATGGAAATGAAATGTAAACTGGATTTGATAATAGCATTGAATTTTCTGATTTTGGTTATTGTGCTGTGATTATGTAAGATAACGTCCTTGTTTTTAGCAAATGCTTTGTGTTGTATTTAAAGAGGCACAATGTCTCTAACTTGCTCAGATGGTTCATTAATAATTATTTACATAGTGAGAGAGAAAAAGAGAGACTACTATCTGGAATGATTCTGTCTGGTGAGGAATTAAACGGAGAAAAAAGCAGAACCAAAAGATGAAGAGACATTGCTGGGGTCCTTTGATCTAAATATACCTGAAGCTGACATGTCCATAAGCTTCCACATTTCATAAGCCAATAATTTCTCCCCTTTAAAATTTTATTTTTGCATAAGCCAGTGTGAGTTGTATTTCTCTGAGTTAAGTGAAGTCAGCTGAGAATCCATGAGTCTTGCTGATTATTGTGATGTAATATATGAGCACCACATTGTGGGCACTATGCTAGGCAACAGGTGTAAAAAGATGAATAAGACCCACTCGTCTTAAAGGTTTCACAATGCTCCAATAAGGAGATGAATGTACAAGCAAATCATTGTAATACTGGTAATGCCTCTAACTGAAAAATCTAAATTCTAAAGGGCTCCAAAATCCAGAACTTTTTGAGTGCCAGCATGATGCCACAAGTGGAAAATTCCACGCCTGACCTCATGTGACGGGTCACAGTCAACACAGTCAAAACTTTGTTTCATGCACAAAATTATTTTAAAATATTGTATAAAATTACCTCCAGGCTAGGTGTACAAGGTGTATATGAAACAAATGAATTTCATGTTCAGACTTGGGTCCCTTTCCTAAGATATCTCATTAGGTATTTGCATATATTCCAAAATTTGAAAAAATCTGAAATCCAAAACTCTGCTGGCCTCACGTATTTATGATAAGGGATGCTCAACCAACACAATACCATCTGATTTTGCTCAATGTCTCCTCATTGCTTCAAATAGTCTCTCCTCTTTTTTTCTTTTTTTTTTTTCCAGACAGAATCTCACTATGTTGCCCAGGCTGGAGTGCAGTGGTACAATCTCAGCTCACTGCAAACTTTGCCTCCCAGGTTCAAGTGATTCTTCTACTTCAGCCTCCCAAATAGCTGGGATTACAGGCATGCACCACCACACTTGGCTAATTTTTGTATTTTTAGTAGAGAGGTTTTGTTGGCCAGGCTGGTCTTAGACTCCTGACCTCAAGTGATTCGCCTGCCTCAGTCTCCCAAAGTGCTTGAATTATAGGTGTGAGCCACCACACCTGGTCCTCTTTTTTCTATCTATCCAAATTATCATCCTTTAGAAGGCAGCCCACGTTATCCCTCCTTCATGAGCCTATGAACCACTGTTTTCACAGTGATTAAACCATCAAGCATCACTTTATGTGAAAAATGGTAAGTAACACCACATGCCCTACCATGCCAACTGCATGCATAGCTCATTGGGAATAAAGTATATAGAGATGGGTATATAACAATAACTACAAAATGCTTTTGAAATTCACAAAACCTTATAAATAATCTAATTGGTAGTTGGATGAAAGGTGTGAAGGGGTATGAGGTAGTGAGGTGGGAAGGTTAATGACGATTTCCAAGAGAAGAAACTGAGAGAAATTCTGAGGTGAACGTTTTCTCAAGCCTGATAAGCCATTTGAAACATTGGAAAACATTAACTGGATCTTTTTTTTTTTTTTTTTTTTTTGAGACGGAGTCTCGCTCTGTCGCCCAGGCTGGAGTGCAGTGGCACAATCTCGGCTCACTGCAACCTCCACCTCCTGGGTTCACGCCATTCTCCTGCCTCAGCCTCCCGAGTAGCTGGGACTACAGGCGCCCACCACCATGCCCGGCTAATTTTTTGTATTTTTATAGAGACGGGGTTTCACCGTGTGAGCCAGGATGGTCTCGATTTCCTGACCTCGTCATCTGCCTGCCTCCGCCTCCTAAAGTGCTGGGATTACACGCATGAGCCTCCACGCCCTGCCCATTAACTGCATCTTGAAGCATGAATCTGGGTCAGAAGCTCTGCAGAATTCATTGCTCAGTACAAAAGTGAGAGAACCATCGGTACCCCAAACCTTAGCCTCGTGCAATATACCAAGGTAACAAGCTTACATATGTACTCCCTGAATCTAAAATAAAAGTTGAATTGAGTACATATGGACACAAAAAGGGGAACAATAGACACCAGGGTTTACTTGAGGGTGGAGGGCCAGAGGAGAGTGAGGATTGAAAAACTGCCTGGTGGGGACAATACTACTACCTGGCTGAGGAAATCATTTGTACCCCAAACCCCAGCAGCATGCAATTTACCCATATTGCAAACCTGCACAGGTACCTTCTGAATCTAAAATAAAAACTTGGGGAAAAAGTTTAAAAAATAAAAAAGTTTAAAAATAAAATAAGGCCAGGCATGGTGGCTCGTGCCTGTAATCCCACAGCACTTTGGGAGGTCGAAGCAGGTGGATCTCCTGAGGTCAGGAGTTCGAGACCACCCTGGCCAACACGGTGAAACCCCGTCTCTACTAAAAATACAAAAATTAGCTGGACATGGTAGCAGGCACCTGTAATCCTAGCTACTCGGGAGGCTGAGGCAGGAGAATCGTTTGAACTTGGGAGATGGCAGTTGCAGTGAGCCAGAATGGTGCCACTGCACTCCAACCTGGGTGACACAGTGTGACTCTGTCTCAAAAACAAAACAAAAAATAAATAAATAAATAAATAAATAAATTTGAAAAAGAATAAAGAGAATAAAACAAATGTCCTGAAGCATTTGTCCTTATGATGTGCCAAAATCTGAAAGAGTTCGATATTAAAATCAAAATTGCCTTTGAGTTGTAAAAGCATGTAAATATACAACTTTATTTCAAAGACTTATATTTCCTTTCCATCTAAAATGAAATTGCAGGCTTAAATTTCATTTGGTAAAATATAAAGCTTCTAGATTAGAAGTGTTTTTAACAAAAAAAAATGACTGAGTTTCACAGAATCCTAGAATTCTTACCTAAAAATTAAACTGGGTCAGAATCATTGGGGATTAGTCACTCTTCCCACATAATAACCACATTTCTTACATGACAACATTGCTGTGAATTTGCCAAGAAGGCAATAAGGAGGCCCTGCTTCAATGCAGGATCCACTATTAATTTTTGTGGTCTGTGCCATCATCTGAAACTTGGATCTAAGTAGAGTCTGAGCCCATGTCTGCATATGGCTAACCACCAAGGGTGTAAACAAGAGTCTCTCTGGATATACACTCTACATGCATGGTATTAGTTTGCTAGGACTGCCATAACTAAATAACACAGACTGGGTGGATTAAACAATAGAAATGTATTTTCTCATGATTCTGGAGGCTGGAAGTCTCCAGAGCAAGGTGTTGGTGGGGTCGATTAAGTACTGGGGTCTCCTTCCTTGGTGTGCAGATGGCTGCCTTTCCCCTGTCTTTACATTGTCTTGCCTCTGTCTGCATTTTTGTGTGCTGATCTCCTCTTCTTAAAAGGACACCAGTCATATGGATGAGGACTCACCCGAATGACCTCATTTTATTTTCATTATCTCTTTAAAGGCATTGCCTCTAATTACAGCCACATTCTGAGGTACTAGGGATCAGAACTTGAGAACATGAATTTTGGTGGGACACAATGCATCCAATATCTTAGGTGCCAGGCACAAACACTTTACGTACCTGATCTTATTTAATGCTCACAACAACTCCATGAAGATGGCAATATCATCCCCATTTTACTGGTGGGTAAGCTGAGGCTCAAAAGCCTAAGTAACTTGAATGTAGTTATACAGCTGCTAAATATTAGTGCTGAAACTTAAGTCTGACTGCCACCAAACCCTATACTCTTAACCATCACCCTAAAGTGTCCCACACCCTTGGCCATCCACAAGATGATTTTAAGTTTGTGACCAGATGAACTTCAGAAGAAATGTTAATATGTATCTCTTTATTGTAATGTATGCTATTTAAAAAGATGAACCCAACAAACCCATAATGGCTTCAGATGAAGCCGAAGTAGACATTTAGCTTTAGAGAAGTAAATAAAAGAGAAAATAGAATAGATGGTGCTTGAATATGGCAAAAGTCATTAAGTGAATTTAACAGTAACTAAATTCAAAAAACAGTGATTTCTGTAATATACAAATTCATACAACCACATTACAAAGTCATCAGTTTGCCTTTTGTCAGCTTAACACCCAGACTCATCTCTTTCAACAGTATTTAACCTCTAACTGAAGACGATCATGAAGTCGTACTTCTGCCTAACATGACACAACTACCCCACATACAACTGAAACTGTGCTGATGCCTTCCCACGAGAGAAAATAAACTGTCTTTGTCTTTGCGTAGTGCCTATTCTTCTCCTAGCTGATTTAAACAATTATAAAACATCTATTTCATCATGCACCTTGCCTTCTCTCTCTCTCTCTCTCTCTGTGTGTGTGTGTATGTGTGTGTATACGTGTGTGTGTGTGTTTGTGTTTCTGTCTTTCTCTGTCTCCAGCCCTTTTATTCCCATACCCCTAGCCTTTGGAAAAATAAGCCAGCCATTACACCATTAAGACTTGGCTGGAAGAACAGGTTTCAACCACTGGTTAAGTTTTCCTTCTAATTTCTTCCCTTCCCCCTGGTGCTGCATTCTTTCCCTGCCACCAACAGCAGCCAGCATCTTTCATCAGTTATTCACCATGGATGCTGGGGCTTTATTAGCAAATGAAAATGGCCCAACTCCAGCTGACATCAATGGGGTCTCAGCTAGGAACAGGACCAGAGCATTTCCTGTGGCCCCAGCCTCAGACAAGCCAGTTTGAAGAAGAGCCAGTTGGCTTCATCCAAGCTACCAGTGAGCTATTTTTGACATAAAAGATGCTGAATTTAGCTGATAACTGATTAAAGAAATTTTAAACACAGCTAGTTTGGGTTTTAATATCTTGGCAGTGGTGGCAGATAGACAAAGGAAAGATACCAAATTTGTTTGGGCAAGTTATTTTTGAAAACAATTAATCAAATCCCATCAAGTAACCAATTGCTTGCAAAACAACTGTTTGATTGAGTTGCATCTGTGTATTTTCCTCTGTCTACCATCTTTCCACTACCTAAATCAGTTTATGTAGGAAAACAAAGCCTTAATATTTTCATGAACCTGAAGTTGGCACAGCAATGAGAAAAATTCCATGAACACACCAATATGATATGTTCCTTTCCTCTTCTAAGACAAACTAATTTCAAAAGTTAAGATAAAATTTTCTGAAATGTTTTGAGTATGTATGCAATAGTAAAATACTTTCTGGTATCCAGCCAGAAAATAATATCTTTAAATCTACTTCAGATCTTTTATTTTCCATAATTCAAAAAAAAAAAAAAGGATTCACCCAGTTCTTTCATCTGCTGCTTTATAACAACTTTATCTTGCAAGGCAAGAAAGTATCATTGTTTTTCCTTAAGACCTGGAGAACAAGACACCCAGAAAGTCCAAGGGACCTACCCAGGCTCCACAGTCATCAATTAGTCCAGAATGGTTCAGTTGTGTAGTTTAACTCTTGGCTTCATTTTCCCTCCTCTGGGTTGTTCGGTATGGTTTGACATAAAATTTTATCAGAAATTCCTTTTGCTTATTTTCAAGCCTATAAAAATGAGACAACGACTAAGAAGAACTGTCCAATTCAGTCCTAACAATCATTTTTGAACTTTGAAATACTTATCCTTAATTAGAGTCTGGTCAGCACTATCACAGTGTAATGCAACAGTATATTCTTATGAGGATGTATAATAGCTACTCATTATTGCTGGTTTACCACATAGAGCTTTTTAAATCTCTACCTCAACCTTTATGAGCCAGCCCTCATATTCCCATTTTACAAAGAAAGAAACTGAGGCTCAGTAAAGTGAAGGCTGCCCCAAACCACACATGCAGATGTTGACACTGAAAATATTTAGCAAAGTTAGCCGTGTGCATACTCAAAGTCCCAGCAATTGTACTCAAAAGAAACTCTTTCACTTATAAAAATAAATGGCATATATGAAGAAGCAGATACAAAGATGTTCGCTGTATCGTCTGTAATGGTTATAAAAAACTCTAAAAATCCACCAGCTGAGAAAGTGACCTTGGGCTACTTACTTAACAGTATGTTTCTTATCTGGAAAATGAGGATAGCAATAGCAACTATTTCATAGGGGTGAGGATTAGGTGAGTTCATTACATAAAATGGTTAGAACAGTGCTTGGCACGTAGGAAGTATTATGCAAGTATTCGCTACAATTATTATTCAATCAAAGGTCACTATGTTGCAATTAAAATGAATGAAATATATTTATATAATATAATATTAATATTTACAACTATATATTATCTAAAAATATGTATCAAACTCAGAAATATCATATTGAATAAAAAGCAAATTATAGACCTGTATATATAAGATTTATGCAAATTAAAAAACACAAACCAAAATTTTTAATTGCTAACGGACAACTGTATATTTTATGAAAGTATAAGAAATTAGACTGCAAATAATTTGCCAAAATTAGGACAGTGGTTTCTCTAAGAAGAGGAAGAGAAAGGAGGACAAGTTTATAAAAGGAAAAAGCACTTGAACTTTATAGTATTTTGCTTCTGTTATTAAAAAAAAAAGATTTGAAGTGAATATGACCACTTGTTAATATGTGTTTCTTCTAGGTGTGAGTACATAGGTATTTGACATATTAATCTATGTACTTTTCTGTATTTAAACAGCCTTTTAAGTATAAAGAAAAAAACCCACAAAGTTTATGTTTATGTTGCTATGAGAAGCTCACACTCAACAGATTTGAGATCTTGCTATCCTTCTGTTTTTTTGGCTTCATTCCTGGCAGGGAGAAGGGGTAGATTGTACTTGCGAATGACAACCCTCCCCCGCCAAAAAACGCATCATTTAGTATCCAACTGTGCAATGATCTTTGCAAAGAACTGTGAAGTCATTTTCAAAATCCATCTACAGGGAAGAGCCCAGCATTTGTCATTGTACCATAAAGTACAGAAACCTACACCCACACCCTGAGCATCAGAGACCACTCTATCACCAAGGGGACCAGAAAAAGATGCAGGGGAAATATCATCTTCTAGGGCCCCCCCAGTATTTTACACAAAGTGAGGATTCAACTCAAGAAAATAAGTGAACACACTTCTGAAAGGGAATAAAGTTTTATCCAGACAAATTCATTTTAAAAGTTGATAGTTTGTGCATAACCTTCCATTTGTAAATGCCACCCTACTTTTTAATATGACCACAAACATTTTCAAGTTTAATGCAAATTTCCTTTCTTATTGAGGTCTATTCATATACAATGTGGCCAGGTTCTGGGTTCAGGCATTTGCCTCAACTGCCTATGTAACACACAAATACAGGTGTATGCATACACACACACACACATGCCAGAGTAGTAACATAGTAACAGTAATGCTAGTTCTATTTTGTACAGAAGCACCGAATACAACATCTTTCTATTTGGAAGAAACCAGTATTGGAAAATTTTAACATCCTTCCCCTTTTTAGACATTGGAAGTTATAAGATACTTTCACTGATGGTAGAATCTTAATTCCTCACTTGTTTTTCTAGTTTTGGCCTAAGATACTGTCACCTATGCTGCATCAGGAAGAAATTTGATGGGGCAGAATGCACAGTGACACACAGAGAATAGAACACAACTATGTATTAAGATAATAAAGCACTAATTATCTTAGCTCCTCTCATAAATAAAGAAGTGTTTGTGCCAGGCACAACTCTAGATGCTTTACATTGCTTTGTCACATTTAATCCACAGAGGAAACCTTTCAGGCGGGTGTTGGTATCATCCCCTTTTTCAGATGAGAAAACCAAAGCACAGCACTTGAGGAACCAGGCCAAGTACGTAGACCTAAAAAGTCATGGACCAGCATGTGGATCCAGGCATCTGGGCTCTTACACACTACGCCATGGCTCTATGTTGGGTCTAAAAGGTAATGATTCAAATAAGAAAAAAATCAATCATGCTTAGATGATATCCCGAAAATATACAAGGAAGAGGTCACAGTTGGAATGGCCTCAGAAAAGCAAACTAGAGAACTGGAGAAAGGAACTGAGACAGAAATGTATTTTCACTGTATAACTTCTAAAAAAATAAAATTCAAATTTGATTTTTGTAATAATTTGAATTTAATTTTTATAATATGCAAGTATATATGAAACGGACATACATTTTGATACCTTGACTGTACAGTGCCTTGGACATCCTAAGTGTTCAAGAGCTATATGCTGACTTGGCAACGAGTGAGTTCCATGTGCCAAAAAATACGATTCCTGGTATCTTTCTGGGGCCTCGCTGTGGTAGCAGAGGAATGCATTTGAAGTTTGGAGGCCTCACCTGCAGAAGCCCAATCCTCAGATAAGAGGAAACTTGGTTAACAGCCCCAGCTCCTATGTTTAAGGGCTCCCCGCAGGAATCTTGGCCCCACATCCGGATCTTAACCGAGAATTTTTCCAAAGCCAAATTCTCACACCCCATTACCTTTCAGGGCTTAGTGCTGGCTCCAAGAATGAAGACCTGCTAGGATTTATGGGAACTGCTAGAGAAAGAAACAGGACTTGTGAGTCCATGGGTGGGTTTCCTATGAACAGCCGAGGGACTGACTGATTTCTGTCTCCATCAAGTCTACCTTTCCATGCTGTCTGCCACCATGTAGTTCAGCAAATTGTCTTTGAATTTGCCTTAGAACCAGTTGGCCTGCTTTGGCGTGGACTTAGCTGTTCTCCTTCCAGCATTTTATTTTCATTTATTCAATTGTGAGTGGTGGAAGATGGCGTGGAAATTAAGGGATGGGGAAGTGGCTAGAAGACTTGGGAGAATAAATGGAGGAAAGAAAGAGGATATGGAAGTAGGGGTCAGTTAGATTGTAATCATTTGCTTTCCAAAACAGATTATCTGGGCTGGAAAGCATCTTATCAGGTATGTGAGTTTGGGCAGGAGATTTGTCACTAAGAGCCTCAGTTTATACACCTGTAAAATAGGACTAAGAATGCCTCTCTTGCAGAGCTGATGTGAGAATGAAGTGAGGTATTTTCAAGCAGTTGCCACAACTTCTGCATGGGGTGAGTGTTCATCAGGTGGTGAATATTATTCTGAAAGGGAGAGGAGAATGAGAGAAAGCAATAAGAAGGCTGCAGAGAAAAAGAAAAGACCATGAGGACAGCAACCATTTTCTATTATTTTTCAATTCCTTTAAAAATTACGTATAGCATAAGTAGGACATGTGAAATGCAAAAATAAAAAAAACTGAAAAAGTATAAAACAATACACAGTGAAAAGCAGATTTTCCTTCTTCTTCTTCTTTAATAATTTAGTTGGCTCTGCCTGGAGGTAACCATGGTGACAGGATGGCAATGTCTTTTATGCCCCTCTGGGGAGTCACTACACACACACACACACACACATGGTTGCATGCTATACAAACCATTCTGCCTGTTGCTTTTAGTTTCATTGTCCTTTGCTTATATCCTAGAGATGCTTTCATATTTGTCCACACAGAAAGCCCTCGATCTGTTCTATAGCTGCATAATATGTCACTGCTCCTTTTACTATAATCAGTTTAACCAGTTCCCCATTCATGACCACCAAGTCATTTTCAAACTTTGGCTATTACAGCAGTGCTGCATTGAACATCCTCATACATATGCAAATGCATGACCACATCTGTAGGACAAACACCTAGGAAAAAAATTGCCGTGTCAAAAGGTTGTGCTGTTATCATTTTGGTGGCACACCAAATTGCCACCCCCCATAGGAGTTGTAAGTGCCCATGTTTGAGTGCTTATTACCCACATCCTCAACAACACGATATGCTAATTTAACATTTTTCATCTACACCAACCTTACTAAGCTTTAAAAGAGCCAGGCAATCAATGTCTAGGAGAAGGGCTCCGCAGCTTGCTGCTTGGGTCATTCCAGAAAGCCAGACTTAAAGGGCATGCGCTTGTGAAAATGAACTGTGATGGAGCCAGGATTTCTTTCCTGAAGGCACTCCCTTGATCTCCACACAGGAGCGCCTGTTTCTCCGGTCTCTAGAAGCACAGGTCCCCAGCATGGTTCCCTAGGAAGCCTCTTCCCTTCCCTTCATGAGGATAGGATCGCCCTGGTATTGCCTCTGGCTCAGGTATGTCAACATTTTCTCCCTGTCTGGTCTGAATTGCAGGCTGAGCTTAAGGCCTGGAAGGAAGTGACCTCTTATTAATAAGGAAGCTTTGGAAAGGTGGATAGGGGTAGAGGCTACTCCTGGGGGCAGAGTGGTCAGATGTTAATGTTCTCATCACTTGGGAAAAGGAGCAGAAGTATAGAATTCCTACACTCTTAGTCAAACCAAAGAAGTGAAATGGTTGGAAGATGAATGTTGTTGGCTCTGAACAGCATATTATGGAACACGAAGCTTTTCATTCATGTGTATTTATGGGTTTATATTTACCCAATAAATATAACAATGGATGAACAGCTGTTGAGAAGGGGAGACCTGGGCTCCCAGGGAGGAAAAGTAGAAATCTGTCATCCAGGAAAGGAGCTGGTGGTCTCAAAAGGATTTTTATCTTGGGTAGTTTATTTGTCTTCTTGAAATTCATGCTAACTCTTAGCAAGATTTTCTCGGGTGCTCCCAGAACAAAGATGGAAATCAAATGGGCAGCTGATATGCACAGACCCTGGTATGCTCACATGCATGATAACGCACGGGTGTCCTGCTGATAACTGGATAGTTCACCCCTTCCAAATGGACAATCTCATTGGCCATGGAAAGTCTGAGTTCTTACTAATCTTTCAGCCCCCTCACCTTTCCAATGTACCCAACCCTAGAGAGGCTAGTGCTAACTGAAAGCAGGACTTCTTGATGTTGCTATCAAAGTGTTCTCCTCCACTTTCTAATTCTCTCCAGGCCAGTGTGACCTGTTTTTAGTTAAATTTGCCATAATCAAGGAAGTTTAAGTTCAATTGCACCATTCTGGGCCAAGACATGAAGAGTTAATCATAGAATGAGAAAAGAAAGAGAAGAAAAAAAGAAAAGAAAAGAAAGAAAAGGAGGAAATAGATGGGGGAATTGCAAAACAGAATGAACAAAGAGGAAAAAAAAAAAAAGACACCAGAAAGGAGGGACTTTGAAATATGGCAAATGTGGGGAGAACAACCAGAAACTTGGGCATGAAATGAGAAAGGATGAGGCAAGGAGAAAAGGGGGAAGAAGACAAGAAAAAAAGAAAGGAAATTAGGAAGAAAGTTGTGAGGGAGGGATAGAGGGAGAGAGAAAAGGCGGAGGAGGGAAGAAGGAAAAGGAAACCGAGGAAAGAAAAAAAGGAAAAAGGGGAAAAGAGGACGTAACAAGAAAGACTATGGAGGGAAAAGAAGAAAACAAATGGGACCCAGAAAACGCTAAATAATGAAAAATGAAGTCAAGAGAGCTTTCTGGACTGTAAGGCTTCTGAAATTCTTTCCAAGAAACCTCTGCGACGCGCTTCTGTGGCAGCACATGCATCCTAACCTCTTAAACTAGCTTTAGCTCTTGGCTAGGCGTATAAAGGCATTTTCGATTAGCAAGCCCGAGCTAAAAGGCCGCCACAGCGGCGGGGCCCGGGGAGAAAAAGCAGCATTCCCAATTCCCATGCTCCCAGCTCCAGGTTGTCGGTCTTTTGGCATCCCCCAAGCCAGGGTGCTCAACCTGGCCCCCTTTCTTTCCTGCTGGTGCGGCCACCCGCTCTGGTACAGAACTCTGGGCCTGCGTCTCAGCTCTCCCTCTTAGCGCCCCGGCTGCCCAAGCCTGGGGACGGAGCCCGCAGACGCCCATAGCGCATTGGCGCGCGCCCGGCTGGGAGTCAGTTTGGAAACCCACAACTCGCCTTTCTTGAGCGGCCAGCCTTAGGATTCTTTACGATACTAACCTATAATTTACACATTAAATTATATTATATATTTTATATATAATTATATTATTATATATTATACTGGAATTTACACATTTTGATTCCGCCTGTAATTTGCCCTTGGAGCTCCGATGCCATAAAATCCATGGGGTCTGGCAGAGGAACCCCCACCCCACCCCCTAAGGCCCCAGCTCTCCCTGAACTTCCTTAAGCTACTACAAATAATCGCGTGGAAGGCGGCCAAGAATAACTAGAAAATAAACACAGCTCCCCCGGTCCTCTGAGCTCAGGCCGCGGGTCCCTCCAGGCCCCACCTGGCTCTTCTCCGGCCTGGGGGAGGCGAGGAGGCTGCGCCACGATCTCTGTACTCATTGTTCCCACGGCGCTGCCCTTAACCCCAGAAGGACTGCTCCCCGACCTCGATTCCTTGCAGGGTGACTCTCTGGCGTTTGTCCCCGCTGTCTTTCCTAACAGGAAAACTGACGGCATTCAACCTCTGTCAAAAAACAAAAACAAAAAACAAGAACAAACATCCCAAACCCCAACAACAAAGAGAGAAGGCGGACTCCAGAGAGTTTTCTCCTTTCAACTCCAGAACTTTCCCCGAAACATAAGACGCCCAGTGCTCATCTTTACACCCTTAGGTCTGCGCCTGCGGGTGGGGACCACGGGCTGTGCCGGAGCGCATAGCCGCGGGTATGCCCTTAATTTTCGTGTATATAATGAAGTGTGTGCGCGCTAACGGGCCTGCAAATAATGTGTGTGCACAAAGTCGTTTCTGTCTACAGATAATTACGCCTAAATTATCCGTGGCAAACAACATATGCAAACGACATATGCAAACAACATATGCAAACGATTATCTATGTGCAGATAATTCCATGCCCACGAGCCGACGATTTGCAATTCTCAAGTACTTCTATGTGCGTTTAATTCTGCGGGCAAATTGTTCCGGATACAGGTGATTTGGTGTGTGTGTCAGTGATTCCACCACTGAAAACAATTCTGTAGATGTGTCGATGCCTTTAGAAGAAAGGGCTCCAAAGAATCGTTGGTCCGCGCGCGCAACTGCGGCATTGGCTAAATCCCGGAAAGCAGCGCGGAAAAACAAAATGTGCTTTGCTTCCAACCGTGCCTTCTCTCTGCGGAAACCGCCTGCTCCCTGCACTGCACAGAAAGCAGAGGGCAGAAGGGTGAGTAGGTGTTCTGGGTTCTCTGTTTTGCCTCCTCCAAGCTTCATGCTCCGTGAGGTACGGCGCGTTCAGGTTGCTGCATCAGTTTGCACAGCGCTGTGCCGCGCTCAGTCGGGAATTGTCCCAGACGCCCGATTTCCTCGGTGCCATGTGGGCTCCTAGCTGCCGCCACAGAGCGCCCGGACCCTATCAGGGTTTCCCAGTGCCCGGGTACCTGCAAGAATCTTCCCAGGATTCCAGGATGGGAGCAGTGGGCCCTGAGCAGCGCTGCCGGTAGCAAGATGTTGCGTTTTGCCAAGCTCTCACTCGCTCTTCGAAACCCCAGTCGGTAAGACCTTGCGTCCCCCACGGGCACTAAAATGGAGAAGCACGTCCTGGCTAATGCAGTCTGTCTCTCCCAGCACGCTCACGTGTGCCCAGAATTATAATACAATATAACACATCGTAATATCGGATATTATACCACGTTTACTTTCCATTAGGATGTGTATATTGTGTTAGGCTGTGCTTATGTGTTTGTTACCACGTGCTGTGATACTGTATCTCTCAATCCCACTACCACGTGCCACGCACCTACTCGTTTATTTCATTCGCACAATTACCCTGCAGGTAGGAGTCATTTCCAGCACTGCCTACTCCAGGCGCAGAGAGGGGAAGACACTTACACAGAGTCACCCAGCAAGAAAGGGGCAGGGCTCCGACTGGAACCCACAGTCTGAGGACTGGCCTAGGAGTGAAAAGCAGACATCCACCCACAGGAAGCTTTCCTACACCACACATTGCTGTTTCTGGAATAGCCCAACAATATATATTTATTTTATTACATTCTCACCATCTGGCTGAGAGAAGCTGCTGCCAGCCTGCATGCTGCAACCTGCTGGCTGAGGACCCAGTATGGACAGGCCTCCAGTTCTACTACAGACCAGATAAATCTTGATCTAGCCATTCCCTCCTCCTGCCTCCTTCACTGGCTCCTCCTAACAACCCTAAGAGCGGAGTACTGTTATCATGGTTCCCAGATGAGAGCCAGGTTCAGAGAGGTTAAATTGCTTTCCCAACATCACTTAGCAAGTGAGGGAAGAGGTTCAGCTTCGGCATTCGGACTCCAGAGCCTTTGATTCTGAAAGCTACATTTACAGATCCAGACCCGCTCCAAAGTGTCCCCAGTTTAATTCCAGTTGAAGCGTTGATGGAGGACTGCCAGTGGGAAACAGGTTCTAGTGAGGATATTCTTAATGTTTGGGAGTTGGGAACATCCTTGGGATGCAGCAGAATCTCTGGATCTTCTTCCTTACCCCCATGGGGAGGTGTTCCTGAACTCCAGTTAAAGTCTTTAGAACCAGGATCGTGGTCCAGGACCTCATTGTAAATTAGCTGGAGATCTGCAGGCTGCCTCCCTGATGACAGGGCTGAGGATTGATCCTTCATGTATTCCAACCTTTCCTCCTCTTTGTATGCTGTGGGAGGAGGAAGAGGGTGTGCACACGCTTGTGTTTAATCCCCTCTCCAGCTGCAAAAGTCAGGGGTCTCTGTGCCCTCAAAAATATCCCCAACAACTGGAAGACCATAACCAACCACAGCTCTTAAGGAGCTCCCAGAGCAGGGACTTCTGGATCTTCTCTCAGACTTCCCTGTCTCTAGGCAGAGGTCTACACTGGTGAAATTAAGGGAAAGGAAAGGAATCAAGATCCAGTCCAGCTGGATTATGTGGACTCCTGCCCCAGGCAGCCATACATTTCCCACCACCACCACCCCCCATACCAAAGTTGTTGGGGACACTTTGTGGACAGATTCACTGGACTTTGTTAGTGTAGAACAGGCTCTATCCTTGAGTTCTGTCCTAGGTTACAAGATGCAGGAGCCTGAAGAAACAAAAGTGTTAGAAATTGGTGCTTTCTGGGGAAAATGGGATCCACTGGGATTGAGATCCAGCAGACATTTCCTAAATAGAAAATGTCGACACAGTTGTACCAAACCCTAGCCCTGTTCCTCTGCTGCCCAGTGACCTCAGCTCAGCACACACAAACAAACACATAGCCTCTAAATGCAGGAAGAGAGTTTCAAACAAACAAATACAGATTTGTTTTGTTTGCCTTTTTTGCTTGCTTTCTTGCTTTCTCTCTCCTTTCTAGGTAAAAGTGGTGTATTTACACTTCTCATGACATAATGGAGATGAAAGAAAATTAGAAAATTATCTGGAAATTTTGGCCTGTCTTCTACTCTCCCTTATATACTTAATTATCTGAAAATTTGGGAAAAATTGAGAGATGTAGTGTCTGACCAGGGAGATTGCTTTAATTCTCTAATTTGGGAAACCGAGCGGGGCAGCCTCTGAAGCTCTTCTTTCAGCCATGAACATACCCAGAAGCCCATGAAGCACAGAGAAGACGCCAAGGTAACCACCACCCTCATCACCACAGCCATCACCACACCCATCTCTCCCTCCCTTCTCCATCACAGCCTTGGGAGCATCGTGGAATTTGCCAGGGAAACATAAATCCAGAAATACTGTATCAGAAAAAATCAAGAGAGTGAGCAGGGATTCAGCCACAGCTGGAGAGCGGAACACTGTGCTAATACAATCTGGACGGTTGTCCCTGTAACAGCAGATGTTGACTACCTGGCAAATCCAGGAAATTCTGGGAAATTCAATATAACATTTGGATAATTGACAGTTTTGCCTAGATAATTCAAGGGACTTATGATGGAGGAATCTGTAATTAGGCAGCGAATTCAAACCTCTCTAAACGAGTTTAGGTGAATTGTGTTTTGTTTTAATTCAGAATGCGCAGTTTTCACTGGAATTTCCACCTGGGCCACACTCAAGGAGGCAGAGAACAGCCCATCCCGGTGGCCACTTTTCTTGGCCAAGCCCCCAGAGCAAATCCCTGGGGGCCCTGCAGGGCTGGAGTGGAGGCGACTGGGAGGGGAGGGTCGCTGGGAGCGCGCGCGGAGCAAATTTGCCCGCGCGCACCCAGAAACGATGACATAAGTGGCGCTGATGAGCGCTGCGCGACTGAAACGCGACTACATAAAGGGTCCGCCGGCAGCGTGGGCCGGAGGGATTGCTTCACACTCCGGAATTGGGCCCAGACACATTTAGAAATGTTTTGCTGGACGTGTGCCCCGCAAGGGCGACAGCGGCAGCCGGCAGCCGGGTTGAAGCTGCGCCGCTGGTCACAGGCTGGCGCGCGGCGGCGGCCACAGAGGCGTCCTAGGTAGAGAATTCCTCTGCCCTTGCCTGTTCTCCCCCAGCCCCCACGTTTGTGTGCCTTCTGGGGGCAGGGGTCTGTCTGTAGCCTGCAGCGCCCCAGCTGTGACCAGAGAAGCATTAAGGAGCGGCGCGGGCGAGAATTTGGCATCAAAGGAAGTACTGTAGGTTTGGCATCGGTCTCTCCCGCTGATCGTCGGGCTCCGCGGGGCAGAGGACCATCCTGGTCACAGCTGGGCCTCCAGAGCTCAGCACCGAGCCTGAAACTAATGGGATGTTTATCAAATCAATGAATGAACCCAGAAATCAGGCTTTCAACCCTAACATTCTCGTTCACACGGAATGCCTCATTCTCCTTATTCACATGGAATGCCTCTTTCTGGCTTTGTCTCCTCTGTAGAGTAACAGGGCAGTCTTTCGGCTTCTGCCCACGCTCTTACAACTCAGTCATAAGAAGGGATAACCACAGAAACATCTGACACCGATTGACCACCTACACTTTTCTACGAGCTTTTCAGTCATTTAATCTCCCAACAACCGTGGAGGTAGACACCGTTCTATCCCCATTTTACAGAGGAGCAAACGGGAGGTCAAACAGGCTGACCCAGGCCGCCTAGTTCCTTCGTGGATTTGACGACTGTGGGAATCCCGTGCTAGGAAGGCGGGCGTTGCTACAGGGCACGATGAGTGTTGAGCCCATGCCCCAGTTTCGCCAGACTTAATGGCAATTCCTACACAAGTCCCCCCCAAAACAAGGAGGGCCAGCCTTAGCTTCCGCTTCTCTCTCAGTTGTATATCTGGAGCCAAAGAGTCCAAACCAGCTCACCAGCTCTAAGTGTACAGATTAGGGCTGGGACCCGGAACCGGCCTGGGCATGTGTTCCTGCGCGCTTACTCCTGAAGCCAGGGAAAAAGGTTTGCCTGCGATCCTGACCTAGGCCACGCATTAAAAGACTGAGTAGAATCCCTAAAGCCTCTAAGAATCTAACGTCCTAAGAAAGGGCACCCCAGAAGTAGATGGCGATGTACCTAAGCCCTGGCATTCAGGCTCTGAGCCCCACCAGCGTCTTTACGCACAGGCGCAATTGCGCCCGGCAGGAGGGCGCAAACCCGGATCCTGCGCGCCGGCTTCTGGTACCTCCCGGCTTCGACTTCGGCCACTGTACACTCGTCAAAGTAATGAATGGAGAGAGAAAAGAAGGGGCGGGGAGGTAGGGGGCATTGTGAAGGGGGGTGGAATATTTTGGAAATAATACCCTGAGAGAAGGAAATATGGACAACAGTTTATCAGCAGGCCCGCCCCCATTGTCCGCATGTTTAAAACCCCTAAGTAATTTTAGATTGTGTCTTCAGTTAATATATCTCTCTCTCTTTCCCGCGGGCTGACAGAGAAGCGCCATTGCTGCAAGATGTCTGCAGAAATGGGTCTTTAAGAGTTTCCACATTGTTTAGCTACACAAACGTGTTTGCGGTTCCCGAGGCCCTCCCCCTCCCCCACCCGCCTCCGAATCTCATTTCACTTTATGACTTCAATTGTTTGAGGATGCCCGCGCCACATAAATCCTGCTTCGAGATTAATCTCCCTGCTCGCTCGCGCTGGGCGCAGTGATTTTTTTTTTTTTTTTTTTTTTTGAGTTCTTTAAAAGAGGGCGCCGGGCGGAGATTTATTAACAAGGAAAAATAGTTTATTTTTATAGCCAGAAAGGTGGGGGTGGGAGTGGGCCGGGAAGGAGAGCCCTTCATATGGATAAACAGTGAGGCTGAGAAGGCCGGGGGGGTGTTAAAGACCACTTCAGCTGGCGACTTGAACTGTTCTCACTGCCCTCAGCTGAGCCGTGGATGCTTAGCCAGGGGTTTGCAGGACCAAGCCAATACTGGCAGGTGTGCCATTGTGGGTCAGCTGTTGGGTTGTGTGTGAGCGAGGATCCCATATACTCCCTGGGACAAGCCTCTTCAGAGACATGGAGCCAAGGTGGAATTCCTCAAACAGGCTTCTTTTCCTCTAGGGCTGTGAGCTTTGGGTCAGTTGGAGTGGAGGTTCTTAACATGACTCCATGGATGGCTGTCACAGGTCTTCAGAGTCTGAATGCTGTTCTCAAAATTGTATTTTGGGTGTATTTTTCTGGAGAAAGTCCATAGTTTTCATCAGTGTCTCCATGGGTACTTTACCATCCTAAAGGTTTAACATCTGCTAGTTAAGATAGAGCTAAGCTGAACCTTTCATCTTTCCAAGCCACTGGTCTCCTGCAAACTCAGGTTGTGTTCTTCAACTAGTTTAGCATGTACCCTTGAAGAGTAACCAAAGCCAGGAGTCTTAATCAAGTGCATTGTGGAAGCCAGTTTCCAGCTGAATTGTGGACTGGTGATTAGCTTGTTTAGAGCTAATAATCGATTAGATCTGATTCTTAGCATCAGATCAAGCACCAACAGGCCCATGTGTTACTTTTAGCCTCTACCTGGCTGTCTGACCTTCAACCAGTGGCAACTCCTGTCTGGGCCTCAGTTTCCCTTTGGGAAGAGACATTTTTGAAGTGTGTATGTGTGTGTGTTCTCTTTCACAGCCAAGTGCCTTAGGGGTACGTGTAAGAAAAGAACACACAATCTTGTTTTTTATTGTTGTTTGTTTTTGAGACAGGGTCTCACTCTGTTGCCCAGGTTGGAGTACTGTGGCACATCCACAGGTCACTGCAGCCTCAACCTCCTGGGCTCCAGTGATCTTCCCACCTCAGCCTTCCCGGTAACTAGCACTACAGGCATATACCACCAAGCCTGGCTAATTATTTTTAATTTTTAAATTTTTTATCGAGATGGAAGTCTCATGTTGCCCAGACTGGTCTTGAACTCCGGGCCTCAAGTGATCCTCCCGCCTCAGCCTCCCCAAAGTGCTGGAATTACAGGTATAAACCACCGCCGGGGGCCTGTAATCTTGTAATGTTCCATCCTGCCCCGACAACTCCCTGAGCTTCTGGTGGAGAAGGATGGTTCTTAACCTTAGAGGGAAAGTGGATCCCACCGAGAAGCTGATTTTAAAAAGATGAACCAAAAAAAGAGAGAGAGAGAGAAAACAAAAAGCACTTACTTAAATAGACGATTCTGTATGCAGTGTTGCGGGGCCCCTAAAGAGGTCTTATAAGGCCCCCTGGTTAAAGTAAAGAGAAGCCGCCTCAGCGAACCTCTGGGCTCTGGGCCACGTGAGCCGGTTGGCCAGAGCCTGGCGTGCTCCGTGCTTGGCTAGCCAGCGGAGCGGGGTGAGAGGGTGAGAGAAGGACGCTTCTCCTTTGATTCGCAGACCCGGGCGCAGCCGGAGACCGCCCGGCACCGCGGCGTCTGTCTGTCTGAGCGCCTACTCGCGGGTCCTCTGCTGCCCCGAGTGAACTCTAGGCGCAGCTGGACCGGGGTGAGGGCGCGCGGTGAGCCCAGGCCAAGCGCTAGAATAAATGAACTGGGGACCGAACTGGCGGGGATTTGCCAGGGACCCAGTCCTGAGCGGCTTGTTTGGGATACTGAGATTAAGGCCTCAGAGGAGCACATGGCTAACGTCTGCAGCCCTCGGAGGGTCACTGACGCCCCCTGCTTTTCCTTCCAAATGTCTTTCCCCGAGGCTGGGGACACCTGTTCTGAGCAGAAGAGGGCCATGGCCCAACCTGTTTGACCCCGCCCGGGTCTCCTTCCGCGGGAACATACACACCAGTCAGCTGTGCTGCCGGCTGACTTTCCCTAGACAGTGCCAAAATGTTCTAATAATAACAATAGACCACCAAAAATAAGGCTCCTTCTACTTTATAAAGATCTTCCAACTCCACATCTTACTAAACTCCAACAACTCACTTAGTTCATAATAGAATTTCTCTCTGCAAGATGACGGGGCTGGGCCCAGAGAGGTTAAGCAAGGGGCCCAGGAATGCACAGTAGTGGAAAGCCTGGACCTAAACTCAAGGCTTCAGACTAAATTTCTGTCGTTTTCGACTATACCACAAACAACTTCTTACAACAGGTTCTCCCACCCCAAGACAAGGCACCCCAATATGCATGCTGGCATCGCGGTGGAATGGAGCCCACGCCAAGCCTGAGTCCAGGAGTCTCAGGTCGAGCTGTGGGAAAGAGAAAATGCGGATTGGAGGTCAGGTGCATCCTTACCAGCAACTTGGGGTACACAACCGGGGTTCCAGCATCCCCTCCTCTAGCCCTGCGCTCATGTCCCCACTCTGAGGCCCGTGGGCACGGAGGTGGCACTGACCTCCCGGGACCCCTGCATTGGCTCACACTTTCACTTCCCTCCCTGCTCCGCAGTGTCCATAAAATACCAGCGGTTCACCTGCCTATAGCGAACGGATCCGAGGGTGGAGGCGATGACTTACCTGGTTGCGGGTGGATGGATAAAGAGGGCCTTTACTTGGAGCCTAAGCCCTGGCGCGCGCGCACCACGGCTCGAACTGCTCCATCAAGCATCCACTGGCCTCCAGCCGCGTTTCCGGTTGTAGCACTGGGCGCCCCCCGAGTGGACCCGATAAGCTATCGGCCCAGCCCAGGAGGGGCGGTCAGCGGCGAGTCAGGGCACCTCGGATCCGCTCCCGGCTCCCGGCTCCCGGCCCGGCTGCCTGCCAGCGGCCGCTCAGGACAGAAGCGAGATGCCTGCCTAGGCGTTTCTGGTTACAATCACCTCACACACCGGCCTGCATTCCGCCCCCCCAACCCCCATCCTTACCACGAAGTCTGAAGTCACACCTTCTCCTTGGCTGGGAAGCTTTGCCAGGGTGGGGGCGATGAGTGCTGGCCGAGGTTGTTAATCTAAGGAGCTCCAGCAGGTCCGTAAAAAGGAATATTTTCGGTGGTCAGAAAAATCAACATTGAATTAGGTGTGTCACCCCCCCCCCGCCCCCACCCATCCACCGGGAGTTCATTTTCTACTCATTTAGCAGGGACTGCTGTGTGTTCCTGATTGTTTTCTGGGAGGGCTGAAACATACAATTTAACGGACACTGATGTATTTTCTTTTTATGAAGATGAAGGTCTTACAGGGTAGGAGAAAGCAAATCTTGGTTCACAGGTAGACTGAAACATAATAACAATCATCATATATGTAGCTACCATTTGATGAATGCTTACATGTATTAATCCTTCCACAAAGTCAGTGCGGCAGAACTATTATTTTACCCATTTTGCGGATGAATAACCAGAGGCTTGAAAAGGTGAAGTGACATCCCAGAGCGACATGGCTGTAGGGACTTCACCCAGTTAGGTCTGTGCTAAAGGTCTGTGGAAAGTCTGAACCCTGCTGATGGAAAGAAAGGAATCACCCCACCCCCTGCACCCACCACTAGCTGGTCTTGGGGAGCAGTCTGACACCCAAAGGAGAAGCAGTCAAAACTGAAAAGGCCCTGCACCCTTCCTTCCTTGCCCTATGAAATGATTCATGCCAGAGAAAAATTCCACACAGAATGACTCTTAACTTGCTTGGGAAGTGGGACTCTGCCGATTCATTCTGGATAAGATGAAGTCTAGGGCTTTCCCAAACTTCTGTAAGAAACACAACCAATCCATCTGGGTTTCTCTGCAAACCCGGAGTCCCCAGGATGAAAGCTCAGGCCTCAGTGACCCCTTTCCTCTTCCCTCTCTGCAAGTCTTATTTCTCTGTTTGGTAAGATCTAGGAGCCAGGGCCTTAGCCATGCCTCTGGGGTCACGCCAGGCTTTGTTGAACCTCCCCCCATCTGGAGAACAGGGCCGCCCAGCATCCATAGGGCAATTAACCTCATCCCACCCTCTCCCTACCAGTTTCCTTAAAATAAATGTGACAAACATGAGCCTAATGATCTGCTGAGGGAAGATCTATATGCCTCAGGACTGTAACACATGGCTCCCTCCTTCCCCGGGCAGAGCAGGCAGCCCTACTTCAAAGAATAGCCGGTTAGTGATATTGCAGGGTTTCCTGGCTTTCAGGAAACAAACAACCAAGTTCTTTGGGTCAGGATAACAGCCACAGATAGTAACACTAATGATGATGATGATGACGACGATGATGATGATGATGAGGCCCATATTTATTGACCACACGTGTCAGGTTCTGTGCTAAGTGCTTCGCATGTGCTAACTCACGTGCTCTTTGCAATGACCCTAGAAGGCAGACAATACAATTGCCCCATTTTACAACCAATGACTGCTGAAGTCGTGAAGTCAGGTACCCACACTCCTGGAGCTAGTAGGTGGGACAGCAAGATTTGAACCAAATCCACCAGTCTCTAAATAATAATAGGATTTTTAAAATCCTAAAAAATTATCATGTGCACTTATGCACATGATGAAAAATATCAAACAGAAAGAGTATGCTGTGACCTGTGCCCTCTACTCCATTTCCCCTCCCCCCAACCGCTAATATCAAAGTTTCCATTTTGTGTATCTGTTTATATTCTTCATACATGTGTATAAAGGCATATGTTTATATAAAAGTCTTTTAAATTGCAAATGGAGTTCACAATACAAACTGCTCTGCACTTTGCATTTTTATTATTTGGTTAACTTGATGACACATTTGCAAAGTATGGCCTTTTCATCGATAATCCTTCTACATAAAAGGAGATTTTGCCAAACGAAAAGAAGTGGGTGTTGGTGGAACTTGTTCCCTGGGGTTCGTAGAGAGTCAGGTTTTGTTTTTTTGTTTTTTTTTTTTTTGCTCAGGGTCATTGTAGCGGCTTGGGGACAGAAATGGGGGGTGGGGCAGCAAGGGGAGGGAGGGACAGGGAAAGAGAGAGAGAGAGAGAGAGGATATCGGGAAGTTCAGACATCTCTTACATTCCAATCAGAGATAGCAGATGTCCCAGGAACAAAACATGCTCATCCGCTCTTGGCACAGGAGTGTCACTCAACTTGCAGGAGATTTTCAAAGCCTTAAATGGTCTCTCAGAGACAGGGCAGAGCCATGTTCATTTTCCATTCTGTGCAGAGGGGCAGGCACGCTTTTTGGTAGAGGGTTGAGTAACGCCTGACTCACTGGACAACAGGAACTGGGAGATGCGCCTGGCCTATTTTGGCTTTCCATGGGGTCTTCCCTGCCAGGGCAGAGTAAAGTTTAAGGAATTATTTTGTGCATTTCACTCCTCACTGCCACTACCATCCCCAACACTATCACCACTTAACATTTTTGAATTTTCTTTTATTTATTTTGGTTTAAATGATTCAAACCAAGATATGTTTTTCCCAAATGGCCTTGGTGTTGTCCTTCACATGATTTTTAAACAGTTTCTTCCTGACAAACCCATGAAGCTCCAAAGTGAAGGCTTCCAGGCAGCAGCCCAAGTGACAGGTGGGAGAGGCCAGTATGGCTATCCCCAGGGCCTGTGAAACCCAACTGGAGAGGCTGGAGTAGCCAGGACATGAGACAAAGGGTGGCAGCTTGCTGAAGATCCACACTGCCATGTCCCTTGTTCAGAAGAATAGTAGCCAAGGATGTGGTCTGCCTCTCTCTGTCTCCTGGTCCCCCAGTTTCCTGTTCTCTATCAAAATACAATGACACCTCCCTCACCTTTTTGCTTGGTCTCTCCCTTTTCTCAATTTCTCTAACTCCTATTGTCTCTTCCTCTGCCCTTACGTGAGCCTGCTTTCCTTCCTTCCTTCCTTCCTTCCTTCCTTCCTTTTCTCCCTCCCTCCATCTCTCTATCCCTTCCTTCATTTTTTCCTCTCTTCTTTCCTCCCTCCCTCTTTTCTTCCCTCCCTCCCTTCATTCCTTCCTTCCTCCCTCCCTCCCTTTCTTCCTTCCTTTTCCCTTTCCTTTCTCCCTCCCTCCCTCTCTCCCTTACTTCCTCCATCCATCCGTCCCTCCCTCCGTTCCTTCATTTTTCCACTTCTTCTCTTTTCCTCCTATAGCCATCATTCCCCTTTCTTATTCCTTCATCTTTTCTCTCCTCAGAGCTCTCTTATTTGGGGAGGAATCATTATAATGAGAAATGCTCACAAGGTCTCTGGGGCCTTCCCATCAAGGATTTGGGGGAACATAATGGTAACTGAAACAATGAGTCCAGTTTACAATACTGGAGGGAATGTAAATGGTAACAACCTTCCTGGAGGCACTTTGGCAGTTTGCATTTTAGTTTACAGGTTCATTTATAACTGTTTCACTTCTAGAAAACTTTTCTACAGAAATAACACATAAAGAAATATGGGCAAATATTTACCTGTAAGAATTTTCATAGCAGGGAAATACATAACAAAAAAGTTAAAAGCTTAGATGTCCAAAAATAGGAGGTTGGTAAAATTATGTTTTATCTGGAGATGAAATATTATGCAACCACTAAAAATTTTTTTTTTTTTTTTTTTTTTTTTTTTTGAGACTGAGTGGTGTCTTGCTCTGTCACTCAGGCTGGAGTGCAGTGGTGTGATCTCGGCTTGCTGCAACCTCCACCTCCTCGGTTCAAGTGATTCTCCTGCTTCAGCCTCCCAAGCAGCTGGGATTACAGGTGACCGCCACCACACTCAGCTAATTTGTGTGTGTGTGTGTGTATTTTTAGTAGAGACGGGGTTTCACCATGTTGCCCAGGCTGGTCTCAAACTCCTGGACTCAAACAATCTGCCTACCTCAGCCTCCCAAAGTGCACCCAGCCAAAAATCCTATTTTAAATAAGAAAAGTAAATTAAAGGTAGTCCTGTATGTATGTGCTTTGTTGTCGTTGTTGTTGTTGTTGTTGTTGCTGTTGTTTTAAGATGGGCTCTTGTTGCCCAGGCTAGAGTATAAGGGCACAATCTTGGCTCACTGCAACCTCTGCCTCTTGGGTTCAAGTGATTCTTCTGCCTCAGGCTCCCAAGTAGCTGGGATTACAGGCGCCTGTCACCACATTCAGCTAATTTTTGTATTTTTAGTAGAGATGGCTTTTCGCCATATTGGCCAGGTTGATCTCGAACTCCTGAACTCAAGTGATCCACAGGCCTCAGCCTCCCAAAGTGCTGGGATTACAGGCATGAGCCACCGTGCCCAGCCTGTATGTATTTTTTTGATTCCATTTTTATAAGTGTGTATCTGCATATGTGTATTCATACATATTTAAAAGGTGATATATGTATACACACACACACATATATATACATATATATATATATGCATACCACCACACCTGGATAATTTTTAAATTTTTTGCAGAGATGGGTTCTTTTACATTTTTAAAAAGGATGGAGATTGGTTCTCACTGTGTTGCCCAGGTTGGTCTGGAACTCCTGGACTCAAGCAATCCTCCTGCCTCAGCCTCCCAAAGTGCTAGGATTACAGGCATGCGCCACCATGCATAGCATCCCTTCCCTCGTATTTCTACATTTGAAGCTGAGTGATGAAATTATGGTGTGGTTCATTATAGTGTCCTTTCTGCTTCTGTATATGTTTGAAACTTTTCCATAATGAGACATTTACAATGTACGCACAGTTCTTCAGTGAAAACAACATCATTCAAGGGTGTTTCCCCTTTGGGGCTGTTGTGTAAGAGCTTCCCCCAAAGTTTTCTTCACCCTTGCCGCCATGATTCTAGATTCTAGGGATTCCTAAGCCCAGATGACACCCTGCTAACCTGAGCAGGACCACAGTGGGAGGAGGGGAGCGCTTCCCACTCAAACTTTCATGTCTGATAATGAGCTGTCTGGAAAGACCAACAAAGACTACCAAGGAGGCAAAGTCTGGTGAAATCAATCAGATGGGCTTGCAATAAGAGGTTATTCTGGGAGGCCAGGAGTTAACATAGAAAGTCTTGTCTCCAAAGGGAACTAGAAGAAGGACCTTTTAGACTGGGGTGGGGGACATTTGGTTGCTACTATGAATGAACAAACCCACCAAAGCTGAAACAGGAAAATGGCAATGTTGAGCGTCTCAGTGGGCTGGAGAGAGGCCCAGTGCCCCTGAGGCTAAGTAATCCCAAATGCTTTGAAACCTTCTGACAGCGGGGCCACTGAGAGCCACGGAGCAATGAGAGGGTGGGAGCAGAAGGTCCCCTTACAAAGGGTCTGAAGTTCTAGGCACTGAGCCATTCTGGAGAAAGTTAATTATTTATTGGCCTCTCTTGCCAAAACCCTTAAAGGAATCACCAGTAGACGTTCTTGCCCACTGGCCTGCAGAAAACATGCATGCTGGCTGGCCTTGGAGAGAGGGGAGATGAGGCGGAAATTTTTCACAGCTAGAAATGAAGCCTGTTGGCTTAGCCAATGGAACAGCAGCCTGTAAGTTTCTGAGGAAGGGCCTGCCTCTGTCTATGTAGTCAGCTGCTCTGCAGTGACTGCAACACAGTAGGCATCCGTGACTCCTTGGTGTTTATGAACTAAGAAATTCATTAATATTTGTTGACTTTGTGCAAAATGGCCCCACCTTTATTGCAGCATTTCCCAGAGAGTGGTCTACAACTACCTGCTTCTCTGTCAGCTGACCTATCTGCTACAAACCCTGATTCCTGGGCCCCACTCCACCTTCACTGAATCAGAACCTCAGTTCTGCAGCATCTACAATGTGAGCAGTCAGCACAGGTCATTCTTATGCCCCCCACAATTACAATATTGCTACAGACACCTTTGCCATTCATTTATTTTTATTTTTATGTTTATTTTTTTGAAACAAGGTCTTGCTCTGTCACCCAGGCTGGAGTGCAGTGGTGTGATCTTGGTTCACGGCAGTCTCAACCTCCCTGGCTCAAGTGATTCCCTCACCTAAACTTTCTGAGTAGCTGGGATACAGACACACATCACCACGCCTGGCTAATTTTTGTATTTTTTGTAGAGACAGGGTTTCCCCATGTTGCCCAGGCTGGTCTCGAACACCTGGACTCAAGTGATTTGCACTCATCAGCCTCCCAAAGTGCTGGGATTACAGGTGTGAGCCACCATGCCTGGCCTTGACACTTAGTTTTAAAAGACACTGAGATACAAAGGAGACAAGTTGTGCAAAGTGATGTAACAATAAATATTATTTGTACCACTCATTTTGTAATATCACAGGTAAATATTATACCTACTATTTATTTCAGGTTTATTATGTGTCAGACACTGCACTGAGAATGGTGTATACATTATCTCATTGCAGCCTCAAAATAACTCCTTCATGGAGACAGTGTATCCATTTCGCAGGAAGGGACTTGTTGCATAGATAGGTGAAGTGACTATTTTTAATAAAATGTATCAATATTGCTTTATTAATTATGAACAAACAGGTCTCGAACAGGTGTTTGAGACCAGCCTGGGCAACATGGAGAAACCCTGTCTCTACAAATGTACCGTCTATGTTAATATGGGGTATTAATAAAGGAAGCTGGTTGTGTCATTCTCACAACTTTACTAGGTCAGTATCATGATTATTCCCATTTTATAAATGAGGAACGTGAAGCCTAGGGAGATTCACTTTCCATGTCTACAGAGTTCAGAAGCAGGGATGCAGAATTTGACCCCAAACCTTCTGAACACCCCAGGAAATAATGAATAATGGGAGCTGAGGCTGTTTTCTGGCTACAGCCAAGAACCCTGTAGTCTTTCTCTGATGCAGTCTTTTTTTTTTTTTTTTCCCAGACAGTCTCACTCTATTGCCCAGGCTGGAGTGCAGTGGTACAATTTTGGCTCACTGCAACCTCTGTCCCCGGGGTTCAAGCCATTCTTGTGCCTAAGCATCCCAAGTAGCTGGGACTACAGGTGCATGCCACCACACCCGTGAAGCCAGATATTTTTAAATATTCCATATTCTAGGAGAATATGGAAATGGGGTCCAAGGTTTCTGAGGAGCAGAGATGATGTGAAACAAAAATTAAGACATTCCGGATATTGGGCTTAAATTTGTGTGGGCCCATCCCTTACTCAGTTTACCTACCTGTTAAATGGGGAGATGGGCTCCGGAGAGTGGTCCAGCAAGGGTTAAATAGGAGGCAATTCATGGAACTATTAAGGAAAAGAGCAAGGGACCAAGAGTCAAGAAACCTTGGTCCCTCTCTTGGCCTCAGTTTCCACAACTGTAGGATGATTCTGAGTTCATCTCTGTGTTCCTGAATCCTATTTTTCATGACCTTCCAGTTTAGACTATGAGCCTTTCCGTTAGCTCAGAAGCTCAGTTCTTATAAAAAAAAAAAATTAAGATTCTGGACAAAAATGCTCCTAAGTGCAAGTGAACTTGGAGCGTTTTCCCAGGTCATTAAAAAGGGAAAATTAGCCTCCCTAAGAAAACAAATTCTCCTCTCACTGTAAGTGTGGGTTATCAATCGGAATTCTGATGACTTTGGGGCTGACAATTCTAACAACCACTTAAGTCTCACCCTCCACCTTTTATCTGAGTGCTACACAAACATTGTTAAACACGCAAGCCAAGGCCAGGGAAAATGGTATCATCTAAGAGGGGAGAAGACCTAGGGAACCAAAGTGTCGGCAGTCCCCCTCCTCCCAGTCTTTGATCCACAGAGCTAATCAATGGCCGGGCTAGGCTTAGCATTAATAAGTGTGGAGTCTTGCACTTTTGACCTAGCTGTTAGATAACCATTCCTTTAGCTCAGCCGTGGGTTATTAAGCACCACGAGTCAATTTGATAAATAGATGACATTTTATTTATCTAAATTTCTGGGGGAATGGTGTTTATTTTAAAAGAGAGGAATGTAATTTATAAATAATTTATTTGCACGGGATGAGTTGAAACATTGAATCCTCATTTGGGGAAAAGAATCACTTAAAAGGATCCCTTATCCTTTACTCATTACAAAAAAAAAAAAAATACCGACTCTTGATACCTGGATTTTTCTCGTTCTTTTCGGACTCCTTAATGCCTAATTGAGCAGGATTTTGATTCACTGTTCTAATATTTCCCATTCAATCTCATGGTTCAAAATACATTTCTCATTTGCCACAGAGCAGTTGCAAGTCTGCAATGATTTACAATTTTGCAAAAGTGGAGTCTATTTCCTAATTTAGGATGGGTTAAATAAAGGTATTATGCATGTACAAAGTGGAATATGTTCTGACAGCTCTGATCTCTCTCTCTCTCCCTATTAAGTAAAGCAAACAAACAAACAAAAAACAACAGGTTAAAAACTAGTTTGAATGCATTATCTTAAAATGTCTGTATGTTTTATTAAAATAACAAATGCTTATGCCTTCTGACTCAGCAATTTCATTTCCAGAGATGCTTGCAAACTTGCACAATGATATTTCTACATTACAGCATCTTTTAGGATAACATAAGATTGGAAACATTTTAAATGCCCAACAGTAGGATTAAAGAAATCTCGACCACCAGAAGTGGGGGTTCATACCTGTAATCCCAGCACTTTGGGATGCCAAGGTGGGAGAATCACTTAATCCCAGGAGTTCAAGATGCCCCTGGGCAACATAGTGAGACCCTGTTTCTAGAAGAAAAAAAAAAATAGCACGTTGTGGTAGCGCATGCCTATGGTCCCAGCCACTCAGGAGGCTGATGTGGGAGGCCCAGGAGGTGGAGGCTGAGGTTGAGTCATGATCACACCACTGCACTCCAGCCTGGGTGACAGAACAAGACCCTGCTTCCAAAAAACCAAAAAGAAGTCACAGATTAGTTCCTACAGTGAAGTGTTACACAGCCATTAAAAGAAGGAAAAGAGGAGCCATCTCTGAGATAAATTCAGAAATAAGCCATGTTTTCATGGTGGGTCTAGGTCTAGTGTGAGCCAGTGCATATGTAAAAGGAGACAGATTCCTGAGGAATGAGGATGATGGTGGCTCTGGGCTGGGGAAATTCACTGCTGGGGACAAAGATGAGAGGCAGATTTCTCACTCCTCATGCTATTTTAGCCTTTAAAATACAAGCCATGTGAATGCTTCTTATTAAAAATAAGTGAAATTACCTGGGCACTGTGGCTCACAACTGTTAATTCCAACACTTTGGGAGGCTGAGGCATGTGTATCACTTGAGAGGTCAGGAGTTCAAGACCAACCTGGTTAACATGGTGAAACCCTGTCTCTACTATAATACAATAATTGGCTGGGTGCAGTGGCTCATGCCTGTAATCCCAGCACTTTGGGAGGCTGAGGCAGGTGGATCGTGAGGTTGGGAGTTCAAGACCAGCCTGGCCAAGATGGTGAAAGCTTATCTCTACTAAAAACTACAAAAATTGATCTGGGCATTGTGGCAGGTGCCTGTAATCCCAGCTACTCAGAAGGCTGAGGCAGGAGAATCGCTTGAACCTGGGTGGCAAAGGTTGCAGTGAGCTGAGATTGCACTACTACACTCCAGCCTGGGTGACAGAGTGAGACTCCATCTAAAAAAATTTAAAAAAAAATCAAAATACAAAAATTAGCCGAGCGTGGTGGTGCATGCCTGTAATCCCAGCTACTAGGGAGGCCGAGGCAGGAGAATCACTTGAACCCAGGAGGCAGAGATTGCAGCCTAGGTGACAGAGCAAGACTCCATCTCAAAAAAAAAAAAAAAAATTGAAGTTATAAGTAGTCAAAGAATGTGAACTTTATGCATAGAAGAATATCTTAAAAGACATACACAGAGTTGGTGATCTCTGGGTGGCTTGGTCTGTGGATGCTATTACACTTCTCCTCTTTTGTGTGTCCACATTTTCTGCTATTTCTGAAATGAAAATAAAAAGAGTTCTTTTGTAGATTAAAAAAAAAAAGGAAGAGGAAAGAAAATGACTTTCCCTTCTTTGTCCGCAGTGGTGTGGATTCCTTTATACGTATATTCAATATCTCTGAAGTAGTCATTGTAAAATGACTGCGGGTGGTGGGAGGTCAGGAAAAGACTAATAAAAAAGAGGTTTATGGGCATTTGAGTGAGATGAGAAGGACTTCCAGATGCACAAAAGCCAAGCTCTGAGAAAAGAGAGAGAAGCCCTGCACCAGGATGAAGTGAGATGTGCTTCTGAGGTTCACGGTCACCCTCTCCTGGGTCTCCCTGCTGAAGGATCCCAAATGCCCTGTACTCATGATGACTGCCCAGTGGGAAGATGGCGGGGAGATGAGAAGCAATCAGGATTCCCTTTCAAGGATGAACAAACTCAGACACTGACCCCTCAAAGGTCACTGAGGACCAGGGAGAGGAGATTCCAAGTCTCTCTGCATAGAGAATGCCCTTCCTTTGCAGAATAAGAAGAATATCTAATTGTAACCAAGCACCTAATCCATGCCAGGCACTGGGCAAACCATTCTGTATGCATTGTCTTGTCTAACCTCATAGGTTGTTATGGGGATTGAACAAGGAGAATGGCCCCTGTGCAGTGGACCACCTTGCAGCTGACCATGGCTACACTCTACCTGCTGCCTTGTCAGTAGGTTAGATCTAAGAGATAACTGTGGTCCTCTATTAGAGAGGTACGGTTAGAGCCTGCCTGTATCTGTTCGCATTTTCTTTTCCAGCATGCTAGCCTGATTTCTAACTGACAGCACCTGAAATTCTTTGCCTGAGGAGTGGCACTGGAGTGGGCAAACCCTCCCTGTTCACAGGCAAACTGGAATTGCTGTTTCACCTCTACCCCCAGGGCAGCTCTCAAGTGATGACCAATGGAACATGGTATGTAAATACTGCAGCCTTTTGGATGGGTTAACGCAGGGGTGTGTGGTCTACACTGACTTTCACAATTCACCAGTAGGATTAAGCTCCAATATCCTACAGAGTTCACTTGCTGGACAACTCACCCTGTATTGACTCGCTCCCATCCTGCCTCACTTCCCCACACCCCTGCTGTATTTCCTGGCATCTCCTCCCAAATAAATTACTTAAAACTTTGTCTTAGTTGGGTGTGTGTGGCTCATGCCTGTAATGCTAGCACTTTGGGAGGCCAAGGTGGGAGGAATACTTGAGGCCAGGAGTTCAAGACCAGCCTGAGCAACAGAGTGACACCGCCCCCCACCCCCACCCTCAGCACCATCTCTACGACAACAGAAAAAAATTAGATGAGTGTTGTGGTATGCACCTCTGTAGTCCCAGCTGCTCAGGAGGCAGAGGTGAGAGGATTGCCTGAGCCCAGGAAGTTGAGACTACAGTGAGCCATGTTTACGTCCCCGCACTCCAGCCTGGGCAACAGAGCAAGACCCTGTTTCAAAACAAAACAAAACAAACCTTGTCTTAGGATCTGCTTCTGGGCACCCAGTCCAAGGCAGCTACTGTAACCCATCCAATGCTCTCTTTAAAAAGTCTATGATTCTGGGCCAGGCGTGGTGGCTCATGCCTGTAATCACAGTACTTTGGGAGCCCAAGGCCAGTGGATCACTTGAGGCCAGGAGTTTGAGACCAGCCTGCTCAACATGGTAAAACCCCCATCTCTACTAAAAATACAAAAATTATTCGGGTGTGGTGGCACACACTTGTAATCCCAGCTACTCGGGAGGCTGAGGCACAAGAACCACTTGAACCCAGGGGGCGGAGATTGCAGTGAGCAGAGATCCCACCACTGCACTCCAGCCTGGGTGACAGAACAAGACTCTGTATCAAAAAGAAAAAAGAAAAGGAAAAGAGAAAGAAAAAAAGTCTGTGACTCTTGTTTGCTTCCTCTTGCATGATAACTTCCATCAATAGAGCACTTAATGAGTTTCAAATCTCATTCACACCTCTTATCACAATTCAGCTTCCACTAATCCTGTGGGGCAGATATGTAGACATTACCACCCCCTCCTTTTACATATAAGGAAACTGAGGTTCAGAGAGGTGATGGCATTTCTCCCAAGAACACATACAGCCAGGAAAGGGCAGAACCCAAATCCAAGTCTTCCCATTCCACTTCTCCCCTCTGCCCATTCTACTATTCTGCCTTCTTCAAGAGTATCTGGTTTCTATATATCATTTTATATCTTTTTTGCATAATATCTCATACAAACTTCACAAAAACTCTATGAGGATGTTATTACTATTATTATCATTTACAAGTAAAGAATCCAAGAGTCTTTGAGGTTAAAGCCATTTAGTCTGAGACCACCTGGCTAACAAGAGGCCTTTTGACTTCTTGTCCAGTTCTCATTCTGTAACCTCAGGCTATCTCTCTCCCCATCTCAGTTGCCTATTTTATGGGACATACAGAAACACCTGTGGACACAGAAGAACTTCCCAGGAGTCCAGAACCTAAACAAATTATTGGTGTTGTTCCAATACCATGGGACAAGACCCTCTAAGTGGCATGGAACACAGTTAGTCCATGTCACTTAGAGGACAGTTTGAACTAAAAAAAAAAAAACAAAAAAAAAAAACGTCTAAGAGAACTTTGCTGTAACTTTGCTATATTTTATGGCAGGGGATTAGTTACAAGGCTGAGGCCCTAGCTCTTGCTTCTCCAGTGTGTCTTGGGGGAGATAAGGTGATCTTTGGACCTTGGAGAAAGAGATCATTATAAGGACCAATCATAATAAATTCACAGCAGTGTAAGGGAAGCAAGGTGGGTCTCCCCTGGATTACTTCTCTCAATACCATGTTGTTGACCCCCATAGTGGTGCCTTCCTTGATGTGATGGTGAATCATACTGACTCCATTTCCCTTGCCAGCCATTGATTTAGAAAAGGGCCTATAATCCAGTTTTGGCCAATGACATATAGGAGTTTTCTGGGAGGAAGGGAACTATGGTAGCTAGTTTCCAAAGACCCCCTCTACCAATTAATTGGGCCCCCCAGTACTCATGACCTTGTGTTGTCTCCTGGTCTCCAATCTGGGCTAACCCTGTGCTTACTTTTGACTCACAAAGTATGATGACAATGATGTTGTGGAATTTCCAAGTCTAGGTCATAAGATGGCTTGCAGCTCCCAGCTAGATCTCTTGGCATATGTGCTCTGGGGGAAGCCAGTTATCATGTGAGAAGTCTGATTGCTCTGAGGGTGCCATATTGTGAGGAAGCCCAAGTTAACCACATGGAGAGATTGCACGGACAGAGAGAGATGCCTGGCCATCCCCTAGCTGTTCCAGACATCCCATTTGAGGCACTAGACAAGAAGTCATCCTGCACACCAAGCTCAGCTGCCATTCAAATGATTATAGTTCCAACTGTCATCTGACTGCAGTCTCAAGACAGACTCCAAGTGAGATCTGTCCTGCTGAACCCACGCAACCCAAAGAATCATGGAAAAGAAACTTCTAGGGAAAGTTTCTTTGTTTCTAAGACAGAGATATGGGGAAAGATGGCACCACTCACCCTCCACTTTATTCCTCTGGATGTCTCAGGTCTAGATGCAGTCAGTTTGAGAACAGGAAATCCAGTTGAAGGCAAGGTCCACATGTTGAGGGCAGCAAAGCAAAAGAAATGGAAAAAACCTGAGTTCTTGGGGGCACGGTGGCACTGCTGAATCAACTGGCCCTGAAACCTACCCTACGTTAGTCCTCTTGTTGAGTGAAATCATGTCTTCACTGTTAGCACCAGGTTGAATCTTGGCTTTGTGTTACTTGAGCCAAAACCTTCCTAACTACAGGCCTACCTCAGAGATATTGCAGGTTCGGTTCCAGATCACTGCAATAAATTGAGTCACACAATTTTTTTGGTTTCTCAGTGCATATCAAAGTTATGTTTATACTATAATATAGCCTATTAAGTGTGCAATAGCATTATGTCTACAAAAACCAATGTGCATACCTTAAAAATATGTTATTGTTAAAAAATGCCAACAATCACCTCAACCTTCAGCAGGTTGTAATCTTTTGGCTGGTGGAGGGTCCTGCCTTGATGTTGATGGCTGCTGGCTGATCAGGGTTGCAGTGCTGAAGGTTGGTGTGACAATTTTTTAAAATAAGACAATAATAAAGATTACTTCATTGGTTGACTCTTTTTTTTTTTTTTTTTTTTTTTTAAAGATGGAATCTCGCTCTGTCACCCATCCTGGAGTGCAGTGGCACGATCTTGGCTCACCGCAAGCATGCCATTCTCCTGCCTCAGCCTCTGGATTAGCTGGGACTACAGGCGCCCACCACCATGCCCGGCTAATTATTATTATTATTATTTTTTTGTATATTTAGTAGAGACGGGGTTTCATCATGTTAGCCAGGATGGGTCTTGATCTCCTGATCTTGTGATCTCCCCACCTCAGCCTCCCAAAGTGCTGGGATTACAGGCATGAGCCACCGTGCCCAGTTGACTCTCTTTTTTCACAAAAGATTTTTCTGTAGTATGGTGTTGCAAGCATTTTACCCATAGTAGAACTTTCAAAATTGGAATCAGTCCACTGAAATCCTGTTGCTAATTTATCAGCTAAGTTTATGTAATATTCTAAATCCTTTGTTGTAATTTTAGCAATGCTCATAGCATCTTCCCCAGGAGTATATTCCATCTCAAGAAACCACCTTCTTTGCTCATTCATAAGAAACAACTCGTCCTCCATTCATGTTTTATCATGAGGTTACAGCAATTCAGCCTCATCCTCAGGCTCCACTTCTAACTCTGTTTCTCTTGCTGTTTCTACAACATGTGCAGTGACTGCCTCCTCTGAAATCCTGAATCTCTCAAAGTCATCCAAAAGAGTTGAAATCCATTTCTTCCAAACTCCTATTAATGTTTACATTTTAACTTTCTCCTATAAATCATGAATGTTCTTAATGGTATCTAGAATAGTGAATCTTTTCCATAAAATTTTCAATATACTTGGCCTAAATCCATCAGAGAAATCACTATCTGTGGGAGCTGTAGACACAACTGAGACACAACAATATTGAAATTAGGCCAATTAATAACACTACAAAGGCCCCTCAGTGTACAAATGAAAAGGAGAATCACATTTCTCTTGCTTTAAATCAAAGGCTAGAAATGATTAAGCTTAATGAGGAAGGCATGTGAAAAGCAGAGATAGCCAGAAAACTAGGCCTCTTGCGCCAAAGTCAGCCACACTGTGAACGCAAAGGAAATTTTCCTGAAGGAAATTTAAAATGCTACTCCAGTGAACAAATGAATGATAAGAAGGTGAAATAGGCTTATTCCTGATATGGAGAAAGTGTGAGTGGTCTGGATAGAAGTCCAAACCAGCTGCAGCATTCCCTTAAGCCAGAGCCTAATCCAGAGCAAAGCCCTAACTATGATCCTGTGAAGGCTGAGAGAGGTGAGAAAGCTGCAGAACCAGAGTTGGCAGCTGGCAGATCTTGGTTCATGAGGTTTAAGAAGCCGTCTCCATAATGTAAAAATGCAAGGTGAAGCAGCAAGTCCTGTTGGAGAAGCTGCAGCAAGTTATTCAGATCTAGCTAAGATCATTGATGAAAGTGGCTACACTGAATGACAGATATTCAATGTGGACTGCTCCAGAGATCACTAGATGCAAGGTCTCAGAGCAGCACAATGTATTACCACCATCATCCTGGGGCTTCCCAGAATCTGGGGTCCTCTACGGCACATCAGGACCCCAGGTGCCTCCCCTCCACACACCTGGTTCATCATCAGCTTGGAGGCAACATTTTCTTTGAAGTTGGTGTGTCTCACCAACTGCTCCCAACTGGTTTGAAATTGAAGTCTTAAAACCTACCAAAGTCTCCTCTTCTCCTTTGTTATATTTAATCTTCCTCCATAAACAGAAGCTCACGTATATTCAGCTCACAGTGGATCGAGGAGAGAGGAGACTTGGACGAGCTCCTCAGGCTTTGTTTAATCAGAACCAATGTCAGCTTTCCTGTGTGTACAGTGTCCAAGGCTGATTGAATAAAGTGGATGTGGCATCTGTACCGAGTAGAAATGATGAGGAGATAACTCACCAATCTCTGCTTGCCTTAGAAGGAGAGTGGAAAAACTAAAAATCATTTGAAAACGCTCCAGGTGCTTCACATATGTAAGCAGGTACCTCAGACTCAATTTGAGGATTCAAAAGTACCAAACAGAAGAGGGGAAAACCAGGACTGAGTATTCAGCTGGCATCCACCAATTCTATTGTGTCTGTTATTATGGCCAGCAATCTTTTTGGAGTCGTTAATGTCCCTGCTGTATCTGTGGTTGAGTATTTTGAAAACAGCCCATGTGTCCGGGCGCGGTGGCTCATGCCTGTAATCCAAGCACTTTGAGAGGCCGAGGTGGGCAGGTCACCTGCGGTCAGGAGTTCGAGACCAGTCAGGCCAATATGGTGAAACCCCATCTCTATTAAAAATACAAAAATTAGCCAGGTGTGGTGGTGGGCACCTCTAATCCCAGCTACTTAGGAGGCTGAGGCATGAGAATCGCTCGAACCTGGGAGGCAGAGGTTGCAGTGAGCTGAGATCGCACCACTGCACTCCAGTCGAGGCGACAGAGCATAAGGAAATGTTTGGACACAGCCATGATTATTTCTTAAGAATAGAATTTTAGAAGCGGAGTGGTGAATGGAAGAATATAGAGTGTTTAAACATTACAAATGCATATATCTATTCATATTATGTTTAAATGTTTGTATTTTTCTTGTAGATTTATTAATTGCTTTATAAGTAAAAGCTGTTAATTTATGTTTCTATTTTCCTAACTGTGCTATCTCAACTGCATTTTTATTTTGATAATTTTTAAAGTAAAATTATTGAAAAAATAAATTTTGTCTAAGAATGACAATTTTTTAAAAGCCCATGAGAAAAACTCTTAAAAATCATAAACTGTATTCTATTTTAAGAAACAGAGACTCTGGGGCCTGCGTGGAAGATGTTGGTCAAAGGATACAAAATATCAGGAAGACAGGAGGAAAATCTTCAAGATCTAATGTGTAACATGATGATTACAGTTAATAACAATGCAGTGTACTCTTGGAAACTGCTAAGAGAGTAGATTTTCAGTGTTCTCACCACAAACAAATGATAAGTCTATGATGTAATGCATGTGTTAATTAGCTTGATTTAGCCATTCCAAAATGTATACTTATTTTTGTTTTGTTGTTGTTGTTGTTATTGTTGTTGTTGTTTGACACAAGGTCTCACTCTGTTGCCCAGCTCTGGAGTGCCATGGTGCGATCACAGCTCACTGCAGCCTTGACCTCTCAGGCTCAAGTGATCCTCCTACCTCAGCCTCTCGAGTAGCTGGGATTACAAGTGCACAAGACCTGGGTGATGGAGTGAGACTTGATCTCAAAATAGAAATAAAATTGAAAAGACATTTAGAATTACTCTAATAAAATGGCTAGTTCCTGCCCAATCATATATTGGTAAAACCCAGTAGTCTCTAAACCCACACAGGCTAATTAAACAACAACAACAACAACAACAACAAAACCCCCACTTTTTGTTGTTGTTGTTTTTGTTAGAGCTGGAGGTCTCACTATGTTGCCCAGGCTGGTCTTGAACTTCTGGGCTCAAGTGATCCTCTCTTCTCAGCCTCTCAAAGTGCTGGGATTATAGGTGTGAGCCACCATGCCTGGCATGCTGGATACATATTTCAAAACATGTTGTACATGATCAATACATACAATTTTTATTTGTCAATTAAAATAAGAAGATCCTTTTTTTCCCTGTGAACTCTGCGGAGAAGTAACAAATACATTTTTAAAATAGGAAACAAAAATGAAGATTTTAATTCAACTCTGGGCTCTGGGGAGATCACCAAAAAGTGTGAGAAATTATGAGTGTGAGTGAGCTGGAGCTGTGTTTTGAGGATTGCTAACCTCTGTGCTAACAGAGGTGTGTTTTTATTACAAGGAAAGTTGGTCCATGCTTGAGCTATCTCACTGTCCTCGAGGGAGGGGTGTTTTTGAGAAGATAGATGTGTGTTTGAGAGTTGCTTGGAGAGGATGGGGAGGGATGGGAAGCAATGAAAGGTCTACTTTAGCAAAGTGATTTACTCTGGAGTCATCACCATTGCTGGTGGCCCCAAGGTGTAGCATGGAGTTGGGGAAGGGATCATTCTCTCTACATCTGCCTACCCACCATGTGACCTTGGGAAGGAGGAAAGAAGGCTACTTTGGCACTGGGCACCTTCACAGGGTCGCCTATCACTGTGACAATAGTGAAGCCATTTAGGACAGAGAACATCAACCAACAGAAGACAGTTGTGCCCAGCTTGGTAGATAAGTTGGTTTGTGAGCACATTTGAATCTCCTCTTCTGGAACACACAGCAATATTTCATGACTTTTGTATTGATCAATGACTCATGTGGTTGCAAGGGATAGAAACTGAACTCCAGTCAGCTTAGCCATAACAGAAACTGATTGCTCTTGAAACTGGGAAGTCCAGAAACAGTATGGCTTCAGGTATGGCTTGACCAAAGGGCTCAGATAATATTATTAGCTTTCTCTTTCTCTCTGACACTTAACATATTAAAAGTAAATGAGGCAGACGCAGGCAGCGATCATCTGCAGATGAAATCATTAGATAAAAGGCTGATGAAGAAATGTACAATAGAGGGATCAGCCTGTCATCAGTCAACCCCCCTGATCAATTTTAGCATTCAGCTCAAAGTGGGAACAATTGGACATTGTAAGGCCCTTATGAAATATTCTTAGGGAAATGTTTTATCTGAATCGATTCAACCCTTGTTTTAGTTTGAGATCCCTCTGAAGCAGTCAAGTTTTGTTTGTTTGTTTGTTTGTTTTTAGTTTATTTTTTGTTGTTGTTGTTGTTTTGAGACAGGGTCTTGCTGTCACCCAGGCTGGAGTGCAGGGGCAGGAACATGGCTCACTACAGCCTCCACCTTTTGGATCAAGTGATCCTCCCACCTCACTCCCACCTCAGCCTCCCAAGTAGCTGAGACTACAGGTGTGTACCACCATACCCAGCTTTTGTTTTGTTTTGTTTTGTTTTGGTAGAAACGGGGTCTCACTATTTGCCCAGACTTGAAGCAGTCTTAAGATGAGAATTCAAGTACATGTAATGTATTTCAGAGGTATTTTCAGAAAGTGCTGACAGGGAAGTGAGGAAGTGAGGCAGGGAAGGAAAGGCAGTCAGTAGAGGGTGAGTTGTCAGGCAACCTAGCACTGTGGGTGATTAGAGCTTAACCCAGCCTGGGCAGTCTGGCAGCCAGCATAAACTTATGCCACTCAGCATCATCCCGCCCAAGGGATGGAGCAGCTGGAGTATTTGGTTAGCAATTCCTATAAGTCATTGATTAAGGACTGTTCCTGATAAGGGATGGTTGAATCCCTAGCACTTTGGCCAGTGGACCCTGGTAGCCAAGAAAGCCTTCAGGCAAAGAGATGAAAGCACTGCTAGTTAACAGTGGGCTGGTGTGCGCTAAAGTGGTAAAGTCAAGAGGACAGGCATGGGACCCAGACAATGTCCACCACAGATTTCTAGAGCTCACTGCTATTTACTAGAAATACAGGGGTTTGGGGGATATGTTAAATGACACCACCAGGACCTCACATAATGACAAAGAGGTTAATTCTCAAAGACTTATAGTCCCTAAGGTGCATACATCTAACAACAGAAAGTCAAAATATGCAAGGCTGGTATAACATAAGGAGAAATGGAAAAAGCCACTATTACAGTTAGAGACTTTAACAGTCCTCTCTCAGTAATGAACAGATCCAGCAGGCAGAAAGTTAGTAAGGCCATGTTGAACTTAACACCACCCTCCATCAACTGGATGCAATTGATATCTATGGACCACTTCACCCAACAATAACAGAATACTCATTTTTTCTCAAGGTCACATGGAGCATTCACCAAGCTAGATCACATTCTGGGCAATGAACGCATCTTAACGCATTTGAGAGAAGAGAAACCATAGAATATATGCTCTCAGACCACAAGATAATTAAACTGGAAATCAATAAAAGAAAGATATCTGGAAAATTCCAAAATACTTAGAGATTAAGCAACATGCTTCTAAATCATACATGGATCAAAGAGGAAATTTTAAGAGAAAGTTAAAAATATTTCAACTAAATGAAAATAAAAATACAACTTATCAAAATGTGTGGGATGCAGCAAAAGCTGTGATTAAGGGGGAATTTGTAGCATTGAATGCAGATATGAAACAAGAAATATCTAAAATGAATGATCTAAGGTGGAAGCTTAAGAAACTAGGAAAAGAAGAGAAAACACGTTCAAATTAAGCAGAAGAAGAGAAGTAATAAAAAGTGAAGGACAGGCTGGTTGGGTGGTGGCTCATGCCTGTAATCCCAGCACGTTAAGAGGCTGAAACAGGAGGATTGCTTGAGGCCAAGAGTTCAAGACCAGTCTGAACAACATAGCAAGATGCTGTCTCTATTGAAAAAAAGCAGTAGAGAAATCAATTAAACTGAAAACAGGAAATCAATGGAGAAAATAAATAAAACTTAATGGCATCATAAGAAGCGAACAGACAAATTCAGAACACACAGCATTATGTACGACTTTGTTTTTGCAACAAGGCAGTGGTGTAAGGAGCGTTGCTCCAGATGAAAGATAACTAAGAGGTATCTCAACCAAATGTGACTGTGTGCACTTCAGGCCTCAATTAGAACAAATCGATCACAAAAGCCTGTCTTCGACCATCAGGAGAATTTGATTCTAAACTCAACATTAGATGATAATAAGTTAAGGTTGTTCATGTGATATTGCATTGAGGTTTTGCAAAAGACTGCTTATGTTATTTAGAGATGCCCACTGAACTGTTGTAGGGGTGAAATTACACAATGGCTGGGACTTCTTTTAAAATTGTTCAGCAATAATTTTAAATAAAACCAGGATCTGATCCTGCCTTCATCTTATTCACTCTACCTGGACCTATAAGACCTTGTTTTCATTTAACATTTAAAATATAAATGATATTTAAAATCACAGAGTATTGTGCATGAATTTTGTAGTTTTAAAAATGTTGAGCCAGGTGCAATGGCTCACACCTGTAATCCCAGGTGGCCTAGGTGGGCAGATCGCTTGAGCCCAGGAGTTTGAGATTAGCCTAGGCAACATGGCAAAACCCTATCTCTACTAAAACACAAAACATTAGCCAGGCATGGTGGCTCGCGACTCTATTCCCAGCTATCCAGGAAGCTGAGGTGGGAGAATTGCTTGAGCCCAGGTGGCAGATGTTGCAGTGACCCATGATCATATCACTGCACTCCAGCCTGGGTGACAGAGCAAGACCCTGTCTCAAAAAAAAAAAAAAAAAGTTCAGTTAAGATACTATTTATTTTGATTACTGAAGTTTTCAGTGCTCCCTTAAATTCTGCATTAGAAGCAGAGTGCCTCGTTCTCCTTACCCTGGTCCTGGCACCGTATCTAATCCAAGTTGCCTTATTTCTTTCACCCTGACCTTGGGCAACCAAAACCAGCCACCGTTTTCCAGGTAATAACCCACTGTGGGTTTCTCCACCATCTACTCTCACCGCACGGACATATTTAACATACTCTTCCACCCTCCAATGAGCCATAAGGAAGGCACATCTCAAACGTAGGATGTGATGGCTTGTGGTTAATTAGGAGTCTCGCCAAAGGGGAACACACTATTTGCAGTCCTTGCCTTGATTGACGGGTCCACACTCCCAGCCTGCCTTCAGTTTTGTTAGTGTTTTTAAAACAGCTTTAAAACCATCATGACCATTCCAAATGCTTGTCTCCACCACGTACTCTTCAAGTTCTCACTTTCACCCCCTTCTAACTTGATGAAAGTCACCTTCTCCCACCCCCACCCCCAGATGGGAGCCTCATGGATTATCTGGGAGTATTTCTCTGCCTTGTTTCCAGCAGTGAACAGAGAGCTGAGTCCTTTTCTCACTGTGCGTGTACCTGCTGTCCCCTAGCTCTTAGCTGGAAGAATTCTTTTAGACGCATAAGGTTCTGTTTCACATGTTCCTGAAACTCTCTTGGAAAATAATAAAATGGCACACTTGGAAGGTCCCTAAAGAATAACTGAATCCTGTGCTTCTTAACTTTTTTTATGAGGTGGACGATTAAAGTTCTGTTAAAAGCTAGACGCGTCTGGGTTCAAATTTTGGCTCTGTTGCTGTGGGTCTTTAGACAAGTGTCTTAACCTCTCTGAGTCTGTCTGTCTTTTATCTGTAAAATAAGGTTAAAAATATTATTGACCTCATACAGTTATTGGGATAGTAAGTGAGATGATGTATGTGGAATGCTTAGCATGATTCTTGAAACTAAGTGCTTAATGCATGTTAGTTGCAATTATCATTTTTGGACTCTCTTGTACCTCTTTGAGAATCTATAGAAAACTATGGAAAGATGTCTCAGAAAAATATACATTAAAGGTTTACATTTTTTGCATAAAAAAATCCCAATTAACCTGGGCACAGTGGCTCACATCTGTAGTCCAAACTTCTTGGGAGGTTGAGTTGGGAGGATCTCTTGAGCCTAGGTGTTTGAGCTGCAGTGAGCTATGATCATGCCAGTACATTCCAGCCTGGGTGACAGAGCAAGACCTTGCCTCTAAATAAATAAATAAATAAATAAGTTTTTAAAATTAATCCAGAAGTTGGGCCAGGCACGGTGGTTCATATCTGTAATCCCAGCACTTTGGGAGGCTGAGGCACGTAGATCACGTGAGGTCGGGAATTAGAGACCAGCCTGTCCAACATGCTGAAACCTGTCTCTACCAAAAACACAAAAATTAGCTGGATGTGGTGGCACATACCTGTAATCCCAGCTACTCGGGAGGATGAGGCACAAGAATCGCTTGAATCCAGGAGACAGAGGTTGCAGTGAACCAAGATCGTGCTACTCTACTCCAGCCTAGGTGACAGAGGGAGACTCTGTCTCAAAATAAATAAATAAATAAATAAATAAAATTAGTCCAGAAGTACTTTGTATTATTATTGTAAACATAATTTATGAAAAATAATAAAAAATATATTAGTATACTGTAAGTCCATTTAATAGACAAAGTATAAAAAAGAAAGCATTCATTTCCTACCTCGTAAGAAAGTGACAGCTCCTGGCTTCCAGGTTTCCTCCATCAAGGTGGACATCCTGACACTATGGTTTACCTTCTTGTAAAACCAAGAGTAGCCACAGAAGATGCACCTGTTTATCTTGTTTCCCTTGCTGCGATTATTTCCCCCATTACTACATAAGCTTTCCATATATTTTTAAAATCACCATTTTGTTCTGATCATGAAATTGTTACACACTCAATGTATGATTAAGGTGAAAAATGAAGTCTCCCAAATCTGACCCTAGAGATAAGCATTGATAGATTGGTTTCTATTGTTTCAGAATTTGCTCAGGGCAGATAGTATTGTGTACCTGTCTACCAGGCTTGGAGTACGTTCTGTCTACACAGAGGTGATTTGGTAGGTGGCTGGAGGTGGAAGCTTCCACGGGCCACACACCTGAGATTGCATGGGAGCATGAGATGGGAGCCACAGGGATTATCTGAGAGCATTTCTCTGCCTTGTTTCCAGCTGTGAACAGAGACAAGAGGGGAGTCTTTTTCTCAATGCCTCCGATAGTCCTTGAGTGACCTTGGACAGTCCTTCTAACTTCTCCAAGCCCCATTACCTCATTTGTAAAATGGGGGAACTAGTAATATCTAGTTTGAAAAATTGTGGTAAATATTACATGAGTTGATGCATGCAAAGCCTTAGCACTGGTTTCTCCCTGTTGGCACACGGACATTTGGGGCCGGATACTCTGTGATGTGGGGACTGTCCTGTGCATTGAAGGATCCGTAGCAGCATCCCTGACCTTCATTGACTGGAGGCCAGCAGCACCCCCGCCAGCTGTGACAGCCTAAGATGTCTCCAGACATTGTCAAATGTCCCCTGGGGGAGGGAAGGGGGGACACAATCACCTCCTTTGCCACTGAGAATTACTGTCTTAGCACAATGGAGCATACTCATACTCAATAAACTCTCCTTAATATTAATATCATCATTATAACAGGGTAGCACATTTGCTGAACATAAAACATTCAATGGCTCAATTAATATAAATCCACTGGCATTTTAACTGTCCATGCAGGAGTCCAATTTCTTTTTCTACTCACAGGCCCTTCAGATCAAATACTCAGTTTAACCTCAGATGCAAACTTCTCCATAGAAGAGCTTTTCATTTCTATAATATTAACATACTGGTGAAATACCACATAATGATATGATTCAGCCACTTTTATTTCCTTTATACCTCATGAGTCCCCCCGCTTTGCCCACAGGTTAGAGACAAGACTAAGCCTACAATTAAAAAGCTGCTTTTCCTACTATATATACCTAATTTCTCATTCCTCATTTTGCATTAAAGTGTTTTTCCACAGAGCCCTAGGAAGATGGGATTATGTGTGTGCTTGTGTTCATTCATGGCCTCTTTAGGATCTAAACCTCCAGGGATAAACTTGGAAAATGACTGAATTAATCACTTAGGATCTGCATTCGGTGCACATTATCATAATATTGATATAATGCACACACTGTTTTTTGCTTATTTCTATATTGCGTGAGGCCCTGCAGCAATTTTGAGGAAATATGAGACTCACGCACCTGGCTGAACGCTCTCTCTCTCTCTCTCTCTAAATAATCCGAGGTCTCCTGGTTTGCGAGGATCAGCCCAAAATGAGTTACAGTTGCCAGAACATTTTTAAGTAGGGAAATAAATTAGAGTGGTAATAATCATAACAATTATATAATAAACGTTAAGCATTGTAAGTTCCCCAGCGGTCTTAATAACTTAATTTTGTTGTTGTGGGGGAGGTTGTGGAAATTCCATCGTCAGCATCTGGTGACATCATCAGGCTGCAATGAGAGGACAGGTTTCTTAGTTCTGAATGTCACTAAGGTGCTGAATGAGGTGGTACTTTGGCTTTCCCAGCCATTTGCTGGGTTTGAATTATTAAAGTCATCATTTGCAAAATAAATTTAGGGCTTCGTGAATATTTCTGGATTGACAATCTCCCTCTACCACCTTTTCTTTGTCTTTCTTTCCCCCTTTCTCTCTCTGTCTCTGAGAGAATGCAGGGCAGCCACAGCTGGACAATTCATCTAGCTCCCCCCTCCCAATAATTCCTCCGTATCCAGCTGCAAACTGAAGAAAAATAGGACTGAAAATAGAAATGACAGAATGTCCCCAACAAGAGACCCTTCCAGGAACCATGATGACTAGAAAGCCTGTTAACATTCCCAATCCTGTGTGCTGGGAGGTAGGGTTTGGTCTGGATTCCTTCCATTTAAGACACATGAAAGTCAAAGATTCGACCATGTACAAATCAGACACAATTCATAATAACGCTAGCCAATGTTTACATGCCAGGTGTTGAACGAAACACTTTGCTTATATTATCTCTTTTTTGCTGCAGTCGGGACTATTTTTAAACTTTTATAAATTGATACATAATAGATGATGTACATATTATTCAGGATACATGTGATAACTTAATGCATTCATATAACTTGTAAAGCTCAAATCAGTGTAACTGGGCTATCCATCACCTTAACCATTCATCTTCTCTTTACGCTATGAACATTCAAATTGTTCTCCTCTAGCTATTTTGAAATATACAGTAAATTATTGTGACCTATAGTCATCCTACTGATCTATCAAATACTAGATCTTATTTCTCCTATCAAATTGTATATTTCTACCATTAATCAACCTCTCCTTACCTCTTCTCCCCATCACCCTTCCCAGCCTCTGGTAACCACAGATCTACTTTCTATCTTCATGAGATCCACTTTTTTAGCTCCCACATGTGAGTGAGAACACGTGACACATGTGTCCTTCTGTTCTTGACTTACTTCAGTCAATAGATTGACCTCCAGTCCATTGACGTCGCTGCAAATGACAGAATTTCATTCTTTTTATGTCTGAATAATATTCCATTGTATGTGTATATATATATTTAAATGTGAGATATATATATACACTTCTTTTTTTTTTTTTTTTTTGAGATGGAATCTTGCTCTGTCGCCCAGGCTGGGGTGCAGTGGCACAATCTCAGCTCACTGCAACCTCCGCCTCCTGGGTTCACGCCATTCTCCTGCCTCAGCCTCCCGAATAGCTGGGATTGCAGGCAACCGCCACCATATCTGGCTAATTTTTTTTTTTTTTTTTTTTTTTTTTTGAGACAGAGTCTCACTGTGTCGCCCAGGCTGGAGTGCAGTGGCGCGATCTTGGTTCACTGCAACCTCCACCTCCCGGGTTCAAGCCATTCTCCTGCCTCAGCCTCCTGAGTACCTGGGACTATAGGCACCTGCTACCACGCCCAGCTAATTTTTTTTTTTGTATTTTTAGTAGAGACAGGGTTTCACCATGTTAGCCAGGATGGTCTCGATCTCCTGACCTTGTGATCCACCCGCCTCGACCTCCCAAAGTGCTGGGATTACAGGTGTGAGCCACCACGCCAGGCCCATATCTGGCTGATTTTTGTATTTTCAATAGAGATGGGGATTCGCCATGTTGGCCAAGCTGGTCTTGAACTCCTGACCTCAGGCCATCCACCCACCTTGGCCTCCCAAAATGCTGGAATTACAGGCATGAGCTGCCATGTCTGGCCTATTTTTAGTTTTCTGAATAGTCTCTATACTGCTTTCCATAGTGGCTGTACTAATTTACATTCCTACCAACAGTGCATAAGGGTTCACTTTTCTCCTTAACATCTGTTCATCCTTGTCTTTTTGATAAAAGCCATTTTATGTGGGGTGAGATGATATCTCACTGTGGTTTTGACTGGCATTTCTCTGATGATTAGAGTTATTGAATACTTTTTCATATACCTGTTTTTTTCTTTTTCTCCCCTTTCTCTCTCTTTCCTTCCTTCCTCCCTCCCTCCCTCCCTCCCTCCCTCCCTCCCTCCCTCCCTCCCTTCCTTCCTTCCTCCCTCCCTTCCTTCCTTCCTTCCTTCCTTCCCCTTTTTCTACTGAGTTGTTTGAACTTCTATGTATTCTGGTTATTTTTTTAAAAAATACAACTCCTACAGGATACTCTGGTTATTAATTCCTTGTCAGACGTAGGTTGCAAATATTCTCTCCCATTCTGTGGAGTGTCTCTTCAGTTTGTTGATTGTTTACCTTGCTGTTTAGATGCCTTTCAGCTTGATGTAATCCCATTTGTCTATTCTTGCCTTGGTTGCCTGTGCTGTGAGGTCTTACACAAAAAAAATCTTTGCCCAGACAAACGTCCTGGAGCATTTCCCCAGTGTTTTCTCCTAGTAGTTTAAAAGTCTCAGGTCTTATGTTTAAGTTGTTAATAATTTTGATTTGATGTTTGTATATGGTGAGATGGGGCTCTAGTTTCTTCTTTCTACATATGTTTATCCAGGTTTTCCAGCACCATTTATTGAAGAGGCTATCCTTGCCCCCATTGTATGTTATTGGCAGCTTTGTTGACAACAAGTTGGCTATAAATGTGTGGATTCATATCTGTGTTCTCTATCTTGTTCCATTAGTCTATATGTCTGTTTTTATGTCACTACCATGTTGATTTGGTTACTATAGCTTCGTAGTATATTTTAAAGTCAGGTAGTATAATGCCTCCAGTTTTGCTTCTTTTACTTAGGCTTGCTTTGCCCATTCAAGGTCTTTGTGGTTCCATATAAATTTTAGGCTTGTGGGAGGAATTATTATTGTACCCATTTTACAGATGCAGAGACCAAGGCTCAGAGGGTATGAATCACTTTTTACAACAGCCTTAAACAGGAGAGGTAGGGGTCAAACCCAGATCTGGGTGATTCCAAATTGTTTCTCAACCTCCTAGGAGCCCCAATATAGTGGGTGGAAGCCCAGACTATGGGCTTGTTTGAGGGCTGACTTACCATCTAACCAGTTCTGTGAATCTGAGTCAGGCACTCCACTTTTAACCTCAGTGTGCCCAGCTGCGAATGCGAAAAATGATCGTAGCCAGGGTCACTACCCACACTGTGTCTTTATGCAATTAGAAAAAGGCATCCTTCCCTCAAGTCACCTTACTTCCACGTTGGAATTTTGTCATAATATACTGTCATTAAAACAAGACACCTTACTGCCATCTTCTGGAAAATGGTTGTAATAAATTCAGTCAGTCCTCTGTGGGTTCTGAATCCATGGATTCAACTAACTGCGGATGGAAAATACTCAAAACAACAATAACAAAACAAGTGTCTATACTGAACATATCCAGGCTCTTCTTCCTGTCATTATTTCCTAAACAATATGATATATCAACTATTTATGTAGCATTTATATTGTATTAGGTATTGTAAGTATTCTAGAGGTGATTTAAAGCATAAAAAATGATGTGTAGGCTATATGAAAATACAACGCCATTTTATACCAGGGACTTGAGAATTCTCAGATTTTGGTATCTTCAAGGAGTCCTGGAACCAGTACCCCATGGATACTGAGGGGCAGCTATATATATAAATGTGCAAAGGCAAGGATAGAAGGATGTGAATGACATCACTTTTGTGCAGTGCATGACCTGCACAACTGTGCATGGCTGCCCAGACAATTCCTCACTGGATTATTAGAAAGATAAATGATTTAGCACTTTGGTTTAAAAAAAATGGCACACAGGTTCTCAGCAAATGCTGACTACTCTGTTAAGCTCTGGCTCAAACAGACTGGATGATATTGTCTCTTTGGGCCAAGTGACAATCACTGAGAAATCTCACTTGGGGATCCTGTGTCTCAGTCAGTGGCAGTCTATTTCTCAACATGTATGTCCCTTGCCCCATGTTTTTGAGTACTGTGGCTATCCTGGACAGCAATTCTCAGCTCCTTTCTTGCCTCTTGGCCAGGAGAAAGGATTGAGAGAACTTTGTGGGGCTGCCTTCAGAAATCACATCTGGCATTTCTTTGACACACTGAATCTCTGACACTCCCTGGACAGCCTTGCAAAATGTTGAGTATGTTCCATGAGCTTTGCCCCTGGTCCTGGAGTGGGATAAGGACATGGATCTAGGGTTCCACAAAACCTTGGTTTGAATCCTATTTTTTCTGTTTACCACTGTGTGACTTTGGGTGAGCAACTTAACCTTGCTGGGCTTTAGTTTCTTCACAGGTGAAAAGGAATGACTTGTTAATCTATCTATCACATAGAACTATGGCCTGAAGACAAAAGGGGAAATGTGTTTAAAGCATTTATAAGTAAGCACTCTCTGAATTAAAGTTATACTCATTAACAACAGAGAAAGATAATTCGGATTTTTTAACAGGTCATCCATTTCCAGCTGCCAATCTGGTCTCTGATGACGTGTTTCTTTGAACCCCAAATCTGAAAAACCTTTATGAATACATTTAAAAATGTATTCATAGACAGGCACAGTGGTTCATGCCTGCAATCCCAGCACTTTGGGAAGCCGAGGCAGGTGGATCACTTGAAGTCAGGAGTTTGAGACCATTCTAGCCAACATGGTGAAACTCCATCTTTACTAAAAAATGCAAAAATTAGCAGGGTACGGTGGTGCGTGCCTGTAATCCTAGCTACTCAGAAGGCTGAGACAGGAGAATCACTTGATCTCAGGAGGCAAAGGTTGCAGTGAGCTGAGATCACACCGCTGCACTCCAGCCTGGGCGACAGAGCGAGACTCTGTCTCAAAAAAAAATAAAAAAGTATTTGTATGAAAAGTATTGTATGAAAAAGTATTGTATGAAAGTATTTGGAGACTCTGTCTCCAAAAAAAATTATTTATAAAAATCTAATCTTGTTTACTTCTGCATTGAAGGCATCATAAAATCAGATGTGTCCCAACTTCTGTGGGACACAGTTGCTTCACTCAGGAAGTGTTTCACCCTCACAGATGTTTCTTCTCTAAAAACAAATACCCTAGAGATACCAAAGGCTAAATGGGGAACCAACCAGCTTTGTGTCCTCTCCACCGTTCTCAGGCTGCAGCACCCATTCCTCTAACCACTGTGTGCCTTTTTTCCTGGAATTTTAGGCAGCATCAGGACATTCCCTGTTTCTCAGTTTCTTGTCTTATGTTTTCTGTCTGCCTCATCCCCCGTGCCTGGCTCTGAACCTCCAGTGGCTTCTTTCTCAGCCTGAGGATCTGTGGCTTATTGAAAATGCTCTGGTACACAGAGTACATGCCTGGGTTGTTACTGGCTAAAAAACAGCTGTTTTTGGATGGCGATGTAGTTCATTCTGCGGGATACGAGCCGGGCAAGGAGGAAGCTGCTCTGAAGGGGAATTCGAATGCAGACAGTAGAGAAATGCAGATCCTGGGGTGGCTTCTTCTAGAGCAGGTGGCCTTCCCTCTCCAAATCCATTCACACTTCCATTGTCCTCAAATGTTCTTAAATGCAAATGCAGTGAAATTTTCACAGACATGTAGTGTGTAAGAAGGGGATCTTTGGAGGAAATTGCCTGATCTCTGAAGTTCGCCATTCAGCCGCTGTATACAAATGACTTCCCCTCTCTTGGCCTCAGTTTCTTCATTTGTAAAATAGGAATGAAAGATACTTTCTACCTCCTGGGTCTGTTGTGAAGATTAAAAGTGTCAGACTTGGGGCAAACGCTCACTAAAGCTTAACCATTATTACAAGTCTTTTAATCAAATAGAAGCTTTGTAGGGGAAATCTACTCTTAAACCAAGAAGAATTTTGGAAAGCTGATTTATTTAACATATTCTGGATGTCTCTGGCTGGTCTTTTCCATTAAAAAAAAAAAATAATCCGCTAAGGAGGCTACAGTCTCAGCACAGCACAGCTTGTCCCAGGCCACACAGTAAGTTTGATTTGGGCTCCCAGGAACAAAATCCAGGCCCCTGACCTCACGTCAGATGGCCGAGCCTCCCTGCTCTCAATCACAGCCAGAAATGTCACAGTGAATGGAGTCATATCTTAGGGGAGGAAAATGAGATTTCTCTCTTGCCTTGATCTGACCCGGGGCTTCCAATCAGGAAACAAGCTCAGCACCCTTAAAATCTCCTCTGTCTCCTTCTCTTCATTTCCTAAATGCCTGTTCCTCTCAGCGATACTCAAATTCCCAAATGTCTCCCAGCCAAGACTTGGACTTTGAGGACCCCTTTCAGCTGCCCGGCTAAGAGGGCAGGGACCAGAATGAGGCTTTGCATGGGCCAATAAGATGGTGAAAATATCTCGGTAATCAAGACAAATAATATTTTAATGCAGTATATTTAAAAAGCCAAAAATGAATGCAAAAAGAATCCCATGAGGAACAAAATGTAAAAATTTTACATCAAGAAAAAAATCAATAACCAGGATAGCACCCTCTTACCCGCAGCCCACGCTGTTACTAAATAAAACGAGATTTAATTCTGCCGCCTTAGCCTTTATTCCTTTTAAATTTCCTGTAAGGGCCGCATTTGCAAATTTCCACCTCCCCTCCCTGGGCGTCCCCTTCCCCAGAGGGGTGAGCTGGGGTGAGCGGCACAGAAGCTGTTTGGAAGGCGAAGGCCAGCGGAAGAGGACTTGTGCGGGATCTTTCAAGTTTTCATCTTGTTTCTAACTGCATCCAGCCTGCCCTCCTTAATCAATAAAACAGGAATTAGGTCTCAGATCCAAGAGTCGCTTTCTGTCTTCCAGTTTATGACTTTGGCCACCTCGCAGTCTTTTAAGGTCGCCGGACCGGCTTCCTGAAATACCTGAGGTCGCAGATTCAGGTAGTAAACAGATGTGGAGGCTTCCCGCCGCCAAATGGGCGGGGCAGGTTCAACATCCCGCTTCCCCGACCCTAAGTGCGCAGGGCGCCTGGTGCTCGCTTGCCGAAAACGTTAAACCTTTTTCTTTGATCCCGCTCTTTTTTGGGGGGGAAAAATGTCTGGGGAAGAGGGAAGTAGGGGGGGAATGAGGTGCCTGCCCAAGCAAAGTTTTGATGCCTGCCTGCCTCTGGCTCCAGCTCCACCCTCGCGGAAGGGGGAGGACTTCGAATTCCAGAACCGGAATCCTTCCCTATTTTTTTTTTTTTTTTTTTTTTCTGAAATTGATCGATTTTATCCGGGAGCTTCAAATCGAAACCAGGAGAGAGGCTTTGAAATGTCAAAGAAAAGTTGCAAAAGGAAAAAGGGGGTGGGGTGAGGAGGAGGAGGAGGAGGAGGAAGGGGAGGGAGATTAAAAAAAAAATAAGGCGGGTAGGCAGGCAGAGGTTTTCTTCGAAGTGTAATCGCGGCGCTGCGTACCTTTGTAAGGGTCCTTAACCTTTTCACCCTTTTGGTGGTGGCAGTGGTGGGCTCCTCGCAGCTCTTTGAAAATCTAATGAGAACTATGGTCCGTCTGCCTGGAAAAATGCCCTTTAGGGACAGGCAGACGCTTGCAGTCAATTTCAGGAGGCTTGGCGGGAGCCGGGAATGGAACCGTTTTTTGCGCAACTTGGGAAAGTTTTTGCAATATTCTCTGCTCAGCCATTTGACTTGGAATGGAAACGTTCCCAATTTTAATTTTTGAAGAAACGGTTTTGCCTGGAGTAATCTCAATCCATTTTGGCGGGGAGGGGAGGGGAATTTAAAAATTTATGCCTTCTTCACCTTCTGGAGAAGGCAAGATCCGGCAGGCGAGGCTGATTAGCTGGGGGTCTCCTTTGCGACCCCGGACTCGAAGCAGGAAATCCTGGGTGCTCCTGAAGCTCCACCTGCACCGGGTTCCAGCGAGAGCACCTCCTCACACTCGGGGCGGTGTCCCCCAGTCCTTTTCCTTGTGGACTCCAGGACCTGAGGCTCCTGCAGGGGGGAGCTGGGGAAGAGGGATGAGTTCAAAACTATCTCCCTCTCCTTCCCTTTGAGATAAGGCATCAACTTGGGAAGATTCCCGACTGGTGCAGGGAGCTGCCTTTTCAAGAAGCCTGGGAAATGCAGATTCGATTGATTTCAGGGAGTTTCCAGTCTTTTTGATGCCCTGGGGCTAAGAGGAACGAAATACATTTTTTAGGATTCATGGGAAACCTAGTTCTAATTATTAAGAGGCTGTTTTCAAGCCCCTCTGACCGCAAGGAGCCCTGGGGCTTGGAGCGAGAAAGTGGGTGCAGGTCTCTCCAAAGAGAGCTGAGCTCATTCTGCAGCTCCCTCTCCAGCAGTGGCCCAGGGCTGGCACTGCAGAGGGAGGAAGGCAAAGTGGGCACATAAGGGCTCTGGGGTCACTGCCGGCAGCTGTCCCCAATGGCCAGTTATGGGGGGAAAGGCACTGAGAGGCTTGTCGGCTAAGGAGAGATGGAGGGAACATCAGAGAGATAAACAGAGGGAGAGGAGCATCAAGGAAGGAGACAGCTTGAGGAAGAGATGCATACAGGAAAACAAAACACAGTGAGCTATTGAAACAGACACGGATAGAAGCAGCGGGAGAGCAATAGACGAGAGACACACACAGAGCAATGCAGAAAGAGACATAGGTGGGAATTGCAGCATCCTGGGACTAGAGGGTGCGTCACCCACAGCCCGGTGATCCCGGGTGGCCAAGTTGCAGTAAGGTAACAGAAATCTCAGTTTCTGCGTGCCCTGAACATGGGAGTACCAATGATGGGGCAAAGTGGCTCCTGCCAACTCTTCTGCCTTTCAGGGAGGGGCACAGTCAGAAGAGAGGGCAGAATCCTTTACAGCATAGGGATCCTGTGGACCAGGCCTGAGTGGCACTGCCCAACACAGCTGGACCCATGTGCATGCCCCCCAGAGCCCATCACTGTCTGCAAATTTTGCTGTGGGTGCTTTCCAACACACATAGTGTATCCACTCACTGAGGCCTTAGCCATGCTCAGCTCCTGCCATTACCGTTACCTCTGGGAGCAAATTCTGCAAGAAACTCAATCTGCTGTGTGCAGAATTATGGGTTATTCTTGGCTCCAGGCTTGCCCTCACCCTTGGTGCAAACACAGACATCCACACAGAGCAGACCAGGCTTTGCAGGAGTGCTATGGGGTTTGGAGTTATGCTGGGGAAACTGACCTCTTGTTTCTCCCTCTCTGGGGCTGGAAACCTCCCAGCACCAAGGAGGAAAAACAAAAGTATTCAGAAGCAGATTTGGAGGGAAACTCACCTTATTGTTCTCTGGTTTTGCCCAAAGATATGGCTTGTCAGGCACTCCTGAAAAGGTCTCCCTGATTCCCTTCCCAGACCAAAGTACAGCTGGTGTTGTTGAGGTGATCCCTGCATACACTTGAGGCTCCTTGTGACTTCCCTAAAATGATATGCAATATTGTGTATGTCTACACCTTTGCCTCTCTATATCTGTGTGTGTCTGTCTCTGTCTTTTTGTCTTTGTCTCTGTCTGTGTGTATGTGTCTGTGTATTTTGGATATGGGGCTCAGCTTCCGTCAGGTTATCCAAGAGCTCCGGGACTCCAAAAGGGTTCTGAACTTCTGGGCCAGGAGGTTAAGAATATTGGAGGACAAGTGGTACCCATAGTCACCAGCATGTGTAGAAGAACCTTAATGGCAACACTGTTGCTAAAGCCCTACAAGTGAAACAATCTAAGCAACCATCATCCACTGTGAAATAGATAAATACATTGTGGCAAATTCACTGAGAAGAGTACCATATTGCAGTGAAAAATGAATGAACTACAGCCTCTTGCAAACAAGTGGATGAATCTCACAAACATAACATTGAGTGAAAGAAGTGAGATACAAAAGGATAGCTTCCTATTGCTGCCTGATTTTACACCTGAGGAATCTGGTTCAACTTGAACTGTGGTGTGTGTCATCTTTTCAAGCTTCCGACGGCTCGACTCTAAACTATTTTGTTAGCAGTGGTCTTGGCATGATCCCAAGAGTTTACAATGAAGGATCTGCCCCCCTTATAATGCTGAAGGAGGGAGGAGCAGAAAAAAAAATAATTAAATGGGGCAATGTGCCCTGGGTGGGAACTTAACTTGGCCAGGGACAGTACAGATGGAGGGGTAAAGCAGCTCTGGAACTTGGAAAATAATTATTTTCCAGCCTGTATTATTGTCCCTGGGAGCACATTAAGGTTTGAAACTCAATTCCAACCATTTCAAGAAGGATGTTTAAAAGTTGGCTCTACCATCACTCTACTCTTCCTTTTAAAGCTAATTTTTTTAAAAAAACAAAACAAAAGTCTTACAGTCCCCGACTGCCTCCAGATTCTTTAAAAAGCCCAGAATATGATGATCTGGGCAGGATTACTGATCACAACTTGCCCAGAGAGGTTACTCTAATAATCTTTTCAATTAAAACTTTGCTTTCAATCTCTATACCAAATAGCTATGTATGTATTTCCCTGTTTTCTCCCTTGTTAAATTCCTCAGATGCAGGAGCCAAGGGAAGCCTCATGCAGAACCAAATTATCTTTGTGTTCTACATGTTTAGTTTTTAATAATAAAACAAAACAAAGCCCAAAGGTTGCAGACCTCCTGACCATACTTTTATTACTTGATCGGACGGAACACGCCACAGCCATGCATGGGCGAAGTGAACCATGCCTGGGAGAGGGACATTTCTTTTCTGACCTGCGCTGTCCAGGGAAAGCTCTCGTCTTCTCCCCTAATCCCAGTCCACTCCGAAATCATCCACGTTTGCCCCTTCTGAAGAGGCTGGAGGTTCTTCTGGCAGAGTGGGCTCTGGCTGAGAAGTTGCCTGGTTTGAAAGTAACTCAGTTCAGGATTAAAAAAAAAAATTTTTTTTAACAGCTTAGATCACTGCATGTATTTGCCTAAGCCACTTCGTTTTCCCTTAATTCAATAAATATTTATTTTGAAGATTCGTTGTCTGCCACTCGGTGGGCAGGAACTAGAGATAGAGAAGGAAGCATGATAAATGTAATCCCTGCCTCAGGAGTTAGCCATTCTAGAGGAGAAACAGACAGTGAGCAAGTTAAAATATATATATTATGTTAATATATTATACGTCTTATTTATCTATAGAAAATATTTCTTACTTATATATAAATATATATTTTATTTATTTATATAAAAATATATTTCTTATTTATTTATATAAAATGTATATTATTTATTTATATAAATATATTATATGTCTTATTTATATAAAAATATACTATTATTATAGAAAATATATTCTATATTTCTTATTTATATACATATATTTTATATTTCTTATTTATTTATATAAATATATTTCTTATTTATTTATATAAATATGTATTTCTTATTTATTTACATAAAATATATAGTATAAATTAAATATATGTGGTTTTATATATAATTTTAGAAATCATTAAGTACTATGAAAAAATAAAGTCATGTGAGAAAGAATTATGATGCATGAGGATATCTTTTAAATAAAACAAGGTCAGAGAAGTCTTTAGCCTCCCTAGAGAAGTGATTTTTCATAAGACAGGTTTATCAAGATAATTTACGTACGTTAAAATTCTCCCTTGATAATGATATAGTTCAAGGAGTTCTGATGAATGCGTCTCATTGCATAACTACCACCGAATCAAAGTACAGAACATTTTCCTGCCCCCGAAGTCCCTTTGAATCTTTTTACAGCCTGTCCATTTGCCCCCAATCACCAAGCCCCCACAGCCTCCCAAAACTACTGATCTGTTTCCTGCCCTTTAGTTTTGCTTTTCCTGGAATGTGGTTGAAATGGAATCATACCGTAAGCAGCCTCCCGTGCCTGGCTTTTTTCACTTAGCCCAGTGTGGTTGAGATCCATCCATGTTGTTGCAAGTATCACTGGCCTGTTCCTTTCTGTGGCTAAATAGTATGGGTGGTACAGATGAAACACAGTTGGTTAGTCCATCCCCCCATTGATGGACACTTGAGCTGTTTCCAGTTTTTAGCTCTTATGTAGGAAGCTGCTATAAACACTTATGCATGTCTCTTTAGGTGGATATGGGTTTGCCTTTTTCTTGGGTAAATACATAGGAGTGGAATTGCTAGCTTATATGTGTGCATGACTATGTATAGTTTTATTAGAAACTCCCAAACTATTTTCCAAAGTGGTTCTGTCATTTATCATTCCCACCAGCTCCACACCCTTGTCCACACCCTTGTCAATACTTAGTATCGTCAACCTTTTTTATTTTACCCATCTTAGTATATACATAGTGCATTTCCCTGATGACTGATGATGTTGAGCATGTTTTTGTGAATGTATTGGCTATTACATAAAATATAACTTTCATGCTATGTTTACAACATGTAATTATCAATTATTTACATGTTTGTACTTTATAACATATATGTCATATAAAGCAGATTTTAATTAAAATTCAATAATGACAAGAAGGCACCATGATAGGAAGAGGTAGGGAAGACTGTTTCAGGCAGAGGGGACACTGTTCCAGATAGAAGGAACAGCAATGGTGAAGGCCCCTGAGGTGGAGCCAGGTAGGGATGATAGAGGAGCAGAAAGTCCAGCAAAGGTGCATCCTGGTGAGGGAGGATGATATGAGAGGGGGTGGTAGGCAGAGCCAGTGCAGGGCTGCATATCGAACAAAGGAGAAAAGAGAGTCCTTTAGGTGCTATTGTTGCATAAGAATCTACCCCAAGACTTTGCAGTTTCCAATAACAAATCTTTTATGCTCACAGGTTCTAAGAGTCAAGAATTTAGACTGGGCACCATAAAGGTGAATTACTGCTGCTCTACAGTGTCTGAGATCTGAGCTGGAAAGAGTCAAATGCCTGGAGGTGACTTGGTGGCGAGGGCTGGAGTCTTCTGAAAGTTTCTTTTCTCGTGTATATATTGCCTGTATTGGAACCACTTGGAGGCTGGGCTCAGCTGGGACTGTCTACAGAGCACGTACATTTGGCCTTCCCGTGCAACTTGGCTTTTTCACAACATGGTGGTCTCAGGGGTGTCAGACTTTTTCCAGAAGGCTTAAGGATGCAAGCAGAGGTGCTCTAGGGAACAAAGCTGATGCTGCATTGACTTTTGTGGCCCAACCTTGGAAGTCATAAAACATCATTTGTGCCCCATTCCATTGGTAGAAACAGTCACAAACCTGCCCATATTCAAGCAGAGGGAAGCTAGACTTCCCACATGGTGCACAGGGGCATGCTGAAGAAGAAGATGTAGAATAGAAGATATCACTGTGGCAGCCTTTGGAAAGTAGAATCTGCCACAGAGTAAAACCTGAAAGTGATACAGCTTGTTCTGCTCAACAAATGCTTCTGAAGGGTGATGAATAAGCATGTGGATGAATAAGACCCAGTCCTTGAACTTGAGGAATTCCCAAGGCAAATGGGGGAGACGGATATGTAAATAAAAACCATACTGTACATACTTCTACAGCATGTATCATATTAGGCAAAAAAGTCCCCAGGAAGCAATCCATATTGCCTGGGAGGTGGATGAGGGGCTTGGGCTGGGGAATGTGTAAGGGTTTACTATTGGGCAAGCACAAATGTAGTGGAAAGCAGAGCATGATCAAATAGTGATTGTTCAGGTAAAAGAAGAGGTTGCAGATGAGGCTGAAGGTTGAGACTATTTAGAAGGGCTTCTAACTAGAGGCTGGGGAGTTGGACTAAATCGTATAGGCAATGGCAAACCATTGGGAGATTAAGCATTGTGATCAGATGCATGCTGTGAATAGAACACTTGGGGAGCTAGAATGGTGGGCAGGTTGACCATTGACAAGGGATATACTGAAAGTCCAGAAGCCAAGAGGGAGATTTATTCAGCAGTCCAATGGAGAAGCGACAAGCATGCAATTGATTCCAAGGTTGGAGAGAATGAGGAAGAGTTAAAAGTGTCTCAGCAGTGAGTTCAACAGGGTTCTTCAAAAGTGAGGAGGAATTCAGGAGAAGGAGAATGCCCCTCCCTTGGGCAGCTTTGTACCTTGTTAGTCTCAGTTCTAGCTGTGAACTCAAATCATCTGGAAATGCTTGAGCCTCATCCCAAGGCAGCTAAACCAAAATCTTTGGGTTGAACACCAGGCATAGGTATTTTTTAAAAAGCTCTCCTGCAGATTCTCATGCACAACTGAGATTGGAGACTGCTGGGATGAATGATGCATTTTAAAAGACTCCACAGAGACTTTAGAGAATGCTGGTTCGGGCAGAACGAGGAAAGAAATAAGTGATTTTGATTTTGGACATGTTGGGCTCATGATAACAAGGATTTGAACTTTTCTCTGGGAGACAACATAGTTTAATGAAAGTTACTTAATCCATAAAAAGAGATGAAATCACGTCTTCATAGCAGTGTTACAAAGAGGATGCATTGTGCTTGAAAGCCACAGAAAAGATTTATTCAATCTTCGCCATCCAGGCACAGTGCTTCAGGCATTATATCAATCGCCACAACAACCTTAGAAGATAGACATAGTTCTTGTGATGTCCATTTTGCAGAGGAGGAAACTGAAACTCAGAAAGACCAAGTAACTCACCCAAGTTTACACAGAAAAGGAACACAGTGGCGGAGGTCAGAGACAGCCAAACCCAGGCAGTCTGATCTCAGAAGTGGATCAAGGAGTCTCTGTGCTATAATGCATCTTAGCACCCCCTTCATGTTTGCATAAAATGAATTGATACCATGATGGCTGCTGTATTATTAGCACTGTTAAAATTACTGCCCACGTTAAATCCAGTTTTGCTATTTCCACTGCTTACATTACAAAGAGTGACCACACTCATTCTGTATCATTATGGTTCTCTCCACAAGCCCTCGTAAACCATCACCGTTGCCTTTTCATTTACATGGTCCTCCGGGCCCAAAGGCCTCTGAGAATTTAACAGAGCCTCCACGGCATATCATAAAACAAAACCAAATGCTCTCTTCTCCCCCTGCACCCCCTTTCCCTGAGTATCTGTCAAAGCCAGTGGAGAAATAGAAACCAGAATCTCCAAACAATACACTTCCCCACAGATAATAAATAAAATCTCCAAAGAAGGAGGGAAAAAGAGCGAGGAGTCCCACAAAGGCTGGGGGTGGGGACGGCTTGGGTGCACCGTTGCACGTTGTGCAATGAGCCAAGCAGCTACCAGCAGGCCCAGGGTAAGGAACCAATTGAGATAAAAAATGGATGTCCACATTACATATGCCGTGTGCACATAAGAGTGCGGACGCCAACAGGGAATGCAGTCCAAATCAGCCCCCTTTGCTGTTTTGCACACAAATAAATACACATGTTGCCTCGTGTGGAGCAGATGCTCAGTGAATTCCTATGCAATGCATCAAAGTACCAATATTCATTTGCGAATTTTCCAAATACACGTGTTTATGGGCAATCATTTATCTCCTCTCACAAATATGGGTCCAACAAGAGCTTTTTAAAAATCTTTTGTATTAAGCCAGGCACAGTACCTCATGCCTGTAATCCCAGCACTTTAGGAGGCCAAGGCGGGAAGATTGCTTGAGGTCAGGAGTTCAAGACCAGCCTGGCTAACATAGAAAGGCCCCCATTGCTACAAAACAGAAAAACTTAGCCAGTCCTGGTGGTGTGCATCTGTGGTCCCAACTACTCAGGAGGCTGAGGCTGGAGGATTGCTTTAGCCCAGGAGTTGGAGGCTGCAGTGACCTATGATTGTGGCACTAGACTCCAGCCTGGGAGTCCAGGACCCTGTCCTTAAAAAATGTTTTTTTGGTGTGTGTTTTTTGTTTGTTTTTCTGTTTGTTTGTTTTTCGAGACAGAGTCTCACTCTGTTGCCCAGCCTGGAGGGCAATAATGCAATCTCAGCTCACTGCAACCTCCTCCTCCCAGGTTCAAGCGATTCTCCTAACTCAGACTCCCATGTAGATGGGATTACAGGTGCCTACCACACCCGGCTAATTTTTTTTTTTTTTAATTTTTAATAGAGACGTGGCTTTGTTATGTTGGCCAGGCTGGTCTCGAACTCCTGATCTTGTGATTCACTCGCCTCGGCCTCCCAAAGTGCTGGGATTACAGGTGTGAGCCACTGCACCCGGTCAAAAAAGTTTTTAATTTTTTTTTGAAAATAAAGATAAACCATTTGTGTTGATTGCATACGTGCATTGAAGCTTTCTTATATAGTGCACCTAGAGAAAGTGCCAGGAAGTAATGACACAAATTGATGACTGCGGACCCCTCTAGGGACTGGGGTGGGGGTGGGGATGCAGGGAGGAGGAAGAGAGATTCAAGTTTTAGTTTACATTTCTTTGATTTTTATACTGATAACACTTTTCTAGGGGGCAGATTTTGACTTTTTTTAATTCAAATAAATTTAGTGTTTCTCCAAACTCTGTACAAGCTACGTGATGCCTTTTAGCTGATGGAGGCTTATTACATACCCAGTTGTGTTGTTTTAGTCCTAGTCTTGGGCCAGAAGAGCCTTGCCTGAATGCCACTCTTCAGGCATCCCACTCTCTCTCACTTCCAGTCACATTCTTCCTATTTATCAAGGAGACTCTTGGGCCAATGGGCCAGCCTTCTCAGAGGACCACTCTCCTCCTCTGGGCCATGTAGCTGGCACCTACTCAATACTATAGATGTAGTATAGTATAGTATAGATGTAGATGCATACACTGGGCTGTTCATGTGGAACATGTGTGGGATCTATATCTCAGGTGTGCTATGAGCTCTTGGAAGTGAAAATCTCCCTGAAACATCATCACTGCCCCTTCTTCTGGGTCTCCTTCTCTAGTTGGAGGAGAAGGCTGGATGTTGTTTTCTGGTGAAGAGGGCATTATAGTTGGTCATTGTCTAAACTGGGCTTTTCGTTTGAGTGGCATATCTCTGGGACTTGGCTCAGTGACGTTTGTGTGCATAGGGGGAAGGGGACCGCCAAAAGCCTCTTCTACCATATGCAAGCTTCCAGAGTGGGTTTGTGTGGTCATTGCAAAAAGTGGGAATCAGGATCCCAGGAATTATGACTGTTCCCTGACTTGAACCCCAAGACTCCAGACCTGTATTGCCAGATGCACCCTTGATATCTCCATGTGGACCATACTCAGCTATCTCAAACTCAACATGTTCCAAATGGAACTGGTCTTCTTCCCTCAAGACCTGGATTTCCCCTGGGTTCTGGATCTAAGCAGATGGCTGTTCCCCTTACCGAATCTTCTAGACCACAAGCTGGACATTATTCAAATTTCTTACTTCTTCATCACACCAATAACAACAGAAATAAGAAAACTGTCATTAGCTCAGCTGCTTCATTCCTGGCGTGGTGACAAATGCTTCACATTTAGTGTATAACTTACCTCCCATATAACGGTGAAGTTGGTGTTATTATTATTCCCCACTGTACAGATAGGAAAACTGAGGCTCAGAAAGATGAGGAAGCTTTCCAGGAGACGTTCTGACAAAACCTGGTTTCCAACCTAGTTGATTGAGTCTTTCTCTTTCATCCCCTGTGGCTCTCTCTCCTCAGCCAAGTTCTTTCAAAGGCACCCAGTAGGTGTTTAGAGAAACGTGTTGGATTGAACTGAACTAACCCTCTACAGGGTGTTATGAACTGCATCTCTGCCCCGTCCAGTTGGAAACTGTTGCCAACACGAGGTCCTCCTTGGAGAGGAAGGGGAGTGGGCTAAGAGTGAGGAGAGAATGGATGGGAGACTTCAAAGGGAAGGAAAACGATTACTGGGAAGTCTGTTTATAGAGCCAGTGAGTGATGGTGAGGGGGAAAGGCTGAAAAATAAATGGAGGGAGGAGAAGTGCCTGGTTCATGCATCTATCACCGATTCTTTTCATCTGCTGGCCAAATTATGGGCCCCTGTGTCTTTGAAAGTCCCCTCATTCCCTAAGCTGGAAGCCCACACTTGACCACCACCCAGCTCCAAGCAGTGCCTGATGGTAGCATGGCTTGAAGGTCACCTGTGTGTAGAGTTCAGGCATAATTAGAAACAATAACAAGGAACACTTTCGTAGCATGTACTATGTGCCGGACACTGTTGTAACTTCTGAATGTTTTTAATCCTCATGACACAACCTCGTGAGGAAGTTACTATAATTAGCCCCATTTTACAGGTAAAGAAACTGAGGCACAGAGATGAGCTTGCCTAAGGTCATACAGGTAGGAAGAGGTAGAGCTGTGAGTTTAGCCTAGGAATGTGGTAGAGGTGACCCTTTTAACTCCTACACTCTATGCCTCCTGAGCAAAGAGGCTGTGGGTCATGAATTCAAACCCTGCTGCCCCAAATCGCCATAACTGCATGAGGTGGGCAAGCTGCTCCCTCTGTGGGCCTCAGTGGCTGCATCTGTGAAATGGGGACAATCATCACAACTGCCTCATGGTGCTACTGTGATGAGTCTTAAATAATCCATACAACGGGTTTTGAAAGCCCAGCCAGGAAAATAACATTTCCTGCTTTTCTATTTCACAAAGTTCCATGAGAAGCAAAGAACATAATAGCATGTATATAGCAGCATTTTAAAATTTGCGTCTTGAAGTATTGCAAGCACATAAAAGTATAGAGAATAAATATAATAAACTCTCATATATTCAATATCCAGCTTAAAAAATAAAAACTTATGGATCCAGGTGGAACCTCCTACGTAACTCTCCATAATTGCCTCTCTTATCCTCCCTTTCCAAGGATAACCAACCCCCTGATTTTGAGGTTTATCATTCATATGTGTATCTTTACATTCTTACCTTGGATGTATATATTTATCCTTAAATAATATATATTATGTAACATAGGATGTTGTTTCTCACATTAAAAAACTTCTGTCCATATTCTGGTGGAAATTTTGCTTAACACTGTAATTCTGAGACTGACCTATGTTGACATATGCATTTCTGGTTGGTTATTATTAACCACTGTGGTGCATTCCACTGAACATATGCACCTCAATTTACTCACTCACTGTCCAGTTAATGACCATGTTGGTAGTTTCCAGGATTTTAGCATCACAAACAATATTGCAGTGGATAGTCTTGTATATAGCTCTCTGTGTATATATATAAGAGTTTCTCTAGGAGCCACAGCAGGTGTTAAACTGCTTGGTTGAAATGTACATGCGTCTTATAGAAGTTATTGGCTATTGTTCATTTGCTCTCCAACACAGTTACACCATTTTATCCTGCCATTTTCTAAACAGTGGTCTGGAAGTCTCACTCATTCACATCCTTGCCAACTCAGTTGTTTTTCAAATGGCAGCAATTTTTAAAAATGGGAGGCATTATTATTAAGTATACCATGTGGTCTCTTTGGTGGCCAAGGACTTCTGTGTGTTGACAACTGAGCCAGACAGCTAATAGGAAGTCTTTTCCAAAAACAAGTCTACAAGAACCCCCATCTTTTCTTTTTCAAAAAGACTTTCATGACATCCCACCAGTCTGATTCAGAACTCCCTTTTCTGTCGTAGTGCAATTTCCCCATCCATGAAACAATTGAAATTGAAATTGCCTGATAATTTTTTTCTCCAGTCTCAACTGAACATCATGAAACTGGGAACTACTAATCACATTTTAGCACTGGAATCAAACCCACAATCTGATGCGCAGTAGGCACTCAGGAAATTATCATTGTGTAAATAACTAATACCAGTGTAATCTAGAGCTTGATGAATGGTCAGGGATCCCTACATTTTGTTGAATGGATGGGCAAAATACCAAGTTAAATGGCAAGTGGAAGAAGCCCAGATGCTGAAAGAGAAACTTCTATTTATGTGTTCATTCATTTATTCAGGCATTCACTTTTTAAATAAGCATTTGTTGCATACTGATTGTATGCAAGGTCCATGGACTCCACCTTTGAGCACTCCCATCCTGTGTTATTTTGAGGTGTGATAGATTCCATGTCAGAGGTGAGCCTAGAAAACATAAAACTAACTCACCTGGGAATGGAGGCAGCAAAGTCTTCCCAGAGGAGCTGGTATCCCCCAAAGTCCCTCTGTTCTGTCCTCTCCCCACCATGTCCCCTGCCATCTCCTGGGGACACCCCTGTTCCTCAAACTGCCTAAGAGGTCAAATTCAGTTGCTGGATTCATGTCTCTTTTACCTTCAATTTCACCCAAATCAAAAGCCAAAAGGTCAACATAGCAGAGGTGTCAGCTGAAGTGCTTTTGAATTTGGTTCAGGGAGGTCGATGAGGAAGTTGGTTTCTTTCTTTGGCTATCACCCAAGAAAGAAAAGATGGGAGAAAGGGGAGTGGGCTTTGCTGACATTGAGGACAGGGGCTGGAAGCAAGGGGGAAGAAAACATCTTGAAAGAGACAAAAACAGGCTTCATGATACCCTGGTTTTTGGATCCAGGGCCCAGCATCTTAGAAACTCACACCTAGGGATCTGCCAAGCAGTCCTGCACACACACCTCCCAGCACAGGCACAGCCATAAACCACTCAGCCAGCACTCGCTGGCTTCACCGTGATGGGCCCATGATGTATTTACCCAAAGAGAAGAAGTGAAAGGTAGCGTTAGGCATGAAGCCATAAATACATCCTGGTGTTCAGGTGACATCATCCCAAACTCCCCGCACAGTGCTCCATGGTTTATGAAATCACAACACCAGGCGGCGTCTCCTGGGCGGATGGGGCGGGCAGATCTAAATTTATTTGACCTAATTCATTTAGTTTTCTCCCTTTCACTTTCGAGGGGAGGGGTTTGTCAGGACTTCTCCTTTTCACTTGAGGAGAATTTACCTACCTCCTTGACTTTCTTCTGGGGTGTCTGGGATAGAACAATGGAATCCTGAAAATAGCAGGAAAGCCGATCTGCTCAGAGAGTAAAGTGACTGCTCCACGATTTTGGAGAAATGGGTCCCCGCGAGTATATGTCAAGCTCCAAAAGTAGCCAATCTTTCAATGTTGGCTTTTTCTTTGGACCTTAAATATCCAGGGCAAAAATGTCTATTTGCTCTGTTCACTGCTATATCCCCAGTGCCTGACACATAGTATACACTCTACAAATATTTATTGAATACATGAACCGTTGCTGGAGCCCAGGCTGAAAGGTCCTGATGAACTTCACTGCTAACTGAAAATATGGACTAACTCTGAAATTCCTTGATTTCATTAAGCCTCAGTACCCATTCTTAAACTCCGAGGACAGGAGTACACATCAATAAACCTTTCTGGAGGGAAAATTTAAAACATACTTTTAAAAGCCTTGATGTCTAGTAATTCTACTGCTAGGAATTTATCCTAAAGAAATAATCAGAACTCTGCACCAATATTTAGGTATAAGATGTTCGTTGCAGTGTTATTTATAATAGAAGGAAACCAGAAAGAATGTAGGTGTGCAGCAATCAGAAACTGGTCGATTAGATTATGTCAGCATGTTTAATATTTTAGGAAACTATTACAAAAAGTAAATATGCATAGTCTCTTTGTAAGTGGAGACTGGGTGGGTTATAAAACACGGCACACTGTATGATCCCACTTTTAAAAAATATGCATACAGAAGACTGTGTGCTAGTAAGCTTACAGAAGCTGTCCCAGGGTGGTGGAATTAGGTTCTTTAAACATTGTTTTCATTGTTTTATTTTATTTCCCAGTTTTCTTTTCTTTTCTTTCTTTTCTTAGAAGGAGTCTCACTCTGCCACCCAGGCTGGAGTGCAGTGGCACGATCTTGGCTCACTGCAAGCTCTGTCTCCTGGGTTCACGCCATTCTCCTGCCTCAGCCTCCCCAGTAGCTGGGACTACAGGCGCCCGCCACCATGCCTGGATAATTTCTTTTTGTATTTTTAGTAAAGACGGGGTTTCACTGTGTTAGCCAGGATGGTCTCGATCTCCTGACCTCATGATCTGCCTGCCTCGGCCTCCCAAAGTGCTGGGATTACAGGTGTGAGTCACCACGCCTGGCCTATTTTCCCGTTTTCTACAGAAAACATAACTCAACTGAACAATAAATATCATGAAGAAATCTTAGTGTGAGGGGCCATAATATTTTGAGAGAAGGGTACATTTACATGCAAGCTCTGTATAGAACTAGAGGTCCCTTAAAGCAGGGTGGTTTGTTTTAAAGGTTCAATCTCCCACTCCACTACTCAGTCAGTCATCCTAATAAAAAGTGGATGTTAGTGACCTACCCACATGTATTTCCTTCTGCTATACTGAGCTATCACTTTTTGCACCTGAATTTCCTTACATGGGGATCACGACATTTTAGTAGATCTCAAGTCTTTCCAGATTAATCACTAAGTGGCTTATGCGGTATATTGGCCACGGTGCTGCAAGAATGCTTTCAGCATTCAACAAATCCCTCCCTCACCACCACATTCAATGGTTTAAAGCAACAAGCTTTGATTTCTTGCTCAAGAATCCAGGAGCTGACTGTAGTTCAGCTGCTCATGGCTGGGCTCAGCTGGGAGGGCTCCATTTCCAGATTGGGATAAGGTCTGATTTATCATCTCTCTCACTGCTTCTTGGACCAGTGGCCACTCAGGACATGTTCTTAACATGGAGAATGGAAGAAGCATAAGAACCAAGCATTTATAGCCTCTATTTGTGTCATATTCCCTAACATTTGATTGGCCATATCAGGTCACATGCCAAAACTAATGCAAGTGGAGCAGAGTCCACCCATTCTAGTGGGAAATCTTGCAAAGTCACATGTCAAAGAGTGTGGATGTGTATATCAAGTATAGGGAATTTACATTGCCAATAACGAGTCCATCTCTCACATGTGGGAAACCCAGTATCTGTCCACTGCTAACTTTCACTTTTCCTTGTCTTTGTCAAAGATTACAACACTTCAGAGACATCAAAGGTTCCTCCATTCAGATTACAGGGCCTTGGCCATATGTATTTGGTGGCATCCTGCATATCCATGAGGTCTCTTAATGGTTCACGTGTCTTTGTCTTGTCTCTACTGCAAAATTTCAGACAAAAGACACAATAGTACCTTTGCTTGTTTTAGAGACACAGAGTTTTACTCTGTCACCTTAGCTGGAGTGCAGTGGTGCCATCATAGCTCACTGTAGTCTCGAACTCCTGGCCTCAAGTGATCCTCCCACCTCAGCCTCCTGAGTACCTGGGATTACAGGTGCAAACCACCATGGCTGGTTAAATTTTAAATTTTTGTAGAGATGGACTCTCACTATGTTGTCCAGGCTGGTCTTGAACTCCTGGGCTCCAGTGCTCTTCCTGCCTTGGCCTCCCAAAGTGCTGGGATTATAGGTGTGAGCCACTGTGCCCAACCACAAACAGTATTTTATGTCTTCTTAATAGCCTCTGCATCACACAGTAGGGCTCTGAGTGGATACTTCAGACTCAACACATTTATTTCTGGGCTATGGGGTGGTTTGTAGAGTGTCAACTTAGTTAAGCTGGAATTGTGTTTCCAAGAGTTCTTTTGGTCTCCAGGTCCAAATTAGACTTAGCCAAAAACTGAATTTCTGTAAGAGTGGAAGGGTAGATGAAGCAGCAGCCAGTAGCCCTGGAGGGCCATCCTGGTTAGATGAGGTGACAAGTGCAGAGGTGTCAGCAGGTCCCAGCATGCCCTCACTTTCCTCTGTTCTCTGTAGCTCTGTTGATCCTGCTGACCAACAGCAGACCCAGTCTCTCCACCAGGTACTTGGAGCTGGACTCATGGAGGCTATAGTTACACAGAGGCAGGGGTGGACCCCTCTTCCTCCCACCCTCCTCCCTCTCAAGCTTCTCCTCAATAGTCCCATTGTGGCTGCTGGACATGTGTGGATTCTCAGGTTATGTGGCTTTGCCACAACTTTTAATGAGGAAACTGAGGAAAAGCAATGTTAAGTAACTTTCCCAATGTCAGATTACTTGCTTCTTCAGAGATCCTATGGCTGTCGGTACAAATCTTGGCCACTAAGCTACATAAAATAGAGTTGGGAAGAGGGAGGGATGATGTGAGCACCATGTCAGGCAAGGTCTGAAACCAGTGATTATAAGACACGGATACCATTTCATGTCTGCACTTCTCTTCTAAATGGGATAGATTAAATGATTGGTCCCAATGACCCACTCCTCTGAGGTCATATCACATGTCCACACCTTTGCTGTGGTTGAAAGTACGTTTTCCCATAACTTGATTCTGGGCTTGGCCACATGACTTGTTTTGACCAAAGGGATGCTATTAGATATGATGTGAGCAGAAGCTTAGAATGTGTTTGTGCAGTTGGTTTTGATCTCTTGCACTCTGATTATCTATCATGAAAGAAAAATAAGTCCTAGGTAGTCACTGCCCTTTCAGCCTGGACTCCAGGATGGACTCCAGGATGGAGCAGATCACATGACCCGGATGGTCACTGGTCCAGGAAGCCAGACCTGGACGCAAGGTGCAGGCTGAAGTCCTGCATAGCTGCGCTGAGTTACAGCTGACCCACAGACCTGTGAGCATGACAATGGATAACAGTTTTAAGCCACTGAGCTTTGGAGTAATTTTGTTATGCAGCATTGTTTGTGGCAAGAGCTAACACAGTGACACATCCCGTTTTCCATGGCAGGGAAAAGATGCTAAAAAGTGTGCATGTATTTTGCATACGTGTGCATTTGTATGGAAGCCCATAGGTCGAATATTAATGGGGGTTTTCTAAATGTATGGGATTTCCGGGAAACTGTCACTGTATAAATTATATATAGTTGTAATGTTTGATTGTATAAACAAAAATATAATGACTTTGTAATCACACAATATAGATTGCATTTTCTTTACAAAACTTAATAAGTTCTGGTTGCTAACAGATCTGTCAACAAGAAGTGGCTTTGTCCAAAATAAAAATGCAAATATTTCCTTAGGAGGATTTTTCCTCAGCCAACCAGATTTCACTAGCTTTATGACGTGACCAAAGTCCTTGAGAGCACCAAGATGAGGGGTGGGAAAAAACAAACAGGAGATGATTCCTCCAGAACAGTGGATCTCAACTGGGAGTGACCTGTCTCTCCAAGATCACTGGGCAATAGCTAGTGACGTCTTTGATTGTCACCACGGGGGGTTGGGGAGGCAGTGGATGCTATTAGTATCTAGTGGGTAGAAGACAAGGATACTGCTAAACGTCCTACAATGCATAGGACACCCCCATTTCCCCCAACAGAGAATCATCCAGCCCCAAATGTCAATAGTGCCGAAGCTGAGAAACACTCCTTCAGAGGCTGTGACACCTTCTCCGGTCCCAAATCTGGGACAGGCTGGAGAGGCACGGATGAACACACTTCACAGGAACCCAGCTTGGGGCACTGAACATTAATCCAGAGCTTGTCCAATGCGAGTAACTTGCAGAGCACGGTCACTCTGAACTTTGGGACAGAAGATTGAGCAAGCATGGGGTTAGGGAGGTAGGACAAACTCTCAGAGTAGAGTCCTTGGATCCAGATAGGGCTGGTGGCCAAGACAGCATGTGGTCGGTTCACAGCATGGGAGCATCTGTGTTATACCGAGATTACTCATAGGATAAAATTAGATCTCCAGACCCACACAAATACTAATCTGCTTTCTGTCTCCATGAATTTGCTTTTTCTGAATACTACATATAAATGGTATCATACAATATGAAGTCATTTGCTATTAGCTTCTTTCACTCAGCATAGGGTTTTAGAGATTCATCCATGTTGTAATATGCATCAGATTTTTTTTTTTTTTTTTTTTTTTTTTTTTTTTTGCTGAGCAGTATTCCATGGTCGGATATACTAAACCAACCACATTTTATGAATCCATTGACCAGCTGATGGACATTTGGATTGTTTTTAAAAATATATTTATAATTATGCAATTTTAATTATATTTGAAAAACACTAGTGTTTTTAAATATGCATGTGTGACCCAGAACATAATGATTTCTTCAAATATGTAAATGCTGCAAAACAAATTCCCCATCTGTCTATCTATCTGAACTTTCCACATTTTCAGGAAAATCTCAATGGTTTAGAATTCTCTAACTGGGAAGCCATATGGTTATTTAGTAGAGAGGATTTAAAAAACAGAATAAACTAAATACATGTGTGCTTAATTGTAGCTAATATTTATTAAAAGTTTATCTTATGCTTGGAAATGATTGCAGTGCTTGACATGTATCAATTCATTTTATTGCCTTGACCACTCTAAGAGGAAGGTATTGTTATTATCCTTATTTTACAGATGAGGAAATTGTGGAGCAAAAAGATTAACGATGTGTTCAAGGGCACATGGTTAGGAAATAGCAGGATTTGAAGCCAGGGAGTCTGGCTCACACTCCCAGCCTCCTATGCATGCACTGATTTTTTTCAATCAATATAAATTACTTTACTTATTACAATCTAGTTATTCTTTGGCTTTAAGACATCCATGCCAATGTAAGCTAGTCATTGCATTTCTCTCCTCATGCTAGAATTCTGGTCTGAACTTTTTGATGACGTATCCAGTGTTGAGCCTGAGACTCTACAGGCTTCGAAGTGCTGCCACTTGGTAGCATTGTGCAACACTAAAACAGGTACTTCAACCTCTCCAAGCCTCCGTTCCCTCACCTGAAAAATGGGAATTATAAACCTCGTAGGGTTGCTCTAGCATTAAATAAGATGAACATCAGATGCCTTGCACATAAAGCACTGACTAGTGTAAACCTGTGTAACTTTTGTCACATTTGTGTCATGCTATTACTTATGCTCACATCATCTGTTAATATTCCTACATAATATGCATTACTACTTTTATATACATCCACATCTATATTTATATTATACAACTACGGGCACTCGCCCGGAATTGTGAAATCCATCTCAGGACAGCAGTGGCAGGCTCCAACTGAACAACCTTTCAGAAGGGAGCAGGGAAAAATCCTTGCTCAGGAGACACACCGATGCCTAGACGCACAGGCAGCCCTCTCCACTCCCCTCCCACCCCCATCGTCCACCCCATCCCCCTCTCCTCCAGCATTCCAAACTGCAGAGGCTGACCCTGTCTCTCTTGATGATTTAAGTTTTGGAGAAGGACCGGAGAAGGATTTGTTTTGACATTTAAAGGCAATCCAGGTAATGAATGGCAGGGGCGGCGTCCACCTCCCTGTCCATATATCTGCGCAACAGTATCTATTTTTGACGTAGCTGACACGCCATTTCCTTTAGCAGCACAAGGGGGGCTCGTCTTTAAATTAAACTCGTCTCCGGCCCCTCCGATCTGCAGCTCGATCAGGGGCAGACACTGGTGAGGGAAGCCAGAGGAACGGGGCAGGCCTGCTGGCGGTCAGTGATGCATGATGGAGGGAACCCGGATCCGCGCGCTGGAAGGAGCACTCTCTCCAAAGCACTCACTAATGACCGAGGACAGCACCGAGTCTTCTAATCACCTTTAATGTGCACTTTAGAAGCTGACTTTAAAGCGGGCAAGATAAGCAGGTCAGACAAACAGACAAAGAAAACAAAATAAAACCATATAATTGTCTCTAGGCAGCTGATCTGGGATGAGGAGGAGGCGATGCACTTGATTAAGAATTAACTAGGGCAGAGAGAAGTCCAGGCTTCTGTGAGTGCCTTTGCTTCAATAACTAGCAGACCCCCAATCCCCAGCCCACTGCCCAGGGGGGCCCAGAATTCTGTTCCTGAGAGGTAACTTGGCAGAGTGGAGAGAAAACGGTAGCTGGGAATGAGCAAAGCCCAGCTCCGCCATCTTACTAGTTGGGAGGCTAGTCTCTTTCTTTGCCCAAGGCTCAGTTTTCTCGTAGGTAGTAAGTCCTTCATGTCCTTTGAAGGGTTATTGTGAGGATCTCAATGCAGAGGAAGAGACAGAGAGACAGAAAGACAAAAAGAGATAGGAAGAAGGAGGAGGTGGAGGTGGAGGAGGGGGAGCCGGAGAAGGAGAAAGGAGAGAAGAAGAAAGAGGAGAAGGAGGAAGAGGAGGAGAAAGAATATATGTGCAAGCGATTAATAAACTGCTGCAAAGCACTTTCCAAATGTTGCAATTATTACATAACTATGAGGAGACATTTGGGGTCTACCTGAGGAAGAACAGTAACAATAAAAGAAAGTATTAAGCCGGCCTGTCTTTTAAGCCACACAAACATTTCTATCCATGCTTTGCCGTTATTCTTCCCTCCAACCCTTTCTCCCTGAGGTCCTAAATCTTTGATCTTTCTCTTTAAAAAAATGTTTTAAACACAGTAAGGGAGTCTTAGAGTTTGCATGATCCCTTCTGATTTAAACTTTAACTAAAACAGAGACCTCCTGGAGAATACCATTGCCAAGTTGGCCTCTCTGATATCTGGGTAAATTTTCTTCCTGTCAGAGCAAAGAATAGTGGGGTGGGTGAATGTGTTACAGGGGGGCAGAAGATTCCAGTCTTATATACAGGCTTACACACCTTTCATCTGCTAGCCAAGAATTCTTGCAACATGGAATTTGGGTGGAAAACAAATGCAGCTTCTCACTGAGCCAAAGTCACCTTAGGCCTTGGCACTAATTCCTATGGGATGATGGAAGATGTGTCCCAAGAACCAGAAAGAGAAACAATGAGGAACTTCTTTCCAGAAAGCTACTGTCTACTCAAGACCTTCACTGCAGTGGCAGAGGGAGATTGGTGATCAGTCTTCAAACTTGGTCTAGTGCAAGTGACCCGCTGGGTCCCTGTGCGCCCATCTCCCACAGGATCCCATTGCTTCAGAAAAATGACATTTCTTTGGTCTCTGGATAGAAACAGACTAAGGGACAGAAGTGGTCCATGCCCTCTTGGTGATGGTTCACTTTTTCATGACATCTATTCGTATCTCATGGAATTAGATACTTAGAGAACTTGCTTTGGGAAAACACTGTTGCAGTGTCAAACTTGGCCTTGTACACACCTCTGTCCATCTTATCACCAATAACGACCCTGAAGGTAACCCCGTTTATAGATGATAAAAAGAATATCTCAGATTTGCATGATTTTAAAAGAACCTAAAATTTGGAATATTGCTAGGTAACATGTTAAGTAACAAATTTAAGCTCATGCTTATTTTTTAATGTGATGCCAAAACATAGGATAAAGAAGTGGCTTCATCCCAGCTGCTGTGACTATAACTTGACGGTTTGAGTTACTAAAACCCACCAATAATAAGATCAAGGTAACTCAAGGAATACAACCTAAATGTCCAGTGATTGATGAATGAATAAGCAAAATGGTTTGTCCATGCAATGGAATATTATTCAGCCATAAGAAGAAAGAAGTACCTACACATGCCACACTTGAATGAAACTTGAAAACACGATGTTGAGTGAAAGAAGCTGATACGGTTTGGCTCTGTGTCCCCACCCAAATCTCATCTTGAATTGTAATCCCCACTTTTTGAGGGAAGGACCTGGTGGGAGGTGATTGGATCATGGGGGTGAATTCCCCCCTTGCCTTGCCTGTGAGAGTGAGTGAGTTCTCTCAGGAAATCTGGTTGTTTGATAAGCATCTGGCACTTTCCCCTTCTGGCTGTCTCTCTCCTGCCACCATGTAAGATGTGCCTTGCTTCCCCTTCGCCTTCTGCCATGATCATAAGTTTCCTAAGGCCTCCCCAGCCATGTGAAACTTGAGTAAATTAAACTTTTCTTTATAACCTCTCTTTATAAATTAAAACCTTTCTTTATAAACCTTTCTTTATAAATTACCTAGTCTCTGGCAGTATCCTTATAGCAGAGTGAGAACGAACTAATGCAGAAGCCAGTTATAAAAGCCCACATATTGCACAATTCATTCATATAAAATGTCTAGAACAGGAAAATCTATATACAGAGAAAGCAGATCCCTAGTTACCAGGGCTGGGAGGGACAGGGGTTAGGGGAATCAGCTAAAGGGCACAGTGTTTCTTTTTGAATGTTCAAAAATGGACCGTGGTGAATTGTCTGTATCTGTAAAAGTACTGAAAATCATTGAGTTGTTTACTTTCAATGAGTGAATTGTGTGATGTGTGTGATTTATATCTCAATAAATTTGTTTAAAGAAATAACTCAGAGTTGGCCAGGCATGAGGCATGGTCGCTCATGCCTGTAATCCCAGCACTTTGGGAGGCCGAGGCAGGTGGGTCACTTCAGGTCAGGAGTTTGAGACCAGCCTGGCCAACATGGTGAAATCCCATCTCTAAAATTAGCCAAACGTGGTGTGCACCTGTTTTCCCAGCTATTCAGGAGGCTGAGGCAGGAGAATCGCTTGAACCCAGGAGACAGAGGTTGCTGTGAGCCGAGATCACGCCACTGCACTCCAGCCTGGATGACAGAGTGAGACTCCATCTCAATAAATAAATAAATAAATAAATAAATAAATAAATAAATAAAATAATTCAGAGGCACGTTGGACTGCAGTCATAGAATAGCATCTGAACCAAGGTTCTGTTGGATGGGAACAGCACTAGGATTCAGGTCTGGGGTTCCAGTGTTTGTGAAGGATGGGAAATACCAAGAGGAAGGGATCCCAGAGGTTTAGACAAACAGATGAAGTGGTCTGTGACTGCGAATCCTGGGGACAGAAGCTGCTGCCCACAAATATGTAGAGAATTGTGCTGTTGAAGAGAAAATAGCCTCATTCTGAATAATTGATGAAGTTTACTTGGGAAGTCAATTTCAGCTCAACATGTGGTTGAGATTTTAAAAGGGAGAGTTCTTCGTGTGTGTGTGTGTGTGTGTGTGTGTGTGTGTGTGTGTGTGTCTTTGTTGGGGAGCAAGATCTCCCTGTCAAGGCAGCATTCATGAACAAAGTGAGGACCATCTACCTGGAATGTTAAGAAAGCATTTCTGCACTCAGGATAGAATTTGGAATAGAAGCCTGCCAAGAACATGTCCAATTCTTAAAAGACTATGATTCCAGGAAGACTAGACCCCAAGTTCACAAGAATCTTGCTAAAGCAACATTTGCTTTGGAACAAAACTCAGGATGAAGTGGTCTAAGAAGCTTGAATTATAAAAACTATCAGAAGACCACATTATAAGGCTTCTGGAGGGCTTGTCTGGAGGTTCTAGGAGGGAGGGCAGAGCAGCTACTCCTACACCCTTGGTTGAAGAACAGCGCTCTTCTATCGGTAAAAGTCGTCATCTTTGACTGAGCAGGCAGCTTTGGGAGGAATGCACGCTGAGTGGTGAGGGAGGAAGGGGACACCCACCTACCCAGTCAGATCAGCCAAATCAGCCCTGGTGATCAGTGGGGTGGCAGATGTTGCAGCCAGGTCGCCCTCACATCCTTGAGTTGTCATCCTTGGGGACAGTGTTTCTGTGATGACCTAAAGGGCCACCCTCGGGAGACAGTGACATACGTTGAATATGAACATGACTTTGGAGTTATGGAGACCTGGGTTTAAACTCTGGCCCTGCCATTTATTCTCGGTAGGATACCGGGGCAAATTCGACTCTCAGTTTTCTCATTTACAATATCAGAGTGATTATATAGACACTGTTGTGTCAGGGAAGCATTACAATAAGGGCTCTTATTGACACTCTAAATTCTTTCTTTTTTCGGATTACAAAAACAAAACCAATATGTGGTTAAAAAAAAAAAAAAAAATTGTCCTTCAAAACATGCATATTGAAAACCAGAAGCAAACATGCCCTGAAATTGTGCCTCTCAGATATACCTGCTATTTATCCTTTAACTTTTATATGTTTTTCACATATACTTCAATGAGTATTTATTATTTTTATCATGAAAAAATAAAATAAACTTGACACGTTAAACATTAAAACTTGACACCACCCTTACAACATTCTGTGCGCTCTAATACAAGCCGACTATCAGTAAAAGTCGTCTTCTTTGACTGAGCGGGCAGCTTTGGGGGGAATGCACACTGAGTGGTGAGGGAGGAAGGGGACACCCACGTAGCCAGCCAGACCAGCCAGATCGACTCTGGTGATCAACAGGGTGGCAGATGTTTACTCCAACATCCTTTAATAAAACATAGCAGGTTAAAGGTCTAAGAGAGTTAGGTACTAGGAACCTTCAGATTTGGAAATCCAGTATTTATCATCACCTCCACCTCCGTCACCATAACCACCACTGCCACCATAACTACTATCCCCCCAACCATCATCATATCGACTACCACTACCACCACAACACAATTATCATCATTACCACTGCTTCCATCATCCCTACCATCACTATAACCTCACCACCACCTCTCCAACACAATCATCACCATCCCCACCATCACCACCATCATCGCCATCATCAGCACTAATACCAGCCATCACTACTATCGTTATTACTGTCATCAGCACCACCATCACCATCAGCACCATCATTACCGCCATAATCACCACCGCCATCACCATCACGACCACCACCATCATCACTATCGGTTGGAAAGTGCTCCTGGGCAAGCCGCTGGATCTATCCCGATTCTAGGTGTGCATCTCAGGCTTTTGTTTACCCATCTTTAACTTGGTGTTAAACATCTACCTGACCCTACACAAAGTGTTCATAGCCCTTTCCTCTGTCATTCTTATCCGGATCCCAGGAGACTTATTGGCATTCAGTTTGAAGTGTCCCCACTAGGTGAAAATGCACTAGATTTTAAATTTATGTTAAATTCTCTGTAGCATACGTTGGGAACTTCTCTGATCCAAAGCAAGTTTTTACTGTCAAGTTCTGAGTCTCTAAGACCAGTGATCTTCGAAGATTTAAACACACAAATGCATCCAAGAAAGAGCAGGAGAAAAGCCAGCAATACAGAGAGGACTCCCTCAGCCTGGTGGTTGTGACACCCCGTCTTGAGGGTAAACTTCCCCCAGATAATCTGGGCAGTCTTTTATTTTTCTGGCCTCCATCACTGACCTGTTGCCTCATGGTAGAGTGCATTTCTGAGACACGATCAAGACATTCCATTGAGTTATACTACATCCAAATATCAGACGCTGCCTTTGAACCCTTCTGACAAACCACAAACTTAGGAACCAACATTGACACAACACTCAGCGGATTCAAAACACTGAGCAGGGGAAGGGGAGGGTGTGGGAAAAGTCTCTTTGATTAAATGGGTTTCTTTCTCTTTGTGCTCTAATGGAGTCTAAGGTACTGCCTGGCAACTTGGAAGGTCATGTGCTTGTTTTCTGAAGAAAGTCTCTGTCACATCCTCTTTCAGAAGTTTTCGGCCAAGAGCAATATTAGAGATTTGTTATTGGTTTAAATAACCAAGCATTTCCATGGATAAACATTCAAGCAAGAAAAGGAAAGCATAGAGGAGAAATTTCTCTTAAGAAAAAAAAAAAGGATATGAAGAAAGTCAAGGTATTAGCTGTCAAAGTGTCTAATTTTCCAAAGAATTGGGCTTATCTTTTCACAGACCTTCATCTGCTGGAATGACTGTCTAACCACTGTGCCACGTTTTTAATCCCTGCAAACTGGTTTTAGTTTTTGCCAAGATGGATGTTGGATCTGAATGAAAACCAGAGTCATTTATCTTTGCCAAGCCTTTTTCTTCTTTTTCCGTAGCGGAAAGTTATGGAGATAGGTGCTTTCTCATCGGAATGTGCCCCTTCCAAAATTATCAGGCTCCTGTGGTTTGCTGATAACCAAAAAGACTCAAGCTCAGGGGTGCAGAAACTCGCTGAGGATAAATGAAGAGAGCATTAAAAAGAAGACATATGTCTTTGTAGCCAAGGGGGTAACCAAGAAGATATTTTCTGAATGTGGGGCAACTTCATTTGCTAAAATGGGGGCTCATGAATGATTATGAGTGCACTTCCATTTTCAAAACTGGACTCAAATGCCTTTACTTGTTCCTCTTCTTTAGGCCTAATGTTGGGGGAAAACATTAGCATTCCAGGCACCTTTTCAATTAAGAATAAAAGCTACAGGGCAATTTAAAGCCAATGACTGATTTCTTCCTCTCCCCTCTGCTCATGGAGGAGTGAATTCTCTTTGAAGCCAGGATTGGAATCTGAAGCCTGGTCAATAAGAAAGCTTAGACTGTTCAGAGACAGCCTACTTTGGTTTGAGGTATAGGATAAATGTCTAAGGCCATTTCTGTCCTCCTCAGTGAAGCCAGGTGTGTGTTTTGTTGAGAGAAACAGCAAACAGATACAGATGCTAACATTGTACAAATACAATGTTAGCAACCCCAACATTGTGGGACTTAGAAAGCATTCAATTCTTCTAATTCATTACTATTTATCACCCATCTCTCAGCTCAAAGAGCCTGGAGATTTGGAGTTGCTTTTAGGGATGCCAAGAATAAGTACATCACCCATAGGGTACCCATTTTGTATTAATTATTAATAGTTACAAAACACTCTGGTTATAGGCTCTATGATATTTGGCTACACATTAAGCCATCAATCTTATTAAATTTTATTTAACATACAGGAAATAAAAGCCAAGAGTACCTCCTTGGAAGCCAAATGGTGCAGAGAGAGGAAATTGATGAGGGTTATGTCATTCAGTAGTGAAACTGATTTATCAGAAGTGAAAAAAGTCATCAAAAACTTTGTTTAAAAAGCCACAGGTTATTTTGAGCAAAGTCTGTTTCCCCCCGTATGCTGATAGATTTCCTTTCCTGGTTAAAGCTACAAGCTTTTTTCACAGAATATTAAAGTTATCAGAATTTGGAAGATAGAAGACCCATGCCAGCAAAGGTTCTGGCCTATTTGCTAGAAGATTTCCACTGGTTTGGGGCAGCTTGCAGGGCCATTGTCCTTTTGTGTTTCTGGCTGATAGGATGGAAAGGGACAAAAACCAACCTCGGTTCCTGCGGTGTTGGTACTGGCTGGAAATATGTATTGTTAGTGCCCTCTAGCGGCCGAGTCTTGGCTGGACGTTAAAAGAGATTTTTCACCATGAGCTGGGTGTTGAGTGCTTTTAAAAAGCAATTTTGCAACTTGGCTGTTGCCATTGTGGTCTGCTTGTAATGGCTTTAGACTTCATGATGTTGGTGCTTTCATGTTAAACTGTTTCAAAGCCTCTTGTGGAAGCAAGAGAGTTTGGACTAAACTACAATTTTTGAAAATGGCAACTTGAAATATTTTTGCCTCCAAAGTAGACCATTCTTTGCCTGCATGCTTCCCTCTTGATTGTCTGTTCCCGAAAACAGCATCTTCATTCAATGAGTAAATGTTTTCTATTACACAAGTTTATTTGGCAACATAGACTCTGGTAGAATTTTTTTTTCTTCTTCATAGTAATTGTTTGCCTTGTGAAGGCTCTAAAATCATTCCGTTTTGACCTAGAAATCCCTTTTCTGTGAGTTTTTCCTAAGGAATCACTATGAGTCTGAACAAGATTGAGGAACAAGCTACTTCTTAAAAGGTTATTCATAATAAAGAAGAAAACAAAAACCACCTAACGGGCCAACAATACAGACACTGATACATTATAGTTCATCCAACTCACGGAGTAGGAGGTAGCAATTAAAAACAACATATTATGTTTACAACCAGAAATACTATTTGACCCAGCAATCCCATTACTGAGTATATATCCAAAGGAATATAAATCATTCTCTTATAAATAGACATGCACACACGTGTTCATTGCAGCACTATTCACAATAGCAAAGACAAAGAAGCAACCCAAATGGCCATCAATGATAGACTGGAGAAAGAGATGTGGTACATATATACCACGGAATACTATACAGCCATAAAAAGGAATGAGATCATGTCCTTTGCAGGGACACAGATGAAGCTGAAAGCCATTATCCTCGGCAAACTAACACAGGAACAGAAAACCAAATACCACGTTCTTACTTATAAGTGGGAACTGAACAATGAGAACACATGGACACAGGGAAGGGAACAATACACACTGGGGCCTGTCGTGGGAGGATGGGGTGGGGTGAGAGCATTAGGAAAAAGAGCTAATGCATGTTGGGCTTAATACCTAAGTGATGGGTTGATAGGTGCAGCAAACCACCGTGGCACTCATTTGCCTATATAACAAACCCGCACATCCTGAACATGTACCCCGGAACTTAAAAAATAAAATTAAATAAATAAATACATAAATAAATAAATAAAACATACTATGGTTGAGAAGATCCTTTTCAAACAGCTGGGGACACTGGTCACTCAACTGACTTTCCTGGTGTCTCACACAAAACCTCAGTAGTGGTTACGTGGGTGTTGATTTTGCAGTAGGTCATTGAGCTACACATTTTCTGAATATATGTATTTATAATTTTCAAGAATATTTTTTATAGTTTAAAAGAAGATTTTTTTAAAAATCAAAGAAACCAGGTATTCTAACCCTTAATTTAGCACTCTGTTTCCCACACTAGTCTACTCCTTGGAGGAACGAAGGTACAAAAGAGAAAAGATGGAATTATGGTCTCTGGTAACTAGATTTAAAAATTGCATTTAAGAAATACCTAATGTAGACGACGGGTTGATGGGTGCAGCAAACCACCATGGCACACGTATACCTATGTAACAAACCTGCACGTTCTGCACATGTATCCCAGAACTTAAAATATAATTTTAAAAATTGCATATAGAACATCCCACTGGTGGGACTGGATTTGTTTGCAAACGGCCTTGTCAGTGAAGTGGAAGAGAATGTGAAGCCCCACTCAACTGAAGTTTGCAACTTGTCAGCAGATCTGGAAAAACAATACAGTTAAAATTCTTGGCTCTCTGGAGATAGGAAATTATTAATACATTTCACGAATGCATATTTCCTCATTGCCATTACAATTGTGAGGAATGGCCATATCTTTTGCTGTTATTTTTAAACTCCATAGAATATTTGTAGAAAAACAATTTGTCTAAATGTACAAGGTAGTTTATAACTTGTCCACATTTCTATGTCAGAAGCAAAGAGATAAATAGTCAATTCTGAGTTACATTTAATAAGTATTCATTTGTATCTCTCCACCAGAGAAAAGAGAGAAAAGCAGCTTAGTCCCAGACCTCAAGGTATCCCAGTATGGTTGGGATGAAGTTTGACATCCTTGAAAAAAAAAAATAGAGAGCAACATAAGGCAAGTGAATGCAGTGTATAGTATAAGCATTATAATGCTCTAAGGAATAAAATCAAGTGTCAAGATGCATAGTTTATAGTAAGGAAATGTTGTGTCAGACTAATTTGGATATAAATCTGTATGAACATGTGATCTTAAATCTCTATGGTTCAATTTCTCTATCTGAAAAATGAGAATAATATTGGTACTTACTATTGTAAAGATTGAATGCACATTGCTAGAATATGCATAAGAAATTGCACATTGTACTCCCATGTTTATTGCAGCACTATTCACAACAGCCAAAATTTGAAGCAACTTAAGCATCTGCTAACAGACGAATGGATAAAGAAAATGTGGTACACATACACGATGGAGTACTATTCAGACACAAAAAAGAATGAGATCCTGTCACTTGCACCAACATGGATGGAACCGGAGATCATTATATTCAGTGAAATGAGCAAGGCACAGAAAGACAAGCTTTGTGTGTTCTCACTTATTAATGTGAGTTTAAGATGAAAACGACTGTACTCATGAAGATAGCGAGTAGAATGATGGTTGCCAGAGGGTGGGAAAGGCAGTGGGGGAGTGGATGGAAAGTGGGGATAGTTAATGGATGTGAACATAGTCAGACAGAAGGAATAAGATCTAGTATTTGATAGCACAACAGGGTGACCACAGTCAGAAATAATTTATTGCTCATTTCAAAATAACTAAAAGATGGGACCGGGGGAGGAAAAGCATCAAGAGAAATAACTAATGGATACTGGGCTTAATACCTAGGTGATGGGTTGATCTGTGCAAAAAACCACCATGGCATACATTTACCTGCATGTAACATTTACATGCAGGTAAGAAACTTGCATATGCTGCACCTGTACCCTGGAACTTAAAAGTCGAAGAAAAATAAATAACCCATTTAAACCATTTGACTGGCAAAACAACAACAACTAAAAGTGTATAATTGGATTGTTTGTAACACAAGGAAAAGATAAATACTTGAGATGATTTATACCCCATTTATCCTGAGGTGATTATTATGTATTGTATGCCTGTATCAAAATATCTCATGTACTCCATAAATATATACACCTACTATGTACCCACAAACCTTTTTCAAAATAATAACAAAAATTTAATTTTGTTTAAATTTAAAAAAAGAAAATGCACATTGCCAGAATATACATAAGAAAATGCACATTGCAGGCCAAGCACGGTGGCTCACGCCACCCAGCACTTTGGGAGGCTGAGGCAGGTGGATTGCCTGAGCTCAGGAGTTTGAGACCAGCCTGGGAAACATGGCAAATTCTCTATGAAAAATACAAAAATTAACTGGGCATGGTGGTGTGTGGCTGTAATCCTACAAGAATCGCTTGAACTCGGGAGATGAAGGTTGCAGTGAGCTGAGATCATGCCACTGCACTCCAGCCTGGGCGACAGTGAGATTCTGTCAAAAAAAAAAAAGCACATTGCTAGATTAATATTAATATAGTATTAATTACCAGTGAATATCTTGAACCTGGCCAACCAGAGAGCCTTGGATGGAGACTCCCAGTCTTTGCAGCAAGCTGGGTGTGTAGGTTCCTACCTTTAGGATGTGGCTTCCCAACCTGACAAGGAGCCAAGATGCTTGAGAAATTGCCATTTCCATATAATTTGTCAGTTTCTCTCAGCAGACGGTGCCCTCGAGACCTTCACCCACATGAGTTCAGAGGGCAAGAGCTCCAATTTGGCCACCTCCCAAACTAAAGACCTTTGTGTACAAGCATGGTCGCCAGGAAGCATATTGCTGAATAAACGCATTCTTGAGTTAATGAATGGGAGGCAGAAAACCCTTACGCAGTGTCAAAGGAAGGCCGGGTTCTTTGGGGGTTTGTCTGGCAACTGAGCCGGGGCCACTTTCTCTACTTCCCTCTGCAGGGTCGTGAGACTTTGAGGAAGAGACACAGCCCCTGGTGCCTGGAGACCTGGTCTTGAGTCTTGGCTCTGACTCCTAGCTTGCTGTGGGATCTCAGGTTTGTACTTGTTCACCACAGTGCCTACTTCCCTCTTCATAAAAGGGAGACAGCACCAGTGGGGTTCAAACCCTTTGATAAAAGCTAATATTTTTAGGCTGGGCATGGTAGCTGACACCTGTAATCCCAGCACTTTGGGAGGCCGAGGTGGGTGTATGGCTTGAGCTCAGGACTTTGAGACCAGCCTGAGCAACATGGCGAAAACCCATCTCTATCAAAAATACAAAAAACGAACCAGGTATGGTGGCACGCACCTGTGGTCCCAGCTACTTGGGAGACTGAGGTGGGAGGATCGCTTGAGCCCAGGAGTTTGAGAGCAGCCTGGATAACATAGTGAGACTTCATCTCTACAAGAAAAATTAAAAATTAGCTAGGTGTGGTGATACATACCTGTAGTCCTAGCTACTTGGGAGGCTGAGGCAGGAGGATCGCTTGAGCCTAGAAGTTTGAGGTTGCAGTGAGCTATGGTCATGCCACTGCAAACCAGCCTGTGTGATGGATCAAGACTCCATATATGGATCAACACTCCATATATATATATATATATATAGAGAGAGAGAGAGAGAGAGAGAGAGAGAAATATGTACAAAATATGTAAAATATATTAATTTTGTGTGTGTGTGTGTGTGTTTAACAGCTGTCAATTCTTTGACACCTCTCCCTTCGAGTGATGGGTTCTATGTCACTTATCCTTGAATTTGGGCTGACTTTAGTGACCCTCTTAAAATCAATGGGCTATATAGGAAATAAAGCCATGTGTTTTTGAGGCTGAGTCCTAAGAGGTGAACCAGCTCCCACCTTATCTGCCGGAACATTCTTGCTTGTACCTTGGGCCACCATATAAGAAGCCCAACTTCCCAACTTCCCTGAGACTGCCCTATGGTCAGGTCATGTGTGGATGCTGTGGTCAACTGCCCAGCTGAGTAGCTGACAGCCGGTGTCACCTGGCAACTATAAGTAAGCCACCATAGATCCCCAGACCAATTGCACCATCAAATGTCTTTGGCATCTGCCAACATTTGACTGCACTGTATGAGAGACCCTGGGCAAAAGCTCCCCAACGAAGCCCTTCCAGAATTCCTGACACACAAAACTGTGAGCAAAATAATTGTTTCAGGCCACCAAGTGGTGCGTTAATTTGTTACTCACCAGTGGTAACTAGAACACACTCAAAGATGGAAAGTGATTGCCCCAGGACCTCCATGGGAGGTGGCAAGACCAGGGTTTAGAATACAGCTTCCCCAAACCTCAGCCAGAGTTCTTTCTGCCTGTTCCGATGTGAGGTTGAGCCTGTTTCTCAAGCTCTGGGGAGATGCTCCCCAGTGGATATTCTAACCAGGATGGGAAGCATCAAGCTGTCTAACAGATCTCTGTGCACGATGCCAGGGAACACAGAAGAAAGGTGACATTCCTTCCAGGAAGAAGAGACAAATCTCCTATGCAGAAGAATTCCAAATAATCGATGTAGATTCTCTGCAGTCATGGCAGTGGAGCCTAACTCCAGCACCTTTGGGGTGATCTGAGTGTAGTGACTTCCTTCCGAAAGGTACAGTATAGAAAGGGGGAACAAAGAATAACTTCACAGTGGAGAACCCTGGCAAATAGTACCTACACCAGGTGATCAAGTGGTAGGGGAGAAAAGATTTCATTTTCTCACCCATCACTAAGTTCATGGTTAAGGCAAAGGACAGGTGAACAAGAGAAAAGCACATACATTTTAATTTTTATTTTATTTTATCTTATTTATTTTCTGAGATGGAGTCTCACTCTGTTGCCCAGGCTGGAGTGCAGTGGCATGATCTCAGGTCACTACAACCTTCGCTTCCCAAGTTCAAGTGATTCTCCTGCATCAGCCTCCTGAGTAGCTGGGACTACAGGCACGCACCACCACGCCTGGCTAATTTTTGTATTTTTAGTAGACACGGGGTTTCACCATATTGGCCAGGCTGGTCTCGAACTCCTGACCTCATGATCTGCCTGCCTCGGCTTCCCAAAGTGCTGGGATTACAGGTGTGAGCCACCGTGCCTGGCTCACACAATTATTTAATACAAATGTTATGGGACGTGAAAGCCTGCAGAAATGAAGACCCAGGGAAACAGGAAAACTTGTATGCTTAGGTTTGATGAAGAGTGAATGGTTGCAGGGAAGGATGATTGAAGAACAAAAGGTATAATCTAATAGTAATAAACTGGGAGAACTTAACAAGGCCTGTTTGGTTAGATTCTTGGCATCTCTGTGGCTTCAGGGTTAAGGATGTTCTTTTATCTAGTGAGGGTATCTCTCAAATGACCTGCTTCAGGGGAGAAGGGCAGGTGGATGAATGGTCAGAGAGTGACCTTCTTAAGCTTTATGATCTTCTGCTGCTGTTTTCTGTAATGCCAAAGTGCTATATTTTGGGTTATCGTGTCCTGAACCCCATCAAAGGAAATTATCCATGATGATGTCATGCATGTACCCTTGCTAGAATATGAGGAAAGTGACACTTCAACTCTGCAGTCTTCCTCCCCAAATCCCATAACCCCAGTCTAATCATGAGAAAAATATCAGAAAAATTCCAACTGGGGCACATTCTGCAACATAACTGACCAGCATTTCTCAAAGTTGTCAAGGTCATCGAAGCCAAGGAGAGTCTGAGAAACTCACAGCCAACAGAATCCTAAGGAGAATTGAGGACTAAATGTAATGTGGGATCTTGGATGGGATCCTGGGACAGAAAAAGGACATTAGGCAAAAGTTAAGGGAATCTGGAAAAAGTAGGGACTTTATTTAATGATGATATATCAATATTGGTTTGTTAGCTATGACAAATGTACTAGAGTAGTGTAAGATGTTAACAGCATGGAAGATAGGGTGTGAGTTATATAGGAACTCTCTGTATTATCTTTACAACTTTTATGTAAACCTAAAAATATTCTAAAATTTAAAAAGGAAAGATAAAAAGTGTTGGCAAGGGTGTGGAGAAAAGGGAACCTTTGTACACTGTTGGTGGGAAGGCAAATTAGTGCAGCCATTATGGAAAATAGAATGGAAGTTCCTCAAAAAAACTGAAAATGGAACTATCATATGATCCAGCAATTCCACTCCTGATACGTGTCCAAAGGAAATGAAATCAGTATGTCAGAGAGATATTGGCACCCATACTCATTGCAATATGATTCACAATAGCCAAGATAGGGATGGAATCAACCTAAGTATTCACTGACAGACGGATGGATAAAGAAAATGTGGCATATATACACAATGGAATATTATTCTGACCTTAAATGAAAGGAAATCCTGTCATTTTTGACAACATGGATGAACCTGGAGAACACTGTACTAAGTGAAATAAGCCAGACACAGGAAGGCAAATACTATATGATCTCATGTATATGTGGAATCTGCAGAGGTTGAACTCAGAAGTAGAGATTAGAATAGCAGGTACCAGAGTCTGGGGGTGGGGAGAGAAGGGGGAAGTGTGGGCCAAAGAATACAAACCTCTGGTTCAAGTTGGTGTTTGAAATATAAATGAAAAATGAGTGTAAATATATTTAAAATTACAAAACATAAAAAAAGAAAATCAAAAAGGGTACAAAGTGTCAGATAGGAGGAATAAATTTTTGAGATCTATTGCACAGCCTGGTGACAACTGTTAATAATACTGTATTGTATATTTCAAAATTGCTAAGAAAGTAAAATTCAGATGTTCTCACCACAAAAAAAAAATAAGCGTTCGAGATGGTGGATAAGTTCATTATCTCAATTAACCATTCCACCATGTATACATATATCAAAATAATCACACTGTACCCAACAAATATATATAATTATTGCCAACTTAAAATTTAAAAAAAGGAAAAGAAAGGAAAAGAAGCCACATGCCAAGCCTGCTCCCAGCTGTGTAAAGGAAACTGATTTTGTAAGCTACGTGGCTTCTCTTTGTCCTTCTCAAACCTTTCACCCTAGCGTGTTACCTCCACCAGGGAATGGAAAGAGCACAAAGTTTCGAGTCGAACAGGTGGAGACCACCCCAGCCCTGCGGCTGACTGGTTTCAGGAGCTTGGCTAAGTCACTCAGCCTCTCTGGGTCTGTAAAATGCAGAAACTTCTATCCCACATTGAATTTATAGGATTAAATGAACCAACGTGTTAAAGCACTTCTAAAGGTATAAAAGCTTTTATAATCTTCTTTAGACCCACAGACGTGAATGATCGTTTTAAAACATGTTTTAAATATGCAGTTTCTGAAAGTCTATGCTTACCACATACACAATTTTATATGAATCCGTGGTGAGATCACCTACATGCCTTGCACGTGTGTGCAGTCTTTTGTTCTTTTCCTTTTTTACTTATTCTTCCTCCTTTTCTCCTCCCTACGTTTCCTCTGGTATGTATACCTCTGTATTTTTCTCCGTATTTTATAGCCCTATACATATATTTGCATATCTGTATAGTTATACATATACACATATACATACATAACAGCCATGGGCAAGGTTGCTACTATTTACAAAAAAAAAAAAGTTGGATCATAATATGTATGCTTTTTTTTTGCATCTTCCTTTTCTTCTTTAAAACACAAGTTAATGTTTTAAGTTATTTGATAATGCCCTATTTCATCTTTTTAGCAACCTTGTACATATTCTGATGTTTTTATTTCTTCAGGTTAGATTCCCAGAGTGAGATTTCTGGGTGGATAAAAGCAAAGTGTATTTTCTGTCTTTTTGTTTTTAGCAGATGTTGCCAGGGCCTCATGTGAATGACTTAACTTGTAGTGTCACTGCACTTGTCACTGTAGCAAGGAGAAAGCCTGGACCTGAGAGTCAGGCGGAAGTCAGCTCTGCAAGGGATGGGCTGTGTCACTTTGGACAAGTTGGGTTCCCTCTCTGGGCTTTGATTTTGCAGTAGGTAAAATAGGTGGTTGGTCTAAGACAGTGTTGTTTAAATTAATAATGGAGCTGATGTCCTCATAAATAAAATATTTTTGAAGCCCTATTTATGAAACAGAGATAGAGGATACTCTGGGGGAAACAGAGAGTCCCTGCCCACTTGATCTTTCCCATATGCCCTTGGAGGGTCCTCCAGCATCTCTCAGAAGAGAAGACTGTGCTGAGCACAGTTAGAACTCATGGGCATTTCCGGAAGTTCTATATTCCAAGTGCATGCCAGCGACGCCTCCCAAAGAACAAGATCAAGGATTTGTTTTTCCGTGTGCCTCTTGAACCCTCTTCCCACTGAATCCTAACCATATTTAAGCCTGATGATCCCCATTCCAGGTATTTGTACAAAATTCCTTTTCGTCCTGTCCCCAGAAAGAATACCATGGGCTGGGCCAAAAGAAAAGAGTTAAAGCAAGGAGTATGTCCAGATACCCTCACATAGACCCTCACCTCCAGGGGCTTCACTCCATCAGGAGGAATTTAAAAACTTTCTATGAAAAAAGTATAAAACCCAATGTTAGCAAAGATGTGGAGAAACAGGCATTCTCATACCATTCTCCCAATTCATCCTTTCATAGAATTCCTGGGAGGTTGAATTGATACATCATTTCTGGAGAGCAATTTGGCAAAGCGAATTTAATGTCTCATAAAAATGCATGTGGGTTGATCCAGGAATTTCCTTCCGGAAGTTGATCTTAGGGAAGTTATCAGTCAAGTACTCCAAGATCTATACACAAACCTGTTCATTTCAACCTTATTTATAAAAATACTTTCTAATAATACACCCAGGGATTTCACTTCCAGTAAATGCCTTACAGCAGAGTTATATGGAAATATACTTTTTTTCTTTTTTAAGATGGAGTATCACTCTGTTGCCCTGGCTGGAGTGCAGTGGCACGATCTCAGCTCACTGCAACCTCCGCTTCCTGGGTTCAAGTGATCTCATTCTCCTGCCTCAGCCTTCCAAGTAGCTGGGACTACAGGCAGGTGCCACCACACCAGGCTAATTTTTGTATTTTTAGTAGAGAAGAGGTTTCACCATGTTGGCCAGGCTGGTCTCGAATGCCTGACCTCAAGTGATCCACCCACCTCAGCCTTCCAAAGTGCTGGGATTACAGGTGTAAGCCACTGCACCCAGCCAAGAAGTACAAATATTTTTACTAGATATTGTTGAACGAGGAAATTTCTCATGTGATCCATTTTTAATTATGAAGGATATAATATTTAAATGTGCATTAGGATATTTCACAAAATGTTAACATGATCCTTGGTGATGAAAAATCATGGTTAATGTATTTATCATTATAGTCTGTAATTTGTGTATTTTTCCCAAAAAGGGACATGGATATTAACTGTATAAAAATATAAAAATACATGAATAAATATATTTATATGGATTACATTGGTCAGAAGAGTGACTCATGAATTTGTTTCCTTTTAGAAATGGACATCTTTTAAATTTTAAAAGCAAAAAAAATGCTTGTTGCAAAAAATAAGGAACTCTGGAAGACAATTTTGACAGCATATGTACACATTTTTCATTTCTGATGGATGTTGCCAAGTGTTCTGCTGTCCCTAAGAAAAGCTTTGACACAACAACATGAGTGAATCTCAAGAGTATTTTGCTTAATAAATGAAGCCAGACTCAGAGGCTACATATCTATGGCTCCATTTATATAACATTCTATAGGGATGGAAGCAGATTAGTAGTTAAGAGCCTGATGGTTGGAGAAGGGTTGACAATAAAGATGCAGCCCTAGGGAAATTTGGAGGATGGTAGAACTGCTCAGTATCTTGAGTATAGTAATCATTTGTCAGAACACATAGACCTATATACCAAAGCAATTGAATTTTACTCAGTGTAAATTTAAAATAAATAATAATTTTAGGAGATGATTCAAAGAGTAGGAGTCTTGCACACTTACCCTGCAATAGCATTGGATAAATCCCCACAATTCTAATTGCTTGAAGCTGCGCATATAGACACTGCAGCTCTACTCTTTAATTTCTTGGAGGTTGGGGATCTAAAAACCTTCCCCAACTCTGCCTTGGCAGAGCCTGTCCAGCAGAGAAGGAAGTGGCTCTGGGATTGAGAGCTGCAGGTACCAGCACTGTGCACATGCTCAATCAATACAGCAATCCCAGGGAACTTGAGACCACATTAGCCGTGTTTTAAAGAACTTTCAGGACCCCAGATGGAACCGATCTATGGATTCATGTTCCTTCTTATATACTGCAAGGTGTCTGGAAATTCTGCAGTAACCAAGTGTTGTCACCTGTTTCCGTTAGAACTCATCTGCTGGTAGCCGGGAGGGAGAGGTTGCAGTGAGCCGAGATCGCACCATTGCCCTCCAGCCTGGGCAACAAAAGCAAAACTACAACTCAAAAACAAACAAAAAACAGAAAAATAAGAACTCATCTGCTGGTAGCAACATTTTACTGGCTGAGGAAAACACTGTTGCTTCACAGCAAACTACGTAAGGTCTAACTCACCCATCCTCCTTGCAGTTCTCTCTGCTTCCTTATTCACCAGTAAACCCCAAGGTCACCTCTAAGTTTTCATCATTAAAGGGGAGGGAAGAGGTCATCGGTCGAACACCTGTGTGCCAGAAATTGAGCCAAGCACTTTATATCACTGCTGCCTCTCCCAGGCAGTATGATCTTGAGAAAGTGTCTTAACTTCTCTGAACTTTTTCCCTTTCCTGTTGAATGGAGATATTAATGATACTCACCTCTCAGAGTTATTGTGAAGATTGAGTTAATGAAAGTAAAGCATTTACAATATGTCTAATAGATAGTAACTGCCCAAAACATAGTAATTATTGTTCATAGCAGTAATCATATTGCTATCATTATTATCACAAGAAGTATTCATTAAGTGTTTACTATGCATCAGGCACTGTGCTTGGCAAACTGCATATATCACCTCATTTAATCCTTTTATTGAACCCAGTGAGGCAATTATCAAGGTGGATTTGAGTGCATTATTTCAAGTGGACATTTTGATTCCCATTATACAGATGAAAAAATAAGGCTCAGAGAGGTTGAGTAACTTGCACAAGCTCACACAGTAATGGGAATACAGGTCTATCAGATTTCCAAGCCCACCCTTACAACACCAAGGGAGTAGGGTAGTAGAACAAAACCTTTAAGGATATTCCCCAAGTCACAGACCTGACTTTGAATGTCAACTTTTTGCTGTATGGCCTTAGACGGTTACTCAACCTCTCTGAATCTGAAAAATGGGAGGATACTAGTACCTACCTTTAAAGGTGTTACCAGTTTTTAAAGAGTAGGGGATGGGCCGGGCATGGTGGCTCACACCTATAATCCCAGCACTTTGGGAGGCCGAGGCAGGCGATCACCTCAGGTCAGGAGTTCAAGACCAGCCTGGCTAATGTGGTGAAACCCCATGTCTACTAAGAATACCAAAATTAGCCGGGCATAGTGGTGCTTGCTTGGAATCCCAGCTACTCAGGAGGCTGAAGCAGGAGACTCACTTGAACCCGGGAAGTGGAGGTTGCAGTGAGCCAAGATCACACCACTGCACTCCAGGCTGGGTGACAGAGTGAGACTCTGTCTCAAAAAAAAAGAGTGGGGGATGGAAATTGAAGCCACTTAGCACAGTGTCTATTACGTGGTAAGTCATCAAACACAGATGATGATGATGACAATTTATATCTCTCAGCTTCTAGGCACATAGATACCTATCTCAGCTAACAAATTGCTATAGTAGTTTGTTTCGGAAATTATAAAAACACATGCACCCGTATGTTCATTGCAGCACTCTTCACAATAGCAAAGCCATGAAATCAACCTAAATGTCCATCAGTGGTAGACTGGATAAAGAAAATGTGGTACATATATACCAAGGAATACTATGCAGCCATCAAGAAGAATGAGAACCCATCTTTGGCAGGGACATGGATGAAGAAGGTGAAGGCCATTCTCCTTAGCAAACTAACACAAGAGCAGAAAGCCAAATACCACATGTTCTCACTTTAAGTGGGAGCTAAATGATGAGAACACATGGGCACTTAGAGAGGAACAATATACACTGGGGACTTTTGGAGGGTGGAGGGTGGGAGAAGGGAGAGGATCAGGAAAAATAACTAATGAGTACTATGCTTAATACCTGAGTGATGAAATAATCTGTACTACAAACCCCCATGACACATGTTTACCTGTATAACAAACCTCCACTTGTACTCTCTGAAGTTAAAATAATTTTTTTTTTTGAGGGAGAGTCTCACTCTGTTGCCCAGACTGGAGTGCAAAGGCACAATCTCAGCTCACTGCAACCTCTGCCTCCCAGGTTCAAGGCATTCTCCTGCCTCAGCCTCCCTAGTAGCTGGAATTACAGGCGCCCGCCACCATGCCCGGCCAATTTTTTGTATTTTTAGTAGAGACAGGGTTTCACTATGTTGGCCAGGCTGGTCTCAAACTCCTGACCTCGTGATCTGCCTGCCTTGGCCTCCCAAAGTGCTGGGATTACAGGCATGAGTCACTGTGCCCAGTCAAAATAAAAGTTGTTTTTTTTTTTAATCCTTTAAGTGAAGCATTTCATTTTATTTCATTCCAGCTTCTGCCTGCATAGTCTGAAATTGCTACTGATCATTCTTTGCACATCTTGTTTAGTCTGTCTGAGAAACTGAATGGACATTTGGCAGGAATGGCTTGGATGGGGGGCCCAAGATGGAGATTAGGACCACATGAGTAATAAACATTCATGCTCATGCACATGCGCACACAAACAGTGCTGCCAACATTTGCCTACAGTGTAATCTGCTTATAAAAATGTTTTACTTTCCTAGCTCCATGGTTTATCCTTTAACATTCCTCATTAAGGGTTTAGATCTATATCAAAATGGGGTTATTTTTATTTTAAAAACATATACTTATTATGATTATTTCCTGATTAAAAATTGTTATGTACTTAATGGAAAAAGTTAAACGTATATGGAACGATATCATGTAGAGGAAATCATGACTGTCTTAAAGTCTCCTATCTTCCCCAATCCATTCCTAAAATAACCATAGTTGGCAGTTTGTGGTATATTTTAGAAAAAAATGTGTGAAGATGGTAGACAAGATGGGGAACGATCTGGACTGGGTGGAGGTTGATGAGATAAAATGACGAATATCGAGTGCTCTTCCATCCTACAAACTAAGTGAATAAAGTCTGGATGGGGAGAATGTCACAGGGTACATGAGAGAGAAAAAAGACATTAGAGGATTCTAGTTGAGGCTAAACTTAGCAATACTGAATCATTTACTGGTGATTCCACCCACCTTGCCCTTCAGAAAAAAAATAGTTCTGACTATCAGAGAGTTTATATTCTGGTAAGAGAAATGGACATTAAACAAAAAATCATATATATATATGTGTGTGTACTATGTTATATTAATATATATATCTCTCTCTATAATTTCCATTGTGATAAGTGCTGTAGAGTAATAGGTCTCAAACGAGAGTGATTTTGCTCCCCATGGTACATTCAGCAATATCTAGAGATATTTTTGGTTGTCGCAATTGAAGGGAAAGAGAAGTGGTTCTGGGGTCTAGTGGGTAGTGGCCAGGGATGCTGCTCAACATCTTAAAATACACAGGGCAGTGCCCACAACAAAGAATTGTCCAGTCCAACATGTGAATAGTTCCGGTTACATAGAGCTATGAATCCATGTCACATGTGAATATAAAGCCACCAATTCAGTGGTTTTATGCAACAGAGGTTGCTTCTTGCTCATATGAATTGCAATAATTAATTCGTAAAGCAGTTAATCCTCTGATGAATTATCAAGAGCCTACTTTTAGCAGTCCGTTCTCACGCTAGTAATAAAGATACACCCGAGACTGGGTAATTTATAAGAGGAAGAGGTTTAATTTATCCACAGTTCCCCTGGGCTGAGGAGGCCTCAGGAAACTTACAATCATAGTGGAAGGGGAAGCCAACGTATCTTCTTCACGTGGCAGCTCCAAGAAGTGCAGAGTGAAGTTGGGGAAAAGTCCCTTATAAAACCATCAGATCTTGTCAGAACTCACTCACCATCACGAGAACCACATGGAGATAACCGCCTCCAACATTCAATTACCTCTCACTGGGTTCCTCCCTCGACGTGTGGGGATTATGGGAACTACAATTCAAGATGAGATTTGGGTGGGGACACAGCCAAACCATACTACCACGTCGTAGGAGAGGAATCAGAACCTCTCAACTTCAATCCCACCCCAATATTATGCAGTGGTAGAAACATCCAACTATTAAGCTTGAAAGTGAAACAATAAAACCAACGCAGATTCAGCTTCTGTTGAGGTTGTTCCTTTGGACGTATGGGTACTGTGAATAACCTCCAATAAAGAGGAGAGAATAAATCATTGAGCCCGAATGGTACAGAAAACAATGACTGAATCAATTCAAATCACATAAGCTCTACTTTCAAATATCCTGAATGTCTTTACTTTTGTCCGTCTTTGTTATACTACCACAGTACCTATCACACCACAATCACCCCTAGCCTGGAGGAAGACAGTAGGAATCTAATTGCCTTCCTCCATACCTTCTAACTGCACACTCCACACGGCAGCCAGAATGTTACTTTTCAGAAATTTTTATGTTAATCAAAAAAAGCATGGGCGTGAATTTTTTGAGTTAATACTGAGAATTTATAAATGTTTTGCAAATTAAACAGAATTCTGTCTCTCAAAGGCAACCAGGAGAGTGGTTCTCCTGTTATTTGCTCACAAGCAAAAATTCGAAATGCCGATAAAAGCCCTTTAGAGCTTGCAGGTAGCAACTTTCTTATTAAAACAAGACAGAAGAGTAAATCGAACCATCCAGAAAATCACATATCCACCCCTTAATAATATTAATTGAGAAAATCTCAGGCAGTTACAGTGTGAACAATGTGTGTGATTTTTTAAAACTCAAAGAGTACTAAAAACTTTATATGTAAAATTGGTCAGTTCTGTTCCTCTCCATCCTAACTTCAATCCCACTACCCATAGGCAACTTTTTCTAGGGTTTATCCGCATAAAACTGAATAATATATGCATACTGTCATTTTTATTTATCAGTTTTAGTCTGTTAACTACCTCTTATGGTAGATAAGGATTTAGTTCCCTTATAACTACCTCTCCTCTTTATTTTCTCCCTGTCCTGCAAATTTTTGGTTAAATAAATATTCAGTGTTTACATTGTTATGACTGTACTAATTTTCTTAAAAGCTGAGCTAAATAATACCTTCTAATCACGTTACTGTCTTGGTTAATTTTTCATTTTTTCCTGGAGTTGACAATTGCCTCTTTTATTCTATTTGTTTAAGTATCTTTGTACTTTTTAAACTACTCTACCACACTTGTCAAATGTCTACCAGTATTATTTCGTAAGTGCTGAATGAACTTTTAAAAATATAGATCTTATTACACCCCTTTTTAAAACTCCTCAGTTACTTCTCATAGCACTCGGAATAAAATCCCAACTCTCTACCTTGATCAGCAGAGCTCTGCATGACGTAGCCTCTGCCTACTTTTCCAAGCCTTCTCAAGCCAACCTCCCGGTCTTTGTAGACTTTTTATGTATCCTAGAATAGTCAAGCTCCACCCCCTCCCCCCCCCCCCCCACTTTTTTTTCCTGTCTCTTTGCCTGGGCAGTTCGTTCTTAAACTTGACATCCTTTTTGAAATGTTGTCTCCTCACAGAGGCTTTCTGTATCCATTGTTTATAAATTAGCACCATCTCATTATTTTACTTCTTTCCTCTCTTATACATTTTAAGGTTTTTTCATTGCCTTTTCTGTATTCCCTGATGTTTCTCTCTCCTCCTTACTCAGCTTAATTTTCATGATCAATCGTTATAATGACAGCTTCCTTCCCTCATTGACTTCACAGAAGTCACTTGGCAAAATCAAAAATTTGTTTATTCAACTTTCCTTTTTTTTTTTTTTTTGCCTCATACCCATGCAGTTCAATGTAGCTGAGGGAAAAAGCATACAACCGCAATAATCATAACTACAAACCCTAAGTTAAACCCCTTAAAGCTGCCAAGCAATAATTTTCTATTCCCCTATGACATTGATGTTCTCAGTCCTAGAAGACTATTGTGCATCTCATCTTCACATCTGAAACCCCTGATGCCTCCTTCTCCTCCTTCACTCCCAATTGACAACCTTGCTTTTTACTGTTTTCGGAAAATAGAAGTAGTCAGAGGAGAACTTCTCTGGACTCCCACATAGGGTCTCTCTACCTACTCTTTGCTGTCTCCTGATTTTGCAGAGAAACATCTCAGTTTCTACTCCTAAGTGCCTGCTCACTTGGGTACCTAGACACCATTCCTTCTCAACTATTGAAGAACAGCAGTGCAACAGTTCTGCCCCCTCCCTCCTATGGCATCATTTTTCCCTCCCACTTGGGTCATTTCCATCAGTATGCAAACTTCCCACTATGTCTTCAATTTCAGAAAAAGAAATAAGCCTTCCTTTGACCTCACATCCCTCACCATCTACATTCCTATTTCTTTACTGAATTTTGAAATGAAACACTTGAAATACCATCTGTACCCACTTTATCCAATTCTTCTCTTTCCATTCTTTCTTAGACCCACTTTTTGCCCTGACCACTTGACGAAACTTCTCTTGTCAAGGTTACCATTTTTTTCCCGCATTGCTAAGTCCAATGTTCTATTTCCCATCCTCTTACTTACCCAGCAGCAGCAGTTACAACAGATTATCACTTTCTCTTCTATGGAAAATTCTTATCACTTGCCTTAGCAGATACCAAACACACTTTGTGGTTCTCTTTCTACTGTGTGCTCCTTCTCAGCCTCCTTCACTGATTCCTCCTCCAGTCCCCTCTCTCTTTATGTTGGATCCCCCACTCTGCCCTCGGTCATCTTCTCTGTCTATCCTCACTCAGTCTCTGTCTACACTCTGTCTACACTCACTCCCTTGGCGTTGTCATTCAGTCTTATGGCTTCAAATGCCATCTATCTGCTGACAACATCCACATTTACATCGATTTGTTAGATTTTTCCCTGGGTTCATCCTAAGATCTATCTATTATGTTTGTTTTCCATGGGGCTTCTTCTTTTCATGCATTTGATTCATTTCCTTACTCTTTAGACATTTTAAACATACTCATTTTAAAATCATTTCCAGATTCAAATTTCTCTTAGCTCTAATTCTTTGGGTGTGAATCCTTCTCAGGCTCCACAGAGCTGTATTGTCGTTGTTGTTGTCGGCTTCTTGGTTGAGTGTTTCCACATGAGCAGGTTGTCCAAGTTCCGACATGACACACATGGCAAAGGCTTGAGATTCTAATTTTTCACAATGAATTCTGTTTCATACCACAGCTTAAGAGAAACATCCTGGTATGGGTTGTGTACTCTGGCCAGTGGGTTTAGTCTTTCTGATATACAGTCATCGACAGTATGGCCCCTTCCTGACTTCTAGCTTTATTTAGAGAGCTCATTTCCAGTTTCCTGTTGTCAGTGTCCATGACCTTGACCTTGACTCTCATTCCTTCTTGGGCATTATGCCCAGGCTCTATATGCCAATTGATTATTTTCTTTCCCTTCCCTTCCCTTCGGTTCCCTTCTCTCCTTCCTTCCCTCTCTCCCTCTCTCTCTCCCTCCCTCCCTCGCTCCCTCCCTCCCTCCTCCCCTTCCTTCCTTCCTTCCTTCCTTTTTTTACTTGTATCTTCACTCAATTTGCTTTATTTATTTTTAAAATGAAAAATGCATAAATTTAAGGTGTCCAACATGATGTTTTGATATACACAGTGAAATGATTAGTACAGTCAAGCAAATTAACATTTCCATCTCCTCATATACTTAACCTTTGTATGTATGTGGTAAGAACCCCTAAAATCTACTCTTAGCAAATTTTAGGTATGCAATATATTATTAACTGTAGTCACCATGCTGTACATCAGGTCTCCAAAATTTATTCATCTTGTAACTGCAAGTTTGTGCCCTTTGATCAACATCTCCCCATTTTTTTCCAGCCCTCAACTCCTGGTAACCACTGTTCCATTCTCTGTTTCTATGTATTTCACTTATTTAGATTCCATATATAAATTAGATAATGCGGTATTTTTTTCTTCTGTGTCTGGCTTATTTCACTTAGCATAATATCCTACACATTCATCCATACTGTTGCAAATGGCAAAGTCACCTTCTTTAAGGCTCCATCATATTCCATGGTGTGTGTGTGTGTGTGTGTGTGTGTGTGTGTATAACATTTTCTTTATCCAGTCATCCACTTAGGTTGTCTTCATGTCTTGGTTATTGTGGATAATGCTACAGTGAATATGGGACTGCAGATATCTCTTCAGGATACTAATTTCATCTCCTTTGGGTATATACCCAGCAGAGGGATTGCTGGGTCATATTGTAGTTCAAGTTTTAATTTTTTGAGGAACCTCTATATTGTTTTCTGTAAAGGCTGTACCAATGTACCTTCCCACCAACAGAGTACAAGAGTTCCCAATGTGCCCCCTTGATTTTAACTCCCATTTCCTGTTACCACTTGCAAATCCTTTTATATTTTTGCCACCCGAAGAGTTCCCCTTCTTACATCTGAGCTTCACTGTATGTAAAACATTTTTGATTACACGTTTTTCCAGAATTTCTCTATTTGGAGTGGGAGAATAGTGGGAGAATGCCTCCTTCATTCTCTGTTGTGTAATACTTTTATTTTCTTCAATGCACAATTTATTTTATTTTGTTTGCTTATTATCGGTGCCCCAGGAAAATGTAAATGCATAAGGGTAAGGGCCATATGTGTCTTATCCTCTGTCCTACTTCTCTATGGCAGACAGTGTATGGGCCCCACCTAGATTTCCTTAGCATTCACTATTTCCATGCATGCCAGTGGCTTCTTACCGCAAAATTATGACTCTGCCCTGGGGAATTTCTTTGTCTGCAGGAGCGCCAGGTTCATGTACTGGCCAGGCTGGGAGGTCAGAGAGTCATGCCCTGGGAGTACTCCTTAATTCACGAAAGATGGAAGCTGGTGAATACATATTTCAGCTTTCTTGTCTCTCAGCTAGTCTGACTCTGAGACATTTTTCTGAGAAATGTTTTACACAGTCTTTCCGAGGTCTGCAGTGGGATCAAATGCCAGCTGCCCACACTAGCAACATGCTTTCAAACACCCTATATTGGTTGTTATCTTGCCCTGTCTCATTTTGTCATCCACCTTCCAAATTACTTTCACTCACACCTTTTATTGAGTCTGCTTCTGGAAAAAAAGAAAAGAAAAGAAAAAAACCTGAGACACCCTAGGGTTCAGAAAGGTTACTGAGGATACAACAGGATCCACTTTTGAATGAACGAATGAATGAATGAATGAATGAATGAATGAATGCATGCATGCATGAATGCATATGGAGAAATTGCATCCAGGTCAAGCACAGTTGCTCACGTCCGTAATCCCAGCACTTTGGGAGGTGAAGGTGGGAGGAGCTTGAGCTGGTAACCACTGTTCCATTCTCTGTTTCTTTTTCTTTTTTTTTTTTTTTTTTTTTGAGACAGAGTCTCGCTCTGTCACCCAGGCTGGAGTGCAGTGGCCGGATCTCAGCTCACTGCAAGCTCCGCCTCCCGGGTTTATGCCATTCTCCTGCCTCAGCCTCCCAAGTAGCTGGGACTACAGGCGCCCGCCCCCTCGCCCGGCTAGTTTTTTGTATTTTTTGTAGAGACGGGGTTTCACCGTGTTAGCCAGGATGGTCTCGATCTCCTGACCTCGTGATCCTCCCGTCTCGGCCTCCCAAAGTGCTGGGATTACAGGCTTGAGCCACCGCGCCCGGCCCTCTGTTTCTATTTATTTGTCTTATTTAGATTCCACATATAAATGAGATCATGCAATATTTTGGAGATCAGCCTGGGCAACAGAGTGAGACCCCATCTTAACAAAACATTTAAAAATTATCCAGGCATGGTGATGAGCATCTGTACTCCCAGCTACTCGGGAGGCAGATCTGGGAGGACTGATTGAGCACAGGAGGTTGAGGCTGCAGTGAACCATGACTGTGCCACTGCACTCCAGCCTGGGTAACACAGCAAGACCCTGTCTCAAAAATAAATTCTAAAAAACCCAGTTTTTAAAAAGGAGAAATTGCATTCAAATCCCCTAAAAGTAAAACAAGCTGCAGTTGTTTGAAGAATTGGTATGCTACCCTTAGGCTTAAGACAGTGAAAATATCCAGGGAGTATAACAGAGGGGAGGGAATGGGCAGATGTGTGTCATTTGTCCATTGTCATGACTTTAAATAGAGTTCAATAGGGTGTCATTCTTTCTCCTACCCATGGGACAATAGTGACACCTGTTCAGCTTCTCCCATACCTTGTATTACATAAACAATGCTGTAGTGAACATCCGAATAATTGCATCTTTGCACATTTCTGTGAGAACTGCGTAAGAGAAATTCCTGGAAATTGCTATGAGTGTCATAAACTATGAGTCTTTCGCATTGATCAGATCTGCCAAGTTGCTCTCCAGTTTTGCATTCTCCACATCCTTAACAATAAGTGTAACCCACGTGCTTCCTCTTTGCTAATTTGGTGTATGTATCACAGACTTTTTGGGGCTAGAACTTGCATGTCCACAAATGTGAGTGAGGCTGATTTTCTTTTTTTTTTTTTTTTTTTTTTGAGATGGAGTCTCGCTCTGTCGCCCAGGCTGGAGTGCAGTGGCCAGATCTCAGCTCACTGCAAGCTCCGCCTCCCGGGTTCCCGCCATTCTCCTGCCTCAGCCTCCCGAGTAGCTGGGACCACAGGCGCCGCCACCTCGCCCGGCTAATTTTTTGTGTTTTTAGTAGAGACGGGGTTTCGCCGTGTTAGCCAGGATGGTCTCGATCTCCTGACCTTGTGATCTGCCCGTCTCGGCCTCCCAAAGTGCTGGGATTACAGGCTTGAGCCACCGCGCCCGGCCGAGGCTGATTTTCTTCTTCTGTGTTTATTACTTCTCCAAATTCTGAATCAGAAAAGGAAATAGGCAGAGGGAGGTGTACAATTGGACAAAGAATATCAGTGTGGGGGAAAAGAGACGTTTTTGTTTTGACATGATTTCAGATGATCGTAACGAGAAAGAAATGAAATTTAGTTGATCATTGTCAAAATGCTGAAGGACTGAAAGAAAGTTAAAGATGTTTACCCAACGAAGGAAGTCAGTGCAAGAGGCAGCTTGAACAAACAGGCCCCAGGGCTGGATGAGATGGTTCATGAGATGGCAAGATTAGGATAGCATTGGTTGGGTGATTAAACTAAGGTCTCTTAGCTTGCCCACGATTTTATTTTCTATCATAGTGAAAGAGTTGCCATTTTTCTCTTTTATAAACAAACACAAGGGTGGTATGATGTTGGTCTACCTTTCAAAGGGCTCCCAGTGATTCCTTCCTGCTGGTATTCACACCTTTCTTTAACCCCCCACCTCTTGAATATGGGCTGCACTTATTACCTGTTTCAGAAAGATAGAAGATGGCACAAGTTACGGGGTGTCCCTTCAATAACTAGGTTCTAGGGAACTGTGACTTCCGTCTTGCTGGCAGAATCTCTCTATTGCCTTCTGAGCTGGCACGATTTGATGAAGCAAGAATCTGTGTTGGAGAAACCTGCATGACAAAAAAAAAAAAATGAGGGTGGAGGCCAGGTGCAGCGGCTCACACCTGTAATCTCAGCACTTTGGGAGGCTGAGGAGGGAGAATGGCTTGAGCTCAGGAGTTCAAGACCAGCCTGGGCAAGATAGTGAGACCCCATCTCTACAAAAAATAAAAATAAAAAATTAGCTGGGCATGGTGGTGTGTGCCTATAATCCCAGCTACTTGGGAGTCTGAGGCAGGAGGGTTGATTGAGCCCAGGAGTTTGAGACTGCAGTTGAGCCATGAATGTGTCACTATACTGTAGTCTGGGCAATGGTGAAACCTGTCTCAAAAAAAAAAAAAAAAAAAAAAGGGCGGGAGGAAGGAATTAAACGAGAGTGGCCTCTGGCCAACAGTAAACGAGAATCCAAATCCTGCCTGCCAACAGCCACGGAGTGAGTTGGGAAGTAGGCCCTTTCTCAGTTGAGCCTGCAAATCAAACTCAGGCCCTGGATAACACCCGGAGTGCCTCCAGGAAAAGATCCCAAAGAAAAGGACCCAGTGAAGCCATGTCCAAATGCCTGACCCACAGAAACAGTGTGGTAATAAATGTGTGTTGTTTTGAGCTGCTAAGTTTTGGGGTAATATTTTGTGCTTCAATCAATAACTAATATGGATGGCATGTTTTATGGTGAACATCACCGATTTTATGGAATTTTGATAGTACTTTCATATTCCAGAGAGATCGAAAATCTCCCTTCACCTCTTGGGGAAAGTGAAGAGAAACTAAGTTCATGTCCCGGTTGCATTTATATTATTTTTCTGGACAAATAAAAGTACCCTTATCCTATCCTTTTTTAACAATTAAAAAAAATAGAGATGGGAATCTCACTGTGTTGCCCAGGCTGGTCTCAAACTCCTGCCCACAAGCAATCCTCCCACCTCGGCCTCCCAGAGTGCTGGGATTATAGGTGTGAGCTATTGCACTCAACCTCTTATCCTATTCTTCTACACTTTTATGCCTATAGCTTTGTTTACACACATCGGTTCTTTTTGCTTCTGATCATCCCCCAGACATAAACTCAGGTTCATTAATTTCCCTCTCATTTTTTTATTTTTTTATTTTTTATTATTTTTGAGATGGAGTCTTACTCTGTCACCCAGGCTGAAGCGTAGTGGCGCGATGTCAGCTCACTGCAATCTCCGCCTCCCGGCTTCAAGCGATTCTCCTACCTCAGCGTCCTGAGTAGCTGGGACTACAGGTGTGTAGCACAATGCCCGGCTAATCCCATTATCTTCATTCACTCTCACATCATCAAATGTTGGCCAAATTCAAGATCTTCCCCTCCAGGTGGCCCCTTGATCAAAGAGGGCCCAGACATCACGGCAGAGTGTCTTAAATGATATGATATGATAGATGGAAATGATGCCTAAAGAAGGACTTGGGACCCTTTCAGGCATGGTTGCAGGAAGGGCGCTGGAATGTGAACAGATACAGGCCGTTCAGATCATCCTCACTCATGTCTCTGAAACCTGAACATGGTTCACCTTAGTCAATGATGCCACTCAAGTGGCTCCTCCAAATACACAGGTTTGGGTGCCACCCTAGATTCTACTGGCTTTTAAATTTCACCTTTTTGAGGCCAGGTGCAGTGACTCACACCTGTAATCCCAGCATTTCGGGAGGTTGAAGTGGGAGGATGGCTTGAGCCAGGAGTTTGAGATCAGCCAGAGCAATATGTCAAAACTCTGCCTCTATGAAAACAATATAAAAATTAACCAGGCGTGGTGGTACCTGCCTGTAGTCCCAGCTACTCAGGAAGCTGAGGTGGGAGGATAGCTTGCCCCCAGGAGGTCGAGGGTGTAGTGAGCCATGATTGTGCTGCTGCACTCCAGCCCAGGAGAAAGAGTGAGACTCTGTCTCCAAAAAAAAATTTTTTTTAACAAAATTTGTTTTTAAAGTCACTTTTTTTTTTTTTTGAAGAACAGCATTTGGGGAATTGAGGGAAAATACCACCAGGCAATGACGGAATGAAAAGAGAAGGAAAAGCAAAGAGAAGTTATACTAACAGAGATAACCAAAGATGTTTTTTCTCCTAAGTTTAAAAGACGGGAAGTCTTAAATTCTCTGCCAGGAATAAATTCTCTCTCTCTCAATCCTGTTCTCTCTTGTTTCTGTCCAAGGTTAGATAAAATTATGCCTATGAGGGTCAGGGGATTTATTTCACTGTTAAATGGAAACAGCTAGGTAAATTTTAATGTAGAGATTATATTTATGTCATAACCAGGGTCTTAGAATTTTGCAATCTAATTGTTATATTCAATGGTTCTTATTCTTTTGGGTGCTGAGGAAGCCTTTCTTTAAATGAAATCTCTCAAGCAAGACCGATATGTGCAGCAGTTAAAATAAGAGCTGCTGGAATACTACTCAGCAATAAGAAGGAAAAACAGGGCCGGGCGTGGTGGCTCACACCTGCAGTCCCAGCACTTTGGGAGGCCAAGGTGGGCAAATCACTTGAGGTCGGGTGTTCGAGCCTGAACAACCTGGAGAAATGCCATCTCTACTAAAAATACAAAATTAGCTGGGTGTGGTGGTGGGCACCTGTAATCCCAGCTACTCAGGAGGCTGAGGCAGGAGAATCGCTTGAACCCGGGAAGCAGAGGTTGCAGTGAGCCAAGATCGCACCATTGCACTCCAGCATGGGTGACAAGAGCGAAACTCCATCTCCAAAAAAAAAAAAAAAAAAAAAGGAAAAATAAAGCACTGATGAACAACACAATAACACAATTTGCAGGAATTCCAAGGGAACTTAACCAAGTGGAAAACCAATCTCAAAAGGTCCTGTACTGCATGATTCCATTTATATAATCGTGAAATGACAAAATTATAGAGATAGAGAACAGAATAGGGATTGTCAGGGATTAGGGAGGCGAGGACACTGGGAAATAGGTGTGGCTTTACTAGGGTAGCACCAAGGTATACTTGTAATGACTGATCTGTATCTTTACTGTGATGGTCCCATGTATCTGCATGTGGTCAAATTGCATAGAACTGAACACACACATGTGTACAAATGAGCACATGGAAAACTGGTGAAATCTGAACAAGGTCAGTGGATCACGTCAATGTCAGTTTTTTGGTCATGATGTTGTATAAGATACGCAAAACTGGGTGAGTGGTATATATGGGATCTCTCTGTATCATTTCATACAACTGCATGTGAATCAATGCTGATCTCAAAGTTGAATTTAAAAAGGAAAATCAGAGTTGATTTAGAAGTTGGGTGGGACTCACTTTCTCCTCACTTTCTTCCCCCTGAAGTGAGTAACTTAGAGAACCATGAAAAACCCTCAGGTCAACTCCAAGACCTGCATTTGGCAACGAGGAGCTCCCACCCAGAGATGGAGGGTGACCCGTGCTCACTACACAGTGAGGGGCTAAAAGGGTTGGAGACCCAGCCTCATCTCAACACTCCAGATTTTCAGCCTAAGACTCTTTCTTCTAAATCTAAATTATTGTTGTTGTTTTGAGACAAGCTCTCACTCTGTCACCCAGGTTAGAGTGCAGTGATGTGATCTCAGATCACTGTTTTTCTCACTATGTCTTTCAGGCTGATCTCAAACTCCTGGACTCAAGTGATCCACTTGCCTCCACCTCCCAAAGTGCTGAGATGACAGGTGTGAGCCACCATGTCCAGGAAGTCCCAATTGTTTTGTCCTTGCTGAATATTTGCTGTAAAGACCAAATTAACTAAATATATTAAAGCAACTTAAAATCACTAATACTGAAAGCTAATGAGGCCTTGTAAAACCCTTTGGGGAGGGTAATAATCTTAACCCTGTTTTACAAGTGAAGAAATTAGAGCACAAAGAGGTTAAGTAATTTGCCCAGGGGTAAACCCTAGCAGGTGGCTCTGCTGGGATTATAACCCACATGGTCTGGCCCATGAGGGTTCCCTAGTGCTGGGCTGAGCATATACTAATCACACAAGATGACATGTGTGTGTACGTGTGTGTGCACACGCATATGCACAGGCGTGTGTCTTTCAAAAGTCAAGTCTGCATGCCTGCTAAGGCCATCACAGAAATGAGATTTGGGTTTAAAACTCAGCAACTTTCCTAATGCTGTGTTTCTCAAACCCTCCATTGGAGAAATTTAATTTGCTCAGGAATCTCCTGTTTTGCCACCGGGGAACAACAAAGTGACAGAACTTTGGCAGCTCCAACTGAGGGCTCCAGTACCTATGGCCCAGCTCAGCCTGATATTGCAAAGGGAGGGGAAGTCAGGTAGCACGGACATCCAGAGCTGGCCTCATGCCAAACCCCTACGACAATGCCCGGGCCTTGTCATTTACTCCTGTTTCTGCTTACGCTATCCGAAGATGCTTCATTAACTCTTCATTCCATATTTATTTAGTTATCCATCAATGTCTCTGTCACTTTTATTGCCTCTTCTTGATTTTAAAATTTGTTCTTAGCTGTCTGTTCTGAATGTACCCATGCCTTCCTCATCAGAATCATTTCATAATTACATAATTCATTTGCATCAAATAAATTCCTATAGTTTGTTTCTCTTTTTGCTTTTGTTTTTTTGAAACGAAAAAAAAAAAAAGAAACGGAGTTGTGCTCTTGCTGCCCAGGCTGGAGGGTGATGACGCAATCTCGGCTCACTGCAAACCTCCACTTCTGGGGTTCAAGTGATTCTCCTGCCTCAGCCTCCAGAGAAGCTGTGATTACAGGTGCCCAGCACACACCGAGCTGATTTTTTGTATGTTTAGTAGAGATGAGTTTTCACCATGTTGGCCTATAGTTTTCAATGTGGTCACTTTTTCGGGACTATCAGAAGACCCTGAATTTTCTATTGTCTCATGAAGGGTGTCCTTGAGTTCGGATGATAAGGATCAGGGATTGGGAGAACACAGCAAGTAACATGCTCGCTCACACAAGCAACTTTTTTTCTTTTTACACAAATAAAACTATATCATGTGGTAGTATCCTTTTTTCACTTAATAAATTGTGGACTGTTTTTCAACATCATTTTGAGAATTACTGTACTGGGTTAAATGGTGTCTCCTCCAAGTTTATGTCCACCCAGAACCTGTGACTGTGACCGTATTTGCACATGGAGTCTTTGCAGATGGAATCAGGCTAAGATGGGGTCTCTCTGAATTAGAGTGGACCCTACATCCAGTGACTGGCGTTCCTATGAGAAGAAAATTTGGGCACAGAGACATAGGAGAAAGAAGACCCTATGAAGACAGAGGCAGATGTTGGAGCGATACAGCTACAAGCCAGGTGTCTCGGTCCATTTATGTTGCTGTAAGGAAACACCTGAGGCTGGGTAGTTTATAAAGGCAACAAGTTTATTGGGCTCACCGTTCTGCAGGCTGTGTGGGAGGCATGGCACCAACACCTGCTTCTGATGAGGGCCTCGGGAAGCTTCCGCTCATGGTGGAAGGTGAAGAGGAGCTGAAATGTGTGAAGATCACACGGCAAGAGGGGAAGAAAGAGACCGAGGAGGGAGGTTCCAGGCTCTTTGGAACAACCAGCTCTCGTCCAGTCATTACTGCGAGGACAGCACCAAGGCATTCATGAGGGGATCCATCCCCGTGACCGACGGTCATGGGTGTTTAGAAATCAGGTTGCTTTAGAAGCCTCCCATTCTGCCCTACCTCCAACACTGGGGATAGAATTTTAACACGAGAACTGAAGGCACACAAACCGAACTACAGCATGAAGGAATGCCAAGGATTGCCGGTGACCACCTAAAGCTATGAGAGAGGCGTGGAATACGTCCTGCCTCAAGGCTGTCAGAAGGAACTTGGCCATGGCAATATCTGCATTTCAGACTCTGGTCTCCAGAACTGGGAGAGAAGAAATCTTCATCGTTTTAAGAAAGCCAGTTTGTGGTCATTTCTTATGGAAGTCCTCAGAAAATAATACAGCTACTTAGTACTGCATCGCATGGATCTATTAAATATATTTAACCAATTCCCTAATGAACACTGGTTTGTTTTTCTTTTTCTTTCTTTCTGTTTTTTTTGTTTGTTTGTTTGTTTTTTTTTTTTGAGATGGAATCTCGCTCTGTCGCCCAAGCTGGAGTGTAGCTGGAGTGTACTGGTGCGATCTTGGCTCACTGCTACGTCTGCTTCCCGGGTTCAAGCAATTCTTGTGCCTCAGTCTCCTGAATAGCTGGGATTAAGGTGTGTGCCATCACACCCTGCAAATTGTGGTATTTTTAGTAGAGACTGGGTGTTACCATGTTGCCCAGGCTGGTCGGGAACTCCTGAGCTCAGGCAGTCCTTCCTTCTTGGACTCTCAAAGTGCTGGGATTGTAGGCGTGAGCCACCGTGCCTGGCCAACACTTGTTTGTTTCTATAAAGAATATTTTCGAACTCGGATTGTTAGTTTCTGTACCTTTATACTATTTTCTCATAACTTGTCTCCAAGTGGCCAGTGGTATAGTGCTGAGCATAGGTGCCTTTCTAGTAATTTATTTTCAAAAATAAATTTGTTAAAGCAAAGAGATGCACTCTTTTAACAATTTTTATTTATACCACAAAGTTCATTTGCCCATCCACTTGCAATTCATCAGAGGACCACTTATTCTATTCCCCATCATGAGATGGCATCATTAAATATTATGAAATACTTGCTTCCAGAATGTTTCTAGAATATCCTTCTTATTTTTCACCACCTACCCTGTGACCTCCTGCTAGGCAAATACCATCCTGTCTTATCTATCATGGTGTCCCCAGAACCTGACACATAGTAGGTGCTCAATAAATATTTGATAAGTGACTAAATAAATAAATGGATGCCCATTAAAATCATAGCAGTGATATCCTTCCTTCCCCCAAATGAATTGTTCCATATGCAATTTGGCAACAAGGGTTAACTTATTAGGTATCATTTTAATCCAGATCATTGATAAATATTTATAATAAATAACCTCCTGTGTACTCAGCAATGTGCTAGTCACTAGATAGATAGATAACAGGCTAGACAGGTAGATACAAAGCATTTTTAAAAATTGCCTTGCCTTTGTGGAATTTACATTGGATTGGGAATTTATTTTTAAACGCTCTTCTTGGGTTTATTCTTTTCCTATATGCAGCTAATTTTTCTTTTTTAATAACAACTTTGCTAAAATATAACCTATATACTATTATATTCACCTTTTTAAGGTTATAATTCAGGTCGGGTGTGGTGGCTCAACCCTGTAATCCCAGCAGCTTGGGAGGCCAAGGCAGTTGGATTGATGGGGACAGGAGTTCAAGACCAGCCAGGCTAACATAGTGAAACCCCTGTCGACTAAAAAACAAACAAAAATTAGCAGGGCATGGGGGCACACGCCTGTAATCAGAGCTTCTCAGGAGGCTAGGGCACAAGAATTGCTTGAACCCAGGAGACAGAGGTTGCAATGAGCCGAGATCGCGCCATTGCACTCCAGCCTGGCGACAGAGTTAGACTCCGTCCCAAAAAAAAAAAAAAAAAAAAAAAAAAAAAAAGTTGTGCAGCCACCACCACTGTCTAATTTAGATCCTCTCCCTACAAAATTCCATATTTATTAATAGCCACTCCCTGTTCCTTTCTCCTCCCAGGCACTGGTCACTACTAATCTTTCTATCTCTATAAATTTGCCTATTTGCATCCAGGCGACCTTGCACCTCTGCTGGACAGGGTTTATGCCTGTGTTTTGTAATTCCCTAATGCTTTGCATCTTTAGGAATTTGACAGATGCCTAAATGGCCGATGGCAAACACCCAGAGGCTCTGCAGAATTCTAAAACATCATTCAGAGTTAGTAAATGAAAGCAGAAAAGTGCATCATATTTTAGGAAAATCTTCAGTCCATGGGGTCAAAACAGATTTCTGCTTAATTAAACCCTCAGTTTTGTTGTACATGTTCACTTCTTGTGTGTTTTTGCTGGTATTTCTTGCTAAAAGAAATAGCTCTGTCAATACACTTGCTGCCTAATGAACTTCATCAATTCACTGAAATGCTGGGTCTTCTCATTTGTGATGACACTTCATCTGCCTTATGTTATCAGGAGGTGAAGACTTCCACAGAATACATTTTCCGGATAATTACAGTTAGCTCTTCGAGAGGCCACTCCTACATTTCAATTATATTTTCTTATGAACATCATTCTAAAATGCATACATATGCTGGCTGTGTGGACAGAATTCTAAGACGGTTCCCCAAGACACCCCTGTCCAGGTGTACATGCCTTATTTACTCATCAGGCCTTTGAATATGATAGATGTCACTCCTGTGATTAGCTCACATCACATGGCACAGTTGCCTTTAACAAAGAGAGCTTAGCCAATGGGCCTCTGGTAAGTCCTTTAAATCTGGGTCCAGAGGTCCGAGACAGAGACATCAGGGATTAGGAGCTTAAGAAAGATTCAGACTGGGCACAGTGGCATGTACCTGAAGTCCCGGCACTTTGGGAGGAAGAGGCAGGCAAATTCTTTGACCCCAGGAGTTTGAGACCAGCCTGGACAATATGATGAAATGTCATCTCTGCAAAAGGTACAAAAATTAGCTGGATGTGGTGGCATGCATCAGTGGTCCCGGCTACTGAGGAGGCTGAGGTGGGAGGGTCTCTTGAGCTTGGGAGGCTGAAGCTGCAGTGAGCTGTGATAGCACCACGGCACTGCAGCCTGGGTAGCAGAGTGAGACACTGTCTCACAAAAGAAAAAGAAGGTTTCAGTGCAACATGTTGGGTTGAGCATGGAGGGGACATCTGGCACGGAACGGGGACATCCTCTAGGAGCTGATGGCAGCCCCAGCTGATAGCCAGCAAGGAAACAAACACCTCAGATCTATAGCCACAAGAAGCTGAATCCCACCACCCATAGCAATGAATGTGGAAGAAGACTTTTCCCCCAGATCCTCTAGGCAAGAACATAGCCCAACTGACACCTTGATTTCAGCCTTAGGATATCCTAAGTACAGTACCCAGTCATTTTGTACCAGACTTCTAACCTACAAAACTCTGAGTTCATAAATGGATGGCATTGGAAGCCACTCACTAAGTGTGTGGTATTTTGCTAGACAGAAATAGTAACAACAGGAAACTAACACAAACACCCGTCTTTTAAATAACTGTGTTTATTTTACTATAAAGTAACTTTTTTAAAAAAACTCTCTCTCTTTTTTTAAAGAAAGTCTCTATTTCTTGATGCCTGACTAGCCCGAGAGGAAGGTAAGAAAAGCGGTCTTGGTACAAGGGTGGAAGTATGGGCTGCCACTTCAAGTCATGTCATTAGATGGGGGGTTAGCAGAGGCAAATCAAGACAGTCATGATTGCCTTGCAAATGTTTGAACTGATTCAGACAAATGTTAAAATCTGCCACATCTAGTCCAGTAAAAATGGTAGGAAAAAAAACCTGCCACAACATCCAATAAGCGTGGGAAAAGATGCTCAACATCATTACCCATCAGGAAAATGCAAATCGAAACCACAGTGAGACACTGCTTCACACCCACTGGGATGACTGCAGTCCAAAAGTCAGATAATAACAAGTGTTGACAACAATGTGGAGAAATGGAAACCTTCATACAGTTGTCCCTCCCTCTCCTTAGGGGATTGGTTCCAGGATACCCTGAGGATATGGGAATCTGCAGATGCTCAAGTCCTCTAAATAAAATGGCACAATATTCGCATATAACTTACACACTTCATCCTGTATATTTTAAATTTACAATTATCTAATACAATGTAAATGCTATGCAAATAATTGCTTTAGTGTATTTTTTTGTTTTTATCACTTCGTTACCATGTTGTTATTTTTATTGGTTTTATTGGTTCATGTTTCAAAGTTGGCTGAATCCTCAGATGCAGAATCCAATGATATCGAGGGCCAACTGTGCTAGTGGAATGTAAAATGGTCCAGTTGCTTTGGAAGAGACTGAACGTCCCCCACAATGGTTAAAAAAAGAGTAACCATATGGCCCAGAAATTCTACTCTTAGGTATATACCTGAGTGACATGAAACACAAGTCCACACCAAAACTTGCACTAGAATGTTCATAGAAGCATTGTTCATAACGGTCAAAAAGTAGCAAATGCCTATCAACTGACTAATGGATATATAATATGTGCTATATCCATAGAATGGAATATTATTTGGCAATAAAAAGAGATGAAGTACTAAAATATACTATAATATTGATAAACCTTGAAAACATTAAGCGAAGTGAAAGAAGCCAGGAGCATCCAGTATAAGATTTCATTTGTAAGAAATGTCCAGAATAGGCAAAGCTATAGAAACAGAAGGAAAATTAGTGATGCCTGGGGCTGGAAAGGGCAGTGGGGATTTAGGAATGAGGGCTATGAGGGGTATGATTTCTTTTGGGGGTTGTGAAAATGTTCTAAAATTGATTGTATCGATGGATGCACAATACTGTGACTATACCAAAAGCAATTGAATTGTACACTTCAAATGGATGAATTGTATAGCATATGAAGTATATCACAATATAACTTTTTTTTTTAAGATGCAAGCTATATTCCAGGGCCACTTCAGGGACAAACAATTAAATGCATAGTGTGAACCTTGTCTAGATTCTCAAGTGAACAAACCAACTGTCTAAACACTTTTAATTTTTTTAGGCATTCATAGAAGAAATGAATATGGTCTGGGCATTGTGAAGTATGAGAATGGTATTGTGGATTTTTAATAAAACGTCCCATGTTTAGACATATCATATGGAAGCGAAATGATGTGAATTCAGGATTTGCCTTCACATACTTCTGCAATTTCCACTTCTAGCCAAGATAAGTAAAAGGGGTCTTATTATTCCCCTCCACCTTAAAAAAAGGAGAACACTGAAAAATGTATTGAATTATGTTTTCTGGACATTGTCAAACAAGAAGGGCAGGAATTTGATCCCTGGAAGAATGAACAAAAAGAAGGGAAAGTCTATGATTTTCCCGCTTTACTGCCTAGGGAGAAGTTCCAGGCAGTAGCACAGGGAAATAAAACATAAACACAGCCTAAGTAAAACTTGATTAGCAATATTAATATCAAATAAAGTAAATTTTATAACCAGTAATGTTACCAGTGATAAAATAGGATGTTTTATAATAACAAAAGGAATCTCTTTTCATCAAGAAAACATAGCCACCCTACATGTCAATTAATGTGCTTCAAGTTACATGAAGCAGAACTAGTTCATGGATTGGTAAACTCAATATTGTTAAGATGCCATTTCTCTTCAAACTCATCTATAGATTCAACACAATCCTGAAAGCACTCTAGCAGTCATCTTTTTGTAGAAATTGATAAACCACTTCTAAAATTTGTATTGAAATGTAAAGGACTTGGACTAGGCAAATCAGCTTAATGAAAGAACAAGGGTGGATGACATACACGCACCAATTTTAAGATTTACCATGAAGATACGGTAATCAAGACAGTGTGGTATTGTCATAAGAATGGGCAAATAGATCAATGGAACAGAACAGAGAGTAGAAATTGAACTATGTCATAAATATTCAATTGCTTTTTGGGAAAAGTACCTAGAAAATTCAATAGGGCAAGAATAATCCTTTCAATAAATGTCAGTGGATCAGTGTGACAATCATATGCAAAAAAGACAAATATCAGCCCATTCCTCATATAATGCACACAATTATCTTGAGATGAATTGTAGACCTAAATGTAAAAGTGAAAACTAAATTCAGGAAGAAAACAAAATTTCAGGAGAAAATATAGAAGAAAATCACTGTGTCCTCAGGTATGCAAAGATGTCTTTGCATAGGTCACACAAAACATGAATCACAAAAGAAAAAATGATAAATTGGATTTCAACAAAATTAAACATTCACCATATAAAATATAAGACACTGTTAAGAAAATCAGAACTCAAGGCACAAACTGTAAGAAATACTTACAAAACAGTTAGATAAGAAACAAGATGCATTGAGAAGAGGTTTAAAAAGTTGCAACTCAATAAGAAGAAGATAAATAACCTGATCTAAAATGAGTAAAAAACTTTACTAAAGAAGATATATGGCCGGGCGCAGTGGCTCATGCCTGTAGCCCCAGCACTTTGGGAGGCTGAGGTGGGTGAATTGCTTGAGTCCAAGAGTTTGAAACCAGCTGGGCAGCATGGCAAAACCCCAGCTGAAGTCCAGCCTGGGTGATAGAGAAGACTCTGTCTCAAAAAATAATTTTTTTAAAAAAAGAAGATAAGTGGATGGTAAATAGTTCATGAAAACATATACAACGTCAATTGTCATTATGACAATGCAAATAAAAACTACAATGCACAGCAGCCACTGTTAGAATGAAGAGGATGTAGAGCAACTGGCACTCTTATCTGTTGCTGGAGGCAATACAAATTATATGTTCACTTTAGGAAATAGGCAGTGTCTTATTAGGTTAAGCATACACTTACTATACAACCCAACAATCCCATTTCTCACTTTAATCCAAGAGAAATAAAAACACATTTACACCAAGGTTTATACTTAAATATTCATAGTGGTTTGATTCATCATAGCCCCAAACTGGAAACAACCCAAATGTTCATCAACTAACTGGTCAGTGGATAAACAAAGTATGTCATAATCATATAAAGGAATACTACTCAACAATAAAAAGGAAGGAACTGGCCAGGTACAGTGGCTCACGCCTGTAATCTCAGTGCTTTGGAAGGCCGAGGCAGGCAGATCACTTGAGGTCAGGAGTTTGAGACCAGCCTGGCCAACATGTTGAAACCCCGTCTCTACTAATAAAAAATTAGCCAGGCGTGGTGGCACGTGCCTGTAATCCCAGCTACTCAAGAAGCTGAGGCACAAGAATCACTTGAACCTAGGAGGCAGAGGTTGCAGTGAACCGAGATAGCACCACTGCACTCTATCTTGGGCAACAGAATGAAAGTGTCTCTCAAAAAAAAAAAAAAAAGTTTGAAAAGGAAGACACTACGATGCATATAATAACATGGATGGATCTCAAAAGCACTATACCATGAGAAGAGCACGCCCTGGTTAGTCCACTGTTCCAAGGAGGATGAAAAAAACGAGGAGAGCCATCTCAGCCAATGCAAGAACCTCCAGGGAGAATGCACCTGAACCTCCAAACCTGAGCTTCATCTGAGTGTTAGATCTATGAGAATAAATGATTATCATTTTATGTCACTGAGGCTTCTTCACTACATAAATATACAATTCATTGACATAGACATACCTATAGCCACTGAGGACACACTGAACACTAGCATGACAAATATTAATACATTTTCATTAGAGTAACAGGGAAATTTTTTCCACTGCTGTTAGCAGTGGAAAAAGAATGATAACACCCAGGTTCTCAAGTGTGTGAGGAAACAGACATTCTCGTATTCTGATGGCATAAACACATGGCATTGAGTTTTGTGGTGGTTCTTACAAAGCGTGGTGGTAACAATAGCTGATCAATAAATACACTGCCTGTCACAAGCTGAACCATTCACAGTACCATCATTTTTTAGCTCTCTAGAATTGGGCACGTCAACCAAGCTTGGTTAATTACTAAAACCATGCTCTAGAAACTTTTTAAACAAGGAACCAGAGAGAGTGACTCTCGCTGTCTCTCTGATGGTGAAGTTGTGAGGTGTGAGGATAGAAGCAACTGGTAGACAAGTTTCCAGCTGCACGCTGAGGTCTGACCTGAGCACAGGAAACCAATGGGCAGAGAAAAATGGTACCTCTCAACTTTAAAATGGTGATTGCTCCTGAAATGTACCTGCTTCCTGCCATTCCTACTGATCTCATGCATGCATCTTCTTTTGTGTCTAACCAACTTCAATAAAGTCCTGAATAATATTTCCTGCCCATCTGCCAAGTACATAGACTTCTTCCCAGGTCAGTCCCAGCCAAGTTCCAGGCAATTGCCAGCTATGAACTTCAGGAGAGAACAAATCCACTACCTACAGATTAACAGGACTCTTGTGATAATCTAGTCTAAATCTCTCATTTTAGAGATGAGTAAATTAAGACCCCAAAAGTAGAACGACTTTCTTGAGATAACAGAAAACAAAACATACATGAAATCTGGCTTTCCTGAATTTGAAATATAATAAGGGACCATCTAAGATGAACAGAGCATTTATATGCTACTTGGCCACCTATAATGCCTTTAGGCAACTCATAAACCAGAAGCTTGTGTTCCAAATAAGAAACAATAAAGAGGCTTAATGTGTTGCCTCTTAGAATGGCAAAGGCTAAGATATGTTTTACTACCCAGTGATATTAAATATCTAAAGAAATAAACACCTTCAAAGATGAATGGTGGATATGCAAATTGGGAAAAATCTTTCTTTTTTTGTCTTTTCTTTTTTCTTTTTCTTTCTTTTTTTTTTTTCAAGATGGAGTTTCACTCTTGTTGCCCAGGCTGGAGTGCAATGGCGTGATCTTGGCTCACTGCAACCTCTGCCTCCTGGGTTCAAGCGATTCTCCTGCCTCAGCCTCCGGAGTTGCTGGGATTACAAGCATCCACCACCACACCCAGCTAATTTTTGTTATTTATTTATTTATTTATTTAGAGACACAGTCTCTCTCTGTCGCCCAGCCTGGAGTGCAGTGGCCTGATCTCGGCTCACTGAAACCTCCGCCTCCCGGGTTCAAGCGATTCTCCTGCCTCAGCCTTCTGAGTAGCTGGGATTACAGGCGCTGGCCACCACGCCCAGCTAATTTTTGTATTTTTAGTAGAGACGGGGTTTCATCAGGTTGGTCAGGCTGGTCTCGAACTCCTGACCTTGTGATCTGCCCACCTTGGCCTCCCAAAGTGCTGGGATTACAGGCGTGACCCACTGCGCCTGGCCTAATTTTTGTTATTTTTTAGCATAGACGGGGTTTTGCTACATTGGCCAGGCTGGTCTCGAACTCCTGACCTCAGGTGATCCACCCATCTCGGCCTCCCAAAGTGCCAAGATTACAGCTGTGAGCCACCCCGCCCGGCTGGGACAAATCTTTCTTAGAAGGCAATTGGGCAATCCAGCAATTTATCCTCTAGTACATTATCCCAAGGAGATAATTTCACAAGTTAAGGAAAAAGTTATATGCAAGAATGATCATCATTGTTTTTGTCTGGTAATAGGCAAATACTAGAAACAATGTAAAATCCAACAGAGAGGATTAATATAATTACATTGGTAATGACCTACCTTCTTTTTGATGAAATACTATACAATCATTAAAATTTGGATGTATAGGAGAAAGGGGGCAAGGTGATGGGGAAGAGAGAGAACAAAATTCTGGAAGAATATTCATGTCAATAGAGGTTTCTCTCTCTCTCTCTCTCTCTCTCTCTCTCTCTCTCTCTCTCTCTCCTCTCTTCTCTCTCTCTTCCTTTATTTCTTTTTCATTTTTAGAGATAGGGTCTCACTGTGTCACTCAGGCTGGAGTGCAGTGGCACAATCATGGTTCATTGCAGCCTTAAACTCCTGGGCTCGAGTGATCCTCCTCACTCAGAACTCCCTAATAGCTGGGACAACAGGCATGCGCCACCATACCCAGCTGAGATTTTTCCTTTGAGATGGATTTTCTGCTGCTAGGATTTTTGTTTATATGTTTATCTGCCTTTCTCTTTAGATATTTCTGTAGGCTTTGAATTTTTTACCTCTGCCCCCAAACAGGGTTACAGCAGACTGTTTCAATATAAGCTGACACCTGGTCCTCTCTGTGTTTATCAAGGATCATCAACTCTGCAGAGTCATCATAAAAAACCATCAGGACATGAGGTGATAGCTGGCCAACTTAGCTTTCCTGAGGATCTTGGCTCCAAGAACAGCACAGCCCTTCCCACACTTACGTTCACTCACGCTTACACTTTTTAGCTGGAACCTGACTGAGAGTTGCAGAACCAGCCAGGGCCACTCTGTTCCTTAGGAAATTCTTGTCCTTTTTCTAGTAAACTTCTGTTTGTTTAATGTGTTCCCTGCATGACCTCTAGCTCCCTGGCTAAGCCAAAGTAAAAAATGTCTTTAGCTTTCCTGGTACCAACATATCTAGACTACAGGAAGGTGTTGAGTTCTGATCCCAAAAGTTACAAATTATACATAGGTTTGAAATGAGGTGACCAGGAGGACTGGATACCTTAGTTTTGAATTCTGGTCTCTTTCACCTATGAACAAATTTCACCTATCTGAGCTTCAGTTTTCAGTCTTGAAAAGGAGATGCCTTTCCTGGGCATTTGGGATACAGCAAGACATAAACAAACCTGATCCTTCCTTTTCACCATAGGGACTTCTCTCTAATGGAAAGGCAGACTGGGTGCAGTGGCTCATGCCTATAATCCTAGCACTTTGGGAGGCCGAGGAAAATGGATCACTTGAGCCTAGGAATTTGAGACAAGCCTGGAAACAAGGTGAGAACCCATCTCTACAAGAAATTTTAAAAAGTAGCCAAGTAAGGTGGTATGCACCTGTAGTCTCTGCTATTTTGGAGGCTGAGGTGGGAGGATCACTTGAGCCCAGGAGGTTGAGACTACGGTGAGCCAGTGTCATGCCACTGCACTCTAGCCTGGGCAACAGAGAGAGACCCTGTCTCAAATAAATAAATAAGAAGAAAAACAGGTGTTAAATGAATAACTACATAAGCAGAATATTGGTGTGGAATAGAATTGGGATTGGGGTGAGCAGAGAAATCAGAGAAATGGTCTTTCAGCCATCACTTGAAGGACAGGAGCCAAAGCCATAGCTGCACACCATGTTGATCTCTTTACATAGTTTGGCGTAATAATTATATATCTATATCTATATAGTCTCTGCCCCTAGTTCCTGACGGAGTGTCTAAAACCCTTGTAATGTCCTGAGTGATGGGGGCGTGCTAGGTGCATCATTTGTTCTATTATTTGGTCTTTGACCCCAGTTCTTGACACAGAGTTCCCAATTTCTTGGAAATTTCTGGGTGATATGCATATCTTTTATTCTAGTATTTGGTCTTTGACCCCAGTTCGTGACATAGAGCTCCTAATCCCTTGGAATTTCCTGGGTGATAAGCACATCTTTTTTCCTAGTGTTTGGTCTTTGACCCCAGTTCCTGACGCAGAGCTCCTAAATCCCTTGGAATTTCCTGGGTGATGGGAGCATCTTTTATTCTAATGAGGTGACACTCCTGAATGGGGGCTGGTCACCGGAAAGACCAAGCCGTGACTAGAAGCTTGAAACTTTCAGCCCCACCTCCCATCCTTTGGGAGAGTAAAGGGGCTGGAGATTGAGTTAATAATCCATCATGCCTACGTGATGAAGCCTCCATAAAAGTCCCTGTACTGGGGGGTGCATAGAGCTCCCCGGTTGGTAAACACATCTGTGTGCTGGGAGGATGGTATACCCCAGCTCCCTGGGAACAGAAGCTCTTCCGCTTGCGATCTTTCCAGACCTCACCCTGTGTATCTTTTTATCCAGCTGATCTTCCATACCCTTTTTCATATCCTTTATTATGAAATAAATCAGTAAACATAAGTAAATGTTATCCCAAGTTCTGTGAGTCATCCTTGAAAATTATTGAACCCGAGGAGGAGGGAACTCTGATTTATAGCCAGTTGGTCAAAAGTACAGATGACAACCTCCCGGAATTTGCAATTGGCATCTAAGGTATGGGACTAGGGGCCAGGTGCAGTGGCTCACGCCTGCAATCCCAGCACATTGGGAGGTCAGGGCGGGAGGATCACTTGAGTCCAAGAGTTCGAGTCTGCAGTGAGCTATGATCATGCCACTGCACTGAGCCTGGGTGACAGAGTGAGACTCCATCCCAAAAAATAAAATAAAATAGAAATAAATGAAAATAAACAAGTAAAGTGGAGAACTAAGCCCTTAACCTATGGGGTCTGCACTAACTCCAGTTAGTGTTAGAAGTGAAGTGAATTATAGGACATCCAGCTGGGGTTGGAGAAGTGCTTGGTATGGGAAAACCTCACACATTTTAGGGACCGGAAGTATTGTGAGAGTACAAAAGAGGAGAAACAGTTTGTTTTTTCTATATGCACACACATTACTTCATTCAAGTATCACAACGAGCCTTTTCAGAGAGTTACATATATTATCCCCATTTTACAGATGTGGAAAGCTGGGGGTAAGGAGGACTAAGTAAATTTCTTAAGATCACAGACCCAGAAAAGGGACAGATGTGAAGTTTGAAAGTGAGTAAACTTACTCCAGAGCCTGCAAAAACTACATATATATATATAACAATTTTTAATTGCACCCTTATTCAACTTAGTTCATTAAAAATGTATAATACTTGTTTTAAAGATCCTACAAATAAAGTGAACCACCCACGAATGTGGGATATAAGTCACTATGTTTCACCTCAGAACGTTATTTTCTTTTAAAGCAGTATTTCTTATAGGAATCTTACTTATCACACAGTAGTTACAATAATGTCAGCTATAATGATGTATACAAGCGAGACAGACAAGTTAAGAATTTATAAAATGGGAGGGAGAGCATTAGGAAAAATAGCTAATGTATGCAGCGCTGAATACCTAGGTGATGGGTTGATAGGTGCGGCAAACCACCATGGCACACGTTTACCCATGTAAAAAACCTGCACATCCCATACATGTACCCTGGAACTTAAAATAAAAATAAAAATTTAAATTAAAAAAAAATACAGCAACAAAATTTACATAATGTAAAAATATACATATGGACCAGGTGCAGCGGCTCACACCTGCAATCCCAGCACTTTGGGAGGCCCAGGCAGGCAGATCGCCTGAGGTCAGGAGTTCAAGACCAGGCTGGCCAACATGGTGAAACCCCGTCTCTACTGAAAATATAAAAATTAGTTGGGTGTGGTGACACATGCCTGTAATCCAAGCTACTCAGGAGGCTGAGGCAAAAGAATCGCTTGAACCCGGGAGGCAGAGGTTTCCGTGAGCCAAGATTACACCTATGCTCTCCTGCCTGGGCAACAGAGTGAGACCCCATCTCAATAATAACAATAATAATAATAATATAGTTGCCAAAAGTGAACATACTCACTGGGAACTCAGTTTTTCCACTTGAAATACAAATCCAACTTCTCCTAGATGGGAGCACTACTGTTTGATGATCTGTGATTAGATGAACTGATCTATGTCAGTTAGTAACATCCCTTTTTTCCCTTGGTAACAGTTTTAAAAATTCTAGAATAGATGCATTTTTCTAGTTGTTTACTGACAATTTCCTTCCAAACATCTCCTGGGAGGCATAGACCATGTACAGGAATCCATCTTCATCCTTCTCACCCTCATACATCTCTGAGGTTGGTGTGGAAATACTCACCATGCTGGGTCCATTCACCAACAAGAAGAAGGCTTGATTAGCATTGAGCCGCAACTGCCTTCAATTATCTTGATGAGTTCACTCACATTGACTCGATCAGGTACAAGAAACTTCGTTTTATCCAGGACAGGAAGCTGCTTCTCACCCTGGTATCATTCTATCGATAGCAACAGGAGGCAGATAGGGGCGGGTCCCCAGTGAAGCCCCACCTCCAAGCAGAAGACAGTTTAAAGCCTGAAAGCCAAGCTGCAAGTTAAATCCCCAGACCTGGTTGAGAAATTGTCTTCCCGTTTGGAGCGCTTGCCTCTGACTGATCCCCACCCTTCACTTATTTTACATATACCTACCCTTTCCTAATTGGTTTTCTACACTGTCATGCCCACCTCTGAGTGGTGTCTTCACTTTTAACTCTTTTGCATATTCACAAACCAATCAGTGCACCCTCCCTATTCTAAGTCCACAAAAGGCCCTGAACCCAGCCACATGGGGGGAAATTTCCTGCCTTTTGATAGGGGGACCAACCCCATGTCCCCTCTCTGCTGAAAGTCATTTTCATCACTCAATAAAATTCTTCTCCGCCCTCCTCATCCTTCAATGTCCAATGTATCCTCATTCCTCTTGGGTGTGGTACAAGAGCTTGGGAACTGCTGTAAGCTGTAATGCAGGCAAGCGGGGGCACATCAGTGTGACTGAGCGAGGCTCAGGCCCGGATAGGGCATCACCATCCAGGGGTCCGTGGCTTGCAAGTTGACCGAGAAGAAAATTCCTACATCACTATTATCACCGGGATTTGGTTTGGATGCTACTATTGGATAAGTCAGACATCTACTCTTTGTTTGAAGGTGCAGCAATGCTTGAAGGTCTTCTCTGACAGCATGGTATGGGGATCTGGGCAGTGGCCACGGATCCAACTGGCAACAGTGACTGCCCTTCAAAAAAAATCTTTTTGGGGGGCCAAAACCTGGGAGCAATTTTTTTTTAATTTAGTAAAGTAGCACATCTGTAAGATTTTAAAAGGAAGAAATAGGGTAGGGCTCAAATGTCAGAATGAGAAAGAGAAAGGAGGTAGCTCTTTGCCCCACTTCTGTCACTTCTTGTTCCCAGGGCAACAGTCTTCAAAACTCTTAGCAGCTTTTATGCCAAATTTTCAAAATGGTTAGGAAGCACTTTCTTTCAGCTAAATATGAAGAAAATCAAGGTGCATTTCCGCGGGTCTCTCTTGGGCTTGCAGATGGCTGTCTTCTCACGATCTCCTCACACAATCTTTCCTCTGCAGATAGGTGCCCCTGGTGTCTCTCCTTTGTGTCCAAACTTCCTCCTCCTATAAGGACACCAGTCACATTGGATTAGGGCCCACCCTAACAGCCTTGTTTTAACTTAACCATCTCTTCAAAAGCTCTGTCTCCAGACATACTTACACTCTCAGGTACTGGAGTCTGGGCCTTCAATATATGAACTTTGGGGACACAAAATTCATCCCAAGCCGCATAGTTTGGTGGAAGTCGGCAGAAACTGAAATGGAGCTGACAAGTTGAGCACCTACTGTGTGCCCGCCAAGAGTTGTGGGCCCCATTCCCAGTGTGTCATGTAATTCTCATGCACCCAGAGAAGCAGCTTTGATCGTCCTTCATTTTTAGAGATGAGGAGCTCAGAGAGGTAAAGACACTTGCCTGTGCTCACACAGCAAAGCTGGGCTTTAAATCCAGGCCTATTGGACTCCAGGTTTTCTGGTCCAAGGTTTTCTCCCGTTTCCAAGCTGGAGAGTGAGACTTGAACAGCCAGGAGCTGGAATGAGGCAAGAGGGTACCAGGCAAGCCGTGGTGGCTGCTTCATTTTCATTTCATTTCTGATCCTAACCAACTCTTCTAGTCTGCTCGGGGTGCCTATGAGGTACCGGAGATCCAGAGATGGAAGGGCTTGAACAACAGGAATTTATTTTCTCCCCCTGCTGGAGGCTGGAAGTGCAAGATCAAGATGCCAGCAGGGTTGGTTCCTTCGGAGGCCTCCCTGCTTGGCTTGTAGATGGCTCTCATCTTCCCGCATCTTCACATCATCTGCCCTCTGTACCGTCTGTGCCCAGATTTCCTTTTCTTGTAAGGACACCAGTCATACTGGATTAAGGCCCACTTCAGTGACTTCATTTTACCTTCCTTACCACTTTAAACACCCTGTCTCCAAATACAGTTACATTCTGAGATACTGGGGTTTAGGACTTCACTGTATGGATTTGGGGGTTGCTGGCACATTGACACGAGTCACAATTACACATACTCAGGAAGCTGAGGGGAAAGGATTTGTTTGAGGCCAGGAGTTCAAGACCATCCTGGGCAACATAGCAAGATCCCATCTCTAAATTTCTTTTTTAAAATTAGCCAGGAGTGACAGTGTGTGCCTGTAGTCCTAGCTACTTGGGAGGCTGAGGGGGGAGGATCACTTGAGCCCAGGAGTTGGAGGCTGCAGTGAGATGTGACTGTGCCACTGCACTTCAGCTTGAGTGACACAGTGAGACTTTGTCTCAAAAAAAACAAAAAACAGAAAAACCACCACATTGAGGAGGCACGTAACACCAACCTTGCTCAAAGCACTTAGCGGTGGAAATGGAGTAGAAATTGGATGGTAACATCCTCTCTGCTCATCTTCCACCAGTCTTGGTCCCCAGGCATCCACAGGACTCCCAAGAATAACAAAGGACTCAGGTACCTTCCCCTCTATCCCCATTACACCTGACGGCACCTGTAGCCCACAACAGGCAGATTTCCAAGCTTGGAACCTTTCTGTTTTTTCCACAATCACTTTATATTGTTTATTATTATAAAGTTAACAATTCTTGTTGTACAATAAGATATAAATTAGAACAAAATCTGGCACGTGAAAGGTATCTCTCAAATCTTCACCTTCACCCTGTGATAGGCCACCATGAGAGTTTGGTGGATGTGTCTCCAGACTGTCTTCTACGCATAAAACAATACATCCATTGTAACATGGGGTAGTGTGAAAATTCAGAGCTTGGAAATGGGAGTCAGATCTCCTGTCTGGCCCTGAATGGAGTCTGCTACTCATGGTCCCATCTTGGGCAAGATAATTAACTGACGGATTTCACCGTGCCTCTCTTTCCTATCTTACCTTGCAGAATCATCTTGAAAATTAATGAGTGGGGAGATGGAAACTGCTTAGACCAGGTAATTACCCAACAAATATGGGCAACCGTGGAGAAGCACAGCTCAGATAAACCTTATAGAAGGAGCTAGCTGCACAGCTGCGTGGAGTGCAGGGGGCTGACAGGCTCCACCTGCAGCTCCTTGGTACTGTTGACTTCCTCTTCCGCCGTAATTGTAAGTTTCCTGTGGCCTCCCCCGTCGTGATGAACTGTGAGTCAATTAAACCTCTTTCCTTTATAAATTACCCGGTCTCAGGTATGTCTTTATTGGCAGCATGAGAACAGAATAATACCGATATCTTTTATCCAATAGATTTTATTATTTTTCAAAATATGTAACCAAAGTAAATGCATTCAAATATAAGTTTGAATCATATGAAATGGCCTGTCTTCAACCATTTTGCACCTATGAAAATGGCAATTTCATATGGTTCCATTTAATAGTTTAAAAAATAATATAGCACCTAAAAATCTCAAAGTAAAATATAGCACTCTCCTCCCCTATCTGTCTCCATATGGCCCCTTCCTAGAGGCAGCCACATTAAATACCTTTAGCTGATCCACTAGGCAACTACTTCTACATGTCTAAATGAGATGCTTCCACTCCTATTACACAATTTACTAACATTAACTGTTATGTATTGATTTCTGGTTGGGATAGATGTAGATTTAGCTCCCTTTATACCCCACCGTCTCTTTTTTCATTTTCTCACCATTGTTCTATCTTTAGTCAAAACATTAACCAGTCTCAACATCACTCTGACCATACAAATGACATGAGGAGATTTTAACCAAGGTGAACCTTGCCAGTAAAGCCCTGAATGGGGACTTTTGAGCAGCTGCAGCTACAAGAATTCTACTCCTCAGCTCTTGGCTTTGCTGCTCCCTGGTCACCTTTTACATCGTGTATGCAGACAGTGCCAAGTTCCCCTGAGAAGATGCTAAGGGGACCAGCCAGCTCGTGGGCCCCTCCCTGTACACGCCAGGTGGTTTTGGAGTGGCCCTGCAATATACTGTGCATCTTTTTAAAAAAACAGTTATACTGAGATATAATTCATATACTGTACAATTTATCCATTTGAAGTGTACAATTCAATTGCTTTTGGCATATTTACAGTGTTGTGCATCCATCAATATGATCAATTTTAGAAAATTTTCACAACCCTGAAAGAAATCCTACCACTCATAGCCCTCATTCGTAAATCCCCACTGCCCTCCCCAGCCCCAGGCACCACTAATCTTCTTTTTCTTTCTATAGCTTTGCCGGTTCTGGACATTTCTTATAAATGAAATCTTATATTGGGTCCTCCTGGCTTCTTTCACTTAGCATAATGTTTTCAAGGTTCATAAATACTGTAGTATATATCAGTACTTAATCTCTATTTATTGCCAAATGATATTCCATTGTATGGATATAGCACATATTATATAACCATTAGTCAGTTGATAGGCATTTGGGTTGTTGCTACTTTTTGACTGTTATGAATAATGCTGCTATGAATATTCTAGTGCAAGTTTTGGTGCAGACTTGTGTTTCATGTCACTTAGGTATATACCTAAGAGTAGAATTTCTGGGCCATATGATTGTTCTATTTTTAACCATCAGAGCGATGTTCAGTCTCTTCCAAAGCAGCTGGACTATTTTACATTCCACCAACAACGTACAGTTAGCCTCCATATCATTGGGTTCTGCATCCAAGGATTCAGCCAACTGCAGATTGAAACATAAACCAATAAAACCAATAAAAATAACAATACAGTAATAACATGATAAAAAGGAAAATATAACAATTATTTACATAGCATTTACATTGTATTAGATATTGTAAGTAATCTAGACATCATTTAAAATATACAGGATGAAGTGTGTAAGTTACATGCGAATGTTGTGCCATTTTATTTAGGGGACTTGAGCATCTGCAGATTCGGGTATCCTCAGGGTATCCTGGAACCAATCCCCTAAGGAGAGGGAGGGACAACTGTATGAAGGTTTCCATTTCTCCACATTGTTGTCAACACTTGTTATTATCTGACTTTTGGACTGCAGTCATCCCAGTGGGTGTGAAGCAGTATCTCACTGTGGTTTCGATTTGCATTTTCCTGATGGGTAATGATGTTGAGCATCTTTTCCCACGCTTATTGGATGTTGTGGCAGGTTTTTTTCCTACCATTTTTACTGGACTAGATGTGGCAGATTTTAACATTTGTCTGAATCAGTTCAAACATTTGCAAGGCAATTGTGACTGTCTTGATTTGCCTCTGCTAACCCCCCATCTAATGACATGACTTGAAGTGGCAGCCCATACTTCCACCCTTGTACCAAGACCGCTTTTCTTACCTTCCTCTCTGGGCTAGTCAGGCATCAAGAAATAGAGACTTTCTTTAAAAAAAAAAGAAAGATTTTTAAAAAGTTGTTTTATAGTAAAATAAACACAGTTATTTAAAAGACGGGTGTTTGTGTTAGTTTCCTGTTGTTGCTATTTCTCTCTAGCAAAATACCACACACTTAGTGAGTGGCTTCCAATGCCATCCATTTATGAACTCAGAGTTTTGTAGGTTAGAAGTCTGGTACAAAATGACTGGGTACTGTACTTAGGATATCCTAAGGCTGAAATCAAGGTGTCAGTTGGGCTATGCTCTTGCCTAGAGAATCTGGGGGAAAGTCTTCTTCCATATTCATTGCTTTGGGTGGTGGGATTCAGCTTCTTGTGGCTATAGATCTGAGGTGTTTGTTTCCTTGCTGGCTATCAGCTGGGGCTGCCGTCAGCTCCTAGAGGATGTCCCCATTCCTTGCCAGATGCCCCCTCCATGCTCAACCCAACATGGTGCACTGAAACCTTCTTTTTCTTTTGTGAGACAGTGTCTCACTCTGCTACCCAGGCTGCAGTGCCGTGGTGCTATCACAGCTCACTGCAGCCTCAACCTCTCGAGCTCAAGTGATCCTCCCACCTCAGCCTCCTCAGTATCCAGGACCATTGGCACTTGACACCACATCCAGCTAATTTTTGTATATTTTGTAGAGATGGGGTTTCACCATATTATCCAGGTGGGTCTCAAACACCTGGGCTCAAGCAATCTGCTTGCTTCTCAAAGTGCTGGGACTACAGGTAAGTCCCACTGTTCCAGGTCTGAATCTTTCTTAAGCTTCTATTCCCTGACGTCTCTGACCTCTAGACCCAGATTTAAAGAACTTACCGCAGGCCCATTGGGTAACTCTCTTTATTAAAGGTAACTGTGCCATGTGATGTGAGCTAATCATAGGAGTGACATCTATCATATTCAAAGGCCTGATGAGTAAATAAGGCATGTACACCTGGACAGGGGTGTCTTGGGGAATCGTCTTAGAATTCTGTCCACACAGCCAGCATATGTATGCATTTTAGAATGATGTTCATAAGAAAATATAATTGAAATGTAGGAGTGGCCTTTGAAAGAGCTAACTTTAGTTATCCGGAAAATGTACTTCTGTGGAAGTCTTCACCTCCTGATAACATAAGGCAGATGAAGTGTCATCACAAATGAGAAGACCCAGCATTTCAGTGAATTGATGAAGTTCATTAGGCAGCAAGTGTATTGACAGAGCTGTTTCCTTTGGCAAGAAATACCAGCAAAAACACACAAGAAGTGAACATGTACAACAAAACTGAGGGTTTAATTAAGCATAAATCTTTTTTGACCCTATGGACTGAATATTTTCCTAAAATATGATGCACTTTTCTGCTTTCATTTACTAACTCTGAATGATGTTTTATAATTCTGCAGAGCCTCTGGGTGTTTGCTATTGGCCATTTAGGCATCTGTCAAATTCCTAAAGATGCAAAGCATTAGGGAATTATGAAACACAGGCATAAACTCTGTCCAGCAGAGGTGCAAGGTTGCCTGGATGCGGATAGACAAATTTATAGAGATAGAAAGAAGATTAGTAGTGGCCAGTGCCTGGGAGGAGAAAGGAACAGGGAGTGGCCGTTAATAAATATGGAATTTTTGAAAGAGAGGATCTAAATTAGACAGTGGTGACAGCTGCACAACTCTTAAATACATTAGAAATGATTGAATTATATATATATATTTAACTTTATTTGTTTTTTTCAGACAGGGTCTCACTATGTCGCCAAGGCTGGAATACAGTGGCACCATTTTGGCTCACTGCAAACTCTGCCTCCTGGGTTCAAGCGATTCTCATGCCCCAACCTCTGAGTAGCTTGGATTACAGGTGTGTGCCCACTCCCGCTTAATTTTTGTATTTTTTAGTAGAGAGGGATTTCACCATGTTGGCCAACCTTGTCTCCAACTCCTGGACCCAAGGGATCCACCTGCCTCAGTCTCCAAAAGTGCTGGGATACAGGTGTGAGCCACCACACCTGGCCTAAATTATAAACTTTAAAAGAGTGAATATTAACAGTATGTAAGTTATATCTTAGTAAAGTTGTTATTAAAAAAGGAAAATTAGCTGGATATAGGAAAAGAATAATTCCAATAACAACTTTCTAAAATAAATTCCCAATCCAATGTAAATTCTGCAAAAGCAAGGCAATTGTAAAAAATGCTTTATATGTACCTATCTAGCCTGTTACCCATCTGCTTAGTACCTAGCACATTGCTGAGTACACAGGGACTTATATGATTGTAAGTATTTATCAATGATCTGGACCAAAATGATACCTAATAAGTTAACCCTTGTTGTCAAATTGCATATGGAACAATTTGTTTGGGGGAGGAAAGGCTATCACTGCTATGATTTTAATGGGCATCATTTATTTATTTAGTCACTTAGCAAATATTTATTGGGCACCACCATGTGTCAGGCTCTGGGGATACCATGGTTGATAAGACAGTGTGGTACCTGCCTAACAGGAGGCCACAGGGTAGGTGGTGAAAAACAAGAAGGATATTCTAGAAGCATTCTATAAGCAAGTATTTCATAATATTAAATGATGCCATCTCATGATAGGGGATAGAATAACTGGTCCTCTGATGAATTGCAGGTGAATGGGCAAATGAACTTTGTGGTATAAATAAAAATCCTTAAAAGCACCTTTTGCTTTAACAAAATTCCTTTTGGAAATCAATTACTAGAAAGTCAGCTGTGCTCAGTACTATACCACTGACCACTTGGAGACAACTTATCAGAAAATGGCATAAGGATACAGAAATGAACAATCAAAGAGTTCAAAAATATTCTTGACAGAAACAAACCAGTGTTGGCCAGGTGTGGTGGCTCACACCTATAATCCCAGCACTTTGGAAGGACACAGTTGGCAGATTGCCTGAGCTCAGGAGTTCGAGACCAGCCTGGGCAACATGGTGAAACCCCGACTCTACCAAAAATACAAAAATTAGCCGGGCATGGTGGTATGTGCCTGTAATCCCTGCTACTCAGGAGGCTGAGGCACGAGAATTGCTTCAAACCAGGAGGCGGAGATTGCAGTGAGCCAAGATTGCACCTCTGCACTCCAGCCTGGGTGACAGAGCAAGACTATGGCTCAAAAAAGAGAGAAACAAACCAGTATTCGTTAGGGAATTGGTTAAATATGTTTAATAGATCCATGCGATGCAGTACTAAGTAGCTGTAATATTTTCTGAGGGCTTGCATAACAAATGACCACAAACTGGCTTTCCAAAAACAATGAAGATTTCTTCTCTCCCAGTTCTGGAGACCAGAGTCTGAAATGCAGATGTTGCCATGGCCAAGTTCCTTCTGACAGCCTTGAGGTAGGACATATTCCATGCCTCTCTCATAGCTTTAGGTGGTCACCGGCAATCCTTGGCATTCCTTCATGCTGTAGTTCGGTTTGTGTGTCCTTCAGTTCTCGTGTTAAAATTCTATCCCCAGTGTTGGAGGTAGGGCAGAATGGGAGGCTTCTAAAGCAACCTGATTTCTAAACACCCATGACCGTCGGTCACGGGGATGGATCCCCTCATGAATGCCTTGGTGCTGTCCTCGCAGTAATGACTGGGTTCTTGCTCGATCAGTTCCTGCGAGAGCTGGTTGTTCCAAAGAGCCTGGAACCTCCCTCCTCGGTCTCTTTCTTGCTCTCTTGCCGTGTGATCTTCACACATTTCAGCTCCCCTTCACCTTCCACCATGAGTGGAAGCTTCCCGAGGCCCTCATCAGAAGCAGGTGTTGGTGCCATGCCTCCCACACAGCCTGCAGAACGGTGAGCCCAATAAACTTGTTGCCTTTATAAACTACCCAGCCTCAGGTGTTTCCTTACAGCAACATAAATGGACCGAGACACCTGGCTTGTAGCTGTATCGCTCCAACATCTGCCTCTGTCTTCATAGGGTCTTCTTTCTCCTATGTCTCTGTGCCCAAATTTTCTTCTCATAGGAACGCCAGTCACTGGATGTAGGGTCCACTCTAATTCAGAGAGACCCCATCTTAGCCTGATTCCATCTGCAAAGACTCCATGTGCAAATACGGTCACAGTCACAGGTTCTGGGTGGACATAAACTTGGAGGAGACACCATTTAACCCAGTACAGTAATTCTCAAAATGATGTTGAAAAACAGTCCACAATTTAGTAAGTGAAAAAAGGATACTACCACATGATATAGTTTTATTTGTGTAAAAAGAAAAAAAGTTGCTTGTGTGAGCGAGCATGTTACTTGCTGTGTTCTCCCAATGCCTGATCCTTATCATCCGAACTCAAGGACACGCTTCATGAGACAACAGAAAATTCAGGGTCTTCTGATAGTCCCGAAAAAGCGACCACATTAAAAGCTATAGGCCAACATGCTGAATCCCTGTCTCTACTAAACATACAAAAAATCAGCTGGATGTGGTGGCGGGTGCCTGTAATCGCAGCTTCTCTGGAGGCTGAGGCAAGAGAATCGCTTGAATCCCAGAAGCGGAGGTTTGCAGTGAGCTGAGATTGTGCCATGGCACTCCAGCCTGGGCAACGAGAGCGCAACTCTGTTTCAAAACCCACCCCTAATAAAACTATAGGAGATCCTTTAATACAAATGAATTATGTACTGGGAAATGATTGATTCTGATGGGGAAGGTGTGGGCATATTCAGAATAGACAGCTAAGTAAAAATTTTAAAATCAAGAAGGGGCAATAAAAGTGACAGGACAGGCCACGCGTGGTGGCTCATGCCTGTAATCTCAGCGTTTTGGGACACCAAGGCAGGTGGATCACCTGAGGTCTGGAGTTTGAGACCAGTCTGGCTAACATGACGAAATCTCGTTTCTAGTAAAAATACAAAAATTAGCTGGGAATCACGATGCATGCCTGTAATCCCAGCTAATTGGGAGGCTGAGGCAAGAGAATCGCTTGAACCCAGGAGGTGGAGGTTGCAGTGAGCCAAGATCGTGCCATTGCACTCCAGCCTGGGCAACAGAGCAAGACACCATCTCAAAAAATATGTAAATAAATGAAAAACAAAAGTGACAGAGACATTGATGGGTAGCTAAATAAAGAGGAGCTAATGAAGCATCTTTGGATGATGTAAGCAGAAACAGGAGTAAATGACAAGGCCTGGGCATTGTCGTAGGGGTTTGGCACGAGGCCAGCTCTGGATGTCTGCGCTACCTGACATTTGGGAGGAACTTCCCCTCCCTTTGCAGTGTCAAGCTGAGTTGGGCAGCAGGCACTGGAGCCTTCAGTTGGAGCTGCCAAAGTTCTGTCACTTTTTGGTTCCCTGGTGGCATAATGGGAGTTTCCTGAGCAAATTAAATTTCTCCAGTGGAGGAAGGTAGGAGAAACACATAGCATTAGAGGAAAGTTGCTGAGTTTTAAACCCAAATCTCATTTCTATGATGGCCTTAGCAGACATGCAGACTTGAATTTTGAAAGACACACACCTGTGTATATGCACGCACACACACACACACACACACACACACACACACACACACGCGTCATCTTGTGTGATTAGTATGTGCTTAGCCCAGCATTAAGGAACCCTCATGGGCCAGACCATGTGGGTTCTAATCCCAGCAGAGCCACTTGCTAGGGTTTACCCCTGGGCAAATTACTTAACCTCTCTGTGCTCTAATTTCCTCACTTGTAAAACAGGGTTAAGATTATTACCCTCTGCACAGGGTTTTACAAGTCCTCATTAGCTTCCAGTATTAATGATTTTAAGTGGCTTCATATATTTAGTTAATTTTTTCTTTACAGCAAATATTCAGCAAGGACAAAACAATTGGGACTGGACATGGTGGCTCACACCTGTCATCTCAGCACTGTGGGAGGCGGAGGCAAGTGGATCACTTGAGTCCAGGAGTTTGAGATCAGCCTGAACAACACAGTGAGACCCTGTCTCTACAAAAACTACAAAGTTAGCTGGGTGTGATGGCACCTGCCTGTAGTCCCAGCTACTCGGGAGGCTGAGGTGGGAGGATCTCTTGAGGTTGGGAGGCAGAGGTTGTAGTGATCTGAGATCACATCACTGCACTCTAGCTTGGGTGACAGAGTGAGAGCCTGTCTCAAAAACAACAATAATTTAGATTTAGAAGAAAGAATCTTAGGCTGAAAATCTGGAGTGTTGAGATGAGGCTGAGTCTTCAGCCCTGTTACCCCCTCACTGTGTAGTGAGCACAGGTCACCCTCCATCTCTGGGTGGGAGCTCCTCGTTGCCAAATGCAGGTCTTGGAGTTGACCTGAGGTTTCTTCATGGTGCTCTAAGGTACTCACTTCAGGGAGAAGAAAACAAGGAGGAAATGAGTCCCAAACAACTTCTAAGGCAATTCTGATTTTTAAAAAAGCTTTCAACTTTGAGATCAGCATTGATTCACATGCAGTTGTATAAAATAATACAGAGAGATCCCATATATACCCCTCACGCAGTTTTGCATATCTTGTACAACATCACGACCAGTAAATTGACATTGATGTGATCCACTGACCTCTTCAGATTTCACCAGTTTTCCATGTGCTCATTTGTACGCATGTGTGTGTTCAGTTCTATGCAATTTTATCACGTGTAGATATGCGGGACCATCACCGTAAAGATACAGAACAATCATTACAAGTATACCTTTGTGCTACCCTAGTAAAGCCACACGTATTTCCCAGTGTCCTCGCTTCCCTAATCCCTGACAATCCCTATTCTGTTCTCCATCTCTATGATTTTGTCATTTCAAGATTATATCAATGGGATCCTGTAGTACAGGACCTTTTGAGATTGGTTTTTCCAGTTAGTTAAGTTCCCTTGAAATTCTTGCAAATCGTCTTGTATTTCAGTTCTTTATTTTTCCTTCTTATTGCTGAGTAGTATTCCAGGAGCTCTTATTTTTACTGCTACACATATTGGTCTTGCTTGAGAGATTTCATTTAAAGAAAGGCTTCCTCAGCTCCAAAGAAATGTTTGAGAACCATTGAATAGAACAATTAGATTGCAAAATTCTAAGACCCTGGTTATGAAGATAAAGATAATCTCTACATTAAAATTTGTATAGCTGTTTCCATTTAACAGTGAAATAAATCCCCTGACCCTCATAGGCATAATTTTATCTAACCTTGGACAGAAACGAGAGAGAACAGGATTGAGAGAGAGAGAATTTATTCCTGGCAGAGAATTTAAGACTTCCCGTCTTTTAAACTTAGGAGAAAAGAACATCTTTAGTTATCTCTGTTAGTATAACTTATGTTCAATTTTCCTTCTCTTTTCATTCCATCATTGCCTGGTGGCATTTTCCCTCGATTCCCCAAACGCTGTTCCAAAAAAAAAAAAAAGTCACTTAAAAAATTTTTTATCTTTTTTTTTTTTGAGACAGAGTCTTACTCTGTCAGCCAGGCTGTGTTACAGCAGCACAACCATGGCTCACTACACCCTCAACCTCCGGGTGCAAGCGATCCTCCCACCTCAGCTTCTCGAGTAGCTGAGACTACGGGCATGCACCCCCACGCCTGGTTAATTTTTGTATTTTTTTGTAGAGAGGGTTTTACAATGTTGCTCAGGCTGGTCTCAAACTCCTGGGCTCAAGCCATCCTCCCGCTTCAGCCTCCCAAAGTGCTGGGATTACAGGAGTGAGCCACTGCCCCCAGCCTCAAAATGTTGAATTGTAAAAGCCAGGAATACATTTCATTTCTTGACCTTCCAGTAAGAGAAAAGCCTGCTGTGTATTTTGGACGGGGAAATATAAAGACATATTCTTTTCATGGAAATGAAGCCTGGGCTTCTTGTTAATCACTTGAGATGACTGCAGAGCAAATTATAAGCAATAAAAATAAAACTATTAAGTGTTTATGTGCCTTGGTTCTTCTCAAGTTCCTCTCCCGAGCATTTAAGCTCTCCAAAGTCTATGAATGAGGATTCAGCATTTGATTGTGCAAACACCAGGACATCAGATGCTCAGATAGAAAAGGAATGGTGTCCCAGAGGTCAACGCAATTAATATGCACTTCATAACACCTCATGCCTACACATTTCTTGTGGCCATTATGACTGCTTGTCAGAACACGAATTATGGGTTAGGCCTAGTGTTGTGAGGAAGACAGATCATTTCTCCCCAAGGTAAGATTTCTGCTCTAATTTCTTTCCTTCGGTGCCTCTGAGTTATCACCCTCTTCCTCCATGTGTGCCAGCTCTTCTGGACTTTCCTCTTTGTCTTTCACCTCCCTGTTCTTCCTTCCTCCAAATGCCCTGAAAGGCAAACTTGAAAGAAATTAACAAGTATTCAAGAGTTTAGAGATGCCTGCCTCCCTTTTATTTTTATTTTTTATTTTTTTGAGATGGAGTCTTGCCTATTGCCCAGGCCGGAGTACAGTGGTGCGGTCTTGGCTCACTGCAACTGTTATGAGTTTGCAATTTGCCTAAATTTGGATGGGTTTCACCATTGGCTCCCAAGGGCAGGAATTGTTGTGTGTATACACACACACACACACACACACACACACACACACACACACACACACACACACACATATATATATATAGAGAGAGAGAGAGAGACAGAGACGGAGTTCTGCTCCTGTTGCCCAGGCTGGAGTACAATGGCATTATCTTGGCGCACTGTAACCTCTGCCTCCTGGGTTCAAGCGATTCTCCTGCCTCAGCCTCTTGAGTAGCTGGGATTACAGGCGCCCACGACCATGCCCAGCTAATTTTTTGTATTTTTAGTAGAGACAGAGTTTCACCATATTGGTCAGGTTGGTCTAGAACTCCTGACCTCAGGTGATCCACCTGCCTTGACCTCCCAAAGTGCTGGAATCACAGACATGAGCCACCGTGCCCGACCTGTTGTCTTTAAATGTATTGCCCTATTTTCAGTGTTTATATGCTTGTCACATCGTAGGCACTAAATATTTATTACATGAATTTGTTCAATAAATTTACCAAAAAACATGCAGTTTTGAAAGAATGTTTTGGATGTGAAAAGAGACACTTTCTATCAAAAATATCAAATCATTTCTCGACACATTTATATTTGACCACATATTCTGTGCCAGGAATTTTAAATGATAGAGCAATAAATAAACTCAGTCTAGTACAATTAAGAATATATATTTTAGCACTCTATTTCATATGGTAACCTTGATGCAGGGCAGGCCAGCCCCAGATTGGAGCTCAGCCCTGATGTGTTCTTTGCTTCGCCCAGGCAAGAATTCAAGGGCGAGCCAGCGGTAGAAGAAAAGAGCTTTACTGAAGCAGCAGTGTTATAGCCCAGGCTGCGTTACAGCTCTGTCACTCCTCCTGCAGAGCAGGGCCACCCCATAGACAGCGTGCCGAGACTAGCAACTCAGTAGTTCTATAGTCATACTTATACCTACTTTTAATTACGTGCAGATTAAGGTGTGGATTATGCAGAAATGTCTAGAAAAAGGGTAAGAATGTCTGAGGTGTGGAGTCATTGGCATGGAAAGAATGGTAACTCCTGGATGTTCCCATGGCAATGGTAAACTGAAACGGCACCCTGGTCAGTGTGTCTTATGGAAAGCTGCTTCCGCTCCATCCCTGTTTCAGCTAGTCGTCAACTTGGTCCAGTGTCTAAGCTCTGCCTCCAGAGTCGAGTGCCACGTCTTACATCATCCTCACTTAACTTAATATAAGTTATTCTAATCTGCGTCTTCCAAGTCATTCCTCAAGGTGGGAATGACTCTCCCCTTGCCTTTTTTCCTTCAGATGGAGAAACTGTGACTCTGAGAGACTGTCCCCTACCAGCAAGTGGCAGAGACTTCCACCCAGGTATTTAGAGACCAGGCAAGTGACAGGGACTAATTTAGAGCTTTGCTTAAATGTTAGAGCCCCGTATACAGCCAGTTCCTTCCCATATTTGAACACATGCAAATTGTGATGGTTAATTTTATTTGTCTACTGGACTGGGCGGAGGGGTGCCCAGATACCTGCTCAAACATTATGTCTGGATGGGTTGTGAGGGTGTTTATGAAAAAGACTGTCATTTGAATTGCTGAACTGAGTAAAAAAGATTCACCATCAGTCACGCACCATCCAATCTGTTGAGGGCGTGAATAGAACAGAAAGGTAGAGGAAGAACCAGCTTTCCTGATTCTCCAGCTTGCAGACAGCATGTTGTGTGATTTCTCGGCCTCCACAATCACATGATAAATCCCCTGCTATATGTCTGTCTATATCATATTAGTTCTGTTTCTCTGGAGAACCCTGTATACTCTCAGTACACCCTCCTGGAATTATCACGCAGATACCAACTGAACATTCACTAAAGGGTTAGGTGCTTCATGGAAATTCATAGATAAGTAAGACATGACCCGTGCTCCCAAAAAGCTTACAGACAAGTAGGGAACCTGACAGATTCAAAGTCAAATTTGCTACAAAGACAGGATCGACGTGGAGGGGAAAGTGAATATAGCTTGGTGTTTGTAAACAATGTCTTTAAGGTCGGACGGCTCTGTGACTTTAGGTGAGAAGCTCACTCTCTGAACCTCAGAAAAGTGGACTTATTGAAAATGCATAACCCCTATGGATCACTGAGATGATGATGTCACCCACTACACAAGCTGATGTAAGTGGCACACTTAGCACAGCACCAGCCATACTTATAAGCTCATGATAACTGGTATTAAAAGTAGTCTGGAGAAAGAAGCCCTCCCTCTTTTTTTCTATCAGCAAACCTAGTGTGTATTAGATTAAACTATATATAAACGTGCTGCTTTTGTAGCTTAAAAGCATTCAAATGTCAAAAATTTCATGTGGTTCAACCTAATCAGATTATTCATTGGGAGCAATTGATAGACAAGTCTATAAACAGGGAACGAAGTGTCTTAAAACTCAGGAAAACCAGGGCACTCTGATTTGCTGTGACCATTTGGCTCAGTGTCCCCTGGACTGGTCACTACCCTGCCTCCCTCTCTGAAACCTCCCTCTCTGCTCAACTGGTGAGTTCCCAGCTACAAAACTTCAAGAAAGGAAATACCAGTAGCTGTAAGAGTGTCACAACTTGGTTTTATGTGGCAGTAACCAACCCCTAGCCAATTGTAGAGTTTGGCTAGCAGTATACTCCACACCTTGTTAAAAAAATCATATAGAAACTTCTGTGTGAGTTCATTGTACAGCACTTGCTACTTAGGAGGACCACTTGCTGACAGGGCAGGGAGGTTGGGCTTTTAAAAGCAAGTTTCAGTAAGGGGTTGGTTTCTAATTGACCAGCAAGTATCCCTACTGAGGTCAAAGAACAGATGTTGGGCAAAGAAGGTACCTAGAGTGGAGAATAGGAAAGGAAGTGGTGCACCGTTTGCTAAAACTTTAAGAAGCATAAAGGTCTATTTTCTCATCCTGGCTTTCCCTGGCTCACTGGGTGATTTGAACAAGTTGTTTCCCCTACTTGAGCCATTATTTTCTCTTTTTCATAATGGAGCTAAAGAGTAAAATAGCTACCACAAAGGGCTGTTGGAAGAATTAATTAAAATAATGTGTGTAAATTACATGGCACATTCGTGGTTAATATCATTTTTCCAGTGTCTGATGTGTGCCAAGAATCATACCAGGAACTTTACATTTATTTTTTCAATTAATTCTTGCAGCAACTCTATGAGGTGAACATACTTATATCCATTCTGCAAGAAGAAACTGCATTCAGGCTGGGTGCAGTGGCTTATACCTATAATCTCAGCACTGTGGGAAGCCAAGGTGGGAGGATTGCTAGGACCCAGGCATTTGAGACCAACCTCAGCAACAAAGTGAGACTCCCATCTCTACGAAAAAAATTAAAAATTAGCTGGGCATGGTGGTACACACCTATAGTCCCAGCTGCTTGGGAGGCTGAGGAGGAAGGATTACTTGAGCCCAGGAAGTTGAGGCTGTAGTGAGCTGTGATCACACCAGTGCATTCCAGCCTGGGCAATAGAGCAAGACCCTGTCTCTCAAAAAATAAAAAATAAACTGCATTCAAAAGATTAAGCCACCTATTGGAAGTCATACAGCAAAAAAAAAAAAAAAAAAAAAAAAAAAGAAACAACTAACAACTAGAATTTGAATCATAAAGGAAGATTTGGATTTGGATAACTTGGAGGGTTAACAGAAATTGCTGTTTGATTGTCTCTTTAAATCCCAGTTCCAATTCAGTGACACTTGGCACATATTTATCATGCTCAGACTCATTGCCAGGTGCTCTGTTAGGTGAATGCAACATGATCTCACACTCACCTGTTGAAACTTTCAGTGACTTGTGACTAAAATTTTTAAAAAGTTAAAGACAGCACCTAAATGAAAATAAGCATGAGGGATGTCCCGACTTATTTCTACAGCTGCATGAAAGAGCTTCTGGAACATTCTAGGAAGGGAGTGTCTGGTGGCCTCTGCCACCCACCTGCTCCCTATGGACAGATAAGAACAACTCTCTGGGCTAGTGGAGAGGCGTGTAAGTTTCAATTAGCTCACTTTTATAGAGCATATTTCCAGAGGCATACTTTTCGACACAAGTGGGGCGCCCCCCATGTGCATGTGCAGACCCCGGGTTTTGGACGGTCGTTAAGGGAGGAAGCATTGCCCAATGCAGGCACTAAAACAGGCGGAGACACACGGGCTAATTCTCCTGCCCTGACCCCCACTTCTTGCACCTGGAAAATTATAACCTAGAAACAACTGGCTCTTTAGTTGTGGGGAACCACCCACAGGCTGAAACAGCTTCCTATGCCCAAGGCTGACCAGTCACCCCCTCTTTCCCCAGCCCTCACCCCCAAGCAAGGAAGCAGACTAGCTGACTCTGAACTTTCTTTTAGGTGTCCGAAGCTAAGATACACCCTTCTAGCATTAGGAAGAAAGACCATTTCCCTCATCACCTGTATCACACCTCATCACCTGTATCACACTGCTGTAAAGAACTGCCTGAGGCTGAGCCTCGTAGCTCACACTTGTAATCCCAGCACTTTGGGAGGCCGAGGTAGGCAGATCACATGAGGCCAGGAGTTCCAGAACAGCCTGGCCAACATGGCAAAACCCCATCTCTACTAAAAATACAAAAATTAGCCAGGCATGGTGGCTGTAATCCCAGTTACTCAGGAGGCTGAGACACCAGCACTGCCTGAAAAAAAAAGAAAGAAAGAAAGAAACTGCCTGAAACTGGGTAATTTATAAAGGAAAGAGATTTAATTGACTCACAGTGCAGCATGGTTGGGGAGGCCCCAGGAAATGTACAATCATGGCAGAAGGCGAAAGGGAAGCAGGCACCTTCTTCACAAAGTGGCAGGAAGGAGAAAGCAAACAAGCAAAGAGGGGAAGAGCTCCTTATAAAACCATCAGATCTCTTGAGAACTCCCTCACTAACAGGAGAACAGCGTGGGGGAAACCACCTCCATGATCCAAACACCTCCCACCAGGTCCTGCCCTTAACACTTGGGGATTTTGGGGATTACAACGTGAGATGAAATTTGGGTGGGGACACAGAGCCAAACCATATCACCACCCAAAGATATCAACCGTTAGAATGCTACCACTTCTAGGTTTCTATATTTTCTTTTTAATTTTGCAATACATATTTTCACAAGTCATTGTCTTTTTTCTTTCAAGATTGGATATTCTTTCACAAAGATAGTATCTCTGTTTCTGATTATTAAACATTGCACTCATCCCCACTAACAATGACAAAACATCCATTACATGATGTGATACTACTTGGGGCCCTACAATATTAACAGCAAACACTTAAATTCTTTATATTACTATGTTGAGCATGTTCTCAGCACTCTACACTGAACATAAGGACTTACTTAATCCACACGGCAACTCTATGATATGACTTTTACTATTATACCTAACTTACTGGTGAGAAAACCGGAGACAAGGTGATACATCCAATACGTGACAGAGCTGGGATTTGAACCCAGGGAATCTTCCTCCAGACACCATGCTGTCAACTAGGATTAGACTACCTCTCAGATTGGCAAACTTAAACTAGTGATGATAACTAGAGTTGATGGGGGTATGGAGCGACATACCTTCATGAATACAGATGAGAGGACAAAGTGGTAGAAATTTGTGCAGGGCAGGACAGGCACAGTAGCTGACGCCTATAATACCAGCACTCTGGGAGGCTGAACAGGGGGTGGATTGTTTGAGCTCGGAAGTTTAAGACCAGCCTGGACAACACGGCAAAGCCCCAACTCTACTGACAGTACACACACACACACACACACACACACACACACACACACACAGAAAGTAGCCGGGCATGGTGGTGTGTTCCTGTAGTCTCAGCTACTCAGGAGGCTGAGGAGAGAGGATCACTTGAGCCTGGGAGGTCGAGGCTGCAGTGAGCTGAGATCCTGCCACTGCCCTCCAGCCTGGGCAACAGAGTGAGACCCTGTCTCCAAAAAAGAGAAAAGAAATTTTTGGAGGGCAATTTAGGAGAATTTATAAAAAATGTATACATTTGTTTCACCTAGCAACTTTGCATTTTAGACTCAACATCTAAATCATAGATATCCACCAAAAAAATACACACACACTGCAGCATAGTTTGTATAGGAAAACTTTGAATAATTAAATTAGTGAATATATGCCATGAAAAATTGATGGCTAAATCTTGACAAACATATATCAAAACAAAGAACTCAGGTATAAAGAAAAGGACTGATGCTCAGTGCTGTGCCCATTTAAATAGAAAATTAAGATTAAAGAACTGTGCTAAGAGTAGATTTTAAGTGTTTTCACTTCAAATAAATCAGTATGTGAGGTAACACATATGTTAATAATTAACCTGATTTAGCCATTTCACAATATATACATATTTTAAAACATCATGTTGCACATCAGAAAGAGATACAATTTGTATGTATCAATAAAAACTTAAAAATTTTAAAACTTCAAAAAGAGCTATGAAAATCATGATTACAAAAATAGAATATTCATGTTACGAACGTTGACAAAATAAAACAATATAACTAAGAAGTCAGGATGGGGGGAGGGAAAGTGAGAAGTAATAAAGAATACTCACTTCTTAATCTTTTCAGGGATTCAAACTGTCAAATATTGCAATTCGTCCTATTTATTTACTTATTTATTTATATTTTAGAAGCAGGGTCTTGATTTGTTGCCCAGGCTGGAGTGCAGTGGTGCAAACATGGCTCACTGCAGCCTCAACCACCTGGCTTAAGCCATTCTTTGGCCCCAGCCCCGCGACTATAGGCATGTGCCACCACCCCTGGCTACTTTTTTAATTTTAATTTTAATTTTTATTTTTATAGAGATGGGAGTGTCTCTATGTTGCCTCGCCTGGTTTCCAACCCCTGGCCTCAAGTAATCCTCCCACCTTGGTCTCCCACAGTGCTGGGATTACAGTGTGCGCTACTATACCCATCCTGAAGTTTGTTTCAAACATGATTCTAAGAACTCAATATTTTTCACGACCTTATTGTCTTTATGTAGATTTTTTAAAGAAAAGGCTATCTTTTGTGGTAAAGAAAGTTGTACTAAATTTCTTCCCTTTTCTTTTTCTCCTGTACAAGGAATTATTTTTCTTTAATTAATTAAATAAAACATATTGAATGTTTTGTGTTGAAAAATTTCCCATTATGCTCAGATTGTGGTCTCCAAATACTAATTTACACTGAAAGGAACCAAGGCTTCTTGGCTAAATGACTGATTACAGGTTGGGGGAAGGAAATGGATGGGCAGGGGGCATATTTTTATACCAAAAGGCTGGGAAGCTGTTAAAAACTCCTGAGGTCTGGACGAAGGACTCGGAAGCTGATAGGATAGGCTCTCACTGGCTAAAAACGAGAGAATTTGAGCATAAATAAGGATAACACATTGAAATACATTAAATACATTTGAATTCAAGAGTTCATAATGACACTCAAGAATTCACTAATTCCTTTTAGGGGATGCTAGGAAACCAACTCATTATTTTGAAAATTGGAAAATAAAGGAAAAGAAATAAACATTTACCCTACTTTTCATGTAAGAATGATACCTTAAGGTAATAAAAGAGTGTATGTTCATGACAAGCCAGAGCTACACAATGAAATCACTATCTGTACAAAAAATACAAAAATTAGCGAGGTGTGGTGGCACATGCCTGCAGTTCCAGCTACTTGGGAGGCTGGGGTGGGAGGATTGCTTGAGCCCAGGAATTCGAGGCTGCAGTAAGCAATGATTGCACCACTGCAATCCAGCCTGGGTGACCAAGTAAGAGTCTCTCTCTCTCAAAAAAAAAAAAAAAAAAAAAAAAAGGACATGAACAGAAGTTTCTCTTCACAGAAGTACTCTACACAATTAATGAAGATGCAATGGTGCAATTAGAATATCACCATTTTGCACCCTATGAAGTAATGAGTTTTGGCACTGATGGTCAGTGTCCATTAACATCACAAAAGATACACAAGCAGGTGTAATGTACCTTCTAATGGAAGAACAGACACCACCTGTGAAGTAGTTTTGCAAACAAAAACAAAAATTGGACTTGAACCTGATCAAGCCACTAGGCTTAACTATCAATTCATAAAACACGTGGGGGCGAAATGACAGCGCAGAGATTCAGTCAGGAACGTCCAGACTGGGGAAAACTCTATGGACAAAAAGAAAATAACACAATAAATACAAATAAATGGAATCGTATTTCTATGTAGGCCTACATCTTTGTATCTAGCTATAGATAAATACAGAGCTATAGAAACAGATAGCAAGCATCTATAGATCAAAAGTGTCTTGAGAGATATATTAACCAAAAACAACATCTGACTTTTATTTGGATCTTGATTCAAACAGGTTGTTAAAAAATAAAAAAGCATGTAGAAATTTTTTTTCTTGAGACCGGGTGTTGCTCTGCTGCCCAGCCTGGAGCACAGTGGCACAATCATAGCTCACTGCAGGCACGGCCTCCCGGGCTCAAGCAATCCTCCCACCTCAGCCTCCCAAAGTGCTGGGATTACAGGTGTGAGCCATGGTGCCCAGCTGCATTTAAGAAAATTTAAGGATTGGTTAGAAACTTGATGTTATTAGGGAATTATTATGATAATGACACTGCAGTTATGTTTTAAGAGTTTTATCTAGCTTTTGGGTTAATTGAAGAAAAATAAATAAATAATAAAAGAGTTCTAGAGTAGCAGTCCCCAACCATTTTGGCACCAGGAGCTGGTATTGTAGAAAACAATTTTTCAATGGACAGGATGGAGTGGTGGGGGTGGTGGATATGGTTTCAGGATGATTCAAGCACATTACATTTCTTGTGCACTTTATTTCAATTATCATTATGTTGTAATATATAATGAAATAATTATACAACTCACCATGTTGTAGAACCAATGGGAGCCCTGAGCTTGTTTTCCAGCAACTAGATGGTCCCATCTATAGGTGATGGGAGACAGTGACAGATCATCAGGCATTAGATTCTCATAAGGAGCATGCAGGCTATAACCCTTGCATGCACAGTTCACAATATGGTTCGTGCTCCTATGAGAATCTAATGCAGGCTGGGCACAGTGGCTCACGCGCGTAATCCCAACCCTTTGGGAGGTCGAGGTGGGCAGATCACCTGAGGTCAGGAGTTTCAGACCAGCCTGGCCAACATGGTGAAACCCTGTCTCCACTAAACATAAAAAAATTAGCTGAGCATGGTGGTGCACACCTGTAATCCCAGTGACTCAGGGGGCTGAGGCAGGAGAATTGCTTGAACCTGGGAGGTGGGGATTGCAGTGAGCCGAGACCACACCACTGCACTCCAGAGCCTGGGCGACAGAGCAAGATCTGTCTCAAAAAAAAAAAAAAAAAAAAAAAATCTAATGCAGCTACTGCCCTGACAAGAGGCAGAGTCAGGTGGTAAGGGGAGTGACGGCGAGCAGCTGAAAATACAGATGAAGCTTTGTTTGTTTACCCTCTGCTCACTTCCTGCTGTGTGGCCCATTTTCTAACAGGCCACGGACAGGAACCAGTTCATGGCCCAGGGACTGGGGACCCCTATTCTAGAGGATTATTAAGGCAGCGAAACTTCTGATTATGATACTATAAGGTGAATACATGTTGTTACACATTTGTCCAACCTCCATAGGATGTACAACACCAAGAGTGATCTTAAAGCCTTTATTTTAAAAATGAGTTCTTATCTTTTAGAGATATATACTAAGATATTAAGTATAAAAACAATATGACATGTGGGATTTGCTTCAAAATAATTGAAGGAGGAGAGGTTGGAAGTATCAATGAAGTAAGATGGCTGTGAGTTGGTAAGATGGATGATGAATAAATGGGGATTTATTTAGCTATTTCTTTATCTTTGATTATGCTTGAAATATTTTATATTAAAATTATACAGAGTTTTAAAATTATACAGAGAATGAAGCCAGGTCCGGTGACTCATGCCTGTAATCCTAACACTTTGGCAGGCCGAGGCAGGTGAATTACTTGAGGTCAGGAGTTTGAGACCAGACTGGCCAACATAGTGAAACCCCATCTCGATTGAAAAGATGAAAACTTAGCCAGGCGTGGTGGCGCGTGCCTGTAATCCCAGCTACTCAGGAGGCTGAGGCAGGAAAACCGCTTGAACCTAGGAGGCAAAGGTTGCAGTGAGCCAAGATCATGCCACTGCACTCCAGCCTGGGCCACAGAGTGAGACTCTGTCTCAAAAAAAAAAAAAAAAACAAATAAATTTAAATAGATACACATATAGAAAATGACTCCATCTATATAAAATTAGTCTATTTATCAGCTAGCCATGGCAGCTCACACCTGTAATCCCAGCCCTTTAAGAGGCTGAGGCAGGAGGATCACTTGAACCCAGGAGTCAGAGACAAACCTGGGCAACATAGTGAGACCCCATCTTTACTAAAAATAAAAATGACAAAAAAAAATTAGCCGGGCATGGTGGCAAAAAAAAAATTAATTTATCTATCTATATACCCATACACATACACACACAGACACACACGCACAAATGTTTTATAACTGTATACATGTACATATACACGCATTGCTGTCTTCCCATTCCTGAGCCTTATCACTCATTCCTGACACCCCATTCCATTTCAAAATGCCATGCATCTGTAGGAACACTCAGGCATAAGTCTAAAGAGGTAGGCAAGAACCGGATTACAAATACGGTGTTTCTGTTTGCCTTGCTAAAGAGTTTGAACTTTATCCAGATGTCCATGAAGATCCCGTGAAGGACCAGCAGCCTTAGTGGCTGACTATGAGAACAGAGGAAATATGGTGGTAAATTGGGGGCAGCTGAGGAAGAGAAGACTCTGTAATCTGAGAACAAGTTATGGCAAAAAGTGTTCTTGGGTAATCCCACAAGAGGGTCTCAAAATTCATTTAGAACTGGCCTTAACAGAAACCCCAGAACAGAGGTCAGCTCAGCTCATTCTTTCTTGTTTTCTCTGTGGTAAACTCCAGCTGGTGGTCTCAGAGGGAAGAGGCTTGTAAAAATTAAAAATGAAGGGTGTTGAATCCAGCAGTTCCACTCTAGATATATGCCCAAAAGAACTGAAAGCAGGACTTGAAGAGGTATTGATACATTTATATTCATAGCAGCATTGTTTGCAATAGCCAAAAGGTGGAAGGAAGCCAAGTGTTCCCCAGTGGGTAAGCGGATAAACAAGATGTGGTATATCCATACAATGAAATATCATTGAGAGCCAAGGGTGGGCGCCAGTCCTTGAAGGCAAATAACTGTAAACCAGACAAAAAGTAACCTTGAGGTGTTTGGAGAGCCAGGTAGCAGGCAAGCGGGGCTTTTCAGCGTCATCTTTAGAATTTGCAGCTCACTAGCTCAAGGAAGTGAGATGTCGAAGCTGCCACCCAAACCAGTCAAACCAGGGTAAGATAAAGTCGTCAGAGCCCTCTATACATTTGAACCCAGAACTCCAGATGAACTATGCTTTGAGGCAGGTGATATCATCTACATTACTGATATGAATGACGTCAATTGGTGGAAAGGCACCTCCAAAGGCAGGACTGGACTAACTCCAAGCAACTATGTGGCTGAGCAGGCAGAATCCATTGACAATCTATGTCTGAAGGAGCAAAAAGAGGCAACTTGAGTTGGTTGCGAGAGTGTTTGGACAACCGAGTGGGTGTTAATGGCTTAGACGAGGCTGGAAGCACTGCCTTAGACTAGGTTTGTCATGGGATTTCAGAGATATAGTGGAAATGCTATTTACTCAACCGAGGATTTAACTGAGCCAACAGAACAAGTTGGGAGACACAGCTTTGCATGCTGCTGCCTGGAAGGGTTATGCAGATATTGTCCAGTTGCTTCAGGCAAAAGGTGTCAGAACACGCTGAAGAAACAATGAGAAGAAGCTGGCTTTGGGCATGGTTAACAACGCCCATGGATCTCTCCTGTAAAAGAAACAGGAGACAGATGCAGTTCGAACATTAAGCAATGCTCTTGCTATTCCAAAACTTTGTCTGCCAGAAGAGGGTTGGTAATTATTTTTTAAGTACATATGAACATGGCAGTGTTGTACTGTGTTGGAGTAGAACAGGTAAATGAAGGGTTCTTACCTTTGGTTTACCAATAAATGACTGGATTCTTTACTGTATAAAATACATTTATGTTCACCAGCGTAGAACAAGAAGAGATGATTTCTATTTATCAAGCTAAAGGAATTTTATAATTTTTTTCTTTAAAAAAATGAGTGCTGGGCGCAGTGGCTCATGTCTGTAATCTCAGCACTTTAGGAGCCCGAGGCAGGTGGATCATGAGGTCAGGAGTTCGAGACCAGCCTGACCAACACGGTGAAACCCCGTCTCTACTAAAAAATACAAAAATTAACCGAATGTGGTGGTGCACACCTGTAATGCCTATTGGGGAGGCAGAGGTAGGAGAATTGCTTGAACCTGGGAGGTGGAGGTTGCAGTGAGCCAAGATTGCATCATTTTTCTCCAGCCTGGGAGACAGAGCAAGACTCTGTCTTGGGGGAAAAAAAATCAGGATGGTATTTTGGTTAAACTTCTTTACCTCAAGGATTGACATATTTTGAATGGATTTTTCAAAGGAGGGAAGGCTTACTATAATAATAAACCAAAATACATAACAGAAAATCATCAGCTATTCTGATAAGAATAAACATTTTAAGAGTCTTTAAAAAAAAGAGTAATATGATTCAGTGTTAAAAAGACAGGGATTTCTCTCTTTTTTTTTTTTTTTGATACACAGTCTTGCTCTGTCACCCAGGCTGGAGTGCAGTGGTGCAATCTCCGCTCATTGCAACCTCCACCTCCCAGGTTCACGCAATTCTCTTGCATCAGCCTCCCAAATAGCTGGGACTACAGGCACCCATCACCACACCTAGCTAATTTTTTTCTTTTTAGTAGAGACGGCATTTCACCGCGTTGGCCAGGCTGGTCTCAAGCTCCTGACCTTAAGTGATCCGCCTGCCTTGACCTCCCAAAGTGCTGGGATTACAGGCGTGAGCCACTGCACCTGGCCAGGAAGGAATTTCTGACACATGCTCTAACACAGATGAACCTTGAGAATATTATGCTGAGTGAAATAAGCCAATCACAAAAGGACAAATACTGTATGATTCATATGAGGTATCTGAAATAGTCAAATTCATAGAAACAGAAAGTGGAATGGTGGTGGCCATTGATTAATGGGTATAGAGTTTCAGGTTTGCAAGAGGAAGATTTTCTTTTTTTTTTTTCTTTTTTTGAGATGGAGTCTCACTCTATCACCCGGGCTGGAGTGCAGTGGTGTGATCTCGGCTCACTGCAACCTCCACCTCCTGGGTTCAAGCAATTTTCCTGCCTCAGCCTCCTGAATAGGTAGGACTAGAGGCGCCCGCCACTGTGCTCAACTAATTTTTGTATTTTTAGTAGAGATAGGGTTTCACCATGTTGTCCAGGCTAGTCTCAAATTCCTGATGTCAGGTGATTTACCCGCCTCAGCTTCCCAAAGTGCTGGGATTACAGGTGTGAGTCAGCGCTCCTGGCCAGATAAAAATATTCTGAAGATCAGCTGCACAACAATGTGAATATACTTAACACCACTGCACTGTATGCTTAAAATGGTTAAGATGGTGAACTTTTTATTATTTGCATTCTATGACAGTTAAAAAAATTTTTTTTAAAGGGTGTTGAGTTTTTTATAGTTTTCTAGCCTTCCCTTCATTTTAAATTTCTATATTTTTAAAGGCCTTGGTGCCAACCCAAGATGATTGTGGGGAATGTTATAAATATACATTGGGCTGGGCACCGTGGCTCACACCTGTAATCCCAGCACTTTGAGAGGCCAAGGTGGGCGATTGCTTGAGCTCAGGAGTTCAAGATCAGCCTGGGCAACATGGCGAAACCCTGTCTCTACTAAAAATACAAAACTAGCCAGGTGTGGTGTCACATGCCTGTGATCCCAGTTACTCGGGAGGCTGAGTTGGGAGGATCACCTGAGCCCAGGGAGGTCGAGTCTGTAGTAAGCCAAGATCATGCCACTGCACTCCAACCTGGGTGACAAAGCAGGACTCTGTCTTAACAAAAAAAATTTTAAAATGATAAAAATAAATATAGATTAAATATATAAAACATCCTAGCAAGAGAAAAAAACTATATGTAATATAAAAACATATATAAACAGATTATATAATAAATATTCTTATATATGTATATACGATATATGTCACATATACAAACATGCACTTACTTATCCATATATTTAGATCAATAAAATAATCTAAACAGCACGTGGTTGGTGTGTGCTGTCTTTAGTACTGGATTATAAAATCATCAACATTTATTTGATTTGGTTGGAGCCGATCATTGAGACATCTCTTCCTGGGAAGAGCCAAATGTAACACTAAAAGGGGGCTGTCTAACTGGGAAGAGGCTTTTGAAAGTTTTCCAGGTCCCATGTCCCCAGTCCTCAATTGTCAACCATCATCCCGTCTTCACCTAACCTGCAGTAAGTCTGACATTTCAATCCGACTCCTGAGTCTAGGCAGGTAAAGTTATTTACCAGAAAGAAATAAAAATCATGTAACAGTAATAAGTCTATGTTTGAGTACCAGTATTAGAAGTGGTAATATTTCCGATTTGTGCGTGTCTTGTTTGTTACACTGAAAAAAAAAGAAACATTTCATATATTAAACTTGTGGTTTGTCTTAGACAGAATTCCTCCTGAGCGGGGGGATAAAGATTTGAGGGCATTTAATCCATTTGGGAGGTGACCCCTGAAAGTACCACTAGTAGAGCTGGGGAATGAGACAGAGAAGAAAAGAAGCCAATTAATGAATAGGTGACCGGTGTGGGCAGCTGGGACTCAATCCTCCTGTGCTAGGGATAGGCCCCCAAATCTGGCCATAAACTGGTCCCAAAACTGGCCATAAACAAAATCTCTGCAATACTGTGACATGTTTGTGATGGCCATGACGCCCACACTGAAGGTTGTGGATTTACCGGAATGAGAGCAGGGAACACCTGGCCCACCCAGGGTGGAAAACCGTTAAAGGCATTCCTGAACCACAAACAATATCATGAGCACTCTGTGCCTTATGGACATGCTGCTGCTGCAGATAACTAGCCAGACCCATCCCTCTATTTTGGCCCATCCCTTTATTTCCAGTAAGGAATACTTTTAGTTAATCTAGAATCTGTAGAAACAATGCTTATCACTGGCTTGCTGTCAATCAATACGTGGGTAAATCTCTGTGTGGGGCTCTCAGCTCTGAAGGCTGTGAGATCCCTGATTTCCCCCTCCACACTCTGTATTTCTGTGTGTGTGTCTTTAATTCCTCTAGCGCCGCTGGGTTAGGGTGTCCATGACCAAGCTGGTCTCAGCAAGCGGCTCCCAATGTGGAGGCTCGAACTCAGGCCAAAGGGTCACTGGGGTGACGGTGGGAGAACGTGGAACTAAGCTGGAGGACGCCCGAATACTCTTAAGCTATCCCCGTGGTGAGTAAGAAGGGGCACTTGGAAGCATCAGAGTAACAATGGGACAAGTGTGGGCTCTGGTTCATTCTACCTTGGAACCTTTTCACACTGATGATGAGGAGGAAGGAGAGTAAAACGAAGTAACAGAAGAGGTAACAGAGCAGGTTTGTTTGCCAGTTAAAGCTAAAGCGGCAAAGGAGGAAGAGGTTCATCCCTACCATTCTGCACCCCCTCCTTATTTTGAAGAAAAAAATGTGGCCTGACCCCCCAGATCTTTCTTTTCCGGAGGAAACTGGGCGAAAAGTAGTTGCGCCAGTGACTGTTCAAGCAGCACCTCAAGCGACCGCTCTCAGTTCTACTTAGGCAGGAATTCAACAAACTAGAAAAGAGGGTGATTTAGAGGCTTGGCAGTTCCCTGTTAGAATACACCCCCCAGATCAACAGGGAAATATTATAGCTACATTTGAGCCTTTTCCTTTTAAATTACTCAAAGAATTTAAACAAGCTATTAACCAGTATGGACCAGGTTCTCCTTTTGTAATGGGACTGTTAAAGAATGTTTAAAAAACTGTTAAAGAATCTCCAGTCGGATGATTCCTACTGACTGGGACCCTCTTACTCGAGTTTGTCTAACTGCTGCTCTGTTCTTACAATTTAAAACTTGGCGGGCAGATGAAGCTTCCATTCAGGCTGCTCACAATGCCCAGGCCCAACCTCAAATTAATATAACTGCAGATCAACTTTTGGGGGTCGGCACTTGGACTGGTTTAGATGCACAAGTGGTCATGCAGCAGGATGCCATAGAGTAGCTTAGAGGAGTGTGCATTAGAGCTTGGGGAAAAATCACTTCAGGTGGAGAACAATACCCTTCCTTTAGTGCTGTCAAACAGAGACCAAAAGAACCGCATGCAGATTTTATAGCTCAGTTACAGGAGTCTCTTAAAAAAGGTGATTGCAGATTAGGCTGCTCAGGATATAGTGTAGTTTTCGACAATGCTAATCCCGATTTCCAGGCTGCTCTGCAACCTATTAGAGGGAAAGCACATTTAGTTGATTATATCAAGGACTATGATGATATCAGAGGCAATCTGCATAAGGCTACTCTGCTAGCCCAGGCAATGGCAGGACTGAGAGTGGGTAAAGGAAATACTCCATTTCCTGAAGCTTGCTTTAACTGTGGGAAGCAAGGTCATACTAAAAAAGAATGTAGGAAAAAATCAGCGAGTCAGGCCACCAGATAGGGGAAGAAAGAAAACTACTGAGCCTGAAATATGTCCAAACTGTAAAAAAAGAAAAACATTGGGTTAATCAGTGTCACTCTAAGTTTGATAAAGATGGAAACCTGATTTCGGGAAAAGCCATGAGGGGCCTGTCCCGGGCCTCATTCCAAACCAGTACATTTCTGGCTCAGGCCATTCCCTACCCGCTGTGCGATGTCTGTCCCCTGCCGCAGCCGGTAGTGCCGCAATAGATTTATGCTGCACAAAAGCTGTGAGCCTTCTACGTGGGGAACCCCCGCAAAAGGTCCCAACAAGGGTCTATGGACCCTTGTCAGTGGGGACAATAGGATTACTTCCAGGAAGGTCTAGTTTAAATTTAAAAGGGGTGCAAGTACACACAGGAGTCATTGGTTCAGATTACAATGGGGAAATTCAAATTGTTGTATCTACTTCTGTCCCCTGGAAAGCAGAGCCAGGAGAGCGCATAGCACAGCTCCTCATTGTGCCATATGTGGAAACGGGAAAAGTGAAATTAAATCAACGGGAGGATTTTGAAGCACAAATAAACAAGGCAAAGCAGCTTATTGGATAAATCAAATTACTGATAAATGTCCTACCTGTGAAATAACTATTCAGGTAAAGAAATTTAAAGGTTTGGAAGATACAGGAGCGTACATTTCAATCATTTCTCTACAGCACTGGCCGTCGGCATAGCCAATTCAGCCTGCTCAATTTAACATAGTTGGAGTTGGTAAAGCCCCTGAAGTATATCAAAGTCGTCATATTTTGCATTGTGAAGGGCCCGATGGACAACCTGAGACTAGTCAACCAATTATAACTTCTGTACCTATAAATTTATGGGGAAGAGATTTATTACAACAATGGGGAGCACAAATTCTAATTCCAGAGCAATTATATAGCCCTCAAAGTCAACATATGATGCATGAAATGGAGTATGTCCCTGGTATGGGACTAGGAAAAAATTTGCAAGGTTTGAAGAAACCGCTTCAAGCAGAAAGACAAAGTTCCCCCGAGGTTTAGGATATCATTTTTGATGATGGCCATTGTTAAGCCTCCAGAACCTATATCTTTAAAATGGTTAACAGATAAACCAATTCAGATAGAACAATGGCAGCTAAGTAAAGAGAAACTGGAGGTTTTAGAAGACTTCGTTAATGAACAATTAGAAAATGGACACATAGCTCCAACATTTTCCCCTTGGAATTCCCCAGTTTTCATAATTAAGAAAAAATCAGGTAAATGGAGAATGGTGACAGATCTTAGAGCCATTAATTCAGTTATACAACCTATGGGGACATTATAGCCAGGATTGCCTTCTCCTGCCATGATTCGGAAAAATTGATCTTTTGTAGTCATAGATTTAAAAGACTGTTTCTTTACTATCCCCTTAGCTGAACAAAACTGTGAATGGTTTGCATTTGCAATACCTGCAGTAAACAACCTGCAGCCTGCTAAGTGTTTTCATTTAAAAGTGTTGCCACAAGGCATGTTAAACAGTTCAACAATCTGCCAGACTTATGTAGGGCAAGCAATTGAACCTACTCGTAAAAAATTTTCACAGTGTTACATTATTAATTATATGGATGATATACTTTGTGCTGCTCCCACTTGAGAAATATTACTCCAATGTTATGATCACTTGCAAAATTTGATTTCTCATGATGGTTTAATTATAGCTCCTGACAAAATTCAGACTACTACTCCTTACTCCTACTTGGGGACCTTAGTAAATGACACTACCATTGTGCCACAGAAGGTAACCATACGTAGGGATCAATTGAAAACACTAAATATCTTTCAAAAATTACTAGGGGACATTAATTGGATACAACCTGCTCTAGGCATTCCTACCTATGCCATGAATAATCTATTTTCTATTCTTACAGGATATCCTAGTTTCACTAGCCCTTGGCAATTAACAAAAGAAGCTGAGGCAGAGCTGCAGCTAATTGAAAAGCAAGTCCATAAAGCTCAAATAGATAAAATAGATCCAGAGAAGACTCTAGATTTTCTAATTTTCCAACTCAGCATTCACCTACTGGTGTAATTGTTCAAGAGCAAGATCTTGTAGAGCGGCTTTTTCTTCCACGTCCTAATTCACAGACTCTAACTCCTTATTTGGATCAAATCACTACTATGATAGTTAATGGGAGAACTTGGATTGTTAAATTACATGGATATGATCCTGGAAAAATTATTGTCCCTCTCACAAAGGCACAAATACAGCAAGCTTTTATAAACAGTCTTACTTGGCAAATCCATTTAGCTGACTTTGTGGGCGTTCTCGATAATCATTTTCCTAAAATGAAACTGTTTCAATTTTTGAAATTAACTAATTGGATTCTTCCTAGAATAACTAAATTTAAACCAATTGAAGGTGCTGAGAATGTTTTTACAGACAGGTCTAGTAATGGTAAAGCTTCTTATTCTGGTTCGAAAGGTAAAGTTTTTCAGACGCCCTATACTTCAGCTCAAAAAGCAGAGCTTGTAGCTATAATTGAGATATTGACTGCTTTTAACATGGCTGTTAATGTGATTTCTGATTCTTCATATGTGGTTCATTCCACACAATTAATTGAATATGCTCAGTTACGATTTCATACAGATGAACAACTGATGACTTTATTTACCCAATTGCAAACAGCAGTTAGGAGTAGAATGCACTCTTTTTACATCATTCACATTAGGGCTCATACACCTCTTTCAAGACCCTTAACTGAAGGGAATCAAATGGCTGATCACCTAGTTGCTAATGCAATAACTAATGCTAGACACTTTCACAATTTAACCCATGTTAATGCTGCTGGTCTCAAAAGCAGATAGAGCCTTACCTGGAAGGAAGATAAAGCTATTATCCAGTGATGCCCAACTTGACAAATGGTACATTCCTCATCTTTTACAAGAGGAGTTAATCCTCGAGGACTGCAACCTAATTCTCTTTGGCAAATGGATGTCACACATGTTCCCTCGTTTGGGAGACTAGCTTATGTACATGTATGTGTGGACACCTTTTCTCACTTTGTCTGGGCTACATGCCAATCAGGAGAGTCTTCTGCCTGTGTTAAATGTCACCTTTTGCAGTGTTTTGCAGTGATGGACATTCCAGCTTCTATTAAAATAGATAATGCCCCAGGCTATACTATCCAAGCTCTAGCTACATTTTTCTCTATATTGAATATTAAACACATTACTGGCATCGTGTATAATTCTCAAGGACAAGCCACAGTGAAAAGAGTGAATCTCTCCCTGAAACAGCAGTTGCAAAAGCAGAGGGGGTAAAACAGGGACTGTGGGACACCCCAGATGCAACTGAATCTAGCATTATTAACTTTAAATTTTTTGAGCCTGCCTAAAGGCCAGATGTTATCAGCAGCTGAACAGCAGCTACAGAAACCAGCTGCAAAGACTGAAGCAGAACAACTGGTTTGGTAGAGAGATCCAATACCAAAATTTGGGAAATAGGTAAAATAACAACTTGGGGTAGAGGTTATGCTTGTGTTTCTCCAGGACCAAATCAACAGCCAGTTTGGATACCATCAAGATACCTTAAACCTTATCATGAACCAGATGCTAAGGAAGAGATTCAAGGAGGATCCCGAGGACCGCCCATGTCGAGACTGATGCTGAGGAGGAGCCCAATTGTTACGAGCAACACCCGTCGAACACAGCCACCTACTTGGGGACCGATCAAGAAGCTGTTGCAGATGGCAGAAGAAAACCTGAGGAAAGCAGGACAACCAGCCACAATGAGTAATTTAATGGTAGCTATGATAGCGGGGATCACCATTGCCGTGAGTATGGGCTGACACAGAACAATTATACTTATTGAGTATATTTATCAATCTTGGCTGGCAATAATGTCTGGATGTAATCACTCTATGACACAGTTACACATGCTTTCTAATCTCAGTATTCACCATCATGAATCTGCTCCTATAATTGAGGCATACCGCCCTCAAAAACCTATTTGTAAACAAAATTGAACCTGGCCAGAAAACATGAACGTACTAGTTTGGCAAGACTGCATTGCAGAACAGGCAGAGGTGCTGAACAATTATTCCTATGGAATCATTATTGATTGGTCTCCTAAGGGAATGTTTAGCTTGAATTGCACCTCTCATTGTGTGTGCCACGGCCACACTGTGTTCAGCTGGTCTGAACAAAATGGTCAGATGGTAGAAATGATAAGAAGTATGGCAAGACTTCCTGTTATCTGGAAATATGGCGGTATAGTGGCACCTCAACCTCAAATGATATGGCCTGCTGTAGGAGCTAAACATAAGGATTTGTGGAAACTATTAATGGCTCTTAATAAGATCAAAATTTGGGAAAGAATAAAAAAAATCTAGAAGGATACTCTGCAAACTTGTCTTTGGATGTTGCAAAATTAAAAGAACAAATATTTAACGCATCCCAGGCACACCTGACCTTAATGCCAGAAACTGGAGTGCTTGAAGGAGCTGCAGACAGATTAGCAGCTAGTAACCCATTAAAATGGATAAAAACACTTGGAAGCTCTGTGATTTTAATGACGATTGTGTTATTAATCTGTGTTGTTTGTCTTTGTATAGTCTGCAGATGCAGATCCCGAGTCCCGCGAGAAGTAGCTCACCATGACAAAGCTGCCTTTGCTTTCACCACTTTCCAAAACAAATAACGGGGACATGCTGGGGATAGGCCCCCAAATCTGACCGTAAACTGGTCCCAAAACTGGCCATAAACAAAATCTCTGCAGCACTGTGACATGTTCGTGATGGCCATGATGCCCACGCTGAAGGTTGTGGGTTTACTGGAATGAGGGCAAGGAACACCTGGCCCACCCAGGGTGGAAAACCGCTAAAGGTGTTCTTAAACCACAAACAATAGCATGAGCGATCTGTGCCTTAAGGACATGCTCCTGCTACAGATAACTAGCCAGACCCATCCCTTTATTTCAGCCCATCCCTTTATTTCCAGTAAGGAATACTTTTAGTTAATCTAGAATCTATAGAAACAATGCTTATCACTGGCTTGCTGTCAATAAATATGTGGGTAAATCTCCATTTGCGGCTCTCAGCTCTGAAGACTGTGAGACCCCTGATTTCCCCCTCCACACTCTATATTTCTGTGTGTGTCTTTAATTCCTCTAGTGCCACTGGGTTAGGGTCTCCATGACAATGTTTGTCTCAGCACTCCTGGAGACTTCTGGGAAACTCTGTAAGTTGATGTCTTGCTGAGAAATGAGGAACTGGGGAATTTATCCTTGAACTCCTGCTTGTTACTAATTGAGGGCTGCCCCTGGGATACCATCTCCCAGCCACTTCTAGCCAGCTCCTGACACCATCCAAGCACACACCTACAACAGATGAATTCCCAGGCAGAGACAAGGCACCTGTGGGTAAGAACCTATTAGAGATTGTGGTACTGCTGAGCATCTGAGTCACAACTCACTTGGTAAAGCTTAGCACTAATGATTATGAAACTTTAAAATTGCATTATTATAATTCACTGTGCAGCCAATAACCTCCATGTATTGATGAGTATGCTTTTTATCCATAACAAGTAGTTGAATATAAAAGAGCCTAACAATGACCCCACAGGCTGTATAAGAACCTCTGGGGCCCCTTTGCAAACAGAGCCTGCCCTAGAATGACACCAACACAAATTCTCAACAGCCAGGAATTGAGAGAGAGATGGAATTCTGATTACATCACTTGAACTCAATACAACAAAAACCAAAATCTTGATCTACCCTTGGGAGCTCCCGGTTACAGACAAAAATTCTCTGTTTTGATTTCATTTACTCAACTCAAACTAGCTGAGCTGAGTAAATGAAAATCATACTGACATCCTGTATTATGGCTTGGGGAAAGGAAAAGGCATCTTTATCAAGGTCTCTCAGCTGGTCCAGAGATGAGACTCAGACAAGCGTGGGTAGAGAGGGACACGGCATGTTCCACAGTGAGCCTTGGCTGACAATGTCACCTAAACTGTTGGGAAATGCCTAGAGGACTTCAAACAAGGGTCCAGCCATACCATCTGATTTGAATGTGCCCTGTGGAAACGATTTTGAGCTTCCTTCAAAAATTAGAATTAAAATATAAAAAATCATGAATTTACAATAATACTGAAAAAAATCTCTTTGGTCCTCTTTTGAATTTGCTATGGCAGCAACTCATCCTACTAGACACTAGTAAATAACAAAAAAGAAGTAACAAAGCATTTATCCTGTCTTCTCTGTTCAAATGGTATATTTGTTGTTGTTGTTTATGAGACAGGGTCTCTCTGTCACCCTGGCTGGAGTACAGTGGTGCAACCATAGTTCACAGCAGCCTCGACTTCCTGGGCTCAGGGAATCCTCCCACCTTAGCCTCTGGAGTAGCTGCTACTACAGGTCCATGCCACCACTCCCAGCTCTGCCCAAACTATATTTCATGGTAAATAAATAGGTGAGGAGGGATAGTTCTTCTTTATGTAAGAATTCCATTTCATAGATGCAGAAGAGATATATATATATAAAATCATTTTGCATCTCCTAATGGAATAACAGAACTAGACAATAATCAGCAATGACTGATAAAATAATTCAATGAACATTTGATTGTAAACTTCATAATAGATGAGTCGGACTTTTTTTTTTTTTTTTTTTTGAGACGGAGTCTCGCTCTGTCGCCCAGGCTGGAGTGCAGTGGCGCGATCTCGGCTCACTGCAAGCTCCGCCTCCCGGGTTCACGCCATTCTCCTGCCTCAGCCTCCCGAGTAGCTGGGACTACAGGCGCCCACAACCGCGCCCGGCTAATTTTTTGTATTTTTAGTAGAGACGGGGTTTCACCGTGGTCTCAATCTCCTGACCTTGTGATCCGCCCACCTCGGCCTCCCAAAGTGCTGGGATTACAGGCGTGAGCCACCGCGCCCGGCGAGTCGAACTTTTACCAACCAGACAGTAGGTATTTCTGATGTAATCAACCAGTAATATATCATACCACCTATGAATTACTCTTGCCAAAAAATAAATTAAACTTGGGCCTAGTCAAGCTTCACATTCAGACTTTGGATCCTGATAAATAGAGAGGACAAAGGAAACAAGAATGCAATCAACCTAGTCCAAAATGTGGAAAATTTAGAATAAATGACTTGGTTCCTTATAAGTGCATGACATTAAAGAGTGGAAGAGGAAGGAAAATTATTATTGATTAAAAGAGACTTAACTGACATATTAACTAAATACCACATGTGGTTATTTTGTAGATTCTGACTCAAATAAACCATAGAAAGGCACTTTAGATTAAAAAACATATTTGAGTATTAAATGAGAGCAAAATAGAAGGCAATTAGAACTCTCATACACGGCTGGTAGAAATGAGAAATGGTTGTGGAAGACAGTGTGGCAATTCCTCAAGGATCTAGAACCAGAAACACCATTTGACCCAGCAACGCTATTACTGGGTATACACCCAAAGGATTATAAATCATTCTACTCTAAAGACACATGCCAATGTATGTTTATTGCAGCACTATTTGCAATAGCAAAGACTTGGAACCAACCCAAATGCCCATCAATGATAGAGTGAATAAAGAAAATGTGGCACATGTACACCATAGAATACTAGGCAGCCACAAAAAAAGAATGAGCTCATGTCCTTTGCAGGGATGTGGATGAAGCTGGAAACCATCACTCTCAGCAAGCTAACACAGGAACAGAAAACCAAACACTGTATGTTCTCACTCATAAGTAGGAGTTGACCAATGAGAACACATGGACATGGGGAAGGGAACATCACACACCTGGGCCTGTCGGGTGGTAGAAGGAAAGGGTAGGGAGAGCATTAGGACAAATACCTAATTCATGCAGGTCTTAAAACCTAGATGACGGGTTGATAGGTGCAACAAACCACCATGGCACACGTATACCTATGTAACAAACCTGCACATTCCGCACATGTATCCCAGAACTTAAAGTAAAATTAAAAAAAAAAAAGAAAATGCAAAATAGTTTAGCGACTTTGGCAAACAGTTTGGCAATTTCTTATAAAGCTAAACATATACCCGCCATAAAAACTGGCAATCCCACTCCTGGGTATTTGTCCAAAAGAAATGAAAATCAGTGTTTACTCAAAAAATCCTCTATGTGTATGTTTATACCGGCTTTATCTATAATTGCCTAAGTTGAAACGATTCAAGTGTCCCTCAACAGATAAATGGGTAAATGATCTGTACTACAGCCATACAATAAAATGCTACCCAGCAATATAAAGTAACAAACTACCAATAGACTCAATAACATGCACGAATTGCAAAAGCAGTATTCTAAGTAAAGGAAGTCACATTCAAAAGCCTATACATGGGTCAGGTGCAGTGGTTCATGCCTGTAATCCTAGCACCTTGGGAGGCTGAGGCGGGTGGATCACTTGAGGCCAGGAGTTCAAGACCAGCCTAGCCAACATAGTGAAACCCTGTCTCTACTAAAAATACAAAAATTAGCCAGGTGTGGTGGTATGCACCTGTGGTCCCAGCTTCTCAGGAGACTGAGGCACAAGAATCTCTTGAACCCGGGAGGCAGAGGCTGCAGTAAGCTGAGATCATACAACTGCACTCCAGCCTGGGTGACAGAGCAAGACTCCATCTCAAAAACAAAACATACAAACAAACAAAAACCCTACATGCTTTAAAAATAGACACATAGAACAATGAACAGAAAAGAGAGACAAGAAATAAATCCAAGCATATACCATCAACTAATTTTCAACAAGGCCACCAAGAAGACACGATAGTGGAAGAATAGTCTCTTCAATAAATAGTGTTGGAAAAACAATATCCACATGGAAAATAATAAAACTTGACCCTTATCCTACATCATAAACAAAAATCAACTAAAAATTCATTAGTGACCTAAACTTCAAAATCTGAAATTGTAGGCCAGGTGTGGTGGCTCATGCCTGTAATCCTAGCACTTTGGGAGACTGAGGCAGGTGGATGGTTTTAGCCCAAGATTTCAAGACCAGCTAGGGCAGAATAGTGGGACCCCCGTCTCTACAAAAATACAAAAAATAGCCTAGTGGGAAGGCACATGTTTGTAGTTTCAGCTACTGGGGAAGCTGAGGTAGGAGGATTGCTTGAGCTCAGGTGGTCGAGGCAGCAGTGAGCACTCTAGCCTGGGCAACAGAGTGAGACTGTATCTCAGAAACAAAGAAAATCTGGTGGGGCACGGTGGCTCATGCCAGCACTTTGGGAGGCCGAAGCAGGTGATCGCTTGAGGTCAGGAGTTCAAGACCAGCCTGGACAACATGGTGAAACCCTATCTCTGCTAAAAATACAAAAATTAGCCAGGCTTGATGGCACATGCCTGTAACTCCAGCTACTCAGCAGGCTGAGGCACAAAAATTAGCCAAGCGTGGCGGCGCACACCTGTGGTCCCAGCTACTCAGGAGGCTGAGACACAAGAATCGCTTGAACCCGAGAGGCAGAGGTTGCAGTGAGCTCAGATCACGACACTGCACTCCAGCCTGGGTGACAGAGTGAAGCTCCATAAAAAATAAAAAAATAAAAAAAAGAGGGAGAAATGATAAAACACACATGGCAAAATAATGATTATTACTGAAGCTAGGTGATTGTTACCTGGGGTTTGTGGTGCTATTCTTTCTACTTTTGTGTATGATTGAAAATAATCATAATGAAAGGTAAAAAGACATTGAAAAGTGTGGAGGACTCCGTAGTCACTCCACCTGGCTTCACCACTTACCACCTATGTTGAACTTGGACACGTATCTCAGCTTCGTTTTTCACCACTTAGATGTTAGCAATATTTTGACTTATGGGATTTTATGATGACTAACTGAATTAGTATAGGTGAAGTGTTTAGGTAATGAAGAAACTGTATACTCTCAATAAATAGAAGTTATGATTATTAGAAATTGGATTGGCTGGGTGTGGTGGCTCATGCCTGTAAGGCCAACACTTTGGAAAGCTGAGGCTGGTGTATCACATGGGGCCAGGAGTTCAAGACCAGCCTGGCCAACATGGTAAAACCCCATCTCTACTAAAAATACAAAAATTAGCCAGGCATGGTAGTGGGTGCCTGGCTACTCAGGAGGCTGAGGGATGAGAATCGCTTAAACCCGGGAGCCAGAGCTTGCAGTGAGCCGAGATCACGCCACTGCACTCCAACCTGGATGACAGAGCGAGACTGTCTCAAAAAGAAAGAAAGAAAGAAAGAAAGAAAGAAAGAAAGAAAGAAAGAAAGAAAGAAAGAAAGAAAGAAAGAAAGAAAGAAAGAAAGAAAGAGGCCGGGCGCGGTGGCTCAAGCCTGTAATCCCAGCACTTTGGGAGGCCGAGACGGGCGGATCACGAGGTCAGGAGATCGAGACCATCCTGGCTAACACGGTGAAACCCCGTCTCTACTAAAAAATACAAAAAACTAGCCGGGCGCGGTGGCGGGCGCCTGTAGTCCCAACTACTCGGGAGGCTGAGGCAGGAGAATGGCGTGAACCCGGGAGGCGGAGCTTGCAGTGAGCTGAGATCCGGCCACTGCACTCCAGCCTGGGCGGCAGAGCGAGACTCCATCTCAAAAAAAAAAAAAAGAAAGAAAGAAAGAAAGAAATTGGATTGAGGTATATACAGGCATGTCTGATAGACCTGGGGCAGGGGAGGCAGGCAAAAGAAATCAGATTTTCAAGGGAGCAAAAAAAGTTCCTATGCATGAGAGAGAAGACCAATATGTTTACCACAAGGCCTGCATTTTGGGAAGGCAGCAGTGGTTAGTCCTGAGTATGACATGCAATGGGTCTCGTATGTCCCCCAACCAGCCTCTCTTACCTCTAATCCCAGTGTGTCCTGAAGAGAGAGTAGTGTTAAAAGTAAAGGTAAATGTCACTAGCAGTCCATGTCACTCTGCTAGGTGGTAAATGTGAAATAATTAAATAGGCCAGACACAGTGGCTCACACCTGTAATCCCAACAGTTTGGGAGGCCAAGGTGGGAGAATCACTTGAGGTCAGGAGTTTGAGACCAGCCTGGGCAATATAGTGAGACCCTCTCCGTACAAAAAATTCAAAAATTAGCTGGACATGGTGGTGTAAACCTGTAGTCCCGGATACTTGGGAGACTGAGGTATGAGGATAGATTGAGCCCAGGAAGTTGAGACTAGCCTGGGCAACATGGTGAGAGCCTATCTCTATTTAAAAAAAAAAAAAAATGTAAGAAAAGGAAAAAAGAATTAAATCATCAGCATCAAGGGCTCTCTGCCATGAAATACCATCTAAAAGAAAAGAAAAGAAGGCATTTCCTTGTGTCTCTACTCACAGTAGGTGGAAAGTATAATAAATGAAGGAAACTGAATGCAAGTTAGCTTAGGCAAAAGTAGGAATAATGAGCTCTGTTACTGGAAAGATCGATGCAGGAGCTGGTTGCAGACAGTGAATGCAAGTCAACTGATGGCATGAGGATCTCTCTCTCTCTCTCTCTCTCTCTCTCTCTCTCTCTCTCTCTCTCCCTCCCTCCCTCTTTCTCTCTCTCTCTTTTAGCTTTGCTCCTCCCTGGAGGCTGCTGGCTTATCCTCATCTTCTTCACATATGTGTCTTCCATGTGGTGGAGGAGGGGTAACTATGGGTGTAGAAAGCTCCAACTCAACATCCTCTCAACACGCAACCACAGTGTAAAAGGAAGTCTCCTACCTCTTGGTGTCTGTATAAAATCTCAAGGAATAGTTCTGATTGGCTGTATTGGATCATGTGTTCACTCCCTGGGCCAATCACTGTAGTAGGTAGATGGGTTACTATGCTGAGTAGGCCTGGGTTCTGGGAACTAATACCGTGCCTGGTCACCAGTAGAAGCACAGGGAATTGGGGAGGACCACAGGGAAAGGTTATCAAACAGGTAAAAACAAGAGAGAAGTGAATGGTTGGATCAGGAGGCAGCAGATAGAATAGTTAACTCCATGGCCTAAGCTGCTCAAGGACATCAGATGGAATAGTTAACTCCATGGTCCAAGCTGCTCTAGAACATTATGTGTGCATTAGGGACACAGTTAAGTAGGCTGAGTGCAATAGCATGACATCAGGACAACTTTGAATGTTCACTCCAGCAGTGAGTATCAGCAGTGTGGTGGAGGAGTTCAGGGGACATTGAAGCACAGAGGACATCTATGGATGGCAGTTCAGGGAAACGCTGAGGGCAGGATCTAGAACAGAAGGACTTCATAGCTGCATGTATCTATCTGATTATAGTCAGGAAGACCCTATATCCACATAGACTTGTGGAGTGTCTAGAAATAGACCTTGGTGAGTGTAGCAGGCACTATTGCTTCCTTCCATACTCCCAACCACTCACTTCTAGTTACCCAAGGCTGCTGATATGGTTTAGCTCTGTGTCCCCACCCAAATCTCATCTTAAATTGCTATCCCCACATTTTGAGGGAGGGACCTGTAATCTCCATGTGTTGAGGGAGGGTGGTGATTGGATCATAGGGGTGGTTCCCCCATGCTATTCTTGTGATAGTGTGTGAGTTATCATGAGATCTGATGGTTGTATAAGTGTTTGGAAGTTCCTCCTTTGTTCTTCTCTCTCCTGCTGCCTCGTGAAGAAGATGCTTGCTTCCCCTTTGCCTTCTACCATCATTGTAAGTTTCCTGAGGCCTCCCAAGCCACGTGGAACTGTGAGTCAATTAAGCCTCTTTCCTTTATAAATTACCCAGTCTCAAATAGTATCTTTATACCACTGTGAAAATGGACTAATATAGTAAATTGGCACTGTGGAGAGTAGGGTGCTGCTATAAAGATAACCTGAAAATGTGGAAGTGACTTTGGAACTGGGTAACAGGCAGAGGTTTAAACAGTTTGGAGGGCTCAGAAGAAGACAGGAAAATGTGAGAAAGTTTGGAACTTCCTAGACACTTGTTGAATGGTTTTGACCAAAATGCTAATAGGGATGTGGACAATGAAGTCCAGGCTGAGGTGGTCTCAGATGGAGATGAGGAACTTGTTGGGAACTGGAGCAAAGGTCACTCTTGCTATTCTTTAGCAAAGAGATTGGCAGCATTTTGCCCCTGTCCTAGAGATCTGTGTAACTTTTGAGACAGCCAAATGCCTAGGCAGATAAAAAGGGGTCCCCAGAGAATCTCCAACCCACCAATCTGCACAGAAGTATCTGATGTAAAGACTTGTAAAAGGAAATCTCAGGGAATTGGGGAGGACCACAGGGAAAGGTTATTAAACAGGTAAACACTTGTTTACATCAGATACTTTTGTGCAGATGAGGGAACCTGCCCAGGGCCTTGTCTGAGCATGCCCACCTACACACTGTGGGAAGCGGGAGAAGCCTGGCATCTTTAGTTCCTGTGTGGTGGCCTAGGATTCAATCTGAGAGGTGGGAGGCCTGTTAGCAGGACTCTGAGTTTTTTCCTTTCTGCCCAATAAAATCCTGCTCTACCCACCCTTCATTTAGTGTGTCTAAGTGCCTAAATTTTCCTGGTTGTGTGATAAGAACACAGGCTTTTTTTTTTTTTTTAAGATGGAGTCTTGCTCTGTCTCCCAAGCTGGAGTGCAGTGGTGCAACATCAACTCACTGCAACCTCCGCCGCCTCAGTTCAAGCAATTCTCCTGTCTCCACTTCCCTAGTAGCTTGAATTACAGATGCTCAGCTGAACTAAGGAGCAAAATTTTGCTACACTTTGAACTTGAAAGAGGTGATCTGAAGTTGGAACATAAGTTTAAAAGGGAAGCACAGCATAAAAGTTTGGAAAATTTGCAGCCTGACAATGTGATAGAAAAGAAAAACCCATTTTCTGGGGAGAAATTCAAGCCAGCTGTAGAAATTTGCATAAGTAATGAAGAGCCAAATGTTAATTGCCAAGACAATGGGGAAAATGTCTCCAGGGCATGTCAGAGTTCTTGGCAGCAGCCCCTCCCATCACAGGCCTGGAGGCCTAAGAAGGAAGAATGGTTTTATGGGCCAAGTCCAGGGCCCCACAGCTGTGTGCAGCCTCAGGACTTGGTGCCCTGTGTCCCAGCCACTTCAGCTTCCAGCTGAAAGTGCAGGGGCCAAGGTGCAGCTCAGGCCATTGCTTCAGAGGGTGCAGGTCCCAAGCCTTGTCAGCTTCCAGGTGGTGTTGGGGCTGCAGGTGCACAAAAGTCAAAAGTTTAGGTTTGGAAACCTCAGCCTAGATTGCAGAGTGTGTATAGAAATCACTGAATGTCCAGGCAGAAGTGTGCTGCAAGGGTGGAGCCCTCATGGAGAACCTCTGCTAGGGCAGTGCAAAGGGGAAGTGTGGGGCCAGAACCCCCACACAGAGTCCCCACTGGGGCACTGTCTAGTGGAGCTATTAGAAGAGGGCCAATGTCCTCCAGATCCCAGAATGGTAGATCCAGTGACAGCTTACACCATGCACCCAAAAAAGCCAGAGACACTCAATACCAGCCCCTGAAGGAGCTGTCCAAGGCTGTGGGAGCCCACCCCTTGCATCAGTGTGCCCTAATTGTGAGATGTGGAGTCAAAGGAGATTATGTTGGAGCTTTAAGATTTAATGACTGCCCCACTGGATTTTGGACTTGCATGGGGCCTGTAGCCCCTTTGTTTTGGCTAATTTCTCCCATTTGGAACAGGAGCATTTATCCAATGCCTGTACCTCCACTGTATCTTGGAAGTAACTAACTTGCTTTTGATCTTACCGGCTTCTAGGCTGAAGGGACTGGTATTGTCTCAAATGAGACTTAAGACTTGAACTTTTGGGTTAATGCTGGAGTGAGTTAAGACTTTGGGGGACTGTTGGAAGGGCATGATTGATTTTGAAATGTGAAAAGACATGAGATTTGGGAGAGGCCAATGCAGAATGATACGAATCGGCTCTGTGTTCCTACCCAAATCTCATCTCCAATTGTAATCCCCATGTGTCAAGGGAGGTACCTGAAATCCCCATGTGTTGAAGGAGGGAGGTGATTGGATCATGGAGGCAGTTTCCCTGATGCTGTTTTTGTGATGGTGAGTGAGTACTCATGAGATTAGGTGGTTCTACACAAGTCTGGAAGTTCCTCCTTCAGTCTTCTCTCTCCTGCCACCTTGTGAAGAAGGTGTCTGCTTTCCCTTCACCTTTTGTCATGATTGTACGTTTCCTGAGGCCTCCCCAGACATGTGGAACTGTGAGTCAATTAAACATCTTTCCTTTATAAATTACTCAGGCTCAGACAGTGTCTTTATAGCAGTGCAAAAATGGGACTAATACAGTTGCTTAGTGCAGCTTATGATGCCCTACTTGAGGGCTATTTTATTAGGAATGCTGAAGAACTCAGCCTGTGCAAAAACCAAGCCAGAATGTGTGGACAAGACAGGAAATCAAGTGCACTGATGCTTCTGGAAGCAGCCCTCAAACAATGATGGTAGAAAGTTAGTGGATAATGACCCTCCTTTCTCGCTCCCCACTTGGAATGACTCTGAGTCTCATGCTGACACTGCCTTCCAGCATCCCCCAGCAGGATGGAGCTGCAGCTGTTCACAGGGGTAATTGGTATGATTATGCACCATTTATTGACCTTCTTCCTTGTCTCACTTTCCCACCTTCCTGCTGGTGTTTCTTAATATCCTCCTCCCAAATAAACTTGGTACATTTGAATCTTTGTCTTAGAATCTGATTTTCAGGGAATTCAGACTGTAAGAGTAACACACTGGTAGGGCAGGAGGGGTTGTGAACAACTGAGCATTTCTGAGAAAGTTTTCAAAAGTCAAGTAGGTGAAGTTAAGAAGATTAGGATAGAAAGGAAAGTAAAGAGGAAAGGAGGGAGAAAGAGAAGGAGTGATGGAGAGAGAAAAGGAAAAAAGGAAAAAGAAAGGAGGGAAGAAAGGAAGGAAGGAAGAGTGAGAAGGAAGGAAGGAGAAAAGGAAAGAGGGAAGGAAGGAAGGCAGGCAGGCAGGCAGGCATGGTGGCTCACACCTGTAATACCAGCATTTTGGGAGGCCAACCCGGGTGGATCACCTAAGGTCAGGAGCTTGAGACCAGCTTGGCCAACATGGTGAAATCCCGTCTTTATTAATAATTAAAAAAATAAGCTGGGCATGATGGTGTATGCCTGTAATTCCAGCTACCCAGAAGGCTGAGGCAGGAGAATCACTTGAACCAGGAGATGGAAGTTGCAGTAAGCTCAGATCTCTCCACTGCACTCCAGCCTGGGCAACAGAGTGAGAATCCACCAAAAAAAAAAAAAAAGGAAAGAAATAAAAGCCTAGACAACTGAATAATGAACCCGCTGTTTAGTGTATAAAAAGCGTATAAAAAGCACATTACAGATACATGTTGATAAGTGAATTAATTATCAGATAAATGAATAAGTTAAAGCCTCCTCCATTTTAGCTTTGTAAGTAACATAACCCTGTTCTTCTCAGAACATTTTTATACCATTTAATACCAACAATTCAGAAGAGGTGCTAAGTAAAGTGATACCAATTCCTTAACATAAAAGCACTTCTTGGAATTTCATTTTTATACCCTGTAATATAGGGTTAAGCATCAGTAACAGTGATAATACCACTACCTTTCTCAAGAGGACTTCAGAGGCTAAAATAAAATGATGCTTTGCATAAGAGAAAGAACTCTTCTACTAGGCATTTTTGGTTTTGGTGGTGGTTATTATAACAGAGCTATGTCACTATGATGGTATAAACAACATAATTGCCATTTTCCAGTTGTACTGTAATAATGAGACTGTGCCTGCCTGGTACCTACCATATAATAGAGGCTCAGTTAATGATGAATGAATAAATGGGTGAAATCTACAAGTGATTCTTACTTCATTCGTGTATCATTAACTCCTTCTCAAGAAATCACCAAACAAGGCCAGGCATGGGGGCTCGCATCTGTGATCCCAGCATTTTGGGAGGCCAAGATGGGAGGATTGCTTGAGGCCAAGTGTTTGAGAACAGCCTGGGTAACATAGTGAGACCCAGTCTCTACAAAATATATATATTTTTTAATTAGCTGGGTGTGGTGGTGCATACCTGTAGTCCCAGCTACTTGGGAGGCTGACGCATGAGGATTACCTGAGCCCAGGAGTTGAAGGCTGCAGTGAGCTACGGTTGTACCACTGCACTCCAGCGAAAAGAAAAGAAAAGAGAGGAAGAGGAAGAAGGAGAAGGAGAAGAAGGGAAGAAGAAGAAGAAGAAGAAGAAGAAGAAGAAGAAGAAGAAGAAGAAGAAGAAGAAGAAGAAGAAGAAGAAGAGAGAAGAGAAGAAATAAATCACCAAATAGATTGTCTAATTGCCTATTTTATTAGAAATGTTGACACCCATCCACCTTTCTCTTAGATTTCTCCTTTCAAGTATGCAATGTGACTTGACTTCAGAATTCATGAGACTAAATCCCTGCTTCCACACAAATCTATTATTATGTACTCCACCTGCATGCCCTTTTCTCTCTCTTTCTTTCTTTCTTTGTTTTTCTTTCCTTCTTTCTTTCTTTTTGCTTTGATGGGTTCCTGGGAGATGGTGATTGTCAAACAGTGGTTACTGAGGGTCATGGAGAAAAATACAAGTTTGCAGGCTTTTGGCGGAAACTTCTGGGCATAGTAATAGGTGAGCCTCATTCCTGGGCAGTGAATGCAGGCAAGTGGATGGTGTAAATGTTTATTTTAAGGGGGCAGTCATTTATTTTTCAGGCAGAAAGTTTATACAGCTTGAGAGAGTTATTTGGAAGGAAATGAGAGTCATGGCCTATAGTACTTATGGGCCTGGTCCGCCTTCCTTCTCTCTGCCCAGCAATGAAAATGAGGTTTACCCCTTTCCTGCAGCCCCCACAGCCACCACACACCTCCAGGTCTCACCATGCAGACCTCTACACAAGGACAGTTGTTTTTGGAAAGAGTTCCACGTTGCAGCCTCAGATGGTCCCCACTGAAGGATAAACTTAAACAAGTTCTGTGGATGTAATGAAGCTGGCCCTTGAAGCCAGGGAATTTAGCAATGTGGCTGAGAATACAGGCCTTGGTTTCTAAGGCAGAAAACCAAGCCTGGACTTTGTCACTCATCCACGATGCGACCCTGGCCTCCCTTTCCCCACTTGTAAATAGATTGGTAGGCTAAATGCTCCCACAAGGTCCCTTCCAGCTCTAATGTGATATTTCAGGAAAGATGTGTGGCATATTTTAACTCACAGCTCTGCCAGCAGAAGTTCCTTGGTGCATCCTGTGCTCCTCCCTGGACCATGTTGTCTCTCTAACTCCTTTTCTCAGCTCTTACTCCTTTATTGATTCATTCAAAATATTCATATTGTAACAGCTGGAACAAGAAAACAAACAAAATTTTCATTTTAGCTTAATTTAGTTGAAAAATTCACACATTACAGGAAAAGGGTATGTACAATTCTAAATCTCTGACTTGTAAATTTGAATTATATATTCTGCCTTTTCAGGAAAATATTGCCGTTGATCTAGTAATATTATATTTGAATAAAGCTTTTTGGTTTTGTTTTTTGTTTTTGTTGAGATAGTCTTGCTCTGTCGCCCAGGCTAGAGTACAATGATGTGATCGAGGCTCGCTGCAACCTCCGTCTCCCAGGTTCAAGCAATTCTTTTGCCCCAGCCTCCCAAGTAATTGGGACTACAGGTGCATGCTACCACACCCAGATAATTTTTGTATTTTTAGTAGAGACAGGGTGTGAGCCAGGCTGATCCTGAACTCCTGACCTCAAGCAATCCACCCACCTCGGCCTCTCAAAGTGCTAGGATTACAGGTGTGAGGCACTGTAATGCAATGGGCTCTTGGAATATAGCCCTCAAGAAGACAAAGAACTTTCTAGAGTGGAATTTCCATTCTAGTGGAGAAGGTAGACAATACTTAAGTAAGCAAGAAAATAATAAGTTAACTTTAGGTCATCGTTAATTTTTTTTTTTTTTTTTTTGAGACAGAGTCTTGCTCTGTGGCCCAGGCTAGAGTGCAGTGGCATGATCTCGGTTCACTGCAACCTCTGTCTCCCGGATTTGAGCGATTCTCCTGCCCCAGCCTCCCGAGTAGCTGGGATTACAAGCGTGTGCCATTATGCCTGTATAATTTTTGTATTTTTAGTAAAGACGAGGTTTCACTATGTTGGCCATGTTGGTCTCGAACTCCTGACCTCATGTGATCCACGTGGCTTGGTCTCCCGAAGTGCTGGGATTACAGGTGTGAGCCACCATGCCTGGCCCATTGTTAATGTTAGTCCAAGAGGCAGTAGAGCGTAGTCATGCTTGACTTTGAATGGTCACTGATGAGCTGTGTGGTCTTAGGAAAGTTACTTAAACTTTCTGCGCTTCAATTTCTTTATCTGTAAAATAGAGATAAGATTATCTGCCTCAGTGTTGTTGAGAGAATTAAGCAAGTTAACATGGAAAGCTCTTAATGCAGTGTCTATATAAGCTTTAGCTGCCATCTTTATCATCATCCTCACCACCACCATCATTATCATCATTAATCTGCCACTATTTTCACCAATTCTTCTTTAATTTATCTCTTTTTTTCCAGGCCTTTAGAGTCAGGTAGCCCCAGATTTGAATCCCATCCATCACCTACTAGGTGTGTGTATTAGTCTGTTCTCATGCTGCTAATAAAGACACACCTGAGACTGGGTAATTTATAAAGGAAAAAGTTTAATGGACTCACAGTTCCACATGGGTGTGGAGGCCTCACAATCATGGTGGAAGATGTAGGAAGAGCAAAAGGACGACTTACATGGCAGCAGGCAGAAAGAGAATAAGAGACAAGTGAAAGGGGAAACCCCTTATAAAATCTTCAGATCTCATGAGACTTATTCACAACCACGAGAACAGCAAGGGGGAAACTGCCTACATGATTCAATTACCTCCCACCAGGTCCCTCCCACAACACCTGGGAATTGCAGGAACTACAATTCAAGGTGAGATTTGGGTGGGGACACAGTTAAACCATATCAGTGTGTGACTTTCAATAAGTCACATCACCTCTCTGATCTTTAGTTTCCTTATATACAAAAAGGGGATGACAATAATAATGACAGTAATACTTCCTTCTTCTACAATAGGGTATTGTGAAGATTAAATCGTAACGTGGTTCTGGTGCCTAGTGGAGCCTCATAAATATTCATTTTCTTCCTCTTACTTCACATATTTCTGTTTGGGCTTTTTTTTTTTTTTTTTTTTTTTTTTGACGGAATTTCGCTTCGCTGTCTCCCAGGCTGGAGTGCAGTGGCGTGATCCCGGCTAACTGCAACCTCCACCTCTCAGGCTCAAGCGATTCTCCTGCCTCAGCCTCCTGATTAGCTGGGATTACAGGCACACGCCACTACCGCCCCGGGCTAGTTTTTTGTTTGTTTGTTTGTTTGTTTGTTTGTTTTTTGAGGTGGAGTCTCGCTCTGTCGCCCAGGCTGGAGTGCAGGGGCGCGATCTCGGCTCACTGCAAGCTCCGCCTCCCGGGTTCACGCCATTCTCCTGCCTCAGCCTCCCGAGTAGCTGGGACCACAGGCGCCGCCACCTCGCCCGGCTAATTTTTTGTGTTTTTAGTAGAGACGGGGTTTCACCGTGGTCTTGATCTCCTGACCTCGTAATCCGCCCACCTCGGCCTCCCAAAGTGCTGGGATTACAGGCGTGGGCCACCGTGCCCGGCCCGCCTGGGGCTAGTTTTTTCTTTTGTATTTTTAGTAGAGATGGGATTTCACCATGTTGGCCAGGCTAGTCTCAAACTCCTGACCTCAAATGATCCACCTGCCTCGGCTTCCCAAAGTGCTGAGATTACAGGCGTGAGCCATTACGCCCGGCCACGTATTTCTATGTACAAAATTTCTTTCCATTTTGATGACTGTGTTTTTTAAATTTTTGATGACTTTTTTTTTCCCAATAGAACTGGTTTCTTCTAAGCATTTTACATCATGAAAAACATTATCCTGAAACGGGGTTGGAGCTTTCCCAATTGCTAAAGGGGTCCGTAGCAGCCACTGCAAATGTCTTGGGTTTGATCAGCTCAGTACTTTCTGATGGTGTTTGTAAGCTTCTTCACCTGTTTGATACTTCTCCAGCCTTAAAAATCCTTCATTAAAATTGGTGAAAAGAAAATGTGTTGTTTTTTCTGAATGCTTAATGTTAATAATATTTATGCACTAAAACCAAACACATTTAATAACCACAAGATAGAAAAAAGAGATTGTTTTGAAATTTTCTGGTATAATATTGTGCCATTTCTTTTCTATGAACACTTTTGGTGAAAACAAGAGTTATAAAGTTGTTTTTTTTTTTTTTTAAAGAAGTATAAAATACAGGTGGGGTGGTTCATACCTATTGTCCCAGCTACTCAGGAGCCTGAGACAAGAGGATCGCTTGAGCCCAGGATTTTGAGGTTTCAACGAGCCACGATCGTGCCACTGCACTCCAGGCTGGGTGACAAAGTGAGACCATGTCTCAAATAAATAAATAAATATAAAAATAGGAAAGAGAAATGTTCTCATTACATAAAGAATATAGTACAAGCTAATCTTAGAATGATAGATTGTTATTAGTACAACAGATGGTTTAAATGGTCTGACTCCATTCCCAGAAAAAAATATTTGTTGTTGTTGTTGTTGTTGAGACAGTGTCCCTATCTGTCACCCAGGCTGGAGTGCAGTGGTTTGATCTTGGCTCACTGCAACCTCCGCCTCCTGGGTTCAAGCAATTCTTCTGCTTCAGCCTCCCGAGTAGCTGGAATTACAGATGCCTGCCACCAGGCCTGGCTAATTTTTGTATTTTTGGTAAAGACAGCGTTTCACCATGTTGGCCAGGCTGATCTCAAACTCCAGACCTTAAATGATCCTCACATTTCATCCTCCCAAAGTGCCGGTATTACAGGTGTGAGCAACCATGCCTGGCCAAACATGTATTCTTAACATGTTATTTTTCTGACAACCTCTATCTCTGCCTGCTTCTCCCAGATCTGATTTTTTTTTTTTTAATTACAACCTTTTTGGCCTTGTTCACACAAAATCTAAAACACGTACCTCATTGACCTATTGCTTAATTTCCCCTCACCTGATTTTTTAAAATTGTTGTGAGACACATATAATATAAAATTTACAATCTCAACCATTTTTAGGTGTACATACAGTTTAGTAGCATTAAATACATTCGCACTGCTGTGTCAACACCATCACCATCAGAGTGAGATGGAGACTCACTCTTTTGCCCCAAGCTGGGGTACAGTTGCGCGATCTCAATTCACTGCAACCTTCCTCACCTACGGGGTTCAGAACTTGTTGCATCTTATAAAACTCAAACTTTGCACCCATGAAACAATAACCTTTCATTCACTCTCCAACCCATCTCCTGGCAACCAGCATTCTACTTTCTATCTCTATGAGTTTGACGACTGTAGGTACCACCTATAAGTGGAATCACACAATATTTGTCTCTTTATGTCTGGCTTATTTCACTCAGCGTAATATCCTCAAGGTTCATCCCTGTGGTAGCACCTGTCAGAATTTCTGTGTTTTCTAAGGCCAAATACTGTTCCATTACATAGATACATTGCATTTTGGTTATCCACTCGTCTGTTAATGGACACTTGGCTTCCTTGCACCCGTTGACTACTGTGATACGTGCTGCTATAAACATGGGTGTGCAAATATCTCTTCAAGTCCCTGCTTTCAGTTTTTTGGGGTAGACACCCAGCAGTGGAATTGCTGGATCATATGGTCAGTCTATGCGATGGTTAATATCGAGTGTCAACTTCTTTGGATTAAAAGATGCAAAGTGTTGATCCTGGGTGTGTCTGTGAGGGTGTTACCAAAGGAGATTAACATTTGAGTCAGTGGACTGGGAGAGGCAGACCCACCCTTAACCCAGATGGGCACCATCTAATCAGCTGCCAGCGAGACCTGAATAAAAACAGGCAGAAGAACATGGAGAGATTAGACTAGCTCAACCTCCAAGCCTACATCTTTCTCTTATGCTGGATGCTTCCTGCCCTTGAACATCAGACTCCAAGTTCTTCAGCTTTGGGACTCGGGCTGGCTTCCTTGTTCCTCAGCTTGCAGAAGGCCTATTGTGACCTTGTGATCATGTCCTTAATAAACTTCCCTTTATATATACATCTATCCTATTAGTTCTGTCCCTCTATAGACATAGCAGTCTATGTCTAGCTTTTTGAGGAACCATCCTACTGTTTTAACAGTTGCACCATTTCACATTCTCACTAGTAGTGCACAAGGGTTCCAATCTCTCCACATTTTTGCCAACATTTGTATTTTCTTTTGAGAAGGGATCTCACTTTGTCACCCAGGCTGGAGTGAAGTCGTGTAATCACAGCTCATGCAGCAGCCTCAACCACTCGGGCTCAGGCCATCCTCCTGCCTCAGCCTCCTGAGTGGCTGGGACCACAGGCACCTGCTACCATACCAAACTAATTTTTTTTGTTATTTGTAGAGATGGGATCTCCCTGGGTTGCCCAGACTGGTCTTGAATGCCTGGCCTCAAGCAATCCTCCAGACTTGGCCTCCCAAAGTGCTGGGATCACAGACATAGGCCACGGCACCCAGCCAACATTTGTGTTTTCTGTTTTGTTTTATTTTTAATAGTAGCCATCCTACTTGATGTAAAGTGGTACGCCTTTGTGGTTTTGATTTACATTTGCCAGATGATTATTGATGTTGAGCAGGTGTTCATGTGCCATGACTTTCTTTTTTTCCAGTGGATAGCAGCTGCCTTTATTGGGTTCAGTTTGGGAACAAGGAGACCTGGGTTCAACTCTATTACTTACCAGGTAGCACATCATTGGGCAGATAACTGCCCCTTCTTTAATCCTGACACCGTTTTTTGTTTGTTTGTCTGTTTGCTTGAGATGGAGACTCACTCTGTTGCCCCAAGCTGGGGTACAGTTGCGTGATCTCAATTCACTGCAACCTTCCTCACCTACGGGGTTCAAGCGATTCTCCTGCTTCAGCCTCCCGAGTAGCTGAGATTACAGCTGAGATTATAGGCACCTGCCACCACCACCGACTAATTTTTTGTATTTTTAGTAGAGACAGGGTTTCAGCATGCTGGCCAGGCTAGTCTCGAACTCCTGACCTCCAGTGATCCGCCCACCTTGGCCTCCCAAAGTGCTGGGATTACAGGCGTGAGCCACCATGCCCTGCCTAATCCTAACATATTTTTAAGGGGACAAATCTAGTTTTACTTTTCTGTCTATTTCATATTTGCTTTTATTATTTCAATTACACAGGAAATTCAACTTTGTTGCAGAAGAAATAGAAAATACACATATGCAGTTAGGAAAAAAGGACTCTTTTAAGCCCACACCCAGAGATAAAACATTGTTAACATTTGCAAGAATATTAAATATGCTACCTTCTAACCAATCTTTTTACTGAAAATATTACAGCTGTCTTCCTAGGTCAATCATACAGGTAAACAGATTGTTTTTACTGTCAGTATAATATTCTTTACAAACATGCTATAAGGCTTCAACTCAGCTCAGATAGATAGATAGATAGATAGATAGATAGATAGATAGATAGATAGACAGACAGACAGACAGACAGACAGATAGATAGATAGATAGATAGATAGATAGATAGATAGATAGATAGATAGATAAATGGTTTCAACTCATCCCCATCTCCTGGGCATTTCTTTTTGTTTTGTTTTGTTTTGTTTTGAGACAGAGTCTAGCTCTGTTGCCCAGGCTGGAGTGAAGTGGCATGATCTTGGCTCACTGCAACCTTTGCCTCCTGGGTTCAAGTAATTCTCCTGCTTCAGCCTCCCAAGTAGCTGGGACTACAGGTGCCTGCCACCACGCCCAGCTAATTTTTGTATTTTTAGTAGAGACGTGGTTTCACCATGTTGGCCAGGCTGGTCTCAAACCTCTGACCTCAAGTGATCTGCCTGCCTTGGCCTCCCAAAGTGCTGGGATTAAGGGCATGAGCCACTGTGCCCAGCCTACTTAGGTTATTTCCATTCTGCACATTTTAAGTCACTTATGAATGGGGTGACTGCTTTACTTAGTGGTTTCTTTATGCTGTGCCTGAGTGATTCCTGAAGCTTGAACAGAGTGGCAGGGACGCTGCGTAGATATTTATGTTGAGTGAATGAAGATTTGGGCTCTGACCCTGCACAGAGGTCCTCACTGTCAGCCTGGAAGTTTTTTGTTTTTTGTTTTTTTCCCACACTCTGAGCTCATTCCCATTGCAAAAATGGAAAGTCATCAAGAGGTCACAAGATGACACGAGATGATAATACCTGTAGGGGAATGTTGACTTCTAAAGAAAAGAGAAGGGATCATTATTTACCGACAACCTACCATTTCATGGCATTTCCCAGCACAGTGTAGGACAACTCCAGTTCAATGCCCCCTTATATTGAATATAATAAAGAGTCTCGTGGCCCCCTGAGGTTACATCACACAGGAAGAAGACAAACACGAGCATAAACAGGAAGATTTTATGTTTCTCACTGAATCTGTCTCCCAGTGTCCCTCTTCTCTGCCAGGTACCAGGTGCCAGAAAATCTCCCACCTCCCTTGTCCCGGTAAAGGAGAAAGCATTCGGTGGCCCCTGGTAGCTCTTTTTCGGGCTCTCAGAGATCTCAAATGCCCTATACCTTCCCTTCCACCGGAGCACCGGACGCCCCACCCAAAGCACCCTCCGACCCACTTCCCACACGGCGGCCAGAATGGGAAATCAGCCTCAACCCACTTCGGAACCATGATGAGTGCGGCTGACACTCACCACGTGCTTCATGTACATCAGCCACTGGATGTGCACGTACACAGGCCCTGCACATAACATCCTGTTTGTCGTGCACAAAAATCCCAAGAGGATGGTATTTCTACTCCCACTTTACAAAAAGAAAAAGGAACAGAGGCTCAGAGTCCCAACACCCCATGGCTTGTCAGCAGGGAGAGAGTTTTTAACCCCAAGTCTGTGAGATCCTGGTGCTTCCAACTAGTATATTTTAGTGACTCTTTGAACCATGACATTGGCCATGAAGAAGATGGTAGCATCTCTAGATGCTAGACAGGCTACTGGAACATCTTCTAGACTTTCTAAAGAGAGAGTTAACCTCTTCTTCTAATCAACACATAAGAACCATGTGTCACATTAAAAAAGTTAATCATGTAATTGCAGATATATGTATACATGCATACACATATATACATATGTATATGCATTTATATATATACCTATGCACATTAGATGCATACATATATGTATACATTCATAGATATATGAATTTACATACACAATTGCATATAGACAAACATTATATACATGCATATATATAAAGTATAAGATAAGAAACTACATACAGTATACAGGTGTGTGTATATATGTAAATGTTATTTTATATATGAAGTCATGTATATACATTCACATATATATGTACATATAAGTCAGGTCATAAATTAAACACATTTATTTTTCTTGTTTATGTGTTTCTTCCTCAGTGATACATCCCCGCCATTCTGTGAGAATGGTTGGAAATTCTGATCACTTCACACCCTAAATTCTCTGGTTTGTTACAATTTTTTTCTCAAAATAATACTACTCAAATTTTAAAATATATTTATTGTTGAAAGAATTGGGCATATCTGCTATAACTTAGGCTAAGCTAAGTGTTCATGGTTTCTATCCAGTCAAAGATGAGTGAACAAGAGTTTGGGGAGATTTCAGGATGAATTCATACGCAGCCATTAGAATATTCCAGAATACCTACCTACTAGAAGCGGAACTTATAATATATTATGATTATGCTTGTGGAAATTTACGCTGATTTACTCTGGCTAGCATTTGGGGGACATCACCTGGATCAAGGCCAAGGTCACACTTGTCTCTAGCACACATGCAGATATGCTTCGCATCACAGTCGATACCTGAATTCAGAATGATCCTACAGAAGTAGACATCCCTGCCAGATTGCTATTGCTGTGAATGCAACTCGGGAGGGGACTGGACCACAGGCAGCTGGACTTTATACAGGTTACAACAGGAATTTCTGTCCAGCGGAGAAGCTTGGCCTTTATGACATACACATCAGAGGAAAGAGTTAGCCAACAGGTAGGAGCTACTGGGAGGCTGATTTCAAATATGGTGCCTTTTTCCTATCTTCAGCCTTTAAGATAAGGCAAATCTTTCTATTTTCTCCTTACCTCCAGCTTTAAGTCCCTTCCAGTGATTGACAAAATCTGAAGCCCAAAAGTGAGTATAGGAAGAAAGCTTGACCCAAAAGTGTCCTTGGATGTTGTGAATACAATGCGTTCATAATTTTTCTTTGCCACACTGTATCACACGCTAGTTCTAGCTTTTATGTCTCATGATCCTCCACCAGAATGTATAAAATTTAAAAAATACTGTCAGTACTAACAACTGGTAAGGCTGTAGAGCAATAGGACACAATGCTTTGGGGAATGTGAATAGGTAATATCACTTTGGAAAACTGCTTGGCAGTATCTAATAACATTGAACACATGTATGTCCCCATGATCCAGAAATTTCACTCTTAAATGCATACTCCCCTCAGAATGAGTGCTTATGTACACCAAAAGACACGCATAAGAATATTTTAAGCAGATTTATTTGCTATAACTTGAAGCTGGGAAACAAAACAAAACAAATGTCCATTGAGAACAGAATGGATATATGCGGTATGGTCGCGGAATGGAACATTATACAGTCATGAAAAAGAAAAAACTAAAGCCACATGCGATAAGATAGATTAATTCACAGACATGACTGAAAGAAACCAGATGTAAAAGAGAACATAGTGTGTGGTCCTATTTGCATGAAGTTCAAAAATAGGCAAAATACTCTATGGCAGTAGAAGTCAGAATAGAAGTCAGAATTCTTTCCCTTTGTAGGGAGAGAATTTACTGGCAGGGTGGGGCGTGATGGCTCACACCTGTAATCCCAACACTTTAGGAAGCTGAGGTGGGAGGATTGCTTGAGCCCAGGAATTCCAGACCAGCCCTGGCAATAAAGCAAGACCCCATCTCTATAACTTTTTTTAAAAAAAATTAGTGGGACATAATGGTGCACGTCTATCATCCCAGTTACTTGGGAAGCTGAGGCGGGAGGATTGCTTTAGTCCAAGAGGTCGAGGCTGCAATGAGCTATGATCACACCACTGCACTCTAGCTTGGGTGACAGAGCGCAAGACCCTGTCTCAAAAAATAAAAATAAAGAAATATGTGTGTGTTTACTATGTGACAGGAACTGTTTGTAAATAAAGGACTTTCTAAGAGACAATTAGAAAGGGGGCACCTTCCAGCCTGGCTCAGCATCTCCAAAGTGCAGATGAAGATATTATTCTCCCTCGTGAAGTTCAGAGATACCCTCCCTGCTCTCATTCTGGGGAGACCAGTGGGAAAAATGGACCCTTCCTTGGCCCCAGTGTCCTCTGCCCACCGCCTCCTCCCCGAAAGCAGACATCCCAGGCACTTCCGCTGGAACCCGACAAGCTGTCTCCCTCTGCCACAGGACACTCAGCCAGAGAGTCACTGGTCACTCTGCGGAAGGTTAATTGCTGGTCCCACGACAATAATTACACCCACGGCTAGAACATGGAGCAAAGCAACAAATTTCAACATCACAGGGTGGAGAGGGCAGGGAGAATCACAAAGCTGCTGAAACTGAGGTTCTCAATGCTTGCGATTTATGGCTGAGCAGCTATCTCAGTCTGTAGCACCAAAGCCTTAGGTGAGAGGGGAGGTGACGGGAACACCCAGTGCCTCGGTGGCCAGTTCTTGCTCAACTTGAGGTCACAGGTCACATGAGATCTATCTGTTGACTTGGAAACTCTTCAAGTCTTGGCACGACTCCCTGTGCCCACAGATAACTCCATTCTTCTCACACGCTTTTGGGTATCTCGAGTGGTGATGGAGAATGCCTCCTGCTCCTCTCCTTCTCTGCCAGCTGCTAGGGGAAATGTCTCCACTGTGAATAGTAGGAATTGTGTTTAATATTTGCGAGATTTCCTACAAAATGATCTAGATAGGCTGGGTGCGGTGGCTCAGGCCTATAATCCCAGCACTTTGGGAGGCCGAGGCGGGCGGATCACGAGGTCAGGAGATCAAGACCATCCTGGCTAACATGGTGAAACCCTGTCTCCATTAAATATTTAAAAGAAAAAAAAAATTAGGCATGGTGGCAGGCGCCTGTAGTCCCAGCTACTCGGGAGGCTGAGGCAGGAGAATGGTGTGAACCCGGGAGGCTGAGCTTGCAGTGAGCCGAGATCATGCCACTGCACTCCAGCCTGGGTGACAGAGCTAGACTCCGTCTCAATAAAAAAAAAAAAAAAAGGTCTGGATAGCGGTTACTCTTGGTAGAGTTATGGATAACCCCGCGATTAGCCATTAGTTATAGGTCACTTCAAAATCAGTAATTAATTTATCAGTAGTGAGTACCTGGGGGTCCATAAAGCCATTCACTCTAGTTTTATATTTGTTTGAATTTTTTCATATTAATATCTTCTTATTACATTTTCATATTAATGCAAAAACAAAACATGTTTTTTGAAGGAGCATGGTGGCTCACATCTGTAATCCCAGCACTTTGGGAGGCAAAGGTGGGAGAACTACTTGAGCCCAGGAGTTCAAGACTAGCCTAGGCAACATAGCGAGTCCCCATCCCTACACACACACACACACACGCACACAGACACACACGCACACAGACACACACGCACACAGACACACACGCACAAAATTAGCCACGCAGGCATGGCATGGTGGTGTGCATCTGTGGTCTCAGAGACCCCATGGGCTGATGTGGGAGGATTACTTGAGCCCAGGACATCAAGGCTGCAATGAGTCGTGATCGTGCCACCACTGACCTCCAGTCTGGTGACAGTGAGAGCCAATCTAAAAAAAAAAGGAGGCCAAAAAAAGACAATTGACTAAGGTGAATGAAATAAAATCCAAAGTAAGAATTCAGTAAAAGGCCTTCAAAAAAGACATTCCAGGCTGAGTGCAGTGGCTCACACCTGTAATCCCTGAACTTTGGGAAGCTGAGGGTGAGTGCATCACCAGAGGTCAGGAGTTTGAGACCAGCCTGACGAACATGATGAAACCCTATCTCTACTAAAAATACCGAAATCAGCCGGGCATGGTGATGGGTGACTGTAATCCTAGCTACTTGTGAGGCTGAGGCTGGAGAATCACTTGAACCCAGAAGGCGGAAGTTGCAAAAAGCCAAGATCACTGCAAAAAGTTATCTTGGCTAACTTTTTAAATTTCTTTATTTGTAGAGACAAGGTCTTACTATGTTGCCCAAGCTAGTCTTGAACTCCTGGGCTCAAATGATCCTCCACCCTTGGCCTCCCAAAGTGCTGGGATTACAGATGTGCGTCACCACACCCAGCCCTTATGTTTAATTTTAAACAAAAGTGCAGCTTTAGGTGATCTCATCTTAACCACCAATAAGACCAGGCATTATGTAAGGGGGAGAACTGAGGCTCAGAAGAAATGAGTGGCATGCCTGAGATCCACCAGCTCACGATAAAAGAGCAAGAACGGGAATCTAGGCCTGCCAATATAGTCTTATATTCTCCCTCTGTGACTACATCCTGGAAGCCTCAATGCCCATCCTTGCTGCTTGATAGGTCACTTCCAGCACTGACACTGGAGAGAAACCAAGAAGCAGCACGGGGGTTGGGATTAGGAGGTGCATCCATGTCATCTGTGTGTTCGTGGGAAAAAACTGTCCAGGAAGAGTGTTCCCTTGGGCTGGGTTTTCCCAGAAGCAGACCCTGGGACAAGGACGTGAGGGCAAGTGGTTTATTTGGGAGGTGACCCCAGGTAGCACTGGTAGGGGAGTAGGGAAGGGAAAGACCCTAAATTGGGTGTGTTAAGGAGCAGGTGGTTTTTGTTGATTTTTAGTTTTTTGCTGTTCTTGGTTTTTTATTTCTTTTTTCTTTTTTTTTTTTTTTTTTTGACAGGGTCTCACTGTCACCCAGGCTGGAGTGCAGTGACACAATCACAGCTCACTGCAGCCTTGACCTCCCAAGCTCAAGCAATCTTTCCACCTCAGCCTCCCAAATTGCTGAGATTACAGGTATGAGCTACTATGCCTGGCCTATGTCTTTTATTTCTTTTTTCTCTTTTTTCTTTTCTTTTCTTTTCTTTTTTTTTTTTTTTTAAGACAGAGTCTCGCTCTGTCACCCAGGCTGGAGTGCAGTGGTGCGATTTCGGCTCACTGCAAGCTCCACCTCCCGGGTTCACACCATTTTCCTGCCTCGGCCTCCCGAGTAACTGTGACGACAGGCAGCCACCACCACACCCGGCTAATTTTTTTTGTATTTTTAGTGGAGACGGGGTTTCACCATGTTAGCCAGGATAGTCTCGATCTCCTGACCTTGTGATCCGCCTGCCTTGGCCTCTCAAAGTGCTGGGATTACAGGCGTGAGCCACCATGCCTGGCTTTTATTTCTAATAATCCATCCTTCCCTACCAAAAAGACACCTGCACTCACATGTTCATCACAGCACATTCACAATAGAAAAGACATGGAACCAACCTAGGATTGGATACAGAAAATGTGGTACATATACACCATGGAATACTATGCAGCCATAAAAAAGGAGAATGAAATCATGTCCTTTGCAGCAATACGGGTGCAGTTGGAGGCCATGATCCTAAGCAAATTAACATAGAAAACCCCAAAATATCCCATGTTCTCTCTTACAAGTGGGAACTAATCACTGGGTACACATGGACATGAAGATGGGAACAACAGACACTGGAGACTCCCAAAGTGGTGGGGGAGGGGAGGAGGCAAGGGCTGAAAAACTACCTATCAAGTACTATGTTCACTGTTTGGGTGACGGGTTCAATTGAATCTCTAACTCAGCATCACATAATATACTCATGAAACAAATCTGCGCATGTACCCCCTGAATCTAAAATTTACAGCATAATTGAAAAACAATCTATCCTTCAGAAATACTCACCCAAGCATACAACAATGTAATTGTTGCAGCATTAGTTATAACCAACAAAAAGTGAAAATAACCTCAGTGTCCATGAACTGGGGATTAGTGAAATAAACTGGAGCACAGCTGTATTATGGAGCACTCAGCAGCAGTTTAAATGTACTATTATGGTAAGAGGTCCCTGATACATTGTTAACTTGAAGAAGAAGAAAAAGCAAATTGCAAGAAAATAGGTTTTGCCTTATCTAATGTTTTCTATATTTTAAAAAACGAAGGGCCAGGTGCAGTGGCTCATGCGTGTAATCCCAGCACTCGAGGAGACCAAGGTGGGTGGAATGCTTGAGTCCAGGAGTGTGAGACCAGCCTGGGCAACATAGCAAAACCCCATTTCTACTAAATATACTAAACATTAGCCCATCTTGGTGGCATGCACCTGTAATTTCAGCTACTCAGGAGTCTGAATGGGAGAAACGCCTGAGCCCAGGCAGTCAAGGCTGCAGTGAGCCATGACTGTACCACTGCACTCCAACCTGGGCAACCAACCTGAGTGAGACCCTGTCTGAAAAAAAATAAAAAAATAAAAAAAGAATGAGAAAGACTACTCACTAAACTACAGATGGTGATTTCCTCTGGGGAGTGACATTGTAGGATAAGGGATTAGAGAAAACTTTTACTTTCTTTTTCTTTTTCTTTTTTTTTTTGAGACAGGGTCTCACTCTGTCATCCAGGCTGGAGTGTAGTGGTGCCACCATGGCTCACTGCAGCCTCAGCCTCCTCTGCTCAAGTGATCCTCCCCACTCAGCCTCCCGAGTAGCTGGATCTACAGCCATGTGCCACCATGCCCAGCTAAAATGTTTCCTTTTTTCTGTATGTACTTTTGCCTTTTCATTTTTACAATGAATCCATATTACTTTCATCAGAAAACCAAGGCAAAATTAGGTATGTAATAAAAGCTGAACTTCTTGGCAGGGCAAAATGGTAGCTGAGCAGATACTGGGAAAAGACTACCTCAATGGCTAGCTGTATTCAACCAAGAGTGACCAGGAATCCTCATGTCTACCTGCTTGGGGTGTCATTTGTAGGCTGTATTGATCATGGTTGTGTAAGGCACAAACCAACCTCAGCCTTCACCTCACTGGCACTAGATGTCCATCAAGTCTCAGCCTTCAATTGCCTTTTCTACTTTACCTCCTGTCTCTTGGGTCTATGGTTTTAGTCTCTTGGGTCTTAGGATTTCCACTGGGTCACACTGTAAACCCTTGTACTGAGAACAAAACATCACCACTAAGAGGAAGTATGGTGTTGTGTTTGAAAGCATTCATGCTCTAGCGGCGCTGCCTCGGTTTGAATCCTGGGAGTCCTAACAACTAGCCGTGTGACACTTATGCATGTTGCTTAACTCCTCTGAGCCACAGCCTCCTTATCTGTGAAACAGTAATAATAATACAACCTATATAATAGGGTTCTTGTGAGGATTCAATAAAACAAAACACAATGAAGTGTTCAGAAAGTAGTGCCTGGTACCTGGCAATGGCTCAATAAATACGAGTTACTTTATTTTATTTTACTTTAAGTTCTGAGATACATGTGCAGAATACCCAGGCTTGTTACATAGGTATACACGTGCCATGGTGGTTTGCTGCACCTGTCAACCTGTCATCTAGGTTTTAAGCCCCGCATGCATTAGGTATTTCTCCTAATGCTCTCCCTCCTTTTGCCCCCGACTCCCGACAGGCCCCAGTGTATGATGTTCCCCTCCCTGTATCTATGTATTCAAATGTGAGTTACTATTTTATTTCTTTGTTTGTTTATTTATTTATTTATTTATTGAGACAGTGTCTCACTCTGTTGTCCGGGCTGGAGTGCGGTGGCATGATCATAGCCCACTGCATCCTAGACCTCCTGGGCTCAAGCAATACACCTACCCCAGCCTTCCGAGTAGTTGGGACTATAGCTATGCACCACCACGCCAGGCTAATTTTTGTGGTTTTTTTGTAGAGACAAGGTCTCACCATGTTGCCCAGGCTGGTCTTGAACTCTTGGGTTCAAATGATCCTCCCACCTCTGTCCCCCAAAGTGCTGGGATTACAGGTGTGAGCCGCTGTGACTGGCCATGAGTTACTAGTTTAATCACTCTTTATTGAGCACCTACTACCTATCGGGATATTTCATATGCTATTTGTTATTTTTCCAACTTATCTGCAAAGCAGATATTATTTACTCCTGTCTTTCAGGTAAGAGAATATATATGTCTTAGAAAATACATATGTAGGCCAGAACCTGTAATCTCAGCACTTTGCCCAACATGGGCAGACGGTCTGAGCATAAGAGTTTGAGACCAGCCTGGACGACCTTGTCACTACAGATAACTTAAAAATTAGCCGGGCACGGCGGCGCGCCTTTGGTCCCAGCTATTCACAAAGCTGAAGTGGGAGGATCTCTTGAGCCTGGGAAGTCAAGGATGCAGTAAGGCATGATCGTGCCACTGCTCTCCAGCCTGGGCAACAGAACAAGACCCTATCTCAACAAATAAACAAAAACAACAAAAAGCAAACAAAAAAGAAAATATATTTGTAATGCTCAGAGAGTAAGTGATCTTAAGAATTGCTCTTTCTTTGGCACTCATTAAAAGATGCGATTTAGTCTAGGCACAGCAGCTCACACCTATGATTCTAGCACTTTGGGAGGCCCTGGTGAGCAGATTGCCTGAGCTCAGGAGTTTGAGACCAGCCTGGGCAACATGGTGAAACCCCATCTCTACTAAAATACAAAATATTAGCTGAGTGTGGTGGCATGTACTTGTAGTCCCAGCTACTGGGGAGGCCAAGGCAGGAGAATCGCTTGGACCTGGGAGGTGGAGGTTGCAGTAAGCCGAGATCATGCCACTGTACTCTACCCTGGGCAACAGAGTGAGATTCTGTTTAAAAAGACAAACAAACAAACAAAAACAACAAAAACAAAGGCAATTTGTATTTTCCAAAAGTGATTAAAGCAATATTTCTGATGCCATAATCTCTTCCAGAAACTTGGCACCCTCCCATCGAGAGATAGAGCTACTTCTCCTCTTGAACCTAAGCAGGCCTTGGTGACTGGCTCAGTGAATGGAATATTGCAGAAGGAAGGCTGTGTGACTTCTGAGTCTAGGTCATAAACAATGATATGGCTTCCATCTGAGCCATTTCTCGCTTGGGACATTCACCCTTGAAATCCAGCTACCATGTTGTAAGGCAGCCCAAGCTACACGGAGAGGCCACATGGTAGATGTTCCGGCCAACGGTCTCAGTTGAGTTACCAACCAGCGGCCCGCATCAACCAGCAGACACATGAATGAGTGAGCTCTCTGATGATCTCTGCTCATAACCGTTGAGCTATCCCAGCTGTTGCTGAGTGGAGCAGAGAGAAACAGTCTTCACCAAGCCCTGCCCAGGTTGTACATCTATGAGCAAAATGCATATTGTTGCTATTTGAAGTCACTAAGTTTTAAGGCGGCTTGCCACAAAGCTAGGGATACCTGGAACACTATGTGTCAAGTCACTGGGCAGAGATATCATCTAATTTAATATTTAAAACAGCTGCTTTGGAAGATATCCCTGCTTGATAGACGTGGAATTAGGATTTGAAGGACCAAGTTCACATTGCAGGTAAGCGGAGAAACCAGAATTCCTACCCATGTCTCTCTGGCCGCAGAACCCACATGCTTTTGATAAGGAACGCTCACGCCAGGTAAAGCTGGGAAGAATCAAAGTGATGTATCTGCTATCAGAACCATGACACCCAAAGGTCGGTCCCCAGAATGAATTACCCAGACAGAGACATTTCAGCTTATCGAGAATTATTTTCCTAAATAAGAGTCCTGCATGGGCATCTCGCAAAATGCCTCTCCACAATGGGACTCATTCATATCTTGCCTGCTGCTGCTGTATTCCTTGGAGAGACCCCAGATTGTGGGAATGGGATGTGCTGAGTGTGGGAAGATGTTTGCTTGGAAGCCTAGGGTTTTATGGGAATTCCTTTATCTCTGGGGATAAATGGTAGCTTACGCTAAGTCCCTGATATACATGCTGATTAACCTAGATTGAAATTTGTGATGGGAAAATTCAAACAGAGGCATTTCCTCCAGTCCACCCCCATCTCCATTGAACTTTGGCCACAACCCAAACACCACCAAGAAACAGTCTTCCATAATAAAATAATATTAAAGAATTCACGGCCAGGCATGGTGGCTCACCCCTGTAATCCCAGCACTTTGGGAGGCCGAGGCGCGTAGATCACGAGGTCAGGAGATGGAGACTGTCCTGGCTAACACAGTGAAATCGTGTCTCTACTAAAAAATACAAAAAAAAAAAAAATTAGCTGGGCATGGTGGCGGGTGCCTGTAGTCCCATCTACTCAGGAGGCTGAGGCAGCAGAATGGCGTGAACCCGGGAGGTGGAGCTTGCAGTGAGCCGAGTTCGCGCCACTGCACTCCAGCCTGGGTAACGGAGCGAGACTCCATCTAAAAAAAAAAAATTCACTAGCAATTATAGATAACTTCCAGAATTTAACCAAATCACATCAATCTTGTGTACCATGTACTGTTAGAATACCCATTTTTATGGATGAGAAAACTGAGGCTCAGAGAGGCTCAGGTTAAAGAGCTGACCCAGGTCAAAGAGCTAGGAAGTAGAAGAGGTGGAATTTGAACCAAGTTCTGTTTGATTCAGAAACTGGTCCTCTTTATAACTGCAAAACAGATTTCTTACAGATGGGGAAGCAGAGAACAAACCAGTTGGAAGAAACAGAATGGGCAAAGTCAAGAAGACATAAAAGCAAGATGTATATGACTTTACAATTCAATAGAATAAAAAACACAACAATGATGAAAATGATGTAAAATCCGTTCATTATAAAGTCCCTCCAGCAAGGGTTCACAGCGGGTATAATGTTTGAGTCTTGAAGACCATATCAAATGCCAATCATCTAGAAGGACATTATTATTAATATTATTGTGTTGGTGGCCATAACTATTAGCATTATTTGTGTATGCGCTGATATGGTTTGGTTCTGTGTCCCCACCCAAATCTCATCTCCAATTGTAATCCCCACATCGAGGGAGGGATTACGGAGGGACCTGTAATTCTCAGGTGTGGAGGAGGGAAGTGATTGGATTATGGGAGTGATTTCCCTGATGCTGTTGTCGTGATAGTGAGTGAGTTCTCACAAGAGCTGATGGTTTTAAAGTCTGGCACTTCCTCCTTCTCACACTCACTCTCTCCTGCCACCTTGTGAAGAAGGTGCCTGCTTCCCCTTTGCCTTCCACCATGATTGTAAGATTCCTAAGGCCTCCCCAGCCAGATGGAACTGCGAGTCTATTAAACGTCTTTCCTTTATAAATTACCCAGTCTTGGGTATTCTTTATAGCAGCGTGAAAGTGGACTAATAGATGTGCATTGGTGAGAGCCAATAGTTGTAAGTGACAGAATTCCAACTCAAACTAGCTTTAAGAGAAAAACGAGATTCACTGGTTTACGCATGTAGAAAGGAAAAAGTGGTTACAGAGATTCTAACAATATTGACTGGTCTTAACTCAGCCCTCTTTATCTTGCCTCTCAACTGGTCTCAACACTGGTCTGGGTTTTCCTGGCTACAGAGTGGCTCCAGGCAGCTTCAGGTGATTGCCTGACATCAATCACCTTAGCACCCCAAAGCTAAAAGAAAAGCCTTTTGCCTCCAGCATTCAGGTACATAACGCCTAGAAATGATCCGATTGGTTAGGTTGGGGTTTTATGGTTCTCCCTGAGCTAATCACTGACGTCAGCACATAGGAATCTGTGATTGGCCAACTCTGGGTCACTTGGCCCGACATCACCCATACCGGCCGACCAGTAAAATTGCTTCCCTTATAAAGCTGATGTGAGTATTAAATGAGTTAATATTTGTGAATGCTCAGAAAAGTGCTTGGCAAATATTAAATATTAAACCTTCAACAAATGTTAGTCATCAGTTCACCTCTTTTCATTCCCTCGAGACATCCAAGCTTCTCTCCTTGACTGCTGAGACCAGAGCTCATGTACCCCTTTTATTAACAAAACAGCCACTTGAGGGGCACTATCATATTTGCTGCCTCATAAGAATACTGAGAATATGGCTGGGCGCAGTGGCTCATGCCTGTAATCCCAGCACTTTAAAAGGTTGAGGCGGGCGGATCACTTGAGGCCAGGAGTTCGAGACCAGCTTGGCCAACATGGTGAAACCAGGCGGGGTGGTATGTGCCTGTATTCCTAGCTACTTGGAAGGCTGAAGTGGGAGAATTGCTTGAACCTGGGAGGCGGAGGCTGCAGTGAGCCAAGATCATGCCCCTACACTCCAGCCTGGGCAGCAGAGTGAGACTCTGTCTCAAAAAAAAAAAAAAAAAAAAAAAAAATTGCTGTGAATAGTTGTATATTTTTTGTTCTCATTTTAGAAATGAGAAAATTGTGAGACTCAGCATCTGCTTTGGTCCAAGAGCAGCGGCTGCACCTCAGTAAGTAGCTGTAGAAAGAATGCCTTTGACAGGGGAAACGCAGTCCCAGAGAGCAAAGACACCTCTTCACATTGTGTCAGTCTCAGAGCCTGGTTCCAGCTCGACTCTCCCAAACTCTCTCCGCTTCTCCTCTGAGTGAACTGGCCTCATTCTCGTGCTATTTCTCAGTCCTGGCCTCATGCTATTCCCCTGATATGAAGTTTTAGTGCACTGGCTGCCTCTTCAATGCCAGCGCCTGGGCTGAGCCCTTTTCTTGCATTGCTCATCTCATCCCTGTTTTCACATGGCCCTCTGAGAGGTCAAGTGACTTCCTCAAGGTCATAGCGCAAGAAAGTGTTGGAGGCAGGATGAAGATTAGGACTATCAGACCCTGGAATCCATACTTGAAGTCTCTGTACCAAACTGTCTTTGGCTCAGATTAAGTTTACTGAAGGATTTCCGGGATCCTGCTTTGTGCCAGACCAGGAAGACGTATGGGGCGGTAGAAAGGGTGTACGCTTAAGGACCAGCGAGAACTGGAATGGAACTCTAGCCAACTAGTAAGCCGCTTGACCTTGGAGGGGTTAACTTCTCTGAGCCCTGGTTTCTTCTCTCTGACATGGGGATAATTCTTGTGTTGCAGGGCTTGGATTAATAGTGTATGTAACTCTCAGTGAAGAGTCTCAGAAAATATTTAGATAATCACTGTTACGTTGCTAGTCTTACTATTACCTAAAGAGCATGAATTTAACTACAACTGGCCGCTGCCAAGGGACTAACCATTTAAGCAATGAAAGAGCATGGTCACCAGGGGGCAGCAGAGCTCCAGCAGAATCTGCAAGGCTTCACCACGCCCACCTCAATTCTGGTCATGACCTTTGGGGGACCTCAAAAGTCTAATCAGCCTGGCTTTTGTGTGGTTTGATTATCGAAGGAAATTGCAGGCGCCTCTTACTTTAAGCAAAGCCAATCGTTTAAGAGCCCCAGACTTCTGGAATTAGATAAAGCTGGCTGCATGACTTTGAATAAGTCATTAACCTCTCAGCCTTTGTCTCCTCATCTTTAAAATATGTATAATGTCAGTACCCACACCGTCTTGATGTTATAAAAATTAAATGAGATCATGTAAAGTAAAGCATTGTGGACAAAGAGTAAGGATCAAAACACAATAAATAGTCATTAAAAATGAAGGCCAGGCACATTGGCTCATGCCTGTAATCTCAGCACTGTGGTAGGCTGAGGCGGGTGGATCACTTGAGGTGAGGAGTTTGAGACCAGCCTGGCTACCATGGTGAAACTTCATCTCTACTGAAAATACAAATATTAGCTGGGCATGGCGATGCATGCCTGTAATCCCAGCTACTTGGGAGACTGAGGCAGGAGAATCGCTTGAACCTGGGAGGTGGAGGTTGCAGTGAGCCGAGATCACGCCACTGCACTCCAGTCTGGGTGAAGAAGACTCTGTCTCAAAAAAAAAAAAAAAAAAAGATTAAGCACACCATGAAGTTTTTCACTAAAGATTTTAAAACTTTTTTTTTTTTTAAAGTACTTGATTTTACCAAAAAGCATATCGGGATATGCAAGCAAAGATCTGTGTGCAAGGATGTTCACTGCAGTGTTGTTTATAATAGCAGAAAAACTGGAAAAATTGGAAGTTCAACAATAGGGCGAAACCAACCAAACAGAACTGGTTAAATAGGCTGAAGGGTTCTTGTATTAACGAATGCTGAGCAACCTTGACCTAATGTGTATAAACTTTGACATGAAGAGACAGCAACAATACATTCTTGAATAAACACCAAGTGTGCAAGCCAGCAAGTATAGTACAATCCCATGTATGCAAAATTGCCTCATTCTACCATAAAGACACATGCGTGTGAATGTTCACTGCAGCACTGTTCACAATAGCAAAAACATGGAATCAACCTAAATGCCCATCAATGACAGGCTGGATACAAAAAAAAAAAAAAAAAAAAAAACATGGTACATATGCACCATGGAATATTATGCAGTCATAAAAAAAATGAGATCATGTCTTTGGCAGGAACATGGATAGAGCTGGAGGACGTCATCCTTAGCAAACTAGCACAGAAACAAAAAACCAAATACTGCATGTTCTTATGCATAAGTGGGAGCTAAATGATAACACATGAACAAAGAGAGGAACAACGGACACTGGTGCCTACTTGAGGGGGGAGAGTCAGAGGAGGGAGAGAGCAGAAAAGATAACTATTGGGTATTGTAAAAATATGTACAACAAACCCTTGTGACATGTGTCTATCTGGGTAACAAACCTTTACGTATAACCCCAGACCTAAAATAAAAAATTAAAAGAAAAAAAATTGCGTCTGTGTGTATGTCTGTGTGTGTGCACTACATGTGCATGTGCATCCTCAGAGTTACATGGGAGATCCATCCGATATAAACAGTGCTTACCTTTGGGCAGTGGAATTTGGAGATCACTTTTAGCTTTATATTTTCAAAGAAAAATAAAGAGAGAGAAGTTGCAAGTACAGTACAATGAAGTCCTATACTCCCTTCAGTCAGATTTAGCGTTGCCAACATTGTGCCACACTCACTTTATCTATACCTATACCTCTACCTATATCTCTTGATATACCTACACCTATACCTATCTCTCTATATACCTACACCTATACTATCTCTCTATATACCTACACCTATACCTATCTCTCTATATACCTACATCTATACTATCTCTCTATATACCTACACCTATACCTATCTCTCTATATACCTACACCTATACCTATCTCTCTATATACCTACACCTATACTATCTCTCTATATACCTACACCTATACCTATCTCTCTATATACCTACACCTATACCTATATCTCTCTATATACCTACACCTATACCTCTACCTATATCTCTCGATATACCTACACCTATACCTATCTCTCTATATACCTACACCTATACCTATCTCTCTATATACCTACACCTATACCTCTCTATATACCTACACCTATACCTATCTCTCTATATACCTACACCTATACCTATATCTCTCTACATACCTACACCTATACTATCTCTCTATATACCTACACCTATACCTATCTCTCTATATACCTACACCTATACCTCTACCTATATCTCTCGATATACCTACACCTATACATATCTCTCTATATACCTACACCTATACTATCTCTCTATATACCTACACCTATACCTATCTCTCTATATACCTACACCTATACTATCTCTCTATATACCTACACCTCTACCTATATCTCTCTATATACCTACACCTATACCTATCTCTCTATATACCTACACCTATACCTATCTCTCTATATACCTACACCTATACCTATCTCTCTATATACCCATACCTATACCTATCTCTCTATCTACCTACACCTATACCTCTACCTATATCTCTCGATATACCTACACCTATACCTATCTCTCTATATACCTACACCTATACCTATATCTCTCTATATACCTACACTTATACCCATGTCTATCTATCTATATCTACCAATATGCCTATGCCTATACATATATACATATATGCCTATGCCTATACTATATACATATGCCTGTACCTGTATCTACCTACATACCTACTCCTGTACCTATATTTACCTACATACATCTACCTACATACCTATGCCTGTACTATATCCAACTACATACCTAGACCTGTATCTTTCTATATATGTATGCCTATACCTCTATCCTACCTACGTATCTATGCCTATACCTTTATCTACCTGTATACCTACACCTAGACTTATATCTACCTATATACCTATAGCTATATCTATCTATATACCTACAACTATATCTACATCTACCTGTATACCTATGCCTATACCTATATCTACCTACATACTTGTGTACCTATACCTGTCTACCTGTGTACCTACACCTAGACCTATATCTATCTATATGCTTATACCCATATCTATCTATATACCTATGCCTATACCTGTATCTACCTATCTACCTACTTCTATATCTATATACATGTTATGATTGTTATTTTTGTGGAACCATTTTGAAAGCCAGTTGAAAACATCAAGATGTTCTATCCTTTAGTTCTTCAGTGTGCATCTCCTAAGAACAAGAACATTCTCCTTTTACATAATCACAGCACGGTTATTTCTATTATCTAACATGTATAGAAATTTCACCAATTATATACGTGTGTGTGTACACATACAGCATCATCTTCACAACTGGAAAGGACCATACAAGTATTCCATTTGAGGAAAAAAGAACAAAATACAATTCAGACACTCGATGAGTTCTTTATTGTTGAAAAAAATGTGAGCCAAAAGGCCACCATCAGGCTCTGCCCTGAAAACTGCCCAGAAGAGCGACTTCTCTCCCCTTCTTGTGCTGCCTGGGGTGGGGCAAATGCATCTCAGCGGGGAAGATTCTTCCTGGTTGACTCACTACAGAAGCCCAAATGTCATCCCCGCCCGCTCCAAACTCAGATAGGCATCAAAGAGAGGACCGCCTCATTCCTGCTTCCATCTTTGCAACCACTTGCGTCTGCAGGTCAAAGAAAAAGCCCTCGGGCAACTCGAGATTATGGACTAGAACTATTTCTCTTCCTCCTTCTTAAATTTATAATGCACCTTGGTGGGGAGATTAAGATAGGCTATATAAGAAAACTCCCAGGGTCTCCAATTCTTACCCAGGAGACCAAAAGTAAAGGTATTGCGACCTCTGTGGAGGATGGTGTCTCATTATGTAGTAAAGTTCAATGTATGCAGACTCTAGGACCCAGCACCTCCACTCCCAGATTTATTCCCTAGAGAAACTCAGGTGCATGTGTTCCAAAAGACATAGATGGAGCCAAGAATGTTGCTCACAAATTATTTGCATGATAGCTCCAAACTAGAAACAGCCACAGCACCCATCATCAGTAGAATGAAGAAACAGTGGCATCACCATACAATGAAATATACTCCGCAATGAAAATGGATGTTGCAGCTACCCCGAACAACAGGGAGAAATCTCACCAGTGGAATGTTGAGGGGAAGAAGCCAGAGCCCCAAAACATGTCAAGCATTGTTGCATTTATATAAAGTTCAAAAGCAAAAGAGGCCACATTAAATTCTATTGCCTAAGGATCCTTATGTAGGGCGTAAAATTATAAAGAAAAGCAAGGAAATGATTGTCCCCAAATTCAGGGTAGTGGCTACTTGTGGGGAAGAGGAAGAGATACCTGGGGAGTTTGGGGGGCTGCTCTTTTGTATGCTGTGAATACTGATGTTCACTTTATAAGTATTGGCTAAACCACGTATATCCTATGCAGCTCTATATCACAAAGACAAAAAATATGTTATAAAATAAAAGGGCTAAAGTATCCCAAGAGTGATGGCTCTTGTGGCACCATGAGAAGGGTGTTTAACGTAGGGGATTTCACTCCAGGTGCCCAGCTATAAGACACAGAACTTCAGTCTTTGAAGTTAATTCATGACAATATTCTTGAACTCCGGGGCGGGGAGCGGGGGAAGCACTGCAGAGAAGCCCTAAATTTTCAAAAATCTCAAATGAATTTCTCGTTTCTTGTCTTTGGGGTTGATTTGATGATATTTAGTTTTCCTAATTATTCGGCTCGGGCTGACAAGGAATCTGTTGTTTTCCTTGGCGTACCCAGAAGCAACCAGATAGTGGACACTGAGGGCCATTATTGAGAATGCACCAGGCCGGGTGTGGGGGCTCACGCCTGTAATCCTAACACTTTGGGAGGCTGAGGTGGGTGGATCACTTGAGGTCAGGGGTTCCAGACCAGCCTGGCCAACATGGTGAAACCTCGTCTCTACTAAAAATACAAAAACTTAGCCAGGCATGGCGGCAGGTGCCTTTAATCCCAGCTACTCAGGAGGCTGAAGCAGGAGAATTGCTTGAACCCAGGAAGCAGAGGTTGTAGTGAGCCAAGATTGTGCCATTGCATTCCAGCCTGGGCAACGGAGCAAAAATTCCGTCTCAAAAAAATAATAATAAATAAAATTTTAAAAAATGCAGGGGGAATGCACCACATGCAAGATCTCATGCTAAGTGTTGAGGCTGCATTGATGAGTAAGACAACTTTTGTCCCTGAAGTGCTTAAAATCTGAAAGGGAGATAAATCAGCAGGCAGACGTGATAACTCCTATGGGATGGAACAAGCTCAAGGGGCTGGAATGTACTTGGTCAAAGAAGAAGTGCTCCAGTGAGAACAGGAGAACAAGTAAGATCAATCCAGGGATAGAGAAAAAATGAAGCATCTTCCAGGTGATGAGGACAGACAAAGTTCCAGAGGTGGGGTTGCACGCCAGGAAGGGCATTGGGTGAGCCTGGACCATGCAGCATGGGCTGTAATGAGAGAGTGAGATGTGAGATGAAGGCTGAGAAGGCAGGATCCAGAATGGGAAGGACCCTAAAAGCTATGTTAGGAAGTTAATGCAAAGTCAATAGGGAGCCATTGAAAGATATAGAGGAAGATTGGTTCCAGATTGGTTGAGAAGGAGCAGGAGGGAGCAGTTAAAGGCTGTCGAGGGTGATTCAGATGAGAGCTGATAGTGGCCTGGTTTAAGGCCATGAGAGTAAACAGAGGACACAGAAAACAGCAAACAAAACCAGCCTTGAACATAATTCTGATTCAGTAGCTAGAACAGGTTGAGATGCTACATATTTACGGACTCTGGGGCTCTGCTGCTGGTCCACAGACCATACTTTGAGTAGCAGCAAGTTTCTAAATGACACCAGGCCAGGCTAGATCTAATTATCCTGATGGTGTCCTGAATATAGGTAAATTAAGATCACATTCGGCCTCAATTTTCTCACCTGTAAACTAGGCAAACTAGCACAAATCTCTGTGGGGTTGCTGTGATGGTTAAACAAGGCCATTAGCACTTGAATAATAGGAGTTATGATATTTGTCTCCACGGCGGTCAGTGTCCAGCCCCTGGCTGTTTCTGGGGACACTAAGGGGAACAACAGATTCCTCATCTACTTTGGCTGAATAATTAGGAAAACTAAATATCATTAAATCAACCTCAAAGACAAAGAATGAACACTTCGTTCGAGATTTTTGACAATGTGGGGCTTCTCTGCAGTATTGTTTTCTTCTGGGAGTGCAGGTATGTTATCACGAAACTTCCATGTTGATTTGAGTCAGCTCTGAGCTCAGAGCCACACAGGCTCCTCTCAATTGGCCACTGGGCGTCTCAGGGCCCTCCCGGGGCACTCCGTGACCCAGTTGTCCTTGCTCCTCAAGACTGTGCATGGGGCTAAGGGGGAAGAGATGTCCTGATAACCCTCTCACCCAGAGGTTTTTGTTTTTTTTTTAAATCACATTTATTAGTTTTGATCTGATTTTTGTGTTAAAAAGAAAAAGAATGCCTGTTTGATAAAAACAGTATGTGAATTATTGGCATTAATCAAACCTCTATTAAGCACTCTGTTTTGCATCCCTTATCTCTTTTAATCATTCCAAATCCTTCAGAGGAGGTCCCTGCTTTTCTCATCTCATTTTACAGATGAACAAATCGAAGCTTAGAAGATGACCTTTCTAGGCCGGGCATGGTGGCTCTCTCCTGTACTCCCAGCACTTTGGGAGGCCTAGGTCGGTGAATCACTTGAGCTCAGGAGTTTGAGACCAGCCAGGGCAACATGACAAGATCCTGTCTCTACAAAACATACAACAATTAGCCAGGCATGGTGGCATGTGCCTGTGGTTCCAGCTACTTGGTGGCTGAGGCAGGAGGATTGCTTGAGCCTGGGAGTTCAAAGCTGCAGTGAGCCATGTTCATACCATTGTGCTCCAGCCTGAGTGACAAAGCGAGTGTCACTGCCCCACTGAGTGACTGCCCCACGTCACACAGCTAGTGAGCAATGGAACCAGGGTGTGATTCTGGGTTTCCCCCATTCCAGAGCAGGTACAGGCACCACTCATGTATTGCCTGGGAATGCTTGAGAGGCATAAAGGAAAAATTAACCCTACCCAGGGGCAATCCCTGTTGACACTTCTCTGTATGTCTTTGTGTAGATTTTTTTAAAAATTCATTTGGAAGCATACTGTGAATTCAGCTTACTGACTATTACGTACTTTGTATGATATAAAAGTAGCTCATTCTTACTGTTGTTTTTTTTTTAATTTCCAATTCAAAGAACACACAAATACATGAAATACATGTAGGTGAAAGAGAAAACTCACTTTTTTTTTTTTTTTTTTGAGACGGAGTCTCGATTTGTTGCCCAGGCTGGAGTGCAGTGGCGCGATCGTGGCTCACTGCAAGCTCCGCCTCCCGGGTTCACGCCATTCTCCCACCTCAGCCTCCGAGTAGCTGGGACTACAGGCGCCCGCCACCACGCCCAGCTAATTTTTTGTATTTTTAGTAAAGACAGGGTTTCACCGTGTTAGCCAGGATGGTCTCGATCTGACCTCGTGATCCCCCCGCCTCGGCCTTCCAAAGTGCTGGGATTACAGGCGTGAGCCACCGCGCCCGGCCCTTTTTTTTTTTTTTAGATGGAGTCTTGCTCTGTTGCCCAGGCTGGAGTGCAGTGGTGGGATCTAGGCTCAGCCTCTACCTCCCGGGTTCCAGCGATTCTCCTGCCTCAGCCTCCTGGGTAGCTGGGACTACAGGCATGCACCACCAGGCCTGGCTAATTTTTTTTTTTTTTTTTTTAGTAGAGACGGGGTTTTGCCATGTTGGCCAGGCTGATCTCAAACTCCTGACCTCAGGTGATCCACCCGCCTTGGCTTCCCAAAGTGCTGGGATTACAGGCGTGAGCCACCGCTCCTGGCCAAGAAAACTCACTTCTAATCCCTCTGCCTAAATGTCTTCTCTGGCTACCCACCTATACCTTGTTTACCATTTGCCAAACAGATATTTACACCTCTTCTGTGCCAGGCCCTGGGGTTTGCTTTGGGATCAAAGATGGATAAAAACGATCACAAAGACAAAGGTTTTTTTTTTTTTCTTTTTCAGATGGAGTCTCATTCTGTCACCCAGGCTGGTGTGCAGTGTCATGGTGTCAGCTCACTGCAACCTCTGCCTGCCAGGTTCAAGTGATTCTTGTGCCTCAAGCCTCCCTAGTACCTGGAATTACAGGCGTGCACCACCGTGCCTGGTTAATTTTTGTATTTTTACTGGAGAAGGGTTTTTGCTATGTTGGCCAGGCTGGTCTCGAACTCCTGACCTCAAGTGATCTGCCCACCTCAGCCTCCCAGAGTGGTGGGATTACTGACATAAGCCACAGCGCTCAGCCCTCAAAAACAAAGACTTTACCTTCAGGGCCTTCTCCCAGTCTAGTCACAGCAGGGAGCGTTTAGCCAGGGCCACAAAATGACCTGAAACCCAGAGAGATGGAAAGGATACAGTAAAACTAACATGCTTTGCCATATCATAGAGAGGAGGGAACCCATTAGTGGATCCAAGTTTCTGGAGAAGGTGAAAGGTGAATACAGTTTTTGCAGGAATGAAAGAGAAAAACATAAACCAACTCCAGAATCAATAAATTGGCCAGGTGCAGTGGCTCCACCTGTAATCCCAGCACTTTGGGAGGCCGAGGTGGGAGGATCACCTGAGGTCAGGAGTTCGAGACCAGCCTGGCCAACATGGTGAAACCCTGTCTCTACTAAAAACATAAAAATTAGCTGGAAGTGGTGGCGCGCCTGTAGTCCCAGTTACTCGGGAGCCTGAGGCATGAGAATCTCTTGAACCCAGGAGGCGGAGTTTGCAATGAGCTGAGATCATGCACTCCAGCCTGGGTGACAGATGGAGAGTCCATCTCAAAAAAAAAAAAAAAAAAAAAAAAGAATCAATCAATTATTCCTACATTCTGGCAAAGTATATTTGGGTCCTACCCTGCATTTTAGGAATGAGAAATTAGCAAAGAACAGTGGTTCTCATGTTTTTAGGAGGAGGATTTTGTCCCCAGCAGACACCTGGCATCGTCTGGAGATATTTTTTGTTGTCACAAATGAGGGCGATGCTACTGTTGGCATGTACCTACTGGTAGAGACCAAGGATGCTGCTAAACATTCTACACAGGACAGCACCCTACCATGCAGAATTATCTGGTACAAAATGCCAATAATGGCCACACTGAGAAACCTTGGCCTAGATGGGTAAGTTAGGAGGTGATAGGGAACTCTGGAAGTCACATTCCTGGAATGAGGCTCAGATCAACTAAAGCATCTTGGAAAAATCTCTCCACGTCTCTAAGTCTCAGTTTCCTCTCCTGTACAATGGGGAGATATAATTATATTACCTACCTCATCAGTTTGTGAGAAGAATAAATTAAATGAAGAAGCACTTACATAGTACCTGGCACATAGTAGGCTCTGGATCAATATAAGGGAGTTAAAAAAAAAAAAAAAAAAAAAGCCTGGTGCAGTGGCTCATGCCTGTAATCCCAGCACTTTGGGAGGCCGAGGCGAGTGGATCGAGACCATCCTGGCTAACATAGTGAGACCCTGTCTCTACTAAAAATACAAAAAATTAGCCGGGCGTGGTGGCGGGCACCTGTAGTCCCAGCTACTCAGGTGGCTGGGGCAGGAGAATGGCGTGAACCTGGGAGGCGGAGGTTGCAGTGATCCGAGATCACACCACTGCACTCCAGCCTGGGTGACAGAGTGAGACTCTGTCTGGAAAAAAAAAAAAAAAAAAAGTGGAAGTGAGGCTGGGTGCAGTGGCTGATGCCTATAGTCCCAGCATTTTGAGAGGCCAAGGCAGGTGGATGGTTTGAGTCCAGGAGTTCAAGAGGAGCCTGGGCAACATGGCAAAACTCCATCCCTAAAATAATACAAAAATTAGCCAAATACAAGACAACTAAAATATAAAACAAGCTAGGCATGATGGCTCATGTCTGTAATCCCAACACTTTGGGAGGCCAAGGTGGGCATATCATTTGAGGTCAGGAGTTCGAGACCAGCCTGGCCAACATGGTGAAGCCCCGTCTCTACTAAAAATACAAAAATTATCCGGGTGTGGTGGAACACACCTGTAATCCCAGCTACACAGGAGGCTGAAGCAGGAGAATGACTTGAACCCAGGAGGCAGAGGTTGCAGTCAGCTTAGATTGTGCCACTGCACTCCAGCCTGGGCAACGGAATGAGACTCCGTCTCAAAAAATGTATGTGTGTGTGTGTGTATATATATATATGTCAAAAATTAAGTAATCTCTAAAGAGTCTTACTTAACAAAAAATCATTTAGCCACAGCTAAAGAAATCAGTCCTGGAATAATTCAGACTCTCTCTGCCTCTGCCTGCCTGCATTCCTTTCCTTCCTTCCTTCCTTCCTTCCTTCCTTCCTTCCTTCCTTCCTTCCTTCCTTCCTTCCCTCCCTCCCTCCCTCCCTCCTTCCCTCCTTCCTTCCTTCCTTCCTTCCTTCCTTCCTTCCTTCCTTCCTTCCCTCCTTCCCTCCTTCCCTCCCTCCTTCCCTCCTTCCCTCCCTCCTTCCCTCCTTCCCTCCTTCCCTCCCTCCTTCCCTCCCTCCCTCCTTCCTTCCTTCCTTCCTTCCCTCCCTCCCTCCCTCCTTCCTTACTTCCTTCCCTCCCTCCCTCCCTCCCTCCTTCCTTCCTTCTTTCCTTCCTTCCTTCCTTCCCTCCCTCCCTCCCTCCCTCCCTCCCTCCTTCCCTCCCTCCTTCCTTCCTTCCCTTCCTCCCTCCCTCCCTCCTTCCCTCCTTCCTTCCTTCCTTCCTTCCCTCCCTCCCTCCCTCCCTTCTTTGTTTCTTTCTTTCTTTCTTTCTTTCTTTTCTCTTTTTTTCTTTCTCTCTTTCTTTCCTCTCTCTCTCTCTCACACACACACACACACACACACACTCTCACACACAATCACACACAGACAGAGAAACTTTTATGGTTACTCCAAATTTATTTCCAAGAAAAACATGGAGTTATACCTCTGTGGATTTTCTTCCCTGGGTGCTGAATTCATGGCGTATCCAATCAAGATTTGGTCATGGTGAAACTGACTGCATTGCACTTTAAGAAAAAAATCTAGGCGTTCCTGGTGGGTGCACACGTGGTAGTGTACAGGGATACAGAAGTGGGCATCCACATTTCCAAAATAAACTACTTCTAGGTGATCCGGAACTTGCATCTGTCCAATGCAAGCCAACTATCAATGCACATGAATTACCAGGACCTCATCCTTCCAGCCTCCCCAGTCTCCCCAGAATCTCTGGGGACGTACCAATGCCTGTGAGGCCTAGTGAAAACAGTGCAGTCCCTGAATTCACTGTCATCCAAGAACAGCTTGAGACCTGTTTACTTCAGAACCAGCAAAAGGTGAACAGGTCTTTCCTGAAAGTCCTGGTTTCTAGCAGAAGATTTTAAATATAGGACAGTTGAAGAGGAGGGGTCACTCAGAGGACTGGGGACCAGGAGTTGGAACTCATCAGCTTGTGAGAAGTTCTAGGGTTTGTGACCTTGGTGCCCTTAGGCATATTCCTTAATCTTTCTGAACGTCAGCATCTCCCTCTATTCAAGAGGGCCCATTGCCTGGCTCAGTAGCTCATGCCTGTAATCCCAGCACTTTGGGAGGCCAAGGTGGGAGGATTGCTTGAGCCCAGGAGTTCGAGACCAGCCTGGGCAACATAGTGACTCTGTCTCTACAAAAAAAAAAAAAAAAAAGTAAAGGGCCAATTGCCAGGTACAGTGGCTCACACCTGTAATCCCAGCACTTACGGAGGCAGGTGCAGGAGGATAGCTTTAGGCCAGGAGTTCAAGTCCTGCTTCGGCAACATAGTAAGACCTCATTCTCCATAAAATGAAAGAAACAAACAAAAAGACAAAAGGGCCCATTGCCTGTCAGCCCTGGCAGGCTGCTGTGAAAGTCAAGAGAGACAGAGGAAGCAAGACTGTTCTGGAAAATGCTGAGTGCTGTGTGAGAGGTGTTCACTGTTGCACCCTGAGTGTGCCCAGACTGTCTTAAAACTTTCACCCACTCTGCCTTCTGGGCAGGCAGTTCAGGCTCCTCAGAGGTGTCTCCTTATCGGCTGGAATGCAGGAAACACCCAAAATAGAGACGGCTGAGGCGTGTCTTCACTAGCTCAGCTCAACCGGCTTTTGAGGTTTGCAATGCAAGATGAGTCCTGGGTTCTATCTTGATTGTGCCTTTGAGAGGGTTGGTCAGAGGTAAGATTAGCTATCTGGCGTCCTCTGTTCATATGCACACACTGAAAACCCAGAGGGCAACCAAGCCAGATAGCAAGTGGCAGCACCCACAAAAATGTGTGTCCAGAAAGAAATCAAGAGGGACCAGAAGAAAAGGCGGACTCGGGTCGTTTTCCAAGGGGCTCACAGTTCTGAGGGCTGGAGCCATGAGAGTCCAAGGGGGTCTGGCATCCCATACAGGACGCTGTCTTTCAGGGAGGGAACGGTGTTGAGGAATCAGCGCTGGGGGTTAATCCAAGCCGGGCCTCCCGGGAGAGCCATCTTGTGGCCACTCGAGTATTTGACTGTTCAATTATCTTCCCTTTTTTCTTCTTTAAAGAGAAAGTTCTTCCCAATCCTAAATGAAACTGGATGTAATCGTTGTTGGGTGGGTCAGAAGTGTTTTAGAAATTGGCAAAGGGAGACCAGGTGCGGTGGCTCACACCTGTAATCCAAGCACTTTGGGAGGCTGAAGTAGGTGGATTACCTGAGGTCAGGAGTTCAAGACCAGCCTGACCAACATGGTGAAACTCTGTCTCTACTAAAAATACAAAAAAGTTAGCCAGGTGTGGTGGCAGGTGCCTGTAATCCCAGCTAATCGGGAGGCTGAGGCAGGAGAATCGCTTGAACCTGGGAGGTGGAGGTTGCAGTGAGCCGAGATCATGCTATTACACTCCAGCCTGGGTGACAGAGCAAGACTCCATCTCAGAGAAAACAAGCAAGCAAGCAAGAGAAAGAGACAGAGAGAGAGAGAGAGAGAGGAGGGAAGGAAGGAAGGAAGGAAGGAAGGAAGGAAGGAAGGAAGGAAGGAAGGAAGGAAGGAAGGAGAAGGAAGGAAGGAAGAAAGAAAGAGAAAGAAAGAAAGAAAGAAAGAAAGAAAGAAAGAAAGAAAGAAAGAAAGAAAGAAAGAAAGAAAGAAAGAAAGAAAGAAAAGAAAAGAAATTGGCAAAGGGTAGAAAGAGTTGTAGGCCTGCAAATCTTACCAGGCTGATCGAGGTAATGCTAGCTCTCTAACTAGTTGGACGTGTCACTTATTCTCTAACAGCAACAACAAATGAAGAGTCATAATACCTTCATTTTGTGTAGAAACTATGTGCAACTTGGCTGGGTGCGGTAGCTCACGCCTGTGATCCCAGCACTTTAGGAGGCCAAGGGGTCAGGAGTTCAAGACAAGCCAGGCCAACATGGTGAAACCCCGTCTCTACTAAAAACACAAAAATGAGCCGGGCATGGTGGCGCACGCCTGTAGTCCCAGCTACTCTGGAGGCTGAGGCAGGAGAATCGCCTGAGTCCCAGAGGCGGAGGACTCAGTGAGCCGAGACCATGCCACTGCACTCCTGCCTGGGCTACAGAGACGTCGTCTCAAAAAACACACAAACAAACAACAACAAAAAACCTATGTGCAACACACTGAGCTTTAAATATATTTTTCACTTCATCCTCATCGAAACTTCTGACTGTAATCTCATTTTAGAGGTGAGGAAAGTGGACTCCCAGTTGGAGATTGTGGGTGGCCATTATAGGTTACTAAGTAGAAGAGGGGAGAAAAAGAAAAGGAAATTGGAATGGAGTTTTGAGTTTTGGGTTAGTTTTTGTGTTTGTTTGTTTGTTCTTTGTTTTGTGTGTGTGTTTCTTTTTTTTTATTTTGAGACGGAATCTCGCTCTGTCACCAGGCTGGAGTGCAGTGGCGCGATCTCGGCTCACTGCAAGCTCCACTTCCCAGGTTCAAGCGATTCTCCTGCCTCAGCCTCCTGAGAAGCTGGGACTACAGGCACCGCCACCATGTCTGGCGAGTTTTTTTTTTTTTCCTGCATTTTAGTAGAGACGGGGTTTCACCATGTCAGCCAGGACGGTCTCGATCTCCTGACCTCGTGATCCGCCCGCCTTGACCTCCCAATGCTGGGATTACAGGCCTGAGCCACCGTGCCAGGCCGAAATGGAGTTTCTAGGAGATGAATTTGGACTTGAAAGGAAGAGGAGACATCCAGGGTTGGCCTACATTTTATCCAGTGAGTGTCCCTGCAACTCCTCTGGGAATAGAGTACCCATCTTAGAGATAAAGAAACTCAGAGCTGCTGGTGCGGTGGCTCACGCCTGTAATCCCAGCACTTTGGGAAGCCGAGGCGGGTGGATCACGAGGTCAGGAGATGGAGACTGTCCTGGCTAACACGGCGAAACCCCGTCTCTACTAAAAATAGAAATAATTAGCCAGGCGTGATGGCGGGCGCCTGTAGTCCCAGCTACTCGGGAGGCTGAGGCAGGAGAATGGCATGAACCTGGGAAGCGGAGCTTGCAGTGAGCCGAGATCTCACCACTGCTCTTCAGCCTGGGTGACACAGCGAGACTCCGTCTCAAAAAAAAAAAAAAAAAAAAAAAAGGAAGAAACTGAGAGCTGAAAGGTTACATGTATTGCCTGGGGTTATAAAATCAGGGCGAGCAGGAAAGTCTTGACTTTGGGGAGCAAGATTCAAACAACACAATTTAAATAGCTAATCTAGCTAATCTCAGGAGGCCTGATAGGGGCTTTTGGAGTCAGGAACTGCATAAATAAATCCAGGTGTCCTCCTCTGATCTCCATACAAACAAATGGGATTAGCACATCAAAGACTTGGTTCTTTGTACTGTAAGTAGCACTACCCTAAGGTGGGCGGTGGGCCAGCTGGAAGATGCAGGAATTCAGAAACTGTTAATTCACCAATTTCTTGGGCTTCCTTCCTTAACTAGCTGTGTGACCTAAGACAAGCTAACTAACTTTGCTGTACCTTCGTTTTCTCATCTATAAAATGGGTGTCATTATAATGGCAACCTCATAAACTGGTTTGGGGATAAAATGGAAATAACATCAATATTTATGACGCTTACTATGTGCCAAACGGTATTCTAACTTCATTTGTTACATTAACTGAAATCTCACAACCACCGTGTATTAAATGGGTTCTTATGTAAGGGAGTGAACTATTATTTAATGATTAAAATGATGAATGTAAAATCTATCAAGCAACATGGAGAATGCATTATATTGAGTAATAAGAATAAATTATAAGTGAGGGTGGGTGCAGTGGCTCACGCCTCTATTCCCAGCACTCTGGGAGGCTGAGGCAGGTGGATCACTTGGGGTCGGGAGTTCGAGACCAGCCTGGCCAACATGGCAAAACCCCGTCTCTACCAAAAATAGCTGGCATGGTGGCACTCATCTGTAATCCCAGCTACTTGGGAGGCTGAGGCAGGAGAATCACTTGAATCCAAGAGGTGGAGGTTGCAGTGAGCCAAGATCGTGCCACTGCACTCCAGCCTGGGTGACAGAATGAGACTCTGTCTCAATAATAATAATAATAATAATAAGTGAATTTCAAAATATTATCTACTTTAGGACAATGGTTCTATTTAAATTCCTGAATACAAGGACAGGAAGAGAAAGTGGAAAAGGGAACCCCAAATTATTGGTGGAATTGTGCCTGGTCTACATGTTGTTAGTTTCTGTTATGAAATTGTCTTTGCAAGAAATAAAACATATTTATACATAAATGTATAAGAGCAGTTTATTGGGTTTGATTGATAGGAAGACCTGTTATTCTCCTCCCAGGAAAATACATACACCCAATAGGTAGGTGGCCTCCCATTCTCCAGAATTCCTAGACCTACTCCCCTCCTAAATCCCATCCATTGATCCCTGGGGCCCACAGGATAGGAACCCATGCTTTCATTTAAGAATGTATCTCTCTCTCTCTCTGTCTTTCCTTCTCTCTTTCTTTCCTTCTCTCTTTCTTTCCTTCTCTCTTTCTTTTCTTTCTCTCTTCCTTTCTTCTTTCTTTCTTTCCCTTTCTTTCTTTCCTTCCTTCCTTCTCTCTCTTTCTTTCTTTCCTTCTCTTTCTTTCCCTTCCTTCCTTCCTTCCTTCCTTCCTTCCTTCCTTCCTTCCTTCCTTCCTTCCTTCCTTCCTTCCTTCCTTTCTTTCTTTCTTTCTTTCTTTCTTTCTTTCTTTCTTTCTTTCTTTCTTTCTTTCTTTCTTTCTTTCTTTCTTTCTTTCTTTTCTTTCATCTTTTCCATCCTTCCTTTCTTCCTTCCTTCCTTCCTTCCCTCCCTCTCTTCCTTTTTTTATTTCCTTTCTTTCTCTCTTTTTTATTTTTCTCTCTCCCTTTCTTCCTTCCTTCCTCTCTTTATTTTATTTTATTATTATCTTTTATCGTAATGGAGTCTCACTCTGTTGCCCACGTTGGAGTGCAGTAGCGCGATCTCAGCTCACTACAACCTCCGCCTCCCAGTTTCAAGCGTTCTCCTGCCTCAGCCTCCTGAGTAGCTGGGACTATAGCACTACCACACCCGGCTAATTTTTGCATTTTTAGTAGAGACGGGGTTTTGCCATGTTGGCCAGGCTGGTCTCAAACTTCTGAGCTCAGGTGATCTGCCTGCCTGGGCCTCCCAAAGTCCTGGGGTTACAGGCATGAGCCACTGTGCCTGGCCTTCTTTCTTTTTGTTTCTATGTTCTTTTCTCTCTCTCTTTTTTTTCCCTTACCTCCATCCCTCCCTTCCTCCTCCTCCTCTCTCTCTCTCTCTCTCTCTCCCCCCCATCTAATATGTGTGAGACACACAGTGGGCCAAGTAGTGAGGACACAATTGTGAGATGTTGCAATGTCACCTGCTGACATTCCCACATTATCTGCTCCTTGGTTTACTCCCCCTTTTAATCTATTAGTGGCCTTACTTTGTGAAAATAGTAATAGACCGAGAAAAATAACTAACATCCAGGGGAGATGTTGCTGATTACAAGGGATTTTCTCACACATAACCTGATGGTAAGCCTCTGGTCACTGTGTAAGTAGATATTACTGGTATCTTGGTTTAACAAAAGAACACAAACACTCAAAGAAGATGGAATAAATGATGGGTTTGTCTGTAAGCAATGGAGACAAAATTCTGAACCCAGGGGTTTTTGACTGCAGAGATCACAGGAGAGCTTATCATCTGGTGGATAAGACAAGAGTTTGAATTCAGATTCTGGCAGGTGCTGTGTGATCTTAAGGGAGCTACTTTAATTCTCTGAGCCTGTATTTCCCTCTAAAAATGAGTAGTAGGAATAACATCGGTTTGGCAATAAAAACAGCAGAAACAACAGGAAGAGGAATATTAACCGTGAGCATGGCTGAGTGTGTTTTCGGCGCCAGCGCTGTGCAGTCTAGAGGGATCTCCTTTCATCTTCACAACAGCACTGTGATGTGGTACAATTGTCATTCCTCCTTATCAAATGTGGATGACAAGGACTTTGGCACAATCTGAGGAACAGAGGAAGTGCTCAAGATGGGATAGCAAAATTAACAGAGGAAAAAAACCTCATTTCTTTGATTTTTTTTTTTTTTCATCAGTAGGGAAAATTTGTGTTGAACCTTTGACAATTCCTCCTCCAGGCTCCTGGACCTAAAGCCCCATGGTCTTAAAAGGTTTTCAACTAGTGAATCATCTTTTGTCTTGATCTAGGTGTCATTTTGCATATCTACAACAAGGCCCAGTCTAACTGCCGGGTGCCAGAGACACTTTTTTTCAGATGACCCAAGGAAGGGAGGATTGCCACATTAAAAGTAATGCTTACATGTGGACAAAATGTAACTTGATGTCAGCCCAGTGGAGTGGCTCATGCTTGTAATCCCAGCACTTTGGGAGGCCGAGGTAGGAGGATCACTTGAGCTCAGGAGTTCAAGACCAGCCTGGGCAATGTAGCAAGACCCCTGTCACTACAAAATATAAAAATAAAAAATAAAACAATTAGCTGAGCATGGTGGTGCAAGCGTGTAGTCCCAGCTACTCAGGAGGCTGAAAGAGGAGGATCACTTGAGCCTTGGCAGCACCACTGCACTCCAGCCTCAGTGACAGAGCAAGACTCTGTCTCAAATAACAACAACAACAAAACTTTATGTTGACAATTGAGCTCTTTTAAATATATAAAATTGTATTTATTATGTAATGTGGGTGCATTTTAAGATGTGGGTAAGGGGTCTCCCCAAAATAAGAATGTTTGGGACCTACAAGATCCTTACAAAAAAAGTCTCTGTCCAAAATTATCATAATTGTTTGCCAGCCATGGTGGCTCATGCCTGTAATCCCAGCACTTTGGAAAGCCAAGGCAGGCAGATCACTTGAGGCCAGGAGTTCAAGACCAGCCTAGCCAACATGGCAAAACCCCATCTCTACTAAAAATACAAAAATTAGCCAGGCATGGTGGCACATGCCTATGGTCCCAGCTACTCAGGAGGCTGAGGTAGGAGAATCGCTTGAACCTGGAAGGTGGAGGTTGTAGTGAGCTGAGATCATGCCACTGCACTCCAGCCTGGGTGACAGAGCAAGACTCTGCCAAAAAAAAAAAAAAAAAAAAAAAAAAAAAAAAAAAAAAGGCCTGGCATGGCTCATGCCTGTAATCCTAGCACTTTGGGAGGCCGAGGTAGGCGGATCATGAGGTCAGGAGATCCAGATCATCCTGGCCAACATGGTGACACCCCGTCTCTACTAAAATACAAAAAATTAGCTGGGCATGGTGGCAGGTGCCTGTAGTCCAAGCTACTCAGGAGGCTGAGGCAGGGGGATTGCTTGAACCCGGGAGGTGGAGGTTGCAGTGAGCTGAGATCATGCCACTGCACTCCAGGCTGGCATCAGAGCAAGATTCTGTCTCAAAATAATAATTAATAATAATAATAATTGTTGAAACTGCTTGATAGGAAGGGAGGGGTTCATTATGTTTGGATGCATTTCAAATTTTTCAAAACATTTATTTTCAAAGACCATTATCCCCCCAAATTCCATTTATTCACCACTTCATCCTTCTAAAGCATCTTTTGCTTAGGCGGAGTTTGCAGAATTCCACCGAGTTCATTCCTCAGATCACTAGATCTTGAGGTAGTTTGAGATCTCTGGAGACAACAAGAAGAATGAACAAACAAATGTTTGTTTTCTCCTCTTAAAATTCCTGAAGGCAAGAGGCAGTAAATGAATAAATTAGGAGATCTTTGGTGGACCTGACCCCAGAAGCAGCTGCTGGCCCCAGGGGCCTCCTGCCTTTGTTTTTCTAAGGCTCTGGCGCTATCGTCCCCAGTCTGTGGAAAAACCATCCTACCCATTTGCAAAAAGAGACGGCTGCATTTCAACGTCTACAGAGAGTCTCCCTTCTCAGGCTGAGGTTCCCTGACCCAGTGGCGTCTTGCTGTCCTCACAAAGACAAGAAATCATTAGCCCTAATTAAGTCCTCCGTAGCAGGCTGCCTGGGATCCAGTAGGCAGGTCTTCATTCCCACCCTCTTTACTAGGAAAAAGGGAAGGAAAGGAGACAAGCCTCTTTGGATATTATCCTTCAGGGTGGGTGCTAGTATGAATCCGTAAAGATCAGTTTGGTGAAATGTATCATAAACCTCAAACATGCCTCCTACTCTTTTCCCTCTTGGAATGTATCTGGGGGAATCCATAACATGGGAGGAGACTAAGGTGAATGAACAAGGGTTTAAAGAGCAAAAACACTGCCTATTAAATAGCAAATGAAATGTCTACTTGTATGGACAATAGAAATACCTATTTATAGAATGGTGGTAGAACCACAAGGTGCCATATTTTGCCAAATTTTGCAAGTATTAAAATGGTGAAGGAGTAGGGCAGGTGGCCCACGCCTGTAATCCCAGCACTTTGGGAGACCAACGCAGGAGGATCACTTGAGCCCAGAAGTTCAAGACAAACCTGGGCAACACAGTGAGACCCCATCTCTACAAAAAAATTTAAAAATTAGTTGGGCTTCATAGCACAGCCCTGTAGTCCCAGCTACTCGGCAGGCTGAGAGGGAAGGTCACTTAAGCCAGGGAGGTGGAGGCTGAAGTGAGTTGTGATCACACCACTGCACTCCAGCGTGGGTGACAGAATGGGACCCTGTCTCAAAAATAAAACAGCGAAGATACGGACAAGAAACAAAATGTTCTTAATATTGTAAAGAAATAATTCAATTACAAAACAATATTTTTATTTTATTTATTTATTTATTGAGGCGGAGTCTCATTCTGTCACCCAGGCTGGAGTACAGTGGCATGATCTCGGCTCACTGCAACTTCCAGCACCTGGGTTCAAGAAATTCTCCTGCCTCAGACTCCCAAGTATCTGAGATTACAGGCATGCACCACCACACCCAGCTAATTTCTTTGTATTTTTAGTAGGGCAGGATTTCACCATGTTGGCCAAGCTGGTCTCAAACTCCTGACTTCAAATGATCCACCCACCTCAGCCTCCCAAAGTGCTGGGATTACAGGTGTGAGCCACGTGCCCAGTCAAAACAATATTTTTGTTAAAAATAAAATATGCAGTCATGCACGGTGGCTCATGCCTGTAATCCCAGCACTTTGGGAGGCCATGACAGGTGGATCACAAGGCCAGGAGTTCAAGACCAGCCTGGCCAATATGGTGAAACCCCTTCTCTACTAAACATACAAAAAAATTAGCCAGGCATGGTGGTGGGTGCCTATAGTCCCAGCTACTCAGGAGGCTGAGGCAGGAGAATAGCTTGAACCCAGGAGGCGGAGGTTGCAGTGAGCTGAGATCGCACCGCTATACTCTAGCCTGGGTCACAGAGCGAGACTCTGTCTCAAAAAAAAAAAAAAAAAAGAAAGCTATACCCATGCTAAGCACCCTCTTGTATATTATTTCATTAATTAAAAATTCCTTTATTTTCAATTTTTAAAAAATGAGTCCTAATGGCATTTTAACGACAATAGCAGCAAAGCTATCGGGAAGGGGATCAGAGACCTCTAACTTGGGCTTTCCTACTGGTTGTCTATTTCTTTTAGATTTCCCCTCCAGTGTCATCTCTTAGGTTCCCTTCTTAGACCCTTCTGTCTAAACTGGGCCCTCCCTGGCACTGTCTCTCAGCCTGTTTATTTTTTACTTTCTGCGTAGCACTTACTGTAATCTGTATTTATCACGTGCATTTTTTAGTTGAATTCTACTCTTCCTGTCCCCGTGACCTAGAACTCGAGTAGTGACCTTCACTGTCTTTGTTCATGGCTGCAAGTACCAGGAGACTCTGTGAAATATTTCATATAATGAACAGTAGCTTATTAAATATTATAGAAGAAATAAATATGTGAATGACCAAGTTAGTGAATGAGTAGATGACTGAGTGACTGAGTTCATGAATGAATGAATGAGTGAGTGAAATCTGGCTTCAGAGAGTGAGACTTTTCTTCGTCCATGGCTCAGGATACAGAGTGACAGCCAGAACACGGCAGACAAATGGGTCTCCTAAGAGTCTGGAAGCCGGGCCCAGCGCCTCCACTCTTACATCTGACCTTGACCAAGGTTCCAGCCATGTGGACAGAAGTGGATCTCCGTTCCCAGGGAAGGACCCTTTCATATGTTAATATTCTCATGAGTGTTTGGCCCACATGATTTTCTGGGGCTGGTATTATTATCCCTGTTTTAATTGATGAGGAAACTGAGACCCAGAGAGGTGAAATGTTTTGGCCCAGTTCACAGAATTAGCAAATGCACTCCAGACCTGGCCCGCCAGAGGGAGGGAGAAGCAGCATGTTCCCAACCTTCACGCCATCAGATTCCCACAATTGAACTTTCACTCTCCAGCCATATTTGAAAGTTTTGGGGAAGGGAAGAGAGGCAATGAGAAACCAAGAGAGAAAACCCTCAGAGGAGGAGCCACCAGGAGAAACCTCCGCAATCGCAGTCCAGTAAATTCTCAGTACAGATTTGCTTGAATAAAAAAAAGAATGGGCTGGGTGCGGTGGCTCACGCCTGCAATCCCAGCACTTTGGAAGGCCCAGGCAGGCTGATTGCTTGAGACCAGGAGTTCAGCGCCAGCCTGGGTGACATGGCACAACTCCATTTCTATAAAAAATACAAAAATTAGCCAGGTGATGGGGTGTGTGCTTGTAGTCCCAGCTACTTAGAGGCTGAGAGGTGGGAGAATTGCTTGAGCTAGAAAGGTGAGGTTGCAGTGAGCTGTGATTTCACCACTGCACTTCAGCCTGGATGACAGAGCAAAACCTTGTGTCAAAAAAGTGAATGAAGGGATGGGACATAGTGAAGTGATTAGAAGCACACACTGAGGTGTTGGGCCTGGATTCAAACTCCATCTTTCCCACTTCCGTGTTGTGTGAGAATAGGCAAATGACTTTAATTTGTCGAGTCTCAGTTTCTTCATCTGAAGAATCAGAATAAAAGGGTTGCTGTGATAATTAATTGCTATAATGCCCATTAGCACTTAGTATGGTATCTGGCATAAGGTAGTATCTATAATACAGTAGTTCCCTACAGTCAATAAAAGTCAATTATTTTCATTATTTTATTTAAATTGGAGGCTGGGCCGGGTATAGTGGCTCATGCCTGTAATCCCAGCAATTTGAGAGGCCAAGATAGGAGAATAGCTTGAGGCCAGGAGTTCGAGGCCAGCCTGGGCAACATAGTGAGATCCCCATCTCTGCCAAAAAAAAAAAAAAAAAAAGTAGAAGAAAAAATTAGCTGGGCATGATGATGTGCGCCTGTAGTCCCAGCTCCTTGGGAGGCTGAGGCAGGAAGATTGCTTGTGCTCAGGCTCAAGTGAGGCTTCAGTGAGCTACGATTGTGCCACTGCACTCCAGCCTGGGAAACACAGCAAGACCCTGTCTCTGAAATAAATAAATAAATCAGCAAATAAATAAATAAACTGGAGGCCGTTTGTTGCAAATTAAATTATGTAGAGATACATAATTCAGAATCAGGGGAATCTAGGTTCCAATTTCATTTGCCGTGACTAGCTGTGTGGACATAGAGATGCCACACAACTTCTCCAAACCCACATTCTCATCTGCAAAATAGGGATTAAGCCCAATAAAAGTGGTGATATTGACAGGATGACATGGCCAAAGGACTCAGAACATAGTGGGCCCAAGGTAAAATGGAACGTTCTGGTAGATCCTCACTATGGCTAAATGCATGGGAACATGGCATGATTTCTGAGCATGTTGATGATGATGGTAGTAAATTGATTGAAAGCAGACATAGCTGTGTGTTCTCAGGTGTCTCTCCTGCACCTCATTTTTGATAGGCACAAAGGAAACGTAATGGGTCAGAATGGGAGACTGTGGCCCTCAAAGGCAGGCTCTGTACTACCCATCTCTGAGTCTCCGGCACTCAGCACACCTAATCATAAAACCTGAATGAACCAGTTGTCGAACAATTGTGTTAAGGTTGGAGAATTATGCTCCTGGGGCAACAACATAGGATTCCAGTTTAGTGAATCTTGCACGCAAATCCTGGAAGACATACAGTGAGAAAGCTGATTCTATGTATTCCTGATAGTAAAAATAACTAAGTGATGGAATGCTTGCTAGATACATGTCACGTAGGAAAACAAGGAGTTCAGAGAGGTTAAGTAACTAACTCAAGGACACACAGCTAGAAAGCTGCAAAGCTGGGTTTTAAATGCACCAGAATTTATACACTCTCAGCCAGTGTTCTCAATCTTTTCATTACTGCACTTCCTAAGGATCCTTTCTACATGTTCCTAATGGCCCAACCCCATGAAATTGTAATATGACAGACACACTGCGTATGTCTCTGCGCTTGATGTATATTTGTGCTTTATACACAGACAGATTTTTGGCTGGGTGCGGTGGCTCATGCCTGTAATCCCAGCACTTTGGGAGGCCCAGGTAGGCAGATCACATGAGGTCAGGAGTTCAAGACCAGCCTGTCCAACATGGCAAAACCCTGTCTCTACTAAAAGTACAAAAATTAGCCAGGCATGGCGGTGGGCACCTGTAATCCCAGCTACTTGGGAGGCTGAGGCTGGAGAATCGCTTGAACCTTGGAGATGGAGGTTGCAGTGAGCCGAAATCGTGCCACAGCACTCCAGCCTGGGCAGCAGAAACTCTTTCTCAAAATAAATAAATAAATAAATACGTAAATAAAATTAAATTTTTGTACCACCCTTTCTAAGAATCAATTTTCATCCCCATTAAGAAGGTATGCTCTCTATTACCTCCATTCCTGATGGCTTTGATTGGGGGGCTATTTGTGGCTGCTACATTCCCCTAAAAAACACAGACCAGGGCTATCCACAGGTGCCATCTTGAATACCAAATGAAATGTTTCTGTTCAGAAAATCGAATTTGTCAGCCAGGTGCAGTGGCTCACATCTGTAATCCCAGCATTTTGGGAGGCCAAAGCAAGAGGATCACTTGTAGCCAGGAGTTCAAGACCAGCCTGGGCAACATAGTGGACCCCCTCTCTACAAAAAATTTAACAATTAGCTGGCTATGGTGGCATGCACCTGTAGTCCCAGCTACTCAAGAAACTGGGGCAGGAGGATGGCTTGGGCCCGGGAGACCGAGGCTTCAGTGAGCTATCATCTTGCCCGGGCAAGAGAGACTCTGTCTCAGAAAAAAGAAAAAGAAAGACAGAAAATTGAATTTGTCCCTAATACCAGCCTTCTATCAGTTCTGAGCCTTTCTCTTAGCTGCAATACCTTGTGTCTTGGGATTATCAAGGCAGGGTGGCGGAGCACCTTGGAAAACAGAGATGATGTTTTTGATGCTTTTTAGAAAAGTAAACAGTGTGAATTCTTCTTGATTTTCTGTCAAAGCCTTCAGCCCTCACCCCTCAGGAGCCCAGAGCTGGAGTGTGCTAGCCCTCTCTTCCCACTTGCCCTTAATTAATCCCTGAAGACTCAGGGGTCCGTCTGAAGTGGTCTTCAAGAGCCTACTCTGGGGCCTGACAGGGGGCCCACTTGAGCCTCCCCGTCAGGGACAATGGCACTGCATTCTTACCCCGTTTCCGCCCCGCCAGGGCTCCCTTCTGACCCTCGGAAAAGGGAAGGACAACAAGGCCCTTATTGGAGGGCCCTGACATTGCAATGCCTGCCTTTGTCGTCTCCCTGGTGTCAGCAGGATCTGCCCCCCAGCCCCCATTCTCGGGCACTTCCTTCCCACTCCCATGGACTGATGTCAGTTCCAGAAAGAGTGGATTGTTCTCCCCAGCCACCCGGCGGCAGAGCTCAGGGTCCAAGACTGGGAGAAAGAGGGTGCGAAATCGTCCAGCACCCTGGAGACAGAAAACTCATTAAACCTCCTGCCAAGGACGCCCCCCCGTCTGTGGGCGCCGATCCTGCCATTCAACAAGAAAGTGGGTCCTGGCATTTCTGACGGGGTGGGGGACATGTGTTGTCTCTCCTGAGCTCGTAAAATGAATCCTGCCACAGAAAGGAAATGGAGCTTGGGCGTGTTTTGAAGTCCAGAGGAAAGGCAGATGATGGTTATGGGGTCCCATGACTATAAATGTGTGCCTTCCACTTTTTTTTCTCAACGGTCTCATGGCTTTCAGCCAACTAAACACTAATTCAGGGATTTGGTGCCAAACATGAGGAATCTTCTAGAAAAAGAAGCTAACTGAAGGGGGCATGATATGGTCTTGACTTTTATGGTGACATTGATGTCTAGAGCCTTGGGAGTTTCACTGGTCCAATGCGCCCGTTTCACAGGGGTAAAAACAGAGGGCCCAAGGAAACAAAAGAACCCACCTGAAGCTCCTACAGCCCAACATGTAGAAGGTTCTGGATATATATATATATATATGTGTGTGTGTGTGTGTGTGTGTTTTTAGGCAGAGTCTTACTCTGTTGTCCAGGTCGGAGTGTGGTGGCACGATCTTTGCTCACTGCAACCTCCACCTCTGGGCTCAAGCAATTCTCCCACTTTAGCCTCCTGAGTAGCTGGGACTACAGGTGCCCACCACCATGCCTGGCTAATCTTTGTATTTCTAGTAGAGACAGGGTTTCACCATATTGGCCAAGCTGGGCTCAAACTCCTGATCTCAAGTGATCTGCCTGCCTTGGCCTCCCAAAGTACTGGGACTACAGGCGTGAGCCACCGCACCCGACCAGATTCTAGCCTTTAAGTGACAGTGTTTTCTCCCACAACAACTCTTTCCTGGCCAAAGGTTCTCATTACAGTTCACATTTTCTATGAAGAACAAATAGAGCATTCTGTTCTATGGTGATATACAGGGATGCAGAATAATGGTTCTATAATGTTTCTTTTCTTTTTCTTTTTCTTTTTCTTTTTTTTTTTTTTTTTTTGACAGGGTCTCACTCTGTCACTTAGGCTGGAGTGCAGTGGTGTGATCACAGGTCACTGAAATCTCTGCCTCCTGAGCTCAAGCAATCCTCCCACCTCGGCCTCCCCAGTAGCTGGGGCTACAGGTGCACATCACCATGCACAGCTAATTTTTTTTTTTAAATTTTTTGTAGAGACAGAGTCTTGCTATGTTGCCCAGGGTGGTCTCAAACTCCTGAACTCAAGTGATCCACCCACCTCTGCCTCCCAAAGTGCTTGGATTACAGGTGTAAGCTACCATGCCTGGCCTGGTTCTGGAACTTTAATCCATCTATTAACCATGTGAGTTTGAACCGTCAATCTAGCTCTTCAAATTTTCTCTCTTCCCACCAAGGAAAGAGGATCACCTAATTCATAGGGTCATTGGGAAGATTAAGCATGATATTGTGGCTGGGGGTGGTGGCTCATGCTTGTAATCTCAGTACTTTGGGAGGCTGAGGCAGGAGGACTGCTAGAAGCCAGGAGGTCAAGACAAGCCTGGTCAACATAGTGAGACCTCTATCTCTATAAAAAAATTAAAAATTAGCCAGGTGCAGTGGTGTGTGCCTGTAGTCCCAGCTACTTGAGAAGCTGAGGTTGGAGGATCTCTTCAGCGCAGGAGTTTGGGGCTGCAGTGAGCTAAGATTGCACCACTGCACTCCAGCCTGGGTGACAGAATAAGATCTTGTCTCTAAAACAAAAACAGGGAAAGAAAGAAATCTACTTTATCAATCTACAAGGAACCCTACAACTGCCAAGTCAGTTTCTTGAGTCTCCTGACCAAGGTGTCATCTTTAGAAAACCCTAATGGGGGCCGGGCGTGGTGGCTCACACCTGTAATCCCAGCACTTTGGGAGGCTGAGGCGGGTGGATCATGAGGTCAGGAGATCGAGACCATCCTGGCTAACGCGGTGAAACCCTGTCTGTACTAAAAATACAAAAAAAATCAGCCGGGTGTGGTGGCGGTGCCTGTGGTCCCAGCTACTCTGGAGGCTGAGGCAGGAGAATGGCGTGAACCTGGGAGGTGGAGCTTGCAGTGAGCCGAGATCGCGCCACTGCACTCCAACCTGGGCTACAGAGCGAGACTCCGTCTCAAGAAAAAAAAAAAAAAAAGGAAAAAAAGAAAACTCTAATGGAGAGGTAGAATCTGTTTGGCAAGTTAAATGAATGAAGTTGAAGTTGTCCAATAACCACACCCTCAGAGCAGGGAGTTGGATAGATGATTTTTTTTTTTAAGTGCCACACAGCCTGGCAACATGGTGAAACCCCATCTCTATAAAAACTACAAAAATTAGCTGAGCGTAGTAGCACATGCCTGTAGTCCCAGCTACTTGGAGTCTGAGGTGTGAGGAGCACTTGAGCCTGGGAGGTCGAGGCTGCAGTAAACCATGATTGTGCCACTGTACTCCAGCCTGGGTGACAGAGTGAGACCCTCTCAAAAAAAAAAAGTTACAGCTTCTGGATATAACAGCTGTAGTCATCATCTTCACCTTGAAGATACCCCCTTAGTCCAAGCAAAGGAGTTTTTGAGAAGTGTATTTCAATATAATAGGTCTTCTTTGAAATTTTATGCATTTTATTTTATTCATCTTAAAACATTAATCTGAGAAAGAGTCCATAGGTTTTACGAATCTCTAGACTGATGGCCAAAAAAAGAAAAAAAAGTGAAGGACTTCCAAAGTGTTCAATTAACATTCCTTCCCTTAAGCAGAAACTGAATAGGCAATCAGTTCCATGGGTGTAGGGTCTGATCCTCCCTGTGTCCATCGGTAATAGTGCAAGGCATATGATAAATGCTCGATAAATACTTACTAAATAAATACATGAACTTCATCCCACCGTGTTCTGGCTATGGTGATGTTATATACTTGACTGCAGCCAAATTCCCCCTCTCCGTCTTGTGCCATGGAAACGGTTGTTTTCTCAGGTTTATTCTTTCATAGATCTGCTTTCCTCTGACAGATGAAGCCTGCTGCTTTCTTTTTCTTTTTTTTCCTTTTCCTTTTTGTTTTGTTTTGTTTTGCTCTGTGTGTGTGTGTGTGTGTGTGTGTGTGTGTGTGTGTGTGTGTGATGGAGTCTTGCTCTGTTGCCCAGGTCGGAGTGCAGTGGTGCAATCTCGGCTCACTGCAACCTCTGTCTCCCAGGTTCGAATGATTCTCCTGCCTCAGTCACCTGAGTAGCTGGGACTACAGGCATGTGCCACCATGCCCAACCAATTTTTGTATTTTTAGTAGAGATGGGTTTCACCATGTTGGCCAGGCTGGTCTGGAACTCCTGACCTCAAGCGATCTGCCTGCCTTGGCCTCACAAAGTGCTAGGATTACAGGCATGAACCACCATGCCTGGCCCACTGCTTTTTTTTTTCCTGGGAGTCTGCTGACTACCCTACGCTTTATCCCTTAAACATCCCTCTACTTGCCACCTGGTTAACCCCAAGTTGTGATTCACGTCTCAGCATTAATGATGTTTTCTTTGAGAAAACCATCCAAGACCATCCTAAAAATGTCCAGGTTATTCTTGAATTTCTTATGGATATATCTGACTCCAGTGGGATGGTGAATCAGTTCAAGTTATTTTTTTACCTGGAATCCCATTCTTCCCTTTGAGAAATATTCTCACATTATGTGCATTTACATTCATTTATGTGTTTTCTTGCTTAGGGACTGTCTCCTTCAACAGACTGTAAACTCCGTGAGGGCAGGGAATCTCTGTTTGGGGCCTCTCTGTGTTCTTAGCATTTAGCATGATGCTTGACACAGAGGAGGGGTTCAGTAGATAATTGTTGGATGGATGGATGGATGGATGGATGGATGGATGGATGGATGGGTGGATGGATGGAAATCATCAATGATAGAGGAATTGCAGATGGGGTATGGGGGAGAAAGGATAATGGATTCAGGTTGAATATACGGCCTTTGAGTTATCATTGAAATGTCTAGGTAGAGACGCTTAGTTCTTTCTCTTGCTCCTGGGACTCAAGAGAAAGATCTGCCCAGACAGGGACTGATTTTGAAGCCAATACATTATTAGGGAACCATGAAATCAGGAGACCAAGAAGAGAGAGGAATTGAAGATGCAAATCCAGAATTAAAGCATGAATTAAAGAATAGGCAAAAAGAAAGAACCTGTTGGCAAGGTGCAGTGGCTCATGCCTGTAATCCCAGCACTTTGGGAGGCTGAGGCAGAAGGATCACTTGAGGTCAGGAGTTCAAAACCCGCCTGGCCAACACGGTGAAATTCCATCTCTACTAAAAATACAAAAATCAGCTGGGCATGGTGGTGTGCACCCGTAGTCCCAGCTACTTGGAAGGTTGAGGCACAAGAATTACTTGAACCCAAGAGGCAGAAGTTGCAGTGAGCAGAGATCATGTCATTGTATTCCAGCCTGGGTGACAGAGCAAGGCTCCAGGAAACAGGGAAGAGAAGGGGAGGGGAGGGGAGGGGAGGGGAGAAGTGGGGAGACCTTTCACGTGTGCACTGGGTACTAAGATGGCCAGAGATGTAGGGAGATAATTAGAATTAGAGGACCATGGGGTCATGAGAGCTGAGGAAACAAAGCAGTTTCAAGGACACATGGTCCACAGAGTTGATGGAGGCCAAGAGAATCACGGAAGATAAGGCCATGTGAACAGTTTCAACAAAGTGTGGCGTACAACGGCAGTGGATGGAGTACAGCGAGGTTTATCTCCAGCCCTCCACAATCTCCTTCCTGGAATATACTTGATTTAATCTTGCAGCAGTGACTTTTTACCTTTTCAGGAGAGGGGCATAGTTATCCACATACTTTGACAAGTTGAAGAAAACTATGAATCATCCACCCAGAAAAATGCACATCTATACAGCATCAGAAAACTAACATTTCAGAGGATTGTGGACCCACTGAAGCTGGAGCCCAGATAGGAAACAATCAGCCAAATTTTAGGGGCCGGGAGTGAAATTTCTTCTTTCTTGCTTTTTTTTTTTTTTTTTTTTAAATACAGGGTCTGGCTCTGTCACTCAGGCTGGAGTGCCATGGCGCGATCTCAGTTCGCTGCAACCTCTGTCTTCCAGACTCAGGTGATCCTCCTGCTTCAGCCTCCTGAGTAGCTGGGACTACAGTGCATGCCACTACCCTGGCTATTTTTCGGAGAGACTGAGTTCTGCCATGTTACTCAGGCTGGTCTTGATCTCCTGAGCTCAAGCGATCCGCCTGCCTCAGCCTCACAAAGTGCTGAGAGTATAGGCATGAGCCACCACCCCTGGCCTTCCTCACTCTTTTCAAAGTCTTTTTTAACTCAAAAAGTGGAAAATACTTTTCTTTTTTCACCCGTAAGAACAACTAATGAGATTGTGAGTAGCTTGTAGGAACTGCCAATGTCTCAAAATGGTGTAGAGGTTCTTTGTAATCACTTGGAAAACCTTTTTAAAATACTGGACCAGAAACTGTGGCTTACACCTGTAATCTCAGCATCCTGGGAGGCTGAGGTGGGCAGATCACTTGAGCCCAGGAGTTTGACACCAGCTTGGGCAACATGGTGAAACCTTGTCTTTACCAAAAAGTAAAAAATAAAAAAATAAAAATTAGCTAGCCATGATGGTACATGCCTGTAGTCCCAGCTTCCTGAAAGGCTGAGGCTGGAGGATTGTTTGAGCCCAGGAGTTCGAGGCTGCAGTGAGCCCTGATTGCACCACTGTACTCCAGCCTGGGCAATACAGTGAGATCCTGTCTCAAAAAAAAAAAAATAAAAGGAAAAGAAAAAGAAAAAGAAAGAGAAGAGAAGAGGAGAGAAGAGAGAAGAGAAGAGTAGAGAAGAGAAGATAAGGGAAGAGAAAAGAAAAGAAAAGAAAAAAGAAAAAAGAAAAGAAAAGAAAAGAAAAAAGAAAGCCGGAGAGGGCCTATCCCCCAAACTTTAATTTAACCAGTCTGGTGTAGAGCTCAGGCACTGGGAACCGTTAAGTCTCCCCAGGTGAATTTAATGTGCAATTGGGTTGGGAATGGCTGTTCCCAATGGAAGGTTGCTATGGACATGCAATGATTGGCGAGAGCACACCTGTTTGATTTTTAGCATCACTACATATGTTTTGAGTCACACTCAACATTTTTGTGCTCCTTTTGGCTTGCTGGGTTGCCCTTGTGTTTATGGAACGTGGAGTTCTCTGGCCTTGAAATGGCTTTGAGTCCTGACATCAGGACTTAACCCTTCTACGCCTCCACTTCCTTATCTGGGCCCATGAGTAAGCCTGCCAACCCCCTGCTGCCCTGACTGGCGTGAGCAACGGCAATAAATAAATAAGAACAGAGACAAGAAGCTTATGTACTTTGGAGCTCCTGGTTCTATTTGATGTCATTGGACACCAGTTTGCTTTTCTTTAAAGCCTGTTTCTTTTGAACTGGGCTGCCGCAGTCTATAAAATTTTAATGCATGGATTTCCCATTGTTCGGGTGTCCGTGGGGCACCAGCCTTCCTGTTTCACCGTGGTGTGCCGACCAGGAAAGAAGCCGGCCGGCTGGGAGGTCTGCCTTGTTTCTGGATATGCATGTGATTGTGTTCACTTTAGCAGATGGGATCTCAGACCCCACAAATAATCATCATAGCAGGCGTGCATCAAACTTACTGTTGGAGTCCCTGGGGGGTTCTGTGCGGGATCTGCATTATCTCCCAGCAACCCCATAAAGCAAGGATTATTATCAGCCCTGTTTTAAGAGGAGGGAAGTGAAGTCTCCAAGAAGCTTCAGCCCTTTCCAAGGTCACACAGTTCCTAAGCAAATGGGAGGCATGAGAGGGGAGGGGGACAGACATATCTCACTCTAAAATCCACTCTTTTTTTTTTGTAAGAAATTATAGAAGACTTGTTTTTAGTTTCTTTTCCAAAACCCTGCTGTATTTGCTCAATTTTATTTTCGAGCGTGCGCACACACGCACACCATAGCTGCTTTGATATTACATATGTTGGGAGTGTTTTCACAGAGCAGAATTGCTAGGGCGTTGAGTGTGCCTCCTGGATGGGGTTTTTGCGGCAGCACAAAGGTGATTGACCTCAAACACAAATTGGCTTGGCCCTCCAGAGTCCACCCAGTCCGCCTCTCTCTCCCTGTGGTTTTGTTCCTGCCCTTTCTCCCTAGCTACCAGGCCTTGTTCAACCGGGGACAAAACAAACAGGGGCTGTCTGTGGAGAATTGGCCTCTTCAACAACACAATGGGGAGCAGGAGGGGAAACAATTACTCAATAATGCAGATGTGGATGTTAAAACACTCACAACACAACCCCCACGTTTACCTAAATTATCTGGGTAATTGCCTCCATTTTCAGCTTGGATTTGGCTTCTGTAAGTCCTGGGGCTTCAAGATGATTAATAAGGAGATTCTCATTTAGGCAGAAGCTGAGAGGACCAGGGCACTGGGGCGATTGTGATGGAAGGGGACGCAGAGAGCGAGGCCCCGTGTTCTGTGATGAAGTCATGCATTGGAAGGGGAACCTGGGGCAAATCACTTAGAGTCTCTGAGCCTCAGTTTCCCCAGCTCAACCTACAGTGGAAGCTGGGTTTTGTGTGTTTGTTTTTGAGACAAGGTCTTGCTCTGTCACCCAGGCTGGAGTGCAGCGGTGCCATCACAGCTCACTGCAACCTCGACTTCCTCGGCTCAAGCGATCTTCTTGTCTCAGTCTCCTGAGTAGCTGGTACTACAGGCACGTGTCACCACACTGGATTTATTTATTTATTTATTTATTTTTGTACAGACGGGTTCTGGCTATGTTGCCCAGACTGGTCTTGATCTCCTGTGCTCTAGCAATCCACCCACCTCAGCCTCCCAAAGTGCTGAGATGACAGGCAGGAGCCACTGCACCCACTCTTTCTCAATTTATTATTTTATTTTTCAGAAAGACTAGTCAAATACAGTAGTGAGAAAAGGAGAAGGAATAGAATAAAGAGTTCAATCTGTAACTGACTGTGAACAATCAATTGAGATAACTCACTACCTTCTGACCAGCCAAAGCTGTTATCTGCACTAGGAAAGGATGGACGAAGAGAGAAAGGAAAGAGAAAAGAAAATTATTGTAGTCTCCTTTGTGTGCACTGAATTGCTACAAGCATTAGAAAGGAGTAAACATGACCTTATGTCTCCCCATTCAGCCTAAAGGAAAGCGAATCACAAAACCCTCCTTTCAGAGGAACCTCAGCTTTTGTCTTTCAGCTTTAGGCATTCTGGTTTTAGTTCACTGGAAGTGGAATCTAAAACAAAGCTGATTTCACCTTGAGCCTGCAGTACCCACCACCATTCAGCTTCCTTTGATTCCCACAATCTGTTATTTTTAACCTTTGACTGACTCATTTTAAGATGAGACATCCTGCAACCAGCGTGTTCTCTCCAAGACCCTGCCCTGAGGAGGGGACATTTTGTGAATGAACAGGCTATTTGATTGAGGACCTACTAAATGCTGGATGTCTTCATGGGATATAGCTCATTTTCATTTCAAAGTAACTTTTAAATTCTTATTATTAACCTCATTAGCACCTTGGGAGCCTAGCCTTCAGGAGACTGGGCCCCTGGTCTACACATTTTTGTTTTTCTTTTTTTGGTTCTGTCTCACTGCAACGAACTGGCCCAGGGCTTTTTTTGCGTGATTTGTAACACAGTTTTCTATTTTGGCAAATGGATGTAGTAGCCACCGCTTTCTTTAGACCAGGAGTTGGTAAGCTTTTTCTGCAAAAGAAGATAATAAACATGTCCAATTTGGAGGGTCATACAGTCCCTGCTGAAACAAGACAATATGTAAATGAATGGGCATGGCTGAGTTCCAATAAAACTTTATTTATGATCACTGAAATTTGCATATCATGTAATTTTCACATGTCATCAAGTATTGTTCTTTTTTGCTTTTACCATCTAAAAACGTATGGCTGAGTGCAGTGGCTCGTGTCTGTGATCCCAACACTTTGGGAGGCAGAAGCAGGAGGATTGCTTGAGGCCAGGAGTTGGAGACCAGCCTGGGCAACAAAGTGAGACCCCATCTCCATGTAAGAGATAATCAAATAAATAAATCAATATTAAAAAGTGAAAATCATTGATGCTGTTGAAAGGACAGTGGAGAAAGGCTGGAGTGACAAGTGGAAAAGTCCCAAATGACCCAAATATTTCAAGTAGAGGAAATGCAGCTAAACAGACTTTGAGGTCAGCTTTGATCAGTTGCTGGTGATCTTGTAAGAAGCCCTCACTAATTGCCCATTATTTGCCTGGTCTCCTGATAGCAGGTCAGTGAATGACGCCCACCAGGTCCTTGCCATGGGTTGTTTATGCTCCCCTAGGGGGTACATATACTAAATATCTCATTATGGAATTTGTTATCTAATTATAATTATTATCTGCTCAGTAGAAGAGGAGTTAGAGGCCCTGAAAACCTGTAACAGGGAGACCTAAAGCAGTGTGGGAGGCTAGGAAAGATTTTCTGGACAAAGTGATGCATGTGCTGAAATGAACCCGAAGGGAAAGTGGGGGCCAGGCTGGGTGGCTCACGCCTGTAATCTCAACACTCTGGGAGGCTGAGGTGGGCGGATCACTTGAGCCCAGGAATTCGAGACCAGCCTGGGCAACACAGTGAGACCCGGTCTCTATAAAAAACAAAACATTAGTTGGGTGTGATGGTGTGTGCCTGTGGTCTCAGCTGCTTGGGAGGTTGAGGTAAGAGGATCACTTGAGCCCAGGAGGTCAAGGCTGCAGTGAGCCGTGATGATGTCACTGCACTCCAGTGCCTGAGTGACAGAGTAAGACCCTGTCTCAAAAGAAAATAATAATTAAAAAAAAAAAGAAAGAAAGAAAGAAAAAAAAAGTGGGGAAGGAATTCAGGCTAAAGCAGTGATTCTCAACCAGGGGTGATTTGCCTCTTCTCCCCCGACCCAGGACACTTGTCAATGCCTGGAGACATTTTCTATTGTCGCAACTAGGGAAGAGGATGCTATTAGCAGCTGGTGGGTAGAGGCCAGTGCTGCTGCTAAACATCCTACAGTGCATAGGACAGCCCCTCACAACAGAGAATCATCCCGTTCGAAATGTCAAGAGTGCCAAGGCTAAAAAACCTTGGGCTAAGAGAACAGCATGTGCAAAGATGTTCAGTAGGAGAAAAGAAGTATGATGACTTGGACAACATAGTTTGATTTTAAAGAAGCCGGGCACTGTGGTTCACGCCTGTAATCCCAGCACTTTGGGAGGCCGAGGCAGGTGGGTCACTTGAGACAAGGAGTTTGAGACCGGCCTGGCCAGCATGGCAAAACCCCATCTCTACTAAAAATACAAAAAATCAGCCTGTTGTGGTGGCAGGCGCCTGTAAACCCAGCTGCTTGGGAGGCTGAGACATGAGAATTGCTTGAACCTGGGAGGTGGAGGTTGCCGTGAGCAGAGATCATGACACTGCACTCCAACCTGGGCGACAGAGCAAGACTCTGTCTCAAAAAATAAAATAGGCTGGGTGTGATGGTTCATGCCTATAATCTCAGTACTTTGGGAGGCCGAGGCTGGAGGATTACCTGAGGCCAAGAGCTTGAGACCAACCTGGCCAATATGGCGAAACTGGTCTCTACTAAAATCACAAAAAGTAGCAGCCAGGCGCGGTGGCTCACACCTGTAATCCCAGCACTTTCAGAGGCTGAAGCGGGCAGATCATGAGACCAGGAGTTTGAGACCAGCCTGACCAACATGGTGAAACCACATCTACTAAAAATACAAAAATTAGCCAGGCATGGTGCCAGGTGCCTGCAATCCCAGCTACACAGGAGGCTGAGGCAGGAGAATTGCTTGAACCTGGGAGGCAGAAATTGCAGTGAGCCGAAATCCTGCCACTGCACTCCAGCCTAGGTGACAGAGCCGGACTCCATCTCAAAAAAAAAAAAAAAAAAACAAAAAAAGGGAAAAGTAGCTCGGCATGGTAGTGCATGCCTCTAATCCCAGCTACTTGGGAGGCTGAGGCAGGGGAGGCAGAGGTTGCAGTGAGATGAGATCATGCCACTGCACTCCAGCCTGGGTGACACAGCGAGACTCCATCTCAAAAAATACAATACAATAAGATAAGATAAAATAAAATAAAATAAGAATAGAGAGCAAAGAGAGTCTGGAGAGAGAAGTGGGGGCCAGATCAGGCATGCCGTAGGAGGCAGGGAAGGTTTGACTTGATGCCACAGAAGTCACTGAAGCAGGAAGCTGATGAGGGCCCTGGGGTAGGTCCTGTGTGATATGACCAATGGGTTTGAGGGGAGGCAGTCAGGAGTGGATTTGGGGAACCCCATAATGCCAGGATTACCACTGGTGGGAAAGGCTGCTAGCAGCAGCTAGAATTGGCACAATCATCCCAGACCTCTCTCAGTAAGTGTGGTACCAGGAGGCCTCGTAAAAAAAGACAGCTAACTGGAAGACCAACCTCATCTTACTCATCTTGGAGTATTTTAAACCCACACACTGAATCTTGACTCAATTAATATGGGGGCCAGGCACAGTGGCTCATGCCTGTAATTCCAGCACTTTAGGAGTCCTAGGCAGATGGATCACTTGAGGTCAGGAGTTCGAGACCAGCCTGGCCAACATGCTGAGACCCCATCTCTACTGAAAATACAAAAATAAGCCAGGTGTGGTGGCACATGCCTATAATCCCAGCTACTCAGGAGGCTGAGACAGAATCACTTGTACCCAGGAGGTGGAGGTTGCAGTGAGATAAGATCACGCCACTGTACTCCAGCCTGGACGACACAGCAAGACTCAGTCTCGGCAAATAAATAAATAAATAAATAAATAAATAAATATCAGTTGAATTAAATAGATGGAGATTGGTGAAATTGGAAATTGGCATAGGAGATGAAGCAATTTTCTAGAACGCTCAAGAGGGAAAAAGTGCTAAGTAAGTCTGTACATGGTGGCTCACGCCTGTAATCCCAGGATTTTGGGAGGCTGAGGCCGGTGGATTGCTTGAGCTGAGGAGTTTAAGACAAGCCTGGGCAACATGGCAAAACCCTGTCTCTACCAGAAATACAAAAAAATTAGCCGAGCAAGGTGGCACAAGCCTACAGTCCCAGCTACTTGGGAGGCTGAGGTGGGAGAATTGCTTGAGCCCAGGAGGTAGAAGTAGTGAGCTGAGATTGTGCCTCTGAACTCCAGCCTGGGTGACAGATTGAGACCCTGCCTCACACACACACACAAAGCTACCTAAATAAATTCTGCCTTTGCTGGAATTCCCGAAAGGGGAAGGAAGTAGAAACTACTGACGGAGCAGGTGCTTTGCAAGGATATTTGTCCCTTGCTCTTTACAGCACATCTGCCTGTAAGGATGTGGGTATCATTATTCCACTTTTATTTTATAAGGAATTCAGACCCAGAAAAGTTAAGCCACCTGGCCAAAGGACACACATTCTCTCTATCTCTTAGTTTTCAGGGAATGGCCGCGGGGCTTGCTTCACTGGAATGCAAGTTCCATGAGAACAGAGAGCATGTCCCGGTGATGATTAATTGCTGAATAAATGAATGATAGATAAATGAGTATGTGACAGCCGCCCAGAAGTATTAGAAAAGCCTCATGCACTTTCCCATGACACCAGCAGATGGCGGCAAAACAGCATCTTAGCAAAGGCAGAGGCAAACACTTGGCGTTTCTTTTATTTATGTATCCTCTCTTCCTTGATCTTTGCAAAACAGGTAGTTTGCATTTCCCCTATACTCCACCTCCACCCCCTCCCCATTCAGGAGGAACCAAGAGGTAGTGCTCACAGACTGCAGTCCTCCCTTTCTGTTTTGACGTCTTTGCCCCACCTCAGAGACAAGGATGTTTCAAGAAATGGAAGAAATAACACCAGAAGAACTTTAATGGCAAGGAAAACCAGTGAAGAAATGACCTTTTTATTGACAAATAGAGAAAAGGTATTATGTCCCCAGCTGCTGACGAGGCAGACACAGGCTGTCACCCAACACTGGCCTCATCATCCATACTTTTGTGATTTGCCTTGAAGGGAAGTTTGGAGTAGAATAGAGGTGGGCAGGAGAATTTCTTGTTGCAACAACTGAAACAGAAGTGTTGGGGGTGGGATGGTGGCAGTGGAGAGGAGTGGGTAGCCTTGGTTTACATCATTTTGTTTGAAAATTGTCTTGATTTCCTTGACGCCAGGAAGAAATCCATCCCTAAGTGGCCAAGCACCGCCAAGAGACATTTATTTAGTCAGGGCCTAAGAGTGACAAGGGACTTCCCTGTAATCCTATTTTAACAGAGGGGAGGAAAGAGGAATAACTATCTTTTCCCTTGAACATTCTGCAGTGTCTACACTATTCCTTTATGTCTGTGAATTTTCATGTGTGGTTGGTATGTCTGCCTGAATAAAAAGTGAAAGAGACACAAGAAGGAGACAATGACAGAGAGAAAATACATCCACTGGAACCACTATAACCTCTGCCTTCCAAACTAGTGGAACCCCTGGGCACATTTAAACTTCACCCACACATGTTTCAGGCAGGTGCCTACTTTGTTCTAGGCTTTGCTGAGCAATGAAGAGAAAGGGAATTACCTGCATTGAAAGAGGTCCAAGCCTCCCGCTTGTTCATTTTTGCCCCAAGGAAAAGATTCAGGTGATTCTCAGGCCCCAAACTACCCCCTTCCAAACTATCCACTCTGATTTTCCAAAATTCAAGCCCCTCTCCAAGTAATCACAAGAATAAGGGTAAAACACACACACACACACACACACACACACACACACACACACACACACACACCAGGTATGGAAAGAACTAAGCCTTTCTGAAGACCCAAACATGGGTGAAACCTGTCCATAGCAAATGTCATCCTGAAGTATGTGGAGGTGGAAGGTGTGGGGGTGCAGGGGCCAGGGAACCCTCAACCTGGACCCCAATAGTCTCTCCATGAAGTGGACTCCCTGTAGCTCGTTTTACCCTTGATCTTGAGGTGGGAGGCACCTACTAAAAAGCAACGTTGTTTTATGAAAAGTGGTTTCCTTTTATTACCTGTGATAGCCCAGTGGGGGTGGCCCTAGCAACAGGAAATTAACATAGAATTCATTGGAGGGCGATAATGATTGTTCATAACCATTGAGTTGATAAGTTAATATCATTAATTACTCAACAAATTATACAATGCCCGAGGCCTTGGGGTCTGGAGACTATTTAAGATAAGCAAGGAAAGAGCGTCCTTGCCTGAGAGACACAAAGAGAAAACTTCTAAAGTTAAATTCTGCTTAGCCAAGACTAGAATCGTTAGGGACCACTTTAAATGTTCCCCAATCCTCCCATTTCGTGTTGTTCCCGGAGCAGTGATGGGAGCGTCTTAATTTGTTTGGGCTCACACACTTCTGAGAATCTGAGATAAATTGTAGGATCCCGTCGAGAAATGTGCACCTCTGCACAATAACAAACCTGCGTATGATTTCAGGGGATTCACGGGAAGTCCTGAGCACTCTCTTCCTATTCGAAGTCCTAGCCCTGGGACTCATCCCCAATTAGCTCAAGGGTGCTGGCTCTGGAGGAGTGGGTGCCCGGGGGGCAGGGTGGGGGGAAAGCCGGGTGTCGGTTGGGGTGGTGGGTGCACCATTTGGCGGATACATATTCAGCGCTGGTGCTTCTAACAGGCTCCCACTGCGGCTGTATGCCTGGGTTGGGAGGGTCGGAGGTTGAGGGTGACTAAGGTAACGACCGGAGACAGCTGGCGCTTCTGCGCGAGTGAAGGGCTCCTGGTCCCGGCATAGAAAGAAAAAAAAAAAAAAAAGTTTTGTCAAAGATGCCCGCGGTGGGGACTGGGGTGGACAATGCGCAAAAGTGTTAGGAAAAAAGTTCGCGCCCGACTGTCAGTTCCGTGCCTGCGGTGTTCCTGACGCTTTGGGGACCTTTGGGAGACAAGGGGTGGACCTTCCTGGGCCCGCCGCACGGGCGCGAAGAGCACCTAGGCTAGAGTTGACTGTGCGGGCCTGGGGAAGCCAGTCTGTCTTCCGGGTGAAATTCCCCAACCCGAAACCAGAGCCTGGGTCATTAGCGGGAAACCGAAGTGGCGCGGGGATCGCATTTCAAAAGCTCAAAGAGACAGGCTGACTGGGAGCGCTGGAATGGGGGGGCCATGGTGGGAGTGGGGGTAGTGAGGGGAAGAGCCGGACCGCCCGGACAGTACCCGTCCAGATTCCAACTGGTTGGGTTCCACCCGCACCAAAACCTTCCTCTCTTTTGCCCCCCATTCCAGAGACTGCGCCTGAGTCTTATTCCCCGCTTTGGGGAGACCCAGGACCCAAAGGCAGTCAGAATTCACCCCAGCCGCGGCACAGAAGAGCCTTACGTTTTGGGGGCAGGTGCTATTCCCTACTCAAGCCACTTATTTCCACCCTTACCCAATGTGCAGCCAGACCCAAGCTCTGGCTGTCTAGGGCCGTGGGGCCTGCAGCTGTCCAGGCTGCGGGAACCTGGGCCGCATCGCCCGGTAACCAGGCGGCGCTTTTCCTTCGCAGGGCTGCACCATATTGGCACACCCTCGCCGGTTTCTCGGTAGAATCCTTCTTTCCACCAGCTGAACCCCTGGGCTTCTAGCTGGGACCAAAACGTTGGAAGTGAGAGGGCAGAAAAAACTAAAATTTTGTAGGTTACTGGAAGCTGGGCAGGGTTGAACACAGAAAGAGGGAAGATCTCTGTGCCTGCGGCGTCTCCACCTGCAGTCCCCGGACTGCGCTCGGCCTTCGCTCCTGGGTAGACAGAACACAGCTAGGGACGCGGGAGAGGATCTGAGGCGAGTAGAGAAAGCCTCAGACACCCAAAGCCCAAGTCTTGCTTCCAGACCCCGCGGGAGAGGGAAACCCCGGCGTCAGCGTGGTGGTCGTCCTGCGGCCCCGGCGCACGCCAGCTCTGTTGTAATTTCCTCTCCCCCGCGGTTTCCCTGGCGGCTCAGATCAGGAACAGAACGCGATCAGCTTCAGTGCCCCGCCGCAGGCATTTTTAAATAGAGTATTGCGTTCCCCATTCAACCTCTCTCTTCCTCTACCTGGGAACAAAGGCCCCAAAACCGCGGTCTTAGCTGGGACGGGTGTCCCGGGACACAGAAGAGGGTTGGCCGGGGAGTGGGACGCTGAAATAAAAGCTGTCCTTGTACATTGCACGACAGATGTACAAAGAAATTTAAACGTTCTCGTATAAAAAAAAAAAAAAAAAAAAAAAAGCTCGCGACGCACTCCAAAATCCAGAACATCCCCTCAGATTTCTGTAAATCCGGGACATATGCACCGCAGGTACTTACACCTCCACCTGAATTAGGAAAGGGAATTACAGTGGATCCTGGAGCCCACTTCGGTTTGAATCTTGGCTCCATAATTTCCCCAGTGGATCTTGGGTAAGTGATTTAACGGTCTATGCCTTAGTTTCCTCTCTTATAAAACAGAGATAAAGATCATATATACTTTATAGGGTTAACTGTGAAGGCTAAAGGGGGTCACTTTTATGGGGTGCTTCACTGAGTGCCTGGCTTGTGCACGTGCCCCTTGTATGCCAAGTATTTATATTATTCTTGTTTCGTGTACTTTGAACGCCGACATCTGCAACATATACTTCTTGATTATACGCATCTTGATTATAAAACAACCAAATGCATCTACATCCGGAACTGTCTTGCGCATGAACTTCTAAACCCAAATTGGAAGAGACAGCTACAGATGGAGCACGCACAGCTACACGCAAACACACACATATCCTTCTAACACCTGCAGTTCCTGGTCCCAGAACACAGACACCCAAGAGCTACCCATAGATAGGAGTCCATACTGGGCTACCTACAGAAGAGCCCAGGTCGCCGCTGGCGGCCTCGCAGCTGCACCCCAACAGCCACTCTCTTGGCTGGTTGCCGTGAGGTTACATTGGAAACCAGCGAGGCAGAAAGCGCGCTGTCGTGAAGCGTTGCAAGCCTCTCATAGCAGCCTGAAGGCGGCTATCTGTCTGCTGGCTTAGGGGAAAGGTCAGAACCTGGGTTTTCCTTCTTGGATGGAATTTTTTTTTAAGGACCTACACGTCGGGAACTGTCCCCGCCAAGAAAGGGTGGGTCCCAGAACAGCGCAGATATAGAGAGAGGCCCTAATCGCGCGCGCGCGCGCGCGCGCGCACACACACACACACACACACACTCCCTCTTGCACACACCCGGCTCCTTCGGGTTGCCGGGACTTCGGGAGGAGGGAGCCTCAAGGTCGTGACCCCTGCCTTTGCCCGAGCGCGCCCTTCGGCCCCTGCAATTAGCGCCGGGAGGTCAGCAGGAACCCGGACGCCTTCACCCGCGGCTCAAAGCACAGCAAAAGGCGACCCCATCCCCTCCCCTCCGCCGGTCTCAGACGCCAGGGCGCAGCCCCGACTGGAGCCGACCTTCCCGACAGGCAGGGGTTGGAGGCCTCTGACCGGCACCCGCATTTGTCACCTTAAATCTACAAATCACGAAGGCGCTGGGCCCTGCAGGCTGACCCTCGTAGGGACTGCTGCTCCCGCGAGTCATGGCCTTTGTCCTTGTAGACTCGGCCAGGCTAAAAAACAAAAACTTCCAAAGTTGTAGAGTAAAAAAGAGAGCCCTGGTACAAGGAAGTTGTCCCCAGGGCAGAATTTGAGGTGTGTATGTTGGGGACGGAGGTATCCTTTCTCTATCCACCCATCGTGAATTCAGGTTATCTCCTGCCAGGCGGGGTCCAGAACAAGGGTCTAGAGATATCTACAAGAAGCAGCAAGGAACTTGTCCAGAGAACTATGAGCCAGGGTTCCCGCACTGAATTTTCTAACATTCTTTGGAAACCCAGAGGAGGGCAGGACTGTTTTTCTCATCTGAGGCACAAACAGGAGTGAAAGTGATATCCAGGAAAGAGGGGAAGGCGGCTTCTTCCGAGGCTGAAAATGGGGCTGGGGACGGAGGAGGAGGGGAGTGGGGCTAGGAGTTGGGGGGAATGAGAAGGAGCAAAGGCGAAGTGCCCAAGTTCCGGAACCCGAGAGGCGCTGGGGTGCCAAGCCCACTGCGGCGACCTGGACGCATTCGTAGACAAGACAGATAGGTGGCACTCGAAGCCTAGAAAAAAGGCGAAGGCGCCTGCCCTGAGTGGCCTCTGGGGCGGCCGCAGCCACCATAAAGCCTGCGGCGAGATTGCGACCGGCGCCAGGTGAGTAATAGGCAGCAAAATCCAGAGAGACTGCGAGCCGTTCATCCCCTCCACCCCTGTCCATCAGCGCCACAGGAGTTACTCATTAACATCACAATATACAAATGAGATACACAGGAGATTTAAAAAAAAAAAAAAAAAAGAACGCCAGTAAGAGAGACTGGACACACATCTGAGCAGGGTCCCCAAATCGGGGGCGGGGGGAGAGAGGGGAGGAGGTAAGCAAATTTGGACTGAGAAAGAAGAGAAAAGAAAAGCATTTCTTCCCTCTTTGAGGCTGAGTTCTTTTTTCCCCAATTCGAGAGAGCGCCGCTGGGCGCCACCAGCCAACCACCACCTTCTCAGAGGCGCGGACACCGCGCCTTGTCGCTGGATCCAGAGCTGGCCCCTTCAGGCTGTAGCCGCTGCGCGGAAGGTGCGCGCCCTGAACATCTCCCAGTCCTCGGGGGAGCCCCCGCCTCAAAGGTCCCCAGGCCCCATCTCGGCTCTGGCCCTGCCACCCCCGCAGCGCACCCCGCCGCCCCCCAACTCCGCACCAACACACTCTGGTTGTCTGTCTTCCCTCCCACCCCCGGGAGATATCGCAGAGGAGGCCGTAGGGGTCCCCACGTGCCTGGCCAGAGATGGAAGGGGCTTTGCCCCGCTCTCCAAAAGGTCTCGACCTCGATCCCTTCCAAGTACAGGATGAGGGAAGGGAGGGGGTGTCCTCCTCTCCGGTCATTCAAGAGGCCTGAAGGTGACAGGGACGTGGGGCCGGGCTGGCGGGCTCCAGGGGGTGGGGGTTGGGGGGTGGGGAAGGAGGCAGCCGCCAGGCAGGCTCCAGCTGGGTCTTCACGTCATGGCCCCCAGGGCAAGAAAAGGGCTATGGACTAACCCTCGAACCTTCCAGTGCCGCCCCCGCCCCTCAACAGACACACACCTCGGAGGCGAGGCTGGGGGTCGGGAGACCAAAAGACTGACAGTGCCTCATCATTTTTTATTGAATGTTTCAAAGATAAATTGAACTTCAAAAGGCAACTCCCCGAACAGCCTGGAGACTGGTTTGAAGGGGAGACTAGGGGAGGATGTCAGCCTCCTGGGTGACTTTTGCCTTGGAGGGGGTGAAATGTGCACCCTGGAATTACCTTTCCCCTTTCAGGAATAATTTCCCTCCTCCCTCGCGTGACACAGCTAAGTTTTCGCGGAGCTGGCCGCGCTTCGCACGCACAACTCGGGATGGATGGGGCCTCGTAGGGGCGCCTTGGGCCAGCCGGGTTCAATTTGAGGCACCAGGGACTGCAGGGCGTGTGGGGGGTTGCGGAGTGGAAAGGCGTTGCGTCTTGTCCACTTCTACAACCTGGAGGGTTGCTGCCTAGCCAAGCCCGCTCGGACTGCTGGGGGATTCTGCTGGCCTTTTCCCCGAGCCAAACACACTGGTGCAAGAAGATATTTTTGACTTGGATTCGCCAGATTGATGTCAAAAGGGAGGGCGAGCTTAAAACGAAAAACATTCGTACTGCCGAGCTTATTTCTGGTCGGATTTGGGTGGGAAAACCTAACTTAGGGAGCACGTCAGTCTTTTTCCATTAAAATTTGAAAGTATCTGAAATCACTCTTCTTTCTGTATTCTCATCAGGCCCCTTTCCGTCTCCCCGCTTTGCTCCCTAATTTAAAGGAAAAGTAATTTCAGATTGAAGTGGCTCCCTTCGCTCAAGTAAGGGACTTTTGTTTTTAGCTTTGTAACTTGAGTGACATCTCATTTTGGTTCGCTGGGGGCGGTCTTAATTATTTAAAGGCGAAGGGAAGGGGGTAAACTCAGAACAAGAAGAGAGTAAAGTCTCCCCTGACTGTCCACCTTCAGGAAAGGTTCCCAAAGAAAAGCATTTAACACAAGGCCTAAAGACATTTCAATAAAAATTTATTGAAATTTCAGTGACGTTTTAAAGAGAGGGGGAAAAAAAATACAGAAAACCAAAGAACTCATCAACAACTATAACACAAAATATACCTTCATGAATTTGTCTTTAAACCATCTCTCAGCACCTGACTTTTGAACTGTGAATATATCTCTATAGGCACCATTCAAAACACCATCGATATTGACAACAGTAGTAAATTCCACTTCGTTGTGAGGAAATCAGAGACTAGCACATACAAATAACAAAAGAAAAATTAGCAAGTCAAACCACAGCCTCTGCCCTCCTCCCTCCCCACAGCAATCTCAGTTATATTTTAAGGAATTTGAAGTGGAGCTGGAAAGTAGCACTCCTTCCCCAATTTTGGCTAAAATAGGAAATAGCACTTTCCCCCACTTTCGGACATTAAAAAAGAAAACAAAAATGTTGCAGACAACTCTTTTGAAAGGGTATTGGTGTTGGTGCAGGAAGTGTGTTTTCTAGTGTTAACAGCAATTCTGTGACCTGGAAATAAACCTAACTAAAGAAAAACAAGAACACAAAACCTGACAGTTGCAATTCTATTTACACAGAGCTATGTACAATGTCAATAAATTAAAGTTTAATTTTCCAAGCATTCATATTCCACCTATTTACAAGAGTTATCAAATAATTACATAAATACTTTGTCTAATAGTCTCACTTCTTCTTTATTTTTTTAAAACCTTGTTATTGCATATACAGGAAAGAGAAAGAACTGTCAAAGAACATGAATCCTGCTACAGAGCTTAGATAAAATAAATTCATTTTATGTGTTTTGCCCACTCCTTCCCTTTAAATCCCCCCCTCCCCTGGGTCACTGATCTGAGGGCAAAGGATTGGGAAAAGGGTAGGGGGCTATATTGTTTTCTCTCTAAAAGCAAGCGTTCAAAATAAAAACCACAAATACATTACTGTGGACATGCAAGAAGAGACCTATAGCGGCTCTGAAAACATCACAAGAATATTAAAAAGACACAGATTTTCTTAATATAGACTAAACAAGGATGGTAGGGACTTCCCTCCCCAAACAAAGCTGCTCAGTAATTTATTGAGAACCGATAATGCAAGTCCCTATAAAGTTTTTAATCTGCACAAACAGAATCATGTTAATGTATTCACTTGTCCCGATTTTTTTTTTTTGAAATATTTTATTTTTGTTTCCACTTGACACAGTGAAGGGAAAAATATATAAATCCGCACTGAGGAGATGTCTTTGAACACCTCCCCGCCGGGTGGGCAGAGATCCAGACCAGCCTTGCTGGAAGTTGCTCTGGACATAAATGTTGGAACTCCCACCCTCAACAGCTCAATGCAACGGACGCTTCTGAGCCCCCAGAATCTGATCCAGATCCCGGATATATAAACCATGCCAAGAAGACAGGGGCTGTCTCTAGCACATTCTCTCGAGGGAGTCCGGGGCCCCTTCCCAGACGCAACTGCAAAAGGAAGGGCTAACGCCATGGCGGGCCCGTGGTATATTTTACATCCGACAAAGTGCACGGCAGCCTGGACTGGACTGGAATGAAGAGACGTGTCTGGGAGGGGTCTACGGGGACGCGCTGCGGGACCTGTCTGGCTTGGCTTCCAAGCCGCTGACCAACCGCTGGATGCTCTGCAGTTCGCTGGTGGCCGCCTCTTTCTCCGCGCAGAGTTTGGGCGACAAGGACACGGAGCTGGAGGAGAGCGTGGAGGAGCGGCTGTTGAGTTCAGAGCCCGAGTCCACCGCCACCGAGGCCGGGCTGGCGGCCAGGGCAGCGACTTTGCCGTCCAGGGGCCCCGCAGCCGCCGCCATGGAGGGCAGGGCGGTGGTGAGCAGGCTGCTGCCGTCCGGGACCGGCACCGGGATGGAGTAGGGGCTGTAGCGCAGCCGTGGGCGCATGGTGTTCAGATTGAGGAAGGGGTGGCGGTGCACCGAGCTGGAGGCTGCCGCAGAGGAGGCGGCCGCCGCTGCGGCCATGTACGTGTAGGGGTAAGGGAACAGGCTTCCGAAAGGGGACATGGCCAGGCCCTGGGGTGAGAAAAGAGACACACAGCGAGTCAGCCAGGTGGGAGGAGCCTACCTCATCCATCTCCTCTCTTCTGCCCCTCCAACATTGGGCAAGCCATGAATCCCTGATATGTTTTGTTGTGGTGGTGGTGGTGTTTTTTGGGGGGAAGAGATGGGTGGGGGCAGGAGATAAGTCAGCACTCAGAAATCTCTAGGTACAAATCTTAGCTGTGTCACCCTAGGCCAAGAGACTTTGATTCACTTCTTGTGCCTCAGCTTCCTTATAGGAAGAAAAAACAGGGAAATCATAAGTAATTCATATGCTTATTGAGGACTTTGTAGATAGTAAATGAGTGAAAGCCTGCAATATGCTGCACACAGTGTGTGCGGCCCCCAGGAAATCTCCCCTTAAGGGTTATTCCTTGCACCTGTTAAATGGGGATACAGATTCAGTTTACCCCACAAAGGTAAGCAAGGGGAAGCCAGAGGACATAAATTATTAAGAATAATTTTTAAAATCTTTCTTCTTCCCCAACCCCCATCCTCCTACCCCAATCCTAGAAGTTTCTCCAAAAAAAAAAAAAAGTGAAGATCTTAAGCAAAAGGAAAATGGGGGAGGGAAATAAAAGGGCATTTGCTATAAACAGAGACAAAGAAATTGTCCAGCATGATTTACTGGTGTTCCAGGTGAGAAGCCGAGGTAGGCCCCAGGAGTTCAGTAGTGCACTAAGCTGGGAATTGGCAGAAGCAGCATCTAAGATGCAGGGACCCTGGCCTGGGCCAGTTCTCTGCACCATGCCTTGAGGTGCCCTTAAGGTTTTGTCTGTCCAGGCAGCCCCTGATCTACCAACCACCTGCCCACCTAGGACAGGGTCTCCAGGAGAAGCCAGCAGAGGAAATGGGAGGAACTGAGAAACGCCAGAAGCCAAGCCTTTTCTCAGCTCCCTCCTCCCTGGAGGGGAGGCCAATCTGGCTTCTTGGCTCAGGGAAGGGAGACGAATGTGCTCAGACAAAACAAAAGGCAACAGCATGCAAAACCTCATAGAACCTTTTCATCGAGTTCAGGGTGTTTCCAGCCGCCTGAGACTTCCCCCTAGCACAGCTGTCTGAGCCACACACAGGCCTCTAGGCCTGCCCCAGTCCCTGCTTATCCCTGTCCTCTGACATTTCCCACGTGTGCACAACCATTAACCCTTTGAGGAATAGGCTGGCCTGCTTGGGTTTGGGGGTGGGGAGAAGAGCTTGGAATGGGAGGAAAGGCTGGAGGAATCGAGACTGAACTCCTACTCAGGAAGTACTCACTTCTCCTCCCCAGGCCTAGAGTCCCATTCCGGGGGGAGGGTTGACTATGAGACACTTAAGAGACGTGTCAGCTCTGAAGCTAAAATCAGAAACCCTCAAAGAGGCCCTGGAGTCAGACAGCCTGGGGTTGAGTCTCAGCTCCACCATGTACTGGCTGTGTGACCTTGGACAAGTGACTCAGCATCTCTGGGCGTCTTCCCCTTCATCTGTAAAATGGAGGTGATAATAGTACCCCTGAAGGGTTAGGTCAAATGAGTCAATACAGTGCAAGCACTTAGAAGAATGCCTGAAAGTAAGTGCTGTGTCTAGCTGTTATCTTTATTACTACCTATCTACTCTGCTGGAAACGGCCTTTAACGTAGGAAAAATTTTAAAGTTTTTCTGGGGTGAATGGGGAGAATGAAGTCATGATAACTCAGTGAGCTAAGCCTTGAACCTGGTAATGGCTCAGTAAAAATTATTACAGCTACTAGGCCAAAGGGGTCGGTGCAGGTCTGCTGGCAAAGGACAGGGAAAGTGGAGGAAAGGTGGAAAGACTGGAGGAGGCAGGAAGAAGGATCCATACCTGAGAGGCCAGGACGTGCTGCTGGAGGTGGAAGGGCAGGGTGGCCGCGGACGCCCCGGACAGTCCCTGCGCCGCGGCGGCAGAGGCCATGGCCGTGGAATCCAGGCCCGAGACGCCAGTGGAGGCCCCAGACACGGTGGCCAGGAGGGGCCCCATGCCGGCGGCTGCCATGCTGGAGAAGGCGCCCCCCATGGCAAACTGGCTGGGGTGCAGGAAGAGCGGGTGCCCGTTGAAGAACTGTTGGCCCGCCAGGCCCGGAGCGAAGCCGAGGCCGGGCAGGGGACCCTGGGCCAGGTGCGCGGCGGCCGCGTCGGACTGCACTGTGAGCGGCGCGAAGGCCTCTTTGCCCGGGAGCGCGCGCGCCTCCTCCACCTTGGCCGGTGCTGCGCCCTCGCGACCCGGACTCCTGCGCTCCTCCGCGCCCAGGCCGCGAGTGCTGGACGAGATGGTGGCGGGGCTATGGCGCGAGTCGGGCGACGCTTTGTCCAGCCGCCCACTGTCCCGGGGCCGCTCGGCGGCGAAAAGGTGCGCCTTGACAGCGGGGCTGCCCTTGTCACGGCAGGGTTCCTCCGACGTGGTGGTGGAAATCTTGGCCGCGTCGCAGGCCTCGGGGCCGTGCTCCTCTTTGCTCTCGGCCTCGGCGTCGCTCTCACCCTCGCTGGGACATAAATCTACCATAGGAGAAGAAAAAAACAAGGCAGAAGGGCGTTAGCTCCAATCTGAGCCAATAGAACTCCAGTTCCCAAGTTGGAATCCCAGCTCGTGGCTTAGCGGCTGTGTAATCCCGGGGAAAGCCCCCTAGCCTGTCTGCACCTCAGTGTTCTCATCTGCAAAATGGGGATAATCGTGCCCAACAACATTGCTGGAAAATTCAATAAGCGATTAATGAATTTAAAGTATTTACCCAGAGTTTAAACTTTCCCTTAGATGGACAAACCCCCAAATCAGTAGCCCTTCTTATTATAATGAATTTTACTTCTTTTGTTGAGTTCCTGCGGTGCAAGATTTCATATACATTTCCCCATTCAATTGCAAATTAACTTTTTAAAAGTAAAAACTAACATTAAAACTCATAGCTGGAACATATTCTAATTACTATAAGAGTTTTTGGTCAGTGAATGACAGAGAGCAGCACCTTCCACAGATTTGTGAATTACTCTGGAAGGATTTGTTCGGCAGCAACCCTGACATCTGAATTGATAATGGCAGAAGGGACACCTGTCCCTCAACACCAGCACTCGGTTGAACCTTCTGTATTTGCCCCAGTCCCTGCAGACAGAGATGAGTGTCGGGCAGCCGGCTCACGGCCCGGAGACAATCATAGATTCTTTTGTGCTTTCACCACACCCTCTGTGGGTGTTCCACCAGAAGAAAAGAAAAAGGGATCCTATTTTATGTTTACAGCTTAAATGGATTGAAGACATAAAGGACTTGCATTTTATTTCACTAAAAAACAGGTTTCTTCCCGTCGAGAGAGAGAGAGAGAGAGAGAGAGAGTGTGTGTGTGTGTGTGTCTTTCCAAATAAATAGTGCTTGCTCTTTAAACACAGGAAACTGAGGGGGGATTTGAGCCATCACGTCCACTCCTCACCCCCTCCCCTAGCTCTACCTCCACCGCAGATCCCCAGGGCTCCACCTCCTCTCCCAGGTCAATTGTTGCTCTCTAGCTGGATGTTTTCTAGGCCACCTTCCCGGTTCCAGGTAGCAGGGAATCCCTTGCTTCCCCCCTACCCAGTCCAACACATGGTAACCTTGAGTTCAAAGACAGTGAAAAGTCAGCAGTTGGAGCCTCTCTTGGTTAGAGAGAATGGGAGGAGAAAGAAACAGACAGAGAGAAAAGAGAGAAGCGCTTCAAGCAGGTTTTCAAAGCTGCTTGCCAAGAGGTAGTATGCAAACAGACACCCACCTCCTCTCCCGACCAGCCAAATAAGGATCTAGGGGAAAGGCCTCGGTGCTCTCCTTCTACTGCCTTAGGGGGGAAGGGGAGACACACCTGATAGCTCTTTTTGAACTCTGGCTTCTGTTTAAGGATGTTTAGAAGGGTTCTAGCTTTTAAAAGGCAAGTGCCCGGTTGGTGCCCCATCCCCCTTCAACTCTTCCAGGTCCCGAGGAACTGGAGTCCAGTGATCACAAAGGTGGCATGGCTTACCTTTGAGGTTCGATGTCCCTACAGTGGAGACGGCTGGAGAAGAAGCCTGGGCGAAGCAGTTGAAAGCTGCTTGTTCGCTGGAGGACTCGTCAGAGGTCCCGTTCTCCTTTTTGTGTCTTTCATCAAACACCCTCATGGACTGCAGGGTGAGCTGTTTTCTGTGGCAGAAGCCCACACCCACGTTACAGAATGTAACATACATTTCCCCTCTTTGTTTCCCTTACCCTTTCCAAAGCGGCACACACATGCCTCACACCCTGCTTGCAGCCCAGGGACAACACAATTCGCTGAAACGTGCTTGCCCCAGGGCAGCAACATAGACCCAAGCATTGTTCTTGACCCTGTGACTGGGCTGAAGAGTGTGGCACAGGGTTAGGGAGAAAGCAAGGAGGCTTCAGTTGCATTTATTCAAGATGGGGGTTTCATTAGGAAAAAGCATTTGCTTGGGCTGTGAAATTTTATTTAAAAGCAAGAGGAGAGGCTGGATCTAGTCGGAGACAGCTGGAATGCTGGTCTTATATAGGGAGAACTGGGTGTCCAATCCTGCAAACACAATGCTGTCTGTCCCCAGCATACCCAAATTTTGGATGGTTGCTAAGATTTGGGAGGCAGTGGTTATTTTATGCTGCACTTTACTGTAATCGTTTTACTAATAAATTAATTGGAATAAAAATATATTTAGCTGTTACCAATTATTTTTTAATGCCCATCCCAAGGGCATTTAATAATTCCATGAATTATTAAAAATGTGGGGGTGATTTTCTGGATTTTAGAAATTCTTTGAAAGGGGGTGGGGGAGGGGAGACCCTCTTTCATATACTCTCCAGCTGTCTACTTAATGCAAAATGATACATTGTCCCCACGAAGGAGGGAGGGAGCCATACATCTTTCCAAAGGCCCCCGCTCTGTCTGATGGTATTTGGAAGACAGGATTGCAAAAATTCCCAAGCATGTTGTCAATGGCATGGTTCTTTCTGGGACCTGCCTAGGATGAACTTAAATTAATTAGGAATTAATAGGCGTCCCTGTATAATCTATTATCCCTGATGCTTCTCTTCCAGAGATAAGTATGTAAGGTGTAGCCTAGTTAATTTCCTTAAAGGTAAGGAGGCAGGAAAAGTACTTGTCCTGGGTATACTGACAGCAGCAAGCATGTAGCAGTGGGGAAAGTGAATGATTTCCACCCGCTTTTCTCAGGACAAGTGCCTGCATCTCACTTCTAATACTTCAGAGTGGGATCCTAAAAAAAAGTGATTTTTCTAAACTATCTAATAAATGATTGTTTCAACTCACCTTTTTTCTCTTCGGCCATTTCCAGTGTCCCGGAAACCTTTTGCAAAAGGGTTGTTGTCTATTTTTAACTGAGTTATCTATTGGAAGAGACACAAGCAAGACAGAGACATTGGCCTCATTTTCTAGAATGTTTTGAGGGTGTTTTTCCCAACTCAACAAGTCTAGAGATGTGATTGCCAACAGAAGTCATATAGATATGCCAGGAAAAGGAGATAATGGCAGAAGTTTGGAGAGAACTAAGAGAAAAATCAAAGGAAACTGTAGCAGGGCTTGTATCTCCTATATGAGGCCAAACCAGGGATTTGGGGATGAAATTATTCAAAGAAATTCTTTTCTTTGGGCAGCCAACAGTTTGAGTTTAGACATGGAAGTGTTGTCAAAGTCATCAAAAGGGAAAACCTGTAGATCTTAAAATTATGCTTTCATTTTGATTTTTATACAGTGCAATCAATCATAAATTATAGCATACTCCCTTGACACACACACAAACACACACACACACACACACACCCCTTTCCCATGAATCCAATAAATGATTTATGGGGTTTCACTACCCTTGTGCGGGAGTGAGTGCAGCAGTGAGTTTGATTTTTTTTTTTTTGCTTGGGGGGTGGTTTGAGGAAATTACAATATTGACAATTATAGTACTGAATGCCCACTGGAAACATTTGTTTTCATTTATATTCTCTGCCATGGCCATTAGGTGGAGAAGGCCCATGGCCTTTTTGTCTGATCAAAAATGCTACATTTTATTATTACATTAACAACTTCATTTCACAGGATTCTGGGTCTAGAGGGTACATGCATTTTGCACTCTGAGAAAAATGCCATAGTGTGTAATCTTTCAAATCCCTTCCCCTTGGTGGGGAGAAGTTATATACACAGAGTTACTCAGAGGTGGAAACGGGGACCCTTGGTTGGATTCATGTTCTTGGAATAAATTGCTCTATCCAAGACTTCAGGTTTCACAGGGAGAGATGATCATGATGTTCTGGTATTCAGACTAAAGAAATTTAGCTGGAACATCCCCACCATGAAGTCCACAGAGGACCCAAGGACAGTGACAATGACAGTGAGTTCAAAATGAAGTGTGTTGTCAGGTAAAATGGACTCTCTCTGAAGTCCAGGATTGCAGAGTGGGGGTCTTCAGTCCCTCCTCCCACCCCTATAACTGCTAACAGTCAATCTGGGAACTGATGAATCGGCACTAAGGGTCACTTTTTCTGTGCCCATGACCTTCAGGCCACCATAGCTCTAGATATCAGGTGCTTTCCCTTTTGGGGATCCTTCTAATCTCCAGATTCAGGGCCGGGGGGGACAAATTCAAATGAAATGGTGACTTTGGCCACCTCAACTCAAAAGCCTCAGACAACTCCATTGGTATGACCCTGTGATCAGGGTAGGTTTTTCCAACCACACGCATGCATGCACACACATGCATGCACACACATGGGCGCACGCACACACACACACACACACACACATCATAAAAAACACAGCAGCATAAAAGGTAATAAAAACCAGACCAGCTACTCAGGATTTCTGGCTAGGGCAGAAAAGCTGGTCTCTACCAGGATTCCCCTCCCAGGATCCCAAATGCTTTTGCCTTAATTTTTTAGCTGGTTCCTTTTGAATATGACTTCTTGATCCTTCTTCCTCAAGGGGAAGATGAACCTTAAAATAAACAGGACAAAGCCCAAGGAATGGAGGAGTGGGTAGCATCAATGACAGCAGTTACAGGAGCTTCTCTGTGGCAAAATTAGTATGTCATTTTTTTTGCTCAGCATTGTTCCTACCTAGTCAAGGTGTTTTTCTGTCTCCTTGAGGTGTCATTGTCCTTTCCACCCAAATGCTTCACAAAAGAAAACTCAAGACTCTCATCTCCACTCTCTTGTAACTTTCTCATCCTGACTTAAAGCAGCTTTTAAGGGGAAGGCAAAATATCACCATTAAAAAGGAAAGTCCCTTGGGTTTACCTTATCATTCTGGTATGCAGTCACAGCGATGAATTCAGTTTCGGGGAATAAGTATGTCCGAAATGTACTATAAGGCAGTTTCAAGATGTCATTGGCTCTTACAATGTGGAACCGGGGCTGGTATTTGTGCATGGAGTTCAATATAGTCTGCAGGGGCAGGGAAGAGGAGACATACATAAAACAAGGATTTAGCAGAACAAATGGGATCTTAGAACCCCTGCCAGGCTGAAATCTTCCCCACCGCAGGGTACCACGCTTGTACCGAGCCCACCTCCTTGGAGTACCCCCTGGGTACATTTTGCTCCACAGATGTTATCTTCTGGAGAATCCAAATTGCTCCTCAGTTGCCAAAGGGTCCCCCCCACCCTCACCATCTAAGGATCATTCGTACCTTGAACCCTAGCCTACCTGAGTACCAAAACTATAATTCCCCTGCCACGTAGCGTGATCACTTGGGAAGGCCAAAGTCTTAAAAGATAGAGAAAAACATGCATTTTAATTTACAAAATGATTCAGTACTTTAAGCGCCCACTAATTGACGAGCCCAATCCACTTAAAGCCCTGAAAGGCTGAACTCTAGAGAGGAATATTTATGCCTTAATCAAATCAAGGGCTTCAAATGCAATTCCTGCCCGCTGAAGATATTTCCGCGCCATTCGCGTCTTCCTGGGCCTAATCTTTCTGCTTACTCCTTGCTTATCACTCTGTTTATTTTATTGAAATGTTGGGGAGGGGTAGGAAAAGGCGCAAAAGGTCCTTTGCCTGATTTCTACAAGCAATCCAAGTTTTCTAAGTTTCTAAGCACTCTCACTGAATCCATATATACACTCCCAACACACAAACCATTTTTTTCTGAAGATCTAAGCCTCGTTTCGCGTAAGCCTGACTCTCACCTAAGCCCACTTCTTTTTTTAGTAAAAGAACGAGTTTTTAAAAATGTATTCACACCATTTAACCAACAGAGTCAAGTCTCCAAAACGTAAACTTTCCCAAGAAAATAATATGGCTGGTTTCAAAACAGAAGAATGATATTTTAAAACAAAACAAATCCTTTATGAATACATAGCCTTGAAATTGATTTTAGCTCTTAAAAAATGGTTTTTAACTTCACTCTCAGGTCAGGCATCTACCAAAGAGCTGGAATTGCTATAGAACACAAGCCAGTAAGTTTTCTTGCCCCATTTCTTTTAGAACGCCAGGTCTTCCATTATCCGGAGAGAAACACCCCGAATCCTTTTTCCGGACAAGGACAAGTTTGCTATGCTCAGGGAGAAGCAAAGGAGAAGTCTGGGCTGAAACTCATGAAATGGGGAAGCACTGCCTTTGACTGAGTGAAGAAGGAGAAAATTTTACTGAAGAGAGCAATGAAACTTACAAATCCATGTTTGTCTGAAATGTTGTTGGTGAGTTTCAGTTTGTGGAAAGTGACGACTTTGGACATCCACTGTTCCCCAGTAGCGGGGCTGTCCGGGTGAATGTACATCCTCTTTGGCATTTCAGGGTCAGCCTTACCAGCCACCATCCACCGAGAATTGTGAAATTTATAACGACAGTCATCAGCAGCTATAATGTCCATCAATAAAATATATTTAGCTTTTTTATCCAGCCCAGAACATCTCACTTTAAATGGAGGAAACATTCGCCTATAAAAGGAAAGATTAGAAAAGAAAAAAGAAAGATAAACCACCCATAATCTTGGGTTTGATTTCCTATGTATCATATAATATTGAAACCAAGTTTAAGACTTTCTATTGTGACTGATAAGCTTATATGTTTCAGAGTGAGGCAACTGGCTGCAAAATTGTTTTCTTCCACAATTAATATATTAAATATTCTCAGTTTCTCCATATTTAGATGTCCCAAGGTTCAAAACAAATGCATTGTGGCACTGCATTTCTCTACATTGTCTAACAATTTCTTCAATATTTTTTTTTCCTTGTATGACTTTACAGATTGCCCTCCTGATAGCAAATTCTTGCCCATGTCTTTTTCTGTGGGTATCTAGTTCTAAACAGGTTGGGGTAAGATTTTAGTAAAGCGCGGTCAGTTAAGACTAGAATTTTCCACTACCCATTGATGAGAAAATGTTAAACTTATCAAGGAAATGAACGTCAAGTTGCACCCCTCCCTGCTGTAGAATAGCAATCCCGCTGTGGGCGAAGTGAAACTGGTCATCAGTGAGTTCGCAGAACGAATTTTGCAGATTTCCGTGCACTCCCTGGCCTGATAACCTATCTGCCCATGGAGCTGCTAACACATTCCCCCACTCCTTAGGCCAGTCCAAAAGTGCAAGATTGTGCCACCACATTGCTGTTAATTTCACAGAAATGTTGGCATTCTGTAGTCTTGACTTAAAAGGAAGCAAGGAAGCACTTCGCTGGAAAACTGACTAAATGTCTTGTGGGTTTGAGGATTTTATGCCAAACTTTGGCCTCATTTAGCTTGGAAGGAGACAGAATGCTTAAGATATCATGAAGGGGATTTTATTTTTATCTTTTTAACTTTATGCCTTTACAGGCTTCAATGCTATTTTAAAAAATCAGTGTTTTTAAATGACTGTTACAGGATCTTCTCTTCCAGGCAGGTTTTGGTCAGGCAAGGACCTTTAAATATTACGTAAAATATGGTTGATAATATTCACACATTAAAAAAGCAGTGTGTGTCTCCTCACTGGCTCCTTCAGTCTGCAAACACAATCTTAAATTATGCAAAATTGCCTGCTGAACTCGCCCTTGGGTTACAGACACGTGAAGTGGTGTGGGCAAACAAACCAAAATGCCCTTCGATTTCTCTCTGACCAGGGCAGCAGCAGGCCCCTTTAGACCCAGAGGCTAGACTGGAGGGCAGAAAGGGCCGGGGACTGGTGTCAGGCCTCCCGCTACCCACACAAAAGGAGAGGGCTTTAAGTTTTTCTTTCTGGAGAACAAAATAAAACAGACAACACAACATCAACAAAGAAATAAGGATGTTCCAGGAGGGTTTGCAGAGTGCATTTCTTGCAGTAGAGTGCCTTTTTTTTTTTTTTTTCCTGCTCCCTGCAGGGATATCTACGCTCCATTGAAAAATTGTCTGTTGGGGAGGGAACCCACGATGCAGACCAAATATAAGACCCGTGCAGATGCCCAGGTAAGCTGAAATTTCCTGCCACTGGGGCAGGGCCTGGAAGTCTGTGCACATATTTCTATGGGAACTAACTTTTCGTCCAAGCCGTAATAACCGACCAACCGACTGTTCTGGGAGCAGAGAGATAAAGGGAGGATAAAACTATCCAGCAGCTTAGGGGAGGAGGCCCCCACTGCTTACCTTCCCGACTTGGTAATGACCATCTCGGTGCCCCGCTTGTGAAACTGATCCCAAAGTTCTTTAGCCTCCAGGTGCACCTTGGGGTCGTCCTCCACCTCTTCTTCGGGCTCCATGGTCTTCAAAGGCCTCAGATGCGCCTGGGGCCCCAGGGAGGAGAACGGGATGCCGGTCTCAGCCGCCCCCACCAATTGATCCATGATCGGCTTGGCCAGGGCGCCCGGCAGCGAGAGCGCCGCCGCGCCGTTGGGAGGCAGCGTCAGCGCGGGGAAGAACGGCGGCTGGTGACCCAGCACCGCGCTCATGGCGAAGTCCGGCGCCCGGTGAGGTAGGAACGGATGGTAGGCCATGCTTGTCCCAGGAATGACCGGATCTCTCATGGAGAGGCTCATCCACTCCAGGCGGGGCGCTGGGCTCCAGCCGGGGACAAGTCTGCAGCTGCTGTGTTTTGTTGTTTTTGTTGTTGTTGTTGTTAACAGCAGCACATAGTTCAAAAGGGGGGGAAAACAAAACAAAAAAGAAAAAAAGAAAGAAAAAATAAAAGGAGGCAGAAATCACAACTAATGCACTTCAAAGGGAGGAAGGAAAGTTGTCTTTTGGAGAAGGGGAGGCCGCTTTTAAAGAGGGCAAGGCGAAAAATCAGCAAACATAGTCGCGCGGGTGACCGTCCTTGTGCCTTGCGTTTTTAAAAAGCCGCTCCTGAAAGTCAGTTTCAGAAGCGAGAGAAGCGAGCAGGGTCTCGACTCGCGCCCGAGCCCTGCCGCTGAGCTCGAAATAGACACTCCAGCCCTGCGTCCCAGGAATCTCTCTCCAGCCCCTAGGTCCTTTGTTGCAAATGTGAAAGGTTCTCCTAGAAGACTTTTTACCTTTCTTTTCTTCTTCCCCCGCCCCCTATCTCTCTTCCTCTCCCTCTTTCTCGCTGGTGGCGTCTGCAGCTGTGCTAGACCCGGCTTTAACAGGGAGCGAGAGAGCGGAAAAAGTCTCTCTCCTTTAAAAAAAAAAAAAAAATCTGATTTAAACCCCCTTCTACCAGCGCTATCAAAACTTGAACTGCAAACTGGCTTCCGTTCGCCCTCCTCCTCCTTCCTCTGCTCCGAGCCTCCGGAGGGTGTCTCAGTTTCAATCCAAATCTTGCTGGGCTCTTCTCCCGTGCCTCTCTCTCTTCCTTGTCCTAAAACGTGAGCGAATTCGCTTCCTAAATCTGTGTCCAGGCGCGCAGGGCAGGGAGGATTTAGAGGGGGAAAAAATGGAACGGAGGGAAAGAGAGAGGGGGAGGGAGAGAGAGAGAGTGAGAGACGGAGTCGGAGAGGGAGGGAGCGAGGGAGGGAGCGAGAGAAAGCGAGAGCTCCTCGCCACCCTCCGCCGCCTCTAGAATTCACCGGGCGTCTGCTCGGCGGCTCTAGAAGGTCGGGCTGCGCTGTGGGCTGCGGGGAGCCGGAGGCCTCTTGATTGGCTCTTTGACGCTTTCGGACCAATTGTGTTGCTGCATAGGCGTGGTTTTCACAGGTCGAGTGCTGGGGGATAGAGCTGAGTTATAAAAAGAAGGTGTCGGAAACTGTAACGTCGCAGCGCCGCATCGGTACTACTGCCTGTCCTGTGAATATGTCAACATGATCAGAGGGAGGGCGGGAGCCACTGGGGAGCGCGCGCACAGAGTCGCCTCTAGGTGGCTTATCGAGAGATCGCTGCAGCCCCTGAGCTCGCTCGCTCTGGTTCAGCCCACGTCTGAAATGCCTCAGTCATCCAGCCGGGGATCGAGGGAGGAGGCAGGGCCAAGGAGGAAGAGGGAGGGAGAGAGGGAGGGAATCAGCGAGCAGGCGAGCCGGGAGGGGAAGGCGGAGAGCGCGCCCGGGCGCCGGGCAGGGGCGCTCGCCTCTCTTGCACTCCGCTCGCCTCTCCGACCGCCGCAGCCGGTACTCTCTCCAGCTCTCCTTCTCCCGGCCCCAGGCGAGCCGGGCGGGTGGCCGAGCCTCCCCGCGAGCTGCTATCCGGCTGCTCGGTTCTACAAAAGCCGGCGGCTGCGGAGAGGCGAGCGCCGAGACTACAGGCTTGAGTGCTCTCCAGCCCCACGTGGAGCCAAGCTCCGCCTGGCCGCCGCTAAAGGGCTCCCGGGCTCGGGTGTCTCGGTGCTGGTCTCCCCTGCATCTGGGCTAGGGGAGCACACGGATGTGTGGGCTTCCTCTCCACTGTGCCCCACCTGCAGCCATGTGCGGAGACCCAAACACCCCCAGTGCATCTGTACTCGAACACGCACCAACACAGTGGGACTGAACCACACACCGAAAAACACGTACACACAAACACGTACACAGCCTGCGCGGCTGACCCTGTCTGAGCTCCTGGGGAAGATGGACTTAGGATTTTTACGAAATGCATTTACCCGGCCCTTTTGGATCTCGTCTTTCATTTGCATGCGGGCCCCCATATTCCACCTGGATGTGGGTGTGGGTGTAGAGAAGAGAATGGAGGATCTGGACAAAGCGAGCACAGCGAGGGACTGGGTTCTGAGCCTGTCCCTTCCAAGCCGCTGCCCTCACCTCGAGGCCCGGCTGGGAGCACAGCAGAGGGTAAGGGGTGGGCGAGTGGGTTGGGGGAGGCGCGCCAGCCTGGTATCTTCTCTAGGCATCGCACTTATCTCTCGGTGCCTCAGTTCTTTCTCCACCCCGGAGACTTATCTCGCCAGAAGTCGGGGAGGGAGGCTGAGTTTGTAAAACAAACCGTGAAACGCCCCCACCTCAGAGGCGAGATGACTGTTTTCAGTACGGGTAGGGTGGGGGCCTCCTCTTGGGCGGACAAGAGGGAAACGACCGGATCTTACCAATCGCCGAATTACTAACTCTGTTACCGCAGCGCCCGGTCGGGGTCAGAGGATTCGCCTAAGCCCACAGTTCTTGATTCTGGGGGCCAATGACTTGGACCATCCTTGCTTAGATGGAGGGAAATCTTGAAAACAATGTTCTTTTATCTTTCCTGAGATGAAAGCTTCTTCGATGGAAAGGGAACGGAGAAAGGGCTGATCTGGGGGCTTAGGGGTTTCAGAGACCCCTGGCTTTGGATGTGTGAGTCTCTGCAGGCCAGCGCAGGCCTCTCTCGCATTTTGCCTTGTGCACCCCCGCAACTCCCAGCAACTCCGAAACCCCAACGTGGCAGCAAGAGACGAGTGAAAATGAAGTGCTCTTGTGGGCCAACCACGCTGAGATAGGGGTGGACCTTTTGAGGCGGCAAGCTTCTCCAGCCTCGCATTTTTGACGCACATGGTTAAGAGAGTTTGGCGCCAGCGTTGAGAATTCCCTGAAGTCACCAGAGAGAACAGAGTGGTTCTGCGAACTCCGTCTGGCTCGCCATCTCGCCCCTTTCTTTCCCTTTCAGTGTGTCTTTCTCTGGCGTCCTCTCTGTCTGTCTCTGCCAGTGGTTAAAATACAGAAAGGAGAGACAGGGGAAAAAAATGAGGTGGTGGACCCTAGAGTGTTGGCTCATAACACCCCCTCCCGCATCCCCTCCGCCCCGCCCTGAAGGGTGCGAAAGGCCAGGCCATTCCCCGCCTTATACAGAACACGGAGGTCACTGCAGGGTTTCATGAATCTCTGGGGATCCCCCAAAAAAAGATAGAAAAAAAAGTGCATCCCTCTCCCCCACACTGCTCGCCTCCGGGGCCTGGGGCCGCTTCGCTGCACTTTCAAGAGCGGCCCCAAATCCCAGCGATCTGGTTTTGCCTGCCTGCCCTCGCAGGCCAGTCTCTGCCCCAACACTTGGAGTGGAAGCAAAGTAGTTCTACAACCACACTGTGACCGACCCCCTCCTCACCCACTCGGTGCCCCCAAGCGTCCCACGCACAGCAGGGAGACATTCCTCCGCATTGGCCAGCTGTCTGCTTTGGAAATGGGAGGGGAGCTTGCGGATTTTACTAAAAAATGTCTCGACTTGTTTTTGGCTCCGCGGGTGGACTGAGAGGGAGTTCTGCCCCTCACACTGTCCTCCTCCCTCAATTGCCTATTTTTTGCCCATAGCTCTAACTTAACCCTGGGATCACCCCAGATCACTACTTCTGACCCTCATGTCCTCCCCCACCCCCACCTCCAGCGCGCGAAGCAGAGAACGAGAGGAAAGTTTGCGGGGTTCGAATCGAAAATGTCGACATCTTGCTAATGGTCTGCAAACTTCCGCCAATTATGACTGACCTCCCAGACTCGGCCCCAGGAGGCTCGTATTAGGCAGGGAGGCCGCCGTAATTCTGGGATCAAAAGCGGGAAGGTGCGAACTCCTCTTTGTCTCTGCGTGCCCGGCGCGCCCCCCTCCCGGTGGGTGATAAACCCACTCTGGCGCCGGCCATGCGCTGGGTGATTAATTTGCGAACAAACAAAAGCGGCCTGGTGGCCACTGCATTCGGGTTAAACATTGGCCAGCGTGTTCAGAAGGCTTGTGCTGGGCCTGGCCTCCGGGAGAACCCACGAGGCCAGCGCGCCCCGGACCCCGGCATTAGGCGCCAGCTGCCGGCTCTCCGCGGTCTTTTTCTCCCTGCAGACCCCTCGATCCTCTTTCCTTCGGTCTTAACACTCAACAAAAGACAGACTAGAGACGTTGAAAGAGCCTGCCCTTTAACAGAGTCCAAGAAGAGGGTGACTTAAGGGCAGGAGAAGGGAGAAAGAGGGCAGATTTCGGGTCAGAAAAGACCCAGATAATTTCTGGTGTCTCTGAAATATTCCTCCACCTTTTCGCAAAAAGAGTTTTCATTTAATTGTAGGTCTGGAATTAAAAAAGTAAATTAACTGAAAAACCTCTCTATCTGCAATGCCTGCAGCATTTAAAGTAGTGTGAGTGCATGTAGGCGAGTGTTAAAGGTGGGTGGGGGGAGGACCCCGAAAATAATGTTCGTTTGTGGGGGTGGGGTCGGGTGGGGGTGAGGGGAACAAAACCAAATCAACTGTCCTTAGCCCAGGCCACGGTGCCAGCAAAGAAGCTGGCCTTGCCCGAGACGGAAGCTTAGCCCGCACCACTTTTCCCTGCCGCACTGCCTGCCTCAAACTATAAAGGGGACAAACCGACCCTTTTGTGATCAAATGGTGTTTATCTGAAGTTTACAAAAAAGGCGGGGAGGAGGGAAAAAGGATGGTGGGTAGGCGGGGTCGTTTACTTTGGCCAGTTTGCTGTAAATATTCCCTTCAGCATGTGTGAGGTCTGGCAAGAGACTATTACATGCTTATTCCCTCTTAAACTTTCACCCCCGTTTGCCGCAGAGCTCTTTTCAGTCCGAGGTGTCACTAAATTGGGAATTCTGTTGACAGAAGGGCATCCAAGATTCTCCGGGGGTAGGAGACCTAATTAAGAAGTTTCGTACAGGGGTGGGTTCATGTATGAACTTTTCCTGGGGGAGGGGCTTTCTGGTCATCCTGGCAGTTTGGCAATGGCTTCTCGTTTCTGCCCAGTGCCCCAGTTCATTTGATCTCAGGATCCCAGCCTCTTTTGATATTGACAAGCTTTGAAACTGACCAGGTGCCTGCCCCCCTAGGGCTCTCATTCTCTTTCGGGCTCAGTTCTCCCACCTGAGGAAGTGATTTTCTTATCACGGATCCCAAGGAAGTAGCTCTCTGGGGAGTATCTAGTTTACTGTTTGTGGTTCCTCCTGCAAATTGCCCTAGCACCCCCTACCCCTCTGGGGTACATACATTAGCACTGCTGTGCTACCCGGAACCCTGACTCTCCCCCTGGCAGTGCTGAACCCAGTGGAGGCTTGCTCTTCCTCCACGAGTCTCCACTCACCATGAACCCCCACCCCCTCCTCCTCCCCAAAGCTTGCTTTGACAGCGTAGTTCCTCTCTGGTCCAGAGGCTGCCTGTCAGTCGCTTGGAGACAGGCTGGGCTCCACCACCTTTCCTCCCTCCAGAGCAGACACTAGCTTCTTGGTTGGACCAGACAGACAGTGCAGGACATTCACCTTTTGTTTCTTTTTCCCTTCCTTTCTTTCTCTTCCCCACCCCGCCCCCGCACCCTTTTCTTTTGGTCTCCCTGTCTTTCTGCTCATCCCCATTTAGGATCATTTGAATGTGGGTCTGGAATCTTTCTTACTCTTTTTCCTTCTACTTTTTGTTCTCTTCCTTGCATCAATCTTGTTCTTGGTTTCTATTTCTCTTTCTTGTCTTGTATCTATTTCCCAGGCTTTCACTTCTCATGTTTTGTTTTGTTTCTGTCTTCTTTATCCTTTCTTTCTATTTTCTCTGGCTGTCTTGGTCCTGTCTGAATTCTCTCCTGTTTTTCTGACCTGGTGCCTCCGTACACTGCCACCTTTCTCTCCCTCATCTTTCCCAGCAACCATGACAGCATGGAGATCCCTCTTCCTGTGGCTGAAGCAAACACCTTCCCCTCACTTCCTTGACTAGAAAGATAAAGTGTCTTGAGAGATGGAAAAACGTTGTGTGCATTTGCCTAGGGTGGCAGTTTCACCTTCTCCTCTTGGCATTTCCAAAGCCACCCCTTTCTCCAGAGTTGAACCCCATCCTTGCTCCCTAAGCTCTAAAGCCACCTCCCCATCTTTTCCAGGGCAGGCATCTAGGGTGAGGAGCTGCACGTGGAGCTCTATAGCCCCAGCTCCCAGCTTCCTACTTGCCCCAGCAGCACGGAGCTTTCCTGTAACGCACATTTCTCCTATCCTCTGACATTCCTCTAAATTATTGATCTGGGCAATTTGGTGCGAGCATCTGTAGCATGTTTCAGAGAGAGAAGATTGTGAAAGTTGTCTAGCTTGGAGAAGTAATATTTTCAGTACAGAGGCTCAGTTTGGCGCCAGTTGGTTTATGCCGTTTCTAAAGCATCATTCGCTATGCACTTAATCCATGCTCATCATACTTCCTTAATGTAAATATGTTTTTGGCAGAGGCGAAATGAATACATTTTGCCCTCCATATTATTCTTATTAGCACCTACCTTTCCTTAAAGCTGATCACCCTGCAAAATGGCAAATTTGTACACAGCCAGCGATTTAGATAAGTTAGAAGGGAAATGAGAGAGGTAAGATTGAAGGATGTGTTTGTGTCTGGGGAGAGTGCTTTTTCTACATCTGTGAAGGTTTTTTCCTCTCTCAGGAAAGGGAACTAATTGTGGTTTCCTAATTTCAAGTCAATCTATATCTTCAACCCTCTGTGTGTGTGTGTGTGTGTGTTGCCCAATTACTTAAAAAAAAAAAAAAAGATAATGCAATGGGCATTACTTAGGCCGGCAGAAATGAACTCACAAGGAAGGGGCCAGGAATTTTTTCTCTCATTTTATCTGACCCAGAACCACCAAGACACAGGCCAGAGCTGACTTTTGCCCCAGGCACTTTTGACCACCCAGCACCTTTCTTTCTTCAACATCCTCTTTCCAGATTTTCAGTCGAGACAGGTAAGGGTGTAAGTGGCCTCTCAGAGGTCTCTATCAAAATTTTACTTGTGGGGTAGAGGGACTAAGTGACAGAATACTTTAAGAGGGTGGAGGAGAGATTTAACAGTCCTCCCGAGCAGACGGAGGGTGACATTCAAATGGGAGAACTTACTTCTGCGGTTTGCTGCTGTTTCGTTCTTTCCATTATCATTGGTAGTGTTGTTAGGTGGCAGGGTTGTGAGGCTGAGTGGGGTTTTGCCCTCGGGGGAGCATATGTGACAGAGGGCGCAGGAAGATCTGTAAGTGAGAGGGCATAGCAAATTAAATGACCGCTACTGTCAGGAAGGTTGACAGGCCAAAGAAAGATCGGCTCCTCCAAATCTGCTGAACTAACTCTCCCCTCATAGTCCCAGACACGTTTTCTCAATTTGAGCACAATATCCATTACTATTTCCCGTACTGGGTTTCAATTAAAGAGGGTGAGAGTAGAAAGCTCACTGGTGTTTGGGGGTTCATTTATTTCCAAGCACGATGCAAATGAAAGGGGGCCGTGGGCGCAGAGTCGTCGTGTGTGTTTTTCCTCCTTCTTCTTTCCATTTCCTTCTTGCAAACTTCCCTCCAGGCCTTGCCAGCCACCCAGCACACCTGTGTTCCCAAAGCAAATGTTTTCATGTCTTGAAAATCCAGTTAGGGTAAGGAGAGAAGGAAGGTGATAACATCATACCTACTGATGCCCCATAGAGATGAAGCTGTCCTGGGGGCACTTCAGGCTTTAGGGAAGGTTTTAGCTTCTCGAGGTGGGCACAGGAATTGGGGTAGTGTGAGCACTTGAAGGGTTCTAGGTTTTACTGTTGCACTGAAAACAGATGCAATCCCTCCTGCTGTAACATACTCCTATGGAAAAAAATCTAATCTTCTGTGTGGTTATCCTATTTTGGTCTTAGAACATTGGGTCGTGATCTTGCTTCTCTGGGGGGTGCCAGGCAGATAGAACACGTGAAAATCTGCTGCCAAGGTCGGGATGTAGGTCCCGGATTCAGGATCTTGACCCCAGGCCTGCCCTGCCCGCTAAGCAGTGGTCTTGCAACCAGGCAAACTCTCTGGCCGAACTCACTTCACACAAACTTGGAACTGAGCGCCAGCCTCCCCACCCCCTCCATCTTCTATGATCACTGACTCTGTACCATGGCCACCCAGACCACTGGGCAGAAGAGTAGCTGCAGGGTGTCCATCTTAATTTCAGGACACTCTGCTTAGCTTCCTCCTCCTTCCACGTCAGCAAGAGAAACTATAGGCCTCAACAATGTGACTGTAGTTTGAGTTGGGATGTGTCCCTCCCAAACCAATCATCCCTGACGCCAAATAATACAAACAAATCCTGCGTATTTTAAAATGTCCCAAGTCTTGTAGGATATCCAGGGACCGATCAGTGCCGACTGGAGAGACTATTCTCTCTCCCAATCCTTATAAAGGGATAGGTGAAGGTTGTGGCCCTAGAGATCCCAGAAGCCCTTAAAAGTCTTTAAATTGGGGTCTGAATAATGAGGGCTAGATACCTTTTTTTTCCCTTCCTTTCAAAAAAATTTTTATTTATTTTTAGAGGAAGGGGAATGAGGAAGGCGCACGCGCACGCACGCACACACACACATAAAGGGAGAGAATGTTTGGAATTGTGAAAGTGCCTTTCCTAATAGTTGCTTTTACTGGCGCCCAGGCCTCAATTCATTTCATCTCCGAGCCAGTTACTAAAAATCCTCCCGGCGAGTGGAGAGGACCGGCCTTCCCGGGTCGGGAACCCGCCCTCTGTCTTCCCTCGCAGCGCCCTTTCCTCCTTTGGCTTGGGAAAGGACGACTTCGAGCCCCAGGAAGGAGTTGGGAGTGAGCGACACCCCAGAGCGTCCCCTAAGGTCCTTTTGGCCATGTTTCCGCCCCGGGGGGCTTCACCTAGATCCCCCACCCCACCCCTTACCCCTGTTGCAAATACGTAAGCTGGACGCGCCTCGGTGCGGATCCAGGCCTCGCTGAGCACGGAACCGGAGAAGCAGCTCACGGTCTCGGATTGCACTCTCACGCAAGGGTGGAAGGGGGTGACAGGGCTCGGATCTTGCCCCAAACGCTGCACAGGCCTGCAGGAGAGCAAAGAGGTTTCGGACAGGCTGTCCTTCCCCAGCTCTCGGTCGCGACAAGGTCCCGACAGGTCCGGGAACCTGCGAACCGCCTGCAGGTAACCCTGCGCTGGGTACCTGCCTTCCCTCTCAAGCTACCGGGGCGGGGCGGGGCGCGGCGCGGCGGGCTCCCAGGGTGGGGAGTGAAGAAAGCGCGGCGGACCCAGGGCAGCGAAGCGCAGGTCTTTTTCCTTTCGAGAACCAATATCAAGATTGCAGGAATTCAGTTAGAAGCCGCTCACCTACCTCCACCTCCCGCCCCACTCCGTCCGATGTGTCTTTTTCTGCCGCATTGATTGTTACCTTCCCCCCTCCCTCCGCTTGCAAAGGACAAATCGGGAGTGGACGGTAAAGATCTTGCCGGGGGCCGTGGGGGGCGGGGCGGGGTAACCAAAAATAAAAGAGAAATGTAAGACACTCTGTCTCCCAAAGTGGTGGAAAAGCGATTGCAAGGAGATAACTCTCGGGAGAATAACAGGCTTAGAGAGAACGAAGCCGAGCTGGGGAATCTTCATGTTGGGAGCCGGGAGGGTTGAGGGGAGGGCGAGTTCTCGTCTCCCACCGCTGGGGTGTGTTTTTACATGTTTTCTCAGCAGCGAGTTTTATAAACAGGTCATCCCTACGCTGCCAGCCCAGGGAGTTGGAGCCTGTCTTTGGCTTCTGGTGCAGACACCCTTCTTTCCCATTCGCCCCTTGCAAGCCAAACGCGCAGAGTTGGGAGGGAGGGGAAGCTTCCTTCCACTTCTGATTTGGGGGTACATTTGCTTTTGAAAGGCTCTTCTTGTCTTCAGACGGTGAAATACGAGTTCTCCACATGTCTGAGTCTGGTACCTCAAGCATGGATGCATGGGGAAGTGGGGAGCGCTGCTCTAATTACCTCTGCGCTGGATGGGGGTGGAGTGGGGGATTCTGTCTTTCAACCTGGCCCTGCTGGGGTGCCGAGGCGCATTATTAAACCCAGACGCTCGGGCCAGGAGTTGGGGCCATGCGGAAAAGATTTACAATTAAGCCAATTGGGGCCGAATACAGCCATCCAAAGTTTGCAGGTGTAGTGTCTCGAATTTTTTTTTCTTCCCTTCCAAGCAACTTCATTGCCCGACACCTCCCCCCCCACCGCCTCCCGCCAACCCCTTCCCCACTTCCTGGGACTCTAATTCTTTTGAGAACAGGGAGAGGAGGAAGGACGGTATGGTAGAGTTGGGATTTTTCTATTAGACAAGTTAAAATATGATGTTGCATTCACTTTTATGTGCGCGTATTAATGCAGCGAATATAACCAGGACAGGCTCCTCCATTGCATGTCTCCATCTAGAATTTGAGAATTGTTGGAGTCAGTGAGACCTTTTGACTTCGACATATGATTTTTTTTAAGGGAGTGGAACAGACTTCTGTAAAACAGGGATATTGCAGTTGAATTATGAAGTTTTTGAGTTGGGGAGATTGGGTGAGGCAGGAGTCAAACGCAAAAGAAATTCCCTCTGGTAGGGGTATAAGAAGATTGCTGCAGATGGAATCTGAAGGGGAGGTGAGGCTGGCTTGCTAGGAAGAACAGAGTCACGGACCTTTCTAGCGCTTCAGTTTAGATCTTCCTAATGTTTAGAGTGCTTACTGAGTCGTGTATAGGTCCAACCTTAAGCCCATCTCTCATTGCATTATTTAAATGTCAAATAATATGCATGTGTGTTTCTAAACTGTTTTTTTTTTTGTGGTTATCAGTGTGTATATGGACATTCCAAGTAGCCCAGAATATAACATTAAATCTCAGACTTTAAAAATGCATCGCAATCACACCCCATGGGCAGACTCCTATTTGATCAATATAGACGGAACTAAATTTGTTTTGCAGCTACGCAGTTACTCTTTTTCTCTTGGAGCAATAAAGTCTGTCTGTTACAAATTACCAGGGAATTGGAGAATATACCCCCCCATACACACACACACCACAACTGTTGTTCGGTGTTTTTAGTCTCCCACTAACCCACTCAATAATAGGTATAATATGTGTGTACACAGGCACTTTTCCAAAAAATTAGCGATAACATTCTGGGTGCATGAAGAGGGCATTTTTCTCTCTTTGCATTTAGGATTGGTTGCACACTAAGTTGCTACTCAGGAGACCCATTACCAGGGGGATCGACACCCATGGGGCCTCAGGGAAGAAGTTTAACAGCCTGCATTGCATGCAAAGACAGGGAGTCAAGGCGCCTGATTCCAGTCTGAATAAGGGCTTAGGTGTAGAATTAGTAAGACAGGACTTAACATGTCCACGGAGCTGCAAGCGTCACCCAGCCCAGGATGAACCCCTCAGCTGCCACAGGAAAGTTTCCAGGCAGTGGTAGTGAAAACACTTTTTCTCTCTCTCTTTTAAAAACTTCCCAGTCCAGTGCACAAGTTCCGCATAAATAAAAGGGGCTACTTGAACACTAGGTGAACCTGAATCAGTCTGAAGCAGAGAAGGAAGTACAGGACCCAGGCTGGAGATGGAGTGCCCCAATTTGCAGAGGTAGAGAAGGAGTGGATTGCTTCCCACTTGGAAACCTCTGCTCTTCCCTTCTGGAGAGGCTCATCGGGAACCCCTGCGGAAGGTGCCCTTGCAGTCTCCGCTGGATGGCGCTTGGGGGAGACGTGGCTGGTGGACAGTGTCCTCTGTGTGCCCCAGAGGGCCTTGTCAACTGGTTGGGTTGGGTTGAGGCCTCAGTTTGGAGCCTCTGCGGTGGCAGTTCCAGATATGCCAGGAGGCTGAAGCTGCTCCTGGAGTCTGGGGCAGGAGAGGGCCACCTGGAATCTGCCAAATGTGGGAGCTGGGGCAAGAGAAGTTAGGTGCAAGCCAGGAAGTGGGGGAAGAGGGTTCTCAGCGCAAACTAGCATCTCATTTCTAAAGCTCTGCTTGCACTGTATTAACTCCTGTTTACCGGGAAAGGTGTTGAGTGAGTGCGTATGTGTGTGTGTGTGTGTGCTGCGGGAGAGTGGTCTGGAAAGGACCACAGCCAGACAAGTGTGGAGATCTGCAAAGGGTACATGGTTTTAGGAACCTCAGGGTCCCACATCCCTTTTTGCAAAGGCCAATCTGGTGCCTGCCCAGCCCCGGTCCACTCGTTAGAAATTGGAGTGGCTGACATTACCTGGGAACCAATCTGAATTGTATCTGGAAATTGGGAACACAGGAGTGGGTTCTAATCTAATCTCATGGGCACAGGACCCCCTTGGAGGACTGCTCAGTCCATTGTATGACTGGCTTCAGTAGTCATTTGGAAGGGTCTCTGTCAAGGTGATTAAGACCTCAGCTGAGAGTGGAGCTGTGGGCTACAATATTAGGAAGAATAAATTCATCCAACACTTATTGAGTTCCTATTGTGTACCAAGCAATGCCCTCACCTTTATGATCTTGTCAAAAGTTAAAGAGCTAGGCGGCAAAGAAAAAAGACTACCAACTATAGCCAAATAAAGTTAATAGGCTACACAGTCTGTGTAGAAGTGTCTAAAATTAGGTTTTCTATTTTGTAAGAGATGGGGTTCCTCATCTCTCCAGCTCTGATCACAGTGCTCACAGCTAATGGGTGCTCAATAAATAATCGTTCAATACAGGAATGAAAGCCAAGAAAGAAAGGGAGAGAAAGAGACTAAGGGGGCATTTTCTCTGCCTTTGTAAAACAAATAACCACTTCCAAAGTGCATTTGTAAAGAACCAGTATTCAATTTATTAGCTACTCCCCCAAACGGATTCTGATATATAACATAAGACAGTGAAAAGCCGACTTACTCTAAGATGGTAGTGGGAAGAGAGGTTTGGTATAATGGATAGAAAATTCCACTCCATCATTGAACAGATATTGATTGAGCTGGTACCTATCTAGGTACCAGATAGTCTTCGCAGTGCTGGAGACAAGGGGGTGAATACAAGATGGGTCCCTTCCAGCTTAATGCTTATGGTCCTGAGTTTTGTTCACTCCGGTAAAAGTATGTTATTAATCCCATTTTGAAGATGAGGAAAATCGAGGCCCACGAAGAGTGGGACAGGAGAGGGCTTAATTTCAAGATCTCTGGGCAAGAAAGGCCAAACTCAATCAGCCTTAGCTCTTCTACGCGCTGTGGAGAGGTAGGGCTGGGTGATTTTTTGCTCTTGGGAGCCTTGGAAACCCAGACAGCCTTACTGACCTGACTGGCGGAGGTCACCGCGGGCGCCAGGCGTGCGCGGGAGCCGGAGCTTAACACCCAGCCGTTGTCCCGCAAAAGACTTTCTCGGATCTGCTCACCCCAGCTCCCAGCTCAAAGGCCCTCACTTCTAAACTCTCCGGTCCGTTTCTTGCACTCTGAGCACACGCCTAGCCTACAAGTGGGTAATACTGCCGCTCTGCACAAACAGAAAACTTTGGGATAGACAACTAGGGAGGCTTGCGCCTTCACATTGTTAAAAATTGACAGTAAAAAGGTTTCCATAACCCCTCCCCCGCCGCCAGGGTTTTATGCTTCTGTACAGACCTCTCCCCACCGTTAGTATCCCAATGCTCAGCGCTGTCTCTGGCACATGCAGTGTGTTCATCAAATGTTTGTTGATTGACCAAATAAACTATTTTTCTTTAATTTTTGTTTTAAAAACATAACCAAAGTAAAAAATGAATTAGTGATCGAATAAGAGGCAGTGGGGTGAGAAGCTCGTTTTGCCGGCGCCCTGGGAGGGGGTGGAACCGGCTTAGGACACCAGTTCGTTTTCCAGCAGCCGCTGGGTGCTTCCCACCAGCTTTGCAAAGACGCCTGCGATTTCCTTTGGTCTACATTTCTGTCCCAGACTTCGTTCAGATGATCGATGGAGAAGACACGCTGGCCCACAGGGAGGTCAATACAATCGACGCGGACCTCGACGAAACGGAAAAATCTCACCGGTTCCTGCGTACTGGGTTCCACTAAAAATGTTTCAGGATTTAGGGTTTCTGCCTCCTCGCTGTCATTACTGAACTGGACGGAGGATGGCAGTGGGTGGGCAGGAAGAAGCCTCAAGTCGCACTCAGGTGAGCCTAGGGGTACACCGGGCCTGGAGAGCGCCCCCCCCCTTCCACTCAGCTGGTGTAACCCATACCACCGAGTGGTGAAATCATCAGAGCTCCCTAGTAGATTTCGTTCTTGAACTTCTCGGCCTTGGAATCAGACGCCCGGGTCATTGCGCAGCGGGGCCACTCTTAGCTCCGGGTTCCTCACCTGAGAAATGGGTTTCTTATAAAATACAATTTATTGGCGAGAACATTTGTGAAATACTCAGGAAGATGATAATGTTCTAAGAGTTCTCCCACACATCAGCTTATCAACCACAATAATCTAATGAGGCGGGAGTCTTCTCAGTGACCTCCACTTTCCAGACAAGGAAACAGAGACACGCAGAGAAAGACAGAGGCTTGCCCGAAGTCGCACAGCCAGTGTTTTGGGGAGCTGGAATTTACCCTGGGGTTTGTCTAATTCGAGTCCGACTTTTAACAGCAAAACAGTAGGAGTCCGACACACGCACACAGTAGGTACACAGTAGCGATCTGTTTTCTTTGATCTTTGCCCTTTAGGAAGAGAAATTCCATCTAACCCTTTCCCGCGCAGATTTGAAAACTGCCTGTATTCTTTGGTCCCTTCCTTCTGGAAGCAAATGCAATTGGTGAGTGGGGAGTGCGAGTCTGACAAAAACCTTCTTAAACTCTGGAAATTCAGATCTTTACCGCCCCCTCTTTTTTCAGTACGAAGGAACCAGGGGAAAGTGCGCGCGCGCGTGTGTGTGTGTGCGTGCGCGCGCGCATTTGTGTCTAGAATCAATATGGCCCAGACAGCCCTTCACAAAGGGGCTCCAGGCGGGCGCCTCCGCGGCACAGCCCCCGCCCCACCGCCCGCGGCGAATTAATTGGGCCCTGAAAGAAGGGGCGACGTAGCTTCCAGTTAATTAGTCAAGAAATGAATCAAGTTCCAGCGGCCTGGCAAAGGCTCTTGGGGCGCGGGTTTTGTGCAAGCCACAATGGTCCGTGGGGCTCTCCCCTTGGGCGGGGTGGGGCGCAGTGGGGAACACAGCTTGGACGCCTAGGCGTCCTGAGCCCGGCGCCCTGCGCGCAGAGCAGACCCAGGCGCTCTCGCGGGCTCTAGCGTCCGTCATGTTTCCTCTCTTTTTTTCTTTCTTTTTTATTTTCTTCTTTTTTCTCTCTCCTCTCCTCTCTCCTTTCCCCCTTCCTTTTCCTCCTCTCTCTCCCTCTAGCTCTCCCTTTGTCTCTCTTCCCCTTTCCCCTTCTCCCTCCCTATCTCCCGCTTCCTTTCTCCCTATCTCCCTCTCTCCCTCCCTTTCTTTTTCTCTCCTTTTCTCTCTCTCCCTCTCCCCCTTCCCCTATCCATCTCTCCCTCTCCTGACTTCTCTCCCTCTCCCTCTCTCTCTCCTCACTTCTCTCTTTGTTTTCCTCTGTCCTCACCATCCCTGTCCTCTTTCCCCTTCCCTGGTTCTCTCCTGAACTTAGTCCAAGTTTCCCACCTGCAGGCGCTCCTCCCCTCACCCCAGCAGCGGCCCTCTCCAAACTCTCCTCCCTGAGGTCGCTCTTTCTAAAGCTCCAACCTCAGCCTGGCAGGATCTGGGGCTGGGTGGTTTCGGGATGTCGGGAATCCTTGACTTAGGGGGAATGGATAGAAATGAGCGCTGACTTTGGAGCCCAGAGGCCTGAGGTGTTGCTGGATAGATTCTTCACCCTTGGGTCACCTTGGATTCACCCTCCCCAAGGCGGTTAGAACCCTCTGAGATCATTCAGGGCTTTGAAAGGGCTTGGTAATGGGCAACCTGTGTCCTCACTCCACGGAGATTTAGAATTAAGGCAGACCTGCAACACAAGAGCAATTATTGAGTGCCTGCTGTGTTCTCATCTTACATTTCTTCTCAAACACCCCCTAAGGCACTGAAGATCCGGGTGATCGGGTGTTTTCGTCAGAAGCAGCTCTGTTGGGGGAATGGAGGGGAGTCACAAATCCTAAACCCAATTTTTTCACGGCTTTTTTTTTTTTTTTTTGACTGAGTCTCACTCTGTTGCCCAGGCTGGAGTGCAGTGGTGTGATCTCTGCCCACTGCAACCTCTGCCTCCCAAATTCTAGCAATTCTCCTGCCTCAGCCTCCCGGATAGCTGGGATTACAGCCACCCATCACCACGCCTGGCTGCTAATTTTTTGTATTTTTGGTAGAGTCAGGGTTTCACCATGTTAGCCAGACTGGTCTCGAACTCCTGACCTCAGGTGATCCGCCTGCCTCGGCCTCCCCAAGTGCTGGGATTACAGGGATGAACCACCGCGCCCGACCTTGTTTCAAGGCCTTTTTGCTCCACGTGCTGGCTGCCCTTCCAGAACTAAAGGGACAGAACTCGGTGCTCAGAGAAGTAGAGACACTTTCCTGGAGTCACACAGCAAAGGAGAGGCAAGGCCGAGGGTTCCCCCCTAGGTGGACATTGGGTTCCTGTTGCCCGCCGCTTGGCACCGAGAGGGCCTCAGGGAATCACATGTCCGCCTGGCCTGGCTTGGCACCAAATGTTTACAGACAGGACGAGGGTCGCTGGAATCGCTTCGCCTCTTTCAACTTGGCGCTAAGGCCCGAATCTCGGTCCTTCTAGTATTTCTCTGTCGTCTGTCTTTATCTCAGTCTCTGCTTTTGTCTCTTTCTCCCTCCCTCCGCCCCAGTCTTTCCGTCTCTTTTTCCTCGAATGCACGTGGAATTCGGAATTGAAAGTTGAGGTCAGAATCTCCTCTCTTTCTTCCACTTATCCGCTCCGCTGCCCCAAGCCTCGCGGCTTGGATCTGCGTAGACATCTATCTACCGTCAACAGGATCCTAGCTGCAGAAGCAAACCCTATGTGACTCCGCACCATCCCTGCTCTGTAGACCCACTGCCTCTTCCCACACCACATCTTTGAGGTTCAAGTAGCGACTCCAGCGGATGATTCGGAGAATGCCCTGCTTTCCAAATGCCCCAAGCCGCGTTTTTATTTTCTTCTTCCTTTGCCCGCTTGACCAACTGTTGTTTCGTTCAGGGTCCGGAGGTGCCTGCGCCGCGCTTGGCTTTGCTTTCCGCCGCCCGCAGGAGGCCCGGGACTGTGGTTTCCGCTCCCCACATCCCAGCCTGGTGCGCACGCAAGAGCCTGGCGAGCTTCCCGCCCGCGCTTACAGTCAACTACTTTGGGCCTCGGTTTCCCTGCTCCTTGTAGATCAGAGAAGAGACGGGCGAAATGCCTGCGAAGGAGGGTCGGCGAATGGGTTGGTTGGTGGCAAGACTGCAGTTCTTGTACATGGACGGGGGTTGGGGGGTCAACACTGGAAGAATTCCTGCCTGACGCCAAGAGCCACCCGCTCTCCAGCTCGTCCCACTCCGCGGACGTTTACCCACCTTCATGCGCAGAGGAGGAGGTGAAACACTGGGAATGTCTTGTTTTCCATACTAGGAAAGGAGCACACCAATTTCCATGGCCCCAGTCTCCCCTAAGTGGGACCCACAGCTTGGTGGACTCTGCCACGCAGGTGTGCCAGGCTGCGTGTGTAGGCGAGGACAGACCAGGTTCCAGCCAGCAGGTGCACACTCGGGTGTGTGCAGAGGTGGTCCCTTGTGGGCCTGCTTGGTCCACTGTGATAGCTGTTGACATTTGTAGACTGGGTCAGTGGCTTTCAACGAAGTGTTAACCGACCTCCTGCTGAGCATTTGGAATTTGGGAGATGGCATATTGGAGCCTTGGAACTTTGTATCCCTCCATTTACCTCTGTAAGCCTCCCTTGCCACCTCTGTAAGCCTCCCTTGCCGCCTCTGAAAAACATGAGACTCTCAGGCTCTCCCACAGAGGAGCACTGCAAGGAGTAAGTGAAATCATGCATATGCATCGCGCGGCCCAGCCCCTGGCACACAGCGAGTGCTCATGAATCATTAGCTGTTTGGACTTGTTAAACTCTGTGCTTCCGTGTGTATATGTATATGTGTGTATGTGTAAATATATAAATCTATATATACAATGGTAAATATATACATATATTTATATATACATAATGATATATATATATTTACTGAAGCACAGAGTTTATATATATTATATATGTATATACACAGAGTACACTCTTAGAAGACTACCTGGCATATATTATGCCTTCTCTCTGTTATTATTCTTACTGTCTCTTGACCAGTGCTGTTCCCATCTCAGTCTGAAACCCCATTACTTATCTTCTCCCCAAGATGATACTAAAGTGAGATCCTCCATTAAGCTTCCCACTGAAGGGTTAGCTCCTGTGGACCCCTTTCCCGAATCCTGGCATCTCAAAACTGTGATGGATCCCAGAGACTAAGTGCTCCCTTCCTCTCCTTGCACTAGAGTTCAAGTCCACAGCTAGGCTCAGAGACCCTGGTGTCCTAACTTTGAATCTAATCCCCTGCCTTTTCCACCATCTCCACTCTGCCCAGGTCTTCTCCATCTCCTGAGGTCAGGAGAAAAAGTTCTCAGACCTACTGAGAAATAAGAACTTGTAGAGAATAAAGGAACATTAGTGGGTCCCTGGTGGAGCCCCTGAAGCAATGACCTCTGAAAATGAGGAGGGGGTTGCATGTGAACAGGACCAGAGAGAATTTCTGACTCCTAGGGATGCCCAGAGCCCCCCTGTCTCTCACAGCAGCTGTGTGGCGCTGAGGTCCCGACTCCTAGGGCCAGGGTACAATTGCAAAACTCCAAGCCAGCAGCAGAAGCCCACTGTCCCCCTTCCATGTTCTCTGGGGCATTGCAGATCTACTGAGGCAAGAGCTGGGGCTGTTCCCAGACCCCCAGCTTGAGCGTCTGGCAGGAGGGTGAGGAGATGAGGGGAAGGAGATGAGAAAGGTGGAAAAGAGTGAGGACAGTGGAGTTGGGGAAGGAGGGTGAGAGAAAGTGAGAGAGGGTATTTGTGGATGAGGGAAGAAGGACAAACAAGGGAGGAAGACAGACAGGCATAGGACATGAAAAGAGACCCTTATATACCCTGACAGTGGCAGAGGCATGGAGAGGAGAAGAGGAGAAGAGATGAAGGTTAGAGAAGAAGAGACTGACAGAGAGAGATGGATCAGGCAGCCTGGGGGTGGGGTGAAAGGACAGAGATTAAGAAACACAGAGAGCAAGAAGCAAGTGCAAAGGCGTGGTGGTGGCGGGGGGGGGGGGGGGGGAAGAGAGAGAGAGAGAGAAGAGGTGAGACAAAGAAAAGGAGAAGCACCTGGAGGCAAAGAAAGTGGGGAAAGTGGGGACTAAGGAAAGCACATGGTAAAGGAGTGGCCAAAAGGAAACATAAGAAAGATGGTGGGGAAATGGACAGCCAGAGAGCCGGGCCACCCTCCGGATGTATTACTTAACATACGTGTGACATTAACGCGGTATAAATGCCTCCATTAAATCACAATAGAGCTTCTCAAACCGACCAATTCCCGAATAGCCTCCAGCCCTTGGGGAATATGGTTTTCAAAACCGTATAAAGCAACACATACTAGCAACTTAGGAGAGAGGTTCTCATTCATTAGGGGTTTCCGGGGGCTCCCAGCAGGGCCTTTGTGGTAGAGGGTGGGGGAGAGTGTGTGGCTGGGATCTTGGGGAAAAAGACATTGTGTTTCTCTCTTTGTCATTGGCTTCGCAGAAAAGCCTCTTCACCACTCCAATGGCACCCACCACACAAACCCACTAGGAAGTTCTGGTTGGTAGGGACTACTTGGCCAAGAAGAGAAATGGGATTCCCTAGAGTCCTCCCTATTCCCAGAGTGCATTTGGCCCAGTAAAGAGGGGCTGCACAATTTTCTAGACATTCCTGCTTGCAACGGAGAGGGAGGGGACGATGAAGGGCAGCCTCCTTCCTAGTCTCTTGGGAAAACAGAACTTTGTTGAACCACAGGAGGCTGGTGGACGATGAGGAAGAAGTTTGAGAGTAGCCTGGTGAAGGTGAAGTCCGCATTTGCACCCCCTCCCCTACCCCCTGCAGGCTCCCAGCTCATCACTCCAACTAGCTCAAATAAACCGAAGCTCATCTTCCCTCACTCTACCTCCTCCCTTACTTGCCTCCCAGTCTGCCAAGAAAGGTATTTTAAAAGGTAGCAAATACAAGGATTTATTTTCCTTTCCTTTTCTTTTCTTTCTTTTTTTTTTTTTTTTTTGGTTGGGAAGTCTTGTTTGCTTTGCTTTAACAAACAGCTGATAGAATTTGCTTTAAAGGAGCACTAAAAAAAAAAAAAAAAGAAATAAAAAAATAGTGCCCACAGGGCACATGCCTGCATATACCTGTGTGTCTGTGTGTGTGTGCGTGTGTGTGTTTAGACCTCCCGAGCTGGTGTGCAGTAATAAATGGAACCTGCTTCAGGTGCAGAAAGCTGGGAGGGGTCGAGGGGAGGAATGCATAGGCTGATTTACACCTGTCCCTACAGCTGCTATCGACAACACTTACAGCCTCCAGAAATGACCCTTGGTGCCGACTTGTCTGGAAGCCATCAGGGTTAGTTTTGAAACAGGAATCTTCAAGTGGACCAGAGAGTGAGCTTTGCCCAGCCCCGCCTTCCCTGCCGTGGTCTTCAAGTGCTGCCCAGTGGAGCAGGCTGGCTGCTTCTCTCCCTCTCTGCCCACCTGCTCTTCCTTCTCTGTTTCCTCTCAGACAAATATCATCATTGACTTTCAGCTGTCTTTGGTGCTGCTGCCCAAAAAGGGCTGGGCAGGGTGTGAGGTTTGCAGCCAGCTCATCACCACCCTTTCCCCCTAGGAGCTGGGTCTGGCCCCAGGAATCTGTGTGGGATTCCTCGCTCTACCCTCCAGCCAGTTTCTGCCCTCTGCCACTGGCCTCACCCCACCCCACTGGCCAGAGAGCTGAGTTACTGATAACTTCCAGATGCCTCTGGAATCTTGCTTCCAGTCCTCCCAGCACTCTGCCTGGTCTGCAAAAGTGGGGGCAGTGGGGAGCAGGCACCCTGCCCTGAAACTTGTTGCCACCTCTCAGAGGCTGATGAAAGCCCCACTCAGCTGGGCCCTTCAGGCCGGGGGACCCTGGAGCCAGGGCACTCAGAAGGGATGTTTGACACCCACGCCAGGAACGTGGAGTCCCTGACTTTCTAGCCCAGACCCTACAGAGGTTTAGGAGGACTGAGAGGGGGCAGATTGCAGGCCACCAGCTACCAGAGAAGCCACAAGGAAAGGCCTGGCACTTTCCCTGGGAATTCACAGGCACTGGGAAAGTATCTGGGTCCCCATTGCCTTACTGGTAGAACAGGGCAAGGGGTGGGGGCAGGAACTGTAATATATACTACACTGACATTTTATTTTACTATTATTTTCAGACAGAGTCTCGCTCTGTTGCCCAGGCTATAGTGCAGTGGCGCGATCTCGGCTCACTGCAACCTCTACCTCCCGGGTTCAAGCAATTCTCTCTGCTTCAGCCTCCCAAGTAGCTGGGATTACAGGCACACACCACCACGCCCAGCTAATTTTTGTATTATTACTAGAGACAGGGTTTTGCTATATTGGCCAGGCTGGTCTAAAACTCCTAACCTCTGACAATCTGCCTGCCTCAGCCTCCCAACGTGCTGGGATTACAGGCATGAGTCACCATGCCTGGCCTTATTACTATTTTTTGAGATGGGGATCTCACTATGTTGCCCAGGGTGGTCTCAAGCTCCTGAGCTCCAGTGATCATCCTGCCCCAGCCTCCCAAAGTGCTGGGATTACAGACGTGAGCCATGGCGCAATGCCCTAATAGTGTACTTTTGAAGTTGGAATGAGCAGAAAACATTTCAGGATCACAGTCACATCTGTAATGTAATATACAAACACCTGAGATTTCTTTTTTTTCTTTTTTTGAGATGGAGTCTCGCTCTGTCACCCAGGCTGGAGTGCAGTGGTGCAATCTCAGCTCACTGCAACCTCCGCCTTCTGGGTTCAGGCGATTCTCTTGCCTCAGCCTCCTGAGTAGCTGGGACCACAGGCATGCGCCACCACACTCAGCTAATTTTTGTATTTTTAGTAGAGATGGAGTTCCATCATGTTGGCCAGGCTGGTCTTGAACTCCCGACCTCAGGTAATCTGCCTACCTCAGCCTCCCAAAGTGCTGGGATTACAGGTGTGAGCCACCACGCCTGGCCTAACACCTGAGATTTCTGTTGGTGACCAAGTCACAGCCACTGCTAATCCCCGTGGTGGTTTGTTGTCTATATTCATAATAGAAGGAAATACTAATTTCACTGCAAGTTTAGTGATAATGAAAGTGTGATTTTTTTTTTTCCATCCAAGTTCACAGATTCATGAATTCTGTCCATGGACTCCTATACCCCCATAAAAGTCTATTGGAAGATAGCAGGGTATGAACCCCTGACTTATTAAGGAACTAATTGGTCTCTTGGTCCCTATGGGGACAGAGGAGGATTCTCATGAGAAATAGGCACAGTTTGGAAAGCTGGGGCAATGTGCTTGTACCAAGAGCCAAGGCAAAGAGATGGTTTTTGTGGAATAGAAAAGCCATTCTCTAAACAGCTTTTCAAGGAATATTTCCCAGAAGGGCAGGAAAGAGCAAGGTCTGGCTTAGGCTGATTTTGGCTCAAAGACAGGGCTTGGGGAGGGAAGTTTCTCCTAAAAGTGTCTATCAATACCTCTATCCTAATACATGCACACTCCACCTCTGGGGTGAAGTTCTGTGCAGCTCTGGCCTCTCTGAAACCTCAGTTTTCCACCTAGAAAAAGAATCCGTCCCTCCCCCTTTCCCCCAACATCACCCTGTAAACACCTTTGCAGCTTTTTTTGCCCCAAAGGATCTGTAGACAAGTCCTACCTTAGCACCAAGTAATCCCTTCACAAAGATAAGTCAGGAACTGAAGCATTTTTTGCCTTTAAGCAGAGCACTTAGTGAAACACCTCTGCTCATGGAAAGGAAGTGGCAAATGGCCCCAGGACAGCAGCACTCACTGTCCTTGGTGAAATACAGCTTCAAGAACTCTGTGCCATTGGGACAGGCATTTGGAGACTGATTTAAGTGACAGACAGAAATAAGAAAGCTGAAAACTCAGAACACTCATAAGTTAATCAAACGTGGCTTAGAGTTGAAAAGGATGATCTCAGTGAATTCTGGGGTCCCAGCAAAATGAGAACAAAAGCATTTGTGAATCAGCTACATTATGCAAGACCCATGCCATGCTCTTTGCTTGCTTTATCTAAAGGTACCAATACTAGGTCTGATACTCATTCATTCTTTCATTCACTCATTCATTCCGCAAATGTTTACCAAGGGCCTATCACGTGTCTGGGGCTCAAGATGTAGCAGTGAATTAACCACATTAAAAACTATTAGACTGGCTGAGTGTGGTGACTCAGCCTATAATCCCAGCACTTGGGGAGGCTGAGGAGGGCGGATCACTTGGAGCCCACGAGTTCAAAACTAGCCTGGGCAAGATAGCAAAACCCTGTCTCTACCCAAAAGACAAAAAATTAGCCGGGCATGGTGGCACATGCCTATGGTCCCAGCTACTCTGGAGGCTGTGATGGAAGGATTGCTTGAGCCTGGGAGGTGGAGGCTGTAGTGAGCCGAGATCACATCACTGCAATCCAACATGGGTGACAGTGTGAGACCCTGACTCAGAAAAACAAACAAACAAAGAAACAAAAAACACAAAGAAACCAAACCAAACAAAAAACTATTGTCCCCAAAGACATTATAACTGGGGAGATAATGATCATAAACAAAAACAGGTAAAATACATGTTTGATTATAATAAGTAACATTGGAAAAATAAAGCAGTTCAGGTAGTTCAGGCATGGGGATGGCAGGGCTGAATTTTAAAGGGTGGTCAGAAACAGTCTGACTGAGAAGGTGACCTTTCAGCCAAGAGCTGAGGGAGGTGAGGAACATTGGGGGTTGTAGGGGGAGCATGAGAGGGGAAAGGTACAAGAGACCCACCTTTACTTGAACACTTCCTCTATACTAGACTCTGAATTAGGCTCTTTGTAGCCATTGTCTTTTTTTTTTTTTGAGATGGAGTCTCACTCTGTTGCCCAGGCTGGAGTGCAGTGGCGCAATCTTGGCTCACCACAACCTCTGCCTCTTGGATTCAAGTGATTCTCATGCCTCAGCCTCCTCACTGGCTGGGATTACAGGTGTGCACCACCACGCCCAACTAATTTTTGTATTTTTGTAGAGATAGGTTTTCGCCATGTTGCCCAGGCTAGTCTTGAACTTCTGGACTCAAGCGATCCACCTGCCTGGGCCTCCCAAAGTGCTGGGATTACAGGTGTGAGCCATCGTGCCTGGCCTACTCATGATTTTCTTTCACATTCTACCATTGGGGAAGGTGAGGCTCAGAGAGGTTAGGTGACTTGCTTGAAGTCACTCAAATAGCACAAGGCAGAACTAGAATTAGAACTTGGGACTGAACTTCTCTTTTTTTCCGCACCAGGCTGCCTCTGACATGTTTCTGGGAAAAGTGAAAAAAAAAAGGAAAGGCAATGGAGAGCAAAAAAATAAATAAATAAATAAAAGTCAGAAAGGTAATGGAGAAGAAGAAGAGCTAAGAGGAAAATAAGCCTTTTAGCTAGGTTTTACACCTAGAGAAACTGAGGAGCAGACAGGAAAAGTAATTGTCTAAGGTCACAGAGAGAAAACAATCATAATGGCTAAGGGTCTTAGCTCAGAGGTTGCCCCACTCTGCCTTTCCTCATCTTGGTACCATATGGCAAGTGACTGTGGCCTTCCAGGTCTCAGTTTGCTTATCTATAAAATGGGCCTAACCACAGGCGTTTAAGACCAGCCTGGGCCACATAGTGGGACCTCATCTTTGGAAACAAAAACAAAATTAGTTGGGTGTGCTGACATGTAGTCTCAGCTACTCAGGAAACTGAGGCAGGAGGATCACCTGAGCCCAAGTAGTTGAGGCTGTAGTGAGCTATGATATATTGCTACTGTAGTCCAGCCTGGGAAACAGAATAAGACCTGTCTCAAAAAAAAAAAAAAAAAAAAAAAAAAAAAAAAAAGAGATTAAATAAATGGAGCTAATCAAATCTCTTTCTCTGTCTTTTCTCTTTTCTTCTCATTTTCTTTTCTTTTCTTTTCTTTTCTTCTTTTCTTTTCTTTCTTTGATGGAGTCTCGCTCTGTTGCCAGGCTGCAGTGCAGTGCCATGATCTCGGGTCACTGCAACCTCCACCTCCCAGGTTCAGGTGATGCTCCTGCCTCAGCCTCCTGAGTAGCTGGGACTGCAGGTGTCCACCACCACTCCCAGCTAATTTTTTTGTATTTTTAATAGAGACGGGGTTTCACTGTGTTAGCCAGGATGGGCTTGATCTCTTGACCTCGTAATCTACCCACCTTGGCCTCCCAAAGTGCTGGAATTACAGATGTGAGCCACCATGCCCGGGCTAATTTTTGTATTTTTAGTAGAGATGGGGTTTCACCATATTGCCCAGGCTGGTCTCGAACTTCTGACCTCAGGTGATCCGAAAGTGCTGAGATTACAGGCGTGAGCCACCAGTGCCCAGCCTGAGAATGATTTCTTTTTTTTTTTTTAAACAACACGACCACAATAGTGTTATTGAACACACCTCAAAAGACAATGATTACATCATGTTATAAACTCTCTGTGTAATCCTCAACCATCCCTGATTATATCCATTATTTTCTTTCTTTTCAAAAAATTGGCCAGGTGTGGTGGCTCATGCCTGTAATCCCAGCACTTTGGGAGACCAAGGCGAGCAGATCGCTTGAGCCCAGGAGCTCAAGACCAGCCTGGGCAACATGGCGAAACCCCGTCTCTACTAAAAATACACAAAAAGTAGCCAGGGGTGGTGGCATACACCTGTAATCCCAACTACTCGGGAGGCAGTTCAGTGGCTCAGCCAAGATAATTTAAACAAACCACACTGCTTGAAGCAGGAAGGTCGAGGTTGCCGTGATCCAAGGTCATGACACTGCACTCCAGCCTGGGCAACAGATCGAGACTCACCCTAGCCCCAAATTTCTTAAAAGGACATCACATAATTCATAACTAAGGTTTGAGTAGATGCTATTCAATATCTGTATATATCTACATTTCTAAGTTATATATGTCTTCTGTGAAGCTGACATATGAATTAAACTTCACTAAGATGGAAATTCCAAAGGATAATATTTAAAAACAAATGTGCATAGGAGTTGTTCTTGCACCCAGTGGTCTATTCATGAACAATCTGGGGGTGGAGGGAACAACCTCATCAGGCGTTTTCTAGATCTGGAGACGAGTCAGAACTCTGCTTGCAAACCAAAGGAAAGGGGAACCCACGAAACTCCGTGGAAAGTGTTCATCTCTCTGTCTTCCCACTATTCACCGATTCTGGGAGAAGTAAAGGAAGGCTCTCCTGCCAAAGCCTTCATCAGTTTAAGGGGACCTGGGCAATGATATATACAAACCGGAAACTGCTTCAGGGAAGGGGGTGATGTTTTTTTCATTTTTGGTTTTAAAGTGCTCGCTCCCTCAGAGCACACGGGAGGCAGGTCAGTGGCTCAGCCAAGAGACTTTAAACAAACCACATTGCCCGCAGGCCGGCTTGGTGAAGGAGGGGATTTACTTTTCTCCCCTCCGCCTGAGGGGTGTTAACAGCAGAATGAAGTCTGGGGAATCTGGCAGGGGCTTTCTTGCTGCGGGGGAGGTGTGTCTGTGCCTCTTTGCAAAGCATTAATCACTGCTTTATAGAGCGGAGAGAGAAGAAACACGCACATACCACGCAGGAAGCTGGTGCGGCTGCTCTTTCTTGGGTTCCCTGCGAGGCAAATCTCTCCTCTCCCCATTTCCACTGGGATCAGCTTGCCTTTGTCCAGGCCTCCGGGGGAATGTGGGCTAGGGGAAAACCCTTAGGAGGTGGGGAACAACCAGAGGAAATGCACCACTTTTTTTTATTGTTTGAAATGTATATTTTTGTCCAAGTGCAGTGGCTCACACCTGTAATCCCAGCACTCTGGGAGGCCAAAGAGAGAGGATCGCTCAAGCCCAGGAGTTCAAGACTAAGCTGGATGACATAGCAAGACCCTGTCTATAAAATAATTTTAAAAAGAAGTGAGGAAGAAATATATTTTTATGCCAGAGAATGTATTCTTTTTAAAAAAGGATTTCTTTTTTTATTCTGAATTTATTTACTTGGGATATCTTTTAATATTAATAGTTCATATTTAATTCTGTACTTAAAGAATCACCTTTATTCAAAAAAAAAAAAAAAAAAAAAAAAGCCAGTGCAGTGGCTCACACTTGCATTCCCAGCACTTTGCGAGGCCAAGTTGAGAGGCTTGCTTGAGACTAGAAGTTTGAGACCAGTGTGGGCAATGTGGCATGGCCTCGTCTCTACAAAAAAATTTAAAAATTATCCAGGCATGGTGGCATGTAACTATAGTCCCAGCTACTTGGGAGGCTGAGGCAGGAGGATTGCTTGAGCCCAGGAGGTCTAGGCTGCAGTGAGCCATGAACGCTCCACTGTACTCCAGCCTGGGTGACAGAGTGAGACCCTGTAAAAAAGAAAAAGAGACGAAGACAAAATGAGCAGTTCACTAGGAAAGGGATGTACATAGCAGCTATGGATAAATCACAACTATCTGCTAGATAAATGGCAACAACATCCAGGTGTTACCCAGACACAAGTCATTTTTCCTCTCCACCTTTATCAATAATAAATGCAATACCCCATCAACTGGACCTCAAGACTTTTGCCTGCACTGCAGGCAGATCTTACTAAATGGACTGAAAGTGGCAGGCTGAGCAAGTGATACTGAAAATTATTTACATCCTGAAACCCTCAGCAGTTTGGCCACATGTTTAACAGTGTTGGCCTCCGAAGGTTCCAACTAAATCCTTCTTCTTCTTCTCTGGCAAGGAGTTCCACTTTAGGGCACCTACGATGTTGGATATATTTTAAAATGAGCCTTCTAGAGTCCCTTCGTGGTCAGTTCATCTGCTACCCTGCTGGTTCAAATCCATTTGCAATGGCTGTAAAAGACTGTCAGCTGATGCTCGCAGTAAATCTCCTTTCATTCAAAAAGGCTGACAAGAGGGAAGCAGCTTGAGTTTTCACTCCAATCTTGCAAACTTGCAGTCCTGCTGTGCCGCCTTGTTTTTCAATACACAATCCCCACCCTCCCTCTGTAATGTTTCTATCCCATGATGGTCAGGTGCAAAACTGGAGTCCGAGGTGTGGTTTCATGGTGGTAGAAGAAAGGTCAGATTGTATTCCATGATTTTTAGGCTGGTGGCTGTTCAGATCACACAGCCGCTGTCCTTCTGTGTCTTTGTGAAAAATGGTGCACTTTTGCTGGCAAACAGGTTTTTCTGGCTGGTTACTCTTAAGATGGATGTTTCCCTTGACTGAGGGAAGCCAGAGACTGTCAGGAATGTTTGCAAGTGAAGGAGCGTTGGTGGTGTTCTCAGAGCCTGAGACTAAGAAGTGAGGGACTTAGTTGTAGACTCATATCTGAACCTATCTCTCAGGTTAGTCATGGCTCCTACTGGTCAAAAGGTTCTAGAAAAACAGCATCAGCCCGGCTTATTGATTGAAATTTTGTGATCAAGTCAGACAAGCAAACTGGCAGAAAAGTGAGCTATGGGTTTTGAGTGAAAATATCTGGCTTCAGACTCTTCTATCCCAGATATGCTGAGCAAGTCCAGCCAGACAACCTCTCCAACCCTCCAACCTACGATATGTCTATCAAATGGGGGCTGGAGTGTCCTGCTGTATCTCCTAGGGCCTTTGGATAAAATCCTTGCCAAATTTTACAGTGCAGAATGTTTGGAGATGGTTGTTGCTATTATGGTAATTATGACAAAAGGGAAACACCTTTTGGGAGTGAAATTAGTTGATATTTATAAAACAAATGGAAATTTCCTGCACCCTGTGCTGGGAAGGTGTGCATTGTGGAGAGTTTGCAAGTTGAAGCAATGGAATTGATATTGTTCCAGGTGATGTACAGATTAGCTGCTCTTCAGATGTGTGAAAAGAGAAATCCTAGGCTGCCACATTCTCTGAGGAAGATCTGGGCGTGTTCCTGTAGAAGCATAAACATACACTCACACACATTCAAACACATGTAGAACTGGAAGGTATAGGGCATGTGGAATTTTGGTTATTTTTGCCCTTTCTAATCTGTTCCCTACAGCGGTAGCCAGAGGATCATTTTATTTTATTTATTTTTAGCAGAGTCTTGCTCTGTCTCCCAGGCTGGAGTGCAGTGGGGTAATCTCAGCTTACTGCAACCTCTGCCTCCTGGGTTCCAGCGATTCTCCTGCCTCAGCATCCCAAGTAGCTGGGACTACGGGTGTATGCCACCACTCTCAGTTAATTTTTTTTCTTTTTTTGTATATTTAGTAGAGATGGGGTTTCTCCATGTTGGCCAGGCTGGTCTCGAACTCCTGACCTCAAGTGATCTGCCTGCCTAGGCCTCCCAAAGTGCTGGGATTACAGGCCTGAGTCACCATGCCTGGCCCAGAGGATCATTTCAGAATGCAAATCAAATCAAATCATTCTTTATTGCCACATTATATATCTTCATAGCTTCCCATTGCTCTTAAGGGAAGGACCAACATTTAATAGGTCTGGAAGGCCCCGCAGGATCTAGCTCCTGCTCTCTCTTCTCCAGCTCCATTAACCTCATGTTCTCAGTCATTTTTTCTGCTCTCGCCTTGTAATAAATTGAATTATTGACACCAAAACTTCATGCCAGGCTGCTGTGGTGGCTCATGCCTATAATTCCAGCACTTTGTTTGGGAGGCCAAGGCAGGAAGATCGAGACCAGGAATTGACCAGTCTGAGTAATGTAGCGAGACCTCATCGCTACAAAAAAAAAAAAAAAAAAAAAATCAAAACAACACTTCTTGTATTCATACCCTATGCCTGAGATTAGGCAGTTTCCCTCTAATCTTTGACTTTAAAAAGCTTGGTCATGTGATCTGCTTTGGCCAATCAAGAGTGAGCAGAAATGACTGTGGGCCAGTTCTGACCCCAGGCTTTTGGAGGCATTGCTTGTTTCTACTTGACCTCTCATGCCTCTGTTACTGCTGTGAGGAGAGCTGGTGTTCCTTTGGCCTGGGGCCCACCCAGAATGGACACACTTGGGGGCAGACTGGAGCCCACCTTGCATCTGGAGCTAAACTGTCAGACCTGCAGCTTGAAGCAGGGCAACCTGGCCGAGGTCCACCAAGATCAGCCAACTTGCAAACACAGGAGAAACCAGTGCTTCCTGTGGTATGTCTCTGAGGTTTTGTGGTTGTTTGTTTTGTGGCAATAGCTGACTGATACAAGACCCCCTGGTTTTCTTTTCTTATCTTTTCTTTAGAGACAGGATCTTGATCTGTTGCCCAGGCTGGAGTGGCATAAGCACAGCTCACTTCAGCCTCAACCTTCTGGGCCCAAGCAATCCTCCCACCTCAGCCTGCTGAGTAACTGGGACATGTGCACATCATCATGTCTGGTTATTTCTTTTTCTTTTAAAAGAGATGGGGTCTTGCTATGTTGCCTGGCCTCAAGAGACGCTCCCACCTTGGCCTCTTAAATGTGCTGGGATTACAAGCATGAGTCACCATGCCCAGCCCTGATTTTCTTTTCATCACCCATCCTTGCCATGATTTCTCTGCAACAGGACCCAGGATACTGCCTTCTTTTTTTTTTTTTTTTTTTTTTTTTTGAGACAGAGCCTCACTCTGTCACCCGGGCGGGGCACAATGGTGCGATCTCAGCTTACTGCAACCTTTGCTGCCTGGGTTCAAGTGATTCTCCTGCCTTAGCCTCCTGAGTAGCTGGAATTACAGGCACCTGCCACCACGCCCAGCTGATTTTTTTTTGTATTTTTAGTAGAGACAGGGTTTCACCACCTTGGCCAGGCTGATCTTGAATTCCTGACCTTGTGATCCACCTGCATTGGCCTCCCAAAGTGCTGGGATTACAGGCATGAGCCACCATGCCTGGCCAATACTGCCTTCTTATCACTGAGAGATTTCTATTCATCCTTCAGGTCTCAGCTCAAAGGTCATTGCTCTTGAGAATCCTTTCCTAACTAACCCCTCAGGTGAGGGGTAAATCATTTCTCACACACCCTCTCTAGCCCCATACCTCTCCTTCATGGCACTTATCAGAATTGTGCCTTTATATGATCCTTCAGTTGCTGTCTGTCTTCCTCCCTAATGCTTTATGAGGTTACGAACCTTCACTCTGGGTCACATCTGCATTCCTAGAACACAGCACAGCACCTTCCCAGGCACGCAGTAGAGGCTCAGTACATTTTGCTGAAATGAATCAATGAATAAAGGAGCTGAGCATCATTTCTCCAGGTTAAAATATTGTAAATTGAAAATGAGGCCAGGCACAGTGGCTCATGCCTGTAATCCTAGCACTTTGGGAGGCTGAGGTGGGTGGATCACTTGAGGTCAGGAGTTTGAGACCAGCCTCCCCAACATGGCAAAACCCCGTCTCTACTAAAAATACAAATTTTAGCTAGGCGTGGCGACACACGCCCGTAATGCCAGCTACTCAGGAGGCTGAGGCATGAGAATTGCTTGGGCCTGGGAGGTGGAGGTTGCAGCAAGCCGACGTTGTGCGCCTGCACTGCAGCCTGGGTGACAGAGTGAGATTGTGTCTCAAAAAAAAAAAAAAAAGAAAAAAGAAAAAGAAAATGAACAATTTACGTGGCCCAAAAGATCAGCATAGAAACAGAGAATAAGGCCACGCACCATGGCTCATCCCTGTCATCCTAACACTTTGGGAGGCCGAGTAGGACCTCTTGAACCCAAGAGTTCGAGATCAGCCCAGGCAAAATGGTTAAACCCTTCTCTGCAAAAAACACAAAAGCTACCTGGTAATGGTTGTGCTTGCCTATAGTCCCAGCTACTTGGGAGGCTAAAGTGGGAAGTTTGCTTGATCCCAGGAGGTTGAGGCTGCAGTGAGCTGTGATCATGCCACTGCACTCCAGCCTAGGTGACAGAACGAGACCCTGTATCAAAAAAAAAAAAAAAAAAAAAAAAAAAAAAAAAAAAAAGGCCGGGTGCAGTGGCTCAAGCCTGTAATCCCAGCACTTTGGGAGACTGAGACGGGTGGATCACGAGGTCAGGAGATCGAGACCATCCTGGCTAACACGGTGAAACCCCGTCTCTACTAAAAAAATACAAAAAAAAACTAGCCGGGCGAGGTGGCGGGCATCTGTAGTCCCAGCTACTTGGGAGGCTGAGGCAGGAGAATGGCGTAAACCCGGGAGGCGGAGCTTGCAGTGAGCTGAGATCCGGCCACTGCACTCCAGCCTGGGTGACAGAGCAAGACTCCATCTCAAAAAAAAAAAAAAGAGAGAGAGAGATAATAAAGATATGAAACAAAGAAAATTCTATACACAGCAGCAAATCAACAAAGATGAATGGGCCCAGATTGAGGGGGATGTAGTATAGAGAAGAAAATAAAGTTGGGTTGGTTGCATCTATCATTCATTCATTCATCCATTTGTTCACTCATCAAGAACATGCCAGGGGCTGGATGTGGTGGCTCATACCTGTAATCCCAGCACTTAGGGAGGCCAAGGCAAGAGGAGTTCGAGACCAGCCTGGCCAACGTGGCGAAACTCTGTCTCTACCAAAAAACAAAAATTAGCTGGACATTGTGGTACACACCTGTAATCCCAGCTACTCGTGAGGCTGAGGCACGAGAACGCTTGAACCCAGGAGGCAGAGGTTGCAGCAAGCCAAGATCACACCATTGTACTCCAGCCTAGGCAACAGAGCGAGACTCTGCTGAAATAAATAAATAAATAAAATAAAATGATCTGTCTCCAAAATAAATAAATAAAATTAAAATAAAAAAAGAACATGCCAGGCCTTTAGAGTCTGCTGCATGATGCCCAGAAAGACTTCTAACATGGACGATCCTTGGGTTGAGCCTTGGAGGTTCTGAAGTCAGGATGTGACAAGGGCAGCAGCTGGCTACAACTGTGACTATTGCTGCTCAGTGCTGTGGAGACTTGAGGGAGGCATCAAGGAATGCTTCCTGGAGGAGGGGCCTTTTAGGATGCACCATATACATGAGCCAAGTTCACCAGGTGGTGTTGGAGGAGAAGAGATGTTCAAGACAAAGGAAGCAGCATACAGAGATGAATAGGGGCAGAAAGTGTTCTGAAAATGGCAGATCATTTGGTGGAGTGAACCAGGGTAAGCTGAAGGTATAAGAATGCACTGGTGATTGGGTTGACAAGTAATAAGGGTTAATATTTATTTATTTTTTCTAGACAGAGTTTCACTCTTGTTGCCCAGGCTGGAGTGTAGTGGTGTGATCTCAGCTCACTGCAACCTCCACCTCTTGAGAGGTGCTGGGATTACAGCCTCAGCCTCCTGCCTCAGCCTCCTGAGTAGCTGGGATTGCAGGCACCCGCCACCACACCCGGCTAATTTTTTGCATTTTCAGTAGAGACGGGCTTCACCATGTTGGGCAGGCTGGTCTCGAACTCCTGACCTAAGGTGATCGGCCCGCCTCGGCCTCCCCAAGTGCTGGAATTACAGGCGTGAGCTACCGCGTCCTGCCAAGGGTTAATATTTCTTGATCACTTACCCTGTGCCAGCACTATGTGAAACACTTAACACCTATGGAGTCTCATCCTAACCTTACCCACCTCCACCACTGAGGATGTTGGTAATCTTGTCCCTCCTTTTAACAGATCAGGAAACTAAAACACAGAGAAGTCAAGTAACTTACCCAAGGTCATAGATAGATGAAGTGACTGGGTCAGGATTTGAATTCAGTCAACCTGGATCCAGATCATGTGTCTCAGCCATTAGACAACACTGCCAGGGGCTTGTGGTGTGCTGGGCTCACCGTCAGGACATTGTTCTTCATTGCTTGCTTTTTTTTTTTTTTTTTTAAGACAGGTTCTCCCTCAGTTATCCAGGCTGGAGTGCAGTGGCACAATCACAGGGAGGCTCACTACAGCCTCCCTCCTGGGCTCAGGTGATTCCCCCACCTTAGCCTCCCAGGTAGCTGGGACCACAAGTGCTCACCACCACACCCAGCTAACTTTTTGTATTTTTAGTAGAGATGGGGGTCTCACTATGTTGCCCAGGCATAGTGAGACCTCCTCAAACTCCTGGGCTCAAGTGATCCACCCGCCTCATCCTCCCAAAGTGCCGTGATTACAGGCGTGAGCCACCACGCGAAGCCAGCACATAGTTCTTGAGCTATGGCAAATCATGGAAGGTTTTTGAACAGGGGACGTGTGGCCAGCTGTGGAATTTGTGGGAGCCAGGTTTGGGACAGTAGTTCAAGGCATGCATTGGCTAAATTGAAACAAAGAGAAGGCTCTAGGGGTAATGAGTGGACTGAGTTGGAGGTCAATTTAACAAGCAGCCAACAGTTCTATAGAGAAGTTCTCAGAAGCGGGAAGAGGAGATTGGCAGCCTATGGGAGAAAATGAGGGAAGCAGTGAGATGCTGGGGAACTGATAAGGAAGATCTAAGTAAATATTTCAGCGGGGTGGGGGAGCCCAGTGATATTTTTCTGGCCAGACCTCGGTGCAGGAGCTAATGGGAAAAAACCTAACTCGGGGTTATGACATTTGGGGTGGGGAGAAGTCAGATGGAAAAGATAGAGGTATCAGAAGGAAAGGCTAATGGAATGACAAGGGAGGCATTAAAAGGCAATAAATCTGGCAGCCTGGATGGTATTTACCCAGGAATTTTGCAGAGGACGTTTAACTCTTAGAACCCTGCTCACCTGGGTCTGCGGCTGAGGCTGGTAGCCATCCTACTCAGGCTCCCAACAAGAGGTTTGAACCCATTCTCAGAAGAATCAGGCCCTAGAAGCTATGTGTCTCTAGGCTGGGAGCCCGGGGAGTCTTTGGAGACAGACCGGAGCCCCAAATGGCAGAAGGATGGGCTGGTAAAAAGGGTTCCATCACCTCAATCACTGGGGAACATTCTCCAGAAGAGTTAATCAGCCCATGGGGAAGGGAGAACCACAAGATGTAATTTATTTACCTACTCTGACAAGATCCTTCCCAGAAGGCTGTGGATGGTAATTCTCTGTAATTATATCTCAAGCGAGGTTCTTTAGACTTGTAGACATGTTAACTCATTAGTGTTCACAGCACACCTGGGAGAAAGGTCGAGGGGTGATGGCCAACTCCAACAGCTTGATAGGGGAAACTGAGGCACTTTTCTGTTTACGCTAGCCAACTGGGGGAAATTGATCAGAAGAGCAGAGAACTATAATTTCCCTAGCGTTAAGTGTTTAAAGGGAGGCGAGAAAGAGATTAGGCACCAGCACCTGCGTTCAATTTCCCTTCTACGGGTGCTTTCTGTGTAATCTGAGAAAAGTCACTCAACAGCTCTGGGCTTCAGTTTGATCTACAAATACAGAGAGCTGGGTGCAATGGACTGTATCATTCCTGATCCATGAGCCTGTTTGTTTGGGAATTTAACCTCCCTTTGAGTTAAGGAGAAATGCCAAGTTTGTTGTGTGATGATGAGGGTGGGTTTCCGTTAGACTGTAGGATGAACTTGGTCACATTGTGATAAATTCCTCATGACCTTCAGTGGTGGATAAGTCAAGGACTAGACTCTCCAGAGATCTAAAGGTATAAATGAGGAATAGCAAAGTTAGGTTACCAACTTTATGCCATACAGCAAATTACTTGTCAGGGGTCAGGGAGCTGAACTGGGGGACTTCAAGGATGGCTGCAAAAATTCCTTCCATGCTCCTTTGTATTAGGCCTTTGCCCCTCCTCCTATCAAGAGGTGGAGTCTGGGTCCTGCATGGGGGCTAACACCTGTAATACCATTACTTTGGAAAGCCGAGGCAGGTGGATCACTTGAGGCCAGGAGTTCAAGACCAGCCTGGCCAGCATAGCAAAACTCCGTCTCTACTAAAAATACAAAAATTAGCCGGTGTGGTGGCATGTGCCTGTAGTCCCAGCTACTCAGGAGGCTGAGGCAGGAGAATTGCTTGAACCTGGGAGGTGGAGGTTGCAGTGAGCCGAGATCATGCCACTGCAATCCAACCTGGGTGACAGAGCAAGACTGTCTCCAAAGAAAAAAAAAAAAACCAACCAAGATATGGGGATAATGATGCTTTGTGACATCTTCTGGTACCATGCAACGAAAGCTTCAACTAGATCCCTGAGTGACGAGAGCTCACATCAAGACCCGGTGGGCTCCAGCATTTAACCTACAAAGCCCTGACATATAAGGAGGCTATCTTAGGGGTCCTCACTCCAAAAACTGTCCAGCACAAGCCCACCCATCAGAAATGATACATCATGGTTGCTTGAAGCCATTACATTTGGGGTGGTTTGTTTCAGAGCAAGTAATAACTGAAGGATAATTAAGGTTTCAAGAAACCCTGGTTTTTCTCACTTATTGTTTTAAAGGCTGATGTCTTCTGCTCCTGATCTGGTTGGCTGGAGACACTTGGAAGCTATGGCCTTTCACCTGTAAGAGTTTCAATTTGCTTCAAGGAATGAAGTAACAGCTATGAAAGTTCTTTGTGAACCATGGAGCAATCCTGATGTGTTGATGGTTTTTTTTTTTTCTCACCTCTTTCCTTTTTGGGTTAAGGATAGGAATTCAGGTAAAGGAAGGGGGAAGTTCGAGAAGGAGAAGGGAAAGGAAGAAAGATGAGAAGGAGAACAATAATTTACTGAGCACCTACTATGGGGCTAGGTGCTGAGTGATTCACTTTCCATTCACTGTGGCCTCCACTCAACAATCCTATAAAATGTGCATTCTTCCCATTGTTCAGATGAGCAAGCTGAGGCTCAGGAAACATAGGTGGCATGGCTAAAACTTCATAGCCTTTGCAGAATCAGGATATGAACTGAGATCTGTCTGTATATAGTCACCAGACTGAGTACATTCTTCACAGTGGTCTGAACTCGTATGAAAAGAGTTGGACAGAGCTGATATCTGAGGCCATTTAAAAGTTTAAAAAATAATAAATAATTTCGGCCGGGTGCAGTGGCTCACGCTTGTAATCCCAGCACTTTGGGAGGTCGAGGTGGGTGGATCATTTGAGGTCAGTAGTTTGAGACCAGCCTGACCAACATGGTGAAACTCGATCTCTACTAAAAATGCAAAAATTAGCCAAGCATGGTGGTACATGCCTGTAGTCCCAGCTACTTGGGAGACTGAGGCAGGAGGATCACTTGAACCTGGGAGTTGGAGGTTGCAGTGAGCTGAGATCACGCCGCTGCTCTCCAGTCTGGGCAACAGAGTGAGACTCTTCTCAAAAATAATAGTAATAATATTTTAAAAATTCAACTTTTATTTTAGATTCAGAAGGTCATCTAAGATCTTTGGAGTTCGACTTTACCTTTGTCTGAAACTGGGTTTTGGAGAGGCGATTAGAAACTAGGATCTTTTTTTCCAATTTCACACTAACTTTATTGTGATCAGGGTCCTGGAAAAACAGAATTCATTCAACTCTGTTCAATCAGGGAGTGTTTAATACAGGACTATTTATAGAAAGGTGGACATGGCTGAAGAAACCAACAAGGGAGGCTAAAGCACTCTGGGGCCAGCAGTGGAGGGGGCAGGGGCCGGGACTAGGGTGAATGGAGCCCAGCAAGGGCTGGAACTGTGGGGACGGGACTGTCCTGCCTGAGCTGTGGTCATGGAACCTCACAGCCACTTCCAGGGAGAGGACAGGGAAGAGACACCCCAAATGGAACTTCCTCCTGTCTCCTGCCCATGCCTCCCATAAACTGAGCCCAATCAGAAGCAGAGGCCATGGGGCTAGGGATGCATCCGTAGGGGTGTGGCGTGGTGCCCCAGCCCTGGTGGAGCATGGATCCCTGTGTGGGGGTGGGGTGGGGGATAAGCATCTCAGACAGAGCTGGCCTGTCCCCTCATCCTTTTTGATCCTCTGATTGGGAACACACTCAGTGACCTTGGGAGTGTTTTACTCCAAGAAAGATGACTCTTGGATGTGTTTCAGTAGGTGCATGGGGGTTTTCCTGGAACCGTGGCGTGGTCCCCAAGCCCTGCACAAACACCCTCTCCACCTGTCAGCACTCCATAGGCTCAAGTGAGTCCCTGTCGCACTTGGAGAAGAATTTGGAGTGTGTGTCTCCCAGCCACCCTCCAGCCCTTTTTTAGTGGGAGTCTTATTTGAAAGGATGTGTTTCTTAGCTTAATCAGTTGCTTTTATTATCAGCTGTGTGACCTTGAGGATGGAAAGTAACCTCTCTAGGTCTCGGTTTTCTTGTCTGTAAAATGGAAGGTTATGATGAGAACTAAGCATGGCCAAGTATTTGATGTCAGGCACTAATTAAAAACAAACAAACAAACAAAAAAAAAACCAGGAATGTCCATGTATATAGCACTCAGACAGTGCCAGACACCAGTTAAGTGCACAGGATTTGATAGTTCTTTTTTTCCTCTTTTATCTTGTCCTTTTCTTCCTTCTTCTCCTTCTGTCATGGAGTATGGACCCTGTGTATCAGCACAAGAAAAAATAATATAATTCATAATTTCTTCCTTCCTTTTTTTTTTTTTTTTTTTTTTGAGACAGGGTCTCGCTCTGTCTCCCAGGCTGGAGTGCAGTGGTATGGTCTTGGCCCACTGCAACCTCTGCCTCCCAGGTTCAAATGATTCTTCTGCCTCAGCCTCCCAAGTAGCTGGGACTACAGGTGCGCACCACCACACCTGGCTAATTTTTGTATTTTCAGTAGAGACAAGGTTTCTCCATGTTGGCCAGGCGGGTCTCGAACTCCTGACCTCAAATGATCCTCCTGCCTCAGCCTCTCAAAGTGCTGGGATTACAGGTATGAGCCACTGCGCCCCACCTAATTTGTTACATACTTTCTATGTGCCATGTGCTATGATAGGCCCTTGGTGTATTTGGTTGCTAATGGTTGCAGTAGCACTGGGAATTTCTTTCCTTCTCTCTCTCTCTCCCCTTCCTTCCTTCCTTCCTTCCTTCCTTCCTTCCTTCCTTCCTTCCTTCCTTCCTTCCTTCCTTCCTTCCCTCTCTCTTTCTCTCTTTCTCCTTTCACAGGGTCTCACTCTGGTGCTCAGGCTGGAGTACAGTAGCGTGATCTCTCTCACTGCAAACTCCACCTCCTGAGTTCAAGTGATTCTCCTGCCTCAGCCTCCCAAGTAGCTGGGACTACAGGTATGCACCACCACACCTGGCTAATTTTTTGTATTTTTAGTAGAGATGGGATTTTGCCATGTTGGCCAGGCTGGTCTCGAACTCCTGACCTCAAGTGATCCTTCTGCCTCAGCATCCCAAAGTGCTGGGATTATAGGCATGAGCCACCACAGGGGGCCCAGGCTTAGAGATTTTAACTTGACCAAGGTCAGCCACCTAGGAAATGGAAGGGCTAAGATACAAGGAGTACAAAGACAAGAGAGATTGGTTGGGACTCTGCTCTTTATTTTTATTTTTATACTATGGAGTCTTGCTCTGTCACCCAAGCTACAGTACAGTGGTACAGTCACAGCTCGTTGCAGCCTTGAACTCTTGGACTCAAACAAGCCTCCCACCTCAGCCTCCCGAGTATCTGGGAATATAGGTGTGTACCACCATGCCTGGCTAATTTTTTATTTTTTGTAGAGATGGGGTCTTGCTATGTTGCCCAGGCTGGTCTTGAACTCCTGGCCTCAAGCATTTCTCCCTCCTTGGTCTCTCAAAGTGCTGGGATTATAAGTGTGAGCCCCTACACCTGACCCACTCTGCTCTTTAGGTATCACTGCTTTGAGTGGTGGAGAAACTACAGGGCAAGAACAACCACAGAGAACTGGAGCAGTCTGGAGTGAGTACTTGAGCGAGTCTGCCTGGGAGTGTAGTGGAGAGGATGTGGTTCTTTGACTTTCTCTTTGGACCTGTAGTCTGTAGTCTTCTTTTATTTATTTATTTAATTAATTAATTTTGTTTTTTTGGAGATGGAGTCTTGCTCTGTCGCCCAGGCTGGAGTGCAGTGGCACGATCTTGGCTCACTGCAACCTCCACCTCCCTGGTTCAAGCAATTCTCCTTCCTCAGCTTCCCAAGTAGCTGGGACTACAGGAGCAGACCGCCATGCCCAGCTAGTTTTTTGTATTTTAGTAGAGACGGGGTTTCACCATGTTGCCCAGGCTGGTCTTGAACTCTTGAGCTTGGGCAATCCACCCGCCTCGGCCTCCCAAAGGGCTGGGATTACAGGCGTGAGCCACCGTGCCCCGCCATGTAGTCTTCTTTTAGAATTGTTTGTTTTTATTTTGTTGGCTGGGCTGGTCTCTAACTCCTAGCCTCAAGTGATCCTCCTGCCTTGGCCTCCCAAAGTGCTGAGATTACAGGTGTGAGCCACCACAACTAGCCTAGAATAATTTACCTTAAAAACAAAACAGGCTGGGTGTGGTGGCTCACACCTGTAATCCCAGCACTTTGTGGGGCTGAAGTGGGAGGATTGATTGACCTTCAAACACAAACACAAAAACAACAAAAACAACAACCGAACATTGTATTAATCAGCTAGGGCTGCCATAAGAATATACCACAGACTGGGTGGCTTAAACAACAGAAATGTATCCTCTCACAGTTCTGGAGGCTGGAAGTCTAAGATCAAGGTACCTGCAGAGCTGTTTTCTGGTGTGGCCCCTTCCTCAACTGCCCTCTTGCTGCCTCTCTGCATGGTCATTCCTCTGTCCATGTGTGCCCCGGGTGTCTCTCCATGTGTCCTAATCTCTTCTTCTTCTTCTTCCTCTTCTTCCTCTTCCTCTTCCTCTTCCTCTTCTTCTTCTTCTTCTTTTTTTTTGGAAACAGTCTCGCTCTGTCACCCAGGCTGCAGTGCAGTGGCACAATCTCGGCTCACTGCAATCTCCACCTCCCCGGTTCAAGCGATTTTCCTGCCTCAATCTCCCAAGTAGCTAGGAATACAGGCATCTGCCACCCTGCCCAGTTAATCTACTTTTTATTTTTTAGTAGAGACAAGGTTTCACCATATTGGCCAGGCTGGTCTCAAACTCCTGGTCTCAAATGATCCTCCTGCCTCAGCCTCCCAAAGTGCTGGGATTACAGGCATGAGCCACTGTGCCCAGCCCTTATCTTCTCTTCTTCTAAGGACATTGGTTATGGTGGAATAGGGTCTATCCTAAAGACTTGATTTACTTAATTATCTTTTTCAATGTTCTGTCTCCAAACACAGCCACATTTTGAAGTACCAGGAATTAGGGTTTCAAATTATGAATTTTGGGGGGACGAAATTCAGTGCATAACAAATGCCTTTGGAATTATTATTATTATTATTATTATTTATTTTTATTTTTTTTCAGATGGAGTCTCTCGCTCTGTCACCCTGACTGGAGTGCAGTGGAGTGATCTCAGCTCACTGAAACCTCCGTCTCCCAGGGTCAAGCAATTCTCCTGCCTAAGCCTCCTGAGTAGCTGGGATTACAGGAGTGTGCCACCACACCTGGCTAATTTTTGAATTTTCAGTAGAGATGAGCGTTCACCATGTTGGCCAGGTTGGTCTCGATCTCTTGACTTAGTGATCCACCATCTTGGCCTCCCAAAGTGCTGGGATTACAGGTGTGAGCCACCGCGCCTGACAAGCTTATTTGCAGAGCATCATCTAAAACCCTAGAAAGGAGGTGACATCGTTATTCCCATTTAAAATTGTATTGTATGTATTTATTATTTACTTATTTTATTTTTACTTTCCAGCCAGGGTCTCTCTTTGTTGCCTAGGCTGGAGTGCAATGGAACGAACTTGGCTTGTTGCAGTATTGACCCCGTGGACCCAAGTGATTCTCCTACCTTAGCCTCTTGAATAGCTGCGACAACAGGTGTGCACCACCACACTCAGCTAAGTTTTGTAATTTTTATAGAGAGGGTGTTTGACTATGTTGCCCAGGCTGGTCTCAAACTCCTGAGCTCAAGTGATCCTCCTGCCTCGGCCTCCCAGAGTGCTGGGATTACAGGTATGAATCTCTGCACCTGGCCTATAGGGACCATTGCAATGGGGTCTTGCCAAGGGGAGAGAGAGGGTGGACTCAATTCCTCATTATCTCCATTTTACAGATGAAGAAAATGAGGCATTGAGAGATTATATAACTTCCCTTGAGTCATATTTGCTTCTAAGTGGTAAGGCGGGATGTTGAACCCAGGACAAAGGGGTATGTATGCATATATGTATGTATTTATTTTTAATTTATTTTTTAAAGACAAGACCTCTGCTGTCACTCAGGCTCAAGTATAGTGGCAAGATCATAGCTTACTACAGCCTCAACTGCCTGGGCTCAAGGAATCCTCCCGCCTCAGCCTCCTGAGTAGCTGGGACTATAGGTGCATTCCGCCGTAACTGGCTAGATGTTAAAAGCTAGTGGCTTTTAAGCTTTATGCTATACCACCTTTTTTAAGACCACTGAATCCAGATAGTGATATCAGAGTGAAGACACAGTGGCACTCCATCTCAGATGGGTCTCTGGGGATAGTAACAGAATTCTTTCTTCCCAGTGTCCACTCGAGGGACAGAATTCTGTAACCGAGGCCAGAATTTCCTCCAGTTCTTTCCATCTCTTGGGCAACCTGCATATCTGTGGCCTCTTCTAGGGGACTGGAAGTGACAGCTGAGACCTGCTTAGTGACATGACATCATGGGAATTTGAGAGCACAGGCTTTGAGGCTGGCATGGTGATAGTAATTACTGGCCTCAAAGCATGACGGGGAAGGTGACTGAGATAAGCACATGGAAAGAGGCTGGCAGGGTGCCGGGCACTTAGAAGGCACCCGGTGTGGAGGAGATGGTTGGCCTTGTGGATTGTCCTGTAGTCTGTTAATTCTTAGGACTAGAGTACTAATTCTATGGTGGGAGGATACTTGATGGAACTTGTTTTTGCAGATGAGAAGGAAAATGCTCTGCAAATTAAGATTTGTAGAGCACTGACTATAAAAATTGAGAACTTACTATAAGCTGGGTACCCTGGGAGGCACTGACATATATCATCTCACAATCTTTGCAAACAACTCTAGGGAACAGGACACCCCTTTTACAGATGAGGAGGCTGAGGATCAGAGATGGACTTGCTCAAGGTCGCTTAGCTAGTAAGTGGTAGAATTGGGCTTCTGATCATTTCTTTTGCTTAAAGATTTCTTTGATGTGGGACTGGTTCCTCCCTCTCTCCTATATCATTTCTTTTTCTTTTTCTTTCTTTTTTTAATTTTTATTTATTTATTTTTTTCAGATATGGTCTTGCTCTGTTGCCCAGGCTGGAATGCAGTGGCACAATCACGACTCACTGCAGCCTTGACCAGCCAGGCTCAAGTGGTCCTCCCACCCCAGCTTCCCAAGTAGCTAGGACTACAGACGCATGCCACCAAGTTCAGCTAATTTTTAAATTTTTTTGTAGAGAAAGGGTCTTGCTATGTTGCCCAGGCTAGTCTTGAATTCCTGGGCTCAAGCAGTCCTCTCTCCCCGGTCTCTCAAAGTGCTGGGATTACAGGCATAAAGCACTGTGCCCAGCCTACTCCATGTCTTTCTTTTCTTCTCTTTCCTTCCTTCCTTCCTCCCTTCCTTCCTTTCTTTCTTCCTTCCTTCCTTCCTTCCTTCCTTCCTTCCTCCCGCTCTTTCTTTCTGTCTGTCTTTCTTTCTTTCTTTCTTTCTTTCTTTCTTTCTTTCTTTCTTTCTTTCTTTCTTTCTTTCTTTCTTTCTTTCTTTCTTTCTTTCTCTCTCTCTCTCTCTCCCTCTCCCTTCCTCCCTTCCTCTTTTCTTTTCTTTTTTTCTTTTCTTTTCTGACAGAGTCTTGCTCTGCCACCCAGGCTGGAGTGCAGTGGTGTGATCTCAGATCACTGCAGCCTCTGCCTTCCAGGTTTAAGTGATTCTCCTGCCTCGGCCTCCCCAGTGGCTGGGACTGCAGGTGCCTACCACCATGCCTGGCTAATTTTTGTATTTTTAGTAGAGACAGGGTTTTGCCATGTTGGCCAGGCCGGTCTTGAACTCCTAACCTTAGGTGATCTGCCTGTCTCATCCTCCCAAAGTGTTGGGATTACAGGCATGAGCCACTGCACCTGGCCCCTCCATGTCTTTCAAGTCTGCTCATATGATCCTTCTCATTGAGGCCTCTGCTGTCCACCCCATCCAAAAGTACAAACCTCTCCTTCTCCCTCCAAACTACCTTGCTCTTGTTTGTTCTATTTTGATAGCACATCTTGCCTTTTATTTAGTTTATTTTTATTTTTTGTGGGGGGACAGAGTCTTGCTGTGTCACCCAGGCTGGAGTGCAGTGGCATGACCTCAGCTCACTGCAACCTCTGCCTCCTGGGTTCAAGCAATTCTTGTGCCTCAGCCTCCTGAGTAGCTGGGATTACAAAGTTTGCACCACCATGCCTGGCTAATTTTTGTATTTTTAGGGGAGACAGGGTTTCAGCATGTTGGCTAGGCTGGTCTCAAACTCCTGGCCTCAAGTGATCCACCTGCCTCGGCCTCCCAAAGTGCTGGGATTATAGACATGAGCCACTGTGCCTGGCTACATTTTGCCTTTTAACAAGCCATGGAATTCCCTTACTTATGACGCTTGTGCTTGATTATATTTCTCTTTATAGTAAAATGTAAGCTCCACTGGTGTTTAAAAAGTATCTTTATTTAAACATTTTAATTGATATATAATATTTGTACAAATGTGTACAAACATTTATGGGTCACATGTGATATTTCAATACATGCATACACAGGTAATGATCAAGTCAGGGTATTTAGGCATGGGCGTTTTTGTAGGTTTTCAAAATAATCATGGGACTGGGCATGGTGGCTCATACCTGTGATCCCAGCACTTCTGGAGACTGAGGTGGGAGAACTGCTTGAGCCCAGGAGTTTGAGACTAGCCTAGACAACATAGAGAGACCTCACCTCTACTTAAAATTTAAAAATTAGGCTGAGCATGGTGGTGCGCACCTGTAGTCCCAGCTACTCGGGAGACTGAGGTGGGAGGATTGCTGGAGCCCAGGAGGTCGAGGCTGAGGTGAGTTGTAATCGCACCACTGCCCCCCCAGCCTAGATAACACAGCAAGACCCTGTCTCAATTAAAATCAAAACCAAAACCCCATCCCAAAACTAAACGAAAGACAAAACAGTCGTGGGTTAAATGAACACATCAACTTCTTCCCACTCCAAATTGAGAGCTCCTTTTATCACACCTAAAAGTTTTTCTGGACCAGGCGCGGTGGCTCACATCTGTAATCCCAGTACTTTGGGAGGCCGGGGTGGACAGATCACTTGAGGTGATCAGTTTGAGACCAGTCTGGCCAACATGGTGAAACCCCACCTGTACTAAAAATACAAAATTAGCCTGGCATGGTGGTGCATACCTGTAATCCCAGCTATTTGGGAGGTGGAGGCAGGAGAATCACTTGAATCTGGGAGGTGGAGGTTGCAGTGAGCCGAGATTGTGCCACTGCACTCTGGCCTGGGAGACAGAGAGTCCGTCTCAAATGAAATTTTAAAAATGTTTTTCTGAACACCACTTCCTGTGTCTTTTGAATAGGGATGGATTACATTATCTCAGTCAACATCTCAGGCCTTCTCAGAAGGTCAAGCACAGTAATGGACGTAATAGCATCATGTCTAACAAAGTATTAGGCCAGTGAACATGAGGGTGCTGGCTGTTCTTCCTTTCCCTCATCCCAGGGCTGGGCACCTCCCTGCTTTGCCTCCTGCTTGTCTAATCAGTGTGTTCCCCTGGCTGGTTTTCATCTCCTTTTCCAAAGTGTTCCCCTTCCCACGCCAGGGATGCCACGTGGCTGCCCCCTCATTTAGAGTGACGGCCAGATAATTGAATTGTTATTGGTTTGGAGCGGGGTGAGGGAGGGGGAGAGATTTTTGCTAAATTGTTTCACTTTAGATAATGTTCATCTCCTGCTCTGTTGTGATTTATTTCTGCTGTTGGCAGTCTTGCTTTCTGGAAATTAATTCTCTGATTGGAATGGAAAGGAGAGTTGGTGGTGGCGGGGTGTGGGGTGTGGGAATTCGTTTTGGACATAAGATCTGGATGAAGTGTTGGTCTGAATTTCTCTGGGAGTGGCTGGAGGGAGGAGGGAATTTGGGTGTTGAGAATCTCAGGGTGCCTAGTCTGTGCTCCTCACTTTATTTGAGTGGCATATTGTATTATAATCTCTCGAATCCAGTGGGCCTTAGGCTGCGGGTCATCTGCTGTTTATATGGGCCCACTCACTTCCCGGATCTCCTCTGGAAGACCCTCATATCCACATTTTGCAGATGGGAAAATTGAGGCTCAGATGGATGCATGTCATCGTACCAGGTATCTACTGCACTGTAACAAACCAGCCCCAACTTAGTGGCCTAGGAACAACTGTTTTATGATGCTCACAAATTCTGAGGGTCAGGCATCTAGGAATGAAACAGTGGGAACAGCTTCTTGCTGCTCTGCGATGTCTGGGCCTCAGGTGGGAAGACTTGAATGACTGGGCATGTTTTGAATAGCTGAGAGCCTGAGCCATCTGAAGCCTCTTTTACTCATATGTCTGGAACTGGGGCTGGATGACTCAAAGGCGGGGCTCAGCTGGGACAGTTGATTGGAGGACCTCCACATGGCCTCTTCTTGCATCTTGGGATTCTTCATGTCATGGTGACCAAATTCTAAGAAAGAAGTTCTTGAGATTGAGCACCAGAGAACGTGTGTTCTGTGAGAACCAAGTGGAAGCTGAATGGTCTTTTCTGACCTGGCCTTAGAGTCAGGCAGCATCTCCTGCTAGAGTAGAATGCAGGCCTAAAATCTGACCAGAGAATCCAGTGGAGACAGAGAGCAAAAGCACGTCTGGAGAAAAGTGCCCCACTCCCCAACCCTGCCAGAGGATGCTTAGTGAAGAGGCCACACCGTGGGTTTCCAATCAAGGTCACTCGGTAAAAAAGGTATATTAGTTACATATATATATATTTTCTGCAAGGAAAATCCCAACTTTGGCCTTAAATGATAAAGACTTTTTATTGTAATCCCAGCACTTTGGGAGGCTGAGGCAGGTGGATCACTTGAGGCCAGGAGTTCGAGACCAGCCTGGCCAGCATAGCAAAACTCCGTCTCTACTAAAAATACAAAAATTAGCCAGGCATGGTGACGTGTGCCTATAGTCCCAGCTACTCAGGAGGCTGAGGCAGGAGACTTGATTGAAGCCGGGAGATGGAGGTTTCAGTGAGCTGAGATTGTGCCACTGCACTCTACCCTGGGCGACAGAGTGAGACCTTGTCTCAAAGAAGAAAAACAAATGTAGCCGGCTGTGGTGGCATGAGCCTGTAATCCTTGCTACTTGGGAAGCTGAGGTAGGAGAATCACTTGAAGGTGGGAGGCAGAGGTTGCAGTGAGCCAAGGTGGCGCTACTGCACTCCAGCCTCGGCTTAAAAAAAAAAAAAATGTTTTTTTTTTTTTCCATAACTAGAACTCGAGAAGTAAGGAAAACTAGTTAATTCGGTGGTACAAAAAGTCATCAAGAGCCGGGCACAGTGGCTCACACCTGTAATCCCAGCACTTTGGGAGGCTGAGGCAGGTGGATCACCTGCGGTCAGGAGTTTGAGACCAGCTTGGGCAACATGGCGAAACCCTGTCTCTACTAAAAAATACAAAAATTAGCTGGGCATGGTGGCACACACCTGTAGTCCCAGCTACTCAGGAGGCTAAGGTAGGAGAATCACTTGAACTCAGGAGGTGGAGGTTGCATTGAGCTGAGATCACGCCATTGCATTCCAGCCTGGGTGGCAGAGTGAGACTCTGTCTCAGAATAGTAATAATAATAATTTTTTAAAAAGAAGAGGAAAGAGAGAAGTAACCTGTCCAAAGTGGCTTGGCTAGTAAGAGGCAGAATCAGACTCAAACCAAGGCAGTCTGTCTGCAGTGCCCTTGCTTGAAAGCACTGTGCTACACTTCTCTCATGGGATATAGGAAAAAGAGAGAGCGAAAAAACAAACACACACCCCTTTGAGCAGAAAGGGACTCCGATGTGGCTGAGCATAGGGCTGGCCCTGACAGTGACCTCTTACAGATAGATGTATTGGCTAAGCTCAGAAAGCCTACGTGGTAAGTCCAAGGTCCCAGGAGGTTAAGTGGCAGAACCAGGATTTATACCCAAGTTCATATTACTGGGCTTTTCCCAACTTTTTTTTTTTTTTTTTTTTTTTTTGAGATGGAGTCTTGCTGTGTCGCCCAGGCTGGAGTACAGTGGTGTGATCTTGGCTCACTGCAACCTCCGCCTCCCGGGTTCAAGCAATTCTCCTGCCTCAGCCTCCTGAGTAGCTGGGATTACAGGTGCCCACCACCACGCCCAGCTACTTTTTTGTATTTTTAGTAGAGACGGGGTTTCACTGTGTCAGCCAGGATGGTCTTGAACTCCTGACCTCGTGATCCCCCCGCCTCGGCCTCCCAAAGTGCTGGGATTACACGCGTGAGCCACCGTGCCTGGCTTCCCAACATTTTTATCCTGTTCACCTTACCTCCCATCATTATCTCAACTTTTAAAATTTGTTTAATTTTAAACTGAAATAAACAGGGGAAAGTATCTGCCAGGGGAGAGAGGTACAGAATGAATGGAATTGGTACTGAGTTGCTGCTGGGAACCCATGGAGGAAGAAGGCAGGATGCAGGATCTGGTGTTTAATGGATTCTTCGAGTCTGATGACAGCAGCTTCATTCCAGGCTTAAGTGCATCTAGCCATGGGCTCCTGGGTGGTTGGACCAGAGAGGGGCAGAGCCAGGGGCCTCATGGATGGGGCCTGACTGAGTTCTAGGGAGAGGTGCAGGTTAAGGCAGGGTCGACCTCTTCTGCAGCATACAGAACTGGCCTCTGGGAGAGGAGGATGGGGAAATGATGACTTCTTCCCTCTTCTGTGTCCCCACCCATTGCCCAAAGCAGAACAGCAGGCCAATGGGCAAGTGCCCTTACATGGGCAGTCCTAGGGTTGGTGGGGGAGCCCTCCCTGGTCCTGGCTGGCTGAGAGGGCCACACACAGACACAGACAGACAGAGGTCTCTCTGCAATTGATGGTTAATTGTCTCCAGGCCAGGGAGACCTGCAGAATTAGGGCTTTCCGGGACTGGACCAGGAGACCCGGGAGGCAGAGACCTTGCCCCTACCCCCAGCCACTCTCATTTCCTTGCCAGCGCTCCAGAAATCCAGGTCACTTTCAAAGCTTGGGGCTGCTGTCTACCCAAGCATGGGGTCACTTCCGGGGTCACTGGCCGGACAAGCAGGTCAATTTTAGCAGGAAACCAACATTTAAGTGGTGCTGGCTAAGTCAGGGTTCTGAAAGGTGGCTCTGACCTTTGCAAAAGCCTGGTCTTTTCACCTCATTTTACACCTGGAAAGCCTGAGCACTCCAGAAACTAACATTTATTAAACATACACACACAATCTTAATAAATGCTTATACACACACACACACACACACACACAATGCTTTATGTATATCCATACACACAAACACACAGACATACATGCCAGGCATGGTGGGAGGTACTTCCAAATTGCTGTCACTTGCAATCTTCACAACCCTGACAGAGGAGGCTTTTTTATTTTATTTTTATTTTTACAAATTCCCATTGCATAGATGAGCAAACTGAGTCTCAGAGAGGTTAAGAGGCTTGTTTAGGATCACTTAGCCAGGAACTGTCAAGTGGGACTTGAAATCTCCTTTAGTCTCTATGCTCAGCCTTCTTTTCACTTTAACCTTGAACCTCTGAACTCCAGAGCCCCGTGGGGGATCCCTGGAGGAGCAAATAGAAGAAACCCAAAAGGGACCTGAAAGCGGGTCCCCTCCCTCACCTGGATTCCCAGTCCAAAGAGGAGGAAGCACCCGCCCTCCTTCCCTCCTTCCGACCCACCCAGCCACCCACCCAAGGTGCCATTAAAGTTAATTGTTTTTACTGCCAGTTTAACATAGTCTTGTAAATCTTTTTATGATGTGGCCAGGGAACACCAAGCTGCATGCAGGACTCACTGGAGTTGGAACACAGGAGCGTGGTCCCAGACTTCTCTGGAGGGTGTAAAATGGGAGCACCAGTCTCTCCAGGGGCACCCTCTTCCCTTCTCCTGGAGCACCAGGCCCAAGACCATCACCTGAGTGGCAGTTCTCCCAGGTGAGGCTAGGATTGTGCATGGAATGCCAAGATCCTCCACATCACCTCCACTGTTTGGATAGGCCATCCCTCTTGACTCTAAGTTGTGGAATTCTCCAGAATCCGAGGCCTCCCAGCCCTGGAGAGAGGTTCTGGATCCTTCAGAAAGGTTGAGGGGTGATTCCCGCATAGAAAGCTTGGTGCTGGGTCTCTCCATTTGCCCGCCAAGGACCGGCAAGGAAAAGCACTGCAAGGTGGACGTTTAAGGGCATGAGGGGCACACATTCCATGGCACAGGGACTCTGGAGGTGTAGGTCTTCTGTGAAGGTGATTCCGCCCTTTCCCAGCCATTACCAGCCAGGAGAGCTGAGTCTTCCTGAACAGTGCCTTTAAGCCGGTTTGTCGCAGGTTGGTGGAGCGGGACTCAGCTGTCCCTTGGGCAGACCTTGGCTTCCATGCATCTGGATACAGGCATGATTTGCCCGAGTCTCCTCTCCCGGTTCCTGGCATCCCCATTCTGAGCCATCCATGTCAAAATAAGGGTCTTAACTCCCACCATTGTCACTAGCATTAAACAGATACTCCTCATGTGCCCAGAAAAATGCCAGGCACACGCTAAACATCCGTAAACCACGGTGACAGCTCTAAGCGTTCATGATTAAGCCCAAATATTTATTAGGCACTGGTGTGCAAGCCTTGTGTAAACGCTGGGGACACAGAGAAGAACGACGTCCTTTCCTCTAAAGAGGGTTTTTGTATGAACAAAGGAACCTAGAGGGCTTCAACGCAACACATAGAGCAGTCCTTCCCAAAACGTACCCCGGGAACCGGTTAGAAACGCGCATTCTCAGGCCCAGCTGAGACCAATTGAATGAGGTGTCCGGGGGCGGGACGCAGAATTCCGGTTTTAACAAAGCCCGCAGGTGATTGTGAGCTCCTTAAGGTTCGAGAACCCTGATGCAGTGAATGCAGGCGCAGGCTCTGGAGTGAGAAATTGTGAGTTTTCATCTCCCTTCATCTATGCTGTGGGGCTTTGACCAAGAAATGGTAGCAAACTCAGACGGGGAGAAGGGGAAAGAGAGTGCAGTAGTGACGGTGAGGAGGAAGACAAGGGAATAAATAACCAGCGCTCTTCTCCACAGGGCTTCCTCGATCAGAGGCCGAATTTCCGAGCAGGATGGACCAGGGGGCTCGAACTAGTAATTCTGAGAGGTCAGAAAGGCCTCTTAAAACGCGCCGCTATTTGAAACCTGCAAACGCGGGGTTCAGGCCGGCTCCGTTTCTTCCAAGCAGCCTGCCTTGGGGGGCACCCGACCCTTTCCAAGCCTCGGTTTTCCCGATCTTGTGGGATCCTTGCGGCGCCAATGGGGTTGGAAGCACCTTGGAAGCTGCAGAGTGAGGAGAATTTCCGGCACTGCCCCAGTTCAGTGGTTTATAGAAAATAAATTTCTTTCTCAGGTCCATGAAGCGAAAGAGAGAGAGAGAGAGAGAGAGAGAGAGTGAGAGAGAGAGAGGAGAGAGAGAGAGAGAGAGGAGAGAGAGAGAGAGAGGGAGAGAGGGAGAGAGGGAGAGAGAGAGAGAGAGAGAGAGAGAGAGAGAGAGAGAGAGAGAGAGAGAGAGAGAGAGAATGAGAATCTCTCCCCGGGCAAGGGTCTGCCGGGATTCGGGAGCTCGAGCGGTTGATCTTTTCCGAGAATCCTGCACTTGTGGTGACGTCGGGCAGTGCGCACGAGCCCTGAGGTTAATGCCCAGGCTTTTCTCTAAAGCGTCCGGGAATGATCCGGCGAATCAAACGGGTGTCTGCAAAGTTAATGAATTGTACAAGGAGACTGAGGATGGGGACTTTGACCCGGGGAGCCAGAGGCGGTTCTGGTGGACGCTTCCCCGTGCGCCTAGGGGCGCGCTGGATTTTCCCAGCCGAGGCCTATAGAGCGCACCGCGTGAACTTCATGGATCCCGTCCTTCTCCCAAGCGGGAGGAGGTGGCGATGCTGGGAGAATTGTGGGGATTTGGGAGAGGGTTGGAGGGGGACTGTCTAGATTCTACTCTGGAGGACCCAATCACGTCGTGCTATTCCCCTGCCTAAAACTTTAAGGTTTTCCAACGGTTTTAATAAAACCCAGACGATGCCTGATGTCCAGCGAACAAATGATCTAGCCTTGGCCTACTTTTCAGGACTTAGCTTTGTCCCTGCCCGCGACTTCCCATTGGGAACGTCCTCCCCGTCACCACCGGCTCTGCTTAGGTTCGAACTCCGGGCCACTTTCCCCACTCTCTCTGGTTTCCAGCAGGAGAAGCGCTTCGGAGGAGAGGGCGAGAGGCGCTCGACCTCCCGGGTTAGAGGAAATGCAAGTTGGGCCAATTTCGCCCTTCCAGACTCCGAGGAGGAACGGCCTAGGGGGCAGCGGCCTTGCCCGGCGGCCACTGCCCGCCTCCTCCCCCGCGCCCCCTTGCTAGGCTTTGAAGAGCGCATTTTACGAACTTTTCCATTTTCCTTTTGGAGGCGTGTTTGTTCTTCTCAGTCACCTCGCTTTTTTTTTTTTTTTTTTTTTTTTTTTTTTTTTTTTTTTTTTTTTTTTTTTTTTTTTTTTTTTTTATGAGCTTCAGCGCTGATCTGCACGTTCTTCCCTCCGTGTAATTTCAATTTGAACTCTCCCTGGAGCGGCCTTTTCCCTCTTGTTGCCTGCCAAGTCGTTTGAAGGCTGCGCAAACATTCTTCCTCCCTCCCGTTCGCGCGAGTCTCGGTCTACACCCGCGAGGGGAGGCGGAGGCGGAGGCGGTTACTCCGAGAGATCCGGTGGATTGGAGCCTTTCAGCAGCCGCCTTCAGACTGTCTGGGAGGACGAAAGCGTTAGGGGAGGTGAAACACTAGAATAAATGCCCCTACGACCACCGTGCTTCTCAAGGGTTATGGTGGGCGTGTGTGTGTGTGTGTGTGTGTGTGTGTGTGTGTGTGTACACATTCCGTAACCCACATTAGAAGTCTTGGGAAAGGGGCCGGGGCGGTGGCTCAGGTCTGTAATCCCAGCACTTTGGGAGGCAGAGGTGGGAGGATCACTTGAGGTCAGGAGTTGGAGACCATCCTGGACAACATAGTAAAATCCCCTGTGTACTAAAAATACAAAAATTAGCAGGGTGTGGTGGCATGTGCCTGTAGTCTTGCAGTGAGCCGAGATGGCGCCCCTGCACTCCAGCCTGGGTGATGGAGCCAGACTAGGTAGGTCTCAAAAAAAAAAAAAAAAAAAAAAAAAAAAAAAAGAAGTCTGGGGAAGGAAGACAGTGGAGACACACAAGGACTGATTCAACTGAAGTAAGCTTCAGCACTCAGTAAGTGTCCAGCTCTGTTCTTTCCACAGATTGCCTCCTTCAATTTTCAGCCAGTTTTGTGGCTAGGTGTTAACACCCATTTTACAGATGGGAGAAATTGAGGCTGACTGTTGAGGTTAGTTTCTCAGCCAGACTGTTGAGGTTAGTTTCTCAGCCACCTTACTAAAATCTAAATCCACTTTTGAGCAAGTGCTCTGAATAACAATAATTATCTTACAGCTTAATATATAATTATTAAATACCACTCCCCTTTCACTTTACCACTGGGGCTTATGTCTTTATTGGTTGTTCAAGTGGGGCAAAGGAAATAGCCTTTTAAAACTCAGAGGCCAGGTGCAGTGGCTCTTGCCTATAATCCCAGAACTTCGGGAGGCAGAGGTAGGTGACTCGCTTCAGGTCAGGAGTTAGAGACCAGCCTGGGGAACATAGTGAGATCCTGTCTCTATTTTTTTTTTTTTTCTTTGAGACGGTGTCTTGCTCTGTCATTCAGGCTGGAGTGCAGTAGTGCCATCTCAGCTCATTGTAACCTCCACCTCCCAGGTTCAAGCGATTCTCCTGCCTCAGCCTCCCCAGTAGCTGGGATCACAGGCATCTGCCACCATGCCTACTAATTTTTTGTACTTTTAGTAGAGATGGGGTTTCACTATGTTGGTCAGGTTGGTCTCGAACTCCTGACCTCCAGTGATCTGCCCACCTCGACCTCCCAAAGTGCTGGGATTACAGGCATGAGCCACTGCACCCAGCCCTTTATAAAAAATTTTAAAAATTAGCCAAGCATGGTGGTTTGTACCTGTAGTCCCAGCTACTCAGGAGGCTGGAACAGGAGGATCACTTGAACTCAGGAGGTCAAAGCTTCAGTGAGCTGTGACGGTGCCACAGTACTCCAGCGAGAGCAACAGAGAGAGACCTCGTCTTAAAACAAAACAGAGAAGCTGGGTGCTTGTCATTGCATCCTGTCAGAGAAAACATATTGAAAAGAAACATGAAAACAAACAAACAAAAATTAAGTACCTATAGCAACTGCCCTTTTAAATATACGTTTATAGTGTAATTTTTATTAAAAAAAAAAATAGAGATGAGGTCTCGCTATATTGGCCAGGCTAGTGTTGAACTCCTGGCCTCAAGTGATCCTCCCACCTTGGCCTCCCAAAGTGCTGGGATTACAGGCATGATTCACTGTGCCCAGCCACAACTGCCCTTTATTAAGCATGTAATTATGTGCCAGGCACTGCTGTAAACTGTCTACTTACATATTTCTCACAATGTCTTTATGCGTTAGGTACTTTCCACATGACAGACAGGAAAACTGAGGCACAGAGAAGCTGAGTAACCTGCCCAAGATCACACAGCTAGAAAGAGCTGACTGCAGGACCTAAACTCAGGTAGAGGCACCCCTAACCACCCATATGCATCCCTCTGCCCTTCCCAGCTCTCTCCTGAGTCACATGAAAGAAACCCCAGACTTACTGGTCCTGGGCTGCAGTTTTCCTCCCCAAGGTCACTCTAGGGACAAACAGGAAGATGGGAGGGGGCATGGGGCAGTTACATAAGGCGGTCACTTCAAAGGTGGCCTCTCTGGGGTGGATAGCCTTGGCTTTGGGCAGTTAGCCAGGGGCACCAGCCGGCAAGCTGAGTGCTGTCCACCCTCTATCTCCTACCCCATCTCCTCTTAGTCCAAGGGCAGAACGGGCAGTGGAGGAGATGAAGGCTGGACTAGGGGGAGCGAGGAGGCAGATCTTGTAATCAAAGCTGGGCAGTGGCAGAAATCAGGTGATGCAAATAAGAATAAAAATAATAACACCAGGCTCAGTGGCTCATGCCTGTAATCCCAGCACTTTGGGAGGCCAAGGTGGGCAGATTGCTTGAGGCCAGGAGTTGGAGACCAGCCTGGCCAACATGGCGAAACCCCGTCTCCACTAAAAATACAAAAATTAGCTGGGCATGGTGGCACATGCCTGAAACTCCAGGTACTTGAGAGGTTGAGGCACAAGAATTGCTTGAACCCAGGAGGTAGAGGTTGCAATGAGCCAAGATTGTGCCACTGCACTCCAGCCTGGGCAGCAGAGTGAGACTCTCTTTTAAAAACAGCAGCATTTATTGAGCACTTACTATACACTAAGCATGATGCTAAGCTCTTATGTTAACAGCTCTATAGGTAAGGACTTTCAATCGTTTCCTTTAAGGGGCTCAGAAAGGTTAAGCCATTAGTTCAGCCGCACAGCTGGGCTGCCTGCCCTAGTAGGAAGGAGGCCCACAGCGGGCACTGACTTCATGTGAATTTGACACATTCTGGTGGAAGTGGGTTCTCACTTTCTGTGATGCAAGCTGCAAAATAGAATGAGAGGACCTCAGAATGGTAGGTCCAGCTACCCTCTAGATGGGGAAACTGAGACCTGGTGAGGGGTGGAGTATGACCTAAGGTCTTACATTAAGTCAAGAGGGAATCCAATGTAATCCCAGCACTTTGGGAGACCAAGGCAGGCAGATCTCTTGAAGTCAGGAGTTCGAAACCAGCCTGGTCAACATGGTGAAACCTCATCTATACTAAAATTAGCTGGGTGTGGTGGTGCATGCCTGTAGTCCCAGCTACTCAGGAGGCTGGGGCAGGAAAATCGCTTGAACCTGGGAGGCAGAGGTTGCGGTGAGCTGAGATCGCAGCATTGCACTCCAGCCTGGGCAATAGGGCGAGACTCCGTTAAAAAAAAAAAAAAGAAAAAAACAAAGGCCAGTGAGGTGGCTCACGCCTGTCTGTAATCCCAACACTTTGGGAGGCCGAGGTGGGCGGGTCAAGAGGTCAGGAGTTTGAGACCAGCCTGGCCAACATGGTGAAGCCTTGTTTCTACTAAAGATAAAAAAAAAAAAAAAAAAAAAAAAAAGTTGGGTGTGGTAGCACATGCCTGTAATCCCAGCTACTTGGGAGGCTGAGGCAGGAGAATGACTTGAACCTGGGAGGCGGAGGTTGCAGTGAGCCAAGATCACGGCATTGCACTCCAGCCTGGGCAATGGGGCGAGACTCCATCTCAAAAAAAAAAAAAAAAAAAAAAAGAGGGTATCCAAATGGTCTGAGAATGACTGCGCATGCCCCCACCCCAGGCCAGAGTACTTCCCTTAGCTCTGAGTGAAGCAGAAAGGGTATGGCCTAAGAGAGCCTGAGACAGAACTGTGTTTCCCTTCTGTCCTCAACTTACGATGACTTTATGCAAGTCATTCAATCTCCCTGGGCCTCAGTTTCTGCAAAATCACGGTGGTACAGGGAACATGCAAATCATGCAAAATCATGGCGGTACAGATTATTTAATTGCTCAGGCACTTGGTGGTGATCATGTTCTGAGAAGCTCATGAGGCCACAGCCAGGAAGCAGAGCCAAGCACAACCAGTCCCCAAATCCTGACGTTCTATGAAATCGAGGCTCCCAGGCCTCTGGAGGGTGGTGGCAGTTGGAGATTCATTGTGTCTTTGAAGAAGCACTCTTTCTTTCTCAGGCACCCAAAGGGCCTCTTGATCCCAGCCCAGGGATAGGCTACATGTGCTTCCACAAGAGAAGTAGATTGTCTCCCCATCACTGGGATTTGTGTGGGGCCTCCTTTTTCTTGGGGCTGTGGAACTCCAGGTGGGTATTGGCTCGGGGTCTCCAAGCCCAAAAGCTTTGCATGCCAATGCCGGCATATATACGCAGCCACAGCAGCTTACGTGCATACAAACTGATTTGAGGCCCACATAGACATAGTCCATGGCAGACCCTCACCCAGCCCACCTTCCTCCACCTCATTATTATTACTGCTGTTATTTAAGGACTGTTCTTTGTCTAGCCCCTAATGTGAGCCAGCTGTATTATAATTAACAGTATAACATCTGAGATTCAGAGAGGTGAAGACACTTGCCTAAGACGCACAGCTAGTAAGTGACCCCAAGACAGGGAAAGACTTTTACAGATGATTTTAGCTGGGCAGAGGGGAAAGGAAGGGGACGTGCAGAGGCAATGTGACAGAGAGAAGAAAACTCCTGGGTGGGTGGGGTGGCTCATGCCTGTAATCCCAGCACTTTGGGAGGCCTAGGTGGGTGGATCATTGGAGGTCAGGAGTTCAAGACCAGCCTGGCCAACATGGTGAAACCCCCTCTCTACTAAAAACACACACACACACACACACACACACACACACACACACACAAATTAGCCAGGCGAGGTGGCACATGCCTGTAATCCCAGCTACTCGGGAGGCTGAGGCAGGAGAATCTCTTGAACCCAGAGGCAGAGGTTGCAATGAGCCAAGATTGCCCCATTGCACTTCACCTTGGGCGACAAAGCAAGACTCCGTCTCAAAAAAATGAACCAAAACAAACAAACCGCCCCCCCCCAACTCCCATCTCCCTTTCCTCCCTGCCCTAAATTGGGCATTAAGCTGGACTGTCCTTGACGTGACCACAGACACCCGAAGCCAGAGTCCCAGGAAGTCCATTGTTTCTGCAATTATTGGTATCATTTAGGTTGTGAACAGTATCTTCAGAAGTGTGCTGATGGATGCTCTGGGGTGGATTTACCCTGAGATTCCTGTTCCTTGAGACTCTGTAGGGGAGCTGACCTTTTCACTATGGAAATCTTAGGCTTTCTGCATCTGCTCCAGGAAATGGGAGGAGTAAAGGATGCCACCAAGCACGGGGAGGCATGGGGGGCTCTGCGTTGTCCCTCCAGTTAGAGGCAGGTTGGCCTTGGGCATTATGTTTCAGACTCAGAGAGGGACGCTGACTTGGTCAAGGCCACTCAGAGTCAGGGAAGGCATTTGGCCTCCAACCTCAACGCGAACTTGCCCTTGCCAGGTGCTGCAGGCTGCCCAGGGGTGCTTGGAGCTGCAGCAGGGAGGAATTGTGGGGCAGAGGGAATGGTGATGGGGTGTCTCCTTAATGGCCCCAGGGGTCACATGGCGGGTGGCCAAGCTCTGACCCTTGTCTCCCACCTCTGTATGCCTGAGTGCTGTCCTGGTTAGGGCAGGCATGCATTTTGTTCACGTTACGGGCTGGAGAGGTGGCCACTTGGAAAGGAGCAAAGGAGAACAGGGTCTGGAGGGTGATGCAGGGGTGGAGGAGTGCTTGTGGGGGTAGGCTGTGAACAAAGGAGCCCGCATTGGATCAGGCAGGGCCGCTGAGTGATGATTCACAGGCCAGCAGGGAGGGGCGGGTTGCTGGACCCACACAGATGGGGCGGGGAGGAGAGCAAGGAGACTCAGAGTCAAACTCATGCAGAAAGGAGAGCGGGATCCAGAGAAACACAGAAAAGAGAGATGGAGGCAGGTTCGGAGGCAGAAAGATAGAGACAGGGTACTCAGGCATGCGTGCATGTACGCGCGCACACACACATGTACAGAGAGCAGAGATAGAGTGAAACGAGAGAACTAGTCATTGTGATTTGTGGCCAGTGGTGGACAGAAAACCAAATCAATGTAAATTCATTTCATTTTGTTTTGTTTTAGAGACAGGGTCTTGCTCTGTCACCCAGACTGTAGTGCAGTGGTGTGATCATGGTTCACTGCAGTCTCCAACTCCTGAGCTCAAACAAGGCTCCCGCCTCAGCCTCTTGAGTAGTGAGGGCCACTACTTTCTTCATTTTTATAAATAAAATAATTTATTTTTATTGTTTGTAGAGATAGAGTCTTGCTATGTTGTCCAGTCTGACCTTGAATGCCTCGAACTCCTTGAACTTCCGTTGAGTCCTCCCAATGTGCTGAGTTTACAGATTCGAGGTGGCTTGAGCCACTGCACCCAGCCTAAATGGTTTTCAATAACCCTACTTCCACCCCAGCACACTCCATCTCCAATTTAAAATTTTCATCTTGTCAGGCCTGGAGTGGCCATCTGAGCATGGACTTCCCAAGGCTGTCTGTGGCCAGGCAGGGCCTCAAGCAGACACTCATTGGGCACACAGAGAGTCCACGTTCAGCGGTAGGGACATGAGTGTATGCACACACGTGTATCACAGGGTCACAGGACCTCCCCAAGATACAAGCGTCCTCATCAAATATGTGCGCACAAACTCACGAAGGTCCAACACGTACACACAAGCTTTAATTGCTGCAGCATGCTCCTGTGAGCACACACACGTTCCACTTTTGTTGAGCACCTAGCGTATTCCAAGTTCTAGGCTGAGCATTAAAGGCAGAGAAAAACACAGAAAAGGGAAGGCTGTCTCTCAGTCTCCTAGAGGGAGGCTGCTGGGGTGCGGGGCACAGGGACTGTCCCTCTGGATCTAGGACTGCCCCTTTGTCATTGGGAATGCCCAAAGACAGGGTCTGTGGTAGGGCAGAAGTCTGTCCTCCCACCACAGTCAGGGACAAGAACATCCACCCAAGGGCAGCTGAGCTTGGGATAAGTTCAGGGCCTCCCAGAGTATAGATTCCGTCGTTTCTTCACCTCAACTTCCTCCACTGACATGAGAAATCAGGAAGCTGGGGAGGGGATTCCTGCCCCTCCATCAGCTCTCAGAACTGGCTGGGTGTGGTGGCTCATGCCTATAATCCCAGCTACCTGGGAGGCAGAGGGGGGTGGATTGCTTGAGCGCAGGAGTTAGAGACCAGCCTGGGCCACATAATGACATCCCATCTCTGCAAAAAACAAAAAACATCTCAGAACTCCCCTCCAATATCTGTTTCTTTGGGGAGTCAGGCATGGGAGCCTACCCGTCTCCTACTTCCAAGTAGAGGACTGGCCCCCCACCCCAAAGGGGATCCTGTGAGAAAAGGGGAAATTTCCTTTTGTTCTTGCCCCAGCATCCTGAGAGGATGTTAATTTCCTTCACTCTGGGGTGAGTGTAATGGTAACACCCAGTTGCTGCTCCCAGCGCGAGCTGGTCTTTCTTGAATTTCATTTCAAACATCTTAATGTTTGTAGTAACGGCCGACATTTATTGAACGCACACCACATACAGGGCGCTACTCTTAGCACTTGGCAAATACTGCCTCATAAAAGGCTCAGAACAGCTTTGTAACATGGGAGTAATTATCATGAACCCCGTTTTACAGATGAAGAAACTGAGACCCAGGGAGAGGAGGGCATTTGCCCAAGCTCGCATGGCAACAATTCACAGGCAGACAGGCTCACTTCAGAAGTCAAGCTTTTAACTAACATTCGCCCTTGTAGCCAGGAGTTCTGGTCTAGCTCTGTAGGCCCCAGAAAGGGACAAGATGTGGTGGGGTGTGTGTATTTGTGTGTGTGCATATTCATGGGGGTTGTAGGTGGTATAGATTCCAGGGGTCGGCCAGAGGCTGCACTGGGATTGAAACAGCAGAGGCCCAAGCCGGGGAGAACTTTCAAGGAGAGCCGCCGTTTCCTCTGACTGCAAAGGGGGCCTTGTCCAATCCCACCAGCTCATTTACGCTTCGCTTTTGGTTCTGCAGCAGAGTTGCAGAGCGGCCCGGCTCTGCGCCCAGCCTGCCTGCCGTGTAACAAGATAGTTTATATTATACCGCCAAGCAGAAATAAAACTACCGAGTCAAACATTGCAAACAGATGCCGCGGCCAGAGCTCAGGGTCCGTGGCCAGATGCTCTTGTGAGCACCCAGGGAGGGGAGAAGCTATGAGTCTGGTCTCTGCAGACCCTGCAGGTTTGGGGGTGTGGGTGCCGCTGAAATTGGAACGTTGGGGGTTGCCGAGGGGCTTTCAGAAATGGAGAGAGGAAGAAATAGAAGTAGAGAAGGGGCATAACTTTCCTTTCTCTCTTTCACTTACTCCTTCCCCACACATAGTTCAACTTTGTGATTTGCCAGTTTCTCCATCTTAATGGCACTTACTTCCATGTAGAGGTAAAGCCTAGGAAGGGATGGTTTTAGCCTCTCTCAAGTTCCCATTGGTTCTCCTAAAATACTCCAAGTAAACCATGCTAAGTCTCCTAAACCCTCTTTTAATAAGATTCTGCCTCTGAGCTCACAAGAAAGTTCTGGAACTTCTATCCTTATTCCTCATGTGGTCTCCTAACCCTTCATTCCCACCCACCCCTGGTTCCTCTACTGAAGCTCCTAGACTGCAGCCAGCATGCCCTCCTTTAAGCACATACTGAAAGAGTCATGCTCGTACTCTCAAACATTCAGTGGCTCTCTATTGTTCCCAGTAGAGTTCCTCAGTTTTCTGAAGAGTGCATGCATCAGAGCCCCCTGGCCCAGATTCCAGGGCCACACTCCTGACCTGTAGAATCCAGCTTCTTCTGGTCTAGGAATCTGCAGTGCAAATAAATCTTAAAATCTTTCTGGAAGAAGACAAGGTGTATTTATTATTTTTTAATTAGCACATTTGTAAAGTCAATAGGGTGGGGTCAGGCATGGTAGCTCATGCCTATAATTCCAGCATTTTGGGAGGCTGAGGCAGGTGGATCACGTGAGGTCAGGAGTTTGAGACCAACCTAGCCAACATGGTAAAAACCCATCTCTACTAAAAATTCAAAAGTTAGCCGGGCGTGGTGGTGGGCGCTGGTAATTCCAGCTACTAGGGAGGCTGAGGCATGAGAATCACTTGAGCCTAGGAGGTGGAGGTTGCAGTGAACTGAGATCACGTCACTGCACTCCAGCCTAGATGACAGAGTGAGACTCTGTCTCAAAAAAAAAAAAAAAAAAAAAAAAGAAAAAAACAAGAAAATACAAAAAAGTCAATAGGGTGATGTCAAGCTGAAATTTTCTATAGCACTCTTCATTCAGTTATTCAACAGATACTTATAGCACATACTATGTGCCAGGCACCATGCTAGGGGCTGGGCGCTGGGGATACAGCACTGACAATGTAAATAAGGCTCTGAAAGTCTTGGTGTGTACTTCCAGTGACTTGAGAAGAGGTAGAGCTTAATGATCGCTGGATGGTCCAGGATGACGTCATGGGGAAGCATCTGGGGCTAGTCTTGATGGAAAAGTCCATTATCCCCAAGGATAAGGGGTTGATGCTCCAGGTGGAGGTGGGGCTAGCAAAGGCTTTGAGGGGGGTGGGGGGAGGAACTGCAAAACAGGATTTGAGACATTTAGACTTTAGCAGCATCACAGACTTGGGAAGTCAGTGAGAAAAATGAGGAAATGGGAATCTTTGCTATCTTAGGCTGCTTATCTTTCCCAGAATCTTATCTTCCTTTCCCAGGAAGTCCCCCAGGTGCCTCCAGCACTCCTAGAAATGTTGGTTGAATGAATGAAAGAAGGATGGTAGGAGAGCAGGGGGAGATAAAAGATACAAAAAAGAGGAAGGAACAAAAAAGAATGAATCAGGAGATTTAAAAAAGAGGAGGAGTCCCCATCGTGTAATTCATGAACTTGAGAAGCTATTTGGAGTAGGGATAAAAACGTGTGTGCGTGTGTGTGTGTGTGTGTGTGTGTGTGTGTGTGTAACAGGCAGAGACTTTCAAAGCAATCAAAGTAACTCTGATTAACACTCACCCTCTCTCTCTCAAACTCATTTCCTCCCAGCCAAGGCCCAGGGCAGACACGACTGACTGTAACCCTAAGAGGGAGGAAAAGCTTGAGCAATTATTTTTATACCAAAAAAAGAAAAAAAAAAAAAACAACCTCAAAGATGCAGGCGTGCTCAGGGCCCCAGCCAAGCGCTTTGAGCTTTGAGGTTTGAGCCTGTCGTATGCCCTTACCACCAGCACCCCATCTCCAAACCTTCCTTCTCTCCCAGCCCCCACATGGTCTGGCCTCTATCTTCTGCCCGCCTGTGACAGACGGGCCAGGCCAGGCACCCCCAGAGACCATCCCCCTCCCCAGCCAGGGGCCTGTCCCCTCTGAAACTGATCCCGTACCTTTGGATCTAATTTGTTTCTCTGTCTGCCAGGTTTGGGGGGGTCTTGCCTGGAGACGTGGTGGTCACAGGTGACATTAATCACGTCTGCGTCTTCCGAGGGCTGAGGATAGGATATCAGAGAGGTGACCAAGCATTGGCCACATGATTCAAATCATCCCAGCATTGATTAATTGGGTTCATCCTGAGTTTCTGAATCATAACAACTGTTTTTCTCCTTCACCTCACGTCAACAGGCCCTTAAAGGGGAAGGATCCGTTTACCCATCGCATATGGTGCATTAAGTTGATCAGCTCCTATTAAATGTTAAACGCTGGATGCGTTTTAGACAAACTCGATTTGCTCAAGATACTTTTCAAAGGTTCTGTGATGATAATTAGCATCTCTCTCCCTGCCTCGCCCCTTCCTCCGGCTTTCCTGGGACATGTTTTGGCTCCAGCCTCTGACAGATGGGATGAGGGAACATGTGGGCTGATAGAGAGGGTCCTTTGGAGGGGGAACTGGGTGGGGGGAGAGCCCCCACAGGCTGTTTAAAAGAGATACAGTTTCTGAAAAGTTTAATAAGGCAGAAAACAATCCCGGATGCCAAATTTGCCTTCCAAAAGCTAACTATTCAGATTGCCTCCTGCTCCTACATGGTGGAGAAAACAGCATTTCTCCAGCCAAAAAAGCTGTTTTCTAGAGAGGAGAAATTCTGTTTCTGCATGGGGATGGGTGCTGGAAGCTTAGCGACAAAAATGCAGAAACAAAACCCGGTTCTAATGCAAATCGGTAAGAGAAGAAAGAAAATCAGTGAGACGAGGATCAGCAGAAAACAATAATCAAAGCTCAGGCTCATTTCTTTTTTCACTTTTGTTTTTGTTTTGTTTTTCAGACAGAGTCTCACTCTGTTGCCCAGTCTGGAGTGCAATGGTGTGATCTTGGTCACTGCAACCTCTGCCTCCCGGGTTCAAGCGATTCTTCTGCCTCAACCTCCCAAGTAGCTGGGACTACGGGTGAGTACCACCATGCCCAGCTAATTTTTGTATTTTTAGTAGAGATGGGTTTCACCATGTTGACCAGGCTCTTCTCGAACTCCTGACCTCAGATGATCAATCCACCTCGGCCTCCCAAAGTCCTGGGATTACAGGCATGAGCCACCATGCCTGGCTTTTTTTTTTTTTTTTTTTTTTTTTGAGATAGGGTCATGCCCTGTCACTCAGGCTGGACTGCAGTGGTACAATCACAGCTCACTGTAGCCTCAACCTCCTGGGCTCAAGTGATCCTCCCATCTCAGCCTCCTGAGTAGCTGGGACTACAGGTGTGCACCACCATGCCCAGCTAATTTTTTATCTTTTGTAGAGACGGGGTTTCATTGTGTTGCCCAGGCTGGTCTCCAACTCCTGGGATCAAGTGATCCCCCGGGCCAGGCCTCCCGAAGTGCTGAGATTACAGGTGTGCACCACTGTGCCTGGCCCAGGCTCATTTCTTACCCTCTCTCTCTCTTGCCTGTGAAAGAGAGATTCAGCAGGGTGGCTATATCACACTGGGTGAGTGACCTTGGAAAAGTCACTGTGTTTAACCTGAATCTCAGCCTTCTGTTTACAGTAAGAAAATTAATACTATTCACTTCCATTGAGAAGTTAAAACTAAAAGAAGGAATTTTAATCCCAGCACTTCGAGAGGCTGAGGTGAGAGGATCACTTAGACCCAGGAGTTAGAGACCAGCTTGGGCAACACACGTAGACCCCGTCTCTACAAATAATATTAAAAAAAGAGGAACTTTAGTCAAATGGCTCAGCAGATGCTGGGTTCTTGGCAGACACTGACCTAGTAAGTGTGTGTATGTTGGGGTGAGGGGTGGCGCTGTGCCAAGGAGACCCTGGCCCTTCATACGTGTGGATTGGTTTGGTTCACAATGTTTCAAAATGTAGATGAGCTCCAAGGTTTAGCCAAGGGGACGTTTTTGGCTGGAAAACATGAAAATGTAGAGCCAGCCTCTTAGTGTGGGCCTGGAAGCCCCCAGCAATGTTGGACTAAAAAGTAAATTGAAAATTGATGAGCATGTCTGGAAGCCTCTCAGGGAGAATGGAGGCTGTTGACCCCCCACATAACAAAAACCTCCCAGGAATCCTTGTCAGCAGTGTTTTGTCTCCTAATAGCATGTTCAGTTATTTGAAATGACCCTGGTCCTCTGTGAACACAGGCTTGTTTTCAGTGATGGACAGAAGGTGAGTAAGGTATTGGACAGGGTTGTCCAAACCCTGCGTGCCCTGGATGGACTTTGGACTGGGGTGAATCTCATTACCATGAGCCATGTTTCCCTGGTGGCTGCTGCTAATTGTTCTGTGGAACGACTGGACTTTTCCGGTGCTCTGGGAATCAGAGGATGGACAGGCAGGCCACATATGGGGAAAGAGGAAGAGATGCAGTAGAGGCCATGTAAGGAGAGACAGAGACAGACAGAGGAGAAATAGAGAGACAAAGAAAGAAAGAGTCAGGCAGAGAGAGAGAAAAAGAGAGAGAGAGAGAGAGGAGAGGGAAGAGATAGAGGTTAAAAGTCTAAAAGTCTGAGAGCATGAAAGAAGCAGCAGAAGAAAAAAGGAAAGGGAGCGAGACAGAGAATTACCCACAAATTCTGTCTTCTACAGAAGAGAATTTCTCTTCTGTAGAAATACAGAAGAACAGAGCCAAGGAGAGGGTCAGAAATACAGACAACACATGCAAAACAGAAACATGACAACTCAGCTACATAAGGAGAAATAGAGGCCATGGCTTATGCTGGGAATCCCAGCACTTTGGGAGGCTGAGGTAGGCAGATCACTTGAGTCCAGGAGCTCGAGACCAGCCTGGACAGCATAGTGAGATCCCATCTCTACAAAAACTTAGCCAGGCATGGTGGCATATGCCTGTAGTTCTAGCTACCGGGAAGCTGAGGTGGGAGAATCACTTGAGCACCCGGGAGATCAAGGCTGTAGTGAGCCATGATCGCACCACTGCACTCCAACTTGGGCGACAGAGCGAGACCCTGTTTCAAAGAGAAAAAGAAAAAAATAAGGGAACAAGTGAGTGAGCAGCGAGGGGACTTGCAAGGTAATATCCGGTACATGGAGGTGCTCTATCCCTAGGAAGCTTGCTGTCATTTCTCTCCCAGAACACTGAGTCCCTCTCAGTGTCACCAGACCTCAAAGTCCCTGGCAAGCCTGGTGCTCTTAGGGACACTAGTAGGATATCACAAGTTAGACATCAGGGCTGCAAGGTGGGATTCCATCAGGGGAGGGATGAACTGTGGAGAGGATCAAAGGGAGCTGGGGCCTTGGATTCACTGGCAGGACTCCCAGTGGGGCCCACAGGCCTCAATTCCTGGCGGAACCCCCAGGAAACATTCTGATGTGCAGAGAGAGATGCTCCAACTTCATGCAGGCTGCCTCCTCCCTCCCTCCCTCCCTCCCTCCTAGTCTTCCATGTTCCTTGAAATCACAGTTGAGGGTTGATGAATGCTTAATTGAACTCAAGAGATAGCAGGGTCCTGCTTGAGTTTGTTTCTTTGTGTATACCATGACCATTGGATTAAGCTGGAGTCTGCCTTACCAAGTTGTCCAAAGAGCCGATGGCATGGTGTTAATGCACTGGTGGCAGAAGAACGTGCTCGTTTGGAGTGAGACAGTCTTGGGAGGAGATCAATTTCTTGAACCTTAGTCTCCTCCTGTGTGACATGGGGGTGATATTATACAAATACCTCTCTGACTGCGTTGCTGGGAGCCGTACATGTGATTGCTAATGCTGAAAGTGGAACCCGTGCCTGGCACATAGTAAGCGCTCGGCTCTTGGCGGCTCTGGAGTGCTTAGAAGACAGAAGCCAGATCGCTGTCCTGGACAGGGGGTAATATATGGCATCGAGCTCCGACTGAGAATTGAATTCAACCTCAGCCGGAGAATTAGAACATTGTGATTAGAAACAAGAAGAGAGAAGGGACAAAACAACCTGTCTTCAAGTGCATGATGACAGAGCACAGACTTTCCTGGCAGCCCGAGGGGCTGGGGAAGGACAGGGCAGATCATATTAATAACAATAAATTATATCTGCACTATGATTTATGGGGCCTGATGTGCTTCTCATTATGCTACCTTACAGTACCATAGGAAGGGCTTATTATCCTCATTACTGTGTGCTGCAGTGGTTTTCGTGTAATTGTTGCTGTTAGTGACCGTAGTGTTATCCGTGCTATTATGGATGTTATTTCTCCTTATTTCCAAATTGGGGAAACTGAGGCTCAGAGCGAGCTAGCGACTTAACCAAGGAAAAGGTTGGTGCTAGGATTCAAATCTAGGTTTTTTTAGTCTTGGAGTTTTATTCTGGCTGCATTCTACTCTCTTACAATCCCCTTTCCACTCTGCCATTTTGTAACCTCTTTGGTCTGGGGAGTCTTGGTCCCTCTTTCCCACAATGGACAGTTTTTTTTCCTTGTTAGCCAGGGGTGATGGGGCTCAAGGGCCCCTTCCGTCTGACCACCAGGGCCTCCCTCTGTCTATAACCAACCAGCACTCCATCCCCAGGCCTATCCCCCCTCATGGGAGCTCCAAGTTCAGTCAGAATCCCTGCGGGCAGCTACCCATTGCAAGGCAGGCAGGGGTGACACAGATTTGAACTTGAACTTTCAAGTCTTCCCCTTGGCTGGCCTCACTTTTGTCTTTGAACCCAGCAGCAACCTGGCCGGTGGTTTACCCCACTCGTTCTCCTTCACTGCCTTCTCCTTTCCTTCTCTTCTCCCAAAGTCTGCTCAGGATTGAGATGGTTAGGGACCAGGTTCATTTAGCATTTGCAGGATGAGCTATTTCAAGAATGTGCAGATTCAGTCTCGGAAATGGCAGAGGAGAAGCCTGGCTTGGCTTCTGAGCAGGAGAACAAATGAACCCCCGACCCCCCCTTCCCCATCCTGCGATTTCCTTTGTCTCAATCCAAAATCCCCCTTTACATGATCCTGGAGGCTTCCTAATAAAACAGAATCGTAACTTTATCTAAGACGAGTGCAGCACATGTAGAATGGATAAGGTGTAATTAATAACAGAAAATAATGCTTCCCCCTCCTGACCTTTCACCCTCATATAAGTGTCTTAAGTTTTATGACAGCTAAGCACAAAATTAGTGTGTGCATGCATGCGCGCATGTGTGTGTGTGTGCGTGTACTTCAGTGTGTGCGTTTGAGCTGAACCTATGTGGGGCCAATACGTCTGTCTAGTGAGTATTCACCTAACCCTGGCTGGAACTGGTTTACGTTTCTGGGTAGACTGGCCTCTCGCTGAACCCAGGAATTGCCTGAAACTGATCTGATTTCTTGAAGTGAGGATTCTGTCTGGATCTCAAAATACCCCATGTCTATTTGCATGCAAATGTTTGGACAATGCAGGAAAAAAATATATATATATACATATATATATAAAAATAAATAAAAGGATGACATGTGAGCATGCGCATGCAGACACACACGCACACACACTCACATACACACACATTCACATACACATACACACACACATTCACACACACACACACACACACTAGCCTTTGGATTGTCTACGATTTTTTAGAACCGCGGTGGATGCTGGGGGAGGGCTATTGATACTTATCTGTGTACCTAACAATGGGCAGGAAAGCAAGATAAGCATTTCATTGGTTTTGATGCTGGAAATTCTTGGGACATACAAAGATCTCATGATGGAAAATGCTCTCTTCAGCAACTGCAGTGCTCCTGATCCCCAGCATGGCATCTTCCTTGCTGTTTATCTAGGGGCCAGCGAAAGACATGTGCTCGACTTAGCAAGATAGGGGCTAGACAAACCATGGTGAGGAGAATGGCACTTACCCGTCTTCCCAGACTGCTGTCTGCAGTCGAAATTGAAGTGAGTTTGAACCAATACTGTTTATCTTAATGGTTCCACAACTATGTTCGTTTTAAGTAATATTATCTTTCTTTAAAAGGTCACTGGGCTGGCCCAAGCTATTGGTTTCTCGTGATTCATTACGTTTGATGTTCAACTTTTCTCGAAGTCCGCAACACCAACCTCTGGGTTAATGGAAGCCACACCGGCCATGAAGCCAGTAGCTTTGAATCCTCCCTGGATGGGGAGGCCTGGGCCGGGCAGAGTGAGCTGCTTGCTTTTGATCAGCAGCGCTGATGTGAACCAGAGGTCACGCATGTTTGGGGCCTGTGTGTTAGCTCTACCAGACAGCAGCAACTGGGCCTCGACACTCCCTCCCACCCCAAGCCCCTTGAGTTTCGTTTTCCATGGTTGTCCCTCTGTGGGCTGACTTTTTCAAGACCCCTAGGGCACCAGAAAGACTTTTGCTGGGGGGAGATCCAGGGCCCTAAATCACTGGAGAAGTCTCCTTTGTCCACTCCGAGGGTCTTCCTCTTTCCATCCTTGACTGTTCCAGACACACATACACCAATTCCCACTCCCTCAGGGAATTTCTGCTCACCAGCGACAGGTGGATTTGCAGGGAGATCTGTTTCTCCCAGTAGAGTCTTTGGGTTGTTGAGTTCTTTTATGGGCATGCTTGAACTGTGGAGGGCCCCCAAACTGACAGCCACCTCTGTCTGCTAAATCAATCGTAAATTTTCCTGGCATTATGTCATCCTGTCATCCTTTTACAGATGCTTTTGCCTGCCATATTTTTATGGCTCTTCTTCCAAGAGGGGCTGCATGGAGGGTCAGTGTTATTTATCTCGAAGGAGAAGAGCAGGAGAATCTCTTATCGCTGGTATCAGAAAGTGGGATTTCCCACTTATCACCCCCTCTTTGGCTTTGGAGTTTAAAGACAACACCAACCAGCTGGACTGAGTAGTTTAGGGAGTTCCTTAGGCTGCCATCTTTATAAAGTTGACAATGACCAGAAAATGGGGGACTTCCACCCTCCCCTAATTTCATATCCTGCTAGATACTTAAAATCATAGTAGACCAGCCCTGGAGTTTGTTTCCAGGACAAGAAGATCTTGATTGGATTAACGTATTTCCCAATGGAGGCTCTGAGGCTTTGGCAAACATAATAAGAGGAGTAGCTCTTAAACAACAACACTTGAAAAATTAAACAAGTAATATATATTCATTATAGGAGAAGTAGAAAAGGCAGATAAGGCAAAAGAAGAAAATGAAAATCACCTGTAATCCCATTACATAGGGCTAACCATTCATAGTTTACCATATATTTTTCCAGTCTTTTTCTGTGTATGGTAGATACATTTTAAAATGAAAATAAGAGATCACATATACTTTTTTGTATTTCTTTACTTATTTACTTATTATAGAGACAAGAGCTTACTATGTTGCCCAGGCTGGTCTCGAAATCCTGGGCTCAAGTGATCCACCCACTTTGGCCTCCCAAAGTGTTGGGATTACAGGTGTGAGCCACGAAGTCCAGCTTGCTTTTCTGTTCTTTTAGATGGGCTCTCCTCTGTCGCTCAGGCTGGAGTGCAGTGGTGTGATCATACCTCACTGTAACCTTGAGCTCCTGGGCTCAAGTGATCTTCCCACCTTGACCTCCTGACGACAGGTGTGCACCACTATGGGACTACAGGTATGCATCACCATGGCTGGCTAATTAATTTTTTTTCTTTTTTTTTTTGGTAGAGATGGGGTCTTGCTCATGTTGCCCAGGCTCGTCTTGAACTCTTGGGCCCAAGAGGACCTCCCACCTCAACCTCTCAAAGTGCTGGGATTACAAGTGTGAACCACTGTACCAGGTACATATCACATATACTGTCAATGGTTCTATTCATCAGGTAAATCATATACATACACATATATAATATATATTGTAATATATTCTACATATAGTATATTTATTTATCTATTTATATATATATTTTTGAGATGGAGTCTCGCTCTGTTGCCCAGGCTGGAGTGCAGTGGTGTTATCTCAGCTCACTGCAACCTCTGCCTCCCAGGTTCAAGCAATTCTCCTGCATCAGCCTCCTGAGTAGCTGGGACTACAGGTGCATGCCACCACACCCCATTAATTTTTGTATTTTGGTAGAGACGGGGTTTCGCCATGTTGGCCAGACTGATCTCGAACTCCTGACCTCAAGTGATCTACCCGCCTTGGCCTCCCAAAGTGCTGGGATTATAGGCATGGGCCACCACACCCGGCCTATGATACATTTAAATAATACAGACATAACAAGAACAATAAAAACCAAATTGTACCCACTCTTTACCTTCCAGTGAACACCTTTCTAGATCTCTCTTTTCAGATTATTTGCTAACCTGCTTTTACAAACCTTAGCAATATAGAATGGGCTTCCCCATGCCAGTAAATCTGTCTCTACACTAGGAGCTCAGTTGTGTTTCACTGTCAGGATGCATCATGGCTCAGTGGCTCATGCCTATAGGCCCAGCAATTAATTTGGGAGGCCAAAGTAGACAAATCACCTGAGCCCAGGGATTCAAGACCAGCCTGGGCAACATGATCAAACTTTATCTCTATAAAGAATATAAAAGTTAGCTGGGTGTGGTGGTGTGCTCCTGTAGTTCCAGCTACTTGGGAGACTGAGGCAGGAAGATCCCTTGAGCCCAGGAGGTCAAGGCTGCAGTGAGCCATGATCATGCCATTGCACTGCATGCAGCCTAGGCACAAAGTGAGACCCTATCTCAAAGAAATAAAATTAAATTGAATTAAAATTTTATGACGCACCAGGCTTTAGCTAATACCCGCGCCCTGCAGATGTGTAGGTAGCTGATTTCCGGTTGTTCACAAACACCTTTTCTCCCAGCTTATTTGCCAATACTGTATCAGATGAAATTTGCTTCCCACCCACAGCCTGTCCAACAAAGGTTCTCCACCCCACCCACAACTCTGTTTAGCAAGATGGAAATTAAAATATGCTCAGAAGGTTTTTGTTTTTGTTATTATTTTTTTGAGACAGCGTCTCGCTCTGTCACCCAGGCTGGAGTGCAGTGGCACAATCTCTGCTCACTGCAACCTCCACTTCCTGAGTTCAAGCAATTCTCATGCCTCAGTATCCCAAGTAGCTGGGATTATAGGCATGGGCCACCACGCCCAGCTAAGTTTTGTATTTTTAGTAGAGACAGGGTTTCACTATGTTGGCGAGGCTGGTCTCAAACTCCTGACCTCAAGCGATCTTCCTGCCTCAGCCTCCCAAAGTGCTGGGATTACAGGTGTGAGCCACTGCGCCCGGCTACTCTCAGAAGGTTTTCAGTAGCAGAAAAGCCAATTGACAGTCATTTAAATGATGAGAGGCCCATCTTTCTCATATGATGGATAGTCCAGAGGTGGGCTGCTGCCCTATGAGGTCACCAGCACCCCACTTTTCTCTATTACACTTCCACCATCTTCAGTATTTTCTCTTGTTATTCTCGTGCTTGCCTCTTGTTCGATGATGGCTGCCTCAGCTCCAGGCATCACATCTCTGCCATTAAGACAAAAGAGTGGCACCGGAAGGAAGGCTTTCCTCTTGAGCATTTCTCCTTTGTAAGAAACCAAAACTTGGCCAGGTGTGGTGGCTCATGTCTGTAATCCCAGCACTTTGGGAGGCCGAGGAGGGCGGATCACTTGAGGTCAGAAGTTCAAGACCAGTCTGGTCGACATAGCAAAACTCCGTCTTTATGGAAAAAAAAAAAAAAAAAATTAGCCGGATATGGTGGCGCGTGCCTGTAATCCCAGCTACTCAGGAGGCTGAGATGGGAGGGTCGCTTGAACGTGGGAGGTGGAGGTTGCAGTGAGCCGAGATCACACCACTGCACTCCAGCCTTGGCAATGGAGCAAGACTTTATTAGCTCAAACAGCATGGTCAGCTGTAGCTGCCAAGAGGCCAGGAACGTGAATCTTTCATTTTTCAGACTCATGGTAGGCGGCAGGAAGGGAGAGGAATGCTGGGATTGGGTGTTGCATCAGCTAAGCAATGGTTTAGGCAGAACATCTAAAACATTCTCTTTACAGCTAGGCATATTCTGGGCATTGCCTTCACTTATGACTCTAACTTCCCTTGTCTCACCGGTTTCTTATGTCTCCAATCCCTGCTCCTAACTCTTCTTTTTTTTTTTTTTTTTTTTTTTCTTGAGTTGGAGTCTCACTGTGTCGCCCAGGCCGCAGTGCAATGGTGCAATCTCAGCTCACTGCAACCTCCACCTCCTAGGTTCAAGTGATTCTCATGCCTCAGCCTCCTGAGTAGCTGTGATTACAGGTGTGTGACACCACACACGCCTGGATAATTTTTGTACTTTTAGTAGAGACAGGGTTTCACCACGTTGGCCAGGCTGGTCTTGAACTCCTGACCTCAGGTGATCCACCCGCCTCAGCATCCCAAAGTGCTGGAATGACAGGCATGAGCCATCGCTCCCAGCCCCTAACGTTTCTTATTGTGTGGTCTGGCCTCTTGCTTTAGGAGATACATTTGGACTCCTTCATGCTAGACTTGGCTTCTTGTTCAACTCTTGCCTCTGTCTGGCAGATGCTTCCTAGTTTGTAAAGTGCTGGAAAATTGGAAGGACTTGTTTATTTGCAAATGGAGTCAGTGCTGAGCTCCACAGTGCAGGGACTAGGAATTCCTTCTGTGAATTCCCAGTCTCCAGCAGAGAGGCTTTCACAATTTATGTCCATTTAACCCAAAAATGGTTAAACCTTGATTCCAGAAATGTTTACCAAGAAGAAACATTCTGTAGCATTAGAACTTGCACCCTTGAGAACTCTGCTTTGTAACTAGAATCATGGGATGCTTTTGAGTTGAACCATGCTCCAGTTATTTTATTTTATTTTTTTTAAGACAGAGTTTCCCTCTTGTTGCCCAGTCTGGAGTGCAATGGTGCGATCTCAGCTCACTACAACCTCCACCGCCCAGATTCAAACAATTCTTCTGCTTCAGCCTCCAAAGTAGCTGGGATTACAGGCATGTGCCACCACACCCGGTTAATTTTGTTTTTTTGTTTTGTTTTGTTTTTGTTTTTGTTTTTTTTAAGTAGAGACGGGGTTTCACCACGTTGGTGAGGCTAGTCTTGAACAACTAACCTCAAGCGATCCTCCCGCCTCAGCCTCCCAAAGTTCTGGAATTACAGACGTGAGCCACTGTGCCTGGCCTGTGCTCCAGTTTTGTCTTAGGAGAGTTTTCTCTGCCTTACAGCCACGAAGTCCATGCTCTAGGGAGGTCTAAAGCTGTGTGGAGACAGTCTGTTGCTGGGTGTGCTGTGAACCTGCAGCTTAGAGCCAGATCTAGATTCATGATGATTATTTCGTGATTTACCAAAATGAGTCCATGGTCTAGATAGGATGGAAACAGAGAAACCTATTCTCCCAGTGTATGTCAAATAAAACTGGAAAAAAAGTAACATTGGTCCTACAGAAAAAAAATATAAAAAGGTGAAGAAAAAGAATGAACTTTTTGGCTAGGCGTGGTGGCTCACAGCGGTAATCCCAGCACTTCGAGAGGCCAAGGCAGGAGGATTGCTTAAGCCCAGGAGCTTGAGACCAGCCTGGGCAACATAGGGAGAGCCCATCTCCACAAAAAAGAAAAAATAAAACAATTTCACTGGTGGTCCCAGCTACTTGGAGGCTTAGGTGGTAGAATCACTTGAACCCAGGAGGTTGGGGCTGCAGTGAGTCATGTTTGCACCACTGTCCTCCAGCCTGGGCAACAAAGTGAGATCCTATGTCTCTCAAAAACAAACAAACAAACAAACAAGCAAAGTGGCTGCCAGGAGCTGGGGGTGGGGAAAATGGAGAGTTGTTCAATGGATATAAAATTCCAGAGCTCTTCTGTACAACATTGTGCTATAGTGAATACAGCATTGTGCACTTCAAAATGTGATAGGAAGGTAGATCTCATGTGAAATGTTCTTATCACAGGAAAAACAAACAAAAAACAATAACAAAAACAAAAGCACACGGGACACTTAGGAAGGTGTTGGATATGTCTATTACTTTGACTGTGGTGATGGTAGCACGGGTGTCCATACACATTTGAACTCATCAAACTTACACACATTAAATATATCCAATATCCAGTTCTGGCTGGGCGCAGTAGCTCATGCCTGTAATCCTAGCACTTTAGGAGGCCGAGACAGGAAGATCATTTGAGCTCAGGAATTCAAGACCAGCCTGGGCAACATAGTGAGACCTTATCTCTATTTTAAATAATAATAATAAAATAAATAAATATATCCTATTATTTGTGTATCTATGCCTCAATAAAGGTGTTAAAAAACACTCCTGGCTGGGCGCAGTCGCTCATGCCTGTAAATCTAGCACTTTGGGAGAGCAAGGCAGGCGGATCACTTGAGGTCAGGAGTTTGAGGCCAGCCTGGCCAACATGGTAAGATCCTGTCTCTACAAAAAATACAAAAATTAGCTGGGCGTTGTGGCAGTCGCCTGTAGTCCCAGCTACTTGGAAGGCTGAAGCAGGAGAATCACTGGAACCCACAAGGTGGAGGTTGCAGTGATCCGAGATCACACCACTGTACTCCAGTGTGGGTGACAGAGTGAGACTCTGTCTCAACAACAGCAACAACAACAACAACAAACTATTTTATGGGGGTTATTTTTAGGATTCATTGAGTGAGTATTTATAAAGTGTGCAAGGAAGACTACCTGACAATAAATGCTTGGATGAGCTGTTGTAGTCTTTCTCTTGCTACTTGAAAGCCAGAAACAGGTATATTATCTCTGTAACCTCAGTGCCTGATTGCTCTGACATTTGGAGGATGTTTTCTGAATGACTGTATGACCTTCAGTTGCTGGAGATGATGGTGGAAGGCTGACCTACTTCCCACATGCAGACAGTAGACGCCTAAGCCTACAGCTAAGTCTGCCGGAAGTCCCACTTCCCAGCCTGTTTCCAGACTAATGTGTCCTTGAGGGGGTTAAAACATAAAGAAAGCTCCAGATCCGGTTTGGCTAATGTGTGGAAAATTCCATAGATGCACTGTCTGGTCCCAGTCGCCCATGTCACTGCCACCAACTGCAGCATTGCAGACACACCAGAGAAAAGAGAAGGTGAACACATTTCTGAATGCAGAAGCAAATTCAGCTGGTGTGTGGGGAGCACAATGTTCCAAACACAATTAAAACCCAATCAGCATCCAGAAAAGTGCATTAATGTCCCTCAATCAAATGACAGAGCACATGTGGTGTAGGCATCTCTCTGGGGGCTGCTTCTTCAAGGGTTGTCATTGATGGCAGAGACGGCCTCCACCCAGGCAGAATCCAGCATAGGCCTTAGTCTCAGAGGCTGGGATTCCATTCCAGTATCTGGAAGAAACCTAGGACCTAGCTCCACTTTTTTTTTTTTTTTTTTTTTTGAGACGGAGTATCACTCTTGTGGCCCAGGCTGGAGTGCAATGGCACGATCTCAGCTCACCGCAACCTCCACCTCCCGGATTCAAGCGATTCTTCTGCCTCAGCCTCTCGAGTAGCTGGGATTACAAGTGCCCGCTACTGTGCTTGGCTATTTCTTTTGTGTTTTTAGTAGAGACGGGGTTTCTCCATGTTGGTCAGGCTGGTCTCGAACTCCTGACCTCAGGTGATCTCCCCGCCTCAGACTCCCAAAGTGCTGGGATGACAGCCGTGAGCCACTGCGTCTGGCCCTTTTTTTGGTTTTATTTTTTTTGTGTGGTGGTGGTTGTTTGTTTGTTTGTTTGAGATGGAGTTTCACTCTTGCTGCCCAGGCTGGAGTGTAATGGCACGATCTTGGCTCACTGCACTGTCTGCCTCCTGAGTTCAAGCAGTTTTTCTACCTCAGCCTCCTGAGTAGCTGGGACTACAGGCATGTGCCACTATGCCCGGCTAATTTTTTTGTATTTTTAGTAGAGATGGGGTTTTACCATTTTGGCCAGTCTGGCCTTGAACTCCTGATTTCAGGTGATCTGCCAGCCTCTGCCTCCCAAAGTGTTAGAATTACAGGTGTGAGCCACCGTGCCCGACTTTGTTTTGTTTTTAACTCTTGATATATGTGGATGCTGAAGAGGAGAGATCAGCTGACTCTTCTTGGGAGCCCATTTCTTTTCTTTTCTTTTCTTTTTGAGATGGGGTCTGGCTCTGTCGCCCAGGCTGGAGTGCAGTGGCACGATCTCGGCTCACTGCAACCTCTACCTCCTGGGTTCAAGCGATTCTCCTGCCTCAGTCTCCTGAGTAGCCGGGATTCCAGGTGCCCGGCCCCATGCCTGGCTAATTTTTGTGTTTTAGTAGAGACAGAGTTTTACCATGTTTGCCAGGCTGTTCTCGAACTCCTGGGCTCAGGTGATCCACCTGCCTCAGCCTCCCAAAGGCATGAGCCACTATGCCTGGCCCCCATTTATTTTCAAGAAGGAATGAGAGTGGCTTATTGATTGAATCAACAAATATTTCATTTGGGGCTGGGATTATGGATGGTGGCTCACACTTGTAATTCTAGCACTTCGGGAGGCTGAGGAGGGAGAATTGCCTAGGCCCAGGAGTTCAAGACCAGCTTGGGCAACATAGTGAGACCCCAATTCTACAAAAATTTAAAAAAATTAGCCAGGCATGGTGTCACAGGCCTGTGGTCCTAACCACTAGGGAGGCTGATGTGGGAGGATTGCTTGAGCCTGGGAGGTCAAGACTGCAGTGAGCCATGATCATGCCACTCCACTCCAGCCTGGGTAACAGAGCAAGACTCTGTCAGAAAAAAAAAAAAAAAAAAAAAAAAAATTCATTTGGAGGCTGCTTCTATAAGCCCACTGCATGGCTAGGTCAGTAGTTCTCAACTAGGGGTGATGTCCCCAGGTGACATTGTGAATAACTAGAGACAATTTTGGTTGGCGCAACTTGGGGTGCATCTAGTTTGTAGAGGCCAAAGATGCTGTTAAATGTGTTGCAATGCACAGGCCAGCTCCTATAACAAAGAATTACCCAGTTGGAAATATCAAGAGTGCTGAGGTGGAGAAACCCTGGGTTTTGGCCCAAGCGTTATATGGTGGTGAACAAGACAGATAGTGGTCATTGCCTTGGCTGGGTTTCCTTGAACTTGGCTGTCTTAACTGTTTCTTTAAATAGCTGGATGTGGAGAGAGGCCCCTTTAAGGACAGCGTTGGTCTTTCTTTTCCCCTCTAGTGTGTGTCTCTGGGGCCTGCTGTTGTGGCCGGGCGTTGGCTGGTGAGTATGTATGTGCGTGCGTGTGTATGTGTGTGTTCAGAGCTCTGGGGGGTGTATGTTTGGACTTGTGCGGTTGTCTGTTTATGTCTGTGTACATCGGTGTGGCTCTGTAAGAACTTTTCTGTCATTTCCTTCCCCTGCTTGCCAAAGAGGCAGATGTGGCCTGCAACGTCCTTCTAAGGTCAAATTCATCACCAGACGAAGATTAAGAAATCGTTAGGGAAAGACCCTCTTTTGCTCCCTTCCATCTTCCCATCCAATCCCATTCCCCTTCCACTCTCCCTGCCCCCACCTCGGGGATAAAACTGGAGGCCAGTAAACTTGCCTCTGAGCTGAAGATTTGAACTTGAAGTTTAGGCTAGCTCCACTGTGCCTGCCTAGGCATCCAGGAAGTATTAAAAATTGTGTTTCAGAGGGATCAAAGCACAGCCAGGACAATGCTGGATCCAAACTGGAAAATTTTATCTCTGCATTATTAAAATTTGGGGCTGGGTAATTTGTGTGTGGCGGGGGGCAGCGGGGAGGGAGGCTGTCCTGGGCTTTGTAAGATGTTGTGCAGCATTTTTGGTATGCATCCACTAGATGCACCCCCAGTTGTGACAACCAAAAATGTCTCCAGACATTGTCTAACATCCCCTGAGGCACACAGTGAACCCCAGTTGAAAAGTCATCGATCTACAAATACATAGAGCAATGTGGTGAATCTCACGCACTTAATTTTGTTTGTAAGTATTGATGATATACTTTTGGTAATAACGAGATACTACTGAATCAGCCCATTTTTTACTTTATTTATTTATTTTTTTTTTTGAGGCAGTCTAGCTCTGTCACCTAGGTTGGAGTGCAGTGGGGTAATCTTGGCTCACAGCAACATCTGCCTCCCGGGTTCAAGCAATTTTTCTGCCTCAGCCTCCTGAGTAGCTGGGATTACAGGTGCCCGCCACCACACCTGGCTAATTTTTATATTTTTAGTCGAGATGGGGTTTCACCATGTTGGCCAGGCTAGTTTTGAACTCCTGACCTCAGGTGATCCGTCTGCCTCGGCCTCCCAAAATGCTGGGATTACAGGTGTGAGCCACCATGCTGGGCCTCACACACTTAATTTTGAAGGAAAGAAGCCAGATACTCAAGTGTGATGTTGTGTGGTTCTGTTGATGAAAAGTACAAAAATAGGCAGAGCTAATTGATTCTGTTAGATGTCAGGAGAGTGATTGCTTTATCCTAGTGCATACTGACTGGAAGGAGACACTGTGGGGACTTCTGGGGATGCTGGATATGCATATGTTATATGTGTAGTTTTCTGTGTATGTTGCACCTGAATTAGAAGTGTATGTGTGCTGAGGCTAGCGCAGTAGCTCACACCTGTAATCCTAGCACTTTTGGAGGCCGAGGCGGGCGGATCTCTTCAGGTCAGGAGTTTGAGACCAGCCTGGCCAACATGGCAAAACCCCCTCTCTACTAAAAATACAAAAGAAATTAGCCAGGTGTGGTGGTGCATGCCTGTAATCCCAACTACTTAGGAGGCTGAGGCAGGAGAATTGTTTGAACTCGGGAGGTAGGTGTTGCAGTGAGTCAAGTTCTCACCACTGCATTCCAGCCTGGGTGACAGAGCAAGACTGTCTAAAAAAAAAAAGAAAAAAAAAAAAAGGGAATATATGTGCTGAGAGAAGCACATATATTAAAGAAATACATTTGGAAAATCAGAGAAGACTGTCTTAAAAAAAAATCCAATGGTACCGGTTTGTCTTCCCAAACCCTGTAGTGGACAGTTTATTCGAAGTTTTATTCAAATGATTCTTACAGAATCCCCCCAGCTGTTTCTAAAGCTGCAGGAACAATAAGACCATGAAGCAATAATCTGATTGAAGAGAACACGTTGTCAGCCGCCATACAAATACACACTCACTCACTCACACACACACACCCTCAAACAGAGGTGTCACGGGGTCTGTGTAGAATCGAATTTCCTGCCTTTGTGTTCCCCAAGCAGCCCTAGAGAGGGGAGAAAACTGCAAACTGACACATGAAATGGACCAATGTGCCGGGTTGAGACTTCTACAAACAAATGGCCCTTTTCATCTTCTGGAGGGGAAAAAATAATCTACGTGGGCGACAATCAGAGCTTGCCTCTTTTCAGCCATTTAAAGGGAAAATGGGGCTGGGTGCGGTGGTTCATGCCTGTAATCCTAGCATTTTGGGAGGCTGAGGTGGGAGAACTCCAGCTCAGAAGTTTGAGACCAGCTTGGGCAACATAGTGAGATGAGACCCTGTCTCTCTATAAAAAAAATAAAAATAAAAATAAAGGGAAAGTGGGCCAGTTCAGTAGCTCATGTATGTAATCCCAGCACTGAGAGGCAGAGGAAGAAAGATGGCTTGAGCCTAGTAGTTTGAGACCAGCCTGTGCAACATAGTGAGATCTCTGTCTCTACCTAAAAAAAAAAAAAAAAAAAAAAAAAAAATTAGCCAAGCATGGTGGAGTGCATCTGTAGTCCTAGCTACTGAGGAAGCTGAGGTGGGAGAATCGCTTGAGCCCAGGAGTTCAAGGCTGCAGTGAGCTATGATCGTGCCATTGCACTCCAACCTGGGCAATAGAGTGAGATCCTACCTTTAAAAACAAACAAACAAACAAACAAACAAACAAACAAACAAATAAATGGAAAGTGTAGCCTCACAGCTCTGTCCTGAATCCTATCACCCACGCTGGTCCCATCTCAGTCCAGGGGACCCCAGAATATTACACTGCTGGCATCTTAGGTCATAATGGACACTAATGCAGCCACATGGATGCCAAAAGCACAGACCATAGGCATTCCATATTCTCTTTAGTGTCCTCTTTCAGGGAAACCTGAGGAAGGTTCTGGAAGCAAGAGAGTCCCAAATGTGCCTGAGAGACCCCTGTCTTCATCCCAGAGGCCTCCTCAGACATCAGCATTTGGGGGAAAAACTGGACATTTGCTGCAACCTCCCCAGCTGGTCAGCATTATTAAAGTGGGGCACATCTGTTCTTGACTGTTAGCACAGAGAAGAGGAGGGGGTCGAGTGAGAGCAGAAATCCCCAAACGCTAGGACTGATCCCACCTAGTACTAAGAGCAAATTGCCTCTAAGTTGGTGTCACGGAGAAGTGCTGCACGAGGGGGCAGAGATTCCTCATCAAAATACCTCTTCTTACCCACTTCCCTCCTGCCGCCCTTCCCCTCTCCTCTCTCTTTCTAAAACTCCCCAGGTTCTAGCCAGTCTTGAGATTTATGACCTGTTTCGTTTTGTGAACACCCTAAGATCGTATTTGGGTGATGAGGAGCTGAGAGGTTTGCGGATAGCCTGTTGGTTAGAAAAGGGAGTATAAAGTATAATGAATGCAGTATATTTCCCAGTTGCTCTTTCTTGCACATACATAAAGTTATAAATGCCCCTGCATGTGTGGCAAGCACATAGGGGCCTTTGAAACACACACAGCAATATGCTCAGAGACAGCACCCCTGGACCCATGCACAGCGAGGCATCACATGCTTGCAAACACATGCAAAAGACCCGCAGGCGTACAGGAGCATGTTCATGCACAAGCAGGCCCATACCAACATACAAAACTAGAAACAGATGCAAACCAGCATCCAATATCAGACCCAGATGGGGCTATGCACCCCAGTATGCACCCCGCTACTGCTGTGGCCCCTCCAAAAAGTTGAAATGCACAGGGCTGGAAGGATCCTTTCAGCTCCCTCTTCAATTTCCCTTGCAATACGAATGTCTTCCAAATTGCAGCCCTGGGACCCTACAAACTGCACTCCATTCTGCTTTCTTTTCTTCCTTTTTTTTTAAATTTTTTATTTTTTATTTTGAGACAGAGTCTCCCTGTGTCACCAGGCTGGAGTGCAGTGGTGTGATCTCGGCTCACTGCAACCTCCGACTCCCTGGTTCAATACATTCTCCTGCCAAATAGTTGGGGTTACAGGCACGCACCACCACGCCCAGCTAATTTGTGTATTTTTAGTAGAGATGGGGTTTCACCATGTTGGCCAGGATGGTCTAGATCTCCTGACCTCATGATCCGCCCATCTTGGCCTCCCAAAGTACTGGGATTACAAGTGTGAGCCACCGTGCCTGGCCTCTGCTTTCTTAATAAGACCTCCAGGCGCATGACAAAGCAGAAACCTTCAGAAACAAAATCTACCAAGTTTGAAGAATGGGCCTGGCCCAAGACGCTTTGGACGCCGTCCTTTCTGTCTTCACAGCGGCTTGCAGAAAGCTTCTTGGAGGAGAATTGGCATTGCAAGGGTGTTACTGGAGACCTCGGCAAGAAAGTGAATGTAAAGACAGATGACCCAGGAACCGGTGATGGATAAGGCTCTTGACAGCCAGGTCGTGGAATTACAGGGGGTCTCTTTGAGAGACAAAATAAAAAAAATAGCCCAGTAATCTTCCTTCCACCCTTTTCTCCGAGATCTAATTACAGATGTCTTGACATTCCTTCTGCATAGAGTTTCCTTAAAAGATTTGCCAAGAAAAAACATTTGGAAACCGTGTTTTAGGTATAATCCGTCTGGGAGTCACTCTTGCTCGCTTTGTCGTTAGATGACAAAACGCTTAATTACAGCGAGCGCAATGTATACCACATTTGGAAAACTGGATTCTTGACCCAAATAATGTACCCCATACTGACAACGGCCTTTTGGCAAAACTTGTGTCTCTGATCTCACATTAATTACTACACAAATATACTTATTGTGAGTACCGAGTTTATGGGATGGAGTCCTCTTGACACATGTTCACAATAAAAACACATTTTTTCCCCTTCCCCTGACCCTAAGGAAAAGAAAAAAAAAAAGATTAACATTTTTCAAGATGCTGTTTTAGTGACATGAAAACTGTCTGTTGAGTGTTCACTTGGCTTTTGTTCTTTTTCTTTTCTCCTTTTATTAAAAAGCCTTTCAAACCAAGCATTCCTGGTTTGTAATTCTTTTCTCTACTTTTGCTTTTATGCTGAGGGAGAGACAGATTAGATTAGATTAAAGACCAAGGGACACCTCGTGAAATACATTCCATCTAGAGGCAATTTGGTTGAGAGGGCCAATTGTGTGTGCGTGTGTGTGTGTGTGCGTGCGTGCGTGCGTGCGTGTTTCTCCTTGTGGCACACTGGTGGTCTTTTTACAGATACAGGGTTCTGGTTTTTGGAAATGCGTTTATTCCTTTAGCTTTTTTCCCTTCAGAAGTCTGCAGCCTTTGATTGTGGCCTGACTTTTAGGGGTCTGCAGCATTTTGGGGTGTAGTAAATCTTCTTGTTAACTCTTCCCTTTACTGCCTCGCCATTCTCAAAAACTTTTACAAAAAGCAGCAACACTGCCCTCACAAACGACAGATGAAAGGAACGGTTTCAAAGCCTCTCTCACCCCTGCCCCAGCGGGCCCCCAGATTGGTCTGATGATGTCACAGGGGTAACCATGGCAACAAGCCGTGACATCATGACAAAAGGAGGACTGACCTTGGCCTGGAATTCAAAGGAAAAGCAGCTCATAAACTTCTAAAGCAAGCAGGAGATAAATATCCTTAGTCATAAAAGAACAAACGAAGTTTGGGGTGGGGGGACGGGGGAAAAAAAGCAGAACTTTTTTTTTTTTTTTTTTTTTGAAATACAGTAAAATGTGTTGCCAAGTTTTTCAGGAAGTGCTAGTGGCCATTTTGATGATGTGAACTAGACTTTAAAACAGAAAGAGGAAAAATGAATGTGGTGGACAAGGGCTGCTGACAATATTAGATAGAATCAGGTGAAACTTTTCCCTAAACTATCATTTGTAAAATGGGGGAGAGGGGATGAGCCAGACCAAAGCAAAACAACAGACAAATTCATTTCTGAGTGAGAGAAGGAATTACATGCCAGGAGAAAGGCAGTAATCCAGGAACTGTATTTATCAGAAAGGGAATGTGCTCAAGGCAACGTGGTACTCCGGACAGGATCCTGGGCCAGAAAAATTGATGAAATCTGAAGAAGATCTAGAGTTTAGTTAAGAGTAATGAACCAATGTTGGTTTCTTAGTTTAAAAGACTTTGTTTTTTTTTTTTTTTCTTTTTTTGAGACAGGGTCTCACTCTGTTGTCCAGGCTGGAGTGCAGTGGTGTGATTTGGGCTCATTGTAACCTCTGCCTCCTGGGTTTAAGCGATTCTCCTTCCTCAGCCTCCTGAGTAGCTGGGCTCACAGGCATGGGCCACCATACCCAGCTAATTTTTGTATTTTTAGTACAGACAGGGTTTTACCATGTTGGCCAGACTGGTCTCGAACTCGTGACCTCAGGTATCCTCCCACCTCAGCCTCCCAAAGTCCTGGGATTATAGGAGTGAGACACCACACCTGGCCAATTTTAATTTTAAAATTGTATTTGTTTGTTCATTTATTTATTTTTAGAGTCAGGGTCTCTCCACCTCCCGGGCTCAATGACCTTCCTATCTCAGCCTCTTGAGTACCCGGAACTACAGGGTCACCCACCACTTTTGATTAATTTTTTATTTTTTGTAGAGATGGGGTCTTGCTTTTTTGCCCAGGCTGGTCTCAACCTCCTAAGCTCAAATGATCCCCCCACCTCAGCCTCTCAAAGTTTGGGGATTGCAGGCGTGAGCCTCCATGCCTGGCTTGCCTCCAGGAAACTTAAGGTCATTCTAGAATGACCCCTGGGTCATTCTAGAAGGTGTTCTTGTCCTTAGAGTCTTCTGTGAGTCTACTGGCCCAGTTTCACAAGAAAGCTTCTTTCTCTATTTGTCCTGAGGGTAGGCTGACCACATAGCATGAGAAGCTTGTCTCCAGATGCCAGCAGGGGTGGTGAAATTACACCAAACTGGGAGTGGAGAGGGCCTGTCTCTGCTTTCACATGAACTTGCACGTGATATTGGGAAAGCCAGAGCTTCATTTTTTCTGGTCCACAAAACAGGGTCATTGGGCAATAGATAACAATGGTAAACAGACATCATGTCAGGTGTAAGCCGAGGGCCTGTCTGAAATTTAAAAACAACAACAATTTGCCTGGCTAAATTTTTAAAAATTTTAATTTTGTAGTGACGGAGCCTCACTATGTTGCCCAGGCTGGTCTCAAACTCCTGGGCTCAAGTGATCATCCTGCCTCAGCCTCCCAAGTAGCTAGCTGGTATTATAAGTATGTACCACCCTGCCTGCCTCCTTAGGTGTAAGTTTGAATCAACTGATGGAGACTAGCTGGGGCCCTGTGTTAAGCCTGGGATCAGTGAGAAGAAATGTGGTGATCCATTAATAATGTCTGCCACGGATGTGGGTTTGGAAAGTGGAAGCATGTGTTTTCCATTCCAAGCCCTTGTACACTTGGGCCTAGCCCCTCTGGGGCCTGCTAGTCTAGACAGATTATTGTGTCTCCAGCAACATCCGTATGGAGCAGTAGACAGAACACAGTCCCTGGAGTCAGCCAGCAATGACTTTCAGTCCTGGCTTTCTCCATGTACTTAAGATAAATGGCTCAGGGCATTTGGTAGATATGAAACGCAATGTGTGAAGCTCTGTGCATACCCACTGCCATCTGGGGGAGATAGACAACTTAACAGGCAACAAAACCACACTGTGCTGAGTGCTGTGATAACAGAGTGTTCTTGGAGTACCGAGTAGGGGGACCCGACTTATACCTGAGAGGCAGGCAAGGAAGACTTCCTGGTGGAAGTGGTATCTAAGCTGATTTTTTTTTTTTTTTTGGTGACAGTCTCACTCTGTCGCCCAGGCTGGAATGCAGTGGTGCAATCTTGGATTACTGCAGTCTCCACCATCTGAGTTCAAGCGATTCTCTTGCCTCAGCCTCCCAAGTAGCTGGGATTACAGACACCTGCCACCACATCTGGCTAATTTTTGTATTTTTAGTAGAGACGGGGTTTTACCATGTTGGCCAGGCTAGTCTCAAACTCCTGGCCTCAAGTGATCCTCCCACCTCGGCCTCCCAAAGTGCTGGGATTACAAGCATGAGCCACCGCTCCTGGCCATCTAAGCTAAATTCTGAAGGATGAGTTAAGTATTAACCTGGAGAAGGGAGCAGGGTGAGATGAGGATGAAGTCTGGCTGGGTTTAGATCATGTAGGTCCTGGAGAGCCTTCTTGTGAATTTCAGCTTAATTTTGAGAGTCATGGGGAGCCACTGAGGAACTTTATGAAAGAAAGTTTTATTAGCAAAAAGTCATTCTGGCTTAAGAGATAGATTTGGGTAGGGGAAAAACTAAGGAAGCCCTTTTTAGAATCCAAGCAAGAAATGATGACACTTACACTATACAATGCAGCGCAGAGAGGCAGATCACTGAGAGATGTTCAGGGGATTGAATGGATGTGGGGGCACCTGTTACTTAGGTCTCTGAGCCTCAATTTCCTCATTTGTTTGAAGTTATTGTGAGGTTCAAATGAGATGATGTGTGTAAAGTCTCAGCATGGTTTCTGGTACACTGTAGGTGCTCAATAAATGCTAACCACATCCATTATATCTCAAAAGTTCAGTAATTTCATTTTCCTTTTTTTCTTTCTTTCTTTCTTTTTTTTTTTTAAATAGAGATGGAGTCTCATTATATTGCCCAGTCTGGACTCAAAGTCTTGGCCTCAAGCAATCCCCCTTGCGTCAGTCTCTGAAAGTGTTGGGATTACAGGCATGAGCTACTGTGCTTCTCCTTCTCCTTCTCCTCCTCCTCCTCCTCCTCCTCCTCCTCCTTCTCCTTCTTCTCCTTCTCCTTCTCGTTCTTCTTCTTCTCCATTGTTAATTTTAAGTGCAGCAATTCCATCCAGGGAATAAAAGATTTATTTATTTTATTTTATCTTTTTTTTTTTTTTTTTTTTATAATTTACTTTTTTGAGACGGAGTCTCGCTCTGTCTCCCAGGCTGGAGTGCAGTGGTATGATCTCAGCTCACTGCAACTTCCACCTCGTAGGTACAAGTGATTCTCCTGCCTCAGCCTCCCGAGTAGCTGGGATTATAGACATGCGCCACCATGCCCAGCTAATTTTTGTATTTTTAGTAGAGGTGGGGTTTCACCATGTTGGCCAGGATGGTCTCGAACTCCTGACCTCCAGTGATCCACCTGACTCGGCCTCCCAAAGTGCTGGGATTATAGGCGTGAGCCACTGCACCCAGCCATAAAAGATTTATTTAGCAAATGGTAAAACTGAGGTCCAGAGAGGGGCAGTGAAATGACCAGCACCAAACGCAAATTAGTGGCAGAATCAAGATTTGAACTCTGCACCTTTGTGATTTCGAGGTCAGTGTTCTCTCCTCTCTTCCTATTCTCCAGCCAGCTGGACCCCTGGGTGCTTCCTTTTGGTTAGAGGAAAATAAGGTCTCTGTACTGTGTTCAGTTGTATCTCTCAAAAAAAAAAAAAAACGTTCAGACTGGGCATGGTGGCTCTCCATGTACTTATGATAAATGGCTCAGGGCATTTGGTAGATATGAAACGCAATGTGTGAAGCTCTGTGCATACCCACTGCCATCTGGGGGAGATAATCCCAGCACTTTGGGAGGCTGCGGTGGGCAGATCACGAAGTCAGGAGTTTGAGACTAGCTTGACCAACATGATAAAATCCCGTCTCTACTAAAAATACAAAAATTAGCTGGGCGAGGTGAGGGGTGCCTGTAATCCCAGCTGCTTGGAAGGCTGAGGCAGGAGAACCTCTTGAACCCGAGAGATGGAGGTTGCAGTGAGCCGGGGCAGCACCACTTCAGTCTAGCCTGGGCGACAGAGTAAGACTTTGTCTCAAAAAGAAAAAAAAATGTTCAAGGTCAGGCATGGTGGCTCACACCTGTAATCCCAGTGCTTTGGGAGGCCCAGGTGGGAGGAGGGCATGATGCCAGGAGTTCAAGATCAGCCTGGGCAACATAGTGAGACCCTGCCTCTACTTTTTTTTTTTTTTTTTTTTAAATTAGCCAAGCAGGGTAGCATGCACCTGTTGTCCCAGCTACTCTGGATGCTGAGGTGGGAGGATCACTTGAGCTGAGGAGGTAGAGGCTGCAGTGAGCTTTGAAGGCACCACTGCACTCCAGCCTGGGCAACAGAGTAAGACCCTGTCCCAGGCCGGGCGCGGTGGCTCAAGCCTGTAATCCCAGCACTTTGGGAGGCCGAGACGGGCGGATCACAAGGTCAGGAGATCGAGACCATCCTGGCTAACACGGTGAAACCCCGTCTCTACTAAAAATACAAAAAAAAAACTAGCCGGGCGAGGTGGCGGGCGCCTGTAGTCCCAGCTACTCGGGAGGCTGAGGCAGGAGAATGGCGTAAACCTGGGAGGCGGAGCTTGCAGTGAGCTGAGATCCGGCCACTGCACTCCAGCCTGGGCGACAGAGCGAGACTCCGTCTCAAAAAAAAAAAAAAAAAAAAAAAAAGAAAAAAAAAAAAAAGACCCTGTCCCTTAGAAAAGAAAAGAAAGTTCAAGTCCTAATCTGTATACGTGTGAATGTGACCTTATTTGGAAGTAAGGTCTTTGCAGATGTAATCAAGGCAGACCATTGGGAGATGTTCAGGGGATTGAATGGATGTGGGGGCACCTGTTTCTTAGGTCTCTGAACCTTAGTTTTCTCATTTGTTTGAAGACATTGTGAGGTTTAAATGAGATGATGTGTGAACAAGTCTCAGCATGGTTCCTGGTACACTGTAGGTGCTCAATAGGAGGTCATATTGGATTAGGGTGGCTCCTAATCTAATGACTGGCTTGCTTGCTTTTCTTTTCTCTTTTCTTTTATCTTTTCCTTCTTTCTTTCTCTCTCCTTCCTTTCTTCCTTCCTTCCTTCCTTCCTTCCTTCCTTCCTTCCTTCCTTCCTTCCTTCCTTCCTTCCTTCCTTCTCTCTCTCTCTGTCTTTCTCTCTCTCTCTCTCTTTCTTTCTTTCTTTTTTTTTTTTTGAGCAGGAGTCTCATTCTGTTATCAGACTGGAGTGCAGTGGCACGATCTCAGCCCACTGCAACATCTGCCTCCCAGGTTCAAGTGATTGTCCTGCCTCTGCCTCCCGAGTAGCTGGAATTATAGGTGTGTGCCACCACACGTGGCTAATTTTTTTTTTTTTTTTGAGATGGAGTCTCACTCTGTTGCCCAGGCTGGGATGCAGTGGCATGATCTTGGCTCACTGCATCCTCCACCTCCCGGGTTCAAGCAATTCTCCTGCCTCAATCTCCTGAGTAGCTGGGACTACAGGCACCCCTCACCTCGCCCAGCTAATTTTTGTATTTTTAGTAGAGATGGGGCTTCACCATGTTGGTCAGGCTGGTCTCCAACCCCTGACCTCATGATCCACCCGCCTCGACCTCCCAAAGTGCTGGGATTACAGGCGTGAGCCACCGCACCCTGCCCACACCTGGGTCATTTTTGTGTTTGTATTAGAGACCAGGTTTCGCCATGTTGGCCAGGCTGGTCTCCAACTCCTGACCTCAAGTGATCCGCCCACCTCAGCCTCACAGAATGTTGGAATTATAGGTGTTAGCCACAGCGCCCAGCACCAGCATTCTTATAAGAAAAGAGAAATGGACACAGAGGTACACAGAGAGAACACCATGTGAAGACGGAGGGAGAGACTGGAGTCATTCTCATCTACAAAGCTGAAGAATTCCAAGGATTGCCAGTAATCACCAGAACCCAAGAGGGGAGCAAGGAACAGAGTCTCCCTCAGATCCTCAAAAAACAAACCAACCCAGTGAACACCTTGATTTCTGACTTCTGAACTCCAGAACCACATGAGAACACATTTCTCTTGTTTTAAGTCACCCGATTTGTGAATTTGCTGCACTTTGTTATGGCAACCATGGGAAACAAACACAGTCGCTAAGAAGGTGTCTCACTCCCATTTTATCAGCCATCCTCACTGCGCTGGACCTACGTTCGAGGAGATGGTTTGGAAAGGAAAGACGGCGGCTGGGTGAGAGAACAGAAGGCTTGGGAGCCTGGGGGTGGCATCACAGGATTTCTCCGCGTCACCTTGGCTGGTGACATGGTTTCCTGAGCATGTGCGTCAGCCCTTGGAGATGTCCAGCGTAAGTCAAAGCCCGTGTTCCCTACGATAACCTTGAGGGATGACTCAGTAGAGAAGAAGGCAGGCTGTGGGGTGGGGGAAATGGTCAGCGCAGCTACAAATGAGAGCCTGTTCCTGGCTCAAGGGGAGGACAAGGCAGAAAAACAACAACAGTAATTACCATTCCCTGTTGTTTCCCTGGACTGACCTCCCCTGCTCCTCCGCCCAGATGATCCCGAGGCCTAACTCTCCTCTCTGTCCTCACCCTGCACCCATTCTTCCCCAACATCTGTTTTATGATTTTTAAATTCCACTTTAGGGAGAAATGTAACTTACACAAAATAAAACACACCAATTTTGAGTGTACAGTTCAATAAATTTTGATAAAATGCTTATCAAATCCTACCCAATGATAAAATGTTTATCAAAACATAGTGTTGTGTAACCACCAACACAATCAAGATGTAGAACATTCTTCTTCACTCCCTAAAATTCCCCCTCCACACTCCCCAGCCACCTGCCCACCCCCACCCATTCCCTCAGGCTTCTGGTGACCACTGATCTGCCTTTCTTTGCTGTAGATGAGTGCAATCATTTCTATCCTTTCATAGAAATGAAATTGCGCAGTATAAACTTCTTTTTATTTGGCATTTTTTGTGTTGTTCAGCATCATGTTTTTGAGCTCAGCTTTCATGTTGTTGCAGGGATCAGTGGTTTCTTTTTATCGATGCATAGCACTCCATTATAGGAGAGTACTACAGTATAGTCATTGACCTGTGGATGGACACTTATTTCCACTTCTTTCCTCTTATGAATAATGCTGGTAGGAGCATACGAGTTTAAGTCCTGACCATTCTTGGTGGCCATGCCTATAATCCCAGCACTTTGGGAGGCCAAGGCAGAAGAATCGCTTGAGGCCAGCCTGGACAACATAGCGAGATCTTGTCTCTACCATAAAATGAAAAAACTTCATTTTTGGTGTGCACTGGTAGTCCCAGCTACTTGGGAGGCTGAGGTGGGAGGATCACCTGAGCTCAGAAGTTCGAGGCTACTGTGAGCTATGATTACGCCACTGCACATTGGGCAATGCAGTGTGGAGTGAAGTGGTGCAATCATAGCTCACTGCAGAGTGAAATCCTGTCTCTAATTAAAACAAAAACAAAAACAAAAACTGTAAGCCTTTTTGTGGACATACGATTTTTTTTTTCCTGGGTAGATATTTAACAGTGAAATGACCGAGGTGTACGGTAAGTGTATGTTTAACCTTTACCCCAATATAAGCAATTTAAGAGCTAAAACAATTAACTTCTGGAAGAAAATACACTAGAAAATCTTTGTGACCTTGGACTGGGGAAGATTTCTTAGTACAAGAAAAGCATAAACTGCAAAATAAAAATAGGTGACTTTATCAGGATGTAAAATTTGTTTTTTGGGAGACCCTGTTAAGAAAAGGAAAAGGCAAGCCATAGTCCGGGAGACATTATTTGTAAATCGTGTTCGATAGAGGATGTGTATCAGAATATTAAAAGAACATTTGTAAGTCACTAATCAGAAGATAAATGACCAGATTAAAACATGGGGGCTGGCTGGGTGCGGTGGCTCATGCCTGTAATCCCAGCACTTTGGGAGACCCAGGTGAGTGGATCACTTGAGGCCAGGAGTTCGAGACCAGCCTGGCCATCATGGCAAAACCCCATCTCTACTAAAAATACAAAAATTGGCTGAGTGTGATGGCCCGTGCCTGTCATCCCAGCTACTTGTGAGGCTCAGGTAGAGGAATCACTTGATCCCATGCCACTGCACTCCAGCCTGGGCAACAGAGCAAGACTGTCTCAAAGAAAAAAAAAAAAGGGAGTGGGCGGCCAGGTGTGGTGGCTCATGCCTGTAATCCAGCACTTTTGGAGGCCAAGTCTGGGATTCCAGGTGTGAGCCACCACATCTGGTGGTTCACTTGGGAGGACTGCTTGAGCCCAGGACTTTGAGACCAGCTTGGGCAATATGGTAAAACCCTGTCTCTACAAAACTGAAAAATTAGATGAGTGTGGTGGTGTACAACTGAGGTCCCAGCTACACAGGAAGCTGAAGTGGGGAGATCACTTGAGTCTAGGTGGTCAAGGATGCAGTGAGCCGAGATCACACCACTGCATTCCAGCCTGGGTACAGAGCGAGACCCTGTCTCAAAAACTAAACTAAACTAAACTAAACTAAACTAAACTAAACTAAACTAAACTAAATTAACTACTAAACTAGGCCGGGCACAGTGACTCACGCCTGTAATCCCAGCACTTTGGGAGGCTGAGGTGGGTGCATCACGAGGTCGAGATTGAGACCATCCTGGTCAACATGGTGAAACTCTGTCTTTACTAAAACTAGAAAAATTACCTGGGTGTGGTGGCAGGCGCCTGTAATCCCAGCTACTCCAGAGGCTGAGGCAGGAGAATTGCTTGAACCCGGGAGGCAGAGGTTGCAGTGAGCCGAAATTGCACCACTGCACTCCAGCCTGGTGACAGAGCGAGACTCCGTCTTAAAAATAAATAAATAAATAGGCAAAGGGATTTTCAAGACACTTCACAGAAGGAGCTATGTGAATAGTCAAAAAGCACCTTAAAAAAACAAAAACAAACAGAAAAACGACATCATTAATCATCAGGAAAACAAAATTTAAAACCACAATGTGGCACCACTCATAGTGTGATACCACAGCGATGGCTGAAATTAAAGACCGGTCATTCCAAGTGTTGAGGAAAATGGGGAGCAACCGGAGTGTTCTGACTCCGCTGGTGGGAATGCCAAATTCGATCGCCAGTGGTGGGGAGTTTGTCAGTTTCTTCCAACAGTTTGCTTTCGTAATTAAAAAAATGAAAACAGCTTTAAAAATCCTCCAGTGACTTCACGTGGCATTCAAATAAAATCCAAACTTTGTTTTCTTATTTTTATTTTTAATGTTTTCTAAAATTTTAATTATAAATCCAAACTTTGATCTGTGTCCTACCAAGCCTCTGGTTCGCGCCCCCGCGGCCACACTGCACCTGGTTCTGATCTTTAAGTGGAGAAGGCAACTTTGCTCTTCCCTCTGCCTGGTGGTCTTTCCTGAGTCCTTCCTAGGATGGACTCCATGACCAAGTCTCTCCTCAGATGTCCTCTCTGAGGATGTATAAGGAAGGTGTTCCTGTCCCTCACCATTTCCTTTACTGTGTCTTACTTGCCCTTGAAAATGTCCTATGAATTTGCCTGCCATCCGCCTCCACTCTCCCACCTCTTCCAATGAGGAAGGAAGCTCCAAGAGGGCGGTAACACTGTTTCTGTTTAGCACTGTGCCTCATAACGCAGTTCCCAGCACATAGTAGGACCTTCATAAGTGTTGAATCCATAAGTGTCTTCCACAGGGACAAAGAAAATGCAGATAGTTGATGGCAGAACTGGGATTCAAACCTAGCTCTCTCTGGCTTTAAAGACATAGTTCCGGCTGGGCACAATGGCTCATGCCTGTAATCTCAGCACTTTGGGAGGCTGAGGGGGAGGATTGCTCTAGACCAGTAGTTTAAGACCAGCCTGGGAAATATAGCCAGATACCATCTCTTAAAAAAAAAAAAAATGCTGGATGTGGTGGTAGGTGCCTGTAGTCCCAGCTACTTGGGAGGCTGAAGTGGGAGGATCACTTAAGCCTAGGAGGTCGAGGCAGCAGTGAGCCATGAGGGTGCTACTGTGCTCCAGCCTGAGCAACAGAGCAAGACCCTGTCTCAAAACAACAACAAAACCCCCAAAACAAACAAAAACGAAAAGACTTTTCTAAAACATCTTGTTGTTTATGCATTTTTATTTATTTATTTTTGAGACAGGGTCTCACTCTGTCACCCAGGCTGGAGTGCAGTGGCACCATCTCAGCTCACTGGAACCTGCACTTCCCAGGTTGAAGCGATTCTTCTGCCTCAGCCTCCTGAGTAGCTGGGATTACAGGTGCGCACCACCACACCTGGCTAACTTTTGTATTTTTAGTAGAGACAGGGTTTCACCATGTTGCCCAGCCTGGCCTCTCGAACTCCTGACCTCAAGTGATCCACCTGCCTTGAACCTCCCAAAGTGTTAGGATTACAGGCGTGAGCCACTGCGCCTGGCCAATTTTTATTTTTTAATTAAAAAGTAAGTTCAAAGGAGGTCAGGAATAACAGCCGCTTTCCAGAGTTCTGGGCTGTGGGAACTGTGAATGTGGGCCTGAAGACTTGTGCTGAATTATTCCTTCACAAACCAAGACGCCCTCTGGGTAAAGAATTTGGAGTCCTTGTTTAAAGGACAACTTTGATAATGATAGAATTGTGATGATTTAGAAAAAAGACATAGTTCTTGAAGCTCATTGTCAAGGTGGGGCTAAATGCCTGCAAGGCATGACCTTGATTCCAACCTTAGGGAACTAGACTCCCCTGCTAGTCAAATGAGGGAGAATTCCAGAGGGAACCCGCCAAGTTAGGCTCCCAGAATGAGAGTAGCCTGAAGGGGAAGCGCAGACTGCAGTAGTGTGAGGACAAAAGCAGCTCAGCTGTGACTTTCAACACTTTCCTCTCCCTCTTTGAAGTCAGGGAGTAGAACAGTGAATTGTTGAGGCTCTCACCCATGTTCCATATGAGGAGAGAAAGATCCTAGGAGGGATACAGGTCAGGGACAGGGCTGAGGACCGGGGGCTGCTTTCGTGTTGGGGTACAGTTGTCAGAGTTTGAGCTGGACCTCGGAGCTCATCTAGTCCCGTTCCCTATTCCACAAGTGGGGAAACTGAGGCTCTGAGGTGGCGGTGGAAGAACCACAGAAGCCTGCGCTAGTCCTCAGAGTTTGGAAGGGCAGGATTTTACTGGACTTTGGTGTAGTTTTTCTCCCTTCCTTCCCTCCCTCCCTCCCTTCTTTCTTTCTTGCCTGCTTGCTTGCTTGCTTTCTTTCTTGCTTTCTTCATTCTTCCTCTCTTTCTTTTTCCTCCTCTTTTTTTTTTTTTTTTTTTTTTTTTAAGGGATGAGGTCTCTTTCTATCTCCCATGCTGGAATATAGTGACACGATCATAGCTCACTTCAGCCTTGAACTCCTGGGCTCAAGCATTCCTCCCACCTTAGCCTTCTGAGTAGCTGGGACCACAGGTACACACTACTGCGCGTGGGTTGGTGCAATCTTTTTGAGTAGAGACCTTTGTAAAAGTGTGGAACCAGAAAAATAGGCAGTGAGCAGGTAGTTCAGAGCCTGGAGTCAGCCAGACCAAATTTTAGATTTGGCGCTACCATTTACTTATTTGAAACCTTGAGTGAAGACTTCTTCCTCTCTGAGCCTCAGTTTTCTCATCTGTAGAATGGGGATGATAACGTTAATAGTCGTTTTGTAGGATTCCTAACTTCTTTAAATGAGCAAATACATGTTACTTAGTTCTATGCCTAGTGTTTGGCAGGTGCTTAATAAATTGTGCCAATTATGATTATTATTGTCATTACACCTTCTAGAGCTAAAGTGGGGTTAATAGAGTGGTGGAAAGAGGGCTGGAGTGAAGGGAAATGTTAGTTAACTAGCCTGGGGTCTCCAGAAATCCAAATCCAGCATTTGGAACAGGAAATCCCACCTTGAGGCCCCCATCTGACCTGAGAATTTCCAGAGTGCTTCCCTGGGACCCAGGTAATCTAATTTTGGGGAAGGAAGCAGGAGCGCTAACTGGTCATCAAGCCACCATTGAAGAGTGACAGGAATTCTGTTCTTCCATGTCAAGATGGAGACCTCGGGCTGGTTACTGAATCCCTCATTTGATCTCTGTAAAAATGGGAAGGCCATTCCCTCTCTCACAGTATTGTGGAAACAATGAAACAAAGAGACGTGTGTAAAAGAAACAAGCATGGCTCCACCGTCAAGAGGCCTCGGTGCAAAGGAAGCACGTGGGCTGCAACAGCCACTGTCTGCACTCCACGTAAGCGGGTGGAGTTTCTGAAGTTGCCCACTTGGCTCCAGAAGAGAAGGACTCCCAGACATTTTAAGCAGTCTGGACATGCCTGAACTTGCAGATGCCATTTTGAATCCAAGGGGCCCTTGACTGAAAGGAGAGCATTCAAGGAAAATGCATTCGTGCAACTTGTAACTCTGTCTAGATCAGTGCAGATGTTTTTCCCAGCCCAGGGAGGGGAACAGGAATCTTTGGCTTGTGAGCCTTACACACCGTTTATCTCATCTGCTTGTCACAATGGTCTGGAAGATAGGCCGGGGAGATGCTAATGTTCCCAAGACTCTGGGGAGAGATCAGTTGCTTGACTTCAAGGAGACTCCGTCCAATCTGAGGGATGGAGGATGAGGGATTACAACAACCTTGCAAGGAATTAGGCCCCCAGGCCGGAGAGACAGGTCTTGGGCATTTATTCAAATAAGCAAGCAAGCATGTACGCAAATACAGTGATGGGTTTCATCTATTTGTTTATTTTTGGCTTCCTGCGAGTCTCCCAAGATGCTAAATGAAGCAAGAAAAGTCAAACTCAGGGCAGACATGGTGGCTCACGCCTGTAATCCCAGCACTTTGGGAGGCTGAGGCAGGCGGATCACCTGAGGTCAGGAGTTCAAGACCAGCCTGACTAACATGGGAAACCGTCTCTATTAAAAATGCAAAAAAATTAGCCAGGCATAGTGGTGGGTGCCTGTAATCCCAGCTACTTGGGAGGCTGAGGCAGGATAATAGCTTGAGCTGGGGAGGTGGAGGTCGCGGTGAGCCGAGATCGCTCCGTCTCAAGAGCTCCGTCAAGAGACAAGAGAAAAACTCCATCTCAAAAACAAAAAAAAAAGAAAGAGAAAAGTCAAACTCATCAAAGACAATTGGGAACAAAGAAGGAAGCTAACACTTAATGTGCTCCCACTATGCACCACAAGTCCTGTAAGGTAGGACTTATGGATTCCCATTTGACAGATGAGGAAATGGCGGTTAAGAACTGTTAAATGTCTTGCCCAAAGACATTTTTAAGTCTTGCCAAAGACAATTTAAATGTCTTGCCAAAGACAAATGTCTTAACAGCCACCCAGCTGTTAAGAAAGCAGGGACTGGCTTCTATTCCACAAGGAATAGATTCCTCCTTCCACTCCTATTTTAACTAAATAATATTTATCACCTATGATGTGTGTATACGATGGGCTCGCTTGACCTCTCTGACCCCTGCTTACATCTCCTGCTACTCTGGTCCTTGTTCTGTGGGTCTAGGTTACCCTACCTTCTTTCCCTTTGAATAATCTCTCCTCTCCCCACTCCCTTTTCCTTGTTTGATTTTTCTTTTGGAGACGGAGCCTCCCTGTCACCCAGGCTGGAGTACAGTGGCGCTATCTTGGCTCACTGCAACCTCCACTTCCTAGGTTCAAGTGATTCTCCTGCCTCAGCCTACCAAGCTGGGACTACAGGCACGTGCCACCATGCCCAGCTGATGTTTGTATTTTTAGTAGAGATGGGATTTTACCATGTTGGCCAGGCGGGTCTGGAACTCCTGACTTCAAGTGATCTGCCTGCCTTGGCCTGCCAAAGTGCTGGGATTACAGGCGTGAGCCACTATGCCTGGCCGTGTGATTGTTTTATTAATGTCTCTGCACTGCACTCGACTTTAACCTCCATGAAAGTAGAGAGCCTGGCCGGACACGGTGGCTCACGCCTGTAATCTGAGCACTTTGGGAGGCTGAGGTGGTGGATTGCTAGAGCCCAGGAGTTCGAGACCAGCCTGGGCTACATAGTGAGACCCCTGTCCTAATTTTTTTGCAAAACAGTAATAATAATAAAAGAAAGTGGAGAGCTCATCTGTCTTGTCCATGACTGCATTCAAACACTGGTGGAAAAGTAGGGAAGTTCCCCAGAAGACCCCAGCCGAGGGAAAGAGTTCATGAGCACACAAGCAAGGAGGGAGACAGAAGAGCCTAGAGAGGTGGGCGGTCTCCAAGATGCCCTAGAAAGAACCCTTGTCACGCCTCCTGTCCTGGCTGCTTGGATTTCAGGCAAAGGTGAAGGGCCAGACGTTCTCCAGGGCTCCCACTACGAAGCCAGTATGTATTTTGTATGCCATGTGTTCATGTTTTTCCCTTTGAAGACTGCCTGGGAAAGGCTAACAGTCATGGAAGTAACAAACATATTGTCTTCTCTTCTCTTGCCAAAAGCAATCTTTAATCACCCTACCAAGTAATGGGCTCAGAATAGCATAATGGAAACAAAGTACTTAAAATACTTGCTTGGGTGGATAAACACAGCAGAGGGAAAAAAAAAATCATACACGTCCAGCCCCATCCTTTTTATTGTATACACAGCTAGGAGATGTGGAAGGAAGAGAAGAAATCCCTCCGGAACAAATAATTGTAAATACACAGAGCATACATATTTTAAAGGGCAGCATGGTGGTTCATCCATCCTAAGGATATCTTTGTATTTGTGATCCCTCCCAGTCCCCGCTTTTTTTTAACCAGGTGACAAAAAGTAGGTCTGATAGAACCAATCAGTGGAAGGGAGTTTTCAGAGTCTTTGAACAGGGTCTTTTTCAAATCTCTTTAGATGTGAGAACATTAGGAGAGAGGAACATTAGGAAAATTTGGGTAGGTGCTATTGGGCAGAGGTCCTTGTGAAACTGAGGGTTTAATTTGTGCTCAGAAGAGAAGACTCTTGCTGATGCCTACTTTTGCTCAAGTCAAAGCCAGAAGGAAGTGGCAAAGCTCTGGGTTATAGAATTCAGCCTGCTGGTTGGGCGCAGTGGCTCATGCCTGTAATCCCAGCACTTTGGGAGGCTGAGGTGGGAAGATCACTTGAGCCCAGGAGTTTCAGACCAACCTGTGCAACATAGTGAGACCCTGTCTCTTTTATCTTAAAAATGTATTAAAAATATAAAAAATAAAAATAAAAGAATTCAGACTGCAGCCTCCTAGGGGGATGTCCAGTGTGGTATTACAGAAAACAGATATTTAAGCCACAATGATAGACTCTGGAAATCATCACCTCCTCCAAGGAGCCTTTCTAGATTTCCTCAGTTGGAATTTCTCTCTCTCTACCTTGAGAGGAACAAGACAAGAACCAGACCGTGCCTACAACTTAAAAACTGTAATCTTGGACAAGTTGCTTATTTTCTCTGAACTTTAGCTGTCCTATCTGTAATGTGTAGACAAAGAGAGAAATGCATAGCCTGTGATCAGTTTCTAACGCAGAGCACTTAGCCCAGTTTGCCGCGAAAATTGTCAGAACCCGAAATGGAGTCATTCATAATTAAGAAAACCCTGACAAATCGAGCTGGGGAAGGACATGCAGAGTGTTCTCAAGCTTGGATGACTGATAACAAAAACATCACAAGAGACTGCAAATACCACAGTCTTGCACAAAGGCCACTGCAACCTTAGCACAAAAAAGTTACTTTTGCAAGGACATCTGCCCAGCAACTGCCTGTCCAGCTTCAGACCGGCATCACCCTTGTTATTGATCTTTGTAGCCAAGGATGATTATTTCAAAACAATTATGTAATCCTCCACATTTTTGTCCTTTAAAAACCTTTGTCTTCCTTTACCTCTCTGAATGCACACATAGTTTACTATGGCATGCACATTCCCATTGCAGTGCTCTACTCCCAAATTAACATCTTTTCTTTTTAGAGATCTTCGCTCTGTTTGTTATTTAGATGGACATTGCCTAAAAGTCAGAATTATCCGAGTGTGTCTCAGGGTGTCCTTGAAGTAGACAAGGTGCCCTTGAAGGCCAGAACGTGCTTGGTATGTTTGAAGAAGAGCAAGGAGGCCACAAGGGATGGAGGTAGAGTGATTGAAAGGATTCAACTGCCCTTGAAAAGGACACGTTCAGATAATGGTATGAGATGAGGAGGCCATAGAGTTGGGGATGGGGAAAGGCGCAGATCCTGCAGAACTGTTGAACTGAACTGGGCTGTTAAGAGCTTTGGTTTTGTTTTTATAGAGATGGGGTCTCATATGTTGTTCAGACTGGTCTTGAACTCCTGGGCTTGGCCGGGTGTGGTGGCTCATGCCTGTAATCCCAGCACTTTGGGAGGCCTAGGTGGGAGGATTGCTTGAGGCCAGGGGTTTGAGACCAGCCTGGGCAACATGGCTGGGTTTCTACCCTGTCTCTACTAAAAAAAATACCCAAATTAGCTGGGCATGGTGGCACTTGCCCATAATCCCATCTACTCAGGAGGCTGAGCCAGGGATGTGGAGGGTGAAGTGAGCCGAGATCGCACCACTGCACTCCAGCCTGGGCAATAGAGCCAGACCTTGACTCAAGAAACAAGAACAACAAAATCCTCCTGGGCTCAAGCAATCCTCCCGCCTCAGGCTCCCAAAGTGCTGGGATGACAAATGCGAGCACCCAACCCAAGAGCTTTGGTTTTGCATCTGAATAAAAGGGGAAGTTATTGTGAACAAGAAGCGACATGTATCCCTTACCACCCTCTCCCCCGCCACCCGAAGATTTTATTGTGAAAACAAGCTGGGGAAGTGGACATGGAACTAGCATTTTCCCCTGGACTGTTGGGTCCTGTTCACTGTGTTAGACCCTTTTCCATACATGGTCTACTGTGTTCCTCACAATACTAGGATTTGTTTCTGTTACTTCTTTTTTATTAATAGATGGGGTCTTGCTCTGTTGCTCTCTTGCCCAGGCTGGAGTGCAGTGGCATGATCATGGCTCACTGCAACCTCCAACTCCCTGGCTTAAGCCATCCTTCCACCTCAGCCTCTCGAGTAGCTGGGAGTAGAGGTGCATATCACCACGCCCAGCTAATTTTTCTTTTTTTTTTTTTGAGACAGAGTCTCACTCTGTCACCCAGACTGGAGTGCAGTGGCGCTATCTCGGCTCACTGCAAGCTCTCTCTCCTGGGTTCATGACATTCTCCTGCCTCAGCCTCCCGAGTAACTGGGACTACAGGCGCCTGCCACCATGTCTGGCTGTTTTTTTTTTTTTTTTGTATTTTTAGTAGAGACGGAGTTTCACCATATTAGCCAAGATGTTCTCGATCTCCTGACCTTGTGATCCACGCACCTTGGCCTCCCAAAGTGCTGGGATTACAGGCGTGAGCCACCACGTCTGGCCACGCCCAGCTAATTTTTAAAAGTTTTTGTAGAAATGAGATTTTCCTATGTTGCCCAGGCTGGTCTCGAACTCCTGGTCTCAAGCAATCCTGTCTCACCCTCCTTGAAGGAGAAGAGCTGATCAAGAAGTTGATAGCCCATTAATGCTGGTCAGCCCATTTAACCCTTGCAGTCTGGGGGACAGGGGACACAAAGTATCATAGGAAGTTTGATGATTGAGAGTCTGATGCCCCCAAATCTACAGGCATCTGGGTCTTTATGTTGGCAGTTAGGGCCTGTTGGTGACAAGCTGAGACATTTGTCTCCTTCTCGAAGAAGGAGATCTTCCCTGCCCTGCAGCAAGGTGGAAAGATTCTGGGATGGCCCAAAACAAAACTGGGTTGGACTCTCCCAGCTTTGACACTTGTTTAGGGATAAATCACTTAATCTTCCTAAATTGTAGGAGTTTTCTAAATCTTTTAGTTGTAAAAATAGTAATGGGTCTGTTGGAGGATTCAATGAGATAATGGAAGTAAATAGCTTAGCACAGTGCCAGGCACTTACCAAATTCTCAGTTGAGATTAGCTTTCACTGTTGGTAGTGTCAGCATCATACTCATTCATCACTGTATTTATGAAACATGTATTTATTGAGTGTACTGTCTTCCAGGGGCCATTCTAAGTGCTGGCATTCTGCAGGGAACAAAGTGAAATCCCTGCATTGCAGTGAGAGGAGACAGACAATAAATAAATGACTATTGGCTGGGCCTGGTGGCTCACGCCTGTAATACCAGCACTTTGGGAGGCCAAGGTTGGTGGATTACCTGAGGCTAGGAGTTCGAGACCAGCCTGACCAACAAGGTGAAGCCCCATCTCTACTAAAAATACAAAAATTAGCCGGGCATGGTGGCTGGCGCCCAGCTACTCAGGAGACTAAGACGGGAGAATTGCTTGAACCCGGGGGACGGAGGCTGCAGTGAGCCAAGATCGAGCCACTGCACTCTAGCCTGGGTGACGGAGTGACACTCCGTCTCAAAAAAACAAAACAAAACAAAACAAAGCAAAACAAGCAAACAAACAAAATGAATATTGTGTCAGCTGGTGATCAAACATGACACTTGACCGGGCACTGTGGCTCGCACCTGTAATCCCAGCAATTTGGGAGGCTGAGGTGGGCAGACTACCTGAGATCAGGAGTTCAAGCCCAGCCAGCCTGGCCAACATGGTGAAACCCCATCTCTACTAAAAATACAAAAATTAGCTGGGCGTGGTCATGCGCGCCTGTAATCCTAGCTACTTGGGAGGCTGAGGCAGGAGAATCGCTTACACCCAGGAGGGGAGGTTGTAGTGAACCGAGATGGCACCATTGGCCTCCAGCATGGGCAACAGAGTGAGACTCTGTCTCAAAAAATAAATAAATAAAAATTAAAAAAATAAAAAAACATGACACTAAAAGCAGGCAAAGGAATAAAGTGATGGGAGAAAGGAAATGCTGTTGTACGTAGTGAGGAGATGATACTGGAGCAGAGACCGGAAGAAGTTAAGGAATCAGGCTCTGGGGGACAGTGTTCCAGGCAGAAGACACAGCAAGTGCAAGGGCCCTGAGGCTGGAATGTGCTTGGTGTGTCTGAAGAAAAGCCAGGAGGTTGCCACAGCTGGAAATAAAGTGGTTGAGAGGTTCAGGTGTAGTGGTCCATGCCTGTCATCCTGGCACTTCCCGGCACCCGGAAGCCAAGGTGGGCAAATCACTTGAGCCCAGAAGTTTGAGACCAGCCTGGGCAAGATAGGCCACATCTCTACAAAAAATTAAAAAAAAAAAAAAAAAAAAGCCAGGTATGATCCCAGCTACTTGGAGGGCTGAAGTGGGAGGATCATTTGAGCGTGGAAGATTGAGGCTGCAGTGTCCTGTGATGGTACTACTGCACTCCAGCCTGGGCAATAGAGCAAGACCCCGTCTCAAAAAAAAAAAAAAAAAAAAAAGAGGGTTGAGAGGGTTTGAGGGTTCAATCGCTATTGAAAAGGACACATTCAAATGGTGGCATGATATCAGGCCAGAGAGTCGGTGATGGGGGAAGGCCCAGATCCTGCAGAATTTGAGGACTGTTAAGAGCTTTGGTTTTGCATCTGAATAATGTTACTTCTTGTTATTTTAAACAAGAAGTTATCCCCTTAATACCCCTCAGATTTTATTACAAAAAGTTACAAGTATACAGAAGAGTTGAAAAATTATATGACATCTGTATGGATTCTACCCTTAACATTGTGTTATATTTGCTTTATCACACATCTACCCATTTATTCATCAATTTATTTATTTATATATTATTTTTGAGACGGAGTTTCACTCCTGTTGCCCTGGCTGGAGTGCAATGGTACAGTCTTTGCTTACCGTAACCTCCACTTCCCAGGTTCAAGCGATTCTCCTGCCTCAGCCTCCCAAGAAGCTGGAATTACAGGCATGCACCACTAGACCCAGCTAATAATTTATTTTTTTAAAGTAGAGATGGGGTTTCCCCATGTTGGTCAGGCTGGTCTTGAACTCCTGACCTCAGGTGATCCACCTGTCTCGGCCTCCCAAAGTGCTGGGAACAGGCGTGAGTGACTGCACCTGGCCCATCAATTTGTCTTTTGTTTTGTTGCATTACAAAGTAAGTTACAGGTTTAGCCGCATGCACAGTCTCTAAAGCAAAAGCACAAGCAAAATCAAAAATAGTAAGTTACCGATATCAGTTACTCTATCCCCAGATACTTTAGTCTGCATATCGTTAACTAGAATTCAATATCTGTTCAAATTTTTAAGAGAAAATTTACACACAGTGAAACGCACAAATCTTAAGGGTATCATTCTTTAAATATTTGCAAATGCACACGCTTCTGCATCCCAAACCCTTATCAAGATAGATAATATTGTCATCACTCCTCCCTCCCTCCTCGAAGCAGCCACTATTGATTTTTTCTGCCTTGTTGGTTTTGTGTCTTCCAATACTTTAGATGAGTGGAATTATAAAGTACATAGGCTTGTGTATAAAGTTTTCTCTCATTCAGCATAATTTGAGATTCACCTATGCTATAACTTGTATCAGTAGTTTCTTTTTTATTGTGGAGTGGCATTTCTTTATATGAATACACCGGTTTGCTTAACTCTTTTCCTGTTGATGAAGACCAGAGTGGTTTCTAGTTTTTGTCTGCCTTAAACTTTTTTTTGATTAACAAGTTATAATTTTATATATTTATGAGGTACCGTGTGATGTTTCCATACATGTATACATCTGGAATGATCAAAATCACCACCTTACCTTTGAAAAAAAATTCTCTAGCAGCAGGTTAGAGAATAGACTCTTGGTTGAAAAGAAACAGACCAGGTGTGAAGCTCAGGCTTGCGATCCCAGTGCTTTGTGAGGCCGAGGCGGGTGGATCACTTGAGGCCAGGAGCTCCAGACCAGTCTGGGCAACATAATGAGACCTAAAAACATTATCCGGGTATGATGGCTCACACCTGTAGTCACAGCTACTTGGGAGGCTGAGGTGGGAGGATCACTTCAGTCCAGGGGATGGAGGCTGCATTAAGCTATGATTGTGCCACTGCATTCCAGCCTGGGTGACAGAGCAATATGCTGTCTCTCTAAAAAACAAACAAACAAACAAACAAACAAAAAACCTTTGATATTTTCTGTAAAATCAGAATGATTGTAATTCATTCTTTGCATATAAGAAAATGCGTTGAAAATGCTGAACATGGTATCGGCTTGTCTGAAGCATTCAAAACCATCAGCTGTTATTATTAGAACTTTTCATCAAACCCCACCCTAGACTCCATCCTCTGGATCACAAGCTCCCTAGAGCTTTTTAATCTCTCAATTGGAATTTCCCATTGGAGGCAGCTCCTTGAGGAATTTCTGTTATTCTTCTCCCTACAGGATACCTTAGCTGATACAGTTCATTTACAAGGTGGCTCCTTGCAAATGCATAGCTGAGGAGATTGGACCAAATTTACTGAACGTGTTTAATATAAGAGGAAAGCATGACAATCAGGTCGTTCCTTAAGAAGGAATGGGTTATCTCCAGGGGAAGGGAGTTTTCTAAGCCTTGAAGATGTTGTTAACTGAGATAATGTACATAAAGAGGTTAAGCTATGGTCAAAACAAGGCTACCACCATTGCCTGAGAAAGATAAGACTCAAGCCATCCTTCCAATCTCAGCCTCTCAAGTATCTGGGACCATAGGTGGGTGCCACCACGCCCAGTTTTTTTTTTTTTTTCTTTTTTCAGAGATGGAGTCTTCCTGAATTACACAGGCTGGTCTCAAACTCCTGGGTGAACCTCCTGCCTCAACTTGTCAAAGTGCTGGGATTATAGGCATGAGCTACTGTGCCTGGCCTCCTAGAGACCAGGAGTCTGTTTTCTAACCCGCAGTCAGAAGGATTCTTTTCAAATGCAAAAAATCCTGTCAGCCAGGCTGGAGTGCTGTGGCGTGATCATGGTTCGTTGCAGTCTCAGATTCCTGGGACAGCAAAGATTTAAATTCATTGCCTCTGGCTTCAGAGGCTGTAATCTTAACTACTATGGCTATAACCAATTCCCTTTCCATTGCAAAAGATGAATGGAATAGTTGTAATGCAGCAAATTGATTTTCTTTTCCTCCCAACAATGTTGACCCAAAATTGCTAATTCATTTTCTGAAATTCCCAAAAGGACATTATTTGGGCCAAGCATGGTGGCTGATGCCTGTAATCCCAGCACTTTGGGAGACTGAGGTGGGCGGATCACCTGAGGTAGGGAGTTGGAGAGCAGCCTGACCAACATGGTGAAACCCTGTCTCTACTAAAAACACAAAATTAGCCGGGTGTGGTGGCACATGCCTGTAATCCCAGCTACTTGGGAGGCTGAGGTAGGAGAATCGCTTGAACTTGGAAGGTGGAGGTTTGAGCCGAGATCATGCCATTGCACTCCAGCCTGGGCAACAAGAGTGAAACTCTGTCTCAAAACAAACAAACAAACAAACAAAAAATTACACAAAAATTAGGGCAGGCACAGTGGTGCGTGCCTGTAGTTCCCAGCTACTTGGGAGGCTGAGGTGAGGGAATTGCTTGAATCCGGGAGGTGGAGGGCTCGCAGGGAGCCAAGATCACGCCACTGCACTCCAGTCTGTGCAAGAGAGTGAGACCCTGTCTCAAAAAATAATAGAATAAAATAAAATAAAGTGAAAAGGACATCATTCAAAATGGCAACATGAGGTCAAAGTAAGGCTCATGGATAGAGTGACCAGCTTGTCCTGGTTTGCATGAGACTTTCCTTGTTGTAATTTTACTTTTTTTGTTTTGAGACAGGGTCTCCCTCTGTCATCCAGGCTGGGGTACAGTGGCACAATCATGACTCATTGCAGCCTCTTCCCAGGCTCAGGTAATCCTCCCGTCTCAGCCTTCAGAGTAGAGGATTACAGACAAACACTCCCACACCCAGCTAAGTATTTTGTATTTTTAATAGAGATGGAGTTTCATCATGTTGCCCAGGCTGGTCTGGAACTCCTGAGCTCAAGCGATTGGCCCGCCTTCGCCTCTCAAAGTGCTGGGATTACAGACAGGAGACATTGTGCCCGACCGACTTTCCCTATTTCAGCACACTGAATGTCCAAGGCAAATTGGGATGGTTCAATCACTCTACTCATGAAAGAACATCAGTGTCCCTGTAGAATTCTCCCATTTGTGGTCTGGATTGAGTGATGTGAATTGATCCCAGGGTCATGAATTTACCCATGAAGCATTCTCCTTTGGTTCTTGCTCTTCTCCGCCTTAGGACAATCTGTTTGGATACGATCCACTGAAGGAACAAACTGAGCAACTTGTACCATCAATCAACTGGCATTTGAGGACATGTTGACAAATAAATGTGCCTTCCCCGAGAGGGGCAGGAGGTTATTCAATAGTTCTTGCATATTAACTATAAGCTTTGGGACCCTGAAAGCATTTGTTCTCTCCTGTACACAGAATAACATCTCCTGGAAGCCAGCTTGCTCCCCTGACTCCACCGCCATGGGTCTCATATAAGGTCATGTGCCTTTTTGTTTGGACCGGGGCACTGGCTTTCTGGTGTTGAAGGTTCTAGAGCCTTCAACATCTCATTGTCTTAATTCTTCTCACCTACTAAATAGAGCATCAAAGAGAACCAATAAAAGTATCTAGTCTCAGGCTGGGCGCAGTGGCTCATGCCTATAATACCAGCACTTTGAGAGGCCAAGGCAGGTGGATCACTTGAGGTCAGGGGTTCTAGACCAGCCTGGCCAACATGGTGAAACCCTATCTCTACTAAAAATACAAAGAAATAGCCAAGTGTGGTGATGGGCACCTGTAGTCCCAGCTACTGGGGAGGCTGAGGCAGAAGAATCGTTTGAACCCAAGAAGTGGAGGTTGAAGTGAGCCGAGATCATGCCACCACACTCCAGCCTGGGTGACAGAGCCGGACTCCATCTCAAAAAAAAGAAGGTGCGTCTAGACTCTGCCTGCTTCTAATGAAGACCGTAAATAATGGAACAACAGCCAGGCAGGCTGACTTCAGAGCCAGTCAGATTAAGCACTATGCACAAGACACAAGGATGTGTAGAGATATAATAGGTCCATGAGTGCAATTACTAAGAAAAAAGGATTCCAGTGGGCCCTTGTGCTACATAAACTAACAGTACAGGGAATATTTTAGACTGGTTCCCCTAAGATGAAGTCTTTATTTAGGTGATCAATTCTGTTTTCTTTGCCTAAAACTGTCTCTTTAATTCTATTTCTTGAATATTTCTTGGAGCTGTTGGCTTGTCTTCATTCTTTACCCACTGTCTGGGCTCAGGCCACCTCTTTCTCTTACTCCTTGATTCTCACAAGAACTTCCTAAATGGTAAGCTATTTCCACTCTTTTTTTTTTGAGACCGAGTCTCACTCTGTCACCCAGGCTGGAATGCAGTGACGCGATCTCAGCTCACTGCTGCCTCTGCCTCCCAGATTCAAGCAATTCTCATGCTCAGCCTCCCGAGTTGCTGGGACTACAGGCAAGCACCACCACGCCTAGCTAATTTTTGTATTTTTAGTAGAGATGGGATTTCACCATGTTGGCCAGGCTGGTCTCAAACTGCTGACTTCAGGTGATCCTCCTGTCTCTGCCTCCCGAAGTTCTAGGATTACAGGCATGAGCCAATGTGCCTGGCCTGGAAGGCATTTGAGAGAGTTCCTCAGCTATGTCTTCTTTGAGTGTAATTGATCCAAATTCTTCTGAATTGGTTACAGATTGAAACCCCACTTGAATGCCCCATCCCTTCTGGGCATATTGCTAAGGGCTTTGCCAAGACCTCAGTGCCTGTTAAGGAGTGAGATTTAGGTAGGCTATGTCTTCAGCCTTTGCTCTCTCTTGCTTCTCTAAGGCTAGTGACCTAGCAGTGCCCTGGAAGGTAGGAAGGAGAGCCATGCCTTGAGGAATGAGGGTGACCTGGGCATCATGATGGAGGAGTTTCCCCAATAAATGCAGCCAAGAACCCTCTAAGGATGCTGATCTTTTATTAGTGGGGCTCCTTTGATATCAGTGGGAGTTTCAGGAACCAGCTCACAACTAAACGTCATCATGGACTGGGGCTTCCAAACCACTGGGGCTTTTGAGGTACAAGGAAGTGTTCAAATATACACCTGAGATTGTGCCATCCTCTCACCCATTGGCCATAGATCACATCAGTCCTTTGCCAACTCCTGGCCAATGTCAGTTCATCCACATAAGGCTTAGAACACCAAACGATGGCCTTCCTTTGCCTAACCAATCTTCTTTTTTCTTTTTTCAGATGGAGTATCTCTCTGTTGCCCAGGCTGGAGTGCAGTGGCATGATCTTTGCTCACTGCAACCTCCACCTCCCGGGTTCAAGCGATTCTCCTGCCTCAACCTCCCGAGCAGTTGGAACTACAGGTATATGCCACCACGCCTGGCTAGTTTTTGTATTTTCATAGAGACAGAGTTTCACTATGTTGGCCAGGCTGGTCTTGAACTCCTGATCTGAAGTGATCTGCCTGCCTCGGCCTCCCAAAGTGCTGGGATTACAGGTGCGAGCCCCCGTGCCTGGCCTGTCTAACCAGTCTTGGCCTCCAGCACTGGCCATTTGAAAAGGGAGTAGGAATGGGCTCTGCTGGGGAAGTCAGCATCCAGGCTGGAAACTGATGAATAGATTTTATGCCGTATCTTGGAGCCTACGTGGGGCCACTGGCAGCTTTACAGTGCAGCCTTATGGCACATGCAGGCTGAGGTCTGATCCAGCCTTTGTGGAAGGAGGAAGAATAAAGGGGGAAACCAGCCAAGGTGGCTCATGCCTGTAATCCCAGCACTTGGGGAGGCTGAGGTGGGTGGGCCACTTGAGGTCATGAGTCTCTACTGAAAATACAAAAAAACAAAACCAAACGAAAAATAACAAGGTATGGTGGCATGTACCTGTAATCTCAGCTACTCAGGAGACTGAAGCAGGAGAATGGCTTGAACCCAGGAGGTGGAGGTTGCAGTGAGCCGAGATTGCACCACTGCGCTCTATCCTGGGCGACAGAGCAAGACTCTGTCTCAAAAAAAAAAAAAAAAAAAAAAAAAAAAAGGGCGGGGGTGGTTTTGGGGGAAACCAGGAACAAATTCCACAAAGACAGCTACAAAAGAATGCCATAGAGAGAGAAAAAAAAAGAAAAAAAATGGGAACAAAGCTGACAGCCCACACTGTCACTGAACACAAATTCAATGGATTTGCTTTTTGCTTGGAGATGTAGCACAGTTTTTGACAGAAGTGCTATGCATTCTGTCAAAGAGACGTCTCAATGTGATTGGGAAATTGCAATTTTAATATTTTTTCCTCCTGCAAGCCCTTTGCATGTTTTCCACTACACTAGCCTCTGATTGCTCACAGTTAAATATAGATGAACACAGATCTTTGTCCCCTCCTCTGTTTTATGAGTGCCATTATTAGGTTGACTCTGTGTGTGTGCTTCTTTAAGCAAGAAAAAAGATAGTGGAACAAATAAATGAGGAAGAGGGCAGAGAAAGATACGAGAAGCCCCTTTGGTAAATAGGAGTTAGGATATTTATAGGCATTGAGAACTAAGACTTTTTGGTTTTTTTTTGAGGCGGAGTCTTGCTGTGTTGCCCAGGCTGGACTGCAGTGGTGAGATCTCTGCTCACTGCAACCTCCGCCTCCCAGGCTCAAGCAATTCTCCTGCCTCAGCCTCCTGAGTAGCTGGAATTAGTCATGGGCCACTATACCTGGCTAATTTTTGTATTTTTAGTAGAGATGGGCCATCTCTACTAATCATTTTGGCCAGGTTGGTCTCTAAGTCCTGACCTCAGGTGATCTCCCTGCCTTGGCCTCCCAAAGTGCTGGGATTACAGGGCAGGAGCCACCTCACCTGGCTGAGAACTAAGATTTTTAAAAGTAATAATATCTACTGTCCTTACTACCTTCTATGTGATAGATGCTTTATTCTGTTGGTTCTCTTTCTGATGTTTGTGAATCTCTGAGCTGACCCTAGTTTCCTATACACTTTACAGATGAGAAAACTGTTGTTCAGTGAGATTCTCATTTGCTTAAGGTCTGGAAAAGTGGTGAAGGCAGCTTCAAACCCAGGGATACAGGGCCCAGATCTGTGCATTAAACTGTGGTGCTATGCCTCCATGAACCAGCAGGACATTCACAGTGGGTACCTACAATTTTTCCTGCTCAGCATTCGCCTTTTGTGTGACTTACCCCTATATCTCCTTTGAAAAATGCTCTTCCTCTCTGCTATGTGTATAAAATTGGCAGGAGGCTGACCCCCATTTCCAAGGCCCGGAGGTAGGCACATGACCATCTAGTCAATCAGAGCATTCTGACTCCTGGCCAAGGTGATTGGTTCATGGATGACCATGTGATCTAAGCCAGGACAACGCAACTCATTCCTGAACTCTAAGTAATTAATTAGAGCACTGTTTTGACTGAGGTTGCTAAATCGGTAGGATGTTAGCCTGGAGCTTCTGGGATTGTCTTTGAGAACAATGAAAGGAGAGCTTGCATGGGGTGAAGTCAACTATGTGAGACATGGAGCTGAGAGATAGGGAGATTCCCTGTCTCTCGCTGAGGGGATCAGTGATTCCTCAAGGAATCACTGTCCTTGTTACTCTGTAGTTATTGATCCAAATGGCTGAGTTCTCCACTTGAGGATAACCATGTTATCCTCATGTTATCTGGTGCTACCAGAGTGCCTGGCACAGAGTAAGGGCTCAGAAGTGAGGCCGGGCATGGTGGCTCACACCTGTAATCTCAACACTTTGGGAGGCCAAGGCAGGTGGATCACTTGAGGTCAGGGATTCGAGACCAGCCTGGCCAACATGGTGAAACCCCCTCTCTACAAAAAATACAAAAATTAGCCGGTGTGGTGCTGTGTACCTGTAATCTCAGCTAATCAGGAGGCCGAGACAGAAGAATCACTTGAACCTGGAAGGCAGAGGTTGCAGTGAGCCAAGATAGCGCCACTGCACTCCAGCTTGGGTGACAGAGCGAGACTCTGTCTCCTCTGCAAAAAAGAAAAGAAAACAGAAATGCTTGTCAATGGGTAAGTGCAGAGACATCCTGGGTCTGGTCCCAGTTATGCCCTTAATGTATTGGGCAATTCATTTCTCCTCTCTGGGTCTCAGTACTCCCATTAGTACAAAGAGGGTTGATTACTTTAATGATCTCCAAAACTGATTAAGAATCAGGTGGGATATATGTGTTAATTTTTTTGCTACAGAAATTTTCAAGCATGTGCAAAAGCAAAGAGAATAGTGGGATGAACCACCATATGCCAATATCCAGTTCAATAGTCATCACCCAGAGCCAATTTTGTTATATTCATACCTCCGCCAGCTTGAATTTTCTCCCTCTGCTAGATTCTTCTGAAGCAAAATCCAGGCATTGCATCAGTTAATCCACAAGTAATTCAGTATGTGGATTTAAATATAGTTTTTAAAAAACAAAATTACATTACCTTTATTTATTTATTTATTTATTTATTTATTATATTTTTGAGACAGAACCTTGCTCTATCGCCCAAGCTGAATGGAGTGCAGTGGCACGATCTCGACTCACTGCAAGTTCCGCCTCCCTGGTTTAAGCGATACTTGTGTCTCAGCCACCCGAGTAGCCGGAATTACAGATGTTTGCCACCACGCCTAACTAATTTTTTGTATTTTTAGCAGAGACGGGGTTTCACCATGTTGGCCAGGCTGGTCTCAAACTCCTGACCTCAAGTGATCCGCCTTCCTTGGCCTCCCAAAGTACTGGGATTACAAGTGCGAGCTACCATGCCTGGCTCATTATTATAGTTGAAATTAATAATAAGATCATCAAATATCAAATATCTCATAGTTGTCCAAATTTTCCCTGATATATATATTTACAGTTATATATATATATATATACACACACACAGTCATATATATACAGATATATATATATCTACAGTTATATATATATTTACAGTTATATATATATACAGTTACATATATACAGATATATATATCTCTACAGTTATATATATATTTACAGTTATTTTGTTTAAATCAGGATCCACATGCGTTTCATACATTGCCTTTGGTTGGGTCTCTTAAATTGCCTTTACTCTTTATATTTCTGTGTTTTCTTTAATTAATTAGTTGATATAGAGATGAGGTTTCGCCATGTTCCCCAGGCTGCTCTCGAACTCCTGGGCTCATGCAATTCACTGACCTCGGCCTCCCAAAGTGCTAAGATTACAGGCATAAGCCACCAGGCCTGGCCACATTTCTATATTTTCTATATACTCTCTCTTTATTCTTCTGTTTCCCCTTCCTATTTATTTATTTATTTATTTATTTATTTATTTATTTCTCCCAATTAACTTGTTTTGGAAATTGGCTCACTTATCCTAGAGAATTCTGGGTTGGGAGAGAGTAAAAAAATGCATATTCTTGGACCCCCATCTCAGACATCCTGAATCAGAATTTTCAATGCCGAGGCCAAGAAAATTTTTTCTTTTTTCTTTTCTTTTCTTTTTTTTTTTTAACCAAGGAACTCTCTAGCTAAGTTCTATGCCTTGTCAGGGTCCCTTCCAAACTGGCATTTTTTGGTTTCCTCTAACAAAGCCATATCTCCCCCACTACAATGTTTAAGGACAGGCCTTTGGTGTATGTCCAACAACATCTCACCGTATCAGTCTTTGTTGCATATTGCTTTTGTAGTCATAAATATACGTAATAGGTACTGAGTGCTTATAATCTGCCAGTTAGCATGTGTATCTTGCACATGCATTTTTTCCAGTTGAGTCTCCTGTGTGATGTTGGTCCTAATTGGCTGCACCACATGACATTGCCAATAGAGCTGACTATTTTTTGACCTACAAAACTTGTCATTTCATAGTGTTTGACTTAATATCCCCCTCTTTTTCAGATGTGGAAAATGAGGCCAGGTGTGGTGGTGGCTCATGCCTGTAATCCTAGCATTTTGGGAAGCTGAGGTGGGAGGATCTCTTGAGCCCAGGAACTCGATATCTCATTTCTATTAAAAAAAAAAAAAAGATATGGAAAATGAAGCTCAGAGTTATCAAGCAATGTAGAGGATGAAAGAAAGAAAGAACTCAGCCTGGAGTGGTGGCTCACACCTGTAATCTCAGCACTTTGGGAGGCCGAGATGCATGGATCACCTGAGGTCAGGAGTTCGAGACCAGCCTTGCCAACATGGTGAAACGCTGTCTCTATAAAAAATATGAAAAAATTAGCTGGGTGTGGTGGCACGTGCCTGTAATCCCAGCTACTCAGGAGGCTGAGTCAGGAGAGTCACCTGAACCCAGGAGGCGGAGATTTCAGTGAGCTGAGATCTGTGCACACATGCCCACTGCCTCTCAATGACAGCTTCCAGTGCACTTAGGAGGTAGGCACACACAGCATGCAGCACACAGCAGGGGCTCAATAAATGCTCCTTTTATTCTTCTTCTTCTTCTTTTTTTTTTTTTTTTGAGACACAGTCTCAATCTGTCTTCCAGGCTTGAGTGCAGTGGCACAATCTCGGCTCATTGCAACCTCTTCCTCCCTGGTTCAAGCAATTCTCCCTTCTCAGGCTCCTGAGTAGCTGGGACTACAGTAACATGCCACCACACCTGGCTAATTTTTGTCTTTTTAGTAGAGATGAGGGTTCACCATGTTGGCCAGGCTGGTCTTGAACTTCTGACCTCAAGTGATCTGCCTGCCTCGGCCTCCCAAAGTGCTAGGATTATAGGTGTGAGCCACTGTGCCCAGCCAAATGCTCTTTTTCTTTTCTTTTCTTTTCTTTCCTTTTTCTTTTTTGATACAGAGTCTTAGTCTGTCGCCCAGGCTAGAGTACAGTGGTACCATCTTGGCTCCCTGCAAACTCTGCCTCCGGGGTTCAAGTGATTCTGTGCCTTAGCCTCCCAAGTAGCTGGGATTACAGGCGCCTACCACCATGCCCAGCTAATTTTTGTATTTTTAGTAGAGACACGGTTTCACCATGTTGTCCAGGATGGTCTCAAACTCCTGACTTCAAGTGATCCACCTGCCTCGGCCCCCCAATGTACTGGGATTACAGGACTGAGCCACCACACCTGGCCAAAATGCTTCTTTTTTTCCTCTTTGCCTCTCTGCAATGGCATGGCTCCCTGAGCCATCTTCTCCCGCTCCTGCCCATCCACCATCCCTCCAGCTTGACAGATGATATCCTGACGCCCAAGATGCCTAAGGCAGAAAGTAGTGATATGTGGATGCTCCTCTCCCTCTCTCTTCCTGCAACCTATCTGGACACACAGTGAAGAGATCATGTGTGAGTTCAAGGGTAGAGAGAGAAAATAATTGAAACTTTGGGTGTGGAGAAGATTCTGGAATCTCTCAGATGATATACTGGAAGGGTAAATTTTCAAATTTTCCTCCCATTTTCTTTTTCTTCTTCTTCTTCTTTTTTTTTTTTTCTTTTTCTTTTTTTGAAATGGAGTCTCATTCTGTCACCTAGGCAAGAGTGCAGAGGCGTGATCTGGGCTCACTGCAACCTCTGCCTCCCAGGTTCAAGCAATTCTCCCACCTCAGCCTCCCGAGTAGCTGAGACTGCAGGCGTGTGCCACTATGCCCAGCTAAGTTTTGTATTTTCAGTAGAGATGGGGTTTCACTATGTTGGCCAGGCTGGCCTCGAACTCCTGACCTCAAGTGATCTGCCTGTCTCAGCCTCCCAAAGTGCTGGGATTACAGGCATGAGCCACTGCACCTGGCCTTTCCCCTGCATTTTCTTTGCAAAAGTGCTGAGGTAGCTAGGCTATGAAAAGCAGCCAGCTGTGAGCTGCCCAGCTGACAAAGGGGCCACAGCTGGAGAGGAACAGTGGCTGCTGACTCCAGCTGCAAATGAAAGGGTCAACACCTTGTAGGAAAAAAAAAAAAAAATTCCAGACATCAGCTGGTGGAAATGGTCCCAGAGTTCATAATAACAGAAAGGAAGGCGAGGAGATTTTATTGTTTTAATTGGCAGCTGTCTCTGGATTCTTTTTTTAAAAGAGAGTTCGGAGAGTGTAACCCGGGCAGGTGTGTGTGTGTGTGTGCGTGTGTGTGTGCACGTGTGTGTAAGGGAAGCTGAAGAAAACTGTATCTGTGAATGTGAGAATGGGAAGACTGGGAGGAGAGACTGCTGTGTGTGTATTAGCCAGGGAGGTAGAGAGGACAGTAGGCATCCCTGCGTGTGGGACCTGTGACAGAGAAAGAGACTAAGAGACTTTGAAAGTGGGAAATGTCACAGGGAAGAGAAGACAAATCTATTTTTATTTTATTTTATTTTATTTTATTTTTTTTATTTTATTTGAGACAGAGTCTCACTTTGTCGTCCCAGGCTGGAGTGCGTGGTGCGAACTCAGCTCACTGCAACCTCTGACTTCCGAATTCAAGCGATTCTCTTGCCTCAGTCTCCTGAGTAGCTGGGATTACAGGTGCATGCCACCACACTTGGCTAATTTTTGTATTTTTAGTAGAGATGGGCTTTCGCCATGTTGTCCAGGCTGGTCTCAAACTCCTGACCTCAAGTGATCCACCCGCTTCGGCCTCCCAAAGTGCTGGGATTATAGGCATGAGCTGCCACGTCTAATCTGAGAAGACAAATCTTAATTATGTGTGTATGCATGTGTCTATATGAAAATGGAAAGCCCGGTGCAGTAGCTCATGCTTGTAATCCCAGCACTTTGGGAAGCTGAGGCTAGAAGATTGCTTGAGGCTAGGAGTTCAAGACGAGCCTGGGCGACATAGTAGGACCTTGTCTCAATAAATAAATAAAATAAATAGGTAAAATTGAAAATCGTAGATGAAAGAGCGGGAAAAAACTGAAGTGGAACTGGGAGAGGAAACCATGCGTGGTGCAGGCGAGAGCTGGAGATCAACTCAGAGCCAGCCTGGAATGAGCAGTGGCACCAGGAGCTCCCTCCAGCCTGTTCAGAAATAGTTTCCGGGAACTGTGGTGCTTTCCCCGCCCCTGCTCTAGGGCCAGCGGGGAGATGAAGCTGCCCGCATCGCTTGTCTTGGCTGCCTCTCAGCTGACACTGCTGACAGGCTGCTTTGATCTCAGGTTATCAGGGCTAACCCTGTGCCCTGGGCCTGCTTTGCCAGCCCCGCCCACGCTCCCCTCTGCTGAAAGGGCATTCAGTAAGGCCACCACTGTTGGGAGGGAGGCCCAGCCCGCATGCCTGGTTGGCCTTGGAGCCTGGGTACTTGATACAATGAAGGCACCATCTTTTATTCTCAGAACAGTGATTAACAGGGGCCCAGCTGGGGAAAACAAGCTTTTGAAGTGTAGTCACACGAAATAGTGCCACCAGACATTTATGGAATGTCATATGTTTATGTCCTCGTGCTGTCTGGACCTTCACCCCAAAGGATGAGTAGTGAAAGAAAGAAAACAGGATGGGCAGCCAGGAAGCTTTCTTCCTTTCCTTTTTCCCAACTTTTACACTTTTTAAAAAATCTTTTGTCCTTTTCGTGGAGAACAGGGTCTCACTATATTGCCCAGGCAGGTCTCAAACTCCTGGGCTCAAGCTATCCTCCCACCTCTGCCTCCCTAAGAGCTGGGATGACAGGCATGAGCCACCATGCCTGGCCTTCCCTGCAACTTTTATTTTGGATTCAGGGGGTACATGTGCAGGTTTGTTACCTGTGCAGATGTCATGATGCTGAGGCTTGGGGGTATGACTGATCCTATCACGCAGGTACTGAGCATAGTACTCAACAGTTTTGTTTTTTTTTTTTTTAAGACAGAGTTTCCTTCTTGTTGCCCAGGCTGAAATGCAATAGTACAATCTTGGCTCACCACAACCTCCACCTCCTGGGTTCAAGCAATTCTCCTGCCTCAGCCTCCTGAGTAGCTGGGATTACAGGCATGTGCCACCATGCCCAGCTAATTTTGTATTTTTAGTAGAGATGGGGTTTCTCCATGTTGGTTAGGCTGGTCTCGAACTCCCGACCTCAGGCGATCTGCCCACTTTGGCCTCCCAAAGTGCTGGGATTACAGGTGTGAGTCACCGCGCCCAGCCCCAACAGTTAGTTTTTCTTTTTTTCTTTTTTCTTTTTTTTTTTTTTTAGACGGAGTCTCGCTCTGTCACCCAGGCTGGAGTGCAGTGGCCAGATCTCAGCTCACTGCAAGCTCCGCCTCCCGGATTCACACCATTCTCCTGCCTCAGCCTCCCGAGTAGCTGGGACTACAGGCACCCGCCACCTCGCCTGGCTCGTTTTTTGTAATTTTTAGTAGAGACGGGGTTTCACCGTGTTAGCCAGGATGGTCTCGATCTCGTGACCTTGTGATCCGCCCGTCTCGGCCTCCCAAAGTGCTGGGATTACAGGCTTGAGCCACCACACCTGGCAACAGTTTTTCAACCCCTGTCCCCCTCTCTTCCTCCTCCCACTGGTAGTCCCCAGTATCTGTTCCTATCTTTACGCTCATAAGTACCCAATGTTTAGCTCCCACCTATAAGTGAGAACATGCAGTAGTTCCTATTCTGTTCCTGTGTTAATTCACTTGGGATGATGGCCTCCAGCTGCATCCATGTTGCTGCTAAGGACATGATTTTATTCTTTTTTATGGCTGTGCAGTATTCCATGGTGTATATGTACCACATTTTCCTTATCCAAGGATAATGACTTAGGTCAATTCCAAGTCTTTGCTGTTGTGAATAGTGCTGCAATGAACATATCAGTGCCGGTGTCTTTTTGGTAGAATGATTTGTTTTCTTTTGGAGATATACTCAGTAGCAGAATTGCTGAGTTGAATGGTAGTTCTGTTTTAAGTTCTTATAAACGTTGACCTCTCTGGGCCAAGTGATCCTCCCACCTCAGCCTCCAGAGTAGCTGGGACCACAGATGTGCACTTGTGGGGATTTTTTTCCTTTTGTAGAGATGGGGTCTCACTATGTTGCCCAGGATAATCTCAAACTCCTGAGCTCAAGTGATCCTCTCACCTCGGCCTCCCAAAATGCTGGGATTGCCGGTGTGAGCCAATGCATCTGGCCCTGTTTTAAGTTCTTTGAGAAATCTACAGACAGCTTTCCACAGTGGCTGAACTAAGTTTACATTCCCACCAACAGTGCATAAGCGTTGCCTTTTCTCGGCAGCCTCACCAGCATTTGTTGTTTTATAACTTTTTAGTAATAGCCATTCTGACTAGTGTGAGATGGTATCTCATTGTCCTTTTGATTTGCATCTCTCTGATGATTAGTGACGTGGAACATCTTTTTTCATGTTTCTTGACTGCTTGTATGTCTTTTTTTTTTCTTTTGAGATGGAGTTTTGCTCTTGTTGCCCAGGGTGGAGTGCAATGGTGCGATCTTGGCTCCCCTCAACTTCCGCCTGCTGGGTTCAAGCGATTCTCCTGCCTCAGCCACCCGAGTAGCTGGGAATACAGGCATGCGCCACCACCCTTGGCTAATTTTGTATTTTTAGTAGAGATGGGGTTTCTCCATGTTGGTCAGGCTGGTCTCGAACTCCTGACCTCAGGTGATCCCCCTGCCTCTGCCTCCGAAAATGCTCGGATTACAGGCGTGAACCACTGTGCCTGGCCACTTCTGTGTGTTAAAACTTCCTTTCTTCTCTTACGACCTCTGTTGAGTATTGGATGTCCTTGGGCAAATCTTACTTCTCTTTGGAACTCAGTTTTCATCTCCCATCTTGTAAAATGAAAGTGCTTTTATAACTCTGGAAACCTCTCTTCAAGCAAAATCATGTGCAGAAATCCAATGTGTAAAATAGATTGAAGAAGCGGGGGGCTGGTTGAAGGGAATATGAAGACCTGATACCCTAACACTCTGTTCAGTCCATGTGTTGATTTCCTTTCCTTTGAGACAAGGTCTTGCTCTTTCACCCAGGCTGGAGTGCAGTGGTGTGATCATGGCTCACTGCAGCCTTGACCTCTAAGGCTCAAGCAATCCTTCTGCCTCAGCCTCCCAAGTAGCTGGGACCACAGGTGTGTGCCATCACAGCCAGTTAATTCTTTTTTTAATTTTAATTTTATTTTAAGATGAAGTATCGCTCTGTTGCCCAGGCTGGAGTGCAGTGGTACAATCTCAGCTCACTGCAACCCCTGCCTCCCGGGTTCAAGCGATTCTGAGAAGGTCGGAGGCCTCAGCCTCCTGAGTAGCTGGGATTACAGGCATGTGCCACCACGCCCGGCTATTTTTGTATTTTTAGTACAGACGGAGTTTCACCAGGTTGGCCAAGCTGGTTTTGAACGCCTGACCTTAGGTGATTGACCTGCCTCAGCCACTCAAAGTGCTGGGATTAAAGGCCTGAGCCACTGCACCTGGCCTAATTTTATATATATATAAATATATATATATATATATTTTTATATAGAGGTTGGGATCTCACTGTGTTGCCCAGGCTTGTCTCAAACTCCTGGCCTCAAGTGATCCTCTGAACTCAGCCTCCTAAAGTGTTGGGATTATAGGCCTGAGCTACCTCACCTGGCCCCAATTTTTCCTTTTCATAAGGACACGAGTTATACTGGATTGGGGCCTACCTTAAAGACCTCATTTTCACTCGATTTCCTCTATAAAGACAATATTTCCAAATCAGGTCATATTTGGAGGACCGGGGGTTAGGACTTCAATCTATTTTTTTTCAAAGGATGAAATTCAATGCATAACACCCACTATGCCTTTTTTAAATTCCTGACTCAGAGAGTTTGTGAACATAATAAAATGGGCTGTTTTATATCACAAGCATTGGGACAATTTGTTACACAGCAATAGTAACTGCAACAAGGGGTTAAACTGAAATAATTTAGATGCATCGGCCCTCTGTGGGTTCAAGCCCAGTTCCTCAACATCTTAATCCATCCTATTTACTTCTCCCAGCCTAGTTTCCTTATCAGAAAAATAGAGTTTGATTGAGGGGATATCTGTAAAGTCCCTGGTGTCATAGCAAGTCTTTGGCAAAGGTCTTTTATCTCTATTCTTTCTTCTGAAATTACCCCTTGCTAGAAGGCTCCTAAGATGTTGGGGAATAAGTCTGAGTTCCTGAATTTTGGGGGAAGCCCTTGGGTCCTGGGAATCGGATCTTTATTTCATACCTACTTGAATTAGGGAATGCGTTCCTTTAGAAAGTTACTTCTTGGAGCAACTTCCCTGCTTAGACTTTCAAGACAATTTAGTCAGAGCTAACCTTGGTTTCTGGTTACCAAAGAGAAATGAGGCTCCTGCAAAGTCCTTGCAGAAAGGCTCTGACATCAAACAGCAACTACCCTACTGCATCCGAGTTGCTGAGTATAAATAAATCAAAACCATACCGGCTGCCTTTCCGTGTAGGCACACACATGTAATTTCATTACAGCCGGGATGCAGTGCTGCGGGCTAAGGGTGTTTGGGCCTAGGCTGAACCCAGCATGCTCTTGGAAGACCTGGGTTTGTTGGGCCAACTGAAGAGGAGGGCCTTCTTTTCCTTTTCCCCTCCTGCCGTATCTAATGTTTGTGTCACCCCCAAATTCGTATGTTGAAACCTAACCTCCAGTGTGATGGTATTAAGAGTTGGGGCCATAGGAAGGTGATGAGGTCATGAGGATGGAGCACTCATGAATGGGATTAGTGCCCTTAGAAAAGAGGACTGCCGGTCATGGTGGCTCATGCCTGTAATCCCAGCACTTTGGGAGGCTGAGGCGGGTGGATCACCTGAGGTCAGGAGTTCAAGACCAGCCTGGCCAACATGGTGAAACCCTGTATCTACTAAAAATACAAAAATTAGCCGGGCATGGTGGCATGTACCCGTAATCCCAGCTACTTGGGAGGCTGAGGAAGGAGAATCGCTTGAGCCTGGGTGGCGGAGGTTGCAGTGAGCCAAGATCAAACCGCTGCTCTCCAGCCTGGGTGACAGTCAGGCCCTGTCTCAAACAAACAAAAAATAAAATAAAATAAAATAAAAAGAAAAATTCGGAGGACCACAGAGGTAATTTTTTTTCTTTTTACTTTTTAAAATTGTGGTAAAATATACATAATATAAAATGTACAATTTATAGCATTTTTTATTACTTTGAGGCAGAGTCTTGCTCTGTCGCCCAGGCTGGAGTGCAGTGGCACGATCTAGGCTCACTGCAACCTCCGCCTTACGAGCACAGGTGATCTCCTGCTTCAGCTTCCTGAATAGCTGGGATGACAGTTGCAAACCACCACGCCTTGCTAATTTTTGTATTTTTAAGAGACAAGGTTTCGCCATGTTGGCCAGGCTGGTCTCAAACTCCTGGCCTCAAGTGATCCATGTGCTTCAGCCTCCCACAGTGCGGGGATTCCAGGTGTGACCCACCACATCTGACCTGTTTTTAGCATGTTTAAGTGTACAGTTCAGTGGCATTAAGTGGCATCATATAGATGTGCAGCTCTCACAACCCCCATCTCCAAAACTTTTTCATCTCGCAAAACCAAAACTCCACGCCCGCTAAACACGAACTCCCCATTCCGCATCCCCCAACTCCCCGGTAACCACCATTCTACTCTTTGTTTCTATGAATTTGATTACTCTAAGTATGTGTGTAAGTGGAATCATATAATATTCGTCCTTTTGTGTGTGGCTTGTTTTACATAACATGATGGTCTCATGTTTCACCCATGTTGCAGCATGTGTCAGAATTTCCTTTTCTTCTTCTTCTTATTTTTCATTTTTATTTTTATTTTTTTGTAGAGAAAGGGACTTGCTCTGTTGCCTAGGCTGGTTTTAAACCCCAGGAGTCAAGCAATCCTCTGGCTTCAGCCTCCCACGGTGCTAGGATTACAAGCAAGAGCCTCCATACCTGGCCAAAATTTTTGCTTTTTAGGACTGAATAATATTCTGTTGTATGGAAGTACCACATTTTGTTTATCCATTCCATTCTTGGGAGAAATCTCTGGTTTCTGGGAGAAAGAATGAGTTGACCCCCCTAGGATCAAAGATCTATTCCTATTCTGAATAGCTATGGGCAGGTGGGGTGGGATTACATAGTATTAACTAAGTGACAGAATCACACCACTTCAGCAAGGTTGTCAGTGATGAGGGTGTGGACAGATTAGGACTCCTGAGAGATGTACACAACTTGTTATAAAAGTAACAATAGAAATATCTATAAGACATAGAACACGGAAGGAGACGACAGTAACTTTTTCTTGAGGATTAAGGGTGAAGAAGAAGAATTTTTGCAAAGTAAGTGTCTTAATCAGGATAGGTTAAATTATGATGTAATGAACAGACCTCCAGATTTTAGCAGCTTAACCCCACAAAGGTTAGATTTTGCTAATCCTACATGCCTATCAGGCATGTCAGGCCAATGGGGACTCTACTCCACATAGTTAACTCGGGGACTCAGCCTGATGGAAATGCCGCCATTTTGTAGACTTGCCATATGGAATATTTGACTTCCTTGGTCATCACGGCCAAGGAGAAGGGAGAGATGAGAGAATCTCATATGGGCTTTTCATTGCCTCAACCTAGAGCTGACACATATGTTTTACCCACAGTTAACTGGCTAATACTTGTCACATGTCCTCAATCAACTGTAAGGGACATAGGGGAGCAAACGAAGTATTTGGGGAGCACTTGTGTCTGTCACAGTAGGTTAGCAGTGAGATCGTTTTTGGTCGAGGCAGTGGTTCTCAACTGGGGGATGATTCTGTCCCCCAGACAACATTTGGCAATGTCTGAAGACACTTCGATTGTCACAATGGGGCTATTACTGACATCTAGTGGGTGGAGGCCAGGGATGCTGTTAAACATCCTACAATGCGCAGGACAGCCTCTCCCAAAGAATAACCCAGCTCAGAGTGTTCAATAATGTCAAAGTTGAGGAACCTTGAGTCAAAGGAACATCTTGAACAATGGGACAATTGTGAAAGACAGGATCACTGGGGAGAAGCAATATAGCACCGTAGTTAGAAATTTGGATTCTGCAATCTGTCAGTTCTGGGTTCAAATCTAGCATCTTCTACTTTACTAGCTTCATGACCTCTGACAAGTGGCTTAACCTCTCCGATTCAGTTACTGAGAAGAAGAGTAGAATCCACTTAGCATATAGTCTGACGCTAGAAGCTCTCAGTAATGGTGGCGACTATTCTTTTCATGGCACAACCTGCAATTTTGCACCAACCTAATATTAGGCTCATTTGCATTTGTAGCTTGGAGAGGCTGAAGCACAGTCAGGGGACAGTTGCGGTAAATATGATTGGAGAGGGTGGCAAACGTCAGAGCTTAGACCAGGGATGGGGGCAGTTCTTGAATACTATGTGTGTGAGCTAACTCAAAAAAACAACAAAAAAAATTGGGCTGGGTATGGTGGCTCATGCCTGTAATTCCAGCACCTTGGGAGGCCGAGGTGGGTGGATCACCTGAGGTCAAGGGTTTGAAACCAGCCTGGCCACCATAGTGAAACCCTGTCTCTACTAACAATACAAAAATTAGCCGGGCATGGTGACGGGCACCTGTAATCCCAGCTACTCAGAAGGCTGAAGCAGGAGAATCGCTTGAACCCGGGAGGTGGAAGTTGCAGTGAGCTGAGATCGCACCACTGCACGCCAGCCTGGGCGACAGAGTGAGATTCTGTCTCAAAAAAAAAAAAAAAAAAAAAAATTGAAGTGAAAGTCACAGAACATACAATTAACCATTTTAAAGTGTACAGTTCAGTGGCATAGAGTGCATTCACAATGTTGTGCAGCCACCACCTCTCTCCAGTTTCAAGACTTTTTTGTTACCCCAGAAGAATGCCTCATTCCCATGAAATAATCACTCCCATTCGCTCTTCCCTCCCGCCCTAGGGAAGCACTAGTCTACTGTCTGTCTCTATGGATTTGCCTATTCTAGACATTTCATATGAATGGAATCATCCAATATGTGGCCTTTTCTGTTTGGCTTCTTTGATGGCATCACGTCTTCACTTCCATCTATGTTGTAGGATGTGCCAGTACCTCATTACTTTTTATGGCTGAAAATTAATCCATTTAGGAATACACCACAATTTGTTTATCTATTTATCCATTGATAGACATTTGGTTTGTTTTTGTTTTTGTTTTTGTTTTTTTTTAATGGAGTCTCACTCTGCCTCCTGGGTTCAAGTGATCGATTCTTCTGCCTCAGCCTCCTGAGTAGCTGGGACTACAGGTGCTCACCACCATGCCCAGCCAATTTTTGTATTTTTAGTAGAAATGGGGTTTCACCATATTGGCTAGGCTGATCTCAAACTCGTGACCTCGTGATCTATCTGCCTTGGCCTCCCAAAGTGCTGGGATTACAGGCATGAGCCACCTCACCCGGCCTGATATTTGGGGTATTTTCAACATTTGACTATTATGTAGCATGCTGCTGTGAATATTCACGTACAATGTGTGGATGTGTGGACATATTTTTTCACTTCTTTTGGGTATTTACCTCGGGGTGGACTTGCTGGGTCATATGATAGATTGACATTGGACTTTTTGGGGAACTGCCAAAATATATCCCACAGTTTTTGAGCACTTGCTGTGTGCCAGGCATTGTGCTGAGCACTTTATATATATCAAGTCAAGTCACTCTGTCCTTGAGGACAGAGGTCGGTTACTATTTGCTGTGGTTTGAATGTTGTTGTCTCCTCCAAATCCATGTGTTGGAAACTTAATCCCCTATGCAGCAGTTTTGGGAGGTGGGGCCTAATGGGAGGTATTTTAGGTCTTGAGGGCTCTGCTTTCATGAATGAATTAATGCTGCTATAAAAAGGCTTGCGAGTGGGTTTATTCTCTTCTGCTCTTTGGCCATGTGAGCAGTAGTGTTCCTCCCACTAGAAGTTTGGGACACAGGAGTGCTCCCCAAATACTCCATTTGGCCCCCGACACCCCTTACGGTTGATTGAGGCCACATAACAAGTTCTAGCGTAGGATGAGACATTCAAGATGACTTCTTCGAAGTAGGGCTGGGCTCTCATCAGACATCAAAACCTGCTGGCACCATGATCTTGGACTTCCCAGCCTCCAGAACTATGAGAAATAAATTTCTGTTCTTTATAAATTGCCCAGTCTATGATATTCTGTTATAGCAGCACAAAACAGACTAAGACACTTTTATTCTCCTCATATCCTAGTTAAGGAAGCTGAGCTACAGAGAAGTTTAGCAACTTGCCCAAAGCCACACAGCTAGTAAGAGATGAAGCCAGGAAAATGATACCCAAGGTTTTTTTCTTTCTTTTCTCTTTTTTGTCTTTTTTTTTTTTTTTTTTTTTTTTTGAGTCAGCATCTCACTCTGTTGCTTAGGCTGGAGTACAGTGGTGCGATCATAGCCCACTGCAGCCTTGACCTCCCAGGCTCAAGAGATCCTCTCACCTCAGCTTCCTAAATAGCTGGAAATTCAGGCATGTGCCACTATGCCCAGCTAATTTTGTAGAGGTGGGGTCTCACTGTCTTGCCCAGACTGGTCTCCAACTCCTGAGCTCAAGTGATACTCCTGCCTAGGCCTCCCAAAGTGCTGAGATTATAGGCATGGGCCACCACGCCCGTCATAGGATGGTTTTAAGCACAGAAGCAAAATAGTCAGATTTTATTTCTTGTTTTTCATTCTCATTTCTCCCACAGAACTCTGGGATGAGGGGAAGGTGGGATAAGGTTGGTAGAAAGTTGGGAGCAGATGAAAAGAAATCATGGCCATGTACAGTGGTTCACACCTGTAATTCCAGCACTTTGGGAGGCTGAGGCAAGCAGATTGCTTGAGCTTAGGAGTTCAAGACCAGCCTGGGCAGTATGCCAAAACCCCATCTTTACCAAAAATACAAAAAATTAGCTGGGCATGGTGACATGCACCTGTGGTTCCAGCTACTTGGTAGGCTGAGGCACGAGCATTGCTTGAACCTGGGAGGCAAAAGTTGCAGTGAGCCGAGATCGTGCCACTGGATGACAGAGCAAGATTCAGTCTCAGAAAAAAAAAAAAAAAAAAAAAATCATATGACCACTCTTGCAAAGGTTTCATTTCTCCTCTTGTACTTAGAAATGTACACATAGGCAGGATGTGGCCCTGACCCACGTATGGATAAATGTGGCAAGAACCTGCTTTCCTGCTAAATCACTCGACTGTTTGACAAGGCTGGGAAAGAACTTGGGACCAGGACAGAACAGCCTGGTCCAGGCAGGCTTACTCAGGATGGGGGTGACATTACCAACAACCATTTTCCTCCGCCTGTGTATAATTTCCCTATTAGGAGCCCCTGGGGGTGTTGGGACGCTCTTCAACTGTGTGAATTCTAGGGTGAGGAGTTCAGGATTTCTTCTGTCTTCCCTGGGGCTGGTAGGTGCAAAAAAGCGGGGCTGAGAGAAGTAGGTTCATCCAGCTCATGTTTGAGAAGATGAAGCCATCAGACAGGGCGTCTGCCCTTGGGGTCCCAATGACAAAAGAAATCTGGACAATCCACCACTCCATCAATCATTGTTTATTCAAGGCCAGGAATGGTGACTCAGGCTTGTAGTTCCAGCACTTTGGGAGGCCGAGGCGAGCAGATCACTTGAGGTCAGGAGTTTGAGACCAGCCTGGCCAACACAGTGAAACCCCATCTCTACTAAAAATACAAAAATTAGCTGAGCATGATGGTGCATGCCTGTAATCCCAGCCACTTGGGAGACTGAGGCAGGAGAATCGCTTGAACCCGGGAGGCAGAGGTTGCAGTGAGCTGAGATCACGCCACTGCACTCCAACCTGGGCGACAGAGTGAGACTTAGTCTCAAATAAATAAACAACTAAATAAATAAACAAAAAAATCACTGGTTATTCAAAAGCCTTTATTGAACACCTACCCTGTGTCTGCATTGTTCAAGGGAGTCAGCAGTGCACAAGAGACGTTCCCTTCTTTTGTGGGACAATGACAGGTAACAGATAGGCAAAGAACTTCAGGATATATCAGATGGTGGCAAATGCTCTAGGGAAGAAATCAGGGAAGGGTGGCAGAAAGTGAAGGAAGATGCTGGTTTAGATCTGACACACAAATCCTCTGGTGGGCAGGATGATGGTCCCAAACAAATGTTCATGTCCTAATCCCTGGAACCTGTATGTTGCCTGATACGGGAAAAGGGACTTTTCAGAGGTGATTGCATGAAGGCTCTTGAGTTGAAAGGATTATTCTGCATTTTCCACATGGCCCCTAGATCATCACAGGGTCCTGATTAGAGGGAGGCGGGTGGTTCCAAGTCAGAGTCAGAGAAGATGTGATGGTGGAAGGAGTGGACGTGGGGCCATGAGCCAAGGAATGTGGCTGGGAAAGGAATGTTCCCGAGAAGCTGGGAAAGGCAAGGAAATACATTGTCTCCTAGAGCCTGCAGAAGAAACACAGCCTGGCCAGCACATTTTAAACTGTCCACCTCCAGAACTGGAAGATCATAAATGTGTGTGGTTTTAAGCCATTACATTTGTATCACTTGTTACAGCAGCCATAGAAAAGGAATACACACCCAGATGAGGTAAAGACTGGAGACTTGCTGGGGAAGGGCAGTTCAGGTGGTAAGAACGGCAAGTGTAAAGGCCCTGAGGTGCAAAGCAAGATGGCGCAGCAAGTGCTACAATAGAGGTCACATAGAGGGTACTCCGGGGACACACAGGAGGGCCTGCATGAGAGTGGGTAATTGTGGAAGACCTCCTGGAGGAGCGAATGCTTGCTCTGAGCCTTCAAAAGCACTGGCTCTTCAACCCAATTGACCAGGATTCAAGCCTTGGCTCTGCCACTTATAAGTGATGTGGCCTTGGACAAGCTTCTTCTCCAAGTCTCTGCTTTCTGAATTCTTTTTTTTTTTTTTTTTAGATGGAGTCTCGCTCTGTTACCCAGGCTGGAGTGCAGTGGTGCAATCTCGGCTCACTGCAACCTCTGCCTCCTGGGTTCAAGCGATTCTTCTGCCTCAGCCTCTTGAGCAGCTGGGATTACAGGCATACACCACCATGCCTGGGTAATTTTTGTATTTTTAGTGGAGACAGTGTTTTGCCACGTTGGCCAGGCTGATCTCGAACTCCTGGCCTCAAGTGATCCACCCACCTTGGCCTCCCAGAGTGCTGCGATTTCAAGTGTGAGGCCCCTCTCCTGGCCTGATCTTTCATAAAGGGATACGTGGTGGCATTACGGTAAGCTAATTTTGGTAAAATTATTAGCCCAGTCTGTGGCACGTTTTAGGCGCTTGCTTCATGTTAGGTGTGATGAAAAGGAGGACTGTGAGTTTGACATTGGAATTGAACAAGTAGAGAAGAGTAGGGAATGCATTTTGAGTTTAGCATGGGACAGGTAGGAAAAGGCCAGAAGTATGACCAGGCACAGCCCACTTTGAGGCATCACATATTCCACGATTAAATAAATTAGGATTCCTTTGTAGTCCTCCCTTCTCTGCCTCTTTATTTATTATTTTTTTTTCAGTTGGCATCATCTCACTATCCCCCAGGCTGGAATGCAGTGGTGTGATCATAGCTTACTGCAGCCTCAAACTCCTGGGCTTAAGGGATCCTCCCGCCTCAGCCTCCTAAAGCTCTGGGATTATACGTGTGAGCCACCAACCTGACCCCTTCTCTTGCCTCTTTATCCGGTGACGCTTACAGAGTCTGAGGCTGCCTTCATGCACCTTCCCTAGGGTAGAGGCTTGCAACCCATGGTGCTATGAGTAACCCACTGTTGGCTACCCATTCTGCTCAGAGAACAGGCAAGAGTGTGAGAATGATTTACTGAGGTCCAGCCCCATCGATGAGGGGAAGGTCTCAGAGGCAGGAAGGAGGGTCAGTTGCACAGGCTCTGCAATCGTAGGGTGGCCTACTGCCTCCTGTCAAGCTCTGCCAGGCCCCAGGCAAGTTGTAACGGTGGCTTTGCTCCCCTGGAGAGCAGTTTGGGTCTGGGAAAAAGCCTGTCAACTATATGCAAACATATTTGCATGAATTTATCTTTCAGCCCTTTCACAGCGTTTGGGTTTCTCTAGGCAAATGCTGTGCTTTGATACTCCTTTTCTTTGCAGTGTGTGTCAATATCCGTTTTGAAATGTACCCATGTGGTGGTCAGGTCCAGTTTGCTGTAGTCTTGGGACTGTCTGACAAGGATGAGGAACAAAAGTGAATCTGCAAATGGGCATCTGAGAGGCTGGCAGCATTTGGAGGGGTAGGTTACAGGGCGTCACAGGCTGGCTACTCAAAGTGTGGTCCTCATCTTAGCAGCAATGGCCACCCAGGAGCTTGTTAGAAATGTGGAGTCTTGGATCCCACCAAAGACCTCTTGAGTGTCACTGCTCTTACTCCAGGGGCTCCACTCTAAGAACCACTGGATTAGACAAGAGGTGAGAAATGGGCTGCATCTTGAAAGCCAACTCTAGTCTGTGTGTTAGCTACTGGGACCTCTGTGTTGAGCAGGATTCTGAGGTTGTGTGATGCTTAGAGAAAAAAAGTGCTGCACTTTTTTAGTCCTATGTGCAACTGGTATAATACGGAGACTTAGACAAGGCGTTGCTATCCCTGGATTTTCTGAGTGCTGTCTTAGGATTCCTTTATGAAACTGGAGAGAAGGAGTGAGGAATTAGGTGGAGTTCCATTTCCTAAGGACGGGGTGAGTTAAGAAATTAGGCTTGCGGAGGACTTCATGACTAAAACACCAAAAGCAATGGCAACAAAAGCCAAAATTGACAAATGGGATCTAATTAAACTAAAGAGCTTCTGCACAGCAAAGGAAACTACCATCAGAGTGAACAGGCAACCTACAGAATGGGAGAAAATTTTTATAATCTACCCATCTAACAAAGGGCTAATATCCAGAATCTACAAAGAACTTAAACAAATTTACAAGAAAAAAATCAAATAATCCCATCAAAAAGTGGGTGAAGGATATGAACAGACACTTCTCAAAAGAAGACATTTATGCAGCCAACAGACACACGAAAAAATGCTCATCATCACTGGCCATCAGAGAAATGCAAATCAAAACCACAATGAGATACCATCTCACACCAGTTAGAATGGCAATCATTAAAAAATCAGGAAACAACAGGTGCTGGAGAGGATGTGGAGAAATAGGAACACTTTTACACTGCTGGTGGGACTGTAAACTAGTTCAACCATTGTGGAAGACAGTGTGGTGATTCCTCAAGGATCTAGAACTAGAAATACCATTTGACCCAGCCATCCCATTACTGGGTATATACCCAAAGGATTATAAATCATGCTGCTATAAAGACACATGCACATGTATGTTTATTGTGGCACTATTCACAATAGCAAAGACCTGGAACCAACCCAAATGTCCATCAATGATAGACTAGACTAAGAAAATGTGGCACAGATACACCACGGAATACTATGCAGCTGTAAAAAAGGATGAGTTCATGTCATTTGTAGGGACACGGATGAAGCTGGAAGCCATCATTCTGAGCAAACTGTCGTAAGGACAGAAAACCAAACACCACATGTTCTCACTCATAGGTGGGAATTGAACAATGAGAACACTTGGACACAGGAAGGGGAACATCACACACCGGGGCCTGTCGTGGGGTAGTGGGAGGGGGGAGGGATAGCATTAGGAGATATACCTAATGTTAATGACGAATTAATGGGTGCAGCACACCAACATGGCACATGTATACATATTTAACAAACCTGAATGTTGTGCACATGTACACTAGAACTTAAAGTATAATAATAATAAAAAAAAGAAATTAGCTTTGCCGGTCGGGTGTGGTGGCTCACGCCTGTAATCCCAGCACTTTGGGAGGCCGAGGCTGGTGGATCACGAGGTCAGAAGATTGAGACCATCCTGGCTAACAGGGTGAAACGCTGTCTCTACTAAAAATACAAAAAAAATAGCCAGGCGTGCTGGCAGGCGCCTGTAGTACCAGCTACTAGGAAGGCTGAGGCAGGGGAATGGCGTGAACCTGGGAGGTGGAGCTTGCAGTGAGCCGAGATTGCGCCACTGCACTCCAACCTGGGCGACAGAGCAAGACTCTGTCTCAAAAAAAAAAAAAAAAAAGAAAAGAAAAGAAAAGAAAAAGAAATTAGCCTTGCCTGGGTGTAGTGGGAGACTGAAAAAATTAAAAAAAATTAGCTAGACTGGTGGTGTACATCTGTAGTCCCAGCTACTCAGGAGGCTGAGACGGGAGGATCTCTTGAGTCTAGGCGTTTGAGGTTACAGTGAGCTTTGGTCATGTCACTGCACTCTAGCCTGGTCAACAGAGCGAGAGCCTGTCTCAAAAAAGAAAAGGAAGGAAGGGACTGGGCGCGGTGGCTCATGCCTGTAATCCCAACACTTTGGGAGGCCAAGGTGGGAAGATCACGAGGTCAAGAGCTTGAGACCAGCCTGGCCAACATGGTGAAACCCCGTCTCTACTAAGAATACAAAAATTAGCCAAGTGTAGCGGTGGCCGCCTGTAATCCTAGCTACTTGAGAGGCTGAGGCAGGATAATTGCTTGAACCCAGGAGGTGGGAGTTGCAGTGAATTGAGATCACGCCACTGCACCCTAGCCTGGGCTACAGAGCAAGACTGTCTCATAAAAAAGAAAAGAAAGGACACTCCAGCCTGGGCTACAGAGCAAGACTGTCTCATAAAAAAGAAAAGAAAGACACTCCAGCCTGGGCTACAGAGCGAGACTCCGTCTCAAAAAAAAAAAAAAAAAAAGAAAAGAAAGGAAGAGGAAAGAAAAGAAAAGGGAAGGGAGGGAGGGAAAGAGAGAGAGAGAAAGGAAGGAAGGAAGGAAGGAAAGAAGGAAGGAAGGAAGGAAGGAAGGGAGGAAGGAAGGAAGGAAGGGAGGGAAAAAAGGAAGAAAGAGAAAACTAGTTTCAATGCGTGTGCTGACTTGTGGCTATAACCTCAGCTACTTGGGAGGCTGAGGTGGGAGGATGGCCTGAAGGCAAAAAGTTGGAGGCTGCAGTGAGCTGGGACCACACCACTGCACTCCAGCCTGGGCGACAGGGTAAAACCCTATCTCTAAAAACATAAAAAATAAAAAAAACGCAAATTAGTCTCTATGTGCCAGGACAAGACAGCTCAACCATTAAAAGTTTGGTGTTCCTGAGTATCTGAGAAAGGATACACGGAAGATCAACAATGGAAATCTCCAAGAGATCAACTTGACTGCAACTCCCTCATTTCACAAAAAGAGGCTCAAAGAAGGATGGAATCCACTCAAACACACGCAGCTCATTTGTTTGGATTCGCCTGGGCTCATGCTCTCAGAGCTCGTGAGAAAATTACTCAGGCCTTCAAACGCACCCGTCGAGGAAGGGAAGAAACTAGATCAGGCAGAAACTAGAAAGGACGTTTTTCAGACCCCCAAAGGCAGGCTGAGGCCATGACTCAGGAGGCATTTCGGGAGCAGAGAGCTGGAAAAAAGAAGGGAGGGTCCCCGAAGGCCGAAAGCTGGGGTGATGGAAGATAAGAAATTCCGATTGCAATCTCCCTACTTCCTCTGCTTCCTCAGACCCAGGCTGTATATAAACTGTATGCAAATGTGTTTACTTTACATTTTATTTCAATCGGAGTCACTCAGCTGTCGGGAGCTATGTCAACATGTCAGTCTGGTTGAGCAAACAAGCATTTTGAGTGGAAATATTTCAGATAAACAGACACAATGTTATGACATATCAAAACTCCCCAAACATGGAAAGAGGGTGGGGATGGTGGAGGAGAAGGGGGTGAAAAGCCGCAGAAAGGAGATCTATTTACCCTGGCACATGCGCTGTGTGGTCAGCTGAAAACAAAATAGGTTTTTTATTACTCGTGTGGTGTACGGGGGACGTTTCCCTTCTCTGTGGCGTTAATGCATCCTGTCAGCTGAAGAGAAGGCCTGCTTGGCGGGTTACCATGAACATTTCTCTTTGGTGTTCCTGCTGATTCTGCAGGAGGGAATCAGGCAAGAAAACAAAAGAAAAACCCACCCGGATTAACTTAATTAGCAATGGGGAGGCCAGTTGCTTGGCGAAGTCCAACAGCTTGTTTGAGGGTTGCCCTCGTTTTGGCTCCTTACTTGGGCTCTTTACAAACTGCCTTAAGGGGGGACACAAAGCAATGCCCTTGTTTGCAATCGGGGGTGGGGATGGGGGTGTGCATGGCAGGGGGTGAGGTGGGGGTGACTATGTGGACATTAGGCTATTCTCCTGCATGATGTATGTTTGTAAATTTCATCTTCAGAGTAGGTCATAAGGTTGCCTGGTTCAATAACCAAAGGTATAAGAATGTATTTGGAGGAAAGTTCCTTCCTTCCTTCCTTCCTTCCTTCCTTCCTTCCTTCCTTCCTTCCTTCCTTCCTCCTTCTTCCTTCCTTCCTTCTTTCCCTCCTTCCTTCCTTCTTTCCCTCCTTCCTCCCTCCCTCCCTCCCTTTCTTTCTTTCTTCTTTTTTTTTTTTCAGGTTTTGCTTGGTTGCCCCCAGGCTAGAGTGCAGTGATGGAATTACGGCTACCTGCAGCCTCGAACTTCCAGGCTCAAGCCATCCTCCCACCTCAGCCTCCTGAGTAGCTGGGACTGTAGCTTCCCACCACCCCCAGTTCATTTTAAAATTTTTGGAAGAGATGAGGTCTCGCTATGTCGCCCACAGGCTGGTCTCGAGCTCTGGGCCTCAAGTGATCCTCCTGCCTCGGCCTCCCAAAGCATTGGGATTATAGGCATGAGCCACTGGGCCTGGTCTGAAGGAATGTTTTCTTCTCTTTCTCAATCTACTCATGTTTTCATCCCTCATCCCCAGACATACATATACACAGATTATATTTTGTTGGGTGACATTTCTTTTTAGTCCCCAAGCCATAGTCTGATGGGCTATGTCTAAAAGAAAATTCACCTTTTCTTAAAATAATACACTGCGTATCCACACCTACAATGTGCCGCCTTCTGTGGACATCCATTTTGATAATTCTCAAATTGAAGCCCGAAGTTTGGAATTATTCACCTCCTGTTGGAGGCAGGAGCCTGAGACCCAGAGGTGCAGGGGCACACCCATGGTCACACAGCTGGCCAGAGAAAGAGCCAGAACTCAAACTCAGATCTGTCCAAGAACGTCTACATTCTTCCACCTCCACCAAATGCTTGGCTGAGCTTGCCGGGGAGAAAGTGTGTAGCAAGGTAACTTTTGGAGGAGTTGAGAGCCTCCAGCCAGCCCAGCCAGGCCGAACTTGTCCACCCCTGAAATGAAGTTGCCCAGAAAAAGAACTGCCTGCCTGTCCAAATGCAGGACTCAGCAGCTGCCTAGGGGATGTGCTCAAAAGATGTTGGCAAGTCCCCCACTGTCCAAAAATGTCTCCCCCTGCCACCTGTCACATGGCCTCAAATTCCACCATCAGAAAGGTATGCCCCTGGGCTTCAATTTAAATACTTTTTTTTGGGCACGGTTTCAGTGTAGACACTTTTCCCCGGAGAGGTTATACCTACGTCCTTCCCTCAAAGTCCCTTCTCAGCAGGGCGGCTAGCCGAGGGCTTGGGCTTGGAGGGTGATGTCACCATGTAGATATCTGGGGAGGTAAAGGGGGAACCAGGGGAAGTAAGCTAATAAGGGGGCTGGGCAGACCGGGGATGGAGTCCAAGGGTCCTGACCAACAGTGGTATGGTGCGTGGGACTGCTGGGAGACAAAGCTTCATATGTTTCCCCGAGTGAGGGTCCCCGCAAGGCCCCACCTGTCTGTCTCCTTGCCAATCCCGGCTGGTGTGTTTTAGGTTGGAACCCTAAATAGCCATGCTAGGGGGCAGGGGAAGCCCAAGGCTTGTCATGGGCTCGTAGAATGTCACAGCTGCCACCCAGCAAGTCCTGTACTTCAGTCAGCCACGTTCCTTCTTAGCTCTGTTTTTCCATGATTACACCACCTGTAGGATTACTCTCTTCATATTTTCCTCTAAACCAACTCACTTAAAAAACTAAATAAACATCTATTTTAAGGCCTGCACACATGAGTTTTTCTCACCACTAAGGGATACAGACATAGTCAAGCTCTCTAGCTTTTGTGGGGCAAATGCAAGAATTATTTTTTAGAGGAAAGCAAGCATTCATGAACATTTCATTTTTTATGATTATTATTTTTTTGAGACAGAGTCTTGCTCTGTTGCCCAGAGCTGTGGAGTGCTGTGGCGTGATCTTGGCTCACTGCAACCTCCACCTGCCAGGTTCAAGTGATCCTTGTACCTCAGCCTTTCAAGTATATGGGATTACAGGTGTGCACCACCATGCCTGGCTAATTTTTGTATTTTTTTAGTAGACACTGTTTTTCACCATGTTGGACAGGCTGGTTTTGAACTTCTGGCCTAAGTGATCCACTCGCCTTGGCCTCCCAAAGTGTCGGGATTATAGGTGTCAGCCACCACTCCCAGCTCATGAAAAAATTTTTAAAAAAGAAAACACTTAAATACACACACTTTAGTCTCTATTGCTGAAAGTTTGATTTGCTAATTGTACTCTTCTTCTCCTTCTTCTTCCTCCTCCTCTTCCTCTGCCTCTTCTTCTTCCTCTTCTTCTTCCTCCTCCTCCTTGTCTTCCTCTTCCCCTTCTCCTTCTCCTTCTGCTTCTCCTTCTCCTTCTCTTCCTTCTTCTTCTTTTTTCTTGGGACAGAATCTCACTCTTGTCATCCAGGCTGGAGTGCAGTAGCATGATCTCCGCTCACTGCAACCTCCACCTCCTGGGTTCAAGCAATTCTCTTGCTTCAACTTTCCAAGTAGCTGGGATTACAGGTGCACACCACTGAGCTGGCTAATTTTTTTTTTTTTTTTTTTTTTTTTTGTATTTTTAGTTGAGATGGGATTTCACCATGCTGGTCAGTCTGGTCTCGAACTTCTGACCTCAGGTGATCTGCCTGCCTTGGCCTCCCAAAGTGCTGGGTTTAGGTGTGAGCCACTGTGCCCCACCAATTGTTTTTACTTTCTAGTACATGGTAAAATGAACTATTAGAGTAAAAATTAGTGGCCATCCAGATGCTCTTATAAATCACAGGAAAGGTATTATGTCTTGCTCAAGCCACCAATTTTATGTATAAGGAAACAGGTTCAAGAGAGAAAACTTGGGCCTGGGACACAGCTGGCCGGGAGCAGGATGAGACCCAAGACGCATCACGGAGACAGAAAGAGTACTGGATGGGGAGTCAGGAGACTCCAACTCTAGCTCCAAAACCAAGAGCAGAGGCCACTTCTGTTTCCTCTCTGGGTCTTGATTTCCCCAACTATGAAACAGGAAAATGATGTTACTTTGGGGGTCTAAACATAGGAGGAATTAGAGATAGATTTGAAATCCTGGAATTTTTTTTTTCTTTTATTGAGTCAAGATTCATTTAACATAAAATTAACCATTTTACTTTTTCTTTTCCTTTCTTTTTTTTCTTTGTTGAGATAGATTCTCATTCTTTTGCCCAGGTGGGAGTATAGTGGTGTGATCTTGGCTAACTGCAGCCTCTGCTTCCCGAGTTCAAGCGATTATTCCTGCCTCAGCCTCTGGAGTAGCTGGGATTATAGGTGTGCACCACTACACTCGGCTAATTTTTGTATTTTTAGTAGAGACAGGGTTTTGTCATGTTGGCCAGGTTGGTCTTGAACTGCTGACCTCAAGTGATCCGCCAGTCTTGGCCTCCCAAAGAGTTGGGATTATAGGCGTGAGCCACTGTACCCGGCCAGATCCTTTGATTCTTGACTTCCAGCTCAGCAGCTCCACACTAAGAAGGCCTTGTCCTCCTTCCTTTGTTGTTTAGTTTGCTTTAAGCAGCCTCCTCTGAGCCAGGAAGAGAACTGGGCAAGGAGGATCCAACTCTCAGGGCTTCTAACCTCCACAGCCTTGGACAGAGGTGGGAGACCTGGGTTCATGGGAGGATCCCTAGAGACGCAGACATTAACTAGTTTTGAAGGTTGTCTGAGTGGGCCAAGAGGTGGGAAAGGTGATTCTGAATGAGGAGATGGCGCTTCCCAGTCGTGTTGGTGGGGACAGAGCTGGCTGGAGCTGCCTTTCCTCCAGGGCTGCTCTGAGATCCTGGAAGCACAGGCGCTTGGAAATGCTGTCTCCCCGACCCACCCACTCATCAGTGGAGCAGATGCGGGCCATTACTCTGATTGCTGCTGAAAGCAGTGGCTGGGACCCAGGGCACGTCTGAGGATCACTGAGGGCCCTGGGAAAGTGGGGGCCCTACAGAGGGTCAGCCCCCACACACCCCAGAGGCAGGTGTTCTGCAAGCTTCCCATAGAGGCCTGCCAAAATTGTCCTCCCGCTATGCGGCACGCACGCAGGCGTGCCATTTCAGCTCTGGGCCTCTCTCCGGGAGCAGCTGGCAGGGGCATCTGTGGGTGGTGAACAGGACGGGGGCTGGAGGCCCTGGTTGACCTGTAGCACTTGGGCCCGGAGCTTCTCCCGCTTGTGTGCCTGGGTTGCAGATTTTCCAGGCACCTTCTTGGTAGAAGGCAGGCGGGATCTGGTTTCATGGTGAATTCAAAAGGGGCAAAGCAACACGGCGCCTGCTGAATTCCTGGCCCTGTGAACGTCATGTCGTTAACGTGTTATTTATGGCACCCTCCTGACTCTGCTCTCATGTTAGGCTTCTGGGTGGGGCATTGTGCCCTCACCAATCAATCAGCCAACCAACCCAATAGGCCCACTAACCAGCGTTAACCAGCTAGCATTTGTTCACTTATATGCCACCAATTATTGTTTTAGAAGCTGCAAAGAATGGATTATTCCATATCTTTTTGCATAACCTGCATGTATGTTGCTTCCTTTATGCAATTAATGTGGTATATTGGTTTGTTACTGTGGATCCTCCCTTTAAAAAAATTGTGGTTAAAAAAACACGTGACATAAAATTTATCATCTTAACCGTTTCTAAATGTGCAATTTAGTAGTGTTAAGTTTATTCACATTTTTTTACAACAAATCTCTAGAATTTTTTAATCTTTCAAGTCGGAAACTCTGTGCCAATTATTATTATTATTATTTTTTAATTTTAGAGACAGAGTCTCGCTGTGTCGCCCAGGGTAGAGTGCAGTGGCATGATCACTGTTCACTACGGCATCCAGCTCCTGGGCTCAAGGGATCCTCCCACCTCAGCCTCCCCAGTAGCTGGAGGTGCATACCACCATACCTGGCTAGTCAAAAGCTTTTTTTTTTTTTTTTTGGAGATGAGTTCTTGCCATGTTGCCCAGACTGGTCTTAAATCGATCCTCCTGCCTTGGCCTCCCAAAGTGCTGGGATTGCAGGTGTGAGCCACTGCACCCAGGAACTCTATACTCATTAGATACTAACTCCCCAGTCTTTCCTTCCCCGAACTCCTGGTAACCACTGTTCTAGTCTCTGTTTCTATGAATTTGCCTACTTTAGCTGCCGTGTAGAGTAGAATCACACATTGTTTGGTTTTTGTTTTGTTTTGTTTTTTATTTTGTTACCTTAGTTTAATAACCCCGCAGAAAAAGTATTTGTTGGCCAGGTGTGGTGGCTCGCGCCTGTAATCCCAGCACTTTGGGAGGCTGAGGCAGGCAGATCACCTGAGGTCGGGAGTTTGAGACCAGCCTGGCCAACATGGTGAAACCTCGTCTCTACTAAAAATACAAAAATTAGCTGTGTGTGGTGGCACACGTCTGTAACCCCAGCTACTCAGGAGGCTGAGGCACAAGAATCCCTTGAACCCAGGAGGCAGAGGTTGCAGTCAGTTGAGATCACGGCACTGAACTCCAGCCTGGGAGACAGAGTGAGACTCAGTCTCAAAACAAAACAAAACAAAACAAAACAAAACAAAACAAAACAAAACAAATGAAAGCCACAGGAGATACCACTTCCCACCCATTAGGACAGCTGCTGTTAAAAAAGTAAATGAGGCCAGGTGCAGTGGCTCGCGCTTGTAATCCCAGCACGTTGGGAGGCCGAGGCGGGCAAATCACTTGAGGCCAGGAGTTTGAGTCCAGCCTGGCCAACATGGTGAAACCTTGTCTCTACTAAAAATACTAAAATTAGCCAGGCTTGGTGGTGCATACCTGTAATCCCAGCTACTCGGGAGGCTGAGGCACGAGAATCCCCTGAACCCGGGAGGCGGAGGTTGCAGTGAGCTGAGATCGCACCACTGCACTTTCACCTGGGTGACATAGTGAGCCTCTGTCTCAAAAAAAAAAAAAACAAAAAAAAAAACAAAAAAAAAAAAACGGAAAAAGAAAGAAAAGGTGTTTGCTTTTTTGTAACTGGCTTGTTTCTCTTAATATAATGTCCTTAAGGTCCATCCTCGTTGTGGCATGTGACAGGACTTTCTTATTCTTTAATGCTGAGTAATATTCCATTGCATGGATCTATCACAATCTCTTTATCCATTATCCATCAATGGACACCTGGGTTGCATCCACTGCTTGGCTGTCGGGAATAATGTTGCTAAGAAGGTGGGTGTACAAATAATGCATTCTTTTTCTAAAACAATTAAAAATGTAGCTATACAATTAAGACTTGACTTAAAAACTCTCCTTAAAAAATATTAAATGTACATAAAGAAGACTAAAATCTCTGTAGCCACCTCCTTCAATCTCTCCATCCCTAATGATAAATTGATTGACTGCTTTCAGCATATTAATGTGGACTCTATCCATCCACACACACACATCCATGAACATATATGTGTGTGTATAAGAATGTATCTAGTATCTTTTTAGGAAAAAAAATAAGTATGCAGTCAGTTCTGCTACAATAACTAAAATCAAAGCACTATGCACAATCACACATTAAAAGTCATAGGGTGGCTGGGCCAGGTGGCTCACACCTGTAATTTCAGCACTTTGGGAGGCAGAGGCGTGATCAGATCACTTGAGGTCAGGAGTTTGAGACCAGCCTGGCCAACATGGTGAAACCCCGTCTCTACTAAAAATACAAAAGTATTAGCCAGGCGTGGTGGTGCATGCCTGTAATCCCAGCTACTTGTGAGGCTGAAGCAGGAAAATTGCTTGAACCTGTGAGACGGAGGTTGCAGTGAGCTGAGCTCGTGCCACTGCACTCCAGCCTGGGCAACAGAGCGAGACTCTGTCTCAAAAAAAAACAACAAAAAAAAAAACAAGTTACAGGGAAGGGGACAGCACTCAAAAACTTTGTCAGTGACATATAAAAAAAATAGGAACCCCTTTGGGAGACTGAGACGGGCAGATCACGAGGTCAGGAGATCGAGACCATCCTGGCTAAAACGGTGAAACCCCATTTCTACTAAAAAATACAAAAAAACTAGCCAGGCGAGGTGGCGGGCGCCTGTAGTCCCAGCTACTCGGGAGGCTGAGGCAGGAGAATGGCGTAAACCTGGGAGGCGGAACTTGCAGTGAGCCGAGATCCGGCCACTGCACTCCAGCCTGGGTGACAGAGCGAGACTCCGTCTCAAAAAAAAAAAAAAAAAAAAAAAAAAAGGAACCTAATAAAAGTAGTAGCACAATTTTACACATGTTAAATGGTTAAAATATATGTAAACGCTATAATACAAATGGTACATTGGAAAAGTCCTAAAGTTTGTGCAAGTAGGCGTCAGAAGGGTTTCAGCTTGTGAGTTCTTGGAAAGCGGTGGAGGGAAGTTGTCTGAAATCTTAAAGTGCGACACCAGGTGTGGACGGGTGTGGCTCGTAGAACGCAGACATTGCTGAGGCAGCTGGTGGGTGTTTGCAGTGTGTTTATTTTGTGTATTCCTATGTGGCTCAGTTCAGCTGGGCGCAGTTTTCTACATTCATCCAGTGTTTCTTTTGAATAAAATCATGCATAGCAAACACAAAATTTGGTTATGCTCAAATTGTTCCTGAATATATCAATCACATTGGAGGAAATTTATGTTTTCTTTTCTTTCTTTCTTTTTTTTTTTTTTTTTGTGTCACCCAGGCTGGAGTGCAGTGGTGTGATCTCGGCTCACTACAACCTCCGCCTCCCGGGTTCAAGTGATTCTCCTGCCTAAGCCTGTCAAGTAGCTGGGATTACAGGTAACTGCTACCATACCCAGATGACTTTGTATTTTTAGTGGAGACAGGGTTTCACCATGTTAGCCAGGCTGATCTCAAACTCCCAGTCTCACGTGATCTGCCCACCTTGGCCTCCCAAAGTGCTGGGATTACAGGCATGAGCCTCCGTGCCCAGCCAAAATTTATGTTTTCAAAACAAGCATTGTAGCAGAACTGACTACACACACATACACACACACACACACACACACACACAGAGATAAAATAAATGGTACTTTTTTGGTGTATTAGTATTTTTACATAAATTGTAAAAATTCATACCATGTACATACTTCTGTAACCTATTGTTACTCTTATTATTTGCTTAACAACATTCCTAAGAGACCTTTTCCTATCAGTAATAATAAATTCATCATGTTTCCTCTGCTGTATAGCATTCCATTGAATGGAATGAACTTCATTGAATGAATTCACTGCATTTACTAGCTATTGCCATACGCATGGCATGCAGATGTATATGTTATTTTCAGTGGTTCATTATCACAAACAATCCTGCATTTAAGCTTCCTTCTTGAGATGGAGTCTTGCTCTGTCACCCAGGCTGGCATGCAGTGGTGTGATCTTGGCTCACTGCAACCTCTGCCTCCCAGGTTCAAGTGATTCTCCTGCCTCAGCCTCCCGAGTAGCTGGGACTACAGGCATGTGCCACCATGCCTGGCTAATTTTTTGCACTTTTAGTAGAGACAGGGTTTCACCATGTTAGCCAGGATGGTCTCAATCTCCTGACCTCGTGATCTACCCGCCTCGGCCTCCCAAAGTGCTGGGATTACAGGTGTGAACCACTGCGCACGGTCATGTCTACCTGTGTACACCTGTGGAATTGTCTCTGGCTAGACTGATTCACTGGGTCGCAAGGGAATGTATACTTTACGTTTCCTTTAAAAATGATATCTTGCCTAGGCTGGGAATGATGTGGCTCATGCCCGTAATCTCAGCATTTTGTAGGGTTGAGGCAGAATGATCACTGGAGGTCAGGAGTCCGAGAATGATATCTTTTTTTGGAGTCAGGGGAGGGCACTTGGATAAGAACCGGGGACCTCTTGATAGAGAATGATATCCCAATTCATTAATTATATTGTGGCAAAATATACATAACAAAAGCCACCATTTTAATGCCATTAAAACATTTATTTGACTTTAATTTTTTTTAACATATATATTTTTAGAGACAAGGTCTTGCTCTGCTGCCGAGCGTGGAGTGCAGTGGTAAAATCATAGCTCACTGCAGCCTTAAACTCCTGGACTCAAGCAATCTTCCTGCCTTAGTCTCCCCAGTAGGTGGGACTACAGGTGTGCACCACTGTGCCTGGCTAGTTTTGTTATTTTTATTTTTTGTAGTGACAGGGTCTCATTACTTTGCCCAGACTAGTCTTGAACTCCTCGCCTACAGCTATCCTCCTGCCTCAGCCTCCCAAACTGCTGGGATTATAGGTGTGAACCATGGCATCGGACCTTGACTTTATTTTTTAGAGCAGTTTTAGATTCAGAGCAAAGTTTATTTTAACCTTTCTTTATTTTTATTTTATTTTATATTATTATTTTTTTGAGACTGAGTCTCGCTCTGTTACCCAGGCTGGAATGCAATGGCACGATCTCGGCTCTCTGCAACCTCTTCCTCCCGGGTTTGAGCGATTCTCCTGCCTCAGCTTCCCAAGTAGCTGGGACTACAGGCACCCACCACCATGTCTGGCTAATTTTTGTATTCTTAGTAGAGATGGGGTTTCAGCATGTTGGCCAGGCTGGTCTCGAACTCCTGACCTCGGGTGATCTGCCTGCCTCGGCCTCCCAAAGTGCTGGGATTACAGGCATGAGCCTGGCCCCATTTTAACCATTTTTGATTCTACGGTTCAGTGGCATTAAGTAGATCCATACTGACCATCACCACCATCCATCTCTATATATTTTTTTAATCATTCTAAACTGAAACTCCATACCTATTAAACAGTAACTCCTCACAGTCTTGGGTTCAAATCTGGCCCCCCACATCGTGCTGTGTGACCTTGAACAGTTTCCTCATCTGTAAATTGAAGGGAAGAGTGCATACCTCCTGGGTATGGGCTGGTAATTGCATGAAGTAACACTGGGCGTGAGCTGAACTTCTTGCTTGGCACACTGTAGGTTCTTAATAAAAAGCTGTCATTATCATACGAAATTGACCATATGCCCCATGATGCTCTGTTTTCTGATTTGTCGACACCTGGCTCCTGTGAATGGGGGTGTTACACGGAATGTACGTGGCGTGGCTTGCTGGGATCCCTAGCTGAGGAATGGTGGAGAGTCCAGAAACTTCTAGAGGATGAAGACTTCACCCATGTTACTCTTACAGCTATTACTGTAGATGGAGTTTCTAGGTTCCTCCCTCCTCACTCCCTGCCCCACTCCAGGGCCCAGGCCAGGCTTGGGGCTCTTGGGAGTGACCCATTTTCAGTCTCAGTTGGTGCCAGCCTGCCCACTCGGGCTGCCAGTTACAATGTGCACGGTAGCAAATGGATTGAGGTCACGGAGCAGATGGCAGTAACTTTCAGTTGAGATCTGCCAGGCTGCATTGGAACCAGTGACCCGGAGGTAAACACATGTGCATGACCTCCTCTCCCGCTTTGGTCCATAACTCTGGAAACTTGCCCCTTTCCAATGCCTGTTCAGGCTTCACCGCAGGAGGCTAGACTGTCCTTTTATACTTCTTGGGCTCCTATGAGCAGGAAAGAAACTTACATTCTCACAGCAGCTACATTTCAGCTTCCACTGCTCTTGGCTCCACCCTTTTTTAGTGAACTCAAAGCACTTTCGTCTCTTCAGCTCATTAATATGATGCTATCCTTGGAGGTTATCATTAATCCCATTTTATGGATGGAGAAATGGAGGTGGAGGAAGCTGGGACAGGGACCCATAATGCCCATGGGTCAGAAGGAATTTATGTGGCCATGTCTTAACACACTGGTGAGTGGATGGGAACACAGGAACTATTAGCTGGATTAAATCAATTGAAAATGCTACTCTGAAAATATACCCCAAGAAACAGAAATATTTTTTTTTCCACCTTGTAATATCATAGCCCTGTGGCTTTTTAACTTTGGTTCACAGAACTCTTGGAGAATCCAAAGGAAGCTAGGGATTCTCTGCACATAGATATACGTATATGTTTTACTGTTGACTTTCTCTTCAGGGCCAAGAGCAGCACTAGGCATCATATAGGTGCTCAATAAATATTTGTTGAATGAATGAATGAATGAATGAATGAATGTATGCTTCATGAAAACCCTGGCTAAGTACTTCTAGCTTGATGCAATTAAAAAGGGGAGGTTAAAAGAGAGAGCAAAAAGCGTTTTCTCATATTCTTAATCTTACGGAAGTTAATTGTTCCCATTCTGCAAATGGGAAAACTGAAGTAGGGTTCTCAAGATCTGGGAAATCCTACATAAAATTCCAGGTAGCATGATTCTTATTGTAGAATGCCCCTAATGAATTTGGAAGCCTTGGGACACGTGATGAATAGGTTTGTAGTTGAGGACAATCACAGCTTGAGGAAAATTCCCAGTATTTCCTGAATTTCTACCAAGACTCACCTTCTTTTCAGCCTTTGAACATTCTAAAATGCTGTTCCTCTGAAGACTGACGGAATCCTAGCATGCTGTGTTCTTGAGAAAGATCCACAATGTTTCTATAGAATCTGGAACAATCTAGAAGGTCCTTGGAGCAATGAAGACAAATTTATTAGAGAAAGCAGGAGGGAAGAAATGAATATCTGAAGCCAAGATTTCTCAGTGGTGGTTTTTATTTTCTTTCTATACCTTAGCTGCTGCCCTAGAACCTTCCCTGGGGCTGGGTGTGGTGGCTCATGCCTGTAATCCCAGCACTTTGGGAGGCTGAGGCAGGAGGATCACTGGAGCCTGAGAGTTTGAGGCCAGCCTCAACATCATAGTGGGGCCAGTCTCTACAAAAAATTTAAAAACTAGCCAGGGGTGGTAGTGCCTGCTTGTAGTCCCAGATATTCGGGAGGCTGAGGCGAAGGATGGCTTGAGTCCAGGAGTTCAAGGATGCAGTGAGCTGTGATTGTGCTACTGCAATCCAGCCTGGGCAACAGAGTGAGACCCCGTCTCCAAAACAAAAACAAACAAACAAACAAAACAAAAACAGGCCTGGCGCGGTGGCTCATGCCTGTAATCCCAGCACTTTGGGAGGCTGAGGTGGGCGGATCACTTGAGGTCAGGAATTTGAGACCAGCCTGTCCAACATGCTGAAACCCCATCTCTATGAAAAATACAAAAATTAGCAAGGTGTGGTTGGGGACACCTGTCATCCCAGCTACTCAGGGGGCTGAGGTGGGAGAATCACTTGAACTCAGGAGGCAGAGGCTGCAGTGAGCTGAGATCACACCACTACACTTCAGCCTGGGCAACAGAGTGAGACTCTGTCTCAAAACAAACAAACAAACACACACACACACACACACACACACACACGCACACAGAATATTCCCTGGTCGGAGGACAGTGTGTTAGGAAGGGCCTGGAACAAGCAGAGCATGGCAGAAGGAGCTCTGGACTTGACATCAGAAAGTCTGGGATTGAATTGTGGCTCTGTCACACTCCAGCTGTCACCTCATCCTTCTGGCCTTCAGTTTCTTGACCTGTAAATTGGGGCAACAGCACTGGTATCCAATGTGTTGTTGCTACAGCAGCCTATTAGATACCATTTGTGGGATGGTCTTGGCACACAGGAGGTACCTAGCTCCTCCTGGTGTGTAGGGATCTGAATGGCGGACAAAGGCTGGGGACATTTGGGGTTGGGACCATGAGATTTTCTTCAAGGTGCATTGGACGGTGATTTTACAAGCTGTCCTCCGGGTGAAGGCCTGGCAAACTGGTAATGTGAGGGCTAATGACAGTTCTGATTAATCACAGCTTGACTTTGCAGCGGCACTTTCATGTAGAGGATCCCCAGGCCTTCTGTAGCCACTGGCTAGAGCCAGGACCTGCCCCACCCCCGCCCTCATAGCACTATTCCTTTAATAGACGACCTTTCATCCTGGCATCAGGCAGAGTTTAATAATCATGATCTCTGGCCTCCGCTCCACCCCAGCCTGCAGTTTATTGGCCACATTATTAACCTTGATATTTTCTGCCCTAGGGAAGGAACTGTGGCACCAAAGGAGCTAAGGGACTTGCACCAGACTCTGCCATAAGCTCTGGCTCCCAGATCAGCTTCTTCTGATGCCCAGCCTGCTACTCTAACCTGTAGATGCCCTCCTGCGGGGTTGAGAAGTGGCATGTTCAGGGAGATGGACTGTGCTTTTACACAAACAGCATGACTGATGAGATTTTATTTTTGAGAATGAAATAGCTTATTTAATTTTTTACCTGTTGATTGGTTTTATTTCCTTCCAATAGATTTTAAATTCTTTTTAAAAAATTATTTATTAAATAGATAGGGTCTTGCTATGTGGCCCAGTCTAGTGTCAAACTCCTGGCCTCAAGCTATCCTCGTGCCTCAGCCTCCTGAGTAGCTGGGATTTTGATTTTAAATTCTATGCAGTCAGGGACCTTGTTTTTCCTATTCACTTCTGTTTCCCTAGCCCCTGGAACAGTGACCAGCACAGAGCAGGTATTTAATAAACCCCTGAATTATTTTTTGTTTGTTTGTTTTGAGATGGAGTCTTACTCTGTCACCCAGGCTGGCGTACAGTAGCACAGTCTTGGCTCACTGCAACCTCCGCCTCCAGGGTTCAAGTGATTCTCCTGCCTCAGCCTCCCTAGTAGCTGAGACTACAAGCACGTGCCACCACACCACTGCTAATTTTTGTATTTTTAGTAGAGATGGGGTTTCGGCATGTTGGCCAGGCTGGTCTCAAACTCCTGAGCTCAAGTGATCTGCCCATCTTGGCCTCCCAAAGTGCTGAGATTACAGGTGTGAGCCAACCTGCCAGCCTTTTAGGGGAAGAATCCCTTGATTTTTGAATGAATAAATGTAAGGTAGACTCTACTATGGGCTGACCCATTGACAATGGAGACACTTAAAGGAGGAGAGAGCATGGAAGATGGGCTTTGAAGGATGAGGAGTTCTCCACGTGAAGACAGGAGTGTGCATTCTGGGCAGCGCGCAAAGCATAGTCAAAGGCATGGAGAGAAATACAAAAGTGGATAACATTTGGGAGACAGTGAGATGGTCCCAGTGTTGGGCAAGAGGGAACATATGATAGGAGATATGGCTTGAAAGCTCTGCTGGGTTCATATTCTTCATGAAGGAATTGGACTTTGCTCTGAAGGGAACGTGGAATGACATAGTCAGATTTGAACTTCAGCAAGTCCGCTTGGGCAGGGATGATGTTAATGGTTGGGGCCTGTGGTAGTTGTACTGGGGAGAGATGTTGAGCCTCTGAGCTAAAGACAGTGACATTGGGAAAAGTGTTGGTGGGCAGAGGATAGAGGTGGACCTGTTAAAAAACTAACTGGTTATTAAAAATCTTTATGAAACTTTGATCATTCCATCCAAGTAGAGATCCACACTTGTCTACTCTCAACAGCCACTTGCTCACAACCACTTCTCTTCCTTCTACATTGGGTTTTAAACCATTGATGGTAACTTTTCCAAATTTCATTGCCTTTCAAAAAAAATTTTATGTGTGTGCACTTGTTAGGCATTTAATCCATAAGCACCTCATAACAAATTAAAGAGAGCTTTACTTTTCATTTCTTGGAGCTGAGTTTCAAGATCATTTAACGATGGCCTCTTACCATGCAGGAGGAGGCAGGATTATTGAATTTCATTGTTGTCTCTGCTTGATGTGTGAGCTTAGGCAGGTTCATGTTCCCTCTTTGGGTCTCAGTTTCTTCTTCCGTAAAAGGGAGTTGGACTATCATTAATTTTCTAAAGTGTATTCTATGGAATGCTCATTCTGTTAGATCCTCTATTTAAAAGTGGAGGAGGATTGTTGGTCAAATATATTGGGGAAATGTGCATCCTCTATCCCATACTGAAGATTGACAAAGATGATTGTATATTAAATGCTCTGAGAAGTCCTGTAGTCAAGAAGCTGTGTTAAATTTTGTATAAGTCACGGTTTCTCCAACAGTGAGACAGACAGAACTCAGAGAGAACTCAGAGCTCGGACAGAGCTCTGAAACTCAACAGGACCTTGGTTTTGAGATATTCTGGATTTATCTTGAATGTTCTTTTCATTTGAACAAGCTAAGAGTCCATGAGCAGTTGGACTGACCTCTCTTTGGTTGTGTCTTGTCTGTATTTTGGACAAGAATGGGGTTGGTCTTGGAGAGTTTCAATCTTGCTCCAAGAACTATTGCCAACTTCCATGATGGCGCAGGGCCAAGAAGGAAGGTGAGTGCTTCCTCAAATATCTTCTTTCTAGAATCTCCTCATCTCTATCTTTGCATATCAAATATGAGTCTCTTTATCAACTCAAATCTTCCTAGGAAATGGTTCTGCCTCCCACCAGCCCCCTATCATAGTGCGAGATCATGTTCCAATATGAAGTTTTCTTCAAAAGGGTTCTGCTCCATCCATTTTATTTCCAGATTCCAGCAACATCTGATAACAGCTTCCCTTTTACAAACCATGACGGCTGGGGCTGTTATATGAAAGATGATTCCATGGTAGATCAGTTTGAAATTAGAGAAAATCCAATATATTTTTTTTTTTCCTGCAGACTCCCCAGAGCTTTATTTATTTATTTATTTATTTCAGATGGAGTCTTGCTCTGTCACCTAGGCTGGAGTGCAGTGGCACAATCTCAGTTCAGGGTAACCTCTGCCTTCCTGGTTCAAGCGATTCTCCTGTCTCAGCCTTCCAAGTAGCTGGGACTGCAGGAGCCGGCCACCATGCCTGACTAATTTTTACGTTTAATAGAGACCGGGTTTTGCCTTGTTGGCCAGGCTGGTCTCAAACTCCTGACCTCAAGTGATCTGTCTGCCTCGACCTCCAAAAGTGCTGGGATTATTGGTGTGAGCCACTGTGCCTGTCCTTTTTCAGAGCCTTTTATGTGCTAATATTTAATGTGAATCTCTAAGTGGGGGCAGTCAAGAATGCAGTATTGATTATGGAGCATTTTCCCCTCATAGAGTATCATAAGACACTAGTTTGGTGGGTGACCAATTTTGGGAACTCTGACTTGCCAGGTTTATTTAGATCTCTAATGTTTATTTCTTCTGCTTTTGCTCTTTCTCATGTACCAGTAAAAAAAGCTTGCTGAGGGAAGAGACCAGCCTTATAATCCTATATTTTCTTTGAAGGGCTATTTGTTCACAAAACCACTTATTAAGCATACTTTTGGTGGGCTACATTCTGGACAAGTTATTTTTTCAATATGTTCTGTATTTGTGTGTGTGTGTGTGTGTGTGTGTGTGTGTGTGTGTGTGTGTGTGTCGTGTGTGTGTGTGTGTGTGTGTGTGTGTGTGTGTGTAGCTACTTAACATCTGAATTTCTTTCTTATTTAGGGGAAATTAGAAAACAGGAGAGACAAGGTTTCTAATCTCTACATAACCTGGGGGTGAGATGAGGGCGGGTAGTGGTGCATATTTTCTCTCCCCATTCCCTAGAAGCTAGGGTGTGTCAAGTGATTACTGCTCAGCTGATTAGATATTCCTGCCCAGGATGGAAATAACAACCTTGGAGTGACATTGAAACCACTTAGCATTTATTCCAGGGTCAGTGGGCAGTGGTGGTGATGGCAAGACCCGAGGCATCCTAACTTGGCTATTACTGTGTTGATGCATTGTCTGATGTTCTTGCCACCGTGCCTCCCTTGTTTCTCTCCCACTATCCTTGCAAATTCGATGAGCCATCCAATAGCCCAAACACTTATTTTCTACTTCAATTAGAGTTAGTTGGTTGCAACTAAGAATCTGGGCTGCTCTGTAAAACCCATCCATTCATTCATCTGTCCATCCATCTATTCATCCATCCATCCATTGAAAACATCCATCCATCCATCCATCCATCCATCCGTTTGTCTATCCATTTGTCCATCCATTTGTCCATCCATCCATCCATCCATCCATCCATCCATCCACCCACCCACCCACCCACCCACCAATTGAAAACATTTATCCATCTAAAAATCCATCTATCTACCCAAATATCCATTCATCCATCATTTGCCCATCCGTTTCTCTAACATAACAGGCACTGAGCTAGGTACTGGGCATGAAAAGATGAATACATCAACAGGGACAGGAAATAACAAGAAACAAACACCATATTCAAATCCGGGAATTTGCAGAGTTTCACAAAGGAACTATTAACAAAAGTGTGGGCTGTGTTTAGGAAGAGGAATAGCACAGTACTCTGGGACTGGAAATATTACCAGCCCTAGGCCTGAAGGGGTGAGAGCAAGGAACAGTTTTTAGAATCTGGAGACAGGGTACAGAGAGGTCTCCTGAACAGCTGTGGCCTTTGGTATAGACACAGTCAACCTGTGATGACCTGGCAGGGAGGGGACTCGGGGCATAGATCCCTTGTCAACACGGTCACCCCTCTCTCTGATCTCATGCCAGAGCAAGAGAAAACATTGAATTAGGCCATACAGGGCAGCCTCCTGGGCACAGAACAGGATGAAGAGGGTGGAGAGTGGATCTAGAGAGCCAAACGGAGGACATCCAGCACAACCACGTCAGTGAAACCATATCACTTTCCACTCAAATCTTTCTTTCTTTCTTTCTTTCTTTCTTTCTTTCTTTCTTTCTTTCTTTCTTTCTTTCTTTCTTTCTTTCTTTCTTTCTTTCTCTTCTTTCTTTCTTTCTCTTTCCTTCTTTCTTTCTCTTTCTTTCTTTCTCTTTCTCCTTCCTTCTTTTCTTTCTCTTTTTTCTTTCTTTCTCCCTTCTTTTCTTTTTTCTTTCTTTCTTTCTTTCTTTCTTTCCTTTCTTTCTTTTTCTTTTTCTTTCTTTTCTTCTTTCTTTCATCTTGTCTTTTCTCTTCTCTTCTTTTCCCCTCCCTCCCTCCCTCCCTTCTTTCCTTCCTTCCTTCCTTCTCTCTCTCTCCTCCTTTTTTTTTTTTTTTGGTCAGGGTCTTTCTCTGTCACCCAGGTGGAAGTGCAGTGACACGATCATGGCTCACTTCAGCCTGATCTCCTGGACTCAAGTGATCCTCCCATCTCACCCTCCCAAGTAGCTGGGATCACAGGCACACACCACCATGGTTGGCTAATTTCTGATTTTTTTTAATAGAGATGGTGTCTTACTATGTTGCCTAGGCTGGTCTCAAACTCCTGAGCTGAAGCAATCCTCCTGCTTCGGCTTCCCAAAGTGTTCTGGGATTACAGGCGTAGGCCACCACACCTGGCCTCAAATATGTCTTGTACATTCTATGAGCTACCCAGTTTCCTGAACATTTATTTTCTGCCTCAGTTAGAGTCATTTGGTTACAACCAAAAATCTTGAATGCTCTGACAAATGCGTGTATGTATCCATCTGTCCAGCCATCCATCCATCCACCTATCCAAACATTCATCCATCCATCCAAACATCTATCCAAACGTACATCTACCATCGAAATATTCATTTATCCATTAAGACATCCATCCATCCATCCATCCATCCATCCATCCATCCATCCATCCATCCATCCATCCATCCATCCAAATATCTATCCACCTCTAGTTATACTGCACTCAGATAAAAGCCAAAGTATTATATAATGCCCTTCAGTCTTTCCATGACTTGTTCCCCTCCACACACCACTACCCATCTCCCTTCATCTCTTCCTTATTCCCCTCTGAATTCCTTCCACTCCAGCCATACTGTCCTTCATGCAACCTTCTAGATCAGCTCCTGCCTCGTACCTTTATTCATGAACGTTCCTCTTCCTGGAACACTCATCTCTTATTTGTCCTCATAGCTCCCCCTTTTCTTTTCCCAAGTTTTTACTCAAATGCCATCTTGCCTGTCTACCCTTCATCAAATACCAACTCCTCTCCACCACGCTTATGTTTTTATCTGCCTTTCCTGACTTATTTTTCTTTTTATCACGCTTTACCATCTTACATACTCTGTGTGTGTGTATATAAAACTTGTCTTTCTTGTTTATTGTGTGTCCTCTCCTAAACTCCCAGTGGAATATAAATTCTAGAATGAAATAATTTTTTGCTGTCTTATATATTCCTGTATTCTCAGCACCCAAACGAATCCCCAGTGCACAGAAAGTGTTAATGAATCCTGGTTGAATACATACATGAAGAGACTCAAACAGCTCTGTGAAAGTTTCTGACTTGCTATTGGAGGAGAACTGAGCCAAGGCCTTTCTGTGAGAGTTTCTGCCAACTCATTTTATCCCTAGTACTGCCCAGGCTGAAACTCAAGTAAGAGTTAATAGGCTACTCGTGCCCTTAGGAAACATCCTGAACTTTCCATGCAAGCTGTGGACTTGGCTCTTATTGACTTCTAGTCCTGCTTAGGAAAACCTGAGGGTAAGGAAGGGAAAAAGTGAATACTTCACACATTCATCTTCAAAGCACTTAATAAATGCTCAAGTAATTAATTCCCCTGGCTCGCTAAGAAGTGGATTTTATTGTTGTTGTTCTGGCAATAGGGAAATGAGTGTGCTGAGGAGTTCCGTCATTTTCCCAGCACCACGAAGCAAGCTGTGAGTGGTGCCAGAATTGTATTGGCACCCACTGAGGTTCTGGTGGGAGGCCTCCTACTTCCCTGTTGGTGGGCAGAGGAGTGGAGTCGGGTGGAAAATAGTGTAGACAGTCTTGGAGAATGACTTTCACCCATTTTCAGAGGATTACAAGCCGGGCACTTGGGACACTGCAAAGAAATAGAAACCCACCCCCATCCATGTTTCTGCAAGTGTTTCAGGTCTAAGCCAAGGCTTCAGGATGAACTTGACATGGGAAATGAGCTTCTTCCCAATGTAGGCCACGACAAATTAGGAAATCTTTGAAGGAGTGGTTTTTGGTACCCTTGGCTAATCAGGGTCCATCCTTGGTCCTCAGTCCAATGCTCCAGACATTTCCTTCATCTCTTCTCTGGCAAAACTCACCTATCTGATTTCCCATTCTATCAACGGTTCTACTCTCTGAGAGAAAGGCTATCAACTGGGCTAATTATTTATGTATTTATTTTAGAGACGTGGTCTCACTCTGGTACCCAGACTGGAGTGCAGCAGGCATGATCATAGCTCACAGCAGCCTCGAACTCTTGGGCTCTAGTAATCCTCCCGTGTAGCTAGGGCTACAGACATGTGCTACCCAACCTGGCTATTTTTTTCTCTTTTTGTTTTTTTCTTTATGAGACAGAGTCTCATTCTCTTGCCCAGGCTGAAGTGCAGTGGCGCAATCACGGCTCACTGCGGCCTCAAGTTTCCATGCTCAAGTGATCCTTGTGCCTCAGCCTCCCTTGTAGCTGGGACTACAGGTGTATGCCACCACGCCCGACTAATTTTTTTTTTTTAATTTTTTTTGTGGAGATGACGTCTCACTATGTTTCCCAAACTGATTTCAAGCCCCTAGCCTTAAGTAATCCTCCCATCTTGGCCTCTCAAACTGTTGAGATGACAGGTGTGAGCCACCATACCCTGCCATGTTTTTTGTTTGTATTTTGCTTTTTTAAAGACAAGGTCTTGCTCTGTTGCCCAGTTTGTAATACAGTGTTGCAATAATAGCTCACTGCAGCCTCAAATCCCCCTTTTATTTTTGAGATGGAGTCTTGCTCTGTCACCCAGGCTGGAGTGCAGTGGCGTGATCTCAGTTCACTGCAACCTCCGCCTCCCGAGTTCAAGCAATTCTCATGCCTCAGCCTCCCACGTAGCTGGGACTACAGGCATGGGCCACCACACCCAGCTAATTTTTTTTGTATTTTTAGTGGAGACAGAGTTTCAGCATTATTGGCCAGGCTGGTCTTGAACTCCTGAACTCAAGTGATCCGATCATGCCTCGGCCTCCCGAAGTGCTGGGATTATAGGCGTGAGCCACTGCACCCGGCCTTACTTTATATTAGTAATATTGATGCATGCTCTAGAGAATTAACATTCTTACAGCTATTATCTCCATGCCATTGTTTTCTCTATGCTTTGAACTGGAAGTTAGGATACCTGAGCTTTAGGTTCTGCCACCAAATTGCCAGGTATCATATTGGGTCTTGGTTTCTCCATTTATTAAATAAATAATAACCATAGAAATGCTTATATAGAAATGGAAGCACAGAGTGTTAAGCAAGTAGTCAGAGATTAAGAGCCAGAAGGTGTCAGAGGTGGGAATTCAGGACCGTGGCTCCAACTCTGGGCTCATAACCATTACAGCATAGGGATTGATTTGAACCAGGCATGGAAGGAGGCTTCAATTAAAAAGTCAGTTCCAGTGTAACTTGTATTAAAATAACTTCCACCAAAAACAGATGAAACTAGACAAAAGCACATAAAAAAATCATTTATAAGAATTGGAATGTAGCAACACAGGAAGAATTTCTGAGAATATGATGCTAGAGAGAAGGAAAGGATCTTCAAATTTATCGTAGCCCTTTTCTTTCTTTCTTTTTTTCTTCTTTGGGATGGAGTCTCATTCTGTCGCCCAGGCTGGAGTACAGTGGAACAAACTCTGCTTACTGCAACCTTCACCTCCTGGGTTAAGCGATTCTCCTGCCTCAGCCTCCCAAGTAGCTGGGATTGTAGGTGCCCACCACCATAAGTGGCATCCAAAGGATCCAAAAGGGCATTCTTTATGCTCTAAGCCCCTTTGAGTTACCACCCAAGATAGTTTCAGTTCATTCCTATCACCATTTACTCCACTCCCATTTCAACTGTTTAAATGGCCACTCTCACTTTGACCCTTCACCTTCCAGGTGGAACACCGACCAAAGAGATTGAGGAAGAAGGTCATTACAGATTCCCAATGGTCCTGGCAAGTTTGCTGGCAAACAGAGAGTTTGCTGATGTTCTCAGAGCAGGCTGAGAAAATTCTTATGATGCCTTGTTACTTAGGGAAAGAGCTGTTGTATAGAGGAACAAGATGTGGCTTTGAAGTAGTATGGCCCTGGGTAAAATTCTGGCTCTGCTAATGGCCCAATGACAATGGGAAAAGTCAGTTTACTGGGCTGTGTCAGTTTTTTCCATCTATGAAATTGGTTTATGAAATGAACCATGAACCATGAAATGCAGCATTATTATGAGAAATATCAAAGATGCACATTGAATGCTGAGGACAGTGAAGTACCACAGGAAGTACCAAGTTAGTGGTAGCTGCTATTATTATTATTTTTTTGTTAGTCAACTTCTCATGTTCAGAGGATCTGGAAATCTCTGCGTCTGGAAGAATTTCCCCCAAGTGCTCTTACCAAAACATGAATTCAGTGGGAACCTCGTGAGGGCTTGCTGAAACCCACCCACTTTCCTGTGAATAGAAAATGCTCACATGTTGCTTTGGCTCCAAAAGCTGGTTCTGTCAAGAGTAGTAAAATTGTTGTGGTTAAGCCCCTAGAGTTGTTTGGGAGAACCGAGAGGTCGTGGGGAGAGCAGGCAGGAAGTGGCTGGGCAGACCTTAGAATGTAGTAATGGGAAAGATATGCTGGCAATTTGCAGTATTCAGCTGAATCTGGATCTGGACCTCCCCTTCTTGGGTCTCCATGGGAGATCAGGAAGTCAAGAACAGTGGTTCTTCCTCAGTCCTTCTGGGGCTGGGATCAGCATCTGGGCTTGCTGAATTAGATAAGCCTGGGCATGGCAGAGATGGCGAGATGCCCAACAAACATTTGTGACCTCTCAGCATTTCCAGAGTGAGGAGTTGTCACTTGGAGGTCATGGTGTAGGTAGGGACAATAGTTCTGGGCCTCCTCGGCAACCAGCTAGGGCCGTGTGACCGGATCTTACACATAAAATATGAGCAGAGTGAGCCATTCCTGAGTTGGAGACTTCAAAAAGCAGTAGGGCTTCTTTGTCCTCTTTTCCCCCGTAGGGTTGTTGGTTACAGAAGACTGTGAGTTCCTAAGGGGTGGCAGACCCACAGTATGTAGCAATCCTGAGTCTCTGAATCATCATGTGGGGGAATACCCACCCTGGACCTTCAGGTGAGCATAAACAATACATTTCCATTGTGTGAAACCACTAAAATGTTTTAGTCAGTTTGTTATAGCAGCTAGTGTTGCCCTAATACACCAAGTTCAGAATCCCTAAATTCAAAAAGCCTTAGCCCTCCTGCTCACTGTTGCTCTGGGGCTCTGGGTTGGCAGCTCTAGTACCTCTCATCTCCACCAGCTGCACCTTGACTCTTTAAAATCAAGTGGGCCAGCCATGGTGGTTCACACCTGTAATCCCAGCACTTTGGAAAGCCGAGGCAGGCAGATCACGAGGTCAGGAGATCGAGACCATCCTGGCTGACACAATGAAACCCCGTCTCTACTAAAAATACAAAAAATGAGCCAGGCATGGTGGTGCGCACCTGTAGTCCCAGCTACTCAGGAGGCTGAGGCAGGAGAATCACTTGAACCTGGGAGGCGGAGGTTACAGTAAACCGAGATTGCACCACCCTGGTGACAGAGCAAGACTCTGTCTTAAAAAAAAAAAAACCAAGTGAGTGCAAAACACTAATCACACCAAGTGTTGGTGAGGATGTGGAGGAACTGGAACTCTCATACACTGCTGGGGGCATGTAAAATGGTGCAAATCAGTTTGAAAAACAGGTGGACAATTTCTTAAAATCTCTAGAGTGAGTCTGCTAGCAAGACAGAGTCTTCATAAGGTTACATAATTCCAGAAATGACATTCTACCACTGCGCTAGGCCTTTAGAACATGATATTATTCATACAGAGTACTGGGCTTGGAGACTAGACCCTGCAAAGTTCAGACAACAATCATCACCTTTTATCTTATATTGGTTTGCTATATATTATTGGTTAGAAACAAGTCATAGGTCCCACCCATATTCGAAGAGGGAATTAAATAAAGCTGAGAACACCAGGAGGCAGGACTCATGGAGGGGAGTAACTGAATAAGTCTGAATAAGAAACAATAATAAATAATAATAAATATAGAATAAATATAAATAGTAATATATAATGGGCATCATTAATATTTCTCATAATAATGCTGCATTTCATGGTTCATGGTTCATTTCATAAACCAATTTCATTTAAACAATAACAAATATAGAATAATAAATATTAGAAATAATAATAAACATAGAATATAATTGTGATGATATTTTAGACTTTCTGGTTTCCCACAGTCTCTCACTTAGAGTCTAAAATATTATCCCAATTATGTATTCATTCATTTATTGCCCTATTATTTGCCTCCCTTACTAGACTATAAACTACAAGAACATAGAACATTATCTGTCTTATTCACGACCACATCCCCAGCACCTGAAACAATGACCGGCACACACATATATATATATATATATATATTTGGGGCACCTACTATGTGCTCTGTGTGTGTGTGTGTGTGTGTGTGTGTATATATATATGTATGTGTATATATATATTTTTTTGAGATGGAGTTTCACTCTTGTTGTCCAGGCTGGAGTGCAGTGGCACAATCTCGGCTCACTGCAACCTCTATCCCCTGGGTTTCAGCGATTCTCCTGCCTTAGCCTCCTAAGTAGCTGGGATTACAGGTGCCCACCACCACGCCCAGCTAATTTTTATATTTTTAGCAGAGATGGGGTTTCACCATGTTGGCCAGGCTGGTCTTGAACTCCCGACCTCAGGTGATTCACCTGCCTCGGCCTCCCAAAGTGCTGGGATTACAGGCGTGAGCCACCGCACCCGGCCCCAAATATATATTCTTTGAAAGAATGTATTTATCAAAAACAAACAAAAAGTAACATGTTGAAATATGGTTTTAAGGTTTAAAATGTGATGATATCGACGAAAGTGCTTTATAAAGTGTAAAACATTCTGTAAATGTTAGGCCCTATTTTTATGATGACATCACCCACTCACCTTCTTAAAAATTATTGTGTTTTTCTTTAAATTTTTATTTTTATTTTTGTTAGCATTGTCCACCAAATACTTCTCATGTTTCCTCCTCCTGGGCACATGGTGGGATTGCATTCACGGTTCCTGAAAGTGGCTAAGTGATTGACATTGAGCATTGAAAGGCGAGTGACTGTAAGATGTGTCACTTCTGGATGGAAGCTTTAGGAGCTGGTATGTATGGTGACACTCACTATTCTCTTTTGCTGTGGCTAGATACACTGTTTCCATAGTGACTTCTTACTCCACCTCGGCCTGGGTCCCTGAACAAGGCCAAGGAAAGTTCCCAGTTGAATGAAAAAAAAAAAAAAAAAAAAAAAGCAGAGAAAGCAAAAAATAAACCTTTATTGCTTTAATCCACAGTTATTTTGGAATTGTTTGCTACTACATCATAACTCAGCCTGTCCTAATATAATAAGCAACCCTTCTTGGGTAAATAGCCTCTTGCTGTTCTTCACTATAGAACACACCAGAATTGCTCACATGAAAAGCAGTGAGTTGCTAATTGATTAGAGAATTCATGAGTGTTTTCTGTGGTTGTGAGTTTGTGTTGTTCCTGATACCTTAACAAATGTGGTATGTTGCATAGCCTCTCAGTGTATATTGGTTTATTACTCTGAGGAATGGCTGCCTAGCCATTAATTAATTAATTAATTAATTTATTGAGAGGGAGTCTCGCTCTGTGGCCCAGGCTGGAGTGCGGTGGCGCAATCTCAGCTTGCTGCAACCTCCGCCTCCTGGATTCAAGTGATTCACCTGCCTCAGTCTCCAGAGTGGCTAGCATTACACGCATGTACCACCACACCTGGCTAATTTTTATATTTTTAGTACAGATGGGGTTTCAGCATGGTCAGGCTGGTCTCGAACTCCTGACCTCAAGCGATCCACCTGCCTTGGTCTCCAAATGTGCTGGGATTACAGGTGTGAGCCACTGCGCCAGGCCTTTAGAACATGATATTATTCATACAGAGTACTGGGCTGGGAGACTAGACCCTGCAAAGTTCAGGCAACAATCACCACCCTTTATCCTGTATCAGTGGAGCTGTAGAAGACTCACGATGACTTTGTTTTACTTGCAACTTCATAGTGCAACCTTTTTTTCTTGCCGCTCTCTCCTTACGCTAGTTCTTTTCTTAATGAAGCCATGCAAACAAACTAGCTCTTCTGCAAAATTCATTCTTCCAAGAAACCTGGTTTTCTGTCAAGTAAGAGCTTTAGAAGAGCCTTAAACCAGCAGACGTCACCAGCACGTTCTAGTTTCATATGTATGTGCTCTACGACACTAGAAAAATCTAGACAGACTTTGGCCTAGTTGGGGTTTTGGAGACCAAGAATGGGGAAGAAAAGGGTGCATATATGAACATCCCCCACCCAGCTTTTGACCTTGATTGAAATAAGGCAACCCCAAAGTCATTCAAAAGCTCATCGTTGGGGCTGGTTTTGGGGTAAGAATGGCCCTTTTTCACGGCGGCCTTAGTGATTAATACACCAGATTCATAAATACACATATGTATTATATGCACATCCATTTTTATATCAATAGAAAATGCTTTCCAGATGTGTGTCTGAGGTGATAGGCTTTGTGCTGCTAAGGTTTTATTTTCTGTGAGGTCTCAGCCCAGCCTAGCATACAGCCTATTGTTTTTATATCAAAAAGACGGGTCTTACCTGCTTAATAAGCTGGAGGAATTCGCAGCAACCTGGGGGGAACTGAAGGAATGCAGCTTTCGGATCCGATTAGAGAGATGTGGCCAGGTCCCCAGGGTTCTCAGGTTTAGCTGCCGAGGCCTACAATGTCATCCATTGTCTTCCGCCGCCATGTGCGAAATGATTCAGGTTTCTGTGCCCCTCTGCCCCAGCCTGTGTGCAAAGCCCCAGAGCACACCCAGAGGGGTGCTGACCACTAGGCTGTTGCTGTTGGCTTTCTGGTTTCCCACGGTCTTTGCAAGTGTTCTTTGTGATGGCCTTTGTGGGAGCATGAAAAAGGGAGCCACAGTTTTCTGAGTCTCTTAGCGAAGTCCATACTCCCAAAGTTTGAAGAGTCTTTTCTCTTTGACTCGTGAGTGGCAGACAGCTTCAGTGCATGAGCTTTAGAGTCAGAACTCTGTCTTGGTGTTTATCGACTGTGTAACCTTGGGCAAGCCACTTAACCTCTCTGAGCTGATGGCTCATCTGCTGTAGATCTGAACACTTCATTTCTCTTGGGTTATTGAAAGATTAAATTAGATAATGTATGGACAGCTCTTAGCACACAGCCCGGCACATAACAAACACCTAATAAATAGTAGCTAATATTGTTACCATTATTATTATTATTAGGATGATTTACCTTATTATTATTATTATTTTTTGAAACAGGGTCTCATTCTGTTGCTCAGGCTGGAGAGCAGTGGTGTGATCACACCTCACTGCAACCTTGACTTCCTGGGTTCAAGTGATCCTCCCACCTCAGCCTCCTGAGTAGCTGGGACTACAGGCATGTACCACCAAGCCAAGCTAATATTTAAAAATGTTTTGTGCGGATGGGGTCTCACTATGTAGCCCAGGCTAGTCTCAAACTCCTAGGCTCAAGCCATCCTCCTGCCTCGGCCCCCTTAAGTGCTGGGATTACAGGCGTGAGCACTGGCCCATAATGATTTAACTTAAACCTGAATCCACACGGATTTTCCCACGTGAGTCCACTGGCTTAGAAGCAGGTGTGAGTAAAATGCCTCTGGAAGTCCTTCCTGGACCTACCTTTTTTTTTTTTTTTTTTTTGAGGCGGAGTCTCGCTCTGTCGTCCAGGCTGGAGTGCAGTGGCGCGATCTCGGCTCACTGCAAGCTCCGCCTCCCGGGTTCCCGCCATTCTCCTGCCTCAGCCTCCCGAGTAGCTGGGACTACAGGCGCCGCCACCACGCCCGGCTAATTTTTTTGTATTTTTAGTGGAGACGGGGTTTCATTGTGTTAGCCAGGATGGTCTCGATCTCCTGACCTCGTGATCCGCCCGTCTCGGCCTCCCAAAGTGCTGGGATTACAGGCTTGAGCCACCGCGCCCGGCCCTGGACCTACCTTAAATTTTTCTTGAAGCATCTCCTTTGGGCATGTCTTCCTGAGTGCTGAACACAAACACTTCGTTCCAATAGTTGGAGCCGTATCAGGGACTTTGAACTCTAGGTAAGTTCCCTCCCACCCCACTCTTCTTTTTGGAAGGGCTGGTTTGGGCCAACCTCAGATCAGAAGCATAACGTGGAATTCTGGGCTCTGGAGCCAATGCTGGCTACAGTTCCCCCCTTTTTTCTGAGACGGAGTCTCACTCTGTCACCCATGCCGGAGTGCAATGGTACGATCTGGACTTACTGCAACCTCTGCCTCCAGGGTTCAAGCAATTCTCCTGCATCAGCCTCCCAAGTATCTGGGATTACAGGCGCCCTCCACCATGCCCGGCTAATTTTTTAATTTTTAGTAGAGACGGGGTTTCGCTATGTTGGCCAGGCTGGTCTTGAACTCCTGACCTCAGGTGATCCACCCGCCTCAGCCTCCCAAGGTGCTGGGATTACAGGTGTAAGTCACTGTGCCTGGCCTACGGTTCTCTTTTGATGTGAGCTTTCATCTTTTTCCAGGGTGGACCCCAGATGGGTACACACTAGGCACTCCATTACTATGTCTTGACTGAGGGGGTGGATGAAAAGAGGCTTAGCTAATGGTCATCCCGGAGGAAGTAATAATACGATGGTGATAATGATACTAAAATCAGTCATTTTCTGGGTGCTTATGTACTCTATACCAGGCAGTAGGCTGAGTGGTACATACAGATTTTTTTTCAATTTGCTTCTCAAAAGATACCCTTTGGTATAGACACCCTGGTGTCCTTTTAAGAGATGAGGATGTTGGGGTTTACCCCAAGTCCCCATGATAGTAAAGAGCAGAGCTCATATTTGGGGCTAAAGAGTCTGATTCAAGAGCTCTTGCATCTGTTCACCAGGTTGTGGGGCCTGCCTGACTCAGCTGTCAAAATGCTAACGCTTTGAGTTGGCTTCGTGTTGATGTCCCCAAGGAGCTGCCCTGCTCCGTTTTAGATCAGGATGACTTAGGTGAGCTCATAAAACTGGAGGGGCAAAATTTTAAATTCTCTCTTTAAAGAAAGGTAGGGACCTACTTGTTCATGAACAGATTGACTAGATCGTTCCCTAACAGAAGTTCCCGAAACATTTTTTTCTTTTTTGAGACAGGGTCTTGCTCTGTTGTCCAGGCTGGAGTGCAGTGGCGTGATCACAGCTCACAGTACCCTCGACCTCTTGGGCTCAAGTGATCCTCTTGCCTCAACCTCCCGAGTAACTGAGACCACAGGCACGCGCCATTATGCTTGGCTAATTTTTTTATTTTTGTAGAGACAGGGTCTCCTTATGTTGCCCAGGCTGTTTATAAACTCATGGTCTCAAGCAATCCTCCTGCCTTAGCCTCCAAAAGTGCTGGGATTACAGACATGAGCCACTGTGCCCAGCCTCATGAAATCTTTAAAAAGAATGAACTAGACTGGTACAAGTTCCTCCAATAATTTCATCTTTAGTTAATAATTATATACATTAAATATCTATGTTTCTATACAAGGAGAAAAGATCTATAAGATACATAACCAATGTTTAAGTGTTGGTTAAATATTATACTTTTTTAGTTTAAAAAATTGTATTTATATTTATTATTTTAACCTAAAGTTTATATTTTTTCAATTAAAAAATAAATCAAAAACACAGAAGGATATACAGGGAAGACTCCTCCCTTTTCCTGTCCATAGCCTCCTAGTTTTTCTTCACAATGGCAGCCAAAGTTTTCCATTTATTATGTGTCTTTTTAGAAAGTGTCAATGCTCAGACTCCAATTAGGAGAGAGAATTTTCTTTTTAGGGCATAGCTGTTTAGTATCCACTGCTTGAGTTTTTGACAAGCATGGTTGTAAAAAAATCAAAGATAACAAAACATAATCATTAAAGGGCACAACTATTTGGCCCCGTCTTATCCCCCAGCTTCAGCAGCAGATGTTATGAGACTGTCTCTTCTTTAACTGAGACAACAAGCTGTGTTCTCTGGTTCTCCAATAGCTACAACAGTGGAGCCTTCAACTGGCGTGGGGGAGAAAATCCTGAGGCCTTTGATCTCTGGTCCCATCACCTTGATTGGTCTCCATGGTAACCACCATACCCAAGTAGGTGGAGAATGAGCCCTATTGTTCCTTCCTCCCCACCTTCATTCCACCTTAATTACCCAGGCCTTGGTTTGCATTCATGAGCCAGGAAGACAAGCATGTAGATAAAGTGACTCACCTGCCTCCTCATCCTCCTCTGTTCCTTTCTTTACCTGCCTTCTCTAGTTACAAGATGCCTCCATTCCTCTCGTGGTCCTGGATTCAAGTCTCAGTTATCTGTGTGATTTAAGCCTTATGACTCTGTATGGGGAGTACTTTGCACCTGAAGGCCTGGTTTTCTCATTTGTGAATTGGGAATAAAAGTAGTACCTACATCCTTGGACTGAAAGCTAAACACTGGTCAGGCATAGTGGCTCATGCCTGTAATATCAACAATTTGGGAGGCTGAGGTGGGAGGATCACTTGAGTCCGGTAGTTCAGGACCAACCTGGGCAACATAGTGAGATCCTGTCTCTACAAAAAAATAAAAAAAAAGTTAGCCAGCCATGATGGCATGCACCTATGGTCCCAGCTACTCCAGAAGTTGAAATGGGAGGATTGATTGATCCTGGGAGGTCCAGGTTGCAGTGAGCCATTATTGCACCACTGCCTGGACAACAGAGCAAGATTGACTGGAAAAAAAAAAATAGTCAGGGTGGCTCATGCCTGTAATCCCAGTACTTTGGGAGGCCAAGGCGGGCAGGTCATTTTTGGTCAGGAGTTTGAGAACAGCTTGGCCAACATGGTGAAATCCTGTCTTTACTAAAAATACAAAAATTAGCCGGGTATGGTGGTACATGCATGTTATCCCAGCTACTCAGGAGGATGAGAAAGGAGAATTGCTTGAACCTGGGAGGCAGAGGTTGCAGTGAGCTGAAATCACATCACTGCACTCCAGCCTGGGCGACAGAGCTAATTTTTGTGTTTTAGTGGAGACCAGGTTTCGCCATGTTGGCCAGGCTGGTCTTGAACTCCTGACCTCAAGTGATCTACCCGCTTTGGCCTCCCAAAGTGTTGGAATTACAGGTGTGAGCCACTGTGCCTGGCCAACATCACTTTCTCTAGGGTTCTTACTTGATTCACCAAGACGTTCACTTTAGTTGCTCCCAAATCTTAGTATTTGTCACATTGTATGACAGCTGTCCATTTCCTTACCTGTAACCACCTACTTTAGTTTGTGAGCACCTAGAAAGCTGGGTCTGTGTTCTGTTGGGTGTTTAATTTCCTGGCAGAATATTTCTTCTAGAACATTCTTGGTAGATGTTTTGATATATTCATTGCACAAATATTTACTGAGCAGTTACTATGTGTTGGGCACTGTAGTTATGAACCAAAGAAAAGATCCTTAACCTCAGGGAGTTTATGTTCTAATGTGGGTGGATGCATGGATGCGGTCTCTAGAATGCCTGACCATCGGCAATACGGATCTTCTTGTAGTTCTCCATTCACATGGGACTTTCATCTCTGCATTTACATGTGCCGTTCCCACTGCTTATCGTGTGTCCTTTCTCCAGTGTTTGCTCCATCTGCACACCTGAGCTGGGGGTAATAAATCCCTGCTGTAAATCACTGTGTCTGTGACCCCTTGGCACTTTGAAAACCCTGTTCAAGCAGGGTTTCGAGTGTGTGGGTGCCCCTGGAATGTGGACCACAAGGGAATCAGGAGAACATCTTGCACTAGACCTTTGCAGCTCCAGGCCCCAGGTCAGAGCTTGGCACTGAGGAAGCCCTTAGCAGACACGTGCTAAAGAATGAGGGTGTGCCATCACATTCTCACTCCTTCTGCTTCTGGCTGAGGACTGATTTAGTCTGTAAGGGGCCTCTTCCACTATTCCGATCTCATTCACTCCTTAATAATGAGATTAATTTAACTCTCAGAGACCGGTGGGAGAGGCCTGGCCAGGGCTCTGGGATTATCCAGAAACATGCTTTTCTAGGATGGCCAAGTGACCTGGTGGGCCTTGTAGTGCCCATTGTTCCCGAATAGCATGCACATTGTTTATTAACAATATCGATTGATTTTTTCTGTTAAGAGAAGTGTTCTTTTCTCACATAGACAGTGTTTAAGTTTTGTTGAGAAACAAACATTCATGCTATAGCTGCACAACTGTAATTATTTGGGGGAAGGGTGATTTATCCAAGGCTTGAGGGGATGTAGGGATGGGGCAGGTGGCCTTCTCCCCTGGGCAGGCTTGTTAGGGCCCTGCTGGGGGCCACAGTCTCGCACAACTGCCTTTGACGACGTAGGCCTAGCTGGCTGCCCGGCCTCTCTGTCTCTGAAGATGAACTACATTTCTGGAAGGAGGCATTCTGTCTCTAATCCAGGACTTCTCACTCCTATTCCAGTGCTCTTTTCTTTTGTTTTTTTTTAGAGACAGGGTCTTACTTTGTCATACCCTGTCTGGAGTGCAGTGGTGCAATCATTAGTGACTGTAGCCTCAAACTCCTGGACTCAAGTGCTTCTCCCACCTCCAGAGTAGCTGGGATTACAGGTGTGTGCCACCATCCCTGGCAATTTTTTAAAAAAAAATTCTTGCAGATGTTGGTATTGCTGTGCTGTCCAGGCTTGTCTTGAACTCTTGGCTTTAAGCAATCCTCCCACCCCGGCCTCCCAAAATGCCAGTGGTTTTTTGTTTTTTTTTTTTTTTTGCCTCGTAGAATCTTTCAACCCAAAGAAATGATTTTAGAAATTGCTTTCTTGTTGGGTCAAAGATTGTTTTGCCAATACATTGGTGGAGAGAAAAAGATTTTGAAAGCTACCGGTAAGCTTACTGGACTCCTCTGGTGCCTTCCATAAATTTCAGGTTTAGGTCAGGGGTAGTAAACTCAAAAATTTGTAGGGTTGGGCAGGTAGCACAGATGAATGAAATTGATCAGAGATGTATTAGGCAGGCTCCTGGCCAGAAACTGATGGTACCCGCCAACTGGGCCGTTTGAAGGGAATTTACTCAAGAGGTTATTTACAAATGCCTAGGCAAAATGTAGGGAAACTAATGAGGTAGAATGAAACCAACAAGAAATAGTGCAGACTTGCCAGGCATGTTGGCTCATGTCTTAAATCCCAGCACTTTGGGAGGCCGAGGCTGGTACATTTCTTGAGCTCAGGAGTTCGAGACCAGCCTCATCAACATGGTGAAACCCCGTCTCTACCTAAATTACAAAAATTAGCTGGGCATGATGGCATGTATCTGTGGTGTCGGCTACTAAGGGTGCTGAGGCAGGAGGATTGCTTGAGCCCAGGAGGTGGAGGTTGCAGTGAGCCGAAATCATGCCACTGCATTCCAGTCTGGGTGACAGAGTGAGACTCCATCTAAACAAACAACAACAACAACAACGAAAAATAGAAAAAGTGCAGAAGCGTAGGCTACTCATTCCTGGGAGCTGTTATCTCCCCGAGGCTGAAAGAGACCTTACTGAAGAGGGTGATTCTATGGAGAGATCCTCTATGAGAACTCTGATCTTGGGTAAAAGGACTCAGCCAACATGCAGCGACTTAGTGACCCCACTGGGAGGGAGCTGGGGAGTATATACCCCAGCCTCACTCACTTACACTCCTGTTTCCTCCCCGTGTCTCCAAATTGAAGCCAAAGAAGGGACCCATGATAATCTGCAAGGATCAATCTCCATGGATAGAAAGCAGAGTGGGGAGGGGTGGAGAGTAGATTTGCGGGACAAATGGAAGGTGCTGACATGGAATATAGGACAGGTTTCACTTCCACAAAGAATATATCCCATTTTCATGGAAACACATGGCCTTCCTCTTCTATCTTAACTTCTATGTCTTAGTTTTTTATTATCTAAAATAGAGTAATTGTAGTGATAATAATGATGATAAGATAGCACTCATTACCAGCCCTCAGAGCTTCACTGTGAGGATTAAATGAATGCGTTCACATAAAGAATTTAGAATACTCCAGGTAAGGACCAGCGTTTATTTTTGTTATTTTTAGGTTGGTGCAAAAAAAAATTGCATTTTTTGCCATTGAAAAAGTAATGTCAAAACCTGGAATTACTTTTTGCACCAGCCAAATAAATCATTATGATCTTTTGTTTCGCCACTTTTGTTTGTTTATTTATTATTTTTTGATACAGAGTCTCGCTCTGTCACCCAGGCTGGAGTGCAATGGTGTGATCTCGGCTCACTGCAGCCTCCACCTCCTGGGTTCAAGTAATTCTCCTGCCTCAGCCTCTCTAGTAGCTGGGATTACAGGCACCCACCACCATGCTGGGTTAATTTTTGTATTTTTAGTAGAGACGGGGTTTCACCATGTTGGCCAGGCTGGTCTTAAACTCCTGGCCTCAAGTGATCTGCCCGCCTCGGACTCCCAAAGTTCTGGGGTTACATCAGAGATGTATTAGGCAGGCTCCTGGCCAGAAGATGATGGTACCCTCCAACTGGGCCATTTGAAGGGCAGTTACTCAAGAGATTATTTACAAATGCCTAGGTAAAATGTAGGGAAACTAATGAGGTAGAATGAAACCAACAAAGTCAGGCGTGAGCCACCATGCCTGACTTGTTTCTCCACTTTTGAAAGAGATGTGGGTATACTTTTTTTTTTTTTTTTTTTAAACACAGTCTTACTCTCATCCAGGATGGAATGCAGTGGCACAACCATAGCTCACTGCAGCGTTGATTTCCCAGGCTCAAGTGATCCTCTCACCTCAGCCTTCTTGACTAGATGGGACCACAGGTGTGTGCCACTGCATCTGGCTAATTTTAAAAATTTGTTTATTTTTATAGAGGCAGAGTCTCACTGTGTGGCCCAGGCTGATCTTGAATTCCTGGCCTCAAGCAATCCTCCAGCCTTAGCCTCGCAAAATACGAAGATTAGAAGCATGAGACAGTGCACTCACTGGCCTTTAACTAAAATATATTTATATATATATAATCTTATTTTTTGTGGAAATGAGGTCTGGCTGTGTTGTCCAGGCTGGTCTCAAACTCCTGGCCTCAAGCAATCATCCTGCCTTGGTCTCCTAAGTTGCTGGGGTTATAGGCCAAGAGACATGGGTATAAAACCTATTTTACTGTCTGAAGCTCAATGATAAACAGCAACTGACACAGTGCAAGGGGCAATAGGGAGTGGTGGGGACTGAGGCAAAATGCAGTCTCAAGGGACCACCCACCACTCAGCACTAGCTGATTATGACCTTGTAGAAATGTAGATTTAAGGTTGCTAAAACTTTCAAGTTTTCAAGAAAAGCTAGAAAATTGGGATTTTTTCAGTGTGAAAGCTTCTGATTTTTAAATGTTGGCAAATAAATCAAATTTAAAAAAATATGTCATGTGCGCCAACACTGTGAGCCAAACGAAACAAGTCCGGGGGCTGAATTGTAGCTCACAGGCAGCCTGCCTGTGGACCAGAGGAAGCTGCTGGCTTCTCCAGAGAGAAAGAGCACGACCTTGACCTCTGGCAGAGGTCTCTTTAGTAAAAACGAAGATAAGATAATGCATCCTTGACTTAAAACGCAAGTGCTGGGAGAACTCAGAGGAAGGGGAGACACTCAGTGCGCAGGACAGGCAGGAGCACCTGAGAGTGAGCTTTGTCATCAAGAAGAGACATGAAGTGAATTGTATAGGAAGCAAGGGACAGGTCTGACATCGCAGCTACAAGTCAAAGGTAGCCAGACTCCTAGGCTTGTCTAGATGGTGCCATGAAGTGCCTTTTGCTTTGTTTAAGTTTTTAAAGATTCTTTTTTGGGGGAAGTAAAGATAAAACTGGATTGTGTGATATCGTATACATTTGAGGAATTAACATCAGCCTGCATTCGTGGTTTCTCTCGGGAGAAGCCAGGTTGCAGGCAATGCTCCATGTGTTCAGGGCTGTCCAGCTTAATACACCCCTGGAGTGGGCTCAAGCTCTCCTCCTGCTTACTTTCCTTTAAAAAGAATCAAAATGCCAATTTGAATTCCCCATCTTCAGAGGCAGACCGGGGCACACAATCATGTATAGAAATCCCTCCCCACACACACACATCTGTTATACACATTGCCACGGTGTGCTCTGGTTGTTCAACAATGAGCAGAATTATTTCCTCTCATTACTTGCCATGTCGCTTCAAAACCACACTCGGAAAAATAAAACCGCCGAAGGGGTCTCAGCCAATCCAACTGCCTTGCCGGCCCAACTTTCCAAACAGGAGTTGAGGGGGTGGCGGGGGAGAGGGAGGTGTTGGGGTGCGCTGGGGCGGAGGTTGGCTGTGTGTGAGGGAACAGAGCCATAGCTGGGATGAATTCCTGTTGCTTTCTGTGTGTCCCATTGTGTGTCTGTGTGAGTGTGGGTCCATGCATACGTCTGTACATGTCTGTCCGTGTGTCTGTCTGCGTGTCTGCATTTTTTCTGTCTCTATCTGCCCCGATACCTATCTGTACTTGTCTGTCTGTGTCTGTCTTTTTGTCTGTCCCTGTCTCTGGGGGTCTATGTATGTGCTGTGTATCTGTTTTAAATAGCACCCACTTACCAAACATTTACACTCTGTAAGTCCTCGTACGACATGCTTTTTGCACACATGCGCGTTCCTATTGAATCTTTACAGTAACTACACAGCAGAAAGTACCATCTTAATTTTACAGATGATTAAATGGAGGCCTACTAGTCTATTCATCCATTCATTCGAACATATATTCAGCGTCTCCTGAGCGCCAGGCATGATTCTAGGTACTAGGAAACGGCACTGGAGACACACAAATCCCCTCCTGGCATGGGGCTCACATGCGTGGGAGAGATACGTTACAGATCAGTACACAAATGGATATTATTTCAGGGCCAGCAGGTGGTAAAGCTGGCACGTGTTCATAGAATCTGCTAAGGGTGAGGGTTGTCAGCTTGAGCCCTGAGCTAGAATTCAAGACATCTGGGGAGGCCGCACAGCTAGCTTAACCCCTTTGCAAAAGACACACCTATGCCAGGTGAAAAGAGGGCCCAGTAGTGAGTGTTCGGTTTGAAAGTCACCTTAGTCATTTGCTGGTAGGAATGCTATATTCTTCAGAATTTGGGGATCTTGCAAAATGACACCCCTGCAAATGGCTGGGGAGAATGAAATAGGTGAGTACCCACTTTGTACTTCTTTCTGCGGGGGCAGTGGCTGTGTGGATTGACGATGCAGACCTCTGTTTTTCTGTCCTGAATTATGTCCAGGTGCTCCTGTGGGACGGCAGGCAGGGGTCTGGGCATTGCACAGACTTGAGTTGGAGCACTGGCTCAGCTGCATATGGCCTGTGCGTCCTTGGGTGAAGTGATCCAAGAATTGAACTCAAAAGAATACTAACACTCTGCGTGAAGCAGGGAGGCCTGGAAGAGAAGATGTGTTTTCAGTTGAGTCATGCTGAACTGAGCATTCAGTTCTCTTGGGGCCTATTCACACCACAGAATTCCCTCAGCACGGAGAAAAAGAGTTGCGTGATTCAACATTAAGAAGCTAGTATTTATTGAGCCTTTTTTTATTTTTAAAGTGCTAGGGACTAGATACTAATTCTTTTACATATGCGGTATCCCTCTGAGGTAGCTATTATTATTACTATGTTTCTTTCTTCAAAAATAGAGGCAGAATCTTGCTGTGTTGTACAGTTTTGTCTTGAACTCCTGGCCTCAAGCAATTCTTTTGCTTCGGCCTCCCAAAATGCTGGGATTACAGTGAGCCACCGTGCCTGGACTGAGGTAGGTATTATTTAACCCCGTCTTCGAATGGAACAATTGAGGTTCAGAATGGCTAAAACGCTTGTCCAAGGCCACACAATCAATGTGGGACATAAACACAGGTTCCTGTGGTTTCAGGGACAATACTTGTCACCACAACAGTCACCTGAGCAAGCGTATGGTGACTAAGAGGGTGGAGATGGCTGGATATTGGTAGGAGAAGGGAAGTAGGGTGGGCTAAAAGTTAGGACGACAGCCTTGGGAGAGGTCCTATCTGAACCCCTGAGTGTTCAGAGAAACAAAATGATACCCCCTGGTGCCATTGAGAGGACACCAAGGGGGAGAAAGAGCTGCAGAGGTTACCTGGGCATTTCTTAGAATATTCGAGGTTGGGCGCGGTGGCTCACACCTGTAACTCCAGCACTTTGGAAAGTTGAGTGAGTGGATTCCTTGAGCTCAGGAGGTTGAGACCAGCCTGGGCTACGTGGCAAAACCCTGTGTTTAAAAAAAAAAAAAACAAAAATCTTTCAAAACGATTTTCTCTCTCCCAGAATGCACCACAAAACAGTGCCATCTTGTTTTACTTTTATAGATTTGGGGATTATGGAGCTGGGTGTAGAATATGGAAACTTGAGCTCAATGAGTTCTGGTATCCTCTGTTTTCTCCAGAGAACAAAGCAGGTGGTGTTGACTTATGTGGATGGATCTGTATTTCTAATGAAGCAACAGGATTTAGGCACCAATTTATTGCTTAGGTTTAAAGGTGAGGAAAGGGTAACCTCCCCATCCAGCCACTCAAGGTACTTGAGGTAGTGAGCCTCTAAGCCCTGGACGCATGTAAGCAGAGGACACCTTATTCCATGGAAGGATAAGGAGTTGGACTAAATAATATCTGAAGTTATTTTCAATGCCCAATTCCAAGTTTCTATGACATTAAGGAGTTGGTTATACTCAGAGCCAATCAACTGTTTTATGCAGCATGTATTACTTCCTCAGAGGCTTAAACACTCAAGAATCTGACCGGGCATGGTGGCTCACGCCTGTAATTCTAGCACTTTGGGAAGCCGAGGCTGGTGGATTACCTGAGCTCAGGAGTTTGAGACCAGACTGGGCAGCATGGTGAAACCCTGATTCTACTAAAAATACAAAAAATTAGCTGGGCCTGGTGGCACATGCCTGTAATCCCAGCTACCTGGAAGGCTGAGGCGCAAGAATCCCTTGAACCCAGGAATTGGAGTTGCAGTGAGCCGAGATCGCACCATTGCACTCCAGCCTGGGTGACAAAGTGAGACTTTGTCTCAAAAAACCAAACCAAAAACACTCAAGAATCACCTGGCAAGTTATTTTTTTCCCGGAGTCTCAATCATTCCCACCTTTTTTTGTCTAGATTCAGGCACAAAGGTTAGGATATTCAATAATGATTTACAGACATAGTATAATAGGGTGGTTCTAAGCCTGGGTTAAAATCATGCTCACCACTCACTAGCTGGTGACTTTGAGCACGTGACTAAACCCCTCTGAACCTCCACCCTTCCTTCTGTAAGGAAGGAAGGGTGGGGCTAATAACGAAACCTACCTCATGGTGTCAATGTCATGGTTGAAGGAGATGCATCGTGTAATGCAATGATTATAGTGCTCAACACAGTGTAAGAGCTCAACACAGTGTAAGAGCTGTATAAATGTTAGCTATTATTATTATTTAACAAGGTATTAACGGAAGGCCCATCAAGTGTGAAACCAGAGGAATCATGAGTAATATGTAGAAAGGGAAAAGATCCTTCTGTTCTAGAAAATTCTGATCCTTCTACCTGCAAGGACATCCATATGAATGGAGGAAATGCAGGGAAACAGGTACATCCCTCCTCTCAATTTTCAAAAAGGCTTACCATGAGGTCACATTTGGATGAAACCCAAGGCTTGGGTGATGTTTGGGCCCTGATTTGATCAGAATCAGCCTTTCCCAACCAGCCTACACATGCTATTGATATATCATATAGCATTATTTATGACTTGTTGAATACCACAGTCTGCTCAGCCCTTTACAAGAGATGAAGAAGATAAGTTCTGGGCCCCTGGGGATTTGGGATTGAAGTTACTCAGATTGAAAATGCACTAGCTGAGAAAGGCTTGGATGCCTGTGGCACGTCGACCCTAAACCCATTTATTCCTCCCATAAAGAAGATGATTAAGTGAGTGGCTGAGTTTGGATCTTTGCAGAGTTGAACCTTGATATACAAAAAATAATTACAGCATACACTATTACAAATTAATTAAAAAAGAATTCTTTGTGAACTCTAAACCGAGGAGCAGTAGGTCAGCTTAAACCATGAAGCCAAAGACATTTAGATTCCTTGACCTCCTTTGTAAGTCTTTAACTGTTTTTGTTTGGTTTTTGAGATGGAGTCTTACTCTGTCACATGGACTGGAGTGCAGTGGCGCAATCTGGGCTCACTGCAACCTCCATCTCCTGGGTTTGAGCGATCCTCCCACCTCAGCCTCCCCAGTAGCTGGGACTACAGGTGCCTGCCACCATGCCAGGCTAATTTTTGTGTTTTTAGTAGAAACGAGATTTCACCATGTTGGCCAGGCTGGTCTGGAACTACTGACCTCAAGTGATCTGCCTGCCTTCGCCTCCTAAAGTGCTGGGGTTACAGGCATGAGCCACCACACCAGGCCACAGGTCTTTAACTTTTAAACTTTACTGTCCAAGGTATTTACCGTATAGGGGTGAGTGAGGGAGGAAGATGGCTTTTTAAGGGTGGAGAAGGAAACACAAACAGATGCCATTCTGTCTTGAGGTTGGTACCTTCAGGATCTCTGGATTCTCCTCTGTTCTGCCCATCCATGCCAAGGTCCTATTTAACCCTGACTTTCTTATGGCCTTTGCTTAGTGAAATCTTGAAGGTACCTTCGTAAGATAACATTGACTCATCGTTATTCTTTCAAGAAAGAGGATAGATCCTGTAGATCCAATTAGATAAATGTTTGTATGTTTGTTAGCAGTGTGGTGAACTTGGCCTCAAGCTGCTCAATTCCACTCACAGTTGCAGGAAAATCTGACGGTACGAAACACTACGGTGCTTATCTCAAACGGAAGCTTCCTTTCTTGTGGCCAGTCTGATTCCTCACCCAAGAGAGAAACCTAAGAGTTATCCTGGAGTCTTCATTCGCCAATTTTCCTTACATTCATCGACTCATGGCACTCCATAGCCTAGAGAGCCTTCCATCCATCTATGGCTGCCCATTCCTCTGCACACCCTGGTCTGGGACACCATTCCCTTTAATTAGTTAATGAATTTGTGTAGAAATGGGGTCTTGCTGTGTTGTCCAGTCTGGTCTCAAACTCCTGGCCTCCAGTGATCCTCCTGCCTCGGCCTCCCAAAGTGCTGGGATTATAGCCCCTTTTACTCAAAAGGCCAGAACACCTTCCTAGCTAGTCTCCTGCCTTTGCTGCTTTGTTTTGTGTGAGACCCTGTTTGTAATCACTTATCCATAGTTAATGTCTTATTGTAGTTGAACATAAATGTAGTAAAATGCCAATGTGGGGAGGATACAGCACCATCACATTTGCACAAAATGAAGCCAGCCTGTGCCCAGCACCCAGAAACACAATATTCCTCAGTAGCCCTTTCACCCACCTTCTCAGTCATTACCTTCCCTCACCCAAGGATAACCACTATCTTGACTTCTTACACATGGTTAGAGCTTTACTTGGTTTCGAATCCTATAGAAAATGGAATCATCCAATATGTAGAGCCAGTTCTGCTATAATGCTTGTTTTGAAAATGCAAGTTTGTTCTCAGGTGATTGATATATTAGGGAACAATTTGAGTGTAAGGCAAATTTTGCAAGTGCTTATGTGTAATTTTGTTGTGAGAAACACTAAATAAATGTAGAAAACTGCACCCAGCTGAACTGAGCCACAGAGGAATACACAAAATGCACGTTCCTCTAACATCTACCAGCTGCTCCTCAGTTCACAGCAACTGTCATGAGCCACCCTCATCCCCATCTGGTGTTACAACTTCCTGATTTCAGACAACCTCCTGCCGCTTCCCAAAAACTCACAAGCTGCTACCCGTCCAATGCACATTCCCACAAGCAAACTTGAGGACTTTTCTAAAGTCCCATATTTATTGTAGTATGTATGCACTTAAAAAAACATTTTACATGTGTGAAACTGTGCTATCACTTTTATTACTTTTTTTTTTTTTTTTTTTGAGACAAGATCTGTTTCTATCACACAGGTTGGAGTGCAGTGGCATGATCCTGGCTCACTGTAAACTTTGCCTCCCAGGCTCAAGCCATCCTCCTACCTCAGCCTCCCAAGCAGCTGGGACTACAGGCACATACCACCATGCCTGGCTATTTTTTTTTATTATTATTATTTTATTTTTTGTAGAGATGGGGTTTTGCCATGCTGTACGGGCTGGTCTCGAACTCCTGACCTCAAGGGATCTGCCCACCTTGGTCTCCCAAAGTGCTGGGATTACAGGTGTGAGCCACCACACCAGGCTATGTTCCTATTTTTTAAAAAATGTGTCACTGACAAAGTTTTTGAGTATTGTCCCCCAATCCCATTTTCCCCATAAACTCTGTGGCTTTTATTGAATGAACTTACATAGCACAGTAGTTTTTAGGTACACGTACGATGTCATAGCAGAACTTACTGTACTCTCATGTCTGGTTTCTTTCTTTCAGCACATCTCATGTTTGTGAAATTAATCTATGTCACTGCACGTAACTGTGGACCGATTAGATTACTCTCAGTGTTGCATTTGACACTATGTACTGCATAAGAATAACACGATTTATTTATCTGTTCTGCAATGGCTGGGCATTCAAATTGTTTCCAGTTTTGGGCTTTTTCAAACAGGGCAATTACGGACATTTGTGTTTGGTGAATGCAACACTCCCATTTCTCTTAAGTGTATATCTGAGAGTAGAAGTATTTGCTGTCAAGAAAGAGATATGTTCAGCTGTAGCAGAAAGTGCTAAACATTTTTCCAAAATGTTTGGACCAATGTATCCTCCCACCAGAAGCTTGTGTGTGTCCTAGGTTGTCCTTTTATTTGCCAACTATGATACAACAAAAAAACAAATATTTGATTTTCGACCCCAGTTGCTGCACACAGCTCCTACACCCGCTGGAGCCTCCAGAGTGAAAAGAATGTTTTTGTAGGCAAATGTGCTGACTGGCAGATAGAGACGCCTGGATAACTACAGGATGGAGGCTGGTGACCGAGAGTAAGGTGCTATTCAAGGATTGGAACTTTCAGCTCCACTCCCTGACCTCTCTGACCTCTAAGGAGGGGAGAGGGGCTGGAGATTGGGCTAATCACCAATGGCCAATGATTTAATCAACAATACCTCCATAAAAACCTTCTAAATAATGGAGTTCAGAGAGCATTCATGTTGGTGAACACATGGAGGTGCTGGGAGGGTGATTCACCCAGAGATGACAGGTGTGTTAATTTGTTCTCATGCTGCTAATAAAGATGTACCAGAGACTGGGTAATTTATAAAAGAAAGAGGTTTAATGAACTCACAGTTCCACATGGCTGGGGAGGCCTCACAATCATGGCGGAAGGCAAAGGAGAAGCAGAGGCATGTCTTACATGGCAGTAGACAAGAGGGCTTGTGCAGGGGAACTCCCATTTATAAAACCATCAGATCTCATGAGACTCACTATCACGACAACAGCATGGAAAAGACCCGCCCCCATCATTCAACTACCTCCCATCAGGTCCCTCCTATGACACGTGGGACTTATGGGAGATACAATTCAAGATGAAATTTGGGTGGGGACACAGCCAAACCAAGGCAGCATGGAAGCTCCATGCACCCACCCCCTCCCACACTTCATCCTATCCATCTCTTCCAATTGCATCCTGAGTTGCTCCTGAAGCCATCCTAGCAAAATATTGAACCTGAGGTGGGAGGTTTTGGGAACCTCTGATGTGTAGCCAAGCTGGACAGCAAGATGGATTAGCTGGGAACCAAATAGTTGTGACTGGTATCTGATGTGAGGGTGGTCTTTGAGGACTGAGCTCTTAAATGCATGGAGTCTGACACTAATTTTGGGTAGTTAGTTGACAGAACTGAATTGAATTGCAGGACATCTAGTTGGTGTCTGGAGAGGTGGAGATTTAGTTGGTGTGAGGAAAATTCACACACACTGGGTGTCAGAAGAGTTGTGAATTAGAACAGTTCACCAACATCTGATGTTATCAGATTTTATTTTTCATTTTCACCATTATGATGAATGTCTCACCTTTACTTTTGGCTCCTCTAATCCCTTCACTCTAAGAGCCACAATGAACTGAAAAAAATGCAGGTCCAATCATGTCACTTCCTTATTAAAAACAGACACTTTCTATGCCCTTAGGATACAGTACAGACCATTAAGAAAGCCCTGGCTTCAGCTTCTTCTCCAACTCATCTTTTATAACTTCGCTTCTTGCTTGTTTTACTCCAAAATACTTAGATTTCTTTAAAATCCTTAAAGACGCAGCTAGATCTTTGAAATGCTGTTCCTTTTGCCTGGAACCCTCTGTGTCTGCCCTGCTCCTTCCTTCATAATGAACTTCTGATCATCTTTCAGGTCTTGTCCTAAAAGACGCCTCTTCAGTAAGATTTTAACTGACCTCTCAAACTGGCTTGAATTGAGTGTTGACAAACTATTTCCTGTCAACCCAATTTGACCAATTGACTGTTTTTGTCAATAAAGTTTTATTGAAACACAACTATGCCCACTCATTTACATGTTCCCTAATGGCAGAGTTGAGCAGTTGAGACAGAGAATATATGGACCACAAAACTTAAAAATACTCTCTAGCCCTATAAAGAAAGAGTTTGCCAGTCACTGGGGTTAGATCACCCAGTTTATATGCTCCATCAGCAGCTTGTCCTTTAAACACCTTCATGATAGATTCTATTTAATGTCTCTCTTCCTTCCTGGAACTTGGGTTCCATGAAAGTAGGGACTTGCCTTTTTGTTCTGCTATAACCTTATCTGGCAAGCACGGTAAACGTACAATAATTTTTTTATGAATAAATCAATTAATCAACCATTTCCAGGAAGGAAAACAAAACTCTAAACTCTTTTTCCTTTAATCTTTTCTCCATTTATTTGAGAGAAATGTACTGACCTATACTACATGCTAGGCATTGCGATAAGCGTAACTTGCAAGGGGCTTAATTCTAATATCCCAAATGATCAACTATTTCTTTAGAAAAAATCTATCTATCTATCTATCTATCTATCTATCTATCTATCTATCTATCATCAATTATCTGCCTATTTAGTAATCTATCTGTCAAGACATTGCTTTAGTAAGAGGGACATTTCAAAACAATTATATTTGCAACCAAAAAGTGTAAATGAGAAGATGATTTAATTCAGGTGTTGACAAACTAGGCACTGCATGCCGAATTCAGTCCACTACCTTTTTGTAGGGCTCAAGAACTAAGAATGGTTTTTCTCTTTAAACAAACAAACAAACAAAGTGTTTAAGGTTCAGGGGTACATTTGCAGGTTTGTTATACAGGTAAATTCATGTCACTGGGGTTTGTTGTACAGGTTATTTCATCACCCAGATACTAAGCACAATATCTGGTAGTTATTTTTCTGATCCTCTCTCTCCTCCCACCCTCCACCCGCAGGCAGTCCCCAGTGTCTGCTGTTCCCCTCTTTGTGTTCTTCTTATTTGGCTCCCACTTAGTTTGGTTTTCTGTTCCTGTGTCAGTCTGCTAAGGATAATGGCCTCCAGCTCCACCCATGTTCCTGCAAAGAACATGATCTCATTCTTTTTAACGGCTGCATAGTATTCATGTGTATGTGTACCACATTTTCTTTATCCTATCATTGATGGGCATTTAGATTGATTCCACGTTTTTGCCATTGTGAATAGTGTTGCAGTGAACATAACATGTGCATGTATCTCTATGGGGTTTTTACCTTTTTAAATACTTGGAAAAAATAATCAAAGGGAAAATAATATTTTGCGACATATGAAAATTATATGAAGTTTGAATTTTGGTGCCCATAAAGTTTTATTGGAACACAGTCATTTACACGCCACTCATTTACATGTCATCTATTACTGTTTTTACTCTACAACAGCAGAGTTGAGTAGTTATGATAGAGACCATAAGGTTTACAAAGCCTAAACTTTTTATTATCTGGTCCTTTACAGGAATAATTTGCTGACCCTGAATTTAATGGAATCTCTCCTCACCCCCACCCTAGATTGGGTGGCCAAAAAATCGCAAGGTTTGGCAAAGACACCGAGACACCTGCTGGTAAGGAACTCTCATAGTGAATAGGTATTTTCCCCATTATTTGATTTCCCACTTTCAACTTAAAACCCACTAAGAAATAATTCAATGAGATCATCACTTCTAGAACACTTACCTGGTAAAATTCAAGTAATCTCCAAGATGAGATATAATTCTCTCATTGGAGAGGAGAAATGGCCACAGGAAAAGACTATAACTCAAGGATATACCTGTTTTCCATCCTACTTTCCAATGATTCAAGTAGCTCAAGTAAACCTTTGGCTTCACCAAGGTTGATGAGTTCAACAACAAAGGGAATATCTTATTACTCAACTCCAGGTGTGGGGAACTGGAGGAAACCCAGGCTCTTGTTCAGCCTAAGTTGCACATGCTCCTACGGTGGCCCCGGTGGACGAGTGTTGCAAGCACAGCAGGTATTTGCAAAGTCAAAGTCCCTGATTATAGCGTCGTTCCAAAGGAACTCGGTGTTTTTCTCTGTAATTGAAGTTAATTTGATTTATATTTACCCTCTAAGGTCAAGGAAACCTGGATCTAACATCAATCCATCTGTTCTTCCTCTAAGCGTTTTCTAATCCCCCTTCAGTGACATAAATTGTCCACAGTTTCTCCAACCTCCTCTCATCCTTATTTTGCTCCTGCCCCTGAGCTAACACTAAGCGAATCTTCACAAGCATATGACACTTTCGATCATCAGGTCTGCCTAAGTGAAGTCAGCCAAATTCTTCTACTCTTACGACTTTCAGTATTGTCATTGTCATCATTTTGATAATCATGCACCAGTAAACACTAGCATATATTTTTTAAAAGAATTTCTTTGCCTAAAATCTGCTAATATAAATGGATGGCCTGTCTTAATGAATTAATTAGTTTGGGATGACAAGTACATATATCGATAAAGAGAGAACAGAGAAGGGGACGATTTAAGAGGACAGTGGAGTAAGAAGCATTTTATTATTTATTAAAATGGAGTTCTGGGCCCAGGGTTAAAAAATAAATATTATACAACATGTGAATTAATTCTCTCTATAAAAGATTTAAACAATAAAGAAACATATTGAATAACATGTACAGAGATCTCCCCTCCGTCCTCGCCTCTGCTTCCTCTTCTTTCAGGTCATTAGTTGAGTGCATATCTTTGAGCTCTTGTTTCTGTGATAACTTTCCACGGTTGCTGTCTTATTTTTGTCATGAAAAACAATACTACTATGTACCTATTATAAATATGCAAGTCGTTTTGCAGGATGGATTCCTAGAGGAAGATACACTGAGTCAAAAGATAATACGTTTTACATTTTGATGGAGAACGACCAATTTGCTTTCCAGAAAGGTGTTTCTAATGGAAACATCTAATAATTGGCTACTATGCTCAATACCTGGGTGATGAGACCAGCCACACTCCAAACTTCAGCATCAAGCAATATACCCACGAAACAAACTTGCAGATGTACCCCCGATTCTGAAATGAGTTGAAATTATAAAACAAACAAACAAGCAAGCAAACAACAAAAAGAAATATTCAATGGTGCTTCTCAGGGGCATACAAGTACCTGTTTGCCTGGATCTTCATCAATACTGAATTTTTTTTTTTTTTTTAAGAAACAGTCTTACTCTGTCGCTCAGGCTGGAGTGGTGTGATCTCAGCTCACTGCAACCTCAGCTTCCTGGGTTCAAGTGGTTCTCATGCCTCAGCTTCTAGAGTAGCTGGGATTACAGGCATGCACCACCATGCCTGGCTAATTTTTGTATATATTTTTGGTAGATACAGGGTTTCACCATAATGCCCAGGCTGGTCTCCAACTCCTACCCTGGGCCTCCCAAAGTGCTGGGATTACAGGTGTAAACCACTGTGTCCAGCCCTGAATGTTGTTATTTTTTTAAAAATTTACCCCTTGGACAAAAAAGGATAGCTCATTATTATAATATTATTTTTAAAAGTCAAGTTTACTGAAATATATACAATAAAATGTACTCTTTTAAGGATATAGGTTGATGAATTTGACATGTATCCATCACTGCAATCAAGAAATAGAACAATTCCATTACCCAAACATGTTCTTTTATGCTTCTCTGTAATAAATTCCCTCCTCTCACCTTCAGCCCCTGGGCTGCACTGATATATTTCCTGTTCTTGTAGATTTAGCTTTCCCAGGATGTAATATAAATGGAAATTATATATAGTCTTTGGTGTCTGGCTTCTTTCACTTAATACAATGAATGCTTTGAGATTCCTCCATGTTTTTCTATGTGCCAATGGTTTGTTTCTTTCCATTACTGTGTAGTATTCCATTATATGCAGATACCACAATTTGTTTATTCACTCCTAAGTTTGAAGACATTTGGGTTGTTTCAATAGTTTGGATTATTATAAATAATTATGCTATAAATATTTATTTTTAGGTCTTTGTATAAGCATATGTTTTCATCTCTTCTGGAGATGGAAGAGAAGGAATGAGATTGCTGTGTTACATTTGTTAGTACATAGTTAACTTTATAAAAACTGGCAACTGTTTTCTAAAGTGGCTGCACCATTTTGCACTCCAGCTGTATTGGTTTGCTAGGGCTGCCGTAATAAAATACCCAGATTGGGTGGCTTAAACAACCGAAATTAATTTTCTCACCATTCTGGAGGCTGGAAGTCTGAGATCAAGGTATTGACAGGGTTGGTTTCTCCTGAGACCTCTGTCTGTGGTTTGTGGCTGGCTGCCTCTTCCAGTGTCTTCCTATCACCTCATCTCTGTGCATGTCTGCATCCAGATATCCTATTTTTTGAGGACACTAGGCATATTGGATTAGGGTCCATCCATCCTAATGACCTCATTTCAACACGATCACCTCTTTAAAGACCCTATCTCCAAATACAGTCACCTTCTTAGGTATTGAGGTTTAGGACTGCAATATACTAATGTAATGTGGACACAATTCAGCCTTTAACACCCATCAATAAGGTATGAAGGCTTCAATCATTCCACATCCCTGCCCACACTTGGGATTGTCAGTCTTTAATTTTAGCCATTCTAGTAGTATGTAGAACTCATTGTTGCTTTAATGTGCCCACTTTTTTCTTTTTGAGCAAAGAAGAGCCTTGGGTTTGTGAGTTAGCTCAGTCCTGTTGCTGAGAAGACCAAGGTCATTGTTGTATCCACTTAGGGACCAATCCATGTGGCAGCCATTCCAAAAAGGTGTGTTATTGTTTAGAGTCCGAGAAAGTGTGGATGGTTCAGTGCAAGCCTTTCACCACTCCTTGCAAAATGGCTTTCATCTGACTGATGGTTTGAGGTCTTCACTTGTTCTTGGAATGAATGAGAATTGTAAGAGCACTGGAAGTCAAATACGGCCAACAGTTGCAGCAGGCTGATGGCTTCAGCTTTCTCAAGATAACCCTAAAATGGGTTGTCTGGCTAATGGGGGACTCTGGAAAAATAGAATGAGATAAAACGGGGAAAAGATTTATGATACGAATGAGAGATGCTTTATGTTGTGGGGGCAGGGTAACTCATCAACTTACTGGATCTATTATGATCAAGTTTGCTTAACCCAACACAAGTCTCATTTAAGATAAAACTGGACATTATCTTGGGACACAATGAAGCAGAATGAACTGAAAAATGACATGCCTCTTAAGAATTACCCTCCCGAGTAGTCGAGTATATAGATATAAATATGGATACAGACATAGATATTTATAGATATTTTTGGCAATGCAATTGATTCTTTTCTGTTTTCAGTAGATGCTTCCATTTCAGACCCTCAAAGCACACACATTTAGATCCATTCCTTTTTCTTCCCATTTCCCTTTTTACCTCCCCCAGCCGCCCCCAAACTCAGGCACACAAAAGCGACCCTGATAGATGTAGAGTGATATTACGATTGATTGGCCTGCCACTGATGGTGCGTATGTGTTTTGTCGTTAGTGGGGAGGGTGAAAGGGGGGCCGGGTAATAGAATGATTTGGCCTACAAGACAGCTCCTCCTTGATGAACAATCAGACACAAATGTCAATAACAATTGAATTGTCTGTAAGCTACAGTCACTTAGGGCCCCCGGAGCCTGTCCACAGAGCCTGGATTGAAACCCTCAGCCTTGTGAACTCCAAATCAGGTTTGGCATTGGGAATGAAAAGCCATCAGCAGTAATAGTATTACGAGGCTGTTGGTCGAAGAAGTGCAAAGGGCTCTGAATAATGCTTGGGTTCCCGTGTGTCACAGGGTAGAGAAAGGCTGCATGGAAGCGAGGAGATGAGAGGGAAAACAAGGTAGGGGCTGGTGAGCTCTGAGGGGCACCTATAGTGCTACAGGCATGGAGTTGGAGCTTGCTTGCTCTTATGTTTGGAGACTCGTGAGGCCTCAGTTGAATCAGATGGCTGGGACACCTACACATGGCATCTCCATATAGCTACTTGGCTTCCTTACAAGACGATGGCTAGGTTCCACTGGTAAGCATCCCGAGAGAAGTGAGAAGAAAGCCAGGTGGAAGAAATATGGCCTTTTATGACTTCTCCTGGAGGTCACAGAGAGTCACTTTTACTCTTTCTGCTCATCAAGGAAGTCACAAAATTCTACTCAGTTTCAAAGAGAGTGGAAGTAGACTCCATTGCTTGATGAACTGGCAACGTTATGGAACTGGTAATATTGCTGTGACTGTTTTTGGAAAGATCCAGTGTGCCACAGTTAATATACATGCAACTCTTTGTAGCTGGTACACAGGAAATAGATATGATTACCTTGTTGTTCAAGTTCTTCCTGCAACCAGACAGTGCAGGGCATCGGTAGGTAGAGATGGTCTAATTCTCCGTTACTCTGCACTGTGGAAGACCTACAGGGATTGTTCAGCAAGTGCTTGTTGAATGATGAATGGGTGATTTTTAATATTTTCACTTAGAAGCTCTCAAAACTGACTACCGATCGAAAGTGCTGAGAAGGTCGGTTTAAAATATTCCAAAATTTAACCTCAAACCTACTGAATCCCCCAGACTGAGGCCTGGGGATGAGCATTTCTAATGACCTCCTCCAGTGGCTCAGATGCAGTCAGTATGGGGACCAGCATTTACAAACCATTGGTTTAACTCAAGGGAATCCAAGATTTTTAAGATGAAAGAACTGGCCCATTTTACAGATGGGCACACTGAGATGTGGGGTGGGTGGGGGATGGGCAGAGAGACTTGTCCAAAGGCACATATTGAATTAGAGTACATTCTGATAAGCAATACAAGAACTCCAGGCACTCTAGCTAGCAGGCGAGTAATAGTGTTGTGGGGCTAGTGATATTTTGTAGTTAGTGATTTGGTGGAGGTCCTTTAAGTTCAGCAATTCTCAAATTTATTTACTTCCCTCACTTTTTCTTTTGCCACAATTTGGTAGGATCTGTATTTAATATATCTCCTTTTTTTTTTTTTTAAGTGGACTCACTTTTTCCCATAAGTAGATTCTTCCTCTTCCTCAGTCATAAGAGCTGCAAAAGGAGAGTGTGATCACTGAGTCCATGCCGATTCTAACACATACAGCAATGTACACATGTAGCCAGTTGAATTAAGAAAAGGTTGGTCTGTGGAGCAGCTAAAATTATCTCCTATACAGTGCATGGTTATGCATCTCCAGCAACATCATTTGCAGGCCCAGTGCAAAATGAAAATGTGAGACTTTTTGGTCGAAAATTATTAAGAATTTTTAGACAGCAACAGCAGAGCATTTAGCTATGTGGTGGGCTCTTCTGTAGGCAGGGCCCCGTGCAACTGTGCAGGTCCCACGCCCACGAAGCCATCACTGACTGGCTTTGGGAAGCACTGTTTTAAATAAAACCGATCAGCCTGCTCAGCCCAGGTTCCTGGACCAGAGAAAGTGGGGGCCCTGCCATCTAGACACTCAAGAGGTGGCCAGGAATCGAAAGACTGGATGCTGACCAGGCGGGATGCCTCACGAATGTAATTGCAGCACCTTAGGAGGATGGGGTGGGTGGATCACCTGAGGTCAGAAGTTTGAGACCAGTCCAGGCAACATGGTGAAACTCCATCTCTACTAAAAATACAAAAATTAGCTGGTGGTGGCGGGCGCTTGTAATATGAGTTTACTTAGGAGGCTGAGTCAGGAGAATTGCTTGAATCTGGAAGGTAGGGGTTACAGTGAGCTGAGATTGTGCCACTGCACCGGAGCCTGGGTGATAGCGTGAGACTTCATCTGGGGAAAAAAAAAAAAAAAAAGAGAGAAAGAAAAGCAAGGCTGTATGTGAGCTGTGGACTCTTCATGCAGCTGAAAGCAAATATGGTCTTGCTAAACTTCTGGTACAGGAATTCTGAACCCAGGAGAGCCAAGAGTTATACCTAAGAGGCAGTTTTTATGGAGGCCCAGGAGGAATAGAAGAGAGGGATACTCTCTTCTAAAGTGGAAGTGAGGGCACTGCCCTTATCTATGTGCCTGTTTGGTGATGAGTTCTCTGTAGTTAATACTATGGGCTGGGATAAATATTTTCCTTCCATTGTCATGGAAGAGGGAAGGAGCAAGAGAATTGGAAGAAGAGAAGGAGCTAGGAGAGGCGAGAGAGAAAGGACGGATCCAAGAAAAAAAAAATGTTAATGTAGATTTATAGAACCCTCAAAATAGTTTCAACATCCTTTCTGGCCTGGCTGTCTTGTTACCTTCAGGTGGCTGCCAATATCTGTGAAAAACTCCGGGCTTCTGGCTTTACAGGGTCAAAATACAGAGCATATGTCCTGCTTAGAGCAGAGCCAGGGGACTGTGTTCCTTGGGTTTTGCATTCTAGGACATCAGCAGCGATTTTAGAAGCGTTGTTATTTCGACTGGGTTGGTATTTCACACGCATTTTTAAATAGAGACAGGCAAGCTGAAATACCCTTTGCAGGGGTTGCTCTCCCGCAGAAAAGCTGTGAGGTCGGCAACAATTGTTTCTGCTGCTTGGAAGGAAACCAGTGAAAGCCGTTTTCAATTCACCATGGAGAGGTTCTGCAGGAAAGCTGTGTTTTGTTGTAAGGGACATTAGCTCTTACAAAAACTTTGTCTTGATTTTTTTTTTTTTTTTTTTTGCTGTGTCTTGTTTTGTCTTGCTCTCCAAGCATTTGAGCTGAAACAAATAAGTAAAACGTCGATTTAATGAGGATTCAAGCTATGTAGCCCCAGAGGAAGGAAGTGGGACTTTTAAAATAAAGAACGTCATCTATCCTCTGCCACAGACCGGAACGCCGTGGTGTCTCAGCACCAGCCCAAGCACTTTGGAGAGCTTGTTGAATCCGATCCTGAACAGTAGGAGGTAGGTATGTTATTTTCCATTTATAGAGGCTGAAACTGAGGTTCTGATGGCTGAAGTGACTTGCCCAATTTGCACAACTTGGAGATGCTGCAATTGAGATTCAAATTCTTGCTGCCCCAACTCTCAAGCCCTGTAATCAAGCAGGGACACTTTCCTTTCCTTAACTGTGACAAGTTACTCTCATTCAGTAACTTATTCCTTCAACAAAATATTATTGAGCATCTAATAGGTGCCAGGTGCAGTCTTGGGCATCAATAGATGTAACAGTTCTGTGTTTCATTTCTCCATTTTATAACCCTGGCTTTTCTTTCTCCTCTTCATTCATAACCTTTATATTTTTATTTTTTGAGTCAGGGTCTTGCTCTGTCATCACGCTGGAGTGCAGTGGTGCCATCATGGCTCACGGCAGTCTTGACCTCCTGGGCTCAAGCAACCTTTCCACCTCATTTTTTGTAGAGACGAGGTGTCACTATGTTGCCTAGGATGGTCCTGAACTTCCAGCCTCAAGTGATCCTTCTGCCTTGGCCTCCCAAAGTGCTGGGATTACAGGTGTCTCCTCTCCATTCAAAAAACACTCTGCAAAGCTCAGTTGGCAATGAATCCCTCTTTGCTTTCCTCTGTGGGAGCAGTTACCCACCGGACTTTGCTTGTATGTTAACTTGCCTATCCTCTCCATCAAAAGGTGAACTCCAGGAGGATGAGAGGCTGCATCAGGAACAACTGGTGTTTTGTTTCCCCAGTGCCGGCTTTTGGCTTTGTCTTGTTTTGTCTTTCTCTCCAAGCATTGAGCTGAAACAAGGAAATAAGTAAAACTTCAACTTCATGAAGATTCCCATAATATAGCCCTGTAGGAAGGAACTGGGACTTTAAAAATAAAGGACATCATCTATCCTCTGCCATAGACAGGACTGTTTCTTTTAGAAACATCTTTATCCACTTCCTCTTGGAAACTGCTTCTTTTGTAACTGTGGCACTTCAACAGGAATGGCCAATCACAGCATTCCACCTCTGACCACAGTGATTGGTCCAGGCCTGAGCACATGACTCAGTCTTGACCAATCAAATTGCTTCCCTAGGATTTTTCTAAGGGCTTTGGTGGAGAAGAGTGTTGTCTTTGCTGTTGTTTGTGCAGGTGTAGCCTCCATTCTGGCTTCCTGATGGCTTCTGGCCTGAGGGAATTAAAGGAACCCAAAAGGAGAAGTGGGGATGACAGAAACAAGAGACAGGGACTGGCTGGGTCTGAGACATGGTTATAGGCATCCCTAAGGCCAGTTTGACCTCTGCCTCTTCTGTGACTTGACAGAAGAGTTGCTATTCCTCCCCATCTCTATGTTTGATTAGTTTTAGTTAGAATTATCTTTCTGTCACTTACAACCAGAGAATCCTGACTAGCACATTCTAGGTAACCATGATGACAAATGCATGAGAAAAGCTGGAGTACAGTGCTAAAGCCATTTACATCAGCAAGTGTGAGGTATCAGGGCATAGACTTCGGTGGGAGAGGAGAGGGTGGTGGTGGCCCTGCTGCTGGTGGCACTGTTAGGCGGTTGGATATTACCATGGTTAAGAGTCTGTGCTTTCTGTTGATGGGGCTGTAAACTAGTTCAACCATTGTGGAAGACAGTGTGGTGATTCCTCAAGGATCTAGAACTAGAAATACATTTGACCCAGCCATCTCATTACTGGGTGTATACCCAAAGGATTATAAATCATGCTGCTATAAAGACACATGCACACGTATGTTTATTGTGGCACTATTCACAATAGCAAAGACTTGGAACCAACCCAAATGTCCATCAATGATAGACTGGATTAAGAAAATGTGGCACAGATACACCATGGAATACTATGAAGCCATAAAAAAGGATGAGTTCATGTCCTTTGTAGGGACACGGAAGAAGCTGGAAGCCATCATTCTGAGCAAACTATCCCAAGGACAGAAAACCAAACACCGCATGTTCTCACTCATAGGTGGGAATTGAACAATGAGAACACTTGGACACAGGGTGGGGAACATCACACACTGGGACCTGTGGTGACGTAGGGGGAGGGATAGCATTAGGAGATATACCTAATGTAAATGATGAGTTGATGGGTGCAGCACACCAACATGGCACATGTATACATATGTAACAAACCTGCATGTTGTACACATGTACCCTAGAACTTAAAGTATAATAATAATAATAATAATAATAATAATAATAATAATAAAGAGTCTGTGCCTTGAGAGACTAACAGTCCTAGGTTCAAATCCCAGTTTTTGTCCCAGACTAATTGTATAATAATAGGCAAGTCACTTAACCTCTCTAAGCCCCTTATTTTCTTTTTGTTTTTTTGTGTTTTGAGAGGGAGTCTCCCTCTGTTGCCTAGGTTGGAGTGCAATGGCATGATCTCAGCTCACTGCAACTTCTGCCTCCTGGGTTCAAATGATCCTCCTGCCTCAGCCTCCTAAGTAGTGGGGATTATAGGCATCCACCACCACGCCTGGCTAATTTTTGTATTTTTAGTAGAGATGGGGTTTCACCATGTTGGCCAGGTTGGTCTTGAACTCCTGACCTCAGGTGATCTGCCTGCCTCGCCCTCCCAAAGTGCTGGGATTACAGGCGTGAGCCACCACACCCAGCCTCTGAGCCCCTTATTGGTACTACTGAGAGAAACAGGAAGGGTACTGCAGGATGGCGTGTTAATGGGCCAAAATTCCTAGAGCTACAAAGTGTTTAGAAAGGCCCCCACATTGTTCTTTGTCACCTGTCACCTGTCACTTCATGTGTTCCCAGCAACATTAATTGAAAGTATTTCCCATTTGTGAGGCATCTGGGACACAGCATTTAGTCGAATAGCCATCGTCCCTGCTCCTTTTGAGCTCACACTCTAGTGGGTGGATATATAAATAAGCCACTATAAAATGGTCCTAAGAGAGGAGATGTTCGCGGTGCTGTGGATGCATTTGTGGGTGCAGGAATCTCATCCAGAACTGAGAGTCAAGGAAGGCTTCCTAGAAAAGTGATCTAGAAGTTGAGACATGAATAGTGAGTAGAAATAGGCCAGACAGAAGGGAAGAGGTGCTTCTGGTAGGAAACCCAGCATAGGCAAAGGTTTAGACGTGAGAGTGAGGTGGGCTCCTTTTAGGAAACTGACAATCAATGGAGCTTGGCTAGAATAGAAGGCAGGAATAATCAGACCTCGGTCTGGACAGGCCAGTGGAGCAGATTACGTCGGGTCTGGGATTTCGTGTCCAGACATCAGGACTTCCTCTTTAGGGGCACGGGTACCTTTGAAGAATTTACACAAGACCCACTCTAGGGCTTGTGTAGAAGTTGAAGCAGAGAAGGAATCAGACTCGAATTCTGGATCAAACACAGAAAACGCTTGTAAATCTCAACTTCCCATTTTACAGATGGAAAAACTGAGTTCCTAAGAAGAAAACTGGCTTGCTCAGTGCTACAGAGCTGGAGAACAAGGAGGCTGAAATCAGAGCCTGGGTCTTCAGATCTCAAACTAGCATATTGTTTTCTTCTGCCCCTGGAGTTCTCCTGCTCTCAGCCCCACCTGGGCCAAATCCAGCCCCTGGCAGCTCCTCTGAACTCGGGAAGAGCTCTGATTCCTCACGTACACACAGCCACGCTGTCTCAGGAAGCTCACAATAATTTTTTTTTTTTCTTCAGGCAACGCCTTGCTCCCATCCCTGCAAAACAATGTATTTATTATTACTAAGTCTTTTCCATCTTTGAGGAGAAAATGCATACCACATGACTCCCCAAAGCTGAGTGGTCCCGGTTTACAAATACAGTACGTTAATAGCTTTGTAAACATTTATTCAGGATGACAGCTGAGGGAAACATGTGGCATTAATTAGAGGGCTCAGCAACACGGCCTATTAAGAGGAAGGTTAAATCTGAATTAGTTGGCTTTGCTGAGACAAGAGGCACTGGGGAGCAAAACTCCGCTCTAATATGTTCTGACTCTGTTGACGTGGGGTGTGCTGGGGTGCACGGGGGTCTCAGTTCTCAGGGAGGAAGCCTGTGTCTTGGCAAGATGGCTGCTGAGTCACTGGGCTGCAAAATTGTCAGGGCTGGCTTCCCCAGAGGTCTCTTCCCTGAGTCCTTCAAGCCACAGGACGCCCTGAGCTTGCAGTCCATCCTGGGCAGCAAGAGAACAGGTCTAGCAGAATCAGCTCCCGAGGCCTGGCGGGTTGTCGGGGGAACAGCTCTCTGGGCTGGGAGTTGCTGCTGCTTCTGGTTTGCAGTTCCTCCTCTCTGGGCTTCCCTAGCTTCCTAGGTTTCCCTGTCACATGCTGAGCAGTTTGCATTGTCTCTGCCTCTGGGTACCCATGAGTGTCCCCAGTTGATGTGGGAGCCAGCCACAGAGGAAGAGATTCTTGTTTCCAACATTCAGTGAGGTTTGGCTTACAGTAGATGCCTTTAGGACTATTTATTCTTGACCTCATGTTCATGAAGAGTCTCAAATTGAGACATTTGAGGTTATCTCCAAATAGTCACACATCCACACAATCCATACATCCACACAAAAGCAGAGAAAAGAGGTGACATTTGTCACAATACTCCAAACGTATGTTCCATACTGGGAGTGCATCCCATATAGAGAGTGATACATAAACATCCTTTGATTTTTTTCATAAATCTTTTAATTATTATTATTATTGTTGTTGTTGTTTTTTGAGATGGAGTCTTACTCTGTTGCTCAGGTTGGAGTGCAGTGGCACAATCTCAGCTCACAGCAACCTCTGCTTCCTGGGTTCAAGCAATTCTCCTGCCTTAGCCTCCCAAGTAGCTGGGCTTACAGGTGCCCGCCACCATATCTGGCTAATTTTTGTATCTTTAGTAGAGACAGGGTTTCGCCATGTTGGCCAGGCTGGTCTCGAACTTCTGGCCTCACATACACGCAAGCACGCTGTCTCAGGAAGCTCGCAATAAATGTTGGCCTGCCTCGGCCTCCCGAAGTGCTGGGATTACAGGTGTGAGCCCCTGCACCCACTGCACTCTGGTTTTTATGTCCCATTTTGACCTTTCTTCATCTGTGAATATTCTCAGGAGCCTCTAAATACAGAAGGGACTCTCTTAACTTCTGAGAACCTGGCTGGTGTTCTGGGAATATATGCTGAATGGGTGCATGAAAGAATGAGTGACCCTGGGAAGCCATGTGCCTTCTTTCGTGCTCAGTTTTATCATCTGTATAATGGGATGATCGGCAGGGAAGGAGGGCTGGCCTGTTGGGGGCTGAGGATTCAGTGGCCTGCAGCACAGTACAGAGCTCTGGCTTCCACTCTTCCAGCTCTGCCTGTAGGATGCTCTGATCCCTCTGTCCTGGTGCCACTCTCTTGGTTCCTCTCCTCTGGACCTCCTGATTGAACCACCCTCTGTCTTCTCATTGCTCAGATCAAACCCTCACTTGGCATCTGATGTGGATGGGATGATCCGGAAACAGATCCAAGCTTCCTCCCTTTTGGCACCATCTTTAAACACCCGCTTTCCCCGCTTCTCTTCACTCACTGTGCAGGCAACAGAAGCTCAAAGACACTTTCTCATTTAGTGGTTTTCAAACATTGTTGTTTTCCTTCAAACAAACACAATTGTAATGCAGTATCTAAAATAGACAAAGTAGGGATGAAGTGTGTATGTGGGGTGTGAAGTAGGGGTAGGAGGCCTTTCCCTCCCTCTCTGGAATCCTCTAGGATGTTGCAGAAGCTTTTGCAAAGCCTTGATCTAACTCCTCATTGAATGGATGGAGAGCCTGCCACCCAGCAGGGACAGTACCTTCCCTAGTTGGGAAGGGCTGGGGCTAGAAGCTGGTTCTTCCTACTCTACCTTGTTCAAGAGTCCAGAAGTTTGAAAGAACCTCAGTAGTAACTCTGGCAGCAAAGAATTACTACTCATTGGATTGGAGGTAGGAGTATAGGGGTTATGAGAGAATGGCCAGGAGTTAGACTCCCTGGGTTCCAATCCTGGCCTTCCTACTTAGGAGCTGTGTGACTCCGAGCAAGTTGCCTTGCCTCTCTGTGCCTCAGTTTCCTTATTGTCAAAAAGGGGACAATAATAGCTACTTTACTGGGTTGTGGTGAGGGTCAAATGAGACGGGATACATATATTTAGCACTAGAGCCTGATACACAGAAAGGGCATTGTTTTCAAGGTGTTCAACTTATTATCCCATTTTCAACTCATCTCATTTTTTACTAATACTTTACATGATATATAATTAAATTACATGACATTTATGAATACAACTGGCATAAAAAGTTTTAGGAACAAAGACAAGTAACTGCTGCTAGGGGTTGGTTTGAATGAGACTCCACTGAGGAGTCTCCTAGCTCAAGTATTCCCGGAGGTCTTAGTAACTATCGACACAAAGTTGATCCTTGAGCAATGCGGCAGGTTGGGGTACTCCCTCAACCCACCCTTCTTGCACAGTAAAAAATTTGCATATAACTTTTGCCCCCAACAAAACTTAACTGCTAACAGCCTACTATTGACTGGAAGCCTTACCAATGACATAGTCAATGAACTCATCTTTTAAAAATATTACATATATATAATATACTGTATTATGTATGTATTATATGCTATATTATATATGTATTATATAGCATATTCTTATAATAATATAAAATTATATTATTTATTCTTACAGTAAAGGTAGAGAAGAGAAAATGTTATTAAGAAAACTATAAGGAAGAGAAAATATATTTATGATTCATTAAATGAAAGTGGATCATCGTATAGGTCTTCATTCTCATGGTCTTTGAGTAGGCTGAGGAGGAGGAGGAGGAGAAAGGACTGGTCTTACTGTCTCAGGGGTGGCAGAGGCAGAAGAAAATACGAGCAGCCTCGTGCAGTTCAAATCCATGTTGTTTAACGGTCAGCTGTAATCTGTGGAGGGAAATCTGGTGAGTAGATCAAGAGGAGGTTGGTTAAGAGAATGTCAATAACATTGTGACCCCAATTTTACAGATGAGGAAACCAAGACACAGACAGGGGTGGTAACTAGCTCAAGCTCACATAATCAGTTGACTATGGACCTGAGGGGCCCTGCAGTCCATGTACTCCTCTTGAGAATTCACAAGGCACATCAACACATCAAAGGCCCTGCGGTGTCCCACAGAAAAGGACCCTGTTTGATTTTGCCAGTTTGAGCTCTAACTTATTTAATTATGACTTCCTATAACATCCTCTTTCCCCTTTAAAAATATATAAAACCAGCCAGGTGTGCTGACTCATGCCTGTAATCCCAGCACTTTAGGAGCCTGAGGCAGGAGGATCACTTGAGGCCAGGAGTTTGAGAGCAGCCTGGACAACATGGCGAAAACCTGCGTCTACTAAAAATACAAAAATAAATAAGCCTGGTGTAGTGGCGTGGGACTGTAGTCCCAGCTACTCGGGAGGCTGAGGTGTGAGAATCACTTGAACCCAGGAGGCGGAGGTTGCAGTGAGCTGAGATTCAGCCACTGCACTCCAGCCTGGGCGACAGAGTAAGACTGTATCTCAAAAACAACAACAACAACAACAAAACAAAACAAAACAAAACATGTGTGTGTATACATATATATGTATGTGTATATATACAACCTCCTATTACACAGATACTACAAGTCCATGGAAACCACCTGGTAAAACCATGGACTTTCATGATTCTCACACTGATGTGCACATGACTCTCCTGGAGATCTTGTTAAAATGCAAATTCTGGGCTGGGCACAGTGGCTGATGCCTGTAATCATAGCACTTTGAAAGACTGAAGTGGGAGGATTGCTTGAGCCCAGGAGTTCAAGACCAGCCTGGGCAACAAAGTGAGAGCCCATCTCTAATAATAATATTATTTTTTAAAGCAAATTCTGCCTTAAGTAGATACGGGGTGGAGCTGGCAAGCCTGCATTTGTCAAAAGCTCCCAGGGGATGCCAGTGTGGTGCTGGTCCATCCTGTGAGTAGCAACAGTCTCCATTTGCACGTTCCAATAGAAATATGTGAGCCATAGATGCAGTTTTAAACTTTCTAGTAGCCACATTTTAAAAAAAGGTAAAAAGAAACACTTGATATTCTTTTAACATGTTTTATTTCACCCAATAGAACAAAAATATTATTTCAACATGAGACTAATATAAAAATATAAAACCAGTATAAAAATATATATGGATAAAAATGTAAAAATGATAGTATTTTCTTTTAATATACTAAGGCTTGAAAATCCAGTATGTATTTTATACTTACAGTATATTTCAATCCTAACCAGCCACATTTCAAGTGTTCAGCAGCCCTGCGTGGCCGGTGGCTACATTAGTGGATTACACAGCTCTAGAACGCAGGCTGTGGTCTAGGACTGCCTAGCTTACATGTCTGGCTCTGCCACTTGTTTGTTGGGAAATGTGGTCAGTTACTTAACTTTACAGTTTCTTCATCTGTAGAAGGAGACTAACATCAAGGTCACGGCACCTGGCCGGATCATTGTTCCTATAGCTGTCAGGTTCTTCAAATCTGAGACACAACATACAGCACAGCTCTTAGAAAGGTGGTGCTGGGCGTGGTGGCTCACGGCTGTAATCCCAGCACTTTGGGAGGCCGAGGCGGTTGGATCACCTGAGGTCAGGGGATCGAGACCAGCCTGACCAACATGGAGAAATTCTGTCTCTACTAAAAGTACAAAATTAGCCGGGCGTGGTGGTGCACGCCTATAATCCCAGCTACTTGGGAGGTTGAGGCAGGAGAATTATTTGAACCTGGGAGGTGGAGGTTGCAGTGAGCCAAGATCACGCCACTGCACTCCAGCCTGGGCAACAAGAGTGAAGCTCCTTCTCCAGAAAAAAAAGGCTGGGCGCGGTGGCTCACGCCTGTAATCCCAGCACTTTGGGAGGCCAAGGTGGGCAGATCATGAAGTCAGAAGATTGAGACCATCCTGGCTAACACGGTGAAACCCCGTCTCTACTAAAAATACAAAAATTAGCTGGGTGTGGTGACACACGCCTGTAGTCCCAGCTACTTGGGAGGTTGAGGCAGGAGAATGGTGTGAACCTGGGAGGTGGAGCTTGTAGTGAGCCAAGATCTAGCCACCGCACTCCAGCCTGGGCAACAGAGGGAGACTCCATCTCAAAAAAAAAAAGAAAGAAAGAAAGAAAGATGGCAAATACATCAAAGCTTCTGACATTGTTTTTTCGACAAATTTTACTGCACATGCAGGCCCTCCTTTGGTCTAGGTGAAGAGAGACTCACCTGGATTCTTCTCTCTGTGTTCTTCACTGTGTGAGCCATGGGTGACATTTTGCTTTGTTTCCTGAAGTGCCTTTTTTTTTTTTTTTTTTTTTTAGATACGGGGTCTCACTCTGTCACCCAGGCTGGACTGCAGTGGTGTGATCATAAATCACTGCTGCCTCGAACTCCTGGGCTCAAAGGATCTTCCTGCCTCAGCCTCCTGAGTAGCTAGGGCTACAAGCATGTGCCACCATGCCTAGCTAGTTTGTTTTTTCTTTTTTGTAGAGACGGGGGTCTCACCATGTTGCCTAGACTGGTCTCGAATTCCCGGGCTCAAGTGATGATCCCGCTTTGGTCTCCCAAAGTGCTGGGATTACAGGCAGGAGCCACTGCTCCTGGCCAAGTGCATAATTTTTTAATGGTTGACTGGCTGCATGGAGGGGGAAGCAAGGGCTGGGGCCTGGGAAGGGAGGAGTTGGATAAACAGGCAGCCCGGCCTCTTCCGGGCCAAGAGTTTGCTGCGGGTACATTGAGTAACAAAGGCCTAAGTTCTGTTCTAGGATGGCTGTGACTCGCCTTTCAGGTATAGATAATAAACATTAGGTAAATGCATGGGCAGATTGAGCCAATGGAAACAGGGCCAACAGAACCTCCGAAAAATAACTGAGACGAAAGGGCCTCAGGGTCTGAAGGGCTCCTTTTATGATAACCTGCCTGAGGATGCAGCCTTTTGTGTGTCGTTTCCTTTTCTCTTTTCTTTTTTTCTGCTTCCTTTCATTTTCTCTTCTCCTTTTTCTAACGCAGGAAGGAGGAGGTTGCTTTTATTTAGTCCGAGTGCTTAGGCATTTCCATCAGTCCCAGCTGTGTGTATTTCATGTCCCTGAGACTGTGTCCTTCCTACCCCACCTTCTCCCCAGCATCCCATGGGCCCCCGGGTGAAGACTTAAGATTTAAAAGACTCATCCCTACCCCAAAGAAATCAGGATGCTTCTCCAAGCTTTGCTTCCGTTTTATGCCAGATCTCTGAGGTCTCCCAGTCTCCAGATTCAGCGGGAACCTCGGAGCAATGCTGGGCTGGGAAGCCTGGGGCACTGCTTGTGTCTCCTCCTGGAGCTGGAATGGGCACATCTCACCCAGCACACACTCCTGTCTGCTGGGCCTGAGGCGGAGATGGAGCCACGACCTTCAACACCCATTTCGAAAGGGGAAGGAAGAGCCTTGCCTGAGGACAGCGCATTGGGTTGGTGAAATGGCAGGAGAGAGTTTTCCTTCCATTTTGTCTGCTCACTTTTGACTTTTCTAAGCATGTCCCTGGCAAGTGTCGTTTTTTGTTTGTTTGTGTTTCTGAGACGGAGTCTTGCTCTGTCGCCCAGGCTGGAGTACAGTGGCATAATCTCGGCTCACTGCAACCTCCGCCTCCTGGGTTTAAGTCATTCTCCTGCTTCAGCCTCCCGAGTAGCTGGGATTACAGGTGTGTGCCACCATACCCAGCTAATTTTTGTATTTTTACTAGAGACGGGGTTTCATCGTGTTGGCCAGGCTGGTCTTGAACTCCTGACCTCAGGTAATCCACCTACCTTGGCCTCCCAAAGTGCTGGGATTACAAGTGTGAGCCACCGCACCCGGCCAGCAAGTGTAGTTTTTCATGTATCAGCTCTCTGCATTCCCAACTCTCTGGTGCTGAAAAGAAGGGAGCCTGATTAGGGAGATGTCTGAAACAGAGGCTTATAGGAGAGAAGACACGTTCACAGAATACTGAGCAGGCAGCAGAAATCCTGACTCCAGTTCCAATGCTGCTGCTGACCACAATGTGACGAGAGGGCAAAGCTAACACTCCACTCCAGGCCTCAGTTTCCTCGTCTCCAAACTGGGAGCAATAGTATTTCTCCTAAGTGGAAAGATTTGAGAGTACGCCAACCGAGCTGCCTTGTTATTAGTGTTATGAAACCCCATAGATTTGTAGATGGGGCCTGTCTCATCTTCGCTTGTTTTCTCTATGATTTGAAAACCTTGAGCTTTTTCTTGAAGGAGAAAGACAAAAGGAATAACTGTGGAAAGGGGCCTTGGTTAAAAGATGGCAGGGACGTGTGAAGTGCTGTAAACAGTCATAGCTCAGGCCAGGTTCATGGCCGGGTTCATAGCTGGGTTCATAGCTGGGTTCATGGCCACATTCTGAAGTTGGCCTGGAAGCCCTGTGCTTTAAAAAAAGAAATCATTATCGGAGCTGCCAAACCAATATTAAAACCAGTGGCTTATGAAAGGGGTTGGCAGTCAGCACCAGGAATCTTTTTGCACCTCTTAATTTTGCAGAGAGAAAGGGGTGCATCTCATCTGGGGCAGTCCTTTCAGTAACACCAACACTAGAAATGGAAAAGATTGTTTCCCCATCAGCTGGTCTCATTTCTTGAAGTCTAAGATGGTTCACTTTAGAAATGTCCCAAGATGCAGGGAGGGCCAGCAGAGGAAGTTTCTCAATTTCTAGGCAGAAACAGATGCTTATGTGATGCAGTGAAGTAAGGTGATGTTTTATCAACAGAAAGGCAGCGATGCTCAGGAAACGGATCCTGGATGCCTCTGCTTTTATTTTTTTCTCTCCTTGTCTTTTATTTTAATTTTATTTATTTATTTATTTTTTGAGCTAGTGTCTTGCTCTGTCATCCAGGCTGGAGTGCAATGGTGCAATCTCGGCTCACTGCAACCTCTGCCTCCTGGGCTCAAGCTATTCTCATGCCTCAGCCTCCCGAGTAGCTGGGATTATAGCCATGTGCCACCACACCCAGCTAATTTTTTCTATGTTTAGTAGTGACAGGGTTTCACTGTGTTGGCCAGGCTTGTCTTGAACTTCTGGCCTCAAGTGATCCACCCAACTTGGCCTCCCAAAGTGTTGGAATTACAGGCATGAGCCACTGTGCCCAGCCCTCTCTGTCTTTTAAGAAAACATTTTACTCATAGCAGTGAGGGCAACCCAGCACCCTTGAACATTACTGATGTGAGGCCACCTTGATAAATCTTTCTGGAGAGGCAAGTTCCCTAAAAATGTGCAAACGATTTTCCCCAGAGATTCCACTTTAGGATGTTAATTCTGAGTATGTAATTGGAGAAGCGCATGGAGATGTGAAAACAAAGATGATCACTGTGGTGTTGCTGATGGCAGGAAAAACTGGAAATGACCTTGACGCCAACAATAGGCGATTGGTTAAGAAATGAAGCTATGTTCAGGCACTAGAAAGCTACACGGCAATTAAGAGTAATTTCTTTCTTTCTTCCTTCCCTTCTTCCCCTCTTTCTTTTCTCCCTTCCTTCCTTTCTTCATCCCTTTCTTCTCTTCTTCCTCCATCCCTCTCCCATTCTTCCTTCCTTCTTTCTTCCCTCCATCCTTCCTTTCTCTCCCTCCCTCCCTCGCTTCCTTCCTTCCTTTCCTTCCCCTCTCTCTTTCCTTCCTTCCTTCCTTCTTTCTTTTCCCTCCCTCCCTTCCTTCCTTCCCCTCTCTCTCCTTCCTTCTTTCTTTTTCCTTCCTTCCTTCCTTTCTTCCTTCCTTCCTTCCCTCCTTCCTTCCTTCTTTCCTTCCTTCCTTCCTTCCCCTCTCTCCTTCCTTCCTTCTTTCTTTTCCCTCCCTCCCTTCCTTCCTTCCCCTCTCTCTCCTTCCTTCCTTCTTTCTTTTTCCTTCCTTCCTTTCTTCCTTCCTTCCTTCCTTTCTTCCTTCCTTCCTTCCTTCCTTCCTTCCTTCCTTCCTTCCTTCCCTCCTTCCTTCTTTCCTTCTTTCCTTCCTTCCCTCCCTCCCTCCCTCCTTCCCTCCGTCCATCCCTCCTTCTCTTCCCTCCTTTCCTTCTTCTTTCCTTTGTCTTTCCCCTCTCCCTTCCTTCTTCCTTCCTTTCTTCTACAAATTTGTTGAGTGTCTATGTCCCAGACACTGTATATTTAAGTGTACTGACATAGAAAGATGTTTATGGTGTTTTCAGTAATAAATAAAATAAATTTAAAAGCCAGTTTCATGGATGTATTATATGATCCTACTCTTGTAAATGCATATTTATACATTTACATAATTGGATATGAAATAAAAGTGTTTGAAAGGACATGCACCCAAATACCATTGATCAGTCTTCTCCAGGTGTTGGGATTACAGGTGACTAGGCACTCTTCAATCTTTTCCTTGATCTGCATTGTCTAAGTTGTCTATGGTAAGATTCTTGTGTAATTGAAAGTCATGAGGCCCTACATCCTTTGGCCCTGAGCTTCTCGTTCCTATCTTTGTCTCTTATCTTTGTCTCCTACCCACCTGGCCTACTCCACCCTAACTACCGAGCTTCTTTGTTCTTTGAACATGTCGGACTTGTTTCTACCTCACAGCCTCCGTATGTGCTGTTCCCTCTGCCAGTACCACTCTTCCCCCAAGTCTTTGCTGGCTCTTTCCAATCATTCATGTTTCAACTCAATATCCCCTTAGAGAAGACCTCTACGTCCATGTAATGGAAATTAGCGTGGCTCCCAGCACATTTTAATCACACTTCCTCATTTTATTGTCTTCACAATGCTTATTACTCTGAAATTCTCTTGATTTTTCTCTAACTTGTACATTTATTATCTTCTCTACTTGCATGTCAGCTCTATGTGCACAGGGACCTCATGTTCTTGGCTTCTGGAACGGAACCTGGCACATAACAAGAAATCAATAAATATTTGCTGAATGAACAAATTCTGGGAAATAAATACTAAAAAAGAGGATTTTTTAAGCCCTCCTTTTCTTGCTTGCCAGAGAGATGCAGGGAGTTGGTGGCCTTCAGTCGGAAGGCTCTCTTCACTCTGCCAGTGTACCGTTTCCGAACTAGCACATGACCCTGGTAGGTCCATATCACTCACTGAGCATGCAGTACCCAGGGTCACACTGGAGTCAGCACCTACCTAGTTGGAGGGACGCTTCTAAATCTTCATTCATAGATTCTACCCCAAAGCACAGGGAGCAGTTTAGGAGTCATAGACACCAGAGATCTAATTTTTCTCAGTGGCTGATTTGTTGTGTGACATTTGTCAAGTTGTTTAACCTCCCTGGGCTGCAGTTTTCCTAGGCATGTAGTGCAGGGGAGAGTCTATCTATTTCCAAATTTACAAGGATGGTGGAGCATCAGGATGCTAATACCATCCCCTATGTGCCCTTTTTGCATCTGTCTCGTGGCCTGTTGGGCATCATTATCCCATTTTATTTCGTTTTATTCTTTTATTTATTTATTTTTTTGAGATGGAGTCTGATTCTGTCCCCCAGGCTGGAGTGCAATGGTATGATCTCGGCTCACTGCAACCTCCACCTCCTGGGTTCAAGCAATTCTCCTGCCTCAGCCTCCTGAGTAGCTGGGATTACAGGCATGCACCAGCATGCCTGGCTAATTTTTGTATTTTTAGTAGAGACGGGGTTTCACTATATTGCCCAGGCTGGTCTTGAGCTCCTGACCTTGTGATCTGCCTGCCTCAGCCTCCCAAAGTGTTGGGATTACAGGGGTGAACCACTGAGCCCAGCCCATTATCCCCATTTTAAAATTCCTAGACCAGGTCTGGATAGTGAGAAATAAACATAAATGATATTATTTGGACTTTTTTTTTTTTTTTTAAGAGATAAGGACTCACCCTGTCACCCAGGCTTTAGTGCCATGTTGCTATCATAGTTCAAACTCCTGGGCTCAAGTGATCCTCCCACCTCAGCCTCCCAAGTAGATGGGACTACAGGTGTGCACTACCATGCCTGGCTAATTTTATAATTTTTTTTTTTTTGTAGAGATAAAGTCTTACTATGTGCCCACGCTGATCTCACGCTGGACTCAGGCGAACCTCCCACTTCAGCCTATCAAAGTGTTGAATTACAGGTGTGAGCCACTATGCCTGGCCTATTTAAACACTTTTTATATGCCAAAAGCTGTTAATTTCACAGCGTCTTGAAGAATAATACTCGTTCCCATCTTACAGATGAAGAAAGGTAGTGACTTGCTCCGGGGCTCACAGTAAGTAGGAGGCAAAGAAATACTTGAATCTATATTACTGTCAGCATAAAGGCAGGTCACCTCCAAGTTACAAAGACACACGATTCTTCATGGATGCTGATTTCCTTGTCATTCAAGCTAGGTTGCCCAGATACTGAGAATGACAAAGATCTGAATGGCCAGCTCCTTCTAGATCTCTCAGGATTATTTTTTCCAGGGAATAACAAAGGTAAAGATTTAAGGAAAAAAGGTTGTGAAAATCCAGGTCTCGTGCAGCTGTATCTCATTAAAATGCTTCAAAGAAGCAAGCAGATATTCACCATTGGGGCCCATCCAGCTTCATCCCAGGAAAGGAATTACAGTCCCTGGGAGGCCAATGCTAGGACAACTACAGCTATTGGTGTTGAGCTGAATGCCAAGGTTCTTGGTTCTGGCAGGTGGAGGACAGGAAAGTGAGCTCGAGCCTTTATTTATTTATTTATTTATTTTTATTGAGGTGAAATTCACACAACATAAAATTAACTATTTGTTTATTTGTTTATTTATTTCTGACAGAGAGTCTCGCTCTGCCGCCCAGGCTAGAGCACAGTGGCATGATCTCAGCTTGCCGCAACCTCTGTCTCCCAGGTTTAAGCGATTCTCCTGCCTCAGCCTCTTGAGTAGCTGGGACTACACGTGCCGGCCACCATGCCCAGCTAATTTTTGTGTTTTTAGTAGAGACAGGGTTTCACCAGGTTGGCTAGGCTTTTCTTGAACTCCTGACCTCAGGTGAATGGCCAGCCTTGGCCTCCCATGTAACTCATGCATGAATTACAGGCATGGGCAACCGCACCCAGTCAAAATTAACCATTTTAAAGAGAACAATTCAGTGGTGCTTAATACAATCCCAGTGTTGTGCAGCCATCCCTTATATCTCGTTCAATGATATTTTCATCACTACAAAAGGAAACCCTGTCTCAGTAAGCAGTTTTTCCCCATTCCTTCCTCCCCTTCACCCCGGCAACCGTCAGTCTGCTCTGTCTCTGGGTTCACCTAATCTGGATATTTTGGATAAATGAAATTGTACAAAATGTAATCTTTTGAGTCTGGTTTCTTTCACTTAGTATAATGTTTTTGAGGCTCATAGCATGTATCACTAATTCATTTCGTTTTATGGCTAATATTCCATTGTATGGATATGCTGTATTTGTTTATCTATTTATCTGTTGTACACTTGGGTTATTTGGTTCTTTCTTTCTTTCTTTTTTTTTTTTTTGAGATAGAGTCTCACTCTGTCACGCAGGCTTGGAGTGCAGTGGTGACATCGCGGCTCACTTTACCCTCCACCTTCTAGGCTCCTGCAAGCCTCCCACCTCAGTCTCCCAAGTAATTGGGACCACAGATGTGTGCCACTATACCCACAGAATTTTTTAGTTTTTGTAGAGACAGGGTCTCATTCTGTCACTCAGGCTGGTCTTGAACTCCTGGGCTCAAGCAATCCTCCCACCTCAGTCTCCCAAAGTGTTGGGAATACAGGTGTGAGCCACCACACCTGGCCGTATTTCCTTCTTTTAGCTATTGTGGATTTTGCTACTTCAAGTCTTAGTGTACAAATATTTTTTTGAGTACCTGTTTTCCGTTCTTTTGGATGTACGCTGAGGAGTGGAATTGCTGGGTTGTGTGATAACTCGATGTTAAACTTTCTGAGGAACTTCCAGACTGTTTGCCAGAGAGACGGCATTCCATTTTACATTACAGGCACTTGACATTCCCACTGGCAATGTGTAAAGGTTCCAGTTTCTCCATATCCTCACTAACACTTGTTTTTGTTTGTTTTTGGCCAACACTAGTTATTTTTCATTTTCTTGATTATAACCACCTTTGTGGGTGTGTAGTAGGGTCTTATTTTCCTAATGACTGAATAACATCTTTTCATGTACTTATTGGCTATTTGTATATCTTATTTGGAAAAATGTCCTACTCGAGTTCCTTGCTCATTTGTTAATTGGGTTGTTTGTCTTTTTGTTGTTGGGGCTCCAGGCTTTCTTAACCCCACCAGCTGTTTGGCTGTGAGGCTCACTGGTGAAGAAGTGAGATGAAAAAATACCTGTCCCCATAATCCCTTAAAAATGAAGTGATTCTATCTAATCTCTCTCTCTCTCTCTCTCTCTCTCTCTCTCTCTCTCTCTCTCTCACTGAAACAGAGTCTTGCTTTATCACCCAGGCTTCAGTGCAGTGGTGTGATCATGACTCACTGCAGCCTTGAGCTCCTGGGCTCATGCAATCCTCCCAACTCAGCCTCCCGAGTAGCTAGGACTACAGGCATTCGCCACCGACTTTTGTGATTCTTGCTTAAAAATACTAATTCTAAGAAACAAACAGTTCCTCTTATTAAGAGAACGTTCTTCACCCTTAAGTCCTTTTAATCATTTATAACACTCCCTCTCTATCTCTCATATGGAAACAATATGTACTATTTTCCATATGCTATAATTATCCCCTTTGATATAACCATGTGTGAAAACATGTACAACATGCCAAGTATTATCCACCTGGCCGATTTACATACACTTTTTTTTTAACTTTGGATTTTGCTTTGTGGATTTTTACAGCCATATTACACAAACTTAGCCAGAAAGTGAACGGAAAATGCAGCAAGATTCCAGATTTCTCTCCCTCCTTTCATCTTCGGCTTCTTCTCTGTAATTCCATTAACCTGTCTGTCAAAAGCTTTGGAGCCAGGAATATCCTTCAACACCTCTGATGGAGGGCATGGGCTGGTTTGGTCTTGGCATCAGATAGAACTTGGGCATTCTGAAAAAGGGCCCATCTCGGCTTACCTCCAACCACCAGTATGGGGTTGGAGTGAGATCCCCGGCACCAACCTTACTGGGACATTAATTCCAGGTTCCTGGAGTTGAATCAGTTCTGGTAGGACCCTGGAGTCCTCTGGGGAAATGGTGGAAAGCAGTGACAAGACCTGGGGCTGTTGAATCATAGACTTCAAGTCAAAATCATGTGTCTACCCAGGTGGATGTGGGACCTGGGATGAGTCTCTGGACCATTCGTGGGCTCAGTTCCTTTGACTTTAAAGTGGGGATGACAATAGTGCTCACTCTACCAGGTTCGTGTATTATAATGACGGCCAATCTTGACCAAGTCCTTTTTAGGTACCTGGTACGAGTTAGGACGCTCTATAAAAAATTTAAATTTAACCCTTGCTGCACTTCTACCTAGATGCCCCTTTTATTTTTTTATTTTATTTATTTAAGAAAAAGTCTTTGCAGAGATGGAGTCTTACTATTTTGCCCAGGTTGGTCTTGAACTCGTGGGCTCAAGTGATCCTCCTGCCTCAGCCTCCCAAAGTGCTGGGATTACAGACATGAGCCACTGTACCTGGTTCATGCCTCTTTTAACTCTCCTTTACAGATGGGGAAACTGAGGCCAGGGATATAACTTGAACTTGGCCTGGTTCACAGAGCTGATCCGTGGGGGAGCTGTGTGAGATTAGCACCCCGTCTTCTTGGTGACACCATCATCTGTGCTCCCCTATCTCTCAGATGACACAAAGGTGTCCCCTCCTCAGCAAATGGTAGCTGTGACATGCCAAGTAAAGGTCCCAGAACATAGTAAACATGTGATGTTTATCCCTTTTCTTTTCTTTATCGCTCAGAATGAATCCTCCAGTGGGGGCCTTTCTTAGAGGCTCAAGTTCAGGAGGGCAATGCAAAGTTCTGTAGGGGATTCGCCTCACGTTGCCAATGGCTTTCAAAGGTTTCGGGGGTCTGCAAAGCCCCTGAAGAATTTGGCTCCGAGCAGTTTTCCCCTTCATTTCTGAATCCAACGGCAGATTAGGCGAAATGGAATCCGTATGTTTCTGATTCATTTACACTTAACTCATCAAAATGTTCCTTTTTATGAGCTATTTGATGTCCAGAAAGCCTTTTGAGTAGATTTTATAAGCCTTTTAAAGACTTTTCTCTGAGAAACAGGCAGTTGCATTTTGCCAAGAATAAACAAACTTGAACCTCAAAAGTGCAGGGCCTGCCAAGGATTCTGATACCAGAGGGCACGTTTTCCAAGTCACCCCTTCCTCGCTCCTGACGCCTTCTTCCATTTCTTCTCTCCCTCACCCCCCACTTCTTGGCCTCTCCGTTCCCTCGCTGGATGCCTCGCAGAACGTTTTACCCCAGTTCCAGGCATATGCACCTCCTTCCAACATAGTTCTTACGTAGCTCCTCTTCTCAGCAGCAGCCACCCCCAAGCATCCTATTCTTGCTTCCCCATTACCTGCCTGGGTACAGCTGAGAACACCCGGAGAGGTACAGTTCATTCCCAGCAGCTCTGAAGTCACTACAGATATGCACATCTCTCACCTGGCAGCTCCTAAAGAGCCTTGATTATCCTGTGGCTATGTATAGTAAGGGCAGGCAGTATAGCTTTTCTGATTCCATGTTATACTCAAGGAAATTGAGGCTCTGAGGGGCTAAGTGAATGGCTAAGACCATTAGCTGAAGGGTGATGAACTTGAAAGACTTCGGTTTGTTTTGTTTTCCTATGCCACCTCCTAAGAATTACTCAAATGGCCCCCTACAAATACTGTTGTGAGACTTGCTTTTGCTTTTTAAAAATTTTTTTTTTTTATTTTTGAGACAAGGTCTCACTCTGTCACTCAGGCTGGAGTGCAGTGGCGTGATCTTGGCTCACTGCAACCTTTGCCTCTGGGATTCAAGCGATTCTTGTGCCTCAGCCTCCAGAGTAGCTAGACCAGGACCGGGACTACAGGCACACACCACTACACCTGGCTAATTTTTATATGTTTAATAGAGACGGGGTTTCACCATGTTGACCAGGCTGGTCTAGAACTCCTTACCTCAAGTGATCCTCCCACCTGGGCCTCCTACATGTGCTGGGATTACAGGTGTGAGCCACTTGCCAAGTTTTTCTTTCTTTTTTTTTTTAATTTTTTACTTATTTATTTTTTTATTATTATACTTTAAGTTCTAGGGTACATATGCATAATGTGCAGGTTTGTTACATATGTATACTTGTGCCATGTTGGTGTGCTGCTCCCATCAACTCGTCAGCACCCATCAACTCATCATTTACATCAGGTATAACTCCCAATGCAATAAGTTTTTCTTTTTTTAGAGATAGAGTTTACTCTATTGGCTATGTTGGAGTGCAGTTATGCAATCATAGTTCACTGCAGCCTCGACCTCCTGGGCTCAAGTGATCCTCTGGTCTCCGCTTCTGGAGGAGTTGGGATTACGAGTGCATGCCACTATGCCTGGCTAATTTTTAAATTTTTTTTTGTAGAAACAGTCTCACTATGTAGCCCAGGCTGGTCTCAAACTCCTGGCCTCAAGCGAACCTCCTGACTTTGTCTTTCAAAGTGCTGGGATTGTAGGCATGAGCCACCATGCCTGGCCACAGACTTGGTTTCTCTAGGTTACAGCTAACGCGGGACCTTGGAAAGCAAAACAAGGTTACATATGATATTAATTCTTCATAACAGCCTTGAGGCTCAGCTATGATATTTCCATTAGATAGATGAGAAAACTGAAGTTTAGAATATGTCATTTACATAAGGCCATCCAGCAAGGCCAATGAAGCAAGGCATTAAGAATTAGTACTGGCATAGCTTGTCCTGTGTTTCCTAAAAGGTGATATGCATGATATTGGTAGGTGTGCATGAATTGAGATGGCCCAAAAATGTGAAAACAAATGGTTTTGAATCACATGGTGAGAGGGCTTTCCCTTTGCAAGCCTCTTTCACTACTCATTGGCACATACATAGTCTCAGTTTGGCCTGGTTTGTAATATGGAGAGAGAAGGCAGTATGCTTAGAACCTCTCTTTGACAGCAATGTGCAGCTAGAATTCGATAGCTGTGTTTTGCTTTCACTGTTTTTCTTTTTTGGGGTTACCTTTTATATATAAATGTGACTATGAATGTATATATATATGTAATATATAACTATGTTATACAATTCCTTTCTTTCTTTCTTTCTTTCTTTCTTTCTTTCTTTCTTTCTTTCTTTCTTTCTTTCTTTCTTTCTTTCTTTCTTTCTGTCTCTCTCTCTCTCTCTCTCTCTCTCTCTCTCTCTCTCTCTCTCTCTCTTCCTTTTCTTTTTTTCTTTCTTTTTTTTTCTTTTTGGAGACAGAGTCTTGTTCTGTCACCCAGACTGGAGTGCAGTGGTACAATCTCGGCTCATTGTAACCTCTGCCTCCCGTGTTTGAGTGATTCTCCTGCCTCAGCCTCCAGAGTAGCTGGAATTACAGATATGCATGACCACGCCTGGCTAATTTTTGTATTTTTTGTAGAGACGGGGTTTTGCCACATTGGCCAGGCTGGTCTTGAACTCCTGACCTCAAGTGATCCACCTGCCTCAGCCTCCCAAAGTGCTGGGATTACAGGCGTGAGCCACCGTACCCAGCCTATGTCATACAATTTCCTTGTGACATTAAGTAAATAAAAAGAGTTGATTTAATATTGAAATACTGGAAGTACAGGCATACCACAGGGATATCATGGGTTCAGGTCCAGATTATCACAATAAAGCAAATATTGCAGTGAAGTGAGTCACACAATTTTTTGGTTTTCCAGTGCATAGAAAAGGTGTACTTACACAGGAACTAAAACCTGCGTAACTACTTATAAATGGGAGCTTATAAGTATGTTCTTACTTATAAATGGGAGCTAAGTGGTGAGAACACCTGGACACAAAGAGGGGAACAACAGACACTGGGGCCTACTTGAAGGTAAAGAATGGGAGGAGAGAGAGGATCAGAAAAAAATAACAACTGAGTACTAGGCTTACTACCTGGGTGACGAAATAATCTGTACAACAAACTCCCGTGACGTGAGTTTACCTACATAACAAACCTGCACATGCACCATGGAACCTAAAATAAAAATATTTTTTAAAAAGTTAATTTACACTACATCATAATGTATTAAGTGTGCAATAGCATGATGGCTAAAAATTAATGTACACACCTTAATTAAAGTAGACTTCATTGCTTAAAAATGCTAACAATCACCTGAGCCTTGAGTGAGTCATTATTTCTCTGCTGGTGCAGGGTCTTGCCTCACTGTTGACAACTGCTGGATGATCAGGGTGGTGGTTGCTGAAGGCTGGGGTGGCTGTGGCAATTTCATAAAATAAGATAGCAATGAAAATCACTGCATTGATTATCTCTTCCTTTCATGAATGATTTCTCTGTAGTATGTGATGCGGTTTGATAGCAGTTTACCCATAGTAGAATCTCTTTCAAAATTGGAGTCAGTCCTCTCAAATCCTGCTGCTACTTTGTTAAGTAAGTTTATGGAACACTCTAAGTCTTTTGTTGTCACTTCAACAGTGTTCACAGCTTTTTCGCCGAGAGTAGACTCCATCTCAAGAAACCACTTTCTTTGTTCTTCCATAAGAAACTACTCTGCATCTGTTAAAGTTTTATTACAAGACTCAAGCAATTCAGGCTGGCTGTGGTGACTCACACCTGTAATTCCAGCATTTTGGGAGGCCAAGGCAGGTAGATCACCTGAGGTTAGGAGTTTGAGACCAGCCTGGCCAACATGGTGAAACCCCATCTCTACTAAAAATAAAAAAATTAGCCACATGTGGTGGTAGGTGCCTGTAGTCCCAGCTACGTAGGAGGCTGAGGCAGGAGAATTGCTTGAATCTGGGAGGTAGAGGTTGCAGTAGCAGAGACTGTGCCGCCACTGCACTCCAGCCCGGGCAAACAGAGCAAGACTCTGTTGCAAAAAAAAAATAAATAAATAAATAAAAAATAAATAAAAAGGACTCAACCAACTCAGTTACATTTTCCGGCTGCACTTCTAACTCTGGTTCCCTTGCTATTTCTACCACATCTACAGTTACTTCCTCCACTGAAGTCTTGAACCGCTCAAAGTCATCCATATGGGTTGGAATAAATTTCTTCCAAAGTTCTGTTTATGTTGACATTTTGACTTCTTCCCATGAATCACAAATGTTTTTAATGGCATCCAGAATGGTGAATACTTCCAAGAAGCTTTTTAATTTACTTTGCCCAGTTCTATCAGAGGAATTGGTAATTATGTGTCTGTCTATGGCAGCTATAGACTTACAAAATGTATTTTTTGAATAATAAAAATGGAAAGTCAAAAGTACCTGATCCATGGGCTGCAGAGTGGATGTTGTGTAGCAGGTATGAAAACAACATTCATCTCCCTGTACATCCCCATCAGAACTTCTGGGTGACCAGGTGCATTGTCAATGAGCAGTAACACTTTAAAAGGAATATTTTTTTCTAAGCAGTAGATCTCAACAGTGGGCTTAAAATATTCAGTAAACCATGCTATAAACAGAAGTGTTGTCATCCAGGCTTTGTTTTTTTAATTTGTAGACATGGACAGAGGAGATTTAGCATAATTCTTAGGGACTTTAGGATTTTTGGAATGGGAAATAAGCACTGGCTTCAACTTAAAGTCACCAGCTGTATTAGCCCCTCTCAAGACAGCCTGTCCTTTGAAGGTTTGAAGCCAAACATTGACTTCTCCTTTCTAGCTGTGAAAGTTCTAGATGGCATCTCCTTTCAACATATAGCCAACATAAGGCTATATGTCTATAAAGAAAATCTGTTTAGTGTAACCAACTTCATCACTTCTCTTAGCTAGATCTTCTGGATAACTTGCTGCAGCTTCTCCATTGGTCCTTGATCTTCACCTTGCATTTTTATATTATAGAGACCACTTCTTTTCTTAAACCTCATCAAATGACCTCTGCTAGCTTCCAACTTTTCTTCTGCAGTTTTCACACCTCTCTCAGCTTTCATAGAATTCAAGAGAGTTAGGGCCTTGCTCTGGGTTAGGCTTTGGTTTAAAGGAACGTTGTGGCTGGTGTGATTTTCTATCCAGACCACTAACACTTTCTCCATTTCACGTTTCTTTTCTTTTCTTTTCTTTTTTTGAGATGGAATCTTGCTCTGTTGCCCAGGCTGGAGTGCAATGGTGCGATCTCAGCTCACTGCAACCTCCACCTCCCAGGTTCAAGTGATTCTCCTGTCTCAGCCTCCTAAGAAGCTGGGATTACAGGCATGAGCCACCATGCCCGGCCGGCTGTTTCACTTTCTTATCATTCATGTGTTCACTGGAGTAGCACTTTTAATTTCATTCAAGAAATTTTTCTTCACGTTCACAACATGGCTAACTGCTGGGGGCAAGAAGCCTAGTTTTCTGCCCATCTCGGCTTTCAACATGGTTTCTTCACTAAGTTAATTATTTCTAGCTTTTGATTTAAAGTGAGAGTTGTGCTACTCTTCCTTTCTCTTGAAGAGTTAGAGGCCATTGTAGGGTTATTAATTGGCCTAATTCAATATTGTTGTGTCTCAGAGAATAGAGAGATTCAAGGAGAGGGAGAGAGATGGGGGAATGACTGGTTGGTGGAGCAGTCAGCACACTTACAACTTTTACTGATTAAGTTTGCTGTCTTGTATGGGCACAGTTTGTGGCACCTGAAACAGTTATAATAGTAACATCAGAGATCACTGATCACAGATCACCGCAACAGAAAAAATGATAATAATAAAAAACTTGCAGATATTGTGAGAATTACCAAAATACAACACAGAGACATGAAATGAACACATGCTGTTAGAAAAATGGCGCTGATAGACTTGCTAAACTCAGGATTGCCACAAACCTTCAATTTGTAAAAAATGCAGTATTTGCAAAGTGCAATAAAGCAAAGCACAATAAACAAGATATGCTTGTAAATGGTTACACAGATGGTGAGTATGGTAGAAATTCTGAAGATACCACCCAAATGACTGATGTTTAGAAAGTACATATCGAGTCCATTTTACGGGTGATGAAACTGAGTGTTTGAGAAAAGGGACTAGCTCAAGAAATTAGCAGCAGCGTCAAAGTAAGAACTTATGTGGTTTGGTCAGTGATATGGTTTGGATTTGTGTCTCCTCCCAAATCTCATGTTGAATTGTAATCCCCAGCGTTGGAGGAGAGGCCTGGTGGGGGTGATTAGATCATGGGGGTGGACTTCCTCCTTGCTGTTCTCATGATATTGAGTTCTCACAAGATCTGGTTGTTTAAAAGTATATAGCACATCCTGCTTCACTTTCTTCCTCCTGCTCTGGCCATGTAAGGTGTGATTCCTTCCCCATTGCCTTCCGCCATTATTGTAAGTTTCCTGAGGCCTCCCCAGCCATGGTTCCCGTACAGCCTGTGGAACCGTGAGCCAATTAAACCTCTTGTCTTCATAAATTACTCCGTCTTAGGTAGTTTTTTATAGCAATGTGAGAATGGGCTAATACAGTCAGCTTCGGTAGTTCAGATCATGTCCTGAATGACATTTGCTTGGACATTGTTACAGTGCTCAGCGATTTTGTATCAGAGTGTGCCTGAGGACTGCCACTACACCTCAATCAATATCTGCTGAATGAGGGAGTGAGAGAATGAATGAATGAAACATTTGACGACTTCCTTCCTAATCCCTGACTTGAAGAAAGAAAAGGTATCTTAGAAGGGACCAGGCCATGCTGGGCTAGATCATAAGTTGATCTTAACTCCTTCAAAGACACTGAGGTCCTTTTAGTGTTAGACCAGTGGTTCTCAAATGGGGATGATTTTGCCTCCCCAGGGGACATTTGGCAATGCCTGGAGACATTATTCATTGTCATAGTGGGGTAGGATGAGGTGCTACTGGTATCCAGTGGATATAGGTCATAGATGCTGCTAAAGAGTCTACAATGCACCGAATAGCCCCCACAACAAAGAATTACGTGGCCCAGAATGTTTATAGGACCCAGGCTGAGAAACCCTGTTTTGGAGGACTCAGCAGAATCACTGAGACTTGAAGGTGGAGAGGGTCTGAGAATATCTTGAAGAGTACAGTCTTGCTGAGTCCTTAAAAATAACTTTACTCTCTAGCTGGCAGTCATTTAGCAAGCCTTTTCACATTTCAGTTCTGCTGATGGATGCCTAGACAGGCAGATATATATTTATAAAAAAAGATATTGATCGACAGGAGTAGTAACTTATTGATGTGATAATCTCAAGTTATTGTTATGATAGCCCATGTTTGATTCCTGTATCCACAAATGATGTCTTAAATCATCTGGCAGAAGCCCTGTTGACTTCTACAAGTTTTTTGTTTTGTTTTTGAGTGGAACTTTTATGATTTTATATATATATATATATATATATATATATATATATATATATATATATATATATATTTTGAGACAGGGCCTGCCTCTGTCACCCAGGCTGGAGTGCAGTGGCACAATCTTGGCTCACTGCAACCTCCGCCTCCCAGGCTTGAGCCATCCTCCAACCTTAGCCTTCCGAGTAGTTGGGGCTACAGGCGTGTGCAACTATGCCTGGCTAATTTTTGTATTTTTTGTAGAGATGGGGTTTTGCCATGTTGACCAAGCTGTTCTCAAGCACCTGAGCTCACGTGATCCTCCCAACTTGGCCTCCCAAAGTACTAGGGTTACAGCTGTGAGCCATCATGTCTGGCATAATATTTCTAAATAACTTTGAAGTAATTTTGCATATTGGTGCTTCAGATGCTGGTCGGAATCTTAAGCAGCTCCAATGTGGTACTGACATCAAAGGACTAGTCACAGTCACTTACATTGGCCACTGTGTGTGTTTTTCTCTTGCACCAGACTGCATGCTCTGTGAGAGGAGGGACTGTGTCACTATCACTGTTGTTCCTTCACCTGGCATCTTTCCAGCACCCTAAGATGAGGTTACTGAATATTACTTGAATGAATGAAACACAGTTCTTAAACTCATATTCTGTGCCAGCATAATAAAACTGATGTTCAGGAGTTTTCAGTTACTTATTCAAGGTCATATAGCTAGACCTATGGAAGAAGAAACTAAGATGGTATTTCCATCACATCCAAAAGGGGGATGTGCCTGATTAAAGGCTCAATGAGACTGAAACCTGTGCTGCTAACTGGAACATTTATCCATTACATGTAGTGAAAGCCTCAACCATGAAAGAAAATAACAAAAGCAAAAGAATGTCATCAGAAGCACTGACTTTGAGGGACCCGAGTCCTCGATCATGTGGAGTGGGCTTGGGTTCTCTAAGAACCTCAGTTTCTTCATCTCAAAAGTGGGAATAATTGGAGTACATGCCCTCATAAACTTGTCATGAAGGTAGATTGCAGTCATATGCACAAAGTCCAGGTCCTGGTAGGCAGTTAAGAACTCTGAAAAATGTGAACTGTTAGTAAAGTGTGCATGTGTGTGGTATGTCTCTTGACAGAAAAGAGAAAACCCATTGCATTTCATGTTTCTGAGGACTAACAGAAAAATAGCAATCACGCGGTAGAAAGACAGAACACTGGCTTCCCCTCCCCTTCACTAAAAAAAAATTAGCCTTTTGCTTAAGAGCACACAGCCTGTTGAGGAAAGTAAGACATAAAACATGAACTGAGAGAGCAGACGCTGGGAAAATGCCATCTTTTTATTGGCACTATTAGAGGAAAATATATGAACTGTATAATGCCATCATAAATACACTTATTTGTAATGTCAAAGTAACAATGTAAGCCACAGTGCTTGTCTCTTTCATTCCCTCCTTTTGAAATGCTTCACAACCAAGCATAAAATCACAGGAAAATGTGAATACTATTTTAATTCATTAGGGCTTCCTAATGATATATTAGTCATATTATCCCGCATCCTTCAGGATGAGGTTCTTTGCTCTTTTGCAAGAATATTAATGCCACTTTTTGTCTATGGGGCAAAGCTTTTTCATTTAAAAACATTTTTTAAAAAATGAGCTGCTAGAGTACATATCTTGACAAACCATCAAATGATCCTCACACCCATCCCCCCTCCCTGTTCCAGTTGGTATGGGAACCTACTGTTCCCACCAAAAAGGGAGGCTGAGAGGAAATTATAACTTATTAGAGCAGGGAGATAGTAAAAGTTGCTGTACCCTTTACCCTTTTATTCTTTTTTCTCAACACACACACACACACACACACACACACACACACACACACACACTTCAGACATCTGGTCAACCCAGCATCCCACAGACAGAGATTAAGTCTGAGTACATCAGAACATCTGGTCAACCCAAGAATCATGTGCACGCGCACGCGCGCACACACACACACGCCCCACATCCCACCACTATCACCAAATAGCACATTAAGGGATAGCTGGGCTCCTGGGAGATACAGCATGTTGACCAGGCAACAATTTGTAACTTAGGTATAGAAACAGCACTCCAAAATCCTGGTATAAAAGTGTATGATTTGTTTATCTTCCCTTTTCTAAATTTAATATACATTTGCCCCCTGCCACTAAATGTGTTTTAGATTTTATTCTAAACTGGAGTGGTTTTTTTTTCTTCTTCTTCTAATTTCAAGATTTCTCTTATTCTGGGAGAGGAGCCTAACAAATTAATTTAGTTTGTGGAGAAAATTGATTTTTCTTGAAGTTTTCAGTTCAGTTGTTTAGAATCCAAAGTGAAAATACTGTTTTCATGAACACAGGAGAAGGAGGAAAATGATGACAATTGTATGTGTGTGGGTGGGTGGTGGGGAGTGAGTTTGGATGAAATTAACTTTTAATACTAGATATTTAAATTTGAAACAAAAAAGGTGAGTCTTTTTCTCTGTCTTTTTCTTATTTTTCTTTTATGTTTCATCCCCCTCTCCACTGTGAAAGGCATACATGCTGATTCTACAAAATTTGAAAAACAGGCAAAGTATTTTAAAAAATCACCCATAATCTAGCAGTATAGATGCTCATTGTTAAACATTTTGATTTATTTCCTTCAGGTTGAGATAATGCTGTAGATAGAGTTTTGCATCATTTTTCATATACTGTCATATCTTGAGTATTTCCTCAAGTCATTAAATATTCATCAGTCATAATTTAAAATTATTGTGTAATCTCTCATTGTACCACAATTTTACTATTTTTAATTGATGGATATTTAGCTTTTAAAAAATCTTTATTATAATTAACATCAGTGTGATGAACATCTTTATGCGTAAGTCATTGCCCCTTGTGTTGCACCCAAGGACCAAGATTGTTCAGAATGGCTGGTGCATAGAATATAAGGGGTGACACAGAGAGCTAGGGTTGGATAGGTAGGCAAGAAGCAGGTCTTTCCAGCCCCTGTAGCTCATGCTTAGGGTTTTGGACTGTATTCAAATCATAACCACAGCAATGATGATGATGAAGATGACCATAAAAGGCAATATTTACTGAGTTCTTTATTGTTTACTAGATACTTTTCCAAGGAGTCTTTATTTATTAACTCATTTAATTTTTGCAACAACTCTGAGTTACAGGCACAGTTTGCAAAACCAAAGCAGAGAGGTTGAGCCGTCTGGCCAATGTCTTAAGGCTGGTAAGACCCCAGACTGTAGAGCTGACCTAGTTCGTGACTTGGCTCATTGCCTTATGGCAATAGGGAGCCACTGAAGAATTTTGGATGGCCGGATGGGGAATATGATGAGTGAATTTGCATACTTAAAAAGGCTCATTCTGTTTACAGTAAGGAGAAGAGATGGTGGGGGAAAGAGTGGAAGTAGTAAGACCGGATCCGAGAGAGAAATAGAGGTAGTGAATGCTGGTGGCATTGGAAAAGAGGGAAGCGAATGAATTTGAGGAATATTCAGGGAGCTGATTGACAGGACTTGAATCTGGAGAGACTGGGACAGGAAAACTCGAATGGAGGGTGGAGTCTTGTGTCGAGATTAAGGGACAGTCGAATGACCTGCCTAACGTTAGCCAGCTACTAAGTGGAGGAGGTTGCATTCTGAGCACTAAAGTCTATGGTCTGGAGACAGTCTGGAAGAAGAAAGCTGTTCTGGATAGGACCCAGAACTAGAATTGGAGGATGGGGCCCAAACCGTACAAGCTGGAACACTATCATATCGGGAATGCTGTCCTATGTTTAGAAAAGACAAGACGTGGAGCCTCAGTACTGCAAGGGGCTCCCCACATCAGCCACCGTCTGCCTGACATGTAAGAGTCTGCTTTGTTTGAGGAAGGGCGAGGAGACAGGAGAAGATGCAAGGGTAGGAAGGGGTCACTTCACACATTGCCTAACTCCAGGAAGCCACTCAGACGAGACAACTAGCTCCATGCAGGGGCTTCTGTAAGTGGCGTGACTGAGGGTTGGGGGGGTCTGTTTATTTGAGGAGACAGGTAATAATGACAGGTTGAGCCTTTAAATGTAAATCTAATTGCGTAGGTTTTCTTTTAGGGAGTGCTTTGAGCAAATGTGGTGACATTTTGGGGGAAACACATGGGTTTTGGAGATGGCCATTCTAAACTTGAATCCCGGTGTTTTCATTTTGTTTGTCTGTGACCACAGGAAAGCTGGCTTGCCTCTTTGAACAGCTGTTTATTAAACCATGAAACGGGGATAATATGGTTGCTCCGAATGAAATTGTCTATCTGTCTATCTATCACTCTACACATACATGTACCAACCACAGGACTTGAGATATATACAATATGTCAACGTGAACTCCATTTTATTTCTCCTACAACCTCCACTTGGCTTTCTTCCCCACTTTGCAGACCTTGGTTAGCCTCTTGATGCTCCTGAGCTTGTAATTTTGTCGTTCTTAATTTGAAGGTTGGTCCCTGGAAGACAGGTGGATTATCTAACACTTGTGTAGCTCTTTGTAATGGGCAAAGCACTTTCCAACAATATTCTCATGTAACATTCTTTACCTCAGCTCTGTCCATTGGGTGTTAAAATAATTCCCATTTAACAGTTGAAGAAACAGTCTCAGAGGGGCAACATGACCAGCCCAATCTCCAGAAAAGGTACAACGAGGACTTGGACCCTGGTCTCTCAAGCTTGGATTCCTTGCTCTTCCGTAAACCTCCGTCTCTTCTGCAGTACCAGGAGGAAGGGAAGCCTTGGTCCCATATACAAACTGTTATTAGTTTAAAAACAAAGTACTGCCTTTCCATTACAACAGCCCTCTCTGGCCTGGGAGTAAATTGTCCCAGCCCACAGTTCACCCATGTTTCTTCTGCCTTGCTGGTAATGCCTTTGAGAGCTCAGAGATGTCAGCTATAACCCAACAAGGAAGCCAAACTTTATCCCTTCCTCCCCGTCAGTTCTTTCTTTCTGGACTCAGCCTCAGACCTCCATGAACACATTAGCACTTGAGCCTGTAGAGGTTGCACACTGTGTCATTTGTGTTTACATCTAATGGATAATGACCAAGCAACTGGCATCTAAGACAGTGTAGCTGATATCAAAAACACAAAACCCAGGCCAGGCACAGTGGCTCACGCCTGTAATCCCAGCACTTTGGGTGGCCAAGGTGGGGGGGTGGGGGGCGCAGATCACTTGAGGCCAGGAGTTCGAGACCAACCTGGCCAACAAGGCAAAATCCCATCTCTACTAAAAATACAAGAAATTAGCTGGGCGTGATGTCACGTGCCTGTAATCCCAGCTGCTCAGGAGGCTGATGCAGGAGAATTGCCTGAACCTGGGAGGTGGAGGTTGCAGTGAGCTGAAACTGCACCACTGCACTCCAGCCTGGGCAACAGAGCAAGACTTTGTCTTAATAATAATAATAATAATAATAATAAAACTTAGGCTGGAATCTCTAGGCAAGCAGTGGTATTTGCATGTTTTGTTCAGTGCTGCACCCCCAGTGCCAAGAACAGTGCCTGGCACATAGCAGTTGCTCTGAAAATAATTGTTGAACAAATAATTGAACACATCTGTCAAACAAAGCTAATAATACCTCCCTCGCAGGGCTGTAGGGAGTATGTGATAAGGCAAGGCATATAAAGTGCTTAGTTTAGTGCCTGGCCCAATGTGACATTGTGATTCATGGTACCTGCTATTGTTGTGATTGTTGTTATTCTCTTTGGAGGTGGCACCACTTGGTTCCATTATTTAAAAAAAAAAAAAAGTCAAAATGTTCAGATGTCCCCAGAATAAGGTGCTTTGCGACAGTTGCTTTAAGCAAGGGAGAAAACTGTGCCTGCCAATGTGCAGAGAGCAATGTAAGGAGGAGGGAACATTTTGTCACCCCCAGCCCTTGGGGCTGGACTGCCTTTGCCCCAAGTCCTAGTGAGTTTAGGAAACTTCTTGAAGTGCACAAGGAAAGGAGCAGAACTTCAGATTTGGTCGGAAGTTCTGTGCAGTTTGAGGGGAGGCTGTTGCCATCAGGGAAACCAGAGAATGCAGTAATTCAAGACCCCATTGCACTTTGTAGGAGAGTCCCAGGGATTCTGACTTGCTGTTCAGCCAATCGTCAATCTGAGTAATTGAGCTTTGATGACCTCAAGGTCTCCCTTGGGATTCCCGGAGACACGGTTCTGTCTCCTGTCTCCTGAAAGCCATCAGCTTCTGTGTAGAGGGAGCACGTGGCTACAGTGGGAGGGGAGACTGAGTTTTATTGCTGAGAGAGTCAGTTCCTCTGGTGAACAGAACCAGTGCTTGATGGTGTCACCACATCACTTACCTACACAATACCACATGCCAATGTAACATTATAGTCCAACTCAACAACAGTCCTGAACAAACAGTATTGCATCTCAACATGTCTTCAGAAATAATACTACAGCCTACGTGGCACCAGGGATCAAAATAATACTATGGCAATACAAAATTACATGCCAATATTCTACTCAAATATTGCCCACTAATTCAACGATGTCTTCAATACAACACACCTCAATGCAATGCACTATCCAGATGCAATGTTCTTAAGAAATCACTCTTTAACCCAATATGGCTCCTCCAGACAACTGTGGCGCAACATGTCCCAAGCCAATCTAACGCTGATTCAGCAATGCCTATCTAGCCCAAATAAGTGGAAAGAGAATACCAAATAGCACTATTGCTTTGGAAAACCCAGTTTCTCTCCTAACCAAACTTTGAGGTTGTGTATGACTGGGGTTTTCCCAACATCCGTCCCATTGGATTTGCCAACATGCAATATTTCCTTTGACCTTGACTGCTGTCTCCTCTCTCTCCTGTTCCCTTGGCCACCATTAGGCTCAGCTAACTGCGGTCGGGGATGTTGGTGCCAATTTGGGTCTTGGGGATGGCTCCAACGGAGAGATGGGGGGGAAGACGCCAGGCCTGGAGAGTGCCGTGGACGGAGTTCTCAGCATCCCTGGAAAGGGGGCTGTGCACTGGCAGTTCTGTGTGGTCTGCTTGTCCATCCAAGACAAACCTCAAACCCAACACTTGATTTGGCAGACGGGAAAAAATAGAACAAAGTTTGCTCCCTTTTTCAAGAAATGGACCCAGGGATCCCAGGCTATGCTCCACTCTTGGTCTTTTTCCTTTTTAAACAAACCGCCTGGCTTTTAAGATCTTCAAAATCCCATTAAAGGCTTTTACCCCTTCATATATTGGAGGCGTTTGATGAAAGGGGGTAAAGGGGAGGGAAAAGATAATGGGGCCTCAGAGAACAGAGACCAGAGGCCTTAATTTCGCCTGTCTCCCCTGCCGGTAATGGTGTTGGATGTAAACACTCCTCTGGTGAGCACTGGAGCCTGATTACAGGATGGCTGGGGAAAGAGGAAGTGTTTGCAAACCACAAGGAGGAATGTCGCCCTTTGAAGGAGTTTGGCATTTATTTTTTGCCTCCTCCACTGTCCCCCCCACAACCCCAACCCTACTACTTTTCTCCACTGCTTTCTTCTCTGGGTTCCTTGTACTGTAAACACAGTGACAGAAATTAGATGTGGGCAAATCTGTTAAACATTTTAAGTCGAAGTGGGGTTGGCAGTTGTCTTACTCCGTGGGATATGCGAGACGAAGCTAATAACTTCGTAATGGGCCTTTTGTTTTTGTCTGGGGACTGGTGGGAGGGAAGCAGAGAGCAGGAGCCAGGGGTGAGGAGGGGGATGCAGGATGGAAAGTCAGGCCCAGGCTGTTATTATGGAACCAGCCCAAGCTTCCAACGTTGGGGACCAAGTGAGCTGGACAGAGCCTTGACCCCAGTGTGTTCAAACGGCAGCCAATGACTGTCCCCCGTCAGCATGCCGCTTGCCTCTCATTCGTTGGGGCACATGCTCTCTGGTCTCCTAGTCACAAAGCACCTCTTCTTGACAGCTTCATGCTGCAAACTTCCATTGCCACCTCTTCATTTGTTCCATCCGTGATATTCCCAGTGACGTCAATGGGGTTCCATATGCAAAACACGTGCAATCTGTGGGATCCCTGAGCGAGGCCAGGGAGCAAAGCGTTGGCGCTGTGGGTTTTATGCCTAGATGTCTTGCTGTCTGGAAACCTCCGCCTGGGATCAAGTTCCTGTTCTTAATTCTGGTCAGATGGCTGGAGTAGGAGCTTGGAAACCCACAACTGGAAATTCCATCAAATGATCATGTAATTAATTCAACTAATATGTATTGAGGGCATACTATGTAGCAAAGGGGGGCTTGATGTTAGGGATTTGTGGGTGAGTAAGACAAGCTTGGCCTTTGCTTTCATGAGGAGCTTAGAGTCTAGTGTGTTGTCAATTAAATATATAATTTCACAAATGATTATTTAATTACAACAGGAGCTGCAGGAAAGAGGAGATATATAGCATAAAATGGGATGCCTAGTTTAGTCTAGCCTGTAGGAGGAGGTGGGTGCAGGAGTCCACTTTTTATCTTTAGTAGGATGATAGTTTAACCCAGGAATTTGCAACCTAGGGACTAAGGACACTTAGTTCTTAGGAGTTCCATAAACTCCAATGTATCCGCTGTCTTCCAAGCTATCCAGAGTAGATGTCTGTCTCCTGGCCTTTCCTGGAATTTTCCAAGGTCGAAATTATTATTGCATCCTTTTAAACAAATCCGTTTTGATGGTCTAACCCTCCTGGCTATGTGCCAACCTGATGCTTTTGGGTGCTTTACTAGTTATAACTGCAATTGACAATACTGGGGACATATATTTGATGACTACTTTAGGACAGTGCTTTGCTGGGTTGGCAAGAATGTTGCCATACATGATTTGATTTCTTTTTCACAGAAGAGATTAATGGAGAAACTGAAGCTTAGACAGGTTGAATCAATTCTTCAGGTACTAAAGATTACGCAACTACTGAATGGTGGAACCAGGATTCCAACCCAAGACTTCAATATCTTAATCCATTACTCTTCCCCAGTAATACCTTTCCTTTCATAGCCTTTTTAGTCTGCTGGTGCCTGACTTACATTAGAGGATAAATTTCCCAAGGGCAAGGAATGTGCCCTTTAGCTCTTTGTTATCAGTATCTTCAAATATATACATGGAATTTGCTATGTGGATGGTTCTGTACTATGACTAGGGAAACTTAATACTTCTTTATTTCTGTTTGTTAACATTTCATTCATTGTGGGTGATATACTTTTAATCCGTGTGCGTCGAGCTGTTCTCCTTCCCAGATTTAACGTCCAGGCTCCCTTTTATTTCTTCTTAGGACTAACACATTTTTGATCAACTCTCTGCTCTAGTACATTCTTCTGGATTCCCCAGTTACTATTTGCACAAAACTAGAAAAAGTGATTCAGAAAAAGCTGTTGTAGAACTTCTCAGAGAGTCCAAAATCAAAAGGAGATCTGTTCAGGTGTTAGCAGAGTTGGAAGGAAGGCTGCTCCTGGGCTCATGGGGGTGTCTCCAGCTTGGTCCAGTCACCTGGGAGAGATATGGCAGATTGAAGACTGGCACAAATTCTGTGTTCTTCCTCATTCTGAGAGGTGGAGTCTCATTTTCTTCTTCTTGAACATGTCTGGCTCTAGCAACTTGCTCAGCCAGTAGAATGTGATGGGAGTGCTATTCTAGAACTTTCAAGCCTAGGTCATAAGAACTGTTCAGCTTCTCCCGGGGCCTCTTGGAACACTTGCTCTTGGAATCAGCAGCCATGCTGGGAGGAAGTCCAAGCAACCTCATGACGAGGTCCACATGGAGGGGAATCAAAGGCCCCAGGCTGACATGACAGTTTTGCCATGTGAATGAATACTCTATCCTCATTGGAAATGTTGGAAATTAATACTCTATCCTCATTGGAAATGTTCCATCTGATACTGCATGGAACAGAATATGCCACCTCTGCTGATCCCTGCTAAATTACAAATTTGTGAGCAAAATGAATGACCGTAATTATCTTAAGTTCCTGAGTTTTTGGGATGGTTTGTCACACAGCAATTGATAACTGTAACAGAAATCTCTTCTCCTACAAGACTGGCCATCTGTCTTATTGATGCAGATAGGAGCAGAGAAACTTGGGCTTCTCCAGGCTAACATCAGTTATTTCAAAATTCGTTTGCTAAACATTGCTTTGAAAACATAGTTTTATCCTGAGAAGGTTTTTTGAGGGGTGGGGAGGGATTGAAGTGAAAGATTGGGCAGAGCCACAGATCCCATTCCTTCTTCTACTTTAACTCTTTTGTATACTGGGATCCTAATTATAGCTAATGGCGGTCATTCATAAAATGCTTCTTATATGAAATATACCATCCTAAGCATTTTCCATAGATTATTTATTCCTTATCAACACTTGAATTAGGTACTATTATTGTTCCCATTTCATGGAAGAGAAAACTCAGGCACAGAGAGAATAAATAACTTTCCTAAAGCCACATAGCTAGTGTGGCAGAACGCAGAATCAAACTCAGGATATCTGGCTCCAGAATTGATGCTCAAAACAATTCTCTATACTGTTTTGCATAAGTTTACATTTGAACACAAAGGCTTTATGCTGAAAGAAATACCAAAAAGTATTGTGTTTAGCATTTACTGAGTATTTTCTATGGCTTGTCATGGTGCTAGACTCAGGGGATTTAGAGATGAATTGATGGCCGGGCGCAGTGGCTCACGCCTGTAATCCCAGCACTTTGGGAGGCCGAGGCGGGCAGATCATGAGGTCAGGAGATCGAGACCATCCTGGCTGACACGGTGAAACCCCGTCTCTACTAAAAATACAAAAAAGTAGCTAGGCGTGGTGGCGGGCGCCGGTTGTCCCAGCTACTCAGGAGGCTGAGGCAGGAGAATGGTGTGAACCCAGGAGGTAGAGGTTGCAGTGAGCTGAGATCGCCCCACTGCACTCCAGTCTGGGCGACAGAGCGAGACTCCATTTCAAAAAAGAGATGAATTGATAATAATTATAGTTAAACATTGTGCTAAACAGTTTGCTAAACTACATTATCTCATTTAATTTTAATAGCAATCATGTTATTACTCTTATCCCTATTTAACAGATGAGAAAATTAAGCTTCAGAGGAATTAAGGAGCTTGCTTCAGGCCATATGGGTGGTCTGACCACAAAGTCTGTTCCTAACTGCGTCGTGCTTGGTTGACACCCTCTGTTTTTTCAGAATCTGGTTGGGGAGGTGGACTAAGGAACAGATGCAATAAGAAGATACAAATGCTCTAAAGTAGGAATGTTATAAGGTGCTGGGGTGGGAGGGTGTGAAGGAGAAAGATCCTAATTTTGCCCAGGGAAGAAGAGAAATGATTGTTTTTAGAGGTGCTGACAGCTCAGGGATAAATAGTTAGACTTTGCCAGTCACGCAAAGGAGATAGAAGTCATTCCAGGTGGAGCTGGGTGGGGAGAGGGTACAGGAAGCGTAAAGGTGAAAAAGCTAGGAAGAAATGATACATGAAGGAAACAAGCAGCCACATCTGCATTGCAGTGGATATCACCGGACAAGGGTGCTGGAGAAAATGGCAGAGCAGCCTACAAGGAAGCATTGTTCTCTACCAAGTGCTTTGAACTCATCCCCGACAATGGTGATGTTTTCAAGAAGGTTGACATTGACTCAGAAATAAGGAGCATCCACATAAACCTGTCCTTGCCATTTGGCTCCAGCTCCTACCTACTGTTTAAAAGCAGCATTTGCAGAAAGCAGAGGTCTCTGCAATTCATGTAAGCCTGTCTTATTCCCCAAGAACACATCATTTATTTCCTGTAAGTGCCTGTCTTCCTCTTCTTCAAATATGCTCAGGGTTACAACTTTCTCTGCTTCCTGGGGGAGTTGCCCACTCTACACAGTAATTACTCACTGCATAAAGGCTGTCTCCAGACTCTCCTTCTCAGCCCTTTTTTCCCTGACCCTTTGCAACTGACCATTGAAAGGGTGAGCACACTGCCTCTCTACTTGTCAAAAGACAACCGCCATTTTGGATCTCATCTGAAAATGGATGTCCCCGGGGAAAGCATCCTTTTCTCCGCTCCCTCCTTTCGTTAGTTTGAAGTCGGTGTAATTTATTTTGTGCTTTTCTTCCTCTTTTCTACACATCCAACCAGAAAAAATGGAGATTTATCTATTTATAATGTAATTATAAAGTTGATCTCATGCCCAAGTCATGCGATGTCCACATTGATTAGGGGTGATGAATGCAAGCTTCTAAGTCATAAATACAACTTCAAATACAACTTTATTTAACCTCCTTGAGTGTCATTCTTCTCATCTGTGAAATGAAGTCATATATCCTGTTCGATTCATCTTTATCACATCCAGCAAGGTCGATGGAACAGATATGCAAAAACATTTTACACACTATAAAGCAAGCTACAAACATAAAGTGCCAATAGCCATGATATCAGCAGTAGCTAAATTAGTAATAATAATGCTTTTTGAAAATGAAAAAGAATGGTTCAATAAGAGCTGGACTTCATGGGTTTGGAATTCCACTTCCTCTATTTAAGAGCTGTGTGACCTTGGGCAAGTTGTTTAGCCTTTCTGTGCCTCAGTTTCCTCCACTGTAAAAAGATGATAGCGTCTTCCTCAAAGAGTTGTCAGAAGAATTAAATCAATGAATACAAAAGTACTTAGAATAGTGCCTGGCACATTATAAGCACTATACAAATGTTTGTTATTGTTATTACTATTCTTTACAACTTGTTTCTACATTTGCAGGTGGAAATTTTAACTTCTTTGGATAAAAATATCCCTCCAGTTTCAGACCCTCATATTCTGTAATTTATTCTAGTCAATTATAAAAACTAGTAACATGAATAATTGAGTAATAAGTGGACCCCTCATAACTCAGAAAGACAGTTATTTGCAAAAAGGAAGTTTTGGATGCAGGCCATAATTTTGGGCATCTTAGCCATCAAAGCCCTAAACATACCGGGCTTTTTCCAGGTTCTTTGTTGTACGACACTAAGGCTTTAGGGCAGTGGAATTAGAAAACGATCCACTCTAATACAACTCAGTTATTTGTCCACAGTATGCAGTCGATAAATACTTTTATAAAGACATTTATGATGAGAAGTCTTTATATGGTTTTTGTACTTACCTTGTTAGTGATTGCTCAGATAAAGGTGTCTGATAAGGTCCAGGCTTGGCCTCATCATGAACCAAAATCAATACTCTGGGAACTCTGGCTTTCCACCCCTCTCTCACCTCCGCTATGCTATGCGTAACTGTCACCTATTACTCACCCAAAGGATGGTAAAACTTTTAAAATCCCTCCCAAAAATACCCCTCACAATGAAAATGTATGAAAGAGATTAAGGCACGGAATGAAAACTATTTTTATAGGCAGTTTGGCCTGAGCTTTGAAGTTCAATAGGGAGTGATGTATTGCTATCAGCTTGGATTTCACACCTATTCAATTCTGTAGCCAGGTAATGATGAACAACCTCCTTTGGGTATAGAAGAATGAAACAAAATTAAGGCAAGCTGTGAAACGGCCCCCTTGCTGCAATTTCATCTCCGGGATAGAGTGGAAGTTGCCAGAGTGTGTTTATACATTTTTCCCCCTTTAAATTAGAAAGGTGGTGTGACAATACTGAAAATATTTTGCAAAAAGAAGAAATTATCGCTTATGATCCCAACACCCAAAGACAAAACAAAATTTTTATTTTAAAATGTTACCGGTTAGTTCTGGTTCCTATGCAGACGTATGATTACAGAGTTGCACGCAGAATTTACTTTAAAAGTGTTTTCATTCTTAACTAGGCATTTTATCATCCTTTCTGCTTCACTTTTCCCAAGTGAAAAAACAAACATAAAGTCATCATCTTGCTTGGAAAGTGAGTATTGCTGCATCATGTTTATTTATTTTTAATTTTTATTTATTTTACTTTACGTTCTGGGTTACGTGTGCAGAATGTGCAGGTTTGTTACATAGGTATACATGTGTCATGGTGGTTTGCTGCACCTATCAACCCATCATCTAGGTTTTAAGCCCCGCATGCATTAAGTATTTGTCCTAACGCTGCATCATGTTTATTACCAAGCATCATCTTTCATACAGAGCTTTATTTTTTTGTCCTTGGAGGTTTTCTTTCTTTCTTTCTTTCTTTTTTTTTTTTTTTTTTTTTTTTGAGACGAAGTCTCGCTCTGTCGCCCAGGCTGGAGTGCAGTGGCGCGATCTCAGCTCACTGCAAGCTCCACCTCCCGGATTCATGCCATTCTCCTGCCTCAGCTTCCCGAGTAGCTGGGACCACAGGCGCCCACCACCTTGCCTGGCTAATTTTTTGTATTTTCAGTAGAGACAGGGTTTCACCATGTTAACCAGGATGGTCTTGATCTCGTGACCTCGTGATCCGCCCGCTTAGGCCTCCCAAAGTGTTGGGATTACAGGTATGAGCCACCACACCTGGTGGAGGTTTTCAAATTGAGTGAGCAGCACGTTGCATTTCTGCAACAAATAGTCTTCATTTAGACTCTTTGCCCATATGGAAGACCATTGTGTCCAAGATTGGAAGTGAAGTTATTCATTGGCCTTCAGATTCTTACAGTAAGGCAAGGTCCACCCTCTCAGATCCAACTGTGCTCATCTCTGATCCAGTATCGATACCCAGCCTGCTCTCTGAGATCACCATGGGAACAGGGAAGCTTCTCCCAGCATCTGCACTCAATAATTACTCTGGGATCCCCTCCTCCCACCCTACGCAGCCCTTGGATATGCCAAGCTTGTTCTTATTAGGACTTTTGCATCTGCTGTTCCCACTGTCTGTGACCCTCTTGCCAATTTCTGCATGGCCAGCTCCTCATCACTTAGGTCTTTCTGATCCAATGTCACCTTTTCAGAGGCCCTCTCCAACTGTCCTCATACCCCACCTAGTCATCATTCTCTGCCCCACTGCCTTATTATTTTATCCATTGCACTTGCCACTCTGACAATATCCTACTTATCTGTTTGTGCACATGCCCTGACACGTGTCTACTTCTGTGTACCCACACCTGGCCCCATGTTGAGTGAATGAATGAGAGTATAGCTCACTTAGATCCAGCCTGCTTCACTGCACCCCACCTTGTGAATGCACCTTAAGCATTTATTCAGGCTGGGATGGGAACAAGACACTAAACTGCGGCTCCAATTATTTGCATTGTTATTTGCAACTTATTAGCATTTATTTATGCAGCACCTGTGAGGAGCATGTGGGCCCTGTGATGAGGGCTCAGCATGCACTGTGTTGTTTCATCCTTATAACAACTTTATATTATGAGTAAGCTGACTTTCCGCCTTTCCGTTTTTCTGTTCCTCACATACCAACTCAGTCACTCACCGTTTCAATGGCCTGGCTATTTGCCTTCTTCTGAGTTAAGCCCTCTAGCCTGGACTTCGCCTTTCTGCTTTTACCCTGCCCTAGGACGGCAGGGAGATTTACTGGGCAGGTCCACAAAGGCAGCAGAGAGGGGGAATCTTATAGAAATTCACTGTCATTCAGTAAAGCATTTCTTGAAATCTACTACATGATGGGATGTGGTGATAGAGAAGGCTATGCCTGATCCCTTCTGAAGCCTGTATAATATTAACTCCCTCCCTCCCTTCTTTTGTCCTTCTCTCCCTCCTCTCTTTGTCTCTCGCTCACCTCTTCCTTCACACCAGGTTATTGGTGGGAGAAGCAAGATACAGGCAATGGTTGCTCAGAAGGAAGTTCAGGAGACTGAGGGCTCCTCTGGGAACGTCTTGTGCTCTGTGGATCCTGGGAACTGCTCATCCACATGGTTCACCTGAAATGGGGTGTGTGTGTGAGAGAGTGTGTATGTGAGAGTGTGTGTGAGAAAGTGTGTGAGACTGTGTGTGCATGTGTGTGAGGCTGTGTGCGAGAGGTTGTGTGGGAGAGTGATGAGAATGTGTGAATATGAGAATGTGAGTGTGTGAGTGTGAGAATGTGAGTGTGTGTGAGTGTATGGAGAGCATGAGAATGTGAGAGTGCATGTGTGTGCACAAGTGTGTGAAAGTGTGTGAGAGTGTGAGGGACTGTGTGTGCATGTGCGTGAGGCTATGTGTGTGTATGAAAGTGTGTGGGAGAGTGGAATGAGTGAGAATGTGTATGAGAATGTCAGCGTGTGTGTGAGTGTATGGAGACTGTGAGAATGTGACTGTGTGTGCATTCATGTGTGTGAAAGTGTGTGTGTGCATCCATGTGTGTGTGAAAGTGTGTGTGTGGAAATGTGAGTGTGTGTGAGTGTGTGTGCATACATGTGTGTAAAGTGTGTCTGAGCGTGTGTGCATACATGTTTGTGAAAGGGTGTGTGAATGTGTATGGGAATGTGTGACTGTGTGAGTGCATGGAGAGAGAATGTGTATGTGTATGAATGTGAGAATGTGACAGTGTGAGAGTGTGTGTGCACACATGCATGTAAGTGTGTAGGGAATGTGTGAGTGTGTGAGAGTGTAAAGGTGTGTGAGTGAGAAAGTGTGTGAAAGTATGAGTGCATGTGCATGCAAGTGTGTGAAAGTGTGTGGGAATGTCAGTGTGTGTGTGAGTGTGAGAATTGTATGTGAATGTGAGTGTAAGAATGTATGTGAGTCTGAGAATGTATGTGTGTATGTGAAAGAGCATGTGTGTGAGAAAGTGTGTATGTGTGTGTGTGAAAGTGTGTGTGACCATATGTGAATGTGTGAGGAAAGTGCGTGACCATGTGTGAATGTGTGAGAAAGTGTGTATGAGCGTGTGTGTGAAAAGTGTGTGCACATGTGTGTAAGAGTGTGAAAGTGTGTGTGAGTGTGTATGTGTGAGCATATGTATGTGTGAGGAAGTGTGTGAGAATGTGTGAGTGTGAGTGTGTATAAAAGTGTGTGTGTATGTGTGTGAACGTGTGAGAGTGTGTGTGTTAGTATGTGTGTTAGTGTGAGAAAGTGTGTGTGTATGTGAGTCTGAGTGTATGTGTGTGAGCATGTGTGGGGCACAGGGGATGACTCAAATGCTGAGTCACCTTGGCTGTTGTGCCTGCCCAGCAGGTCACTCAGCTGCATAGTGAGATGGGAGAGAAGTGGGGGCATGTTTTTCACAGTTGGTACTCAGGTGGAAAGCTCCCTGTTTAAAGTGATCAGGAGGAGGGCGCCCAGCCCACCATGCATCTCACTGACTATTCAGAGGGAACAACATATGGAACCAGTGCCCAGGCTCCAGCATTTGTCCATTGTGGATTAAAGATTTCTGCTTCCTCCAATTTTTGACTGGCTAGAATCAGCTAGGCCACTGCAAGCTAGTGCACTGGTGGGGCAGGAGGATTGGTACAGAATGAAGATTCCCCTCTCCCCTTCAACTTTCCTGTCAGAAACTTTATCGTCCCAACAGCAGTCCTTTGGAATATCCGTGTGACTCCACGCTTCCTGGAGGCCCCGTCTTTACTGATGGCTGAAGACTTAATCAAAACTTACTTGACTTCCTTTTAACCACTCCCTAAGCTCTGTCCCTTATACTTAGCCTTCAGTTCCCCGTTCTGAGATCTTGTCTCCCTGATTCTGTGCTCCATCCTAAAGGCTCAAGTGAGAATCTAAGGCATTGAATTTCAGCAAGAATCTCATTTCCTTCTTGTCCCCAGTTGACTACACTCATGCTATCTTCTAAATCTTCCTCCGGTGAGAGGAAGTAAGGTAATTTTTACTTTTCATTTAACAGTTGAGGGAAATGGAAGAACACAGAGGTTATGCAACTTCCCCATGATCACACAGTATGTGAACTTCCAATTCACAAACTCAAAACCCAATTGTCTGACTTTAAAGCCTCTTTGTTCCCGTGTGGCCAATATTTGACTCTCCATATTGCCAAGAAACTAGAGGCAAGACCAGGGGTCACTGAGTACCCAGCTGCTGCACCTACTGACTTCACTCCTTTCCTCACAGAACCTGCGACTGGATTGGGGATGAAGCCACCAACTCATTGCCCAAGTGGTATTGCTTCATGTTTGTTTTTCCGTCTGTAAAATGGGCTTAATAATAGCAGGGGTGTTGTGGGCCAGATTAATGAACGTTTGGACAAGTTATTTGAGATTACCTGGATGAAAGGTGTGAGGGGAGTGCCAAGGGTTATTAGTGCAGAGGCATTTGCCAGGACTAATTTAGGATTACCCATGCTTCCCAGTTAGCAGCCTCCATAGTGATCACTTACTCAAGGAATAGTTAGAGGGCAGGCAATATCCCAACATCAGGCCTGGCTTGTGATGGCAGAGGGTATAGGCTACGGTGGCTTTTCATGAGAATATTGCCTCATTCCTCATTGGTGGTTTGTCCTTCCATGTTGAAGTCTATGGTCCCACTGATGTATGACCTTTGACTTAGTAGAAAGAGGACAACAGGATCAATAAGATAGGCTGAGGACCCACAGAATAGATACACCCCAATACAACTTTTGCCTCTCTATGAGCAAGATGATGACCACAGGTGCCCTAGGTAGCCAAAGAACCTGGAAATCAATAGAAAAAATCAACAGCTACCTATGCATGGAAGGAATGGGTGATGAATACATTTTACACAAGAATATCCACACAGTCTCAGAAAGATACAAACTCTATCAGACTGAAACTAAAAAGCCTAAAAGAAATTTCTCCTCTTCATTCTGCTTCACTTTTTATTATACTGTTCAATTTTACTTTTTTTTTTTTTAAATAAAAGTTTCAGAAGAGTTTTGGATTTACAGAAAAATCATCAAGATAGTATAGAGCTCTCACCTGTCCCACATGCAGTATCCTCTATAATTAACATCTTACATGAGTATGGTATATTTGTCACAGTGAATGAACCAATATTGATGCATTATTATTAACACCCATACTTCATTATTCAGACTTCCTTAGTGTATCCTCAATGCCCTTTTTCTGTTCTAGGATCTCATCCAGGATATCACACTACATTTAGTTGTCCCATCTCCTTAGGCTCCTCTTGCTGTGACCATTTCCCAGACTTTCTTTGTTTTTGATGACCTTGACAGCTTTGAGGAGTACTGGTCAGATATTTTGTAGGATGTCCTTCAATTGGGGTTTGTTTGATGTTTTTCTCATGATTAGACTAGGGTTATGGGTTTTGCTAAGTCAGACAGACATGACTCCATCCTCAAGAAGCTCGTAATCTAGTGGAGAAGTTTGACATGGCCATTTTTGAATGCAGTTTGTTAAATGGTGCTAATGTCATCTTGGGATGCCCTTGCTGCTTTTAAATGGCACACAATACTGGTATGACCAGCCAGACTCTTGTCTCATTTCTCTATCTTGGTGTTCTCTAACAGAAACAGAGAAAAATTGGTTCATCTATGAAGGGTAGTGGGTGCCTGTTGAAGAGACTATCATAGTTGACCCATATCAGAGCAGAAACAAAGAAAATTACCATATCAATTGACTTCATATGTGCCCTTCAGCTTTAGTTGATGGTTTAACTCACACACATGAAGACCCTGATCATTTTAATCAGACTTGCTATTTTTTTCTGGCTTAAGTAAATTATTTTATTTTCGTGCTCCCATGAAAGTCCAGTTCAGTGTGGGCATCAGTCTAGCTACTTCATTAGTCAACTCAAGGCTTTATTGGTAACATGACCTTCTGCTGGATAAAGGTGTGCAAAACCCTTCACTGAATCAAGTTCTCATGGGGGATTTTCCCAGGAACTGGGGAGATCAGCTTAATAAAGAAGCTGTAAGGTGTGAAAAGGCTCCACACACGATGGGTCCAGATCTTAGCTCTGTGAAGTTACTTGGCCTGCTTAAGTCTTAGTTTCTTCAGCTGTGAAATAGAAATAAAAACCCTTATTTCACAGGCTCTACAAAAGGTAATATTTGTTAGCTGCAAAGTCCTGTCGTGATGGAAAAAAAATATTTGAAGAATCACTAGATGGTGGGTGATGTGTTTTGGCTGCGTTCCCCACCCAAAATCTCATCTTGAATTGTCATTCCATAATCCCCACATATCAGGGGAGAGACCAAGTGAAGGTATTTAAATCATGGTGGCAGTTTCCCCCATACTGTTCTTGTGATAGTGAGTGAGTGAGTTCTCACAAGATCTGATGGTTTCATAAGTACTTGGTAGCTCCTCCTGCATTCATTCTCCTTCCTGCCATCTTGTGAAGAAGCCACTTTGTTTCCCCTTTGCCTTCCACCATGATTGCGAGTCTCCTAGGGCCTCCTCAGCCATACTAAACTGAATCAATTAAACCTCTTTCCTTTACAAATGACCCAGTCTTGGGCAGTTCTTTATAGCAGTGTGAAAATGAACTAATACCGTGGGTTTGTTTTGGTCATGGTTGTAATCGTCAGCACTTTGCACGGTGCCTGGAACATAGCAGGATGTCAGTTAATGTTGTTAAATGAATGAATTAATGAATGAATCAATGGAGATGGTTGGATGGATGAATAAATGGATGGAAGGAAGTAATGATGGCCAGATGGATGAATAAATAAATGAATAGGTGGATGGAAGGATGGATGGATAGGTGGATGAATAAATGAATGATGAATAAATGAATGATTAAGAGTGGTAATCAGGGCCCCTCCTACAAATGGGTCTTTTCTCTCTGGTTCCTTGTAATCAGAGGAAGGCAATTATCTCAAATTTGGTTTCTGCCTTACAACTGTTTTGTGGCTTTGAGCCAGCCAACTAACCTCTAAGTTTTCTTGCTCGTAAAAGGACGATAATGACACCTTCTTTGGGAGCTGCTGGTGTAGTGGATGTTGAGAAAATTAATTGGGTGGTGGTAAATGGCTCTGAGATCTCCAGATGAAAGGGGCGACAGAGGTGAGCTGTTATTATGCTTGTTATGTTGAGTTCCCTCTCACCGCTTCTGCCTCCCTCAAGGTGGCTCTTCTCAGCCTCCTGGGGGCTTCATGGTGCCCTAGAAGCAAGTTTTACTTAGAGACGAAACCTATCTTTCATTGGACTGACTCTTCCCTGGGGTCATTTGGCAGAAGGCTTCCAGGTGAGAGAGATATAATCCTAGGAACTTGGCTGCCCTGCCTCAGTTCCTTCTAGGAGGATTGATTTTCCCAAATGCCAACCAGGCCCTGCACTGCATAACAGCCTGAAAACAGACTCCCTTTTCCTCCCTCCTGGTACAATAAAATAAGAGATTCCTCTAGATCCTCTATTTTGGGAGTCTCACCTGTTGGCAAGACCTGGGCTTAGAACTGGAGACCAGGTGCCTACCATCTGGTGTCCAAAGAGACCTGGGATTCATTTACATCCACTACCAGATTATAGCCATCTTCCTTTCCCATTTCCCATATGTGGCACCCCAGGTTGAAGGCATAGAATACACATGTCTTTCAGTTTGTGTGTCTCTGATAGAGATAAAAAGGTCACAGACACTGGAGCTAGAAAGATGGTTTGGATGCACAACTGTGTGCGCTTGGACAAATTACTTAACTTCCCTGAAATTTACTTTTTACATCTGTAAAAAAAGGGATATAATGCCGACCACATAAGCTCATTGGAAGAATTCAATGGGATGGTGCATGTTAAAGTGCTCAGAAGTTAGGCTGCTTTCTTCTTCTCCTCTTCCCTTTCTATTTTAAGAATGTTCTTGAAATTTCTTCTACTCATAATGTATCTTGCCTTGTTTTTTGTGCTTCCTATCTCAGTAAACATCAAGTTTCTGGATCCAGAGATGTGGATGAAAGTCTTACTTCATTCTTGACGCCATAGCCCATCACTGTCCAAGGGCAGATTTTTCTTATGCTAGCTCAATTCTGTGCCTTCTTCCATCTTTCTTGCCAGACAATGGCAACAGCTTCCTTGCTGGTCTCATTTTATCTCCTTCAGCCTATCCTCTTTTGGAAGGCACAGGGTTTGTATTACAGTATAAATCTAACTAACTATTCCCCCACTTGAAGCCTCTCAATGCCTTCCCAAAGAAAGCAGAGGCCTCGGATGCCACATATGGCATCCCCTCTGTGCCCTTTGTAGTTGGAATTGAATGCAATTGCCAGGATACCCTTTCTCCTCTCCTCTCCTCTCTTCTCTTTTCTTCTTACGCTTCTCCTCCTCTCATTTCTCCCTTTCTTTGTTATCCTCTTCCTTCTCTCTCCTTCTCCTCTCTTTCTTCTTCCCTTTCCCATCTTGTTTCTCCTTCTTCTTTCTTTCTCTGCCTCTTCCTCTTTGACCATCCTGTTTTTTTCTCCTCAAATTTATTCTCTGCCTATCTCTCTCTCTCTTTACGCCATGCTTATCTCTCTCAGATGCCTCTTCCCTGAATTGACATGGGAAAGAATCCCATACTGTGGCCACTGCCTCTTTGTATGGGGCAAAAGGGCATTGGAAGAAGAAACTTCATAATACACCCTTCCCTGTTGAAATGACTGTGCATTGGGGAATCCAGCGAGGTTACTGAAGCCTGTTTGACCACGTAGTTCTGATTGGAGAGTGATGTGGGCCTTCCCTGTACTCTCCTCTGTCGGTTGCTGTTCTTTGTTTGGTTTTCCATGAATGTGACAACTCAAAGCTGTTTTGTTCCTTGAGCAAGTTTAATAACTAATATTTCTCTATCACTGTAGCACCTTATTCCCTGAGAATGAGAAGTAATCACATTGTTTTTGCTTGTTTGTTTGTTTTGGAGATGGAGTCTCGCTCTGTTGGCCAGGCTGGAGTGCAGTGACACGATCTCGGCTCACTGCAACCTCTGCCTCCCAGGTTCGAGCAATTCTCCTGCCTCAGCCTCCCGAGTAGCTGGGATTACAGGTGCCTGCTACCACACCCAGCTAATTTTTGTATTTTTAGTAGATACAGGGTTTCGCCATGTTGGCTAGGCTGGTCTTGAACTCTTGACCTCAGGTGATCCGCCCACCTCAGCCTCCGAAAGTGCTGGGATTACAGGCGTGAGCCACTGTGCCCGGCCAATTACATTGTTTCTTAATTATAAATTTCTTAAGGGCAGAGACCATATTTCATACATATTTCCATCTTCAACAAGACGTGCAAAGTTCCTGGTACAAAGTCAGAGTGCCATCAATATTCGTTAAATTGAATGGAGTGGAGAAATAATATCCTCCTGATTGGAGTCTTTTAGACTTAATCCCCTTTGGTGCCCACACCTCTCTAAATAGATCAGATTATTCTATAATAATAAGGAAAATTGAGACCCCCTTTGCCCAGGGCAGAAAAATTTCAGCCAGATCCATTTCAGCAGGTGATTTTCCTGCTGAAGATGTGTAAAGATGGACCCTCCACAGAAGTTCTGTTTTCCTTTCAAGCATTGTATCCTTGAACCTAAGTATGTTCTTTTAAATATCCATGCAGATTTCCCACCTTTGCTTCACTTTGAACCTGGTATTTCTTGTTTGAATGTGAAGAGTGACTTCCAAGAAACTTTGCCTTAAAATGATTCCCAGGGTTGAAGATAGAAGCTGAGATTTTCTCTCTCCTCTTTCCTTTTATTTCTTTAGATTCACAGCTTCTGATTTTGGCTCTGCTACTAATCATCTTGAGTGAGTCATTTTCCTTCTTGGTGTCAGTTTCCCTAAGTGTTAGTGAAAAGCTGCACAAAACATGACCCACTGCCTGTTTTTGTAAATAAAGTTTTATTGGAACACAATCATGCCCATTTGTGTAGGTATCTTCTTGGGTTGTGTTTGTGCTACAACAGTAAAGTAGTTATGACAGAGACTATATGGTCTAAAAAGTCTAAAACATTTCCTGTCTAGTCTGTTACAAAAAGGGTTTGCCAAGCCCTGGAATAGATAGAAACTTAAGACTCCTTTAATCTGAACATCTATGCCATGGTTTAGCTAGTTCTACTGAACGACTCATTCCTTATAGATAGGCATCTCCTCATGTGGGGGATACATGCCACTGGGGTTCCTGGACATGATGTTGGGGATCCACTGCCTGAAATCAAGCAGCATTGAGGTCTATTCTGAGCAGTTATTGTTTTTTCATTTCCCATCCAATCCTTCCCATTTTATCTAAGAGAGAGGCTCAAGTTGATACTAGAATGTGGAAGCATGATTCTCTCTGGCTCGTTTCTTCAGGCACACTATCATATTCAGCTGGAATTTAATTACGCTTATTTTACCCCCACTGTATGGGCTCATAACCCCTTTTGTGAAATTTCAAAGTCTTAAGCACTCTGAAAATGGAATTTTTTTCATAAACCATTTAATAGTTATACTTAAACTGAAGAGACAGGAGATTACGTATAGCCTTTTAAAAATTTGTCTTAAATGGGATGACATCAAACTAAATAGCTTTTGCACAGCAAAGGAAACAATTAAAAGAGTGAAGAGACAACTTACAGAATGGGAGAAAGCATTTGCAAATTATATATCTGACAAGGAGTTTAACATCCAGAATATATAAGGAACTTAAGGAACTTAAGTCAACATCAAAAAACAACAACAACAAACAAACAAAAACAAAAGCAAAAAAAAAAAAAAAAAACCCTAAAGTCCTCACAAGTAACCCAGTTAAAAAATGAGCAAAAGAGTTTAATAGACATTTCTCAAAAGAAGACATGCAAATAACCAACAGGTATATGAAGAAATGTTCAACATCACTAATCATTAGGGAATTGCAAATCAAAATCACAGTGAGATATCACCTCGCTCTAGTCAGAATGGCTATGATCACAAAGACAAAATAAAAGTTGGCAAGGATGTGGAGAAAAGGGAACACTTACATGCTATTGGTGAGACTGTAAATTAGTGTAACCATTATGGAAAACAGTATGGAGGTTCTTCAAAAAATTAAAAATAGAACTACCACATGATCTAGCAATCCTACTACTGGGTATACAAAGGAAATGACATTCACATGTCAAAGAGATATCTGTACTCTTATGTTTAATGCAGCATTATTTACAATAGCCAAGATATGGAATCAGTCTAAACATCCAACAATGGAGGAATAAATTTAAAATGGCATATATACACAATGGAATATTATTCAGTCATAAAAAATGAAATCTGGTCATTTGTGTCAACATGGATGAACATGGAAGACATCACATTATTAAGTGAAATAAGCCAGACACAGAAAGACAAATACCGTATGATCTCACACATATGTGCGATCTAAAAAATTTATGTCACAGAAGTAGAGAGTAGAACAGTGGATACCAGAGACTAGGAAGGGGCAGCAGGAATAGGGGAAGATGGGGAGATGTTGGTCAATGGGTACAAAGTTGCAAAGTTGCAATAAGAGAGGAGAAACAAGTTCTGCCATTCTGTTGCACAGTGGGGTGACTACGGTTAGCAGTCAGGCATTGAGTATTGTGAACTAGCCAGAAGAGAAGCTTTTGAGTATTCTCACCACAAAGGGGTGATAAATGCATGAGGTGATTTGATAATTATGCAACCTATAGGTATCTTAAACATCAAATCATAATGTATAAATATGTATAATTACAATGTCAAAAAAATTAAAAATATAAGTCTTTCATTTTCATATAATGGTCTTCATCATGAACAAAAAAATCTATCTTAACGTGAATGTGTATATGTTATGCTGCAAAACTATGAACGTATCTAATGAGGGTGCAGTCCTGGGGGTATATGACCCTGTTGCCTTTCTAAAGTCTAGAAAATTCTGAATTCTGAAACACATCTGGCCCTGGGGGTTCTGGATTAGAGATGTGGACCCACATCTCTTTTTATGGTTACTTCCTATTTATGGCAAACTTTTAAATGTATCTAGAGTAAGTCCATTTAAACCCCCCCCAAACACATATATAATAATAAGAGGGTGCTCAGACTTGGCTCACATTGTAGAGTGGTACAGAAATGACTGATGTTTGGGAAAGCTTGTCCTGAAGGATATTTTCCATCCTTTTAATGACCTTTCAACTCTTTTTTTTTTTTTTTCCTGTTTCTCACACTATTTTGTGATCACTAAGCCACCCCCTTCAAACCTGGAGCTTCAAACCAAAGAAGCTTCAAACCTGGAGCATCTGTGTGTGTGATGGTGAATTAATGAACAATCCTGTCTTACCCATGCAATGATACGTGGCTTCAAGAGCTGATTCGACATTCCCGACAAGTTGAGATACCACCTTTGAAGTCACTGAGGACTTGCATAGGAAGGGTTTTCCCTGAGGAACCTGGGTGAGGGCCAGAGTCAGGGATCTCAAAGTTCTGGGTCCCGGACACAGTATCCATGGCTTCTAGGCCAGACTCATCAGAGTGCTGTGTTCTGAAAGGAGCTGGTTCAATCCTTTCAAAGGGCAATCTCCCCAGCCCTAAGTAGTTCTTAAAACACCAAACAACATTAGCTCCCACAAATGAGGGAGGCTTAAACCTAAACCTGATTACAGCCAAGAGTGGCGAGGCGGCCAAGGTGCTATAAAGAAATGATGTTATTATGTCCAAGGGATGCCATTAAAACTCTGTTTACAAACCAAATGTGCCAGGGAGTGGGTCAGGGAAAGAATTATTAGCAACAAAGCTATTTGATCTCTTTTATGATCCAGTGAGTCATATCGCTCCATGATCTAGAAGGTGAATAATGAAAACCTCAAGCCTGTTGATTTATAAACAGGCCCAGAATTCTGTGTTCTTTAACCTCAGATGCCCTCTTAAGTGTGACTTACCCTAAATCAAATGGGACATCAGATACCACTGGGCTTCTCCCTCCTCCTGAGAGGTAATTGAAGAGGTGATTGGCGTACAGGGTGTATAAAATCCCTGTTCAAGGTGATGGATAGCTTCGGGGAAGGGTCACCAGCCAGGACTGAGAGACACGGCTTTGTTTCTACACGCCTTGTATCTGCAGGGCTTGAGGCTCCAAAGCTGCTTTTGTTCAAGCTTCTGGATTCTCAGCCGACCAGGGAAAGGGAGGCTCAGGGGTCGATGTTAACACTTTGTCCTAATAGCCACAGTTTTGCTCCCCTTTTCTCCCTCTGAAGAGGTTATAAGGAGCGGGATCAATCTAGGTTGACATCGGAACTCCACCACTGCGGAATGCAACCTCAGGACAGTTGCCTCAGGCCTCTGAACCTCAGTTTCCACATCTGCAAAATGACACAGTCATGGCTGGAGCCCTTACTCTGTGCCCAGCATTAGGCTGAGGTTCTTTATATGCACCACATGCCAGATTATTTTTATTTTCTATTTAAAAAAAAATTTTTTTTTTTTAAAAATTTTAAAAGCCCACCCTGAGACAGGATTTGAGTCTAAGTGGAGGATCTGAGAGGAGATCTCAAGAAGCATGTGCAAGGAAGTGGGGAGGTAAGATGGGAAAGGAAAGAAGTTCATCAAGCCTCAGTCCTTGCCCCATGTCACCAGCATCCCTACTGTGGGCAACTTGCATATGGTCCCAGTGGGAATCTCTAGGAAGGATGCACCCCAGGGCTGTCTCACCAAATGGCAAGGAAGTTGGGGAGATCAGGCCCCAATTCCTGTCAATCACAGTGCAGGGCTCCTCCAGGAGTCAATCCCAACATTTCCAGCAGGTCCCACATGCAGGCCAAATAAATCCCTCAGGCAAAGAATCGTAGGTACTCACGGTTACACGGAAGCCATTGAGTCTGCCTGCATGGGCATGGTGTAGGGAGGGTATGGGTCTAGCCCCATAACATCCACTTTAGGTCCCTGCTGGGGGGAAAAAAACAAAAAACAAAAAACTGAGCCATGGGGATTTGAAGTGTCTTCCCCCAAATTTCCCAGCCGACAAGTGGGAGGAGGGGGCCAGGTTACATATCCACTGGTCATCTCACTTTAGGGTGCATAATGGAAGCTTGTAGGTGATACTTCATAACCCTCCACAGAAGGTATCAATATTTGATTTTACAAGTGAAGAATCTGAAGTTCAGAGGCGCGAACTGACTTTGTCCTACAGCAAATGAGCAACTGAGCCAGGGCTGAAACTTCCGTGGATTTCAAAGTCAGGGACAGCCTCGGGACGCTGCAATCCTTTTGCCTGCAGAGAAATCCCCCAGCTTCTCCTGAATCAGACAAGTTCTCCAGTGTCTCAAACCAGATGTTCAGACTCCAAGGACAGGCAGAAGGTTGATGCTTTCTCATTTCCTGAAGGCCAACATCATGGCTGAAGGTGAGGAAAGGTCATCTGTAAGTGCTTGGCTTGTGTCCACTCTGCAGTGAGGCTATCTCCAAGGGGGCTGACTCATGGCTCTAGTGCCATCCAACAGTTTCCAGTTCCTGGATGCTGCCTGGCTCAGCTCTTTATTTCTTCCATCTTTTGTTGTCACCCGGGTCCCATCTTCTATGTTATTTGGGCATGCCAAAAATTATGCACCTTTGAATCAGAGTTGGCATAAAAGGCTGTCATTATGCATACTAAAATGAATTCTTTGAGGCCTTCAAGCAGAAACTCTCCTTCCTTCTCTCCCCTCCTCCTCCTCTTCAAGGAGTGATACAAAGACTAAGAAAGTCCCACTGGGCTCACAAGCACCCTGGCAGGGAGGGCAGGGCAGAGAGCGGCGTTGGGAAACCACATGGTGCCATTAGATGCTCTTGACGTGCTGTGGTTTTCTGGTTCACTCTGCTAGACTGTGCCCAGGGCTGTTCCTGGAGCCGTCTGTCATTGTACTTACAACTCACATCACACCCCGAGTCAGCCTGTTACCCCGCAGAGCCAACAGCCTGGCCGTTTTCATGCAAAGCCAGCAAAAACAGACCGCCCGGCGGACTGGAAAACACAGACTCTGGAGCCTCCTCCTTTCTTGCAGCAATAATAAATGATAACAGCATTGAGGATGACTGGAGCTTGATGATGACAAGAAACAAACAAACAAAAAAGGTATCTTCTGAGCCCTGGACTGGGAGATTGGGCCTAGTTTGGGCACACATTTGCTTGGTAACCTTGGGCAACTGCTTTCCTCTAACTGGGTCTCATCTGTTTGCTCATCCATACAACGGAAATGCTGAGCTGGAAATGAACGTAAAGTTTCTTTTCAGCATTTGAGTATTGCATTAGTTTCCTGGGGCTGCTGTCACAAAATACCACACAAACTAGGTGGCTTAAAACAACTGAAATATATTCTCTCAGAATTCTGGGGGCTGAAGTCTGGAATGAAGGTGTCAGGAGGGCCATGCTTCCTTCAGTACTCTGAATAAGCTCCTTTCTTGCTTTTTCAGCTTCTGTGGGAGCTGTCAATCCTTGGTTCCTTGGCTTGCAGCTGCATTTGTCCATCTCACATGGTGCTCTCCTCTGTGTCTGTGTCCTCATATGTGTGTCTAAATTTGTGTCTGGGTCTAAATTTCTCTCCTTTGATAAAGACACCAGTCATATTGCAGGAGTGCCTACCATACAACAGTACAAGCTCGTCTTAACTTGATTACTCAATCTGCAAAGGCCTTTGCTTTTTTCCCAAATAAGGTCAAATTTACAGGTACTAGGGGTTTAAGACTTCAACATACCTTTTTAGTGTTGACACAATTCAATCCATTACAGGCATTACTGAGTGTTTTTCTAGTGACCAAGTTTACGAGGTTTTATTTTGAGATTTGAGACAGGAGATATTGATGGCTTCCCCTCAATGGAGGAGAAATCGGGGATACAAGAGCAAGAACTACATTAACTGCAGCCAGGGCTGACATTAAGTTGGGATGCATTGGTACAGCTTTATGGGTAGTTAAAACATAAGACCTACCACTGTCCCGAGATGCTTCCACCCATGAAATCCCTGATCCTCTGGCTGCCATAGTGGCAAGATGGCTTGTTTTTCTATGACTGAAGTTTCTGATTGGTTCTGGTTAATATGTTGAGTAACACAGGAGGTCCATGGTGACATCAGGACACCTTTGGTGAAAACTGAGACCAGGTGGGGTGAGTCCCACTTCCTCCCACATGCTGCCCCTACAGTGGATCATAAACTCCTGCAGGGCAAGGATGTTTGTCTGTCTGGTTCACTAATGTATTGCCAGTGCCCAGCACAGGAGATTAAGGCTGGAACACATAGTAGATGTTCAATAAATGGTTGTTGAATGAATTAATGAATTCTCAGATAAATCTGATGGCAAATATAAGCAAAGGAAGCAACAAGAAATGATCTTCTAGCACCAAAGTGCCCTTTGGAAATATTCAGAACCTTTTTATTTTATATCCATTCACTTAAGAAGTAGACATGTCATAACTTGAGATGTGTCAACACCTAGAGTCACTGACATTGTCCCCATTTTCTAGCCAAGGCTGAGACTAAGAGGTTGAATACTTACTTGAAGGCACATACAGAATATGTTGCAGAGACTAGAGTCCTGGCCACATCTGCCCAGCAGGGCTGGGCCGTTCTATTCCACACTCTAAGAGAAGCATATCATTTGTCTCCCAGCCCCCAATCCCATGTATTCCTTTATGTGATTACATAAATAATGCCTGTCATTCCCATTAGACCAGGAGATCTGTATTATTCAGATACCTACATTTGGTTGTGGTTCAGAGTAGTTGCTCGTTGTAGGCATCCTCTAAGACGGCTCTCAATGACCTTGCCTTCTGGTGTCCAGGCCCTTGTATAAATCCTACCCCCCAACCCCCAATGCCACTGAAGAAGTCTGGCCTGTATAACCAATAAGACATTGCAAAAATAATGTGCAATTTCTGAGACTGGATCACAAAAGACATTGCAATGCCCACCTTACTCTCTCGGGTCACTTGCTCAGGGGAAGCCAGCCACCCTGTGGTGAGGATTCTCAAGCAGCCCCATGGAGAGGTCCATGAAGTGAACAACTGAGGTCTCCAGCCAACAGCCATGGGAGTGAGCTGCCTTGGCAGTAGATCCTCCAGCCCCAGTCAAACCTTCAGATGAGACCATAGTCCCAGGTGACATTTGTAACTGCAGCCTCATGAGCAGCCCTGAAACACAACCACCCAGCTAAGCCATTCCTAAATTACTGACCCACAAAAATGAGTTTATAAATGCTTGGTTTTGTTTGAAGCCACTGAGTTTTGAGGTAACTTGTCATGAGGCCACAGATCATGAATACTATACTCAGTGTAAATTTCTTGAATGAATAAGGAAACCGATGCATAAATCAATGAATGAATAAAAGAACTGTTTTTTCAGGCTAATTATAGTTAGCTAGAAACTAGCTCCATCCACCATCGACTACGTGGGTGACTTCAGGCAAATATAATCTTGCTGCCCTGGGTCTCAGTTTCTTCATCTGTAAAATGGGATGAAGAACCTCAGAGAGTTACGGTAAAGATTCAGGAGGAAAAGACAGACAAAGACACTCAGCATAGTGCTTGACAGGGATCATACTGGAATTATTTAGCACTGAGCACAACCTGTGTATAAGCAGTCAGAATGGTCACCACCTGGCTTGATATCAGCCCTGGGGTGGGGCACATGATAAGCTCTCCAGAATTGGTAGCTGTCATCATAATCATTGCCACCAGGCTAAAGGCTAATAACCTTAGTGCCTGCAGCAAGGAGCTCTCAACTTAGTGTGGGAAAGAGACAAGCAAGCAAACATTTACACTAGTGTGATGAAGGGCATAGGAATGTGCAAAATGATGATCCATTCTGCTACGGGAGGAAAATGCCCATATAATCACAGAGGGCAGAGGTCCAGAGGTCTCTGGCCTGAGCCTCAATTCCAGCTCTCAGACGCTTTTGAGAGTTAACATTTGTTTCCACTGTTTCACCCAGTTTTGGAACACATAAATTAGTTCTGAGTGGAAGTTCTACCTCCATCACTCGTCTCCTATTGTGACTTTCTCTGAACCTGCTTCCCCATTTATAAAAGGGGAACCATTAAAATTTTTAACGCCTAGCAAGCACTTAAGACAGTACTTGGTGCTATTTTTGACACTGGTAAGTGCTTTATAAATGTCATGTGGGTTACTATTGTTACCACTTTTATTATTTGAGGTGCTGAATTAGACCCCTTCTTCCTGAAAGACACTCTGTTCTCATGGAAAAGATGGCTCCATGAGAGATGAACCTTAGTTTTCCTTCCCACACATACCATACACAGGGTCCTCTTGAACTTCAAAGAGAAGCCCTGCCAGGAAGCTCAACTTGCTGTAAGTTTAGCAGGAGAAAGATGGGAGCCGGCTTCCAGGGCTGCTGAGCAGCTGTTTGATATCACACCAGGGTGGTCAAGACTTTGGGGACGGGCCTGTTTACTCCTTGCAGATAATATCTCAAGTGGACTGTGGGGAAGGATGGGAAGGACGCTTAGGGTCAGCCTTCACCTTTGTAGTTGTTTAAATATCGATTATAACGCATCTGAGACTGACTTATGCTAGGGTGAGGAGCGAGTGATGTGTTTGAAGATATCCCATAGATTTGCTTGAAGACTTCATTTAGAGGATCTTAAATCTCTTAACAAAAATGGGTGGATTTCAGTCATTGTTTTTCTGGTTAAGAAAGTGCTCAGCAGCACTTTTGTTAATAACCTTCATGGTTGAAAACTCTAAGATACCAGATGCCTTCTCCATCTTAATTACATATGACAATGAATATTAATAAGAAATTGAGCTATCTAACTAATTTAAATGAAATGCGAATTAGATTTTAGAAAGTAAGAAATGCACAGACAGAGATGTTTTGGAAGCAACTTGTTTTCAAAAAAATGCAATGGCTTTCTCACTGTAGGATTTCTTAAGGTCTCTTGTATGTCCATGTGTGTTTTGATTTTGTCTCCCTGAGAAGGACCTAGGAAGTCACAAGTTTTGCAAGAGTTTTTGGATCACAGAATCTTTAATTTGTGGAGCATAGTGTGAGATTAATATTCTTAGGAACACACTTTGGTCTAGGCTACCATGTGAATAAAATAGGTAAAGTGCTTAGACCAGTGCACACCACCCATAGCAAGTGCTTGGGGAATGGTACACATTATTATTGTGACCATGGAGGGGGTTGAACTTCAACATTGCCTCCAACTGTAAAAATCAATGATTCTCATTATAATGTCATCACAAAAAGTAATTAAGCTTGTTGGCTTGGATGAAATGGAAAAAAATTATTGAAATTATGCACTCAAAATAGTTTCTTTACTAATTTAAATTTAGTTCTTAACAAGTAGCAAAGGTGATCTTCATTTGTCTTTTTTTCTTGGGGAGGGGGGTTGTTTTTTCATAAGATCTTAACAAACAGTGAAATCCTCAGAGGCAAATCAAGTAACGTCCCAGGAAAATCCCAGGGCACACATTTCGGCATGTGCAGGAAATGTGTTGTCTTGACAAGGGGCATGCTCCAGCAGACCCTGAGTTGTACCAGTGTCCTACCTTGGACATGAATGTGCTGTGAGCAGATGGAAACCACCTCACTGCTTTGGATACTGGGCTTTTAAATTATGAAACATAAACAGGGGATTAATGCATCAGCTTGCCACTCAAAGTGTGGTCCACAGATCGGCAGCGGTGACATCACCTGGGGGTATTATTTTTCTTGGAGAGAGGTCCTTTCCCATGTACTTACAATCTCCAGGTTTTGTTTGGCAACTTGGTAAGGGGGCCATTTGCTTAGCCAGATGTGCCTGAACATTTTGGAACTCTGAGTCAAGAGGGCAGTTCCTGCTTCAAGGAGACAGCTGGTGCCAATTCTAATTTTCATTTCTAGATCGGGATATTTATGACAAAGACCTCATCAACCTGGAAGTGTAACTTTCCTGCTTTCAGCTCTGAGTTCTCCATCACCTCCCCTGGCCCCTTGCACATACACTCTATCTTCTTTTCCATATAATAAAACAGCAATGTAATCAGCCCCTGGAACATGTCTTGGCATTAGGAGTAAACTCAGGCAGCTCGGTTTATTAGCTGTTTCCATGGGAGAGAACTCTTGGGGCCAAATATATATTTACAAATATTGTAAGCACTCTGCTGCTCCCCAGGAGTGACATTGCTGTCTGGAGATAAATAGCTTCTCAGAGAAGTTAGGCTTTCTTCTACACCCTCTCCTCCTCCACCCTCCTCATCTATCTTGCTTTCAGTTAGATCATCCTGTAACCAGAAAGTCCCCAGAAGAGACATTTTACCACCTTTGGGCATTGAGGGCCTAAGGACTTGAGGTTTACTAGTCTGGGGGACCAGACCAGAAATGTGGTTTTGAAAGATGAATATTTTTATATATTTTGTGATTTAGCCAGCAGGGAGCCTTTGTGAACAGAAATGAGCATCTCATAAGGGGTGTTTTTAGTCTCACAGTGCTTAGAGTGGTTGGAGGACCAGGTTCAGGGTGATTATATCAATTTCTCCTCCAAGTGTTCATTTATTCAATGAATAGACATTGACTCCCCAGCACATAAGAGCCAGTGCACTCAATACTGAAGTTAGCATCTTGTATCTGTTAGGGTCCAGCAAGAAAACTGGCATCATTAAAGGTCCTTCAATCAGAGAGAATTTAATAGAGGAAATTGAATCCATAGGTGACAGAGGAACTGAGAAGGCAGAAAATGAAGCAACCTAGAGTTTACCAATAACAGGAAGTCACTACTGTCCCTAAAGAAAAGGGACAAAAAGAGGCATTTTTACTTTCAGAGGCTAAGTGCCAGGACCTTCAAGTATAGCCAAGATTATCAAGTAGCTGTAGCTTCTGCCAGAGCCGGATGGGTGTGTGAAGTGATAGCTACTCAACTGTGTCCTCTTCCCTCGCTCTAGTCTTCCACCAGAGCCTCCTATTGGCTGAGTGTACAAGGAAGCAAGAAGGCAAAGGAGCTTGGAAAACGTAGCTCCTTAAGATTTGGAAGAGAACAGAGCAGATAAAGGATCTGAGAGCGAGCAGGTGTATGGTTGGCACATGTGGCAAGAGGGACGGGTACAGTCTTGGAAAAAAGTGGGTGTCATCTATTGCCTGGCTCTACTATATCCTTGACACTCATCTCCCAAACCCAAACTGAATCTGAAGGGTGAGAGATGATGGTCTTCCCCCCTTTTTTTTCCAACCCAAAATTTGCTAACTTGCCAAGAGAAAAACAGTCACATTGCAAAAGGAAATCTACTTAGTAGATGAGCCAAAGTTTGTATGAACAAGTCCCCAATGACACCATTTTAGCTTTAGAGCCCCCAAATGAACTTAGCATTGGGGTGTTTTCCAGCCTTGAAAACCTTTCCCTACAACAATCATGATTAAAATTGATTGAATACTTGGTACGTGCTGGCCATTATGCTAAATTCTTCCCATGCATTGTCTCTTTAAACTTCATATTGATCCCATGAGGTAGCAGTAGCTACTCTTCTTATAACCAATTTGTAGATTAGCAATCTAAGGTTCAGACAGGTTAAATTTACCATATTGCCAGGGAGTGGTAGAGCTGGATTTGGAGACAGGCAATCTGACTTCAGAGCCCGTATTGTTAGCCACTCCTCAATATTGCCTTCCAATGAAAGTGTGTTTAATGTTGTGGCAGGTAAGAGGAAAATCTCAGTAGAATATAGTTCAGATGATTTAGTTCAGAAGATAGTTTAGAGAAACCCACCGCCCCCCAAATCATAGATTAAACAAGGTAGACACTTATTTCTCTTGCACATAAAAGACTGTGCTAATCTGGTGGCTCTGCATCTTGGAGTTTTCAGTGGCTGGGGTCTCTCATTTTTCTTTGTCATCTTTAGAGTATTTTTCGTCATTGAGACTTTTCTAGTTATTTCACCACCAAATTTGTAATATAAACAGTGGAAACAGTAAGATAAATGTGAGGGAAAATAAGCTCCTTCACTCTAAGAGAATGACACAAAAATCACACACATTTTTCTCTGTCTCATTAGTCAGAACTTAGTTATATGTTCCCACTTAGCTGCAAGGGAGGTGGGAAATGGGCAGCCCGACTAAAATTCAATTGTTCTGTCAATGCCGTGGAAAAGAAAAACTGACATTGAGGGATAACTCTGTGGTTCTGCTTGCACATACCCTTCTTTTTACTTCAATGTACTGATTGAAAATATTTTCCATGTTTCACCTCAGCTAATGCGCAAATCTCTGATTTGGGATAATTTTGTGTTCAGTTAACAATAGATGAGGCCACTGAGGATATGAGAGTTGAAATTATTTGTTCCAGGTCACCAACTGAGTCAATTATGTGGAGAATGAGATTGGAATGGGTATTCATTTTACAAGTGGCCTTTCAATTCTTTTTTATATTAAAAATGGCTTTTTGCCTCTTGATGTAACCTCATTACTGTGTTAGAGTTGGATAATAAATTCTTATGTAATGAAGACTCTGCTTATAAACACCCTTTGTTTAGAAATTATTATTGGGACTATTACTCAATTTTTAACGTTAACACAATTCCAGCAAGTCTGAACTAACTGATTCATGTGAAACAATAAAAAAAAGTGTGACAGCTGAAGTGTCTGGAGGGTTTAGTCAAGAAATATTCTTTTTTTTTTTTTTTTTTTTTGAGATGGAGTCTCGCTCTGTCACCCAGGCTGGAGGGTGGCAGTGCGATCTCGGCTCACTGCAACCTCCACCTCCCGGGTTCAAGTGATTCCGCTGCTTCAGCCTCTGTAGTAGCTGGGACTACAGGCCACCATGCCCGGCTAACTTTTTGTATTTTTAGTAGAGACGGGGTTTCACCGTGTTAGCCAGGATGGCCATCTCCTGACCTCCTGATCTGTCCACCTTGGCCTCCCAAAGTGCTGGGATTATAGGCATGAACCACCGTGCCTGACCAAGAAACACTCATTGTTATGGACAGAAACTTAGCCTAGTTCAAGTCAGGAGAATTAACTGTAACAGACACCGGATGATATCCTGTGTATTCAAGGGTTAGAAACAAAATTTAGGGGACCCCACTAGTTAGGAATTTGTTATTCAAGCCCTACACAACACATTGTATAAGAAAGCCCACATTGTTATGATATAAAAATAATCACCAGAAACTCAAGCACATATTCCCCAGCAAACCTCTCAGTCGTTTTACACGAGTGTAACTACTCACTAGCACATCAATACCTTTGTTGGACACTCCCTCACAGGTTGCCACATGCTATAGGTATCTGACCATACCATGCAAATGAAATGCAAATTGATTGCAAAGTGAAATTGCAAATCTTGCAAAAGATGCAGGATTTCAGAAAGTGGATGGAAATTTTGCTGGAGAACGGCTCTAATTACAAGCAAAGCATCTGATGGATGGGAATGTGGTAGCATCAGGCCAGTTGACAGGACAGGTGCTTCAGACGAGAATGATTTGTGTATCAAAGGATTAAGAGAGGCCTTTAGGAAAATTGATGTAGCCCTCCAGTATTTCTGAAAAATTACCCTCTTTATGATCCTGCTGCAAAAAGTCCAATGTGAAGGGAACGTGTCATCTTATGGTATCATATAATTTATGTAAATATATAGTTTCAGAGAACTTGCCAAAACTTGATTCGAACTTTGTTCGTTCTAAGAATCAGAACATTGTTGACATTACAACTGGACTGTTGTAAGATATGATAAAATAACTTGTTTTTGTAATTTTCAGTTTGAAGAGTTTTAAATTCTCTAGGGTTCCTTTGAATGTTTTATTAGATTGTGAAGTTTATTGAATATTCCTTATTCTGAGATGGGGTTGGAGGTTTTGATTTGCCATTCAGCCTTTTTGCTTTAGCTGGCTGGAAACAATTGCTGTGCAAAGGAATATGTGATGGGAGAGCATAAATTCTTGGCACCTGTTTGGGTGCTGGAGTAATAAGGCTACGCCTGCTGCTGCTAACAAAAACAGTAACAACAAACATTCACTAGACCTTTATCATGTGCAAAGCCAAATATTTACTTGGGCTATGTCATCGAATCCTCAGATCACCCTATAAGGTAACTGCTGTTTTAGACCCATTTAACAGTTGAAGATAGTAAGGTTGAGCAAAGTTAAGCATTTTGTCACTAAGTTTCAACTCTTGGTCCTTTGGGAAACTAAATCCCTCCTCCCCAACCCGCACTTTCTTTTATTGTAGTAAAGGCATTTAACATAAGACGTCCCCTTTTATACAAATTTTAAGGATATAGTACAGTATTGTTGACTCTAGGCACTATGTTGTACAGCAGATTTCTGGAACTTATTCATGTTGCATAACTGAAATTTTACACCCGTTGAATAGCAATTCCCCCTTTTCCTCTGCTCCCTGTCCCCGGTATCCAGCATTCTACTCTCATGAGGCACCAAGCCAGTCATGAGGGATCCACCCCCATGACCAAACCCCCTGCCACACCCTAATAGGCCCCAGCTCCACACTGGAGATCAAATGTTTACATAAGATTTGGAGAAGACAAATATCCACACTGTATCAGCTGGGGACTCGGGAGAAAAAGGCAATAGGCTGACATTAGTAAGAGCTTGAGCCTGACTTTCTACAGATCTAGTTTTGAATTCTGGCTCCGTCAATTCTCAACCCTAGGACCTTATGCAAGGGAATTAGCCATTCAATGTGGAAAGAATGGCCAGAGACTGTAATATTCACAGAGCTAGAAATTGAGCTGGGTTCTGGTCTTGCTTCTTTCACTCTTGAGCGTCAGACCTCATTATCCCCCTACCCCTCAAGGCAGAACCATCATGTACCATCACCATGCAGAATCGTTCTTTTCTTTGTGCCCTCTATCCCCTGAAAACTCCTATGTTTACATTTATTAGTTTCCATCTTAGTCTCCCCCATTAGAATATAAGTTTCTTGAAGTGACCTATCCCATGTTTGTACCCCTGTGTGGCAGGCAGCCTCTAACGTGACCCTCAATAGATCCCCACTTCCTGATATTGAATACAATTGTGCAATTCCCTCCCTTGAGTGAAGAATGGACTTACTGACTCACTCTAATGCATAAAATACAACAAAAATACGGAATATCACTTTCAAGATTAGGTTACAAAGAGATAGTGATTTCTGTCTTGTGCGCCTTCGCTGGTTCTCTTGCTCGCTGTCTCTGGGGGAAGCCAGCTGCCACTTGGTGAGCTTCCGTAAGGAGAGGCTCACATGGCAAGGAAAGACCTGAGCTAACAAAGACTCAAGACCCTTTGTTCTACAACCTGTAAGAAATAGTTACTCCCAGTTGAGCCTTCAGATAAGTCTGCAGTCCCAGCCAATACCTGGATTACAGTCTTATGAAAGACCTTGAAGCAGGGAACCCAGTTAAGCCAGGACCAGGTTCTAGCTAAATTTTGATGCATGGAAACTATGAGATAATACATATTTGCTTGTATTTTAAGCTACTAAGTTTTCAAGTAATTCGTTACATAGCAATAGATAAATAATGTACTTTAAAAACTAGTACAGTACCTAAGATATAAAGGGTATTTAAATAACCTTGTTGAATAAATAAATGACCTCAGGATCTTAATACTAATGGTCATGCTAATAATGAATACTTACTGAGTGCCTACTATGTGCCAGGCCTATAATAGACATGATCTTAAGGTGTCATAGAAGAGTAGGAACAATTGTGATTCCTATTGTATAGATGATAAAACTGAGACCTAGAGTGGTTACATAAGTTGAGTCAGGATTTAAACTCACTTCTATCTAACTCAGTTCTTGATGTATGTACCATTGTTCTGCCCTCTTTGTCTATCTTGGCATTTTAATCTAATTTTTTATTCTATGGAAAGGAAAATGGACCTGGCAAAACGAAAGGATTTAAGTCAAGGTTACACAATGAATCAAAGACAGAGCCAGGACTAGCACTCCAGCCTCCTGATAGTCTATCAGTGCATTTTCTATCCCCCATCCTAGGCTGCCTTGAGGATACCAGACTGTCAGGAAGGGCTGGCTATATCTTTGCAAGTTCAACCATCATGCCGTTGATGGCTACTTTATGTATCACCCAAGCATGGCAAATGCAGTTACTCAATGACATCCATGCCCAAAGTTGAACTTATTTACAGTAACTACACCTGCTTCTCCAGTAAGAAGCTCCTGTGTAATTGAGTGGACCAGGCAGGAATTAGATCTGGGCCCATGATCTATACAACCTGCCTGTAGCTTAATCTATGTCAATTATTTCCGCTGATCTCTGTTCTGTAGCAAAAGTTAACCATGTGGCTTTGGGAAGGCCAACAGAGGGACAGCAGCAGATACATTTGGAAAGGGTCATGCAGATAGTATGACTCGTCAATTTTAAAACTAGAAGAGCTTTGGGGTGGGCTTGCTTACTTTTTACATAAATTCAAAATGCCCTCTACCCCTTTCCTGATACCCTGGGCATCTTCTTTGCTAGGAAGCTTTCTTTTCTTCTTTTAAGGGGGTCCACTATGTATTGAGGTATCATTACTTTCTCTGTGACTAGAATTTTCTGGACACAAGAATTTTGTCTTGTTTTTCTGTGTGTCACTAACACATCATTCAGTGCCTGGACATGGCAGACAGAGTGATCACTTGACTGTTAGGCTGGAAGTAAATGAAAAGAAAAGGGCAGAAGTATATGTATCTCCACCCTAATGCCCTACGCTCTCCCTCTCCCATTAGCGTGTCTCTTCTTTTTCATGCATGTCAGCATAGGGTGCAATGCAGTTTGTCCTAAACAAAATAGGAAAGATAATTAAACTGGCTCAAAATTAAGCCTTTGATCAACATCTCCAAAGTTTTTTTTTTAATTAGCTCTTTGAATATTTGAATATTATTTTTTTCTTTGAGAGAGTCCTATTATATAATTAACAACCCAAAGGCTCTAAAAGTCTGATAATAATAAAGAAACTAGAATTCTTTTCTTTCATTTTTGAACCACTTATTATGGTACGATTGACATATAAAGGACTGTACATATTTAATGTATACATCTCAGTGAGTTTGGGAAAAAACTATACATTATGATGCCATCACGCATCATGGCCGTAGACATACATGTAACCTTCCAAAGTTTTCTCCTGCCCCCATTATGATATTAATCATGATGATTATTTTGGTGCCAAGAACACTTAACATAATATCTACCCGCTTAGCAAATTTTAAGTATACAATACAGTATTGTTAGCTGTCAGCACTATGCTCTACAGCAGATCTCTAGAACTTACTTATTTTGCACAACTAAAATTTTCACCTTCCCATTTTCAACCTCCTTCCAGCCTCTGACAACTGCCGTTCTATAACCTACTTCTATGAATTTGACTACTTGAAATTTTACATACAAGTGAGATCATGCAGTATTTGTCCTTCTGTGTCTGGCTTATTTCATTTAGCATAATTACCTTCAGTTTAATCGATGTTGCTGCAAATGGCGGGATTTCCTCCTTTTTAAAGGCTAACATTCCATTGTGTGTGTGTGTAAACATATATATATGTGTGTGTGTATTTACACACATATATATATAAAATTATCTTTACTTTTTTAAAAAAATTGACTGGGTGCAGTGGCTTATGCTTGTAATCCCAGCACTTTGGGAGGCTGAGGTGGGCTGATCACATGAGGCCAGGAGTTCGAGAACAGCCTGAGAGTCATGGTGAAACCCTGTCTTTACTAAAAATACAAAAATTAACCAGGTGTGGTGGTTCATGTCTGTAATCTCAGCTACTCGGGAGGCTGAGGCATGGGAATCGATTGAACCCGGGAAGTGGAGATTGCAGTGTGCCAAGATCACCGCTTTCCAGTCTGGGTGACAGAATGAAACTCTGTCCAAAAAAAATTTATTTTTAAATTAATAAAAACAAGGTAATTCATATGTTAGTTAGCTTGATTTAGCCATTCTACAATGTATACATATATCAAAACATTATATCATGTACCGTAAATATATACTTTTTAAAATATCACAATTTCTTTGTCCATTTATTCATTGATGGACACTGAAGTTGATTCCATATCTTGCCTATTGTGAATAATGCTGCAATAAACGTAAAAGTGCAGATCTCTCTTCAAGACCCTGATTTCAATTCCTTTGAATATATATCCAGAAGTAGAATTGCTGGATCATATGGTACTTCTGATTTAAATTTTTTGAGGTGCCTCCATACTACTTTCCATAGTGGTTGCACTGATTTTCATTTTCACCAACAGTGTACAAGGGTTCTCTTCTTCATATCCTTGCTCACACTTGTGTTCTTTTCTTTTTAATTTATAAAGAAAATAGGTTTAATTGGCTCACAGTTCTGTGGGCTGTACAGGAAGCATAGCAGCATCTGATTCTGGGGAGGTCTCAGGGAACTCTGACTTATGGCACAAAGCAAAGTGGTAACAGGCACCTTCACATGGCTGGGAGGCTGTGTTTTGGGCCCTTCTGTCCATGGCTCTTATCCTTGCTCCAGAAGATGATCTCAGGTTTGATAATGCAGTGTCCTAAGGATACCAAGCTGCTGTGGGTCTCCAGCATCACGTCCCTGTACAGGGTCTGCTGAGTATCATTCAGATCTGGTCACTCCTCCCAAGTGAAGTCCTTAGCCACATCCTTAAACAATACCAACCCCAGAAATGTATTCATTTCTTTTGCTTTTGGAAACACATAGAAGGTTCTGGAATTATAGCAGAAATTTATTCATCTTTGCCGCCCTTGGAAATGCACGGAGCCCTGGAGCACTATGGAAGCATAGCTTCAGGGATGCCGAACCCAACTGGAGACCTGCAGGGTGGTCCAGAGAGCACAGCTGCCAGAATACAGTAACAAAATGGCAGAAATTCCCTCCCTTCCTCCTTCCCTTCCTCCTTCCCTCCCTCCCTTCCTTCCTCTTTCTTTCTCTCCCTCTCTTCTTTCTTTCTTTCTCTCTTTCTTTCTTTCTTTCTTTCTTTCTTTCTTTCTTTCTTTCTTTCTTTCTTTCTTTCTTTCTTTCTTTCTTTCTTTCTTTCTTTCCTTCCTTCCTTCCTTCCTTCCTTCCTTCCTTCCTTCCTTCCTTCCTTTCTTTCTTTCTTTCTCTCTTTCTTTCTTTCTTTTCTTTCTTTCTCTCTCTCTCTCTCTCTCTCTCTCTCTCTCTCTCTCTTACACTAGCCATCCTATCAGGTGTGAGGTGATATCTCATTGTGGCTTTGATTTGCATTTCCTTGGCTAATTAGTGACATTGAACATCTTTTCATACACCTCTTGGCCATTTTTATGTCTTCTTTGAACAAATATCTAATCATCTCCTTTGCCTATTTAAAAAAAATCATGTCATTTGTGGGTTTTTTTTTGTTTGTTTTTTGTTTTTTGCTATTGAGTCATATGAGTTTCTTGTATAGTTTGTACATCAATCCCTTATTAGATATATGGTTTGCAAATATTTTCTTCCACTCATTCCTTATGTTGCCTTTTCATTTTATTGACTTTTTTTCTATGCAGAAGCATTTTAGTTTGATATAGGCTTAGTTGTCTATTTTTGCTTTTGTTGTCTGTGCTTTTGGTGTCATATTCCAAAAAATAATTGCCAGGAGAAAGGGAACATCAAGGAGCTCTTTCCCTATGTTTGTCTCTCTAGGAGCTTTACAGTTTTAGGCTTTACATTAAGTCTTTAATCCATTTTGAGCTCATTTTTATGTATGAGCTAAGAGTCCAATTTCATTCTTCTGCATGTGGATATCTAGTTTCCCAAAACCATTTATTGAAGATACTATTCTTTCTCCATTTCATATTCTTGGTGTCCTTGTTGAAAATTTGCTGGGTTTATTTCTGGGCTGTATATTCTGTTCTATTGGTCTGTGTGTCTGTTTTGATGTCAGTACCATACTGTTTTGATTACTATACTTTGTGTTATATTTTGAAGTCAAGTAATGTGACACTTTCAGCTTTTTTTTTTCTTCTCACGAATGCTTTGTTTATATTCAGAGTCTTTTGTGGTTCCATATGAATTTTAGGGTTGTTTTTCTATTTCTGTAAAATATGTCTTTGGAATTTTGGTAGAGGTTGCATTGAGTCTGTTAATTGCTTTGGTTAATAAGGACATTTTAACAATATTAATTCTTCCAATCTATGAACATAGGGTATCTTTCCATTTTTATGTGGCTGCTTTAATTTTTGTCATCAATGTTTTATAGTTTTCAGTGTAAGAGTAATTTAACTCCATCTTTTACTAATTATTGTGATCATGGGTCCATTTTTCCACTTAACCCCCTTTAGGAAAGTTCCATTAAAAGTATCTTACACTAGGCATGGTGGCCCATGCCTGTAATCCCAGCACTTTGGGAGGCTGAAGTGGGTGGATCACCTGAGGTCAGGAGTTTGAGACCAGCCTTGCCAACATGGTGAAACCCTGTCTCTACTAAAAATACAAAAATTAGCCAGGTGTGGTGATGGGTGCCTGTAATTCCAGCTATTTGGGAGGCTGAGGCAGGAAAATCACTTGAACCTGGGAGGTGGAGGTTGCAGTGAGCTGAGATCGAGCCACTGGACTCCAGCCTGGGTGACAGAGTAAGATTCTGTCTCAAAAAAAAAAAAAAATTATCTTACACTCTTTCTTATTTTATGGTGAATCAGAATGTGACAGGGCTGGTGGCAGCGGGATTGGTGTCATTTGGAGACCCATATTGTAATCTTAGTAAGAACGTAGTTTACTAGTTTACAATACGTCACTGGGTTCTTTCATTACCTGCACTCTATTAGCCGTGACTATTGTGCTTGCAAGTGGCAGAAACCTAAATAAAGAAAAAAAAAGCCCAAAGTAATTTATTGGTTCGTCTAATTATGACGTTGAAAGATGGGCTTGTTTTCAGGACTATAGAGACTCTGAGATAAAGTTGCTCTCTCTCCTTGTCCTGCTGTCTTTCTCCCTGGCTCTCTCGTTCCATCTTTAGCACTATTTCTCATTCCATGTTGGTATCATTTTCCTCTACAACAAATATTTTTTTCCCTTTTGACTTTTGTGTAGTGGTCATTCCGGAATTTACATTATATGGAAGGACACATTATATGTGTGGGCCCTGAGAAGTCAGTGAGTTTTATAGAATTTCTTTGGTGGAATGAAATGAATCAATATTCCTTGCACTTGAAGCCGAACCATCTCATAGGATTGTGCTCCCCCTGGGAAAGAACATAAGTGTGTCACAGTCTAAAGATATCATCATCCCTCAGCCAGGCACGGTGGCTCAAACCTGTAATCCCAGCACTTTGGGAGGATGAGGCAGCCAGATCATGAGGTCAAGAAATGGAGACCATCCTGGCCAACATGGTGGAACCCCGTCTCTACTAAAAATACAAAAATTAGCTGGGCATGATGGTGCGTGCCTGTAGTCCCAGCTACTTGGGAGGCTGAGGCAGGAGAATTGCTTGAACCCGGGAGGTGGAGGTTGCTGTGAGCTGAGAGTACATCACTGCACTCCAACCTAGCGACAGAGTGAGACTTCATCTCAAAAAAAAAAAAAAAAAAAAAAAGATATCACCATCCCTCAACAGCATACCCAGAACTCCTTTTTACCATGCCTCTCATATCTTATCAAACGGAGTAACCTTTTTTCTTTATGAAAATGGAACTTAGCAGGTTAATCCACCAGTTTACTCCCCTTAAGGATGCCCCATGTGGATCTCTTAGCCAGCTTTTATGATCACAACCTCCTTCACTAAATGCTGAGTGATTTTCATTTGCCATGGTGCTCACATGGATCACTACTTTAGTCACTACTTGACTAAAGTATGTTTCAGGAATATATGTCTACTCGCACAGGTTCAAGCTAAAGGAATTTTCATTGTAAGATTATTCTCAATAAGACAGAATAATGTTCATAATAATAATACTTATTAATAGGGTTATTAATAATAGGATAAATCCCAGAGGCAAAAGGCAGGAAGAGGAAGGACATTTTGAGAAAGCTGGAATTGAGAATTAGAGAGTAAAGGGTACCATTTCTGCCCCTCTCTAGGGCCCCGTGGCCTTTCTCATTTTCTCTCCCTTCTGGAGTCTGCTGTATCCTCCTTTTCTTACCTAGTCTGTCATTCCTTATAGTGGCAATGGCCATTGTCTTTTTACTCCCCACATCCTGACCTGGTGCTACTGGTGACCCTCACCAACCGTCAGCTTGGTTTCCCAATTCTAAATTCTGAGAACAGAATTTATGGTCTGAGTCATGTCTCAGTGGACAGTGCCCTGTATGACACACCAGTGACGGACCAGTAGGCAGATGATCTCCTATGGGTCATCTTTCCTCCTCTGGACCAGCCTGGGGCCAGGAACACATGACCTGCTCCCTTCTCAGTGGGAGCTGTGGGCAGTGATTCATCCAGGAATTCTCAAAGCTAGTTAACCCCTGTTTTACTCCACATGATTAGGGTAAGACACTGGGCTAGTATGACTCACTTTTTTTTTTTGTTAAATAGAGTGGGCACACATCTCACATTCAACTGGCTACAGCACGGGTGCTCATTCAATTCAATAAATGTGTACCAAGGGCTAATTATGTGCCAAGGACCCTGTCCAGCACTAAGACTAGTCAAAGGTAAATTTTTTCTTCATTCTAAAACCTCTGAATTCATCTGTAGAACATATCACAGAGGTTTATCATCATTTTTTACAGCAAACACAGTACTGAGGAGAATAATATCTTCTGAGACTCCTGCAATGACGAGGTCTACGCAGCAATCTGAGCCTGCACTGCAATAATGGCGGGGCGGCACAGATGCTAGATGTCAGGTCTGTCCTGTGTTTATATATTATCATTTGATGCATCACTTAAAACTCTAAGCTATTAAAATAAACGGTATTCCTATCATGATATGAGTTCTATTCTTAACTCATCCTAGGGTACATGTATTTAAATGAGACTTTCTGATGGAATTTTGGCTAAGGGTTGAAAGCAACCAGTCTAAATATTCCCACCTTCCAAAGGAAGGTGCTAAAGCTTCTGCTACCTGGATGGGACTTCAAAAACTGCACTCCAACCTGCTGGGTGACAGAGCTAGGCCCTGTCTCAAAAAAAAAAAAAGAAGGAAATCAGCACAAAGCTGATCTTTCCAGGCCACAGGAAGATCTGCTTTCTCTGTAGCTCCCTTCCTTACACACCCAGGTGCACACTCACACCCAAACCCACCAGTAGTGTGGTTCTGTGAAGGGCAGCCCAGACCTGGGGGCTGTGCAGGGGACAAGGACGGACTCAAACTGAAGGCAGCTGCTGGTTGCCTCTTGTAAGTGGAAACTGGATTTCCAACACTTTGCCCAAGAGAGTACCTGAAGGCTGACTCTCCTGCATGGTCACTTGGCCCACATCTGTGTCATGGAGAGCCCATTCTAGCAGTTCCCTGACTACTGGAAGTGCAGGCCTCTATATCCAAAGTGGCTGTGCATTCTAGCTGTACCTCAGCTTGTCACGATCCCTCCTGATGATGAGACTTCAAGGAAACCACTTGATGAACTTACCTATTGGTTCTTAATTCCTTGGGACATCAGCTGAAATTGAGACAGAGTCCTATCTCAGCGTCCTGGTACCCTAAATCATGTTTTCCAATGGCAAAGAGCCCTTTGGGTACTAAGGAGAAATACCTGAATGTATGTTAAAATCCAAGCATGTTGATGATGATATGATCAATAACAGATGCAATTCATTGAATGTCTCCTATTTGACTAGGGTACAGACAATGTACTGACCATTATTCGTGCAATCCTATTCATTATCATCACAGCTATAAGATATAGAAGTTATTAAGTCAACATCATAAACATGGAGCTAAGACTCAGAGAGAATAAGAAACGTGCCAAAGATCACACAGGACATAAATGTTACAGGTGGAATTTGAACATGTGCTCTCATCATGAGGCCCTGGTTGGGATGATCAGGTGAGGTCCATGCTTAGAGCAGACCTGGAGTTTCTGGGTCTTTATAGGGGAATGTCTAAGTCTCACTTTCCTGGTGATTTATCCCTGTGAAGATTTTTGTCATCAGAAATGAAGTTGTCTTTCTTTTTAAGAAAAAGAAATGAGATTTCATTGCAGAATGGTTTCAATATATGTCTATGTTTACATCTATGTCCACATTCGTGTCCACCCTATGTCCATACCCATACTTACACCTATTTTTATATCTTAACTTGCCTTCGATCAGGGCTTCTCAACTTTGCTACTATTGACATTTAGGGTTGGATAATTCTTTGTTGCTAGGGGCTGTCCTGGGCGTTATAGGATATTTAGCAGCATCTCTGGCCTCTACCCACAAGATGCCAACAGCACAATCCATCAGTTGTGACAACTAGACATTGTCAAATGCCTGCTAGGGAGCCAAATTACCATGTCCCTCCCCAACTGAGAACCACTGTCCAAGAGTAGCAACATGACAAAGTGGACCCTTGGTTTGGCTAACGCTCTAAGATCATAGATTTCAGAGGATCTCCAAATATCAGAGCAAGGTACTAAATCACTTAGGCAAGATTTCCCATGGAAGTCACTGAAAACCAGATAGTTGTCCTGATGGCCTTCACTCAAGAGGCAACTTAGAGAAGGCCCCTGCAAAGTGATATTGCAGAGCAAGCCTCCTTCACCCCCACTTGTAGCCCAAGACATGACTTCTTTCCTGATTTCTTCTTTCCATTTATTCTTGGCCTGTTCAGGAAGGAGATGGCAGCATCCATGGTTCTGTCATTTATCTTCTTAGTCATTTTGTTTATTACTCTACAAGCCACCCTGTTCCTATCTAATCAGGGGGCTGCTTCCTGTTTTTGTTCACTGCCATTCGCCCCACTGGGGTGATTTTTATCATCAAACAGTACGAAAATAGAATGTTAGGAATTGGCACCCTTCTCCTGTTGAGAGGCCATGAGGCTGGCCAGTTGGCTTGGGCAGAAGATACGGAAACAGCACAAGACCCAGGCATGCATTGTCTGCAGGACAAACACCCAAGTATGTCTCTAGTTCCCTTCACATGGACTCCTCTCAAAAAATAAAAATAATGATGCAATTTGTTTAAACCTGAAGACATGTATTTACAAGCACTTCATGGCCATTCTTCCTGGAGAGTGCAGGGAATTTTCATAGTTTGATGAATGGGTTCCGTCTGCCATCTGAAAAATACTCAAAGGTGGGCATTCCCATTCAAGGGTGGCTCTCCACTTCCGTTTTGGTTCAATGCCTGTAGTCCGGAAGGAGCCTTGGTTCTCAGTAATACAGGAGAATGGAGGTGTGTGGGTGAGGACTCGTTGACTCCAGATCTCTAGAAGAGCAGGAAAACTCAATGACGTGAATGTCTTAAAAGAGTTTTTCTATAGGCCCAACAGTTTTGCTATTGCATGACCTTAGATGACTCACTAGATGCCTGATGGAAGAAAGGGGAGTAGTGCTCCAAATCTGTTCCATTAGTCTCCCTGTGTGACTTCTAATTCAGTGTTGAGTCAGTGCTTATGTGTCAAGCACCTATTGAGTGCCTGTCATAAGAAGAGCTGCTTTAGGGGAAGAGCAAGAAACAAGTCCAAGAAGGAAAAAGCATAGTTTCTATGTAGTGAATAGTTTCTTATTTTTCAAGACTCAGCCAATTTTCCATTTCTTGTACAGTTTCATTGACAAATGCTGCTTGTCCATTTCTTCTTATAAAATGACCCCAAGTTCAATATCCCAGTGATACCATTTATTACATGTCATTAGGATGCTGGCCTGTCACTGTACATGTATGTCTTACATGCCTTCACTTGCCATCCCAGACCCGTGGCAAACATGGTTAATTAATCAGCACGTTCTTTTCCCTGTTTATTGCTGTGGCCTTAGAATCCTTCCAGACAGCATCCCAAAGTAAAAAAATGCTACCTCCTTGTCCCCATTAGAAGCTTCATTCCATCAAACACTATTATCAGTTAAGCAAACAGCAAACTAGCTGAATTAATTCACACCGGCCTGCAAATAGCTCTTAACCTTTTCCTTTCTTTAGTGTTGCCAGATAAAATCCAGAACTCCCAGTTACGTTTCAATGTCAGGTGAACAATAAAGAAAAGAAAATTATTAGCTGTTCATCTGAATTTCATATTTAACTGGGAGTCTTATGTTTTTACATTTGAAATCTGGCATTGCTACTTAACATCCACTTTTGAAAACAGTATCGTGAGGCTTTCACCTATGTAAATCTGTGATGTTGCCATTTTAGGCCTGGGCGACAAAGAGGTGAGACTTTTACTAGTAGATGTTGGGAGGAGAAATAATTTAGGGCCTGCTGGAATAGGAAAAGAGAGCCTTTCTTTGTCCTGAAATTGCACCTCATCTTCCTACTCTGCCTATAGACAAGTAGCAGGTATGGAGACACATCAGGATTCAATAGCTTTTGCATGAATAACCCCTTCAACATTGCTTTGGGAATGGGAGCTGGAAAGACAACTTGTCTCTAGCCAAGTTATTCCATCACCAGTTCTATCTTTGAGGATGTGGATTTCGCAACACCCACCCCCCACCACCCACCCCCTGGAGACAGCTCAATGGTAAGGATCAGGTGGGAAGAAGAGGTGCATGACTGGAAGAGATCTTGAAATATTTGTGCACAATTTAAGATGCTGAGAGCCAAGATGAAAACATCCGTCTGCATCTGAGTGGGCTGTGTCCACACTGCCTTCTCAGACAGAGCTGGCAAAGACCAGGTTTACCCGTCATGTACAGGTATAGCCTTCCTGCTCGCCCAGCAGATGAATGTTCAGATGAATGCACCATGCCCTGCAAGGTGTACCATCCCCTGATTTTAAAGTATGCGGAGGAGGGCAGGTGCGCATGGCATTTGATAGCAGTTCTCCATCTCTGCCAGTAGTTCTCAAACTTTGCTGCACATTGGAGTCACACGGAGAGGTCTTCTCAATCTTAATACTCAAGTTGCTCCCCAGACCAATCAAATCAGAATTCCTGGGGCTGGAGGCCAGGCATCCACATGACTTGAGGATCTGCTGGTGATTCCAATATGCAGTCAAGTTTGTGAGCTACTGGTCTATGTTTAACACATTTTTTCTGCTCCAGTGAACACATCCTCAGCTAGACATCCAGGGATATGACTGCGAGGCAGAAGTCGCCCTTCCTTGTCCAGCCAGGGGGAGGAAGATCGAGGAGGGAGGGGGTCCCCTCAGGATAGAGTCGCATTGTTTTGTATCAGTTTCTGGCTTTCTAGCTTGGCCACGCTGGCAGAACAAAGAAGGCTTCATGCAGACAAAAGCGCACTGTTTCACCTAATGAGGAACAGTTGAGAGGTCTGGAGACAGCACCCCATCAGTGCGGGACAGAGGGCGGCAGAGGAGAGGGTTGTCGGGCTGGCCTAATGAAGACCAGTTGAGAGGTGCCGGCCAGACACCAGACTCTCCTTTCTTTGTGAGCCCCCAACACCCTCCCCCTGCTACCTCTCTGTCTCAAGAGGCTTGGCCTTGCTTCCAGAAACGGAGAGAGACATGCTTAGATTCATCTGTCACAGTGATGGATCCTGACCCCGTGACCTCTTGAGCCATGCCCTCCGGCCTCTGGATTTGACCTTTCCAAAGAGGCCCCAGTCTTCGGCCAGAAGGTCCCTATTGACTACCTGCTAGTGGCCACCTGCTGAAGCAGCCCCTGAGAAATTAAAGCCGGCAAATGGTTCACCAGGGACTCTTTGAGGCTTTGCAGGAGTGCTGTGTCCGGGGCCCATGAACCAATCTCTCTAATTATCTGCTGCAGGATGCCTTTTGACTTGCAGCTTCGATGAACTGCAGGGCTTTTAAAAAGCAGCACTGTGAGATCAAGAAAGAGGAAGAGAGTTGTTAGCAGTGTCTTTAGGGTTCCCTCCTTGCTTTAAGAACTCCCTGGGAAGTACAGAACATGTGCAATTGGGTGAGCTGGGAGGATTTTGCTCTCCAACGACTCTAGCTTTCAGAAACACAGCCAGCTTCAACTGAAAACCCTACTTTTGGGCCTTTCCTGGAAGGTAGCTCTACCAGCAGAACCTGAGCCCCTACCTAGGTCAATGTAGAGGTTATACCGTACAACATGGCCATTTTGTTTTTGTTTTTGGAGACAGGGTCTTGCTCTGTTGCTCAGGCTGGAGTGCAGTCACTTGATCTCAGCTCACTGCAACCTCCACCTCCTGGGTTCAAGTGATTCTCCCACCTCAGCCTCCCGAGTGGCTGGGACTACAGGTGTGCACCATCACACCTGGCTAATTTTTTTTTTTTTTTTTTGTATTTTTGGTAGAGAGGTTTCACCATGTTGGCCAGGCTGGTCTTGAACTCCTAATCTCAAGTGATCTGCCTGCCTTGGCCTCCCAAAGTGCTGGGATTACAAGCATGAGCCACTGCACCTGGCCAACATTGCCATTTTGTGGATTAAAAATTATCCAATATTGACAATTTCATATAGTTTAAGCTAATAACTGAATTTGGGTAAATTCTGTCTTCTCCAAATAAGGAAACGTGATGGTATATCAGTTATCTATTGCTATATAACACATTGCCCCCAAACTTTGAGGCTTAACACAGCAAACATTTGTCATCTCAGTTTCTAAGGGTCAGAAATTCAGGAGTGGCTTAGCTGGGTGGATTTGGCTCAGTGTCTAGGTTGCAGTCAAGATGTCACCCAGGGCTGCAGTCATCTGAAGGCTCAACTGGGGCTGGAGAATCTACTTCCAAGATGGCACCCTCATATGGCTGCTGGAAGGAATCCTCAGTTCCTCACTAAATGGGCCTCTCCCACAGTGGCTTGAGCATTTTCATAACATGGCCACTGGCTGTTTCCCTCAGAATAAATGATGCAAGACAGAAAGCAAGGAGGAACTGTATTGCCTTTTATGACCTAGTCTTGGAAGTCACTTCTGACATTTCCACAATAACCTATTGGTTTTGCAGGTCGGCCCTATTAAGCATAAGAGAGGAGTATAAAAGTGTGTGAGTACCAAAAGGCAAGACTCATCTTGGAGGCCACCCAGGAGGGACCTTGTTTACCACCCTCCTCTGCAACATAACAATTTACTGATCCTGTGGCTACTTTCCACACTTCCTGATACATTTTGGTATTATCTGAAGGGTGAGTCTCTTTGCCACCTCCCTCCTCCTCCCTCCACCATATTAAACAGGAATCTGGCTGGCCAGGAGGTCTGAAAACTTGCAACTTGGGAAGTAGCAGGAACAGAGAGTGCTGGCAAGCACAAATGTCCTTTGCTGTTCAGCCTCCATGATTTTGGTGCCCACATCCTCATTTAAGAGAATTTCAAGACTATGACAAGAGGAACATTGGTACAGCATTCATTTTGTAATTGATTTATTTGATATAGACCTCCCAAGAAGCTCTAGCTTTTACATTTTCTCATCAGTAATTATGTATAATTCACCTACCATGCACATAACAAGATAGTTATAGCTGCTACTATTTACTCATTGTTTACTGGGTGCTGGACCCCTGACTAAGGGCTTTACTTATCTTACCTCATTTGATTCTCATAAGCTTTGGAACGTAGGCATTATGATTTTTTTAGTTTATAGTGAATGAGATTCAGAAATGTTGAAACTTTTCCACTCTCACATGGCTACTAGGCTAAGATTTGAAAGCATATTTGTAAAATTGGAGTCTGAGTTTATAACCATGATAATGAATGAGTTTGAATATAGGAGTGGCAGAGGCTGAAATAGACATCCACTGTGTTGGTTCATTTTGGGTTGCTATAAAGGAATACCTGAGACTGGGTAATTTATAAAGAAAAGAGGTTCATTTGGTTCATGGCTCCACAGGCTGTACAAGCATGGCACTAGCAACTGCTTGGCTTCTGGTTAGGACTAGTGAGGAACTTTTACTCATGGCAGTAGGTGAAGGGGGAGCAAGTGTGTCACATGGCAAGAGAGAGGGTGCAAGAGAGAGATGGAGGGGTGCTACACTCTTTTAAACAACCAGTTCTCACATAAGCTAATAGAGGGAGAACTTACTCATTACTACAAGGAGGGCAACAAGTCATTCATGAGGGATCCACCCCCATGATCCAAACACTTCCCACTATGCCCACATTGGTAATCAAATTTCAACATGAGATTTGGAGGAGACACATATTCAAATCATATCTCCCCTAACATCCACTCCACACTACGGCCCAGTGAGTGCAGGATTGGTTTCTGCTGTAGCATTGCAGGTTGGGTTCTTTGGAAGCTAATTCTGAGATGGAAATTATCATGCAGGATATTTTTTAGGGAGCGTTCTCGGGATTGACACTTTTGGAAGAGATGAAAGAAACCAGGGTCAGGTGGAGGTAGAGGCTGGGCTTCAGTGCAGTCCCAGGGATGCCCTCAGGCAACCCTATGGGGTGTTAGGGAGCTGAGATGCCCCTTCAAAGATGTCCCAAGTTGAAGTGAGAAGTCTGGTCTCGTTCCCTTGTGTTGACCAGTCACTGACTGCCCTCCTTGGAAATCCCCAAAGAGAGTGAGTATCTGTGGATCACCCATCAGCAGAACTCCTAATAATGGTGGGGATAAATTCTTTATTTGTGAACGGGATCACAGCATTCTGTATCAGCTTCTAATCTAATTGAGAAAGTCACACATACTTACAGAACAGACTCACAGAGGTACATGGAGACACATACACACTCTCCCATACTCATTGTCATCAATTCCAGGCAGCAGTAGAGGATAAGTTCAGCTACAGGAACTTAGATAACTGTTTAGAGGAGGGGAGAAAATGCATTTGAGAATTTCACAGAAATTTATTTCCTCTGAACTTCCCCGATTATCAGTGTTAAACTCTTCTACCTCTGCCTTCAGCATAGTTACATCCGACTGATAAGCAGAATAGCAATATGCACGGTACACAATGCAACAATATATACAGATTCACAGCAGAACACACACAATATTGTACACCTACATACAAACACAATTCACTCACGCACATACCCTCAAGTGTGCACAATATCCATATACACATATGCACATATTCACAGCACACACTCATTTAAACACAACGCATAGCCACACACCCCCAAAGTGCCTGCATACATACACAAATATAGACAGTGAAGTTTGTCTAAAGTCAGCAAGATAATTTGATGAAGATAAAATTATCTTTGAAAACTCTATTAAATCGCCACACTATGAAAGACATGTGGGGAACCGGACAAGTTATGGGAACAACAGAGACAGATCTTATGCCCTCTGTGTAGGGTAAATTGTTTATTAAACAGAGTGGTGAGCAGAGATCTGCCTATATTATTTACTATTCTCACTCTTCTCTCTCCCTTTCTCTCTCAATAGTTGAGTTTATGTCAGATAAATATTCCTCTACTACATCACATTATCCGGACACAAACAATACACACACACACACACATACACACACACACACACACCCCTCATAAATGGATTTTTTAGAATTCCAGCAAAGATGGAAGCCAAGAATTTCTTCCTTTCCTGTTGGACTTTTCCTTCATCCCAGTTCCAAGTCATCAGTGAAGACTTCCCGTCACACACCCCCAACCTCCCCCACTCATGGAGTGAAGAGCCTGATGCTGTCCTCACCACCTTCACATTGGTCGCCAAGTCTACGAGCCTGGTTGTCCATAAGAAGAGAGTGTGGAAGGAGATTTCCAGGCCCAGTGAAGCCCTCCGTATTAATTGCCTGCCAGCCTCTTACCCCAGGAGCAAACACTTTGTAGTCTGAAGGGGCCATCTCAGATCAAACAGGGTTACCTCCTCAACTTCACTCGTAATTGGAACAGCGCTTTCTTTTCCTGAAGCAGTTAATTCTTTTCCTCCCTTTCCCTGAACTCTCTCTTTGCCTGTTCAACTTCTGTTGTTTTGAGCAGAGAACCCCGTCCCCATGACTGTGTCACTCCCCTTCTCTGGAAGGTCCATCTGTGCTGGGGGCAGCCCATCTGCACATTCACCCTTCGTCTGTCATCAAGGGCTTCCTTCCATCCCCAAGTCCCATTTTGATATTCTCCTGCTTCACTACAGCCCATAACTCTCAGGCAAGTGGATTAACATGGTGATTTATCTGCAAAATTCCTTGAGTGAGGGATGAGGAGGGAGGAAGCCCAAGAGAGACCCTTGTCCCTGAATATTGAGTGGTTATTCTGTACACTAATAAATGATAAAACAAGCTCTGAGGTTTGGGGTAGGGGGAGGTGATGGAACGGTTTGGGTTCAGTAAGGGGATTTTCTAAAGTTCCAAGATTTCCTCTGCCCAAGCTATATAAATAACCTGGCCCATTTTGGTTGGTGATCTCACTCTCAGATTACCCAGTGCTACCCCAACTCACTCTTCTTATTTCAGAGACCCCCTGACTGGTATGGTGATGCCTGGTGGTTTCATTAGTAACCACTTGGCCATACTTAGGAACAGCATTGAACAGAACACCAAAGGAACTGTCTTCCTGTTCCACCATCAAGGTGGGGGTGAGGGAGAAAAAAGGAAGAAGAGACGGAAACAGAAAGTGTGACCCGTATCTCTCCCTGGCCTCAGTTGGGCTATGATAGTCTGAGATTAATATGCCTAAGGATTCCATATTAATAATGAATAACCCTATTTATTCACAACCTGTACCTCCTTCTGTTGTGGGTGCCTTTTCTACTTGTTGGGAAGTGATAATCCAATGACACCCACTCTCCTTGAATGGTTTAGATTCCCATGCCATCTGTAAGCCAGCCAGTCTAGACCAAGGGCACAGTTTGCTAATGTAACACAAAAAGGGGCCAAGACATGTTTTCACACCTCTCTCTAGCCCTCCACTTAATTTTGGCATTTCAAGGACTCCAGAACATTAGGGAGGAGGAAGGTGGCAATGCCGTTGTACATAATAAAAGTGCAGAGGGAATGTCTGGAGCAAGATGATGACCTCTGAGTTGTGTGGCTCCTAATCCCAGTTTAGACACAAGTTAGGAGACTCCCTAAAAAAGTGATGTGCACTTTATTAGGGGAGGACTGAGTCCTCCGTGAATATCCATCCTGTAGGACCTGTGTTATTCCTGTTGAATTATCTAGAAGATGCAAGAGCTTGGGAAGCTGAGATGAGAAAATAAAAATAATGAGTGGGAGAATAAAAATAAGCATGTGACAGGGAGTAGAGAAATTGGTCAGGTGGTGATAGAAACAAAGTCCTTCATCTTCTCTAAGTTCCAGCAGTTGGCTCAAAAGACTTCAGGGTAATATTCTGAAATGAAGCTCAGAGTTCAGCAAAGAGTCCTTGCTGCAGGGTTTTTTAATCCCCCATGGTTTACCCCTCTCCACTTAAAGTACCCCCGCCCTGCACTGCCCTTTATTGCCTCTGTTTCTAAAGGGTGTCAACAAGCCATTGGAGATCAATACACATTAGTCCATCTGTTTTCACTCTGAGGTGCCACATTCAGCATATGTCTTGCAATTCTTCTGATTGATTACTCTAAGCACTGACAGTTTGACTTTGAGTTGGAGTTCTCTTCCCTTATCTACAGTTATAGTTTAACTTGTAGTCAACCAAGTTTTCCATAACAGCTCTGGTTATTAAAGACCATTTTTGGTCAAATCAGAGAGTTAAGTCGCACACTTCCATCCCAAAGCATTGCACCATGGGGATGTTCTCTAGTCCCTCGAGTTTGTTCATCACTTTTTATTACTAGCTACCCAAAGTCTGGCCCAATGCAAATCCATTTATTTATACACATTTATATCTACACAACTGTTCTACCTTCTTGACGTGGCCAGATGCCAGTGTCACCAGTTGAATTTGGAAGATCAACCGGTGCACAATGAAATGAGGTGAAGACTAAATTCAGTCTGTGGCCCCTCCAAATGCATCAAGTTAGTTATTGATGAGCAGACTTTGGAGGGCACGAGTAACTGGGCTCCAATAAGCAATATTTTCTATATACATATATATATTATAATTTTATAGTAGGAACTGTCTCTCACTGTCCCAGCCATTAATTCCTGAATAAGAAAGACATTGGATCAGATGACTGGGATTTGGGAGATTTCAATGGTTGAGTTTGTGGATGCAAAAGTACAAATTACTGAAGGCCGGCCAAAACCACATCATGAAACCCCTAATTACTCATGCCGCCAAGTGGCATTTTAGCACAGATAATACACGCATGAATATCCAAGATGTCATTTATCTTTGGTTTTGGATTATGTGCTATGACTGTTTCTTTTTGCATCATATTTTCCACATTCAATATTATTATTATTATCATTATTATTAACTTTACATAACCTCACAGCATTGCAGAATTGCAGAGATAGAAGAGATTTGGTGGATTAGTTGGTCTCATAATTTTCAAATTGTTTATTGAAGATTCAGTGTTCTGGAAAGAAGCCCTGGGGAGTAACGGAAGGACAATTGGGGATGCAGGTCCCTTGTTATACAGATTGCAAACTGAGTCCCAGGGAGGCAGTGAGACCTCATGAGCTGGTTAGTGCCACAGATAGTACTAGAACCTTGATCTTCTGGTTCTTAGAAAAAACAAGTATCTATGGTTTTAAGGTTTAAGACAATCATTCCAAAAATGCAAACCAATCTCAAAACCTAATAAAATTCATAGAGCTTTGAAAGATTTGATCCAAGAATCACAGCAAAAATATTTCAAACACAAAATGTCTAATAGTGGTTTTAGACATTTGAGTTATCATCTATTTTACTCTATCAAAACTGGTCTGCAAATGTGGGGTTAGAAAAATACAGCGATCAGGCAGGGCACAGTGGCTTATGCCTGTAATCCCAGCACTTTGGGAGGCCAAGGAGGGAGGATCACCTGAGGTCAGGAGTTTAAGACCACCCTGGACAACATGGTGAAACCCTGTCTCTACCAAAAATACAAAAATTAGCCGGGCATGGTGGCAGGCGCCTATAATCCCAGCTACCAGGGAGGCTGAGGCAGGAGAATCAGTTGAACCTGGAAGGCGGAAGTTGCAGTGAGCCAAGATCGCACCACTGCACTCCAGCCTAGGTGACAGAGCAAGACTCTGTCTAAAAAAAAAAAAGAAGAAGAAGAAAAATACAGGATCAAGTGTGTCAGCCAAACTGCTGACCAGTGCTGAGCAGTGCAGTGGGTTTCTGTGTATGTGTGTGTGTGTATGTATGAAGTATGTGTCTGTTTGGTAGGTGTTTGTTTATGTGCATATGACATGTGTGTGGACTGTGTGTGAGTGGAGTGTGTGAGTGGTGTGTGTGTCTGTAGGGTGTGGATGTTAAGTGTATGGCAGTGTGTGTGATACATGTACGTATAGAGTATGTGTGTTACATTTGTGGGTATGCACATGCAGTGTGACTATGTATGTGATATGTGTGTCTGTAAGGTGTGAATGCTAAGTATGTGCATGGCTGTGTGTACATGTGTTTGTAGGGTATATGTGTGTTATGTGTATGGGTATGTACATGCAGTGTAACTATGTAATGCATATGTGTTTGTGTGTGGTGTGCATGTGTGTCTGGGTGGAAGGTGTGTGTGAGTGTGTGTGTGTATACCTGAGCATGTGTGTTGTGTATATTTCTACATGGTTCTTTTGTGTTTGAGTGTGGTGTCTGGAAATGAAGTGTGTGAGATACGTGTGTGTGCAGTGTGGATGTATGTTATGTGTATAGGTATGTGTTTGTGAATCTTTGTGTATAGTGTGTGTAGTGTGGGGGTCTTGGGGGGTGCATGTGTGTGTGTGAGAGAGGAGAGAAAAATTCAGAGACACACTGAAAAACATAAAAACAGAATATCACAGACAGACAGAAAAAGATTTGTGGCCAGGCGTGTGGCTCATGCCTGTAATCCTGGCACTTTGGGAGGCCGAGGTGGGTGAATCACAAGGTCGGGGGTTCAAGACCAGCCTGGCCAAGATGGTGAAACCCTGTCTCTACTAAAAATACAAAAATTAGCCGGGTGTGGTGGCAGGCACTGGTAATCCCATCTACCCAGGAGGCCGAGGCAGATAATTGCTTGAACCTGGGAGGCAGAGGTTACAGTGAGCCAAGACTGTACCACTGCACTCCAGCCTGGGTGACAGAGTGAGACTCCATCTCAAAAAAAAAACCAAAAACCAAAAACAACAAAACAACAAAAAAGAAACAAAAAAAGATTTGTAATAGTCCCTAAATGATAAAAATAAAAACTCCCTCCTAACTCTGAAGAGAGAAGGATCAAGATTCCTGTCCTGGCTCCACTGCATACTGGTGCAAGATTTAGGGCAAGACATGCCACATCTTCACGGTATGACTTCCTCTTCAGTAAAAAGCATAAATAATACAATATCTTTCTGGGACACTTGTGTTGAGAATTTCATGAGATAATATACAGAAAGTGTTTCAGAGAATGTCCAACACATACTTAGGTGTTTAAGAAATGGGAGCTATTATTATTGTTATGATTATTTTAATTGTATCTATTTTTATTCCTATTATTTTTATTTATATATATATTTTTTGAGATGAAGTCTTGGTCTGTCACCCAAGCTGGAGTGCAATGGCGCGAACTTGGCTCACTGCAACACCCACCTCGCAGATTTAAGCATTTCTCCTGCCTCAGCCTCCCAAGTAGCTGGGATTACAGGGAACTGCCACCATGCCTGGCTAATTTTTTGTGTGTGTTTTTAATAGAGACGGGGTTTCACCATGTTGGTCAGGCTAGTCTCAAACTCCTGACTTGAAGTCATCCACCCACCTTGGCCTCCCAAAGTGCTGAGATTATAGCCACTGCCCCCGGCCTTATTACTATTATTACTCAATTATATGCCACTTGTTCAAAATTGAAAATTTCCCACAAGGTAGACTGTTTTCCAGCCCCCACCACTTACTCTTTTATTTGCTGGCAAGGTGTTTCTAGAATTATTTGACTTTCTATAAAAGTCTCCAAATATTTCAGGAGTAATTTTCAAGTACAAGAACTTCTCAAATGTAGGATGCCATTGCTGTCTTTGTGTTGATTTTTGAGAAAATAAATAAATACCAAAACAATGCAAGGAATGGTCACCATATCCCGAGTTTCCAGATGTATGATCTTCTCTCAGTGAAAGGAATGAAATTCTTTGTTCATCTTTCAGACTTGGCTTATTAAAGTAATTTCCACCAAGTTGTTTCTGACAGTTAATAAGGAGCATTTTAATTCACAGAGGAAACAGAGGAAAGGGGAAGGAAGCAAATATCTGCCTTCTATAAATCAGACTCTTTAAGGCATTGATTTCATTAAATATTTAAAATCCAATGATGTTTGGATTAGCGTCTCCATGTTACACAGCAGGACAGTGTGACTTCAGGAGATGATAAAATTTCCTGCCTAATGTGACACAGCCAGAAAATGGCAGAGTGAAGCCACGCTGCTTGGGCCCACCCAAGAATTTAGTCTTCTCAGCCAAGAGCATTAAGAAAAATAACAAACAAAAGAGGTGGCATGATTCCATCCAGAAAAGATGGTAGCACCTGAAAATCCAGAATTTTCAGAGTGTGGTTCCATAGGCAGCTTAAAGGGAACACGATGGCCCACCCCCACTATGGCTTGGTTCACTTTCCTTGTCTTCTCCACAGACCAGCAGAAGACCCCACCAGAGATAAAGCTCAGAATGTACAAATCCAAAATTTACCCAGCCCAGGAACATCCAGAGACCAATAACTTCCTTGTCTCCCAATCTGGCTGTCTCCTTTCCTTTGGTAACCACCTCAGTTGTTTTCGTTTCTCATTTCTTTTTCTTGCATGTAGCCCTTGGCTTGTTTCCATGACACCCAGCTTCTAAATAGAAGCGATGTGAGATTTTCTGCTATAGCAACATTCCTTGGGTGTTAAAGTTGCTTTGTTTTGAAAAGGCTGATGGTGGCTTAGCCACAGAAGAATGAACATGATGCTTTGGCTCCTTGCTAGGGAGGCGCCCGTGGGACGGTGTCACCTGTCACTGGGAGACAAAGAAAAGTCGTGCTCTGTCACTCTTTGGGTGGCAATTCTGTTGAAGTCACTAACCCTGCTTGCTCAAATTCTGCATCTGCGTCTGATGGGGTGCAGGCTCTTTTAGGGTTCTTTTCCAGATGTCTTTTGTGAACGCCACCCTCTGAGACAGAGATATGGGGTTTTAGCATACCTGCTTCAGTGACTTTTATGACTTCATCTTTCTGCTTGCTGCTTTTGAGAAAATGGGCTTCACACAATAGCGAGATTTATGACTCTCCCTAGCAGCTTTCACAGAAAGAGTTAGCAGAATGAATGAGGAAACGTCTTTTCTCTTCTTGCCCATATCAGAATTTCGGGGTGTGAAGACTGCATGCTGAGTCTTCTTGTTTATAAACCTACCTTCCATGAGCCTTCAGATAAAGGAGAACTAGTTTTATTTAAAGCAAGCTAATAGTGTTAATTATGAGAAATATGATAAAGTTTCTTTTTAAATCCTAGTGATTAGCAAAAGACCAATACTGAAATTACAAAGAAAATTCTAGAATCTTCCTTGGTGACACTCAATTCATGTGTAATCCAAATACCCAAACATTTGGTATTGCATTCTACAATTATTTGTCAAATGCCTGCTACACATTAGGCATTGTGATAGGCAGTAGATACACAAGAACAAACCAGATAGGCATGGTTTCTCAAGGTGTTGATAAGCTACTGGGGAGGACAGACACCTAGATTCTATACAAGAAATTTGGTCTAATGAAGAGAGGGTCCTAACTCACTGGAGATCAGTGAGAGCGCTCAGGATGAAGTGATGTTCAGAGACTCCTGTACCTTGTCCTCTTTCTCCGTTGTGTTGGGCCCAAGCTTAAATAGTAACATCTGAAAGTTTAATTCTCTAACCCAGAAGATTCCATGATCATGAAGGTGATGATAAACCCTTTCAGCTCGGGACCATCCATCATATCATGACACTCAGAGGTGATGTCAAATCTTTGATATCAAATTCTCTTTGAAGTTCATTTTCTGTCATGACATGGTTGTTGCGTCTTGGTCTATCTTTCTATTTTATATATGAGAGAATTCAGTAATGGAGGAGTGTGTGTCTTTATTTATTTTTCTTTTCTGTAGCTTAGATCTTGGTTACAAAATAACTGTAATATAGCCTATTAACCACACTTTATTGTAGGATTTTAAGAGCTACAAGGAGGTATTCAATCCTCCCACATTTTTGCTCACTTATAGGAAGAAAGGATGGACACTTTCATTATTGCTGTTATCAGAAGAAAAAAATAAAAAATACTTACTTTTGTTCCTCATTCTTGAAGCCATTTAAGATTTTGAATACCTACGCACAGGGAAAAAACCTACCATGAATTAGAAGATAATAGCGAAGTATATTCCACATGCCATGTAACCAAACATTTGTATCAAATATCCATATGCCCTTGGGAAAGTTGCCTCCTCTTTTTGTACCTAATTTTGTAATTGTGAAATCAGGAAGATTCACTAGATAATCTCAAAATTTATTTCTACTTCTAAAATTTGAAGTCCATGCCTTAGACTTTAACACATCTCATGACATTAAGATATTCTAAGTCCTAGCCCAGAGGCACTTCCAAATGGCTTTTGATATATAACACCAGATAAGGCAACTGAATTTTAAAATATGACCTTAAGTAAAGTTGCAAAGAAAACCCTTAAACAGCTCCATCTCTGAGTTTCCATCCTCTCTTAGAAGACTGAGATGTCCTCCTATAACCCAGGGTGTGAAAATATTCCAGGGGATGCTTTGGGAGACAGGCAAGAGAAGGTAGAGAGGGAGAGATGAGGACTTGTCAAAGTAGACACCAATGAATGTGCAACCATTGACTGACTGAATGGGTCAGTTGACAAATGGATGAAGTTTTTATCTCTAATCTGGGAAGCGATTCAGTCACCAAAGTGGAATAAGGAAATCCTTCTCTACTAAGATGGAACAAGTGCTAAAAGTGGTATTCAAAGCACTGGTTTGAAATCCTGCCCCCTCCTGACATATATACACTTGCTATATAACCTTGGTGGGTTTAAGTAATTTATTTGACCTTCAGATGATGATGATAATGATGATGATGATTAGAGGTAGGGTCTTGCTATGTTGTCCAGGCTGGTTTTGAACGTCCAGCCTCAAGCAGTCCTCCTGACTCAGCCTCCTGAGTATCTGGGATTATAGGCCACTGTGTCCAGTCTTCAGATTATTAAATTGGTAGAGTTTTTTTGTGAGAATGCAATGAGATCATATATTTAAGAGTTATTGGCTCATAGTGCATGCTCAATGAACATGTTGAGTCTAATTAGAATAATGATTTTGCTATGGTCTGAAAATTTGTGTCCCCTCCAAATTCATATGTTGAAATCCTAAGCCCCAAGGTAAAAATGTTGGGACATAGGGCCTTTGGGAAGTTATTAAGTTGGGAGAGGACAGTACTCATGAAGAGGATTAGTGCCTTTGTTAAAGAGGCCCAAGGGAGCTCATTTGTCCCTTCGGCCAAATGAAAGTATAGCAAAAAGATGGCTGTCTATAAATCAGGAAGTGGCCCTCACCAAACACTGAATCTGTGGGTACCTTGATTTTGGACTTCTGGTCTCCAGAACTGTGGGAAGTAAATTTCTGTTGCTTATAAGCTGTGCAATTTAAGGTGGTTTATTATAGCAGCCCGAATGCAGGGAGATTTCTTCACTCAAACTCCCTGAGAAGCAGTGGAACAACTTGGTAGTAAAAGTAGCTAACAATGGGAGCAGCCAGTTCATGTTTATTCAAATGCACTGCACCCTCTCTCTCACCTCACACTACTTTCAAGTCTTCCCATGTACACTCTGCCTTTCTTGAGATCAGATGCTGTCCCCTGTACTTGAGCACTCTTCCCTCACTTCTTTTACCTAGTGAGCTCTTATTTTTATTCGCCAGGCCTCAATTTACATATCTCCAGCTTTCTCTAAGATTCCCTCCCTGCCCTCCCCAACCAAGCCCAGGTTATCACCCGCAGTGTGATCTCCTGCACCCTCTACGTGCCCTCCTTAGAACTCTTAACCCGCCATGTTGCTACTGTCTGTCCCACATCTCTCTTCCCCACCAGACCTTAAGGAAAAGAAGGACCAAGCCTGGATGTTGCCACTGTTGAATCTCCAGTACTCATTCCGGTTTTAGAAGAGACCAGACCCTCAACACATACGTGCTGGTTGAGGAAAGAGAGTCCTTCTGAGTACCATAGGAAGAGAGTCTAGGGAGGTGAGTACAAAATGGCGGCCACACTTTCCTCACAAGGGGGAAGAGATTCCTTGGCCTGCTGACCTTTGTCCCCTCTCCAGCCACCCCTGAAGATTCCATTCCAAATCCTGGCACCATCAGAGAGTGAACTCTTTGATGGAGGCTTCCCACTTGCAGCGGAGAAGGCCCTCCCCTCCACCCACAGAAGGCCTCCTTCTCCCAGCTCCCTGGGCCTCACTCCTTGTGTGGTGCCTCCCGTCCATTTTCAGTCTGGGGCTGCGTCTGCTCTTGGAGTCAGGAGGGGAATGTCTGCGCCTTCTGCGGAGACACAGCGAGGGAACATGACGTTTCCCTCTGGCCCCAACGCTGAGCGTCATTGGTGTTGGCCTGAGATCAAAGCCGCTGTTCCATTTTTAACCTCGGTAGGGCCCCACCTCACCCTGAGCATGTGTTCCTGACATTTCATTGTGAGCCAGGGGAATAAACAAAACCCACCCCCTGAGTCTAGCGAAGGACGCCTTCGGGGAGCTCTGAACTCGGCGAGGCAGATCAGTGCTTTTCCCACCGAGGGCCCCCCTTGTGCGCTGCGGTTTTTCCTGAGCTTACATGACACCACCGTAAGGGAGATGGATGGCTTTATTTTTGTGCAGAACAAATGTGCAGATGGTGACCCCCGACCAACAAAAAGAAAAAAACTTAGTGTGCAGAGGCAAGGGAGGAGGAGGCAAGGGGAGTCCATGTTGGCCTCTCCTCTCCCTACCTTTTCTCTTCTCCTGGGTCTCCCGAAAACGTCGCCAAAGTCTCCATCTGTGGTTGGTGGGGATATTGACAGGAGCCCATTTTATTTTCAAATTATCTGTTCTTTGTGGTAAAAATAAAAACATGCTTTTAGAATTTTCAAGCAATTTAAAAAAGATATAAGGACGAAAGATGATGTCTGGTACAAATTAGAACTCAATAAATATTTGTGGAAGGAAGGAAAGAAAAAAAATCCCTCCAAACTCCACCACTATCAATATTTTGATGAGCATCCTTCTATATATTTATGTGTATTCCAACTACATAACAAACATGATCATACTATATTCATATATAACATATTCATACTGTCTATGCACAATGAATACAGTACAATTGCTACTATAGTTACTATTTACTGCTGTATTTACACAGAATGATGGCTATGTATATGAACATCATACGTTTATATTGTATACACACATATAGTATTTACTACATTACCCTGTACTATACTATACTGTACTATAACATATGCTACAATGTCTTTTTTTTTTTTTTTTTTTTGAGATGGAACCTCACTCTGTCACCCAGGCTGGGGTGCAGTGGTGCAGTCTTGGCTCACTGCAACCTCTGCCTCCCAGGTTCAAGCAATTCTCCTGCCTCAGCCTTCTGAGTAGCTGGGATTGCAGGCATGCACCACCGTGCCTGGCTAATTTTTGTATTTTTAGTAGAGACAGCCAGGCTGCTCTTGAACTCCTGACCTCAGGTGATCCGCTCGCCATGGCCTCCCAAAGTGCTGGGATTACAGGCATGAGCCGCCACACCCCACCAGTATATGCTACTAGGCTTTTAAAAAGTGCCAGTAGCATGTTCCTATTGTACTCACATACACGATCATACTGTTTGAGGTGTTTCGCTATCGGCTTGTTTACCATGTCCTGGACATCTTTCCATGTCTATGAATTTTAAAACAAATTCATCCCATTTTAAGGCTGCCAAGTAGCTATTTGTGTGGCTGTGCTATCACTTAACCACTCCAAGACAGCCACTTATGAAACCCCCACCTTAAAGTAAACTCCATACTTTTAATTGTTTTTTCTCTTGTGACTCTGCCTCTCTGCTGTCTTGTAAGCCATATCCATTCGAGGTCAGAGTTTTCTACTTCCTCAACTGCAAAGTTGTCAGCATCAGAACAAGGGGTGCACATTTGCAGAAATCCTTTTGGATTTCTCTGTGGTGCTTTGGCTTGAAGAAAACAGTCCTCTCCTTTCTGCCTTCACCCACCTAATTTGTTTCCACATTTTTTTTTTTTTTTGTGGTGGCAATGACTGCATCAGGCTTTAAAAAGATGGTGTCTGGAGATTCATAGCTTTTCAAAAGCTCTTTGTTTTTTTCTGATGAACAGCCAGAACTAAGAAACAGGAAGGCATAGAAAGAACATGGCCTGTCGTGTTCAAAGGGGCCAAATTCTTGTTCGACCTTTGACCTCCCATGAAACAGTTTCCTCATCTGCAAAACTGGGGAGATGATAATGAAGCCGCCTTGCAGTGTTAGTATGAGGATTACAGTAAGTGAGTGCCTGACACACAGAACTCCTCCGCCATGTCAGCTTCTCTTTCTGAGCGTGGAGTGGGGCAGGAGAGGAAAGGTTCTGAAATTAACTATATCTGGGTTTGAATCTGAGCTCAACCACTTTCTATTTTTTGTTATTTGTTTATTTTTAAAATTCTTTTAATTTTTTTGTTTTTATTTTTATTTTCTGAGACAGAGTCTTGCTCTGTCACCTGGGCCAGAGTGCAGTGGCACAATCCCGGCTCACGGCAGCCTCTATCTCCCGGCTCAAGCAATCCCCCAACTTTAGCATCCTGAGTAGCTGGTACTATAGGCATGCACCACCATGCCTGGCTAATTTTTTTTTTTTTTAAATTTTTAGTAGAGACAGGGTCTCACTATGTTGCCCCAGTCAGGTCTCAAGCTCCTGGTCTCAATCTGTCCTCCCACCTTGGCCTCCCGAAGTGCTGAGATTACAGGCAAGAGCTATGGTGCCTGACCCTTTTAACATTCTTTTGTAGAGACAGAGGTCTCACTTGCTATGCTGCCTAGGCTGGTCTCAAACTCCTGGCCTCAAGCAGTCCTCCAGTTTTGGCCTCCCAAAGTGCTGGGACTACAGGCATGAGTCACCATATGTGGCCTTCAACTTCTCTCCAGATAAGTGACTTAACCCCTCTAAGTTTCTGTTTTCTTTCTGTAAATTGGAGCTAAAATATTCATGAGACAGCAGAGTCATAAGGCTTACAGATGATGTCTGCAAAGGGCCTGGATCAGGGCACTCAAGTGGGAGCTGCTCTTATGATGCATTAGATTCTGACTCTTACCTCCAAACTTCAGGAAAAGCTTGAACTATCTTTTATTTCACATCTGTGGTCACGTTTTAGATGCCTATTTACATGTAGAACATGTTGGGACAAAATTCAGAAACTTCATTATAATCCTGCCTTTCCTATTTACTTCCTGAAAGACTTTCAGCAAGGCACCCTGGTTCTTACTTTTCTTGTTTCCCTAAATTGTTGATGCTATTTGTAATAAAAACACCACTGAATATATCCTTGGTACTTAACAGCTTACAAAGCATCTTTCATTATCATTATTCTATATGAACTTTCCAGCTGCTGGGCCAAGGTTTACCAGTACACATTTAATACATCAATATTCTATCAACTTCAGAGCCCCTTTAAAATATGTTTATTTTTCTTTCTTATAAAGCAAGTTATGGGCAAAGGGGTGAGAGTGGGTGTTAATATTTCCTGGGTTCTTCAGAGTATTTCCTTGTTCACCCAACTAGCATTGTGTAATTGATAGACACATACTAGTTACTGTACTACAATCTGAGGATAAAATAAGATATTGTCATGACTTTCAAAAGTCTCCTTGGCTGGGCATAGTGGCTCACACCTGTAATCCCAGCACTTTGGGAGGCCAAGGCAGGAGGATCGCCTGAACCCAAGAGTTGAAGACCAGCTTGGGCCCCACCCAGTGAGGCCCCACCTCTACAAAAAAAAAAAAAAAAAAAAAAAGCCAGGTGTGGTGGCACACGCCTGTAGTCCCAGCTAGTTGGGAGGCTGAGGTAGGAGGTTTGCTTGAGGCTGGGAGGTCAAGGCTGCAGTGAGCCATGATCGTGCCACCACACTTCAGCCCGGACAACCGAGCAAGAACCTGTCTAAAAAAAAAAAAATCTTTTTAAATGGGAAAGATGTACATGTACACTGGAGCATGGAAAATATTCTAATCAAGATGTGCAGGGTAAAGTTGAAATACTAATGAGCAGGTTATCTGGCCCTGGGGGTGGAGGCCAGTGTTAGAAAAGGTTTTAGGATAAGCAAAGTTTTGAGTTTATCTTCAATGAAAAGAGTTCATTTCATCCAAATGGGGCTGGCGGGGAGCAGAGGAAATGGGGTTCAGGAAGGGAGTTCGTGGAAGACAGTGCAGTGTGTCTAAAGGCTTGGAGGCAGGCCCCGCTATGGTGTTTTCAGGGGACTCCAAGAAGTCTATGGAGTGGTGTGTGGGGGCGAGCAGGAGATGAAACCAAAACCGTCAGCCATGGCCAGAGCTTGGAGAACCTCGTATTCCCTGTTGAAGAATCTGGGCTCTTCTGAGAGCCATGGTGGGTTTTACATGGGGGAATAGGATGGCCCAAGTTGTGTTTCTGGATGGCTGGATTTAAGATGGTGACCCAGAGGCAGGATTTGGGCTGAAGTGGTTTATTTGGGATGTGATCCCAGGAAGCAATGGGAGGGATGGGGAAGTGAGATAGGGAAGGAGAGAAAACCAATGAAGGCTGCACTGTAGTGAAAGCTGCACCACCAGGGCAAGGGAAGCCCTATTCCTCCCTGTTCACACACACAGGCACACATACACATACACATGCCCTATTGGGTCTGTTTCTCTGGAGAACTCTGAAAAATACAAAAAGTCAATATTCTTTGTATGTAAGTCCTCTGAATACAGAAATGGCCACCTGACACAAGCCTAGACAATCAGAATCCTGCACTGGCTCCTCTGCCCTTTGCATCCTTTAATCTTTCCCACTGGTGCCATCAGAGCCCGCGCTGAGTCTGGCTTTAAAGAGGATTGAAGAATTGGGTTAGAACTCCATCTGATGCTGACCTGGCCTGACCTCCAAACACCGCTTCTCCCACTGCGCCCAAGATTAAGGAACTACCTCCGTGTTTGGGGACAGCTGTCCCACCTACCTGAACGCTCACTGTAGAGGGTTTAACTCTTGTTTTTGTTTCTTCATAATTCATTCTCTCATTCTTTGTCTTGATTCTCCTTCCAGTATGCTCCCTATGCTGTTCTTTTTTTTTTTTTTTCTGAATATATAAGTAATATATTTTCTTTGTTGAAAATTCAGAAAATATGGAAAAGACTTTAGAAGAAAGTAAGTATCACCCATAATCCAACACTAAGCAGTAATAACCACTCTAACATTTAGGTATATTTTCTTCTTTTCTCTATGCATTTATGTGTTTTCTTTAAAAATTAAGATTGTACTATATATATAACTTGTTTTTAAAATGTTTAATTTTTGAACACCGTGTATTTTACATGGCTAAATAATCAAAAAGTATAAAACTGTATACAGTGAAAAGTCTTGCTCCCTTCTGATCGCATAAGTAACTACCATTTACCATTGAAGTTTCCTTAGAGAGATTTTTTTTTAATGTTTTAGAGTCAGGGTCTCACTTTGTTGCCCAGGCTGGTCTCAAGTTCCTGGACTCAAGCAGCCTCCCACCTTGGCTCACAAGGTGCTGGGATTACAGGCATGAGCCACTATGCCCAGCCCTTCCAGAGAATTTTTATGCTCATTAAAAGCAATTATGAATAGTTTTCTTTGCTATACCTGCAAGTTTTTAATATAAATAGCATACCATAGTAACTATTCTGCATCTTGCCTTTTTCACTTAATATATAATTCATCCAAAATCATTACATAAAGAGCTTCTGCATTCTTTTTTATAGCTGTCATTTTATAATATTCCATTGTATGTATGTACCATCATTTATTTAGCCAGTCCCCTGGTGAATGGATATTTAGATTGTTTCCAATCATTTGCTATTAGTAACAGTGTTTGTATATAGATTATTTTGCCCTTTACTGTAGGATAAATTCCTAGAATTCTTAAAGGGTATGTGCATTTGAATTTTGATAGCTGTTGCTAAATTGTCCTCCAGGAGGTTATATATATAAATGCCCTCACCAGAGGCCAGGTGTAGTGGCTCATACCTGTAGTCCCAGTACTTTGCAGGCATGCTCCCTATGCCATTCTTAGCCCATGTGACTTTAGGCACAGTCTCAGTAATCAGGCAGAATCACGTGACTCAGCCTAGCCAATGAGAGTTCCACTTCCCTATGGCCATGGTGATTGGTACAAAGCTGAGAATGTGATCTAAGCTGCCACAGTCAGAGCCAATGAGGGGAGGCCCCTGGGTTTTCACTGAAACTATTGGAGAACTGGAGTTCTCTTTCTGCTGGGTTTGCCAGGCTAGTGGGGTATCAGGATGAAGCTGCCATCTTGAGAATAAATTCAATCCAGTAGAAAATAAAACTAAAAGATGGGGAGAGAAACTAAAGCTTGATGACATCATTTGAGTACCTGAATTCAATCATACCAGAAAGCAGACAACTCCACCCCTAGACTTTTAAATTATGTGAATCAATAAATTATTTTTGTTTCCTTAAACCCACTGAGTTGGGCTTCTGTCTCTTGCAAACATAGAGGTCCTAGCTAAAGTATTAATAAAACTTTTGGGGAATAGCCCTGGTTTTCAGCAGCCTCAGGTTCCCTTTTTCTAGGGGATGAGAATCTGGTATGTTGGAATCTTGAACCATCCAAATAATAACCGCTACAACCTCAGCAACAACTACCATTTATTGAGCGCTTCCATAAATTATATCACTAATTACATTCCTGGGCACTGTTGTTATTAATTATTACTATTATTATTTTGAGACAGAGTCTGAGTCTGTTGCCCAGGCTGTAGTACAGCAGCATGATCTCATCTCACTGCAACCTCCGCCTCCCTCATTTTATAAATGAAGAAATTGAGGCTTAGAGAAGTTTAGCAACTTGACCAAGGCCACACAGCTGGTAAATGACTTAACAACCAAACTCAGGTCTGTCTGTCTCCTGACTGCAAGGTTGATCTCACTTTTCGTTGCTGTCTTCCTTAGGAATTGAAAACTCCCTGCTGAATGGACAAAGATGTGAGTTGAACTTTGCTAAATACCCATTAAGCATCTATAGTGTCCCTTCATTACCAAGGTGTTAGGTTAGGTCAACAAACAGACAAGAGAAAGGTCATGCTCTCACTCTGTGCTTTTCTCCCAGCCTATCTACTGGAATACTAGCCTTGCTTGGAGAATGGCCTTTTACCAGATGCTCTCCTCATCTTGGGGTTTCTGTATACAATCTTATTTCCTGCCATAAGTGGAATCTCCATGATGAGGGCTGTAGCAAAGTCTGCCCCATAAAGCATGTGCGCATAAACTCTGTCTCCTGAGCCCCCAGAATCTAGACTATCAGGTGGATTTATCCAAATATCTCAGAAAGCTTTGAAACATTAATCCATTTGCTCCTAAGTTCTGGGTAACCACATACAACAAAAATGGGGAAAGGGCCCTACCTTGTGGCTTTTCAAGATTAAAGATCTTAATAGCATTGAGTGGTGCCCAGCTATTGAGGGGCCATTTAACAGAGCTGCTGCACCAGCAGATGCAGAGTTAAATACCAGGGTTGTGTCCCTAGATCAGTAGTTGCAATCAGAGATGTTAAAACCATTCCAGTCTTAAAAAAAAAAAAAAAAAAAATCCCAGTCAGGCTGGTGTTAATGGTCTGCTAATAGTTTTAATGACTGTTTCTACAAACTTGCAGAATGCTTCTATTCCTCAGTTTGGTTTTAGCTGCCTATTTTGTGTGCTCTGGTTGGGTAAGGGGGAAGATAAGGGTGTGGAGAATGTACCCCTGAGAAAAATGGGGAAATATTAAATGACTGATTCCCAACTGGTCTCTCAGAGAATGCCTCATGGTTTTCTGAGACCTAGAGATTGAAGAGAAGGGGCTGAGATTCTCCATGTGTGATCTAACGACAACACCAACCTGAGAAAATACACTAGATTCCCCTAGAAATACTTCCAAGAGATGTACTGTAGCTGAATCGGAAGCCTGGATTAGAGACCCATCTCTGACACTGGCTGGCCTCAGACAAATCATTTATTTCCCTGAGCCTTGGTTTCTCCATCTGTTATAATTAAGCTGGATCAGTGGTTCCCAAATTCCATCTTTAGAGTTTCTACGTGAGAGCCACCTGGGGAAAAGGTGTTATAATACAGATTCCCAGACCCTAGCCTTATTCAGTCAGAATCTACAAGCCAAGGCCTATGAATCTGTATTTTTTGCAGGCTTCCCCAGGGGATTCTTAAGCAAGGCCAGGTTCGGAGACTACCAAACTAGATCAACCCACAGTCCCCTCCCACCTTAGCATTCTCAGAGAACAGTTTGGGGACATATGTTGGGGTTTTCTGTTCTCTGTTGGAAGAGAGTTGCCTTGTTGGCCTCTTGGCTTTCTCTGTCTCACTCCTGACAACTTCTCCCAGTTTCACCCACCTTTAAACAGAAAACATTGTGGGTGCCCTGAAGGGAAATAAAAGCAATGAAGTCTCATGTTTTTGGTTTCAAGAGAGAACTTTACCTTCCATTCTCACAGTGATTGTTTTATGGGCCCTTAGTAAGACATAATCCAAATCAACTTTCTTAAACCCAGCTACATGGAAACTATGCAGGAGAGTGTATAGGCCCAAAGAAGAACCAAATGAAGAGTCTTTGGGTTATAGAAGAGTCTACAACACAGAGAACTAAATGAAAACTCCATTGTCAGGCTGTTAACTGCAAATGGCACCACAGGTAAACATTTATTGAGCACTTACTCTGGACCAAGAACTTTGCATAAATTATTCCTTTCCATCTTCCCATCCCAAGAAGTAGAGGCTATCATTTCACTCCCATTTTACATTTGAGGAAGTTGAGGTACACACAGGCTAAGTTATTTGCTCAAGTTTCCCTTGTTTGTGAAGTGCAGGAGCTGTAATTATAAGCCCAAACGGATGACAAAACAACCCTTTGTGTAAAAATGGATAGTTCATGCATTGTCCAGAAAAGTTTATAGAGGGTGTAGACTCCAGCCTTTAATTCCCTTTTTCTAAGAATTGTTGTCCAAGGAAAATAAATGGAACTCGTAATAGCTCATTGTGCTCTTGGCCCTGCCATCTCGCATGTCCGGCATTCCGTTATCCCACCTGGCAGCTGCTCCCTTCACTAAAGGGAACTGGGGACATTAGCAACGGAATATTTTTTTAAATTATAGAAGGGGGATTGTTTAGACTGATCCAAGGGCCATAACATGGAATCATAGAGTGACAGGTTGAGAGCAATTTTGCCAGACCAAGAAAGGACTGATTTCACGATTATTTTGGTAATTCTGCTACCCACCACGTTTAACATAATGCCGAGATTTATAGTGTCATGGGAACTAGGTGGGATTTGATCACTCTTGGCTTCAGTTTACCACCGACCAGAATGCATGCCACATTTATTTAGCATGTCACTTTTGTGCAAAGTCCCAAATGGGGGAGAGCAAAGCATGCTGAGCTGAGAATCCAGGCCTTTGTTCTCTATGTGGATGAGGACAACCACCTTCTACTGTCTTAATCTTAGTTTTTCCATCTGTACAATAGGATGATTGGACTGGAACGTTCCCAAACTGTTTTCTTTTTTTGTTTTTTTTGTTTTTTTTTTTTTGAGACGGAGTCTTGCTCTGTCGCCCAAGCTGGAGTGCAGTGGCGCGATCCTGGCTCACTGCAAGCTCCGCCTCCTGGGTTCACGCCATTCTCCTGCCCCAGCCTCCCGAGTAGCTGGGACTACAGGCGCCCGCCACCTCGCCCGGCTCATTTTTTGTATTTTTAGTAGAGACAGGGTTTCACCGTGGTCTCGATCTCCTGACCTTGTGATTCGCCTGCCTCGGCCTCCCAAAGTGCTGGGATTACAGGCGTGAGCCACCGCACCCGGCCTCCCAAACTGTTTTCAACTCTGACATTTGATTTATTTTGATTCCGTTCATTCAACCAATAGTCACAGAGCAGCTGCTCAGTGCCAGGCCTTTAAATGAGAACCTGGGGACACAGTAAAAATATCAATGGCCGTCACACTTGGTTTGTAGGTGGGTGTTTGATAGGGCCAAGAAGATGGGACAGGGAGCAAGACACCCACCTCTGCATTGTGCAACTGGGTGACTTTGGGTGAGCCACTTTACCTCTTTGAGCTTGTTCTTCATGTTATGAGGCTTACAGAAAGAAGTTTCTCAAAGTGTGATCAGATGACTCTCTGGATCAGCAAAGCCTGTGGTACTTGTCAACAACTCAAATCCCTGGATTCCAGTTCAGGCCTGATGAATCAGAATCTCTTGGGGGAGGAGGTGGGTATCCATTTCAATAAGGACCCCAAAGTGATTCTTAAATGCATTGACATGTGTTTAAGATAATGTGTTAAAGTTTCTCACAATTTTTGAGCAAGGGCTGCATGCACATTTGATGACTTTCATCAACAAATGCACTGGAAAACCTTTGCTTTTCAATCACACTCTACTCCACTGCCCTTGTAGCTTTTCTGTTTGTTTATAAATATGTCTGTGTACATGAACACACACACATATCTATATATTTACACATATATATTAAAGTTGTATTATTGAAGACTTATTATGTACCAGAAATTTTACTTACATGTAAGTGTATTATTGAAATGTGGAATGTGAGCTTCAGAGCTTCACCTTAAGAGCTTGCTTAGGATGATGCGTTTAGCAAGAGATAGAGCCAGGTTGTGAACCCAGGTCCATCTGACTCCAAAGCTTGTTTAGACTGCCTCCTGATTTTTCCTAACCAGGGCTACCATAATGACCATCTCCAGGTGGCTCTATTCACATGAACTACAATAGGAACAGTGTCCCTGGAGTGGTACAACAAGGGTATCCTGCCAACATTGCCAATGCTCTATCCCTCTTCTTACTGTCCTTCCCCCATCTGCAACATCCTCTTTAACTCTTAGCTCAAATCTCTTTACTTCTGGATGGTCTCACCTTATAATCCAGTCCTGGGTGATTATGCCTGTATTTTCTTCTCAGTGCTCATGTGTAGCAACTGTAGTGCTTATGGAGAATGGAGTGAGAGTTATCCCTACCTTCCTTACCCCCAACATTTTTTTGGTTCCAACTCTTTTTTTCTAGTTATTTTCGCTGTATAACAACTGCCCCAATCTTAGTGGCTTAAAACAACAACTGTTTCATTGTAACTTATAATTTTGCAGGTTAGGAATTTGGGCAGGCCCAGCTAGGTGATTCTTCTGTCCCATGCAGTATTAGCAGAGGGCACTTGGGCTGGTCTAGAGCAGAGGTCAGCAAGCTATGGCCTTCAGGCAAAATCCAATCTGGCATCTGTTTTTGTAAATGAAATTTTATTGAAACACAGCCACACTCATTTATTCATGCATTGTGGCTACTTTCATGCTAGAACAGCAGAGTTGATTGGTCATGACAGAGATTATATGGCCTTCAAAGCTTCAAATATTTACTATATAGCCTTTTACAGAAATAATTTTGTGAACTCTGGTGCCTTGCAGTGACTTGGAGGACCTGGCTAGAACTCAGTTCAGCAAAGACTTAACTGACTGCTTACAGATGGCCTCTCCCAAGCACAGAGACCCCAGTGTACTTGAGCTTCTTCCATGGCAGCCGAAGCCTTACAGAAAGAGGAACATTCTTTCTAGAGGCCCATGTGGAACTCAAAAGTCCTTTTATGACTTAGTCTCAGAAGTTTGAGAATGTCCCTTCTGTCACGTTCCATTGGTCAACCAAGTCACTAAAGTCAGTTAAGATTCTAAGGGAAGGAATTAGGTTACATTTCTCAGTGAGAGGATTAAGAAAGAATTTGTGGTCAGCTTTAATCTACCACACCTCATTTTTGAAAATCTTTATAAAATTATTGCATCTTCTTTCTTGGCCAGTGGTGATCACAATTGAAATCTTCCTTTGATGATTGAGTACCTGGGGGACACTTGGGGGTCAGCATTTATTCTGCCAATATTGATTGCACTCTTACTAAGTGTCATGCACTCTGTAAGACTCTAGGGATGCAACAACAAACAGGAAAATGTGGCCCTGACCTCATGAAATTGGCAGTCTAGTGAAAGTAGATAAAAGATATCCAGAAATAAAGTTGAAATGTTCTGGCGATAAAGTTGACTATGCCCTGAGCTATCCTTCTGACTAAATTTCTGAATCCAGCTTCATTTATTTTTTTGATCCATTTATTTTTCCTAAAAGTGAAATAGAAGAAAGGAATTCCAGTGAATTGACAGTTTCAGATAATCAGAACTTTGGTTCAATACTTTTCATGTTTATGTGGATGTGATGTTTTGTCATTCATATACTTTGCAATTTACCTTTATTTCCATCTTACTTTTAATTCTACCACATGGATTTTAAATTGTCTCCACTTTTATTACAAGTTCCATGGTGGTGACAGCTATGTTCCTGTTTCCCACGGCACCTGTCAGGACTCTGAAATAGCAGTGGCTCAATAAATGGTGTAGTACCTACACAGTTGCAAGTGGAAATACCTTTTGAAAATTGGAATAAGAAGAGATCAATTCCAGGACTCAGTGCCAAGGGTCTAATTAATGCTTTATAGTTTTTCATTGTCACTGATTCTAACATGGAAGATTCTCCACATTCCTGTTAGTTGGACCCACAGGTATTTCCTGACAGTCCTGACCTGTTGGCCTACTGGAAGCTGATGTTCCCATGTCATATCCTGATGCCTCAGTGGCTGGGGTCTTAGGGAGAATAGAGGCTTTATTCATCTTTTCCCACATTGATCACATTCTGTCAAATCTCTTCCCCACCGGACCCTTCAATGTTGGATATCAATGGTTTCATTGTAGTGGTAACCTCTCATTATCTGAAAATTCCTTTCTGCTCACCTTCATTTTTTCCCCTTAGCTCTGAGAGGTTGAAGTTTCTTTGTGTGTGTGTATTTTTTTCAATCGCTCTATTTATATATCCATAAATCTATTTTAATTGAGTATGTCATGCCCAGGAGGTAGCAGGGTTTTTTGCTGTTCCTTTTCAAATTTTAGGGCTTGCTTAAGGGAATTTTAAAACTCCACTTTATTGAGGTATAATTGACCTACAAAAAGCTGTGGATATCTAATGCATATAGCTTGATGAGTTTGGAGATACGTATGTGAAACCACCACCATCTATGCAATAAACATGTTCATCACCTGTTAAAATTTCCTCCCATCTTCTTTGTTATATTATTATCGTGATAAGAACACTTAACCTAAGTTTTTATTCTCACCAAATTAAAAAATATATATTACAATATTGCTAATTGTAGACACTATGCTATATAGTAGTTCTTAAAGACTTACACATCTTGTATATCTAAAACTGTATACTCTTTAATAATTACCTCCCCATTTTCCACCCATTCCTCCATCCTCCAGCTCAGGCAGCCAGCATTCTACTTTCTGCTTCTAGAAATTTGATTGCTTTAGGGTCTTTGTATAAGTAGGATGATGTAGTATTTGTCCTACTGTGCCTGGCTTATGTCACTTAGCATAATGTCCTCTAGGTTCACTCATGTTATTGAAAATGGCAGGATTTTCTTCTTTTGCAAGGCTGAATAATATTTCGTTGTGTATCTGTACCACATTTGCTTTATCCATTCTTCTGTCTATGGGCATTTACGTTGCTTCCCTGTCTTAGCTATTGTGAATAATGCTGCAGTGAACATGAGAATGCAGATTTCTCTTTGAAGTATTGATTGCATTTCTTTTGAGTAATACCTGAAAGTGGGGTTACTGGATCATACAATAGTTCGATTTTTAATTTTTTGAGAAACTTTCATACTGTTCCCATAATAACTGTATCAATGTACATTTCCCTCAGCAGCATACATATTCGCACCAACATTTGTTAGCTTCTGTCTTTTTTATCATAGCCATTGTAAAAGGTGTGAGGTGATATCTCATCCTGGTTTTGATTCTGATTCGTGATATTGAACAGCTTTTCACAAACCTGTTAGCCATTTGAATGTCTTCTCTTGAGAAATGTCTGTTTCAGTCCTTTGCCCACTTTTTAATTAGGTTATCTGATTTTTGTTACACAGGATAGGAATTCCTTATATATTTTGGATTTTTAACTCTTTATCATATATATGCCTTGCAATTATTTTCTCCCATTCTCTAGGTTGCCTTTGCATTTTGTGGCTTGTTTCCTTCGCTGTGCAGAAGCATCTTAGTTTGATGTAGCCTCAGTTGTCTATTTTTGCTTTTGTTGCCTATACTTTTGGTTAGGAGGCTGCATTTTATGTGAATCTTCTCAATGAATTCTCAGAGCAACTTTATGTGTTAACTCCGTGATTAGGCAAGCACTTGTTCCCCAGAGTCAGAGAGCACAGAATTCCTTTCCTGGTATTACATCTCTGAACTTTGGTTTTCTTTAAAATGGCATAGCATTACTGAGCTGAAAAACTTGTTCTGAGAATGAAGTGAGTTAAAGGCACATAATAAACATCCAACAAATATAGCCTACAATTATTATTTACCACCTTTCTTCTCAATTTGCAGAAAAGGCCACTGAGGCTCAGAAAGGTTAAGTAACTAACTCACAGTCACACAGCTATAAAGAGCAGAGCCAGGAGTTTAACACAATGTAATCTGACTTTAGTCTATTTTCTTTTTTCCCCTCAATGTTACACCAGCTCCTATCATCCAATAATGCACACATGGCCTTTGGTAGCAACATTATAGATGCAGCGACACTCCTGTTTTATTCCTTATTTTATTTTTTGTCAGGTGAGCGTCTTCCCTCAATAGTACCTTTATTCTCTTTGGTGATTCTTCTAGATGGAGCAAAACAAAACAAAACAAAAAACAAACACACACAAGCAAACTAAAGAGGGTCCATATTTGCAATCAAGAAAACACTTCACAGATGTCCTTGACTTGGAAAGAGTGCAAAAATCAAAACAGATAAACAATTCTTGGCTAGTAGTGCCCAAGACTTGGAAAGCCAAGATGCTTCCTGAAGACCCAGGATGGATTGACTTAGCCTCATTCCTGACTACAAGAGTAGCCCCATGTGAGATGTTTCAGCCATGCCTGGAGACCCTCTTTGGAATCCCTACATATGCATGTCTGGGTGGGAACTGGGAACATCTCAGCTCACAAAATCTGGCAGTTGTGGTTTTAAGATATGTGCGTGCCTAACAGAATTAATCATGACTAACTGCAACCACCAACCTCATTTGCAGAGGCTGTAATGGTATGGAAAGCGTTGAGTTGAACAGCCTTGGGTTCCATTTTGAAAATCTATTTTTTTTTCTTTTTTAAATCAAGCCAAATATACACTGAAAGAACTAGCTCAGATGAGAAAATTTAAAACCCCACCATTTCAAATCCCACTAGCTGAGACTTAGGCTCCTACCACCATCTTCTCATTCACTACTTCATTAATCCTCACCACATACTGTTGAAGTCAGCACTCCATTTCAAGGATGAGAAAAGGAAAGTCCAATACGTTGCTTTAATGCATTCAGAAAAAATATCTTCCCAAATGCTTTTCCTATGGAGTAATAGTAAACATTATGGTCACTGAAGAAGTAGCAATCTCAGCCAGGGGCGGTGGCTCACGCCTGTAATCCCAGCACTTTGAGAGGCCGAGGCGGGCGCATTGCCTGAGGTCAAGAGTTTGAGACCAGTCTGGCCAACATGGTGAAACCCCACCTCTACTGAAAATACAAAAAAATTAGCCAGGTATGGTGGCATGCGCCTGTAATCCCAGCTACTCAGGAGACTGAGGCAAGGAAATTGCTTGAACCAGGGAGGTGGATGTTGCAGTGAGCTGAGATTGCGCCACTGCACTCCAGCCTGGGCAACAGTGTGAGACTCTATTTCAAAAAAAAAAGAAGAAGAAGAAGGAACAGTCTCATTACTTTGTTGCATGGTAGCTGTTAAGCAGTAATTGCAGAATAATGTGTTAAGCTCATGGTCCTGAGAGTCTAGTGGCCTTAGGTTGGACACCAGTCTCAGATGTGTGTCCTTGGGCAATTACTTAATTTTTCTGATCTTCACTTTCCTCTTCCGTGAAATGCCATTAATAATTCCTACCTCCTAGGATTATTGGGAGGTTTGAGATTATTTGTGTAAAGCACTTAGCATCATGCTTATGGGAAGCTGCTAATGGAATTTATCTGTTCTTAACATTAGAAACATAGTTGGCAGGGTTATTTGAAAATCATCACAATAACTCTTAACAATAGTAATTCTCATTTATTGATAATATCATATTCATATAAGGTTTTATAACCTCAGTGCTCACTTGGCCTGGCAAGCACAGAAGCCCGATGGATCTATTTCATTTCTTCTGAATGCTATACTGGGTCAGCAAATCAAGGGACCCCAATTTTTGGCCCATGCTGCAGGATAAAGAAATAACTCTAGTAGCATAGAATTGCTTAAGCTCTGTGCTGGACTACGATAATGAAAATTCATGTGAGTCTCTGGAATAACGCCTACTTCAATTCTTTTATAAGGATACCATAACCTAGTTAAGGATTAAAGATACTTTCTTCTCTGTGAATAATTTCAACTTGCTTGGCTTGATGTACCAAGTTTTGGTAGAGAGTTTAAGAAAAATATTGTCCAAAGCCATGATAAAATTTCTCTAAAGTGCAGTAAGGAGTCACTTCTTGACTTTACTCCCATCTACGGTGGTTTAAAGCACACAAAAAATGTTCTCTTACAAACATCAAACAGCTGCTCCAAAAATACAGGCTGAAAAAGGTCTCATCGTCCCATATTTCAGCCACAACAAACAAAAGTTTATGAGAAGCCATGATACATTTGAGAGGCACGGGAACATTCTTTAGTGTGTAATGTCAATTGACAATCAGCAGGAGAACCACAATAAACATGCAGCTGCATGGCAGAAAAACTACAAACCCATGCCATATGGTGAAGCAGTCACTGCTGTTGGCCACCAAACCACCTACGGTCCCCTTGACCTCACAGACTGATGACTGGGCCCAGCCATGGGGCTGCGAGGTGACCATTGGCCCTGCTGAACTCTCACCGTCCCTCCAACATCCCGAAAGGTCGGAAGCCTCACCCACTGTTTATAGATGGATTTCACTGAATCTCAGCCACTAACCACCTCATCATTCCTTCCAGATCACCCAAAATATATTTCTCAAACTCTGTTTCACAGAATGATGGTCCCAAGAGATGGTCCTTGGCAAGCTGGTTCTGTAGTGAAAGAAGACTGGAAATGACTGCCTACCACTGCCCTCACGTGAAGTTTCTCACTCATTGGGAACCAAGGTGCTGCAGAATGTTCTGATCTGCCAGTCTTAGCATGTCAGTTGCATTCCGAACAGCAGGAAGGAGAAAAGCAGAAGCCTCCTTCCCTCTGCAGAAACATCCGAGAAATAACACACAACACTTCTCTGTAGAACTTTGTGGATGAAAACCCAGTCTGATGGCTGCTCCTGGCTATACAAGGACTGAGAGAATTAGGTTTTCAGCCAGGACATAACTCTGGACTGTTAAAAGCCAGGGTTCTGACACTAAGAAAGGGGAGAAGAGATATTGGAGTGGCATCTAGCACCTTTTCTACCACAACTCACTAAACACTGGACCCAATAATGGCCAACATTGAACATTGATTGATCATTTATTATGCACCAGGCTTTGTGGTAAACACTCTGCATCTATTATTTTATTAGTCCTCAAAACAACCCTTTGAAACTAGTACTCTTATTTTACAGGTGAGAAAACTGAGGCTAAGAGAGGTTAAGTGATATTCCCAAGAATGCACAGCTAGAAAGTAGTGAGGTTTGATTTCATCTTGACTTTTGGAAAAGTTTGATTTCATCTTGATTTTGCAAAACAAATGAATGACAAAATACCCTTTTAACAACATATTAGACTTAAACAATTAATTCAGCACCAGGCTCTTCCTCTGTCCACCAGGCTCTTGCTCTGTCTTTATCTTATTATTAATATTTGCCTAACAGGCTCCTACTCATATGTGAAAACCTATCATAAATGTCTCTTCTTGTATAAGTCTTCTTTAAGCCCTCCAACCTCTGTGATGTGACAACAGCCATTCATTCATTTATTTTTTCAACACTGATTTGCTGACACTTTTCATGTGTTAATTACTGTGGTAGGAAATACAATACAGGGCAAAACATGTGCCTGTTCTCAATGCTTGTAGTCCTCTTAGAGAACCCAAAGCAACACTGTCCAGTGGAGCTTTCTGCAGTGATGAAATGCCCTTTATCAATGCTATTCAATATGGTAGCCACTAGGCACTGTGGCTACTGAGTACTTGTCATGTAGCTAGTGCAACTAAGTAACTGAATTTTGTATTTTATTTAAAGTTGATTAGTTTAAATTCAGATTTAAAAACTGACATGATTCAGCGATTGGAAGGCTTTTAAAGTCTTTTTGATTGTAAATTTTGTGAATTCTAAATATAAATCAAGAATTTTCAACAAAATAGAGCGTCCATGTGTGATGTGTTATTGGCATAAGATATACACCAGATTTAAAAAACTTATGATGCAAAAAAAATGTAATGTGTCTCACTGATAAGTTTTATGTCGATTACATGACGAAAGGATAATATTTTGGATACAATCACTTAAATATATTATTTAAACTAATTTTGTTACTTTTCACTTTTTAAAATGTGACTACTAGAAAATTTATTTATTTATTTATTTATTTATTTATTTATTTATTTATTTATTATTGTTGAGACAGGATCTTGCTCTGTCACCCAGAATGGAGTACAGTGATGCGATCTTGGCTCACTGCAACCTTCACCTCCCATGCTCAAGTGATTCTCCCACCTCAACCTCCCAAGTAGTTGGGACTACAGATGCGCACCAGCATGCCTAGCTAATTTTTGTAACTCTTTTGGTAGAGACAGGGTTCTTGCACGTTGCCCAGGTTAGTAGAAAATTTAAAATTCCGAACGTGGGTTGCCTGAGATTTCTAGTGTACAGTGCTGAACTACAGCGTAGTAAGTCACTGAAGAAAGACCATTTCACAAGTCTGTTCTTTCTGCTGTAAAAAAAGCTACCACTGAATCATCTCTGGTTTTAGCATGAGCCTAGCACATTTAATGACAATGGGATGAACAAAGGATATCCATGCATAGGTGAAATGAAACATTTTTTCATTTCTAGGCTTCACTGCAGTTGCTGAAATCTCCCATCTCATGTGAGAGGCTCCCCTGGGTCTTTCACATGTTGTCAGAGATTCCATAGTTTATCACCTGTAATATTTTTCTTGCATTGTGTACCTCCTGGCAAGATCTTAAGTTGACATCAACTGAGAAATAAGGAAACAAGAAATACTATACTTTGCTTCATTCATCTATTCAACGAGTAGTAATAGAATTTCTACTATACACCCAATACTGCTCTAGAAGAATATTGATTCAATGGTGACCACTCCAGACACAGTTCCTACCCTCCTGGGGCTTATCTTCTATTGAGAGACCAAACAAATAGCAGGAAACATATAGACCCTTTAATTAAGAAATTTATCCCAGAGAGTCTCACTTTTGGCTGGGCATGGTGGCTCACACCTGTAATCCTAGCACTTTGGGAGACCAAGGCAGGTGGATCACATAAGGCCAGGAGTTCACGACCAGCCTAGCCAACATGACAAAACTCTGTCTCTACTAAAAATACAAAAATTAGCCAGGTGTGATGGCATGTGCCTATAGTCCCAGCTACTCTGGAGGCTGAGGCAGGAGAATTGCTTGAACCCAGGAGGTGGAGGTTGGAGTGAGCTGAGATTGAGCTACTGCACTGCAACCTGGGCAATAGAGTGAGACCCTGTCTCAAAAAGAAAGAAAGAAGGAAAAGAAAGAAAAAAAGAACAAAGAAAGAAAGAAAAAGAAAGAAAGAAAGAAAGAAAGAAAGAAAAGAAAGAAAGAAAAAGAAAAAAGAAACTTTTCTGCTGTATTTCCTTCCCCATGATCTTTCACATATTTCCTTCACTGAGACTACTTTTTCTTTTCTATCTTTTCTTCCCCGGCAAGGTTTGGGAGAATCAAGGAAGCAATTTGTGATGAAGTCTTTGTTATGACACAGACAGGCTCCTGGGGGAAGGAGGAAGCCACAAGATGGCCCCAGAATTAGACAATCCTGCCCAACATTCGTGTGACTTCTCCGTCTCCAGTTCTTGACAGACGATCAGGATTAGTCGCCAGGAGAACTGACTGTGGTTCTTTGAAGGAGCATATAATTATAATGCTTGGTACTTAAGGGATGTCTTTTATTTCAAGCTCTTTCAGCACCTAAGGAGTTTTAACTCCATAATCTTGACAGCTTTTCATTACATTACTTTTTTTCCATTAAATTGTACAAGGACCTACTTGAACAACATTTTTAAAAAGCTCTCTATTAAAAAAAATGTTCATCTATTTTTTGCTCATCTCTATTTCTTCTGTGACAATTTGCTAGAACTTTAATTACCCTACTATGTGCTATTTGAAGTTCAGGACATATTGCACTCATATAGTGCTGAACACATGGTATGTACCTTATAAATGCTTGTGTTGTTATAGTTTAAGTGTTAAGCCTATTTTATTATTCTACCCAGTCATTGCTATAGGCAAAATGTGTTGAGTTAGTTAAGGAATTTTTAGTTGTTGGAACATATTACAGGACATTGGGATATGTTGAAGATGACAAGGTCAAAGGTGCATGATAGGCCTCATCAGGGCCTGGAACCAGGAACCCAGAAACCCAGGACCTGAGACTACTTTGTCCACCTCTGCTGGTTTCATTTGGCTTGTCACCTGTTTCTCTCTATATAGGTCAACTTCCTGTCTTTGTGGTCAGCTTTTCTATGTCTATTATTGCACATGTCTATTATTCAAACTACTGTAGATACAAACATACATCCACCAATGTGTCCTCATAAGAAGATCTTAGGAAGGAAAAACTGATTGGTCCAATTTAGATCATGTGCTCCCATTTGCTCCAATCAGCTGAAGACAAAGATGAAGACTCACACATTTCACAAATTAAGAAAAAGAGTTGATGGTGCAGCTGCTTTGAAAAACAATTTAAGAAACTTGTGGCAGTTTCTCAAGTCATTGAACATAGACTTACCACATGACCCAGCAATTCCGCTCATAGGCATTAATAAAAAAAACCAAAAAAACAAAAAACATTCATCCACATAAAATTTGCACATAAATGTTTGCAATGGCCAGTAAGTGAAAAGAACTCAAATGTCCATCAACTGGTGATCAGATAAACAAAACGTGGTAAAGCCATGCAACGAAACACTAGTGGATAATAAAAAGGAATGAAGCACTGAAACACGCTACAACATGGATGAACCTCAAAAGCATGATGTTAGGTAGAAGAAGCCAGATGTAAAAGATCATATATTTTATGATTTCATTTATTTAAATGTCCAGAAAAGGCAAATGTATAGACATGGAGTAGATAAGCGTTTGCCTGGGACTGGAGTGGGAATGGGAAATAACTGTAATGGGCACAAGGTTTCTTTCCAAGGTGATGGGAAAGTTCTAAAATTAGACGGTGGTGATGGTTGCACAACTCCATAAATATACTAAAAGCCATTTAGTTGTATAGTTTCAGTGGGTAAATTTCATCATATATACGTTATTTCTCAATAAAGCTGTTAGGAAGGAAGGAAAGAAAGAATGGAGGAGATTTGGAAGAAATGGTTTACATTACCCATGGATGGGTTCCCTTCCAGTTGCCCCGACCTGCAAGGTGAATTACTGCCTCTGTGTCATTTTTTGTATCATTTGTTTTGCCGATACTATCCTCCCCTCCATTTATTCAAATGATGGAGTGGGGCGGGGGTTTCTGTTTCATTCTCTGCAGCTCTAAGCATCAGAGATTTCTCTTTTATTAAAATGAATTTCTTATTCTCGAGGCCCTACTGGACTTCTGCTCATCTAGGCCTCATTTGCTGATACTCTTCACCTCATTCAAGCATCCTCACAACTGACCTTCGTTCCTTCTATTTCATCATGCCCCGTGAATTTCTCCTAAGATCCCAAAGTGGTGCTACCTGAAATGTTCTTTCCCCAGATCTCTGCAAAGCTTATTGGTGCCTGTCATTCAAGTCTCCTGTCTAACATCACTTTCTCATAGGGATGATCCCTGACGACTCTTTCTAAAACAGTGTCTCAATCCCAAATATTTTCTGTTTTTCCCTTAGGTCACCCTCCACCCTTCCCCACCCTGCTCTCTGCCTCTGGAAACTGACCTATATAGACACATCAATGGACTCTCCTGCCCTCTGCCTTCCTGTTGGGTTTGCCAAGGACCAGTCCTGTCTTACCAATTCCATTTTCAATTTTATTAGTGTAGGGACTAACCTTGACACTTTTGGATCCACCCTTTAACACTATCCCCAGTTCCTTATAGATACCCCCCAGTTTGTCGATAATGACTGCCATATTTATCATAGTTCCCTAGGAGGAGAACTGATAGCCTTCTTTTGGAGATTCACAATATAAAGCATAATATTAAAGGCTCTGAGAAGGTCTGCACATAAACAAACAAAGCAAGCAGGCAAACACATTTAATTTTGTTTAGCCTAGCTTGTCCTAAACTTCTTAAACCATGGAGCCCTTTTTCATGCACTAAGTGTTAACATCTTACATACTTAAAATCCTTCTGAGCATAGTTTAGGAAACTTTGTCTTTTCCTATGTGAGTCCCAATTCTCATGTCCGTCCCGCAAACTTTCCCTTATGTCAGAATTAAGACTCAGAGAAGTCAAGTGGCTTCTGCACAGTAATTTAAGCTCATGAGTTGCCTAGCTGGAATTTGAGCCCATGCCTGGATACATTGAAAGCCATATTTTTGCCCCTGTACCATGCTTTTCCTACGATAGGGTGAATTGCCTGGGATTCACCTTAATTATTTGATAAAAATAATTTGTAACTAACCATTGACTGCTTCTCCGTGAATGCTATTCTGAAGGACTTGATGACAATTTATTCTCTGCTCCGACAGTCTGCTTTGCATTATCAATTTGTTAAGAAACTATTTTTGTAGAGCTGTGCAAAAGGAAATTCTATCCAGACTGTCTGAATTATCCAAAAATTCTGAACTGATGGCATTCAAATGAATAAGACTTTACAGAACTGTATCTCAAGAATTGATTAGATTTGTCAGTTTTCCTGAGGATATAAAGTGCTGGATGGCTTTCCTGAAAGTACGCTAGAATATAAATAATCAGTAAGTTTTCAGGTGAATTCCAGGGAGTTCATGGGAAAAGGAAAACTCTGGCTATCTGCGTGGAAATCTATAGTCTACCTGACAAAACCTTACACATAGTCCCAAAGTATGAGCTCGATGATGAGGGTGTTTGGGGAAAAAAAAGCAAACAAAGATTTTCTTTTTTTTTTTTTTTTTTTTTTTAAAGTCAAAGCACTTTCCAGCAACCAGTGTTAAGATTTAACAGCCAAGAAGGTCAGGGTGATGAACTTGCAAACGTTCATGGATACTAGGCACCCAGTCAACTCCCCAAGCTCCAAAATGCTAGAGGGTCAGCAAACAAGAAAAACATGTTTTCCTAACAAAGAAAAAATGACGTCTTGGATTGATATATTTATTTATTTATTTCCCATCAAGGGATTTTTGGAAGGCCATGTCTCTTGGCTTCCTGAGTCTCTTCTTCCTCTGTTTTAGGGAGGGTGATATGTAAGGCAAAGCTTACAAAGCAATATTTGGACCATTCTCCTTTATGTTTCCCAGAGGCTACATACTGGTGATGAAAGATCTGACCCAGGAATTTAAGTTCACGAGTGGGGTGGGGTGGTGAGGGGACGCTGGGGGGCCCTTCCATCCCCAGCTTCCGTCTTTCCCTGTGGCTGGACTCTAACCATTTTATTCTTGAAAGGCTGAGCCAGTGCTGTGGTTCACTAGTGGATCCATCTTCCCTTACAAGGAAGTGACTTTTTGCTTCTTTCTGGGATGTGGGATCTGGGATGTGTTTATGCTCAACAGAGCTTTGGATGAGGCTCAGTATCCATGCATTTATTCAGTGAATACTAATTGAACATGACTGTATACCTGGCACTTTGCTAAGGATTGAAGATGTCAGAAACAAACAACACTATGTCTATCTTCTTGGGAACCCTGATGTTTTTTGAATTATGTAGCACCAGTTCCCACTATAGGTCATTTGGACTCAGAGGGAAGGATCATATTAGCAATCATCTTTCCCAATCCTCCCACTTTACAGATGGGAAGACCAAGGTTCAGAGAGGAAGAAGGGGCTTGCTCAGGGTCACATGGTAGATTACTTACATATTCTGAAGAAAGATACAGTTTTCTTACTATTTAACCCAAAGCTCTCTTCTTTGTACCATATTGTCTCTCACAGTTCATTCAACTAGCCTTTCCTGAGCACTCATTGGACACCATGAACTGCATTAGGCTGAATGAAACTCAAATATGTCACTCAAGAAGTTGAAGATCCAAACTGGTCATGGTGGATTCTTAAGTTATTAATTGGGAAATATGGAGGAGAGAGTGTAGACATGGGAATTATTTGGGCTTAGGTTTAAATTCTGGAATCCCACTTACTCATATGGACTTCAACTTATTCATCATGTTGTCTTGGGCAATTATTTATCTTTCTGAGCTTCAGTCTTCTCATCCTTAAAACAGGAATAGTGCTAGGACCTAATGCCTATGAATGTTAGAAGTAGAAGCAATAATATATGGAAAATACTTTGCAAAGCACCTGGCACAAAATACCGTGCACTGCCTGGTTGTCATGAGTAATAATCACTGTGATAAACGCTATCTATAGTTGCATGTACAACATTCTGGAAACACATAGCAAGAAGCAATTAATTCCATTCCAGGGATAGGATGAATGACAGGAGCTCTCTCCTTTGATTGGAATTCTCTGCCTAATTTTGGGGAGGAAGCATATTTTCAAGGTTAAAATCTCTCTACAGGCATTTCTGCTCTAATATATTCTCTTATGAATGACTAGAAAAGTGAGTACAAGGGACACGACCACAAACTGATATAAACACAAAACAGGAACCCTCTTGAAGCTGACCAGCTAGATATTGAGTCCTTTAATGGATACATCCACATGCTAAAACTACAAAGATAACCCATGTTTAGAGGATGATCCAAGACACAGCAGTCTCAAAATGCCTTATGAATCATCAGAGATCAAACCGATTAAATCATCCAGGATTATTTACATTTTTTAATGTTGTAATGCTTTGAAAATTGGTAATGGTATAGAGTTCACTCCCTGATGATGCTGACAGCAATTGGCCCTGACAAGCATTTCCCAAAGCCTGCTTTGTGGAACACTAGACCTGTGGCATGCTCACTAACTTTAGGCAAAACATATACGCACATATTTCCAGAATACGTTAGCTCATACACAGCACAGTCCGTGAGCGCGGGATCCCATTTATGTTCTTTACCCTGGTAGAATTTCCTTTAATCCCTTGATTATAAGGTCCTCAAGAGCAGGAACTGTGCTTGTCTTGTTCTTCGCTGTATCCCAGCAACTGACACAATTTCTGGGATGTCCTACACACTTAGTAAGTATTTCTTGAAATAATCATGTACTTCTTAAAAGGACTTGACCACAGAGGCTCCCTATTTGTCCACAGCATACTTGCCAGCATTTTCCAGAACTGAAAGAAAATTTCTCTCAAACTATCAAATTTTTTAAAAAGTAATTTCAACTTTTATCTTAGATTCAGGGGGTACATTTGCAAGTTTGTTACGTGGTATGATGCGTGACACTGAGGTCTGAAGTGCAAATGATCCCATCACCCAGGTAGTGAGCATAACACCCAGTGGGTAGTTTTAAACCCTTGCTCCCCTCCCTCTCTCCCCTTTCTAGTAGTCCCCAGTGTCTATTGCTCCCTTGTGTACCCAATGTTTAGCTCACACTTATAAGTGAGAATATGCAGTGTTTGATTTTTTGTTCCTGCATCAGTTCACTTGGGATAATGGCCTCCAGCTGCATCCATGTTGCTGCAAAGAACATGATTTTATTCTTCTTTATGGCTGTGTAGTATTTCTTGGTGTATATATACCACGTTTTTAAATTTTTTACCCATATTCCACCACTGATGGGCGCTTAGGTTGATTCCATGTCTTTGCTACTCTGAATAGTGCTGCAATGAACATATGAGTGCCTGTGTCTTTTTGGCAGAATGATTTACAAAACGTGAAAATTTATACTAAGAGGCTATACAGGTGCCTTAAGGATAGCAGAAAGAAGGTGGGATGGGGCAAAATGGGTGGGGCTGCAGACCTCACCCTTGCCTTAACTACAGCCTCCACACCGTCACGGTAACTGCTCTATAGATTTGGCTTTCTTTTGAATTCAGGGTTATGTGTTTGTAACACACCACTATGGAGAAGAGTATGGAGGTTCCTCAGTGTATTAGTCCATTTTCACGTTGCTGATAAAGAGGTACCTGATATAGGTAATTTATAAAGAAATAGAGGTTTAATGGACCCACAGTTCCACATAACTGGGGAGGCTTCACAATCATGGTAGAAGGCAGAAGGCATGTCTTACATGGCTGCAGACAAGAGAGAATGAGAGTCAAGTGAAAGGGGTTTCCTCTTATAAAACCATCGGATCTCTTGAGACTTATTCACTATCATGAGAACAGTATGGGGGGAAACCACCCCATGATTCAATGATCTCCCACCCAGTCCCTCCCACAACACATGGGAATTATGGAAGCTACAATTCAAGATGAGATTTGTATGTGGACACAGCCAAACCACATCGCTCAGAAAGCTACAAATGGAACTACCATATGATCCAGTATCCCACAAGTGGGCATTTATCCAAAGGAAGGGAAATGAATACATCCCAGAGACATCTGCACCCCCATGTTTATGGCAGCACTGTTCACAATAACCAAGATATAAAATCAACCTAAGTGTCTAAAAACAGTTGAATGAATAAAGAATGTGGATGAATAGCATGGAACACTATTCAGCCATAAAAAAAGAATGAAATCCTCTCTTTCACAGCAACACTGAAAGAACTGGAGGACATTATGTTAAGTGAAATAAGCCAGGCACAGAAAGTTGAAACCTTTCATGTTCTCGCTCATATGTGGAAGCTGAAAACAACAACAACAACAACAAAACAAGCTGTTCTCTCAGAAATAAAAATCGGAAAAAAGGATATTAGAGGCTGGGAAGGGTAAGGGAAGAGGGTATAGGGACCAATTAAATATACAAAGTTACAGCTAGATAGGAGGAATAAGTGCTAGTGTGCTACAGCATTGTAGGATGACTCTAGTTAACAATAACACATTATATAGTATCAAATAGCTAAAAGGAGGATATTGAATGCTCCCAACACAAGAATGATAAATGTTTGACATAATAAATATGTTAATTACCTTGATCTGATTACTATACATTATGTATCTCATAAATATATATAATTAAAAAATTTTTTAAAATTAACAGACAAACAAATACACTGTTCTAGAAGAAATTTTATCATAGAATGTAGGTGTCGAATAGTTGAAGGGAACAATCAAGAATGGGCCTGACATATTTAGCTGCGTGCATTTTACTTCTTCTTTTCTTTTTTTTTTTTGGAGACAAAAGTCTCACTCTATTGCCCAGGCTAGAGTGCAGTGGCACGATATTGGCTCACGACAACCTCCACCACCCAGGTTCAAGTGATTCTTGTACCTCAGCCTCCAGAGTAGCTGGGACTACAGGCATGCACCATCATGCCTGGCTAATTTTGTATTTTTTAGTAGAGATAGGTTTCCGCCATGTTGGCGAGGCTGATCTTGAACTCCTGACCTCATGTGATCTGCCCACCTCAGCCTCCCAAAGTGTTGGGATTACAGGTGTGAGCCACTGTGCCCAGCTAGTTAGGTGCATTTGTAAAACTATAACTCCAAAGCTCATTTGATTGTGGCCCTAGTCATCCATTCTTCCCTATTTATGGAATGTTTCTGCATGCCAAACACTGTTGTAGACCTTGAAGATACAGACAAATATGAAAGACAAGGCTTCTTGACCTCAAGGAACTTATGGTCCAGTGGGAGAAAAGGCTACTCTTAATAAACCAGCAAACAATCACATAGCCATCGTGATTTCAAATGAGACACACACCATGAAGATGATATAATGGAGATGAAGGTGAGAGTGCTGGAGAACGAAGTGATGGTAGGAAAGAAGTCCTCCCATGGAAGAAGCCATTTGTGTTGAGACCCAGAAGGCATCTGAAGACTAGCAGGGAAGAAATTCTGACTGGAAGAGATGGCACTTGCAAAAACATTGAAGCAGGAGTGAAATTTGTGTGCTCGAAGAACTTGAAGCAAGCCAGTGTGGCCAGAGTGTATAGTAAGGTAGGGAGTGAAATGAGATTGAAGATATAAACCGAGGGTTGCATCCAGCAGCTTATCTGTCTTCTCAGTGTCAACCACTGTGTCTGGCAAAGACCAAGCACTGTGGATGTTTGCTCAAGGTCCAAACTAATAAAATTAATCAGTTGCATCTCTCAATTCCATCTCTCAACCTTTGGTGCCACCGTTTGTGCATATTTTAAAAAATAAAGCTAATTTTAAAAACACAGCTGTATATTGTTCTTGCTATTTTAATAAGTATGACCATGCCTATGGAGTCAGTATAAGAAAGGATTTCATATTGACTGCCCACTGCCCCCCAAATCTAAGACTTACTTGGAAGATAGATATTGCCCGATTAACTGACTGGAGACACAGGGAAATTGCCGCCTACTACAGAAAAATTATCTTTGCGGAAAATAGCCCATGGAGGACCAATGACTTGGCCAACATCACACGGGGAATTTGATGAATACTGAGGGTAACAGCCCATCTTCTTATCCAGCAGTTGAGCTCTTGGATGGGAGGATTACCTGATCCATTTAATTCCATTTACTTTGACATGCTTGTACTTGAAGATTCCCCAGTACAATGTACTCAGTTCCCAAAATATGGGATTTTAAGTGAAACCCTGACATTTACCTCTAGGGCTAAAAAGCAACACACAAATCCCCCAATTAGAAGCAGAGATGGAGATGAAATGGTCCCAAGGAATCTGGAGACACAACCGTTTCAAAAGGCAGCAACACACTGGGGCAGAGGAGAGAAGTTTCAGATCTCACACCAGGAATGCAAAGCTAAATGAGAACCATTCAAAAGCTCTGGGGGTTATAAAGTTGAATTCCCTCTTGTACAGTACACAAGAGTTATTAAGTGTGTATATGAGGCTCCTGTTTTACTTCATGTACATGATTATTTTATACAGGCAAGTTTGGAAAGAATTATAGGCTGAGAGCTGGCCAAGATGCAAGATGAGCAGCAGAGAGTGGGGGCGGTGGTTGCCATGTCATTGTTTGGGAGCTTAGGCTTCTTGGAGAAAGCTAAAGCAAGATCTATCATAGGTCAAAGGGTTAGGGTACAAGTAGAGCGTAGAGCTGGACTCTGTGCAAAGCTCATCTCCAAAAAGGCATGCCAGGCTTCAGCTTCACAGGAAAGGGGCAAGTTTGAGAACGAAGGGAACAGAACTAGGGACCAAGCCCAGCAAGCTGGATTTAGTCCACTAATGTCTGGAGACCAGGAAGATAAAGAATTTGGACTTGACTTGCCTGGCTTTAAGATACGAGAGCAAGCATGGGTTATTGTCAACATACCCAGTGATTTCAAAAGTGAGAAATATATTATGTTTCTGAAAGAAGTCCCGGAAGCAGAGAGCTGAGGAGAAAGGGCTGCTTTTAGGTGACACCCAATTACAACCAGTCTGGACTGGTCACATCTTTCCTGAAAGTGGGTCAGAGGCAATGGAATTGGTCTACCCAGCTCTTTCTGGATTACATTCTTATATAAGAGGGGCAGGACTCTGGCATCAGAAAATGCTGAATTCCTACCTTTGCTCTTAACTCTGTGATCTTGGGAAAGTTAATTGGTCTCTCTGAGCCCCAATTGTGCCCACTATAAAATAGGGATTAAAACCTCTACTTACGTTAAATTTTTTATATGGCAGAGAATATACAAGGTGCACTCTTATTAAGTGACAGCTGTTATATTAACAATAATGACTATATTAATAATTTTAATGAAGAAGGATTGACTGGGTGGCATGTGGAGTGGGACTGGTATTGGGCATGATATGTGTGGTTTGATGATCAGGGGATCTCTTACCATCTGTTTTATATGCTCTAAGTTCACTGGGGTGCAGCTACAAAAGCCTCTCAAAGCTTTGCTGAGTTGGCAAAATGGTTCTATAGCTTGAGAGATGTTGTTTTCATGGTGACCTCCCTCACATTCATGGATTATTTGAATTTTGTAGACACTAACCAGACCAAATGTCAACCGTACTAGAGGCTAAAGCTTTTCTCTTGGGTAAGCTCAAGATACACTACATGAAGCCTAGTTTCTTGGAGCTACAACTTACCTAAAGAAATAAAATGCATACAACTTGGCATGGTAGCTCACACCTGTAATCTCAGCACCTTGGGAGGCTGAGGCTGGTGGATCACTTGAGGTCAGAAATTCAAGACCATCTTAGCCAACACGTTGAAACTCCATCTCTGCTAAAATCCAAAAATTAGCCAGGTGCAGTAGTGCACGCCTGTAATTCCAGCTACTCAGGAGGCTGAGACAGGAGGATCACCTGAGGCTGGGAGGTGGAGGTTGCAGTGAGCTGAGATAGCACCACTGCCCTCCAGCCTGGGCAAGATTCTGTCTCAAAAAAAAAAAAAAAGTTTAAAAAGAAGTGTAGAAATAGAATGCATCTATAAATCTGTATTATTAGGACATAAAATTCTCTTCTTTTGCCAGGCTTAAACAAGATAGACATTTATTTTTCTCACATATATAATACAAGGCAGTTTCCATCACGTAAGACCATGCAGAGACACAGGCTCCTTCAGACTTGTTGCTCTGCCAACTCTAGAATGTTGCTCTTAAGGACATGGTCTAAGATTGCACATAACCACCTCCATTCCAGCTGAAGAAAAAAGGGCAAGAAGAGAGAGACATGATCCTTCCTTTTAAGGGTATAACTATTGGTCAGATTGGAGTCATGTGACCACATGGCTGCAAAGAAGGCTGGGTAATGTAATATTTATTCTCAATGCTCATGTACGTAGCTAAGAGTCAGGGGTTTGTGGAAGCAATGGGAGAACAGATATTGCAGCCATCAAGAATTTATGCTCAGTTTCCTTTTGGCAAGGTTAAGCAACATAGGTTCAGGTCTCAGCAAGACCTGGATTTGATTCCCAGCTCTCTTGTTTGCTCATAGAATGAATTCAGACTAACTTTATACCCTCTGCTTTGTCAGTTGTAAACTAGGGATAAATAATAACTCTAGCTTCACATGACTGTTGTGAGGATGCATATAGAATACATATTACAGGGTTTGTACTGCTGCTGTTGCTGCCTCTGCAGCTGGTATCAAAACCTTGGCTCCTTCCTTTCCATCCTGATTCTGCTGTGCTCCATCCAGACAGTTGCAGCTACTGGAATGTTTCCTGCAGTTAGCTTTTTACATGCCTTCTTCTCCCAGACTGTAAGGATCTTAGGAACAGGGACCATGCTTACTTCCATTTTAACATTCAGAATAAGTTGCATAGCACCTGGAACAGACTAGGTTCTCAATAATGTTTGTTCAAATTAATAAATGAATGTAAACCTGCTGTTGATGAAGCCAGAACTGCTTGTAAAGGGGCCTGAGATGGCACCCTACATGCCAGGTGCTCTACGTTTCTTACATGGGCTAACTTATTTATGAAATCATTAGTGAGTACTATCTAATATTACCATGGTTTTTGGGGAAGGCAACTTGAATATAGAGATGCTATCCTTAGATTGACCAAAGACATCCAGATATAAGGTGAAAGGCATGAGCTTTGGACCCAGAAAGCCTGGTTTCAGGATCCATTCTCTTAATCACCATACTGACTCTGCTTTGGGATAGATCGAAGATGCCTCAGTTTAAAGACAGATTAAATTAGACCCTTTCATATTTGATTTCTGGGAATAAAAAATTCATCTTTAGATTTTCAGCTCTTAGAAGAGTCATTTCAACTAATCTGATGATCTTCCTCCCTCCCTTTCTCTCTTCCTTTATTTCTTGTTTCCTCCCTTCTTCCTTTCTTCTTTCTTTCCTACCATTTTTCTTTTCTTCTTTCACAGAACAACACCCCTCCACCCCTTTAACTATTGGGCCGTATAAAACAGAACACAGTGAAGAACCTTTCAATGGTTGAAAAGGACAGTGCCACATTTTCCCTCCTAGCTTTCCCTGTCGTCCTTAGGAGGGTCCTTCTAGTAAGTCCAAAGTTCTATGAAATACGCTTTGAAAACTGTCAACTTAATTCACCCCCTTCTTTACAGAGGGGAAAACTGAGGCCAGTGCAGAAAGGGATTCATCAAAGTCTAAATCAGAAATGTACCATCCCACCTGAGTGTGGTGGCTCATGCCTGTAATCCCAGCACTTTGGGAGGCTGAGGCAGGCAGATCATCTGAGGTCAGGAGTTTGAGACCAGCCTGACCAACGTGGTGGAACTCTGTCTCTACTAAAAATACAAAATTAGCTGGGCATGGTGGTGGGTGCACGCCTGTAATCTCACTACTGGGGAAGTTGAGGCAGGAGAATTGCTTGAACCCGGCAGGCGGAGGTCGCAGTGAGCCGAGATCATGCCATTGCCCTCCAGCCTGGGCAACAAGAGCGAAACTCTGTCTCAAAAAAAGAAAAAAAAAAAGAAAAAAGGAAATCTACAGTCTTAGTGTCCAGCTCAGTAATCAAGCTGTTTGTAATACATGCTATGAGTGTCCAAGAAGGCCGTCAGATGCTTTCAACCAAAATCTCCCAAACTCTAGAGCAGGAGATTACAGTTCAGTTGTTGGTGAATTACAGCTTCAGATAACTGAAGAGAACACATCAATTATTTAAGACTGTTGTTGTCAGGCAAAAATATATGTGGCCAATATTTGGAGGCAGAACATTTGTTGCAATCCGTGCTTGAGAGGCGGATGTGTTTGTTTATTCTAAAAGTTTGCAAAGTGCCAACTCCCCAGCAGTGAATAACTTAATAATGCAACTGCAAATCTCAAACTCTAAACTGACTCAGGAGAGGTGGTGATTATGGAAAAATTCTTCTTCATCTAGCCCAAGGAACTGACCACCCGTGAGCTGGAACATAGACCTCAAAGCAGGAAAGGAACAGAAGTGTCCAAAGAGGAAATGGAAAACATAACTCAAAAACAAGCTGGTCCTTGAGAATCACCATATGCAAGCGGAGGCAGGGGCAGTATTCCCAGGTGGTTCCCCAAGGCCTTTGGCCTCCTGGGTTCTGGATGAGGATGCGATATGAAGATAAGAACAGTCTACTTTAAAAGGCCCCAGAGAATTTGGATCCCAGAAGTCTTAGACTATTGGCTTAGATTTGGGGTTGCAAACTCAATGTCTGCCCAGACTGGGCAGGAAATGAAAGTTAGTAAGTGAGTTGGGTGTAAGATGATAAAAGGCAGCTGACACTTAGTCTCAGTGTTGGGAGGCAATAGGGAGTAGTGGAGAGTGTGGGTAACTCAAGCAAATTCGCCTCAATTAAAGACAGCAGCTTCTGGCCCTGAGCCAATTGTTGCCATGTGTAAATGTAGGTCCAGTGTCGACTAATGTTTTGATTTATCAAAAGAAACCAAAAAGCTTGAGTTTCACGAGAAATTGATCTGTCTTTTAAAAGATTGCCAGCTATTTTAAAACTACAAAGTTTTAAAAGCAATCTGTGAGCTGTCTCCTCCCTCTCCCTAATACAGCCACTAAAGATGGCCATTAACTGTCTGTGTGGTCCCACATTTAAAATCCTTGGAGTACACAGATGACATCTGATTTTACCTCTTCATTCTATAGATGTAAAAAATAGACCTCAGCTTTCATCTTAAGTCACATGGTCAATGGCAGAGCTGGGACCAGAACCAGTTCTGAGTTCTGCCCTTCTTTTCTTCCCAATATAGATTCTAGAACAGTGCATGTGTTTCAGATAGGACAGGAAGTGTATTCTGAGCGAGGACAAGTGCAGTCTCTTGTTCTCCATGGAGAACGGTGAATCCTGCCCTAGCCCTTGATGGTGATGTTGTTGTCAGCAATGATGCTGATAAATATCAGGTAGAATGTTTTGGGCAGCAAGTAATAGAAAACCTTGATTCACATGGACTTAAACTCTTCCTCCTTCCCTCTCTCCCTCCCTCCTCCCTTTTTCCCATCTTTCCTGACTCCTTCCTCTCTTTCTCCCTCCACTTCCTCTCTGCCTACTTCTCTTCCTTCCTTTTTCTTTCTTCCTTACCCCATCCTCTCCCTCCTACCTTCCTTTCTTCCTCCCTTTCTTCCTTTCTTCCTTCCTTCTTTTCTTTCTTCTTTATTCCCCTTTTCCCCATCCCTTTCCCTTCCTCCCTTTCTCCCTCTCTCTTCCTTCCTTCTTTCTTTACTCCCTCCATTCCTTCCTTCCTTCCTCCTTTCTTTTTTTTCTTTACTCCCTTTTCCCCTCCTTTCCTCCCTCCCCCTCTTTTTCTTTCTTCCTCCCTTCTCTTTCATTCCCTATCCCTCTTTCCCTCCCTTCCTCCCTTCTCTTCCTCCCTTCCTTCTCTTTCCTTCTCTTCCCTTTCGCTTTCCTTTCTTTCCTTTTCCTTCCTTCCTCGCTCCTTTCCTCTGCTCTTTCTTCCTTTTCTCTTTTCTTTCTTTTCCCTTTCCCTCTTCCCTCCCTCTCTATTCCCCTTTTTCTCCATTCCCTTCTCTCCTCACTCATGTCCTCCCCTCTCTTAGCCTTTCTTTCTCTTCCCTTTCCTTTTCCTGCCCTCCCTCCCTTCCTCTTTCTCTCTCTCTCTCTTCCTCCTTTTTGTAAGAACAAAGTTGACAATAGCAAAGGGTGTGTGTATTTCACTGATTTTCCTGGATGGAGAGAATGAAAATCTCTCCTTTTGAAATCTCCCCGCAGGCATGGGCTATAGATCCCTCTTTTTTATCTAGTTGAGCCCATGTGCCCACTTCTGGGTCAATTATCAGTAGTCAAGGGAGAGCTGTTTGCTGATCAGTTGAGCATTTCAGTTGACCACACAACTGAGATGGGATTCTGTGGGGGAAGGCATAGTTTTGTGTGTGCTCACCTTCCTGTTTACCTGGACACCTTGGCTCCTTGAGAAGGCCAGTGAGCCAACTTGTGGATCTTCAGAATGTTCTTGTGTTGAGCTGCACCCTGGGCTTTTCCTCAAATATCTAGAAGCCTAACTCTCTGTTTTGCTGGTGAACCTAGTCTAAGGGCAGAGCTTCTCAGTCTTTAGTGACACCAGATCGCCCAAGAAAGTGATAAAAATGAACATTCCCAAGCCCCCATCTTCAGAGATCTGAGAATCTGAATATTTTTACATTTCCCCAGGTGATTTTTATTTGGGTGGTCAAGTGTCCTACTTTAAAGAGCCCTCTTCTAGGCTATGACACCTGGATGGCTCCAACTCACATATATTTAAGAAGTGGCCACTGGTCATCAAATAAATTCATAGGTTCATGAAAGGTAGAATTTTAATCTGTTATGGCACAATAGAAATTTCTTTTTTGTACCTACCTTTGAATTCTCAAAATTAGCATCTGCATTTCCAATCACGGTTTTCTGGAGTGCATATAAGGCACCTTCAGAAAAGAGTAAGGCAGCATTTGGGAAGAAGGTAAAAGGAAGGCTATTTGTTCACTTTGACCAACATCTCAGTCCATGGGCCACAGGTATGGGGGAGAAGTTGCCCTAGTTCTAATTAATTAATGTAACCCTATTTGTGGAATTTTGGCCACTGTATGATTGAGGTTGTACTTAAATAAAGTTGTCTCACAAGAGGGAAAATAATTGCCACCCAGTTCTCATTTAATTATTCTGATAACTCGAGGGAGTTTCACGCTAGCATTTAACTCCTCCCTGTAACTTGCTATATCTCCTTTTTAAAAAAACTTTTAAGTTCAGGGGTACATGTGCAGGTTTGTTACATAGGTAAACTCGTGTCATGGGGGTTTGTTGTACAGATTATTTAATTACCGAGGTATTAAGCCTAGTACCCATTAGTTATTTTTCCTGATCCTCTCCCTCCTCCCAACCTCTACCCTCTGATAGACCTCAGTGTATGCTGTTCCCCTCTATGTGTCCATGCGTTTTCATCATTTAGCTCCCATTTATAAGTGAGAACATGTGGTATTTGGTTTTCTGGTTCTGCTTTATTTTGCTAAGAATAAAGGCCTCCAACTCCATCCATGTACCAGCAAAGGACATGATCTCGTTCTTTTTTAAAACTGCATAGTATTCCATGGTGGCTATTTCCCTTTTAACATAGAAAGAGCAGACCTTGGACTCAGAGACTTGATACTAACATCAATATAGTTATATTAACTTCAATATAATTAAAAGCATCTGGCTATCATTTAATTACATTATTATATATCAGATAGGATACATGCCAGATTATGCTGACCTAAAAAAATCCCTATGGTTTAAAATAACTGTTTTATTTTACATTCACACTGTTTGTCCATCATGGGTCTCAGGGGATTTCCACTTATTGGAATCACTTAGGGATGCCCGCTGATGCAGGGGCCACCACCTCAAACGCTGTTTGTTCTCATGGCAGAGGATAAGATAATTTTGACAGTTTTCACATACCTGTTAAATAGTGTGGCCTGAATAATACACAGGGAGCTTCTGCTCACAGCCCATTGGTCAGAACTAGTCACATGGCCCTGCCCAGCCACAAGCACCCAGGAAGTAAGAGCCTCTCATGTGACTGGGAGGGGAGAACTGGAGATATTTGATAATGAGCACAGGTACCTACCACACATTGTGCATATTTGCTCTGTTCCTCCATCATTGTTTTCTACTAGATTCTGAAGGTAGGCACCTTCCTTAGGGATGTGTTAACCTAGAGAGTACAGTCAGCTGTCCATGTAAAACTGCAAACGGACAACCTGGGTGTGATCCTGGGCATTAACCCCTCCTGCCTGTGTGCCTTTGGGCAAGTCACTTCACCTTGTTGGTCCTCAGTTTCCTCATCTGTAAAGTGGGACAATAATAATGGCACTGACTTCAGAGGGCCATTGAGAGATTAATAAAAGAGTTAATACATGCAGTGAACATTGAGTGTGGCACACAATACACACTCAGTAAATGTTAGCTGTGTCTTTTGTAGCCCTGGAGTCAATCAACTACATAAGCAATTACAATTAAGTGTAATGGGTGTGTGTGTAGCTGTATTAGTCAGGGTTCTCTAGAGGGACAGAACTAATAGGATAAATGCATAGATAAAGGGGAGTTTATTGAGAGAATTGACTCACATAATCACAAGGTGAAGTCCCACAATAGGCCGTCTGCAAGCTGAGGAGCCAGGAAGCCAGTCCGATTCCCAAAACCTCAAAAGTAGGCAAGCCGACAGTACAGCCTTCCGTCTGTGGCTGAGGGCCCGAGAGCCCCTGGCAAACCACTGATGTAAGCCCAAGAGTCCAAAATCTGAGGAACTTGGGGTCTGATGTTCAAGAGCAGGAAGCATCCAGCATGCCAGAACAATGGAGGCCGGAAGACTCATCTAGTCTAGTCTTTCCATGTTCTTCTGCCTGCTTTTATCCTAGCTGTGTTGGCAGCTGATTACATGATGCCTACTCGGCGTGTGGGTCGGCCCCTCCCAGTCTACTGACTCAAATGTTAATCTCCTTTGCAACAGCTTCACAGACACACCCAGGAACAATACTTTGCATCCTTCAGTCCAATCAAGTTGACACTCAATATTAACCATCACAGTAGTGAAGTTCAGGCTATGGAGGGATCAAGCAGTGGGAAGGGAATCAAGTCTAGGGCTTTATGGGAAAAAGATCTCCCTGCAGGAGCAGGGCCTGAAGGAAGAGGGTGGTCCCCCAGGGGAAGAAGGTGGCAATCTACATTGCAGTCAGAGGGAACTGTAACTGTGCAGGATTGTGGTAAGCTTTAATGGACTTCCGTTAAAGGAATTCCGGATAGAGAGATGATTTGTATAAATGGTTGCTGCTTTTCCTTTGGTGCCTTGTAAGTGATATCAGGTTCGTAGCTCTTGCAGACATCTCAATTCTCAGTAAGAGCTGGCCTTCCAGAGTAGCCTTTGCCTTGCCCCTTGGATGTGAACTTCCTATGGCCTAAGACCAATTCATTAAGAGCTCAGAACGGCTCTCGGTGGGTGGCCCAGGAATGACTACTGTCTACTGTCTGCAGAATGGTGGGGAGAAACTTTTCTTAGAGGATTTTTGGAAACATAAGGACTAAATAAATTAGAGTTTGGATTACTTGAGCAAGCGGGTGCTTTTCAGAGTATAGAAAGCTAGGGTGTTTGCGTGTGTGTTGTGGTTGGGGGTGGGGAGAGCCGGTGAGGAAGGAGCAGGAAGAAATCCACAGGGAATTTTTGTAAAAGGCAGAACATTGCAGAGCTCTGTTTCTGAAGAGATAGATCATAACCTTGTCAATTTTATGCTAATTTCCCTTCCCCAGTCACTTTGGCTTGGATTTGCTCATCATGAGCCTCCAACCAGGTGTGTGTGTGTTTAAGAAAACTGCTTTGAGCTGCAGTCCTGGCATCAGTCAGCAGCCACCCAGCCTGAAACTTCGATGAGGCTGGTGGGTGAGATTGTCTGGCTGGCACCCTGGTAAGAGTGTCATTTACTGAGACAAACTGACTTTCTAGAAAGAACTTCCACTTGACCAGCAGGCAAGAGCAAAACACGTAGTGATGAGGCACAGTGGAGGTTTCTTGCCCTCCAGGAATCATGAAACCAGTAAGGTGCACCGCCATGACTTCAGCCCTACTATGTGCCAGGCACTGCATGAAGTTCTTTTCCCAGATAATCTTGTTTTCCACAGCAACCTTGAAATGGAAATGTTATTTCAAGGAGGATTCCCTGCTATGTCCAATTTGACACAGTTGATTGAGGGAACAGCCATAGCCCAAAATCATGGTTTTTATTACTTGGAAACATGTGTAGTAGATGTCCTGGTTTTTTATCTTATTCCTGACTCTGCAACCCTTCTCCTCACTCAAGGAAAAGTTTAACTACCTAATGTTTTAGTGTCTTGTCCATGTCACCTGAAAGAAAAAGTCCTATATGCTGGTACGAAAATCCTTATTTAGGGGTGAGGAAACTGAGGAAAAGAGAAATCAAGTCACACTAAGTTCCAAAGTGGCAAAGCTGCGATTGCTTTTTTCTTTCCATTTATTTTTTTTACATAATTTCAGGCCTGTACACAAGTTGCAAACAAATTTCTGTATACTCCTTATCCAGTTTCCCCAAATGTTAACACTTTACCCCATTGGTTTTATCCTCCTGCTTTTATTTTTTTCTAAGCCATTTGAGAATCAGTTGAAGGTTTAATGTCACCTTATTCCTAAATATTTCAGTATTTATTTCCCAAAAACAAGGATGGTCTCTTACATTACTGCAGAACAGCTATTAAAATAAGAGGAATGATACAGATACACTTTTATGATTTAATCTACAGAGTTTGTTCGTATTTCACCAATTGACAAATAGTCCCTATAGTGTACTTATTGCTAAAACAATAAAAAGAAAGAAAAAAAAAACAAGATATAAAAAGAGATGAAAGAAAAAAAGCAAAAGAAGGCCCATGCATGGTAGCTCATACCTGTAATCTCTACACTTTGGGAGGTCGAGGCAGGTGGGTCAGATCACTTGGGCTCAGGAGCTCAAGACCAGCCTGGGTAACACAACAAGACCCTATCCTTACAAAAAATAAAATAAAATTAGCTGGGGGTGCTGGTGCATACCTGTGGTTCCAACTGCTTTGGAGACTGAGATGGGAGGATCATCTGAGCCCAGGAGGTCAAGGCTGTAGTGAGGTGTGATGTCACCACTGTACTCCAGCCTGGGTAACAGAGCTAGACCCTGTCTCAAATAAAAAAAGAAAAAGGAAAAGAAAAAGAAAAAAGAGAAAAGAAAAAAGAAAAAGAAAGAAATGAAAAGAAAAAAATTCTAAATCATACAGTGCATTCAATTGTCATGTCTTGTAGTTTCTATTAATCTGGAAGAGTTTCTCAGTCTTTGGTTGTACTGTATGCATTGACAGTTTTGAAGAGTACAGGACAGTTATTTTGCAGAAAGTTCATCAATTTGGATTTGTCACATTAGATTTACAGTGAGTGCTTTTGACAGGAACAGCACAGAAGTAATGTTATGTTCTCCACGGTGCATTGTATCAGAAGGTACATGCTGGCACTGTGCCCTGTTATTGGTGAGGTTTAGCTTTGATCATTTGGTTAAGGTGGTTTCTGCAGTTTCCTCCACTGTAAAGTGATTAATTTTCCCTGTGCAATTAATGAGTATCTTGTAGGGAGATATTTGAAACTATGTGAACATCAGAACTAGGACTTTTAACTCAGACTTTCTGACTACAGAATCTGCAAACATCTGCTAAGCTTACCATTTCCCTCTATAGTGGTTGTGTGTTCTGGATCTACCAGGCACTATGCTAGTTGAGTTAAATGTGTTAGTGCTTTTAACTCTCACAGTAATTTTCAGAGATATGGGTGTCCCATCTCTCACACTTAGTTTCCCATCTATGTCATAGAAACAGATTCAGGATATGGAATGATAGACAATGGAGGCTTGGAAGGCTGGGGGAGCAGGAGGGTTGTGGATGATGAGAAATTACTTAATGAGTATAATATGCATTATTTGGGTGATGAATACCCTGGAAGCTCTGACTTCACCACTACACAATACAGCCATTTAACAAAATTACACTAGAATCCAATAAATGGATACAGATAGAAACTCAAAATCTCCAAGTATATTCAGGATCCAGATGAGTTAATCAGCTCTTGCTAAAAGAATGAGAAAGGTGATCCCTAGTTCCATCCTCTGGTCCTAGAACCCAAACTAGGAGCTGAAATAGCTCTCACAGATTCCCAAGAAGCAGATGTCTCTGTAAGCATTATACAAACAAAACTCTTGCCAGAGATGGGAACTAATAGGGGAAAATCCATGTGCGTGCAACTTGGAAAGGGCCTGGATCAACTGCAGGAATGGCTTTTTATGAGATTTAATATTCCCCTCACTGGAGACACATTACTATCGAATAATAAACAGCAGAGTCTGTGGTGTTGATCTTTAAAGTAAATCCTATTGCTATTAGCTTATCTGTCCAACTATTAAAACTAATAAAATAATAAACTCTATGACACAGACACTTAGCTCAGTTCAATCCTCCCTTCTAACTGCAATTTTCTCCTTCTATGACTGTTGGTTTTTTCAGCAATTTCCTGCTTATCATTAAACTATCTGGAACATTTTCATATGTTTGGATGACAGTTTTTAGTTTCCCTGGGATAGTTTTGTATTCCTGTCTCTCTCTCTCAAAATTTATTGTCTATTTTTGCTTCAATCTTTACTTAACTTTTGCAGCCTGTCATCCCAGCAGGCAGGAATGCTTCTTTGTCAGGTTCAAAATCACCTGCCTCTTGGGGCCGTTGTGAACTTGCTAAGGAAAAAGAGAAAAAAACACTCCAAATTAAATGGGAGAGGAACCCGAATACTCATTCAGGCTTCATTAGCTATGCAATCTCTGAGAAACTGGTCAAAATTATTTTATAAGTTTGGAGAAGATCAGGAAAAAAAACCATACAGAGGTATTACTTCTTATGTGGGGGTTAACTCTATGTACAGTGACAGCCTAAAGTGATCTGAACATAAAATAAAAATATCCCCAAGTCTCCCTTAGACTATTGCTGTACTAGAGACCAATATCTCATCCTTCTGTAAGTCTACCAGATGCAGTTTTCTTTCCATCATTGAAGATCTCTTTCTGTATTTGAGAACCAGAAAAAGTAGCTGACTGTATTGAAAGGGCATGTTGCATGTTGTATGTAAACAGTCAGCTGTGTTTAAGGACCATATATATATGCCCCTAGAATGACACTCAATATAGTGGATGCTTGGACTGAGTGAAGACCAAATTTGCCCTCCCATCTCACTCTTCGGAGCATGTGCTCACAGTGAAATGTTTTAGTTCTCCCTCCCTCTCTCCCTCTTTGTCCTGGAGCAGAGAGTTGGACTTTCTTATAATGACTGTGTCAGACAGGGCATGGTGGCACATGCCTGTAATCCCAGCACTTGGGGAGGCTGAGGCAGGCAGATCACATGAGGCCAAGAGTTAGAGACCAGCCTGGCCAACGTGGCAAAACCCTGTCTCTGCTAAAAATACAAAAATTAGTCAGGAATGGTAGTGTGTGTCTATAATCCTAGCTACTCAAGAGACTGAGGCATGAGAACTGCTTGAACCCAGGAGGTGGAGGTTGCAGTCAACTGAGATGGCACCACTGCACTCCAGCCTGGACGACAGCGCAAGACTCTCTCTCAAAAAAAAAAAAAAAAAAAAAAATCAAAAAACAAAACCGTGTTGATGAGACTGCTTCCCTGTTTTTAATTCTCCAACACCCAGATCTCAGCAGGTCACAGACTTTGCAACTTCATTCTATTGATTTTCTGGCCTTAGTCTTAAGAGCATCACAGATTCTAGTATAAAGGAAGACCCTGGGGTGAGAGGCTGTTTTCATGTCTCAGGCATCTTGTATTCTATCTCTAGCCATCAGTATTAGCAGTGTTTTGCCAATGTTCAGAAAAGCATAGTATCAGATGACAATCGACAGACTGAATGGTAATTTGACCCACTGCCAAAACCCCACAGGTCTTACACCTTCTCCCTTCTTTTTAACTTAGTGGATTTGTGTATGTCTGTGTCTGAATGAGGTGAGAAATACGTTATTCAGGCAAAAAGAAAGACGTGCTTAGGAAGAGTTTTAATTTGGTCTGAGTACTTTAGTACCTCAAAAAGGACTTTTCTCCACACCCTGCCCCCAACCAAGTATAAAAGAAACATATATTCATTCCAGAAAATATGGAAAAAGCAGTGAATCAGTCAAGGGACATGACTATAAGAAACATAAGCCAACTCCAACTGGCTTAAGCAAAACTTAATTTATTTGATGCATGGCCTGGATAACCAAGCACTGGCAGGAGGTTTTGCAAACTGGGTTTAGAAAGCAGGAATGAATTATGGAAGCTATAGGAGACAGGAGAGCAAGAGCCATAGCTATACTGTCATGGTGGGAAGTTTCAGGTCAGCACACTTCTGCTTGTGGTGAATGGCCTGGAACTGCTCTTCCTGTTGCATCATTCACTAATTCACTAAAAATGCAAAGTCTTGGGACAGGGCATCTGATTGGGTGGACTAAAGTCACATGGCTATTTTCTGGTTGAATCTCCCAACTTCTGTAGTGAAAGGCAAACACCTAAAATTCCCTGGCCACCAATGCACCATATGGGATCCCTCAAAATAAAATTTGGATGTGGTAGTCAAGTCCCATGATCTCCCCCAGTGATCCATGATTTCCACCGCCTGGTGTTTACACTCTTGTGTAGCAACCCCCTCCCCACCCCCACACACATACACACATACACATTGAATCAGAGCTGGTCTGTATGAGCAATAGATTATGCTAGAGGAAACAGTGCATAGCTTTAGAGTTGGGTCATAAAAGGCATTGTGCTTCTTCCTTGGTCTCTTGGATTGCCTGCTGTGGGAGAGGCAGCTGTCAAGTCATGAGGATACCCAAGCAGCATGTGGAGAGGCCCACGTTGGGAGAAAGTGAGGCCTCCTGCCAAAAGCCAGCATGAATTTGCTAGCTGTGTAAGCTGGGAGTGACTCAACATGGAAGCAGATGCTCCAGTCCCATTCCAGCTTTCAGATGAGAGTGCAGCCCCTGACAACATCAAGACTGCAACCTCATGAAAGACTCAGTCAGAATCATCCAGCTGAGCTGCTCCCAAATTCTTGACCCATGAAAACTGTGAGACACAATAAATGTTTATTCTTGCTTTAAGTGTCTGTGTTTTGGAGTGAAGTTGTTACACAGCAATAGGTAATTAAAACAGTGTCCTCCCAGATCCCAGGAGATTCTTTTAACTGGCTGTGCAGGTGCTGTTGTTAAGAACTCCAACCTACCATCTTCTCCAGAGCACTACTCTTGTGTGATGTGCACTCCCTCACCCACAGGTCCCTGAGAATTAGCTCTTTCCCCATCTCTCACTCCCAACATGCAATGCAACCAATTTTTCCATCAGTACTTCTCCCTTATCTCAAAAAGATACTGACTCTATGATGCAATTTACACTCTAGAGCTCCCCTCAGGACCAGGCTGAGGCTGCACTGCACTGGAAAACACATCTTTTCTGTTTCTCCCCTTCTCTATCTTGCGTTCCTCACCACCTTACAGGTTGAAAACATATCCTCAGTAAATAACTTACACAAGAATTTGCCTCTCAGGTGCTACTTCTTGGAAGGAGTAGTGGATCCCAGCTTCTTTCCTCTGAGCTTCTATAACAAAATACCACAGACAGGGTGGCTTATACACAACAGGAATTTGTGTTTCATCATTCGGGAGGCTGGAGGACTGACATCAGGGTGCCAGCATAGTTGGGTTCTGGTGAGGTCTGTCTTCCTGGCTTGTCTGCCTTCTTGCTGAGTCCTTATATAGTGGAAAGAGGGTGAGAGAGCTCTCTGGGGTGCACCCTCATGACCGAATTACATCCCAGAGTCTCCACCTCCCCATACCATCACGTTGGAGGTTAAGATTTCAATATATGAATTTGGCGGGGGGACACAAACATTCACAGACCTTCAGTCCACAGTAGATGCAAAGCAGAAAAAATCGCAAGATATGACTAATATTGTTCATCCTCTCAACGGCCCAACTTGCCTTCCCCCCAACCCCCGCCAAGTATTTACACTTTTAAATATGCCCTACTCAAATATCTGCACCTCCCTATGCAAGCAGAGACAGATCTGCCTCCTCCCTGCAGGAGTAAAAAAAATCCATATCTTCTTAGTGAATGCTGTTAGCCACAAGCACAAGCTTCCTGCGTCACGTTTATTTTCTTCTATTATTTTGTGCCCTCTTTCAATATCTTGCAACCTATGAAATGGCAAATTTAACTATTCCCATATACCATAGTCTGTGAAAAGGAGAAGAAAGAGAATCAAAAGTATTTAGAACATGTAAATATATGTCTGACACAAAGAAACAAGATACAATAAATTTTCATAAAACTCATAAGGCCATGGATAGGATTTGCTACCCTTCCACATCCCATTCATATTTCGTGTTTGAGTTTATTTACCCCATGAGGTGATCCAAGCCTTTATTTCTGAGAGAACTAAATCCTTGATGTCCTTAAATGGAAAGACTTGCCATAATTTTCCATTCACTTTGACGACTGTATGTAGCTGCATGGGGCTGGAAGACACCCAGGGAATCCCCTTAGTTCCATTCATACTCCTCCAGCTCGTGTTGTAAATCAGAATTTCTGCTTTCCTTTGATAGAGAGGGTCACCAGTCCCAGCCTGCTAGCACCATAAACCTCTCTTTTTATTGCAATATAAGGAATACCCAAAGTCACAGGCAGCCTCACCTCCCAGTCATAATTGGGCTCCCTCTTGGAAGCATCGTATGTCGAGATTCAGATTCTGAGAAGTTACATGAGTGTGCCCAAGGTCACCCGATGGTAGAGACTTGAATTCATGTCTATCTGATTCCAAAGTTTGAATATTTAGCTGATTCATCTGCTTCAGGGAGTGTAAAGACCTTTGTATTCTGTGTAGGTCGTGGCAGAGGACAAGTAGAAGGGGGTACTAGTAGAGAAATGCCATCCAAGGAAAGGCTGTGTGGGGTAGTGGAACAACCCATGGCTGGAGCCCCAGCTCTGTACTTATATTCATTCAACATTATTTGGCGAGCTCTTTCTAGGTGGCAGGCACTGTCCTAGGCACTAAAAATAGAGCAGTGCTCATCAACAAACTCTTGCATTTACCTTCTTAGTCATCTGTCCCCTGCAAGTTATTTCACTTCTCCTAGCCTTGCTCTCCTGACCTATAAGATGAGGGTATTAATACCTACTAGATGAGAGCAGTCAGTTTGTTTTGTCACTAGGAAAATGAGGACATTAATACCCAATCTTGCTGGGAGAATTGTATCAGGCAAATGTAGATAGACCCATTTATTGCACCAACAGTTACGGAGCATCTACCATGTGGCAGTGGCTGGGCTGAGCTCTGAGAACACATCCATTGAGCAAGCCAAATACAGTTTCTGCTCTCTTGGACTTTGCACTGAGTGAAGTTGGATAGTAAGCAAAAAAATCACAACCACGACTAGGGTTTTCAATGGATATCCAGGTAGCCACGGTGACTGCTATTATTCTTCCTTTTCCTTGCCCTGCTGGTGCTTGTTTCCTCCTACTTTAAGGTCTCCAGAGTTGGGGGAGCTTACAACACCTCTGTTGTTTGTCTACAGAGTCCTGAAAAAGAGAAAGAGCGTTTTGACGCTGTATGGCAGAGGCAGGGAAGAGTTAAAGTAGAAAAGTTCCTCAAAGGGGCAGCAACCAATGAGTCTGCTGCCATCCTGGCTCAGTCTTGCTGTCCCTTTGCCATGGCTTTAGGTTTATGGAAAAAAAATAAGCCCTTTAGAGAGGAAGAGAGGAAGTCTGTTTTCCTACAGCTCAGCTGAAAATCTCATCGTTCCGTGGAATTCTTTTCCCCCTTTAATGTGCACAGTTTGGGGATGAATTTGACTCCTCTGTCAGTTTCCTCTGGATGTTTTGTTGCAAGGAGGACTTATGGACTCTGCGACCAAACATAAATGGCCAAATCTTAATTCTGTAGTTCCTTGGTTCTAGCAGCGTGTGCCTAGAAAGGTGCCTGGCATGCAGTAGGTGCCCCCACAAACGTATGCTGAATGAATTGCCGCCTGGGGACCCCAGGGTAGTCATAGCATTCTGGAAGATCTGTCTTCTCACTCCTCTTGTTTGCAGAAGAAAAAGGTGTCAATCTGTCTTTCTGCATCAGCAGGTCTGTCAGGGTAGAAATACACCAGGATTCTAGATCATTCGTGTTTGAGGAACGTGTGCTAGATATGTCATTCCACTGGCATTTTACAGGTTGGATCGTTGAGATATTTAAAAAACAAAGAGACAAGCACATCACACCCATTTTTCCCTCCCACGAGAAGAGGCTATGAAATGATTCTACTTTGACCCCTAATTCATTTCCCTGGGGATTCTGCTTATTAGTTGCTCCAAGTCTCAAGCGTCTGGCAGAGATGTGTCTGTCTTCTTGTTGGCTAATGGTTTTGTCATTAGTCTGATGAATAGACTTGATCTAACATTCTTCAACTCCAGAGTAGGAGGGACTCTTCCACTCACCACGCTGCTGACCCTGTCAGTTTACAGCACAGAAATATTCCAGTTGGGCTTTTGTGAGGAGGCAGATTAAACAGAAAAAGTGTTTCTTTTTCCCTGGCCAAGTAATTTTGGATTGAGAGAGTGCAAAAGTTGCTTTGTAGTTTGAGAACTGCTCATAAAAGTAAATTTCTTTTTTTAATGCAATGATTAGAATTGCTTTGCTAGAGGAAAGTTACATATAACTAGATACTTGCTAGTGTATCTTGTATATTAGTATATTATAATAATCTCAAGCACATGATAGGCATATTTATTAAATGAATAGTTATGATGTAAATGGAAAAAGATAAATAAGACCAAAGGGTGACAGATATTCAACAAATATTTGATGAATAAAGAAGTTAACAGATAAAATACATGAATGAAAGTAGTTCCCAGGATGAAAGAAACATGAAGTCAATGAGACTGGAATGTGTTAGAGAATTGCAGGGTGTCTGTCAGCAGATAATGGTGCCCTTGCTTTTCTTCCCACAATTCGCAGGGGCAGTTTCTCTGCACCTGTCCTTTGTCCAAGGTGACTCATTTCTTCCGGCCACAATTGTCTGACCAGAAATGGCATCTAGCCCCAGGGAACAAATAAAAAATATCTTTCCCAGGAAGACAGAACTGAAGCTTAGATGAAGATTCGGTGTTGCAGGGACAGTAATAAGCTTATGTGACTACTACAGGAAACCATCTTTTGCTTGCCAATGAGATAAGGAAGAAGGAAAAGATGGTCTGCCATGAGGAAGAAGAATAGAAGAGAGGGAGAGAGAAAGAGACAAGGAGGGAGGGATGGAGAGAGAGAGAGAAAGATTGATTCAGGAAAGAGAAATGGGCCACACCTGGTGGCTCGTGACTGTAATCCCAGCACTTTGGGAGGCTGAGGCGGGTGAATCACCTGAGGTCAGGAGTTCAAGACCAGCCTGGTAAACATGGTGAAACCTCGTCTCTACTAAAAATACAAAAATTAGCTAGGTGTGGTGGTGCATGCCTGTAGTTCCAACTATTCAGGAGGCTGAGGCAGGAGAACTGCTTGAACCTGGTAGGTGGAGGTTGCAGTGAACCAAGATCGCACCACTGCACTCCAACCTGGGTGACAGAGTGAGATTCCGCCTCAGAAAAAAAAAAAAAAGGGGGAGTTGGGGAGAGAGAGAGAGAGAAATAGAGAAAGAGAAATGTCTGCATACCTGAGATTCTTCTAGTTCCCAGATATAACCCCAAATCTTTATAATTTCTTCGACATTTTCCCTGAAGTTAGTATACATTGATTTATGCCATTACAAACACTTTTTTTTTTTTTTTTTTTGAGTCAGCGTCTCACTCTGTTGCCCAGGCTGGAGTACAGTGGCACATTCTCAGTTCACTGCAACCTCTGCCTCCCAGGTTCAAGTGATTCTCCTGCTTCAGCCACCCAAGCAGCTGGGTTTACAGGCGTGTGCCACCACACCCCGCTAATTTTTGTAGTTTTAGCAGAGACAGGGTTTACCGTGTTGGCCAGGCTGGTCTCTTAACTCCCAGCCTCAAGTGATCCACCCATCTCAGCCTCCCAAAGTGCTGGTATTATAGGCGTGAACCACTCACCCGACCCCCAAACACTCTTAAAGTACGTGCCCAGAGATGAGACATTGTAGCCTTTATGGTCTTTGTCCATGCAAACACAAAGACTGGATCTCTCAAGCAGCCTTCCTAATACTTCCCATTCCCTTCCTACTTCTTAAGGTCCTAGGTTGTAATGAGTATTTTTTTTCATTTTCCTTTTTAATTATAAAAAAACAAGAAGGAGGCGAAGGAAGCTGAAGGGGGGAGGAGAAAGAAAAACTGAAATCCCTTTGTCCTCACGTCTGTGAACTGGCTGACGAGGCGCTGCTGTTTGATTTGGTTGCCACTCAGGGCTGAGGTTTGTCTTCTCCACTTTTCACATGGACTTCTGTTGCTTTTTCTTGGCTTCTGGTTGCTCAAGAGGACTGAAGGGTGTCCAGGGCCGGGCTGTGGTGTTTGCATTGGCTGTCAGAGCCGAAGGGGCGGCAGAAGGGCCTGACCTCCACCTCAGAGCAACAGGAGTTTCCTTTCTGGGGTTCCTTGTCTCGGGGATTAGGACAAAACACACCCACAGTTGAGCTTCAGTAAAACCTGATTAGAGTGTCCTGGAAGTGTTTGTTTTGTGGGGCGACCACTATAGATCATGGGAAACGAATGCTGCTTCTCTTCCTCTCTTCTCTTCCCCAGCAAGGGAGGCTGGTGGCTTTGGCTGCCTTGGTGGAAAAACCAATACTCTTCCGCAAATGGGTTCTTCTCACAGCCGTGAATTAGTGTTGGCACAGACGCCTCTGAGTGGGGATCCCACAAAGGTGCAAGCCTTTGCAAACACAGGACCTCAAAGATGTGGGGTGGATGGGGCGGCTGGGTCAGGTAGAGAGCCAAGGAGGGCAGTGAGTGTCGCTAAATGGAAATGCTGACAAGACTGAGAGTTAGGAGGGACAAGGTGTCCTGGCACCTTTCTCTGTGTCAGACAGGGCACTTCAGCCAGTTTGCAAGGTGTTGGCCGAGGCATCTGTGAAAGCCAGCAGCCAGAAAACTCATGACTGGCTGGGAAAAGCACCATTATAACAAGAAGAAGAAGAAAGCAGCTTGTTTTATGAATACATTTGCAGAGCCTGGAAACTGCAGGGAAGGGGAAATTTAACATAATGAGACCCTCGTGGAATCCCTCTCATCCGCCTAAAACACACACCTCTGTGGTTTCTTTTCTCCCCCATGTCCTTTCTCAGGCACCACCTCCACCTTTGCCACCCTGACCCCATTGGCTGGCCTTTTCCTCCCCTTGCCCTCACCAATCAGCTGGGCCTGCCAGTCCGAAGGCTAGGGCATGACATATTTGCACCATGCGTAAACACCACTCACCATTAAGAGCTCCCTCTAATGAGAAACAGAGCCACAGAGGGGAAGCTTCAAAGTGGTTAACGGAAGGAAGTGCCTGGAACGAAATCCGACTTGATGTCCCAATTAATACGTCCCCTAATTCTATTTCCTGCCCTTGCGGGCTTGCAGCCGCCTCCCTCTAATTTCTGTGGGAGACAGAGACTCGGCTGATGGGGAGGAAGAAACCTGGAAATGGGACGGCTTCACGGATGACTTGATACACAGGCAATGGGCATATTAGGACAAATTAGGGAATTAAGGAGGAGGAAAAAAAAGAGACGACGACAGTCAGAGGAAATGTCATCTCAAGTAATAGTATTAATGGAGACTGGGGTTTTGCTGGAGAGGGTGGCTGGAGATATTGAGAGCTAAAAACACCAGCCAAATTGTCTTTTATTTCAGGCTGGGAGAGAGGAGCCATTGCCAGACCCTTTCTTCTCTGCTCTAGGATGTTGGGGGAAAAGCAGCCTTGGGTCTCTTCAGTAGGATTAGAGGCAGGCGCCAATCTCAGCCCAAAGTCTGTTGTATTCAGATGAAGGCTTTATGGAAATAAAATGAAATATAAAGACATAAGTCTGGCAATAGTCAAGTTAGAATAAGTGGTGGACTCTGGAAGTGTGAAAAGACCTTTGAAATATCTCTTTTTAGTCTGGTCAGCCTGAAAGTCCACCATTTGATTGCTCTTTTTCAGTTGGGCATTGCCTTCTCTGTATTGTCCCATACAGAGACAGATGCTTGCAGAGGGTAAAACATGGCATCCCTGAGGCAGTGGGATAAAGAGTTTGTCAGGGGCATCAGACACCCCGGAAGAAGTGGTGACCAGAAGACCCTCATCCACTCGGCTGCAATGATTTGAACAATCTCTGGTTGATTCCCATCTTCAGTTTCTCCAGCACTCTTTTCTATCCTCTGTCCATCTTGCACACACCTGCCTCATGATCTTTCTAAAATACAACACCCATCTTGTCTTCACCCCACTTAAATATCTGGTGGGGCTCCCCAGTGCCTGTGTGGTCAAGTCTGGCCACCTTCACATGGCATTTAAGGCCTGTCATAAACCACATGGGTTTTCTCTGGAGCCTGGCTATCCTCCACTCTCCTGGGCCTCCACCCAATCCCAGGGTCTCCCCAGTCTGCCAAACTCATTCCTTTTCCATAGTCTTGTACCCGGTGACTTCCTCCAGCTTTATCTTTCTCCCTTTTCTTTACCCAGGGGGCTCCCTGTTTACCCATCAAGTCTAAGTTCCAATGGCCTCTCCTTATAAAGCCTTTCCAGGCATCTAAGTCACCTCTCTGTGTTCCTGGGGACCTCTCTTTGAATCTCTGCACCATCCCACATGCCACTGCATTGAAATAATTGGCTTTTATATCTGGTTTCCCCAGGAGATTGAGTCTCCCAGAAGACACACAGAGGACAGAACTAATGGTACAAGTTTCTGTATATCTGCACTGTTTGACATAACATCAGAGCTCAATAAATGGAGAGAGAAAGAAAGGAGAGAAGAAACAGGGACACAGTAAGAGATAGAAGAAAGGAAGTTCAGAAAGAGCAGGAAACATCTAGAACTGCATTGCATTGTCCACGGCATAATTTTATGATTATTTAACCCAGCCACTCAGTCAGATGTAAGACTGGGCTGAATTCACTTTAACACTCCTTCAGGTGAAGCAAATTGGCCGGGCTATACAATGCAACCAATGGTTAAGAGCCTATGCTTTGGAAACTTGGATTTACATTCATTTGAAATCAATTAACCACTGGGGAAGTCACTTCCCCTCTCTGAGCCTCAGCTTTCTCCTCGGTAAAATGGGAACAAGGTGACCTTGAGGAGCAAACCAGGTGAAATGCTTAAAGTGCCTTGTCCAGTGTCTAATACATAGTAAGTGATCAATAAAATCTAATATGCATGAGAGTCTTAGCTTGGGAATTCTGCCATCTTCTCAGGCCATCTGAGGTTCTTTCTCCCTCCTATTACTGGTCTCTGCTGCCCGGGCTCTGCCCTATAATCTGAATTGTTTGCTCTTCCTGCTGCTAGGATAGACAACCCAGGGAGTAGTCCTTGCATCCATGCCAACAGTTACTGGCATTTTGGTTACTGGGAATGATGTCACTCCTGTGTTTTGGCTCCTTAAAGGATCTGATGCATGCCACACACATATGCAAATAAAAGAGTTTCCTGGTTACATCCTCTACTTGGGAGCAGAAGTGGTGGCAAAAATTTGCAGGTCTGAAATCATATGTCTGAGTTCCTCTGCTGTGGTTTTCCAGACAGTGAAGAACCTGGAGGAACTGCTGAGGCCACACGGCCTGTGGGGGGAGCTTTTCCGTCAACGTAAACCTCTGCACAACCTGAATTCTTTTCCTCACGTCCCTAGGACCTTGTGTTCTTGTTTGGAGCAGAAGTCACCACTCCCTGGCCAGACAGTGCCTGTTCATGTAAACATGGATGCAATGGTCAAAGAATTCCATGTTGGAATTTCTCCTTAGGAAATCACTGCAGACAAGAGAATGTTCTTAAGGTCCATAGAAGATGGCTTCAAGGTTGGCTAGGGCATCACCCAAGTCATTCTCCAAGGGGATGAACTGGGTGATAGTGGTATTGAGAACTTACCTGAGGCCTTTCTCTTGGAATAGTCTGTGGATGTGTTTGAGTCCAGTGCGTTTTACTATTGACAAGCTTTGGTCAGGAACCAGAGAGTCTCCCTCTTCTTGATAACTTGTGATATTGGCAGAGTTCTTACTTCTTCTCATCCTCCTTTTCCAAATACTTCCGGATCCATGATTTACTGGAGATCCTTCTTTGGGGTTTGAGACTTTTTAAGTCTCCATTTGATCGACTTAAAAAAGATGGCACTGAAAGGTTAACCTTAAGTGTCATAATTGCATGATGTGCTACCCAGATCCATTTCAGGATTGAAGGACTTATTCTCCCCAGCTTCTAGGGGTGTTGCCAGCTGAATGCTTTTAGCTCCCAGCCCTCTCTAGGTATTGACTTCAGCTGGAAAGATCCCTCTCACTCAATATTACATCTTCCTCCAAGGACAGCCCACATCCAAAGATTGATGTGGCAAGAGAATTAAGGCATATCACCGTGTCCCCAACTGAAGGGTCACACGTTTCAAGAACCCCCATGGGGTCGGTTGAGGCCTTTGCTGAGACTGCATCACAGCTCAACTTCTCCTTCCACCCAATCCTGAATTTTTTTCTTTCCCTTCTAGCTCCAATGTATGTTCTGCACATTAATCTTTATCCCAGAATGTTTCCTAGAGAATCTGCAACCTCAAGGTCAGACAAAGTGAAAGGGGCCAATGTGAGTCTGGAGTACAAACATCAAGACTTCTGCTCAAGACATCCATGGCTAGTTCCTGAGTGCTTACTAGGTACCAGGCACTGAACCAGGAGCTGTAGATGAGGTGATGAACAAAGTTCTCGGGACCTGCTCTCATGGGACCATATTCAGATGGCAATAGACAATGAATTTATAATTATTTACAGGGGTGATGAGTATTAAGAATAAAAGGTACAGGATGCTAGAGAAGTAAATAATGGGTATCACACCAATCTGGGGGATAATATAAGGCTTCCATGAGGCAGTGATGATTGGATTAGGACCAAAGGATGATGAGGACAAGTTAGCCAGGCAAAGATAAGGGAGGGAAAGACAGTAGCTAAGAACAAGTAGAGTTTGGAGGATGTATGCCATGACAATAGAATTCACAGGACTCTGGGAGATGTGGGGAGCATGATATAAAAGGAGTCTGGGTGCATGATGCAGTGGTTTGGACCACTTGGATAATCAGGAAAGCTCTGGATCACATTTACTGCTTCACCCAAAGATAGGTAGAATCTATTTCTCCTCACTCTGAATCTAGCTGGACTTGTGACTTCCTTGACCAATAGACTATAGCAGAAGTTATGATATGCCAGTTCTTGGCCTAGTCTCTAAAAGGCCTGGTGATTGCAACCTTCACTCTGGAAGCCTGCCATCAGGTTGTAAAGAAGCTCACATTACTACTGAATAATGAAACGTCCCACACAGAACAAAAGACCACATGGATAAATACTGAGCTTCCCTGCATCTGAGGAAGCCTATGTGGACCTTCCAGTTCAGCCCAGCAAATAGTCAAATGCAGTAAGTGAACCCAAACAATGCCCCCAAACTGGGGCAAAAGAACCACCCAGCTATTCTTGACCCATATGATTGTGAAAAATGACAAATCATTTTTGTTTTGAACCTTGAAGTTTTGAGTTGGTTTGTTACACAGCAATAGCTAACTGAAACATTCTCCCTTAGGAAGAGAAAATCCCTCATACACATCTATCTTGAACAGCTCACAATTACTGAGTGCCAACAATGTACCAGACTTTGTGCTATGGGAGTTTTATATTTTATTTCATTGAAATCTCACCAAAAACCCGATGAAGTAGGCATTTATGTCCATTTTAGATGAGAAAAAAAAGAGGTTCAGAGTAAATGTGACTTGCCCAAGTTACTCAGCTAGTGAAGTGGTGAAATATGGATTTGAACCCAGAACCCAGGCAGTGTTTTTTTGTTTCATTTTTTGTTGTTGTTGTGGGTTTTTGTTTGTTTGTTTGTTTGTTTTTGAACAGTGTCTCTCTGTCACCCAGGCTGGAGTGCAGTGGCACGATCTCGGCTCACTCCAACCTTCAAGCGATCTTCCTGCCTCCCGAATAGCTGGGACTACAGATGAGCACCACCACACCCAGCTAATTTTTGTATTTTTAGTAGAGACGGGGTTTTGCCATGTTGGCCAGGCTGGTCTTGAACTCTTGACCTCAGATGATCTGCCTGTCTCAGCCTCCCAAAGCGCTGGGATTACAGGCGTGAACCTATTAACTTTTCTTGCATGGGCTTGGGGAGGAAGGTCAAGGAGACCTGGGCCAAACACTGGATCTGTGGGAAGATTAGTCTGTGGATGGCAGATACCACTGAGCTAAGGTTTGTACTTTTTGGACAGTAATTCCTGCATCTCAGGTACTTCCATGGCTATCCAATGCCTCCTAGGATACCTGGTTCCTCAGTCAGTAAGATTTGTCACACGCAGGTCAGGGCAGGGGAGACCAACCCCAAACCGCAGTTAGTAGAGCTGGTTGTTAGCCCCAGTTTTGCCTCTAACTTGACAGATGACCTTGGGTCATGTCTTCCCCACCCTATACTCCTATTTCTCCATCTGCAAAATGAGAGCAGAGTTTTCCTGGCATTTCCAGATTCTTCCTACCAGCAAACCACCAAATCTATTACACACTCAGTTTGTACATTGTCTTACATATGTAGACTCATCCAAAGCTAAAAAATCTGTTACCTTGGGGATTTGAACATTCTAGTTGTAGATTTTTTTGGATGCACCTGGAAACAAATTTTAAAAATGCCTGTCTGTTGCCACCTGCAGTCACCCCATGTGCTGCTGTGATGTGGGTACTACTTTGGTAGACCTGGACCCAGCTGGTCTAGGTGCACCTGTTGTTCTAGTAGAGGGGCTAAGTCTTGGGCAGAAAAATGGGTTTCAAGCCTGGGTCTCGCTAACCTGGCCAAATGACACCTATTAAACCAGACTTTGAGGAAATGGGATGCAAACCACCCAGCAGCCTCGTACTTCAACTACAGTTACCCCATTAACAGCAGAACTATCTCATTCTGGATTTTCTCCATCTCTGGGCAGCCAAGCTTCAGACAAGGGGCTCACATTGGCCCCTTTCACTTTGTCTGACTTGGCAGTTGCAGACTCCCTAGGGACCAGGTTCTTGGGTGAGGATTAATGTACTGGGCATATATTGGAGCTAGAAGGGAAGGAAAAGAATCAGGATTGGGTGGAAAGAGAAGTTGAGCTGTGATGCAGTCTCAGGAAAGGTTCAACCGACCCCATGGGGGTTCTGAAAATGGGATGAACCTTCTGTTGGGGACAGGGTGATATGCCTTAATTCTCTTGCCACACCAATCTTTGGATGTGGGCTGTCCTTGGAGGAAGATGTAATATTGAGTGAGGGGGGATCTTTTCAGTTGAGGGCAATACCTAAAGAGGGCTGGGAGTGGAAAGCATTCAGCTGGCAACACTCCTAGAAGCTGGGGAGAGTAAGGCCTTGTACCAAGGCAGTTTTCAGGCTCTTTGCAACCAACCCAGCCTCACCTTTTTCTCCAGGTGGGCAGGGGAAACTGGAGGCTTCTCATGCCACTGCAGCCCCTCATTACAGAATGAGAGCTTCCACAACAAGTCAGCTTCAGGAGAAAGACACTAGGCAGGGAGGAAAAACCAAGCTGAGAAAAGGGAGCTCAGTTCCTCAATACTGGGCTGTGAGAACTTCCTCCTAATCTTTCCTTCTAGAGAAATTTGGTATCTTAAGAGCCCCTTGTCTGAGGCTTGGCTGCCAGGAAATGAAGATCCAGATTGTTGAGACTGTTCTGCTGTTAATGGGGTAACTGTAGCTGAAGAACGAGGCTGCTGGGTGGTTTGTGTTTCATTTCTTCAAACTCTGGCTGGGTCACTGGCATATTATATTATGTTTCAGAGCTAGCTGTGTAGAGTAGAAAGAGTACTGGATGGAGAGAGAATAATAGGGCATAACAACAACACCCATCACCATCATCATCATCATCATCATCGACATTCATTGAATGTCTATACTCTTGACATGGCTTAACTTACCCAACTGAAACTCTCAACAACCCCTTATGAGATAGGTTCACTCTTCCCCCATTTTACAGATAAATAAAGGGGTTTAAAGAGGTGAAGTCAGTTGGTCAAGATTTTACACCTGGTAAATGTAGGAATGAGATATAGCTGCAAGATGCAACACTGAACCTGTTCCTCCCTTCTCTCTGGGCCTTGGAGGTCCATTCTGTAAAATGAGGGCTTGATTAGATGGACGGTAGCTTAACAATTTTATTTGTTAAAAAATCATGGGCCATTTCTTCAAATGAAGCTGGTCAGAGTGGGATTGCCCTGTTGATGTAAAGTGGAGGTATTTAGAATTCATTTACAAACCAGAGGGAAAAGAGCTTCTCTTAAGGTGCCTTCTAACTTTGTTGTTTCATGTTTCTGCAAATCAAATCTGTGGAAAGATCAGAGTCTCTGTGGATGGGTTAAGGTGTAGTTCTTGATGCTGCAGTTCAAGGTAGCAAAGGTCCTCGATCGGAGACTTTCCATCATTCATCCCCCTCACATGTCAGGCTCTTGTCGAACTGTGTACCTAGCCTGATGCAGAGCAGAGGGATAAAAGGAAAAAGAGATGTTTTTTCTTCCTTTTAGATTTTTGTTACTTTTGGGAAAAAGGGAGTGGAGAGGGAGAGAGAAGTTCATGGGTCATTACAATGTTGAGTGATAAGTATTTTAACATAAATAAGTACAGAGCACTGAGACAAGGGGCTTTTAATTCATACTCAGGATAGGCTTTCTGGCATGAAAAATGGGTAATAGAAAGAGCTAAAGGGAGTGGGGGACATGGGGCAAGGAAAACATGTCAGGTAGTGGGAGATGCGTGTGCAAAGCCACAGAAGAGCGAGGAACTGTAAGCTGTGTAGTGTTACTGGGATGCAGTCATGGTCGAAGGCATTAGCAATTGACAGCTATCTGTTTTATGGCCATCCCCCTCCACTCCCACCATCCTATCTTCTTCTCAATGCTCTATTCTGCCTCAGCACAATGAAGGGGCAAAAGGTTGATATTTGGCAATTACTTGGTTCTTGGTTAAATACATCATAAGAACCCACACATACTTAGGTTTTCCAAGAAACTCAGCCCTTGCCTTCTTAATACAAACAGGAAACAGAAAACTGCTACCCATACTCAACAGCAACCTGGACATTTCCAGATTGAGGAAATAAGATGACATCATGGGAGGAGAAGACATAAGAAAGTATGGTGTGTTTCACTGCAATGAAAAGCAGCCTTCTAGGGGGAAGCTGGTCTGCACCCCTCAAACCCGTTCTCCCCCACTTCTCTCCCTAGTGTCTGATTCTTTCTGTTGCCTCTGTGACTCACCATTTCACAGGGTGGTTTACTTGCATTCCCTCTCCAGTGATGCGTCATTACCAGAAAATAGGTCTCATAGCGCAGGGTGGGAAACTAAAAGGCAAGGGGTAAGAGAGAGTGGTTGCCCAATGTGTGTCTCATGAAAAACTAGTTGTGAAATCTGAGTTCACAACCCCACCTGCAATGCCCTGGACGTCTGATCACAGAGACCTGGCCCTGGGTGCCAAGAGCGAGAGCCCATAGTTAGATATCATAGAAAGCTGGGTTACCACAAACTTTATTTTGTCTGATATTCATATTACAAAACCAGCTTCCTTTTGATTCGTATTTATTTAGAATCTTTTTTTGATCTTTAATTTTCAACTTTCTGTTAATTTATGTATGCCTCAGGAAAAGCACATTGTTGATCTAAAAAAATCATTCCCAATTATCTTTTAACTGAAGAGTGAATGTGTGAATTTATCTCTACCAGACTAGTGTGAATTTATCTCTACCTTCTGATTACGAGGTTTCAATTACATTTATTTTTTAAGACTGTATTTATTTTTAAAGCAGTTCTAGGTTCCCAGGAGAATTGAGGAAAAGACAGAGGAATATCCCAACACCCTCTGCCCCGACATGCACAGCCTCCTCCATCATCAACAGCCCCTCCCACCACCAGACCGCTACCTTTGCTACCATTGGTGAACCCACATTGACACATCATTATCTTCCAATTGCAAAACCTACAGAATGTACAACAGCAAGAGTGAACATTAGAGTTCACTGTAGGTTTCAATAAATGTATAATGACATGTGCCCACCATTATAGTATAACACAAAACAGTTTCATTGCCCTAAAAAATCCTCTGTGCTCTGCCTCTTCATTCCTCCCTCCATAACTCTTAACAACCACTGATCTTTTTACTGTCGCCATAGTTTTGCCTTTTTCAGAATGTCATATAGTTGGAATCATACAGTGTGAGCCTTTTCAATTGACTTCTTTCACTTAATAATATGCATTTAAATTTCCTCCATGTCTTTTCATGGCTTGGTAGCTCATTTCCTTGCAGTGCTGAATAACCCTGTATTCCATTGTCTGGATGTACGATGCTTTATTTATTCATTCACCTACTGAGGAACATCTTGGTTGCTTTCAACTTTTGGCATTTGTGAATAAAGCTGCTGTAAACATCTGTGTGCAGGTTTTTGTGTGCACATAAGATTTCATCTCCTTTAGGTAAATACCAAGGAGTGTGGTCGCTGAATCATATGGTAAGACAATGTTTAGTTTTGTAATAAACTGCCACACTGTCTTCCAAAATGGCTGTGTCATTTTGCATTTTCATTAGCAATTTTTACTTAATCACATTTTCATCTTTTTTTTCTTTTTGTCTTTGCTTTTTTCTTCCTCCTTTTCTCTTTTGTATTAGGTGGATAAAATTTTATTTTTACCTTTCCCTCCCCTCCCCACCCACCTTTTCTTCTCTCTTTTTTCAGAAGTTATTGGTTCTATTTCTATTGTCTAAATAGGCACATTTGATTCTTACCATGCTTATGATTAATCACTGTAATCAACGTAATAATTCGTATAGCCCTTCCTGAGCAAAATGAGGTCCTCAGAACACTTAACCTCCAACCTTTCCCCGTTTCCAGCATTTATATTATTTTTGTTCACCCACACTACAGCCCCAACTCCAGCCCCTTCCTCTCTGTATTACGTTGTAAGTAATGTCACCTCCCTGATTCTCAGCTTCTTCAATTAAAAAAGAGTCGAAGTCATAACATCTTCTTTGGAGGCTCCTTGGATGGCCGGAAACAATGTACATGAGGTGAAAATGTTCCAGGCCATCCACGCATTTATTGTAAAATCTGTTAAAAGTTGAAGAAGTCAGAGAATGATTGCAGCAGGACAATAGGGAAGGACTTTTACTCTCCTTTCCTGCCCCTTCCTTATTTTGTCCTATTTGAATATGTTCTTTATTTTATAATCAAAGTCTATTAGGACCTCACTTCCTTTCAAGGCAATGGAATCTTACAAAGATCCATTTGCACTGAACTCTCCGTGTGCAGCAAGGTACTGCCTTGCTCTCTGGACCTCCTGTCTCTTTTCTCTGAATCTTTATTCCTTCCTGTTCCTCTAAACCCTGTCTCCATGTCTGTCTCTCCCACTGCCTGACTCCTTCCTCTTCTTTACTTCCTTCTGACGTCAGGGTTTCTGCCTTGCCCCATCTTTCTGTCTCTCCACGTCTTTGTTTTTCTCATCTCCGCTTCTCTCTCTCTCCGTGTCCAGGTCTCTTCCTGTCCATCCATCTCTCAGCCTCTGCCTAGCTGGGTCCTCCACTCTGATTCTCTCCCATCCATCTCCCTGGGCCTGACAGAGGCTCTTTGTCGAGTCTCTTCCTCTGTCTGCCGCCATCCATTGTTTTCTCTGTATCTCGCTGGCCGCGCATCTGCCACTGTTTCTATCATTTTCTCTCCATCTAGCCATTGATCTCTGATTCCCCTGCTCCACTTCTCTGTCTCTCATCCCTGTCACCAGCTCCCTCTCTGTCACTTTCTTATTCTCTCCCTGCCTCATTGCACGCTCTTTGAACATCAGGCCCGGCCCCAGCCCGGGGTCTCTGGGCTCCAGGAAGCCAGCCAGGGGCTGTGCAGGCTGCGCTGTAACTCAGGAACTCCGCCAGCAATCATTTCATTAGGCAGGAATGGCGTTCCCATTACCAGATAGCAGGCCTGCTTCTTCCCCACCATGGCCCCCTCCCTGCTGCAAAGCCCCCTCGCAACTTCCTGCTCGCAGCAGCCACACAAGGCCTCATTCTAATCCTGCAGCTTGTCTGTTTAGTGTCTTTGGAGAGGGAAAAGGAGCAGAAAAGTAGCTTGTCTTTTATTTTTATTTGCCTTCTTTTTTTCCCTTCCTCCAGATATCCCCCTGGGGCACCGGCCTAGAACAGAGCAACAAATATTTACTAATTCCATTAACAGAAGAGAGTTGGAATTTTTTTTTCCCAAGCGAATATCCGAGGCCCCAAGTTCATGGTGAGCCCTCTCCCCCGCATGGCCCCCTCTCCCCCCTCCTCCTTACACGCCCAGGACTTATATATAGTTCACTCAGTGCCATTTCCCCAATTTTTTCTGAAGTTCAAGACAAGTTGAAGGGTCAAAAAGGCAAAGGGTGTTTTAGAAGTTTAGCAGACAGCTTTTGGTACAAGGAAAAGAGAGGGAGAGCCGGAGAGAGGGAAACAGGGTGAAGAGGCAGGAATCTGGCTCGCATTAAGCTGGGAAGTTCCAACCATTGATTCGCTCTGGAATTATGGCTTTTAAAAAACTGCAAAACGTGGTTTATTCATAAGGGTTCTTTTTTTTTTTTTTTTTTCTTAAGTAGTGACCCAAAGTTACACTTTGGTTCACCAAGACGAAGACGCGTCCTTCCTCTCTCTATGGATCTTTCAGGTAGGACTGGGAGTAAAGGGAGGGAGGATGGGAGATGATAGATTTCCAAGACAGTGAGTTCTGAGAACACAGAAGCGTCTTCTGGCCAGGCCTATTCAATGTCTTTACCTTCCCTGCTTCTGAGGACAAACCAATGGCACTTCTTTGCAAGGGGAAGGGAGATCTCTTATGGGAAGGGGGAGCTTCTTCTGAAATGGCAACTCCTGATCTCTGGTAAGGGAGGATGTAGAGGAAAAAATACTCATGGGATTAGGTTGATGAATGCTACACTGGGAACAGATTTAGTGATTGCATTCATCTCCTAGGGCTGCCCCCAGCTAATGACCACAAACAGGTGGCTTAAAATGAGAGAAATGTATTCTTCCACAGTCCTAGAGGCCAGAAGTCTAGAATCAAGGTGTCATCAAAGCCACGCTCCCTCTGAAGGCTCCAGGGAGGAATCCTTCCTTGCTTCTTCCAGCTTCTGATGGCCCCAGGCATTCTTGGCTCAAGCCTGCATCACTCCAATCTCTGCTCCCATGTTCATATGGCTTTCTCAATGTGTATCAAATCTCCCTTTCCTTTCTCTGATAGGGACACTTGTCCTTGGGCTTAGGGTGCACCCTAAATTAAGGATGATCTCATCCTAAGATTCTTACATCTGCAAAGACCCTATTTCCAAATAAAGCCACATTCATAGTTATGTGGTGGGGGATGTTAGGACTTGGACTTAGGTATTCAGGAGACACCATTAAACCTGCTACAGTGATCATAGAGTGCTTCTCAACAATGCCACATGTGGAAGCCAATTAAAAGCATCCTGAAGCAACACAGCTGGAGAAATGCTCAGTGTTGAGTTCCTTCTCTTCTCGTTCCATCCTGCTTATTAAGGAAAAAGCCTTAGCTGGGTGCTAGGGTCCTTGAACGCTTTCTTACCCCCTTGTGAATCCTCCTTTTTAAGAAAGAGAGATGACATCCCTGGGAGTCAAACTTCAGCAGGTTAAATAAATCCAGTATTCCTTATACTCTTGACTCACATGACCTTCTATTTATGAAAATAGATACTGGTCTTCCCCTGATGTCATGACATGTGGCTTCCTTTTCGATTAAATTAAATTTGAGCAATTGATAAGCAATTGAGTTGAGAAAAATATTAAGTAGATAAATAATGGAAGTAGTACATAGCCATGGCAAGTATGGGTTTGCTGCACAGATTAAGGAAAACTGGGAAATACTGAAATGGCATGCTGGTTTTCCACAGCAGCCCAACACTTGTGAGGTTCACCAGCACGAGGGTGGTTAAGACAGGTTCAGTCCGCTGGAGTCTGCTGTTTCTCCTTGAACCTGAGCCACTGTTTCTCATGGTTATATGCATTGGGTTTCCCCATGAGATTTTATTTGGGGGTGGGAAAAAAACCCAAAGCTCCATAACTAAAAGAAAGCTTAACACATCAACCTTCTCTGTCACTTCACTTCTATTTTACAGATGAAGAAATTAAGGCTCAGGAGGGAGGAAAAAAAATAAAAGAAAGAATTGTCCAAGGTCACCCAGGCATCTGGACTCCCATATGTTGAGCTACTTCTGCTCATGGGGCAGCTGCAATACATGAATTCTTCACTACATGAGTTATTGTATTAAGTCCTCAGAGCAGCACTGTGAAATTGCTGGAATTTTACAGGGGAGGAAACTGAGGCTCAGAGAGGTTAGGAGCTCATCTTAAATGACTGAGCTGATAAAGAGAGGAGCTGGGATTCCCACCCATATCTGACTGTCTTTCCATCTGGTGTATTACTGCAGCAGCCTATTGCCTTCTCTCACTGCATGCACACACACACAGGCGCATGTGCATGCACACACACACATACACACACACATACACATACACACGCAGAAGGTTTCTGCACCAAAGCATTTGGCTGAGGGCATGCTAAGTCCTGGTCATTTTTGCAGGCTCTGTATTCACACACCTTGTCCATATGACACTTCTCTGTTGGATCTGCTTGGAAATTCTTGCAGGTGACAGCATATTTCTGGCTTATTCTGAAGGGTATTAAGTGCAAGAGAGACTTTCCTTCTTGGAGAAAGAAGGGGTCTGTGCGTAAAGAGAGAGATTTTGAGCCTGAGGGTGCCAAGTTATTGCTTTCTACTGTGGAAATTTCTAGATGTTGGAAGATAATGAAATGAAGTCAAGTATTTGACTTTTTTTCTTTTTAACAGCCAGATGTTGAACCCTGACACCATGATCACAGGAGTGACCTGCCTCTGACGTGTTAGCTGCTGAGAGTCTACACTGACGATGCTGTTGTATTGTAGATCCCTGGTGTGTGTGCTTCAAGAAACTAATAGGAGCCTTGAACCTCCTACCCCCATAGCTAAATGCCCACACACAACACTTTTCATACAATTCCTTGGATGTAGTCTTGGGAGCTCTTCTCTGAGTTCTGGTGTAAGATTCTCTTATTTACTGATCAGCTTGGGGACACCCCTGGATATTCCCACGGGTGACTACTTCAACTCACAGATGGAGAAACTGAGACCTCAGGGCAGAAGAACTCCCCAAGTCCCAGGGATACTTAGGGCTGGAGCCAGGGTTTGGGTGCTATCTATGCCTTCTCACTATGCCTGTGGCTCACTGCTTCTTCTCACTACCCTCTTCTTTCTCTGAAAGCTTAAGACAGTTCTGAGTAGACATAGGCAGTCTGGGAGAACCCAAAGGGTAGAGAATAAAGGATCCTGCAGCAATCTCGTAGGTTTGAATCCAAGCTCCACCACTTACCCAAAGCCTTGGGTGAGACATTGAACCTTTCTGTTTCTCAATTTTCTCATCAGTAAAATGGGGATTATATTAGCATCTACCTCACAGAGTTATAGTGAGGATTAAAATAGTACCCACATAAAGTTTTGAAAGAGTACCTAGCACACAGTACACATTCAATGAATAGTTATTACTATTATCATAGTTATCAAGATTATTATTAGATGTAGAGGGAAAAACGCCTCTTGTGATGTGGCATAGACTCCACAGACAGGCTCATATGTGCCCTCTCCCACTCCAACTCAGCCAAGAAACATTTCACTCCAGGCACAAACTGATTTTGGTGTTGGGATAGTAGAATTCAGAGGTGCCTGGAGCTTAACTGGCTTAATCCCATAACTTTTAGGCAGAGAAACAAACATGAAGAGAAATCAAGAGATTTTTCTGAAGCTCCCAGAGCTCTTTAGAAGCACAACCAGGTCTCCATAACTTTCAACCTGGAGCTGGGACTCCATTCAATAGAGCACCCTCTCCTCCCACTACTTCAGGCTCATCTCCCTCAAAATATAGTTCTGAAAAGAAGCCACTGGCTCTGTGACACTAAAGGGGTTAACTCAGAACCCTGCAGCTGGCTGCAGTGCACATCCTCAGCTCTGATTTTCATTTGCAAAACAAACAAACAAGAGGTTCTCTAATAACTCCCAGACCTCCTTCTTTGTGGCTGAGATGTGGATTTTGTAAGAAGCAAGGCTTCCAAAGATCCCTAATTCCTATGCTGTTGTTGACAAAGGACTAAAGGCTGTTTCATGGCTAGTGAAAGCTTCACATGCTCATTCATTCATTCAAATTCATTCATTCACCAAATGATTACTGAAGACCTACCTTATGCCTTCAGACATGGATACAGCCACCCTCCCAGCCCTCATAGAACGTATGGTATTCTTACAGTGTTTTCAGAGCTGCACCAACAGAGAGGCTAGCATGGGATAGGAACATGGAGGTATCCAGCAAATAAATGCCAGTCCAAGAGGAACACGGGATCATTTGGTTCAATGGAAGTCCAGTTCCCCAGGTTGAATTTCTAGTTTGTTGCCTGGTTCAAAATCACATTGGTACCCCAGATTGGCCATTCTTCTCATCCTCCCTTCCTTTTCCTCTTTTTCATTCTTCCTCTTCTTCATGTTGTCTACCATGAGCTGAAAAATAAATCAGTATGATATATTGGGAGCCCCCTTTTTCTAGATGGGCAGTGGAGGACAGAGAAAACAGTCTATGCAGCCAAAGCTTCACAGGTAGTAAGTGGGGAAACAGGGTTTGAACCAAAGTCTATAGGCCTTCAGATCCTAGGCTCTTCTCTTCTGGTTTATTTGTGTCATTTCCTTCCATTTCGTCAAATAAAAGATAGAATAAGGGAGGTTTAAGGCTCACCATGAGTTTCCACAACAGCTAATATTTGGAGGAATTGCAAATTCTGGAATGACATCCACTTTAAGCTGCAAGGTAAATGTTCTTTAGAAACATACCTGAGGGATTGGGAAAAGCAGGTGGGAGAAATGCTAGCTATATCCGTACATGGTAGAAGGGGTGAGAAAGGTCTCCGGAGCACTACTGAGAGGGGCGCTAATCTCATTCATAAGGGTTCCACCCTTATGACCTAATCACCTCTCAAGGCCCTCTTTTCAAATAGCATCACACCGGGGATTCAGTTTCAACATAGGAATTTTTTGGGGGGTTGGGGGGACACAAGCATTCAGTCTATAGCATCAACCAAAGCTTTATCTTCTCAAATAGATATTTTCTTATGTAATCAGGTTGAATTTGATGAGCACCTCCCTGTGTCCATTGAGTCTTATGGGAAGCAGATGCTAAAATGGAGTGAGAAATGCAAGACATGTCTTAGGGGGTAATGCCTGTGAAAGATAAAGGCACAGGAAACAGGAGTAAAAAGAGCCTCAGATCACATTGAAGATCCAACAAAGTCTCAACCAACTTAATGAGGAGCTCCTCCAGAGCTGAGATTTCCCGTTAGAGGAGTCCTGCACTGGGCAGAACTGGCCAGGCTCTGGTACTTCTCCCATGCTCAGTGTTTGGCTGGGGGCTCCCAAGGAAAGATGTGGCTTTGATTTAAAAGCTGAAGTAGATCTCAAAGGTACTGCAGCTGAGGGCTGTCCACTAACTACACTCCTTGCAGCTGAATGGCAAGTTATTTCTTGAAAGGAGACCTGAGTGTCACGTCTTCATGGTTACCATACCCTTTTATACCTACTATATATGAAACACTGTATTAGGTCCTGGAACGGGAGAAGGAAGATAATACTTAATTCCTGCCTTAAGAGAACCCACAGGCTGGGTGCGGTGTTTCACGCCTGTAATCCCAGCACTTTGGGAGTCCAACACAGGCAGATCATAACGTCAAGAGATGGAAACCATCCTGGCCAAAACGGTGAAACCCCATCTCCACTAAAAATACAAAAATTAGCTGAGCATGGTGGCGCACACCTGTAGTCCCAGCTACGGGAGGCTGAGGCAGGAGAATTGCTTCAACCCAGGAGGCGGAGGTTGCAGTGAGCCAAGATCACGCCATCGTACTCCAGCTTGGGCAACAGAGCCAGACTAAAAAAAAAAGAAAAAAGAAAAAAGAAAAAAAAAACTTACAGTACAGTAGGGAAGGTAGTCTTCCATGTGTCTCGATAGTCTCATTCCTGAATAACAATAACAAACAAAATCAAACCTAAAATGTTCTTTTGCAGATAAAATGGCCTAGAAGTAGCCATTAATTCTCATTGCAATTAATGTAAAACCCACAGCACCGTTTTTTTGTTAATAGAGAAGTAAAATCAAGCAATAAGCTGGTGACATGTAATATGGGTCATAATTATATGCCACTGATACCTGTAAAATCTGTTATTATACTACTAAATTGCAAAAATTCCTGCAAGAACATGTTGGCAGCTGCCATGCCAATGCTTACTAGCTCATCAGTTGTTTACAGGCTCTGCAAACATATGAATATTGGTTAACAAAACACACTTGATATTTGCTGGAGAATGCTTATTTTCAGATTTGACACTGTATTGCAGTATATATACTTTATTTAAGAATACATCAAATAAAGATCTCTACCAAATGGTACCTTGAATAAAAATCTGTGATGATAATGATGAAGATTGGTATTCCAGTTATCTAATGTTGCTTAAACCAGTCCAAGCTTAGTGCCCCAAAACAACAACTATTTCATTATGCTCATGGGTGCTGTGGATCAGGATTATAGATTAGGACAGCAGGGTTGTTTTGTCTCTGCTCTATGATGGCCAAGTTTCATCTGGGAAGATTCTTAAAGGCTGGTGGCTGGAAACATCTGGGGGTTCCTTCATTTATATGACTGATGGCTGTGCTTAGCTCAGATATTGGATCAGATAATTTACATCTGACTCCTCATTGTGGCTTGGGCTTCCCCACAGCATGGTGGCCTCAAAGTAACCATACTCTCTCCAGGAACCAGTGCTCCAGTGTTCTAGTGAACAAGGCAGAAGTTGCATGGCCTTTTATGAGCTAGCCATGGAATTCAGACAGCATCACTTCCACCGTACTCTTTTGGTGAAAGAAGTCACAAACCCACCCAGAGTTGAGTGGGGAGGATACAGACACCACCTCTTGATAGGAGAAGGGTCATAAAAATGTGTGGCTATTTTAAAGAACTGCCACAGTTGTTGATGATCATTATCACCAACTATGTGCCAAGCTTGATGCTAAGCTATCATGCATTTGTTCTTCACAATATCCTTAGGAGTTAGGTACTGCAATCTTCATTTTATAGACAGCTCAGGTGACTTTCCCAAAGTCACACAGCTACAAAGTGGCATATCCAAGATGAGTTCCCAGACCTGTCAGGTTCTATAACCCTTCACACTAGTCTCAGTTGCATGCCTGTATGTCACCTCACCCTGACTCCTCCTATTCCTGGGCTGGGGCTGGCATAGGAGGAGCAGGCAATTGAAATAAAAAAATCAAAAATGAATTCAAAGCACTTCTTGGCTTGTGAAAATAATGTAAAATAATTTTATGATTGTTTTTAGTCATATGCAAACTCTTAAGTTGAAAATACTATAGTAAGTGGCCGGTGATGATGTTCCATTCATAATGTTCCATTGCCTCCTGCATTGTATACGCTAAGCTATGCTACCTTGTCTTTCATGCCCATCTCTAGACGGGTGATAGTGCCTTGAAGGAGTATTAGATGCTCTCCCTTAAGGAGCTGGCGGGAGAGAAAATGAGGTTCAGACCCTAGCCTGCTCTATGTTGTGCCTGCATGGAGTTGGCCATGAGCATCAGAACACCCTGGGACTCACTGTGACAGAGTCTGGAAGACACCTAAGCCTTGGTGGGAATGGGTCCCATGCAAGGAAGATGAGAATGTCACAGAGACAAGGCAATGGGTCCATTGCCTTGGTTTTTGTAGGTGATCTGTGTCAGCCCAGGAGTTAGAGGGGACAGATCTGGGAGACAGAAGTGACTTAATTAACTCCTCCCACCCCTTCCCCTATCCTGATGCCCACCTAGGCTGCACCCAAACATTTAACATGGATACATAAGGTGCTTCACTGCGCATTTCTGCCACACTTCGGGGATCTGAAGTGACTTTGGACAGCACAGTTTTCCTTTTCCACATCCTAAGGTCATGACATCTCCTGAGATCCCAGCTGAGACTCCTTCCCTACCACACTCTTGCATCCTCTGGATCCCCCTACTGTGCACCCGACACACAGTAGGGGACCCATTAATATTGAAAAAATTGCACTTGGCATTCCATCACTTTCAAATTGCAGAGAATCTGTCTGCTTTGCACATATTTCTGCTTCCCGCCTTGGTCTATGTTGTCCGCCTTGCCACAGATTTACTCCGCACTCTCTGCCTGACCTTGATTCTTCCCACCCCTCAGGTACTTCAAATTCACTTGGGGCTCGTTTCCCTCGAGAAGCTTTTCTTATAGCCAGTTTCCCAAGCCTGGGTTAAAAGCCCCTCCCTCTTCGCCTTCTGTGTACTCACGTGGCAGCATACTGTGATGCACTCATGTGCGGGAGGGTTCCATTTTATATGCTATGATTCAGATGTATCCCGAAGAATTTACGAAACAAAACATAGCTTTCTTTAGTTTTTATATGTAATTTTGCTCTGGAGTGTCCATTTCCATTAATGGCATAAAAAATTAAATTTGCCGATTAGAGGTAACTGTCTCTTTAATAAATATTCAGTCAATTGAAACTCCTGGTAAGGGCTGTGTCTCCTTTTTCAAGGTGTCTCTGCTCTCTGCTTCATCTCCTGGGAGGCTTCTGGGTGTTGGATAGGATGACCCTCCACCGAGTCTTCACTGTGCTCTGCCACGGGAGGCTGGCTTTGCCTACCCACCAGGTGCCGTGCTGCCATGCCATCGTTGACCCCTGATGTTGGCGAGGGTTGGAAGGTCTCCCACATTGTGATCCCAGAAAACACTGTGTTTCTGGCCTCTTAACACTTCCCACTGGGATACATGGGACCTTAGATGCTACCACAAACCCTGGGGAACTGAAGGTCCCCTCTCAAGCCATGCTCCCAGGTACCTCTCAGCAATGTGCAGCCTCCATCCCAGAGAAATGGGGCCACCGTCCAGATGTAGTTAGATTTTTCCAAACCTATATAGATGATTCTACCTCCACTGACTCTTGTTATGGGATGTAGAGTCCTGCTGGGGGTTGACCGGAGACTCTTCCTTCCCTGACTGCCTAACTCGGAATGTGCTTTGTTCTTTTCCTACCTGCCTATGAGTAACTCCCCTTATATCATATCCTCTTTTGCTGTTACTCTACAAGCTCTTTCTTCTAGGTGGAAACCACCTTTCCATTCTCTAAGTCTATCACTCTGTCACTTTGACTTAATGGCAAAAATCGATGTAGCAGAATAAGAGAGAGAAGAGAAAAATACATCAGTGGATAGTAATACACATGCACACATTTCCTTTGTTACACATTGAACTCCTTTGGGACAGCTTGGCACAAGGGGAGTGCTCAAGAAACATTTCTGGAATGGAACCTTTATTTCCCAGATACTGTTCTTGACTTCTAGAGACTTCAGTACCTGGCCTAGAATGCCCTGCACTGACTGTTGGCTCCATGTTTTAGTGGGGAACAATGGAAGGGATATAATAATAAGGCTGGGTGCCAGATTGTGAGCATCTAGTGCATATCAGATATAGTACCAGGTACTTTCATTAGCTTCTCCATAAGTTCACTCAGCCACACAGGATAGGCTTGATAATTTTCCTCTTATAGATGCAGCAACTGAAATTCGGAGAGGTTAAATCTGTTGTCTGAACATGCATTGCCAGTAAGTAAAAGGGCAACGGTTTGATCCCATGAATTTGGGACTCCAAAACCCAGGGCCTTGTCACTTGACCACAGTAGAAGTAAGAGGTCTGCATGGAAACCCTCCTTTAGAACTGAAGAAAGACCTCTGGTCTCAGATGGTCATGGAACTCAATCCTTGTAAACCCCCATCTCCAGGAGGGCAGGCCTTGGAACTGCAGGTTAGAGTCTGGAATTCACTGGTGCCAAATCTCCGTTATATGGGACACACCATATGGAGCCTAGAATTCATCACAGCCTTTGGCAGGCAGCCTGGCCTGGAAATAACCCCAGAAGGCTATGTTTTGATCAGGAAACTTGCAGCTGTTTTTCAAAGTCATCTTTGGAATTTTTAATTTTACTTTATTTTTAGCAAACCTACATGCCCCTTGTTTTTCATCCCCGGTTCTAATTTCCTTGGTGTTCTGGATTACCACGTAGGTACATGGCACGTTTTTGCAGAGATATGGAGAGGTCTGGAGAAGTTTGCACACCTCATCGAGCTAAGCAAGAGACAGGGCCTCGGGAAAAAAAAAAGAATCCCAAGTAACTTAAGTAAAAAAATCCCAAGAAAAGTTAAGCACATAAACAGCTGTGGCCTCATCACTGAGCCTTAAGGTTGCAGTGGGGAAAAGGAGGGGGCCCAAAGAGGCTCTGAGCATTCCAAAACATGAGCACAGCTTCTCTCCCGAAGGTGAGGCATCTGGGCAACTAGGCAGACAGCTCCATCAGGAAGGAGAGCCCGTCTGCAGAGGCCAGTTTGCCATGGGTCTTAGTGGGATCCACAGGCTGCTGAGAGCTCTCAAGTTTTGATTTTTCCAAGTGTTTCACCAGATCCCCATCATGCTGGGGCCAAATTCTTGAAAGCAAAGCCACATTTGAATTCTCCAAAGTAAAGCCACGTTTTAGGCTTTGGCTGCAGGGGCTTGGAATCAAGCCACTCTGGGACTTGAGAGTACAGCAATTCCATTTTTGAGGTTTGAGGAATCCTAGAGTTCCCCAGCCTGGGAGAGAAACTGATTTCAATCTGGTTTAATTCCTGTTTTCCCCACCTCCATTCCCCACCACCCTGACCTGGAGTTTTGGACGGCATACATAGCTCTCAGCATATTCTGATTTGAATGTACTAGGAGATTAATCAGTAAGGTGCCAAGCTTTTTCTCGCTGGGGTAAAACTTCAAGATCTCGTGAATACTCCAATGGAAATGGTGTATATGTTTTATTCTTGTCATCCCCCCACCCCTTCTCCTTTGAGCATGGCAGTCTTTCTGCAGTTGTGTCTACGTGACTGGTTGAGACAGGGAAGAAAGAGAGAAAAAAAGAAGCCACATGTAAAATTCAGGGTTTTGTTATTTTCTTTTGCCTACACAATACCACACAGATTGTGTGGTTGACTTATTTTTAACTGAGTCTTTGTGTGAATGAACCAAGCTGGTCAGTTGCTTGAGCAATATTGAGATCAGAAGCAAGATGATTAAAGGCACCAAAAGCAACCACTAATTTGACCAAAGACATCCCACAATAGCTAGACAAAGACATGTCAGTTTGGCCTGTATATAGATGTGGCTTGCCTCGAAGTCTGGTGACCAGCATTAGAACACCACCAAAATGAACCAAGTACACTTGGTACTGCTGGCCATCAAAATAGCTGAACCCTACCATTCAATCTGCCAGTTTAGCTTGTTTGATCCTGTTTTCAAGAAAGCTGGGAGAAAATGCTGCGTGTGTGCGTGTGTGTGTGTGTGTGTGTGTGTGTGTGTGTGTTTAAGGAATTTGGGGGACATGTAAAAGGAAAATGGTTGGAAGTATAATTATATCTGTTGACTTTAATGATCAATTAAGTTGACCATGCAAAAATCCAACTACTTGTTAGTTGATTGATTACAAAGTGGCCAGTACAGCCAGTTGTATAATTTTTTGCTCCTCATTTCTTTTAAGCTGAGAAATCTCTTCTCATACCTCCATTCGTGTATGGCTTGAATAGGTTATGGGTTGCATTGCGTCTCTCAAAAGGATACATTGGAGTCTCAATCTCTGGGACTTCAGAATATAATCTTATTTGGAAATGGGGCCATTGTAGATGTAATTAGTTATAATGAGATCACACTGGAGTAGGGTGGGCCCTTCATCAAAGATGACTGGTGTCTTCACAAGAAAAGGAGAAGTGACAGAGAGACAGAGATACCAAAGAAAACATCATGTGATGATAGAGGCAGAAATAGGAGTGAAGCAGCTATAAACCAAGGAATTCCAAGGTGCTTGCGGGCTACCACCAGCAGCTAAGAGAGAGGCACTGAACAGATCTCCTCTATGAGTTTCAGAGGTTTCATAGGGCGGTGATACTGACTTCAGACTTTGAGCCTCCAGAACTGTGAGACACTATATTTCTGTTTTTGTTTTTTTTTTAAGCTACATAGTTTGTGATTCCTTGTAATAGCAGTCCTAGGAAACATATGATATGTCAGTAAAATGAAGGAAAAGTGAAGGAATAAAACATTCAAAATTATAAAATTATAAAATATTAAAGCTAGATGAGGCTTCAAAATTCATCTCAGCCACATTTTTTCACATGGATTCTGCACTACTCTAATCCTTCAAGATAGTACATAAGATGCAGATGCCATGTTGGTCATGCAAATTTGGAAAATTCTCCATATCATCATCTTAGAAACAAAAAATGACTTCAGTACGTCAAAGGCACTGACAAGTCCTGCAGCTGGGAAACTTCTTTCACTGTGAACGAGACAGCTTTTCCAAATATCTTTGATGATGAGACACTTCTAGATGAGATACTTATCTACTTCCCATGAAACTAGTCTTTCATGAATAATACTTTGGAACATCCAACTTTTTCGTTTTATAGATAAAGAACTTGAGAACTAGAGACAAAAGAAACTTGTTTACAGTTATACAGTGCCATCGCCTGAATTTTAATTGTCCGATAGCAAAGACTGCAGTCATCTACTGTGGGCCTCCTGGCTGAATGAAGAATGCCTCATTCACACAGCCAACTCTGCCCTTATGTGACTTTAAGATCTTCAGAGAGTCTTGCCTCCTGCCGGGTTTCCATTTCTCTGCTTGGAAAGTCAAGAGCCTGGGCTAGTTCATTGTTGTGAACTACATGTTTGTGTCTCCGACAAAGCAAATATGTGGAACCCCTCATCCCCAATGGGATGGTTTTGGAGGTGGGGCCTCTGGGAGGTAATTAAGTTTAAAAGAGGTAAGGGGGGGTGAAGGTACCATGATAGGATTAGCATCTGATATGGTTTGGCTGTGTTTCCACCCAAATCTCATCTTGAATTGTAGCTCCCATAATTCCCATATGTTATGGGAGGTACTTAGTTGGAGATTATTGAATCATGGAAGCAGTTCCCTTGTACTGTTCTCATGGTAGTGAATAAGTCTCACGAGATCTGATGGTTTTATGAGGGGAAACCGCTTTCACTTAGCTCTCATTCTCTTCTTTTGTCTGCCACCATGTAAGACATGCCTTTCACTTTCCACCATGATTGTGAGGCCTCTCCAGCCACGTGAAACTGTGAGTCCATTAAACCTCCTTCTTTTGTAAATTGCTCAGTCTTGGGTACGTCTTTATCAGCAGCACGAAAACAGGCTAATACAGTACCCTTATAAGAAGAGAAAGGGACCAGAACTCTCCCTCCATCATGTGAAGATACAGCAAGAAGTCAACTATTCACGAGTCCCTTCCCTGAACCTAACCATGCTGGCACCATGATTTTGGAAATCCTGATTCCGGTATTATGAGATATAAATTTGTATTGTGGTTGTTGTTGTTTTGCTTCCTTTATTTATTTATCTGGTTACATATACATCAGGAAAATTCGTGTTGTTTAAATCACCTAGTCTATGGTACTTTGTTGTGGCAGCTCAGGCTGACTAAGACAGTCATTTCTAAGATCCCTTATGGCATGAAGATTCTGTGACTATTGATCTCCCCTGTATGTGCCTAAAAGGTGTAATTCATCCTTAGATGAAAATCTGTATCTAAAGGACCAAATTATTATTTTGGTCAATGATGTATTACTCTTCCCTTGTCCATTTCTTGTCTTAGCCCTGTCAGCAAATTCAATGCTGATGAGTTAATGTATGTGAAAGTGCTTTGTAAACAGTCAGGCCTTGTCCAAATAAAAGGACTGATTTTTATGTTATTAGGTTGAGAGCATTGCAGCCAAGCTGAAGGTGAAGTGTACCCACTCTCCTGTTGGCATGGGTGTATGATATCTGGGTATGTGCATGATGAGTGTAGTGAACATGTCCATGTGCCCATGTGTGTTTCAGTTTAATTGAAAATTTAAGAAGGAGCTGAGCATTTTTTTTTTTTTTTTTTAGATGGAGTCTCACTCTGTCGCCCAGATTGGAGTGCAGTGGCACGATCTTGGCTCACTGCAAGTTCCGCCTCCTGGGTTCATGCCATTCTCCTGCCTCAGCCTCCAGAGTAGCTGGGACTACAGATGCCCGCCACCATATTCAGCTAATTTTTTGTATTTTTAGTAGAGACGGGGTTTCACTGTGTTAGCCAGGATGGTCTCAATCTCCTGACCTCGTGATCCACCTACCTCGGCCTCCCAAATTGCTGGGATTACAGGCGTGAGCCACCGCACCCAGCCACAGCTGAGCAATATTTTTACAAACATGTGTTCTTGGAGTAGACTGATCAAAGCCACAACCAGACTGTAATACTTAACACCTGTGTGGGCTTGGGTGAGTAATTTATCCTCTCTGTGACTTTGTCTCTTCTTCTGAGAAATGAATATAATATTAATTCTTAATTTCCTGGGTTCATGGGAGGATGAAATGATGTCATGCATATGAAGTCCACAGCCACATATGCTGGCTATGTAGATGCATATCTATTGAATGTGCATTTTATGTATGAAGCACGTATAAATGTCATGTGCCTATGTTGTCTTTCCTTTTATATTTTGCAAATTGCTTTATTCCCCATTGTTTAGCTTATGTTCCCAGAGGAAGCCATCAGAAACAAGAATAGAAGATGGCATATTGAAAGCATAGCATTGAGCACTTGGGCTTTGGAAGACACTTGAAGAGTTATCTTTCCCAGACTTCCAAGGGCTGCATTCCCTCATCAACATCTCAGGATCATACATTTGTGACCACTGCTTAGGGCTTTAAAGCATGATTCACAATGGCCAGCATTGTGAATTTCAGCCAATAACCCAAAAGAACAGCTTTGCCTTAAGTAGGATTAAACCTTCCTCCCTGCTAGGGAAAAATTAAGAATGTGAGGAAACAGTTGCATTTCAGGCCACTCTAACCTTTCTGTCTCGAGCTCTGTCCTTGGCATGCTACAGATGAGTTTGCTAGAGAAGAGAAACATTTGAGTCCATTATTTTAAAAGCAGCAGAAAATAGACTCTGGAAAAAAAATTGTGCATTGGCCACAGGAACTTAATGGCCCATTTTGATCTCTGCCTCCTGCCTGGCTGAGGGTGTCAGCAGCCATGCTCTCCGCTTGCAAAAAAATGTCATAATGAAGTGTTCAAGTAATGGAGAGTTAATGGAACTGGGAGCCTGAGTTATAACAAAAGAGCCTTAAAAGAGAGGTGGGGTATAATTTATTAACGGCAATATATGGAGCAGGGAGCTTGCAACATTTATGAGAAAAGAACATGGGACCTTTTAGAAGAAGATCCAGGGTTTCTGCTCTTCATGGGATGAGGAGACACTCAGTGGAATGATCCAGGCACCTCTCTTTTCTCTGTTAATGCCCCAAGCCCTCTTCCTCAGGGAAGACTGTGGCACTTCTGCTAAGTATTGAGGATCAAAGGTGCCTGCTCTGCTTCTCCCTGGGATGGAGAAATTTCTTTATGATAAGGATGTTGACATCTCCATCAATGGAGCATAGTTCTAGTAACTTCCAGGGCTTGTGGACATTTCTCTCGTAATCTGGTGCATTAGTCGGGACTCTGTTGGCTGTAAGATGTAGAAACACAAGTTTCACTGACCTAAGACTGACAAAAATGGTATGTGAGTTTTATTTCGGATTCCCCACGAAGCAGAGCCTGAGACAAGGAGGTAAGTGTAATTTATGTGGGAGCTGATCCCAGGAGATCATGGCAAAGGAGTGGAAAATGAGGCAGGAAAGAGAAGAAAGTCAAGAAAGGGCATCATTATCAAGCCAGTCGTAGTGAGGGAAACTGGAGCGTTACTCCCTGGGAATTGCTGGCTGACAGCGAGTTATCTCAGTTGAGGGCCAAGGGAACTGGGGAAGTTATTTATTCAATTCCTGCAATAATTAGTTGAGGGCTGTTGCTGTCTTTTTTGCTTTTTAACTGTTACGTAGTTTTTGTGTACATTTATGTGGTACCTGTGATATTTTGTTACATGCATGATTGTGTCATGATCAGGTCAGGGTATTTAGGGCATCCATCATCACCTTGTGTATTTGTCATTTCTATGCACTAAGAACATTTCAAGCCCTCTTTTCTAGCTATTTTGAAATATACAATACGCTGTTGTTAACTGTAGTCACCTTACTCTGCTATCAAACATTAGCACTTATTCTTTCTATCTAAGTATGTGTTTGTTCCCATTAACCGACCTCTCTTTATCCCTTACCCCTATGGCCACACCCTTCCCAGCCTCTGGTATCTGTCATTCTATGCTCTACCTCCATGAGTTTCCACTGTTTTGGCTCCCACATATGAATGGGAACATGCAATATGTGTCTTTCTATGCTTAGCTTTTTAAGTCTCTGTTGCATCTGGCTTTTCTTTTACATGATGACAAGAATATTTCTAGTCCAGGGGCTGCAGAAGGGACCCTCAGACAAAATTACAGGCATTAGTACAGCCACAGAGTTTCTAAAGGACTTTCAGCATGTAAACTGACTGCCAAAGAGACAGTAGATCAATCACAGCATGTAGCAAGGAGAGGTAGGTATTAATTGCCTTAACTGATTGAAAGTTCAAGTTTGGGCTGGCTTCAGGCATAGCTGGATCCAGGGGCTAAAGAAGCAATAGCAGGACTTGGTCTGTAACACTTTATCATTGGTTCTTTCCTAGGCTTTGGCTCTGTTCTCAGGAAGGGCTGCCCTTGTGATGGTGTGTTGACTGCCAGTAGCTCCCAGCTTATATCCAATTCAGCAACCCCAGTGAAAACAGAATATTGCCACACCTCAAACAATTTCAGTAGAAGACCTGGGATTTGTTCTTATTGGTTAGTTAATAGTAAGGCATTTAACAATTAACTTAATCTGTCTGGGCTCCACAAGTCTTCAGCTGTACAAGGACACTGCAACACTACCTTCAGCTGGAATCATTTGGTTGAAGGTGAACCCCATTCTACCTTCTTCAAGGATCTTTCCATATTTCATGGCACATTTGTGCAAGCATTATTTCAAATGTTATCCTTTGACTAGTTTGGTTCTTCTGTCTGTATATGATCAACCTAAATAATGCTCCCATTCCTTACTCAGCTTTTTCTTTGGCACAGATGCCCTTCCACAGGGACCTCTATGCTCTAACTCAGATGTGGCCCTCTTGGATGAAACTGTCACATTGGTAAGAACTGTTTTGATAACAAGTGGCAGAAAATTTGATTAAAGTTGTGTTAATATACATATGCATTTACCTACCTGTATATATACATATGTATATGTACATATGTATACTAACATAACTTCTCCTAAAATTGTTTGAGGTGGGGAAATATTCTGTTTTCACTGGGGTTGCTGAATTGGATGTAAACTGGGAACTACAGGCAGTTGATGCACCATCATAAGGGCAGTCCTGCCTAAGAGTAGAGCCAAAGTTGAGGAAAGAAGAACCAATGATAAAGCACTACAGACCAAGGCCTGCAAATGCTTCTTTAGTACTTGGATCCAACTATGCCTGAAGTTAGTCTAAACTTGAACTTTCAACCAGTTAAGGCAATTAATACCTACCCCTCCTTGGTACATATGCACTTACTTACCCTATGTGCATATGTGTGTGTGTGTGTGCACGTATAAGGGTTTGTGTGTGTGTGTTACCTACCATAAAGTTACAGCTATCCATACAGATAGGTAAGTGCATATGTATATAAATAAACACACACACACACACACACACACACACATTGTAATATATACACATACTCCTAAATACCTATATAAATTTACCTACATGCATATGTTCACATAACTTAAAAGCCCAGGGACTAGCTTGTTTTCTGTTTCCAGGTCTCATACAGGGTGGTCCATCCACCTACTCTGCCTTCCTTTGGTTTTATCTGTTCCTTGACAGGCTGTCTCCTTTTGCTGGCGAGAAACTAGGTAGTTCCAGCCTCAGAGTCTCTCATTTGCATTCATAGAAAAGGGGAGAGTTTCTGTTGCCAAAAGGTCACACAAGAGTGCCAAAATTCAGTTTCACTTGCTCCAATTGGTCTGATTTGGAACGCTTTTTCATCCCTGCACCAATCACTAGTCTTGGGAGGATCTGACGCTCTCATTGACCAGCCTTGGACTACATATCATCTTCTGACTTCAAGGTGCAGTTAGTTTGACCAGAATCATGTAGACCAAAAATAGGGAAGAGCTGTTGCTAGAAATAGGAAGACCAATATCCTCCTCACTTCTCTGCAGCATTGACTTTTCACTTATTTTTTCCTGCAGAGAATCCTCCCTAAATCACTGTCCAGCACACATTCACACCGTAAAACACATCATCTCTGGTCCACTGTCTTCTGTTACAATGCCTGTCATGATACATAACAGGGGTCTCTCCATCCTTCCCCACCGCTGACTCTCACATTAGTCTGTGAGTTCTTTGAGGATACATATGCTCTCACTGTTTTTAACATGCCCAGCATATATTGCACAGAGCCTAGCATGTATTGGCTATATGAGAAGCCTTTGAGAAACAAAGGAGGAGAGAAACAAAGAATAAAGGACTCAATATTAAGTCCTATACTCCCTTCCAAGCTGACAGTTTGGAACTGGATATTGTACTGGTGCCAAGCAACATATTCATCTTGCACTTTCAACTCAGTATGTTCCAAACTGAACTTACCATCTTATTTTCCAGACCTTACCTAGCTCACCACATTCCCCACCTTGCTGTCATGGACTTCATGACGTATTTGTATCTTGGCAAGTTACCAGAGGTCTAACCTGGTGGTCCTAGACCTCGTGTTTCAGAAAGTCCATGAACTTTTAAAAATCATATAACATTTTTAAATGCATATGTTCCTGTGAATTTACTTGAGGAACTGGGTCCATGGACTTCATCAGACTGACCAAAGAGTGAGTCCTGTTTCTGTTTCTGAACTATTATGGATGGAATTGTGTCCCTGAAAAATTCCTAGGTCAGCGTCCTAATCCTCCAGCACCTCGGAATGTGACCTTATTTGGGAATCAAGTTAAAATGAGATCATGAGGAAGGGCCTGAATCCAGTATGACCCGTGTCATTATAAGAAGGAGAAATTTTGAGATGGACACACACGTAGGACAACATCATGGGAAGATGAAGGCAGAGATTGGGGCAATACTTCTATTAGGTTGTTGGAGAAGTTATCACAGTTTTTCTTTTGAAAGTAATGGCAGACATCACAATTATTTTCATTACTTTTGCACCAACTTAATATAGCTAAGGAATGCAAAAGATTGCCAGCAAATGACCAGAAGCGAGAGGGGAGGCATGGAACAGATCTTCTCTCACAGCCTCAGAAGGAACCAGCCCTAGTGACACCTCGATCTTGGACTTCTAGACTCCAGACTGGTGAGACAACATATTTCTGTTGTGTAAGCCACCCAGTTTGTGGTAATTTGTTGTGGCAGACCAGTAAATGAATACAGGATCTCTACAAAATACACTCACCTTTCAGGCAGGCCAAGAGGATTGTTTAATGTCAGAGCTTCAAGCCCGGAACTTACTTACACACCAAAAAAGGGGCACAGAAGTGGGAGGGAGGGAGGGGCCACTATCCCAAAGTCCCGGAGCCTCATCTCCACACATTCATGAGAGTCAGGCATAGGCTTTTATCTCATGCCCAGATTCAGGGGTCCCTCATCCTGGGCCTGCACCCCCAGAGAAAGTGAGGCCCAGGAACTTGTGAGTTTGTTGTTGCTTGTGTTACCGAATATCCATAAAATGCAAAATGGCACCATGACCTAATGAAGTATTAACCCTGCCTCATCACTGCGCATCAACCATGAAAGCAGGCTCTTCATGGCCAGGGCTGTTTCAAGAAGATTTAGGAATATATTTGAGGCTTCTGAAGGATGGTTGGAAGTTAGGGTGTCTGCAAATGGACCTCCAAGAACCCAGGACAGGGGACATGGACCAGAAGCACCCCCTGATCTGCCAGGGGTCTCCGACATGCTGTTCTTCCCTCCCACCCCTTTTAAGGGCATGCTGTTCTTCCCTCCCACCATTCTAACGTTGGAAGGAATAAAAACTCAGAGTCAAAAATTTGAGTTTACATTATAGCTTTACTCATGAGACATGAGACAAATGACTTAGTCCTTCTGAGCCTCAGTTTCCTCCTCTGTAAAATGGAAATAATTATTGTAGATGCTTCACAGAGTTGTGAAAACATAATGGGATTCTATGTATGTATGTATGTATGTATCTATCTATCTCTATCTGTCTATCTATCTATCTATCTATCTATCTATCTATCTGGAATGAGAATGCACCTGGATCACAGTAGACACTTGTTAACCTGAAGCTACTTTATTTTTATTGTTGCTTTTCTTATTGTGATTTTTTTCTGACATTAAAAGGCAATGTTTACTTTCAGAGCTCCAAGCGCAGAACTCACACACCAAAAAAGGGGCACGGAGGTGGGAGGGAGGATAGGGGTAAAACAAATGGTTGTCAGCCTGATCCCATTGATCTCTTCAATCTTCAGAAAGTGGGAAAGTTGGAGTAGGTAATTCAAATAATCACCATTTATTGCCTGCTCTGGGTTAAGCATGTCATATGTCTCATCTGAGTATTTCTAGCAACAGCCCTCTATTGGCCTTAATGAGGAAACAGAGGGTCAGAGAAGGTAAAAACCTTGCTTGTGTTTCACAGTTGCTGGGAAGTGACAAATCCAGGATTTGAGCCTTGTTCACAGGACATCAAATGCCATGTTTTTTCCATGACACCACACCCAGAACCCCTGTTTCCGATGCACCTTAGTCTTATATCTGGGGGTGAAAGGTCAGGGGTCCTGGTGCCCTAATGCAGTTCTTGGTCTGTTTTTCCCATGAGGTCTTTTGATCCCCTTGTGTGTCCATCCAGTCCCAGCTCCAGTTGCTGGGAGGTCAGCATCCCCCCACTACCTGCAGACTCCAGAGGCCAGGAGCTGTGTGGGCTGTGCCTGTAAAGCAGTTTGATGATGTGCTAAGTGTCACTGCTTAATGAGCTGCAGGACCAAACACTCAAGGTAGGGGCCAGGGAGGCCGGCACAGCCCCCAGACACATGCTCCTGCCCAAGTTCAGTCGTAAACGTCACAACCAAGGGTGGGTCTGGAGCCACAGGCTCCGAGATCCCCAACTTCCGTTGCCCCATTGGTCTTGGACTAATCCACTCTCCACTCAACAGCTCACCCTGATTTCCTCCTCCACCGTCCCACCCCCCAACCCATCCTCGGGGCCGTCACCATGGGAGGTCTCCTCTCACAACAGGGCAAAGCAATTAAGGCCAGACGGGGCGAATTAAACCAGAAAGAATGAGTTTCCTCCAGCGCCAGGGAAATATTTGGGGCCTTACTTCCGAGGAGGAACTGGTAGGAGAGATGGACGGCAGTTGAGTGGGGAAGATGAAGACTGATGGAACAGTATCAAGGAGCAGGAAAGAGAAAAGAGATGTGCATATCCAAGAAGTGCATGACTTCCTCACGGCTGCCTCTGGACAAAGACTAAAGTGGAAAGAGCAAAGAAAGGGAGAATGGCAGAACCCACCATTGGTTCATTCACTTAATAGGTCAAACGTTGACCTGGGGGTTTTGAATACAAAAGCAAATTGAAGATCACAGTGAATTGATTAGGAGTCGGGGCTTTGAAATGCGATGGACCTGACTGTTTCCATCATTCATTAGTGGGATAAACCTGGGCAAGGGACCCAACTTCCCTGAACCTCAGTTTCCTCATCTGTAAAATGGGAATTAAATGCATCTGTTGTGCCAGGGTTCTGGGGGAAAATTAATATAATTTACATAAAATGAACATTGCTTTGCACAGAATAGATGTTCAAGAAAATTAATACATCATATATAGGCTCCTCTATATGTGTCTGCTGAATGAATAATTATAGTTTGTGCTTATTAGCATTTTATGCATATTAACTTACTAAGGTTTCACAAATATTTGAGGAAGTCATTGTTACTATCTCCCTTTCTTTTGAAATGAGAAACTGAGGCAACTAGGGGTTAAGTTACCCTCCAAATTCACACAGCTATTAAGTGGTCCAGGTGGGACTTGAACTCAGGGAGTTTAGCTCCAGAAACTATGCACCTAAAGGCCAAACTACACTGTCCTCTGGCAATGCGGGAAAAGAAAAAAAGAAAGTAATTATATGTTTAATAAGTGGGGATTGGGTCAGAAAGTCCTTGGAGATCTCTGAAAAGAATTCAACTCAGTAGCTTTCCCTGCCCTTGGCTGGGAATGGACACGCACACTCAAGCACACAAACACACCCTTGTGTGTGCATGCATTGGCCTCTGCTGACCTCCAGCTGCTACCCTCTGCATGCCCTGCAGCAGTGGCTGCTTCCTGGGAAGAGGTGGATGGAGTTGCTGTGTGGATGCATAAAGCCAAGTCTGCTGACCCTGTAACCCCACCTCCATCCCACACTGCCCTCCTCCTCCCTACTTCCCCCCTTCCTTCCCTCCCTCCAGGGCTTGGTGCAAACATGGTATCCAATTTGTTACCTACACAGGAAGGTCAGGGCCCTGCTGACTTCTGCTCTTTTCTCAGCGTGGGTCACTTGGCTATAACTTGCTTGTTTTCCTCTCTGTTCTTTGGAAGAGTGAATGGGAAATGGGGAGGGAACTGGGAACAGACGGTGACCTCTGACTATAAGAAATTTGTTGGGGGAAGATGCTTTTCTGGAGTCCTAAATAGATCTGAAAATTGTCTAGATCTATTAGTCCTAAATAGATCTGAAAATTGTCTAGACAGGACTATGGTGGGAATACTTTGATGGAGAACTTGAGGTTCACCATAGATTGCAGGACAGACAAATTGCATCTTCTATGATAATGGAGGTTGACAGACAAAGCACTATGTGATATTGTCTATGTGTGTGTGTGTATGTGTTCAAACATGTGTGTGCTTATATGAGCACTTTTCTGCCCATAGATGTCATCAGAATTTCAAAAGGATTTGAGTTCCCATAGGGTTAAGATCCACTGGCCTAAAATCAGAGAGCACTGATGGGAGAATTTCTGTATTGACCTGTGAAATTGAGCACCAAAAAAACAATGCCATGGACTCACAGAGTCCAGCTATCACACTATTTGTTCCAGGAAACCCAATTCAAATGTCTACAGTGACAAAAGGTGAATTTAAATGAGTGAGTTCAGTCAATTGTAAGAAAAATCTTAGTGTTTAGGAGACAATATGGACTAAGTGAGATTGTAGCAGGTCAGATAGTGAAAAGCAATGCATATCCCAGATAAGGATCCACAGCTCAGCTGCATCCATTGTTGCCGTAGTGGAATGTTGACCCAACTTTGCTGAATCTTTCAGGATTTTTGAGCAAAGTCAGTGTATTGTTTTGTTCTTACACAGCTCTAATGAAATACCTGAAACTGGGTAATTTATAAAGAAAAGAGGTTTAACTGGGTCACAGTTCCACAGGCTGTACAGGAACCATGGCTGGGAGGTCTCAGGAAACTCACAATCATGGCAGAAGGTTAAGAGGGAAGCAGGCATGTCTTCACATGGCCAGAGCAGGAGAAAGAGAGAGCAAAGGGGTAGGTGCTACACACTTTTAAACAACCAGATCTCGTGAGAACTCACTCACTATCATGAGAACAGCAAGGGGGAAAACCACCCCCATGATCCAATCGCTTCCCATCAGGCCTCTTCTCCAACATTGGGGATTACAATGCGATGTGAGATTTGGGTAGGGACACAAATCCAAACCATATCGGTCAGAAATCCAGATTTCTATCTGAAACATTGTAACTTTTAAATGTTGGCTCAATTAAAACTAGAATACTGGGCAAGCCAAACAAAACAAATGCATAGGCTAGATCTAGCCTGTGGGCCTCTAGTCGTTGGCCTCTGAAAGTTTGTCTCTATCGTTTTCTAGGTAGAGAAACTCCAAACCAGGAAAGGGAAGTGGTCTCTCTCCTTAAGGTCACGTAGAGAAAGTGTATGACAGAACCAGGACTCAAAATTCAGGTCTTCTAAGGCACAACCCTTCTTTCTCCTACCCTACTGGGCTGCTTAGGGAATAGCTCCTCACTTTCATGCTCAGCTGTTTCACCTCTCCAAGGAAGACCAGCAGTTATTCAGGCCTAGGTCATAGACGTAGCTACTTCTTACTTATCCATCATGGGATTTATGGGAGATTTATTGCTGTGATGTCCCTAACTCTTCTCCCATTTAGATACTTTATTTTTTCTTTTTTTTCTTTTTTTTAAATGGAGATGGAATCTTATTCTGTTGCCAAAGTTGGAGTATAGTGGCACGATCTTGGCTCACTGCAACCTCCGCCTCCCGGGTTCAAGCAATTCTTCTGCCTCAGTCTCTGAGTAACTGGGATTACAGGCACCCGCTACCACGCCCGGTTAATTTTTGTGTTTTTAGTAGAGACAGGGTTTCACCATGTTGACCAGGCTGGTCTTGAACTCCTGATCTAAGGTGATCCGCCCACCTTGGCCTCCCAAAGTGCTGGGATTATAGTCGTGAGCCACCACACCCACCCAGGGCAAAGTTTTTTACCCCACGCCTTGATTCTGAGTTTGGCCATGTAACTTGCTTGGCCCTTGGCAGGTGCGATACAAACCAGGGCTTCAAAAGCACTAACAGATTTCTGCTTACTCTGCTCACTCTTGAATCCCTGCCATCCATTCATGAACTAACATGGACCAGCCTAAGCAAAGCATATGAGAAACTCGTGTCTCAACCAAGGCCATTCTAAATCCCCAGCTAACTCCCCCAGCTGACCATAGGCACAAAAATAAGCCCTGCCTAAATCAACTGAGCTCAGCCAAGATAAACACAACCATCCAGCCATCTCCTAGACTCAGGAGACATTATTAGGGTTGGTGCAAAAGCAGTTGAGGTTTTTGCAATTACTTTTAATAATACATGGTTATCACTTTAAGTCACTAAGTTTTGGGGTTGTATGTTACGTAGCAATAGCTAAGTATACTAGTAGAACGGGCGAGGATTCGTCACTTCATGAATAAATAATTCAAAATATTGAATCCACCCTTCCTTGTCCTCAGTCTTTGATGTAAGTCTCCTACCTTTACTTAATAAACCTCAAATAATGAACACTTATTTGAACGTGGTCAGATTATCTTCTGTGTCTCAGGCACTGTACTTGTTGTTCTCCTGGTATGTTAGTAATTACATAAAAAATGTAATTACAGCCAGGCGCGGTGGCTCACACCTGCGATCCCAGCACTTTGGGAGGCTGAGGCGGGCGGATCATGAGGTCAGGAGATCGAGACCATCCTGGCTAACACGGTGAAACCCCATCTCTACTAAAAAAAAACATACAAAATTAGCCGGGCGAGGTGGTGGGCACCTGTAGTCCCAGCTCCTCGGGAGGCTGAGGCAGGAGAATGGCATGAACCCGGGAGGCAGAGCGTGCAGTGAGCTGAGATCACACCACTGCACTACAACCTGGGAGACAGAGTGAGATTCCGCCTCAAAAAAAAAAAAAAATGTAATTACATGATAGTTTTAAGAGGCAGGACAAGAAAAATAGAAAAGAAAATGTGTAGCCATCCAGGTAGGCAGGCGTCTTATAAGGAGCCCTTGAGTCACCTAGATCTGGTTTGGAATTCTAGTCCCACTGCTTCTTTGATTTGTGATCTTAAAGAAATGACCTGCTTCTCTGACTAACCTCAGTTTCCTTACTCAAAAAGTGAGAATGATAATGCCTATGTTATTATGAGGAATAAATCAGGAAATGCATCTGATGGGAATTCATTCATTTGCAAGAAAAAGGAAATTTGACAGTGACTAACGCCATAAAGACACTTAATTATCTCATACAATAAGGAATCTGGAGGTCAGCACCTGCTGGGATGGGTTTATGGCAGAATAATATCAGAGGAATGTCTCTAAGATACTCCTAGCCTTTACCTCATGGTTGTAAAGTGCCTGCTTCACCTCCAGAAATCATGTCCACCTTCAGGGTAAAGGATGGGAGAAATGTCAGATTTTTTTTTTTTTTTTTTTTTTAAGGAAAATAAAGTCTTTCCTGGAAGCTCTCAGTAACTTTCACTGACGTGTCATTGGCCATGATGTTGTTCAGGTCACATCATGACAATTCTTGATAACTTATGGTTGCAAGAGAAGCTGATAAAGGAGGAATTTGACATTGCGCCCCCTAGAATTGCAGGCATGGGAAAGAGGAGAGGTAGAGAATGGGTGCTGTGTTAGCCAAACACTGGCATTCTCTGCAGAGTGTCAAGGGGTACTTAGCGTGGAATAGGTGCTCAAGAACTAATAATTCCTCCTCATAATGCACTTTTTTTGTTTGTTTTTGAGACAGAGTCTCCCTCTGTCACCCATGGTGGAGTGCAGCGGTGCAATCTCGGCTCACTGCAACCCCTGCCTCCTGGGTTCAAGCGATTCTCCTGCCTCAGCCTCTCAAGTAGCTGGTATTACAGGCGTGCTACCATGCCCGGCTAATTTTTGTATTTTTAGTAGAGATGGGGTTTCGCCATGTTGGCCAAGCTGGTCTCAAATTCCTGACCTCGGATGATCCACACACCTCAGCCTCCCAAAGTGCTGGAATTACAGGTGTGAGCCACCGTGCCCGGCCCACTTTTTAGAAGTTGAAACTTGCTAATGGCTTTAAAGGAGAGGAAGATTTGTTTTTTTCTGCTTTATGTCTTCAGGTAGACTAGGTTTCAGAGTATTTTCCCAATTATAGAAGAACTGGACTGGAGCGCTGTCTGGGCTCACAATTTCTTTCCATGGTTGTGTGTACGCTTCATGCATCCCTTCTCCTGACTCCCAACTTTGGGGACTGTGTGTCTCCTTCACCCTAACCCTGTAACCCTGTAAGCCTAGTGGGCCTGCCCATGTTGTCACTCCACCACTCCTGCCAGACTTTTGATGGTCCTTTACTAGATTAGGTATGCAACTTTGGTTATGGATCACTTGATAAACATGGTAAGATACAAATTCCCAGGCCAAACCACTAAAAATTCTGAATCAGTATGGTAAAGTTGGAGGGGAGCTGGAATATATGCACATGTAATTCACATCCAAGATGGTCTTTGAGACACACTTTGGGAAACATGGTCCTAGGATCTTGAAGCTAATGGTGCATGAGCCCAGAGCACCTATGGCCACTCGGCCACTTTCTCATTGCCTGGAGAAGGTCAGAGTTCAGGAAGACACAAGAAGGCAGCATGCAGAGAGAAGCAGAGTGAAGAAGTAAAGGAAAAAAGAGAATAGGATTTCAGTTCCTAGACACAGTGGTCTGTGAGACCAGCTCCACCCCTTCTCTTCCTGAGGCTTTAGTTGTATAAATTAGAGTGTTCTTTATTTCTTTCTAAATCTTGAACTTCTGTGACTTAAGAGGTCTACTCTGTAGATATGGGGAAGTACTGGTATACTGGCAGGTATAGCTGGTTTAGTTGCAACATAAATCTTTCTGAAAATCTAATCCATAATATTCTGTAAGTAGACCATATTTAATAATACCAAGTATATCAGGCACAGTGGCTGAGTTATGCTGCAGTAAGAACCACCCTCCAAATCTCAGTGGTTTAACATGAGTTTATTTCTTTCTCATGCTACATACACTATGCATGTAGGCTGGAGGATTTCTGCTCCATGAAGTCTCTCAGAGATCCAGGCTGATACAGAGTTCATCTTGACAAATGTTTTCATAGTCACCACAGCAGTGGGAAATGAACATGGAAATCATGGATCATGGCTCTTAAAGTTTCTGTTCCAAAGTGACACAGGTCCCTTCTGTTCATATTTCAGTGGCCAAAGCAAAGTACATGGGTATGCATATCCTCAAAAGAGGACAAGAAGTACAATTCTCCTAGGTACCTGAAAAGAAAAGAATTAGAAATATTAGATTAGTGACACTATTGGCTACTGCATCAGAGGAACTCAGTGATTTAAGATAGTTTTAATAAAGAATGAATTAAAATATGAGCTAGAATATATTGACAGCCTAGAGTGGACCAGGCATTTTGCTTACATTATGTTACTTAATAGGTACCCAGCAAGATAGATATGGCTACCCCCAACTCACAGAGGCAGAAACAGGATTAGAAAGGTTAGACAAGTGACCAATTATACTCAGCCAGTAAGTGATGGCTTTAACTTTGAATCTGGCTTACTCTTTCTCCCAAACCCATACTCTTAACCACCATGATTTTATCATTTATTTAACATGTTCTTTCAGAACACCCATATATTTTCAAAACACCAGGAGTGGTAAAGTAGCATTAAGGAAGACATAAAGGTGACTCTTGAGGAGTTCACTTTCTGGCCATTAAAATATTCATGATCTGTCTTACATGGAGTGAGAATTTTCATGTTAGGCTTCCCTTAAAGTGGGGGAATCAGCAATAAAACCAGAGAGCCAATATTAACACAATACATGATTTAACTTTCTCAGAGATTAAGTCTGGTGCTCAGCAGCTTATCAACTTTCTCTAGTGAGTGCCTGGTATAATCTCACTGTGAAAAAAAAGTCCCCTGAAGCCCTCCCTGAAAGGTTTCTTGATAATTTTAAAAGCCATGTTTTAAAAAATATATATTACTGTTTAGCAAATATCCACTTCCTCCCTCTCCTAATGTAGGCAGAGATTTTCTGCATGCTGCTAAGTTTGGGCTTGGTCATATGACTTGCTTTGGTCAATGCAGTGTTAGAGGGCATGATGTATGCATGAGTCCTTAAACATGCTTGCATGTTTTGGTTCAGGTTTTGAGCTTTCTTAATCCATGATGATAAAGGCATGACTCAGGTAGTCACTGCCCTTTTATCCAAGACTCCAGAATAAACACACATGCAGTACATGTGGAGTCATGGAGCCAAGTCAAGCCCACATCAGCTGAGCCACAGTTGATTGCAGACCCATGAATGTGAGAATAAATGCTTGTAGCTATTAGTCACTGGATTTGTGGGATGGTTTGTTATGCAGCATTACTACAATAGCTGACTAATACACCATTTATCTTGCACACTGGTGGGAGATGAAAGTTGAACCCAAGGACATTTCATGGGTCATTTATTTAGGACTGTTTAATCTGGAGAGGTGGAGTGGATCTCCAGATATTTCAAGGGGCCTGATGGACTCTTGGCATAAGGAAGGGCACAAGACTGGAAGTTAGGAACACTTGAATTCTAATCTAAATTTTGACTCACACATGCTGTTTGAAGATGGATAAGTCATTCTCCTTTCTTGCTTTTATTGTTTTATTTTCCGTATAAGGGCTAGTCTAGATTGTAATGGCAAATAGGTCTAAATAACCACCAAGATTAATTAGTGATGGTTGTCTGGAGCACTCACAAATTTGGAGGATGGATCTAGGCAAGGTATAAAAGTCCTGTAATTGATTATTGATGTCTGCTATGGGCATAGATTTTGTTTAATTTTTTTCATTTCTTGCCCACTCTATACATCTGGGACCATAGGAGTATAAGAAGCCAGCCAGTTGACCTTGTGCCCTGGCAAAGATTGAGTCAGAGAGAAATTGGATCTCCTGTGAAAGAACAGGAAAGAACAGGAGGGACTGGAGTTCACAGACTATGTGAGGTTAGGGTGACTCTTTTGTAAAATTCTTTGCATTTCCACAGCAAAGTGTCTGTGGAGAGTTGCAGCTGTGATGGTGAAGTTGGCAGGCTGCTTGGAGCACACATCCCTTTGCCCATCGAACTGTGGGGAATCTAAGCTGACAAATTCTAGGGCTTTAAGAATTAAAGCTGATAAAGAGCATTCAAAGGGGCTGAGGGGAGCTGGCAGCTTTGGTTCATTTAAGGGCAGGTGCAAGTCCTCATGAGGGGGTGACAGGTATCATTTGGTCAATGAAACAAAACTGCCAAACCTGTGACCAATCAGAGTTGAGTAAGAATCAAAGTGGAGGCATCCAGCCTTCTATTTGTTCATGCATTTTTCATTGAGGAATTTACTTGGCTGGCCCCAGGTGCTAGTTTTGAAAGTATCCCCTCTTCTTTAAAAATATGCTTACACCTGGCATCAGGGCTCTTTCTACAGCCTTTGGATTAACCACTGAGCATCATATTTTAAAGCAGCTTAGAGGACATAGATTCAAAGATTAGTCTGCATGCAGGGCGGCTGTTGGAAAAAGCAAGGGCATCTTCTCGCATGGGTGAAAAAAGAAAATCAGCCAGAAGTTTGCACAATGAAAAAAATGTGTTGGTCTTACTCCCTCAGGGCCCAGTTCAGCCACCTGTTTGTTCACTGTCCTTGCTTGTCTGGCCACAGTGAGGTTGGCCAGGTCAGAGGCCTATCACCAGGCAGAGATCCAGTCTGCCTTGTTTTCCCTTGCAGGTCTGGATCCTAGCATGATGTCTGGCACATGAAAGGACCTCCATAATCATTTTCTGATGGAATGAATGCCTGCCAGGACAGATGTGTCCATGGTTCAAGCATGCCCGGGACTAGCGTTAAGCAGAGGGGGTAAATGAAAAGTCCATTTAATGCAAACTTTGGGGTTGAGACTTGGCTGTCAGTTTGATAAACACTACAGTTAAAGTTTTCTAAGCACTTACTGTGCATCAGACACTGTTGTAAGCCCTCCACATGGATGATCTCCTTTAATGCTCATGTCAAAGCCTGGGAGTTAGATACTGTTGTGATCTACCCTTAGGTATCCATACCTAGCAACATACTGAGACACTAGAAGTTAAGTAGCATGCCCAAGATCACATAGCTCATAAGTGGTTGGGCCAAGATCTGAACCAAGGAAATCAGATTTTATAAACCCCATTCGTAGACACTGTATTACGTATTTAGAGCAGTGGTTCCCAGTCACCTGGAGAGCCAATTAGAACACAGATTTCTGGTCCCTCCCACCCCTCCAGAGTTTCTGACTTTGTTCTTCTGGAGTGGGTCCTGAGAATTTGCATTTCTTACAAGCTCCCTGGTGATGTTGATGCTGCTGTTTCAGGGATCACACTTTAGGAAATATCATTTAGGGGTAATAGCAAATGTTGGTGACTTAACACCATTTCAGTTTACTTGTCGCTCATGTAAAATATGTGAACGTTTCTAGTTGGTGAGTAATTTTCCTTCATGTAGTGATTTCAGAATCCAGATTTCCTCTATCGTGTGGTTTCACCTTTCCCTTGATTCTGATAATCACCGGCATTCAGCTGGCATGAAGTGAAACCATAGCAAGATGAAGGCTTCTTAAAAGATTTGGTCTGAAAGTGTCATACACGGCGTCTGCTCACATTTCATTGGCAAGAATTAGTCCCATCACTGTACCACTAAGAAGGAAATGGGAATAGGCTGGGAAATATAGTCATTGTGTGGAGAGTGGCTTCCCAATCCCAACTTTAAACTATCATAGAGGCAGCAAGAATTCTGCTACATAGCAAGCTACCTCTGCCAGAGACGATATGACATAGTGCCTCTGTCAAAACATGCAGACACCAGCTATTGAGAGTTCAGACAATTGTTTTTTCCAAGTCAGAGAAGTGGTATGCTTTGACAATTTGTTCTAAGACAATACAGAAGTGAATATTTCTTACTTCTGCTTTTGCTACCAGGATGTCATGGCCAAAGATAGGACTTAAATGAGTGTCTAAAGCAGAGATTCAAGAAAATATAAGCAATGCCTGTGAGCCCTGTGTGCCTGTGTATATGTTTTTTTGTTTGTTTGTTTTGTTTTGTTTTTCTTTTTCTTCTGGAGAGAGAGTCCATAGAATCCATCAGATTTTTAAAAATAATGGAGACCCAATAAACATAGAGAACGATAGTTCTAAGAGAACATAGGTTTTTCGTGACCACTCAATCTCATTATCTTATCATCTTATCACTGTGAACTACATCCTTCTTTTTATTTTATTCCTGAAAATTCTCAGTAACTGATCATTTATTTTCTTGTGCTAAGAGTGATGGCTTATGCCTGTAATCCCAGCACTTCGGGAGGCAATATGCCTAAGGTCATTCAAGCTTAGGTCCAGATAGCTCCCAAGACTCTTTTATTAACCACTATGTTGTATTGCCATCATTTGTTTGTTATTAAATGAAGAATGAAATTTCTCATTAAATTACTAAGGGTATATCTGTTAGTTATTGCTGCGTAACCATCACCAAATCCCAGTGCCATATAACAATAAGCATTGATTTCTCCCATATCTGCGAATTCCTTAGAGGCAGTTCTACTGATCTCACCTGGGCTTGCTCATATGTATCTGCAGATTGCCTGGAAGTGGGTTGATCTAAGCTTAACTGAATAGCTTTTGCATCAAGTTTTATGTCCTCAATCCAGTTGGCTAGCTCTGCTCTGTACATCTACAGTCCTTTTGGGACCAATGATCTATCTAGGACATGCACTTCTCATAAAGATTGTGGAGGTAGAAGAAGACAAGCCATATGGTGCAAGCACATTTCAAGTCCTTGTTTATGTCACATCTGTTACCATCCCATTGGCTGAAATAAGTCACATGGCTTATTTCATGTGACTTATTTCACATGGATGTGAAAGTCAGTGGATGAGGAAGTGCATTTAGTGTGTACACTTAACTGCAAAGTTAGATGGCAAGGGGCATAGATAGAGGAACACAGTTAAAATCTAAGCTAATAATTCAATCAACTACAGAGTAGAAGATAATTTTTATCATAGAGATGCTGCAGGAATTTGACAACATGGGTATCAAAGTCTTAAATTCTTTTTCTAGAACTTAAATATAAGAACTCAATCAGCAAAGTGACTTAGAGCATACAGATATCTGTCATAGCTTTATTCACACCAGCAAACAATTGCAAAATACCTGTGTGTCAAAAATTAGCAATGATTAACTTAATTACATCTCATTTATAGGCTGGAATACTTTGTAGTTATTAAAAGTTTTGTGTTTTGGAAAAATATTTAAAAGAATAAATTGCACATGATATAAAGTTGAGTGGGAAAAATGATGGATATAAAACTGCAAAGGTAATATGATCTTAACTGGCGGGCATTCAACACCTAAATACACACACACAAACAACATATACATGCAACATATACACACATACAGACCAAAATAATTTTGACAAAAATTAAAATAAAATTGACAAAAATAACAGTGGCTATCTCTAAGAGACGCAATTAAGGTTGACTTTAATTTTTTTCTTTAGTCTCTTTTAATGCCAAATTTTTAAATAATGAACAAACTCTACTGTTTATGAACATACCACATAAGATGTGCTACTTTAAAATAATCTGTCAAAGACAGTAATTTTGAGTGGTCTGAGAAGTATCTTCTATAGAGAAAAGTAAAGTCACTGGCCAAGATTATGAAATAGAGGAAAAAATGACAATGAATGGTGATATAAATTGGGCATTCAACATAATCAAATATATTGTGGCATATATAAATAATTCCGATTTATAATTTTATAAATGTCTCAAAATACTACACACATAAACAATTTTGATTGCATGGGACAATTATACATGCAGATTTTGGAAGTCTAAAATTGATCAATATTATCTGGATGGACAATAAGCTCATAATGTAGCATAATGGATTTTTAAAATGCAGCATAAATCTGCTTTAAAAAGTATCTAGGCAGCCAATATTAAGACACATTTTAAAAACTGCCACCGGTTTCTAGACTGTGACTTCATGTCAGCACCTCACAGAATCCACAAGTGCAGGAACTTACACAATGAGTACCTTGCTATGGGGCAGAAAATAAGCTCCTAGGATCTTGTTAAAGTACACTTCTATTCAAATTGACAGATCAGGATGATTGTTTTTCTTTTTCTTTTTGAAACAGGAAAGAAGATGGAACTGTTCAACCAGGCTCCTTCTCCCAAAATGTAGAACTAGTTCATGGAAAAATACAAAAAGCGTGAGTTAAGGAAGGCGCCTTTTTAAGCAAAGGCAGACAGATGGAGTGGCTGATGTACAGACAGACTTTGGATACATCAATTAACCAGAGCCATTCATTCTAGCAGCTCTAAGCCTTTGTCCTTGTGGAAAGTGGGACTGCTTTCTGAGGCTAAAGCAAATAAATTGGATGGATTAATCCCTGAATTGGAGGCCCAGGAAATAAAGAAGTCAATAAAGGAGAGCTTAGGGTACATTACTATTTAGTACCCCCTCACAAACTTTTTAAAAGCCAACTTGGAATTTTGGTGAGTTATTCACCCCTACTGCTCTTCTGCTTCTGATATCTTAAAATTAATAACAAACAAAAACAGATATAGAAGCTAAAATAATTTCACATTATTCATGCATGTATTTATTGCTGCCTTCACTTATAATTGCCACACACCTATTGTGTTTCTGGCCCAGATGGAAGAAACTGAAATTATACTTTATGTGCTGTTTCATTTTAACATTCTCAAAATCTCACTAAAAATGGGATCCGTTAGAATAATTCAAGAACAAAAATATCAGCAGAACCAAAGGAAGCTCAAAGATGCTGCACCAATGGAGTTAGCACACTCAATTCAGTTCAATTCAATTTATAAAAATAAAGTTGGAAGGGTTCTTAAATAACTTTAACCTTAAATAACAACATTCAGCTTTTAATCCAGTTTGAGTGTTTGTCGAGGAATCCTGCCATATAAACGTTTGACTCTGTAATTGGTAGTTGGGAAGATTAGAAAGAGAGTGAATCTTGGGTACCTATTTTCTGAATTGGGTGAATGAATGAAAGAATAACTGAAAGAATAAATATTGTTGATAAAGCTGGATTTTCTTAACAAAGGGTCCAGACTCATGATAACCCATGATGTGGAAATGATCTAATAATAGCAAACGACAACAAGCATTTAATGCGTTCTTATTATGTCCTAAGCATTATTCCAAGTTACTCCACATAAGTTAAGTTGTTTGATTCTCACATAATAACTCTGTGAAATATGTACTACTATTATCCCAACCACATTTTATTATTGAAGAAACCGACACACAGAAGGAGAAAGGTCACAAAGTGTGGCAATCAGAATGGACGTGCATTGTCGCCCAGCCTTACTATTATCCTCTACTTCCTCTCATTATTTCAGGCAATTCCTTCAATAATTATATAAAGTAGAATTTGATAGAAGACAAAACAGCTCAGAGAAGTGACCAAGGTAGGATTTGAACTCAGGATTAAAGTCTTAACGTTTCTCTTCAGTAAGGTTATCTTCACACTCAAAGTCATTATCCCTTATGGAACTTTTGGTAGCCAATCTAAAATAGTTCCTTTAGAAGAACTTCGTACAAGAGATCATTATCATACTGGGTGTTCTTTGTGTTCTTCATACTAGAAATCCATAACATGCCGGAACGCCCTTAGAACCACGGACAGCACCCAGGTTTTACAAATGTCTTCTCCAGGCTTCAGAAAGAAGGTGGTGGACATTCTTTCCATCATGACACAAACCAACAATTACATACCAGGCTTTGTTGGTGAGAAAACAAGGTGGCCCACCTGGAGATTTATGCCGAAACAACCACTTTACATCACAACCCACGGAGTCCTTGACGTTGGCTTGGTTTGTCAATCCCACCACCTCATATCATTTAGAAACTTATCAGCTATTTCTAGATAACTGGGTGTTTTAGTTTCCTGGAGATAAAATCGAAGGCTAAATGGAATATATGACTAAGTTATTTACTACGAGGAATCTTAGTCTAGGAAACCTTCTCAAAATACACAAATGCCTGGGAGATGTAATAGATCTAATTAATCCCTTACTCCTTTTATTTTTATTTTTTATGTTTTCAGAGACAAGGTCTCACTTTGACACCCAAGCTGGAGTTCAGTGGCGCGATCAGAGCTCATTACAGCCTCCAACTCCTGGGCTCAAGCAATCCTCCTGCCTCATCCTCCCAAGCAACTGGAGCTAAAAGTGTGCACCATCATACCTGGTGCCTTTATTCCTAAATGTTTCTTCATGAAGGAAGATACAAATTTACATGAGCTTATGCTGTTCACATGAGTAACGGGAAAACAGAGAGAACTCAGGGGCACCCACATATTATGCTTTATAATTTGACCTAGGAATAGTCTTGAATAAGCAACTTGGGTTTCCCCTCCCAGAAAATACTTTGACATACATTAATTTATTCATTTAAAACTCATTATTTACTGGGTTTCCATGAGGTGTCTCTGAGACTCACTCTTCCCCCTTTGTTCTCACAGTATTTTAAATATCCTTAATATAATCTATCCTGCAATTTCTTATTGTTGCATGCCCTCCTTTCTTTTTGGAGTGTGAGCTCTTTGGTGACAGGGACTTCATATGTTTTCTCATCCTTCCAGCACCTAAAACTGTTTCTGGCAGATGCAGAGTAATCTATAAAAAACTTTAAGATCTGTTAATGAATCAAGTTATTTGTGATTGTGCCTGGTATTCTTTCATTTATTTATACATTTATCTGTGTGTCTATTTGTACACCCCCCCCATCAATTTATCAAAGCATCCATCCATTCATTCATCCACCCACCCATTTTTCTCCCTGATCTCACCCCATTAACAATTTGTAGAAAACAATCTGACAAATTCACCAAAAAAGGCAATAAAGGAAAAGGATTTTCCATCCATTATCCATTCTTTTTTTCTGCCTTCATTTTCACTTCTACCATCTCTCCTGCATATCTCTTCCTCTTTCTCTGGAGAGTTACAGGAATGAAAACGAGATGGGTCCTGAAGAGTTGGTAAGGGGAGTAAATTGCTTGGTGACAGCTTGGTTCCAGAGACGGATGAAAACCTTAGCCTTAAGCAAAGTTCAGGGAAGCCCAAGGAGAGAGCTGATGGACAGTCTGACTTGTTGAGGGTGAAATCAATTAAAGTACATCAAATCCAGAATTCATGCTTTCTCAGAGTGACAAATCTATGCTGGAAACTGAGAAAGACGAAAGGAGAAAATTGCCTTTGACCTTTTGAAGACCGGCTGTTCCTTCTGTCAGGGGAGCCAGGCCTGGAGTGAGATGCGTTCATGATGAATTATAACAGCCAGCTACCTTAAAAAAGAACGGGGTGAAAAGGTTACCAAAGAGAACCAAAATGTGAGGAATTCAACCAAACATCAAGATAAATCAACTTGGCCAGGAGTATTTGTGCCATGCCTGCTCAGAGCTGCTATGGACAAGCTCAGTTTGTTAGTTCAGCTCTTTGAAGCATGATATGCAGACACACTTGCATGTTCACACACTTTGTTTGCCAAAATGTGGGAAGGTAATCAGAAGAGAAGAGCCACAAGATTGTCAGTCTAGCATCAGAAATTTGGTGGCATAGCGTTTCTGTACAACGCTGTCCACTAAAACTTTTTGTCATGATGAAGATGTCCTATAGCTAAGCTGACCAATACGATAGACATTAGTCATATTTGACGTTGAGCACTTGGAATATGGGTAGTGAAATTGAGGAACTGAATTTTTATTTTTTGATTTTAATTATTTTAAATGTAAGTAGCCACAGATGGCTAAAAGCTACTGTATTGAATGGTGAAGCTCCAGGACAAAGGATGTTTTTCCCTTCAACAATATCAGAAAAGCAGGGGTGAGTGGATTGTCAGATTGCAGTACAATTGCTTGCATTTTTGCAGAGTTCATGGGAGAAACTCATTATATTCATTTGTAATGCTTGTTGGTAAATTTGATTTTCTCTTTAGAATGTAGAGATTAAATCTTGGTTTAAAACTGCCTCTCTGAGAGCAGTTTCTCCATCAGTGAAACGGGCATAATTTCAACTCTTTGAGAGTGCTCCGTTATGCAATATATGCAATGTTTCTTATCTCAGTGTCTGAAAACAGTTCATACAAGTTTGCTGTGCTTGATGCTATTACTATTACTAGTATTGTGATTTAAAAGCAAAGGAGATTGTTGGTGAGAAAACAAGTTGTTCCACCTGGAGATTTATGCTGAAATAACCACTTTACATCACAACCCATGGAGTCCTTGACCTTAGCTTAGTTTGTCTATCCCACCACCAGATGCCATTTAGAAAATTATCAGCTGTTTCTGGATAAATGGGTATTTTGGTTTCCTAGAGATCAAACTGAAGATTGAAAAACAGAAATAATTTGTTGACAATTGTCCTAGTTTCTTACTGGTTCCGCACTGAGGGGAACTTTCCAAATAACTACTATTTGCATTCTTTGGCATCCAAATTAATATTATCATTTCCAAATTTGAGCCATTTTGCCTGGAAAACATTCTTACCAAGTTTAACAAGTTTTAATATTTCCTGTCTTTAGAAAAATAAAATGTGCAACAAGACTTAACCTTTTAAAACTTTTTTCTGAAACACACATGCACATCCATATGCATACATGCACACACACACACTTACCCAGAGGCATAAAATTTACGTAACATAAAATTAGCTTTTGCTTGCTTCCACCTTTTGGCTAATGTGGATAGTGCTGTTATGATACGATAATCTGTGCAATAATTTGTTTCAGTACCTGTTTTCATTTCTTCTCGGAATATACCTATGAGTAGAATTGCTGGACTGTGTGTTAATTCTATGTTTAACATTTTGAGGAACTGCAAAACTGTTTTCCATAATGACTGCATCATTGTACACTCCTATCAACAATGTAATGCTCATCAACACTTGTTATTCTCCTTTTAAAAAAATTGTATCTATCCTAGTGGGGGTGAAGTGGTATCTCATTGTGTTTTTTTATTTGCATTTCCCTAACGAGTAATGATACTGAGCATCTTTTCATGTGTTTATTGGCCATTTGTATATCTTACTCAGAGAAATGTCTATTCAAATTATTTACTTATTTTATTGCTTAATTGCTCTGGCTAGAATTTCTCATGCAACATTAAATGGCAGTGATGAAAGTGGGAACCCTTGCCTTATTCTTGATTTTAGAAGAAAGTTTTCAGTCTTTCATAATTCTCTATGATGCTAACTTTGGGGTTTTCATAAGTGTTTTTTCTCAATTTAAGGAAATTCCCTTCCATTCCTAATTTTGTGAGTATTTTTTCAAATTATCAAAGAGTATTGGATTTTGTTAAATGCTTTTTCTGGCTTGATTGAGATGATTACGTGCTTTTTCTTTGTTCTATTAAAATGTTGCGTTACATTTGGTTAACTTTCTTATGTTGAACCATCCTTGGATTCCTGGGGTAAATTCCATTTGGTCATGGTGCATAAACCTTTTAATAAGCTGTTGAATTTTGTCTGCTGGTATTTTGTTACGGATTTTTGCATCTGCATTAATTGGTGTGTAATGACATCTTTGTCTAGCTTTGATATCAGGGCAATATTACTTTCATAGAATAAATCAGGATGTATTTCATTCTCTTCTTTTTTTTGAAAAAGATTCAAAAGAATTGGTGTTAATTCTTCTTTAAGCATTTGGCAGAATTCACAGGTGAAGACGTAATCTTTTTTTTAACTAATTTAATCTCTTTTCTTGTTGTGTTACAGGTTTGTTCAGATTTTCTATTTCCTCTTCAGTCAGTTTTGGTAATTTGTGTGTTTCTAGGGATTATCATACTTCACGTAGGTTATGTAATTTGTTGGCATACTATTTGTTGGCATATTGTTCATAGTATTCTCTATGAGCCTTTTTATTTCTGTAAGGTGAATAGTAATGTCTACACTTTTATTTCTGATTTTAGTTATTTGCATCTTTTAGTTTTTTTTGTTTTTGTTTGTTTGTTTGTTTTTTGTTTTTTTGGTCAGTATAGCTAAAGATTTGTCAATGTTGTAAATCTTTCCAAAGAACTAACTTTTGGTTTTGTTAATTCTCTTCATTGTTTTCCTAGTCTCTTTTATCTCTTCTTTTGTTTTCTTCCTGCCATTATTCCTCTTCTTCATCTAGTTTTTAATAAAGTTTGTTCTTATTTTTTTAGTTACTTAAGATGTAAAGTTTGGTTATTAATTAGAGGGTTTTGTTTGTTTGTTTGTTTGTTTGTTTTGTTTTTTAGACGGATTCTCACTCTGTTGCTCAGACTGGAGTGCAGTGGTGTGATCTCTGCTCACTGCAACCTCTGCGTCCCAGGTTCAAGCAATTCTCCTGCCTCAGCCTCCCAAGTAAACTGGGACTACAGACAGCTAATTTGTGTGTTTTTAGTAGAGGAGGAGTTTTGCCGTGTTGGCCAGGCTGATCTCGAACTCCTGACCTCAAGTGATCCACTCACCTTGACCTCCCAAACTACTGGGATTACAGGTGTGAGTCACCAAGCTCAGCCTAATTAGAGATTTTTTTTAAAGAAGGTGTTTATAGCTATAAAATTCTCTCTAAGCACTGCTTTCACTGTATCCCATAAGTTTTGGTATTTTATGCTTTTGTTTTCATTTGTTTCAAAATATTTTACAATTTTCTTGGGATTTATTCTTTGAGTGTGTTGTTTAATTTTCACATATTTGTGAATTTTCCAGTTTTCCTTCTGTTATTGATTTCTAGTTTCAAGTCATTGTGGTCAGAGAAGATGCTTTGTATGATTTCAGAAGTTTTAAATTTATTGAGAATTCCATGTGGCCCAATAGATGGTCTAACCTGGAGATTATTCCATTTGTACTCCTGATCCTGTTAAGTGGAATGTTCTATATATGTCTGTTAGGTATATTTGATTTATGGTGTTAAATCATCCATTTCTTACTGATCTTCTGTTGAAGGTTCTATCCATTATCAGAAGTGGGGTATTGAAGTGTCCAACTATTACTGTAAAATGGTCTATTTCTCTCTCAATTCTTTCACTGTTTTCCTTATATATTTTGGGGCCTTTGTTATTTGGTGTGTATATATTTATAATTGTTATATCTTCTTGATGAATTTACTCTATTCTCAATATATAATGACCTTCTTTTCTTTGGGGGTGGGGGCCTGCTTCTGAGAGTAGATAAGTCTGTTCTCTTGGCCCAGCCTGTCTCCCTGGGGGATGGTGGGGAAGGGGTGTCATATTTCCTCTTTGCTCTCTTTCTTTACTCTTGAAAGGTATCATTTTATATTTAGCTTTTGGGGACATTTTCTTTAGGTGTGATAATCTTCTACACTAACTGTGGGTCTCTTGTTCCTATAAGTTTAAACACTTAATTCAATATTCTCTCTCTCTCTTTTTCTCTGTCTCTTTTTCTTATTACTTTTAACCAGATATGACTAGCAATATCATTAGTAAAATTCACAGGTGAGCCTGACTATTTGCTTCTCTATATATACAATAAATTTGAAGTGGTCTTAATCCAATAAATCTATTTTTTAGTGTCAGAGTTAATTTTAAGTTGTATTTTAATTTTAATTTACACATAATGCTTGTACACATTTAAGGAGTACAATGTAATGTTTTGGTACATATATACATTAGTACATATGTACATATATGGTATGTATACTGTTTATGTATATATTACAATGGGTAATTAATTTATTCATCACCTCAAATATTTATCATTTCCTTTAGGTGAGAACATTCAAAATCCTCTCTTCTAGTTATTTTGAAATATACAATACCATACAATATTGTTAACTGTAGTTACCCTACTGTGCAATAGACCACCAGAACTTATTCCCCTACCTATCTGTAATTTTGTGCCTGCTGACTAATCTCTCCTCAGCCCTACCCTCCCCAGACTCTGGTAACCACTATTCTATTCCGTACTTCTATGGGATCAGATTTTTAAAATTCTTCAAGTGAGTGAGATCATGGAGGTATTTGTCTTTTTGTTTCTGGCTTATTTCACTTAACATAATGTCCTCTAGATGCATCCATGTTGCCATAAATGACAGAGTTTCAGTTTTTTTTTAAAATAGCTGAATAGTATTACATTGTGTGTATATACAGCACGTTTTCCTTATCCATTTACACATTGATGGGACTTCGATTGAATCATTCCGCTTTTGGTAACAGTACTGTAACAAAAAGGGGAGTGTAGATATCTCTTTGACAGACTGATTTCATATCCTTTAGATAAATACTCAGTAGTGGGATCGCTGGATCATACGATGGTCCTATTTTTAAGTTTTTGAGGAACCTCCATACTGTTTTCTGCAAAGGCTGTACTAATTTACAGTCCCACCAACAGCATATAAAAATTTCCATTCCTTCACGTATAATGACCTTTATCTCTTGTAGGAATTTTTGACTCTTTCATCTGATATTAGAATAGCCACCCCAACTCTCTTTTGGTTACCACTTACATGGAATATCTTTTTTCCAACGTTTCACTCTCAGTCTATTTGCATATTTAGATATAAAGTGAGTCTGTTGTAGACAATATATAGTGGAGTCATTTGAAAAAATCAATTTGCCAATGTCTCTCTTTTGACTGAAGATTTTAATCCATTACATTTAAAGTAATCACTGATAAGGAAAAACTTACTTCTATCATTGTTATATATATATTTTTGTATAGTTTATACCTTTTTTGTTCCTAAGTTCCTCCTTATTGCCTTCTTATGGTTTAATTAATATTTTGCAGTGAACCATTTTGATTCCCTTCTCATTTTCTTTTCTGTATTTTTAAAGATATTTTCTTAGTATTTACTAGGAGCATTACATTAACATCCTAAATTTATAAAAATTTAGTTTTAATTTATATCAATTTAGCTTTAATACCATACAAAAACCATTTCTATACAGCACTTCTCCTATGTTATTATTGTCACAATGTATTGTCTTAATACATTGTGTGCCATCAATACAGATTTATACTTATTGCTTTATTTGTTTACTTAAAAAATTCTGTAGAATTGAGAAAAAACAGGAGTTACAAACCAAAAAAATATATATACTGGATTTTGTATTTAACTATGTAGTTACTGTTACTAGATTTTAAAATCTCTTTTGTATGACTCTGAGTTACTGTCTAGTGTCTTCATTTTAACCTGAAATACTCTCTTCAGCAGATTCGTAGGACACATCTACTAATGAAAAACTTCCTCAGCTTTTGTTTATCTCAAAATGTCTTAACTTTTTGCTTATTGTTGAAGGCTAGTTAGCTGGATATAAAATTATTGGCTAACAATCTTTCCCACCTCGCCCTTTTTTTCAGCACTTTAAATATGCCGTCTTGTTGTCTTATGGCCTCCTTGGTTTCTAATGACAAACTGGGTGTTTCTGTTATTTGAGAATTTCTTGTAGTTATTTCTCTTCTCTCTTTGTCTTTGTCTTTTGAACGTTTGATTACAATAGGTCGTGGATTCCTTATCATATATCCTTATTGCTCATTGGGTTTCTCTCAATGAAACCCTTGTCTTGTGTAAACCCTTGTCTTTTATCAAATTTGGGAAGTATTTAGCCATTATTATTCAAATATCCTTTGTTCCTCTTTCTTTCTTCCCTCTCCTTTGGGACTCCCACTGCACGTATGACATTTTAAGGTGTTCCACCAGTCTCCCTGGCTTTGTTCATTCTTCTATATCCTTTTTTACTTCCTGCAACTCAGACTGGATAATGTCAATTGACTTATTTTCAAGTTAATTGATTCTTTCTTCTGCCTGCTCAAATCTGCTATTGAAATCTTGTCATAAAATTTTCATTTTATTTATTTTACTTTTAAACTCTAGAATTTCTCCGTGGTTCCGCTTTCTATTTTCTCTTTACCGACATTCTTTATTTGTTGAGACATCCTTTTCTTGGTATCCTTTGGCTCTTTTTCCATGTCTTAAAAAAATCTGTTTATATTTAAGATAGTTGGTTTAAAGTTTTTGTCTAGTTTGACATAAACTGAAGTACAATGTCTGTGCTTCATCAGGGGCAGTTTCTGTGGCTTTCTCCCATTCATGGTCCATACTTTCTTTTTTCCTGCATGCTTAATCATTTTGTTGTTGTTGAAAACTGGACATTTTGAATATTAAAATGTAGTGATTCTGGGCATCAGATTCTTCCTCCTCCTCAGAATTTGTTTTTGGTGCTTGCTGTGGATTGTAGCAGTTGATTTGTTTAGTACCTTTTCTAAATTATTTGTGCACATTCTGTAGTCTTTGTAATGTGTTTCCTCTGAAGTCTCTTTCTTCAACTTGTGTTTGGCTAGTATTTTGAAAGAAATTTCCTTAAGCCTTAAGAACTCCTTCCCTCAAAGAAGAAAGAAAGAAGGAAAAAAGAAAGAAAAGTACACAAATTATCCCCGTCTGTTCAGATTGGCTCTGTATTGGAACATACTTTTAATGTGTAGCCAGGCCATTTACAAATTAGCCTTAGCTTTCACTTCCCGTTTGTTCCAAGCCTAAATATTAGCCAGAATTTAAAACTTATGAAGACCATAAAGTAACAGCTTATGATCTTTTCTGATCATGTATCCTAACCTGGGAATGCACATGGTCTAAATTCCCAAGTATATGTGATGGCTTTTGAATGCCCTAATTTCCCAAAGAAACTCTCTCCTTAGCTTGTCCTCTCAGACTTCCTACACATTTACTGTTTGCCTTGAATGTATCTTTCGTCCTAGACAACAGTAAGTTGTTCATTTGCTTTATAATGTTTTGATGAAATGTCCTCTGAGTAGCTACTTTTCTGCCCAGTTCTGATTTGGGCATAATAAAGACAAACACCCTGGACATTCCTTCAGGTAGGCCCCAGACAAGTTAAAGCAGACAAACATAATTCTTTGACAATAAGGTCTACTCTGCATCCCTTAAAACCAGAACCATGGTCCCCACCTTGGAAGGCAGCTGTCATTTTCAAGACCACCCCCAAGCAGAGAAAGAGGGTGGGGCAGGGCAAGGAAACAATCACAAAGCTTTCCAACCATTTTAAAGTTGCTTTTACAAAATTTAGCATTTGGTTAATTGTTATAAACCTTTGACTGTTTCCCAGAGTTGATTCTGCCAATTTTTGCTTGATCTTTCAAAGCTGCTGTGGGGAGACGGGTCCTTGGAATTACCTGCTTCATCATTTTCACTGACATTCACCCCCAAAGAACTAATATTTATTGTATGCTCAGGGGTCCTTCTCTACCTCAGTTACTGTGTGGTGCTGAAACAAACTCAAGGGTGCCTACAAGTTCAGAGACAGAAGGCTACTTCTCTTACACCAAATGACCCTATATACTTAAGATTTATGTGTGTTTGTGAGTGACTTTTGGAGTTCATTATCTTTTTTCTGTGTTAACATCCATCTTTACAGCAGTATGTAATGGGCTTCTCTAAAAGCTCTTTTGTTCTCCCACTAGGATGACCAGCTGTTCCTGTTTGCTGGCATCCACATTGTTTCCTGGGATGCAGGACTTTCAGTACTAAAATCAGAATTTTAGGCTAACCAGGATGATGGTCACATTAGCTCCCACCTGACCACACATACACACACACACACACACAATAATGTGTTGCTTTTGATATAAGTAGTTCATCAAGTTGATTAGAAGTGTAGTCAACTTCAGGCTCTTGGCTGTGTTTCAGATGTTTGTGCACATTAGCTAAGTGACCCTTCAACATTACTTTCATGTAAAGGATAGACTACTGCAAATAATAATTTACATATAACTTCTATAGAAATGCAGACCCTTAATTATTTTAATTTTCCTATTAGAGTTTAATTTTGTTTACTTTCCCTGAAGGTCATCCATTCATCTACCCTCACTTTCATCCCCATATTACTGGCTCTAGAACACTCTACAATAATGAATTCTGACTCTAGAACAGAGGTTCTGAATGGGAGGTGGGCAGTTTTGTCCCCTAGGGAACATTTGGCATTTTGGTTGTCGCAGCTTGGGGGAAAGCACTACTGGCATCTAGTGGGTGGAGGCCAGGGATGCTGCTTGACATCCTACAACGCACAGGACAGCCCCCACCACAATCGTCCAGCCTCAAATCCCATAGTGCCGAGGGTGAGAATCTCTGCTTTAGAAGGGTACATGGTGATATAAGTAAGGTCAGCAAGACAGTTTAAAATCAACTTTAAAAAACCGGCTGGGCACAGAGGCTCATGCCTGTGATCCCGCCGCTATGGTATCACAGGAGCTGGGGCAGGCAGGTCACTTGAGGATAGGAGTTCGAGACCAGCCTGGCCAACATGGTAAAACCCTGTCTCTACTAAAAATGCAAAAATTAGCCGGGCGTGGTAGCAGATGCCTGTAATCCCAGCTATTTGAGAGGCTGAGGCAGGAGAATCGCTGGAACTTGGGAAGCAGACGTGGCAGTGGACCATGATTGTGTCACTGCACTCCAGCCTGGGCAACAGAGCCACCATCTCAAAAAGATAAAAATAAATAAATAAATAAAACCCTATGGAAATACTTTCCCTTATGGTTTAGCTTGTTCCGTATGAAGCAACCTTTCTGCTCAGATATTCCCTATTCCCTAGCCTGTAATAGAAGCTCTAGTCTGGGCACTGGAAACTCAAGTCTCAGGTACATTGAGGTCCAAATCATTTGCCACTTCTATTTTTCGTTTACCAGAACCTTTTGTTGCAACAAAAGAGTAGGAGGCATACACCATGTGTTTTTCATTCATTTATGCTGAAATCATTGAAACGTTTCATTTTTTATGAGCCATTTGATGTCCAAAAAGCCTTTTGAATCACATTTATAACCCTTTAAAAAACTCATTCCTCTTCGAAACAGGAAGCCACTTTGTGAGCAGAGTAAACACATTCAAACCCTGGAAGGTGGGAGTTGAGAGGCAGCAAATGCCTCTGGGAGCCTGTGCCAGGGGTGAAATGCCTTCACAGCCCCTGAGGGAACCTCCCTGTGGCCCTGGCAGGTCAGAGGGACCTGCTCGGCCAAGTCAGAAAGCAGGGACCTGAATGGACTCTCCAGAGTGGCTTTTGTAAAGGTCTTTTGCCGATAGGCAACTCTCCTTGGACCAACACCTGTGGTTGGTGACACTCTTTGTGGGAGAAAGTGTGCTCGGCTGATTCTAGGCCCTCTCTCTGCATTTCCTTGAGATGCTCATCCTCTATGGGCATCTGTCCCCTCTTGTATAGAGTGAAAAGCTTGGACCAGATGATCTCCAGTGGCCTTTCCAGCTCTTGTGAGCGAGGTCTTTCTTTAGCTCTCGGAGGATTGCTTCAGACACAGAAAATTCATGGCACGCTCAATACCACGCTCCCATTCAGCACCCACGACAGACATTACTAGTTGATAACAATAGCCTTTTCCACTGCCCTCGGGTATGAATTTGAAAATCTCTTTTGACAAAGTTCTTCAGGGAGGCTCTTGCAATTGTGTAGCATTGGCAGCACACACAAAAAATGGACCAATCTACCAACTGCAGACCAGGTAATAATAAAGGGTGTGATATCAGTTTCTCTAGAGCAGGGGATTTAGCCAAGACCCGGATGCATAAACTGTTAGAAAATAAAATGCAAAGTAGGCTGGACGCGGTGGCTCAGGCCTGTAATCCCAGCACTTTGGGAAGTGGAGGTGGGCGGATCACGAGGTGAGGAGATCGAGACTATCCTGGCTAATGCGATGAAACCACGTCTCTATTAAAAATACAAAAAATTAGCTGGGCATGGTGGCGGGTGCCTGTAGTCCCAGCTACTCGGGAGGCTGAGGCAGGAGAATGGCGTGAACCCGGGAGGCGGAGCTTGCAGTGAGCCAAGACAGAGTCACTGCACTCACTCCAGCCTGGGCAACAGAGCGAAACTCTGTCTCAAAAAAAAAAAAAAAACAAACAAAAACAAAACAAGAAAAGAAAATGCAAAGTAAAATCAAATCAAGTGAAGGAAAAGAAAAGAAAAGAAAAAACTAAAGCTGAGAATCACTTGCTGTGTGACCTACAGTAGGTGATTGACTTCTCTCAGTCTTGGTTTTATGACCCATCAAAGGGTATAATAAAGCCCACCTTCTTATTTTAGTTACTTTCTTTGCCTTCCTTGTTTATTCAGTGTGTGTGTGTGTGTGTGTGTTTTTTATGGTTGACAAAATGTATTCACATTCATCGCGATAATATTAATGTCCTATTTTTTTTTAATTTATTTATTATTATTATACTTTAAGTTGTAGGGTACATGTGCATAACATGCAGGTTTGTTACATATGTATACTTGTGCCATGTTGCTGTGCTGCACCCATCAACTCGTCATTTACATCAGGTATAACTCCCAATGCAATCCCTCCCCCCTCCCCCCTCCCCATGATAGGCCCCGGTGTGTGATGTTCCCCTTCCTGAGTCCGAGTGATCTCATTGTTCAGTTCCCACCTATGAGTGAGAACATGCGGTGTTTGGTTTTCTGTTCTTGTGATAGTTTGCTAAGAATGATGGATTCCAGCTGCATCCAAGTCCCTACAAAGGACTCAAACTCATCCTTTTTGATGGCTGCATAGTATTCCATGGTGTATATGTGCCACATTTTCTTAATCCAATCTGGCACTGATGGTAATGTCCTATATCTTTAATGCTAAGACACAGTGCTTTTTATATTCTCGTTTCTGAAACCAAGATGAGTGTTACAGTCACTGTGCACAGTTAAGGCAGCCAAGTTTCTTATTTTCCACCATAAAACAAAAGTAATTTTTAAATCCATGACATCTTAGAACAAAACAAAGAGAGTGGGAATAGTTTCCATTTATTTAACACATAGTATATTTCTAACAGCAACCCAAGTACGTCACAATAGCCTATAAAGTAAGTGTTATTCACATTATACATATTAACATCTTAACATTCTCCTTCTAGAGATGCAGCAACTGAGACTCTAAAAGGTTCTCTTGCTCAAGGTCAGAAGGCAGATAAAGGACAGAGTTGGGATTTGAACTGTGCGCTTTCTGATACCAAGCTTGCTCTAGTCACCAACTTTCTCAGCTTGGCCTCACATAACCTTGTGATGGGGCAAGTGACATCCTGCTCTTTTTCAGGTGCAACTGTGGAGACCAGGACCATAAAGTGCCTTTGTCTTGGGGTCACTTCGAGAAAACATTGTAGATCCAGGGGCCCTGAGCTGAAGAGGAAAAACAATCATAGTGTTTTATAAGTTATGGATGTTAATCTCTCATTGATTGTTGGCTCCTATGCTGAGGACTGCTGCATCCTCCCGAAGTTTTAAGAGGCTCCAGGGAACTGGGGAGGAAAGAAGCTTCAACTTGTTAGAAAGTTTAAAAAGATGTATTTTCCCAGGGAGACCTCAGCAGATGGTCTGTGACATTTGTTCATTCATTCAAGAGGCGGTTATTGAAAGCCTAGTCAGGTTCAAGACACTTGGGTGAGTACAGAGCTCAGAGGAGTGGGGGCGGCAGGTAGACGGCACATGAACTTATGAAGTAGCAGTGAAAAACAAGTTGAAAGGGTACCAGCTTGGGAACCAGTCTCAACTTGGGTTGAAGGCTAGTTCTGCTACTCTCTAGCTGTGTGACTATGGGTAGATGATTTCACCTCTCTGTGCCTGGAATTTTTTATTTGTAAGATGGGGATGGTGATAGAAGGCTACTCATGGGCTGGTTGTGTGGCTTACTTAAAATCACATGTGTAAGATGCTGAGCTTATTGTCTTGCACATAATAAGCACTCAGTAAATATAGGCTGAAACCATTTATTTATTTAACAAATTTACTGAGCTCCTACTGCACACCAGGCACTGTTCTTAGCACTAGATAATAATACTGATATAGCCTGGATGTCTGTCCCCTCCAAATCTCGTGTTGAAATAGGATCTCCAGTGTTGGAGGTGCGGCCTGGTGGGAAGTGTTAGGGTCATGGGGCCGGATCTCCCATGAATGGCTTGGTGCTTGCAGTAATGAGTAGGGTCTATCGGTTCACGTGTGAGAGCCATTTGCTTAAAGGAGCCTGGCACCTCCTCCTCTGTCTTGCACCCTTCTCTCTCGTTCCTTCTCTCACCATGTGACATATCTGCTTCTCCTTTGCCTTCTTCCATGATTAAAAACTTCCTGACACCTCACTAGAAGCTGAGCAGATGCTGGTGCCATGCTGTACAGCCTGCAGAACCACAAGCCAAATAAACCTCTTTTCTTCATAAATTACCCAGTTTCAGGTGTTCCTTTATAGCAACACAAAGTGGACTAATACAAATATCCATGATTATTATTGTCTCAGGGCAACCTACAGATCTAATCTCCTCAGACTTCACTGAGGTATCTTGCAAACTGAGTTGGTTCTCAGTCCAGGAGGTGTGTGTGATGGAGTTACCAAGCAGAGGCACCTGAGAATCTCTAACTCCCCAGCTGGAGAAGGCAGCCCCACTGCTGAGTAGGGGAGTGGTTTTGGTGGCTTCCTAGAGAGGAAAAAGGGGATGGGGCATATCATACCCTATTTCAGGGGCTGTTCAAATCACTTGTTCCTCTCAGTTTTCAACATTGGGGTCTTTTTTGATTGAAATACAAAGAAGGGATGGTGGACTGAGTGGGATAAGGCCACAGCCTGGGGCAGGAGGTCCTTCAATCCACCTCTCGCTCTGGTTTTGCATCCTCAGTCTTCCACATCTGCATCTCATCCCATCTTGATGAAGTGAATTCTTATTTTGAATTTGGACTTGCTTCCTCCTGACTAATGGTGGTGATGATCATATGATGTTGTTGTAGATAATGATGAGGACATTGATGTTGTAATAGATGTTAAAGATGATGTTGTTATAGATGATGATGATGATGATGAAGATGATGCTGATGGTGATCAGTTGCCATGGACCAGATGCATATCAATGCAATTTTACATATGTTCTTCCTAACCCTTGTAACAACTCTGCAAATTAGGCCTTGTTATTGCATGTGGTAAAGCAGAAATATGAAGCTAAGAAAGGAGATGTGACTGTCCTAAGGCCACACCACTAGGAAGAGACATAGCTACTTTCAAATCTAAGACTCTCACTCCAAACCACTCATTGGACCAATAAAATTCTAATATTGTATAGTGTTTGCTAGACAGTCTTTTCAGAGCTTTCCATGTTTTATCTCATTTAAACCCTACTAACCCTTTGAGTTAGGTACTGATATCATTTCTATTTCACAGCTGGAGAAAAAGAGGCAGAAACGCTATGTAAATTGGCCATGGTGATATAGCTGGTCAGTGGTGGATCACAGATGTCTGCTTAAGCAACCTGACTACAGAGTCTGCACTTTTCATATTTTTATTTTAAAATTACTATGTTTTCAAACCATGTGCAGTGGCTTATGACTGTAATCTCAGCACTTTAGGAGGCTGAGGTGAGAGGATCGTTTGAGCCCAGGAGTTTGAGACCAGCCTGGGCAACATGGCAAAATCCCATCTCTACCAAATAAATAAATAAATAAATAAATAAATAAATAAATAAAACAATTAGCCTGTAATCCCAGCAACTTGGGAGGCTGAAGTGGGAGGATTACTTGAGCCTGGGAGGTCGAGGCTGCCGTGAGCCTAGGTCATACCACTGCACTCCAGCCTGGGAAACAGAGCAAGACCCTGTCTCAAATAAATAAATAAATATGCAAATAAAATAATAATGTTTTTATTTTTATGGACGTCTAATGTATACACAGCAAAGCACACACATGTTATGAGTCATGACTAATTTTTATGCATGTGTGCACCATCGCTAAACAAGTCAGCTTTTAACCCACTAAGCCATGTTCGCCTAATCCCCAAAGTTTAATGTTGTCTTGGAATTGTCGGACACAATTTAACACACCAGATGTATCTTCTACACATATTTGTTATGTTAATATGCAGTCATATGATATTTACTGTGTTTCAGACAATGCTCCAAGCAACTAACATATATGAACTCATGTTAGCTCTATAAGGTTGGTACTATTCCTATAATCATTCCCATTCTCTAGGTGTGAAAACCGAGGTATGGAAAAGTTAAGTGACTTACCTAAGATTACACAACTGTTGAGTTTAATTCACACGACTGTGAATGAAACCTGGACGGTCTGGCTCAAAGTCCTTTAAATGCTTTTCCTTAAATACACACATAATTTCTACCAAGAAAGTGCTGTTATCAATCCTACTTTGTAGACCCAACAAGGTTAAAATAACTTCCACAAATACTTCCGCTACTAAGTCACAAACCTCTACTGAGAACTTTACTGATTTCCAAGTGTATGCCTCCCACTACCATGCTGAAAAAAGTCTGAACATCTTTGCTGTGGGTGGGAAGTACTGAGGCACTGGTTTATCCCCTTCTGGGAATCCCAAGTTTATGCAGAATCTGTAGTTACTGGTCCTGCACCACACACTCTAGTGAAGACCGGGAGAGGAAGGAAGGCTCTAGAAGAAACGTGCTTGCTGTTCAGGGACGCAGACCCCTGGCACCACTTTGCTGAGGCCATGACCAAATAAATGCTTGTCTGTCTCCCCAACTCACTTCTATATACTCCCCTAAGCTCCTGGGTCTACCTTTTCCTAGCGTTTCCTGGGGGGATAGTAAATCTTGAGTTTCCCATTTTCCTTCATCTCGAAAGGATATGAATTCTGTAAATCTTGGCCTGAGTGACCATCAGGATGCATAAAATATGACAGGAAAGAGGCCAGGGAGGCAGCGTTTGTGTAGAGCACAGCGTCCAGCAGTGGGGATGGGCAGACTGGGGGTCCTTGGGGACCCCTTGGGCTGGAGTTTTGTTGCAGAGAGAAGCCTCAGCAACCTCTGTCTGTAATAGATGCTTATGGTCACTTCCATGCCAAGGTCTCAGAGGCATTGCCACAATATGGGACGGAAGTGACAAACTGCAGAAAATCGAAGCAGCCCCTGCCCTGCCCCTCACTCTTGGCCCTTGATTCCCAAGAATGAAGGGACGGAAGGAAGACCTATTCATTAGGGCTGACAGGGCAGCAGGAAGGACTTAGCTGTGATGAGAGGAAGAACTTCCTGCAAGGAAAGGTTATTAAGCCCTGGAATGAGTTATTGAGAGAGGTGGTGGAAGTAACTTCCTGATTTTGTGATCAAGATGGATAGTTATTGGTCTGGGGGAATCCAGCTCAGCCTCCCAGCATGGATTCCTGACCCCTTTAGGGAGAGCATGCTTCAGCTGCATCTGCCTCCAAGGTCATTTGCAAATGCTCAGCGATGATAAAACCCCCCTTTGACAACAGGCTTCATGCTTTTACTTCTTTTATTTATTTATTTTTTTCTATAAATAAATCCCATGCTACTTTCTATAGATAACTACTGTTAAGATTTTTGTGTCAATCTTAATAGACTTTTTTTCTGAATGCATATTCACACAAACACATACAGTGATCCTCGTACAATTTTTATGTTTAAGCATAGATGGGTACATACTACATGCATTGTTCTGATATTTCCATTTTCTTCTGTTAATATCATGGGCATCTTTCCATGTCAGTACATATATTTCATTTTCATTTTTTAGACAGTTACTTCATATTTCATAATACCGGTATGCCATAATTCATTTAACCATTTCTCCATTGATTTACTTAAAGATTGCTTTCCAAATTTTGTGAATGCAAAAATGCTGCAATACACCTCTAGTACTTAGGTCGCTGTATATATAATGACATTCCTTTAGAAGAGAGTTCTAGAAATGAAACTGCCAGAGCAGAAAGGATTTTCAATGCTGTCAGGTAGAACGTAACTGCTCTTTAGAATGAGATAAAGAGCTTATTCCTACTATTACTGAGGGTGTAGGGAAAATGATTCAACCTTCACCAACAATGGTTATAGCACCTTAAAATGTCTGCCCATGGCTTATCCCATGTGTATGCACCTCTTATTTCTAATGTGGTTGAGCATTACTTTATATCTTTACTGACTATTCATATCTTTTACCCAGTTATTTCTACCAGCTTTTTGTCTTTTTTTTTTTTTTTTTTTTTTTTGTCAGAGTCTCACTCTGTCACCCAGGCTGGAGTGCAGTGGCACAATCTTGGCTCCCTGCAACCTCCACCTCTTGGGTTCACGCCATTCTCCTGCCTCAGCTTCCAGAGTAGCTGGGACTACAGGGGCCCCCCACCACGCCTGGCTAATTTTTTTTTTTTTTTGGTAGAGACGGGGTTTCACCATGTTGGCTAGGATGGTCTCGATCTCCTGACCTCATGATCCGCTCGCCTTGGCCTCCCAAAGTGCTGGGATTACAGGCGTGAGCTACCGCACCTGGCCAGCTTTTTGTCTTTTTATTTGTTAAACCTTATCACAAATTTTGGCTACTGTTTTTTTTTTTTTTTTATTTTAGCTTTTAAGTTCAGGGGTACATGTGCAAGTCTGTTACATAGATAAACTGATGTCATGTGTGTTTGTTGTACAGATTATTTCATCATCCAGGTATTATGCCTACTACTTATTATTATTTTTTTCCTGATCCTCTCCTTCCTCCCACACTCTACCCTCCAACAGGCCCCAGTGTGTGTTGTTCTCATGTATGTGTCCATGTATGCTTGTCATTTAGCTCCTATTTATTTATTTATTTATTTATTTATTTATTTATTTTATTTTTGAGACGGAGTCTCACTCTGTTGCCCAGGCTGGAGTGCAATGGCGCAATCTCAGCTCACTGCAACTTCCGCCTCCCAGATTCAAGCAATTTTCCTGCCTCAGCCTCCCGAGTAGTTGGGACTACAGGCGTGTGCCACCACGCCCGGCTAATTTTTTGTATTTTAGTGGAGTTGTGGTTTCACCATGTTGCCCAGGCTGGTGGTGAACTCCTGAGCTCAGTCAATCTGCCCGCCTCGGCCTCCCAAAGTGTTGGGATTGTAGGTGTGAGCCACATCGCCACATCGCCCTGCCTTAGCTTCCCTTGTAAGTGAGAAAATGTGGTATTTGGTTTTCTGTTCCTGCATTAATTTGCTAAGGAGAATGGCCTCCAGCTCTACCCAGGCCCCTGCAAAGGACATGACTTCATTCTAGTTGTGACTGTGTAGTATTCCACAGTATGTCCTTCAGACTATCTTACACGTTGGAAAGATTTTCTTCCACCCTATGCTTTCTTTTATTTTCTGTCTTTTATCTTTTATTACTTTTTGAGACAGGGTCTCACTATGTCACCTAGGCTGAAGGGCAGTGGCGCTATCATAACTCACTGCAACCTTGACCTCCTGAGCTCAAGAAATTCTCCCACTTCAGCCCCTTAAGTAGCTGGGACTACAGGTGTGCACCACCATGTCTGGCTAATTAAAAAAATTTATTTTGTAGAGACAGGGTCTCAGTATGTTGCCCAGGCAGGTCTTGAACTCCTGGGCTCAAATGATCCTCCCATCTCAGCCTCCCAAAGTTTGGGATTATAGGCGTGAGCCTCCAGGCACTGCCCTATGCTTTATTTTCTTTGTATTCCTTTTATTAGCTAATTCTTCTGCATAAAAACTATATTAAAATGTTTTGCTGTTAACTTGTTAACTAAAACAATTTGTGTTTATTGTAGAAAATGTAAAAAATAAAATGGACAAAAGACACAATATAAATATACTTAACACTATTGAACTGTATGCTTAACATAGTTAAGATAGTAAATTTAACGTTATGTGTATATACCACAATTTGAAAAATAGGACAAAAGAAAAAAATCATAATTTTACATCCCAGAAAAACAGTTCTTTCTCTTGGTGAAAGAACTTTCTTTCTCTGCATTGATACGGAGAATTGACTAGTTTCTAACCTTTTAACCTTTTACTACTTGCTGTCTCATGCCTCTGTTTTAATATTAAAAAGCCAACATGATTGTTGATGGCTGTGTGGTAGTATGTGGTACTAATAAAACTAATATGATAGCTTTTTATTGAGTGGGTACTGTCAGACACTGAGCTAGACCCTTTTCATGTCGCTCTCATTTAATCCTAACAATACAAAATACAAGATGGTTGCTATTATTACAGCACTTTCACAGATAAGAAAACTGGTGCTCATGGAGGTGAAGTCATTCACAGCTGGCAGACAAGAGGTGAACTTGAATGCAGCCCCCAAGTGCTCACGATATTGTTGCTAGTGGCGCTTAACCCATCATCAATTCTGGAATATTTAGGCTGCCCCCAATGTCCCGTTCATCCTACCAATTGTAAATAATCCTGTAATTCATTCTTTCATTCCTTTTTTTTGTTTCTTAGACACAGGGTCTCACACTGTTGTACAGGCTGGAATGCCTGGACTCAAGAGATCCTCCAGCCTCAACCTCCTGAGTAGCTGGGACTATAGGCATGCACCACCACACCTGGATAATTTTTCAATTTTTGTGTGTGGATACAGGATCTCGCTATGCTGCCCAGCCTGGTCTCAAACTTCTGGCCTCAGGCGATCCTCCCACCTTGGTTTACCAAAGTGGTGAGATTACAGGCATGAGTCACTCTATGCCCGGACCCCATTCCTTCTTATTACCATCTTATCCATTTTATGTTCTTGACTGTCCCTCCTTTTCCTGCCTTCTCAACACTCATAACCCTATCCAGGGAAGCGCAGTGCAGTTAAGAGCATAGACTCCTCACATCTGAGGCCTGGCTCCACGGTTTTCTACCTGTGCAGCCTAAAGCTAGATATCTAAAATCTCTTCATCTTAATGTCCCCACCTGCACAGTGGAGGTGATATTAACAGTCTCTATTGTAAGGTGGTTGTGGGAGCCAGATGTGGTGGCTCACACCTGTAATCTTACCACTTTGTGAGGCCTAGAGAGGCAGATCCCTTGAGGCCAGGAGTTTGCTACCAGCCTGGCCAACATGGTGAAACCCCATCTCTACTAAAAATACAAAAATTAGCCAGGTGTGGTGGCACATGCCTGTAATCCCAGCTACTTGGCAGGCTGAGGCAAGAGAATCGCTTGAACTCGGGAGGCAGAGGTTGCAGTGAGCTGAGATCGTGCCATTGCACTCCAGCCTGGGTGACAGCAAGACTCAGTACTAATAATGTGGCATGGGAAATACACACACACATGCTCTCTCTCCCTTTCTCTCTCTCCCTCTCTCTCTCTCTCACCCACACACACACTCATACATACACACACATCCATACATATATACATACCTATTGTATTAGTTTCATTTTGCTGCTGTAACAAACTGCTGCATACTTAGTGACTTAAAATAATAAAAGTTTATGTTCCAGGGTTCTGGAGCCCAGAAGTCCAAAATGAATCATATGGGACTAAAATCAAGGTATTGGTAGGGCTGGATCCTGATTCAGCAAAAAATCAGCCCTTTGCCTCTTCCAGTTTCTAGTGGCTGTGGCATTCCTGGCTCGGGGCTGTGTCACTCCAGTCTCTGTTTCTGCATCATATCACCTTCTCCTCTCCTATAGTCACATTTCTCTCCTGTTTCTCTCTTTAAGGACACTCTTGATTGCATTTAGGGCTCACCAAACTAATCCAGGATAATCCCCCCATCTCGAGCTCCTTAATTTAATCATGTCTGCAAAGACCCTTTTGGCACATAAAGTCACATATGCACTGGCTCCAGGGTAGGACCTGCTTATTTCTGGGGTCTTTATTCAGCCTAGTATATACATATCTTTCTAAAGTAACTCCTGTAATTGGGGGGCAGATATTCCTGATTCTTCCAACTGACCTTGGTATCTATGAGAGGAAAGGCAATGCACTTCTCTTTATACATTTTAACTAAAAAAGTAATTGTTTTGGAAAATATGAGTTCCTTAATTCTGTAAAGTTCTTTTTTTTTTTTTTTTTTTTTTTTTTGAGACGGAGTCTTGCTGTGCTCCCAGGCTGGAGTGCAGTGGCGTGATCTCGGCTCACTGCAAGCTCCGCCTCCCGGGTTCACGCCATTCTCCCGCCTCAGCCTCCCAAGTAGCTGAGACTACAGGCGCCCGCCACCACGCCCGGCTAGTTTTTTGTATTTTTAGTAGAGACGGGGTTTCACCATGTTAGCCAGGATAGTCTCGATCTCCTGACCTCGTGATCCACCCGCCTCGGCCTCCCAAAGTGCTGGGATTACAGGCTTGAGCCACCGCGCCCGGCCACAATTCTGTAAAGTTCTTTCAATTTTTTTTTTTTTTTTTTTTGAGACATAGTCTTGCTCTGTCACCCAGGCTGGAGTGCGGTGGCACGATCTTGGCTCACTGCAACCTCTGCCTCCCAGGTTCAAGCGATCCTCCTGTTTCAGCATCCCGAGTAGCTGGGATTCTAGGCATGCACCACCATACCTGGCTAATTTTGTATTTTTAGTAGAGATGGGGTTTCACCATGCTGGTCAGGTTGGTCTCAAACTCCCGACCTCAGGTGATCCGCCCACTTCTGCCTCCCAAAGTGCTGGGATTACAGGCGTGAGCCACCATGACGAGCCTCAAAATAACCTTTTAGAGCACTAAAATATAAGGTTACCCATTGATAAAAATTGATGATGATTTCCTCTATACACAAGGTTGCCCCTTGTGGTCATCTCCCACCCCTGCTCTGCTGAGGCTTAATCCCCCATCACCTCCCTCTGCTCCAAGATCCTTCTTACCCTTTGGTTTGCTCTAAGAGGTCATCTTGCAGCCCGCTTCAGGGAGAACATGGAAACCATGACTTCTCGGCTCAACTTCCTCTTTTTCTACTCCAATCCTACTATGAACCATAACTAAAATTTCAAAATTTCCCCTTTTCTTTCTGCCAAAACAAAAGGGAAGTCCCTCTCCAGTCCAAGATGACTCCCTTTACTTGAACCCAACTCACCACTTTTAGGGACCTCTCAACATCTTCTACATGACTTTTTAAAAATTGTGTTCTGTCAAATACAAGGACCCTGTAATATGTCAACGGAGGTTGGGACGGGGAAACATGTCTATGCATGTATGTGTGTTTGTATGTATGTATGTATCTATCCATCTATGTGTCTACCTATCATCTATTTGCCTGTTCACTCACCCATCCATTCATCCATGCATCCACCCACCCATCCCATTATCTATCTGCCTACCTACCTACCTATCATCTATCTTTCTATTATCGGCTGTGATCAAATATGTTGGAAGCTCACCTCTTCCCCATTCTATACACACACCCTTATATATCCTTCCGCCTGACCACCTGGAAAGTCCACAGGATATATTAGTATGATAAAGGCCCCAAGAAGAACTGCAGCACAAACAAAACAAGACCCTGTTTATTTTTGTCTCTTTCAAATTTTCCCAAACTGAATTGAAGAAAGACCCTCTTTTGTGTGTGTTTTCCTTCACATCTGAGTCCAGTGTCCCTTGGATCACCTTTTGGGAAGCGCTCAGTTGTATACTTCTTAGATGGAATTCCTCATAAGGCCAGTACTTTTTCCTGTATTGCCTTGCCGAGCTCTTAGATCTTCAATTGCTACCACAAACTGAGCACATATTGTGCACCAGTTATGTGGTGCTCACCATTAGTCTACATCTAACAACTTTATGCAATAATGTATCATTATACTCATCTTACAGATGAATAAAGAGAGTCTCAGAGTATCAGGAGTTTGCTCCAAATCAAACATGAATAGCAGAGTTGGAGTTTGGACCCATCAGGGTGCAAAGTTTTGGTGCACCTGGAGTCTGTGATCTAACCGCTCCTTTCCACTCCTAGAAGCCGAAAAGCCAAAAGCTACACTTCTATCTTTTACAACATGAAGGTTGTCACTAAAGAAATCTCATCTCTCAGTTACTTTCTTCAGAAGATGCCAGTTTGCTAAAATCCTACCTGTCTCAGTTCATGAGGAGCTGAGAGTGTGTTTTAAATCCAGAGGGAACGACCAACAGCCTCTCTTCTTTGGTGGCACATTTATAAACAGATGCAAGACAGGAAATAGGTATCCCACACCCCTGCCTCAGGGTGTCTGTGGACAGAACAAAGAGCAGGGTTGTGTGCCTAGCCAGCGTGCAGAGCCTATAACGTGATTGCTGCCTGATGGTGCGAAATGGATTCAAGGCTCGGGTCCATCTGGTTTGTGTATCGTGAACGAGCTGTTAAAGTGTCAGGACTTAACTTCTCTGGATTCGAGGAAGTCTCATGAGGTTTTATGGAGCAGTTAAGATGGGTGTAAACCTCACTGGCGGGACCAGCTTCTCCTATATGATCTGAGACGTGCGTAGTTCATAGGATGAAGAAGCATGACTTAGAAATAAGAGGATGGACCCCGAGAAAATTAGGGAGCTGAGAAGTAGAATCCAGACTGCATAGAGTATCTGCCATCACAAGCAATTCCCTTCTCTGATTCTGAGCCTTCGTATCTCCTCTGTAACATGTGGACAGTATTACCTTGTCCAATCCACAAGGCTGTTTGGATATGAAAGATAATGAGAGTTGTAAAGTTTCTTACTAATGGGAAGCGTGGTTACTAGCTTCTTTTCATTTCCTCTCTTGGAAATAGCTAGAAAGGATTATAGGGACCTTGTCTCCTGCTCCTGTTCTCCCTCTCTCCTCTTCAGAATTAGGCAGTATCATCTTACTAAAAGATATTCAAGAATAACTTGCAGTTGCTGTGGGTTCTAGCCTTGGAAAGAATATAAGAACATGGTCCCAGGCTGAGTAAGGGGAAACAGGAGATGCAGTGGTTATAACATTATAAAACATATCTGCAAATCCCTTGGTATACTTCTCATAAAAAATGGCATTGAAATCCTCTCTTCTTGACTATGTACCAGGCTTAGTGACTCACTTCTAACAAATAGAATTTGGTAGAAGTTATGCTCTATGACTTTTGAGGCTAAGTTGGGACAGTCGCTGTAGCCCCTCTCTGGTTCTCCTGCTTGGGACACTCACCCTTGGATTTCCAGGACTTGATACATCTCTTTTTCTCTCCCTTTCATCCACATGTTGGTTTTCTTGCTCTCTTGTATAAGACCTCATTTTCTTCTTCTGAAAATGGGTCTTCTGTGTGTGGCTGGGGTTGGAGATGTGTCTGCAGATAGTCCCATAACTACATCCTTACCCTTTCTCCTCTCCCAGTTTCTTGATGTAAATTTCAAGGAAAGAACTCCAGTTGGCTCTGTTTGGATCATATGGCCATTCATGACCCAATCAATCACCGTAGCCAAAAGGATGAAACACGATTATTGGCCAATATAGGTCACATGTCTAGCCCTTGGGCTTTAGTGGGGTGCAGGTGTCAGGAAGCAGATGTAACGGGTAGAATTACTCATGGAGAAACGGACATGGAGAAGAGACAGTTCCTCCCAAAAGTGGGTGATTTGTGCTCAAAAAGTGGGGAGAGACGTGCAGCAATGACAAAGAGAAGACATTCATGTCAGCAGATACCACATATATAATTTTCTAGCTGTGTTTCCCATTCAACTGTAAACTCCATGGGTCATAGGGTTGTATCTTCAGGGCCTAGCATAGTGGCTGCTACATAGTAGGTCCTCAGAAAGGCCCTCAATGCTTTTTCTACCATGTTAAGCTAGGATTGGCATGAGCCCTACACAAACAGGTGAGGATTTTCTTGGTGGAATTAGCAATGGCATTGCACCTATAGGATTAGAAACCAGTCACTGGGTGCAAGACCTTAGCTTGTTACTTATTTTCTCTGAGCTTCAGTTTTGTTATCTGTAAAATGGGCTCGATAATAAAACTTACCTCAAAGGGATATGGAATGGACTCAGGGGGAAAGTACACGAATGAGCTAGAATGCTAATATCAAATATTGTCTTACTGTCTCCAAGAGGTCTCTGGGTGAATTTTTCACCCTTTCCATGGAGCCCAGCTAAAGGATTGGACTTTGATGATTCAAAGCCACCGAGTTACACTTGCCAAAATTCACTCTGTTTTTCTCAGTGTTCATGTCTGTCAAATGGGAATACTGATTCCTTCTCCTTCTTACACCAGACCATTATTCAAGGCGGAACGCCTTCTGGATGGAGAGTGCTGACTGGAGTCACTTCCTCCTTTCTCTGCTGTTATGATTCATTAACTTGCAGTGTAGCTCTTTGGTTCAGCATCAGCAGGCCCACTGGGAAATAGGTTTGGAGTGGGGAAGAACATGGGAGAATAATGTGCTTTTTATTTCTAATGGCATTTCCCCAACCACTGCTTCCTCCTGCACTCTGAAGCACTATGGAATCCAACTTATATGATGAAGCTAGTGGCTTGCTCAGTGAGAGGAACTGGCAGGGGTGGGAAGGCCAGGTTCAGGAGTCTACATGACAGTTGTGGGAGGCAGGGAGCTTCAACTCTGTTCTAGGAGGTTCATAATTTGCTCTAAATTTTTTGGAGTAAAATCTAGGCTTCAATGATGACTCTTCCACTTACCAGCTGAGGGGCTTCTCTGAGCCCATTTCCTCATCTGTAAAATGGGACTAATAGTCCCTGCTCCGTCGGTATCAATGAGACCATGAGAGGGAGAACATCAAGAACCAACTCCCTCCTCTCTCTCCCTTAAATGTCTCAAGGCAGGATGCTCCTAATTTCTCCAGCTCTTTTCCTTCAAATTCCTTTTGTTAAAGTCTCAAACTTTTATAAGACACATGGCAAAAAAGTCCAGAACCTATTTCAATATCTGAGGGTTTTATTGAGCACCTACTAGTGCCAGGCACTGAGTTAAGCATTAGGGGTACAGCACTATGGCCCACAATAATAGTCCCTTTCCCCACGGGATCTTAAGTTGGAGAAACAAAGGTTAAATAAGTAAATGATCACTCAAACAGATATGTGATCGCTGCTGACATGGATGTGCATTCTTTTTTGTTGTTCAACATCTTCGCCCTGCTTTTGAGCCTAGACATCCCACTTTCTTTGAGGAAATTTCTCCTTCTCCATACCATGTGGTTAGCTGGATCTGTTGATAATACCTAGCTGCAGCCATGGTCTCAAGGGTGGACATGTGACCCATGCTGGCCAATCACAGCCCCTTGTTCTGGCTGCTGTGACTGGTTCAAAGGTGAACACATGACCCAGACAGAGCCAATTGGAGTCCCTTCCTGTAAACGTATATGAGAGGAAGGAAATGGAAAGGATGTTAGTAGGGAGCTGTCTGTCTGCAGACATTCTCTCTTTACCTCCAGCCACATGGAGAACAACCATTTTTCAGGAGAAAAAAAAAAAGAATGAGTCAACATACAAGACGGCAGCAGAACCAAGATTTGGGCAGGGAGGGAGAGCTGTCCTTTAAGTCTCCAAAGTCTGTGGGTAGTGCCATCCCTACACTTAGCTGTCACATGCAACAATAAAACATCTTTTTAAATTAGTGTAGTTTGATTTGGATGCCTGTGACTTACAATATAAAAGGGTTTGGATCTAAGCAACTGCTTTGCAGGAAGCATATAGAACTATACCAGGGTATAAGAAGAAGAATGTGTGTGCGTGTGTGTGTACATAAACTGTGTGTGTGTGTGTGTGTATATATATGTCCTATACTTAAAGTATTTTACTGTTACAGGCTTATCGTAGCCTGAAACAAGAAACAACTTCAAGTTCAATATTCAGCATGCTTGTTTCTAAACATTTATCAATCACATGCTCCAGGAAATTTCTCACTAACTCTGTCTTTCTATTTTCTCTTGCCTCCACTTATATCCTCAAATCCCATTCTTTCCAGACCCTTCTCCCTTCTTACCACTTCAATCTATCCTTGAGATCTTACCTCCCTTCTCTGATCTGCCTGCAGAAGCTAAAAGCCCATTCATGTATCATACAGAGCAGGGGTTTTTCAAACTTGAACATGCATCAGAATCAGAATCACCTGGAGGGCTTGTGAAAACACAGAGTACCTGGTCCCAACCCTGGAGTTCTTGACTCAGCAGGTCTGGGGTTGGACCTGAGAATCTGCATTTCTAACAATGTCCTGGGTGATGCTGATGGTGCCAGTCTGGGGGCCACACTTTGGGAACAATTGCTATAGAACAATTTGTTTCTCTCAGCCCCATTTCCACCACCCATCCCCCGTATGATAACCTCTTCTTTCTCCACTAAAGGGCTATTCCACATTCCACTACATCCCAAACAAAAGAACCATCTCTTTACCTTGGTTTACTGATCTGCAAAGTGCAGATAATAATGGTACCCACCTGATAGGATAGTTTCACATAATGTGGTTAGAAGAGTGATTGGTGCATCGAACACAATACTTCAGTGTTAGCTATGATTGTTAGACACTTTGCATTTCCCAAAGATGGTCACAACATCTCCCATCCCATGTGTTTGTCTCATAGTGTAACCCTGATGCTCCTCCCATTGAGTGTGAGAACTATGTCTCCTTGAACTTGGGGGGACCTTTGTGATTGCCTTTACTAATAGACTAGAAAAAGTGATGCTATGTGACTGCTGAGGCTAGTTCATAAAGGCCATGTACTCCCTCCTTGTTCTCTTAGATGGCTCATTCTTGGAGCCCAGTCGCCATACTGTGAGGAAGCCCAACCAGCACACACTAACAGAACACGTGGAAAAGCTTGAGCCTCGTGTAGATGTTCTGGCTAACATCCCAGTTGATGTCACAGCCAACAGCCTGCATCAATTGCCTGGCATGTGAGTGATGACACCTCCAGCTGATTCCAGCCCCTAGCCATTGGATCACCCCCAGCTATCAAATCTTCCAGCTGAGTCCCCAGACGTTGTGGGGCAGACATAAGCTGTTCCCATTGTGCCCTGTCCAAATTCCTGACCCACAGAATGAGTAAGCACAAATAAAATGGTTTCTTATGCCACTAAGTCTTGTAGTGGTTTATTATATAGCAGTAGTAACTAGAACACTTATTATTAATTGATAATATATATTACTTATCCCAAGAGACAAATCGTCAAACATTACCACTCCCCAAGAAAGTAGAAAGTGCTACAGTTGATTTTTATTTTAAAGGCCCTTTCCCTTTTGTTTCCATTCTATTTTGTTCACCAGGTGATCTTAGTTAAGTCATACAACCTCTCTGTGCCTCACTCCTAATGTACGAATGAAGAATACTACTGGGTCTTAGGAAGGAAAGGACCATCTTCATGGGAAGATGGATGTGGTAGGAGTGGATGGAGACAGGAGGTAGGAGGATGCTTGGGGGGAAAGTTGCTGCATTTAACCCTTGGTAGTGAGGGCTCATGAAAAAGCAGCCCCAGCCCCAGGCTGCTCCAACCCAGGATCAGGGTTGCAGTGGGAGGCTGGGGCCATCTCCTATACAGAAACCCAACTTCTGTCCGGCCCACACGGGAGCATATGACAAGCAGAATGGGGGTTTGAGGATAGTTGTTGAAAGCTCCCAGCTTGTTTTAGGGAATGAGGCTTCATCTAGTCCTCCACCCTGGGTTTGTCTGGACTACTCTTCACCTTCTTACCACACTTCTCCCCTCTAGGCTTGAGCTAGCACCCAGAAAACATGGCCAGACTTGCTTCCACCCTGAAGGCAACCCCCCACTCCAGTTCAGTTCCCAAAGAGTAGGGGCAGTAGGCTGGGACAAGGGCAAGAAGAGTTTGCATGACTCTATTGTGAGGGGGTTGGTGGTAGGGAGTGGGGGAGTCCCCAGATTTTCTTTTTGCTGCATCACTGTGGTGAAATGACTGGGACAGAGTGCACAGTGTTCTCTTTGCTTATGTCTCCCTCTCTCCCTCTCACCTGTTGCCAGAGCCCAGGCCTTACCCTCTCCTCACTGCCTGTCTCCTATTTCCTTGGCCCTTCTCTAGATTCCTGTCCTGAATGTCCTTGGTGGATGTGGCCCTGAATGGTGACTGCCTAGTGCAGGATGGTGAAACCCAAACCAAATTTTCTCTTCCCAGCCAATGGGATCTGCTATTCTGAGTCTGTGAACAGCCAGCTTAAAAAAATTCTCCAGTGGCTCCCAGTTGTTTTTAGGACAAAGGCGCAGATGCTTCCCAGAACCTACAAAGTCCTGGGGGTCCTACCTACTCCTCTTTCCTCAAAGTGTGCTTTGGACTTCTGCACCCTCAGTTCTCCAGCTGCGCTGAGTGCCTTTCAGTTCCTTGAATGCTTGCATCAGGCCTCACACACCAGGCCTTTGTCCATGCTGTTCCTTCTGCCTCGGTTGCTTTTCCCTTCCCAAGTTGACTCCTACACCGTCTTCAGATCTCGATGCCAGTCTCCCTTCTGCAAGAACCTTTCTGGGCTCCTGCTATTGCATGTGCTTGGAGTACTGCCTCCTTTCCCTCTTGCAAATTTACAACCGTACCTTGAGCATTGATGTCTGTTTGCACCATAGATTTTAAGCCTTTTAAGCCTCAAACTTGCTTGTTTTTCCCCCTCGTATTGCTCCACTAAGTGCAGCATGGTGCTTGGCACATTGTAGGTGCTGAGTAAATATTTGCAGAATAAATGATTAAACCAACACACATAGTAACCTTTGTCCTGTGCTTGATCTTCTGGTCAAATTTTTGCAAGCAGTAGAACCCTTCCAGAAATGACAGAGAAGAAATGCAGTTGTGATGTGAAGTGAGGGCATGCAGAATTCTACCTATTGTACTTTGCATTCTCAACAGGAGCCTTGGAAGGGGCGGCAAGGGTGGCAGTTCAGAGACAGACTGCCTGGGCTTGCGTTCTGATTTGCAGAAGGTAGTCAGCAACTCTCTCTGTAACCTTGGACAACGTACTGAACTGCATCTCTGTAAAATGGGGGGAATAATCATTCTACTTCATAGGATTGTTACATACTGTAAGTGCTGACATATGCACAACCCTGAGACCTGAGCCTGGCTCACAATAAGGGCTCTGAGTTTGCTATTGTTATTGTTGTTATTGATTATTATGGTTGTTTTTGGTGTTATTGTCATTAGAAAGACTCCACTTTGTCAGGCTGCTCTCTCTCCATCCTATTGCCCTCTCCAGGTGGCTATACAGAGTCAGCCCTTGTGCTGCTCATTTACAAATAGCTGCTTGGTGTCTCCCCTCATCTCCACTCCTCTGGATTCCAGAACTTCCCACACAGGAGCCCAACCCTGGACAGTGACGGTGACCCATGGAGAATGCATCATGCCTGTCAGGGTCCTGTTGGTTCAGCGGCTGGGGAGGCAGCACCCTGCTGGGAGCGGTCACTTCCCACGAAGATGGATGGCTTTCTCTGTCCCGGCGACACTCTAACTGCCAGAGGTGGGGGAACCTGCTGTGGGAGGGAAGGGGCGGTTTGTATTGAGTGGCCGCTAGGCCCAGTGGGGAAGTATGAGGGGAGCATGGAGGTTTATTTCACTGGTTCAATAACACCAGCCTTGCAGACTGACAAGACTTCTCCCCTCGGTGGGCTAACTGCTCAGCTGCCCACGTGTTTCCTTGCACACTGGTAAAGCCCAGGGGTTACTGGCATGCATTTTGGAATCAGCTGGCTTGTGAATAAGTCCTTGCTTTGCCGTTTCCTTGGCTGCTAAATTTGGACCTACTATTTAACTTCCCTTTGGTCTCTGTTTCTTTATGAAATAATAATATCCACCTTATTAAGTTATGCTGTGAAGTCTGAGAGACCCGCATGTGAAGCTGTAAGAGAGGCTAGAGAGCAGGGGCGCCAAGTGTGTTCAGTAATGGGTCAGCGGATAAATCTTTTGGGCTCTGTGGCCCATAAGATCTCTGTTGCCGATACTCAACTCTTCCAGTGTAGCCCCAAAGCAGCCGTAGACAATAGATACATAATCAGCCATGGTTGTGTTCTAATAAAACTTTATCTAAAAAGCAGTCAACAGTGAGATTTTGCCTATGCACTGTAGTTTGTAAGCCCTGGACTAAAGCCTAGTCCTCAAGAGCAGGGGCCATGGATCCCAGCTGTGCCTGGGTTTAGAGCCCAGCTCTGACACTCGCAAGCTGTGTGACCTTTCTTCACCTGTTGGCAGTTGTAAGAATTTTGTGAGTCACACATTGATAGGCCAAGGACTTGCAATGGTGTCTAGGAAACGTTAAACACAAGCAAAGTGTTTGCTCTCATTTTCATCATTACAGAGTGAGTATAAAACACGGTCCTGGGCTGGGCGCGGTGGCTCACGCCTGTAATCCCAGCATTTTGGGAGGCCGAGGAGGGAGGATCACAAGGTCAGGAGATTGAGACCATCCTGGCTAACACGGTGAAACCCTGTCTCTACTAAAAAATACAAAAAATTAGCCGGGCATAGTGGCAGGCACCTGTAATCCCAGCTACTCGGGAGGCTGAGGCAGCAGAATGGCGTGAACCCGGGAGGCAGAGCTTGCAGTGAGCCGAGATTGCGCCATTGCACTCCAGCCTGGGCAACAGAGCGAGATTCTGTCTCAAAACAAAACAAAACAAACCCAAAAAACATGGTCCCTGCCCCATATACCTCTTAGTGTATACCTCTTAGGGCTTATTCTGCAGGTCTCTGATCGGACATACTTCTATTTGGCTAAAAATAAAAAAATGGAGAGAAGAGATGAGTGAGGTGGCTTGTGCCCAGCTACTCAGGAAGGAGGCTCAGATGGGGGTGTTGCTTGAGTGCAGGAGTCTGAGGCTGCAGTGAGCTATGATCACCCCACTGCATCCCATCTTGGGTGACAGAGTGAGATGCCATTGCTAAAAAAAAAAAAATGCTCAGGAAATATGTGTGGAATGAGTGTATGATGCTTAAAGAATTGGCACACAAAGACAGTCAGATGGCTTAATGGTGAAGAGAGGTGCTCTGCAGCCAGCCAACCTGGGGTTGAATCCTAGCACTGTTCTTTTTTATCAGGTTGGTGCAAAAGTAACTGTGGTTTTTGCCATTAAAAGTAATGGCAAATAGCTGTGTGATTTCCCTTGCCTAGTTGCTTTGAACATCTGTTTTCTTCACAATGTCAATAGATTATTGGGAGGACTATGGGGGATAATGCCTTAAAGTGATGATGAACTCATCATCATCAATCACTGATGATGATGGTGATGGTGGTGATGAAGAAAGAGGATGCCTTGCACTTGGCAAAATTTATTCTTAGTCACCCATCATTGGCTGCCAGAATACTGGGACCTGTGTTGAAGCATCATTTTTGGCACAGCCATCCCTGCTAAGACATGGGAGGAGTTTCCCTGGAATATCCAGATGGAGGCTGGGGACCACACTCAAGGAGAACAGGCCTGTGAATGAGAAGATCTGGCTCTCTTTTTAGGCACAACAAACACCCATTCCTCTATGTCCCTGGGCAAGTCCATCCCTACCCCTTGTCAGAGTCTGCACGTTCCTCTTCCTAAACCAAGTGGGTGGATACAAGGTAAGGGAACTCAGATTCAATGAATCCTACATGTGGAGTCTGGTAATGTAGATCTCCCTAAAGACAACATCACTATACTTTTGCTCCTTCATATCACCCTTTCAAGAACTTTCAAGTTTGTTAAGTCTTAACTTTTACCATTGGTGCCTAGTACTGTGCCCAGCACATCGAAGGCAATTGAGTATATTTTCCACCAAATAAATCATAAAATAACAGCTAACAGTGAATTAGGATTTAGTTTAAGGGATTTTGTCAAAAGTCAGATTCTCCTCTCTGAGATGAAGATGAACATGCAGGAGGTTTGAGAAAGACGTGCAGAGTCAGTAGCAGGGGAAGTAACAGAAAGGAAGCAGGAGTGGGAAAAGGGAGAAGCCAGGTTTATAGTCTGAACAAGGGCCTCAGTCAACCCCATGGGGAGCTCTAAAGCCAGATAAACTTCAGGGTTTCCCCCGGTTAGGGTAAGGGATGCAGCTGTCCTGGGAAGATGGGGGATACTTGGATGAGGTAGCTCTCTTTGCAGCTATGGCAATTTCCAAAGAAGACTGACAGTTGAGGAGTAGCAGGTGGCAGCGCCCCTATGAGGTGAGAGAACAGGTCCCTCACTCCCAAAGGGAGAGGCTGGGTAGCATATTACAGTATCCACTACAACTATGTTATCCCTGTTTGCAGATGAGGAAATTGAGGTGCAAAGACATGATATAAATTGCTCAAGAGCTCAGCATTAGTAAGAAGACTGCTAAAATTCCAATCCAAGTCCGTTGGGCTCCAGATCAACTTGGTTCTTGCTATACTCAGAACTTGCCAAAAGATACACTGAAGGGGGCATATTTACCCAACTCTTCTAGATAATGGAGGCAGCAGCAGGGTGGGTTGGCACAGAAAGCAATGGAGGGGGAAGGAAACAGATCAAGAAACACAACAGACCAGAGCAGATATTTTAGTGAATAAGAATTGCTCCTGCCACTAAAATAATTAGCTGGTTAGAAAAGGTCAGCCCCCAGGGGAATGAGAATGCCATCATTTACCTCTTGCTCTGAGACGGCCATCCTTTGCTTCCTTCAAAGAGTAAATTCAGAGTGAGTCCTGGTTAGGAATCTTGGTTCTGGGGTTCAAGATATCTGGCTGTGAAGTTTCGTGTCTCCCCTTTCTAGCTGTACGGGCAGATTATTGACTCTGATTTTCTACCTCCTTATCAATTAAACGAGGGTATTAACAGTATTTACCTATGGCTGTTCTTGGAACTAAGTGGGACAAAGTCTTTTTTTTTTTTTTTTTTTTTTTTTTTTTTTTTCTGACAGCGTCTTGCTTTGTAGCCCAGGCTGGAGTGCAGTGGCGTGATCTTGGCTCACTGAAACGTCTGCCTCTCGGGTTCAAGAGAGTTTCCTGCCTCAGCCTCCTGAGTAGCTGTGATTACAGATGTGCATCACCATGCCCAGCTAAGTTTTGTATTTTTAGTACAGACAGCGTTTTGCCATATTGGCCATGTGGTTCTTGAACTCCTGAGCTTAACTGATCTGCCTGCCTCGGCCTCCCAAAGTGTGGGGAGTACAGGTTTGAGCCACCGGGCCCGTCCATGAGGTAAAATCTTTAAAGGGCCTGTCATCTTAGTAGGTGCTAAATACAGGTTACTACTAGACTTTATAACTTCAAATTCTGTACGTGGACCTGTTCTTTTCATGTCTTCTGAGTGCAGTCTCCTGAAGATTGTTCTGACCAAACCTTTCTGTGGGGAAAACAGAGCTGTCATTGCTTTAAGGGATTTGTGGGGGGTTTTGGTTTCAACAAAATTTATAGAGAGAGGTGGCATTGTCCTAGGGATCAGAAAGATTAAACAGCAAACCTGTTATTTTTCTGTGTACACTTTCAGGACAATCATTTCAATTTATCTTTTAAAAGACGCTAAGTGACAGCCATGCCTCATTTGAAATCAGAAAAAAACGGACTTTCATTCAACACAACCATATGCTTTCTTTGAAGGCTTGAATGGTTCGGGAATATTTGACATTAAATTCAGCAGTTTCCCACGCATCAAACATGGTTTTTGCATAATTATTGACTGGCATATGGTGTCTGAGCTTAGCTTACACCCCAACTCTGGGAAGTGTAGATGCCTGCTGAAGATACTAACTGATCAATCATTAAAATTACAGTCAGTTCATTTCACTTCCCTTTAGATCCACCCGCGCTCACTGAAGACCTCTATGTATGAAGGAAGAGGAAGAGAGAGGGAAGGAATAAGGAAAGAGGATATAGGACTGGAGAGAAGGAAAAAAACAAAAGAAAAAGGCAGAAGAAAGCTGAGTCCATGTTTCATGGACAGACAAGGTTTCGTCTGGAGTCATCTTTTCTTAGCTATGGGATCCTAAACACATTACTTAATTCTTCCAAACCTCAGTTCCTCTCATCTATGAAAAATGAAGACAAAGTATCTATTTTAGAGAATTTTAAAGTCATAAATGTATGAGATAGATGATACCAAGTGTGATACTCAATACAGAGCAGGTGCTCAGCAATTTTTCCACCTTCTTTAGAATCATTTAAAAAAAATTAGCACTGCTTTTTTAAAACAGATGATCACTCAAGGACAGTCTCTTTGTACAGGACCAGCTGCATCATTTGTAGGACCTGGTGCCAAATGAAAATGTGGGTCCCTTGTTCTAGAAAACTAGGTTCAGATATTGCACATGTTAAATGCAGATGCAGGACACGAAATGGTGGAGGAGATGCCCATGACACATCTCCTCTGCTCGTTGTCCCGTCAGACTTCACATGCAACAAAAAGATACAATTATTAAGTATTTTAAGACAGTGACAGGAGAGCATCAGACCAAAGGAGAAGCCCCTCGGTGTGCAGGCTCTGTGTGGCTGCGCAGGTTACAGGCTATGAAGCTGGCCCTGTCTCCATAACACAATCGAGGTGCAAACCTCCTGAACAGGCTGGCCTGGGGGAGTTTTTCCCTGATGTCCTAGTGCTTTCTTGCTGCCTTGGAAACCAACCTTTGATTTCTGCAATCCAGGAGATGATGCCATCTTTGATCTCCAATCCCCTGCAGGCACCTGTAGTCATTCTACCCTCACGAGCAATCTGGGAAGTGGTCACAATTATTATCCCCAACCCACAGAGGGAGAAAATGAGGCAGAAAGCAGTGGCAGGACTTGCCCCAAATCACATGGTTATTGGGCACTTGAGTTGAGATTCGATCCTAGATCTCTTTGGTACCAACCTCTGGGTAACTGCCCCTATTTCAATGGACCACAGATGTTCCCAAACCCACACACACCTGCACTCATGTGGACATGTCCAGTCCCCACATCTCCACCAGGCCTCCTCTAATCTAGCTCTGAACTTTTCAAAGACAATAAGTCTGAAGAGTGATACATTCAGTCAACTCCAAAAATAAAGCAGATGCCGGTGGATACATCTATGAATGACACAACATATTGGCTGGTTTCACTGTTAATTAATGCAGAGAGGAATCATTAAATCAGATCAAATTCATTTAAAAACAGTTCAGCTCTGCCCTGCTCGCCTCTCCTCCCCATTGTGAGGGCCGTGTGGATGGCTGGGGGGAGGGAGGGAAAAGGGAACAGATACAGCGATTTAATTTCTCAAGTAACACTGTTCAAATAAAAATACATTTGTCCGAATGAGATTGCCCTGAAACAGCGTTTGCATTGATGGCTCTGAGAGTAATTCTATTAAGCCGGAGCATATTTTTCATCGGGAGGCAGAAAAAGAGGGTGAGAGAGTAGGGGAGAGAAACAAGGACTGGAAGCTGAATGTAACCTTACAGAGCTGCAAAAATCAAACACTTTAACCCATTTTATCTCGAGGTTCTCCACTAAAGTTATTAACCATTCTATCTCCTGCCTTGGCATTCAGAGGGTTTTGCCTCATCTCAGACATGCTAGACCTCTGGGGTTCAGCCAGGCAGGCTGCCACATCTGCGAATATATACCCAGTATCTGCTGGGGACAGGAAAGTTGAGAATCAAACAGAGTGTGAGGAGTTTTTGTCTTCATTGCTCCTGGAGAGAAAAACAGCTCGAGAAAGGACTGTGTGTGTGTGTGTGTGTGTGTGTGTGTGTGTCTGTGTGTGTGTGTAGATGCATGCGCACACACACACACATACACACATGCACAAACACATATACACTATGCACACATACGCACACCACATATATATAGTATATATACGCATAAATACATATATGCATGTACATACACATGATCATATATGCATGTAATTTGCATATATTAAAATTACCTTTGCATGAGTATATATGCATACCTACCCCATTCATAGGCACATACATAAACATATACATACAAAATACATACGTACATATGCATGCAAGGTGCATATAAACACATGCATACGTTGTCATAATCACCTTTGGGTGAAACTCGGCATGTACATGCATGTGTACATACACATATATGTATACAACACACATACACATATGCATATTATGCAATACACATTTACACACACATATGTAATATATATTCACTTTTGGATGGCATTGTATGTATATATACCCACACATATACACATTCTAACGTACGTTTGTCGGAAGTTTGAAATCGTCAATGAGTGCAAAATAAATTCCACTATGATTTCTGGAGTGTCGCCATGTTCAGGACACTGTGCTGAATGCCTTACAAACGTGAGCCCACTGGGTCCTCACACTCACCATCAGATACTGTTATTCCCATTTTACAGATGAGGAAGCTGAGACTCACGGAGAGGAAATGATTTTCCTAAAGTAAATGATGGAGCAGGGGCTGTAACCCAGGCCTGTTTCAAACTTAAAACTCGGGTTCTTAATCTATTTGATATTTCTAAATCCGTTTACAAATTCCTGGGAAATCTTGGATGAAATCACAGTTTGCCTGTTTTATCAGCTTTTCCATCTATGCAATCGAATGAATGATTCCTGACCCATCCCGGAGTCAAGAAGTCTGAGAATGAGCTTGGCAGCCAGCGACAACCAACCTTTGATTTCTGCAATGCAGGAGATGATGCCATCTTAAATGCATAGAGTGAAAATGAAACTTATTGAAGTCCTAGCACGATGATATTACAGCAATTCATGCAGGCCCTCTCTGCATGGCCTTCTCTGTAGACTTGGGTAGGATGCTGATTTCTCCTCCCAGGAACGAACAGTGCCCTTTCCCTTTGATGCCAGAGAATCCTTTAAACGTTCCCACCATTCTTTCCCCAGAGCCCTTATCACCTTCTAACATATATTTTTTTTCCTTAGTTTTCTTGAGAATCTCTGTCTCCTTGCTAAAATATAACCACCTGGCATCGCCTTCTAACATATTATATGTTTTATTTGTTTTTTGTTAATTAATCTCCTTAAGGATTCGTTAAGGAAATCATTAATGAGTCATTAATGATTTCCTTAAGGAGTCTCTCCCTGATAGAATATAACCACCTGCAAGGCAAGGAAATTTGTCTGTTTCGTTCACTGATGTGTCTCAAGATCTTAGGCCAGTACGAGCACACGGGAGGCCCATAGTAAATATTGGCTGATCTGTCACAATACTCTCTCCCTCTCTATGTATCTCTCTCCTCAACAAGAACATAAAGTTGGCAAATCCGGGGTCTCTGTCTTCTTCCTGTTTGTACCTCTTAGTTCTCTATGTTGACTGGCCTGTAGGAGGCATCCAATAGAAACGTGTTGCATAATAGCAATAATTATCTCTTCCTTTATGGAAATCTAAGTATGTAGCTGGTCTTATTTATTTATTTTATTTTTATTTTACTTTAAGTTCTGGGATACATGTGCTGAACGTGCAGGTTTGTTACATAGGTATACATGTGCCATGGTGGTTTGCTGCACACATCAACCCGTCATCTATGTTTAAAGCTCCTCATGCATTAGGTATTTGTTCTAATGCTCTCCTTCCCCTTGTCCCCTACCCCCTGAACTGCCCCAGCGTGTGATGTTCCCCTCTCTGTGTCCATGTGATCTCATTGTTCGACTCCTACTTATGAGTGAGCATATGCATGAGGTGTTTGGTTTTCTGTTCCTGTGTTAGTTTGCCGAGGATGATGGCTTCCAGCTTCACTCATGTCCCTGCAAAGGATATTAACTCATTCTTTTTTATAGCTGCATAGTATTCCATGGTGTATATGGTGGCAGACCTTATTTTAAGTACTTCATGTGCAGTATATCATTTGGTCCTCACAACAACACTATGTGGGAGATATATCAATATGTCCATTTTACAGATGAAGAAACTGAGGTACAGAGAGACAAAATGTCCCAGCCAAGTCTACAGAGAAGGTCATGTGCATAGGGCCTGGATGAATCACTATAATATCATTGTGCTAGCACCTCAATACATTTTCATTTTCACTCTTTTAAAAATTCTCTGAAATGAGATACATAAAATAGGAAGTCAACACCTTTCTCGGTGGTGGACTGTCTGTGCAACACTTGTTTGCAGATGTGTCACTGCATGTTTTCCATTCTGGTCCAATATAGATTTGTCTCAGGTTGGCCACCTAATACATACAGGTGTGATTCAGGTTCCTTCAGCAGGGCTGTAGTGACGTTGTGACAGTTGAACCAGGAATTGGAGGCAATTGATGCCATATATCAGACTCAATGCCAGAAGCTTCTTGGGGATATGTCAACAAAGGTACTGAAAGATGATGACACAGCATTATAGAAAAGACCTGGGTGGAACAGTCTTTGGGGAAGAAAGAGAAACTGGATCCTATTCATAACTGAGCAGTAGAAGTCCTCAAGATAAAAGCAACGTTTGGGGACAGCTGCTTAATGTCACCTCTCACCTGCTCCCCTTAAAGCAAGTCCAAGTGAAGTTTAGAGACAGAAGGTGCCAGGGGGAAGAGGATCAGTCTTCACAAAGCCCCTACTATGTGCCAGTCCTGGTGTGAGCTCAGTGATCATTTTATATCATTCAATCTGGTGATTTTTAGCTCTGTCTGCATGTAAGACTCATCCAAAGAGACTTTTTAAACACAGAAGACACCCAAGACCCAGCCCCAGAGATTCTGAATCCACTGGCCTTAGGGAGCCTGGACAAAGCTGTGTCCAGAACACTTAAAATGATTTTCTTGTAGGGCCGGGGTTAAGAATCACTGGTTTAATCTTTGCAACAATTCTCCAATATTGACCTTATTCTCATCTGCCTTCTAGAGATGATGAAACCAAGGCTGAGTGGCTAAGGAACCAAGCCAAGGCCGTCCAGCTAGCATGTGACAGAGCTGGGGTTCATGCCCAGGGTGTCTGGCTACAAATTTGTTACTCTTTCTACTGCCAAGGTGGCTAGGGTGAGCGGGCCCTGTGAACACCTTCAATCCCACTCCTCAGACATGTAGACCTGGTAATGATCAATGCCACCAGAATCCAGGTGGTCTCTATTCAAACACTCCTCCTAGCGGAATGAGCTTTGGGGACTCTAGTTTGCACACTCATATTGAACTCCTAAAAATGGAAATAATGGTGGAGATGGGGCTGGGTCAAGAGCGGGATAGGAACCTAGTGTCCGGAACTTCCCTTCATCTTTTTTCTGATCCGAGGGCTTGCTGGGACATTCCCCAATATCCTCTCAATCTTGAACTGCACTTCCAGGGAAGAAGGAAACATGCAGGTTCCTACAAGGGACCTTAGGCTCCCGAGGGAGAAAGGGGCCATTTAGCCTTCCTGACTCTTTATTGCTTTAATTAGCTGTTTGGTGACCTGACAGTCTCTTTGATGCACGTCCAGCGTCGGCCTGTGAAATATGGGGAATGTCAGCTTGTCGAACAAGGGTCAGCTAGACTATCAATACTGTTGTCCATCAGGCAGATCCAGGCTGGGTGTTGACCTGCAATGATTAAGCCATCTCTCCCCTCCCCCTGGCCAAAGTGTCGGTGGCGTGTGGAGCATGGCCCGTGGCTGGAGGCGAGGTGATGGTGTCGAGGCCATTGGGCGGCTGACTTCAAACCAGAGGCCCAGGGCAGCAAACCGCAGGGAGAAAGCACAGTCCAAGGTAAACAAACTACAGCAAACCCAAAAAAGGTGGCCAGTCAACAAGTCAGGGCAAGAGGAGGGTCTCTGGGACACCCAGTGGGGTGCTCAGGCTTAAAGTTAACTCTGTCTGCACTGCTGGCTTCTGGGAGCACAGAATTTTGTCCTAAATCGTTACAATGGTAAGTAAAACAGATCAACAAACAAAAACTGTAAGGTTTGAGGCAACTAAAGCATAAGTGTTAACTCATAGTGTGACATGGCTAACAAATACATCAAAGGGATCTATAAATGCACTAATAAAGGTATACTGACTGCAATAAAGTAGGGGATTCATTCACTTTCCAAGTATTAACTGAGCATCTATTATGTGCCATGGTTTAATCTAGTTGCAGTGGATATTACAGTAAACAAAATAGGCATTAATCCTTGTTGTCATGGAACTTTCAAGGCAATAGAAACAGATTTTAAAAGAATAATAATTAATTATATGGTATGGTAACATATGCAACAAAGAAACAAAAGAGGCTGGGCATGGTGGCTCAGGCCTCTAATCCCAGCACTTTGGAAGACTGAGGTGGGTGAGTCACTTGAGGCCAGGAGTTGGAGACCAGCCTCGCCAACATGATGAAACTCTGTCTGTACCAAAAATACAAAAAATGAGCTGGATGTGGTCGCACACGCTTGTAGTCCCAGCCACTCAGTGGGACTGAGGCAGGAAAATCACTTGAACCCTGGAGGCAGAGGTTGCAGTGAGCCAAGAATGTGCCACTGCACTCTAGCCTGGGTGACAGAGTGAGACTCCATTTCAAAAAAAAAAAAAAAAAGGCTGGACACGGTGGCTCACGCTTTAATGCCAGCACTTTGGGAGGCCAAGGCAGGCAAATCATGAGGTCAGGAGATCAAGACCATCCTGGCCAACATGGTGAAACCCCATCTCTACTAAAATACAAAAAATTAGCCAGGTGTGTTGGTGGGCGCCTGTAATCCCAGCTACTCAGGAGGCTGAGGCAGGGGAATCGCTTGAACCCAGGAGGCAGAAGTTGCAGCGAGCTGAGATCATGCCACTGTGCTCCAGCCTGGTGACAGAGTGAGACTCCATCTTAAACAAACAAACAAAAAAAAAGTTAAAAATTTGGGAATGGTTTGCCATTTTAAATATAGTTATAAGAGAAAATATCTATGAGAGGGTAACATTTGAGTAAAGTCTTGAGGGGGGATGAGAAAGGAGAGAGAGACAGAGAATGTCACACAGAGATCTGTGGGAAGGGTCTTCCAGGAAGCGGGAACAGCCAGTGCAAAGGTCCCGAGGTGGAAGTGTGACTGGAATGTTTGAGGAATTGCACGAAGGCTCTTAAAAGTGGAGTGGTGTGAAATGAGCGAGAAGCCACTGAGAGATGAAGTTGGAGAAACAATGTAGGCCAGATTTTGAAGGGCTCTGTGGACTATTGAATGGATTTTAGCTTCTACTCCGAGTGAGACAGACAGTGTGGGAAAGTTTTGACCAGAAGAGTGACATGGTCTGACTTAGGTTATAATAAAATCCCTCTGGTTGCTTTTTGGAGAAGGGCAAAGACAGAAGCTGGGAGACCAGCGACGAGGTTTCTAGGTGGCCTTCCCTGAACCAAGCTGGCATGCAGTCTGTATCTATGTCTACATCTATTTCTGTGTCTGTATCTATACTTTTGTATATGCAAACACCATACACATAAACTTTATATATATATATATTGCTTATATGTTGAAAGAAGCATCTATATAGTGTTTACTTGAGGATATATATATAAAAAACTGTTCACTTGGCTGATTTGTACAAAAGGAAAAAACAGGAATTCTAACTTCCGAAAATATAAAGAAAAACAATCTCTGGGGAAGCATTTTTGGGGAAAGGTGACATGGTCTGGCTGCGTCCCCACCCACATCTCATCTCATGTTGTCATCTGAATTGTAATCCCCACACGTCACAGGAGGGACATGGTGGGAGGCAATTGGATCACGGGGGTGGTTCCCCCAGGCTATTCTTGGATAGTGAGTGAGTTCTCATGAGATCTGATGGTTTTATAAGGGGCTCTTCCCCCTTTGCTCAGCACTTCTCCTTCCTGCTGCCTTGTGAACAAGGTGGCTTCTTCCGCTTCACCTCCAGCCATGATTGTAAGTTTCCTGAGGCCTCCCCAGCCATGCTGAACTATGAGTCAATTAAACCTCTTTCCTTTATGAATTACCCAGTCTCCGGTAGTTCTTTTTTTTTTTGGACGGAGTCTCCCCCTGTCCCCAGGCCAGAGTGCAGTGGTGCGATCTTGGCTCACTGCAACCTCCACCTTCCCTGGGTTCAAGTGATTCTTCTGCCTCAGCCTCCCTAGTAGCTGGGACTACACGCATGCACCACCATGCCCAGCTAATTTTTTTGTATTTTTAGCAGAGACAGAGTTTCACTACGTGGGCCAAGATGGTCTCAATCTCTTGACCTCATTATATACCCACCTCGGCCTCCCAAAGTGTGGGGATTACAGATGTAAGCCACCACATCTGGACTCAGGCAGTTCTCTACAGCAGTATAAAAATGGAAGAAGCAGAGATTGAACCAGAAACACTCTTGGATTGCACATTAAGCAGTGTGGATTTGATCTGTGAGCACAGAGGAGCCATGGCAGGTGTTAGAGCAGGGGAGAATCATTATCAGATTGACTTCAGAATGATCCCTCTGGCTGTACAGCCAGGGAGGTGTTGGTGGGACCATTGAGATGACTTTGGCAGTCATCAGGGTGGGAGTTCTTGATGGTCTTATACAGAAGGTGATGGTAGCATTGGAGAGAAGTGAGCAGATTTGAGTTATGATCAGAATATAATACAGAGGGGAGTTGAGTTGATGGGGTCTGAAATTATCCCTGCAGCAATTCATGCTGTAACCACACCGTGCTCTCTGCAGGGTCAGTACCCACCAGGCCCTTCCCACCTTCATCCTGGCCCCACTGTCTACTCAAGTACTTTTCTTCACCTGAGAATGTCTTCCTTGTCACCTGTCCCATCCCACTTATCTCCCTCATCCTCTATTCCCCTCTCAAGACTCAGCTCTCATTTCCTACTTCACGAAGTCTCACTTGAGACCTCTACCCTGGATTCCTCCCTAATGTGACTTCGCCCTTCTCAATCCCACTTGCACACTGTAGTGACTGCTCTCAGGACTGCCATATAAAGTTGTGCTGTTTGGGCACTGTGCAAATGGTCTGGCCAAAGTGGCCAATGAGGGCTAAGATCCATTGATTCACCAAGTCTTCAGAGCTCCAAGGGAGTACCTTTTTCACCTTTTTCTAATTCACACAAACCATGGGGTGGATTAGCCCTGATTGATTTCCAACATCTGCCATACTGAATTGCAATTACCCATTCACTTGTCACCTGCCCAGATAGACTTAGCTCATTTCTCCATCCCTAACACCTAGGACAGTGTCTGAATAGTTTTTGAATATAAATAGATGAGTAGATGGATGTACACATGGGTGGATAGAAGAAAGGATGTTATTCTTCTCAGCTGTATAATACGCCAACACAGAAAAATAATAATTAGCTTATGTCAAATGTCTCATTAGCATCCCCATGGGGCATCTTGTCAAGATACCACCACTTCTCCACATGAGAAGACAAACTTTTCCTGAAGGACCAAATATTTGTATTTCAGCTTTGTGGTCCATAAAGTCCCTGTTGCAACTACCCAGCTCTGCTGCTGTGTGTGAAGGCAGCTGCAGACAATGCATAAATGAATAGGCATGGCTGTGTTCCAATAAAACTTTATTTACAAAATCAGGTGGAGGATGGTTTGCCTACCCTTGGTCCAGATCTCTATCTCACCAAGAAATTATCTTTTTCATTTGTTTCTTTCCGAGGACTCCATTTCTCTATGTCCAGTCTGTAATGATTTATGATGATGATAATAATGGTATTTACAGTTAACTCTTAATCTGTGTTTGTTCTGTGTCAGGCTCCAACCTAAGCCCAGTTTGTATATTGTCTCAATTAATTCCCACAACCACCCTACAAGACACGAATGCTATTCCATGTCACGATGAAGAGACCGAGGCACAAAAACTTAAAGTGGCCCAAGGGTATATAGTTTTAATTGGTGAAGTGGATTCTCTGACACTGAGTCTGGGATATTAGCAACTTTATATATCAACATAATAGTGTTAGTAATGAGAACAATAATAGCATCATTTGCTGAAGGCTTACTCTGTTCAAAGAGCACATCAGTGCTTTACAGTGATCTCTCTGATTTTTCCTAGCCACACGGGAAGGTCAACATCTTACCCAGGGTCACAACTAGCTACAAAGCTGCATTTACATGAACTGTCTGTACAGTCCCCCAGATGCTGGGAACTTTCTGGAAAATAGACTATTTGACTTGGTGGTCTTTCTCCCCTGATGCCACTCAGTGCTGAATTTCTTTCTCTTTGCACGAGGTGTGCCTTAGGCTCTGTAGGTGCTCTTTATCTTATCTGGCCCTTTCCCCCCTCACTTTGTGAGTTGTCACGTTTGTCATTCTAGGATAAACTTTCAGCTGGTGCAGCACGTACTTTGGGGTCATTGCCCCGTGTTACCCCAAGGATTGTTCAAATATTTGTGATCTTGTCAAGCTCCCTCTTACTGGACGTGTGTCGTGGCAGTGTGGGAGGGGCATTTTATTCAGGGGAATAAATGTGAGCCAGTGTGTAGCAACCAGCCCTTCAAGGGAGGCCACGGAAGGCAGGTGGTAAATACACTACCTCTTGGCCCAAGGTTGTATGCACGTGACCGTCAAGAAGAAAGAGGAAAGTTAGCATTTATTGAATATTTCCTATGTGCCGGGCACTTTCACACACATGGGTACAGGTGCTGTTCACAAATGCACTGAAAGGATTCTTAGAACCATTTCACTGATAAGAAAACCGAGGCTGAAAGAGTTTATCGGCTGTTCTACAGAGGTTCTGATATTGTGTGTGCATGCGTGTGCATGTGTGTACACACCATAGACTTCTGGCAGTCTACTGAAGCCTCAGGACCCCTTCTCAGAATAGTGTTTTAAAATCCGTAAAGTAAGATAGATAAATAAGATTACTAAAGAAATCAACCACATTAAAGTACAGTTATCAAATAGGAAAGAAATTGTAATACAGTGATATTTGTGCTTCTTTTTCAACTTGTGAAATATCAAGTTCCAGCAGCAGATCTAATAACAACCACGATGGCAGATGTGTCATGAGGATAAAGGATATCAAGTTCTCTGTGACACGTGATGTGATATGCCAATATCAGTGATTTTTATTGGTGACAAAGTCACAGAGACTCCCAAGCCTGCTATATGTATGTTGCCTATATTCAGAATTAATAGAAAGAAATACTTAATCTCAGTTTGAGGCTAGTCAACAAAGATGTATTTTCTTTCTGTCCAGGTTCATGAGTGTCCTGAATTCCATCCACAGAGCTGTTGGATGTTTGGAGTCCAGGTGAAGATCCCAGAGCTGAGGAATGAAAGGTTGGAAAAGCCCAGTCAGCTGTGTCAGCCTCCAGAGACACACTCTTGACCACTGTGAGGTGCCTGCCACGAAACCCCTAGCTCCCTGCTCTGCGACTTCTGGCTTTGGCGGCAGGTGAACCAGTTAGCCATGCCCGGAGGCAGAAAGGGTAGAACCCAGAGCCTGCCTTTTGAAGCCTTGGGCTTCCTTTGATGTGCAGATTTTATCAAGGTCCTTTCTGGAGTTGGGCAAATCCCATTTGCCTTCTTCAAATCCTCCTTTTGTGAATATTTCCAGAGAATCCCCAAATCACTCTCCTATGGTTTATTTTAAGCTGCTTGCTTGCTTGCATTCATTTAGTTACTTATTTATTTATTTTGCAGAGGAAAGTGATGGTCTGCTGGGCTGGACCTGGACTTTGAGGCAGGACTTTGGAATCTGAAGAAGAGATCATATTCAGATAGTCCTCCTTCCTGGTCAGTTTCAGAAAAATAGTGAAGGGAAATATTAATAAATATGATCAAAATATTCATGTGTAATAATTAAGCAATTCAGTGCCTTGAACTTAACAGGTTGAAGTCGAAATTCCTTAGTGGATATGTGATTTTAGAGAAGTGAATTAAACTGTCTAAACTTCTCTTTACATGTAAGGAAACTGAGGCAGGCTCAGAGAAGCTAAGTAGATCTTCTTAGGCCACACAGCTAGTAAGGGGATGCTGAGAGTAGAATGCAGGTCCATCTGACTATATGACCATCTGGCTGAGGAAGGAAAAGAGGCTGCTACTCTGCAGTACCCTGCCAACAATGACAATAATAGTGACCAGAGCAACAGTAGCAACCCCTAAAGAAGCGTGGACTCCAGGCCGGGCACTATAACAGGCATTTGAACGAGTTTTCTTTCATCCTCCCAATGGCCCTGTGAGATAGGGATGATTCCCCACTTTCGACTAATGAGAATCCTGAGATCAGAGAGGTGAGATGATTTTTCCAAAGTCACACAGCCATGGATGGCCAAACCCAGGTCTGGCCGAGTCAGGAACCTTTCCTCAACCACGTCCAGAAGCAAAGTTTCTGGGGCCTCTCTTGGAGACAGGGAATTATGATTTCCAAAGCAGAACTCCAAACAGTTCCACTATGAATGAGTTGACAGTGGCAACTGGTCCCTTGAGATAAAAGTCAACAATGGCTATGCTTAAGCTATAGCATTCAGGGAAGTGATCTTGAACTTTGGAATAGGCCGAAGAAGGATGAGGCAAGGGAAGACCTGAAATACACTGGAAGAAGGCATTCAGCAACCTCATAGCTTTCCAGGGCTTGCTGTAGCTGCAGGAATGACACAAGGCTGTTGCTTCTTTCCAAGCTGACCTGAAGGCAGCAAGATGAGATGGCTGTTGCCGGAGATGTTCTTTGACATAGCTACCAGCATTGCAGAAGCATGACAATATCTCCAGCACCACCTTCCTGAGTCCAAAACTCTGTAAATTTGAACTCAGAGAGAGCCACAAGATCCCAGCATGATGCTCCTATGGTACTGTGGGACCTGGATTGGGACTTACAGTCCCATTCAAGGGTATGAGTCTTGTCCATTCTCCCAGCCTCCCTTGCAGCCCAGAGCTCACATCTGCAGCCCATCTGGCTGGGCTTAAGAGTGCAGTCCACGGTCAGGGAAAAGGAAGTCTCTCTGTGTGTATTTCAGGCCTGGCCTGGGCAGCCTAACCCTCCTCCCAGGCCGAGATCAGCGGATAAACTCAGTCCAATGAGCTGCTTGTCAGAGAAGCTTCTGGCCTTGACTTTCAGATTCCTGAGTCATCTCTCCTTGGGCCTATCCTCTGCTGGACTTCCTTGCAGGAGCCTTTGATGAACAGATGAGATAATAGATGTGCTTTGAAAAAGATAAAATGCTGAACAAAGGGTTTTGCTGGCCGCTGCAATGGGTGCCTCGAATTGGTTAAGCCTTGAATCTCCTTCCTGTCCAAGAGCAAAGACTTCACCCAACCTCTGCATCTCAAAGACAGTCAGTTTGTGTGGTGACAAGCACGCTGCAACCCCCAACCACTCAGGGTAATAAACTCAGCAGCCATTAGTAAGAACACTTAAAGGATGGGCTTACTTGTTAGGCACATTTCATCCACCAACCAATGGAATCATCAAAACAAGAATGAGATAGGGGTATGGATTTTCCCATTCTATGGACAAAAAACCCTGGTGCATGGGGAAGTCAAAAAACATGCCCAAGATCACAGAGCTACTTGGTACAGATTTAGGATTTGGACCCAAGCCTACTCATTCCAATCTCCAACAAAACATGAGGGATTTAGTTATGATATCCTCAGCTAGAATAAAATATAACACAATAGGAACAAGAAACATGTGGTTTGACAAACATGTCCCTGATAGCTCTTCCAAATTTGCAGAAAAGATGACTTTTCCTCATCACTGCAGCTGGGGATCTTGGCGTGAGTTGTATCAAGTGGAGGTCCCGCTTCAGGGAGATGAGAGATCATAGCATTATTCTGTTGGCTGAGACCTTGATGGTTATTTAGGGCCAGCAAACCCTTCACAATAGTCATGCCAAGAGCTGTCCAGTCAATGCTTGGACACTTGCAGAGATGAGGAACTTATTCCTGCAAGGTGGCTTAGTATAGTCCCAGATATCTCATCATTATCTAGCACTCCTTTGGGCAAATTGACAGAATGTATTCAAATTGAAAACATGCTCTTCCTACTGTCCAGCAAGTACACCCTTACAGAGATGTGGGAGGAAGAGTGTAAAGAGGGTTTCACAGCTACACTGTATTAGCAAAAAAATCTGAACCAACCTGTATATCTCCCAACAAAGGAGTGAATGCATAAAATGTAAAATATTCCTTCAATGGAACATTATATAGTCATAAAAAAGAACATACTAAGTCTATAATGTATCCCTATGGAGAAATCTCAGAAAAACAATGATTAATAAAAAGAGCATGCTGCTGAAAATTTAGTACAGTATTGTAACACTGTTCATGCTTAAGAGCAACAAAAAACTAAACTATAAACTTTCTATGGTAAAGATGTGGGTGCAAATATGTTTGAAAAGTTCTAAAAGGTAATTAACAAATTGACAATACATACTTCTGAGGGAGCAGGGAGAGAAGGCTCCCAATTTATTTGTAGCATTAAATGATATTTTAAAGGAAGATAAGTTACTGTATGTTTAGGTAGTTAACATTTATCTGAAAGTCTTTAATGAGAATTTCTTCCTATTATATTGTGCTGAAATCTGCTGTATCTTTAGCGTCTTTAATTTGATCTATTTTTCTCTCCCAGAAAATATGTGAAGGTGGGGTTTGAATCTTTCCTGAACCAAAAATCTGTTTCTATAACTATTACTAATCTGCCTTAGTTTCCCAGTTCCTTACTTCCCAAATTCTCTACATTATACAAGCTCTTATTTCTCTCTCCTTCCCTTCCCTTCCTTTTCCTTTTTACTTTCCTTTCCTTTTCTTTCCTTCCCTCTCTCCCTCCTTTCCTTCCTTCCTTCTTTTCTTCCTTCCTTCCTCCCTGCCTGCCTTCCTCCCTTCCTTCTTTCCTTTCTTTTTTCCTTCCTTCCTTCCTTCCTTCCTTCTTCCCCATTTCCTCCCTCTCTATGTCCCTCCTACTCTCTCTGAGATTAAAACATTCAAAAAAGGTCAGGTGTGGTGGCTCACGCCTGTAATTCCAGCACTTTGGGAGACCAAAGCAGGTGGATCACGAGGTCAAGAGATCGAGACCATCCTGGCTAACATGGGGAAACCCCATCTCTACTAAAAATACAAAAAATTAGCCAGGCATGGTGGTACATGCTTGTAGTCCCAGCTACTGAGGAGGCTGAGGCAGGAGAATCACTTGAACATGGGAGGTGGAGGCTGCAGTGAGCCGAGATCATGCCACTGCACTCCAGCCTGGGTGACAGAGTGAGACTCTATTTAAAAAAAAAAAAAAAAAGGGACGTATCTTAAAATGATAAGAGCTATTTATGACAAACCCACAGCCAATATCATACTGAATGGTCAAAAACTGAGAGCATTCCCTTTGAAAACCAGCACAAGTCAAGGATGCCCTCTCTTACCACTCCTATTCAACATAGTATTGGAAGTTCTGGCCAGAGCAATCAGGCAAGATAAAGAAATAAAGCGTGTTTAAATAGGAAGTGAGGAAGTCAAATTGTCTCTATGTGAAGATGACATGATTGTATATTTAGAAAACCCCATTATCTCAGCCCAAAATCTCCTTAAGCTGATAAGCAACTTCAGCAAAGTCTCAGGATACAAAATCAATGTGCAAAAATCACAAGCATTCCTATACACCAATAATAGACAAACAGAGAGCCAAATCATGAGTGAACTCCCATTCACAATTGTTACAAAGAGAATAAAATACTTTGGAATACAATTTACAAGTGATATGAAGGACTTCTTCAAGGAGAACTACAAACCACTGCTCAAGGAAATGAGAGAGGACACAAACAAATGGAAAAACATTCCATGCTCATGGATAAGAAGAATCAATATTGTGAAAATGACCATACTGCCCAAAGTAACTTATAGATCCAGTGCTATCCCCATCAAACTACCATTGATTTTCTTCACAGAATTAGAAAAACTACTTTAATTTTCTTGTGGAACGAAAAAAGAGCCCATAAAGCTAAGAAAATCCTAAGCAAAAAGAACAAAGCTGGAGGCATCATGCTACCTAACTTCAAACTATATTACAAGGCTATAGTAACCAAAACAGCATGGGACTGGTACCAAAACAGATATGTAGACCAATGAAACAGAACATAGGCCTCAGAAATAACACCACACATCTACAACCATCCGATCATTGACAAACCTGAAAACAATAAGCAATGGGGAAAGGATTCCCTATCTAATAAATGATGTTGGGAAAACTGGCTGGCCATATGCAGAAAGCTGACACTGGACACCTTCCTTACACCTTATACAAAAATTAACTCGAGATAGATTAAAGACTTAAATGTAAGACGTAAAACCTTAAAAACCCTGGAAGAAAACCTGGGCAATACCATTCAGGTCATAGGCATGGGCAAAGACTTCATGACTAAAACACCAAAAGCAATGGCAACAAAAGCCAAAATTGACAAATGAGATCTAATTAAACTAAAGAACTTCTGCACAGCAAAATAAACTATCATCAGAGTGAACAGGCAACCTACAGAATGGGAGAAAATTTTTGCAATCTATCCATATAGATTGGGCCAATATCCAGAATCTACAAAGAACTTAAACAAATTTATAACAAAAAAACAAACAACCCCATCAAAATGTGGACAAAGGATATGAACAGACACTTCTCAAAAGAAGACATTTATGCGGCCAAGAAACATATGAAAAAAAGCTCATCATCAGTGGTCATTAGGGAAATGCAAATCAAAACCATGATGAGATGCCATCTCACACCAGTTAGAATGGTGATCATTAAAAAGTCAGGGGACAACAGATGCTGGAGTGGATGTGGAGAAATAGAAATGCTTTTACGTTGTTGGTGGGAATGCAAATTAGTTCAACCATTGTGAAAGACAGTGTAGTGATTCCTCAAGGATCTAGAACTAGAAATATCATTTGACCCAGCAATCCCATTACTGGGTATATACCCAAAGCATTATAAATCATTCTACTATAAAGACACATGCACATGTATGTTTATATTGGCACTGTTCACAATAGCAAAGACTTGGAACCAACCCAAATGTCCATCAATGATAGACTGGATACAGAAAATGTGGCACATATACACCGTGGAATACTATGCAGCCATAAAAAAGGATGAGTTATGTCCTTTGTGGGGACATGGATGAAGCTGGAAACCATCATTCTGAGCAAACTAACAGAAGAACAGAAAACCAAATACCACGTGTTCTCACTCATGAGTGGCAGTTGAACAATGAGAGCACATGGACACAGGAAGGGGAATATCACACACTGGGGCCTGTCGGGGGAAGGGAGGCTAGGGGAGGGAAACACCTAATGAGGATGACAGGTTGATGGGTGCAGCAAACCACCATGGCACATGTATACCTATGTAACAAACCTGCACGTTCTGCACATGTACCTCAGAACTTAAAGTATTAAAAAAAAAAAAAATTCAAAAAAAAGAGAAGAAAACAAGACCCACCTATATTTCTACCATCCGTAATAAACCATTATGAACATGTAAGCATATTTTGTAACTGTCTCTCTTTTATATTTACACCTTTCAAGATTACTCAATGAATACATAAAGGCACAGCTTTTAAATACCATTGAAACATCACAGTAAACTTAAACTCCCCTCAATGCATACTCCTGGTTCCAATTCTATGCTCTCATCCAGGCTATCCACACAAACACAATATACTATTATGAACTCAAAGTGTATACTCTCATTTTAATATAATTTTACATACTTATACATGAACCCTTAAAAATATAGAGGTCCTCGTGGGTGTTTTGAATTTCATAGATGGGACATGAATCACTTCGCAAACAGAATTTTCTCTCCATATTCTCAGAGATCTCCCTGTTGACACATATAACTCTGGTTTGTCTACTTTGATTGCAATCTTAAAACATGTGCATGTGTAACACTGCACGTATCCAGTCCCCTGTTGATGGACATCTCAGTTGATTCCAATTTCTTCTATCATAAATTATTCTGTAATGGACATACTTGTATATGTCTCCTTGTGCAAAAATAGAAGAGTTTCTCCAGGAGAGACCTCCAGAAGTGATGTGCACCTCTTTCTCTTAATAAACAAGAGTATCTAGAATTGAATCCACTCATCTGAATGTGGTCTCATCAGACTGACCCATCCACAAATATTTCATGGAGAAACCACTATGTGCAATTATACTAGGCAGAAAGAATACAAGATAAGCACAGTCGCTTCTTTCTTAGATCTTATAATCTCACGAAGTAGACCAGCAGTAAGCAAATATTTCAGATTGTTGGGTAAATACAGGCATACAATGTGCTGTGAAGATGGAGGAAGACGAGGGCACCATGACAAGGCACCCAGCCTAGCCCATGGTTAGTGAAGGCTTCCTGGAGGAGCTAACTTGCCTACTTGAAAAAACAGGTCAGTTGAAAAATGGATGGCAGAGGATCATTTCAGCAGAGGAAGCTTAGAGGCGATTGAGAACAAATTGAGCAGGTTGTCAAATAGGGCTAAAAATAATCCCCACCACATTGAGTTATAGTGAGGATAAAATGAGGAAATTCATGTAAAGCATTTAGCATAGGGCCCTGAACATGGGCGCATTCAATCAATGGTAGCAAAAATCATAGTAGTAATAATAATAATGATGTGTGACTGCTTCTTTAAAGAGCAAAATAGAGCAGACACTCCCCCTGGGAATAAGAAAGGCAGATGTCCCATTTGAGAGCTCCAGACTGTCCCCAGAGGCAAGGTGGTCAGTTACGGACTGACCAATGACCTTGAGCCTCGCCACTTTTCCTGGAAGCCTTTAGTCTTGAATCCAAGGGTGTCTCTCCAGATGGACCGTGGGTGTGGAGCTGAGCAAATACTCTGTCATTGATCATCCCCTGTGGTCCAGATGCTTCCCCAGAGGGTTGGTTAGTGGGTGAGTGGGAGGTGCCCTCGGAGGTCTTAGCTGTGTCTGCAGAAGAGGCCAGGAGAGGAGGGTGAAGGTGGGATACATCTCAGCCCTGCTCTTTGAGGCTTCTGGCCTCCGTTGTCAGGAGTGGACTTTTATAACCCCTGTCAGATGTAGACAGGGAGTGCTGCTATAGTAGAACCTCTAAATCAAGAATAACAAAAGTCGACTGTCTATTGCACTTTTTCTCAATACGAATGCACCGTGCTAACCATATGCTATCTTGCTAAAACTTTTCTGCAACTCTGTGATGTGGGTCCTATCGCATACTCACTTTCTGTACTGGGTAAGCTAAGGCTCAGAGAGGTCAAGTCACTTTCCCAAAGCCAGTTTTGTCAGCTGCAAACTCAGGCTTTTATCCATTGGGCCGTTAATACAATCCTCTTTCCTTCCAACACTGCCACTTGGGAGCTGTGATCTTAGACAAGGGACTTAACCCCTGCATGTCTTGGTTTATTGGACTGTATTATGAAATGAAGAAAATGCTTCTTAGGGTTGTCAAAAAGGATTAACATGAATTAATGTATGTCCAAGGTTTATGGCAATACTTGGCTTGCCACAGTAATGCAGTTGTGAGTTATTTGAATTATGATTATAGTTTTTTCTTTGCTGTATGTTGGTCACTTGTATTTTTCCATTTTGCAAATGACCTTTTCATAGATTTTCTTCACTAAATTTGCGTTTTGCTAAGGGGTCTTTTTTGAAGACTGGAGAAACTATGTGTTTTCCCTAAGGGGAAAAAAGGGACATGCTTGTACTCACCACTAGGCCCCCACATGCATGTGGGATGGAAATCGACCACAGGGTCTGCAACCAATGTGGCCTTTAACTTTCTGTAGCCTTCAATGTCAAGGCAGAACTTCAGGGTGGTGCCCTTCAGAGAATGTCAGTGCGGTGGCCTCCAAGCTGGGAGACCAGCAGAAAGACATCAGGGAGAACACCAAACCAAGAGCTCACACAAGACTTAAATGAAGTCCCCTTCCAAGGAGACCACCCAGAAACACATCGGCTTCACCGAAGAGATCCAAGGTCTTCCAAGAGAAGATCCATCTCCCTTCTGCGACTGAAGAGACCTGAACTCCCTAGGGGCCTCTTTCCTGGCTGACTTCCTGCTTGGGACTTCTCCAAACCTTCTCTCCTTAAACCCTGGCTGATTAGCTCCCTCTTTTCAATATACGTTCCCTCCATGCCCCCCTGCCCTTGGCCCTGCCCCAGATCCTGGCAACATCCTGTTCTTCCCCTGAACTAAACTCCCTCTCCAGCTTCCCAGTGTGATAGGAATCTTAAATAAATGCTTCCTGTCTCTTGACCACCTTATCTCCCATTCCTCCCGAATGGCTGACGTTCAAGAACCACAGGCAGTGTTGCACTCCCTTCTAATTTTAAACCTGCCCTCTGAGGCTCTCTCCTCTTCCTTCTTGAGGTTCCGGGAAAGGCCAAGCGGGTGTCAGAGGTCTTTGTCAACCCGCTGACTCAGCAGAGGCCGAAGGCATTCTTCTTAAGTTCCCAGGGAGAGAGTGTAGCTAAGGATCCTGGGTGACACCACATTGCAGTACCTGCCCCAGAGAGAACTGCATGGGCCAGGTACTTGGTGCAACTTTCTTATATTCATGAATGACCGTGAGAATGATTGAGGCGGAAATAAACCCAAACATGTCTATGAAGTAATAAGCTAGGAAAATTTGTACATGCACACACACACACACACACACACACACACGAGTTGACCTTTGTAAATGTCCAATATCCAGTCTTTTGTTAACAAAATGTTGATTTGCACCTTCCCAGTCCTTGGAAGGTTGGGTTCCAGGGATGTCATGTGACCCACTCAGGCCCAGCCAATCAGAGTGCTGCTGGCCAGTGATTGGTTCTGAATAAGCCTGCATCTCAAGTCTGACCAATTGGAGTCAACAGAGACTGAACGCTGAGATTTTTCTTTGAGCCTTTGAGAGGGGGGTTATGTGCTGTAAGGTGGTTGTTGCTAAAAGCTAAGAAGTCAGCTGACTTGATGGTGGTGAGGACTTCCTGGGTGTATACTTATCCCAAACTGTGTATATTTAAAATGTACACAGCTTTTTATTATGTCATTCATGCTTCAATAAGGGTTTTTTTTAAAAAGTCTGCTGAAAGCTGGAAGCGGCCACTTCAACATCACCCTCAGAATGGAGCCTACTCAAGGGGAAGCCGGGCTGGAGTACAGAACAAGGAAAAGACTTGGTCTCATCTGAATCCACGAACCCAGCTCTGTCTGAAAGTGATTCTTCTGGAATTTTCAATGACTGGAGTCTGTAAAGTCCCTTCGTCTTAGTTTTTTGAGCATTCATAATCACACACACACACACACACCCCACCCACACTCATACAAACATACACAATGAGGTGAGGATAAAATGAATAATCTATACCTGTACTGAAAATGTATCACTACATGCCGGGCGCGGTGGCTCACGCCTGTAATCCCAGCACTTTGGGAGGCCGAGGCGGGCGGATGACGAGGTCAGGAGATCGAGACTATCCTTGTTAACATAGTGAAAACCCGTCTCTACTAAAAATACAAAAAATTAGCCAGGCGTGGTGGCGGGTGCCTGTAGTCCCAGCTACTCTGGAGGCTGAGGCAGGAGAATGGTGTGAACCCCGGGAGGCGGAGCTTGCAGTGAGCCGAGATCCGGCTACTGCACCCCAGCCTGGGCGACAGAGCGAGACTCCGTCTCAAAAAAAAAAAAAAAAAAAAAAAACTATCACTACCAAGATGTATTTTTAAAATGACTCTCTGAGTAAAACATTATTAGTCCCATTTCATGGGCTACTGAATAATAATATTGAAGCTCAGAGAATTGAAGATGTTTGCCCAACATCACTCGGCTAGGAAGTTACAAAGCCCAGATTTAAATTCAGGGCTGCCTACTCCAAGGTCCTTGTTCTTTGCAAAACACGGAGCCATCTTTAAAGGCAACTGAAGGAGGTCTTCTAGTCTAGATTACAGGATGTGACTTTGGCCACCATAATTAACTACAAGGACCCTGAGGTCTCATATGTGCCACCCTCCTTTGTAGCCACTTCCTTGTCTTCCTTCACACATTTGCCTTTCTCCTTTTATCCCTCCCCTTCCTGGTTATGTCTGATCCCATCCACAGCCCTCTTCACCTTCTTAATAACTATATCATTCTATGAAACAGTTGAATTCGACCTTTTTTTTTTGAGATGGAGTTTTGCTCTTGTTGCCCAGGCTGGAGTGCAATGGCGCAATCTCAGCTGCCTCCCGGGTTCAAGCGATTCTCCTGCCTTAGCCTCCTGAGTAGCTGGGATTACAGGCACGTGCCACCATGCCCGGCTAATTTTGTATTTTTAGTAGAGACGGGGTTTCTCCATGTTGGTCAGGCTGGTCTCGAACTCCCGATCTCAGGTGATCTGCCTCCTCGGCCTCCCAAAGTGCTGGGATTACAGTTGTGAGCCACCGCGCCTGACTGGACCTTTATGTTTCTTCTCAGACTTTTCCACTCACTCCTCTTTCTCAGTTCACTTCTTCAGCACAAGTATGTCCCAGGGTTCACCCTTAGTTCACTCCTCGGCTTTTAACTTGTCTCTTGCTTAAGCCTCAGACCCATAAACACCCACGTGTGTCTCCCCACATCTGCTCCTGGATGTCCCCCAGGCACCTCAAGCTTGGACTGTCCCAAACAGAGCTTAACACCTTCCCCCTAACCTGCTGTTGCACTTCTGTTCCCCAGTGCATCCGTGGCATGCTCGGCCTTCCACTCAATCACACTGGAAGAATCTTGGAGTCTTGTTCAACTTCATCTCGTTCCACCCTTGTCCCACCTAATCAATCATCCATTCCTGTGACTTTTACTTCCCGTATAATCCCCAGGCTCACCCTCACTCTCCATTCCGATGAGCACTGTGCGTGTGATGGGATGAGTGAATAACTGACAGCGTGCATCAGGCTTTGGGAAACCACTCCTGGGTTTCTTTATCGGTGTGCAAAATGAGACCCCAACATGCAAGAGTGTGTGCGCTATATTTCTCTGGGTTACTGTCTTCTATATCTAGTGATAACTTATAATCAAAATTAATACAGGTTTAAGGATTTTACACTTTATTAAATGTGAGTCAACTCTTTCTCGACCACGTAGTATGTATTCATGTATCTGCGAATATGTGTGTTTTTAGGTTTCCCTGCCACCCTTACTCCCATAGTGCCCCATATACAGATGTCACAAAATGTGGACGATTCTACAGATGTTCCTTTCTCCAAATCTCAGACTTGCTTCTTTAAGTAGGTCATGCTTAGTGTCGCTTTCTTACTCCATCCCTTGTTTGCTATAGCACTAGTTACCTCATCTGAAGATTGAACACAGCATAGGTATTTACCAGAGAGGGCTGCTGAGTGGATTAAACAGGGATATGCCTGCAAAGTACTTAATTTGTACCTGGTACACAGAAGCATCTAGTACATTATAGTACTATTGCTATGATTTTTAATATTATTATTAGAAGGGAAAGAGAGATTTTTAAATTCTCATGTTCTTTCTGGGTCATGTCCTTAAAATTTCACTTCTTGATAAATTATTACAGACAGCTAAGACAGAGCAGTTCCCTTTTCATCCTGAAAACAAGCAGCACCTCCTTAATTAGTAGCCATTGGGAGAACCCGAGTGCCTGTCCTCTCACTGTTTATATTAGCAGATTTCATTAATCACACATAAGATAGTAGATATTACTATCTCACCACACTATGTGTTAAAAAATACTTAATTGCGTCTGAATAGATGTCTGTACCCTCAGAGAAAATATCAGAATGAAAACTCTTTAAACATGATTTTCTTTATATGCCTTTTTAGTTTCAATGAATAATGGGCTCATTGAAAAAGTTGAAGAGATGAGAACTAACTTCAATTGTGTTCCCATTATAAAACAGCGACTTGACTAATGTTAACAGTCACAGCAGCTCTCTTTTGCCTTAGTTTCACCAGTGTGGAAACCGAGGCTCTGAGAATCTAAGCCACCTGCCCAAGTTGATAGAACTGGTTGTTCTCCATGCAAAGCAGTACGTGCAGTAATTAAGAGTATGGGCTCTGGAGAGAGGTTGCTTAGGTTCAAATCCTAGTCCTGCCACTTGCTAACTTTTTGATCTTTAGACAGGCCATTAAACATCTCTGTGCCTCAGTTTCTCTACTCATAAAATGGGGATAATAGTACCTGTTTGATAGGGTTGTTGTGCTAATTAAATAAGAGAGTATATGTTAAGTATTCATCCAGTGTATGGCATGTGTGAAGCACTCAGCAAATGTGAGCTTTTATTATATTCCAGCTACACGGGCAGTATTTCTTTCTAGACTAGATGCAAATCTTGTTCTTGCCTCAGGGCCCTTGCACTTGCTGTTCCCTCGACCTGGAATGCTTTTCCCCCAGATCTTCACAGGAAAGGCTCGTTCTCATTCCCTTAGCTTTGCTCTGACCACCCTGTTGAATGTCGTCCCCAAACTATTGCACAATGTCACTTTAAACTTTTTGTTGTCCTTGTAGTATTAATTCTGACATGAAATTATCACATTAATATTTCTGTTGGTTTACCTGTTATACATCCCCCCAGTTCTAGTGTCTGTCTCACTCCCAACTGTATTCTTAGCACCATGTACAGGTGCTAAGTAGTAGGCACATAGTAGGTAATCAACAAATGTGCATTGAAAAAAATGATGAATGGGTCATTAAGGATATAAAGCAATGTCTGTTGGACTCCAAATCCTTTCTGTGCCAAGCTACTTTCAAAGCTGACAACCTCTGGCAGGAATGGAGGAGCCATGTCCTCATTTATTTATTTATTTATTTTTTACCTTGAGACAGATCTTTTAACATCTCTGTGCTCTAAAGGGACACTCAGAGGGCCAACCATTTCACAGCTCAAAGAGGATAGGAAGCCCAGACCTATAAGCCCTCAAAGACAGTTGGGTTCTTTAGGCTGCTCCAGTTTCTGTTAACATTAACCTCTTGATAAAAGAACAATCTCAGGGCTGCTCAGCATTTATCAGTCAGCATGAGTGAAGCGTTACAGTAACAAACACTCCCAAAAGCTTACAGGTGTAACCAATATATCTATCAAGAGTCAGCCAAGTGTGATTGTCATCCTCGTGCTTGATTCCAGGCTAGCAGAGCAGTCACTGTACCAGAAGTCAATGAGAATGTGGTAAAACACAATGGCTCTTAAAGCTTCTGCCCAGTAGTAAATATGTCACTTTTTCTCACATATCATTGGCTAAAGCCAGTCTCATGGCCATGCCAAAATTCAATGGGATAGAAAAGTTTAATATTCTATCAGATGGAATCCTGAATATTGATGGGTGGTGTTATAGTCCTCCACACAAAGTCAAATGGTGTCCTATTGCTCTGATTTCTATATCTCATCAAGAATCAAGACTGGGGAGAAAACCTTTTCTGTAAGGGGCCAGTAGTCAAAATTTTAGTCTTTTTTTTTTTTTTTTGTCTCTATTACAACTTATTCTTTTATGTGTCTCTGTTACAACTACTCCACTTTGACATTGCAGAATGAAAACAGCCATAGACAATATGTAACCAAATGGGCATGGTTGTACTCAAATAAAATTTATTTACAGAAACAAGTGATGGGCCAAATGTGGTCTATGATCTGCAGTTTACCAGCCATCGGTATAGAGTATTTTCTGACTTCTGGTGGCTCCTCAAGCACCCTCCCCCCGCATCCTTATTTAATTGCTAACATCTTTGGAGTCCTTGCTATAATACCACGTATCATGTTTGCCAGTAAGTCTCATCTAACACTCAGGATTCTGGGAGAGAGGATTTATCCACATTTTATAAGAAAACCAAGGTGAGGAGAGGTGAAGTGGTTATAGGACTTGCCCAAGGTCTCGTAGCTGGGAAGAGGCAGAGCTGGGATTAACACTCAGAGGTGACTCCAGCCCAGTCTGCAACCACTACTCTTTGCTGCTGTTTCTTCATGCCTCTTGGCCACTCCCACAGCCTGGGTCCCCAGATCATCCTCACCAACACCGTGTTATGTTTATCTGCAAAAGAGGGTCAGTGATAGCATCCATCTTATGGTAAGAGTTCAAGGAGATCATACTCATGATGTTCTTAGCACAGGGCTTGGACTCTGGTAAGCACCTGATGAGTGTACCTGTGAGTGTGATGAGGATGACTATTAAGGCAAAGATATTAAAAGTCATGCAAAGGCCTGGATGTAGTGACTCATGCCTGTAATCCTAGCACTTTAAGAGGCCGAGGTGGGCGAATCACTTGAGGTCAGGAGTTCGAGACCAGCCTGGCCAACATGCTGAAACCCCATCTCTACTAAAAATACAAAAATTAGCCAGGTGTGGTGGCAGGTGCCTGTAATCCCAGTTACGAGGCTAAGGCATGAGAATCACTTGAACCCAGGAGGCAGAGGTTGCATTTAGCCAGGATCATGCCACTGCACTCCAGCCTGGGTGACAATATGAGACTCCATCTCAAAAAAAAAAAAAAAAAAAAAAAAAAAAACGCACGCAAACCTGGGGCTTTATTCATGACTGAGTTCCCATCTGGCACTATGGTTTTGGCTTTGCTTCAAATCAGGGCTCTGCCAGTCCACACTCTGTGGTCAGAAACTGGTTCTGAACTCTAAGTGTCAGTTTCCTCATCTGTAAAATGGGAATAATAAGAGTGCCTACACGTATAGGGTTGTACGTGAGGGTAAAATAAAATAACACAGTACTTAAAGTAAGTCATATAAGAAGCACCATGCGTGCGCTGGTTATATTATTCTGCAAATGAAAAAAATTGTGGACATTTTCACAGGTCTTTTTTTTTAATAGCTCTACAGTATTCTAAGGCAGAGGTCAACAAACTACCACTCACTGGCCAAATTCTGCCTCTTGCCTATTTTTGTAAGTAAAGTTTTATTGGAACAGAGCCACGTGCACTCATTCGCACATTGTGACTGCTTTGACACTCTAATGGCAATGTTGAGTAGTTGCAGTTGCTAAAGACAGGAGCTACATGTTCCAAAAAGCCTAAAATATTTACCACTTGGCCCTTTACAAGTATTTTGATGGCCTTGTTCTAAAGGATTATAGCTCCTATTGATAGACATTCAGTTGAGTCCATTTTTTTTTTTTTTTGCTATTACATCCATATCCACGTATATTTGTACATTCATGCTGATAGATCTGTAGGATAAATTCTTAGGCACTGACTTGTTGGGACAGCTAGAAAGTGAGTTTCTGAGAGCAAACCGTGGTAGCTATTTTAAGTGTTGAGTTTCTTGGTAGAATACACACCTGACCTTTTTTGTTTAAGAGAAGAACAAGCTGTGAGTCAGCCTAAAGTTACTTAAAATTTTGCACAAATTTGGAACTTTTTATAATTCTTCACTTATAGCTCCAGTGGTTCAAACATAAAATCAGAGCAACTTAGAATCTCTCTAACTAAATTTCCATCAAAGTTTTATCCAGCAATAAGCACTTTTCATGTCACTGGCCCAGGTGCTGTACAGGGCAATAGATATGAAAACTTGAAGAATTTCATCTTTAGTGCAGGGGATTTTAAACATGTTTGAGCCTTGAAGTTCTTTGGGAACTCATGAAAGCCTAAGGAGTTTCTATTCCCCAAGTTGCACATTTTCATATAATTTTTCAGATAGTTTCAAGGGATTGACAGCTTCCCTTGAAATCCTTTCATTGACTCTCTGTAAGTTCTCGGGATAAAAACCCTTCTTCTGCCGGGCGCGGTGGCTCAAGTCTGTAATCCCAGCACTTCGGAGGCTGAGGCAGGCAGATCACGAGGTCAGGAGACGGAGTCCATCCTGGCTAACACGGTGAAACCCCATCTGTACTAAAAATACAAAAAAATTAGCCGGGCATGGTGGTGGGCGCCTGTAGTCCCAGCTACTCGGGAGGCTGAGGCAGGAGAATGGCGTGAACCCGGAAGGCAGAGCTTTCAGTGAGCGGAGATTGTGCCACTGCACTCCAGCCTGGGCGACAGAGCAAGACTCTGTCTCAACAAAAACAAAAACAAAAACAAAAACAAAAAAACAAAAAAAACCCCTTCTTCTAAAGGGAGAGATCTGTACACAACCAAATAGCATAAAGTATCATGGATGGTGTATTTGAGGTGCATACAAACCATAGTGTGTGCACAGGCGTGGATAGTCAACATTGCTTTGTGAGAGAGCGTGGAGTTGACAAAAGCAAGGACAGCATCTCATAAAGACTGGAACTTGAAGGATACATCCGAATTCTCCAGATGGTCTATGAAGCGGGTAGGCAACTTCATCCTTGGTACTATCAGTTTGGGTACGGTGAATTCTGAGAAGATACTAATGCAGATGGTTATAAGTCTGGACTATTTCTGGTTTTTACTGACTCTGGAAAATGAGAGCAAATGTTTTAAACTTAATAGTTCCTTCCATGTCTCCAATCCCCCACGATGGCCACATCAAATGAAAACCAGAACGACACTGACTCTCTCCCTCTTTAAAGTTGTCTGGAATCCAGAGATAAAAGGCTTCATGTTAACAAAATAACATTCTCAATGTTAAAAAAGATCCAAGTCTCTGGTTTCGCATTTCAAGACTGAAGTTTTTGTTTGCTTGTTTGCTTATTTTTCCCACAGACTGCTTGATCAGACTTGCAGTGGCAATTTGGAATTTTTTTTTTTTAATTTTTAGTATTTTCTTTAGAGTTAGTAATCGTATAAGGAAAATAGATGAGAAAGCTTCTTGATCATTTAACCTCGGTATCCATATGTATGTCTTCCTATGTGTGCATGTGTGTATGCATATATGTATTTTTTTCTGAAAACTAAAGTACTCTGAGTCATTGAATTTACGAACATGAAGAAATTGAGCAAATGCATTGAGAAGTAAAAAGCTGGTTTTAAATGTGTGACTTAGAGGTTACTGATGTCACTTGCATCCAAATTCTATCTCAGCCACTGTAGTAGTGTCCTACATAGCCATAAGAGATTGCCAAATTTGGATGGATTGAAACGACGAAAGTCCTTTCACAGTTCTGGAGATCAGAAGTTTGAATTCAAGTTATTGGTAGGGTTGGTGCCTTCTGGAGTCCTTGAGGGAGAATCCATGCCATGCCTCTCTCCCAGCTGCTGATAGTAGCCAGCAATCCTTAGCCTGCCTTGGCCTGGAGACACATCACTCTAGAAACTGCCCCTGTCTTCACATGGCCTTCCCCCTGTGTGTCTGTGTCTCCAATCTCCTTCTGCCTTTTCTTTATAAGGACACCTGTCATAGGATTTAGAGTTCCCCCTAAATCCAAGACCATCCCATCCCAAGATTTTTAAATTAGTCATACTAGCAAAGACCCTATTTCTAAATAAGATCACATTCCATTTCTGGTGAATATATCTTTTTGAGACCACTATTCAACCCACTATAGTCACATACTATGTGAATGTCCTTGGTCTTGTTTCTCACCCACTGGTGAGCCTTAGTAACACTGTCTTATGGAAAACAGAGTTACTAATAGAACTTTACAGAGTAAGATAATGCATTTAAAACCCTCTGCACAATTTATAGGGAATTAAAACAAATTTATGAGAAAAGAACACACAACTCCACCAAAAAGTGGGCAAAGGATATGAACAGACACTTCTCAAAAAAACACCTTTATGCAGCCAACAAACATACTTTAAAAAGCTCGACGTCACTGATCATTAGAGAACTGCAAATTAAAACCACAATGAGATACCATCTCACGCCGTCAGAATGGCAATTATTAAAGTCAAGAAACAACAGATGCTGGCAAGGCTGTGGAGAAATAAGAATGCTTTTACACTGTTTGCGGGAATGTAAATTAGTTCAACCATTGTGGACAACAGTGTGGCCCCAAGGATCTAGAACCAGAAATACTATTTGACCCAGCAATCCCATTACTGGGTATATAACCAAAGAAATATAAATCATTCTATTATAAGATACATGCATGCATATGTTAATTGCAGCAATATTCACAATAACAAAGATGTGGAATCAACCCAAATGCCCATCAATGATAGACTGGATAGAGAAAATGTGATACATATACACTATTGAATACTACGCAGCCACAAAAAGAAATGAGATTATGTCCTTTGCAGGGACATGGATGGAGCTGGAAGCCATTATCCTCAGCAAACTAATACAGGAACAGAAAACCAAACACTGCATGTTTTCACTAGTAAGTGGGAGCTGAACAATGAAAACACATGGACCCCAGGAGGAAAACAGCACACACTGGGGCCTGTCGGTGGGGGAGTGGGGTAAACAGCTAATGCATGCAGGGCTTAATAATAGGTGATGGGTTGATAGGTGCAGCAAACCACATGGCACATGTTTACCTATGTAACAAACATGCCTGTCCTGTATGTTTATTCCAGAACTTAAATTAAAAAAAATAAAACCCCTCTGCACAAAGCCCAGAACACCAAATGCACACAAAGGAAAGGGTAGTGCTGTTATTATTAGTGAAAATAATATTAGTCCCGCTGTTTGTCAGGCAGGAGCTCTGACACACAGAGAATGGGCAGCACAGTCTCAAACATTTGAAGAACAAGACCACAGTGCTTTCTAACTCGGGGTGTGTGACATTCTGTAGATACCAGAAGATGACAGAATGTCAAGATGATTGACTCCCCTCTCCCTCTTCCCCCAGACACTGTTTGGCAGGTTGACTGAACCTAAATGTCATGAACTTTTGCCACTAAAGAGGCCCATGCGTCTTTTTCCAAAGTCAGTTGCCAACGATTCCCATGGACTGCAGGATTAGGTGGCTTCCCCAGGTTGGTACATACATAGCCTAGAGGCCCATCAAGGTCTATTGTCACGTTAAGTGTCATAAACTTGGGAGTCACACAGAACTATTGGGTTCAAATGCCAGCATTGCTCTGTGGGAGCTGAGAGACTGAGCAAATTATTTCAACTTTTTGACACTTGCTTTCTTCATCCTTAAACTGGAACCATGTGTGCCTCTCCCAAGGTTATTCTGAAGATTAATGAAAGTTAATTATATAATTCCCTTAACACAGGGTCTAGCATACTGTAAGAACTCAATAATGTTTGCCCTTAGTGTTGATATCCTAATTCATAATAATATACAATGTATTTGTTCAGACAACTTCTATAGAAAGATAATCAATCTCAATATCACCCCTATTATGTGGTGTTGGCAAGTGATTTCACAGTTTCAAAGTACATGTTACTGTGTTGTGGGCTCAAATCCTGATTCCCTTTCTCCCCAGTTTTGTTACTTTAGGTCTTTGAGCCTCAGTTGCTGTATCTATAAAACAGAGGTGATAAAACTAGCTCTTCTTATGAATCAGGGACATTCTGGGACTCAAACAAAAGTCTGTGTACTTGTTTGTTCACTAAACAATTGTAGTCATGTGCAGCATAACTATTATTAAGTCAATCATGGACCACATATATGACAGCAGTCCCGCAAAATTATAATCCTCTATTTTTAGTGTACCTTTTCCATGTTTAGCTGTGCTTAGATACACAAACCCTTACTATTGTGCTACTGTTGCCTACATTATTCAGTACAGTAGCATGCTGGACAGGTTTGCAGCCTAGGAGCAATGGGCTATACCACATAGTCTAGGTGTGTAGTCGGCTGTACCATCTAGGTTTGTAGAAATACATTCTATGAGGTTCACCCAACAAAGTCACCTAACAACACGTTTCTCAGAAGGTATCCCTATTGTTAAGAGATACATGAATGCATTTATTGGGCCCCTGTGTGTCTCAGGCCTCTCACAGGCACTGGAGAGATGGAGATGGTAACCAGCAAGACAAAATTCATTCTTGCCCTCAGAGAGCTTAGAATTTAGAAGGAAAGTGCATTGTAAGCTACAAAGAGATTTTTATTCTCAATCATCACTATTATACCTTTCTCTCATAGCTAAATACATGCTGGTGGAATAAATTTTATACAGCTTTTTCAGATTGTGGCAGTGGGCCAATGTCCCATTGGAAATGAGGGGGCAGTGGGCCAATGTCCCATTGGAAATGAGGGGACAGTGGGCCAATGTCCCATTGGATATGAACGAACAGGGGGCCAATGTCCCATTGGATAGAAGTGAGCAGTGGGCCAATCCCCTATTGGATAGAGGTGAGCAGTGGGCCAATCCTCTATTGGATAGACATGAACAGTGGGCCAATGCTCTCTTTTACACTCCCCATTCTCCTTGCTCATGCCTCTCCCATCCAATCAGCAATAGTCACAGTTCCAGGAGCATTTTACAAATGCTGAACAACAGCTTTTGAATTCAGACCTTTTGCTTTATAGAAATCCAGGCTTCTGGGTTTCAAAAATCTAAGCCTTCTCAATTGTACCCTTAAACTTTATGTTGAATATATTATATTAAATTATATGTTATCTATGTTTTAACAGATTTTTTTTTAGCTCAAAAAAAATTAAGCCCTGTAATACTCCAGACATAATATCATTACCATAAACAGAAGACTGGAAGAATGAGTGGCTATGGAAGCCCACTTTCTTCTTTTGCCAAAGGAGAAAGTGTCTTGCTGGAGAATGTAAGTGTGGAAGCAGAAGCAAGAGCATTGGACAATGGCTTGTGTCCCTGACATGGACCTTGGGCCTGCCCTGTCCTTGTTGGATGGAAATTAAACCTGTAGCAGGGTTTAGAGAACTCTGATATAGGAGGTCCCGTGCCTCCCTTCAGAGCCAAGACTAAAGCAAGGAAATGAAGCAGCTAGGGTGAAAGTTGAAGGAGGCTTTCATTCTCCAAACCTCCACTTCCATGCCTCTGAGAATGATTTCTTCTTTCAATTTTATACCCTAGTCACCTCACTATTTAAAAAAAAAAAAAAATTTCTTTATTGTGGTAAAATAAGCATAACATAAAATTAGTCATTTTTGCCATTTTAAGTGACATTAATTATATTAATGATGTGTGCAACTGATATGCTTTGGCTGTCTCCCCACCCAAATCTCATCTTGAATTGTAGTTCCCATAATCCCTGTGTCTCATGGGAAGAGCCCCGTGGGAGGTAATTGAATCATCAGGACAGTTACCCTCATGCTAGTCTAGTGATAGTGACTGAGTTCTCATGAGATCTGATGCTTTTAAAAGGGGCTTCCCCACCCTTCACTCTCTTTCTTCTCCTTCCTGCCATCATGTGAAGAAGGACGCGTTTGCTTTCCTTTCTGACATGATTGTAAGCTTCCTGAGGCTTCCCAAGCCACTCTGAACTGTAAGTTAATTAAACCTCTTTCCTTTATAAACTACCCGGTCTCACATATGTCTTTATTAGCAACAGGAGAACAAACTAATACAGTGACCATCACCTTTATTTTCAAATCTTCATCACCCTAAACAGAAATTGTGTAAATATGAAGTCATAACTCCCATTCACCCCATCCCTCAGCCCCTGGTATCTTCTAATCTACTTTGTGCCTCTATAAATTTGCCTATTCTGGATATTTCAAATAACTGGAATCATACAATATTTGTCCTTTGGTGTCTGGTTTATTTTATTTAACATAACGTTTTCCAAGTTCACCCATGTTGTAGCATATATCAGAATTTCATTCCTTTGTCATAGCTAAATTATATTCTATTGCATGGCTATACCGCACTTTTATTTTTATTTTTTTCAGTTAATTTAGGAAGTTTATTTTGTCAAGGTTGAGGACCCACCCGTGACATGGCCTCAGGAAGTCCTTATGACATGTGCCCAAGTTGGTCGGGGCACAGCTTGGTTTTATACTTTTAGGAAGACGTGAGACATCAATCAATATATATAAGAAGTACATTGGTTCGGTCTGGAAAGGTAGGACAACTGGAAGCAAAGGCAGGAAGACTCAAAGCGGGCAGGAGCTTCCAGGTCACAGATAGGTGATACATAAAGGTTTACATTCTTTTGAGTTTCCGATTAGCCTTTCCAAAGGAGGCGAATCAAAGGACGCATCTATCTCTGAACAGAGGGGTGACTTTGAATAGAATGGAAAGCAGGTTTGCCTTCAGCAGCTCCCGGCTTGAGTTTTCCTTACTTTGGGGGCCGGAGATATTTTCCTTTCACTCCCCCCACCCTTTTCTTTTTCAAAATCTTTTGGAGAAAGCATTTTACAAGAAAATGAGTCTCTGGTCTCAGGCTTCATCTGATCCCTCATGGCTAGGATGCTTTATTCCTAGATGGGTAGGTCCCAGAAGCTCATTTTAGCAGGTTGGGAAGTCTCATGTCCTGTGAAGAGAAAATAGCAGGGAAGAAGGGAGAAAAAATGACAAACGAAAAGAACAAACCTGGAAAAATCGATATAGGCCACCTTACTCTGAAGTCCATACATTAGTAGGCAGGTATGAAAGTGGTTTAGATATAGGTTGTATACCACACTTTTTTTAATCTGTTCATTTTCTGATGAATATTTAGGTTGTCCCCACCTTTTGGCAATTGTGAGTAACACTGTCACGACCGTATGTGTGCAGATATCTAAGTCCCTATTTTCAGTTCTTTTGAGTATATACCTAGGAGCAGAATTGCTGGGTTATACGGTAATTTTATATTTAACCTTTTGAGAAACTTCCAAGCTGTTTTCTATAGTGGATGCACCATTTTGAATTTCTACCAGCAGTTTACAAGGGTTTCAATTTCTCCACATTCTCACCAATCCTTATTTTCCATCTTTAAAAATCAATACAGTCATCTTAGTAGGTGTGAAGTGATATCCCATTGTGTTTTTGTTTGAATTTCCCTAATAACTAATGATATTGGGCATTTTATTGAATGTGTTTGTATCTTTTTCTTCAAGATATATCTATTTAGGTTCTTATCCCATTTTATAATTGAGTTGTTTGTCTTTGTTTTTTTAAATAAGCTTTAGGAGTTCTTTATATAATCCAGATATCAAACAGTTATCAGGAATACTTTGTGCAAATATTTTTCCCCATTTTGTAGGTTATTGTTTTACTTTCTTGATGTCCTGGGATGCAGAAAAGTTTTTTTTATTATTATTATTTTGAGGAAGTCTAGTTTATTTATTTTTCTCTAACTCATGCTTTTGATGTCTTATCTTAGAAGCCACTGCCAAATCCAAAGTTATGATTATTAACTCCTATGCTTTGTGCATTAGTCCATTCTCATGCTGCTAATAAAGACATACCTGAGACTGGGTAATTTATAAAGGAAAGAGGTTTAATTGACTCACAGTTCTGCATGACTGAGGAGGCCTCAGAAAACTTACAATCATGGCAGAAGGGGAAGCAAACACATCCTTCTGCACATGGTGGCAGGAAGAAGTACTGAGCAAAAGTCGGGAAAACCCCTTATAAAACGATCAGATCTCGTGAGAACTCACTCACTATCACAAGAACAGCAGATGGGAGTAACTGCCCCCATGATTAAATCACCTCCCACTGGTTCCCTCCCATAACACATGGGGGTTATGGGAACTACAATTCAAGATGAGATTTGGGTGAGGACACAGCCAAACAATATCACTTTCCTTTAAGAATTGTATGGTTTCAGCTCTGGGGTGGTTGGTCCTTTTTCCTAGGCACCTCATTCCTAACAAGGCATGCAGTGAGGATCAATCTCAAGATCACACAGTGAGGATCGTTATCTGAGGGCAAGAGCCTCCTTCAGTAGTCACTCCACTTGCCTCTCTGCAGTGCCAGCCTGCCTCCCTTCCTCAGTGGAACCCAGATACATGGCAAGGCTCTCACAGTTTACCTGAACCAGGCACAGTGAGGGAGTGGAAGAGGAGAGGAAGCTATCATCAGAGACAATAAACACATAAAGTAGAGGTTGCATGGGGGTCACTGTAGGAGATGGGAGGTCCTGATAGGCCCTGATAAAGGGCTGATGCTCAAGTGATCCTTATGCACCGAGTAAGAAGACATGACAGGCACCAAGAACAGCTCAGCCTGTGTTGGGATGGATGAAAGACAGTGGCTGAGGAGCTAATGCACCCTACAGCTAGGCCTCTAGATCTAGACTCTAGCCCTGAAGAAGTGTGGAGGTGAGGAGCTCCAGATAGATGAAGAAACCACAATTGGGTGTGACTGGCCTCACTTAACAGAGATGAAGCCTTTGTGACCCAGTGAAATTGAAACTCCAAATAGGAATTAAGTTCCATCACAGACAAATAAAGAAGGAACCATTGTGGTGTGAGATTCACACCATTCCTAAAGATGATCTCCATATGTGAACTGAACACATGAAAGTAACGTTTTCTCTCAATTTTATTTCACATTCTACATCATTCATCTCGCTTAGGAAGAATAGCTGTTTTCTAGTCCATATTTTAGTTTCAAGGGAAACATAAAAGCAAAACTTTTATGAAGATGAAGTAATTTCTCCAGCAGTGGTTTTCACCTGTGGGTGACATGGCCTTCCAGGGGAGATATGGCGATGTCTGAAGACATTTTTGGTTGTCAGAACTGAGGCGGAGGTGCTTACTGGCATTTAGTAAGTAGGTAGAGACTGGAGAAGCTGTGAAATATCCTACAATGCACAGGACATCCCCCTGTGAAAATGTCCATCCCAAAATGTGAATGATGTCACAGTTGAGAAGTTCTAGTGTACAGTGATGTATGTGATGATCTCTGTGCAGATGGAACATCGCACATCATCATGCCTTGGATTCAGCACATCATTATGGTGTAGAAAGACCATGAGACTACAAGACATGAGGTTCAGGTGCCCCTGACTAGCTAAAAGTCTTGGACAGACTACTCAAACACCAACAGAGACTCATTCCCCACATTATAAAATGGACCTCATGAGTCCTGCCCTGCCTTCCTCTCAATGACTGAAGTGAAAACTACAAATGGTGAAATTCCAAAAAGCATCTTTATAATAGTTATCAATAGTGAAAAGAACAAGATCATGTCTGTTGCGGGAACATGGATGTCACTAATCCTTAGCAAACTAATGTAGGAACAGAAAACCAAATACTCCATATTCTCACTTATAAGTGGGAGCTAAATGATGAGAATTAATAGACACAAAGAGGAAACAACAGACACTGATATCTACTTGAGGGTGGAGGGGGTAAGGAGGGAGAGAATCATAAAAGTAACAATTGGGCGCTAGACTTAGTACAAGGGGGACAAAATAATCAGTACTCCGAACCCCTGTGACATGAGTGAACCTATATAATACATGTACCCCTGAACCCAAAATAAAAGTTAAAAAAAGTGAGAAATTATCCAAATTATTCCAAACACTCTAGCAGGAGCCCAACTTCCCAGCCCAGACTGACTTTATTCAAGATGTCTGTGTTATTCAGATTGAGTAACAATAGCAACTGTAACAAACAGCACCAACAATAATGGTTTAGCACCATAACAGTTTATAGCTTGCTGAAGCAACAATCAAACTCGGTTGGGTGGTTCTCCTAGATGACATTTTTAGTTAGTAATAACTTGGAGACCATGACTTCTCCCTCCCTCTTTTCCTTCCTTCCTCCCTCCCTTCCTTCCTCCTTTCCCTTCTTTCTTCCTTCTTTTTCCTCTTCCCTCCCCAGAGCCTGGGAATTTTTTGATTCCAGATTCATAGATGAGGGAAAGTGTGTGTAGGCTCATAACAGGGTTTTTCCTGGGGGCAGAGCCAGAAGGAACCCCAGTGCATCTTCTTGCTTTTCATTGGCTGACCTCAGTCACATGGCCCTGCCTGATTGCAAGAGAGGCTGGGAAATGCAGTAAAACTATGAGCTGAGGACAACAGGAAAATGGGTTTGGTGAGCACATAGTGGCTTCCGCTACAGCATCCTCTTCACCATATGCAGATTTGGGCTGTATGGGATTCTGAGTGATGGAGATTTGGGAGTTTATTTTCCATAGGCAACACATACTTTTCTTGAGGCCACTACATCTCCCTCAGGTCAGACAATAAAATGCATCAACCCCAGAGCTTGTCTTCCAGAGTTTAATTCTCTTCGTTCATTCAGCAAGGATTTATGCAGCACCTGTTATGTAGCACCAGGAACTGTGCTAGATGCTGGGGATACAGCAGTAAACCAACAAATGTCCCTGTCCTTTTAGCACTTGCAATCTAGTTGAGATAGGCTGTGAATAAACACATTATAAGCAAACAAGCCAACATACCCTTAAAGGCAATCAGCAGTACAGGTAATAACCTCTCCTTACTTTAAGAGAGTTTGGACCAAGTGTCAGAGCTGAACTGACCTGGGTTAATCAGGTTTTTATCTTCTGGGAATTTGAAGTGCGGACTTAGAGTCACTAGTCTGCCACTATTGGCACTGAGACCTTGCTGGAAGCTGGGGCAGGCGTGTTTTGTGCTTGTGTAGAGATGCCGAGAAAGTTCTTCCACAGAGGGGAGAATAAAGCAAATGAGAAGCAATCAGGTTAAGAGAGAAAGAGAATATGAGAGAAACTGCTTTGCTTCTGAGGATTTCATTTCTTCTCAACCATGGTTAGCTTTTTCTGTCTTTGCATTCTGTGAGAACACTTATTTCCTTCCACTAACTTCCCATTTTTGCCTGAGCACATTCGACCAGTATTTCTTCCTCTCAGTTGAAAAATCTCTGCTTATTTTTTCCTTCTCCTGGGTGGTACTCATCATCTATTTATTCTGTAGCCAAATGACTGATTATCTCCTTTGGGACACTAAGATGCACAAGACTTGGTTGCTGCCCTCAAGGAATTAGCATTGCAGCCTTCTGTCAATTGCAGGAGGAGAATTTCAGGCAATAATTATTGCCCGTCTTACACATGTATGAGGCTGATGGTCACATCATCTGCTAACTTGGTAAAGATCTCTCCAGAAACAGTGTCTCCCCTGACTAAGGAACAGTTAACAAGACACCAGCCAGGTCTACAGCTTGGTCACTGAATGAAGACCACATAAACAATTTGAAAGGGTGCAATTTTACAAAGGGAAAAAGTTCAATTTCTATGTCCTGCTGCTCATATTAAACTGATGAGCCTTGCTAGGCCTAACATTTACCCTAACACGCATTATTACTTATGTTAGGACACCAGTCTAGATAGAGAATCACAGATCTAAACTGACAACAGATACATGATGAAATATTAAATTTCACCAGTAATAAGATAAAAACAACATAGCAATGACTTATCATGTTTCACCTAGCAAATTAGCAATTTTTATGTCTTTGTTTTTAACAAATTAACATGTTCAGTTTGGGGGCGTGATTTGAAAAAATAAATGAGACCAAAAACTGCAATGAAATCAGAATACTGTTGAGAATTTATCTACCAAAAGAAGCGATCATTTGAAAAGGCTTCAATGCAGCAAATCCATCGCAAGTAATTTTTTTAGGGAGATCACAGGAGAACTCAAAATTTTAACTACAAGGTGTTCATTGCAATGGTAAAAATGGAAAAAGCCAAATGTCTAACAATGAGGAATTATTGAATCAATTATGATACCTTCAGAAAACGGACTGTTCAATGATTATAAACGGATGCTATGAAAGCTCCATGACATGGAAAGATGCTTATGATGCATTTGTGAGTGAGAAAATGAGAGCATAATGTACTATGGAGTATATGATCCTCTGTTTGAAAAAATAGTTACTGTAAAAACACAGAACATTTACAATGAATTCATTCATTGGTAGGCATAAGATTGATTTTCAGTTTGCTCTTTTTAAAAAATTTAAGTGAGAGTGTATTATGCTTAGCCTTCTGCCTGATATGGGGAAATCAAAAGAAATCATGATTCCTTTTTATATTATTATTCAGTTCTACAATTGAATGGAATAAATGTCAACTTCTCAGGTTTGTTATTATAAGCAAACACAACCATAAAGCACCTGGTATACAGCAGGTTTTCAATAGATCATATAGATGATGTTCTTCTTCCTTTTTTTATTTTTATTTTTATTTTTGCAGGGGAGAGGATTGTGTACCACAGAGGTCAAGAATGGGAATTTCTCAGTCAAAAGAGATTTAGATTCAAATACTGCTACTTAGCGATTTGCACACTGATCAAGGATGTATGCAAGTTAATAATGCTTTGAACTTTTTTTTTTTCATCTGAAGATGGAGAAGGCAATAGCTCGATGATGATTATTGTGAAAATATAAGGCTATGTATATAAATCACTTACCACATGGGGGTTTAAGGAATAGTCTATGTTCTTTCACTGTATCATGTGAAAGGAACATGTATTAGATTTATAATATGAACAAGGTGCAACTTTAAGCATAAGATATATATAGATCTTAAAAGTATTCAAAGTCCTTCCTTCATCTCACTGCTGCTCAGTAGAGTAGAAATGCATGTGGCATAGAGCTAGGCTACCGCCAGTTTCAGCAAAAAAAAAAAAAAAAGAAAAGAAAAAGAAGAGTCTAGAATGAGCTTACAACCAACAGAAGTTGACAGAGGGAGAGAGAGAATGGAAAGAAAATCCTTTTCAATGAAAGGAATACAGCTTAAAGCTTCTTCTTCAGCAAGGCTCCAACCTAGAGCAGGAAAGGTGTTGGAACCATGAGTCTTACCAAGTTGACTAGAATTTGCTTTTGATATTTCCCAAATCCCCCGAAAATCTCAAGAACAAAGCCAGCTCAAATAGCAAGCTACCATCGTTTCAATGGGCAAGGAGGTTACTTGCAAGTAAAATGTATAATTAGATATATTGTTAAAATGGGCATTATGTATGATGGATATACACACATAGATCTCCAAGCTACTATTATTTCTTGCCTGAGTCACTGAAATGCCTCCTCATAGTCTCACTGCTTTTGCCCCTGGCCAGATACAGTTTGTACTAAATACAGAGAAATTCTGTGTAAAACAATTAAATTGCTTCATTCCCCTTCTCAAAACCCTCTAAATTACTTCCATTTTCCTCAAAGTAAAAGCTGCAATCAGGCAACGTCTTGATCTTTCCTCACTTTTCATGGTCAAAAAAGCTACCATTTTTTGAGGGCTGCTGTGTGAGAAACACTGTATATGTGTTAATAGTCATCAATGAATGCTCATAATCACTTAATATATTCTCATGATCATCCCCATTTTACAGAGGAGGAAATTGAGTCTAGATTAGAAGTCACTTGCTCAAGGTTAAGAAGTGGGCTGGGCGCGGTGGCTCATGCCTATAATCCCAGCACTTTGGGAGGCCGAGGCTGGCAGATCACGAGGTCAGGAGTTCGAGACCAGCCTGACCAACATGGTGAAACCCCGTCTCTACTAAAAATACAAAAATTAGCTGGGCGTGGTGGTGCATGCCTGTAATCCCAGCTACTCAGGAGGCTGAGGCAGGAGAATGGCTTGAACTGGGAGATGGAGGTTGCAGTGTGCCAAGATTGTGTCACTGCACTCCAGCCTGGGTGACAGAGCGAGACTCAGTCTCAAACAAACAAACAAAGTGGCAGCAGCAGGACTCAAGCCTATAACTGTCCGGCTTCAAAATCTGAGTTTTAGTTAGTAACAGTAAGCCTTCCATATCCATGAGTTCTGCATATATGGATTCAACAACCCCTAGAGAGAAAATACATGAAAAATATTGCATCTGTACTGAACACTTACAGACTTTTTTCTCTTTATCATTATTCCCTTAACAATATAGTATAACAACTATTTACATTGCATTTACATTATTTTAGACATTATAAGTAGTCTAGAGATGATTTAAAGTATACAAGAGGATGTGCATAGCTTATATGCAAATACTATGGCCATTTTCTATCAGGGATTGAGAATCCTCAGATTTTGCTATCTGAGAGAGGTTCTGGAACCAATCCCCCATAGGTATAGAGGGACAACAGTAATTCGTCAACAATTCCTCAAACTAGGTCATTAGAGTGGATGCAAGCTTTAAAAATCTATTGCATTTATAAGCACCACCACAGGACATCTGATTTTGTAGGTATAAATGGAGTAAATATTCTAGATCTTTATAAAGCTCCCTAATAGAGTCTGAAACACAGCCATATTTGGGAACCCTTCATGTATTACTTACTTTTATCTCCATGACAGCCATGTCAAAATGATATTATCATTCACTTCCTACAGATGAAGACACTGAAGCTCAGAGGATCGTTGTGCTGGTAATCTTCCATTTCCCTCACCCAATCTTTCTAACTTGAGCCATTCTTTACCCCTTTCTAAACCCTGCTGTGAGCCACAGGAGGCTGACCTATTGGGACGGCATCAATGGACTCATCTACTCTCTTATTTCCGGTTGCGTTTGACCAACGGGGGACACTTGCAGGACCTCGGAGGCCAGGAAGAGACAGAAGCCAGGTGTTTTGTCTCCATGGTCCCTGTCCATCTTATTGCAGTTTGGCAGTGACTATATTTCTCCATAGCCACAGCTCCTGCTGTGTTCCTCCATAATTCCAGCTCTGGTCGGTCTACTAATGCTGTCCCCTCCCTTTCTCCCATCAGATTTTGTGTTGGTGATGGTTGTCCACTGTTGTCATCTCATGGGTATGTCACCATCTCTTATGGGTTCTCTTAACCATGTGCACACTCTGTAGAAGTCCCTGCATTAACCTCTCTTGAGCTAAGTCTGAGCTATCCATCCATTTCCTGCTGGGACTCTGATAGAGTCACGTACCCAGGAAGGGAGAGGGCTGAATCTGAAGCTGGGTCTGTCAGTCAAACCCCATATTCCCTCTTCAGGTACCAGATGATCTCTGTATCAGTCCCTTTTCTGTTACTTATAACAGAATGCCTGAAATTGGGTAATTTATAAAGAAAAATATTTTGCATCTCACAGTTAAGGAGACTGAGAAGTTTAAGGTTGAGGGGCTGGATCTGGTGAGAGCCTTCTTGCTGTGGGGGACTCTGCCGAGTCCTGAGGTAGCTCTAGGAACCACACGGTGAGGGGGCTAAGCATGCTTTTGTGCTATCTCAGGTCTTTCTTCCTCTGCTAATAAAGCCACCAGCTCCTCTCTCTTGATAATCCATTAATTCTTTAACCCATTAATCCATGAGGAGGCTTCATGATCCAATTACCCGTTAAAGGCCTTGCCTCTCAATACTGTCACATTGGGGGTTAAGTTTCAATATGAGTTTTGGAAGGGATATTCAAACCAGAACAATCTCTAAGGACAATTCTAGGTCTGGTTGTTTATAAATCTTGCTGTCACATTCCTCTAGAATTCCACGTTCAAAATTCACAGTAGATCTTTGCAAGTTTTTACTTAGGATCCTTTATATGAAGTCTCTTTTTATTTTAGCCTGATGAGAAAACTTAGGGAATGAGAGTTTAGAGAAAACTGGATTGTGCCTCCAAGTCTCAGAGAAGTCCGAGGACCTGCTAGATCCAACTTGACCATAGATGTCTTGCCTGACAACTGTAACTTCTGCACTTACTCTCAGGCCTGGGGAGGGGGTAAAGGAGAGACCCAGAGCAACTGAGTTTGACTCAGACAAGTCCAGGAGAGCTGCCAGAAGTGGACAGACTTCCCAAAATGAGGGCATTTATTATTTAAACATTGATTACTCTGTTTAAATCATACAGAGGGAAAAGGTTTTCCATTTGTAAAAAGTCATTTTTTAACGGCAGATCAAAGTTGGCCGACATTTTGCTGGACCACAAGTTCTTGTGGATGCCAAAGAGGTCTGAGCCCAGCCTACCAGAGTAGAACAGAAAAGAACCAGTTCAGGACAGTGCTGAACCCAATCTTTCCCATAAGGCAAATGGATTTAACAAGCTTCATTAGCTCCCTGTATCAGTCAGTGTCCTCCCAGGAAAATAGAAATCATTCTGTATCTTTCACACAAAGGGAATTTACTATAAAGAATGGATTACCCAGGTGATGGAAGAGTATAGAAGACACTTAATTGTGGGGCAACAGAGAGATTAGCAACAGCAGTAAGATAGTAATGCCCTTAGGGTGGAGGAACAAGGAGGGGAGTTAAGAGTTAACTGGCAGGACTTAAATTCATGGCAAGGGCTGTTTTGCAAGAATTGGAACCAAGAAGAGAAAGTCTTCGTCAAAGTCTGTCACAGGACAGCTCAGATTCAAGGGAAGAAGAAATAGACCCTGTGTCTTGACCTGTGACATAATGTCCACATATAAGGAAGAAAGCAATTGATGGTAGCTATCTTGGGAGACTCAACCACAATATATATTTAGAATTATGATGTTGTCTTAATGAATTGATGTTTTTGACCCTTTTATCACTATAGTATGCTCCTATTCCTCTCTAATAACACTCCATGTTTTGAATTCTACCTCATCTGATATTAACATAGCTGCCTTAGCTTTTCTGTGGTTAGTACTTGTGTATCTTCTCCATCTTTCAACCTATCTTTGCCCTTACATTTATGGTCCATCTCTTGTAAATGCAATATAGTTGGGTCTTGCTTTTACATTTGGTCCAACAATCTCTGTCTTACAATTTCAGTGCTTTGTTCATATTATTCATTATAATTATTAATATGCCTGGGTTTAAGTCTACCATCTTGCTATTTGTTTTCTATTTATCCTAGCTGTTTTTCTCATTCTTTTCTCCATTTCCTTCCTGTCTTCTTTCTTACTATTTTTGGTATACCATTTTAATTTTCTGTATTGTATTTTCAGTGCTTGTCTTGAGAATGATAATATGCACCCTTAGTTTATAGAGTAATCAGATTTACTATCTGACTTATCACCCAGAATTAATTTTAGCATACTGCTTCTCATCTAATGTAAGAACCTTATAACAGTACACTTGTATTTACTTCTCATGTCCTTTGTGCTATTGTTAGCATTTATCTTACTTTTATAATTCCACAACATATTGTTATTATGTTTGCTGGAAACAATTGTCTTTTAAAGAAATTAAGAAAAAATGTTAAAAGCCATTTCTATTTATTCATATATTTGCCATTACTGGCATTCTTCATCTTTTTGTGTAGATCTAATTTTCTGTCTAAAGAACTTCCTTTAGCAATTCTGATAGATGGAACAGCTGGCGATTAATTATTTTGTTATTTTTACTTTTGTTTTATTTTTGTCTTAATTTTTGAAGGATTTTTTCAATGGATATGGCATTTTAAGTTAACTCTTAATTCTAACGCAGTTTCCTGTATGTGACGTGTCCTTTTCCTTATTTTTGGTTTTCAACAATTTAACTATCATGTAACTAGCTCTCTCTCTCTCTCTCTCTCTGTGTGTGTGTGTGTGTGTGTGTGTGTGTGTGTGTATGTGTTCCTCTTTATTTGGGTTTGTTGAGCTTCTTAGACCAGTGGATTAATATTTTTAATCAAATTTAGAAGATTTGAAGAATATTTTTTCAAATATTGTTTCTACCTAAATTTCTTTGTTTCCTTCTTTTAGTATGTCAAGCACATATATTTAGACTGTGATATTGTCTTTAGGTCTCTGAGAATCTGTTAATTTTTTTTCAATCTTTTTCTTTTTGTGCACTTTAGTTTGAATAGTTGGTATTGATCCATCTTCAAGTTCTGTAATCTTTTCTTTTGCAGTGTCCAATCAGATATCAAACCCAGTTGGTGAAATCTCTTTAAACTATAGATACTGTATTTTTCAGTTCTTGTCATTTCCTTTTGATTCTTTTTAATCGTTTCCATTCTTCTGTTGAAATTCCTCATCTCTTCACTCATTATTTTTTATCTTTCTGTTCTGTCCTTGAACATATTTATAATAGATGTTTTAAAATCTTATGTACTGGCTGGGCGTGGTGGCTTACGCCTATATTCCCAGCAATTTGGGAGGCCAAGGTGGGTGGATCACGAGGTCAAGAGATCAAGACCATCCTGGCAAACACGGTGAAACCCTGTCTCTACTAAAAATACAAAAAATTAGCCAGGCATGGTGGCGGGCACCTGTAGTCCCAGCTACTTGGGAGGCTGAGGCAGGAGAATGGCGTGAACTTGGGCGGCAGAGCTTGCAGTGAGCCAAGATGGCGCCACTGCACTCCAGCCTGGGAGACAGAGCCAGACTCTGCCTCAAAAAAAAAAAAAAAAAATAAAACAAAATAAATCTTATGTACTAATTTCAACATCTATGTGCCCTGATCATATTTCTATTTTCTTTTTCATCTTGGTTAAAGATCACACGTCCTGTCTTTTGTGTGTCTAGTAATTTCTTTATTGCATTTGGAAACTGCTGAGTCTATTTTGCTAAAAATCTGAATTATTTTGTGCTTCTTTTAAAGAGAATTTAGTTTTCTTTTGCAGGCAGTTAATTTAATAGATGCTGAGGCTGATCTTAGTGGTCTCTTTAGGCTTTATTGTGATAGGTGAGAAGTAGCTCTTCCTCTTAGGCTAGACTAGTTCTACTCCTAAAGCAATAACTTTCTGAGGGTGTCAAATGATGTCTGGTTTATTCAACACACTGTCTTCCCTCTTCCTTGTGAGAACTCCAATGTCTCCAAGCCACCCGTAACCCCTGAGATCTCTCACAGCACCTCCCACTTCTTTTGCCCCGGTCAGTGGCTGTTCAGGCTAAGTTTCAGAGCCCTACCTTACACATGCACAGTTGAGTATTTGACCAAAACTGAAGGGAATCCCCATGCAAATTTCTGCTGTTTCTTTTCAGAGCATCTTCTCCTTTCTGGAATTAGTGGGACTCCTGTCGGGTCTCACTAATTCCAGCCAAATCTGCAGCTCCAAACTCCAATCTCTACTTCTCATACACAGCTGCTGTCCATTGTGGCTCCACTTCTCTGTGCTGCAGGTAAAAAGCTGGGGTGAAGGTGGAGCCAGTCTCCTGTGTTCTCTTCTCTCAAAGATCACAGCTCTGTGCTGTCTGCTGTCCAATGTCTGAAAACAGTTGCTTCATATATTTGTTTATGAGAGAGGGTGTGTCTGGTATTAGTTACTCCACGATGGCTGGAACCAAAAGTCTCACAAAGTTTTGAAAATAGAAAGGTATAGTGCTTATGAAACCTCAAGTATACAATAAGTGGTTAATAAATAGTAGTGAATATAAATTTAAATTTAAATTTAAATTTGTATTACACATTAAACTGTCTTACTAAACTATAGATTCTTCAAGTTAAAGACTGTGTGTTAATCATTTTTACATCTCCAATACTTGGAAGAAGAAACCTGGCATGAAGTGACTATCAACAAACATTTTTCTTAATTTAAGTAAACTAAACCAAGAAATGAACTGATAAGATACCACTTTGGATGTGAAGACAGAGTTCTGGAAGTCTAATTGTCAATCAGTTCTTGGTACTCATTTTGAGCCCATTTTGGTGTTAAATCCAAAGTACTTCAGTATTCCAGGAGTCCCTCGTTCACATATTTCTTCATTTCGAGTGTATTCAGTAATTTGCAGGCTTCTCACTATCAAGGCCTTTGCCAGGGGTAGGACAGACAGGTGAAATAACATGTAAATTTCAGTGATCCTAAAGATCTCAACACCTGTATCAGAGATACTGCAAATACATGCAAAATACTTCAACAAAAATCCAGTGCGGATGAGTCTGTTGAGTGACGAAAAGATCTCAGGAATTCTGAAAATGGGAAATAGTGGATATATTGGGAAGTGTAAAGGGATGGATAAAGAGGTAAGTTGCCGGCTGCATCAGGTTGTATTGAGCTTTGAAATTCACTTCAAGGAGTTCAGGAGCTTTGGGGAATGGGTATAATGAGCCTTTGAAAAATTTTTGTGCAGCAAAGAGATTGAGTTTAATGTCATATATATTCATTTTCACCTGAATGTACTACTTCAAGAGTCTAAAGGGGACAGCAAGAAAGCTGGAGAAAGAGAACCAGAAGAGGGAAGTGGAAAGTTCAGGTTGCACAAATGCCTACTAAAGAATCCATTGGAACTGGAGATGGGCATCCACTTATTTTTTTTAATTTTATTTCCATAGGTTATTGGGGAACAGTGGTGTTTGGTTACATGAGTAAGTTCTTTAGTAGTGATTTGTGAGATTTTGGGTCACCCATCACCTGAGCAGTAGACACTGCACCCAATTTGTAGTCTTTTATTCCACACCCCCTTCCCACCTTTCCCCTGAGTCCCCAAAGTCCATTGTGTCATTCTTATGCCTTTGCATCCTCATAGCTTAGCTCTCACTTGTGAGAAGATATAATGTTTGGTTTTCCATTCCTGAGTTACTTCACTCCAATCTCATCCAGCTTGCTGTAAGTGGATAGCCATCCATTTCTGATCCTCTGTTCCTGGGATTCCGACTTACACTCTTTCCTTACTGGGCATCTATCTCAAAGCAGGACCATGACATTCAACAGGACGAGTTTGTCGTTTGGAGTAATCAGAGGCCACCACCTCATTTCTGATTTGGCCCTTTTTGTGGTCATATTTGGCCTCTCAATGTATAACATCATGACAGAGGGTCCCTTTAATTGATCATGCTCTTAATCTGAACAATTTTCTTTGACTCTGCTTAAACATCAAGCCTTGAATTTCTATTCAGTTCCAGGACTTCTAATCTGCTTCTTGCTTCCTTGTCTTGACCTCACCTGAAACGGTTCTTCTTGGGTCCTCATCCTCATACCAATTCAGTCTTCCTCCCTTTCACTAGCTCTCCCTATGCACCCCTTCCTTTTGGCACAGCTTTGACCCAGGTATTCTAGTCATAGCATAAACTTTAAGAGAATAGGTGCTTCACTCCTCTCTACCCCCTCTCCAATTTATCTCATCTCTGTAACTAGGATCCCATTGACTAACCTCAGTAAAGCAAGGCAACCCTTGGGTTAAAATCATGGGTTTCAGAATTAGGCCTGGGTTCAAATCTTAGCTCTGAAAATGTTTTACTTGAGTGATGTTGTCCAGAAAGTTTCAGTGTTTTTAGCTTCAGTTTCTATATCTGAAAACTGGGAGAAAATAAGGTCTTATGGGGGATTAAGTGAGATATTAAATATAAAGCATCTAATTCAGTGCTAAGTCAATGTTGTTCTTCAAAAACTCCTCCTTCCTTCTGCATCTTGGGTATGAAAATAACAGCTTTAGCTGCGTGTCTTTCTTTGCTAGGTTTTGGAGAGTTTTAATTACTGTTTAGAAAATCTAGACATGCTGTCTATGTTGGTCTATCTATTGTCCAAATAAATGACTTACTGCTTAACTTCTCTCGGTTAAGGTTCCTAAAACCTCATTGCCTCCCCTCAGGCCTTTGTCTCCAGCTGGTAGAAGTCAAAACAAACCACAAAAACAATGGAATTTTTTTCTAGGATTGCTCAATGCCATCCAAATGTGCCTGAGGCCCCAGGCAGCGCTATTGATGCCACAGCAGACATGCAACATATCTCGATCCAGAGGGTGATCATTTATAGGTACTCTCTGGAATCTTCCTGGTTTCTTTGATGAAATGGTTTCCTAATCCACTGTCCTCTAGATGTACTGTCAATATTTCCATAACTATCTCCTATAATTATCTATATGGCAGGGAGTCAACATTCATTGAGGATCTATTATGTGCCAGACATTGGACTCTGCCCTTAGGTAGACTGGTAGATTACGTCTTTGACTCTTCACTCCAGTCCAGTGGGATTTTCCTTAGTCCCATTTACCGATAGGAAAACTGAAGCTCAGAAAACGTCAGTTGTTCTCCCAAAATCAATTGCTGGTAAGTGGTAGATCCAGATTGAAACCGAGTTCTGTCTGCTTTAATTAGCCTCTGCCATTTCCTTGCAAAGACCTTGATCTTCCAAAGTGTCCATTGTATTGGGAACTAATCAACCACGTGATAATATTTTTATTATTTTTTAAAGCAGTTAGTTTCCATAGCCTCCTTTCCCTCTCTCCCTCTATACTCATTCTTTTATAGAACATTCGATACATGCAGGCTTTGAAAGGAAAAATGAACCTAAAAGCTCCACTGAAGTGAAAATGCTAAGGCTTCTTCGAAACTTAAGTAGCATTAGAAGCAATTACATTTGTGCAAATGCAGAAAGGCTTGTTTCTATTTCTGATTCCCCCACACTCTAGGGCAGTAAACTGGGAGGAAGGCTGTTAACTATTCCAGAGCACAGAGCTCCGGACAGCAAGATCTAAGCTTTTTTTTTTTTTCCCTCACCTTCTATTGTCAATGTTAAGATGGCACCCCTCTTTTCAAAAGGAAACCAATGTATGCCGATTAAAATAAATTAGTGTTTTTATCTCAAAAGATGCTTTTGTGGGAACAGAGTTAAATGGCAATTCTAGTGCAGAACTACACTATCCATACATTAAACATATGCACACACATAAAATATAACCTCAAATCTTTGTATTTAGTTACAGCTTTTTTTTCTTTTTATTTCATGGGGGCATCTGTTAACGTAAACCCGGTATTGTTTTTACAAACACATACAAATACATAGCTAAAAGGTGGGGATGAAGGCTGGTGAAAAAAAGAGGCAGCATGCGATGCATTTTAAAATATATGAAGACGTAAATGATATTTCATTAAAAAAGCAAAACTTGCTAAAACTATGCAAGATCTAAGGGAAAGAAAATAATTTTGCCCAACTGACTTATTTTTTTTTCAGTTATCTTTTTACTGCATTAAAAACCACCCCCAAAATAAGAGCTTAAAATGACAATTTAACTATTCAGCAATAAAAAATAATAAAATCATCATCATTTGAGGCAACACGGATGGAACTGAAAGATGTTGTGTTAAGTGAAACAAGCCAGGAACAAAAAAATTAAACACTGTGTGTTCTTACTCACATATGGAAGCTAAAAAAGTTGATCTCGTAGAAGTAAAAGTATACTACAGGATACTAGAGGCTGGTAAAAGTAGGAAGAAAGGAGGGATATTGGAGAGATTGGTTAAAGGATACAAAATCACAGCTGGATAGGAAGAAGAAGTTCTAATGCTCTAAAGCACATTAAGGATGACTATAGTTAATAATAATATTAGATAAATTCAGATAGCTAGAAAAGAGGATATTGAATGCTCCCAACTCAAATACATTATAAATGTTTGAGATGAGGATGAATATGTACAATTATTGTCAATCAAAAAAATTTTGATCAGAAAATTTATCAAATAATTTTCTGTTGAAACAGAAAAGAGGGATTGTATTTACTGCCCTGCCTATAATCTCAAGTTCACTCAGAGGAATAATAGCTATTGATTTTTGAATTGATGATATGTCCCGGGCTTTCACCAGATGCTTTAATACATTATTGTACATAATCTAGAGAAAAATCTGAGAAGTAGGTATTATGTCCATTTTCCAGAAAAAGAAAATCTGTCAATCAAAAAAAGATGAGAAATATGCTATGTGCCCCATGAATATGTACAATGATCATTTGTCAATCATAAAAACATTAATGACAACTTCTTATTTCTCACAGTTCTGCAAGCTGGGCAGGGCTCGGATGGGCAGTTCTTCTGTCCTACATGGCATCTGCTGAGGCTGGAATGTCCAAAGTGTGTGCAGAAACTCTCATGACCAGTGCTGTGGGTGGGATAGCTGGAACAGCTGGGGCCTACTTGAGCATTGCTCTCTCTCCGCACATGGCCTTTCTCATAGATACCCTGGGCTTTATATCACAGAAGGGTGAGCTTGAGGTCACTGAACTTCTTAAATGATGCTGCCTTCAAAGAGGCAGAAACTGCTAATCATATTAAGCCCTGGACCCAGAAATCGTAGAGGGTCATTTTCTCACATTGTATAGGCCAAAGCAAGTCACCAGGCCATCCTGGGGTCAAGGAGAGAAGGGCAGAGTCCACCACTTGCAGGGGGACAGCACGCATGTACAGGTGGGGAGGAACGCATGGCGACCATCTTTGAAGGCTCTGTACCACACAGGAGTTAGCAGGCTGCTTTACAGCTGTTTCAAAGATACAGTTCTGAATAGTGGACTGTTCTCTAGCAATGAAAATGAATGAACTACAGCTACAGGTAAGAGCATTGATCAGTCTTTCAAACATCACAATGATTAAAAAAGACAGAAATAATACACACCATATGATTCATTTTATGAAGTTTAAATCTATGCAGCAGTACACTACATTGTTAATTGGTACATAGCTAGGTGGCAAAATTTATTAGGAAAAGCCGTAAGATAATTATCATAAAAGTCGCAGTAGGGGTCAGCTGTAGGTTGAATGTAGGTAGATGTAGATGTAGGTTGAATGTAGGTAGATGTAGCTGTAGGTTGAATGTAGGTAGATGTAGCTGTAGGTTGAATGTAGGTAGATGTAGCTGTAGGTTGAAGGTAGGTAGATGTAGCTGTAGGTTGAAGGTAGGTAGATGTAGCTGTAGGTTGAAGGTAGGTAGATGTAGCTGTAGGTTGAATGTAGGTAGATGTAGCTGTAGGTTGAATGTAGGTAGATGTAGCTGTAGGTTGAATGTAGGTAGATGTAATTGGGAAGTGACATGGAAGGCCTCTGGGTGCTGGTATTATTTTTTTTCCTTGACCTAGGTGATGGTTGTATGCACACTTGATTTAATCATTAAATCGATCATTTATGCATATTTTCTATTTGTAGGTTATATTTCTAAATTTTAAAAATTGTTAAAAGTACCTTTTGGCTAAATTTGTTTGGCATATGCATACTTAATGTGTGCAGTTCAAAACTCTTAACTGCGTTGAAACAGAAAATAGGGGTTGGATCTACTGCCTTGCCTATAATCTCAAGTTCACTCAGAGGAATAATAGCTATTGATTTTTGAATCGGTAATATGTCCCAGGCTTTCACCAGATGCTTAAATACATTACTGTACATAATCTAGAGAAAAATCTGAGAAGTAGGTATTATGTCCATTTTTCAGAAAAAGAAAACAATGGCTTAGTAAGGGCAGCTCCAAGGTCACATAACACTCAAACCCAGTCTGTCTGACTCTACACTTCCTCCTTGAAAAAAAAGCCCTTGGCACAGGGGTCCTGGACATGAGCAAATTTCACCCATCTCCTGTGCTCCAGCCGGTCTAATCCAGATCAGGCAGCACCCAGGTCACAATCAGCACAAAAGCCCAATTGTTCAGGTTCTGTTCTCACTAAGGAAGTGGCCCATTGCAGCCAATGGGGGACTTGGCCAAGCGTCAGGCACTGATGGAAGACTCCTCTCTTGGCTGCTGGCTGTTGACAAGCTAAGTGGCTGCCTCGGTCACGCCAGGATGTAATAAAGCCGCCCGGCACCCAGGATCTGCCGACGAAGAGAGTGCAAGGGCAGTGGAAAGAGACAGCCTCCAAATTCCAGGAATCACATGGTGTTTATTCTGAGGCCGGCCTCCCATCACCCACTCCACTGGAAGCTGCTGTTGCCTGGAAGGGCTCAGGCTGGAGAGAATCCAGATTAAATAATAGTGTAATAAGGAGCACATCTCTGTTTTGGTTTTTATAGACTGTGCCATTTCAAAGGGACAAGAGCAAAGTCTTCAAGGGCACATATTGGGATCCGCTGAACCATGACCTAATTAAATCCACTGGAGAAAAATCTCTTGTTAAAAAAAGGGAGGTCTGCATTGTTTTTTGGAGAAATTATTTAGCTTTAAGATGGCACTTACTTTTAGAGGTACTAGAAAAACACAGACTGAATACTATATTGTTATTAGTAATTTCAAGAGGATGGGGCACAGAGAGGGACATTCTCAGTAACGACAATGCTCACATTGACAAAACTCTTTGAAATTCATTACTGTGTTCTGCTCTCCCAACTGCTCCATAACATGAGGGGTCAGTTATCATTAGCTTCATTTTAAAGATGGAAGTAAGAATCAAAGAGGATCTTTTCTAAAACTTATGCTTAGAAATCAAATTCTTTTCTCATTTCTTCACATTCAAAATTAAGGAAGAGATTTTGAGAAATGAAAGTTATGCTAACAGCAGTACAAATACCATTGATAATATTAAGAAGAAGGAGAAGGAGCAAGGGAAGGAGGAGGAAGAAGAAAAGGAGGAGGAAGGGTATGTTGAGGAGAAAAAAAATAAAGGCGTTGGAAAATGAAGGAGAAAAAGTAAGAATAAATAGTAATGTTTATTGAGCACCTACTATGTGCAATGAATTGTGTGAGGTTCTTTCTTACCTACTCTTCCCTTGGAGAATTTGTCCCTCTGCTGTCCCAGAGGGGGCTGCCATACCTTTCCTCTGTGACCACATGTTGGATTCTTGGCCCAGACTAAGCCAATTCCATTTCTTTGCCCTGGGAATTTGGAATGGAAGATTCTGAGTTAATGACTGGGCACTGCTAAGGTTTCAACCACCTAATGCTGAGACTAGCACTGCCAAGCCTGGGGAGATTTTTTAATAGGGCAAATAATACTCCTCTACAAAGAAAGAAAAGAAAATAGAAGACACTGAGAAAAACAATAACAAAAAAGTAGATAGGAGACTCCCAGAACACCCAAAAGAAAAGATCAAGGGAATGCCAGGCCCTTGTAAGGCTCAAATATTTTTCCTCCTTTGAGCGATTTGAGAGCTTCCTAGACCTTCCAAATAAGTGTCTTCTTACTTGAGTTAGAGTAGGTTTCTGTCTCTTAGAACCAAATGATTAAGGCATCATCTCTGAGCCATTCATCAACTTAACCAGGTTTTACTATTTGACAGAAAAAGCAACTGAAGCACAGGGTGAGTAAGCTATTTGCCCAGAGTCACATCGTCAGCACCGCAGAACTGGGACAAGAATCAAGGTCTCCTGGCGCCTAAAATCTCTTCCCTGCTAAAGGTGGTGGCTGAGGAAATATACAGCAGTTTGTACTCACATTCCTACTATTTGGCCACTTATTCTTTGATTGCCAACAAAAAAACAAATTCCTATTGAAAGTCATGTAAATATTTTTTGAAGGAGTTTATTTCTTATGTAAACTTAAGAATATTGGAGAAATAGAATTAGCTTTAGTCATGACTGCACTCAGGCACTTAAACCATATTGTCAGAACCTATAATTATCCTTCCATCAGCTCTATTTCCTCTTAGTTATCTTCATTCTGAAATTGGCCAAGAAGGCTGCATATAAGCTTCAGGTTTATACCTTTCTAGGTTATCAGTCTTGGCGGGACAAAGAAAGTCACTTTACTCATTATTCCCCCAGACCTCTGAGAAGTGACTCTCACTGGGTGAATTCAAGTCACATGTTCATTCCTGAGCCAATCACTGGCCAAAAAAAATGGCATGCTCTAATTGGTCAGAACTGTGTCATGTGCCCATTCTCAGCGCCAAAAGCAGTAATCAGCTGACATTTCCCATATGGCTTGAGAATAGGGGAAGGGTGATAGTTCACTGGGGGGGTTTACCCAAAGAAAGGAAAGTGGATTCGAGAGGATAAAAGCAATAGCCATCCAATACATGCTTGTTCAATCAGCTCCTATCATTGTAAAACATTTTCTAGAATTCTCATTTGGCTCAGTGAGTTGGGTGGGGGATTTTAGAAATTACACAATTGTAGACTTTTTGAAATCAATGAGCTCATATTCCTCATTTTACAGTTAAGAAGTTAAATGACTTGCCTCAGGCACACATCTGTTGAGAAACTGAGCGGGGCTTGCTCTTGATACCCAGGCTGGACACCGGGCTGGCCGTGCACCTTAGAGCCTTCCTTCCACGGACTCTTTTGACTAATCCAGCAACCAAGCATCTGGCAAGGTCAGAATTTCTCACCATTTCCCAACAAGATTTCTGGCACTGCTTTAACCAAAGGGAATATTCTAGACACTGTAACAAGATGATATCAGAAATCTAAATGCAAAACAGGCTTTCCCACATCCCCATTAGTCAATTATGACTATACACCACAAATCATTTTTTCACATTTATAGACTTTTCAATGTTACAACTGGTCCTTTAAAAAAATTACATGTAAATAAGGAAAGGGACAGCCATGGTGCTGACGCAATTGCTCTTTTGGACGTGCAATGAAGAGAGATCACCCAAATGTGTTATCAAGTGAGATCTTGAACTGTTTTCTAAAGAACTTCAAACATTCATTAATCACTATTTGCTTTTAATGGTTGTTTGCAGGCTGATGTAGAGAGAGATCTACTTAGAACAAAGGTCATAAAGGGCCAGATTCAGTTCATCACCTTTTTTTGGTAAGTATAGTTTTATTGGAACGTAGCACACCCATGTGTAAGCATTGTCTGTGGCTGCTTTTGCACTACGAGGATAGAGCTGAGTAGTTGCAACAGAGACCTCACGGCCTGCAAAATCTAAACAATTTGCTATCTGTTCCCTTACAGAAAAAGTTTGCTGACTCCTGATTTAGAATACTAGATTTCCAGAGCTAAAAGCATTCTTAGAATTTATTTCTTCTAAAGATCTCTAACTAGAGGTCCATGGCAGATTATAACACATAGATGTTAGGCTTTTATAGGCAGATGCATTATTAAATTTTCTTTCAGATGAACCAATTTTTAAACATAGATGTTGCATAAAACTTTAGATTTCCACCTTCTTAGATATTTCAAAGATCTGGGGGCTGGGCGCAGTGGCTCACGCCTGTAATCCCAGCACTCTGGGAGGCCGAGGCGGGTGGAAATCACGAGGAAAGGAGATCGAGACCATCCTGGCTAACATGGTGAAACACTGTCTCTACTAAAACTACAAAAATTAGCTGGGCGTGGTGGCACGCGCTTATAATCCCAGCTACTTGGGAGGCTGAGGCAGGTGAATCACTTGAACCCGGGAGGCGGAGGTGGCAGTGAGCCGAGATCGCACCACTGCACTCCAGCCTGGCGACAAAGTAGGACTCCAAAAAAAAAAAAAAAAAAAAAAGTGCATGTCTTTACCTACAGACTTCCTGGCTAATACAGTGAAACCCCGTCTCTACTAAAAAATACAAAAAATTAGCCGAGTATAGTGGCAGGCGCCTGTAGTCCCAGCTACTCGGGAGGCTGAGGCAGGAGAATGGCGTCAACCTGGGAGGCGGAGCTTGCAGTGAGCCGAGATCGCGCCACTGAACTCCAGCCTGAGCGACAGAGCGAGACTCGGTCTCAAAAAAAAAAAAAAAAAAAAAAAAAGATCTGGGAACATGAAAGCATACATATTTAGCAAATATTGGTAGGAGTTGAGAAATGGTTTCTCCTTTTCGATAGGGATGAGTTGATATACTTTTGTATGGTTTCTGTTTCTCTTTCTTGTGTCTTTATCATTGAAACTAAGTCTCAATTGTCATGTATCATTGCACTTGTAGTCTCAAAGTCATAAGAAATTAACCTGTGATGATATTTCTATAAGAAGAGGTAAAGTAAAACATTGCCTCTAATTGTTGCCTTCTTTATGAAAACTGGTAGAGGGGACCTCCCACCATACAAATGAAGAATATTTTTCTGGGCTTAATAGGCAAATATGTGGCCCTTTTCACTCCTTACATTTGAGGAATTGAAGTTGTGACCCAGTGTTCAAGTATGACGTGCTCATGGTTGAGATGAGAAAATTGAGGCTCAGGAAAGCAATGAGACTTGCTCAAGATCACACGATAAGTGGTAGACACAAACTAGAACCCAAGCTAACTAACTTTTGGTTCCATGTTACTTCATTGTTTGGCACCAATGGCTTTCAAACAAGAGCTCTGTCTCATATCAGAATTAATACCTCCTTTTTGTATCACATGTTTTGTAACCTCCCTTTACTATGCTGAAATGAAAATCGTAGATAATAAGGCCTATACATATAATTTATACACACACACACCCATAATTGCAGTTCAAGTGAGAAACAAGGCAAAGAGGAGGCATAGCAAATAATCCCATGTTGCACCTTTATGTAGAACTGCTGTGAATACAGCACCCAATGGATATGGGTGTGCTATGCTGGCAACACAAATTGTATTAATGGCGTTGTCATGAGTGATGTATTTTTCCATCTTGTCCTGAACACAGTCAAGTCCAACTTACCCTTGGGTTACGTGGTAGTGTGTCATGTGTGGAAAATCTGGGATACATTGCAACCGAGGAAAAAGGACTTGTGTTAATGAACAAAACAGGGTTAGGTTATGGGCTCAGATAATTAACAGCTTTTTCACCTACATGAAAGTCTTGCAGGATACAGGGCAATTTTTTCACAGTATGAGATTGTCCTGCTTTATTATAGGATATCTGGCATCCCTGGCCCTTGCCTGCAAAATGCTAGTAGTGCCACCCCTGCATCACTGGGACAATTAAAGCATGCTCCATACAAGCTTCTGACACTCCTTTTAGGGGCGATACTACTACCATGGAAACCCACTGTCCTCAGTTTTTCCTAGCTCCCTTCTGGGCTGTCTGGATGAATCTGCACAGCTGGAGAGATACCCCAAAGGACCATGGGATATTTTGAGCGCTAGAAGCTATGCCTAATGACCCCAATTCCAGGGGATTTGCCCAGCCTGCTAATAAGGAGCATCCTGCAGTGATTACTTAGGAGTAGATTAAGGAGGAAATTCTGCAAAGACCTGGAAACAATATTGCAAATGCTCATGTGCGTACTCTCAAGCATAAGCAAGCCTCTCAGCGGAAACCTGTAAGAGTGGGGTCTAGAGAGCCAGTCCCCAAAGCTTTCAGCATGCAGGGAAAAGATGGCCCCTGGGGGTATACCAATGGCCCAGGCATTAGGCTAAACAGATCAGACAAGGCGCTGCCCTGTGCAACAAGAAAAGGGAGAAAGCTGGGCCTGTGGTCATTGTTAAGCAAATGAGATGCACAAAAATCCCCCAAATTCTGGGCGCTCCCTTGAACAGTGGCTTAGGAGAGTCCTCCAAGATGTTTTTACCACATGTGCAAGAAATTAAAATTAAGCTTAAGCTCATCTGAAGAGTCACTTTGACATGGCCATGTGGTAGGAGCAAAGCTGCTTTTTGGATTTAGCAAACATCTTAAACTATTTTCCAAATGATTTAGGTTCAGCAAGACCCAAAATGTTTTTTTTCCTCCAAGTACCTTTCCCCCCTCATTTTAAACCCTAGGGTATTTTGAAGAGAATTCAAGACACATGTTTCTGATTCATTTACACTTAACTCATCAACATGTTGTTTTGCAAGAGTCATTTGATGTCCAAGAAGACTTTTTGAAATATATATTAAATGTATGTACACAGGCACATTTATATTTACATGGATATATATGTATACATAAATATGTGTGTATGTGTGTGTGAACAGTGCCAGCTTTTCTTTTTTTTTTATTATACTCTAAGTTCTAGGGTACATGTGCACAACGTACAGGTTTGTTACATATGTACACTTGTGCCATGTTGGTGTGCTGCCATCAACTCATCAGCACCCATCAACTCGTCATTTACATCAGGTATAACTCCCAATGCCATCCCTTCCCCCTCCCCCCTCCCCCCTCCCCCCTCCCCATAATAGGCCCCGGTGTGTGATGTTCCCCTTCCAGAGTCCAAGTGATCTCATTGTTCAATTCCCACCTCCAGCTTTTCAATAGGTGAAAACAAAGAGTTTAGAACCATGCTTTTGTGAACATCTGTCTTGCTCATGGTGACAAATTACTTTGAAAACTCTCTCTTTGGAGAAATGTCTATTCAGCTCCATTGCCCATTTTGTGAACTGGTTTATTTGTGGTTTTTTGCTATGGAGTTGTAGGAAGTTTTTAAAATATATTTTGGATATCCATGGTTTGTAAATATTTTCTCCCATTTAAAATGTTAATATATATCAAACATAAAATTAGGCCTTGGGAAAATGGGGCTGTTGCAATGAACACAAAAACACAAAATCAGGTATTATCTGTGAGATCTAGAGTCTGGTATAACTTCATCCAACATCTTATTGTATGGTCCTCAATTGTCACAATATCAGGATACTGTAGATTAAGGGATATTCAGTAACTTCAAATGGTAACGCTTTATAAAGAGGACACTTTAGAATCTCAGGATACTCTTCAATCAACTTGATCTAAATGCTTGAAAGAATAACAAGAAATTTATATTTTAGACTTGCATTCCTAAAATATCTAGTAACTATCAGAGTGATAACCACCAATACTAAAATGTTATCCCAACATAATATAGTCCATATTCAATTTTTATTGTAGCCCAGTATTTTGGAGCAAGTCCTAGCCACAGAGGTATCTCTACCCCTAAGATAAAACAAAGGTAATTCAGCTGACCTAATGATATGACTTCTATCTGTCAAGATGCATTTGATAAAAGTGGCATAAAGCTTGACTAATCATGGTATAAACAATACAAATAGTTGATTATCTCACCTGTTATTATTATGAACAAAAAAATAAACATAACATGCCTCTTGTTCTCAAGAAAGCACCATGTCTGCTTTCTGCAGAGTGAGTGAACTTACATGAAATATTCCGTCAAAGTGTGGAAGGATTTGATTTGAAAAGATGGTGCCCAGGTGTTAAGATGGAGAGACAGAAAGGCAAGAAAATATCATAACTTCTAAGGTGTCATGGATCTGGCATTTCTGGTTGAAATCTCCCTCTCTTCCCCTGCTTCTCCTGTCATCTGATTTAGAACTTCACTATATGGACCTAACACAACAGAGAGTCCAAATGCACCCACTTAGCTAAAAGCCTTTGCCCAAGCTGTTCTGTCTGTTGATGTCCTGTTGCAGATGCTGATGTTGTGCCCATCATTTTCTCTATAAAGAATCAGCCCGAATGCCTCATCCCCTTGAAGTTTTCCACAATCTTCCATATCAGTTAATTGCTCTTTGAATCTTTCTTCAGTAACATGATTGCAATGGATTGAATGCCTATGATCCCCAAAATTCATATGTTGAAATTCTAATCTCCAGTGAATAGTATGGCGAGGAGGGGCCTTTGGAAGATGATTAGGTCATGAGGGTGGAGCACGCATGAACGAGATTAGTGTCCTTATAAAAAGGGCCCCAGAGAGGTTCCCAGCCCCTTCTGCTCTGTGAGGTTACACTGAGAATTCAGACATCTGTGAAAAAGCAGGATCTCCCCAGACATGGAATGTGCTGGTGCTTTGATCTTACACTTTCCAGCCTCCAGAACTGTAAGAAATAAATTTCTGTTATTTATAAGCAATTCAGTTGATGTTATTGTATTATAACATCCCAAAGATATTGAGACAACTACCATAACTACTACTATTAAACTTACTAATCATTATCTTGGATGATTTGGTAACCATGAGTGAAATCCTGTGCTGAGCACTTCACACACATTATCTCATTTAACCCCCACAACCATTTATTGAGACTGTTACGATCGTCATCTTTACCATCACCACTATCATCATTATCCACACCATTGTCTTCCCTTTTACTTCTTTCTCCTCCTCTTCTTCTCTTCCTCCTTCTCTTCTTCCTCCCCCTTCTCCTCTTTCTCCTTTTTCTTTTTCTTCCTCACTGTTATTATTCTCACATCGTATGCAAGAAAACTGAGTCTGGAGAGGCCTAATAACTTACTCAAGCTCACAACTGAAGGAAGTGAATGAACTAGGACTTGACTCCTACTCTTTCAACTTGAACTTCTCTCTGCCAACTTCTCTGTCAGCCACTCTGCCCTAAGAGCCTCCCTGCACACTGCTTCCCTGCACTGTGCTGCATGGCTAATAGTGCACTTGCTGCCTCCCTTGCCAGCATATCAGATATTTACAGTGATTTTGTATTATTCACCCCTAAATCTCAATTTTGGGCCCTGAGCCTGGCACATAGTAGGCCTGTGGTAAATATTAACACATTTTAAAAATAATTTTTGTGGTACATATACACCATGGAATACTATGCAGCCATAAAAAAGAATGAGATCCTCTTCTTCTCAGGGACATGGATGAAGCTGGAAGCCATCATCCTCAGCAAACTAACACTGGAACAGAAAACCAAACACCATATGTTCTCATTCACAAGTCGGAGCTGAACATTGAGAACACATGGACACAGAGAGGGGAATAACATACACCATGACCTGTTGGGGGATAGGGAGTGAGGGAAGGGAACCTAGAAGACAGGTCAATAGGTGCAGCAAACCACCATGGCACACGTATAGCTGTGTAACAAACCTGCATGTTCTGCACATGTATCTGGGTTTTTTTTTTTTTTAGAAGAAATAAAGAAAAAAATTATTTTTGCACCATTCAGACTTAAAAAAAAGAAGGAAATCCTGTCATTTGCAATGACATGGATGGACGTGGTAGACATTTTGTTAATGAAATAAGCCAGTCTCAGAAAGAAAAATACTGCATGATCTCACTGACATGTGAGATCTTAAAAAGTTGAACTCCTAGAAATAGAGAGTAGAATGGTGGTTACCAGAGGCTGGGGTTAGGGAAGGGAATGGGGAGCTATTGGTCAAAGGGTAGAAAGTTTGTGTTAAGCAAGATGAATAAGTTGAGGTGATCTATTGTGCAACACAGTGATTATAGTTAATAACAATGTGTTGTATTCTTGAAAATTGCTTTAAAGACTTTTTTTTTGAATGGGCAAAACATTCATGTGGTTCATAAGGCAGAAAGGAGGATACAAATATGAAAAACAAAAACAAAAACAAAACCCTCAACCCTGGCCCCTAGGCCTCTAACCACCCAGTTCCCATCTTCCTTGAGATAACCAGTTATGTTAGTTTCTTATTTATCATTCTAGAAATGTTTTATGCTCATACAAGGAAATATGTAAATGGAATCTTTTCCCCTCTTTTTATGTGTATGATAGTGTACTGTAAATACTGCTCTGTGCCTTTATGTTACGTATTACTGGTGCTGTTACTATTAGCTATTATTCAGCTTATTGAAAGGGTGATTTCGAAAAACAAACCTGTTACCTTTCTTTCCACACTCAGCAGAAAAATTTATTGAGGTGTGAGTCAAGTTGGAAGGAAAAGAAGAATCTTCTCCTCCCAGCATCTCTGTATGTTCATTGTTCTCTCCTTCCAATTAGACAGGAGTCCCTGTAGGACAGGCTTGTAATCTAATTTCCCAGTGCCCTCCACCTCACCCAAAACCCGCAGTGTCTGGCAAATCTGACCTAAATCCCAGAGGCAGGGGCTAAGGACCTAGGCTCCACTATTCTGAACACAGGATGGCTGGCAGCACTAACCCATGCTGTTTACACGTCTCAGCAGGTGGGCCAGAGGTCTGAGCAGGGGACAGTGGATTCAGGAGTTTGAAACTATGCAGAGACTTTTGGTCAATACCCAGTGGCTTCTGGATCTCCACATGGAATTCTAGTATTCACTTTCTTTGATCTTCTGTAAGCTCTCTCTAGTTTTATCTTTGATCAGCAATCTCACTTCCACTTTCTGTGTTGGTTGTCTGAAAGCCAGAGAGTCTCTGAGCAAATCTCTGAGCTTGTTGTTCCTTCCATCGAATGGGTTGGGAGGAAGGGTACACAAAGTACAATCATTTTTTGCTTTTGGTGAAACATTTTCCTGTTTGGTTTTTATGGTAGCTTCTTGTAATCCTCACAATTTAAGGAAGGTGCGGTGGAGAAAGACAAAGTCAACAGGTTCCCCCCAAACAGCCTGCCGTTCCCTTTACATGAAGAAAGGCATTTCCTTTGGCCTGCCTTCCAACTGGGCTTCCCTCCCTTCCCGAAACCTCTTTTCCGTTTCTCTTCCACTTTTTATACCTTATGCCCCTGGTCTACCGCCCAAGAGGTCTGGCATGGTACTTGCAGTCTCTGACTCAGAGTACATTTTTTCACACTCCCTCTGCCTCTTGAGTCTAGCGGCTTGCCCACACTAAAAACTGATTTTACCATCAGCCACCTACTCAAGGTTACATTTTCCGGTGCAATTTCCTTTGAATAATCCCTCTCTCCTCTAAGCAATCTTCGTGCCTGGAGTTTACACCTCTTCTTTTCCCACCCCTGCCCCCAGATCCCTCTCACCATAATTCCCTATTTCCCTCCTCAACAATGACTCTACTTTTCCAATGAGGATTTCCTATTTGTAATTATTTGGGAGAGCTGATGTCTAAGCTTGTGGCTTCTCTTGGGTTGGTTTCAGGGATCCAGACATTTGTATATGAATTTAAATTGTAGGGACACTCAGCCATGAAGGATTTTATGTACTGTTGGCATAGACCTACTTGCCAACAAAGCTTCAAGACGTTTATAGGTTTGGTAGAGTTATACGGCATGTCTTGGAAGGGTTTCTCACAGTTATGTAATTATCGGAAGAAAAAGGTTTGTGTGGGGTCTGTGTGTGTGTGTGTGTGTGTGTGTGTGTGTGTGTGTGTGTGTGTATGTATTTCCTGCTTCTTTGCTTTTCTTCTTTAAGAAAAAAAATCTTAATACAAAGGAATGTGTGAAAGGCACAAATGTGAAAGCTCCAGGGCCTTTGGATAACTACTAAGGAGTAAAAGGCCAAAATATGTTTAGCACAATTGTCTCCGTTCAAGCGCTAACAAGATGGAACAAGTCTTCCACACTCCCTGGGGATCCTGGCAGAGCAGTCTGCTGGATCATTCCATCTCCTGAACTTCTTCATAATACAAATCCCAATCAGTATTATTAATTAATTGGTAAGTGTGTGCTTCATGAATGCCTTTCCTTCAAAAATAAAAGCTTCATGAGGGTAAGGTGCTTACCTTGATACTTAGTCACAATATTCCTAGTTTAGTAGAGTACCTGACATGCAGTAGGAGCTTGGCAAACATCTGTTAAGGAGTGAATGAATCTGGGTTCATGATTGTATCCTAAGCTTCTAGCATGCTTGACATATAGGAGATGCCCAACAGATATTTTTGAAATAAATGAATGACTCAAGACTTCTCTCAGGTCAAACTGCTCATTTGTCTTTGGAGGGGTTTTGGATTATATCCTGAATGTGGTGAGTGTCATGTTCTAGAAACTCCAAAGTCTGTTAAATTCCCTTGAAGAAAACAGATGGATAGATATACAGGTAGTCAGGTAGGTAGGTTGATAGGTAGGTAGGTAGATAGATAGGTAAGTAGATAGATAACATAGATAATAGATGATAGATACATACATACATACATACATACGTACATACATGCATACATACATACATAGACAGGTCTTTGGTTTCAGTAACCATTTAACTTGGTTGAATTTGGAGTGCAAGTACTATCTCTCCTTTGGTAGGCAGAAACTCAATTCTCAGTACAGTTCTTCTAGCCTTTGCTAGGCTTCTTGGAGTCCACCCATGTGTGTATGGTTCAGGAGTCAACCAGAGATTTGAGTAGAGTTTACATACACAATCTGGAGGACTCCCTCTCTGGCTCTTTCCTTTCTGGACTGGTGCAGATTGGTGCCTGCTCTCAGACTAGAATAGAAGCAGTGAAAATAGGAAGCTCACTCAGTGCAGTTCTTTCCCTCCCAGTATCTTTTCTAGAATCTTCCTGCTCTCAGTCACTCTCCAGTGCCTTCAAGTGATTATTTTATATTTTGTGCAAAATCTATCTATCTATCTATCTATCTATCTATCTATCTATCTATCTATCTATCATCTATCTATCATCTATCACCTATTATCTACCTATTCATATATATATATATATATATATTTTTCTATCTATCTATCATCTAGCCGTGTATCGATAATCTATCTATCTACTCTTCTATCTATTGGTCTAATTAGCATTCTTGGCTGAAAACCACAAAGCTCAATTTAGCTGGTTTAATTCAAATAAATATTTGTTAAAAGATATGGGGTGACTCACAGAATCTCTAGGACGTCTGTAGAGTCAAGCTTATAGTGTAGGGAACTGAGAATGATTTCTAAAGCACACACTATGATGGCTGCCCCAGTAAAAACTGTCATTCCTTTCTTGGCACCAACATCACAGCTCATGTGAACATTGCAATTCTCACCAGTGACACTGGGAACCAGATATAAAGATTGCTCACCTTAAAATCTGGACACCTTAATCTCCACCATTACCAAACGATAGATACAATGCAAGCATATTTTTATGTTGGGAGTGTCTGAATGGTGGAGCCTAGGCTAAATACATAGCTGGAAGAGAGACTGGAAAAATGAATCTAACTTGTGTTTTGCCAAGATAGGGCTCACGTGTGGGAAATTCTCTAAATAGAAGAAAGTTTTCCAAATTATGCTAAGTGGCCAATACCATGGGAAAAAAATCTACTCTATTAAATATCCATCTGCCTATATATCATCTTCCTATTATCCATCTATCCATCCACATATTTTTTTTCTTCTCTTGGGAACAGAAACTATGCCTTATTCATCAACTTATCTCCAGAATTTAATCCAGATCCACATTATACCTAGACAACACACAACTGAAATTCAGGAAGCACTTGACTCTTCCACCAGCAATTCCTTTCCTTCTAAATCCTACTCTGTGTCTTTTCATTTTTATTTTTTTAAAATTGACCTACAACAATTGTGCATATTTATGGGATACAGTGTGATGTTATGACACATGTATACATCATATAATGATCAAATCAGGATAATGAGCATATTCATCCTATCACCTATTATTCCTTTTGTACAGGTTCTCCCTATCCCAACCAACTTCTCCCTATCCCCTTTCCCTCTACTTTCCCCAGTCTTAGGTAGCCCCTGTTCTGTGTACTATTTCTATGAGCTCAACTTTTTTAGATTCCACATATGAGTGAGATCATGTGTATTTGACTTTCTGTGTCTGGCTTATTTCACTTAACAAGATGTCATCCAGGTTCACTCATGTTGTCACAAATGACAGGATTTTATTCTTTAATTCTTTTTTATGGTGGAATAGTATTCCATTGTGTATGTATACCCTATTTCCTTTATCCATTCATCCATTGTTGGACATTTAGGTTGATTCCATATCTTGGCTGCTGCATATAGTGCTGCAATAAACCTGGTGCCCTAGATCTTAAAACTTCCAAAGTGCTGTCTCTTCTAAGAAGCTTCTCCAACTCTGAATTTTCCTACCTCCCCATCAGAATGAATCTCTCATTTTTCTCTACTTCCAATAATTAATGTACATCACCATTCTAATATCAATTGTCTGTCTTTTAAATTATCTATATGCAAGTATTTTTTTAACGAGATTCTGATTTTATGTCTTAACAACGATAAAAACTCACATTTGCACAGGGATTTATAGCTACGAAGAATTTTCACAAAATCTACATTTTATTTAATTCTGCCAGTGACACCATGGGGTAGGTTTAACTGTCATCTCTTTTGTATGGATCACAGAATGGTTGCCCGGAGAGCTAAAGTCAACTGTTAATGGTCACAAGGATACATAGAGTGCTCAACTAAGCATTAGGCTGTAACTCTCAGCCTTTAGGTCCTGAGCTTTTTTGTGTAATCGTTTGGAGAGGCTAAGCTTTGTTGCTGTATCAGGCTAATCTAAAAATCTCTGAGACTTAAGAGAATAAAATTTTATTTCTTGCTCATTTAATTAACCAACTTGCCCTAGTTTTCCTGGTTTTAGCATTGAAAATCCTGAGACCCAGGGACTCCCTCAGTTCTGAACAGGCAAACCAGGATGGTTAGTCACTGTGCTCATTCAGTGATAATGTAAACTTGGCATTCCTTCACCATTTCGTAGCTATGACTTCTGGAACACAGGGTCTCTGAGATCATACCAGGAGAAGAGAGAATGAGAGAGCCACAGGAAATCTTTTTAGGAGCTAGGTATGAAAATGGCTTATATCACTTCCACTCACCTTCCATTGGCTCCCACCTAACTGCAAGGGAAGTTAGGAAACATAGACTTCCTGTGTGCACAGGAAGAGGAAATGACATGAACAGACAGCTTTTAATCGGCTTCAGCACACTGATCTCTCTCATCTTGGTATCTCCTCGTCTTAGTGTGTTCGGGTTTCTCACACAAAAATCCGTTAGACTGAGTGACTTGTAGACAATAGACATTTATCTTTCATGGTTCTGGAGGTGAGAATGTACAAGATCAAGACGTCAGTGAACTCTGTTTGGTGAGGGCCCACTTCTTGACTCATATATGGCATCTTCCCACTCTGTCCTCAAACAGCAGAAGGGGCAACGGAGCTCCCTGGGGTCTCCTTATAAAAGCACTAATCCCATTCATGAGGGTTCTGCTTTCATGACCTAATCACCCACAAAGGCCCCACCTCCTCATACCATCACCTTGAGGGTTAGGATTTCAACGTATGAATTCTAGAGGTGGACACAAACTTTCAGTCTATAGAATTCCTAAAGGTTCCAATATGGCCTTTTGTAATCTGGTGGGCAAGAACTGTTGTTATTAAATACAACTTATATTGTGTTTTGCTCTAATAATTAGCAATTCACATTCTTTTAAAAAACCCAGAAAATACAGATAAAGAATGTGAATAAAAATAAAAATTATCCCAAATCTGACCATTACTAATACATGTTAATATTTTTGTGTATTTTTTTGTTTGTTTTTCTACATATGTAGCAAGCAATCATTTTTTTCCACAGAAGTATCACAGTGTATTTACTATTTTGTATCTGGTTTTCCCACCACCTGTAAGATTTTAAGAATAACTTTCCATGGTTATATATACACTCTTTAATCGTGGAATAGTATTCTATTTTATAGATGTACCTCAATTTGTGAAGGAAATCTCAGTTTGAGGGGCACTCTGGTGTAATGGCTGTGAGCACAAGGTTTCATTTGGGTTCAAATGCCAATTTCAACACCATCTTAGACCTGGGTAAAAGGAATCCCTGCTTTGGATCAACCCATGCTCCAGTGTTTACTGATTTCCCTTGAGATATCAGTATGCCACTCTGGCCCTCCTCCTGCCCCATCTCTTCCCATGGGGTGAGAAGTCTGCAGGTTGAGGGCATGCACTTTTTTTTTTTTTTTTTTTTACACAGAGTCCTACTCTGTCACCCAGGCTGGAGTGCAGTGGTGCAATCTTGGCTCACTGCCACCTCCGCCTCCCGGGTTCAAGTGATTCTCCTGCCTCAGCCTCCCAAGTAGCTGGGATTATAAGCACGTGCCACCACGCCCAGCTAATTTTTGTAGTTTTAGTAGAGACGGGGTTTCACCATGTTGGCCAGTATGGTCTCAATATTCTGACCTCGTGATCTTCCCACCTCGGCCTCCCAAAGTGCTGGGATTACAGGCCTGAGCTACTATGCCCGGCTGGACATGCACTTTTTTTAAGAACCCATGCACCCTTCTAAATCACATTCCTGATACGTGGGACACAATAATTTCCTACTTTTGCAGCCCTAAATCTGCATCTAGGGCTGGTCCTGGCTTTTCTCTGGGCCCCCTGAGGATGAATGACATTTCCAGGATATGCACCCTCAGACCTAAGGGGAGGTGAGGAGACCACTGTTTAGGTGGAAGGGTCTCAGTGGAGCTTGAATGTGCTTGTTGGCATGTCCACACACATCTGCATGTATCTTCTGACAACGTGGGATGAAACTGGGGGTAGGAAAAGAAAGGGGCCAGTTGTTGGCTATGGGCTGGTTCTCGCCACACCTCCACATCCGGGTAGAGCGATTCAAGGAGTCTGAGGATTCAACATTCAGACCTGGCCTCTCAAGTCATTACAAAAGCATATTTATTCAGACAAGACAATGGAAAAAATATTATTTGACAGTTAATTAGCTTGATTTATGACTTTTCAAACGGTCTGAAGACTTTCATTTGTTCCCTTGCCCTGGCCCTGGCAAAAGTTATGCATGAACCTGCATGGCTCCATGTGCAAGCTGTGTAACTTTGGGCAAGTTACTTAACCTTTCTGTGCTTCAGTTATGTTAGCTCTAAATTGCGCAGAATAACAGCACAAAACTCATAGGATTATTTCGGTATGAAATAAGCTAATTTAAGTAAAGTGCTTAAAATAGTGCTTGGTACATGGGAAACACTAAATATTTGACATGATAATTATTTTGGCTGTTATTATTACCATTATTATTATTATTATTTTATTTTTTAAAATATTAGATTGTTCCCAGTCTTTGCAAACCTAAATGATAATTCAATGAGCACCATTTTAATTGAATATCTGTACACATTCATAATCATTTCTTTAGAAAAGAAAAACATTTGCTAGACAGGAAATTTTAGGGTCAAAGAGGGTGCACATTTTAAAGTCTTTTGATATGTTAATGAACTGCTTCTAGAATTAAATTGGTTGAACATATTATTCATTAGCTTTAATTCCCTGACCGTTGAGGGTTTGGACACTAAATTATCCAGGTTGTTAGTGACATTTCAAACTTAAACTCTCAGTAGGAGAATGAAAGAAAAGCTGGATTAACCTGAACAAAAACTAATTAATAGCAGTCTGCTTAGTCCAGGAAATCAAAAAGCATATAATGAAGTCAAATGCAAAGCTCAGAAGTTCTTCAGCTAACTGTTGACTGTGTTCAGTGCAGAAGAGATTCTTTAGATCTTTTCCTTTCCTTGGAAAAGGCTGTGGCTGCAAGGTTTTATCCCACCTCCCCCTCCCAGTCCTAGCTTGCCTCATTCACCTTCCAGCACAAGGGTTTTCAGCCAGTGCCTGGAGGAGTTCTGCCTTCACTTCGCTCATCTTTCCCTTGAGAAATCAATACGCTCCTGTGACTTACTGTCAGCTTCTGCCAGCTGGAGATTCAGAGAGGTGGCTGCATGCAGCAGGTGGAGTTTTGGGGCAGGTGTTACTTCCTTTTGGAAATGAGTTCTGGAAAGGTGACAGAAACCAATGGAGTTGGATATAGGGTTTAGTTACTCTAGAAACCCCAGGAGGACAATATATCTCATGTACTTTCATCTGACTTTGGGGATGTCTAATTTCCACCTGTACCAAGTCTGGGAAAGAGGGACAACATGAATAATGCATTGCTGTTGGCCCAGACTCACTCTGTGGCCTTCTCCATTCTGCCCTGTGCCCACGAAACTGACCAGCACGGGTTACTTCAGTGGGCTCCACTTCTCGCTGGCTTCCATTTGGGTTTGGCCAATGGAAGGCACCCACCGGAGAGTGGAGAGAGGCAGGATAGAGGCTGGGGTTCGTTCTCCTCTCCAGGTGGCAGGTTTGCAGTGGCTCCTTTTCTCTAAGGAAGGCAGGTCACATCTTTCGTCTTCACTCTCCTAGCGCTTCAGCTCTCACCAGGTTCTGATGACCTTGCAGGCATAAGGGTGGTAGGTAGTGTGTTTCTGATATTCCGGAAGGTTCTTCATCATTGCTAGCTCCTCTTAACTTTGTCCACGGCATTGTGAATCAACTCTCTCCTTTGGGGTGTGCTGATTATTGCCAGGGCTCTGTTTAAGACAAAAGCTCCATGGATTTGGCTAAATTCCAGAAGGGGTCACACCTGCGACTGTCACAGCACAATCAAGAGGCAGTAGAATGTGGCAGTTAAGAGTCTGGGCTTTGGAATCCAAGCAGCTGAAGTTCTGGTTCTGTGACTTCGAAGTTTTGTGACCTTGTGTGTGTGATTTTGTTTCTCGAACTGTCAGTTTTTCATCTCTAAAATGCGATTTATAATAGTATGTATCTCCTTAGGTTGCTTTTTGTTTTCGCTTTTGTTTTGAAACAGGGTCTTGCTCTGCCACCCAGGCTGCAGTGCAGTGGCACAATCACAGCTCTCTGGGTTGCTTTGATGAAGCAATGAAATGGTACCTTTGAGTACCTGGCACATAGGAAGAACCATTGTGGAAAGGTTTGCCATTATTATTTTATTATTATCTGTTTCATTTACCTATTGTTGTATAACCAACCACCCTAAAGCTCAGGGCCTGCAAGCCTGCCTGTGGGCCTGTTCTTTGGGCAGTATTCAGTGACTTGTCCTTTGCAGCATTCTGACTTGTCCTTTTGCTTCATATATTGTCTGGAGTCTCCATGGAGGGGGCTGCCTTGGCGGGGAGTGGCTAGGCCAGCTGGGGGACAGGTGGGCGTGTCCTCTCAAGTGTTCCCTGGGTGGTCTTTCTAGCATAGCAGTTCCAAGGAGGTCAGACTTCATACATAGTGGTGTCCTGCCTCAAAGTGAGTGTTCCAAAAAGTCTGAGAAGAAGTTCGAGGCTTCTTTTGATCAAGTATCATAAGTCAATGTCCCTTTTACCACATTCCATTGCTCCACCAAATCAGTAGGGCCAGCATAGTTTCCAGTGTAGAGGCATGAGACCTCACTTCCCTCAATAACGGTAAAAGAATCTGTAGCCATTTGCATTATTATTCATTGAAGCGAGTAGTGTGGGTTGTTGTGTGCTACAAATTAAAAGGCAAATCTGGGGATTTTAAGCCTACTTTTAAACTTTATTTTTTCTTTCCTACTTTCATTTTGGGTCCAAGGCTTATATGTACAGGTTTGGTATATGGGTAAACTGTGTGTTACAGAGGTTTGGTGTACAGATAATCTTGTCACCTAGGTAATGAGCAGAGTACCTGATAGGAAGTTTTTCAATCCTCACCTTCCAGTCTCAGGTAGGCCCTGGTGCCTATTGTTTCCTTCTTTGTGTTCATGTGTATTTGATATTTAACTTCCACTTATAGGAGAGAACAGGAAGTATTTGGCTTTGTGTTCCTACATTAATTCGCTTGGGATTATGGCCTCCAGCTCCATCTATGTCGCTGCAAAAGACATGATTTCATTCTTTTTTATAGCTGCATAGTATTCCATGGTGTATATGTATCACATTTTCTTCATCCAGTCCACCATTGATGGTAAAGTTACTTTTGAACCCAACTCAAATTACTTTTAGCAACAACAACAACTAAAAAAGAATGGTGACTTATTGTCTCATGTAACTAGATAACACTCCTCTGAAGTATTATTTGATCCAAGACTCATGGATTGACTAGGCTGTCTTTCTCTTCAGCTGTCAGGCACACTCCAGCCACACGACAGGCATGGTGGCCAGTGGAGAACCACAGTTCACATACTCCAGCCGAAAGCCACCATCTTTCCTACAGAAAAGTCCTGGGAAAGTCTGAACAATTTGCTTTCAGTTAAGCGTCCACTAGTGCGATGGAGGGGTGAAGGGATTGTTGACCCCGGCCAAATCACATGAAGTGGGTTGCCAGCAGAGAAGGTGGGCTCTGAGACCACCACAGGAAGGGAAATAAGGAAACTGTGTTAAAGACAAAACCAGTGCGGCCACAGTCCACCATAAGCATCTCACACACTGCTATTCCACAATGAATTCTGATGCTAACCACCACCTGGTGTTAGCACCAAGTCCACAAGTGAAGGACACACTCCCCAGTAAGACCGTACTCACTTCCGATGCTAGCCACAAGCTTGAGGGTGTCCAGGCCACTCACACTTCTGACCAACTGGCTGAAAATTCAAGAGTGCATGACTCTTGAATGGGGTTGGATAATCTGCTAGAATGACTCAGAGACTACAGGAAAGAACTATACTTAGAATTACAGTTTTATTACAAAGGATACAAGATCAGGACTAGCCAAAAGGAGAGACACATAAAGATGAGGTCTGGGAGGGTCCCGAACACAGAACTTCCATGCCTCTCCCTACGGAATTGGAGTACGTCACCCTCTTGACACATCAGTGTTTTTGGTCATCAGGAAGCTCCATTAGTTTTGGGGTCTAGATTTTTTATTGGGGTTACATTGCATAGCAATGATGGATTGAATTGTGGACCACATGGTCAAACTTGGTCTTCATCAGCCACCCCCTCCCAGTGGTTAGGCTGGCTCCAAGCCTTAAATGTCTAACTGTGCGGTTAGTGTTTCTGGTTGACCAGCCCCCATCCTGAGTCACCCCATCTCTTACCATAAACTCAGGTATGGTCTGAGGGGCTCATGAGTAACAAAGACTCCTATTACTCAGGAAATTCCAAAGATTTAGAGTTTCCCATTTAGAAACCAGACACAAAGCCTGGCCAAATTCCTTTTTTTTTTTTTTTTTTTTTTTTTTTTAGACATAAAGACAAGGTCTTGCTCTGTCACCCAGGCTGGAGTGTGATGGTACAGTCGTAGCTCGTTGCAGCCTTGGACTCCTAGGCTCAAGCAATCCTCCTGCCCCAGCCTTCTGAGTATAGGCATGCACCACAATGCCTGGGAAATTTTTTATTTTTTTGTAGAGACAGAATCTCACTATATTGCCCCGGCTGGTCTTGAACTTCTGGCCTGAAGCAATCCTTCTACCTTGGCCTCCCAAAGCACTGGGATTATAGGCACAAGCCACCACATACCCAGCCTCACATTCTTTACTATGCCACACATGCATTGCTTCAGGTAAAATATAAAATTCCCATAATAAAGCATCATCACACCCACTTAGAAATGAAGACTTTGTGGGTATTCGGATATAATACAAGAATTGAGCCCTTGTTTTCTTGAACCCATATTTTTCTTTAATTTTCTTTTCTAACTATACCCCAGTGCCTACTTCTAATGAGAAAGCTACTTTGTTGCAAATAACTGCCTCAGTCATCTCCGTCTCTAACCGTCAAGTCCCATTTATTCTGCGCTAAAGGAATTATCAACTTTAGTGAGGGAATTCCACTCCTTTTATCTAGAGAAAGATTCTAGGAGTTAAAAGTTCTGAGTTGCAGTCCCTGCTCTGCCCATTAGGTGAATTGGATGCATCCCTTTACCTCTGGACTCAGTTTCTTCATCTGAAAAACAGCGAGCCTAGACTGACTGCCATGAAGGATCTTGTGAGCTCTGAAAGTTTCAGAACTCACTGCTGCTCAGCTTTGCAATGTGGAATTACCATTTGCCATTGGGATGGCCTGGGAAAATTAAGAATACTTTCCAACAGAGGAAATCTACGCCCAGAAATTCCCTTTCATTTGTCCATTCACAAATATATTTTGTCTCTCTCTCTTTTTTTTTTTTCTTGAGACGGAGTCTCACTCTGTTGCCCAGGCATGATCTCGGCTCACTGCAAGCTCCGTCTCCCGGGTTCACACCATTCTCCTGCCACAGCCTCCCAAGTAGCTGGGACTACAGGTGCCCGCCACCATGCCTGGACAATTTTTTGTATTTTTAGTGGAGATGGGGTTTCACCGTCTTAGTGAGGATGGTCTTGATCTCCTGACCTTGTGATCTGCCTGCCTCGGCCTCCCAAAGTGCTGGGATTACAGGCGTGAGCCATCATGCCCAGCCCACAAATATATTTTGAATACCTGTATGTGCCAGGCACCACATTGGATGCTGGAGATGTAGCAAAATAAAGGCATATTTGGGGCCTATCTTTATGAATTTAAAGAATAGTGAAATCGGACATTCATCCAGTCATTCAAACATGATAGAGGAAGTAGGGTATGGGGCATAAGGTAGGGAGAACTAGGCTGGGTGAGGTGCTTGGGAGGCTGAGGCAGGAGAATCGTTCGAACCCAGGAGGCGGAAGTTGCAGTGAGCTGAGATCGTGCCACTGCACTCCAGCCTGGGCTACTTAGCAAGACTCTGTCTCAAAAAAAAAAAAAAAAAAAAAAAAAAAAAAAAAAAAGATAGGGAGGACTAACTTAATCCAAAATCAGGCAAGGCTTCCTGGAATAAGTGGCATTTAAGCTAAAGGATTAAAAAATGTTAGCATGTTGAAAAGGAAGGGCAGTGCAGGTGTTCAAGGGTGTTACCAGCAGAGAAAAGAATCCCCGTGAACACCACAGCTTGAAACATCCAAACTATCCTATAACAGAGGGAATAAATGCCCAGCCTAATTTAAGCCTTGACTTTTTTGATTGAATGAGCAACTGGATGAATATATATCATTCCTTCTATTAAAATGTAAGCATTTTAGGGACAAGGCCAATGGATGCTTCTAACTCTTGGTACCTAATGTTGGGTACACGCCAGTTTCTCAATAAATTCTCTTTAACAAATAGTTATTGGTAGCTACAGATACTGGTAGCGGAGGCTTACAAACTAAAACTCACACTTATTAAGCGCTTACTATGTGCCAAGCACTGTTCTAACTGTTATTAGGATAAATTACTTAATTCTGATAATCAACGTTTGTAAAACATCCTCATTTTGCAGATGAGAAAACAAGGGCACGGAGAAGCTAAATAACTTTTCCATCTCAATATCTGTACAGTTATTAAATGGTAAAGCCAGTTTTCAAATGCCAGCAATCTGCTCTCAGCTACTGTATCATGCCTATGTTGGTAAAGGAAGAAACGTGGGATCTTACCTTTCAACTCAAACCACTTAAAATGGGATAAAAGTAATACTTGTGAAGAGAATGTCACATCCTCTGACTTTTTGGTTCTAAAGCTCAGTTAGACCAGATATATTAAGTCAGATACTACATTTTTTTAAATGATCTTGTGCAACAGATATTGTGGAAAGGAAATAGTGTGCATAATCTCATTTGATTTTCAAATAAACTCTAGCTACAGGGGCTATGACTATCATTTCCATTGGAACTGAGATTCAGAGAGGCTAAGTAACTTGCCTCAACTTGCTCGGCCGGAAGGAACAAGGTGTACCCAGTTGATCTCAATGCAGGCCCTGTCCACTCCACTATTCAACTCTAAAGCCAGTTTGCCCACAACCCAAGACAGAGTACCACGGTGCTCAGAGCACCACTGTGGCTCAGCGTTTCATATATTTTAAGGCTTTATGTCCACTGGAGATCTGTGGCCGAGTCCAGACATAGACTGGAGCCACGAAGGTGTCTGCCTCAGTTGATAAGTTCCTTCCAGCCCCTGTACAGACAGCCAAATGCCTCACACCCTCCCCTGGCTCCTACAGGAATGACTTTCACACTAAAGGGAGGTGGAGATGGTTCTTATCTTGACACTTCAAAGAAAGCCTTCCCCCTTGACATCTTCCTGCCCTAAATGGTGCTGATGTGGAAACCCGGTGATGAAGGGTTTGCCTCTTTCCTTTGATCCTTGGGCAAGCTGGGCCATTCCTGCTCTTCCAGGCCTCAGGAATGCTGGCCCCACTCGCTCTGCTTCTTGCTTCCTATAATATTTACAGCTTTAGATGGCTCCTTCACTTATTCAGTTTTATCCAAAGTAAATCGCTAAGGGAGTAAGAACCAAAAAGAAAAGAACTCTGCATTTGGAGTATAAACAGTTTAATCAGCTGGATGGTTCTGAGACTGTCAGATGCTTTTACTACTCATGCTCTAATTCTGGGCCTAACCTTTGGTCCCTAATTTTAGTGTCATGGATCCCCATCATAATCTGTTGATAGCTATAGACACTCTCTCTGTTTTTAAATTGTGCACAAACAGTGAAATCTGTGAATGCAATTTCAAAGAGCTCACAAGCCCTCTGAAGCCAATCCCTGGATTTCTCAAAGGGTTCGTGTATTCAGATTAAGGATGCTTCCAAGCACAACTACTGCCACTCAGAACAGGACAGTAGTTACACTTGCTGCTCTGGAGTTAGACAGACCTGAGTTGGAATCCTTGCTATCACTGTTTCTTCCTACCTTAGTCAAATTACTCAGCCATTATGGCCCTTGATTTCTCATCTGTACAGTGAAGATAGCTCTAGCCCACATCTCATCCAGTTGCTGTGAGAATTACATGAGTTAATGGATGTAATATATTTAGCATATGTGTCATTGGTAGTAATAGCTCTGTTGGTGATTACCACTTTTGCGCATGATTTCCTGCTTCTTCAGATCCTGTCCCAGTAAAGACACTTTCGGGAGAAGAGCTACTTTATGCACACAGGCCTCAGTTTTTTTATCTGACAAATGGGTTTGTCGTAACACCTGTCCTGCCAGTGCACAGACTTAATCTGAAAGCACAACCAAGCTAAAAGAAAGGAGGGGGCTCTGTTAATTTCAGATGCCGTAAATGTGTAGTTCTGATATCATTATCATTCTGTTTGGTGGGAAGTTTTGTGGGGAAGTTGGAGGTCTTCCAGATCCTTGATATTTCAGGGAGATGGGACCAAGAGGGCTAGCTTCTTGGTGAATGACTAACCCTAAATCTCTTTTATGGTGCTAATTAATATTTTACAAATTCATCATCTCAAACTCATAAAAAAGCTATTCTCTGTTGACATCCTAGAGGGAGGAGATAAGATGGATATAAAGGAATTCATTCAAAGTGCAAAAGAAAGGGTAGAGAGACATTGGGTCAATATGTTTATCTGAGCCCGTGACCCCAACTCAGCCCAGCTAAGCGGACTGACAGAAGGTTACAAAGCAAAAATGCTGGTGAAGAAAGAAGAATGATCCATAAAGGAGGAAATTCTGATCCCTGGAATTCACTTAGCATCTCTCCATTCCTCCTTTCATATGACAGGCACTCTTGTAGAGCCTGGAGAAATCAGTCTGAAGAAGGCTCTGGCGTGGCTCTAAGGAGCGCTGCGATGAATGGGAATAATAGCAGCAATCACAGCAGACACCATGCCGCCCTCTTTATAGTCACCAATCACTTACAAATATGTGCAGAACACCTACTATGTGTCAGGTAATGAAATCAAGCTCCTTTTCTTTCCTTGGCTTCCTGGAAGCTGATGGAGTCCTTTTATCTTTGTCATGAATGCAGGAGGCAAGATAAAGATGACACCAGACAGAGAGTCTTAGAAAAGCCAGCCAGGTGAGGAGGAGAGAGGGAGCTGTCAGTCTACAAAATTTAGAGGGCCCTTGTTCATCCAGTTCCGCAAAAACACAGTTTCACCATCCACATCATTAGCAGACAGCTGCATGGGGTTGCAGGTTAATTTATGACCTGGAGATTGCTGCCTGTGGCATAATTCACCCAAGGAAGTAAGGCCTAGGTCAATATATGTTTAAGTAAAAAGGTTCTGGAAAGCCCCAAGGGGTCAAGCTGAGAAAGCAGCCTCCTATAGCCAAGACAGGAGATGCTAGGAGAAGCAAGAGTGGAATGGACAGTAGGAAGGGAGGGAAGGAGGTGAGAACCACCTAGACTCAGTAAATACAACTATTTTAGTCCAATTGCAGCCCTGTAGCAGGGTAAGAACAGGAGAGGCCAGTGGAAGGAACTCACAGTTCATCTGCCTGTTTTCTTTCATTTGATCTATTTAATGCACTTAATGGAGTCAATGTTGTCTGAACATGTATGGATTTAGCATACTTAATACATTTATTCAATGTATCAAGGGAACAAATGACAAGATCACATATGTATATATCTCTTTTTTAAAGGTTAATTAGAGAAGTTGGGGGGGCAATAAGAATGAAGTCTGCAGCTATTACTATTCCATGTGATGGAACGATACATTGTCATAGAAAGATTTCATCATTCTTAATTTCCAAACCAGGACACCTTCCAGATCTAGCAACTTAGCTTCATCCTTCAGAATGTAAACATCTACAGATCTTCTCTTCATCTCTCTTATCAGCATGAATCTGGATGCCCTTACAATTTCTAGGTAGTTCTGGCAGCACATCTTTGAGGTTCTTTGTTTGGTTTCTCTTGCTAGAAGTTTCTGGAACTAGGGTTTGAACATCATCCTATAAACTAAAACAATTATTTACGATACAAATTTATTTCCTTTCCTTATTCCAATCCATTAGACAGCTAAAATTTGGGAAACCAAAGCATAGTGTGACTGAGCTTTGAGAAGGCATTGCTAGTCCCATTTCTATTACATGAAGAAAATCATAGCCACAGATTAAATTCTGCCTGTCTTGACTCTTCAGATGGAACATGGAACATAAGGCAAGCATTTTTCCAGAACCACAATTTAAGACCCAAGACTGGCTCACTGCTATGGTTTCCAGATTTCATAACTAAAAATGAAAGACGCTAGGTAAACTTAAATACAAATAAATGGTCATTAAATTGTAAATGTCAGTGTATCTCATGTTATATTTGGGACTCCATTTATACTAAACACATTTGCTTATTATTTATCTGAAACTCAAATTTATCTGAGTGTCCTATATTTTATCTGGCCATCTTAGTTGGATCAAAAGCTTGAACAAGGGTGCGGATTTAGAAAAAAATTATAGAAGAATGATCAAGTATGGAAGATTGGGTAGATCCATCCCAAATATTTCAAGTTGGATGGTATGAGCAGACTGTTCTTGTGGCTATGAAAATAGCTAACACTGGTAAAAGTAATTCCAGGCATGAAGCTCGATGATAAGCACCTCATATGGAAGTTCTCTGTGGACTCCTTGAGATGGGCACTATGAATATCCCATTGTGCAGAAGGAGAAACTGAGATACAAATATCTTGCAATCAGTAAGTAGATTTTACTAAGGCTGGAGCATTTTAGGGATCAATGAGCCCCTGACATTTCTTACAGAGGCACAGAGATGGGAGGTGACTTGCCTGGGGTCCCACACTGGTCTTCTACAGAGCCTAGATTCTGACCCCAAGTCTGCCTTTATCACTCCTCTCTGATTCCTTCCAAATCCCTACCAATGTTCTACTAGCTTTGATCCAACTCAGGTTCCACTGAGCCAGCTTTAGAGAAATTGAATTTCCTTAATAGGTTTCCCTAGACAAATCACTTGAGAACCAGGAAAATTCAAAGAGAGAAATAGGTGGAAGTTAGGAGCCCTCGATTCTCCTTCTGGTTGTGCTACACATAGGTTGTATGAAGTTGAAAAATCCCTTGCTCTCTCAGACCCTCAGTGTGGGGTCTGGAAAAATAAAGGGGACATACTCAATAGCCCTCCAAGTCCCTTCTGTGGTTGCACTTTGCGACGCTAAGATGCCCTGTCTCCTGCAGACTCCGGCATTGGAGTCTTGCCCTCACACACCAAACATCTTAAGCTGACACAATAGACAGCAGACAAATCCCATTACAGACCACTCTGTGAGTCTCCACTTTGTCACTGACTGTTATGTGACCTTAAATAGGCATTCTCCGCTAATCTCCCTGGGCCTGGCCTCTCCTATTAGCAGCTGGAGACAAGGATATTTACCTGTAATAAAGCTCTTTGAGCTCCTCAGATAAAGAGCTTTGCAGTAACAAAGCTCAGAGTGGATTTTTTTTTTTTAACGGACCAGCACACCAGCTTTGTTTTGTGTTTTGCGTGTCTCTCCTCGCCCCAACACTCCAGAGAAGTGCAAGTTTTGCTTGCCTTCCAGGTTTTCTCTGGGTTAATTCATTTGTTTGCTTCTGAGTTTGAACAGGTCTTTATTCGAGACTAGAGGTTCCTAGACTTTCTCAGTTTAGGGTGATTTTAGTATCTTAGTATTTTTTTTTTCATAAAGTCCATAACAATTCTGTTTATGAAGTCATTCACTCCAAAAATTTTTAACATTTATGTCCTAGCAATTTAGCACTGTTTGAAAAAGAATACCATACACTGAAAGAAAAAATATTATATCATATTTAAATAAGCTGATTTACAGAGTAATGAGATATGGGTACCTATTGGATACTATGATTTCTCAAACCTTGGAATCAGATTGGTCACTGTCACTTAATCTTCTGTTTCACATTGATTTTCATGAGACACTTTTTTAAAAAAACATAGCCACTTCAAAAAGTCCAGCTTCTCAAGACAAGGAATTATCTAATGGATATAGTGAAAGAAGATGGTGTAGGCCCATTCCATTCTATTTCTCCTGATAAATACAACTAGAATCTCTAACAAAGAAACATAAAGCCACTATCAGAAGACTCTGAAAGGTAGAGAAAAGAAAGTAGATTAGCTAGAAACCTCAGCCTTCTGAATGGCTAAACTTGGGCACTAGAATATCCTGCAGCCCAGAAACACCAATGGATGCAGACAAAAGTAATGGTCCCCCACCAAAAAAAAACCCTATTCTTCTAGTGGAAGGACTAGACAAAGGGCAGAGAACCTTTTTGACTATACCTGCTTTAATCTAGGTGAACTCCATTAAAGATGTCACATCCTTCTCTCTTCCCACTAAGTGCTATAGAGATGATGGGGAAGCGGCCTGGTGACCCTCCCCGCACTACACAGGAGTGCTTCCACGTTTGTATAGGAAGCATTCCTTCCTCTTTCCACCAGGTGATGTGACGACTGGGGTGGAGTCCTGCTGACTTTCCCTGCTTTGTGTTAAACCTAGTAGAGATAATGCCCTTCCCATCCTGACAGCTATACAAAAACTCTGTTGACCATCCCCAAATGATGAAAAAGATATGGTATACCATTGTCTCCCAAATAGAGGGTAAAGAAGGGAGAGGATTACAGACAGCCTCAAAAGAAGGTCCGTTGCTCATATTGTAACTCTATATTTGGACTGGAGATGTAAGGGGAAGGAAAATATTGAAGACTTATGGGTGAAGGAGAAGGAAGCAAAACTGTCTTTTATAAAATGGACATAAAATAATTGTACATTTTTATGAGCTACAGTGTGATATTTTGATTCATGTATATAATGTGTAATGATCGAATCAGGGCAATTAGCATATCCATCACCTAAACGTTTATCATTTTTCGTGCTGGAAACATTCAAAATTTTCTCTTCTAGCCATTTGAAAATCTACAATAAATTATTGTTATCATCACCCTATAGTGTCATGGAACACCAGGACTTATTCCTCCCAGCTAACTGTAATTTCATATTGGTTAACCAACCTCTCTCTATCCCCCCTGCCACCTTTAACTGTCTTTGAGGATTTGTTTGCTTCCAATCATGATTAGTAATAATTATAATAACCACTGTTTATGGAGTACAGCCTGAGCGCTCAGCATTTTCAGTATATAATCAAGTCACTTTCTTTATTATTTTTGCTGCAGTGTATTCTCTGCCTAGAATGGTGCCTGGCATATTGTGGGCACCCAAGTATTCAGTGAATGGATGAATGAATGGTCACATATTTCAGTTAATTAGGAAACAGCTTGTTCTTCATTAAGGAAGGCCTTTTATTTGCTAGAGTATTAACTATGTTTCTATATTTTCTGTGTGTCTGAGAGGCGCTTTTACTATCACCTACGTTTGTATGTAGGCACCACTGCATTCTGGGATGTATTCATTGCCATCAACACATTATATGGATGAAGAAACTGAAACTAAAGAGGATGAATGACTTATTTAAGGTTACACAACTTCTAAGGGAGAGTCTAGAATTTTTTCTATGAAAGTGAGCCCCTTGTAACAGAAAGTATGACATATTTTAAATGTTTACACCTAAAAAAATATTTACACAAAAATGCAACACAGACCAATCATGCTATATACAAAATAATTAATCTTTATGTATTACAAATGTTTAGAAAAGGCACACCTGTCTAAGGTTTATGGAATCAGTACATCTCTGTGAGTCTATGTTGAATCTTATTTTAAGATAATATCAAAAGTTTAAATTTGAGGCTTTTATTGAAGTATAATTACATGCTATAAAATGCATAGATCTTAAGTTCATAGTTCAATGACTTTTGACAAATGTTACATGCAAGTGCAAGTAACTAACATCCCAATCAAGATTTAAGTCATTGCCATTGCCCTACGAAGTTTCTCCATGTTTTTCCAGCCTGTCCATCCACTCCTGCCTCCCAAAGGCAACCACTATTCTGACAGGTATTCCCATAGACTATTTGCTGACCTTGAACCTCATAGAAATGACTTTTTGCACTCAACACATAGTATTGCATATATAGTTCTTATTTCAGTGGTTATCCTCTGTTTTTTTTTTTTTTTTTTGAGATGGAGTCTCGCTCTGCCGCCCAGGCTGGAGTGCAGTGGCCGGATCTCAGCTCACTGCAAGCTCCGCCTCCCGGGTTCACGCCATTCTCCTGCCTCAGCCTCCCGAGTAGCTGGGACTACAGGCGCCCACCACCGCGCCTGGCTAGTTTTTTGTATTTTTTAGTAGAGACGGGGTTTCACCGTGTTAGCCAGGATGGTCTCGATCTCCTGACCTCGTGATCTGCCCGTCTCGGCCTCCCAAAGTGCTGGGATTACAGGCTTGAGCCACCGTGCCCGGCCTATCCTCTGTTTTAATGTTTATGGATTTCTCTATATTTATCACATTCTTATTTATGGTAAGTCAAAATTTACTTAATTAAAAATAGTATTAAGTCAATTATAGTGTAGGTGGTGTGTAGATGAGGATGATGGATTGGTGGTTGAGAAACACTGAATTCTGGCATGGTATTTAAGAGCACAGAGCCCATGCTCACAGATCCCTGGATCTCAACCACTTACTAGCTCGGTAATACACCAAAGCCTTGGTTTTTTTATTTGTAAAATGAGATCTGACTAATCCTCATAGGACTGCTGTGAGAATAAGATAATCGAATACAATTAAAGTTTTAACTCAATGTGTGACACACACCAGTGGCTTAATATATAGCAGTTCTCATTAGATTAGGTTGGTACGTAGTTAAATTATTAGGATTTTCTTTTTAGCCTTATACTGGCAACCACTAGTATGACAACTACAGACTACTACTTTCTTGCCTACCTCCTCCTGCTTCCCTTTGGGATGAGCTCATAGTGCCCTCCACTGGAAAATTAGAGGGGCATTACTGGCAATGACCACTGCAATGCTCCTTAGGGATACAGACATTCCTCAAATTATAGGCATTCTTTTTATGCCCAAGTTGTGAATTAAAGAGATATTTGTGTTAAATGTATTTTTTCAGTGTTTTACTACATAAGTCAAATTTCCCGCTTTGGCCGGAAGTTGGAAATCCAGCATTTCTCCCTCCCCTTTGTACCTGAAATTTCTCTTTGAGCTCCTCTCTTCTATATATCCTTATTTCTACTGCTTTGAGTCTGAGTCTCGCTGCCTGAAATAATGTAAAAGTCTCCCATCTCTAATCTTAATTTGCTCACTCATCTTACCCAGTGCAATGGTTTGGACTTTCAAAATGCAACACTCATAGGGCCCATCCTTGTCTGAGACTTGTTTTACGGCCCCAGTATCCAAAGCCTTGGAAGGGCTGTCTCTTGGTTCCCTTCCCATCACTCTGCCCCTAAAACTTCAAACTCCATTCCATACCTCCGCAACATTGAGCTACTTGGAGCTTCTTTCACTTTTTGCTTTGTTTCTCTTACCCCTTAAATGTGCCATTCCCTTGACCTAGAAGCTTTTCTTTCTGATTTGTTTGGCAAACTTCTTTCCCTCTATCACAACCCTACTTAGCTATAACTTCTGTAAAGATGTCCTCACTATCACTCTCTTTCATCCCTTACTACTTCTTAATACTTCTATTGGTTCAGTTATTACAGAATTTGATGTTTATGTGCTTTATCCTGGGCAATTAGCACAGATCAGAAACTATTACAATTTTACTTCATTTATTCCTCACAATATCCCTCTGGGTTAAATTGCTGTTATTATTCCCCCATTTTACAGATGAGAAAACTGAGGTACAGAAACACTAAGTCACTTCTCCAAGTCCATGTAACTTTACAGTGAGCTCCATGACTAGATAAATTTGTTGAATATTGGATGCCTACTCTTACTGATAGGCTCAAGGTGGTTGGAAGGTTTGGAAGACATTAGATTTCCATCTTCTTCCTCTTCTGCTTCTTTCCTGGTTTGACTGGAGGAAGGAGAGCGTCAAGTCTGGCGTGTAATTCAAATTTCAAATTCAATCTTCCTTGGCTCTGTGGCCAAAGAATAAAATTAGAATTCTTGGTGTCTGCTTTTCCATCTATGCACAGGTAGGATTACCAGATTTAGCAAATAAATAAAGAAGAAAAGGATGCCCAATTAAATTTAAATTTTAGACCAACAATGAATAATTTTTAGTTGAAAAATGTCTTAAATATCGCATGGGGCATAACTATGCTAAAAGAGTATTTACTGTTTATCTGAAACACAAATGTCACTAGATGTACTATGTTGTATCTGGCAATCCTACACTTGGGATAACACTACCTCCCTGGCTAGAGAATCCCAGTAGTCACTAAAGAGAGGAAGCTTACTGTCATTATGCATCTGCTTTTTACCAACTATCCAGCATTGTACTTTGCATTCATTAATGCTTCCAATCACCTTGGATAGATGAGTGGGTATTAGCAGCATCCATTTCATAGATTTATTTTCTAAGTAAGATCTACCATTTATTGGATTCTTACTATGTACAGTGCGACAATCTAAAGATAGCTGTAAGTTCTTTGACATTCCCTCCATTGAGAAGTGTGATCCAGATCCCCTCCCAGTGAATCAAGATAGAAAGGTGGTCTATGATTGCTTTGACCAATAGATTATGGTGGAAATGATGCTTCCACTTCTTGTCTTTGGGGATGCTCTTTTTAGTGCAAGCCAAACACCATATAAGGAGTCCAACTACCCGACACTGCCATGCTGTGAGGAAGCACAAGCCACAGAGAGAGGCCCTGCAGGGACTCTGGCGGGATGAGATGCCATCTGGAGAAAAAGAAGCTCATGTGAATGAAAAAGACATCTGAGAATTGAATCCCCCAACCCTAACTTAGTGAAGTTAGTGAATCCTCAGCTAAATCCATGTGGATAGTAGGTGAAATTCCCAGCTGTCTTTCCGACGTTATTAACCTACAAAATCATACGCAAGATAAAATGGTTGGTTCACACCACTAAGTTCTGAGGTTGCTCATCATGCAGTAATAAGCAATTGGACCAAATTCAAGACCGTTTAATGAATCCTGGCCTCACCATTTATTAGCTCGGTGACTTTGGGTCTCAATATATCACCTGTAAAATGAGGATAAAAACCCAATTTTTAAAAAGGGAAAATTCAGGCAGAGAATGACCTAGTAACTTGTTCAAGTCCACACAGGTAACAAGAAGCAGATCTGGAAAAAACTCTCATCTACTTGTTTCCAAAGTCTGGCTCATGTTTCTCCATTTCTTCTTCATTCTCACTACCTTCAAAATCTAAGTCTCAGTTTTCCCATCTGTAGAACAGGGATGCTAAGAGTACCTTCCTTATAGGATTATTCTGTGTATAAAACACACACACACACACACACAGAGTGCTTAGCCTAGTGCCTGGCATAGAGTAAGCACCCAATAAACATTCATGATTATTACGATTTTCTTATCTCACCTGCCGATGCTGACGGTGAACATCAATCCTGTGCTGCCTCCTTTCTCCAGGTCTCTAACTTGCGGGAAACCTCATCAGGAGGGCATCTTTAACTGAACAACCCAGAGCACTACCTTTTAATATTTGATGAATTCCTGAGACTCTTGGAGAGCAGTGTGAGAAATATCCTGTAAAATTCTATTAATGTTAATAAAATACCACCAAACGGGTTGGCCATTACCAGCAATTAAAGTTTTCAAGCAGGTCAAATAACTTTTCAATGATTTGCGCAGCTTCCTTTTCTGTTCACCATTTTTTTTTTCACTTTAATGGAAATACGTATTATTTTTCTGTTTAAAGTCCTGGATCTTGGCCTGTCCTCCCTCCCAATTCTAACCAGTGGTTTCAAACACTAACTACGTGTTTATATTCTCTGCTCATCCATCACAGATGTGAGAACGTCAAGCTCCAAATGATAGCTGAGAAATTCAAAATTGGCTGCCAAAAAGGATAGCCTTTCAAAAGGAGCTCTCCCAGGTTTTCTAGGCTTTTTATGGTCAGGGGAGGTGAGGGGAGAGTGAAGGAAGTTATCTCACCCTGTCCTTTCTTGATGGGAGTAGAAAAGAGAATTCACATTACTGTGGTGGTCAATACATGCTATGTCCCACACTACACACCTTCCCATATGTCTCTTATAACATCTTTACAGTAAAACACAAGAGCTTTGTGGCCAGATTGAAAAATAGAGGCTCACAGAAGTGAAGCCAGTTCCCAAAGGTCACACAGCTAGCCAGGGTCAGGGTTGGAATCGAGGGTTTTAAGGTCCCAAAGCCTCCAATGGCCATTCATTTTGCTAACTCTTCTAGGGAGCTGGTCCAGAGCAGAAACAACTGGTGATGAGATTTGGACTTCAGACAAGCCTAGATTTGAACCTCACTTCTGCTACTTATCAGTCATCTGGCCATCTGACTTCATCTCTGTGAGCCCGTTCCCTCATCTGAAAAACAAACATTGATGCCTAAGGGTGGTTATGAGAATTGAATAAAATAAAGTTTGTAAAGAACTTTGCAAACAGCCCCGTTGCACAGAGAGTGACTAAAACATGGTAGCTATGGTGGCCTGCGGACCTGCACATTTTCTTCCAGGTCTTCTCTCTTTCTTGGAAAGGAAGACTATGTTTCTCAACCCCTTTCTGATGTCGATCACCTGGAAAATGACTGCTTGCCTTTCACGGTCAAGCTAAACCAAGTTATGTTTGCGGTCTTGCAGATCTCGGGGAGGAGTCTCTTGGTTTTCCCAAGCCTCCAGCTGTAGTACTAGGCTCACATACAGTTGGCTACGGAATGTACTTCGGTACGCTCAAGCGCTGACTTCCCTAACATCCTCCAAATCCATCCATCCTTAGAACAGCAGAGCTGGCGCAGATCTCCTGGCTCATCTACGGTGGAGTCATTGGTTTAAGCAGCAGCAGAAGACAGGCTATGAAATACACAGGAAACTTTAACTACTTTAGCCTGGTAGTGACATACGTCGCTTTTGTTAATATTTCTGTGGCTACATCCTGTCCCTCAGCTTTTCCTAAATGCAAAGACGCTGGGAAGTGTAGTCTGTCCTATTTGCTTAGGACAAAAAAGATAGCTAGCACTGGTGATAGTAACGTCTGCCACAGGGCCCAATTAACGTTTGTTAATAAAATACTCATAATAGCAGATATTTTCGAGCTCTTCCTATACCCCAGGTATTGTGCTAAATGGGTTATTTATTATTATCTCCTTTAATACTCACAGAAACCCTATGTGGTAGGCATGGATGTGATTCTCATTTTAGAGATGAGCAATTGGAGGCCCAGAGAAGCTAAGTCAATCACTCAAGTTCACGGTTAGAAGTAGAAGAGTTGGGCTTCAAGCCCAATCCCTTAGATCTCAGATCCCACCCTCCCAATAGTGAGTAGCCCATATTTATTGTGAGTACTACTGGGTGGGCACATCTGCTACCCACTATAAAATAAGGCAGAAAGTTGCAAGCCAAAAAGAGGCCAGAGAAGCAATGGTTAAGCAGAATGGAGTCAGTTTTTCCAAGGGGGGTAGGTGATCACAGGATGATTTGGGGGGTAGACATGTTCTTTGAATTGTATCTTGAAGGATACGAAAGAAGTTATCAAGCAGATGAATGATGGAAGTACATCTAGCCTGAGAATGTTTGCTCTATGAGGACAGGGGCACTGCCTTGTTCACCACTGTATCCTCAGTGCCTAGAATACTATCTGTCATATAGTGTATGCTCATTAAATACTTTCCCAGTGAAAGAACAAATGAAATGAACCATGACATAGCATAAGTTCTTCAGTGATCCAAGCAACAATTGTCAGCAAGAAAAGGAGAGGCTGAATTATCTAAGAATGGAGCAAGTGAAGTATTCCTGGAAAAGATGCAATTTGCAAGAACACCTGTCTCGGATTCTGGGTATGTAGGTAGAGGCATTCATATTCTGGGCGGGCATCTTTCAGAGAAACTTGTAAGCTGGAAGAAAGCAAAGCAAGTCAGACAGGCCCTGGTGGCATCCAATTCTGAAGGTGCAGGGTTTGAGGAGCACCCAGCTGTTTCTGATCACAAGCAAGCTGTGTGTCTGTCCCATCAGCATCCTCCTGTTTGGGAGACAGGAACAGATGAACAGAATGTGGAGGATGGACACGAGCAAATGTCACATTTGCAGGGCAATTGCTGGAGGGTCACTGAGACAGCAGACTTGGAATTTTATCTCAGTTAAATCCCACTGAGTTTTCCCAGATTAGAAAGAAGGCTTCATTTTCTTTGGAGGATTTGTTTTTTTTAAGTTTGCCTTCTCTGTACATGATCTCTGTAATAATAAATAGTAATAAAAGTGGGATGGTGGCAGTGGTGACTGTCTCTCCTCCTCTTTTTTTAACAAGGGAACTTTACAACATCCTTTTAAAATATGATCTGGCAATTGGGTCACTGGTCTTTGAGATTCTTCCCAGGAAAATAAGTTGTTTTCATGGTGGCGTCTTGGTGCACAGCCCTCTCTTGGCAGTTCTTTCATGGATGATGTAAAAGACAAGAAACGTGTCCAAAACCCAGGCACACCATCTTTAGAGCTTAAATTTTTAGACTCACAAACCTTTTATGTCTGCAGTCTTTGAGTATCTGGTCCTAACTGGATCATGCCTAAGAGACCATCAACTGAACACTATCCTTTTGTTTAAGCTGTTCTCTTTGCCAGAGAGTCTCCATTTCTTCCTCGACATACACTGCCTGTCCAAATTATTAACAGCATTCCATGCATGACTCAGCTGCTACCTCTGCTGTAGTATAGAGCAGGGCACAAAATAGGTGCTCAACTAGGCTTTGGCTGAACTGAGGTGGCAGAACTGAAAACCTTGAAGACTAAGCTCTTTTCATTACTCCATGTTGCAGAGGACTAAAAGGGAGTAGAATAGAAGCTTGATGGGGGTCCTCCGGTGACGTCAGCTAACACTGCTGAGTCCTAAATGCCAGGCACTGTCCCCAGAGCTTCGTATGGATCCGCTTTTCTATTACAGCTTAGGGTGACTTTCTTGGGTACGTGGGAAAATCCCAGGTTATTCTCCATGTCCCAGAGCAATTCTTTACAGAGCTGCCGTCCACTCTCAAAATTCTCCTGGTTTACAAAACAAACTACACAGGCTCACTCAGTTTAATTGTCAGACGGCCCTGTGATGTAAGCGCTATGATGATCTTTGCTGTACACGTGAGGAGACTGGGATTCAGAGAAGTGCAGTGACTCGCCTAAAGTCACACAGTAGTAAGAGGTGGAGAGCTTGGATCTAGACAGGTCAGATTCTTATCGCTGAAGGTAGAATAAGAGGAAATACTCTTTACCGCCAAGAGTTAAAGAAGAGAAGGTAATGTTAAAAAAATTCTTGGAGAGATTTGGGCCACGCAATATGACTTTATAGGTTAGGGTAAGATTTGGTCCACCCATATATTCATATAATATGTACTTATTAAATGTGAGTGTATACCAGGCATGCAGTTGCTGGTGCAGACACACACACACACGCGCGCGCACGCGCACATATATGCTTTCTGCCCACTGTGAGTATGGAGCCTGGTGGGGAAAACAGATGTGAAATTACACCGAACATTATTACCAGAGCTTTCTCCTATACTACTCCCAGTTTACTCTAAAAGACAGGCCCAAACTGGCTGTTTTTTGACAAATCCAAGATACTGTGGAGCCTACGGAGTGATTTGGAAAACACAAAGAAAGAATTTTTGGCAACAGTAAAAATCAAGAAATTTTTACTTTGAAAAAATCACCCATATTTCTGATTTCTCTTGGAAGCAAAAATTGTGGGTGTGTTAATATCTGGCCACCCTTTTTCCAAGGCAGAAATTAATTCCACGAAGTAGCAACTCCCCTCTTTAAATGAGAAATACACTGGAGAGTTCAGCGGAGGCCCCATCTGGGCTACATTAATCATTCATGTCACCTTCTTGGCTCCTAAAGGCATTTGAGTTTACAATTCCTGCTTTACATGTAGTTTCTTCCTTAAGTTTCCTTATGGGCTGTTTTTAAATATTTTTAAGGTTTTAAATATACCTATTTCCTGAGTTTTCTATTTATGTTCAACATGTTGAATTGTAGGAATGTCTTTTGGGGAAAAAAATAGCTTTCTGTATGCTACAACTGCCTTAGGTGATATCCAAGGTAGACGTCACTAATTGATCATGACCCTCCTGCCCATTGAAGTGGCCACAGTGTCTTCTGCTCAGCTGTGGGCAGCCATTACTAATCAATCAGAATTAGCATATATGATGAAACTCATCTGTTTCTCTAAATTTTTATCTATTTAAACTCCTGAAATACTGCATATTTTATTCTTCTTTACTTGCACCCTATTTCTCAAGGTGGGTCTCCTGGTAAGACTATCCAAATGTGGCGGCTGAAATAAGGTCTCCCAGGCAGGCCTTATCTGAGCCCATCTGTCTGCCTACAGGGTTTACTGGGCTTCTGGAAAGGGAGCCAAGACTTCTGAAGGGAGGAGAAGGGAAGAACAAAACAGGTCCAGGAATGTTCCTCTCTCATTTCTTTTTTTTTTTTTTTTTTTGTCTCCATCATGCAAAAAGGTAAGAAGAACAATACCAGCCAGCCAAAAGCTCATTCATGCACTTGACCTTCCAAAAGAAAATTAATTCCAACTTCACACCTACTGGCTGTGCTGCTCAGCTTTGTCAAAATGTTGGCATCATTAGAGAGGAGATGACATGGCTTGAGGGGACAAAGAGTCTGCCACCTCCCCACGCTAGGCTGAGTTAGCAGGAGCTGGCAGGAAGCACGCAGAGGCGCCCGCCCTGTCAGCTTTTCACTGTGGATTAGGCTTCCTTCTGTTGGTTCTGGAAATTGTTATCACTGTCGAGCTGCCCCGATGATTCTTACCAGGCTCCCTGACAGCACGAGCCTGCAGAGGGGCAGCCTTCCTGGGGGCTTATGCTGGAAGGCTAGCAGACCGTGTGTGTGTGCGTGTGCATGTGCGTCTGCATGTGCCTGTATGTCTGTGGGCACGTGGGAGTATGTGTGTGTGAATTAGGGCATTTGAGAGTAGTATGTGTGTGCACGTGTGTACTATTCAGGCCTCTCTAATGAGACAGAACTAATAGATGTATATATGTAGAAGGGTTTATTAGGAGAATTGACTCACACGATCACAAGGTCAGGTCCCACAATAAGCCGTCTGCAAGCTGAGGAGCCAGGGAGCCAGTCCGAGTCCCAAAACCTCAAAAGTAGGGAAGCCGTCAGGGCAGCCTTCAGTCTGTGGCCGAAGGCCTGAGGGCCCCTGGCAAACCACTGGTGCAAGTCCAAGAGTCCAAAAGCAGAAGAACTTGGAGTCCGATGTTCCAGGTCAGGAAGTATCCAGGACGGGAGAAAGATGGAGGCCAGAAGACTCAGCCAGTCTAGTGCTTCCATGTTCCTCTGCCTGCTTTTATCCTAGCCCTGCTGGCAGCTGATTAGACAGTGCCCATCCAGATTGAGGGCAGGTCTGCGTCTCCCAGTCTACCGACTCAACTGTTAATTTTCTTCATCCACACTCTCACAGACACACCCAGGAACAATACAATCAATACAATACAATACATCCTTCAATCAAGTTGACACTCAACATTAACCATCACAGCGTGTGTATAGTGTATCTATGTGTGAATATGGGCATGAGGCATGGTATGTGTGAGGTCTCAGGCTGGGCCAGTGTGCATATGTGCATGCTTATGTACAAGTAAATACATATGCCACATATTTTTGTATGGATGTGTGAGTGAGCTTGTATGCATGTATGTGTGTGTATACATTTTGGCAGAATGTATACGCCATTGTGTGCATTTATAGGTTTGTGTGCTTTGCCAAGTGCATACATGTGTGTAGATCTATGTAAGGCAACTCATGTGCTTGTATGTTTAGGATATTTGCGCTCATGTAAGTGTGTAATTGTAAATGTTTTGAGTCTGTGCACACATGAGTGTGTGTGAGTCTATGTTGGTATGTGCATATGTCCACACTTGTGTATATGAGGTTGTTTACAGTGCTACTTTTACCCTCCCCGCACAATCTCAGGGCATACTTGGGCACCAGCAAATCATAGACACTAAACTCCCATCCTTTTACTTAATGACCTTGATAGTTGATTATTTATAAATTATGGTAGTTATTATGACAAAGTGCAGAACTTTTTGGACTTCTGGACTTTTATTATTTCGATTTTAAATGATTATTTTGAAGTTTATAAGAATTGGACAGATCATTACCTTTTCATTGTTTGGGGCCTCTAAATATCTTAATCCAGCCTTAGTTTACACGTAGGCCATAATACATTGCACATGGAAGTGCGTGTGTGTGTGTGTGTGTGTGAGAGAGAGAGAGAGAGAGCATATTTGTGTTTTCAAATGAACAGTAAGTCCCTATATATGAGAGCAAAGGCAAGTAGCTCTCCACACACATTCTTGGCCAGGCTTTAGTTTAATGAAAAAATATACGCAGAGCTTCATCTGGATCAAGTACCATTTTAGGTACTGGGGAGAGAGATTTGAGAAAGCAACTCCCGCTCCTGGAGAAGTTTCCTCATATTTGCCAAATCTAAATATTTGATTTGCAGGTCCTCATGGCTCTGGGTGGAGATGGATTCTGAGAACATGCTCAGGCTAAGGAAAAAGAGGCTGCATTTGATTAGTGATGTCTGCCACAGACACAGGATGTGGAGTTTGCAGCAAGTATGTCATTTATTTGCCAGAGTCAGAATATCACATCCCAAATGACTCTTTGTGGTCCTGTATTCCATTTCTTCACTTTATAGCTGGAGAAATTCTAGGTAGAAAAGGAAAGGAAGTTGTTTAAAGGAGGGCTGAGCCTAGAGTGAGGGAAGCAAGGAGTCTAGCATGCAAAATTTAAGGAGGCACTCACATTCAGGCCTGTGAAAATGCCAACTCTTCAGTTACACGACCCTGAGAATGAGCACTTCCTTAAATTGTGTGCCCTAAGTGTCTCATTTGTCTAATCTTAGTTCTGGCTCTGGTTCAAAGTTACCTTTTCAAAAGTCACCACATACTCTATTAGGAAGAATCACTGCCTCTCTACAGAAAGTTCAGTGCCTTTATTCGCTAATGCTCATTTGGTTAAAAGTAATAGAAATCAACTGAAGCTTGAGAAAAATGGGACTGGGATGTCTCATAGAACCAAGGAGCAGGTGTTAAGGTAGGGAAAAGAAAGGCCTAGAACTGGGACCCTGTAGAACATTATCTCTCCATCTCCTGCCCTTGCTTTCTTCTTTCTAAGCTGAAGGGCTTCCCTTGCTCCATCAGTTCCGAATTCTGAGTGTTTAGGAAACCTTACTTTTCTCACCTATAAGGTAAAACACTATTTCTTACTTTCTTGCTGTCTTACCTCATAGGGCTTTAAAGAATAATGTATATAAGCCCCTCAAGTGGTAGACAGGGAGTAAGTGCTCGGTAAATCTTGGCTATCCTCACTCTCATCACCATTATCATTATCACTACCACCATCATCATCATCACCACCACTACCATTACCACCATCATGACTGTAATAACCATCATCATCACCATCACCACAATCATCATTATATAATCATCATTACCATCACCACCGTCATCACCATCAGCATCATCACCATCACCATCACCACCATCATCACCATCAGCATCATCACCACTATAACCATCATCACCACCATAACCATCGTCACCACCACAACCATCATCATCACCATCAGCATCATCACCATCAACATCATCACCACCATCACCATCATCACCACCATCACCATCATCATCACCATCAGCATCATCACCACCATCATCACCACCATAACCATCATCATCACCATCAGCATCATCATCATCAGCATCATCACCACCATCACCATCATCATCACCATAACCATCATCACCACCATAACCATCATCACCACCATAACCATCATCATCACCATCAGCATCATCACCACCGTAACCACCATCATCACCATCAGCATCATCACCACCATAACCATCATCACCACCATAACCATCATCACCACCATGACCATCATCATCACCATCAGCATCATCACCACCATCAGCATCATCACCATCAACACCATCAACACCATCACCATCATCACCACCATAACCATCATCATCACCATCAGCATCATCACCATCATCATCATCACCACCACCACTACCACCATCATCACCACCCTCATCATCACTACTACCACCATCATCACTGTCATTATTACCACCACCCCCATTATCATCATTTCACATTCCTTGCTCATGTGGTGAATGGAAATACTCCCCAGTATTTCCAAGTCCACATGGCATAGTTCCAACTTTATGGAAACATCAACTTACTCCTGCAATGCCCATCCCAAATTCCTTTGAAAAGCACTCTGATTGGCATTAGAAATGACTAATTCTGATCTAATCAACTATGGCTATGTTGGGTACAGGTATTCAGGGAGCCTATTTCTGTAGACTGGTGCAATGTGGTAAAGGGATGAACAAGACAGATACCCCCAAAGTGACCTAAGTTCTTAAATATTCCGTAGTTTGGTTTTATTGGAACACCACTGAAGAGGGTGGATATTTCTCCTGTGCTATTTTGATCTGTTTTCAATGTATCCCCTCACCTGTTGAAAACCCTAAAAACGGTTCAATCTTATCTACAGTTGGACTTTCCTGGTCCCAGGTTTTGAAGTTCAAGAAAAGCTGCAATTAGTTCACAATTTATTCTGAGCTAGTAAATACCACTGAGCCCACTGGACCCAGAATAGGTAGGTTTTGTGGTGCATGGGTGGCAGGGGTGAGGAGACAGCAGGAACAGGAAAATTCTAAAACTTGGAGTAATTATGAATCATGATGGAGGTAGAGAGAAGAGAGACCTAAAATTCCAAGTAGAACAGGAGCCCAGAAAGGGAAGGTAGCAACAGAATATAGAAGGGAGTCTGGAGTATAGCACTATTGTCTACTGGAGGAGGACAAGGAGGAGAAGGACGGGGTGGAGGAGGCGGAGGAAGAGGAGAAAGATGAGGTGGAGGAAAAGAAGGAGGAGACGAGGAAAGGAGAGCAAGGAGGGGAAGAAGAAGGACAAGAAGGGGAAGGAGAAGGGAGAAGGGAAGGAGGAGGGAGAGGAAGGGAAGAAGAAAAAGGAGAAGGAGGAGGAAGAGAAGGTGGAGATAAAGAAGCAATGGTAATATTGGATGAAAAAGAATGAAAATGGCCCGGGCACGATGGAATCCCAGCACTTTGAGAGGCTGAGGTGGGTGGATCACTTGAGATCAAGAGTGTAAGACCAGCCTTACCAACATGGTGAAACCCTGTATCTACTAAAAATAAAAAAAAATTAGCCAGGTGTCATGGTAAGCACCTGTATTCCCAGCTGCTAGGGAGGCTGAGGCAGGAGAATCACTAGAACCTTGGAGGCAGAGGTTGCAGTGAGCCAAGATCACACCACTGCACTCCAGCCTGGGTGACAGAGCAAGACCTTGTCTCAAAAAAAAAAAAAAAAAAAAGAATGAAAATGATAATGATGATGAAGATGAAGATTATGTTTCTGAGGGCTGCCCAGCTTCAGGGAAGCTAAGGTCTAGCTAACACATCCCCCTGAAACTCACCCCCTCTCCCTCATTATGCCCTAACCTACAATGCACACCTGCCCTCTACCCCATCCCCCAACTTTCCCAGGACAAGAAGAGAAGAAAAGCGATTGGGATCCCCCAACAATAATTCCAGAGTTCTGGTTCAAAGGAGGGTGGTCGGGTATGGAGAGCTCTGCCCTAAGGTAGAAAGTGGGGGTTAAGAGCAGCTGGTGAATAATTGATCCATGTGGCTGGATGGAGGAAATTGCTGATCCCATATCACCAAGCCCTGGAGGTGGGGATGGGGCCCCCATGACACAGGATTGAAAAACACGTTAGCAGCTTTGCTTCTAGTACTGACATAAATATATCTGACTTCTCCCTTTATCCATGAAAGTCGTGGAGATGACAATTAAATGAACTCCTGTGTAGTCAGAAATTACCAAATTTCCAGGTGCTATTCCCAGCTTTTACCTATATTTTAATCCTCATGTGAACACTATGAGGAAGTTATTTTTATTAAGTAGAACCTTATGAAATAGCAAATATCCAAAGGTTTTTAAAGTATGAAGCAGATAATCATATACAGTACATATTACTATTAAGAGGAGGAGGAGTAGGAGTTGAATCTCAGAGAGGTGAAATAACTTACTCAAAGTTACCTTTTTCCAACATTAGGATAAACTCCTAATCATGACTGGGAAGTTCATGTCTTCTGAATATTCATTACCTCCCCAGCCTCAATTTATAGCTACTTTCCTCTCTCCTCTTCTCTGAGCCTCAGTTTCCTCACTTGTAAACTGAGGATGGTAACCATCCACTGAAGCTGACATTTATCGAGCATTTAGTATACACCAGACACGGCGCTAAGCATTCAGCTCCTATCACCAAATTTTTGCTCCCAGCCCCTCTCTGATGTGGGTGTTATTCCAAGCTTCATTCTTCCAGGGTGTGAGGAGGTCTGATTCAGTGGAGGCATGCACAGGTCTGAGCTCAGGGTCTGCATGTGGCAGAAGTGAATGTTGCTCTTATGATTGTAATCCCTCTTGCATGAGCCACAGCCTCTGAACAGGAGGGCAGAGTACAGCCTGTTACCAGGACTTAAGTCACCTTCCTCCTAGCCCATTGAGAGTGCTTGTAAGTCAAGAAGAGGTACCACATTCCTAGGAAATCAAAGACAGGAAAGGAACTTAAGTCTTTCTGATTTCTTGTTGTGGAACATCAACACAGATCTCTTGCTAATAGAAATGACTATGGTGAATGTGATGAGTGTGATGAGCTGTTATTCCACATCCTCTTCCTGAAGCATATGAAGGACAGTGAAAGGAGTTGACTAGCTTGATGCAACAGCTTGTCCTGGCCAGACGCAATGGCTCACACCTGTAATCCCAGCAATTTGGGAGGCAGAGATGGGCGGATCACTTGAGGTCAGGAGTTCAAGACCAGCCTGGTCAACATGGAAAAACCCTGTCTCTACTAAAAATACAAAAATTAGCCAGATGTGGTGGCATACACCAGTAATCCCAGCTACTTGGGAGACTGAGGCACAAGAATTGCTTGAACCTGGGAGGTGGAGGTTGCAGCAAGCCGAGATTACACTACTGCAGCCCAGACTGGGCAACAGAGCCAGACTCTGTCAAAAAAAAAAAATTATCCTACAGTGTTATTCCATTCATACACTAACCACTTACTAAGTGCCTACCATAGGCCAGTCCATGTTCTAGGTGTATATAGTAGACCCTGATCTCCCCATGCTCCTGTTTTGCAAATTCCTGGGTCTTTGACTCATTGAAAACCGCAGGCTGAGACAAGCATCCTAGGAGCTGCTCTTCCACCAGCCATCAGTCTGGCTCTGATGATTGAATTAGATTAAATTGCACTGAGAAGAACTGCATTGAGTTGCCCTGAGATAGAAATGGGAAATGAAAGTGCAGGTGGGGACAAGGGTACTGCGAAGACATACTCTGACTTCAAGGATCCCGCTAAGCTCACAGCCAGGCACATTGTAGGCATATTGCAAGATGCTCAGAAAATATGTGTTGGATGGAAGGGAATGGGAGCACAGAAGTTCAGCATGGCCATGCTCATTCACATTTATTCCCAAGTCTGGCTCAGGTTTGGATGGGGGGAGAGGTAGAGCCGGTTTTTATTTGCTGTCGGTTTGGTTTGATTTTCGCTGTATCAACTTCCCTGGAAGGGAACGGGCCCCTCAGGTGAATGCCGAGGAACCCCAGATCAGGCCTGGCTTATATTCTCATAACTTTCTCATATTACCAGCTCTGGATACTGCTGCACAGGCCGCCTCATTGTGTAAAAGTCCCCCAAGAATCCTGGTGCACCTTCTGAGCATCCTAACTCCCCACAAGATGACCACCCCCACAAGCATAACAGCCAGGAATTCCCTGACATGAGCGACCCCAAGCACATAAAAGGTGCACAAAGGCAAAAAAAAAAAAAATAGCTTTCCTTTATTTCACACAACACCCGCGATGCAATGCCATAAAGCATTTGATTTAGGATATTAAATGCCGCTGGTGATGAGAACGTCATGTAAGATTTGCTTTGCGACTTCTTTCTTCTCAAACTGTCATTAAAAATGATTTATAGATGAACCCAAGTCTGAGAAACAACATGATTAGAATCAAGGGTTTGGGAAGGGGACGGTGTGGGGATCAGATTTCCAGGGCAGCCCCACTATCCAGTCTCAGGGACGGAAAAGGCTGAGTGTGAGACCCAACCGCTAACCATTTCAAAGGTAAGTGCACACGCACACAAGGAACACGTGTTCCTTGCTGAGATGAAAACAATGAGGCCTTGTCGGACATTTAAATTGCTGGTTTCAAAAGGTGGATTCTGGAGGAGGGCCGGGCTGGAGAACGCTTCTTCTGTAGTAGCTGACTTTGTCCAGTGCCAGTCTGGCCGCTTTCAAACTAGACTGGAAATCAGGGGTGCTGTCGGACTTTACAATAACGAAAACATAAAGGTTCAGTCCCATGCTTTACCTTTATTATTTGCCTTACACCTGGGACAGCAACCCTAGGGTGTCAAATATTTAATACTATTGGTAACATTCCTGTTTTACAGATGAGGAAACTGAGGCTCAGAGAAGTACAGTGTTTTGCTCACTGTCACATAACTAGAGTGAGGGGTGGAGCCAGCCAGGATTTGAACCCAGGCAGCTGAGCATCTGCACCCACAGGTTTAAACCCATTCTTCTCCATTGAGTCCCAGCTTCTGACTAAAAGTGACTCTAATTGCACCTCTGCTTCATCTTGCCCATATCTGTCCCCTTAAGAAAACTGCCGTTCATTAAGCACCCACTGTAGGCCAGATATTCTGCAGAATGCTTGCTATGTTATACTTAATCCTCATCTATTACCCTGCAAGACTGAAGATGTATTTTGCTCACTCAACAGAAAATTAAGGTCTAAGGTCACACTGCCAGTAGGCAGGGAATGGAACCAAGTTGGCCAGATTCTAAAAGAAATCTGCTCATAGTAGAAACCACACTATGCAAAACTATACACAAGCACCTTTTTTGGGGGTCTGAGAGTAAGTGTGACACTGTGGATTGGAGGCTCCTGGACTCATAAAAGGATTTAGACATTAGGGCAGGCTGGAGGTTGCTGGAGACTCTGGGGCCTGACCAAAATGTTTAGGTCTGACCTAAATAGAAGACCAGAACCCATAGAACTAACTAGAAGAGAAAATAGGCAAAAAACTCCTCAGCATTGGTCTTAGCAATGATTTTTTGAATATCACAACAAAAGTTAAGTCTACAAAAGCAAAAATAACCAAGTGGAACTACATCAAACTAAAAAGCTTGTGTACTACAAACAGAACAAGCCAAAAAAAAAAAAAAAAAAAAAAAGACAACTGGGAAAAATATTTGCAAGGCACATGTTTGATAAAGGGTAAATATTCAAAAATTATAAAGAAAGCTTACAACTCAACAGTGGAAAAACAAATAACCCAATTAAAAAGTTGACAGAGGACCTAAACAGACATTTCTCCAAAGGAGACATAAAAATGGCCAACAAGTATATGAAAAAGTGCTTGACATCACGAATCATAAGAGAAATACAAATTAAAACCATTATGAGATATGACCTCTTCACACTTGTAAGGATAGCTTTAGAGACAAGATATAACAATTGTTGGTGATAGCGTAGAGAAAAAAGAACCCAGCACATTGTCAGTGGGAATGTAGATTGGTAGTGCCATTATGGAAAACAGTATGGAAGTTCCTAAAGAAATCCAATAGAACTATCATATACCCAGAAAACCCTCTTCTGGGCATATACCCAAAAGAAATGAAATCACCACCTTGTAAAGACATCTGCACTCCCATGTTCATTGTGGAATTATTTACAATAGCCAAGATATGGAAAAAACATACATGCCATCAATGAACAAATGGATAAAGGAAATGTGATAAACATTTATAGCCAAAGAAATATTATTCAGCCTTTAAAAGAAAGGAGATCCTGCCATTTGCCACAACATGGATGAAACTGGAGAAAATTATGTTAAGTGAAATAAGCCAAGCAGAGAAAGAAAAATATTACGTGATCTCACTTATTGTGCGATATAAAAGAAAGAGCTCAAATACAGAGAAAGAATGAAACAATGGTTACTGGGGTGGGGTCAGGAGGAAAGAGGGAGATATAGGTCAAAAGATTCAAAATAGTAGGCAAGTAGAATGAATAAGTCTAGAAATCCAATGTACAACATGAGGACAAAGTTACTAAAATTATATTCTGTTCATGATTTGTGTTCAGTAAGTAGATTTTAGATGCTCTCATCACAAAAATGTAACTATGTGAGATGGTAGATATGCAAATCTGCTTGACTACTGTGATGATTTTACTATGTATGTGAATCCCCCATAACATACTACAAATCTCAAATATACAAAACAATAATTGTTTTAAAAAAAGACTAATCTGTATTCACAACAATATTCGCCCCATGCTTCCTGGTCTTATGTAGTGATGTTTATCTTTCCCGTGAATTGAAAGTGATAGAGAGGCAGGATCGAGTCTGTCTTGCTCCCTGCTGCACCTCCAGAACCCAACACGTAGACATATTCCATGTCCTGGAAAATGTTTGTTGAATGAGTGGAATAAATAGGAATGATGAAAGAAGAAAATGGTAGAAAAACCAGGAAAGAGAAAAAGAGGAGAAAAACAATTCATTTGAGATTGCAAATGGGAGAATCTGGCCTTAGACTTGTTTTGTGTGTAGTGCTTTTGTCAGTCATGATGAGTCAGATTATGCTGCAGTAACAAACAGCTCCTGAATTTTAGAAGCATAAATAGAAAACATTTATTTACTGCTCATGCTACATGTTCATTGTGTTCCTGCTGGTGAAGTCAATGGGGTTACATTGTTTAGAAAATAACTCAAGATCCTAGCTGGAGGCCTTATCTCTATATGTGTTTCCACAGTGAATAAGGCAATGGGAAGAGTCTGGGTGGATGGTGCAGTGGTTTTTATAGTTTCCACCTGGAAGTGATGACTGTCACTTCTGCTGACATCTTACTGACCAAGCAAGTCCCGTGGTCATGCTTAACTTCAAGGGGACAGTGTGATTCTATCTTGCTCCTTGGCAGGGGCAGTTCTGGAATTACTCAGTAAATAGCACCAATGAAAACCACAGTGTTTAAATATTCTTTAATTAGTTGCCAATACTTAATGACTAAATATTCTGTGTAAATATAGATGTCTGGCTTCTCTACACAGAATTGGGAGATCTGGCAACATGAACCCATTGGTGCCAAGCAGGGGTTGCCTTTCAGAAGAAGCGTGCACTCTCAACTTCGCCACTGGCTCCACCTGGCCCACTTCACTCATTTTGGTTTGGTGCCTGACTCCTAAGAGCATTTGGTGTGCAGACTCCTGGTTTAAAAGGATGAAAGGAGCCACTCTGTGTTGGCTCAGGCATTTTGTTCCCAACACCAGATGCACTTGTAATCTATTCCCATCCCAGAGATGAGTAATGCATGCCCTAGAAGTGCCTTGTGCAGACCTGGGATCAGGCATGCTGGCTGGAGCACTCAGGCTTGTTGGCAACAGTGGGATTGTATAAGCCCACTTAGGGAGTATTTAAGGGATTCATGGAGTGGGGGAGGGAGTGTGAGTGTGTAGGAGGAATAGCAGAGCCCATGCCCCTGGTGAGGGATGCCAGGCTGATGGGGGTGAAGGCAGGCAGCTGCATCTCCTGGGAAATCTCTTATTTCATTTGAACTTGCACTGCCCACACAATTCCTCCGGATTCTCAGCATCTCTGCCTGGAGGAGGTGTGGGAACTTGCCTATGCCGCCAGCAGCTTGGGTTGAGATGATGGTTTGTTCTCAATTGTGACCTAAGCCCAACAAGGTGTGGAAGGACTATGGTGAGAAGGTGTGAGGTTGTACTCACTAAAACCAAGTGTTTCAGTCAGGTTAGGTTAGATTCTGTCGCAGTAACAAACAATCCCAGAATTTCTGTGACTTTAAACATCTAGAGGTTATTCTCACTCACTGTTTTCACTCACTCTACATGCCAATCTTGAGTCAGCAGGGCGACTCTACTCAGATACCAAGGAGAATGGATTAGCCAGCATCTTAAGTAATCAGTCTCCATTCTAGAGCAAGAGCACTCAGCAGAGAGTCACATTGGTCCTCCAATACTCTTACCCAGAGGTGACACATCCCTTACACTCTCAATTCATTGTGTGAAACTAATCGTGTGCAGCTCTCGAGCATCAGGGGGTCAGGAATTTCAGAGAAGCAGAAATATTTGGTCAGCAAAATTAGTGAATGACTGCCATATTGAAAGAGGAATCCACTGGTTTTATCAATGGCATTCTACAAATAAAAAGATTCTGGCCAGAGGGGGTGGCTCATGCCTATAATCCCAACACTTTGGGAGGCCAAGGCAGGAGGATAACTGGAGGTCAGGAGTTTGAGACCAGCCTGGCCAACATGATGAAACCCCGTCTCTTCTCAAAATACAAAAATTAGCCAGGCATGGTGGTGCACACCTGTAATCCCAGCTATACAGGAGGCTGAGGCAGGAGAATTGGTTAAATCTGGGAGTCGGAGGTTGCAGTGAATCAAAATTGCACCACTGCACTTCAGCCTGGGCAACAGAGCAAGACTCCATCTCAATAATAATAATAATAATAAATAATAAAATAAAATAAAATAAATATAAAGATTCTATCAGACACGGACTTCATTGTCATCGGTAATTCAAAGCACCAATCTTCAAGGTTCATGGCCTTGTTACCTGCCGTTCCTTTTGCCCAGGACACTATTTCTTCTGCTCTCCGGTTTGCTTCTTCTCAGCCCAACTACCATTGCTGTGCACAGGTCTTCCCTGACCACCTGCTCTATCTAATATCATCCCTCCATCCCCAAGTCATTCTATGATGTGTCATTTTTGAAAATTCTTCTTCCTTTTATCACTGTCTAGAATAATCTTTTATTTTAAAAATTCTGTGTGTATGTGTTTGTATTTATTTATTGTCCTTATTCAGGCTTCCACTTCAGAATGCCAACACCATCTGAGCAGGCACCACTGATCACTTGCATAGCTCTACTCACACCATCTTGGACAGCGATAGTACATAGTAGGTGTTCGACAGATTTGGATGAAATATACATGAAATAAATATATGCTCAGTAAATATGCATGAATGAACACATCCATGATACAACCAGTTTAATGAGTACTGTGTGCAGCTGGTTCTCCTGCTTTTTAACCCTCCCGTAACCACTTTACTAGGTAGGCACTAGGATCAGTCCCATTTTGCAGAGGGGAAAACTGAAGCTCAAAGAGCTGAAATGAATTAGCTGAAGCCAGAACTAGGAAATGGCAGAGTCAATATTTAAGTCAGAGTTTGCCAAAGCACATATCATTTCTGCTGGGCTACAATGGCCTTCAAAGAGCAGCTATTGATGAGGCCTCCTGGGTGCAAGATGTGGGGCCAAGTGCTCAGGGGAGAGGATAAGGGCATATTCATGATCCTCATCTTCTCTGCAGAATCTCACTTTACTAGTTGATATGGTTTGGCTCTGTGTCCCCACCACTCAAATCTCATCTTGAATTGTAATCCCCACGTGTTGGAGGAGGGGCCTGGCGGGAGGTGACTGAATCACATCTCATGAGTGAGCTCCCATGAGATCTGGTGGTTGAAAAATGTGTGAAGTTCCCTCCTTTGCACTCTCTTTCTCTCCTGCTCAGCCATGGTAAGACGTGCTTGCTTCCTCTTTGCCTTCTGCCATGATGGTAAGTTTCCTGGGGCCTCCCATCCATGCTTCCTGTTAAGCCTGCAGAGCTATGAGTCAATTAAACCTCTCTTCTTCATAAATTACCCAGTCTCAGGTAGTTCTTTACAACAATGTGAGAACAAACTAACACATCAGCCTAGGATTTCAATGATTCCATTTATTTGATATTTTATTTACAAGTTGAAGTGAGTTGAATGGTGGTTCCTGAAAACAAGATGTGTCTATAGCCTAGCCCTGAGAAAGCATTTGGGAAAAGGGTCTTTGCAGGTGTAATTAAGTTAAGGATCTCAAGATGAGATTGTCCTGGATACCTCAGGTGGGCCCTAAATCCAACGACAAGTGTCCTTATAAGAGACAGAAGACGGCCGGGCGCGGTGGCTCAAGCCTGTAATCCCAGCACTTTGGGAGGCCAAGGTGGGTGGATCACGAGGTCAGGAGATCGAGACCATCCTGGCTAACATGGTGAAACCCCGTCTCTACTAAAAATACAAAAAACTAGCCGGGCGTGGTGGTGGGCGCCTGTAGTCCCAGCTACTTGGAGGCTGAGGCGGGAGAATGGCGTGAACCCGGGAGGCGGAGCTTGCAGTGAGCCGAGATCGCGCCACTGCACTGCAGCCTGGGAGACACAGCGAGACTCCGTCTCAAAAAAATAAATTAAATAAATAAATAAATAAATAAATAAATAAATAAATAATTAGACTTATGTGCCCATAACCCAAGGAATGTCTGTAGCCATCAGAAGCTAGAAGAGGCAAAAATGATTCTATTTGCTGCAACACCTTGATTTTTAGACTTCTGGCTTCCAGACTCTGAGAGATTACATTTCTGCTGTTTTAAGCCACCGAGTTTATGGCAATTTGTTACACAAGCCACAAGAAATTATTTACAGGTTCATAGCTGGGAATTTTTAAAATATGTATTTTGGACATGGGATTGGGTGCCCCTGCCCCTTGCCCACCTCCTTAGATGTCCCTGTTTCATGCTCACTCAAATCTGACTTCATATACCTCCATGCAAGGCCAGAACCTAATAATGACCTTGGTAGCTCCTTACCTCAAAGCCTTTTCTAACCATCCCTGATGGTTTATACACACTCCCTCCCAAGTGCCTGTGCTATCTTTGAGGTCTGGCTCAGAGTGGCAGTACAGGATACAAGTGAAGTACAAGGGGCTTTGTAAATGGAAGTTGCTTTACATCCCAACTCTCCCTCTGAGTCTTGCTTTCCTTTTCTGTAGAAATGGCATATTAGCAACTTCATAGGATAGAGATGAGGCTTAAATGGGAAAGTATATTTTAAACTCTGAGCAAAATGCTGGTACTCAATACAAGCTAGTAATATTGGCAAAATGGAACCAATTTGAGAAATATAATTATTGAAAAGCTACATTAACTCATCTAGCTCAATTTAGTTTAATAAACTCTGTTGTGATACTGTAGGAATGCATAGCTGGGTGGGATATAGTGTGTGCTCTGGAAGAAATGGCTAAGATGTTCATCATGAAATGCAGTTATGCTGCATTTTAATCCAGTTATGCTGGGTTAAGCAGTACTGCCAAGTGAAGGGTAAGGGCCTTGCCAAAATACTAAAATGACCTGTTTTGTGGGAGGGATGAGGTGGGGGAGAATCTGCATTAAAGTCCAGTTCAGTAAAGAAGAAAGGGCCACATCTTAGACTAAGTCCCATAAGAAGCATATACAGAGTAAAAGTACGTCCATATTTCCGTTCAACAAACCAGATGGTAAGAAATGTAAAATCAAACCTATTACAAAAAGACAGAAGAAAAACATTTAAATGGCTGTTTTCATCTATGTGCAGCATGACATTGATGAAAATGTGAATTACAGTTGCTAAAAGGAGGATCTTTCACCAAGAGATGTCTTTGGTTACACGGTTCAACATCTTATTTTGGTCCAACACTAAACGAAAGTCCATGTGACATGTCATCGTCTTGATCAGTCTTTGAAAATTAATGCCTGAACCAAAGGCTGTCAAAAGGCCCTCCTTGTCTTTTGGCCTTTAAAAGAAATATATTAATTTGCACATCACGTCATTTCTCAGCATTCCGGCTGCCATCCACCATTCTCCCTGGAAAAAGAATTCTCCAGAATGCCCACAAGTGTGAGCGTCACTGTCATTTCTTGTTGATTTTTTTTTTTTTTTGTCCCCGGCGGTACATGTCCTGGATGTGTAATATGAATTTAGTGTCTTCTTATTAATAAAACCAGACGTCAACATGTGGCAGCTTCAATTCTAACCATCCTTCTGCACTACTTAGAGATGCCTTCCACTCTCCCGACTGGTTCTCAAGTGACCCTAAACCTAATTAAGCTGAATTCCATCTCTCATCTCCCCAGGGAAAGGAGAAGCATGCCAGCCCTTCATCTTCCCCATTCCTCTTCCTCTCCACAGACTGGGACAAACTCTCTAGAGAAATCCTCTTCTTGTCCCAGGCACTGCAATCACCGGTTTCCTCAGAGTTCTGCCTGAAATGATGGGGTGTGTTTTTCATTTGAAATGAGTCCACATCTGGGACTCACTTAACTTGATTTGGGAAGTCCTGCATTTCTGATCCAAAAAAACAAAACAAAACAAAAAAAATTGTGAAAATAAGCCTGTATTTTTTTCTTCCAGTGTGGATTGATTTACTTCCATTATACTTAGCTTGCAAGGAAAAAAGACGACGAAGAGAGAGAGAATAATGAACAGTGAATCGACTTGGCTTCATGACCGCCTTCCCTTGTTGGGTAACTGGGCCTTACATATGTGGACTGATTGAATTATTCCACTTCCACAGAGAGAGAGAAAGCAAGGACGAAATCTTCCTCCTGATTGCTGTCCCTTTGGGTTTCCTGCCCAGGAAAAATGGTGCAGGATGAAGGAGCAGCTATTAGAAACCACAAAGAAGCAAAACTAACTCATATATTTGGATTCAGTCTTGGCTGGCTTGAATTACTAAGCTAAGTAGTTAGAGCTTTATTCTGTAGTACTGGCAGCCCTTAAAGATATTTGGGTATAGAAAATATGCAATGAATTCTAACCTCCAAACTCTCCCGTTTACTGGGAGAGTTTGTGATGGGCCCAATATTATACTTTGGGCCCAATATTAGAAAATCCAAGCATAAAAATTTGATGTATGTGCATAATGTGGGGTGATGTGTAGAGATGATTATTTTTATTGTTAAACATTCATTTTTCCACATGGATACACTATAATTCTTTTTAAAAAATAGCTAAACCCTCCACTTAAAAATTTATCCAATTTACAAAGAAATGAGTAATACATATTTTTATTATAGTTTTTTATAGCTAAACCTTCTACTTAAAATTTTATCTAACAAAAAATTATACATATTACTTTACTACAGTTTGTAGTACTCTACTTAAAATTATATCGAATTGTCCAAAAATGAGTGATATTTGTTTAATAAAAGTTTTCTAAATAGCTAAACCCTCTACTTAAATTTTTTATTAAATTTTCAAAAAATGAAGTGATGCCTCTTTTTTCAAATAAGTTTGCCTAAATGTGGATGCATCTTTGAGTTGCAGAAGTTGAATCTAACCTTTAATTAGAATTAGAAAAAAAAACCTGGGGAAATACCTAGTGAGAAAACAAACACACACACACACACACACACACACACACACAGAAATTTTTGGATATAATCTGCCTGAATTGTGTATGTCAAAGTCTCTACACTCCAGAAAAATCATAGCTTTGGATATGAAGGTTACATATTGCTATTCCACACAATAATTGTTTACATTTTTTATTATTATACAACACAGAGGGTGGAGATAGGAGGGCTGGAGATTGCAACATTAGCCAAATCTGAATTCAAAACACATTTTCACCAGTTACTAGCTCTGTCATCTTGGGGAAATTACTTAATATCATACATAATAATAGTGTCTACTTTGTAGGGCCTTTTCCAGGATTAAATGAGTGAAGATAATACTTGGTGCTTGATACGTTTTATAATTTATTATTTCAGGATCAGGATTATAATTAAATACGAGGAAATAAAATATTATAATGAAATAATATATTTAAGCATTTAATAAAATTCCTGGAACCCAGTGAATATTCAGTAACTTTTTAGGGCTCTAGCCAAAGAAACAATCAACCCAGTCATTCTTGAGTACATTGAATGAAAAACAAGGGTTACATCAGCTGAACAAACCTATAATCTGGACAGAAAATAGCAGAGTTTAAGCCCCTTCACCAAGAGAACTGAATTTTACTTTTGTGGCAGAACCTAAATTTCAAACTCAGTTAGATTAGCTTTGGGAGGAAAATCAAGCAGTTGCCTTGACATGAGGATTCTTCAACTGCTTCCAGTAGTGCTTTCAGTTAACACTGTGAAGTGCTCAATGTACGTCAGGCATTGCTCTAAACTTGTGACATATGTTAATACTTAATGCTCACAAAAGCCCTATGAGGCTGATATTGTTATTAGCTACATTTTACAGTTGAGAGCACTGAGTCACAAAACAATTCATGTTGCCTACTTAGCAGCAAAGCTGGGATAAACCCAGGTGCCTGCTCTTTATCATTACCTTTACTTCCTTTCAGGTATCTATCTGCTCTGTGGTATATTCTGGCAAAATAAAGCCCTTTATTCTACAGATAAAAGATGCAGATGCTGTAAAATTTGCATTCTGTTGGTAAGAGAGATGAGAATGCACCCCAGCAAGCCATTATGGTTGATTGAAAGCACTTTGATAACCTGTTGCGTCGCACCTGTCCCAGTGACCAATAGGAATGCTGCATCCAGAATGGTGGCTACAATGTCCAATAGGAGAGATTCATACTGAAAGACTTCAAACTGGCCCAATAGGAAGGGTTTATATTGAATGGTATCAAATCAGTCCAATAGGAGTGCTCCCTATGAAAGGGGGAAAGTCAATCCAATTTAGTTCTCATTTTTAGAATTTGATTACTGAGGCCAGATGCCCTAATCCCCAATTACTCCTGTAATCCCAGCACTTTGCCAGGCCAGGATGGGCAGATCACTTGACGTCAGGAGTTGAAGACAGGCCTGACCAACATGGCGAAACCCTGTCTCTACCAAAAATACAGGAATCAGCCGGCATGGTGGTATGCGCCTGTGCCTTTAACCCGACCACTCTGGAGGCTGAGATAGGAGAGTCCCAGGAGGCAGAGGTTGCAGTGAGCCGAGATCGCGCCACTGCACCCCAGCCTGAGCGACAGAGTAAGACTCTGTCTCAAACAAACAAACACAAAAACTTGATTAGTGAATCCTAGATTTGTAAAAAGAAGGCTGCTTACTTGAGGTTAAATCATTGTTGATAATGACGCTGAGTTCCTTCTTCACCTCTCAGTTTGATTATTCAATAAATGTTGACTGAGGCAGCTATCTGACCATTCGCAAGGCCGGGGCTAGGCACAGGGAGGTGGGGATCAGTGAGCTAGACTGGGTTTCCACCCTCAGGGAGTTTGTAGTCTAATGGGAGAGATGTAAATTACAACCTTTTCAATTATGTAATTAGGTTTTGGACAAGTGCATTTGAGGAAGTCATCTTAGGTTGGCATGAAGTATAAATACTTAGAGGTGATATTCAGAATAGTTAACAATCAGAACAGTCTACCTACCAACAATTAGGACTGATGTGGGGCTTGAACAATTTACGCAGTGGTTGAAGGTGAGCTCCTTCCGGGTGGGGCCAGGCGGCAGAGGATGGTGATGGTTGTCCTGAGGAATTGAGTTTACTTTTTTTTTAATTAAACTTTTTATTTTGAGGGAAGTATAAAGTATTAAACTAAACGTGGCCTGAGGATGCCCCTGTATCTTGAGTAATATACTACAACCTAATTTAGTATGTAAACAAACTGAAGCCTCATTAAGAGTATTTTATTTTATTTTTCTTATTTTTGGTAATTGGCTGAGTCTCAGCCAATGGCAGCAGCCAAACTTCAGCCAATTGTCAGTGGCCAGCGGATCAGATTATGTCCAAAGAAGGCAATCAGGGAATTATAACCAGTTAAGCTGCTTCTCTGTCTCACTTAATGTTGTCTGTTTGTGAATGCTTCCTGTCCATATTGTGGAGGGGAGTTCCGTGAACCTCTTCTGGTTCTAAGGCCCGCCAGATTCACGACTGGTTCTGTGTTCAGTTAAATGCTGTTAAATTTAATTCATCTGAAGTTTTCTTTCTTTTAACAAGAGTCACATATAGTTCTAAGAAATAATATAGAGACATCCCTGGGTACTCATCACCCAGTTTCCCCATAACATCTTACAAAATTATAGTACTTATCACGTCTAAAGATTTCAGATATTTTTAAAATTGAAACTAAGTTTTGAATAAGTTATTTATGCACATGAAACAAAAGCTAAAATTTACAAAAGGGGAGACAGGGAAAAAGTGGGTATTCTCCTGTGCCTGTGCCTCGTTGTCCTCCCTGGAGTCAAATGTTGTTACAATTTTCTTGCCTATCTTTTCCCAAATACTTATACATTTGCAAATATTATAATCCTCTATATGTATATATGTATGTATTGTTTACCTCCATACAGTGAGAGCATATATCTGCAATTATGAATCTTGCCTGTTTTACTAAATATCTTGAAAAGATTTATTTATTTTTTTTTTGGTAAGAAATGAAACCTGGCGTTGAGTTCGAGAAACCTGAAAAAACGGAGTGGAAGAGCATTTTTGGCAGAAGGAGGAACATGAGCCAAGGTCCAGAAACATAAAGAACACTGATTTTTCAAGAAAGAGGAAAGAGACTATGATGTCCGAAGGACAAAGAAGGAGGAGGAGAATGTCTAGGTAGATCACTGATTCTCAGGCCACTTTCTGAGGGACCGTTGAACCTGCTTACATTCTCCAGGTGGCCTATACCCTGAGGCCCAGAGTCACTGTATGGCTGATGAGAACACTTCCCGCTGCAGATCAGCTCCTCCCTCCGTAGACCTGCCAGATGCAGGCAGGCTGCTTGTTCCCGAGGCCTCGAGAATAGAGCTGGCCAAGACAACTGCTAGTTTTCCCAAAACCCACTTTCTTTCTTCAGCCCCTCCTTCAAGACTTTTTCCATGCCCTGCTTGTCTTCTCAGACAGTTAAGGACATGACAAAGAGCAATGATTAAGGACAGCAATTCTTGCCTTTTTGTTTTTTGCTTAATTTGAAAGAGACAGCAAGATGGGAAAAATGTGCCTCCGATTATGACCCCTCTGTGCTTCCTAAAAGCTTCTTTCTCGACTTTTAAGTCTCCTCAAGTTTCAAACCCTCTCCTTTTCTTTCCCCTGTTCTTTTTTCCTCTATTTAAACTAATCTAAAAAAGCTATAAAAAGCCTCTGACACTATAAATTCCCCTATAAACCCTGGTTTTATAGGTTTAATTGCCCCTTTTTACAGTGCTGCATGCCTGGGTCCTGAAACACTTTAGTTTTGCAGGACAAGTTCAAATTCATAGTAAGAGTCTGGGCCGTGCTATGATGGGATTTTGAACTCTGGCAGTCCACAAGGCAACTCATTCTGGCCTTGGCTGAACAAGTTTTTTCTCAGGTAGCCCAGGACCAAATTGAGACATGTTCCTATGTGAGAAAATAACCACATCCTTAGAGAATGCCATGTTCTCTAAAGTCCCCTGAAGCCCCAGAGTTAGTTCTGGTCAGAGAGAGCGCCCATAAAAGCAACATCAACAATGCCGCAATCACCATTTATCAAGTGCTAGTAACTGTGCAAAATGGATTTTATGTGCATAATCCTCTCTACAAGTCTGCAGGTTGGGACCATCATTATAACCCTTATTACAAGGGAAGACACCGAGGCTCAGATATTGAAGTCATTTGCTTGGGCTCACACAGCAGAGCCAAGACTACCATGAGAAGGGTGAGCCGTCCACCTTGGACCCAGCTTTTAAGGGGCACCCAGCACCTCACTAATCAAGAAAAATAACATTTGAATGCAATCTTTTAACAAAATCAAACTGATAAACTATGGCCTGCAAACTGGCCACATGATTTTTATAAATAAAGTTTTATTGAAACCAGGGCTGGGATTAGGGTGAGGCAATTAAGGCTAAGTTGTACAAATGCAGGGTTGAATCCTGTCTTTATTGAAATATTTGATATTTTCTTCATCACACATTTTTTAAATTGATTTTTAAATTTTTGAATTGAGACAGGTCTTGTTCTGTTGACCAAGCTGGAGTACAGTGGTGTGATTGCTGCTTACTGCAGCCTCAATTTCCCTGGCTCAAGCACTCCTCCCACCTCAGCTGCCCGAGTAGCCGGGACCACAGGTGCTTGCCACCATGCCTGGCTGATTTTTTTATTTTTTTGGTAGAAACGAGGTCTATGTTACCCTGGCTGGTCTTGAAATCCTGAGCTCAGGCGATCCTCCCGTGCCTCCCATGTGCTGGGATTACAGGCATGAGCCATGGAGCCTGACCCTATTCTTTCTTTTTTCTTTTCTTTTCTTTTCATTTCTTTTCTTCTCTTTCTTTCCTTCCTTCCTTCCTCCCCCCTCTCTCTCTCTCTTTCTTTTTCTTTCTTTCCCCCTTCCCTTTCCCTTTCCCCTTCCCCTTCCCCTTCCTTCCTTCCTTCCTTCCTTGCTTTCTTGTTTTCTTTCTTTCTTTCTCTTTCCTTTCCCCTTCCCCTTCCCCTTCTCCTTCCTTCCTTCCTTCCTCCCTTCCTTCCTTCCTCCCTTCCTTCCTTCCTTCCTTCCTTCCTTCCTTGCTTGCTTGCTTTCTCTTTCCTTTCCCCTTCCTCTTCCTCCTTCCTTCCTTACTTTCTTTCTCTTTCCTTTCCCCTTCCCCTTCCTCCTTTCTTTCTTGCTTGCTTGCTTGCTTGCTTGCTTGTTTATTTATTTATTTTGAGATGGAGTTCCCCTTTGTCACCTAGGCTGGAGTGCAGCACCCTGATCTCAGCTCACTGCAACCTCTGCCTCCCAGGTTCAAGTGATTCTCCTGCCTCAGCCTCCTGAGTAGCTGGGATTACAAGCACGCACCACCATGCCCGGCTAATATTTTTGTACTTTTAGTAGAGACGAGGTTTCACAATGTTGGCCAGGCTGGTCTCAAACTCCTGACCTGAAGTGATTCACCTGCCTCGGCCTCCCAAGGTGCTGAGATTACAGACGTGAGCCACCACGCCCAACTTATTTATTTTTTGAGACGGAGTCTCTCTGTGTCCCCTAGGCTGGAGTGCAGTGGCGCCATCTCAGCTCACTTCAATCTCTGCCTCCCGGGATCAAGCATTTCTCCTGTCTCAGCCTCTGAAGTAACTGGGACTACAGGTGTGCACCACTACGCCCAGCTGATTTTTGTATTTTTTAGGAGAGACAGGGTTTCACCCTGTTGGCCAGGCTGATCTCGAACTCCTGACCTCAGGTGATCCACCCCATCTCAGCCTCCCAAAGCATTTATTTTTAAAACACTGCAGTAGAGTATGTATTATGCAGTCTTTGGGCACCACCTTAAATTTCACCCCCAAGGCAAATGTCTCACTCACCTTACCCTAGTCTTGGCCCCATCACACAGTAAGAAACACTGATCCCAGTGTGACAGTCTGTTTCCTAGCTGACCTCCAAGGTGATTAGAGATTGTGTTCAAGAGGCCACTGTTTCCCCCCAGTGTAGTCACTGCTGCTTTGTGGAGCAGCAGCAAGTTTTAGTGTCTTCCCTGCAGACCTTACCTGCTCAGCCTGGAGAGGGGACCATTTCCTGGATAAAGTTGCTTCAGGAGTACTCACAGTCTTAAGTGCAATAAGCCTGATGGTTCCTTCCAACGTTGTGTGCTCATCAGCACCTTTACGGCTCTCTCTTTCGGCTCTGGGGGACTCCTCAGACATTACTATCCATTCATTCATTCATTTAACAGATATTTATGAAGGACCTATTATTTTCTTAGACATAACAATAGGTACTGGACACAACAATAGTGAAAGGAAAAGTAGATAAAAATTACTGTCCTTGGGGAATTGAGTTCAATTTAAGGGGAGAGATGGCAAACAGAAAAATGAATATATTACATAGAATTTTACAATGTCATGAATTATATAAAAAAGTAGAACAGTCTGGGTGTGGTGACTCACGCCTGTAATCCTAGTACTTTGGGAGGCTGAGGCAGGAGGATCACTTGAGGCCAGGAGTTCGAGAGCAGCCTGGCCAACACGGCAAAACCCTGTCTCACAAAAAATACAAAAATTAGCCGGCCATGGTGGCAGTGCACCTGCCTGTAGTTCCAGCTACTCTGGAGGATGAGGCAGAGAATCACTTGAACCAGGGAGGCAGAGGGTGCAGTGAGCCAAGATGGTGCCACTGTACTCCAGCCTAGATGACAGAGTGAGACTGTTTCAAAAAAAAAGAAAAAAGGATGACATAAATCAGACTGAAAATGTTAAGGTGTAGAAGGGTGACGATTTAAAATCGAGTGCTCAGCACAAGCATTACTGAGAAGGTGACAACTGAGTAAAAAGACCTTGAGGGATTGAGGGAGTGAGCCTGCTGGATGACCAGAAGTATGTTCTAGTCAGGGGAAACTTGCAGTGCAAAGGCCCTGGGGTGCGAGTGTGCTTGGTGTGTTCCGAATATAAGTGACGATGAAGCAGAGTGAGTGAGAAAGACATGGCGAGAGATGACGCCAAGAGCTCCTAAGCAGGAGAAGGGGCAGACCATATGGCCGCTACTCGTCATGAGTGAGTCACTGAAGAATTTGAGGACAGGTGACATGATCTGCCATACATTTAAACAGGCTCACCCTGGCGTGCCCATTCTCTGTGACGTTCTATTATGATTCTGTGATACCATCTGGGGCCTAGTTTGGACCACACAAGAGAATGGAGTCTAGGGAGGCCAGTGAGAAGGCTCCTGCAGTCTTTTAGGTGTGCAAGGTCATGGATTGAACCAAGATGGACAAAATGGGAGAGGTGGGAAGTGGTTCGTCTTTTCTCCAACCTCTCCCTTGTATGTGAAAATGTTTATAGTCCCATTTTATGCAAAATGACCACTGAGTCTCTCCAGGAAGTCCGGCAAATTTGACCACACAGGCTGCCTCTTTTGGACATATACTGAGCGGTGAAGTTTCCAGGGACAAGCAACTTCAGAAATGGAATGCCTGACTTTGCATCCTGCCCCTGGGTTGATTAGCAGTAAGACCTATTGCTAATGCCAGGACACCTTCCCTTTCAAAGTCTCTCTGCATGCTCAGTCTATAAAATGGAGACACGATCCAACTGTAGAGTATCGCTATGAGAAGTAAGACCTAGAATAGAGAAGGTGCCCAGTATGACTGCAAACAGCCATCTCTTGGTCTGGAAACAAGACACTTACTTTTAAAGTGGTAGGCACAAGAGTGTATGGCTATGTTCTTCCATTCTACCTCAAAAGTTCTCTCCCTGAAAGTTGGCAGTGAAGGGTGGGTTGCTTCAGGCCAGGCAAATGTCCAGGTTACATGCAGATTGTGAAGTAGAGGGGATAAGCATCGCTCAGTAAAGTGTTGTGTTAGAGCCGTTCTTTCCACCTTCCTGAGAATTAGCTTTTTTTTCTCCCTGCCTTTCCAGCTTGTCAGAAATCTAAAACCAGGTTTGAGAACTGGCAGAAGGGAGAGAAAGTGAGAACACGACCCTTCTGGGGGCAAGAGAGTGACCTTGGAGGGTGTGAAGGGGTCTTCAAGAGGGAAGTGGGAAGACCTTCAAAGCAAACTTTTCTACATCAATATGTTGGCAGGGTCCGCATTTCAGTTGTATTTGCATTTTCTTTTCCTCTACCATTAATTATATTCCATGTAAGAGCCAGGAGCCCTGGATTCCAGGGCTGTGATGGCTGCTGATTTTCTTTCTGGCCTTGTCTGTCTGCTTCTCCCCTCCACCCATGCAGGGCCTTTTCTGGTTTCTCACACGTTATTTTCCTTCTGCTTCCAGATCTTTGCATGGGCCTTGAATACCTTTTTCTTCAGCCCATCACCTGGCTTCTCCTTCACATTCTTATTCATGCATTTCTCCCTCAGGAAATCCTTCCATAAAGGTCACTACCTGCACCCTAGAAAGAGTGCCCTGGCCCCTACAACTTCTGCTTTACTGCTGCCCTCTGTGCTTGGGTATGAATTTAGTTAATCATGTGTAATAGTTGTGTTAATGTCTGCCTGTCCTACCAGCCCGGAAGCTCCAAGTCAGGGCCTGGAGGTCAGTGGGTACCCAAGAAATACTTGTTAAGAGAACAACTGACTCTATGGCCTATTATTTTGCTCTTAACCTCCTTGAGCTGCAGGGGTCCCAAATGTAAAATGAGTGCAAGTTGATTTCAAAGAGTCTCTGACATTCTATTATGATTCTGTGATACCATCTGGGGCCTAGTTAGGAGGACACAGTAAATTGGACTTTGGCCAAGGCCTGGGGCTCCCATGGTCCCTGTGAGATGAGATGCATTCTTACTGACCACTGAGCCAGGGAAATGGAGACCGGTCTTTTCATCTCAATCAAGAGATTGAAATCTCTGACAATACCAGAGATTATCTGCCTTCCTTGATTACTGGTCAGCCTCAGAGTCGAGGGCCAAGAGAACAGCTTGAATATTACCCAAATCCATCTAGGGTTCCCTGGGAGTCACTTTCCAACTCAGGGCCTGATTCTGCTTTGAGAATGAAGATGATGTCATTGTTAGGAATTAAAGGCATAGAAAGATATTCACTGACATACGTTAATGATTGGAAAGAAGCTAAGCTCTGCATGTTTAACAGTGTTTCAGTATGGAGTCCAGACTGAAGGTTCAAAAAGACCTGTCTGCAAAGCTAGCTTATGAGGAGTGGAGCGTTACGCTGTGATAACTAACACTGGGTGAAAGATCCTTAGGCCCAGCCCACTGACTTCCTGTTGTGTACATTTCAGTGGGTAAAAACGAATAAACAAACACTCCCACTCTGGTTCTCAGTGAGGGGAAGGCAGATCCCCAACGGGGGCTCAGGTCTAGCTAAAGTCCTCCAAGGGACTTTGGTCGAGACCTCACCTTCTTCTGTGCGGCACCATTTCTGAAGCACCTGGGAAAGTCTAAGGGAAAAATTATATACGAATTCTTTATAAGTACAAAAAGGATCATTCTTATTTTACCTTAAGGGATGAGACATGTTTCTAACCATACTCTCAGACTTGGTCTCATGCCTGAAGACTGATCTAGGCATCTTTTTTCACTTTTTTTTTTTTTTTTTTGAGACAGAGTTTCATTCTTGCTGCCCAGGCTGGAGTGCAATGGTGCAATCTCAGCTTACTGCAACCTCCACCTCCCAGGTTCAGCAATTCTCCTGCCTCAGCCTCCCGAGTAGCTGGGATTACAGCATGCACCACTACGCCTAGCTAATTTTGTATTTTTAGTAGAGATGGGGTTTCACCATGTTGGCCAGGCTAGTCTCGAACTCCTGACCTCAGGTGATCTGCCCACCTCGGCCTTCCAAAGTGCTGGGATTACAGATGTGAGACACTGTGCCCGGCCTTTTTTTTTTTTTTGGCTTTTTTATACCATTTGGAGCTCCCCACTGACTCCCCTACAGAATAAAGCCAATATGGTGTCCTAGCCATGCCATGCTAGAGCGTGTGGTCAGTGAGTGTATTCTAGCGGTAGGAAGACTGGGGTTGAGTTGGGGTTGTGCTGCTTGTTGGCTGAACTGCATTGGGCAGGTTACATATGTCCCAGAGCCTGTTTCTTCAACTATCTGACAGGCATGATGATGACAATTGTGCCTACATTCTAATGTCTGCTGTAATGGTTCAGGGACTTATTGTATGTCAACACTGAACACAGAACCTGGCCCCCAATTTAGCGTTTTACACACATCAGTCATTATAATTGCTATTTTCCACTGTCTGGTTCTTATTTTCATGCTTTGCTACTATTCTCTTCCCTTCTTTCCCTAAGGGCTTCAGCTGCCCACCCCAGAAGTCTTTCTCCCTAAGATTCTACTCCTATGCAAAAGCTGTAGCCTTCACATACAGAGCTTCTCCACATTCTATAAACCCTTCCTTACTTTTCAAGACCCCGTCCTGAAGTTGCTATGAGAAATAAGCAAATGGCATTTATTCAAGCAACCAACATATATTACGGGCTTAATAAAGGGTTTGCTGAAACTGTTGACACTGAAACACATACTTTACCAAAAAATCTATAGCTATAAAAGTTAGCATTTCTTGTGTCTTGCCACAGCAACACCTCTATTCTGGAAATTCTACAATTAAAGATTTGTTTCCCTAGGAGAAATAAATATGGGATTAAGTGAAATGCTGGTTTACATTTAATGATTAATGCTGCAAAGTGCATTAAGCTATATTTAATAACCTGCATCCTTGTGTGAATTACTTTCTTCATTCCTATTTACACTGACATTGCTGAGATTCAACTTTTAAATTTTGGGACATGTGGTAGGAGAGGATAGGGCAAGAGAGGATTGAGAATTTTGTAAGGTGACAGGGAGGGAAATAAGAAAGCAATAAAAACATACTGAAGGAGGATGCAGAAAATCCATAAGACAAACTTTCTCCATTTCACAATAAGGCTTAGCCTATGTGTTTGTTGAATGAATAACTGACTGCTCTCAAACTCATTTCTATACTTTCTCTTAAGCTTTGAACCTGGTGGCTAGATTTTTCATTGACTACGTCAATCTGTACTTTCCTAGATTTTCTATAGGGTTGTTCAAGTTTCCTCTAGATTTCTCCATGTGATAAAGCCTCCGGAGAGAAAGGGAGAGTGGGTATCCTGTTTACTATCATCATGAACTCAGCATGTCACATAGCACCTGTCATATATGTGATTGGCACTCACTCAATATTTGTTGAACTGAATACTCAATCTGTTTTGCCACCAACTTATGCTGGTGTTTTCCATGTTAAAACTCTTATTTTCTACCATATGCTAGCATTTTGTAATAGCAGACCTTGACAAACCAACTCTCCTTACCTATTGCATCTCAGGTCTAGAATTTATTGGCTTAAAAGTAAACAAAGCTTCTCATCATGTTTTCTGCAATATCTTCCAAAACTTCTGCTCATTCTTATCTCTTGTTTTGCAAAACTTTCATGAGTCTGAGCTTTCTTTATTAACTCAGATATTTGATCCAACTCGTTCCATAAGTGTATTGTTTATGGGGGGTTTACATTGAATTTCTTTTCTTTCAAGAGCAAGGGGAACAGAGAAAGCGATAGGAGGCTGTGTTTAAGCATTTTGTTGGGGGGATGTTTGATTTGGCTGTCCAGATCTAAGTAGGGTCCATGTCCCCACTCACCAACCCACACTCTTTTTTTTCTTTATTTTGTGCTTTTTTGAGTTGTTTTCTGCAAATTCCTGAGTACCAGACCAGGTGAGGAATTGAAGGAGCTTTGACTAGACTGTGGGCATAGAACTGACTTATTACCAATTTGGAATTCATTCATTCATCCACTTCTTTAGTTAATAAATGTTTGTGGAGTGTCCACTGTTGGCCAGAACCTGAAGCAGGTTCTGAGGATACAATGAACGGTAGACTAGGCAAAACCCCTGTTTTCACAGAATTTACCATCCCTGGGAAGTTGAACAGTTAAACGAGCAGTGGTAGTACGTCATGAGTAGGCCAGCAGAGACTCCTACAGATCATCTGACACATGGAGCGCCTGCTGGATCACAGGAATTATATGTGGCACTTTTCACAATTTCTCTGACTTTTTCTCATCTGTTAACTGGGGAATCACCATGGGACTTATTTCATAGAGCTGTCATGAGGAGGACAAGAGTGTTAGTTGCAAGGCACTTAGAATAGTGCCTGGCACATAAAACTGATAGTTCACTTAATTTACTTATGGCACCTCCCCATATTACCCCCCATTTACAGGTGAAGAAACTGAGGCTCAGGACACTTAAGTCGTTGACCTTGGGTCCCAAAGGCATCTAAGAACCTAGAAAAATCTGGGAGACTTTCGAGACCTGCCTTTTCATAATGCAAGCCTGAGGGAAATTGTTAGACTCACAGTTTTTTGCCCCTGGAGCTGACTTTCTCAGACCAGACTTGTGGAAAACTACTACACAGCACACCCTTCAGGAACTGTGGAAAAAGCCTAACCTAGTCCGGAGCCGAGGGAAAGTCATTATACACAAGTTAAATTCAAAACCATCGATGTTTTGAGGTTTTCGGTCCCCCACCCCCAACCCCCGAGCTCTCTCAACTCTGAAAAACCAAAAAACCCATTTTCTAATAATAGGCTTTCTTCTGTGATTTCTGGATTCAAGGTAGGTAAGAAATAGGAGAGAGATAAATGATTCAGAGGCTCCAAGCAAGATCATTTGGCATGTGGTTTGGGGAGGATTTAACAGCTGTGAGTGAGACCTCAGATCCAAGCCAACCCTGAATCCTGCATGCAGTTTGACAAGACCACAAGGGCAATGTATCTGAAAACATGAAAGAATCTTCCTCTTCCTACTGCCAACTGGGACCCCAGCAATGGAAATGTGGAGAACTGGTTTGATCTTACTGCTCTTCCAGTCGTGCTTCCTCAGCCATCAAAAAAAGCAAATAAAAAGCCCCATGCCTTCATTTTCTCTTTGAGGCTCTGTGCTCACAAACAAAACAAAACAACCCCACAACATAGACAAACAAATAGAAAACGCTCAACTTTCTTGAGATGAGAAGCTCTGATTTCAAATAGTAAAATTTTGGATAAAAAAAAAATATCCAAAATAGGGGATAGGCTGTTATAAGGTAAAATATGACATCTATAAGGCAGAATATTGACTTACTGCTAAATTGATCTTTAAAAAATACTTCTAGTATAATGCTAAGTTAAAACAAAAAGCAGGAACTTGGGTGAACCCAATCACATAACGAAAATATATGGGAGAAAAACGACTAGAAGGAAATGTCCCGGAGCATTTGTCTTTGGGTGGGAGGAGTCTCGGTGATCACTCTTATTTATCATCAATTTGATTACCTCCCCTGCCTGGCCCTTCTCCCAGCAAAACATCCCAGGAGGAAATCCGCACCATAATAGAATCACTCCAACTCCTAGCAATATATCAGTAACAATTCCTTGCTCTGGAAGTTGTTCAGGTAAGAAACTTCCCATTGAGGCAACTCTTATCATTCACACAGAAAGACCTTGCACTCCAGCCTGGGCAACAGAGTGAGACCCTGTCACACACAAAAAAAGGTCTATCTGATACAAATTAGCATAGTTATGTTATCATAGCAGTACTTCCCAAAATACATTTCACAGAATAGGAATCCTAAGAGATGCTCCCTTCAAAAGGGCAGTATATTTGGGAATTTGGAAACGGCCTGGACCGCCTGTGGTTCCCACTTTTGAAGGTTCACCATGCATCTTGGTGATCGAAGGTGTTGAGAAGTTCTGCATGCAAGCTTATTGACTTTGTGGAGCCCAACTTGCCATAGTTCTTTGTTCACATACTCCTGTATTTCCTGTAATATCGATGATCTTTTCATGGGACTAGAATTCAGGAGAATAACAGTAAGAAATAAATTATGTTAGATTAGAGAAATGATCACAATCCTTCTCCCTTCCCAGTGAAACTATCTTTGCAAAATTATGACTAAGATAGTGAAAGAGGTCTAACCTAACCAACTCCATCTTGGTCCTAACCTTTAAGCTCTCCTTGTTCTTCCCTGGACATAGGCTGAACTAACTTTGGGAGGAATTTAGTTTATAGTTTATAAGAAAGACGATAACAGCCCTTTCCCAAAAGCTCTTTCTTGCCTGGGGACTAGACTGCCTTTGTAGGACTCACAAACTAGCCACAGGATTAGAAATTATGGTTTAGGAGTCATGAAGCTGGAGGCTACAAGATTCTGACTCTCCCTAAACTGCTCCTAAGATCAGTGCTTGTGATATTTTGCAGACCCTGCACTTGATGGAGAAGTTGGCACCACCCACGTGGATAAACTGGCTCATCTGATCTTGTGGCCTCCACCCAGGAGCTGACTCGGCACAAGAGGACAGCTTTAACTTCCCAGGAGTTCATTTCCCACCCAACCAATCAGCACTACTGACTCACTGGCCTTCCCCCACCCTCCAAATTATCCTTAAAATCTCTGATCCCTGAATGCTCAGGGAGACTGATTTGAGTAGTAATAAAACTCCGGTCTCCCGCACAGCCGGCTCTGTGTGAATGACTCTTTCTCTATTGCAGTTCCCCTGTCCTGATACATGGGCTCTGTCTAGGCAGTGGGCAAGGCACCCACTGGCTGGTTACACCAGTATCTGTGCTTTGTGTAGTGTGACGTCACAGATCCCCTTCATGGAGAACTGGAGTCTAGTCCCTTGTCCTTGAATCTAGGCCAGCCTCGTGACTTGCTTTGGTGAACAGAATAGATCAAAAGTGACAGAGGGCAGCGCTGAGCCTAGGCTTCAAGAGGCCATATGCACACTTGCATTTTCTCTTGGAATTCTCCCCCCACCATGAAAGCAAGCTGGAGCCATCCTACTGGAGCAGGGAAAGACCATACATGTGAGCAAGACATTTCAGCTGAAGATTCCCTTGACCAGCCAGCCCCCAGCCAATACCACAGCTGACTGCAGACACATCAGTGAGTCCAGCCAAGACCAGAAAAACAACCCAGCTGAACCCAGCTCACGCTAAGTCAAAGAATCATGATCTAAGGAAATGGTATTTTGTCAGTCACTCAGTCTGGGGGTAGTTTGTCATGCAGCAAAAGCTGACTTATATATATTCTCTAGTAGGGGTAGCTTTTAATCAAGTAAATTCTATTTTTAAAAAGCAAATAATTTGCAACTTTAGGACTTTATTGTGCATAAGAAATAACTTGCAACAAACATCACAAGTAATTCTGATACAATCATTTATGTCAGTCAGGCTGAGGTGAAGAACTACTTTTGAAAACACAAATGTGAGGTTTTGGCTTTTTCTGTTCTATGGTTTCTCTTTTTTCTTTTTTCTTTTTTGAGATGGAGTCTCGCTCCGTCATCCAGGCTGGAGTGCAGTGGTGTGATCTCGACTCGCTGCAACCTCTGCATCCCAGGTTCCAGTGATTTTCTTGCCTTAGCCTCCTGAGTAGTTGGGATTACAGGCATGCACCACCACCAACTAATTTTTGTATTTTCAGTAGAGATGGGGTTTCACCATGTTGGCCAGGCTGGTCTGGAACTCCTGGCCTCAAGTGATCTGCTCACCTCGGCCTCCCAACGTGCTAGGATTACAGCCGTGAGCCACTGCACCTGGCCTCTATATCTTTTTTCAAAGAGAGTAAAACCTGGTCCTTATTTCCATCTGCCCACAGAGTATCTTCCCCATACTCACCAAATTCACAAGCTTCTGTTTTACTTCCAGCTTCATGAGTTCCTGCAAACCAGTACTCTCTCTCCTCAAATGGCAAATCCACTTTGCTTCCTCGGTAGCTTCACAGAATGGGGAAAAGGAGCAAGGGCAGATGAAAGTGAGGATTTGGCAAGGGTCGGGGTTGGGCCTGGGACAGGGAGTGGGAAAGGAGACTTTCCAGAGCTGCAAAAAGCAAGAGCAAGCAAGAAGGAGCCAACCAGTTGCAGAAAGTGAGATCTGGAAGGAAAGTGTGTTAAAAGGCAAAGGAACTCACGAAAGAACTGGTTGTTGATGAAGTTGATGTTGCACGCAGCCCTGCCATCTTGTAAAAAGGGTTTTATTTGTCCTTTTTTTTGTGAGAGTCCTGGGAAGGAACCATTAAAGAAACAGACCCCGGGCAGTCAGCGCAGATCTGGGTACGTGTGTGTGCCTGTATGTGGGCTTGCCTGGCCCCCCTCTGGCACCCACCCTACTTTTTACAAGGGCCAACTGGGTTGCAAGGTTAAAGCCAGAGGGGACTGATTGGTGTTGTGGGGCTTTTTTACAAAGTGCAAAGGATCAAAGTAATTAGCAAAGGGCGAGAGACCAGGCCTGTTAGAGAAAGAAGCCAGCCACCCAACGCTTTCTGCACACACGTCTTGTCTTCCCCAGGCCTGCTGTTAATGCCTGCACGGATCATGGCTGAATGGCACATGGCAGGGTGCAGAGTGCTGGAGGGGGCTCCTCTGCTCTCAGGCAGGAAGTAAACCTGAAAGGGCCAACTCTGAGCTTAGAGAGTGTTGTGGGATCTCCAGGCAGCCCAGAAGGAAGACGAGAACTTCTTGGGGAGTCTTTCTGAGACATTTCATTGCTTCCTTCCTGTTTCAGATGGAGGCTCAATGCCTGGCCAGACCCAGACCTGGAGACAAGGATGAGGAAATAATGTTTCCACTGAAGGCATCTAAAGCTGATCCACTGTGATCACGGCAGGGCAAGATGTATGAGAGGGCAAGGAATTTTCTAGGAATTATTTTAGGTGGTTCATAGACAGGACTTTAACTTATATAGAGTCATTCAGTGAGCTGATTGTTTCCTTTCTTTCTCCCTCCACCTCCCCTCTTCTCTCTTCTGTCTTTGTAATTCTACCAAGACCATCTCAGTTTGCTGCTAATGTGCTGTAGTAGGCAGATTAACAGCCCCCAAAGATACTCACACCTGTGAAGATGCTCCCATACCCGGCAAACGGACTTTGCAGGTGTGAGTAAGGTCAAGGCCCTGGGTGAGGGAGATTATCCCAGATTATCCATGAGACCGATCTAGTCACATGAGAACCTCTCCCCGCTGCAGAGAACCAGAAAGAGAGCAGCGTGACAAGGACTGAAGGATCTATTGCTGGTCCTGAGAGGTGGGGGACCCTGCATGAAGACCAGAGAGAGGTCTCCTGGAGGTAAGAGCGCCTCTCAGCTGACAACCAGCAAGGGAACGGAGACAGCTCTGTAACTCAAGGGCCTTCAGAAGTGAACAGAGACCGGCTGTGCCGAAACTTCTGACCTACGGATCTGTAATATAATATTTTGTTTTCAATGGCTAAATTTGTGGTAGTTAATGCTTACTCCCTCCTTTGCCAGAGAGAGAGAGAGAGAGAGAGAGAGAAAGAGAGAGAATATCCTGCTCAAAGTTTCAGGAAAGCCACAATACCAAGCTAAGGTTACTAGTACCATTGTAAGGTTTTCATTACATTTCTTTGTAGGTTTCATTTCTATTTGCGGTCAGTGGTAATGGTTTTCTATTTTTGGTAGTGATTTCAGTTTTCTTCTTTTGGGGTGAATGCATTTTGGTAAAGAAAATAAGTTGGGTTTAAAGAAAAAATATTAGTAAGTAGTCATGCAGATTTTATGAATTGATAAATGGTATTTAAAAATCTAAAATTTAGGAAACACTGGTCTAGAGTTTTCTGGAGGGTCCCTTTGGAATTCAGAAAATGGGGCAGACAGCTCTGCATATGATTTGCATGTATTTGCAATCATCATATCGAGCCTTACACAACAGGATTAGGGAGAGGCAGGGCCAGATGGCCTAGGTGCTCTGTCACTGGCTGTGATGAGGAATCACTAATTTCTCAGCTGGCCTTTGGTATTGGACCAATTGCATAAAACAGGAAGAAAAAAGTGTTCATGGCAGCCAACCAGGTAAGGCTTTGTACCATGGAGAATAGCAACCAGACTTTGGAACCAAACAGAATTGCCTTGGAATCCTGGCTCTTCTCCTTAAAACTGTGTGATTTGGGACAAATAGTTTGACCTCTGTGAGCCTCAGTTTCCTTATCTGTAAAAAGGAAACTAATAAGAAAGCCTGCACTGGGATGAAGTGAAGATTAAACAGGGTCCTGTTTGTAAAGAGTGCGGCCCTGTTCCTAATGCGCAGTAAACGATGCAATTTGTTATTGTTATTATTATTTTTAGCTGCCCAGCGGTGGTCAGCCCATTCGTTTATTGCTTGTGATGTCTGCCTCCAGCATTGGAGTACTGCCCTGTGGGGCATTCTGGGCAAAGCTGGAACAGTGTCCAGGCACACCAGGCCTGGGCTGGTCTCTGTCATGCTGACATGCAGAGGAAAGCAGAGAGAAAGGAATCCCACAGAGCTGTGCGTGGCTGGGTGGCCGAGCCTGCCTGCAGATCTTCTTTCTTCCCTATGTAGAGGCTCTGGCCCATTTCAAGAATGGAAACAGAAGAGAGAGCATGCCCTGGCTGGGAACGGAGCGACACCAAGCTTCCCAGCCCTGACCAGGGACACAGCATGTTGGGGCACCCGTGCCTGGAGTTAACAAGAGAGAGCCAAAGAAGGCAGACAAAGGAAGGGCATCTTTCTATCTCTGTTGCATCGCCTGTGCTTAAGAAGTGTGGCTCTGGGGATCAGACAGACTTGGGTTGCCTCTGCCAGTTACTTCTGTGTGGCTTTGACCAAGTAACTTCCCCTTTCTGATAATAACATAGCTAACATTTGTTAAGCCCTGACTTTGTGCCAGCCTCTATTCTAAACGCTACACAAGTATTAGATAACCTCCACAGCAACCCTAGGAGGGAGGCATGCTTATTATTTCCCTTTTACAGATGAAAAGACTGAGGCACAGAGAGGCTATTCACCTAGCTCAAAGTCACACAGTTAATACATGGCAGATCCAAGATTCCATCCAAGGCAGTCAGGATCCAGAGCCTATACTTTGCTAGTATATGGTGATTAATTATTTTTAAGACTTTCCTATTTATTAATTACTCCTGAATCTTTAAGGGCTATGTTTTCTTAACCCCATTTATCAGATTCTGAAAGTAATTATTAGACTCTGAAGTTCAACAAACATACCTACTGGGTAAGAAAACTGGGATGCTGATATGGTTTGGCTGTGTCCACACCAAAGTCTCATCTTGAATTGTCGTTCCCATAATAGCACGTGTCAAAGGAGGAACCCAGTGGAAGGTAATTTAATCATGGGGGTGGTTACCATCATGCTGTTGTCATGATACTGAGTTCTCAGAGATCTATTGGTTTTATAAGGGGCTTCCCCTCTTTTGCTCGGCACTTCCACTTGCTGCCGCCATGTGAAGAAGGATGTGTCTGCTTCCCCTTCCTCTATGATTGTAAGTTTCCTGAGACCTCCCCAGCTATGCAGAACTGTGAGTCAATTAAACCTTTTTCCTTTATAAATTATCCAGTCTCAGGTATGTCTTTATTAGCAGTGTGAGAAGGGACTAATACAGATACAAACCCAGGTATCCTGATCTACAGTCAGAGCATTTCTCTCTCTCCCTTCCTCTGTTCTTCCTTCCCTCATATTTTCCTTCCTTTCTTCTCTTCCTTCCTTTTTCCTTCAATGTCTCCTTCCTTTGTTCATTCAACCAGCAAACACTTACTCATTGCCTACTGCATGCCAGATATTATGCATACATTATGTTCCTACTGTTGTACCTTCTTTGCTCTGTTCTGTATGTTGGCCATTGTCATGGTCTTAATACCCTCAGTTGCCACCACCTCTCTGCTCAGGAAGCCAATCCCTTCCAGAACAGAACCTCGAATAAACAAAGGCTCCTGGACGAGCTCCCTCAGTCATTTGTGACCATGTCAGAAAGCCAGGGCTCCACTCTGAGCTGCATTATTGGCCAAGAAGTAGAGGCAGGAGTAGACACTGCTCCAAGAAGAACTTGCTGAGGCCCACGCTGTTCCCAAACACCTGCCAGATTCCCAGGGATCTTCAGCTTCAGAGTTCTGGGCTTGTGTGCTGTTTTAAAAGAAATCCAATAGACACGGAGCCAAGGAGGAGGCTGCAGGACAGGGGCTAGAGCCCCAGACAGGGCAGGGGGAGGAGAAAGGCTGTCCCCAGATCAAGTTTTGCCAATACATATCTGAGAGAGAGGAGGGCTCGGCATTTGAGGCATGTTAAGCAGAGGCTAGTGGCTGCAAGCCTGGGACAGCCTGTAGATTGGTCAAGGTCTGCAGGGCAAAATGTCGAAGTCAGCAGCAGCATGCTCTGTATCCACACCCTCTCTCAGTGTGCACCCCACTACATCTTTCCCACCTGAGACTCTGTAGCTCTGTGCCTCTAAGCCCCTCCCTTAAAAGAAAAGCAGCCGAAGAATTTGAGGCAATATGGAAGCTGTGATGGATGAATTGCCCTCAACCACTTAATTCAAAGAGGGATTTGGGGCTTGATATTTAAGCCTGTAAGCCTCAGTTTTTTCACCTGCAAAATGAAATTGTCAATGGCATGTTCCTCTTGTTTACTAATAAGTGTCTTCAAAGAGGACTCCATGTTTCATTTTGTTGGCCTCCATCTCCACATGCTCCTCTCACCCCCTCTGCCCTCCTCAGGTGTGGTTTCCCCAGATCACCTGATCTTCATATCTGCTGACTTTTCTCCAGACCTTAGTCTCCTCTCTGTTACTTCTTTTTTATAATTTGCCTGTCCTGAAACACCCTAAATCCTCCATGGCTGTGTGCCACCGTTGGAGACATTCTGCGTTCACATCTCTTCTGCCCCCCATTGCCATCAAAATGTGGGCATCTCATGGCATTTTCTTGTTTTTGCACAAGCTGTTCTTTCCACCTGGAATGCTTCTCATTCCAAATTGCTGCCTTCCTAAATTCAAACTTTTGCTTGGCCTTCAAGGGTCTGATGAAATAACTTTTGTTGCATGAAGATTCCTGTGGTTCTGTCTGTCCTGTGTCTCTACCACCTATCAGTAATGACCACAACAGTGACCACCACCAGTAAGATTAATGACAGATGCCTTCTGCATAATGCATGCCCTTGGGTATTAATTGTTATTAAATGATGATTTGGTTGCATAGTCCCTTGTGTCTATGCTCTTGCAACGTTGTCTTCTGCTCTGACTCTGGACTAAACCATGTGAATTGCTTTTACCAGTTGGATACTAGCAAACTTGATGTGAGTAGAAGCTTGAAAAAACCACTCAGGTGTTTCCATGCACTCTCTTTTACCTCTGTGACTGCCACAAGAACATGCTTATGCTCACCTGCTGAGGTCTACAGCAGGTCTTTGTCTTTTCTCTATGGAAGAGAGCTAGTTATTATAGCCAAGACTATCAAAGATTGGCCAGTAGTCACTTGACTGCATGACATGTGGGTGAGTTTCAAATGAGACCAGAAAAACCACACAGCGTGCCCAGCCAAGACCAGCAGAAATATGCGACTGACTCCAGGACTCTTGAGTAATAATAAATGGCTAAATTTTAGGATTATTTGTTATGCAGCTACAGCTAACTGATACGATAATCACCACTTTTGTTATAACTAAGTATTTCCTGTGCCTGCAAATTCCACTAAATTCTTTATAAACATCAAATCATTTGGTTCTCATCTAAATTAAGATACTGTTCCCATTATAAAGATGAGGAAACTGAGGCTCAGAGAGCTTGTCACTGCTCCAAATCAATATGACTAGAAAATGGCTCAGTATCTTTGCTATGAGTCTTATCCTGGCTTTTCTACTTTCTAGGTGTGTGACCTGGGCAGGTTTCTTTTACTTTTTGTGTCTCAGTTTTCTAACCTATAAGATAAAATGATAATTGTTGCTATGGTTATGAAATTGTTATATTAGACTGATATAATGCTTCTAAGTTGGAAAGATCAGTGCCTGGCACACAGTAAGTTCACAACAAAATGGTAAATACTCTGTTTCTCTTTCTCTTCCTTTTTCTTGTTGCCTGATGACCTGGTGTTTTCATAGTTGTCATTTCCTATGTAGGTGAAGTCTCCTTGAAGGCTGAGTCCACATCTAATTCTTCTACCTCCCCATTACAGCACCTTGCCCAGAGTAGCTGCTTAGCAAATACATATCAAAAAGCGATTTTGATTCATTCAGCTGGAAAAGAAGAGGGAAGTTAGTGTCCTTTGAAGAGCAAGAGGACAAGAGGACAGGAGGGAGAATGAGAGATAGCTGTAGTAGGAAAACTTTAAGTTAGTCTCAGAAAAGAACGTCTAGGGAGGGTAGAGAAACTGCAGATGTTCCCTGTTGCCCCAAGGAGATGTCCTTCCTTTCTCTAGAGCTCTCTGAGCAAGTTTATATTCTTTAACTAGGCATAATTCTAAGTATGTTTGGAGACAAGGGGATGGTGCTTAGAAGGGTGACCTTTCAATGCCCTTGCCGGCCCCAAGATCCTTCTGAGGCTTGATGGAAAAGCAGACAGCTTTCCTGCCTTCTCCCTTCCACTATTTTTCTTTGCAGCTGTCTCTGCATTTCAGAGCTCACGTCTCTGCCAGGGACGCTATTTTGGGATTTGTGGGAACAGGCGGGTTTCAGCAAATAGGAAGCTCTAAAAATCTCAGCAGGCTTCTCCCTGTGGGCCTCCCAGCCCACTCTAAGGGCAAAGGAGAATCAAAGAGGCTGCTTTAGGGCCCGGCGTCTGGGGCTTTTGCAGGGCAGAGGGCAGAATCTCTTTTCCCAGCAAACCCCCCACCCCAACAACAGCCGGGGGCAGCCCTCACCTCTGCTTCAATCTATACTCCTCCAGGCTGGCTGCCTGTACTCTGCCTGCAACGTGGGGCTGTGGGGGCAGCATCCCTCACAAGTCTGCGGATGTGGCCCCGGGCTTTTGTGAAAACCAAAATCCAATTCCCGCCGTATTCCCAGGCTCTTTCCACAGGAGAGAAGTGGCAGGAAGGAGCTCAGCCCTGACACTCGCAGGAACTCAGGGCATCCTGCCTGTTCGTGTCCACATGTAGGTCGGCAGGCTTATGATCAAGCGCGCAGGCTTGTGTGTCTGTGCGTTTATGTGAATATCTGCAGATCTTATTTGCAGTGGTGCACGGCTGTGTGTCCCCATGGGTGTGCTTGTGTGTAACGGGCCATGTCTGTGTTTTCACAGAAATGAGTGTGAATCTGTTGATCTCCATGTATATATGTCTGTATTGTATTTATGTGTCTGTTGTCACCAAAAGACATTTGGAGGCCATTATCTTTACACTTTTAATTCACTCAATTTCCATCAGTAATATTTGTTCATTGAAAAAACAAGAAATAGTAGAGAAGCAACATACATACATTATATATGTATATAAAAGCTAGAGATCACAGTCACAACATATATACATATATGGCTATATACAATATAAATGTAATACATTTAACATGATATAATTAACATAATATAATATCTAATATGTGGACAATAATATATAATTTATACAAACCTTGGTGCATGAACCCACTTCCCAGAGAAAAGCAATGTTAATGTGTTGGGTATTTTTTTCTAGTCTTTTCCCATTCAAATAGTTGTTCTAAAAATGTAAGCTATATGAGAGCAAAAATGGTGTTAGTATTAGTGACTACTGTTAATTTTTATCAGACAAACATATAAATATAGTTATATACATATAAATATATAAATTAATGTATGTACATATAAATATAGTTATACACTATGCATTTGCTCATATATACACTTATATACATGACTATACATGTAGAGCTCTCTGAGCATATATATACATAAATATATGTATATACACATGAATATATATTACATATTATGTTATATATAATTATATAACAGATTATATATTATAATATATATAACAGATTATATATTATAATATATAACATATATTGAACATTATATTGTTTAATATATAATATATAAACATATAATATATAATATAATATATAACTATTATATATTATATATTATATATAAATAATTTATAATTATATATTATATATAAATATACATTACATATAATTATAAATATATAAATAATATATAATGTAATATATTATAAATATATATAACATATAATATATATTCATGTGTATAAGTGTATACAAATGAATGCATAATGAATATATTACATAAATATGTATTACAAATTAATGAATGTTTGAATATACAATCATAACAACAAGGATGCATTCTGAGAAATGTGTTCTTAGGCGATTTCATCCCTGTGCGAACATCATAGACTACTTTCTTTCTTTTTCCTTTTTTTTTTTTTCAGACAGAGTTTTCCTCTGTTGCCCAGGCTGGAATGCAATGGTGTGATCTCTACTCACTGCAACCTCCACCTCCCAGGCTCAAGAGATTCTCGTGCCTCAGCCTCCTGAGTAGCCAGGACTACAGGCATGCGCCATCTCACCTAGCTAATTTTTGTATTTTTAGTAGAGACGGGGTTTCACCATGTTGTCCAGGCTGGTCTCAAACTCCTGACCTCAGGTAATCTGGCCACCTTGGCCCCCCAAAGTGCTGGGATTACAGGTGTAAGCCACCATGCCTGGCTGACTGTACTTTCACTCGATGGCACCGACTACTACACACCTAGGCGGTATGCTGTAGCTTATTGCTCCTAGGCTACAAACCCATACAGCGTGTTACTGTACTGAATTCTTAGGCATCTGTAACACAACGGTAGGTATTTGTGGATCTAAACTTATCAAAATATAGAAAAGATGCAGTAAGAATACAGATTATAATCTTACAGGACCACTGTTGTATATGCAGTCCGTGATTGACAGAAACATGGCTAGGCAGTAAACATCATTAGGAAATGTATGATTGTATAGTAAACACACAAACCAGTAGCAAAGTCATTGACTATGATTATAAAGTATTATGCACTGTACATAATTGTATGTGCTAGACTTTTATCTGACTGGCAGTGCAGTAGGTTTATTTACACCAGCACCTCCCCAAGTGTGAGTAATGTGCTATTGAATATTTAGATAATTTATGTCCATTGCAAACAGAATTGCAAAAGGCATCCTTTTAGCCAAAGTTGTATGCACATTTCTTTGCATAAATGAAGAGAAGGAGTTACCAGGTTAAAGGGTGTTAGTGTGTTGTTGGCTTTTGATAGCCAATTGGGCTGGACACACAGTAGGCACTCAATAAATTATTGTTGGATGAATAAATGGGCAATTTGGGCACTAGCTCTAGAAAGACACCATCCCACTCAGACTTTCTCTCCTGCTAGCAATCAAAACCTCAAATGCAGTCGTGGGACTTAGGGAAGAAGAGCATGGGATAGCCCACTGAAGATCACCTTCTACTGATGCTGAGGGGAGTCCACTCTGAAAAGTGTGTTCCCTCTCCACCACCTGCTGCTCGGCTCCATCCATGCAGGAAGAACAGAGGCAGGACTCCAGGTGTGGCTGCTGGCTCCCACGCCATCCATCAAAGGTTTCCTAATGAGCTAATAGCCCTAATGTGTGAACATTGATTTCTGGGGTGATGGAAAAGCTGGGATGATTTACATTCAATTTCCCACCGATGATGCACCATTGGTCTCCACGGACACTAAAATATTTACTAGGGAACAACAGAACTGGAGGGGTCCTGGTCAGGGGAAGTGAGCATGTGCTCAGTGGGTGAGAAATTCTGGAAATGATTTTTGCCTGAGGATGAGGAGGAAGGTAAAGGTGGCCTGGGAACATTCTGGAGCCGGGGAAACCCTACTGGGCTCCAGGCCAGAGAGGGAAGGCTTACTTGAGTGTTTCTTTCAGTTCTTACAGTTGTCACCAAATGGCACCTCCTCAAAGATGCCTTCTAAGACCACCCCATCTAAAGTATCCCCCAGTCACTCAGGGTCATATTATGCCACCGTCTCCCTCTTTTTGAGTTATTAAGGTATTATTTATATACAGTAAAACTCATCTATTTTAACTGTGCCACTGGATGGATTTAGACACTGTCTCACAATCCTGTAACCAAGGGATGCAACATAATGTGTGACCAAGGGCATCACCACCTCCACAATAGAGACAGACATAGTGTCCTCACCCTAAAAACTTCCTCCTGACCCACCACCCCCTGCCTCAGGCAACTACCAATCTGCTTTCTGACAAAATGGTTTTGGTTCTTCTACAATTTCATATAAATGGAATCATGCAGCGTGTTATCCTTCACGTCTGACTTTTCCCCCTTAGCATGATGGTTTTGAGATGCATGCATGTGATTAGGGCTCAGGGCTAGGGTTAGAGTTGGGTCACATGTTTGCTTCAGGTTATCGCTGAGTGGTATTCCATGGTATGGATACATATGATCTGTTTAGCCATTCATTACTGGTTGGGCACAGAGAGGTAATGGCTCTCATTCAAGGGCACACAGCTTACAAGTGAGGGAGCTGAACTTGGTATCCAGTTCTGTCTGAATCCAAAGACTGACTGTGATGTTTTTAGGGAATTGAGTGTCTCTAACAAGCAGAGCTTATTGGGAGGGTGAAATGAGAGCTTACACTCCAGTGACTTCCATTGGTTGAGTGGCTGGCCTTGTGCTGAAGATGTTTTACTGGTTCTCCTCACAAGGGCCCAACAGACACATCTTACAGTTCACATGTGAGGCCAGCAAAGCCAACAGTATCTTTCCCATGTTCACATAGCCTGTGAGTGATAGAGCCAGAATCTGAACCCTTATCTGATTCTCCACCCCCATCCCCCACCTTCTCCCATGCACCATAGCCTTCCAACAGATGGAGGACCCTTACCCTGCCCGATTGGCTTCAGTCTCCTGGCCTATGCTGCCACCTTTTAGGAAGCTGAGTCAGCCACTCTCAGAGTCCATTAAGGAAGGACACAGCCTGTACGCATCAGGCAAGGGACAAATGAAGTCCCACCAGCCCTACCCAAAAGGTTGGCCATCCCCTGCCAGCTCCTGTCCTCTGGGGGTGCAGTGCATCCACTCATGGAACGGACCTGTCACCCAAAGCAAGGTCCACACTCAGCTGGGCCAAGGCCTTGGACGTGCGATTGGTAACTTCTCATTTCCAATTCATGGGTGACTCTAGGGTCTGAGTTCAGGCTCTCCAGGCGCCTTATTGCCAGACTGTCTGTCTCTGCATCAGCAGGCTGTGGCAAATCATACACATACATACACACACATATTTCCCTGTGCAAAATCAACCTCACCACTACTTTTTATTACATAAACACACACACAAACACATATATGTGTCCGTATACCACTCACACACACTCCTACATAATACATCTATATGTACATTTGCATCGATACACATATTCACACACAACACAGCTTGAGGTACACATGTACATTCATGTAGCAAATACATACTCCATCTAATGCACATGTGTGCAGAAGGACACTACCTAGAGTCATGGAATGTGGCAAAGAAACACAGATGAAAACATCTCACATACCTATATATTTATCCAAACAAACATTTCCAGACATTTATCCAATCACACACATTTACAGCCATACAAAATTGCTCACATATTTTTCACATAAACGTATAAGTTGACATACTTTATGTATGTAAAAACACTCTCATACATCTGCACTCGCACAGATAGACACACATGCCTATATGTACCCACATGCATGCATATTTACACACATTCACACTCAACCATACATGCAACTTGGTCCATATATATATATTATATTTAAGAATGCATATATGCACAGTCCGTGCATGCAGTGTTGAGTATAAAATGCAAATATGTTTGTCAACATGGACCCTGACACAGAAACTTGCACACATATCCACATCCATATGCACATATGTACACATGCATACCTCCGCATGCTACAGACATGCACAACCAGGTATGTCTATACACGTGGAACCATATGTACACATATGTATACCTGTGCATAATATATACATCTCCCATCTGAACATGTACAGAGGCTACGTTACAGCCGATATGTCCTCTATCTCATTCTCTTCTTTGGGCACAAATTTTGGAGTTCTTCGACTTGGTTCACCCAACCCAGAATTTTCTGGACCTAATCTTCTCCCTATACATAGTTGCTACTGAAACTCTCATTTCCTGCTTGGAATATCCTAGGGAAATGCCCCATCATGACACACTTAATTTTTTGAAGACATTTGATACTCTTTGGAGACACACAGAGGCCCCGGTGTATCCGTTGGAGATCCTAGGGGACCATAGTCTGGTGAGGTCTGAGGTTGTTAACATCCACTCAGCAGCCTCCAATAAGATGGATACATGTTTTATTTATTTGCAGGCAAAATCACACCTCCTCTAGGAGCTGTTCCTCCCCTAGTAGGAAATTATTTCTCTTTCTCTCTTCGTACACTGCGCATTATTTATACCTTTGTTTTAAAGGTCAGCTTCTTTGCCTTGTTTTAGTGTTTTCTGGAGTTTTTGAGCTCCCAGAGGGTAGAAAACATATCTAACTTGCTTTGTTTTCTGCACAACTAGTGCTGGTGATACCCAGTACTTGTAGGTATTCAATAAAAGAAAATTGAAATAACTGCTGCTTTGACACTGCAGTGCATGAGGTTAGATTGGTGACCAGATGTCAGTCAACACTGGACTAAGCAGGCTGGCCAATGAGCATCTTCCAGGAGACTCCAAACTACCTGCAATGTATGTGGGGCTTAGGATCATGGGTGAGTAAGATGGTGCATGCCAAATGCTTGATAAAAATACACAATGACATTATTATCTGTTTGCTTCAGCAATGATCATCATCTCCTACCCCTCTCCACCGGCCCCTGCAACACAAAAAACAAAACAAAAGCCCAGCACCCACAATGAATTAGTGGAAAATAGGCCCAGTATTAGGCCGTGTTAAATGAGCAGAGTTGGGATTTGAAGCCAGGCCTCTCTGGCTCTCTCCTTCTCTGTTTCCTCCTCTTTACTACTTCCCCAGTGACATATTGCAAGCAAATAAAATTATAGAGAAAAATGTAAGGGCACCAAGTATTCCAAACCCAGATTCATTAAATTTATCTTTCATTTGTTTGACAAAGAGTTATTAAGCACCTTCTGTGTGCTAGGCTTTGTTCTAGGCTTGAGGATAGAGTAGTGAACAAAACACATGGTGCTGGCTTCATGGCTTCATGGCTTCATGGAACTTCCATTTTATCATATTTGCTTTAGTGTGGTTCTTGTTGTTCTTCTGTCATTACTAAAATAATAGAAGCTTCTTGGGTGTCCCTTTCTTCCCCCATTTCCCTCTCTCCAAGTAGAACATAAACACCACCCCAATATTTGCAATTATTTTCCATATGTTTTCATTCCTTTATCTCACACTTAGTTAGCACTGCATAGCATTGCTGTGTGTTTTGAAACTTTTTATATATGTATCATTATGTATGTATATAAAAAGGACTTTATGTATATATATAAATATATATACACACACACATAAAAAATGTCCTTTCTCAACAAGTATATGTATGTATTTCTCAGCAACAACTTTTTCACTCATTATTTTGTTCTCCAGGGATCTGTGTTGATGCAGATAGCGCTATTGTTTCACTGTTGTACAGTATTTCCTTATCTGATGTCATGATAGTGGATTTAATCACTCCCTTCATCACGGACATCAAAGTTGTTTACCCGATTCCCTTCGTCTAAACAATGCTGCAATGAACATCACTATGTATATTCACTGGGCCATGTATCTGAGGATCTAGTGCCTGCATACCTACAAGCCTGTTTGTTGGATGGTGGGATATGCATGCCTTAGCTTTGCATGACAATTGTAAGTTGCATCTCACGTTGGGTTCACATCAACTCACTCTGACAGTAGCAGAGTCGGAGACTGGCTCTCCGTTGCTCAACAAAGCACGTTTTTCCATTTTTGCCAAGCCGAGAGCTATGGAAAAAGAAATCTCTCCTTTTGGTTATAACTGGCACTTCTTTGACTATCAGCAAGGATGGATAGCTTTACTTACACTTACTGGCCATTTGGATTTCCTTTTGCTGTGAAATGCGTGTTCTTATCTTTGTTCCATAGTTAAAAATTGGTTGATTTATCATTAGGGCTGGACTCAACCACTTCTCCAACTGTGGAAAAGAAATGGACTTGATCAGGGGAGTCAGAGGTACAGCCCTTCTTCCTCCAAGGGCTGAAAAAGCAGCCCTTATTGACTGGCTTCTATCACTCATCTGATTAAAGGTACCACTTACTTCCAAATGCTTAGAGCTGGGGCTGGGAGCCATTCATAAAACTCGTATTGAACGATCAGCTTTCACAAAGTTTGCCTTAATGTTTTTTGCACGGTATTGATCTGTGGGGGGAACTATAAAAATTGACACCAGAATAAACTTTGAAAGACGGCTCTCACTCAGCCGAACTGGGATCAATGCAAATCGACCGAGGCAAGGAGGGAGGGGAGGAAACAACCCCTTCTCCATTAGCTGGTCTCCGCTTGACCAGCAAAACTCATCTGGATCTTTCCTGGCTCTGCTTAGGCTCTCAAATGCAGATACAATGGTGGTTAGGGTAAGTTCTGAGGTGGAGAACAAACCCCTCATCTTGGGACAAGGGGATCCTAAGAGCTGAGTTATCAGCACTTGAGACATTTGATTTTCCCTTAGATGTCTCTCTTCCCCTCTGTGGTGCTAGTTATGGGTGAGGGAACCATGGAGGAGCAGAGGGGAATGAGTGTTTACTGAGCACTTACTATGTCCCAGGTGTTAGGGCTGGGCATTCTGCAAACACGCGGGAGGCAGGGTCAGGTTGGCTCCACTAATACCTGGCTGATGACCTCAAACAAGCGGCTCAACCTTTCTGAACTTCCACTTCCTTCTGCAAAATGCTGATTATTCTAACATCCTCCTTACCAGATTTTCTTCTGCTTTACAGGGATTAGTACTGAAAACTAGAATACTGGCTCCTAAAGCAGAGTATGAATGTGTAAAAATTTTGCTATTACCTTAATCAATCCTAACTGCAACCCTGCAATTTGAACATAGTCACCTCCACATTGAAGAAGTACAGACTGAAGCTCAGAGAGGTTAAGTGATTTGCCCAAGATCACACAGCTAGTAAATGATAGGATTTTAACTCAAGGCTCTCCAACTCCCAAGGCCACGCTCATTACCTGAGAGCATATCACTAATTATAACATAAGTCGAGGGCAGAGGGTGGGAGCAGGATGGCTCTCAGATCAATTTCCATGGTACGCATGAATTGTGGGGGGCTTGAGGCCTTCTCTGGCGCAGTTAAATGGTCCTTTCTGCATTTCATTACCCTGGCATGATCATCGTTAGCCAATCCTGGGAGCATCACCTCCAAGTGACCGCAAGCAGAGGGCACTGCATTTACAAAAGCTTAGAAGTCCGTCTGGAATAGGTGGGCACTGCTGGGATGCAATGTGAGAGACAGGGGTAGAGAAATAAAGGTTTCCCATCCATTGATTCACTCCAAGAATACTCACTGAGGACCTACTGTGTGGGGCACAGGGCTAGGGGCCGAGGACATAATGTTGAACATTCCTGACATAACAAAATGTGGACAAACAGATGAAGGTGACAATGCAGGGTAGTGATGAGCTATAATTAGGGGCCAGGCAGGGAGGATATGGAAGCATAGGAAAGGGTTCCTCAGTCTGAACTTGGAGCCCTGGGGAAACCTTCCCAGAAGAAGGTACATCTCACCTGAACTTATAATGACTCGCAGAATGTCTTAAGGTACAGAATCCAAGGTACCTCCTCTGGGGATGCTGGTTCAGGACAGGGAGAGTGGGGGAAAAGGACCTGTCCCCAGGTGATGCTAACAGCTAGGATGGGCAACTTCTAGGCTAGATGAACTCTTAAGATAGTGGTTCTCAATGTTGGCTGCATATTGAGCCTCGCTTGGGATGCTTTGAAGAAATTCCAGTAGCGGCCATACCTGTCTCCAGATCACCAGAACCAGAGTCAGCAGATGGGGGGTGGAGGGTGGCCTGGACATCAACGTTTTGTACAAAAGTTTCCCAGTTGATTAAGATTCATTGCTTTGGGAGGACCATGTAATGTTTGGACAAGTAAATAAGTAGGGGGAAAGTCAGCCTGCCCTGAAGTTTCTTTGTCTGGGTAAGAAAGTTAATTGCATGCCTTAGGTACTTAGTGCATACCAGCCCCTTTTCCAGCCACCAGCTCGTTAGCTTCATCTTTCCAACACCTAGATGTTGTTTTTCATCCCAGTTGCTTAGATGCAGCTCCTGAGATTCAGAGAGGTTGGGTTCAGACCCAAAGTCATGCAGCCGGCCAGCAGCAGAGGGTGATCCCACCAGGGCATCCCTTTAAAGGCGCCTGGATATGCATGTCCGTAAAGGCTTAAAGAACATCACGGAGAAAGCAAGAAGTGGGTAATGACTTCACTAAAGGTATTTCTGGGCCACTGGCCAAATATAGCAATGAGTCTCTTGCTCTTGAAATACAGGGTGGCTTGGAGGAAGCTGGGGGAAGCCAGGGGGCGAGGAAGGTACTTCCTGGGTGCTAATGGATACCATCTGAGCTCCAAAACCCTGCAGTGAAGAGCAGCATTTATTACGCCCACCTCTCGCACCAGAAAATTTATGACTGCTTCCAGTTCTAAGACTTCAAAATATAGCACAAAAATCAGCCTCCGCTGCTTCCCCTCACTCCTTCTCCTTATTTATTTATTTATTTAATTTATTTGTTTCCCTTTTCTCTTGTGCCCATGAAGTTTGCCCTCCCTTCAAATATCCTTGTTTGTTAGAAGTGATTCCAAGGCTGGGAGAAAAACCCCACCTCAGGCTGGTCATTACTTACTGGGGAGAGTTAGAATCTGAAAGTTCCTCCTACCCAGCACCATAAATAACCTGTCTCCTTCATCAACCCACAAATCACTCCAGATTTTTGGAGTAAATAGTAATAGCTGTGTTTTCCCCCATGGGCATAGCTGAGGGTGTATGTATGTGCATGTATGTGTTTAATCTAATTTAATTCTTTTTTTTTTTTTTTTGCCTTGTAAAAAGCACCTTCGGCTCCACCCTCCACTTCTGAACACTCTTTTGAAGGGATTACCGCTCACAGACTCCGGACTTGGGGACTTGGAAAAGGTCTATAGGTTTGAGATTTACTGTGGCTCCAGGGAGCTGCGAGATAGGCCAGCCTGAGTCAGGGCCGGAAGAATGTTCTTCTACTGTTTTGTTTGGGGGACAGGCACCCTGGCACTCCATATCTTTCACTCTATTCGCTTTCACTGCACTGGCTCTGGCTTGCGAGGGGTCTCCAGCAGCCTCCTGCATGGTGCCCATCACTCACTCCACACTGTCCTCCCTCTAATCCGTCTTCTGTGCCAGCCATTCTTGAAGTGACCTTTCTTTTTTTTCTTTTTTTTTGTTTGTTTGAGACAGTCTCACTCTGTTGCCTAGGCTGGAGTGTAGTAGCATAATCTCAGTTCATTGCAACATCTGCCTCCTGGGTTCAAGCGATTCTCCTGCCTCAGCCTCCTGAGAAGCTGGGCTTACAGATGCTTGCCACCACGCCTGGCTAATTTTTGTATTTTTAGTAGCAAGAGCCTTTTGCCATGTTGGCCAGGCTGGTCTCAAACTCCTGACCTCAAGTGATCAGCCGGAATCGGCCTCCCAAAGTGCTAGAATTACAGGTGTGAGCCGCCATGCCCGGCCTGCAGTGGCCCTTCTAAGCCTCCGGTCTTATCCTCATTGAGTGCTTTTCATCATTATGTCGGGTTCCTGCCTTAAAACCTCCCAGTGTCTTCCGATCTTAGTTTGGGTTCTTCCACAAAGCAGACCCACAGTCAGGAATTTGGGTACAGTCGAGAGGCTGCATACTATGCTAGTTAAACGCATGAAGTTGGAGTCAGATGTTCTGAGTTCAAATCCTGACTGTATGACTTGGAGCCACACTTTCCATATCTGTAGAGTGTGAACAACCATTATATCTACCTTACAGGGTTATGGTAAGAATGAAGTGTGTGAATAAAGCATTCAGTGCTGAGCTGGCCACTGAAGGAAGGTTTTTATTATGGGATACATCCTGGTATAGCTTTCTGTTCACAAGGCCCATCTGCCACATTACAGTTGTTAGTCTCTTTGTGTGGCTTAGTCTGCATGCCCTAACCCCAGACTCCATGAGCATAGGCTTTATGCCTCACGTGGTTCTGTATCCCTCCCGGTGCCTAACTCTGAGCTGGGCAAACAGACACTCACGATAGGTGAAAGGGAACCAGAAGGTACTGACCTCCTTCCTGTGTAAAAAACAGGCATTATTCTTATTTTGAAAATAAATAAAGAGAGACTTGGATGTTAGCTAACTCGACCAAGGTCACACAGCTTGAATTTAGAACATGTTTGAACTGACCAACTTCAAACTTAATGCATGCTTTTTATTGCACTGAGCCACTTGCTCATGGTTTGATCCAGAAGAGAAAATACCAACCAAATATTAGAGATGACATTTTACCAGCTGCTAGGACTAAGAGGTGATGAGAAAGAGCCCAGTGACAAAGGTGTGGTTGTATCCAGGAAAAGAAATAAACCTGTATGATCAAGGCACCGGAGTAGCTATCTTGATAGGTTATTTGATTGTAAGCAACAGAAACCTATTCTGGCTAACATAAGCCCAAAATGCTTGTATTGGAAGAACTGGAAGAAGTAGCTCACAAAATAGAAGAACCAGATGTCGGAGGGGTCAGGGAGCTGGTTGGACTTGGGATCTAAGTAGCAGTAAGTAATGTGATCAACCCGGATCACATGATAGCCTCTTAGCTCTAGGCAGTCAGGGTTTGAATGACTGTCCCACTGAGACTGCATATAACAACAGTGGGTGGGAACAACTTCCCAAAAGGGAAATGAGCATGCTAAGACCAGAAAGAAAAGAAATAGATATTAGGTTGGTCAAAACAGCTGATGCCCATTGCAGTGACGGTGTCAGTTAATTTTAGCAATATATATCATCTGCTGGGTTTTCCATGTGTTGGCCGTATTGCTGTGTACAGTTTTGCAGATTGCATCCTGCCCAAGACCAGCTTGCTAAGGAGGCACAGAGGTGCTAAATCCCGGCCCAATCACTGCTTGCCAAATAGCTGTATTAACCCAGAGGAAGGGATGTCTTTCCTAATGTGCAGAAAAACACCAGGTATAAATCATCCTATTTAGTCCTCTCAACAACACTGAAAGGTAGGTGTGGTAGATTAAGAATGGTCACAAATTCTTGCTTCTCTTCCTGTTGAGGAGATAGCTAAATCCTTGGGGAATGGAGCTCATGCTACATGCATTGTTGAGAAGCGGAGACTAAATACCCTCCCCTCTGAATCTGGACTGGCCTTCACGACTCACTTGACCAACAGAATATGGTGGAACTAATGGCTGGAACTTCCAAAGCCAGGTCATAAGAAACCTTGCTGCTTTTTTTTTTTTTCCTGGATTTTATGATGCTATGAGACACCATGTATAACGTTCAACTACTGTATTCTATTGATCCATCACAGAGCTCAGATTAAAGAAGTCATAAACACATCACCTCTTAACCTAAGAGTACCCAAACAATTTATGACCACCTTCAATCTACCAAATTGTTGGTTGAACCCATTCAACAAGCATTTATTTGTTGAGCATCTACTTTATACCAGACACTAAGGCCCTGGGAATGCAGTGGTGAACAAAGCAGAAAAGTGATGTGCTTCCATGGAACCCGTATTCTAGTGGGAGGCTGCATTCTAGCTTGAATAGATGGATCAACGAACTGGAAAGGAAAACTGAGAATGTCTATCTGGTTTCCAACTTTTGACCTGCTACATGTGTCCTGTAAAATAATCTCACGATGACATGAGATCCAATTTGCTCTTTCCAAGCCAATTTTCCACTCATTGATCATCTGCATTTAACTTTGAGGCAACAGCTGAGAAATTCTGAAATAGTAAGAGGAAGATTCTCCCGCTTACTTTCCATGGGCTGTCTGGCATGTCATAGGGCTTAGGGACTAGGTGCTGCCTGAAACTCTTGTGGCCGAGTCAGGTCCCCCATTAGCTCTGAGTTCTGGAAATTGACCAGGATTTACAAAGAAGGAGGGCACAGGGAAAATGAGGAAGCTGGAGTTGCATCATCACGACTCAGGTCAGCCAGTGTCCACCTTGGCAATTGGCTGCAAGCTTTGGGATTGGCATGAGAAGGTTACGTTGACTGGGCCATCTAACCAGCAGCCTGAGGGCTGGGCCTGAGCAGCACCGAGGAATTTCACACATGGTGGTGCCAGTCTGGGTTCTGTTCTGGAATAACACATGCAAGTGGCAGGGAAAACTCGTGAGTCATTGAGCTAATCTCAGGTCTTTTAAACTGGGTGCCTGGAAGATGAGCAAAGTCCTGACTTCAGCACCATCAAAGAGGTTATATGGCAAAGTCAACAGTTTCAACAGGGAGGAAAAGGCTGAATCACCCAGGCCATTGCTTTCCCCTTGCCTGAGTCAGGAGTAAAGGATTAAGTATTCTATTTTAGGGAGTTCCTAAGTGCTCCTGAGGAGAGCTTCCAATAGAGGTGAGTAGGTTCCTATTAACTCTGCAACACACCTTTCAAGCTAGAATCCATTTATTTTACATTTCCATTATTGGGCAACCAGGTGCTATTTATGAACGCTAACTCTGAGCGTCCACAGATATAATTTATATCAATCACCTAGATTTGTTTTTCTAAAAATGTGCTCTGCAGAACACAGCAAATACTTGGTTACGTTTTCTTCAACAGATTTTTCTACTATAGGACTTTTCAGAGCCTTTGATATGCTAATGTACGTTGCAAATCTCCAAAAAAGCTTTAGATCCTATTAACCTTTCCCAGCTTGTTTTGTCTATGAACCCCAACTTTGGAGACTAATGAAATTGTTTTTCATAAAGACACTTTGAGAAATGAGTTTCCTTGAATGGTTTAGAACAATTCTTTCAAATTGTGGGCATACAGATTAACCAGAAAGCTTATTATTAAAAATGCACATTTCCATCTCAGACATGAATATTGAGTAGGTCTTGGGTGAGGTCCAGAAATATTCATTTAATAAACATTTCAGGTGATTTTGAAGTGAGTGATTCATTGCACACACTTTGGAAACCACTGCTTTAGAGCCAGAGTTGGAAGGCATGTACATTTAATCCTTTATTTTAGAGAGAGGGAAACTGAGGCACTGAAAATGATTTTTCATACTGTTGAGTTTTTTGTAAAGTCAGTGATTGGTCTGAATTCCCAGATTAGAAAAAACCTTTCTCATCACCTAATGAGACATGCGGTACTTCATATGCATCAGAAATTTCTAGAAATAATAAGTTAACTGTTCAAGGAGTGTTGAAATCACGGATGGATAAGTAAGTGAATGAATGAGTAACTGTATATCCCTGTTCTACTCACTTGTCCCTCTTTTGATGCAGCCCAAGAGCAGAGTTTGTTTGATGGGTTCTACTTTATGGCAAAGAAAACTGAGGTTCAGAGAAGTTAAGTAATTTGCTCAATGCCACTCAGCAAGTCATTGGTAAAGTCATAGTGTAAATCAGGACTTTTTCTTATTCCAGATTTCATTCCATGGCCAACCTCAGACCCTAGAATCAGAAGTGGATTTGTTTCTCAGCTCTGCTACTTGCTAATTGTGTGACACTGCTCAAGCAACATAACTTCTCTGAGTCTTTTGTGTAAAATGAAGATAGTAACTCACTTCATTGCTTTGCTGAAGGCATTAAACGAGGTAAAGTGTGTGCACCATGGCAGGGTGCCCAGCATGTGCTAAGCACTTTATAAATATTAACAGCTGCTAATAATAATATTGATAACCGTGAATAGCATACAAAAGAGAGCAATGCACATTGCAAAGGAAAATAAATTTCTTTTTTGGATAACGATGCAATGGTCATCAGCTCGTAATGTCTGGATTTCCTGGTGTGTTCTGTTGGGTCTCAGACTCCCAGAATCCCAGAATGGAAATGGGCTCTCAAATTCACCTGGTCTAAGACCCAGCCCCTAATATAGGTTCCCTGTGAGAAGGCCCCAGCAGCCCCAGCTTCTCTCAGTTTATCACCTCCACTGACAGTGAATTATTTCTAGACAAATAGGAACAATTTTTGGTGCCCCATTTCCCAAAGTGTTGCCTAAGTACTACAACTTCCAGAAACTGGTCCTTAAGTAAAGAATTCTGCATTCAAATAATCTTGGGCAATGTCATTTGCTACTTTTTTTTATTTTTTGAAATGCCGTGGTGTGATCTTGGTGGCTCACTGCAACCTCTGCCTCCTGGGTTCAAGCGATTCTGTGCTTCAGCCTCTGTAGTAGCTGGGACTACATGCATATGCCACCACACCCGGCTGATTTTTGTATTTTTAGTAGAGACAGGGTTTCACCATGTTGGCCAGGCTGGTCTCGAACTTCTGACCTCAGATGATTCCCCTGCCTCAACCTCCCAAAGTTCTGGGATTACAGGCTTGAGCCACTGTGCCCGGCCTGTCATGTGCTCTTAACTGCTTTCCCGCACCCTACCCAGATATATTCCTAACACCCATGTTCATGTCAAAGGCTCTGAGAAGTCCTGCAGTCAGGAAAGAAAAGTCACTCTGTGTTGAACCCATGGCTCTCCAGACTCATTTGATCAAAAAACCACATTGACAGGCAGTTGAGCTTTTCCTCTGTGGAATCACTTTGGGAGCTTCTTCTGTGTTAGAAAGTTTTCTCATCTAGTAGTTCATAAGTAATTGTTTTTTTTTTCTGCAATCATGCTGCTATGCTATGACATGATTCTTGATTCATCCAAGTCAAAATACTACTGTTGTAGTAGTTCTTTTAGGAAATACATATTTTCTAAATGTGTATTTACTATTTAGTAACGCTAAATAGTATTACTAGTACCGTTTAGCATCTGGTACTGGTTCTGGCTGGTATGCACTGGTGCAGTTTTACTGGTTGTTTACAGCTGACATCTATTCTGAATGACCTCTGTCTGTGCCACATTGGTTGTTAATATTTTGAATGCCACTTCTGCTAACAACTCCTCAAGACTGTTCCGTCTCAAAGTCCACGACTGTAATTCTTAGTTCTATACATCAGCTTCCTGAGTCCCATCTCTTCTCTAATGGGACTCCTTGCCCAACTCAGACCCTACCTCATCCTTTAGCTTGTTTCTGCTATAGTTAGTGACTTTAGTTTCTCTTCCCGACTCTCAAGGACCTTGTCCCCAGAAAATGTGCCTGAGAAGAAAGGTTAATGAAAAGTCACAAATCCCAGCACAGCGCTCGGTGTTTAAAAATTGCCATTTGACCTTGAAATTCAAGCACGCCCCTGCACACACGTGCAGACACCTCCCAGACTTCCTAAATGCAAATACCGAACTATAGCCCTTTGCCTATTGTAGCGGGGGTCTCCCTTCTCCCCATGAGGCAAATCTACTAAGAGAACTTCCAGAGCCCTTTCTTGGGGAGGGGAGGAAGGTTAAAAGTGTACATAGAGCATTCTTTCTGGCTCTGCTCAGAAGCCGACAGGGCAAAAGGAGTGGGGTTTCTGGTTTCAAAGGGAGTCCAAGCAAAGCTGCTTCTTTTAGTTGCAGCCCCTCTTAGCAAAATGAACAGCTTTTTTTTTTCTTTCTTTCTTTCTTTTTTTAAAATCCTCTCTCTCTCTTGCAAGCAAAGCCATAAATCATGAGCGCTCCTCCGGCTCTGCGAGTGGGGGTCGGATTAAAGTTGTTTGGTTAGATTTGTTTGAATGTGTGTCTTTTGGTCTTCATCGCCTCTCCCTTCATAAACATCAGCTTGTAAGTTCTCGTCCCCTAGAGGACACACCGACAGCATCACGTTAAATATTTAGAACAGGAAACCACCTTACTCCACTGAATGGGAAAAGCAGTCTTGGGAATGGCGCTCCACCGGGCATCCCTTCTCTCTCCTGAGCTCCCAGATAAGAAGGCAGCCTCCTTATACCCAGGTGTCACCTCAAAGTCTCCCTGAGAAAGGAGTCAGGCTTGGCACCTAGTAGGCAAGCGCTTGGCTGGGAAGATGTAGCTCCTTGGAGCAGGTTTTGTAGACCAAGTTTAATCGATAAAATATATATATTTTGTGTGCCCTGGGGCAGGGCAGAGGCTTGCTCTGGTGTCCAGGATGGAGTACAGTGGTGCTGTCTTAGTTCACTGCAACCTCCACCTCCTGGGTTCAAGTGATTCTCCTACCTCAGCCTCCCAAGTAGCTGCGATTACAGGTGTCCACCACCACGCCTGGCTAATTTTTGTTATTTTTAGTAGAGACAGGATTTCACCATGTTGGCCAGGCTGGTCTCAAACTCCTGACCTCAGGCGATCCACCCACCTCAGCCTCCCAAAGTGCCGGGATTACAGGTGTGCGCCACTGTGCCCAGCCAAAATACATTTTTAATAGCCTTTTTCTTGTGAGCAAGGTAGTTATCTGGTTCAGTGAAGGAAGAAAAACATGGTAGGAGGAAGAAGTCTGCCAAACCATCTGCCAAAGCATCACCCAAGTCCAGGTGCCCGTTTGTTGATAGGTAAAACTGTTCATGCTACTCTCCTGCGCAAAACCTTCTGTGGCTCCCTATTGCCAAGGGAAAAATGTCTACTTGCCATCTAGAACATAGAAAGACCTTTCAGAACTTGGCTCAAGTCTATCTTTTTCCCTGTTTGTTCTTTCTTTTATCCATGCCTCTGATCTCATCAAACTCTCATGCCTCCTTTTACAAAAGATGTACTTTTCATATCTTATATTCACTTCAGACTTGCCACTCCCTGTGCCTCGAGTGATATTTACTCCATCTCCCCTTCACATCCCAGGAAGAATTCGGCCTGTCTGCTATTAGTTTAGAGCAGAGTAGTCCCCCCTTACCTGCGGGGTATATGTTCCAAGACCCCAGTGAAACTGAAGATAATACTGAACCCTTCAAATACTATGTTTTTTTCCTATACATACACACTTATGATACATTTTAATTTATAAATTAGGTACAGGGAGAGACTAACCATGACGTGGAAAGTGAAACTGTATGGAGAGGACTCCTGTATTTTAATAGTAAATAACAGTAAACGGTAAAAAGGATATGTTGGTTCATGTAACTGAAAAGCCAAGATACATATGGGTTTCAAGTAAGTTCAAACAATGGCACAGGGGGCCCAGTTTCTTTCTGTTTCTCCACTTTGTCTTCTGCTGTGTCAAACACCACATAGTAAACCCTTGGTAACTCAGATCTTCCTTAACGGCAGCAGAGAAGTTCTAGACCTCACATATTCATAACATTCAGGAGAAAAGAGACTGTTTAGATAGCTTCTGCACAAGCCCTTGGATTGACATTTTAATGGTCCAAATCAGACCTTGTGTCCATCCCTGTACCAATGGCTGGGACTTTGGCGGAATCATATCTGTTTGTACATGTCAATCCCTCTGCTTGGCATACGCCTCCATGAAAAGCCCCTATTCAACCCTCAAAACCCAAGTCAAATGTCCCATAACTCTTTTAGGCTTCCCCTTTCATTCCAATCTCTCTGTGGTGAGTTAAATTCTTTTCTATGTTCCCAAGGCCCTCGATTTTATTTCTCTTTGTGCATACAGCATATTGCCTTATGCTTCCATTTTTAAATTTGTGACTTCCCCACTAGACTGTGAGTTCTTCTAGGACCACTGACCACACTGGATTCATATCAACTGCCCGCATGTTGACTCACATACTGCCAGACACATAGGAGGTCTCGAATTATCTGTCAAATGAATGTATGTGCAATGTGCGTGGATATCTGCTGTCATCACATCCAGGTTCTGAATCATCAAGCAAGATAGAGAGGTTCTTGAACTCTCAGGCTTGGAGCATAGAGATGACGCTTCCCTGCTGAGCACCGTCCCACTTTTGCAGAAACAACACACATCTGTCAAGGATCGTCTCTCAGAGATATCCCGGTCCTAAGAGAGTAATTTCAGCCTGGTTCTAAAAACAGATGGTACAGAGGTCAGACTCTCAGCAGGCTGGCATGTCCCACTCAAATTGTATAATTTAAGGAGACTTTAAAGGAATAGCATTTATCTTAGACATAAATAGAGGAGGTGCGGCTGGTTATAGGGAAACCAACTAGGGTAGGGAAGCACTCCAGGATTACTGACATGAGGAAGCTGTTACAACCTCACATCCTATGAGAGCAGTTTTCAAAAGCCAGAGTGTGAAAGCTGAAAGGGACTGCCATCTCACAGAAGCAAGGGGCTTCAGAAGAAGGAGACAGGTAAACCCCAACACCCTGGCATACAGGAGACCAGTGCGTAAATCCCAGACCTCACGCTTCTCCTGCCAGTACCTCCTATTGCCCAAACCCAGTGGACACCAAGAAGCAAGGGAGCTGCTGATATAGTCCGTGTGGGTCAGCCTCCTGTGACAGAGAGTAGAGTGGAGAAGGCTGGGGAGGCGCAAGAGAACTGCCCATAGGGTAAGGTGAGTCAGGCCCTGGAAAATGAGGCTGTGATCAGCAGGGGCCAAATGGGTTTTATTTTATTTTTTTTTAATATTCTGTTAACTTGACCTCATTTTTCTTTTTGGATCAGAGAAGACGGCAGATTGTCTACCTTGATTCTGACTAGTTAATAAATAAAGATCAGCTAACTGGAAATAAAAGCGTTTAGTTAATTCTGGAACTAGTATTTCCTTTAGACATTTGGCATAGGTTTTCACAAGTTATTTTCAGGAAAGATGGGAAAGGTGGGCTGGATGTCTGCACTCATCTGTGGGCCTCCCTGCAGGCTGCATAATTCTCACCCAATGCGGGTGGATGAAGAATTGGAGGCAGGCAGGAAGATGGTTATGAATCCGTATGGCAGGGCTCCAGCAGCAGGCTTGCCTGCTCATACCATTGTTATCAATGAATTGATTAAAAACAGAAGATGTCTGTTTATTGTATTTCCTGGTGACAGGAAGTCTGAAGAACTGGCTATCAGTTTGGATGACAAGCTGGGATGGCAAATGGATGAAATGATGAACTGAGTTAAATGGGATCCCTCGAGTTAAGTTTTGGTACTCAAAATGCCAAATGAAAAAGCCTCAGGCCAGAGTCGGTTTTTAAGGAATGAGTACCAGTTGGCCAGGTGGAGGGAGCAAGAGCAAGAGAAGCACATCCCAGTTGGAGGACCCAGCAAGAGCAAAGGAATGCAGGTATGAAACACCGTAGGCCCCAGACTGCGGACAGCTGCATTGAGAGGCAGGAAGTAAGAAGAGGTGAAATAGAAGAGGTATTGAGAACTCTGCCTAAGAAGGGCTTGGTCAGGAGCATAGAATTCAGCCCAAAGGTGACTGGGATCATGCAAGGGTTTTTAGGAAGGGAGTAAATAGAGAAGAATACTTATTTATTCATGTATGTATGTATGTATTTTTAATTAAATCAGTTGATTGGTTCAGGATGTTTTCTTAAAATTTTATCAGAAGAATTTTCAAACATACAGAAAAGTTGAAAGAATTGTGCAAGGAACATCTGCACATCCCCCATCTAGATGCTATAATGGATATTTTGCTAGATTTGCTTTATCACACATCCATCCATCCCTTCATACTTCTAACCACTTCTAACCACACACCAATCCGTGTTCTTTTTTTATATATGTATAAATTGCAGACATTGGAATACTTTACTTCTAAACTCTTCAACATTCATAGCCTTAACTATAGTTCACACTTGCTAACACAGATTTGATTTTAAATATAAAATCATTACATGTCACAGCTTGTTAGCAAATCCAATCCATAGAGCCTGATTCCAGGGCTGGCGCTCATGCTCATATTCACCATCACACGGCATCTGGATGGAGCCACTCGAGCATTTTAAGTAGAGGACTGAGCCAAGAGGTGCCTGTCAATTAATGAGATGGAGATTTAATACAGGAGGAGGAGTCTGCACAGTTACCCGGGCAGGACCAAGATGGAGCAAGACCAGAACCATGGAGGAGAGATGCTAGATGCCCATCAAGCTGCTGCCCCAGGACTCAGGCTTTCTGAGTCATGACTCAGAAAGAGAGTTGAGCATTTGGACAGACCCTGTCCCTGATGGTCTTTATATCCCTGACTCAGCTCAGAGCACTTCCCTTATGGAAGACTGAGGAGGGCTCTGAGTCATAGTTCAGAACTAAGCAATTTCCTCAACATGTTGAAGGAAACAAAATAAACTCCAGAAGTACTAGAAAAAAACAGTGGAAGGACTGTTAACTGAAGATTGAGCGTTAATGCTTGGGGTTGGAATTCTGATGCTACTGTGTTTAGCTACCTGTCGAAACGCAAGCCAGTATCCCCAGTTTATCCACTTGTATATATTTGGAGAACTCCAAAATGCTCTTTTCCTTTTGTACTGGCCTAGATTTCTCAAGGCAGAATGGGATTTCCTTGGGATCCATGGGAGTTTAGACGTGGTTCAGATCAAAATTCTCTTAGTGATAAATTAGACTGCTTAGTACATCATCTGCCATCAATATATGATTAAGTGGAGATTTAGTAGGAAACCAGTCAATAAATAAAGATCAGCTAATTGGAAAAAAAGCAATTAGTTAATTCTTGAAGTAGTATTTCCTTTTCCTATCAACTATCAATGCTAATTTTGTGCAGGGGAAGGGTTTAGATTTTTCTGACCTAGGATACAACTATTTTTATCCAATAAGCAATGAAGCTGTGTTGGAATTTCCACAGGCATTTTTGCATTATATGGAAAGTAACTACACACAGACTCAACAAAATATTAGGACACAAACTTTTGCAATCAACTTGTAAACTCTCAGTTAAACATGGGGGAGATCAGAGAGAAGAATGCCAAGAAAAAATCTCATTAGCTTTCTTCCTAGCCTGGACTTAATAGTAGAATGTAATTTGGCTAATGGAGTTTGTGTTTTTCATTAAATTATATGAACATTAAAAAGATATCTAAAACAATAAAAATATTCCAGGAGGTTAATTATTCTTGGAGTTATTCATTCATCCTCACTCTGTCAAGCTGAACCTCATAGATTCTGTCTGATATGAGTAAGGCGAAGGTGAATATTTTTTATCATAATAGGGGTTATATCTTGGTCCTTTGAAACATTCCTGGAGCTTTAGGTTGAGAAGGCTCTTAGAAGATCTTACTCAACAGTTTTATTTTAGAGATGGGTCTGTGTCATAGACAGAGTGCCATTAGATTTTATTTCCACCTAGAAGGAGCCCGTGTGATCCAGGAAGGAGGAAAACATATCAGAAAAGATATCAAGCTCTGTGCTAAGCACTTTGCAAACACTATCTCATTTATATATCTGGTGTGATAATAATATCGTTATCTCTATTTTACAAGTAATGACATTGAGGTCTGGGGAGGTTCAAGCCTTTGCTAAAAGTCATATAGTGAGTGGAGGAGTCAGTATTCAAACCCAGGTCTAGCAAACTCGAGAGTCTACATTCTTAATTAAGCTGTGAAAATAAAGCTGAATGGTGGATGTCTCCAGGAAGGCCGATTCTGATTTGTTATAAGGAAGTCAAGGTTTTCCCACAATGGAAAGCCCAAGTGCAGAGATGAGAATTGTCCAAGGCTTGGCAGTATTCAAGCAGAGGAGGGTGATAATCTGTTAGAGTTGTTGCATTGGGATCTCTATTTCAGGAGGGAGGACGACTTGGATTCCTTTATCCCAAGATCCTCTAATGTTTGTGGAAACATCATTTGATAAGATGAGGTGGGTTTGGTCATCAGAGATTAGGAACATATTAGAAGATGTCACACAGTTTTTGGATTGATGAGCACTATTTGGGGATTATAATTGGTCACCTTATTCATTTATTTGTTCATATATTTACTCACCAATATTTATTGAGCACCTACTCCATGTCAACCTTATGTTAGGCACTGGCGATGATCTTACAGAGTTTACAATCTAGTGATGGAGTCTGAATCTTAAAACAAAGCAAGAAAACAAACCATTGGCAAATGATATAAGAGCTATGCCAAAAGAAATCAGAATCCATTGATGGACAATGGGAAGACGCAGACAGGCTCCACATAAAATGACTCTCCGAGGAAGTGGCATTTAAAACTGAGGCTTGAATTATGAGAAGGGACGAGCCCTGGGAAGTTCCGAAGGTGGAGCATTCCTGGAAGAGGGAAGAACTTGTGCAAGGGCACTGATGCAAAAGAGCTTGCGCAAGCAACTGACAAAGACCCATGAGGTTGAAGCAGTAAGATGGTGAAGTTGAGCTGAGTGAAGTTGAGTTAGATGGTGAAGAGCTAGTTTGTATATCACACAAAGCAGTTTATGCCAAGTGCAATGGAAACTCATTCAAGTATTTTCAAGAATGAGAGTAATGGTATCTGATTTAAGTTTTTAGAAGATACCTCTGGCTTCCAGGTGAAGGATGAATTAGAGGAAGCCAAGAATAGAAGCAAGGAGATCTGGAAGGAGGCTATGCGGTCACCCAAAAGTGACATGATGGTGGTGGCTTAGAGGAAAGCAATGGTGGCAAAAGGTTAGAAGTGTGGAGAAATGTGGAATATATAAATATTGGAGGGAGAGTCAGAAGGATTCACTGATGGGTTGGGAGAGCCTGAGATAGACTACATGGGAAGAAGAAAGCAAGAGATAGAGGGTAAATCCCAGGTTTTGGGATGGATAGTAGTAGTGGTTTCCTAAGATGGTGCACCAAGCTCTTGTGAACAGCATAAAGCTCACAACTGTTGGGGCCCAGGGCCATTCCCATAGACAAAGCAACTTAGAGACACACACACACACACACACACACACACACACACACACACACTCCTAAAACTGTCAATTACTGATGGTAAACCACAGCCTGGATCTTGACCAATCCCAGGCTCCCACAAAAGCCAACAATTAAAAGCCGTATCCTCCCTGGATGACCAACCACTCTGGAGACCCCATACTCTCTAGGGGTTGTCTAACAGCTTTCGAGAGTACGCCCCAGCTCTAGCTCCCGAAAACCTGGCCCCGGCCCTAGGAAGTACTTCAATAATGTATGATCACCAATAAACAGCCAGCGATTTGCTGGAAATTATGAGCAATAAATAATTGAGAGGTAGGGAGCCTGACCAGTGGTACCCTTGCCTCCTGCTGATTCTCCTTAATGCATTTCCTTGATGCAACTCCCCATAGTGTAGGGCGCAGACAGTAATGAGTCTTTCGGAAGATGCTGACCAGAGAGTTATAAATAAATGAGCCTCTGCACATGGTAACAACAGGGAGCAGCTCAATAAAGACATGACTGAGCCGCCCCTGTTCAACCCATGTGGACTCCAATTGCTGTTGTGTGAAGCACCCTTGTCCCCAGCAGGGAGCCGACCTCGAAGACCTTGAGAAAGGTTCCAGGTTGCAAATCTATGCAGGTTTAGGGAGAGATGAGAAGGGTTGAGTCAACCATGAAAAGAAATTGAGGGAAGTTTTGTGATTAGCTCAGTTGTCCAGATCATAAAGAATTTAAGCTGCCTTTTCTCATCAAGTCTCAACCCCTATTCCTTCCCTCCTGAACTTCTATGTGGGGATCATACCAATGTCCGCATGACTCTTGTCACTTGTTATCACCTCTTCTGCTCTGATTCAGTGCAAGCCACTCTCATTTCTTGTCTGTGTTATTGCAATAGCCTCAAACGGTACTCTCTACTCCAGTCTACTTTCAATACAATAGCCAGAGCAGTTCTGTTGATAGATAAGTCGCAGCATGTCTCTTTCATCTGCACAAAGCCTTCCAATGATGTCCGTGGGAACCAAAGTGAAAATCAAAGTCCTCCCCAATCTGGATGCCCCATCAGCACTCTGGCATCCTCTGTTCCCACCCCATCAGGATTCTCTGCTGTTCCTTGCACAGATCAGACAAACTCCCACCTCCAGGCCCTTGTACTCTGCTCCTCCAGATATTGAGTCTTAGGAGTCATGAAGACTCTTCATACAGGTATCAGCACGGCTTTCCACACTGCTTTCTTCAGGTCTTTGTTCACATATCATCTTTTGGAGAGGCCTTTCCTGACCACCATATTGAATGTTGAATTATTTCTCTGCTTAGAGCATGCATACCTGTCTGGCTCCCTTTTTGACCTTGTTTTTCCAACCATTTTTCTTTTATCATCACCTGCGTTAGTTTTCTCTTGCTGCCATAACGAGCTACCACAAGTTTAGCAGCTTACACAACACACATTTATTTTCTTACAGTTCTGTAGTTTGGAAGTCCAACATGGGTCTCAGTGGAGTAAAATCATGGTGTCACCAGGGCTGCTTTTCTTCTGGAGGTTCTAGAGGAGATGCACTCCCTGACCCTTTCCGACTTCTAGAAGTCACACACTCGGCTCCATCTTACTCCACCTTCAAAGCCAGCAACCTTGCATCTCTCCAGGCATTCCTCTGAGGTCGCATTTCCTCTGAACTCTTTTTCTGCCTCCTTCTTCTACTTTTAAGTACCCTTGTGATTACATTAGGCCCACCCAGAGAATCCAGAAAAATCTCCTCCCATTTTCAGGTCAGCTGCTTAGAAAGCTTAAATCCATTCGCAACCTCAATATGTCTTTGCCATGTGATATGGTTTGGCTGTGTCTGCACCCAAATCTCACCTTGAATTGTAATAATTCCCATGTCAGGATGGGGCCAGGTGGAGATAGTTGAATCATGAGTCAGCTTCCCACATACGGTTCTCATGATAGTGAATATGTCTCAAGAGATGTGATGGTTTTATAAACGGGAGTTCCTTGCACACATTCTCTTGCCCATCACCATGTGAGAAGTCCCTTTGCTCTTCCTTTGTCTTCCACCGTGATTCTGAGGCCTCCCCAGCCATGTAGAACTGTGAGTTCTTTAGACCTCTTTCCTTTATAAATTACCCTGTCTCAGGTATGTCTTTATTAGAGCGTGAGAATGAACGAATACACCCTGTAACCTAACATGTTCTAAGATTCCAGGGATTCGAATGTGGAATCATTTGGTGCTATCGTTCTGCTTGCTACACCATCCAACTGTAAACGTTGCTCTGCTAACTCAAATGTAAGGTGCAGGAAGGTAGGGTGTTATTTCAGATAGGTCAGTGGCTTTATCTACATCTGACACCTGCAATAGTGCCTGGTACGTAGCCGTCGTTTAAAAAAAAATGGTTTTTGAGTGCATGAACACATGATGCTCTCAGATCATGCTCCACCCTTCTCCACCCACTTTGGGGCCCTGGAAGGCCGATCTGTATGTGCTGTGTCAGCAGGTTCCTTTGCCAAATAGGTGCTGTTTCCCTGTCTGGAATGTTCTTGTGCCTATCCTGAAAGTTTCAAACTCTTAGTCACCCTTAAGACCTAACACCCTAACATCCATTCTGTGAAGCTTCTCTGATTCTCCCAGGAAGAAGAAAAATTACTCTCTCCTCTGTGTTTGTTCTCACAGCAATTTTTTGCATCCTGGATGGTGTCCATCTCCTTCCCTAGAGTATTGTGAGAAGATTGAAATCATGTCTTTTGTTTTCTGGCCTTTGTGTTCCTGTATCTAGCATATAGTAAGTCTTCAGTCATTTCTTCATTGTATTCATTTATTTATCTTGGTGGAAAAATCCAGTGCCTGGGAACTCCAGATTTGAGAATTCAGTAGCAACTGGGGCATGAGACCCTAGAGACGAAGTATATATTACACTTAGGAAAGTAACAACAAAAATTGCTTTGAGTACTTACTACTTGCCAGGAGTTGTGTCAAATATTTTACATGCATTATCTTACTTGTATCTTACAATAGAGCCACTCTGCTGCCAAAGTTCATGCTCTTTACCATAAGATTAAAATGCCCAGGACAGTTGAAACCAGCAATCACTCGTCATATGGCAGACAGAGGAGGAGGATGTGAGTTCTAATGCAAATGTTTGTATAGTCCGTTCTGAAGACACACAGAGGAGAGAGTGAGAGGAGAGGACAGAGACACACAGAGAGAGAAAGAGAGAGAGAGAGAGAGAGAGAATGAGAGAGAGAGAGAGAGAGAGAGAGAGAAACACACAGAGAAATAACACAATCTTAAAGGCCAAAGAGAAATAGAGGAAAGAAGATAGAAGAGAGAGATCCAGAAGTCAAGAAGTAACTGCTGTTTCCAGCTCAGAGTGACATTTCAGATGTCTCTTTGGTGCTGATTTTGTCAAACACAGCCTAACCTGGCCATTGATTTCTGGGTCAAAACTTTATTGAGACTAATAGGACTAGATGAGACTAACAGTTGGGCATCATGAACTTGACTTTCAAGTCAGGGAGTGAGGTGGGAATTCCAGACACATTAGTAAGTTCAGAGGATGAAATCTTTGGAGAAAGGGGGACTGCCGTGGATCCTGACGGGACCGAGGAGTATTTAGTGCGCACCCGTGTGAACTCCGGGGCTCTAGGGACCTGAGCTCCAAGGGAGATGCTGGGAAGGTGGGGAGCATGGCCTGCCACCCCCGTTGGAAGCAGCACGGACTAACTTTTTCATGTTTTGGATGTTGCTCTTTTTTGATTGTTGGTTTTTGTTTTTGATTTATTCTTTTTGAGAGTTTTTTGACAAAGGGTCTCACTCTGTCATCCAGGCTGGAATGCAGTGGTGCAATCATCGCTCACTGCAGCCTCGACTTCCCGGGGTCAAGCAATCCTCCCTCCTCAGCCTCCCAAGTACCTGGCACCACAGGTGCATGCCATTACAACCGGCTAATTTATTTCTTTTCTTTTTATTTGTAGAGACTTGCTATGTTGCCCAGGCTGGTTTCAAACTCCTGGGCTCAACTGATCCTCGTGCCTCGACCTCCCAAAGTACTGGATGACAGGCATGAGCCACCACACCCAACCAGATGTTGATCTTTTACACACCACCGTTTGTGAAGGAAGGGTTCTGCTACTTGGATGAAGGAACGAAACCACCTCTTCATTGGTGAAAGGTGGATGTTGAGAATCAGAGAGGGGTTATTTGTATAATATGTCTTCTGTTTTCCCCAGCACAGCCTCTATTCCCCTTTCTCCACTCAGCATTCTGCCCTGAGAAATGTAACCAGGAAAACTGCATCAGTGGTCTTCTGTACCTCCTGGCTTCCGGCTGGATTTGGCCAATGAGAGCACTGGGAAGTCAGAGAGAGGGTGGAGGAAGGAGAGAAAGGTTGATGCATTTGGTCCCCCTACTCCCTTCTTGTGGCATCATCACTGACTTTGGTCCCTCCACCAAAGCTCACAGCTCCCGCCAGGTGACCCTATTGCACAGCAATCCAACTCCAGGTTGAGCCCCCACTCCCTCCTCTTTGCCCTCTCAGGTGTGTACAGCCTTCTCCCCTCCTTACCAGCTCCCTGGTGAGGTTCTGCCACACTCATTGCTATTTTCCCCACACCCTTCCCAATCTTTGCAGTTAGACTCTTCCTTAAATTCTCCCAACATTTTCCTGACTTGAGTATACCCTTCGCTTCTTGCCAGGCCTTCTTGCCAAGGTCCCCGCCTTCTTAGCATCTTGCTTGGGGCTCAGCTCCTAGGAGCCCTGTGGTTTACACAGGTGTGCACCAAATTCTCCTTGGTCCCTTCAAAATCCACAGCAGCCCCCCTTCCTCTAAAGATTCCCTCCTATGAACTTATTAATGTGCCTAGAATTCCCACCTCACTCCCTGACTTGAAAGTCAAGTTCATGATCCCCAAATGTCAGTCTTATCTAATCCTATTAGTCTCAATAAAGTTCAGACCCAGAAATCAATGGCCAGATTAGAATCACTGCTAAAGTCACATCTGACTCTGATGGACACTATGTGACTTGCCCAAGATCACATGGAGGGTCAGGATTGGAGCTCTGCTCTCCCAGATCAGTGGCCTTTTGGTGTGGCAGATTCCAGGGGTCACTGCCTCTCTTTCTGGGAAAGCAGTTTAGGGGCCTCTGACATCAGCCAGGCCAGAGAGTGATGCGGGAGTCACCCAGATTAGGCTGGAAAGGCACAGAGTCTATGTTGAGCCATGTTGGAAGAGAAGAATGAGAAATTAAAGTGCTCAGGACCCTCTGACATTCCCAGGACCTAGGAAGACCTCAGCTCCCAAAAGTCAACTGACAAAATAATAACGCCTAGAGAGTGGATACTAAGCATTTTGCAGACAGCGAACTTATTAGAGCTCCATAACAAGTGTACAAGGGACTTAACATTGATTATAAGGCAAATGTGTCCAGAGATTTTTAAATGAGCATTTAAAATTCAATGTAGTAGGTGTTATTTTCATTTTGCCAGTGAGGAATAGCCTCCTCCCTCTCATTAATTTTATTACTGTTACTATCTGCATTACCATGATCATGAGTATTAGTTTTATATCCAAACCATGTGTCAGGTCTTAGGGAATCAAAATCTCATAGAAATCCACAAGAAGGAATGGACCTTCACTGTAGTGTGGGCTCCATGTGGGTAAAGGCTATGCTGGATTGGTTCTCATTAGGTGGCCTCATTTCCGACTGTAGTTTCTGAAACATGGCAGGCACTCAGCAATCAGGCCGCTAGGGAAGGGAAGGGGAGGGGAAGGGAGGGGAAGGGAAGGGGAGGGGAAGGGAGGGGAAGGGAGGGGAAGGGAAGGGGAGGGGAAGGGAGGGGAAGGGAGGGGAAGGGAGGGGGAGGGGAGGGGGAAGGGAAGGGTAGGGAAGGGAGGGGGAGGGGAGGGGGAAGGGAAGGGAAAAGGAGGGATGGGGAAGGGAGGGAGAAGAAAGAAAGAGAGGGAGAGGAAGAGAGGGAGAGAGGGAGGGAAGGAGGGAGGGGAAGGGAGGGGAGGGGAGGAGAGTGGGGAGAGGGAGGGAAGGGAAGGTAAGGGAGAAGAACGAAGGAGAAAGAGAGGAAGGGAAGGAGGGAGAAAAAGGGAGGGAGGGAAGGGAGGGGAAGACAGGGGAGGGGAGGGAAGGGAAGGGATAGGAAGGGAAGGAGGGAGAGGGAGAAAGGGAGGGAGAAGAAGGGAAAGGAAAGTAGAAGAAAGAAGGGCAGGGAGAGGAAGGGAGAGAGGGAGAGGAAGGGAGAGAGGAAAGGTGGGGAAGGTAAGGGAAGGGAGGAGGGGGAAGAGAAGGGAAGGGAAGGGACTAATTTGTGAAGTCATGGCCTTTGGGATGCCAAGGCCAGCTCCAGCATTGTTACTCAAGCTTTCTCAATCTGGGTTCTATGTCTGTAAAAGGAGAATGAGAGCAGCACCTATCTTGCAGGGCTGTTAGAACACATGCATAGCACCTGACTCTGTGCCCAGCACTAAGTAGGTGCTCAATAAATACCAGTCCCCTGTTCTCCCCACCACTGGCTAAGACAGCACCAGAGCTGGGGAGCAGGAGGGAAGGATGAGTTCACTGCCTCTGGAGTGGGGTCCCCTGGGATGCTCCCTTCCAGGGTCACTGCCGGAGAGCCGTATGAGCACAGCCCCAGATGGTGGTGGTTGGGAAGGGGGTCACAGGGTGAAGCTGAAGGAGATTCATGACCTTGACTGTCCTCCACAGCCTGATTTATGGAGCAGTGCCGTCTCCAGATGATATGGAGACGCTGTGAATGAAGGAGCTGTAGAAAACCTTAATCCCCAAATGGCAGAAAGAGATACTCTCATGGCCAGTGTGTGTTTGATCACATCCATCAGGTGAGGCATGATTTCCCCGCACAGAATCCAATTGGTTGTCAGGCCTAAGCTGGTGTTTCTGAACTAGGAATGAAATATGTTCCCCACTTAGCCAACAAAATCCTTGGCCAATTTTGCTCCAGAAAAGGGTCTGGCCTCGGAATATTACAGTCATGTTACTGAGCCAATGCCAGCATTTAGGGGGTAGGAAGCAGGGGAAAGAGGAAGTGAGGGAAGAAATCCCCTCAGAAAAAAGAAACACCCAAGCCCCTTGGGCTGGTGAAGGCTTCAAGCAGAGCTGTGATGTGAGCAGTCTCTTAATGACCAGGCTTCCGGGAGGGCAGGTGGGAAGAACTGGGGGAGAAGTCACTGTTTGTCTTCTATGTGAGGATGCTGGTTGGATGGTCTAATGGGACCTAGAAGCAAGAGGAAGCAGCTCTTTTGGCAAGACCAACTCTTCTCTGTAGCTTCCCTGGATCTGTGCTCCCGGCCGTGCAGGCTGCCAGAACCATTCAACATCCAGGGTGGATAATGGGAATCCCATAAGCTAGAGGTGGCTGAGATTCAAGGCTCTGTCTGATGGAACAGTGGCCAGGGGAGAAATTCTGACTTCCTTATTCTCAGACCTGCCTCTTCTCACCGGGTCTCTTGGACTCGCTACTCTGAAGGCATCGACTTCCTGACAGACAGTTCCCTATGGTCCTCCCCTTGGTCCTCAGTTCACAGGATGGCAATTTATAGCCTGGACGCAGGATAAAAAAAGGGCAACATCTTCTCAACCTCTAGATTCAGGATACTTTTGCTGCACTAACCCTCTGAACCCCAGTGTGTAGTAGTTCTGTCTGTGGTCGGTTTTCTACGTGCCCCAAGCCTTCTAAATGTGGTGCATGCTGCTGTCGGATGTCCAGTCACATTTGCTGCTTGGTAAACATGAATTTATACTAAGAGCCCGTTAAAATGTCACCTCCACTGAGAAGCCTGATACATCTTCCTATTCTCTACCACAGCACTTCGTGCATCTCTCTCATGAGCCGTATTTAGGCCATTTTTTAGTCGTCCTCATTCTCACTATATCAGGGGCGTCATGAACTGAATAGCATCTCCCTCAAATTCATACATTGAAGCCCTGGCTACCAGCACCACTGAATGTAATCACTGAATGTATGGAAACAGGATCTTTAAACGGGTAATTAAGTTCAAACAAAGTCATTAATACGGGCCCTAGTCCAATAGGATTGATGTCCATATAAAATAAAGAAATTTGGACACAGACACCTACAGAGGGAAGATGATATGCAAACAGGGAGAAGTCACCACTGCAAGCCAAGGAGAGGAGCTTCAAAAAGAACCAACCCTGCCCACACCTTGATCCCCAACTTCTACTCCAAAGCTTTCAGAAGATACATTTCTGTTGTTTAAGCCCCCACCCTGACACCATCTACAGTACTTTGTTACAGCAGCTCTCACAGACTGATATAAGGGGGACAACAATTGTTCCCTGCAGTCAAATGCCCTACTAAGTTATATACCTCCTGCACACTGGTAAGTATTCTCAGCTTTGGTGGGTCATAGGGTCTCTGTCACATGTGCTCAACTCTGCCATTGTAACGTGGAAGCAGCCACAGGCAGTACACAAATAAGGGGGTGTGGCTGTGTTCTAAAATGCATTACTTGCAAAACAGACAGCAGGCCAGTGAATTGGAGCACCATGGCAATAAAGGAAAGCCAAGCACAGAGAAATACACATCTCCTGCTACAGAAGATGATCAGCAGTGAGCCATCAGTTTGACCCTCTGTCCATCCTAGTACCCCAGACATAGAGGGAGGTGCTCTGGCCCCTGAGCTGTAGTTTGGCAACCCCTGTATGAGATGAAAGTTCCATGAGGCCAGGGTTTATGACCATTTTTGGCACACAGTAGAAGTTCAATTACTATCTGTTTTAAAAAGTTAACTTTTAAAATTGTTTAATTTCAAAATAATTATAAAAATTATACAAATCAGATAGTTACATGTAGTTTCACGTTTATCTAGGTTCACCTGTGGCTTATTATATGTCAAATCAATATATGTCAGTTTATATATAGGCATTAAAGCCAGAAAGATCTACTCTGCCCATTTCCTGATGTGATGCCTGGGCAAATGACTTAACCCCTCTGAACCTCAGTTTCTTCACCTAAAATTGTGATAGTAACAGAACCTACCCATTAGGCAGCTGGAATTTAAATGAGAAAATGCATGCAAAGATGTTCTCACTTAATGAGTGGGAGCTGAACAACGAGAACACATGGACACAGGGAGGGGAACAACACACACTGGGGCCTGTTGGGGGAGGGGGTGGGGGAGGAAGAGCATCAGGAAAAATAGCTACTGCATGATAGGCTTAATACTTAGGCGCAGCAAGCCACCATGGCACACATTTACTATGTATCAAGCCTGCACATCCTGCACATGTATCCCGGAACTTAAAATAAATAAAAAATACATGCAAAGTATTGCATGCAACATTTGGTACTTAGTAAGCATTCCTAAATGCTAATATGTCTTTAAGTAATTCCACTTTTTTGTTTCTCTGATGTTTCCAGACCTAAACACCCGACTCTGTGGTCCAGACCCCAGTCATCCAGATGACCGTGGGAGAGGTCTGCCCAAGATTTTTCCTAAGAAAGCCCCTGGGGATAAAAGGAAAGGGTCAGACCCCAGGACCTTCTGATGAGCAAGAGAAAATGGGACGACTCCAAGAAGGTTAGAGGGGTAGGCCACATGAAGATGGGCTATAAATACTTTTTATACTTTTTGTATTTCTGAAGAAACCTGTTAAAAATAAGTTGAGTATTCATGAATGCTTTGGGAGCCAGGAGAAGGTCCAGCTCAGGGGCATTCCTTCCTCAAATGCAATCAAATACTTACCATTTCTCACTCCTAGATCTGGCCACCTCCAGGAAGATGATAAAAATTGTAGGAGGAAAGAAAAACCAAAACCATGTTTTGGGAACGAGGAGTGGAAAAGGTGAATTCCACAAAGAAGCATGAAAAAGGACCGCAGGGAGACCACATGGCTCAGCACTGCGCAACAGTAGCCTGAACTGGGATTTTCCAAAGACTGTAACCATGAGGAGGGTGAAGCTAGTAACAACAGTCATAATAATAGCTGATATTTACATAGCACTTCCTATCAGCCAGATAATGTTCTGAGAGCTTTACTCTGGTATTAATTTATTTATATGGATGAACCCTCAGTAGTTTGTGAAGGTGTATTCTTTTCTTTTTAAATTTTACAAATACAAAAACCAAGGCACAGGGAGGTTAAGTAACTTGCCCAAGGTCACACAGTCAGTAAGTGGCATGGCAGGGGTTTGAACAGACTATCTGGCTCTAAGGTCTGTGTTCAACCACCAAAGCCAACCAATTGCTTCTCTTCATAAAACAGCCCTATCGATGGACTTGAAGATTGTTTCCACAGTTGTCTGTTTTGTGCAATCAACAGGAATCAACAAACTTTCTATAAAGAGCCGGGTTTCCTTTCAGTAAATCTGGCCTTGTGGGAAAAGAGAGAAAACTGAGGATATTATCCAAAAAGAACCCCACATTCTCACAGTGTTTTTAATAGACAAATTTAGACAAATTTGAATTAATAATACAAATTGGATGCAATTATTTTTGTGATATGTCTATTTATGAGAAGAATGGAATTCTGGTTTTGGGGGGTGTATTACTCTGTTTTCATACTGCTAATAAAGACATACCTGAGACTGGGTAATTTACACAGGAAAGAAGTTTAATGGACTCACAGTTCTATGTGACTGGCAAGGCCTCACAATCATGGTAGAAGGCAAGGAGGAGCAAGTCACATCTTACATGTATGGCAGCAGGCAACAAGAGAGCTTGTGCAGGGATGAGACTTACTATTGTGAGAACAGCATGGCAACGACCTGCCCCCATGGTTCAATTACCTCCCACCGGGTCCCTCCCACAAAATGTGGGAATTTAAGATGAGATTTGGGTGGGGACACAGCCAAACCATATCAGGGGGTTTAACATTTGGTATAAACAGGGTACAAAGTTAGTGTTCCCTACCATCATGGTAGAAATAGGGCCTCATTCTACAAATCCTTTCCTTCTTTCTCTGAAACACTGATATTCCCACATGAGAACTCTCTAGAAGGCATGGCCACTGTCTCTTAGCACAGCTGTACCACCCTCATAGTGCTGGAGAACTTCTCATATGGAGAAGCTGGTTAGGAGGGAGTCTCTGGGGAAGACTCCCTGGGTTTGAATTCCAGCTAAACTAGTCAGTAGCTATATAATCTTTGATGACTTACTTAACCATCCTAGAATAGAGATTGTTAACCAGTGACGATTTTGCTCTCCAGGCAACATTTGACTGGAGACATTTTTGGTTGTTCAAACTTGGGGATGAGGGTACCACTGGTATGTAGTGGGCAGAGGCCATAGAAGCTTCTCAACATCCTACAATGTATAAGAAAGCCCCCACAACCAAGAGTGACCCAGCCCCAAATGTCAATAGCGCTGAATTTGAGACTCCTATTCCAGAAGCTTCAGTTTTCTCATCTATAAATTAAACTGTAGTATTTTCTCCGTAGTAAAGATTAAATGAGCTGTAATAAATGCAAAGACATACAACAGACTATGACATATTGCAAAGCACTTGAGATAAATATTATTATTCCTTTGATTTTTATTCCAAGATTTAGAAACATACAATCATTCTGAGCTTGCAGGACATACCCAAACAAGATCATGCCGGGGGCTGCATCTGGCAGCCCCTGCTCTAGCCTGAGGTTGGAGCAGGAGATCTCAGAGGAAAAAGCATTGTGTTACTGTCTCCTTTCCAGCTCATCCTCCCCGACAGCCACCCCTTCTCTCTCCCTCCCCTCTTAGCCAAGCTTGGAGACTGGATGCAAAAGCCATTATTAAAAAATGAACATGAGTTGTTTTTTCCCCTTTTTGATCAAATAATCCAGTTTGCTGCCTCAGACAAATCATTATTCATGTGGAACCTGCCCGTGCCGCCCCTGGGGAGGAAGACCAAATTGATTTAACATCTAATCCAGTTTGTACCTCCTGCTAACCCCAGTGGTGTGCTAACTTCACCCTTGCAGGATGGGGAGGAAGGAGGTAGAAGAAAGGAGGGGGCAGAGGGTAACACAAGGAAATTAACCCAAGGCGTAAGTCTAAGCCCAGCTTTCTACAAAAGCAAGACAGAGACAAAGCCTGTCATTATAGTGCCCAGTCTTTCTGTCTTAGGCTTTCTCATACTCAGAGATACGTTTTCTTCATCCGTCAGCTCATTGTAATAATAACAACACAATCGAAATGCCAGCCTCTTACTCTGTGATGAGTGGAATGCCTGACATCAAGAGGCATCATGGAGTCCATTTTCCAAGCTAGGGAAGCTGAAGATTACAGAGGTCAAAGAGCATGCCATGAGTGCATAGAAAGTTCTAGAACCAGGACTCACCATCAGCCCTGTCTATCCCCAAAGCCCCAAAGCCATAAACACCACATAAATAGCTTTCTGGACATAGGAAGGCTGTTTGGAAGGGTTCTATAGCTTTTTTCTGTAAGGGTCACCCACACACAATGCTGCAGACACATTTGGGTTGCCTATGTGTGGTGGTTGAAGGGTGAGTTGATCCTGATTATTGCTGGATCTCTGAATTTCCTCCTTCTCCTCACTACTAAACTTATCTTTCCATCTCTCTGGACTGGGGAGGTGGAGATGGAGGATATAAAGCAATTTGCTTCCTCTGGATGGAAAGGTGGTGTCCTATGGCACTGGGCAGAGTCCTGGCCTCTGGGGAAACCTCAGAGAGGTCAGTAGCACTGACATGTCTCTGGCTGTGTCCCTCTTTAGTAAGTGGCACATTCTGTGACTGTTGTCCTGAGCCAGCAAGCGGCAGACTCAGGCTTTTGCTCCAGGTCTATCTGGCTCTAAGCTGAGGTGTTCATTCCATTGGGTGGCACCGTCCCCTCTCTGCACTGTTCTTGTGTCCTCTCCTGTTCTGCCTAAAATTTGTGCTTAAAATGGCCTGAAATGGCCATACTGAGGCACTGTCTTTCAAGTGCAGACAGAAAGCAGCTTGAAACAAACTTCAGGGAAAGAGGTGGAAAGGATAGGAAAGAAAGGGAGGTGGAGCAGGCATGGGGCTGCCTATGCCTTAGGTCTCAGTTATAAGGGAGAGGGGGAGGAGGAGAGGTAAAGAGAAGGAAGAGGAGGAGGAGGAAGCGAAAGAGGAGGAAAAGTGGAGAAAGAAGGGAGAGGAGAAAGAAGGGAGAGGAGAAGAACAAGAGAGAAGAGAGGAAGGAAGAAGATGAGGAGGAAGATGAGAAGGAGAGAAGGGGAAGGGAGGGTGGGGAGAAGAGAGGCTTTCATATGGACTTTGAGAGGAGAGATGAATCTGGTACTGATAGGAGTGCAGGCATCAGAGTGAGCTGGGCATCGGTCAGCACCCCAGCTTTGTCCAGCACAGTGCAGCTCTGATGATAAAGTCCACAGTGAATGTAGCACCAATAGGCATCCCCAGGGCTGGCAGCTTTGGGAGGACCAAGAAACAGTGCTTGGACAGAATTGGTGTTTTGTGTTGGACTCCAGCAACCTGGCCGTATGAGGTTGAGAGAGAACCTCCTGCAAAGCTTTGGAGGCAGCCCCTTAACAGGGGTCATCATAATGGAAAAACAGATTACTCTTCAGGAATGCATGTGAGGCAACCACTAGGAATTCCAGAAATAGCTGAGTGAGTCATTACGCATGGGAACCCCAAGCTGCACAGGTGAGAACCCTGAGATGGCAGCATCTGAGAGTCAGTGTTAATGAAAATAACTTCACTGAGCCCTATCCAGGCACCTTGTGTGTTAATATACTTAATCCTCAGGAAAAGGAAGCATTACCACCCCTGTTTTATAAAAGGAAAATGGAGCTCTGGTTTATGTCATCACTTAGTGGCAGAGCAGGGATTTGAACCCATGCTGGTGGCTGCCTGTCAATTTCTCTGACCCTCAGTGCTCTTCTGCCTGGCTCTGCCCTTGGCCTCATGGGACTTAAGGAAATGGAGATCACATTTGTTGCTCAGGATCTACAGCTCTGGAAGGAATTGCCCCAAGGCATTGACGGCATCAACGGGGCTGGAGGGCCCAAGTCCTCTGTATGAGTGCGTGCCATGGCAGTGTGCGTGTGGGTGCACTTCTCTATGGGCTTGTGCGTGCTTTTGCGTGTGTGTTCTTGAGTGCTTTTGTTTCTGTGTGCATGTGTCTTTCCATATGCTTTTGTGTTTGTTTCTGTGTGTTTGTGTGTGCATTTGTGTTTATGTTTCTGTGTTTGTCTGTATTTTGTGTTTGTGTTTCTGTGTGTTTATACGTGTATTTGTGTGTGTTGATATGTGTTATTTGGATGTTTATCTTTTTGAGTCTTCATTTCTGTATGTATTTGTGTGTTTTTCTGTGTGTTTGAATGTGCATATGTCTGCATTTGTGTTTCTGTGTGTGTTTCTGTGTGTTTTTGTTTCTCTGCATGTGTGTGTTTCTCTATGGGCATTTCTATATGCTTTTGTGTTTGTTTCTTTGTGTTTCTGTGTATGTTTTTGTATCACTGTGTATGGGTTTGTGTTTCTTTTTGTTTGCTTCTACCTGTGTATATGCATTTGTGTGTGCGCGTGTGTGTTGGTGTGTGTTTGTTTATGTGTGTGTTTATATGGGTGTTTGTGTCTGTCTTTTGTGTTTGCATTTCTGTATGTGTTTGTGTGTGTCTCTGTGGGTTGTATGTCTTTTGTGGAACTGAGGCTGGAAGACAGAGATGATAACTAACACCAGAACAGACTTCCCATAGAGATGAAACAGCATCGCCAAAGGGTAAAGTAAATGAGACAGGCCAGCATTCCATCCTGGCTGGGAGCAACAACTCCATCTCCACTCTTGGGTTCTGCCCTCTCCAGTGTGGGATGTGGACAGCCCCCGGGCCTCTTTCTTGTGCCCCTTGCAGCAGCCCCTTCACACTGACCTCATCACCACCAGGGCCAGCATCCATCTCACCGGGTTGATGCTGGTGTAGCAACTGCCTTCCTTCCTCTGCCCCTCCATCCAGGTCTGCCTGTTTCACTGTGTGGGGCTGCATGACCAGCCCTAGGGAGAACCCTCACCCAGAGTCTACATGGACGGTGTCTCTAGGCCTGTGATGTGTGCAGCCTGCCCAAGTTGCACCCATTTCTCCCTCCAAACCTCCTGTCCATTCCCAGATTCCAGGTTTGCATTATTCTATGGTACCTTCAATAATTCAGATGGGAGATCACACTCTAGTTACAGAGGGGGCCAGGAGGAGGGTGGGATGCACCATCTGGAGTGTGTCCCCTGAGCTCTGGGTGATGGAGTCCCTAACACTCGCCTGAGTCCTGTAGCAGACTTCAATGACCCACTCTGCCTAGGATGTTACTGGTCGATTTGGGCAGCAGATGGGCTCTCTGACCCCTGACACAGCCTGGAGCTCAGGATTCAGGAAGGAGCAGACAAGAGCTAACAAAACCAACTCTCTGAGCTGGGGACCATTTTGGAAAGAAAGCACGAACCACCTGAAGCCAGATATTTGTTTCTCCATCTGCCTCCACATTCAAGTGACTGGGAAGGTTCCTGGATTTGTCCAAATGAGAAATGAGGCTGCACCCTTGGCCTGGGATAGGGCAGGCTACACAGTCCCTGACATCAGCTTAAGAGAGTGGTTTCTGCACAAAAATATGCAGGCAATTTAGAATGCTTTACTGAAACAATTGGAGGATGATTTTGCAACTCTGCATGTTTAGGTGTTCGCAAAAATATAAGCGTGAAAATTGATACGTATAAAAGAGCCAAGATTTATCATGTACTTACTCATGTCAGGCTTTCATTGCAGTGTCTCATTTATCGTTCACATCCACCCAATGAGAGGGGTTTTACATGATCTGCTACATTTTACAGGTGAGAAAAATGAGGCTCAGGGTTTAGATGACTCACTCAAGGTCACACAGCCAACAAGTGTCAGAGCAAACCTTTAAAACCCGAAGTGTCTTTGTATAACACCCCTGCCTTTTCTCCTATATTTTACTGACTCCCAGGACTTGCAGGGACTTATGTGTGTCTGTATATGCATACGTTTGACACATATGATATGATGTGCATATTTGGGTTTGTGTTCTTACGCCGCACAGCCTATCTTCCAAAAATAGCTGTAGTTAGAGATAACACTTGCTAGGAAACAAATGAAAAGCTTCAAATGCCCCATTTCATTTAATTCTCACATGAATTTTATATGATTGGTGTGATTGTTTCCCTCTGATTACAGTGCAGAAACCAAGGGTTAGAAAGCAGAAACAACTCCCCCACAGGAATGAATTAGTGAATCAATAAATTTGAGAGATATTTCAATGGCAGATATGATGACCTGTTGAATAACCTACATCAGGGACTGATTTTTTTCTGTAAAAAGCAGATAGATAGTAAATATTTTAGGCTTTGTGGACCAAGAGACAAAATTGAGACTTTCATGTAGGGACTGATATAACAGTTGAAAATATAACCATTAAGAAATGTCAAAATGACTCTTAGCTCTCTGGCCATCCTCAAAACAGGCAGAAGGCAGAATTTAGATTTGACTCACTGCCCAGAGCTGCTGACCTAACGTGGAGGTAGTTAGAAAAATGTTTGTTGACTTGAAGGCAAGCAACTGGGATTTGGAAAGAGAGATGGATTTTTGGATAACAGGTAAAGAAAGGAGGGCATGAGCATCCTCTTACATGATGTGACCATCTTTCTCCCTCAGACTTTTCCATTCACAACATTCCCCCTCTATGTAGAACTTCCAATGTTCCAACTGAGATGGAACGAACAACCAAGGTGGGGCCATGATCAAGGTGGCTTTGAGTCCCAGAGCTTTGCAAGCCCGTGTGTGGCGGGGGCACTGTGGGGGGGTTTGGGGAGCCCTACTCCCATGAGGTCTTGAGAGATACATCCCTCCACCCGTATTGATGAGCCTGGGTACAAATTCAACCTACCATCAATGTTCTTTGCCTTTTGATGCTTTATTTTTTTTCCAGGTTTCCTCTGTGACTGTTGATGCTCTGAGATTAAAACAAAGCAGGAGGCATCTACAAGTAAAGGAAACACAGAAGCCGAGGCTGCACATCTTTTATTTGTTGTCTGATGATACTGCCCATGCTCAGTAGGAGGCCCTTTGGATACCAGAGGCCCCTGAGATATGTGGTCTATCAAACCAATGCTGTGCTGCTTATCTGAACTTCAATCTTGTGGCAGCGCCAGTGACAGAGAGGTGCCAATTGCAGCTTCTCTGATTTGCCACCTTTGGAGAATCCAGAGTGAACTAGATACAGGAGGGCACATTTCATTGCTGATTTTGACTGTAAGTGCACTCTCTGGGCAGACAAATCAATCTGAGAGCTGGCAACCCCCAGGTGGGCTGGTCACTCGCAGCAGCAGTATTCTTCACCTTTCTCTTTAGAGATCCTGGTGCAACAAAAAATGACTCGGGGGTAGAGTATCAGAAGACCTGGCTCACAGGCACCAGCCTGTTCCTTCCTTCAGGGTGGCCTGGGGCAGTGACAAGACCTCTCTTCTCCTTACTTTTTTCATTTGTAAAGTGGGAATCTTTTACAAATGAGAACTTTCGTGCCTTTTGATGGGCACAAGCCCTTCATTGAATTTTGCATAGAGCTGGGATTAAACCCAAAATTGTGGTTTAAAGCCCTCTAAAGAGCATGCTACTGAGGCTGGCAGAAATGTGGAGAAGAATCTGGGTTTTCCAACCCCAACTCCGAAACCCTTTCCACTGCAAAAAGAATGATAATGCTCATAGTTTCCTTGCCTGACAAGCCTGTGTTGAGTTTCGAAAGCATGTGAAAGCAGGTTGAGCAGGGCAGAGCCATGGCATGTCCAAAGTTGTTGCACTAGACAGAGTTGTACAGAACCAAGAAGAGGAGCTAAGAATGGACTTTGGGGCTGGGCATGGTGGCTCGTGCCTGTAATCCCAGCACTTTGGGAGGTTGAGGTGGGCAGATCACGATGGCAAGAGATTGAGACCATCCTGGCCAACATGGTGAAACCCTGTCTCTACCAAAAATACAAAAATTAGCTGGGCATGGTGACACACACCTGTAGTTCCAGCTACTTGGGAGGCTGAGGTGGGAGAATCACTTGAACCTGGGAGGCAGAGGTTGCAGTGAGGCAAGGTTGCGCCACTGCACCGCAGCCTGGCAACACAGCAAGACTCCACCTCAAAAAAAAAAAAAAAAAAAGGGACTTTTGAGCCTCACTTCCTAATGCAAAAAGAATAATAATGCTTGTAGTTCTCTTGCCCAACAAGCCTGTGTTGTGTTTCGAAAGCATGCAAAAGCAGGTTGAGCAGGGCAGAGCTACGGAATGTTCAAAGTTGTTGCACTAGACAGAGTTGTACAGAGCCAAGTAGAGGGGCCAAGAATGGACTTTGGAGGCTCACTGCTATGGTTCAAATTTAGGCTCCACAAATGACAAGCTGGGTAGACTTGGAAAAGTGAATTAACCTCTCTGTGCCTCAGCTTCTACACGTATAGAGGGAGATGATGACAGCAGCCTACCTTCCAGAGTTGTGGTAAGGATTAAATGAATCCATACATGTAAAGCCAGACACAAGGCACTTTGTAAGTATTGTTGTTGCTGTTGCTGCTGCTACAGTTCTTTATTATTTATATCTAGCTCAAGTGGGGATTTCTCCAGCGACTAAAGCAGGTGTTCACCATGAAAAGCTCAAAGCTAAATTTCAATGCTCTAGTAAAACAATCAGATAAAAATTTAGGTTGCAAACAAATACCCCAAGTGCTAAACTCTCCCTTTCCTACATCCTCCCTCTGTCTTTATGAAGCTCAAAGGACTTGGCATCTTTTACAGGCACAAAAATATCAGCACAAGAATCCAATACCCACAAAACCCAGAGGGAAGGCACAATTCACTCCCAGCAAACACTGAGCATTATTAGAGTCATTTTTTTCCATTGTGAGATAGACATTTTTAAAAATTTTCTTCTTTTTAACAAGATGCCCTATTGCTCAGCCTAGTTGAGAGTGGTTTTATTCTGATTGATTAATACTGAAAAATAACTTGGCATCTCAGCCCTTCCAGGTTTTCTGCAAGGAACAAGGTGGCAGAGAGGATGAAGGAGGGTGCCCCAGGCTAGATACAATAGTCTGCCATCACCCAACCCACAAGGGCTGAAAATATCACCAAGGGAAGAGAAGGTAATGAAAGGACCTTCTTTGTCTATAAAGGGCAGCAACCCATCCAAAAACCCCAGTATCTGCACATCATACCCTGTACTATGTCTTCAATTCATTCTGTATTCTATGGACCTAGGTTTGGATAACCAAGTCAGCTTTTCATTTACAAGTCACTTTGCAGGATTCACTGCCAGGTAAATAATTTCTTGATGAAATCGATGATCAAGTAGCTTTACAAAGGTTGAGTGAGGCTTGCTCGTGAAAGAGTGGAAAGGATTCTATGAAAACCAACACGGAAATGATCATCCTAAATATAAAAGGAAAAAAGTAGAAGCAAACCTAAATGCTCAACAACAGAAAATCAGTGTAGGGGATTGTTGAAGTCAGTGTGTTCTAAAATATGTGCTTTGAACAGTTCTGCTGAGATTATTATGCAATAAGATCATAGGTTGATAAGTAAATGAATCATAAAGTTTTATGTCCAGATATGTGTGAGAAATACTTAAACACATGTCTTGGCTTGGCTCACGTAGTATTTAATATGCTAATGTGTTTGACACTCATTGGCTTGCTTCCTTTCAGTTCCCTTCCCCATCTTTCCTCTCCATGGTTCTGTACCTCAGGGAGGTGATCCCTACAAACTACATTTCCCAGTCTCCTTTGCTAACTGATTTCCAGTTAGTTTCCAATGGGGAGTACTGGTAAAATCCTAGAGGGTGGGAATACAGGAAGAGCCAGGGTATTTCTCTCTTCATGCTTTAAGAGGTGTCTCTGGCAATGGCCTTTTCTTGTCCATGCTTTTAGCTTCCCTGGCACAGTGTCTTCCTCCATGGCCCCAGCCCCCTCCAGACAGTCTCTGCTCTGATTCTGAGTCCTGATCCTTGGTAACTAAGCCATGAGACTTGCTGCTGATGAGAAAAGGTAACTAGAAGAGGAGGAAACTGTTCACTCCATCTGGCCCTAAGGGGTTGCAAGATGAAGGTGGAAACAGAAGAGGCAGGATGAAGCAATCAGAAGATGGGCCTGTAGAGTGCAGAAGATTAACAGAGAAATGGCTGGTCTTGTTGCAAATTGGGTTCCCTGGGAGGGAGATCCTGAGACCAACTTTAGACTAAGGATGTTTATTAAAGAGTTCCTTTAGAATCAACACCTGTGGAAAGGAAGGGATGGGAACAAGATCAGGCATACGGAAGCGTTGAGCTGTGATGCGATCCCAACATGGGACTCACTTGAGCCCATGAGAAGCTTTGGAGCAGGGATGGTCTTCAGAGATGTCCCAAATTGAGCCGGAAGCTCTGGGACTTTGTAATCCAAGTTTGCCAGTCATTGGATGCAGCTAACCTTGGAGGGAGATATGACCTTGTGGAGACAGTTTTTTCAGTTCTCCGATAGTAGAAGGAATAAATTCTTCATTCCTGAAAGGAATCAGAGTGATACGTCATAGTGTTCAACAAAGTCCCCATTCTCATTTGCGATTTTAGTAAGTGATATGTCTGGGGCTACCAAATGGGGACAAAGCTACATCCAAGTGGACTCAGTGACCATGATAATTGGGCTAACATGGACCTAGAGATTGAACTTTTCCAAGATACTTCTGGTTCCGGTGTAGAAAGGTGGGAACGAAGGAGTTCCAGTGCAAGGAACACAACACAGGTAAAGTGACAGCCAATAGAGTGGGAATGAATTACCACCCTGATGTGGGAAAGTAGTGCAAATGTAGGGACTCAGAACTCTACCATAGGGCTATGTCTAAGAACAAGGCTCAAATCTGGCACCTGCTCATGCTGGCGCTGGCTGAAGGCTTCAGCTGTAAATGTAAGAGGACAAGTTGCAACCAAGAAGACAGAAGATGCTGCCTGGGCTTCCCTAGGAGTTTGGTTTTTCCTTCCCTCCGGAAGTCATATAAGTAGCTCACCCTTCTTGCCCACTCAGCGAGACACCACTGTGGCATGGAGGCAGGAAGGGAAATAACAGAATATATTTCTTTCCAAGGAATTGCATATTACGTAGGGAGATTAATATAAGGAAAAACATCTAGTTAAAAGATGGGATTAAAATGCTGAATTTTAGTGTGAGCTAAATTTGAGAGCTTTCTATAAAAACAAGATTTGTGAACTATGCCAAATTCTGTGTGAAAGAACCAGGACAGGGTCGGGGTGCTGATTCCCAGTTAACAGTGACTTCGAAAGGAAAGAACAAGTGGGGAGCACTGTGATGTCCAGGGCCCAGGATTCTTCTGTCCTTTTATTCCTCCATGCACATCCGTCATTCGTAGATCTGTCTGAAGATTCAAGATGGAAGCATCTATGTTTCAGGTAGCAAGGCGAAGCAAGGAGCAGAGAGAGAGCAAAGGCCATCAGTGATCTCTTAAGGATGGGTCCTGGATGCTGCCCCAGGGCACTGCCTCTTGTATCCCACTGGCCAGAATTTAGTCCATAAGCCCACATCTAACAGCAGAAGAGGCTGGGAAATGTGACATCTATTCTGGGAAGCTATGTGCTTAGGTAAAACTCATAGTGCAGTGCTATGGAAAAAAGAAGAAAATAGCTCTCAGCAGACAGCTGGCAATCCCTGCTGCAGTGCATAGAGCACGTTGTAAGTGCTATCTAACTTAATTCTCATAGTAGCCCTAAGAAGTGGGCTGTGCCCATTGTACAGATGAGCAAATAGAACCCAGTAGCACCAAGCTTCTAGTCGATTATTAATAACACCAGTTTGCTTTCAGCCAAAGTTACTTGCTACAGGTAATATAATTAGCTTGTTAGGGGTTAATTTTTTCAATTTCTTTGGAGTTTCAGAGACAATATGCAGGTGAAAGAACCAGCCGCTCTTGGCTGACCTTGCTTTTTCTCCATAGCAGTCCTGGCTTTGTAAGAACCCTGAGCTCTGTTTGCTTTGCAATTACCCTGGGTGAAGGGAGCCCTCTGACATTTTCACATTGGAGAGGGACAGACACAGATCCTCAGCCCTCCCCTTGATTCTTTGATTGTCATTTCCTCTACCTTTAAAAGAAAATTACATAATAGCCATTACTTAGGCACCTTTCCAAAGTACTTAAACTACATTACTGCAAAAGGGCCCTGTGAGGAAATAGCCCCAGATGTCACATGCCAAGTTACAAAGAGAAAAAGAGGAGTCGGGGCTTCCTTTACTGAGATCCCCTCACTAAACAGTGCCACATGGGCATATGAATTTGCTTATTACCCACTCTGCGAAACCCAGGGCCAACCCAAACAGTATCACAGTCATTAATGAGACTTAGTTCCATTAGGCTAAATGTAAACATTTGCAACAAGTCTTCAAAGCCTCTGTTAAAAAAATATATACGTGTGTGTGTGTGTGTGTGTGTGTGTGTGTGTGTATTTTAGGATAATTTGAGCAATTACAAGTGACTAACCACACTCACTTTTCTATCTGTCCCCTGTGGGACTGCTGCTCTGGGGCCAGAAATGGTCCTGCTCTTCCAAAAGGAAAGATATTCATCTAACTTAGGAGGTGGAAGGTGATAAAGTCAGTCGTCACTTGTTGAATGATGAGTCAATATTTTTATGTCGTTTTTGTTGGACTAGAATTTACTCAGATTTCTTTGCTCATGGCACCTCATTTTTTGCTGGGGTACCACCCCACCCCACTCTTAGTCCATGCAGGGGGGCAAGGTTGACTCTCTTCCCTTGAGTCTGGCTAATGGCATCATTCATACCCCTGGCTATAGTGCTTGGTTCAAGGAAGGGCATATGACCCAAGTCAGCTTAATGAGATTCAGACCTAGAACTTTTCCTGAAGATAGAGGGAAAGGGGGAGAAGTAGATGTCACTGTGCCTTATTATATTCCTCTCGTGCTGACTGTTGCCAAGCATGCTAACACCTTCTCCTTTGAGCATGAGAGACTGTAATGCTCTGAGCGCTTGCCTAGGGCACACAGAAGTGCTGTGAAGCTAATGCTCCTGGGAGCAGCCCCCAGCCAGGGGTGGATGGAAGTCAGAAAATCAACAGCACAGCTCCCTCATCTCTGGAATGAGATACGCATTCAACTATGCCCCAGAGGTCTTAACAGGGTATGGTCCGTATTTTTTTCATATGTAGAAGTGGGGTTGAGCATCAAATGCCCACAGTGGTAACCTTCTTATTAATGCACCTTTCTTCCCTTCTCTTCTTACTTCACTACAAGAGTTTTCTAGAGTCACTTGCCTGATAAATCACTTGCACTGGAATCCTTGTCTCAGAGTCTGTGTCTGAGGGAACCCAGCCTAAGAGACAGAACTATGTTTACACCACAGGGCAGGAACTGGCCTTAGGACACAGTCAAAACAGAAGAGGTAGCACTTAAAAGCAGAGACAGTGAGGTAAATATTCCTGATGGCATCATGTTGGGCACCTGGATACAGCCATGCCTGAAAGTTGCACTACACTTGAACTTGTCCTTAGATAAAATGTGTAAGAGCTGGGATTCCAAGGACTTGGTTGTGAGGCTTTTATACTGTCCTTTATGGTTCCAAATATCCATTCCCATTGTACTTGCATTAGCTCATACAGTACAAGGATATGGATTCATTCCAAGGGCTACTGGACTTTGCCTTTACCAAGAGAGGGTTAAAGCCACCAGGGTGGCACAGTTCAAATCCTTCACTGTAATTTCATGTAAATAACCTTCTGGCAGCTTCCTTTTCACTGATGTGCTCTTGTCTGCCAGCCAATCTCAGGCCTGGGCTTCCCCCCAGGAGATGTTAACTCATCGTCCCTTATCTGCTTGACTGACTGTCATCTTGACACATCATTGAGCTGGTGATGAAGCCCTTAATTAGTTCATGTCTCCAGGCCCCTCCTATTGCCACCTCTTCTTCTGTTTGCTCTTTCTAGGCTTCTCTCTTTTCTTCTCTTTACCATCTCCAAAGAGAAAATTCTACCAGGTATTCTATGCTAAGCATTTTGCAACACTGTTCTATTTCATCCTCCCATCAGCCCTCTGAGATAGCAACTATGATCCGGAGTTTACAGAAGGAAAAACAGACCAAGAGAGGTTGCATTTACTGGTATTAGGCCCAGACAAGACCTGGTTCAAATCTCAGCTCTTTTACTTTCTTGCTGAGTGAGCTTACAGGAGCAATTTAACCTTAAAGTTTTATTTTCTTACAATGGAAACAGAAATACTGACCTCATGGGGTTGCAGTGATGAATGAATGAAATAATTATTACATAGCAGTTTGTTTAGGGTCTGGCACATAGTAGGGACATAGATATCATCATCATCATCACTGTTCATCTCTGAATCTAGAAAAAATTATATGTACAATGTATGTGTCTATCCTTGTGCAGATTCATTTATTTTGGAGATAAGTGATTTAATATAAGAAAAAATAATGAATGCTGTCCAAAGTTAAATCATCACAAAACCTATGGAAGTGGTCCTGCCATGATCTCCAATTTAAAGCAGAGAAAACTGAGTCTCAGAGGGGTAATGTCTCCAAGAAAACGGTGCTGATATGTGGTAGAGCCAAGAATTTAACCTACCATTTGGTTCCAGGGCTGGTGTTCCCAGCTCCTACTATTTAACCAGGTAAGAATGTGCGTGTCTCATGGGCTTACCAAGCTGAATGGTGGAAGTGGTGGTTCTAGAATCCAGATTTTCTGAATCACAGTGTGTTATGTTGTCACTTCAAACCACAACTTGTTAGGCCCCTGTATGTCCTGAATTGAAAGAGGCCCACTTTGTCTGGTGCAACTAACAAATTTAGATGCTATGCTACAGTGGGAACCATTCACATCTCAGCAAGAACTCCTCAGCTATTCACCAGCAGGAAATAGAACAAGGTAGGCATCTGACATAAAAAAAATGCAACCCATTTTCAGAGAATGGAGCACAAGAACCCAAAGAGTCCAGTTTGCCTGAGCACTGCAGGTCCATACAGACTGATGTAATTGTTTCAGGCATGCAAAGAGATGTGGGAGAGGAGGTGAGGCTACATATCCCACCCTGCTCTCCTGTCTGTGTGAGGGAAATAACCACCTCTCCTTGGAATGAAGACAGAGCCAGTGGTGAGGCCATTTCGCAAGGCAGCTTGAGGTTATCTGCATGGGGAACACAACCCCCCAGTGAAGATTCTGGAAGACCTGGCTTCTTTCTATGACTCCCACTTCCCAGAAGAGAAAGTCTGTTCTCTCCTGTGTGGTGTTGGTAATGAAGGGTGGGATAGTAACAGCCAGGATCTCATTCAGTTAAGGGATCAGTAGATAATCCATAGAAAGAGGTTAGCACAAGGAGTTCGTGTGGTAAATCCTCCATAAACGCTTATTATTATTGTCACATTATAATTATTGTTGAATGGTTTATAACTGATAAATTGTAAACTAACATTTACAATGTTAATACATATATTAAAGTACTTATTAAGTAACAACTAAGAGGTAAGCATTGAGGATTCCATGGTAAATAAGTTGGACCAAGTTACTGGCCCTCAGGGTGCTTATGTTCTAGTGCAGAACTACCCAGTAGAAGTTCCTATGATGATGGAACTGATCTACATTTGTACTGCTCAATATGGTAGCCCCTAGTATCTTGGGGCTATTGGCTACTGAAGATATGAGGGGCTACTGAACACAGCCACAAGATACTAGGGGCTACTGAAATGTGGCTGTGCAACTGAGGAGATGGATTTTAAAATTTTATTTGATTTTAATGAATTTCAGTTACATTTAAATATCCACATTTTGCTGATAGCTACTGTATTGGACAGTGCATATATAGTGGATGAAAATAGATAATTATTTGCAAGTTTAAAACTAACATCTATGGGAGGAATGAATTGAATAACAAATATCTAATGAGTATCAGGAAAGTGCTAGGCGTTGGGGATTTAGTGGAAAGTACGCTGGACAAGCGGCTGCTCTGAAGGTAAGATATTTAAGCTAAAACCCACATGGGATGGTCATGTTTTGTGAACAATGAGAAGAAAGTGTTCCAGGCAGAAAGATCAGTAACACAATGGCTGTGAGGTGAGAACAAGCTTGGGATATAAAAGGCACAGATAAAAAGCAAAAGCAAAAGAGGATGAATCACAGTGAGAGAGAACAAGAGTGTGGCATGATGTCAGAACAGGCAGAAACAGATCACAGCAAGACTTTTGGATTCAACTCTATGGGTATCCACTGGAGCGTTTTGCACAGGGGAGTAGCATGATGAGAATTATAATTTTAAAACATCACCTGGCTGCTCTATGATTGAATAAACTGTCCGAAAACTAGAGTCTATGACAATCAACAGTTGTGAGGTTATTGGAGTCATTGATGTAAGAGATGATATCATAGACTAACATGCTTATAAAATATTCAGTGCAATGCCTGGCACAAAACCAGCATTTGCAAAATAACTGTCATTATTTTGGAGGCTACTTCTTTCCTGTGATGAAAACAATAGTTCACCTTAGCCAGCCAACCTGTCAAATTATATTCATAGAACACAAGAATTCAAGGGGAGTTTCAGGGCATCTGGAATCAAGTCAGAAGCAGTCTCCCCCTTTAAGTAACTCAAGCATAACTGGGGAGAGAAATCTGATGTTCTGTAAATAATTAAAGAAGGTCTCAAGCTAGAGCATGACCAATGGGTAGACGGCACGAGCCCTCTCTGAGAGCTCTCCTAGCTCAATAAAAAGAAGCCACTGAAGAAGACATTGCACTATTCATTCCTTCAAACGATCCTCCTCTTGGAAATTATCGCCAAGCTTTTTCCATTTGAAAATCGTTGATGCATCTTCCAGGAGAAGATGAAGCCTAAATACACACAGATGAGCAGCCTAGACTCTGGTCCAACCATATCCTTGCAGAAAGAAGATAAGCATGGATATGTCCCAAATGCAAAGAATGAAGAGAAATTTATTTTGTGGGAAGAGGGCAGGGGCATACTGGGAATTGGTTGCTGGAGGTCGTTAAGCCATCTTTGAGCTAACGAGCCATCTGCAGTGGATGTGATATGCCAACTTTTCTTGAAGGAGCTAAATGGTTAAGAGTTGCACCCAACAGTCTCTATACCTCTCCTTCCACCTAACCACAACCATCTGAGGCTCTACTGCTTCCAGAAGTTAGAAGACCTCCTCCTTGATACTGGTTGAATGCAACCATTTTTCTAATTAAACCATAAAACCAGATGCCTAACACGTAAGTACAAAGGAGGAGAAAACAAAGAAAAGACAATTTGGTTATTGCAAGACGTTGGGGACTTGGAAACCTACGCTTTACTCAACCTCCATTCATTATCCTTCATGTGTTGCTTTTTTGTTTGTTTGTCCTGACTGTAAATGGAAAACGAAAACTTTTCCCCAGTTTCCCACATTGAGACAGACAATGACATTATTGGTCCCGCATGGACTGAGTGCCTCTGGGCAACTGAGGTTTGAAATGTCCTGCAGCCTCAGTAGCCTTTGTGGAAAATAGGAGGACACAGTATCTATTTTACAGGTCTGTTGTAAAGATCAATGTGAAAAATGTATGTAAACAGTTTAGCACTGGGCTGGCACTCAGGGGAGTGCAGCAAAGCTTGGGCAGTATATGCTTCTTGTGCATTAAAATATTAGAATAGGTGGGGCACAGGGGCTTGTGCCTGTAATCCCAGCACTTTGGGAGGCCGAGGGAGGCGGATCATTTGAGGTCAGGAGTTCAAGACCAGCCTGACCAACATGGTGAAACCCCATCTCTACTAAAAATGAAAACATTAGCCTGGTGTGGTGGCATGCACCTGTGATTCCAGCTACTTGGGAGGCTGAGGTATGAGAATCGCTTGAACCCAGGAGGCGGAGGTTGCAGTGAGCCAAGATTGCGCCACTGCACTCCAGCTTTGGTGAGAAAGTGAGACTCTGTCTCAAAAAACAAACAAAAAATATTAGAATAGCAAGGACTAGGTCAGTACCCAGGGCAATGCCTGACCTATTGCAGACCCACGGTGCATGGGGTACTGGAATTGAACATTTACAGTTGCCCAAAGACCAGTCTTTCAAGAATGATGCATTTTCAGATGAGAGGTGGAAGGGGTAACTTGCATTTGAGCAATGCTTTCTGGCTTTTCGCTGTCACTGCATCTGGGTTTGAACCACAGCTCAGTCAGTTAGGATCTGGATAGCCCCAGGCAAGCAACTTCTCTTCTCAGAATTCCAGGTTTTAAATCGCTAAAGTGGGGACAGTAATACATCCTATCTTGTAGCGCTGTATCTTAATCTTAATCTTAACCTTGGCCAGGCGCGGTGGCTCACGCCTGTAATCCCAGCACTTTGGGATGCCAAGGTGGGCGGATCACGAAGTCAGGAGATCGAGACCATCCTGGCTAACATGGTTAAACACTGTCTCTACTAAAAATACAAAAAATTAGCTGGGCGTGGTGGCGGGCGCCTGTAGTCCCAGCTACTCGGGAGGCTGAGGCAGGAGAATGGCTTGAACCCCAGAGGCGGAGCTTGCAGTGAGCTGAGATTGCACCACTGCACTCCAGCCTGGGTGATAGAGTGAGACTCTGTCTCAAAAAAAAAAAAAAAAAAAAAAAAATCTTAATCTTAATCTTGTGCTTTAAAGAGCCTAATAGAACAATGGCTGCCACAGTCATTATTATTCACAAAAATCCATTTTGCAACGTGTAATTATTAGTGTCAATAGCAATGTCCACGTAGAGTTTTTGGTAGCATTGATGTGACTTAGTGCCAGATCAAAGAGTAAGACATATTTGAGTGAAAGATTACTACCAGCTTGATGCAAACATCCTCTCAAAAAATATTTATTTATTCCCCTACCATGTGCCAGGCACTGGCCTAGAAACCAGTGACACAGAAGTAAATTTGACAGACAAGGTATCTGGTTCCATTGAACTTCATCAGGGGTGAGTTTGGGAAATGAGACAACAGACAGAAAAAACATTAAGGTGTAAATATTCAACATGTCAAGTAGTGATTTGTTCTAAGAAGAAAATCTGTGCAGGGTACAGTAAAAGGCGATGGAGAGTTATATGAAAGTATGACTTAAATGAATGGTCAGAAAAGGGCTTTCTGCTAAGATGGCATTTGAGCAGCCACCTGGAGGAGGTGAGAGGGTGGCTGTTGATATCTGCAGGAAAGAGCATTCCTGGAAGAGGGAACAGCAAATGCAAAGGCCTTGAGGCTAAACAGAAACAAACGAAATGGAAATCTAGGTGTTTTCCAGTAGGGTTGAGGATGTCTGGGGAAGGTCCCTCATGTTGCAAAGTAAATGTTGTAGAGTAGGTACAGAATTCATTGTCTTTGGGGTCAGTCTCAGAACCCTGCTTGGTAGCACCATTCATCTGAGCCATTATGCGAAGAGGACTCAGTTCTCATTTTTAAATAATGCAGGGATTCCAACCAGTGGCCTTCCAGTTTCTCTGGAAGTCACATGCTTGTCATCTGCTAGAAATAGTAATGTCAGGCCGGAAGGCACCAGGGCCCCAGCTTCAGCCCCCGTCAGACATCCTGGCTGAGAGATGTGTTAGGCAGACCCTTGGGAACAGTTTCTGCCCAGCGGCTTCCCTGAGATTGAATGCCAGCAACTCCCATGGATAACTCCCTGGATTGCATCATCTGTGATGTCCGGCCAGAGCACCCCAATTAGCAGCCCTCTGCTGCCCAGATGGTTGGGGGACACAGGAAAACAGAGTGGTCAGCAACTTGGGTGGCTCTCCTGGAGCACAGCCCCTCTCTGTGCTCAGCAGGCGAAGGCCACATCTGGCCTCAGAGTAACTGCTTCCATCCCCATAGCTGCAACCCGTCACCTCCTGGAAGCTGGGAATTCCCTTAGAAGACCAAAGGTCTGAGATGTGCAAAAAAGGATAATTTGATGGAATGTGTCCCTTTCCCATGCCAGTTCTCATTGATAGGCAGTTCAAGAGGCTTGGGTCCTAGAAATGAGTTGGAATCAGAGGAATGTACTGTTATATGCAGTGTGCAGTTCAGCAGTTGCATTCCAAAGTTATGTCCAACCAGGGACTCTTGAAGATGCCTTCGCACAGTGATGGAGCTGAGTGCCCCCAGCACCTGCTAGGTGCCAGCCACCATGCTGAATTCTTTACATGCAGAGTTTCCTTGAGTGCTCACAAGAGCCCTGTGAGGGAGAGGCTATTGTTATGATGCCTTCTCTCTGTAGACAGGCAACATTGAGGTTCAGTGAGGTTAAGTAACTGCCTGTAAGTCACATATTTATTAAGACAGAGTCAGAACTTGAACTTAAGTGGTTTGAATCCAGAGCTCATAACCCTTATACACTGGCATGGCTCCCATCTCCTTTTGTCCTAATCATATAGACTGGGGATTGGCACACGTTTTCTGTAAAGGGCAGGATAGTAAGTAGTTTTTGCTTTACCAGCCATGCAGTCTCTGACCCAACTACTCTAAAGTACTTCTGTGATGCTATAATGGAAAAGCAGCCACAGACAATATGTAAGTAGATGGTGCATGTGGCTGTGTGCCAGTAAAGCTTTATTTCCAGAATCAGGCAGGAGGTTGGAGTTGGCCCACGGGCCATACTTTGTTAATCCCTGCTGCAGATGGTCACCCGCTGTGCCTTTCATGGAGCTTCGTGGTGCCTTCACTGGACTTCTTTTTGTGAGTCTCTCCCTTCACTTGGTTAAGTTCCTTGTGGGTTGACATTTAGATGTGTTTATCTCTGCATTTTTGGCCCTCAAGAAAGATATTTGAATTGATGAATGAATAAGTGACTGAGTGAACACATGATATGGGGATCAAAATTGCCCCACAGCTATGGTTAGATCAAACACCAGATCTTAGGCTGGGTTTCCTTGGAACCAGAACTTGGCACAAAGGCAAGTAGGTTGGAAAGTAATCTCGGGAAATACCGGTAGGGGAGATTTGAAGGGAGGCAAGGAAGGTAAGTGGCCTATCAAGGGTGCGATGCTGAGCAGGTTACATCTGTGGGCAGCTGGAGTTCAGCCTAACTGGGAAACTCTGGGAGACTGAGTAGAACATGCATCAGCTCTACCAACAGAGGGGCTTGAGGGCTGTTTCCAGGGTTATTGGCTTTCTAGCACCTCCAGTTTTCCCTGAGCATGTTCAAGCATGATCCTTGGCCAGAAAAATGTCAGAAGAGAGATATGGGTTTTCAAATTAAGAGGCCACCTGATTACAGATGATCTAAGCAGGGATCTGTTCACTGGCCAAAACCAGCTTGCTGCCTGTTCTTGTAAATAAAACTTTATAGGAACACAGCCATGCCTATTTGTTTATGCACTGTCTTTGCACTGCAAAGGCTGAGTTGGGTAGTTGTGACAGAGAATGTATGGCTTGCAATGCTGAGAGTATTTACTATCTGCCTCTTTACAGAAAAAGTGTGCTGGTCTCTGGTGTAAGAGATATGGGAAGGGCACTGACATCATCTTCCAAACAGTGATTTTAAATCATGTGAATTACTTACACCAGAATCGAGAAAACTGGGAGGTTGCACTTGAAAATTTCCAGTTATGGCTTCCACGGAAAAAGTAAAAATGCTTGCTTTCCATTGTCTTCCTTATTTTTTATTGCAGTAAAACACACACAACATGAAATCTGTCCTCGTAACAATTTCTAAGTGTAAAGTATTGTTAACTATAAGCCTGACATTGTGCAGCAGATCTCTAGAGTTTTTTCGTCTTCCATGAGTGCAACTCTATACCCATTCAACAGCAACTCTTGCTTTTCCTCCTCCTCCAAGCCCTGGCAATCACCATTCTCCTCTCTGAACCTATGACTTTTAATATTTTCAATATTTTATATAAGTGGATTCATGCAGTATTTGTCCTCCTGTGACTGGCGTGTTTCACTTAGCATAATGTCTTCAAGGTTTATCTATATTGTAGCATATGTCAGAATTTCCTTTCTTTTTTAGGTTGAATAATATATCATGGTACGTACGTATGGTTTTATCCATTCACTCATCCATGAACATTTAGGTGGTTTCCATTTACTGGCTATTGTGAATAATACTGCAATGAACGTGGGAGTGCAAAAATCTTTTCAAGATTGTTTTTAATTCTTTGGTGCACAGGAAACCAAAGCAAAAATAGACATCACTGAAAAGCTTCTGCACAGCAAAGAGCACAATCAACAGAGTGAAAAGACAGCTACATATTGGGATAAAATACTTAAAAACCATACATCGCATAATATCAGTTATTTTATTGTCCAAAATATTTAAGAAACTTCTACAGCTCAATAGCAAAAATAACAAATAACCTGATAAAAAACGGGCAAAGGACTTGAATAGATACTTCTCCAAAGAAGGCATACAAATGGCCAACAAATATATTATAAGGTGCTCAACATCCCTAATCATCAGGGAAATACAAATCAAAATGACAATGCGATATCGCCTCACACCTGTTACAGTGGTTATTAGTTAAAAAAGCAAAACACAACATAACAAACATTGAAGAGGACATGGAGAAAAGAGAACTTTCGTACACTGTTGATGAGCGTGTAGATTGGTGAAGCCACTATGGAAAAGAGACTGGAAGTTCTTCCAAAAATTATAAATAGAATGACCACATGATCCAGCAACCCCGATCCAGCAACCCCGCTTACTTTCTATTCACTGATGGCAAAAATCTGTTGTTGCTACTCAAAAGGAGACTTCTTCAGAGGGGGTGGGGACTGCCCATTTTATTTTATTTATTTGAAAACAATTTTTTTTGAGACAGGGTCTCCCTCTGTTGCCCAGGCTGGAGCGCAGTGGCGTGATCTTTGGTCACTGCAGCCTCGGTTCCAGGGCTCAAAGAATCCTTCCACCTAAACCTCCCGAGTAACTGGGAGTACAGGCATGCACCACCACGCCCAGATAATTTTTTATTTTTATTTTTTAGAGATCAAGTCTTGCTATGTTGCCCAGGCTGCCTGCCCACTTTACATCATCTTCCTGTTTGGGTCTATTTAGTTCACTGTGTTTGTTCTTATGTCACTGCCACCTGCAATCCCCACAACCACCACCTTCCACCTCCAGAATATGAGTTCATGACCCCCTCAATGAGAATTATCACCAAATCCATTTTAGGAAGTGTATTAGTCTGTTTTCATGCTGCTGATAAAGACATACCCAAGTCTGGGTAATTTATAAAGAAAAAGAGGTTTAATGGACTCAGAGTTCCATATGGCTGGGGAAGTCTCACAATCACGGCAGAAGGCAAAAGGCATGTCTAACTTTGCAGCAGGTAAGACAGAATGAGAACCAAGTGAAAGGGGATTCCCCCTATAAAACCATCAGATCTCATGACACTTATTCACTGCCATGAGAATAGCATAGAGGAAACTGCCCCCATGATTCAATGATGTCCCACCGGGGTCCCTCACACAACACGTGGGAACTATGGGAGCTACAATTCAAGATGAGATTTGGCTGGGGACACAGCCAAACCAAAACAGGAAGTGATCTTTCTTAAACTGAAATCTGACTCTGTGACTCCCCTGCTTCAAACTCACCCATCCTGGTGTCCTGGGCCCCTGGCCAGCCAGTTCTCTTTCTCTGTTGCACTCTCCATCTATACACCCTGATGTAGACCCTTGGTCATACCCTCCTCTCATGTTTTCTGGGTGTTTTACCCAAGTGTTGCCACTGCCTGAAACTTGGAGCCCTGCTCTTCCTTTTCCACCCTGCTGAATCCTTCATTCTTCAGCATCGTTCTCAGGTGTTTGTTTTGAAAATTATCCCAAGTCAGGCACAGTGGCTCACTCCTGTAATCCTAGCACTTTGGGAGACCAAGGTGAGAGGATTGCCTGAGCCTAGAAGTTCAAGACAACCCTGGGCAACATGACGAAACCCCATATCTACAAAAAAACACCAACAATTGGCCTGGTGTGGTGGCACACATCTATAGCCCCAGCTACTGAGGGTGCTGAGATGGGAGAATCACCTGAGCCTGTGAGGTCAAGGCTGCAGTGAGCCATGATCATGCCACTGCACTCCAGCCTGGGTGACAGAGCGATACCCTGTCTCAATCAGGAAAAGAAAGAGAAAGAAAGAGAAAGAAAAAAAGAAAGGAAGAAAGGAAGGAAGGAAGGAAGGAAGGAAGGAAGGAAGGAAGGAAGGAAGGAAGGAAGGGAGGGAGGGAGGGAGGGAGGGAGGGAGGGAGGGAGGGAGGAAGGAAGGAAGAAAGAAAGAAAGAGAAAGAAAAGAAAGAAAGGAGGGAGAGAAGGAAGGAAGGAAGGAAGGAAGAAGAAGGAAGGGAGGGAGGGAGGGACCATTCTAGACTGTCCAAGAGGACACAATGACAGTCTACGTCTGAAGTGCTGCCACACATTAACTATTATGCACCCCCCTGGTATGGGCTGCAATTCTGGAAGATTCTGATTATTGCAGACAAAAACCATACTCCCTTCTCAGTTAAGCATCTCTTCCAGGGTTTTGTCTTCAGGGCATTTATTCTTTCCTTGCATTCTCAGCTTCCCATCTAAATACTGGAGCCCTGTGTCTTGAAGCAGAATCAGTCTGGGGGAACATCCTTTACCATAATTCTCCCTCTTTTCTGGAACAAAGACAATTATTCCCTTTTCCTCCAAAAAAAAAATCATGCTATAGTAAAGATCATTGAAGTAGAACATGGTTGTTAGAATTAACTTTGGATTTGAATTGAAGCTTTGCCGTTTATTAGCTATGCAATCTTCACTAAGTTTCTTAGACTCTAAGAGTTTCAGTTTTCTCATTTATACAATGCACACAACAAACAGGTTGTTGTGGGGCTTGAGTGAGCTAATGTTTATAAACACCAAGCACAGACCATGGCTCAGTGTGAGTAAGGATAAATGCTAAGTGCATCAGTTACCAGTGCTTTGGGCTACAAGTGACAATATTCCCATTTAACAGTATCTTAATTCAAGCGTGTGTTATCTCATTCAACAAAAAGACTAGTGGTAGGTAGGTAGTTCCTGGGCTGATTCAGTGTTTCAACAATGTCATCAAAGGCCCAGATTCTTTCCATATTTTACTCGGTCATCCTTAGTATAGTAGCTTTCCATGATCGCACTGATACCTTATGGTCACAAGATAGCTGCAGCAGCTTCAGGTATAATACCCCCAAATTGTAGGAAGCAGGGACAAGAGTGACCCAACCATCTTATAGGGTTTTTACCTGGAAAGGGAAGCCTCATATTTTCACCAGCCTTCTTCCTTCATTTCGTCAACTGGCACTGAATTCTATGTTCACCTCCAAATCAATCCCTGGAAAATGGAAGTAGGATTATAGGAATCATAATATGAGACTATTATCCTCATCCCTGAGACTCAGGAAATGTTCTCCTTTCCTTCAAATCTAGAAATCATCAATCATTACAAAACTGTGTTACATTGGCTCAGAAGAAGGGGATGTGAGGTTTTTGAGTGAGTGACAACATCTGCCACACTCACAATCAGTTTTAGAAGCAATTCACAGTGAGGTCCAAGCTACCAGAGTTCCTGAAACACCTTGAAACTTGTGCTAAGCCTTTGAGGTATGAGGCGTGGGTAGAGCCGGAGTTGAGGCCACAGTTGGGAGCCTGTCACTCATTCTTAATACCTGGCTTCAGAGGAGCAGGTATCAGCCCCAGAGCTGAGGTTGGAGGGGCCCTTGGGCAGAAAGAGGTGAGGAGACAGGTGTGAAAGGGAAGGAAAATTTTGCAAACAAGTTTGGCCTCCTCCCAGGAGTGAGATTCCTGTGGTTTGCAAACTCTGGAATCTCTCACACTGAAGCCACAGACACCTGCTGAGGCTTTTCAGAGCTCACCCTCAAAGTCATTCTTGCGTATAATCTGTGGAATCTCAGCTTCCTCAACCCCCACCTCCAAACTAGGTCTTCTCTGCAAGAAACTGTATGAAGAAGTCTGAAGCATTTCTAAGACAAATTAAGCCCATCGAGCTCACATCTTCCCTGTAACACAAAGCGCATTTCATGGTATGTTAGACCCTAGGCAAGACACGTGTTCTTCTCTAGATAAAAGTGTTTTGAGATCTGGAGATGAAAGAAAATATAGGAGGTGCGAGTTGGGTACTTGCCATTCATTCATTCATTTATTCATTCATTCATTCAATAAGTATTTATTGAGTGTTTACTATGTGCCAGGCACTATTCTAATTGGTTGGGAATCAGTAGTGAAAAATAGGTAAAAATCATATTCTTCATGAAACCTACTTTATGGTAGGGAAACTAGGCAATAAGATAAATCTGAAAAATATATTGATGTTAATTGATATTCTACCCATAGAACTTCTCTTAACCTAATTTCCACTTATGAAATAGTTCTTTGTTACTCAATATTTATTGCGTGCCAGGCTGCAACAGTTTTATGTGTCAACTTCGCTATGGCTCCAAAGCTCAGCTATTTGGACAAACATTATTCTGGATATGCCTGTGAGGATGCTTTTTGGATAAAATTTATATTTAAATTAGTAGACTTCGAGTAAGGCAGATGGCCCTACATAATGGGAGTGGACCTCAGCCAGTCAGTTGCAGGCCTGAAAAGAGCAAAGACTGACCTCCCCCAAGCAAGAAGGAATTGGGCTAGAAGATAACCTTTGCACTCGAATTGAAACATTGACTTTTCTCTGGGTCTTCAGTCTGCAAATTTTGGACCTGCCAGCCTCCATAATCATGTGATTCAACTGCTTGAAATAAATCTCTCTATATAATTTATACATATCCTATTGGTTCTGAATTCTGACTAAAACACAGGCATCGTGTGCTAAGTGCTTTGCAGTTACTAACCTAATTGAATTCTCACAACCCAGTGAGGTATTTTTATTTCCATCCCCCTCTTTGCAGATGAGCAAAGTGTGGCTCCAAAAGTAAATTGCCAAGGCTACTCGGCAAGTAAGCAGCAACATCAGGATCTAAACCTAGGGCTGTGTGACATCAAGGTCTACACCCAAAATCCAACACATCCATTCAGTCCCATTTGCCACGTGATGTCTGTCCCCACATCTTATGTTCCCCAAGGATTCCCGTGTGTGAGCAGGAAGAGTCTCCACACAGTAAAGGTGCAGTGATATATTTCCCACCTCTTTTTGATAACAGGTGGGTAGTATAGCTTGAATTGGGTTCCTTATGACAAGGTGGCAAGAGAGTACCTTGTTTAAAATCTCTCTGCCCCTACCCATTGAGAAAAATCTCTGTCCCTAGGATTAGGCTGAACAGAAAGTCCAATGAGTCAAAGTTGGTCTGATGTGCTTTGAAGAGAAAACACTGTAGTGAAATTTCACTATGGGTATGGACTAGGACAGGCTTTCTATTATTGTGAGGTAAAAAGTGTAGCTATATGAGTTGCACTGCCTGGGTTCAAATCCCAGCTTCCCCACATAGAGGCTGTGTGATCCCAGCCAACTTCCTTAACCACTCTGAGCCTCGGTTTTCTCATAGTAACTCTGATAATAAATACTCACACTTCCCGCTCCCCGAGAGGCATGATGAAGCTTAAATACATCAGCACACACAAAGCTCTTGGGACAGTTCCTGGCAAAAATGTAAGTATCCAAAAAAATGTGATATATATTCACCATGGAATACTATTCAGCCATAAAACAGAATGAATTAATGGCATTTGCAGTAACCTGGATGGAACTGGAGTCCATTATTCTAAGTGAAGTAACTCAGAAAAGGAAAACCAAATATTGTATGTTCTCACTTATAAGTGGGAGCTAAGCTATGAGAATGCAAAGGCATAATAATGATATAATGGACTTTGGGAACTCAGGGGGAGGGTGGGAGGAGGGTGAGGAATAAAAGACTACACAACAGGTACAGTGTACACTGCCTGGGTGATGAGGGCACCAACATCTCAGAAATCACCACTAAACACTAAAGAACTTATCCACGTAACCAAAAACCACCTGTTCCCCAAGAAGCTATTGGAATAAAAAAAGTGTGTGCGTATGTGTGCATATATATATAATATAGTATATATATTGAAAGCACTGTGCCAAATACTTTGCAGTTACTGTCTTAAATTCTCATAAGTATAAGTATCGCAAGTTTATTGATCAATATCCAATGAACATTAGTTCTTATTTTGGGAGTAGCAGAGTTACGGTGTGTGGAATTCATACAGTGTGTATGTGCATATGTGCGTGTGGTGGGGTGCTAGTTAAGGAAATAAACAGAAATTTGCTAAAGAATTTGGGGGGTCAGTGCAGTGAGGGGCCCCAGGGCCCCAGGGCCCAAGGTCTGCCAACCCATAGGGTTATTCCCTGTGGTAGCAATATATTTTCCATCAGTGTCTCCAAGTCCTCAAAAAAATATATGTCTGAGCATAGGGTTCCCTTTATGTCCAAGTGTCATTTGATTATGTTCCTGACAGTGAGAAATCTCAGGATTTCTCACACCTTACAATGGTGTGACGCTTAGAGAACAAGATTGCTGCAAGCACTGCCTCTGAACTTGGGGTCTATGGACTCCTCTCTGGACCCTAGAGCGGACAGCACCTGTAATGGTCTCTCTCAACCCCCAGGTTCTTCTACCTAAACATTAGACAGGCTTAAGAAATAACTGCTGAAGAGACATGGTGAACCCTCATAAGCCCAGAGGTGATTGTAGCTGGGGTCGAGTTTTTTTAAGAGCAGGTTTTAATTTTTTGATATTGCTTTCTTGGGCAACAGAGGTGTGTTTTGTTTTGTTTTGTTTTTAACAGATACTCAACAAAGAGTGAGGCAGAGAAAAAAAAAATAAAAGAAAATGGAAACAGCACTTCTACTGTCTGTGCAAATGATGCTTTATAGTTACATGTGATGATTTTCACTTTGAGGTGTTTGCAATCTCCCCTTCCCACTTGACCCTCACCACAGTTCTGCGACATCACCCAGGCTGGTGTGAACAGCTCTGTGTTATAGATGGGGCAGTTGAAGTCCACAGGATTTAAAAGGACATCCTTAGGTTGCACAGAGTGACGAGAGAACCAGAATCTAAATCTCTTAATGCCTTGTCTTATACATTTTTAATTAAATAACAGCATTCTTGGAATGTCTGGGTATTTTAAGCTCCATACAGATGAGAAAATTGAGTCCCCTTAAAATGCAATGGGTTGTCCAAGATCACTTCAGTTATAATAATAGGAGTAGGAGTAGGAGGAGGAGGAGGAGGAAGAGAAAGAGAAGGAGAAGAAAAAGGAGAAGGAGTAGGAGAAGAATAAGAAGAAGAAGGAGGAGGAGGGGAGGGGGAGGGGGAGGGGGAGGGGGAGAGGGGATGGGGGAAGAGGAGGAAGAAGAAAAAGAAGAAGGAAGGAGGAGGAGAGGTGGAGGGGGAGGGTGAGGAAGAGGAGGAGAAAGAGAGGAAGAAGAAGAAGAATTAAGAATGACAGGGCGTATCAGTCATCCTCGGTTATATTATGCTATGCTAACAGGAAAATCCCTTAGGGGCATGTGAAAATATTGCTCACATACACTATGGCCATTGTGGGTCAGCTTCAGCTCAACTGTAGATTCTGGGCCCAGGCTGAAGGAGCAGTCTCTGTCTGAGATATTTTCAGTCTTGTTCCTTTTTCCAGGAAAAAGATTGATGGTGATGGAACACTCAGGGGCTCTTAAGGCTCATGCTCAGAGGTGCTCGTCACTCATGCATCACCGGCCAAAGGAACCCATGTGATGAGCATGGTATCAATGGGGCAGGCATTTAGAATTCTCCCACCTGAAGAATCTCTTTAGGAAAGATGCCATAAAGGCAGGAACCAACATTTTTAATAAAGTCCATTCTATCACTGTGGGAATTGAAGACACGCAGTGAAGGTCTCATCGACTGCCATGCAGAAGGTTCTGCAGAAGCAAAGGCCAGGTGGGTAAAGGAAACACAGAACCAGAGAGCAATGGGGCAGGTCTGGCTGGAGGGGAGGGTTCATGTAGGACTATTTGACTCTGAGTCAGATTCCTCATTACACCGGGCAGGTTAGGCGCCGACAAACACGGAGACAGTGGATATATCTCAACTACAACACAGTTTCCCATATCTGGAAAAAAGAGCAGTCAAGGGCCCTTAGACCGGATGTTATGGGTCCCTTGTGTTAGACTCAACCATGGCTCTCCGTACCTCTTGGGTATCCTACGAATCTAGTTATTCCATTCTCACCTTCAAGAATTGTACTGCAGGCTCATGATTTTGTGTTTTACTTTCATGAGTTTTGCCTTGTCCTCATTCCACTGATAAAATAAGTTAACATTATTCATTGAAAGGCACTTGCTTTTATAACATAAACGGATTTATGTATGGTATTAGTTCCTAGGGCTGTACTAACACAGTAGCAGTGACTAGGGGGCTTAAGCAACAGAAATTTCTTTTCTCATAGTTCTGAAGGCTAGAAGTCTGAGATCAAGGTGTTGGCAGGGATGGTTCCTTCTGAGGCCTCCCACCTTGGCTTGTAGATGACATCTTCTTCCTCTGTCTTCCTTCTGTACCTGTCTGTGCCCCAGTTGCCTCTTCTTATAAGGACATCAGTCCTATTGGATCAGGGCCCTCCAAAATGACCTCATTTTAACTCAACACCTTTTTAAAGGCCCTGTCTTCAAATACAGTCACATTCTGAGCTACCAGAAATTACAATTTCATCATAAAAATGTGGGCACCCAATTCAGCCCACAGCATGTTCCAAAGAAATATTATACCATAATCATATTATACTATCACTATAAATAAAAAACACTCAGTTGCCATACATAGAAGCACCTAGAACCGTGCCCAGCACATTAATAGGTGCTCAATATTTATGAAATAAATGATTGAATACCAGTAAAAATAACCACAAATGGGGCAAAATTATTTTGTAACATTCTAAGTAGTTGATTATTAAAAGTTTGGAGCCTGATGTTCCTCTTTTTTAAAGCTGGGAGATTACAAGTGCTGGGGGGTGTTAAGGGCATATTAAAGCTGGGAGATTACAAGTGCTGGGGGGTGTTAAGGGCATATTAAAGCTGGGAGATTACAAGTGCTGGAGGGGTGTTAAGGGCATATTAGCACTAACAGAGACTTCTGCTCCGCTTAGTTAGAAAAACAAAGACATGATAAAGAGAGTAAGTTTCTCTTCAAGCGATTCTGTGTCATTTTCTCCTAAAATCTTCTCACATCCCGTTGGAGGCTTATGTTTCACACTTGGAAACACGTGGGCCTGCTCACAGGACAAAGCCACACTCTTACTAGAGAGCATAATGTCCTCCTGATCCCTCTCCAGTCTCTCTCTCCAGCCTTACATCTGTTTTTCCCACACCTTATACTCTAGTGGGCTCAAGTGAAGCAACTGAAGCAGGGCAAGTTGTCTCATTCCCTTCTGTGTGCCTTCATACATCCTCCTACCTCTGCTAGAAGCACCTTTCCTTACTCTGCTGGCTGGGCAAACTCCTCTTCATCCCTCAAGACCCATTCAAGAATGCCCACATTGGCCGGGTGCAGTGGCTCACACCTGTAATCCCAGCACTTTGGAAGGCCAAGACGGGAGGATCACAAGGTCAGGAGATTGAGACCATCCTGGCTAACACAGTGAAACCCCGTCTCTACTAAAAAAGAAATACAAAAAAAAAAAAAAAAAAGTCAGCCAGGTGTGGTGGCAGGCACCTGTAGTCCCAGCTACTCGGGAGGCTGAGGCAGGAGAATGGCATGAACCTGGGAGGTGGAGCTTGCAGTGAGCCAAGATCATGCCACTGCACTACTCTAGCCTGGGTGACGGAGCCAGACTCCGTCTCAAAAAAAAAAAAAAAAAAAAGAATACCCCTAAAAGATGGGAGATGGAAAACGTGGACTGCAAGTTATCATTTGCAGCATAATTCCATCTCAATGCACAAAAATACAAATATAGTTCTGAAATCCATGCATATGAACATATTAAAGCATGATGAGAACATAGCAATTTATTTTATTTTTGGTTATCTGTACTTTCTGATTTTTTGACAGCCAATATGTATTCTTCTGTAATGGTAATAAATAGCTACTTTTGATGTTTTCAAAGAGCAAGTGTCTACAGGTTTTCTTTTGGGAACTCTTCTTGAATAATACCCTGCTCCTCAAGACCCATGCACACACACACATGCACACACATGCCCCAGGCAGGCAAAGACATTGACAGTCTTTTCTGCTAACCTTGCATTTTGCACATAAATTAATTATTTCACTAATCATTCTGTTTAGGAATTATCTACTAGTTTATTTCCTCCCCACCCTAGCCTGTGAGGCAATATTGTTAGATGTTAAGAGCATTGGTCCTAGAGTTGCAACGCCCAGCATCAAAGCCTGAATCCACGCTGTCTCCATTGGCTCACTGACTATTAAGCATTATCCTATGCAAGGTGCTTTAGTTGGCAGGTGGGATACCCTTGTATTCAGAACAGACAATGAATCTGCCATTCCAGTGATAGGATGGACCACCAAGACAGTCATCTGTAAGCATAATAAATTAGCAAAATCAATAGTATACTAGAAGGCGCACATCGTGCTGTGCAAAAATGAAAATGCAGGGCACAGGGAAAGAGATTGAGAGTGTGGAAGGAAGCGAGTGACGGAAGAGATAAAAATTTAATGAGGGTGGTTGGTTCTTACAGAGAAGGGAAATTTTGAGTAAGAACTTGCCAGGAGAGGGGGTGTTATCCGTGTAGATAACTGGTAGAGGAGCATTCCAGAGTAGAGATGGCCAGTGTAAAAGTGGGAGTATTCTCATGTTATGAATTGAATTGTGCCCCCATAAAATCCATATGTTGAAGCCCTACCCACTAATGTGACTGTATTTGGAGAGAGGACCTGCATGGAGGTGATAAGGCAGAATGGGGTCATAAGGGTGGGGCACCAGTCCAACAGGATGAGCATCTTCATAAGAACAGGCAGAGAGACCAGGAGCACTTGAGCACAGAGGAAAACCATGTGAAGATACAGTAAGAAGGCAGCCTTCTGTAAGTCAGAAGATGAGCCCTCATGGCTGGGTGTGGTGGCTCATGCCTGTAATCCCAGCACTTTAGGAGGCCGCGGCAGGTGAATCATGAGGTCAGGAGATCAAGACCATCCTGGCCAACATGGTGAAACCCCATCTCTACTAAAAATATAAAAATTAGGCAGGTGTGGTGGCCTGTAGTCCCGGCTACTTGGGAGGCTGAGGCAGGAGAATTGCTTAAACCCAGGAGACTGAGGTTACAGTGAGCCGAGATCACGCCACTGCACTCCAACCTGGGGATAGAGTGAGACTCCATCTCGAAAAAAGAAATAAGCCCTCATAAGAAACCAACCTTGATGGAATCTTGATCTCAGACTTCTAGCCTCCAGAACTGAAGAAAAGGCCTTTCTATTGTCTAGAACACTCAGTCTGTGGCATTTTATTATGGCCGCCTGAGCTAATATATCCGGTGTTTTGGAGAAATGGGAAGAAAACCAGAGTAACCTGGGGCAGACTGAATGACAGGGAGTATAGTGGATAATGAAGTAAGAGAGGCACCCCTCCAAGGAGCTAGACAAGAGGGAAACAAAACAGCTAGGGCTTTGTGGGGCACTGTATGAACTTTGCTTTCACTCCAAGGGAACTGGGGAGCCGTGGCAGCATTTTGAGCTGAGAGTGACACACTCTGAACTATGCTCCAAAAGCATTCCTCTGGTTGCTCTGCTGCGAATAAATTGTAGAAGAAAGGAATAGAAGCTGGAAGAACAATAGAAATTTGATGAAACAATTCACGGGGGAGATGAAGGTGACTTGGATTAGGCTGGAGGGGAGAGCCATTGTCAGATTCTGAGGAGAGCATGACAGACAAGAGAACAGAATTTCCTAATGCCTGGGGAGTAGGGGTGTGAGAGAAAGAAGAGTCATGGAGGACTCCGAAGTTGATGAGAGCCACAGGAAAGAGGTTCAGGGGACATTAGGCAATATCTGGAGATAGTTTTGATTGTCACAAATTCAGAGGTGCTGCTAGTATCTAATAAGTAGAGGCCAAGGATACTATTAAACATCCTCTAACACACAGGAAAGCGCCCCACCACAAAGGATGGTCCCATCCAAATGTCAATAGCACTCAACTTCAGAAGCCTATGTGCAGAAGGTGGAACAGGTTGGGCTGAGAGCAAGACATATCGTTAGGAAAGACCAGTAGTTCCATTTTTAACATATTAATTTACTTACTAGCTCCCTGTGTACTGGTTGTATGATATTGGGAAATCATTTCATCTCTCTGGACCTCAGCTTTTTTCAAACTGGAAAATGAGGATTAAAAATTCTACCTACTGCATAGATGTCTTATGGAGTAAAAATGTAATGCACTTACAATAGTGCCTAACACAGAGTAAGCACTTCCTAAATTTTAGCCACGATTACTGAAAGAGAGTATTTCTTATTCATTGTGTATGCCAGCACTGAGAGCAAGACCTGGGACATAGTAGATATGCAATGAATGCTCATTGATTGACGTACCAAACTGATCACAGAGTTTCTTTTTATTTTCTCTCTCTCTCTTTTCTTTTCTCTTTCTTTCTTTTCTTTCTTTTTCTCTTTCTTTTTTCTTTCTTCTTTCTCTCTCTGTCTCTCTCTCTTTCTTCTTCTTTTCTTTTGATGGAGTCTCACTCTGTCACCCAGGCTGGAGTACAGTGGCAAAATCTCGGCTTACTGCAACCTCTGTCTCCCAGGTTCAAGCGATTCTCCTGCCTCGAGTAGCTGGGACTACAAGTGCACACCATACCACCACACCCAGCTAATTTTCATATTTTTAGTAGAGACGGGGTTTCACCATGTTGGTCAGGCTGATCTCAAACTCCCGGCCTTGTGATCCGCCCGTCTCAGCCTCCCAAAGTGTTGGGATTACAGGCGTGATCCACTGTGCCTGGCCTGATCACAGAGTATCTATCTGATGATACGTGGGTTTTCTCCAGGCCCCACCCCAGCTGGAACTTAAAGGTATTTGTGGGAAGTCAGGTTTGTCAGCAGGTTTTCCTGGAGCTGGGATAAGGAAGCCAAACTGAAGTTTCAGTTGAAACCCACAAGCAGGAAGCATGAAAATGAGGGACAAGATGTAATCAAGCCCCAAATCTCTGTTCAGAGAGCCTTTCCCAGGGGCCTCCTGCTGGCACTGCCTGAAGCCTGGGCTTTTTTCTAAAATGCAATTTCATTTATTTATTGCTTTATGGCTTATAACTCAAACGGCTTTGCATGTCATTTTTTAACTTATTAGTTAATAGACAAAGGTTTTATTAGATCCAATCAAGAAAGAGATCATGCATTCTTTTAATCATGATGTATGCAATGTTAAGCCATTCTTTGTAACTGAAACTCATCAATTTGCTCTTTCCAGGGACCAGAAAGAGTCTGTCTTCGACTCCAGTCCCTCCTGCTTGGCTATCTTCTGGAGGCTGCTATAAATGGTTTCACAGCTCCTGTCCCTTTGGCTTGTAAATCACAGGCATGTGCTCATATGCACCAAGCTTCGACTTACCAACGTACAACCAGACACCAGGGACACGCAGGGGATCTAGCCATGAGACAAGCAAGCAAAACATGCTAAAGCCTGCATCTGTCAGGACTTCAGTTACAGGCAACAGATCAAGTCAATTCAAAGTGATGTCTAATATTAAAATGTTTATATATGTACATCTATGTATCTATAGAGGTGTAAAAGCTGGCAAAACAGGTCACTCAGAGGCAGACTACCCCAACATCAGTTCACTCAGTGGCCTAAACAAATCATCAAAAACCTCCGAATCATTCATGATTATAGTCTTGATGCAGCCCAATGCTGGCCACATAGATGCTCAAAGAACATTTATTAAAAGAATGAGAAGAAAGAGTAGAATGGATCCAAGCTTAGCAGCTTCTTCTACTTGTTAGCCATGTACCACAGTTCTCAGCATCTCTTCCAGATACAATAATGTCCAGGTAAAGAATAGACTATTTTTCCTATCTTTGGGGATTTTTGCATATTTTTATTTTGAATTATTTCATATAAACAAGTATATACATATATAAATACACACATATATATACACATATATACATATACACACACACACACTTATACATGACTTTAAGTCTACGTAGTTTATATGTAATGTATATGACATATTGGGTTTAAAGGAGAATAAAATTAATTAATGTTCCTATAACTCATTGATGAGTGAAAGAAACAATACTTAATTGAGCTATGGAATCTTCCTGTATGCCCACCTCCAATTATCTCTCTCTCCCTGTCTACTCCCTCCAGGGAGCTAATCATTAGTATAAGTGTTGTATCATTGCTTCATCACTATCCTCTCTCCTCCTTTATAAGAGCAGAACACCATTCTCATGAGCACCCAAGAGACTTCCCTCAGGTTTTTTTGTTCCCCCCGCCCACTCCCCCTCCCCCCCTCCGCCCAGAGCAAAGTCACATGCCTACTCATCAACCAATCGCAGACCAAGAGATTGGATTGACTGTGATTGCCTTGAGCCAATCAGAATTTTTAGTTTGTTTGCTTGAGACGGGGTCTAGCGCTGTCACTCAGGTTCTAGTGCTGTGGCACAATCATGGCCCACTGCAGCCTTGACCTTCCAGGTTCAAGCAATCCTCCCACCTCAGCCTCCTGAGTAGCTGAGATGACAGGCACACACCACCATGCCTTGTTACTTTTTGTATTCTTTGTAGAGATGGCTTTTTGCCGTTTTGGCTAGACTAGTCTTGAACTCCTGAGCTCAAGCTGATCCACCTGCCATGGCTCCCCCAAAGTGTTGGGATTACAGGCATGAGCCACAGCACCTGGCCACGGTTAAAATGTTTAGTTTCTTAACCTTGAGAGAAATTACAAAAGGTTGTCCCAAAGGTTTTCATAAAGATTGTCATAAAGATGGAATCAGAACCTATATGTTACCCTATCATGGTATTTAGTTAATCAACTGATTTTGTTTCAATATGTAGGCCAACTTTCACTTCCAGCTGCAATCCTGCAGCTATATACACATACATACACTTGCACAAACACAATCACATGAGTGCACATACACATACGCATGCACATACACATACACACAACTCTGAAATTGAATAGTCCTGAGTATTTATCCCAGCTCAGTAACATGAGTGACCAGATGTGTGTTTTTTTTTTTTTTTTTTTTTTTTTTTTTTTTTTTTACCTTCCTGTGTCTCTCTTTGCCCTCATTCTGTTGACAATAATTTTTATACGGCTGCTATGTGCTGGCACTGGAAGGTTCCCAGAATAGAATGATGAGGAAAGAATAAAGACAGAATCCTGCCCAATGGGACAGGATTCAAAGACTCATACAAATAAATGCAAAGTTATAATTCTATTGTAACTGCATCAGCCTAATACTAAATCCCATGAAGACGAGTTCTGTCTGTGAGACCACGTGGCATGAGCTGTGTGGAGGGCTTCCCTAGGAAGCGAAGGAAGTGGAATCTGAAGAAAGAGTAGGCATCAATTGGACATCAGATGTGGTATGCTCAAGCCTGCCCATATGCCTCGTGAGAACTGATAGTGCAATGTTCAGGAACTGTGCAAGCTGGTTATTAAGCACAGTACTTATTAATAATTAAATTATACAAACATAAAATTTTAAATGCTACATTAAAAACAAAGCAATAAATTCTCACAACTTATCACTCCCTGATTTTCTTACTATGTTTTACTATTTTTTCTCTGAGGTCACTTATAATGATTATAACTATATGGTGGAAATGCCATATAATTAGGTTCTATGGTCCTTCTCTTCCCAACTTTGTGTCCAGTGACATCACGTTAGTAGCTTGAAACTTGGCCATGGTGGGAGTATTTACGCCACAGAAATTGGCAAGGGCTGTAGATGAGGTTTTTGTTTTATTATCCACCCACCTCCACCTAGAAAGCCAGTTATTAAACATTTACCAGCACACAATCTGGCAAAGGGGATTCAAGGAGAACATTACAGATAATAGGGATGGTTCATAAAAAGGCCCCATGGTAGAGAGTAACATGACATATTTGAGAAATTGAAACAAGTTCATTGAGAATACTAAGAATCTCTACCTCAAAGGGTTCTATGGACTAAATAGAATAACCCATATAAACTGTTTAAAACAGTGCCTAGCACATACTAAGCTCTTAATAATGGTAGATTTTTTTTTAAGTTCAGCAGTGTCCAGTTGCTTCCAATGGTAGCTTTTAGGTGTAGATTGTTAAGAAACAGGGTGGCAGATACTACTAGCTGCCTACCCAATATCCACCCCATCCCTTCTTCCTCAACTTAACAGAACTGCAGTATTGTTCAGGGTAGCAAGGTACTTAGTTATAATATTTGTGATCCCAGGTTCTGTGGAGTTCCAGAAAGCCACAGCACTCAGTGTTGACCAAAGAGACATAACTGAGGGTCTTGGGAAAAAACCCTTTCTGGATGCTCTTCGTAACTTTAATGTGGACACGGGGCTTGAAGCTGCAACAGGCATTTTTGCATTTGTGTGTGTCTTTGAGCTGCTATAACAAAATACCATATATGGAGAGGCTTCCAAACAACAAAAAAATATTTCTTACAGTTCTGGAGACTGGAAATCCAAGACCAACGTGCTGGCAGATTCCATGTCTGATGAGGCACTGATCTTCATACACAGCTGTCTTCTGACTGTAACCTCACGTGGCTGAAGGGGAAAGCAAGGGATCTCTCTCAGACGCCTTAAATAAGAACACTAATCCCATTCATGAGGCTTCTTCCCTCATGACCTAATCACCTCCCAAAGCCCTCATCTCCTAACAGCAGTATCTTGGGTATTAGGATTTCAACATACAAATTTTTACAAGAGCATAAAACATTCCATCCATTTCTATGTTGAGGATGCATGGAGGAGAAGAAGAATGAAAAACTTGGGATCACTGATGCTAACAGGGAGCCACTGGAATGGTCCTTCTCTGGACTTTTATATGGTAGTTTCCAAATCTGTCGTTTATGTCCATTCATCCATTGATGGACACTTAGGCTGATTCAATGTCTTGGTTGATATGAATAATACAGTGAACATGGGAGTGCAAATATCTCTTTGATTTGCTGATTTTATTTCCTTTGGGTATAGAATTCAGAAGCAGGATTGCTGGATCGAATGGTTCTATTTTTAGTTTTTTAAAGAACCTCCGTACTGTTTTCCACAGTGGCTGCACCAATTTACATTCCCACCAACAGGGTGCAAGGGCTCCCTTTTCTCCACACCCTGGCCGACATTCATGATCTTTTTTTTAATAGCCTTTCTAAGAGGTGTGAGGTGATAAATCATTGTGGTTTTCATTTGCATTTCCCTGATGATCAGTGATACTGAGCATGTCTACATAAACCTGTTGGCCATTTGGATGTCTTCTTTTGAGAAATGTCTTTTCATGTTCTTTGCCTGTTTCTTAATCAGGTTATTAATTTCCTTGAGTTCTAGGAGCTTCTTATATATTTTGAGTATTAATCCTTTATCAGACATACAATTTGAAAATATTTTCTCCTATTCTGTAGGTCATCTTTCCACTCTATTGATTGTTCTCTTTGCTGTACATAAGCTTTTTAGTTTGAGGTAATCCTATTTGTTAATTTTTGCTTCTGTTGCCTGTGATTTGGGGGTCATATAAACACAATAAAATACTCTTAAGCATTTAAAAAAAGGCAGTCCTGTCATTTGTGACAACATGGATGAACCTCAAAGACATTTTGCTAAGTGAAATAAGCCAGACACAGAAAGACAAATTCTTCATGATCTTACTTTTATATGAAAACTGAAAAAGAGTGAAACTCATAGAAGCAGAGAGTGGAATGGTGGTTACCAAGAGCTGGGGGCAGGAGAGATGTTTGCCAAAGGACACAAAATTGCAGTTAAAGAGGAGGAAGAAGTTCAGGATATCTATTGTACACAAGGTGACTATAGTTACTAACAGTGTACTGTAATCTTGAAAACTGCTAACAGAGTAGATTTTACATGTTCTTATTACACAAAAAAGCTCTCATCACACACAGAAATGAGAGATAATGAATATACTAATTAGACTGAGTTAGCTACCCCACAGTTTATATATATATATATCAAAACATATTTATGTTATATACTATATATATATTCAATTTTTATTTGTTGATTAAAAAATAATTAATTTTTTAAAATTCCTTGTCTATTTAAGCCACTGAAGCTGTGTGTTCCATTACTTGCAGCTCAATGTATTCCTAACTGATACAAATGAATTTTCCAGCCAGTATAATATGCAATGTGGCTATAAGAAGCCAGTCAAAAGACCCTAGAAACTTCTCACTGAAATTCTGGTTCAAGAACCAACAGGATTCACAGCACCCGGAAGCTGGTTAGAAATATAGAGTCTCAGGTCCCACCCTGGACCTCCTAACAAAATTTACATTTTAATAAGTTCTCCAAATATTCATTCCACAATAATAAAAATTTAGAAACACTTCTGTAGAAAATCCTCAGGGAACAGTTAGATTTTCTAACCTTTTGATTTACGGACACTTGTCTGAAAATGCTCTAAAGATGCAAAATCAGAACCTATCCGTGCAAGCAGATTTTTTTTTTTTTTTTTTTTGATGCTTGCTGGACTTCATTCTGAGCCTCGTAAGGCAACCAGAATTTGCTGTTAGCAGCTCTCCAAAGTGGTTGCAAGATTACCCAACACCCAGAAAAGAAGCCTAAACATCCATCCCTTGATAAACACATCCAGGACCTGAAAAGTTCAAGCTCTGTGTTGGGTCTTGACCTCTGAAATATTTATACACAGTGATGCACCTTCCAGATAACATCTCCTGGAATCTGCTTAGCAGCCAGGCTGCAACAGGGAGTGAGTTAATAAATGCTCTTGTTGTCTATAATTCAGCAAGAAAGCTTTTGCTAAGCCCCCAGACACAGCTAAGAATAGCTAGGTTTCTTCTCGTCTTTGAGAGCTCCAAGTTCAAAAATAAGTTTCCCGCTCCTCTCCTGCCTCTGCTAGACTATGCTGTAGAAGCTCTCAGAGTTGGTGCTACCCTGGCCCATGCCCAAGAATACCCTTGTTTGTTGGAATGGATTCAGCTTTTGGCTGATTTCTTCCTTGTACCGCTCCTTGCCAGACTAGTTCAATCTTGGGTCATTCCTGTTTGGGTTTCTTGATTAACTCCAAGTCTCCCAGGGAAAGGAAGAGAAAAAAAGCTTTGTTAGAGCAACAGGGCCCATGAGTCACACCAGCCTAGGCTTGTCTTTTTTCTCCAAGCAGACCTTCCAGAAGACCTATCTTCGTTCCTCTACTTTGAGAGTTCTACTTTTCTCCATGGATTCTAAAACTGGGTTTTCTCTTCTGTCCCCTGACTAAGGGAGAGTCTGAAGAGCAGGGTCTTTAGAATGTAACATGCCAAAAATCAAATCCCTGCTTGGCCTCTAACCAACTGTGGGACCAGGAGTAAGCGACTTGAGCTTCCCAAGCTTCAGTGTCCATGGTGATAATGACGTGCACTCATGGCTCATGCCAAGAATTTTGTGCATATCCACTAGAATATGTGTCCTGCGAGGGTAAGGTTTCTCCCTAAGTTGCCTACTGGTGTATCTTTGGTGTCTCTGTCCATCCCTGATCCATTGAAGTTACTCAATAAATACATTTTTTATGGGTGGGGGTAACTGATTCTTACAACAATCCTATAAGGTAGATGCTATAACTCTTCCCATTTTTCAGATGTTGAAACCAAGGTTCCGAATGGTGAAGTCAGTTGTTCAAGATCACATAGCTTACATGTGACAGAGTCAAGATTAGGACACAAACCTGCCTGCCTTCAAAGCCTATTCCAGCCATCCTAAGGAGCTATAGATATTAGATACTGAAGTCAATATGCATAACACACTTCACACACGGTAGGTAGTCAATAAATACCGTCTCCCTCTTCCTCTTGATCTCTCATACCATCTTCTCTCACCAATCCTGTTTTTTATTCGCCCATCTTTCCCCAAACTCTACTTCAAGTTGGAAAACATTGAAGAACAAACAAAAAAATTTCCTTGACTTGGCCTCCTCAGGTCCCACCAACTGATAGGAAGCAGACATTCAAACTCAAGGGAAGGGAAGGAGGGCATATTCATCCCCAGTGACACTCCCAATGACAAGGACAGTTCTGCTTGAGACTTCAGTTTCCTGTTTTTTTAACCTCTACCTTTCTATCACAGCCAAGTTGTGTCATGTCAACATATTGTGATCATTCTTTAAGTGAGGTGTGTACACTAGCTGTTTGTGAAAATTCAGGTTCCTGGGCCTTGCCCCCAACCTACTTAGTTCAAATTTCTGGGAGCAGGGTCCCAGAGTGTTCATTTTTAATGATCTCCCTGAGTGGTTCCTAGGCACACTGAAGTCTGGAAACTCCTGACACAGAACTTTGGCAAGTGGGAGAGGAAAAGCAAGCGCTTCCTCAACCTGAGCACATAAAACTCTGCACTCCAAGTGAGCTCGGGAAGCTGAGTTCCTGTGGGGGATGGCTTCTCATGTCTCTTATCCACTGTGCACCCTTGGGATCATCCCCTCATTTGCTACTGGAGACAGATATTGTAGCTCTGCCTGGCTCCGGCACCCCTGAATTCATGCGTGTTCTGCACCATGTTCCACTCTGTTCCAACTGTCCCTGGGTGTAGCTTTGCCTTAGAGCAGTAAGTGTTCCCCAACTTTTTCAGCATCAGGACTGGTTTCATGGAAGACAATTTTTTCCATGGATTGTGGGTTGGTGGTTTTGGGATAAACTGTTCCACCTCATATCATCAGGCATTAGTTAGATTCTCAAAAGGAGCACGCAACCTAGATCCCTCACATGCACAGTTCACGCTAGGGTTCACGCTCCTATGTGAATCTAATGACGCTGCTGATCTAACAAGAGAGGGAGCTCAGGTGGTTATGCTCCCTCATCTGCTGCTCACCTCCTGCTGTGTGTTTCAGTTCCTGAGAGGCCACAGACCAGTACCAGTCCACGGCCTGAGGGCTGGGGATCCCTGCCCTACAGCATACAGTGCTGCCTCTAGCTTTCAATGAGGAAATACAATTTCCACTGAGCAGAAGAATTTAACATATTAGTCAAAGGGAGAAGTTAACATATTAATCACTGAGATAAATAAATACTACAAAAAAAAAAAGAGAGAAAGGAATAAAGGAAGGCAGGGAAGGAGGGAGGGAGGGGAAAAAGTAGTCATTCACAGCCATGAACATGCCATGAGGTTCCTAGGGAGTGAAACACACACACACACATACACACAAGCACTTGCACACACGTTTGTGTTGCTATTTCATTCTCTTTCATTCATTTTTCCAAGTCCCTTCAACATCAACCTTATCACAGTTTTCTTTTTGGGGACCTGGGCATGTCTCTGAACGGCTCTGTGTCTCTGGAGCCGTAAAATTGGGATAATAACCCTACTTTTTCTGTCCCCAAAATGTTGTGAAATAATTTAGGTGTGGCTGCTTTCTTTGAAAAGACTGGAGAGCTGTGCAAGTATCACAGGTTATTATGATCATTACCGGTTTCCAGGGCCCCTGAGATGCCCATGCCAAAGTACCCCAAGGCTCTCTAATGAACATACATGAACCCGTTCTATAGCTGGACAAGCTGATTCAGTCTGAGCTTTGGCAGCGCGACCCAGTGAACAGTAGAACAAGTTGAAGACATCAGACAAGGCTCCTGGCCTCTGCTTGTGGATGCTGTTGTGTTTTGCCTGTAAGTCAACATACTTTTGTGAAGGAAACAAGGGGAAGTGGGTCATAAAAGTTCAGGACCTTTGCTCCTGGAAGCACTGAGCACTACTTCTTCCAGAAAGGTCCTTTGTTGATTCTAGGCACTAATAGGATCAATTGACCTCATGGTAGTCCAGGATTTGGGGTCATAAGCTCCCCTTGGATCTGATAAAATACTGAGTCAAGGTCCCCTGCTTCCACCAGGGAACAGACGATGTCTGTTGCTTTAAATGCTATATCCCTGAGTTCTGCCCAGGGACCTGACACATAGTATGTGCTCAATAAATGTTTGTGGAATAAATAAGTGATTGAATAAATGAATGAACAAAAGAATAAATAAATTTCCTCGTGGGACGCTAGATAAACAGGATACGTTCTCTATGTCTCCTCTCCACACCCACAGCCAATGTTGACAGATTCCCATCCTGTGAGTCCGGATGCAGTCTCAGTTCTTGTGGCAGCCACTTCCAATTATTTATTCAGCAACTATCAATCCAGGGCCTCAATGGTGCAAGGCACTGTTCTGGACACTATGGAACATGGCATTGGATAAAAAGCCAGCTCTCTACCCCGTAGCTGTTTTTATTCTACAGATTTGGCGGAAGAAATGAAACTGATTTATCACCCACAGTTGCCAGAGTAGGAGTCTTTTCAGAGTCCTCCTCCCCAGGGATCAAGTGTTGTTTTTCTCATACAATGGGAACATCATTCTCTGCTCACATCCCATGCTTGATCAGTTGCTAGGTCCTATATACACAGATCCTAAAATATTCCTAATATATTTTGAATCTGGTCACCTCCCCTAATCACCACTCCCTAGACCGGAATAACATCGATACTTCCTGGGCAACTGCAGTGGTCTCACCCCCACCATCCTCCAACTTATTATTCATGCAATGGCCTTAGCTCAGCACCTGACACACAGGGCTTTTGATAAACGCTACTTAGTGTTTTGTTTTTACAGCAGGGGATCAATACAAGGTAGCCCAATACTACAGTTTCTGCAATTATCACTGAGACAAAGCACATGGAGAGGCTGAACACATAGACTGTGGAGTCAGACTTCCAGCACCCAAATAGGTATTTGCCATTTACTCATTGTGCATTTTTAACCCTACCCTCTCTGCGTCTCAGTTTCTTCATCCACAAAATAGAGATAAAAATGAGCTGACTGCTAAATGTACACACATTAATATATGTAAAGGGTTTAGACCAGTTTGAGGCACATAGTAAACACTCTATAAGTGTTATCCATTCTTGATTTTTTTTAACATGGCAAAATGTAGAAGAGCAATTATGTAGGATACTTAGCACTCTTGTTTCTGAACAAATATTGCTATTTAACATATGTATTTGTTATATATATATGTTTAACAATATATATACATATATTAACACATATATTTGTTAGGCCATTTCACATGTTTTAATGAATCACTCACACACAGAATACGTTGGGTACTTCTAGCTATGATGGGCAAATTCTATGAGGACATGGCTCCCGAATGCATTTCCCACCACGGGGGGAAGACAACACACGCTGGAGTGCTCTCCCTTTTAATCACAAGAAAGACAAAATGGTAAAGTTGCTTCACGCTTACCCTCAGCAAGCCTGCCAAATATTTAAACTTCCCCTTCCATTCACAAGCATCCAGGCCCCTGACAATTCTCTGCCTGCTGATGATCTTCACCTGCACCCACTGGCCGATACATCCTGGTTGAACTCCCCCAAACCCCCATTTCCCCAACCACTCTTTTCTTCTCTTTCACTATTCCCAAATTCTCTGTCAGTCTCTGTTAATTTTCATTGAAGAAAAAAAAAAAAGTTACTTCCTAAAATGTTCAAAAGTCTTTCCTCGGTTTGTTATTAAAGCAATTATCTAGCATAACAAACCGAAATTGCAAAAAGTATTCTAATGGGAAACAAATGCTCCTGACAAGGAACCGACTGGGCTCAGAATCTTTATTGAAAAATGAGGGGAAGGTGATTAGTGGGGAAAGGCAGGGGAGGAAAGATTTTCCACCTGGCCTTGGACAGTACATCAAAAGGCCGTCAGAAGGATGCTATTTATAATCATTATTGCTATGTCTTAGAGGGCTGTGGGTCTGCCATCCCTGCTGACTCCCCCCACAGTCCCGTTTCTGCATGTAGCCTAGTTCACACAGCAGCCACCTTGTAGAGCCGGACTCTGTGGGGCCATGTCCTGAAGAAAACTTGCAGCCAAGTGTGGTGGCTCACACCTGTAATCCCAGCAGAGGGTGGGAGGCAGAGGTGGGTGGATCACCTAAGGTCAGGAGTTTGAGACAAGCCTGGCTGACATGGTGAAACCCCGTCTCTACTAAAAATACAAAAATTAGCTGAGCATGGTGGCATGCACCTGTAATCCCAGCTACTCGGGAGGCTAAGGCAGAAGAGTAGCTAGAACCTGGGAGGCGGAGGTTGAAGTAAGCTGAGATCGCACCATTGCACTTCAGCCTGGGAGACAGAGCAAGACTCCATCTCAAAAAGAAAAAAAAAAAAAAAGAAAGAAAAGAAAAGAAAAAAGAAAACTTGCATGGTTTGAGGTCCATGTGCCACAGCCAGATGCGTTCCCATGTGCCTTCATTCCATCCCTAACATCTTTCCAACCTCACCTCAACCTTCCAATAGGTCATGGCCAACAGCAAAACCCAACACCTAGAACAGCTGCTGAACTTCCCAGATGCCCAGTGAAGTTCTGATTTTCTGTGATATGGACCGGAATCATGTGAATATCACAGGAAAGAAGGCTAGGAGAAAACACATTCATTCCACAAACATTTATCAGGCATGTATGATGTGTATATGGGTGGAAATAAAAGAGCCACAGAGTTTTCTTCAAGTGTGGACACCAGTATGGAAGACAAGTAGAATTTTGGGCCAACTCCCATTGATTGGTCACTATGACCTGAAACCATGACTTGAGAAGATTCTGATCTCAGAAGGAAGTGATTCTCTGATTGACGATGGACGCCTGTCACAGGCACAATATCAAGAAATGGGAGCACACAGCATATTTGACTAAGCTTGCCTAGTGCCGCTCTTCTCAAACTGGAATGTGCATGCTAATTAACTGGGATCTTGCTAAATTACAGATTCTGAAATAGCAGGTCTGAGGTGGGGCCTGAGGTTTAGTATTTCTAGCAAGATCCCAGGAGGTGCTGATGCTGCTGGGCCACAGAAGTGTCCGGTAGGAACTATCAATAAAATCATCATGTTCTCAGATCTGTCATTCACATGGTCAAATAACTTTATCTAAATAATTGCACTGGAGAACAAGGAATTCCAGGGTACATTCTGAAAGGGCGATTCAAGATCTGGTCTTTGAGTTTTCCAAAATCAAAGGTGGTGGTTCAGTCAGCTCGGACTTGGAACAGGTGTTTCCATGGATTGTCTGGGAGCAAATGAAGGCTCCCATAGGGTTTCAGGCTCGGCTCAGAACTCCATCCAGAAGTTCAGATGTTTCTCCAAATCAACTCCAAGGCATCTGTCTGTCTCTGGGGGCCTCCTAGGAACTCTGTCTAAAGCTCCAGAAGACTGCATTCCTGGTGAACCTTTGGGCAGCACCACCTCCTTCTTGGCTGAACAGATGATCACTTCAAAGTTCTCCTTTCTTGTGGTATTTTAGTACCTCTGGCCTTGGCCAGAAACCATCAACCCAGAGGTGTATGAAAGTGAAAAAGAAGAGAAAAGAGAAAACATCATGTATTAACTCCCCCACTCACACCTAAATATTGTCAAAGTGTTTTGTTTGGACCAAGTTTGAGTTTGGGTGAAGATCCAATGAGACCTTATAGAGTTTGTTAACTCTTGTGCTATTTCCCCAGTTACATCCTCTTATAACAGCTGGAGCAAAAATTACCCATCAGATAGATGGTGTCATATTTAAAATCTTCCAGCTGCTCAAAGAACACCTTCTAGCCATGCAGTGAGAGGGATGACACAATGCACAGGAGACCTATGCTTGGTGGACAGACATACCTCCCCTGAGCAGGGTTGTATAGAAGAGAGTTAAAGAGCAGATGACTTGGAAATCACATTTTGGTTTTGAGATGCCAGCTTCACCACTGAAGTACTCCATCTCATACTCTCTCCTGCTCATGGACTATAGTCAAGCTATACTATCCATGTTTCTCTTCGTCTAAGCTTATTCCCACCCCACTGTTTTTGCACCTGCTATTCCTTCCACTTAGAAGGATCTTCCACAAATCTTTAAATGGTTGCCTCCCATGACTTGAGTTGCACCTCATCTACCACCTCTACAGAGAGGTCTTAACGGATCATACCAGCTAAAGGAGTCCACACCACCTCTGGCCATTTTTAAGCACATTGCCCTAATTAATTTATTACACAGCTCTACTCTCTGTCTGAATTTGAATGACAGTTTTTAAAATTTGTTTATATGTTCATTGTCTGCATTTTCCTCTAGAATATAAGCTCCATGAGGGTAGGAATTTGTCTTCTGTTTGCTGGGGTATTTTTATACATCTTGAAGAATTTCTGACACGTAGAATGTACTCAATATATATTTATTATTGCTATTGAATAAATGATCTCCCTGACTAGAGTGATGGGTTTAGGGCTGATCATATGATTTCACCAGGGTGACGTGATTTTGGCAGGGCCAAAACTTTTCGGGCTTTTTCTCTTGAGTTAATGGAAAGAGAAGTCACTTTCCACTGGCTGCACTAGAGGAATGTGGGTGTTGAGCTATCAGAAGACATTTCACCTACTGGGTGAAGAAAGCCTGCCCAAGAGATGCTTGAGCCATGACCACAAAATGTAGATGATGTCTGTAACTAGAAATATCTACCTTTGGCATCTTCAGCTACAGTGACTCTATATCCGCCAGTTCCTCCTCCCCCTATTCAACCATCATGCAGAAAGCTTAAACTGCAATGGGTGTCTGTCATTCACAATGGATGCAGTCTAAGCAACCCATGTGGGATTGTGGCTAGAACTACATTAGGTCCTGCTTCTACCACTTCCTAGCTAGAGGACCCCGCAGCAAGTTGAATGCTAGTCCCCCTAAAACGTGTTCACCATGTAGCATTTGGAAAAAGGCCCTTTGCAGGTATAATTACAGATCCCCACAGGAGATCATTGTAAATTATTCAGGTAGGCCCTACATCCAATGATAGTGTCTTTATAGGAGAAATACAAAGACAAATTGGAGAGACACTGAAGAGAAGGCCATGCGAAGGCAGTGACAGAGATTGGCGTGATGCAGACACAAGCCAAAGAATGTCTGGAGCCCCAGAAGTTGGAAAGGGCAAGGAATGGCTTCTCTCCTGGAGGTTTTGGGGGATGTGCAGTTCTTCTGACACCTTGATTTTGGCCCACTGATACTTATTCCAGACTTCTTGCCTCTAGAATTGTGAGGAAACACAACATTTTTGTTGTTTTAAGCCACCAAGCTTGTAGTAAATTGGTACGGCAGCCACAGAAAACTAATACAGTTCCCCAAACTCTCCCCTGTTTCAGTTTGCTTTTCAGGAAAAGTAAAACACCAATTTCTGCCCAGTTTTCATCAAAGAAGGAATCAAATGGAAATAAAATTAACCTGGGCCCAAATCACAGCTCTGTCACTCACTGGCTGTGTGACCTCCAACAGCTCTTGTTTTCTGAGTCATGGTTTTATAATTTGTGAAATGGGTGCATTCATAACCCTCTCCCCATACAATTTTCAGAAAGGATTAAATGCAGTAATACATGTAAAGTTTTCTGTGCAGTGCCTGGTACATCATAGATGCTCACTGAATTACCAAACTATTCTGGCCATTATATACGTTTCATATACGTGCATTTGCTTTGTATCGTAGGGGAGTCACTGTCAAAGAAAGCCTTGAACTATTATTTCAGGAAACTTTTTGAAATGTCTGTGAATAGGATATTGACATTCTTAGATCAGTGATTTTCAAATGTCATAATTAATTGCTGATAAATTATTCCGAAAGATAGTTCAATGCAGAGATCACTGGATTCCATCAGACTCTTCTTAACTGGGAATTCAAGAAGAAGGGTTGTGAACCTGGATTTTAAACAAGCAGAGCAACATGTGGAAGCCATTCTTTTAAGATTATAATTCCTATTATTATTACTTTGAAAACAGTTGCTGAAAATGTGCCGGACACAGCCTACCCCAGTGAATGGTGTCCGAGAAGCTGGACCCTGGTCTCCTCTCTCACTCCAAGCCTCTGCAGCCAACCACACGGTGCACTGGAGGGTCCAGCTGGAGAGAGCCTCTCCCCAAGGTGGTTCACACTGGGACCATATTCGGGGAGTCAGCAAGAGTTTTCTCCAACTCCCACAGACCTTGTGATGTGGTGTTCCCTGTCGGGTGAGGCAGAGGGAACATATGTGAGGAACACACATCATAAACAATGGAATCCATAAATCTTGGGTATGTTGTCTGGTTCCTTAATTCCAGTTGCAGAACAACAGTCAGGACCAGGAATTGCAGGCAGATCTGCAGGCTGCCCCAATCTGCCTTCTGAAGGCCAGTTGCTGCAGAGAGAAGCTCATGTTTTCAAAAGCTTTTTAACTCTCTGTGATTTATCACCTTAACTATTTTTTGTAATGGAAGACGCAAAAACTAAATAATTTAAAAGAGAGTCTCTAACATTCTTGCCTGTAGCCTTAGGAAGCACAGGCCTTGGGTGATGCTCAGCAAGTTTGTGAAAACTCCAACTGTTTTCCGAGGCAAACTTCTTTTGAGTTTTTTGGTTTTTGGTGATGAGACATCCACTTTGTTTTTTTTAATTTCAGTAGTTTTGGGGGTACAGGTGGTTTTTCATTACATAGGTAAGTTCTTTAGTAGTGACTTCTGAGACTTTAGGACACCCATCACTGAAGCAGTGTACACTGTTCCCAGTAGGTAGTCTTTTATCCTTCACCCCCTCCCAAACTTCTCCCCCAAGTCCTCAAAGTCTATTATACCACTCTTACACCTTTGTGTCCTCATAGCTTAGCTCCCACTTATAAGAGAGAACACACCATATTTGGTTTTCCATTCCTGAGTTACTTCACTTAGAGTAATGGCCTCCAGCTCCATCCAAGTTGCTATAAAAGACATTATTTCATTGCTTTTTATGGCTGAATCATATTCCATGGTGTATATATACCACATTTTCTTTATCCGCTCGTTGATTGATGGACACTTAGCGTGGTTGCATATCTGTGCAATTGTGAATTGTGCTGCTATTAACATGTGTGTGCATGTGCCCTCTTTATATAATGACTTCCTTTCCTTTGGATAACTACCCAGTACTGGGATTGCTGGATCAAATAGTAGCTCTACTTTCATTTCTTTAAGAAGTCTCCATACTGTTTTCCATAGTGACTGTGCTAATTTACAATCCCACCTGCAGTGTAAAAGTGTTCCCTGTTCACCACATGCATGCAAGGTAAACTGTTTGGAAGGAAAGCTGTTCCCTGAGTTCAGATTCTGCTTCTATGTTATCTGCATTTACTTGTTTTCTGGCATTCACAGAGCTGAGCTAAGAATACCGTAATGTATTTCCGGTACCTACATCTCTACGAAAAAAAAAAACCTAAAGAAACACTGAGACAATGCTATGTTTCAGGAACAACAGGAAGTTTGTACACCCTTAGCCTGCATCATTCATTTGTATGCCAGATCTCTGAAAGGAGTTTGTAAAACCTGTTTGACTGAGCTCCTGGTACTGGGGCCTGCAGATGGGGAGAAAGGGAAGGATTCCAACCCCAACCTCAGGACTAGATTCAGTGTGTGGGTTCCGGTGCTGACTGGCTGACTTGAATCCTGGTTCCCTCACTTCCTTGGTAAATGCACCTCAGTTATGTCATCTGTAAAATGGGCACAGGTACCCTTACCTCTCACTTAGGGTAGCTGTGGGAGTTGAAAAGAGCTAGTTGAGCATGCAATTAAGTTCTACAGATATTAGCTAGTAGCACTATCTTGGGAAGTTTTCCTAATTTCTCTAGGAAGGCTAGACTTGTGGCTAATTCTTCCTGACTCACAGGAGTGTGGTACGGTACTGATGAGACAGCACCTGTTCTGTGTGTAGCATAGAGCTTGGAACACTTAGCAGGTACTGAACCAAAGTCAGGTGTGTGTTTTCCCATGAATGGGCAGAAGTGGAGCTTGCAAATACTTTTTTGCAAGAAGTAGCCGTTATCACTGAGTTGCTAACGAGTTAAATAGAAAAGAATCCCCATTACTGAATAGAGAGACATTACACTCAATAACCAATGAGTCAGGGTACTGTATGGGTGTAATGATTGGGGGACTACATGACAGATAAATTCTACAGCGAACCCAGCAACCCAGAGCATCAGGCCGCACTTTTCCATGCCAGGGTGCCATCTTCTCAGGCTGCAGAGACACAAGAAGATGCTGTTCTCACAGTGCCAGATCATAGTCCTTGCTGGAAGGGTCTATTAGCACCACGAACTTGCTCTGTTCTAACAGCCTGTGCTTATCCTTCTCTAGTGATGATTTAATGCTTCAAGCCTCTGAGATCAGGGCCAAAAATAAAATGGTGGGGAAATCAGACACAGCGCTAGACACCAGCAATATATGTAGGAAACAGGAGCATTTGTTCTGTCCATTTTCAAGAGTCTTTTTTTTTTTTTTTTCTTTATGACCTTATGGCATGTGGTTGAGACATGGAAGCTTCCAGGAGATTCCAGGGTGGAATAAAGGTGTTTCCATAAGTAACACCACAAATATAATTCATTTTACTATTGATCACTGGGAATATGGCAGTGAACAGAACAGACAAAACATCCTTGCCCCCTTGGAGCTGGCATTCCAGTGGGGTGGAGGGTTTGGGCCAAAGAACAACAAAAGATGAAATGGCATTTGTCTCCACTGTGTTCTTCTCTAATGACAGGCACTAGGTGAAGTTCTGCTGATGATTGTGTAAACTGAGCCTCTTGCACAATCCCAGTGCAAATCACACTGTGGACGATGTCAGTGGCCCTCCCTAGAGTCATCCATCACCTAACCTGTTTGACTGTAAACTACAGCCCTAAAGATACAGGGTAGGAGCTAGTGTTGGGTTATACTGAGATGAATACCCAGTGCCTCAAATGAGAAACGAAAACATACATAGAACAAAAGGTGCTACCGGTGGGCCCTGCTCTCCGCTTGCATTGGTCTGAGTATCTAACAACAACTGCAGCATCCATCATCTACCGGGAAGTGACAGTGTATCACAGCCTGTGTCAGGTCACACAGATAACAGGAATTAGAATCAAGTCATCATGATTAAGCAATTAAAGAGACTCTCTTATTAAACAAAGACCATGGCTAAATATTGAAATTGGGAAAAGGGCTTTTCCTCTCATGTCCTTTGGTTCTACCATTTTTTTTTTTTTTTTTTTTTTTTTAGAGAGATGGGGTCTCTTTATGTTGACCAGGCTGGACTCAAACTCCTGGCCTCAAGCCCTCCTCCCGCCTGAGCCTCCAGAGTAGCTGGGACTACAGGTGTGTGCCACTATGCCTGTCTTAGTCCCACTTTTAATTCTCCTAGAAACATTTCCACCCTACCTCCTCTCCCTTTCTCCTTCCCTCCTCTCTCTCCCTCTCAAATTCTCCCCATACTCAAACCTACCTCATATGCTGTTTCCAACATGAAACAAAAGCCCCAGTGATGCATAAAACAAACCCTTGTGCATGTCACTCATCCTTGGATTTTTGTAACATCCTCTGCTGGTACCTGAAATCCAGTGGAGGCTCAAAGACTCTTTTTAGTTTGAGAGAATAACAAGCAGAGAATTTTTTTGGAACATGTCTTATCCAATTATGTATTTTTTTTAAAACCCATGACTTTGAATTATGATTCTAGATACTGATATTTATATTTTTTCAGCCCCAAGTTTCTTGTATCATTAGAACTAAGTTTAGTTCTAACAGAGTCTCAAACTGACAGCAGCGTACCCACAGTAGAAGTGTCCTGCTCTCTCATGTATAAATCTGAAGGGAAGAAATCTAGAGCTAATGGGAGACTTCTGCAGGTCAAGTCCCCAGAGGCCAAGGTTCCTTCCAGATTTTGGCCCTGCCTTCCTTAGGATGTGGCCCAGGTTCATGTAATCCAAGTTGACTGCCAGGACTGTCACCATGCTAGTCACCTTCCAACCAGCAGGAAGGAGAAAGAAACAACAAATGAAAACAAACAAATAAATAAACAAGGGTCTGAGCTAGCTGTCTTTTTAGGAAAGATCTTATAATGTACTGGCCAAAGCTTAGCTATATGGCCAAATCTAGTGACAAGGGAGGCCGTAGTCTTTATTCTCAGGGACTATATGTCTAACTCAAATGGTGTATATGTGCTTTTTCGTGTTTTCTGTTCTGATTCTTCCTTCTCTGAAATGAGGAAGCTAGTCTGGCTAGGAACTTGCCATGAGGGTATAGCAGCAGGAACCCTCATTTATATCCCAAATCAAGCCCTCATTTATATCCCAAACCTAGCTCTGGTAGAAAGCTCAGTGTTTGGTGCCATTGAATGTTGGCTAGGTTATTCATTTGTATCAGTTATTAATAAAGCAGTGGCCTGCTTCCTGCTTGGCGGGTAATCCTTATGTGAAGAGCTCCCTCTGTTAGTACCCTTTAAGGGAGAAGAGGTGAATGGCAAAGCATCATGATCTCAAGCTTTGCACCATTAGCCCATAATTGAAACCTCATCCCCACCTCTAATCGGCCCTACATTGTGTAAGGTGCCGTATAGAGCTGCTGTCATTCATTCATCACAAAATCCGCATATGATTTTGTTATCCCCACGTTACAGAAGAGGAAGCAGAGATGCTGAAGGTAGACTGTTTTTGTCAAGCTCACTGTGCTCTCTCAGAAGAGGCAGACCCCAGGCTCCAAAGTCAGTCTCTTGACTTCAGCCACTAATTTAACTCCAGCTACATTTTATCCCCTCTTCTCTCATTTTGCCCTTGTTTTAACTTCTTCATGAAATTACATATTTTTGCATTTCTTTTAATCTCACTTTATTGTTCTTGTTTTTATTGTCATTTTTATAATCCCATTAAATTCTTACCAGAGCAATGAAAAACATTAATTGTCCCGTATAATTATGGATGCCTATGTCTTCCCCACTGAACTCTGAGTTCTCTGAATTCCGTGACTGGGCCTTTCTTTCTGCAACCTCGGTACCTCCTCCAAGCCTTGACACATGGTTGGCCCTCAGTCCATACTGGAAAGAAGGACACAGTTCCACCTCCTCCTCCTTCTCCAGACCTAGCCAGCAAGTTGGAATTCCAGTCCCTGGTGGGCCAGTCATTGGTTTGTTGAGCAATCTCTGGCTGGTCGAGGATGGGTTTTCTTTGATCTGTCTGGGTGATCTTCGGGGACTAATGAAGCCAAGCTGGGCCAGCAGATTTGGTCAGCATCTGGGACCATGGTCCCATATGGTAATTGGAACATGATTCCAAAGGAACTGTGTCCATCATGCTTGGACCTATCATTTCATTATGCTGACTGAGCTTCCAGAATATTGCAACCCCTGACTTATCACACCATGTCTGTGTGTGGGAGAGTCTTTCATCATTGTTTCCCATGGTGTCCAGTCTGGGTATGTCAAAATAACTTGCCTTTATTGGCTGTTGTTCAATAAGTCTTAATCTGTACTCATTCATTTGATCTTGGCAATAACCTCTTGAGCTAGAAACTAATATTATCTGCCTGTTATGGAGGAGAAGACCAACCCATGTAATGAAGGCCGTTAGCTTTCTCAAGGGCACACAGTGGCAGAGCTGCTGCTCAAATTCCAGTGTTCCAGCGCCAGAACCCGGACTCTTAACCACTGCACTATATGGAGGCAACCAAAACACGGTAGCCACACAGGTGTAGAGCATACTGTCGTGGTCAGCATGCTTCCTCGCAATGTAACATTGACCATATGGGAGGCACAAAGACCAACATGTGGGGCTTTCTTGACCAGTGTTGTGCTACTCTGAAATGATAGAAGATGTGAAGTTGGTAGTCAACTGTAGTGTTTTGACTTAGACACACTCAGGTCTGGATTTTAGCTCTGTAACTGGATGAGGTACATCTTTCAAGCTATCTCTCCACCTTCTAATGCCACCTTAACTGAGTCCTTCACCCACAGTGATCAATCCAGGCCATATTTTATCATATGACCCCATCCACCCACAGCCTTAGATATGTGACTAGGATTAAACACTTGACAGAAGGTAAGCCAATAGAAGTTTTGTGCCCAGGATTCTGAAAGGGAGAGTTGCTCTATTTATCTATTTAGATGTCTTTTTTTTTTTTTTTTGACAGGGTCTTGTTCTGTCACACAAGCTGTGGAGTGCAGCGACGTAATCACAGCTCATGGCAGCCTCAAACTTCTGAGCTCAAGGGATCTTCCTGCCTCATCCCCCTGAAGAGCTGGGACCATAGTACAAACCACAATGTCCACCTAATCTTGTTATTATTTATAGTGACAGGATCTTGCTATGTTGCCCAGGCTGGTCCTAAACTCCTGGGCTCAAGTGATCCTCCTGCCTCACCCTCTCAAGGTGCTGGGATTACAGGCATGAGCCACTGTGTGTTTCTTTTTTTGTGTTTTAATCTTTGATATTAAAGTTGGTGGTGGTCATCTTTGATCACTCTATACATGAGAACAAGAAAGCTACGAAGCTAAGGGGCAGATAAGAGAGAAAACGTAAGTCACATTTTTCTAGCTGTTCATTCCTACCCCTTCCCAAAATCCACCTGCCTCTCTGTCTTTGGTAGACCATCTAGTGCTTTATTTTTCCCTTGAGGTAGCCTCTGGATTTTATTACTTGTAACCGAAAAGACACAACCTATTTGCTCCACCGAGAACATAAGTTTCTCAGCTTTTTGCAATGTTAGCTCCTTATTTAATTCAGCTTTTAAAGTTTTGCCTCAAATCCACCATTTACATGGAGTTCTTAAAGCACTGTAGTTACTTAATAATATTTAACAGTGAATGGATAAATGAAATCTTACTAATACCTAATGTTACTTTGAGAAAATTCATTCACATCTCTTAACCTCAGTTTCCTCAACTGTGAAACAGAAGAATAGAGAGCCAACCTCAACAAGGCAGCTGCGGAGACTGAAAATAAGGTGTGCAAGGTGCCTGGCAGGGAGGAAGCACTCAGTGAACTGCAGCCAATGGTGACAATGGTGCTGCAGGCATCCCCAGTGATAGGCATTAATTCCTGTCCCAGGTAATGTCCTCTTTCTATGTCTTGGCTTGAACCTCCAGCAGGGTAAGACTGTGGAAAAAGGAATAATCTGAAATTAGATTTGCCCCTATGATTCCCAAATCAGAATCCGTTTTCATTTGATGTCTCTATGCCCTGAGGAGAGCAGCTGTGCTGGGGATTAAATAAGAAGGACAGATCTGTCTTCTAAAGAAAGGAGAATTTTCCATACTGGTCTGTCAAGATATTTGCTTTCCCACTGTTTGTCTGGGTTGGATCCCAGATTCGCTGTCACACTGGCCTCTTCCCTTGCAATAACCAGAGATCATATTAAGCGTCCACTCATGGAATTGAGAAGAGAGATAGAAATGCATTAGTGTCAAGATCTCCAGGGTGCATCTAAAATAAATATGATTCCTCTCTTCCCACTCCTCACACCATATGCGGGGGACACTCAGTGTTTATTTTTCAGCTGCGCCAGCCAGTCTGGAAGAGGACACCATGGAAATGGAAGAAAAAGGATCAGGGTGGTGTAACATATCACTGGGGGAAGTTTAGGGCCCATCACTCAACAAATAACAAGTCAACAACCCCTGTCGCTTGGATATCCCCTGTGAAAGCTGCATCACCCTGTTTCACAATAACTTTAATCTGACTGTGTAAATTCAAGAAGTTCCCATGGCTTGTAAATGACTGGCACAAAGTGGCCCGTTAAAATAATTCAGGCTCTTTGCAAAGCAAAAAAAAAACCTGGGGGCAGCTTTAAAATAAACCACACTGCATAAGTCACCAATATGTTAGATGTTGGTGGAAACCAGCAAACTAAATCTAACTTATATTGTGAGGCCATACACAATTTTTTTTTCTCTAATCAGCCTGCTTCCTCTCATGGGTGATTGGAGCTAATTTTTATCATGTGGTAGAAAAGACACAATGGCATTAACTTAATGTAGAGTTACCTTGTAGTACATTATGTAAATTTGGGCAAGTAATTTTTACGTGAAACTCAGATTGCCCATCTAGAAAATGAGAAAATTGGACAGCAGGTAGGAGAATATATATTTGGCTCACAGGTCATAACTCTCTATTGTCGCATCCACAACAGACATCACTGGTCAATCATTTTATTTATTTTTCCCATTGAACCCGGATGAGTTCTCAGGATCTATCTCAGCCGAGAGTTTCAGGGAGCCACTACCCACTGATAAAAGATAGACTTTGAGAAGAAGCGTCTCTGTCATTCCTACAGCAGATGATTCTTGAACGTTCTTTGCATTGCACAAGCACTGTGTCATGTGGGCAATTGGACATACCACCTCCACCCTACATAAATTTGCAGAGGCACTTCTTACCTTCATATCTTCAACCAAACTCAGTAAAGCTGCCTTTGAAATAAGGTCATTAGGAGGTAAGATTTCCAAATAATAATTTGCACTCCAGTCTCAAGCTTTTTTTGTTTGTTTTTTAGTCGTCAAATTGCTCATCCCATGAAAGCTTCAGGAGGAGATGTAACTAATCGCATGGGAGAACTACATGGAGATGGTCTGAGAGCAATTCATAGGACAGTTCTGAATTGTCAAGATCTGCCTGGATCCAGAAGACCCGGAAGCTTTACCAAACTTATACATGAATTTCTCCACAGACCTCAGCTCAGCACTACCGACTTGGTAGTGACTCTTTTTTTTTTTTTTTTTTCAGATGACCAATGAAAGCATCAGTCTGCCTCTCCAAAGTTCTCAGAAAGAATATCAAAATTGTGGCTAGGTCTGAGAAAGTCTTTATACCATGTCATGGGATTGGTAAATCCATCGTAGCACTGGCTCATCCATCAAGGCTGACATATGGCAGGGTAACGCTTCCCTAAGCATTTCGCTTTGGTGAAAGAGAAACGCTGGTCCCTACGAGAAAAGAATATGAGACTGACCCAGAGTCCCATTCATGTTTGATGCTACTAGACACAGCTGTTCCTGGCTTCAGGGCATCTATCACATCTATGACCTTTTCTCCAGCAACCCCAGTGATAAAGTTGATGAAACTCGAATCCCCATAGAAGAACGGTGGCTGGCACTATACTTTGGGGACACGAGTTGTGAAACTCTCAGTGGCCCAACATCCAAATTTCTATTGTGCAGAATCTTCTCTCATTTTGGAAAATGCCTTACAAAGTTGGGATGTTGGGACAAGGCTCATGGTGATGACACAGGCAGGTTTTTTTCTTGGAGTGGGGACAAATATTTTGAATCCTGCTTGCTTTTTATTTTGTCTAATGCACACATAAAACTCAGAGTGATGTTACCTGGGATATTGCACATCAAGCACTTAGCACAGTGTCTGGCAGGTGGAAAGGGCTCAGTAATGGGAGATACTGAGTGGATAATTACAATAACTTCTTAAGTAGGCTTCCTGCCTCTAACTTTAATCTTCTCTGTTCCGCCCTCTACTCTAAGCAAGAGTGAAGATGATGACGATGACGATGATGATGATAAGGGTAGTAATGGGTTTCCCGTTATCAAGCACCCACTGCGTGCCAGTAAGTGTTTGCTTGCACCACCTCATTCAATCCTTTCAATGGTTATAAATATTATTATGCCGATGTGAACACTGCAGAGAAGGAGGCACAGAGAGGTTGTATTCACTTGCTAAAGTCTTGCAGCTTGTAACTGTATGAGCCAGGATTTGAACCCCACCCCTCCTCTTAAGCACTTTACTATGCTGTCTTTCATTCACCCATCCAATTATTATTTATTGAGGGCCTACTACACTCTTAGTAGACGGTCTACCCTGTTCAAGCCTGGTATAGACTGAGTGGTGTTAACTATAAGGTAGAAATTATCGTTACTAATTATTATTTTTATTTAGAGAATTTTGCCTCATAAGGGAGGCTTAATGATTATATTTGTCCTGAAAAGTGTAGCCAGAGAGTATGATATGAAAGGATGGACATTGCATTAGGACCCATGAGTCCTGGTTTCTAGTTCCAGCTCTGATCCCCACTCACTGTGCTACATGAAGCAGGGCATTTCCCCAATCTGGGCTCCAGGTATCATGGGTTATCTCTCAACTCAGCTGTTACAGGTCCCCTTCCATCTAGAGGAGAGCATCGAAGCCAGGAAAAACTAAGCTTCCCTAAACCTGCAGTGCTTTTCTTTGTGGAGTCAAACTCCAAGTAGCAAATGTAACACCTTGATGCTGTGTAAACTGGCACATACACACAGCTTCCACATGGTGATGACTATCAAAACAAGCTTTTGCCTGCCCCACGGGGTCAGCCTCCCTTCTGAAAATCAAGCAGCTGACTGAGTCCAGGTCCAAGTCCCAGTGGGATTGAGAGCCCAGAGCAAAGCATGCACTTACATTCCATGATGATGATGCTCAGTGGTGAATGAACCAGCTTCTTGGCAGGAAGGAAGCTCCTACAGGTTGAGGTGATCCTCCTAGCAATGTGTTTATTTGACAGCCTAAGGCAGCAAAAATTCACAGAGAAGAGAAAAGAGAGAAGAAAAGGGCATAAAAGAAAGGTTATTTAAGAACATCAGGATCCTCTCTGGCCAGCCAAACACTCATAAAACTATAGCAGAAGATCATATAAACACATTGTGAAAAAATAAGGTAATCAGAGACTAAAAAGGTCCTAGAGAGGTATTAAGGCCAGGAAACATGTCCTTTCTCTATCTTAGTACTTAGGCTCATTAATTTTTATTTAATCTACTTGGCACATAATAAATACTCATGAAATATTTGTGAAATGAATGAACTACAGGAAGAAATCATTGTTGACTATGGCTGCCAATGACGGTGTCACAGGCTAAATGGGTTGTGGGAGATGAGTAGAATTTGAATTGCTAGAAAAAGAAAAGAATTCAGGAAGACCATCAATTTTAACAAAGGTCCCCATGAGAGAACAAACTTGACTTGCTCTGTTGGGATTTAAATTATTCAAACGAGGCTAGACTATTTTGCAGACAATTTCTCTGGAATTTTAGTGATTCAATATCATAAAGGTTGACTTCTTACTTGTGTTGTATGTCCAGCAGGTAATGTAAGGGGGCTCTGCTCCACATAGCCATTCAAGGATCCAGGCTGATGGCAGGATCCATTGACTACCTAGTCTTAGCTGCATCATCTGCAATATTAGTCCTCCATGGTCACCACAGAAGGGGAAGAGAGCTCATGGAGAACCCACATCTGATTTTGTGTGCTTTGGCATGTGAATGACATGTATTCCCTCTTCTCACAGCCCACTGGACAGAATTGGAGACATGGCTCCACCTGACTCTAGTAGACTGGGATATACAAAGAACCCATGGCTCTGCTTCATAGCAGTTATTAAAAGAGCAACCTGCTGGAGAGGTAAACACATTTTAGGTAAGGTAGAAACATAATTAAGTATTTGTAGCTTTGCTAGGACAATGCATGACCTAGAAGTATCTCCAATAACATAGGAAAATTCCTTCTATGGTGTGCTAACATTTGTCAATGTATTAAGAAAAGAAATCTTCATTCTTTGCATCTTTATGATTTCAAAGCTGTTAGAAAAGGACTCCAGTCTTTTGAGTCCATAGCCTCTTCTCAATTATATGTGAGTGAATTCAGGTGCCTGGAAAAATTTAATTCTTAGGACAGGAAGAGATTCTAAACTTACATAGAGCTGGGTCCAAATTCCAGCTCCACCACCCTCCTTGAGGCCCTTAATCTTTATCTCTGCATTCACTCATTCAGTTAATATTTACTATGCACTAGCGCATTAATCAAGAAAGATAAAAGGAGAATTTTCTGATGTAATTCTTATCCTCAGTAAGCTTTCAGACTATTGGATGACAACTAAATGAAATGGACTGATACAATTAATAATAATGTTGTTAAAATGTCTGTACTACCCAAAGCTATCTATAGTTTCAATACCATCCTATTAAAATCCCAATGGCATTTTTTTTGCAGAAATAGAAAACAAATTCTAAAATTCTTATGGAACCACAAGTTACCCAGAAACCAAAGCACTCATCACACCTTCCTAATTTGAACATCTGTTTCAAAGCTACAGGCATTAAAACAATATAGCACTGGCATAAAGACAGACATGTAGACCAATGAAACAAATAGTGAGCCCGGGAATAAACTTGTGAATAAATAGTCAGTTGGTATTTGACAAGGGTCCCAAGAATACATATAGAGAAAGGGTATTCTGTCCAATAAATGGTGTTAGTAAAACTGGATATCCATGTGCAAAAGAATGAAAGTGGATCCTTATCTTACCCCATACACAAAAACAAACCTAAAATGAATTAAATATTTAAATGAAGATCTGAGGCTATAAATATCCTAGCCTATAAAAATCCTAGGAAAAAATGTGAAAAAGTATCCTTGATATTGACGTTGGCAATGATTCCTTGGATATGGCACCAAAAACACAAGCAACAAAAGCAAAAACAGACAAATTGGACTATATCTAACTAAAAAGTTTCTTCACAGAACAAAAAAAACTTCAAAATGATAATACAACTAACAGAATGGGAGAAAATGTTTGCAAACCAAAACTGTATGTACAATTAAAGGTTGATCTCCAAAAGATATAAGAAACTCCTACAATTCGATAGGAGAGAGGCAGAGAGGAGAGGGAGGAGGGAACGAAGGAAGGAAAGAAGGACGGACGGACGGAAGGAAGGAAGGAAGGAAGGAAGGAAGGAAGGAAGGAAGGAAGGAAGGAAGGAAGGAAAGAAAGAAAGAAAGAAAGAAAGAAAGAAAGAAAGAAAGAAAGAAAGAAAGAGAAAGAAAGAAAGAAAGGAAAGAAAGAAAGAAAGAAAGAAAGAAAGAAAGAAAGAAAGAAAGAAAGAAAGAAAGAAAGAAAGAAAGAAAGGAAAGAAAGAGAAAGGAAGGAAAGAAGAGAAAAGAAGAGAGGAAGCAAAGAAATAAAGAAGAAAGGAAGGGAAGAAGGGAAGAAGAAAAGAAGAAAGGAAAGAAGGAAGTAAAGAAGAACCAGATTTTTCAAGGGGTAAAAGACTTGAATAGACATTTTCCCAAGAAAACATACCAATGACCAACATGTATGAAAAGATGCTCAACATTATCAGAGAAATGCACATCAAAACCACAATGAGATCTCACCTCATACCTGTTAGGATGGCTACTGTCTTAGAAAGATAGGTTTTGGTGGTGATGTGGAAGAAAGAGAACTCTTGTATAATTTTGGTCAGAATGTAAACTGGTGCAGCCACTATGTAAAACAGTGTAGAGGTTGCTCAAAAAGTTAAAAATAGGTCATCATGGCTGGGCATAGTGGCTCACACCTGTAATTCCAGCAGTTTGGGAGGCCAAGGCAGGTGGATCACTTGAGGCCAGGAGTTTGAGTCCAGCCCAAGCAACATGGTGAGACTCCGTCTCTACTAAAAATTAAAAAATTAGCTGGGCGTGGTGGCACATGCCTGTAATCCCAGCTACTTGGGAGGCTGAGGCAGGAGAATCGCTTGAATTCAGGAGGTGGAGGTTACAGTGAGCTGAGATGGTGCCACTGCACTCCAGCCTGGGTGACAGAGCGAGACTGTCTCTAAATAAATAAATAATAAATAAATAAATAAAAATAGATCATTATATAATCCAGAAATCCCACTTCTGGGTGTATATCCAAAGGAATTGAAATCAGAATTGCATTATTCACAATAGCCAAGACATGAGAGCAACCTAAATGTCCATTGACAGATAAATGGATAAAGAAAATGTGGTATATACATATAATGAATTGTTACTCAGCCTTGAAAAGCGAGAAAATCCTGCCATTTGAAACAATGTGGATGAACCCGGAGGATATTATGGTGAGTGAAATGAGCCAGGCACAGATGAACCCATTTCTATGAAGAATCTAAAATAGTCAAGCTTACAGAAGCAGAGAGCAGAGTGGTGGTTGCCAAGCCTACAGGGAGGGTGAAATGGAGAGATATTGGTCAAGTGATACAAAGTTTTGATTATGTCAGATAAATAAGTCCTAGATATCCAGAGAACAACATAGTGGCTATAGTTAACCATATTGCATACTAAAAATATGCTAGAAGTGTAGATCTTACATTGTCCTCTTATCACAGCAATAATAACCACATTAAACAAAGAGGACAGAAGGAAACTTTTGGAGGTGAGGGAAATGATTATGGTGTTGATTGTGGTGATAGCTTCACAGGTATACACTTATCTCCAGACTCATCCAGTGGTTCGCATTAAATATTCACAGCTTTTACATGTGAATCATATCTCAGGAATTTGACTTAAAAATGGACTGACAATAAAGTAAGAAAGACAGAAGTTCAATTTAAAGGGAAAATTCTGGTTCCTCAGAATTGCTGAGATTCTTGAAATGGGAAAAGGCAATGAGCCTCCTCACTTCAAAGGACATTAGAGATATTTTTAATGACAGTATTTTCAGTCTCAGGATTCTATTCCCAGCATTGGTCCACCCAATCTCCTCCTTGCTAACTCTTTTTTTTTTTTTTTTTTTTTGAAACGGAGTCTTGCTCTGTCACCCAGGCTGCAGTGCAGTGGCATGATCTTGGCTCACTGCAATCTCTGCCTTCTGGGTTCAAGCAATTCTCCTAGCTCAGCCACTGAATAGCTGGGACTACAGGTACGCCACCACACCCAGCTAATTTTTGTATTTTTTGTAAAGACAGAGTTCCCCATGTTGACCAGGCTAGTCTTGAACTCCCGACCTTAAGAGATCCACCTGCCTCAGCCTCCCAGAGTGCTGGAATTACAGGCATGAGCCACTGCGCCCAGCCAAAGACTGTTAATTTTTTTTTTTTTTTGCTTGTTTTATTTTTATTCAAGATAAAAGTTTAAACAAATGGAGTAATGATAGCTTTTCTAGAAAAACATGAACATCATTCTTTGATAATGAAAATGTCTTTACTATTAAAGAAACACTGAACGCTTTCACACTGTTAGTGGGGGTGTAAATTAGTTTAACCATTGTGGAAGACAGTGTGGCGATTCCTCGAGGATCTAGAACCAGAAATACAATTTGACCCAGCAATCCCATCACTGGGTATACCCAAAGGATTATAAATCATTCTACTATAAAGACACATGCACATGTATGTTTATTGCAGCACTGTTCATAATAGCAAAGACTTGGAACCAACCCAAATGCCCATCAATGATCGACTGGATAAGGAAAATGTGGCACATATACACCATGGAATACCATACAGCCATAAAAAAGGATGAGTTCATGTCCTTTGTAGGGTCATGGATGAAGCTACAAGGATGGAAACCATCGTTCTCTGCAAACCAACACAGGAACAGAAAACGAAACACCACATGTTCTCACTCATTAGTGGGAGTTGAACAATAAGAACATATGGACACAGGCAGGGGAACATCACACACCAGGGCCTGTCAGGGGGTGGGTAGCTAGGGGGCAGATAGCATTAGGAGAAATACCTAATGTAGATGATGGGTTGATGGGTGCTGCAAACCACCATGGCATGTGTATACTTATGTAACAAACCTGCATGTTCTGCACAGGTATCCCAGAACTTACAGGCTGTTAATTCTTAACACGCCTATCATCCAGTCCAGAGATCTCTGATAAAACCCAAGTTTCAGACCATTAATCTCACAAATAAAATGACTCTATAATTGTTAGAAAGGCACTGGCCATGGTAATACTATTTAGAAACTAAGAATAAATAAATGTAGCTTACAAAGTAGAGCTGAGTGTCAAAGGTAATTATAGATCTTCCAGATCTATATTTATAGATCTTCTCCTAGCTCAGCCACTGAATAACTGGGACTACAGGTGCACCACCACACCCAGCTAATTTTTGTATTTTCTGTAGAGACAGATTTCCAACATATAATAGCTTCTATGACAGATTGTATAGATAAAACAATCTGTCCTCGTTAGGAAGCTAAAAAGCTTAGGCTGGAATTTACGACGCATCTTCCATATTTAAAGTTCTTGCTGACAACAGCTACAAGGCACTGCCTCCTATGTGCCTGGTACAACCCCTGGAGCATGGGAAGTGTCCGAGTAAATACCAGCTGATCGAATAAATGACTGCCACAACGAAGTCAGCCTAGGCACTCTGGAAGACCTGGAGGGGGGCATGAGCAAAGCAGTCTAGGCCAGTGGTTCTCAAACTGTGGTTCCTGAATCAGTCACCCAGGGAAATTATTAGAAATGAAAATTCTCAGGCCCTCCACCCAGACCTACTGAAGCAGAATCTGCAAGGATGGGGCCCAGGAGTATGTGTTTCAGCAAGTCTTCCGGGTGATTCTGATGCACAGTAAGAATTGAGAACCATTGCTATAGAACCTTGCTTCTCAAAGTGTGGTCTGTGAATTGGTGGTGTCATTGTCACCTGGGAGCAAACGAGAAATGCAGAATATCAGATCCCACCTCGGACTTACTGAATCAGAATCTTCGTTTTAACAACATCTTCACTCAGAGGGTTCATTTGCAACTTAAAGCTTAAGAAGCACTGCTCTTGGCCATTGGTTTTCAAACTTAGCTGCTGGTTAGAATCACACGGACAGAAACTAGCGTGGTTAGTCTGGGATGTGACCTGAACACCAGGGTTTTCTAAAATTCCCCCAGATGATTCTAACATGCAGCAACGTTTCAGAATCACAAGTGTGCATGACTTTAAAAAGGCTTTCCAGAGAAGGCAGCATCTAAGCTCAGCCCTGGCCCCCAAGGCTGGGTGTTTCCAGGAGAGAGAGAAACAAACAGCCAGATTGTTTTGGGTGCTGCTGCCGCCACTGTCTCTACCTGTCTTCAGTCAAAGAGGGAGGCCTCCCAAATCAAGGGCTGTCAATCCACCCACGTCAACAGCCTCAAATTCACTAAAATGCTTGAGGCATGGGTTCAGAGCAAGGGCAGAGTAAGGGAGAGGTTTTATTAGATAAAGCCCACATTCTCTGAGCTGTGCATTAATTAATTTCAAAGTAGGCTGAATGATGGGGGAGGGCCAGGGCAGCAGCGTGGGTAATAAAAGCGCTTTCAGAAAGTGCCCCCTTGCTTCTTGGAATGTCTTCTCCCCCGACCCGCCCAATGGCAGTCCTAAAGGAAGGTCAGCCTGGGAGCATCTCACCTTTGATGAGGCTGGCCAGGGATGCTGCTGAGAATGAAATAAATTCTTCTCTCTTTTGCTTGGAGAAAAGAAATCTTGGGTAGTAAAAGCCTACGACTCACATGGAGAGGTCATCAGCGGGGGCAGAGATAGAGGGCAGGGGAGTTTGGAGGAGGTGGTGGGGAAGGCAAAGGTGGGAGGAAGGAAGGAGTGGCAAAAGCAATGTCAGACAACAAAGGTCCAAATGTTTCAGAGTTGGCTTCCTCAGCTCCAACACTAGAACTGTTACTGTTGCACCCACTCCCCCAACCTCCCCCTCCTTCTCTTCCTCATATCATCTCCAATGACTAATTATTTTGACCTTCCCCAACCCGATCTGCAATATCTCAAGCCTCTGTCATAGTCGGCTTCCGGCCATCGTCGGTCAGATGGCTGTAAGGACACAAGGCCAGGGTTGCCTTGCCAAATGGCAGCAAAGCATGGCCAAAAACAGTCTCGAAATACCCCCAGGGCCCAATTTTTGCTCTCATTCCTTCCTTTCCCTTTCCCCTAAAATAATCTGGATCTTAATTGTGGATTATTCTCTCCCTCTTTCGGATCTCTCTTTTCTAGGCACCAGTCAGAAGAGAAGTAGGAGGCAATGATAAAGTGACAACGTAGGTTTTTAGTCACCTTACCTGAATGAGTTTGTCACATGACAACTTTTCACAAGTATTTCTTCAGAACAAATACGATGCCGTCCCCCTCCCACCAAATGTTCTTGGAATTCCTTTTTGAACATGGCCTTTGGAAATGTCTAAATGGGCATTTACAAGTGAGGCACAAAAAAACATTATTATTCATTTAGGCTTTTTCCTTTTTTTTGGAGACAGTCTCGCTCTGTCGCCCAGGCTGGAGTGCAGTGGCGTGACCTCTGCTCCCTGCAACCTCTGCCTCCCAGGTTCAAGTGATTTTCATGCCTGAGCCTCCTGAGTAGCTGGGACTATAGGCATGTGACAAGAGGCCTGGCTAATTTTTGTATTTTTAGTAAAGACAGAGTTTCCCCATGTTGCCCAGGCTGGTTTTGAACTCCCAAGCTCAGGCCATCCATTCACCCTAGCCTCCCAAAGTGCTCGGATTTCAGGCCTGAGTCACCGTGCCCAGCCCATTTATTCTTTTTTTTTTTTTTTTTTTTTTTTTGAGACAGAGTCTCACTCTGTCACCCAGGCTGGAGTGCAGTGACACAATCTTGGCTCACCGCAAGCTCCGCCTCCCGGGTTCACGCCATTCTCCTGCCTCAGCCTCCCGAGTAGCTGGGACTACAGGCACCCGCCACCACGCCAGGCTACTTTTTTTGTATTTTTAGTAGAGACGGGCTTTCACTGTGTTGGTCAGGATAGTCTTGATCTCCGGACCTGGTAATCCACCTGCCTCGGCCTCCCAAAGTGCTGGGATTACAGGCGTGAGTCACCGAGCCTGGCCACTTTTTTTTTTTAAACAAAATATCATGATTGCATCTTAGTTACTCGACTCTAGATTAGTATAACCAAGTAAATTATCTATTTATTCTGTGTGATATTTTATTCTTTCCCCAAGTTAAATCTATCCTCAAAGTTTATAGATCTTATCACCAGTAAAAAAAAATTATTACAAAAAATTAAGCAAGAATTTTTTATATTGCACTCCACTTCCCCTTCCCCACTCAGAAAAGAACTTTTACAAATACTCTGAATAATGATCAAATCTTCAAGTGTCAAGACTCTGACAGGAAACTATATCAGGGCAGAACCAATTGGTGGGGCATGATCTCTAAAATCACAAACTAAAACAAGCATTAAGGGTTTTCTTAGTCACTATTAATGAACTCAGTTCCACTTCCTCTTTTATCTTCATAATAGTATCTGGGACAATCCTGAGCTCTTAGCAACTCAAATTTTCCAGTCGTCTGTCCTCCTAAGGATAGGCAACAAAAGAAACAAGCACATACTTGACTCAGTATTGTATTATGTGGTTTTCTTCTCTGTTTTATTTTTGCTCTTTGACTCATCTCCTCTCCTACCCTGAAAGGAAAGATCATTTAACACCAGGTTAAATTAATTCCATAAGTATTTTCTGCATGTAAGGCCCTGTTTCACATGGTGTTTGGGAATCCCTGGCCACCTAAGATGTGCTTTCTCATGTTTTCCTCTAGCACGCCTATAGGAAGAAATGGGTTGGAGATGCTGTGTTGAGGAGGATTCTGAGGTCCATACTCACTGGGAAAGTGCATTTATTGTTTTTTTCCCCTTATTTTAATAGACACTCAAATATTTGCTGCCTCGTTAAATGGAAAGAGGAGGGAGGGAGGGAGGGGGAGAGAGAGAGAGAGAGAGAGAGAGAAAGAAAGAAGAGAAAAGAAAGGAGGGAGGGAGGGAGGAAGGAAGGAAAAAAGAAAGAAAAAAGAAAGAAAGAGAAAGAAAGAAAGAGAAGAAAGAGAAAGAAAGAAAGAAAGAAAGAAAGAAAAAAAGAGAAAGAAAGAAAGAAAGAAAAGAAAGAAAGAAAGAAAGAAAGAAAGAAAGAAAGAAAGAAAGAAAGAAAGAAAGAAAGAAAGAAAGAAAGAAAGAAAAGAGAGAGAAAGAAAAAGGGAGGGAAAGAAGGAAAGGGTAAGGAAGGAATGAAGAAAGGAAGAAGGGAGGAAGGAAGGGATAAAGGAAGGAAGGAAGTTGGTGAGTGAATGAATACCTGAGCAGTGAGACCTACCCCTTAGGCAAGAGGAAATGAATCACATCACGACCATGGATTTCAAGTGAACTTTTTGAGAAGTATCAATCCCAGATGTCTGCCAGAACACGCTCCCTTCCTACTTCCATCCCATTTCAAAAGTCACAGTGTAGGTGGGATCCCCACGGATATTGTTTATTTTGAAGTACATTCTACCTCGTTCTGCTGAAATACACTAGACACACAGGAAAGTCAAGCAAAACTGAGGAATTGCTCCAGACTGGAAGGAAGCTAAAAGAAGCAAGAAAACTAAATGTAATGTGTGATTTTGAACTGGATCCTTTGGCTACAAACACATCATTTTTTTCTTTCTGAGATGGGGTATCCTAGTGGTGTGATCACAGCTCACTGCTGCAACCTAGACCTCCTGGGCTCAAGCGATCCTCCTTCATCAACCTCCCATGTAGCTAGGACTACAGGTGCACACCACCACACCTGGCTAATCTTTTTATTACGTGTGGAGGTGGGTCTTGCTGTGTTCCCCATGCTGGTCTTGAACTCCTGGACTCAAGCAACCCTCCCATCTCAACCTCCTCCCACCTCAGCCTCCTCCCACCTTGGCCTCCTCCCACCTTAGCCTCCTCCCACCTCAGCCTCCTGAAGTGTTAGAATTACAGGCGTGAGCCACCGTGCCAGCCTACAAACACATCATAGAGACAACAGGGGAAACTTGAATGACATCTGAGAACTATAGGGTAACAATGTGTCAATACTAGTGTTCTGAATTTAATACTTCCATTTTTAATAGTTCCATTTTTATTATAAAGGGAAATGCCCTTGATTTTAGGAAATAAATATTAAATTGTTGGGGCTAAAAAATATAAACTTTGACCTCAAATGTAAGTGTACATCTTCTCCTATTGCTTCCAATAAAAAGATAGAACTTATACACGCAAATATACTCAGAGTTTCCTAATAAACACCTTTTCCCTAAAAAAAAAAAGTAGACAGAAATATGCAGAAGAGATGAATTTAATCTACTTATATCCAGCTTGATATGCTAAGGAGGAACTTTCCAACTCCTGTGAAATATGCTCCCAAAGGAGAGTGTACTTTTTAGAAGCCATTGAACATTGAGGCAAAGGAATGGACTCACAATTTTATGAAGTCTTAGGTCTTAGAATATTATGAGTTGTCACATCCTGGGGCAGCCATAGAGATTTCATGGCTTTTACCCTAGAAGAGCAAGAATTCCAGGCATGTTTCAAAAATAGTGTCTTACCATGGAATACACCTGTCAAAGTTCCTTCTTACTTTGAAAGACATCTTTAAAAAAAAAAATCCTGATGGAAGAAACGTCCTTAATTCATAGTTGTCAGGGTCAGGTTTTTGTAAGGCAGTTTTGGTGAACAAATAACTGAACAGATGCCGGAAAACCTAAGACTTTCATTTGAGTAGAGGAGAGGGATTTATTAGACCACTAGATTAAAATTCCTGTATTTAAGACATATTTCACAAACACTTAATGGGGTTTTCCCACCCGTTAAGAGCAAACTAAGGGCACAATGTTCCATTTTAATAGGGGCAGTAACTCCATTTCATTTATAGACTAAACGGACAGGAAAAAAAAAATACAAGGGCAGTTCTCGCCAGAGAAAACATGACCTAATACAAGCGCTCAGGCAATGTATTCGAAATAAAGGCCTGTCTGTAGCCCTGGCCGTTTCTTTTCCTTTTTTTCTATTTTTGGGAGGGGGGGTTGGTGATTTGGAAGAAAAAAATTCTGTGGTTGATATCCAATGAAGTTAACACTTCTCAGGCAGGACTTCTATTACATGCAAACATCATGAATTATAATTAGAGAACAGCCTATTTACACATGAAGGTACGCTGGGTCAAGTGAAAAACTCTGCCAAGAGTCTCAGCTTTTGGCTGAGAAATATTGGCAATTGGCATAAAGAAAATGGTCCTGGAATGGGACAGAGCTGGGAGGAGCCAGGAGATCTAGTTTTCAATCCATGTGACATTAGCAAATGGATGTATTGACATGCAAAGATGTTTCGGTAGATGAAGTTAAAAATAGCAATGTATAAAAAGATGTAAAGTATGATTTTGTTTTTTATTAAGAAAAACAGTGAATGTCTGTGTTTTTACATGTACTTAAAAAATCAGGCTTATGCCTACTGGATTACCAAAGTGTTTATTCTTGGTAGGTAGAGTTACGAGAATATGTCCACTCGCCATATATGTCATATTTCTATGTTGTTTGAAGTTTTAAACAAATATAGGTCACATTATAATTAGAAAAATATATAAGAGTATTTCCAGTAAAGGAAAAGGCAGTCTCTATCTTAGAGAGTTCACTTCTTCCCTAGAGGAACCCTCTATGTTGAATTCAGACACACCTGCTTTTTAATCCTGGCTCTGCCATTTACCCAGCTGTTGACACCAGGGAAACCACTGAGCGTCTCTGAGTCTATCCTCTACTCTGTTACGTAAGGACATTCCTTTCTTCCTAGACTGGCAATGAGGATTATGTGAGGTAATGTTTGCACAGGGCCTGGCCTATTGCCTGGCATGCACAAGGTGTTCAATTAAAGAAAAGAAAAAATGAGTGCCTTGTCTTTTTAACAAGTACAATGGACAAGATCTAAACTTTAGCCAGGAATGGAAAACCATGACCAAGGGGGATGCAGCGGGGTGCCTACTTGGTATCTAGCCTGCAGCTTGGCACTGTATAGACAAAAATCCATCAGAGCACGTGTTCTCTACCTAAAGCACTTACTTGCTAGGTGGGAGACTGATAACTGCAATTAGTAACTTTTTTTTTTTTTTTTTTTTGAGATGGAGTCTCACTCTGTCACTCAGGCTGGAGTGAAGTGGCACGATTTTGGCTCACTGCAACCTTTCCCTCCCAGGTTCAAAAGATTCTCCTGGCTCAGCCACCCGAGTAGCTGGGACTACAGGTGCATGCCACTAAGCTCAGCTAATTTTTCTTTGTATTTTTAGTAAAGTTGTGGTTTCACCATGATGTCCAGGTTGGTCTCAAACTCCTGACCTCAAGTGATCTGCCCCTGTTGTCCTCCCAAAATGCTGGGATGACAGGTGTGAGCCACCGTTCCCGACCAGTAACATATCTTGAGCACCTAATATGTGCCAGGCACTGCTTGGGTTCCCTAATGTGATAACTCATTTAATCATTGCAATCACTATTGTAGACAAACACTGTTATTATTATCACTTCCCCCCCCCTTTACAGGTAAAGAAACCAAAACACAAATAAATTACCTGTCTTGGCCATGGTCACCCAACTGGTTGGGGTACAACTGAATCTAGAACCCAGAACTCTGACTTCCGAGTCTGAACTCTTAACCCCCAATGCACACCTTTGCCATGTAATTAAGGGTGAGACCAGGGTTAGAGAGGGGAATTCAGAAAAAAGGGGGAGCTTTGTAACAGGCTTAGCCACCAAAACCTTGGAAAAGGCCAGGGGTGCTTAAACTTGAGTGGCTACCAGAATGTCCTGGGGGGCTTAGTATAACACAGGTTGCTAGGCCCTACCCCCATGGCTTCTGATGCAGCAGGTTCAGGACGGGGACTGAGGACGTAAATTTCTGACAAGTTCCCAGGTTATGCTGCTGCTGTTAGTCCAGGCACCCCAACTGGAGAACCACTGTTCTAAGCTCCCCCAGGTGCACAGGATTCAGACTGGCCAGGATCCAGGGTAAGGTAGCCCATGAACTGAGACCTTCCAAATATGCAGATTATGCAAGCAATAAAAGCAGCCATTTAGTCCATTACTAAAGGCTTCAATGACTCCAAAACATTCATGGAAGATGTGTATTATTCACATCTCCCTATTCACTAGTTATGGCATAGCCATTCTCATTTTTTAAAATGTCAAATCATGAGTAGTTTTAAAGAAATGTAGCAAAAACACTTGTTTATAAATGCAGCATAATTGACCTTTGATTTTTCACCTCTGAGTGATGAAGAATTCAAAAAGTGTCCTTCAACAGTGTATTAGTCTGTTCTCATGTAATAAAGACATACCTGAGACTGGGTAATTTATAAAGGAAAGAGGTTTAATTGACTCACAGTTCTGCATGGCTGGGGAGGCCTCAGGAAACTTACAATCATGGCAGAAGGGGAAACAAACATGTCCTTCTTCACATGGAAGCAGCAAGGAGAAGAATGAGCAAAGTAGGGGTCGGGGGGAAGCCCCTTATAAAACCATCAGATCTTGTGATCTCACTATCAGGAGAACAGCATGGAGGTAACTGCCCCCATGTTTCAATTGCCTCCCTCCAGGTCCCTCCCATGACACGTGAGGATTATGGGAACTACAATTCAAGATGAGATTTGGGCAGGGACACAGCCAGACCATGTCAAACAGCCGATCAATGAAATGAAAAGGAATTTCATTCTTTAGCTGAGTCTGTCAAAGGATGTCATTGAGGATGCATTTCATGGCTCACCCCATGTCACTTCCAGTGAACAGTTTACCATCCTCAATTTTCTTACACATACGCAAGGACATTCCCCCTTCAAACTCTCCCCAAAAGGTCTCTCTTCAACCCTGGTAGAAACAAGGAAAGAGAACATTTTCTATTTCTATTTAAAAAAATCATTGGGATTTTGTTGGGGATAGCATTTAATCTACAGATCTGCTTTGGGTAGAATAGATATTTTAACAATAATAAGTCTTCAAATCCATGACATGGATTTCTTTCCATTTAGTTGTATCTTCTTTAATTGCTTTCATCAATGTTTTGTACTTTTCACTGTACCAATGTGCCTTTATAGCTACATTTGTTTCTAAGTATTTTATTCTTTTTTTAATACAGTATGTCTCTCCATTTATTTAGACCTTTGATTTCTTTCATTGGCATATTGCATTTTTTAGTATATGTATATCATTTAGTCCTGTATATGCTTTATCAGATTTACAGCTATACTATTGTAAATAGTATTGTATTTTTTAATCTTTGTGTCGATGTTTTTATTGGTAGTTTGTAGAAAAAATTGTTTTTGCATGTTTATCTTTTTGATGCTATTGTAAATAAGGTCACTTTCTTAAATTCTCTTGCCAATAGTTTATTTTTAGTGTATAGAAATGCAACTGATTTTTTTTGAGAGAGAGGGTCTCACTTTGTCACCCAGGCTAGAGTGCAGTGGCCCAATCATGGCTTACTGTAGCCTCAACCTCCTAGGATCAAGCAATCCTCCCACCTCAGCTTCCTGAGTAGCTGAGACTACAGGTGTGTGCCACCATGCCTGACTAATTTTTTTTATTTTTTTATTTTTGTACCGATAGGGTCTCACCATGTTTCTCAGACTGGTCTCAAACTCCTGAACTCGAGCTATACACCTAACTCAGCCTCCCAAAATGTTGGGATTACAGGTGTGAGCCACCATGCCTGGTGCAACTGATTATTAAATGCTGATTTTCTATCCTGTGACTTTATTAAATTCGTTTATTAGTTCTAACACTTTTTAATGGAGTCATTAGATTATGCTATCTGCAAATAGAGATAATTTTACTTTTTTTCTGATCTGAATGTCTTTTTAAATGTCTCCTTTTTCCCCTAATTGCTCTGGCTTCAACTACCATCTTTTTTTTTTTTTTTTTTTTTTTTGAGACGGAGTCTCGCTCTGTCGCCCAGGCTGGAGTTCAGTGGCGCAATCTCGGCTCACTGCAAGCTCCGCCTCCCGGGTTCACGCCATTCTCCGGCCTCAGCCTCCCGAGTAGCTGGGACTACAGGCGCCCGCCACTGCGCCCGGCTAATTTTTTTCTATTTTTAGTAGAGACGGGGTTTCACCATGGTCTCGATCTCCTGACCTTGTGATCCGCCCGCCTCGGCCTTCCAAAGTGCTGGGATTACAGGGGTGAGCCACCACGCCCGGCCTCAACTACCATCTTTAATAGAAGTTGCTAGAGTGGGCATCCTTGTCTTGTTCCTGATCCTAAAGGAAACACTTTCAGTTTTTCACCACTAAGTATGATATTAGCTCTGGGCTTTTCATGTATAACCTTTACTGTTTTGAGGTAAGTTTCTTCTACACTTAATTTGTTGAAAGTTTTTATCATAAAAGGGTGTTGAATCCTGTCAAATGCTTTTGCTGTATCTACTAAGATGATTATATGCTTATTAACCTTCATTCTCTTAATATGGGATATTACATTCATTGATCTGTATATGTTGAACCATCCTTGCATCCCAGGGATAAATCTCACTTTTCATGGTGTATGATACTTCTAATGTACTGTTGAATTTGATTTGCTAGTATTTGTTATGAATTTTTGCATCTATGTTCATCAAGGATATTAGCCTATAGTTTTTTTTTTCTTATAGTATCTTTGTCTGGCTTTAGTAACAGGGTAATTTTGGCCTCATAAAATATGTTTGGAAGGGTTTGTTCCTCTTCAATTTTTTGGAAGAGCTTGAAATATATTGGCATCAATTCTTATTTAAATGTTTGCTAGAATTCCCCAGTGAAGCCATCTGGTGCTAGGCTTCTCTTGGTTGAGAAGTTTCAATCTAGGCAATGATTTCTTGGATATGACACCAAAAGCATAGGCAACAAAAGCAAAAAGTAACTAATGGGACTACATCAAATTGAAAGCTTCTGCAGTGCAAGGGAAATAATCAACAGAGTGAAAAGGCAACCTATGGAATAGGAGAAAATATTTGCAAACTGTTTATCTGATAGGGGGTTAATATACAAAATATACAAGAACCTCTTACAACTCAATAGCAAAAATACAAATAACCTAATTTAAAAATGGGAAAAGTGCTTGAATGAACATTTCTCCAATGATTTACAAATGGCCAAGTACAAAAGGAATTCAAAATGTTCATGGAAAACGTGTATTATAAAAAAACAAACAAAAAACAAAACAAAAAAAAACTGGGCATGGATTTAGAAATGTTTTACATAGAAATAAACTTATACTAAATTGTTACAACACATCTCAACAGGATCTAGTTTGAGGCACTAGGAAGGGTAAGACATCAGTTTGAGAATAGCCCTTATCAAAGCAACATGAATTCTGCTAAAATTGAAGCAAAGACAAACATCAAATGTATGGTGAAGCTTGGGTAGAAGAACGGTAAAATCATCGATGTTTTATGAAAAATGTGTGGAGATGATGCTCCAAAGACATCAGCTGTTTTCAAATGGATACCTCACTGTAAGAAAGGAGGAGACAATGTTGAAGATGTGGCCCACAGCGGTGGCCCATCCACAATGATTTGTAAGGAAAAACATTCATCTTGTGTGTGACCTAATTGAAAAGGATGGGTGATTAACAGCAGAGACAATAGCCAACACCACAGACATCTCAGTTGGCTCAGTTTATGCAATTTCAACTGAAAAACTGAAGTTGAGCATACTTTCTACTCAATGGCACCAACACCATCAACTGCATCCAGACCTGCTGTAGACAAGGGCAGAGCTTTCAATGAAAATTTTGGACAAGGACAATTAAGGTTCTGAAACATTTCTTTGAAGAATTGTAACAGGAGATGAAACATGGCTTTATTATGATGATCCTGAAGACAAAGCACATTCAAAGCAATGGCTACCAAGAGGTGGAAGTGGTCCAGTCAAAGCAAAAGCAGAACAGTCAAGAGCAAAGTCATGGCAACAGTTTTCTGGGATGTTCAAGACATTTTGCTTGTTGATTTTCTGGAGGGCCTAAGAATTACAACATCTGCTTATTCTGAGAGTGTTTTAGGAGAGTTAGCTAAAGCTTTAGCAGACAAACACCTGGGAAATCATCACCAGAACGTCCTTCTCCACTTCAACAACACTCCTGCTCATTCCTCTCATCAAACAAGTGCACTTTTGCAAGAGTTTGAATGGAAAATTATTAGGCATCCACCTTCCAGTCCATATTTGGTTTCTTCTGACTTCTTTTGGTTTCCTAATCTTAAAAAAATATTTAAATGGTACCCATTTTTCTTCAGTTAATAATGTAAAAAATACTGTCTTAACATGGTTAAATGCCCAAGGTTCTTTAGTGATGGACTAAATGGCTGGTATTACTGTTTGCAAAAGTGTCTTGAAGTTGATGATTCTTACGTTGAGAAAAATAAAGTTTACATTTTTAAATTTTATCTTTTAATGTAAAAGATAAAGTTTTTGTTCACGAATTTTTGAAGTCCCCTCATATATGAGAAGGTGCTCAATATCACTAATCATCAGGAAACACAAATCAAAACCACAATGAAATATCACATCATACCTGTTAGAATGGCTATTTTCAAAGGGAAAATAGATGTGTTGGCAAGGATGTAGAAAAAAAAGAACTCTGGTACACTATTGGTGGGAATGTAAATTGGTACAGCCATTTTAGGAAACAAAATAGAAGTTCCTCCAATAATTAAAAATAGAGCTACCACATGATCCAGCCATTCCAGTCCAGAGTTTATAGCTAAAGGAATTGAAATGAAGATTTTGAAGAGATAATCTATACTTCCAAGTAGCACTCATGGGTAGCCAAGTCATGGAAGCAACCTCAACAAAATATCATTCAGGCTTAAAAAAAACAAGAAAACCTTCCCATTTACAATATAAATCAAACTGGAGGACATTATGCTAAGTGGTACAAACCAGCCACAGAAGGATAAATACTGCATTATCCTACTTCTATGAGAAATCTTAAATAGCCAAACTCATAAAAGCAGAGATGAGCATAGTGGTTGCCAAGGCTGGGGAAAGACAGACTTGAGGAGTTGTTTTCTCAATGGGTATAAAGTTTCTGTTATGCAACATGGATAAGTTCTCAAGATCTTCTTATAACATAGTGCCTGTAGTTAATACAATAATGTGTACTTTAAAATTTGTTAAAAGGGTGGATCTCATGTTATGTTCTTAACACACACACACACACACACACACACACAGAGAGAGAGAGAGAGAGAGAGAGAGAGAGAGAGAGAGGAAAACTTTGGAAGGTGATGGATCTGTTTATTACCTTGATTGAGATCCACATTATTTGGATATTACTGCCACTAAAAATATTGCCAGTAAGGAAACCAGGTGGTACTTTTTCCCATTTTTCTCAGTTGATTTTGCCAGATGATTCTGTTCCAGTTACTTCTTCCTGCAAGAATAAGCATAGTATACACTAAGTTTATTTTGTTATTGTTGCTGTAGTCTTTTCAGATGAGCCGAAAAAGTCATGAACTCTATCAAATCCCAGATTAAAAACAGCAACAATGAAGAAGTCTCTGTACAAGTTTAAGTGATGTGAATTCTAAAAATTAGAGGGAATTTTTAGGTGCAATTGCTAGAATCCCAGTTCATTAAAATAAATGTAGTTTGAGATTTGGTATCACGTTAAAAATTTGGAAGCTGCTATCATGTTGTGACCTAATTTAATATTCATGGAAAATAACATTTTTGTGGAGGGAGAGAAGTGCTGATTTTCTCATTGACTTTGGCTGGGGGAGGAATCTATAAAGTAGGATATGGGTTTCCCATTCTTGTTCCCCAAAAATGCCTATATTACCTCCAAAACTCAGTGAGAAAACGACCCACTACTTGGACCTCAGATCTCCCATCTACTCTTCTAGTAGTGTGACCTTTTTAAAATATGGTATATGTTGGAGTTTAAATATAAGGCTTCTCTTGAGAAAAGATTTCTGCTGCTAAAAGTAGGTTGATCATCTCAATGGCAAAAACACATTTCCCCCTTTTGGGACTCAATAAAACTATTTTCAAATTTAGTGGGAAAAATAGGCTATAAAATTGTTTTATTTTTCCTGAATAATTCTTTCTGAAGAAGAAAAAAAAGAGGGTTATTTGTCACTGATCTAAACCATGGTTTTGTATGTTTCAGGTTTATAGGAAAATAAGAAGCGCTCTCTCTCTCCTCCCACCTCAATGTTACCACCCCCAAGCAAAACCACAGTCCATTTTCCCTGCTGATGGCCCCACGTACGATGTTAGAAAAAGGATCTGACTGTCTTCCCTTATGTCTGTTTCAAAGGTTATGGACACAGCCCTGGTTTCTCTATTTCCCTGAACATACCATTATTTAAACACCATGGATGGATTCATGTGAACCAGTGGCTTTTAGCCCTCATTTTATATCCAAGCCCCTGGGAACTTTAAAAAAAAAATCTAGATTCCCAGACCTCATGCCAGATCTACTGGAAGAGAATCTCCAGGGGTATGTTCTGGGCATCTTTAAAAAAGAGCAATGTAAGGATAGTTTTCTCATTCCTCCTCCTGAAATCAGAGCATAGTCAGTATCACAGAGGGAAGCTGGCTTCACTATCTGAGAACAAAAGGCTGTTCATCACCCACTTAGACGCCAACAGGTGGACATGTCAGGAGGCCCAGGAGCTCTTGAACATGCCCTTTCCCTTCATCCACAGGTCCTTTCAGGGTCAAAATACTCTACTCAGCACCATCTTGGTTCCTTTCCTCCATACCAGACACTGCCTAAGACAGATGACACTCCTGAGAAGTCAGGTTATGAACTCCTGAATTAGCATCTTCCAAATGTACTTATCCTGTGCAATGCCCAGTGGAAAATGGAGCTCTGTGGTTAAGTTTATGATATGCTACTAGCACTGACCCTCTTTTAAGAGCCACTATGCTGGTGCACGTCTGTGGTTCCAGCTACTCTGGTGGCTGAGGCTGGAGGATCTCTTGAGCCCAAGAGGTTCAGACTGCAGTGAGCCTTGATCATGCCACCGCACTGCAGCCTGGGTGACACAGTGAGCCTTGGTGGGGGGGGGGGGGGGGAAGAAACAACAAAGAGCTACTATGCACTTGGACTCTAAAAATTTCTGCAATCAAGAAATCTGTTTACTGAGTATTCCCAACCTGTATTTGACTACAGTACCCTTTTCTATTAATATCCCTATCAGTATCTGAGGAATACACTTTGCCAAATGTTGATCCTGACTATGAGCTGCTGGATATAAGGCCCAGTGTCCCCTGATGTCTTACTCCTTAAAGCAACCGGAGAAGGAGAGGAAGCAAAGCAGAGTCCAGGAACAGGAAAGATATAGGTTGGCCGAGGGGAAAGCAGCCTGATAGTAATCAGAGAACTTGAGTGTAATTGCTTGTGTTGTTTCTGAAAGCATCTCAGCCAGGCTGGTGGTCCAATGTCCAAATTAGCTAATGGGTACAGGAGGGCTTTACGTGTTTAGAAATGATGGCTTTTTGGATCAGCACTCAAAGATACTCCTTTTTTTTTTTTGAAAATTGCCATTTTCCTCTCATATCATGATTCTCAAACTTTAGCTTGCATCGGCTCCCCTGGAGGCTTACAAAAACACAGATTGTTGGGCTCCACTCCGGGAGTGGCTGAGGCAGCAGGTCTGGAGTGAGGGCAAAGAATTCACATTTCTAACACGTTCCCAGGTGATGCTGATCTGTTGGTCTGGGGACCACACTGAAAAGGACTGTTCCAGGAGGAAAAGAAGTGCAACAGAAGAAGGGAAGGGGATAAAAGTGATAGATAAAGAGGAAACCAAATAAAAAGAAGAAAGAAAATATAAAAGAGGAGTGGGAGAGAAGAAGGGGAGATAGTGAGAATGACAGGAGAACAAGGGAAAAGGGGAGAGATAAAGCTGGGAAAGGAGAGGAAAGCAAGGAAAAGAGAGGACCACAACAGAAGAATAATGAGTAAAAGAGAAAAAAGAGGAAGAAAAACAGAGAAGGAGACTGAGCTGCGTGCAGATTTGCATAAGGGTTCCCAAGGTGTCAACACTGGCATCTGGGCAAAGGACCAGTAGGAGGTAAGCTTGTGGCATCTGTGTGGACACCTACTGTATACACAGCGACAACTTCCCCATCCATATTGCTTGTGGATATGCCTAGGTTTCCAGTTCCCTGGACTCAGCTTGGTTACACCAGCTGCTTTGGAAGCAAACCTGGCTCCAGTTAAAGGAGAAAGCCATGAGAAAGGAGGACAGAATTCTCACGTCCTTATTTCCCTATCCTGACCTCCTCCCCTCCTGGGTCTTGTCAGATCCTGGATTCCCTTCTCAACTTCCCCTCTGACCCAGAAGGACTGCCAGCTGAAGCTGGAGCCAACCCTCCCTCCCCAGGGCTTCTGCTCCCGACTGCTGGCCTGCACCCACCCTCCAGCCGCCCCAAGACTCAACAAGCCCTACCTTTGGGGGCTGTGTTGGTCTCCACCCCCAATGTCAGACAAACAAATGGGATCTTAGGGGTCCAAGGAGGGCCCACTAGGGGTTGCTGATAAAATTCACGTGTTGTCCCTTGGGCAGCCTTCAGGGCTAGGATGTGTGCATCATCAGAACCCAAAGCCACTTCCATGAGAGGAAATCCTAGTAGGTGGAGAGGAGCCAGGGCTTGGCTATGCCACCTTATTCAAAAGGGGTGCACAGTGGCCCCTGGAGATGGACTCTGTTGTAGCAAGACGTGGATAAACAGGCCGAGGAATTGTGAGCTCAGCCTGGGAATCAGACTGAGATGGCAGTACCTCTCTCCCCTGGAGGTGTGAGAAATCCTGGCTATAAATCAAGGAAATTAAGTAGAGTGCAAGGCTTAGGGGCATTGCTCAAGCTCCTAATCCAGATCCCAGAGTTGCTGAAAGGGTCACCACGCCCAGCAGCCCAGAAGGAGGGAAGCTCTGTTTTACAGGCTTTCCTCTCCCCAGAGCACAGCGAGGGGGCTGGACGTGGTAGAAACTCCAAGTGTGTAAGCTGCCTTGCCATCCCAAGGCAGCGGAATGTGAGAGCTAGAAAGGGACTCAGAGACCATCTCCTCCTAACGCTCCCCTTTTAAAGGCAGAGAAACCAAGACCAGATGAAGAAAAGAGGAATTTGTGTAAAGGCACACAGAGGCATTTGTTATCAACAAAATCCACAGGTAAATAACACTGCAGGTGGCAACCGGAAACTATGTCAGGGAGCAATTTACAGGTGATTTGCTGAGAATCATGAGGTCCTGCAGAACAGTAGGTGGGGATAGAGCAAAGTTCCAGGAGGCAGGACCCATCCTGACAATAAACAGGCAAACAGCAAACCAGTGCCTTTGCCTATCATACAGCTATGCAAGCACATGCATAACTTTTTAAAATTTGTCAACTTTTAGTTTCGATTCGGGGGTGTATTTGCAGATTTGTGACATGGGTATAGTGCATGATGCTGGGGTTTGGAATGCAAACGATCCCATCACCAGGTAGTGAGCATAGTACCCAATAGGTGGCTTTTCAGCCCTTTTCCTTCCTTCCCGCATTTAGTGGTCTCCAGGGACTGTTGTTCTGATCTTTACGTCTATGTGCATTCAATGTTTAGCTCCCATTTACAAGTGAGAACATGAGGCATTTGGTTTTCAGTTCTTGTGTTGGTTTACTTAGAGTAATGGTTTCCAGCTCCATCCATGTTGCTGCAAAGGGCATGTCTTTGTTCTTTTGTATGGCATGCATAACTTTTTGCAAAATTTTGTCAAACATTTAGTATAAGTGGACAAGCAACTTGGAGAGAACGAAAATCTTACTTACCATGCAGATTAAAGACTGACTGTAGGCTTTTTTAGAGTATTTATGATGTGTCAGACATGGGGCCAAGCCCTTTACTTTAATCTTCTCACTTAATCCTCACAAATGCCAGGAGGAACTATTTTTGTTGCTGCCATTTTTCCAAAAAGGAGAGTGAGGCACAGAGCAACAATTGCTCAAGACTGAAATCTAGCCTCTCTGTGTTTTTTACTTAACTCTCCAATGTGAGCATTTTTCAGTAGCAGAAATTATTGTTCTATGGCATCACTTTTAAGGGCTGACCATGATTTCACGGTAGAGTGGACACAGTGTCTTTGAGCACACAGGGTCTGTGCTGATCTCTGGCAGAGTTCTGCAAACTCTTTTTCTTAAAAGGTAAGAGAATACATATTCTCTGTTGTGCTGACCCTGGGGTCCTGTTGCAAGTACTCAGCTCTGCTGTTGTGGCACGTGCAAGTAGCCATAGACAGTACAGAACCCAATAAAATTTCATTTGCAAAAACAGGAGGTGAGCTGAATTTGGCGAGTGGGCTGTAGTTTGCTGCCTGCACCTTGCTATAAGGTCTCACACCTAGTAAATGCTCAATAATTACAGTCATTGTTATTGATGTTATCTGTCAAAATAGCTTTAACAATATATGATAATAATATACATACATCTCTGAGCCAACTTCTCCGGTACAGACACAAAATCGTGGAGAACAGTGATTCTTCAACTTCACCGTGCATGAGAATCCATGGAACTTGTTAACAATGCAGAAGTGGCCTCATTTCCAAAGAATCTGATGCAGATCATCTGAGTTAGAGCCCAAGAACTGGCCAAAAAAAAAAAAAAAAAAAAAAAAAAAGAAGAAGAAGAAGAAGAATCTGCTACTTAAAAGAGCATTCCCGGGTGGCCCTGATGATGGAGAACTGGGGTGAGCATGCTTACAAAAAACACTAAGCGTTTGCTTAGATGAATCATGGACTGAAAAGCAATGAAAGACGTCATGGGAAAGGCTGGCAGGAAACTCATGAGTAGGGAGGAGCCAGGTCATGTCCCTGGCAGGACAGCTCTTCAGCCACTTTAGGGTGTCCCAGGAAGGGACAGTGACCAGATAGGCATGGTAGAGTGTTGAAAACAACAGATCTCATTGGGAAAGCATCTACTATGTGCCAGGTGGTTCCCTTGGGTTAACTCAATTCTTTCAACAGCTCTTACATCTGTCCCCTGTCCCCTCCCCATCAGAGTGGAGCAGGGAGGAGCAAAGCTTGCCTACCAGTGGGCAGGATGCTGATGTCAGGGTTTGTGTTCTTGCCACTTCTTCGCAGAACCCGCATGAAGATCTGGGTGTTTCGGGGATGGAAAAACTGGGACACAGAGGATGAACTGGGTTCAGAGGGGAGAAGGGACCCATGGGTGTTCAAGGCCTCAAGACCCAAATAGGTCTGGAGGAAAAGAGCCTGAGTTTCCAGCCAGCTCTTGATCATGTTGACTGGCTGATTTCTCAAGCGTCCCAAAGGGAAGTTCTCTTGGTAAAGTCCTGATTCTCAAGAGTGATTTCTAGACCAGCAGCATCGACAGCACTTGAACTTGTTCAAAATGCAGATTTATCGGGCTCACTGCTAGACCCAATGACTCAGAAATGTGCAGAAAGAGAGATTCAGACATCTACATTTTTATCTGCATTTTAACAAGCCCTCCCGGCTATTGTGATACAAACTCACATTTGAGAATGAGCGTGTGAGGAATTCTTTTTATATATGAGGGAACAAAAGGACAGAGAGGTCAAGCAGCCTGTCCAAGGTTGCAGAGGCAGTGGTTGCGGGGCTGGGCCTTAACCCCATTGTTCATGGTTTCTCATGAGAGACACCTGGGAGATGCATCAAAATGCAGTTTCCCCTGTCCTCTCTAGACCGACTGACTCAAGATCTCCAGGGCTAAAGCCCCCAGGTTGTCTTTTAGCAAACTTCCAGGTGAGTCTAGAGTTTTAGAATTCTTCCCTAGTTCCTGTTGCTCTATACTCGTGTAGTTATTTTCTCTTCCCACTGTCCAGTTTCCTTCTTTTCTTTCTCCCACACCCCTTCATTTTTTCCCCTTCTCCTATACTTTGGGCCTCTCTCCACAACCAGCTAGTTGTACATAACTAGTTCGTCGCAGAGAAACTAGAAGAAACCCAGGGTACCGTGTCTTATACCTCTCCGTTTTTAAGCTGGTTAATAAAAAATAATTAAAAATCATCCACAAATATGTTTTTTCTTAGCATTTCAAACAGTATAGAATTTTATAGAGTTTTAGAGAGTAAAAGCTGTTTTTCTTCTGATCCTTCCCAAAACCAGGCAACCCCCAATTACTGTTAATAGTTTAGTGTGTCACGTTCCAGACATCTACATTTTTTATTCAAATAAATATATGCACATATACACTCAGATGATAATTCAAAACAGAAATGGAACTATACTATTCCTATTATACTGTGACGTGGCTCACTTAATAGGATATTGTGTACATTCCTGTGTGTGATTTTGTTTGTTTGTTTGTTATTTATCTATTTTTTTATTTTACTTTAAGTTTTGGGATACATGTGCAGAACATGCAGGTTTGTTACATAGGTATACACGTGCCATAGTGGTTTGCTGCAACTATCAACCCATCATCTAGGTTTTTAAATCCCGCATGCATTAGGTATTTGTCCTAATGCTCTCCCTACCCTAGCTCCCCATCCCCCGACAGGCCCCGTGTGTGATGTTAGCTTCCCTGTGTCCAGGTGTGTCATTGTTTAACTCCCACTTATGAGTGAGAACATGCAATGTTTGCTTTTCTGTTCCTGTATTAGTTTGCTGAGCATGATAGCTTCCCTGCAAAGGACATGAACCTGTTCTTTGTTATAGCTGCATAATATTCCACGGTGTATATGTGCCACATTTTCTTTATCCAGTCTATCATTAATAGGCATTTGGGTTGATTCCAAGTCTTTGCTATTGTGAACAGTGCCACAATAAACATATGTGTGCATGTGTCTTTATAGTAGAATGATTTATAATCCTTTGGGTATATAATACAAATAAATATAGCATATTCTTACTAATGGTTATAGAGTATACCACTTTTGAAAGTATATGACTTAGTTGAATTCGTCACGAAGAGATGGTCATTTTTGTAGCTTCCTATTTTTCACTACTGTAAACAGCATGACCCTAAATATGTGCTTGTACATGTTTGTTTGTTTGTTTGTTTGAAGACAGGGTCTCACTCACTCTATCATCCAGGTTGGAGTGCAGTGGTACAGCCTTGGCTCACTGTAACCTCTGCCTCCTGGGTTCAAGTGATTCTCCTGCCTCAGCCTCCGGAATACCTGAGATTACAGGTGTGTGCCACCACGCCTGGATAATTTTCGTATTTTTAGTAAAGATGGGGTTTCACCATGTCGGCCAGACTGGTCTCAAACTCCTGACCCCACGTGATCCCCCATCTTCGGCCTGCTGAAGGGTTAGTATTACGGGCATGTGCCCATATGCTTTTTTGAACATGTGTAGTCTGAAAGGTGAATTGCTTTGGAGAGAAAATACTGGGATTCAACCTTCTGTCCATTTGGCAATTTTCTTCCATTCTTTTCCAGTCAGAGTTTTCTATGCCTAAGAGGGTAATTGACACAGAATGACAGCTACTTGTTTTCATTGCTGCTTTTCTTTTTTACCTGCTTCTGGGGAGTAAGGGAGAATTGAAAACTGAAATGGATGCACTCTCTTGCCAAAGTGGGAAGATTGCCATGAAGGCCAGCTCAAGCTTCAAGACAAAAGCTATTAATAGTGCTCTTCACATCATTCCTAGAGAGAAAGAAGATGCTCTTACTGATTAAAAAACTTGGCAGTTTTTAGCAACAAGGAAAGTTGGTGAATTTTCCCAGGTTAAGTATGAAACATGACAGAGCTTGGATGAGCTGCTCTGACTCCCTACTCATTGTTGCTATTTTCCTTTTTTTTTCTTTTTTAAAATTATACTTTAAGTTCTGGGATACATGTGCAGAACATGCAGGTTTGTTACATAGGTATACACATGCCTTGGTGGTTTGCTGAACTCACATCTGAACCCGTCATCTACTCATTGTTGCAATTTTCTATGAGGCCCCCAACCCCCTGTGATTTCAGTATAAACACCATACAGCCACCCACACCCCACCCGGCTCCCTATGACTCAGTCACATACTCATCCCAGAGTCATTAGAGAATGGAAATCATGAGCAAGATCTGGCTCACACCCAGGGAGTGACAAAGCATGTCCAGAAAATCAGGGATTCCCCTTCTGCCAAGGAGGCACGAGTGGAGACAGCCAATTCTCCATGGTCAGGAGGGAGATGTTTCAAAGCTCCAGGCCTCTGAGGTTGGCAGAACTGCATGTTGTTTTGGGAAACCGTGCATTGCAGCAATTGTGAGGGAACAGAACTGTCTTCGAGGCAAGAGAAATAACAGAGCTGAAATAGACCATGCATTAATGGCGAATTGCAATCTCAGGTCTCATTGATGCCATGCTCTTAATTATAAATAGTATTTGAAACCCATTTCCCTCCCTCATTAATGATAACAACTAAGTTTGTTAAGTAGTTACTCTGTTTTAGGCACTGTCCTAGGGACTTAGAATACTGTAAGTATTTTGGACAACCCTTTTGATAGGATTATTATGATCTTCACGGCAAACTGAAGAAACCAAGTCTCAGAGAGGCTAGACAAGCACTTTGTTACACAGTTAAGAGAGCACGAATCCCAGGCATTGTGAAAGATTACAATAAGCACAAAATAAAAAGTTCCAATGCATGTTACAAACCAGTACTGAAAAGGAGCAAATACATTTAACCTCAAAGTTAACCTCACAGTTTCTGAAGGTTGAGAATCTGGAAGCAGCTTAACTACATGGTTCTACTTCAGAGTCTCTCATGACATTGCAGTCAAGTAGTCAGATGGGCTGTCATCTCATCTGAAGGCTTGACTGAGGGAAATCCATTTCCATGCTTATTCATGTGGCTGTTGGCAGGAAGTCTCAGATTCTCACTATGTGGGTCTCTTTTCAGGGCTGCTCCCAAAATAGCTCCCCCAAACTGCTCCCTGCAATCAGTTGAAAGACAGAGAGGAGAGGAGAGAGAGGAGAGGATGGAGGAAGAAAAAAGGAGAGCAGGAAAGTGGGGGATGGGGGAGAAATAATATACCTGCAATATTTTTTGTTATCTAATCTCAGAGGTGAAACACCATCACTTCTGCTGTATGCCATTGGTCAGACCAACCCTGGTACAATGTGGGAGGGAACTACATAAGGATAGGACTATTAGAAGCTGGTTACCATAAGAATACATCTCTCAGCTAGAAAATCTTTGTGGTCTTCATGTGAAACAACATACCGAGGACCTAGTATCCTTTATTTTTTCTCTCCATCCATCACTCAGACCAATGTCAAATGTATACAATTGGAGGGAACATTTCCTGCCAAAGAATGAGGAGTTTCTATCTTGATTCTGCACAGGAATATCGCCCAATAAACTTCGTTCCTGTCAACTCAGTCTCCTCAACAAACAGGCAGGTGGCATTGTCTTCCCTCCTACCACTTTGAACCAAGGATGCTGATTATTCTAACTCCAACTTTATCACAAAAGTTAATTCTCTACCTTGCTCTGCCCTCTCTGTGATGCATGCAGACTATAAAACTCATGTTCCCTTACCCTTGGCTTTCAGTTGGGCTTGACCAATGATAAACACCAGCAGAAGACTGAGGGTGGCAAGAGAGAGCGCTTGGGTATCAATGCCTCTATTCCCTTTCTGCTTCTGTATTATATATCTGAAAGGGTTTGTGGCTCCCCATGTCTACACCACTCACTGGGTGGCCTCACCTCCATGGCTCCAGCTTTCATTGGACCCCAAGAGTCCTTTTCCTCCCACTGCCCCTTGTGTTTTAGGGCTGGTGACAACTTCCTGCTTTTAGAAGTCCCTGATGGTGCTTCATCATCCATTTCTGGTTCTCCTAACTCAGCTCATAATTCTGTAAAAAGTCCTTATAGAAATATCTCTCAGTTAAACAGCTGAATGGAATTTTTTTTTCTGTTGGGATCCTGGCTCCACAGACAATGAAATGGGCTCTGACTCCCACACCTTTGTTTCTTCACACTTCAAGACAATCCTTTAAACATGTATAAGTGTAGAGAAGGGCATAAGGCTCACTTTCGTAAACATGGGATTTGAGAAATCCCTTGAGACATATTATGGGGTATAAGGATTCACAAGGCCTAGGATTCACATGGCCCTGACCACCACATCACCCCAGCAGAACCTTTTGAATCATCAAAAGTTTATGCATTTTAAATGTGGAATGCATGAATGTAGGCTTTAAGAGGATTTCCAGTGGATGATTACCTAGGGCACTGAAATGTGAGGAGCTTGAGTAAGTTCTTCCTCATCCCCCAAATCCCACCTCCCTACCAAAACCAATCACGGTTTGCAATTTGAGTTATGTAACACTGTGTATGGCCTCCTCTTTATTATAATTTCCTCATAGGAATCTATTGTTTTTTTCTCTCTGGGGAAAGAAGGTAGAGGAAACCTAAGTTTGAACATCCCTTCCTTAGATGAATAAAATGTAGTAGTCTTCTATTACTGATAGTGTCTAAGAGAAAAGAGAAATAGCAAAGCTGGCAATGATTTTGCAAATCACTCCCTCTTACATTCATTCATCCATTCATTCACTTATTCATTCCGAGATCTGTACCTTGTATTATGGAGGTTCTGAGGGTGCACAAATAAATCTGATGGGGTACCTTCCTTCAAGGACTCCACAATTGAGAGAAAGTAAGCAGACAAGAGCAAAACAGCCAAAGTAAAGCAGAGCTTTTTGTCATTGTATTTGTTTGTTTGTTTGTTTGTTTAAATCTAGACTTTCTCTCTTTTCCTCTACCACAGAAGGTCAAACTGAAGGAGGATTCTTCCATGTGCTGTGTTCCATAAGAGTAGATTAAATAATTAGGATGATTTTATTTGTTCATATTTAAGAAGCCATTTCTCAGGCAGGCTCTATGGAGGAGGGGTGGAGAATGAAGGCACAAAAACCCAGGAAAAAATCATTCTAATTAAACCATACCTCCAAGCTAAAGGAAATCTCTATTTTAAAAAAATTTTTTTTTTATTAAATAAGCAAACAAAATCCTCTCACTTCCCCTCTTTGATGAATCCTTGCTTCACAGCAGTTCCTGAAGTTACAACAGTACATGGGACCATTAGTCCAATCACCAACTATCAACTCAAGCTAGAGGAAGACAAATGAAGCTTTCTCCCTTTTTCCCTATATAACTTTAACACCACAATTACAGATGTACACATCAAGGTGGGAAGATTGTTGTTGTTTTTGTTGTTGCTTGTTGTTTGTGTTTTGGTAGAGCTTCTTTTATCTTTGTTCTTGGAATTTAAAAGATCTAAGGGAGTTGACCTGGAAAGATATTTATACTTTATTGGTGAATGGGAAAAGTTGCTTACTGAAACACATATACAGTTTAATCTCACTTGTATGGACATATAAGTGCATGCCTATGTGTGTCTGGGTATATATATCATACTTAAGAATGTACAGAAAATGTGGATGAATATAAATTAAAAGGTAAATAGTTTTCATTTTAAGTAACAAAATTGCAGATCATTGTTATTTTTCTCTTAGTGTTTATATTGATTTTTTTTCAGATTTTTAACTTTTTAATATTGCTACCACTTATGGAATACTTGCTCTGTGTTTTCATAAGTGCCGTTTACATCCACTACCTCCTATAATCCTTTAGATACCCCACAGGGAGGGTTCCTATTATGCAGATCAAAAAAGTAAAGTCCAGAAAGATTAAGACTCTTGCGTAAGGTCACAAAACTCGTAAGTTGTAAGTTTAAGATTGGATCGGCTGGATTCTGTGGCTCACGCCTGTAATCCCAGCACTTTGGGAAGTCAAGGCTGGCAGATACCGAGGTCAGGAGATCGAGACCATCCTGGTCAAAATGGTGAAACCCCGTCCCTACCAAAAATACAAAAATTAGCCGAGTGTGGTGGCACACGACTATAGTCCCAGCTATTCGCAAGGCTGAGGCAGGAGAATCACTTGAACCCGGGAGGCGGAGGTTGCAGTGAGCCGAGATTGAGCCACTGCACTCCAGCCTAGTGACAGAGCGAGATTCCATCAAAAAAAAAAAAAAAAAAAAAAAAGGAATGTGTTTTTTATGTGAAGATATTTTTAAAAACATTATCTAGAAAAAGAACTATCGAATTAATTCCTAAGAAAGCAATTTAGAGAGTTAAAGGGAAGGGCAAAACTCACACTCATTTGAAAACTCTCTACCACATTTTCTAGGAGCCAAGTTGTTTGACCAAAGCTCTAGATATTGGTGTGGTTAAAATGAAGTGAGAAAAAAGCAGACCAGCAAAGAGTATGATACCATTTTTCTAAGAGAGAGCGAAAGAGAGAAAGACAGAGAATGTTATATTTTCATCTAAGATGATTGTCATTATAAGATTCAATATTGATTTGATGTCCTCTTTTATTTAGAGGGGTATGAGATGAATGGTGTGAAATATTAAATATATGTACCTATCCTTTATTTTAAGATGTGTCAGGATCTCAGAAATCAGGAGAGCACGTGTGTACCTTAGAATCAAGGAACACTCACGGCAGATAATCTTTGCAGAAATAAGGACCAAAGGCCGGGCATGGTGGCTCAGGCCTATAATCTCAGCACTTTGGGAGGCTGAGGTGGTTGGATCACTTGAGGTCAGTTCGAGACCAGCCTGGCCAACATGGCGAAACCATGTCTTTACCAATAATATATAAATTTGCTGGCCTTGTTGGTGGGTACCTGAAATCCCAGCTACTCGGGTGGCTGAGGCAGGAGAATTGCTTGAACCCGGGAGGCGGAGGTTGCAGTGAGCTAAGATTGTACCATTTCACTCTAACCTGAGCGACAGAGTGAGACTCTGTCAAGAAGAAAGAAAGAAAAGAAAGAAAGAAAAGGGAGGGAGGGAGGAGGGAAGGAAGGGGGGGAGGGAGGGAGGAAATGAAGGAAGGGAGGGAAGGAGGAAATGAAGGAAGGAAGGAGGGAGGGAGGGAAAGGAGGGAGGGAGAGAAGGATGGAGGGAAGGAAAGAAGGAGCAAAATATTCCAAGGAACAAAATATTATTTATTATCTCTGCATTTCTCATGTTTTCTACATTAAGTACTTATCACTTTTGTCATAATTAAAAGTTTATTTTAAAGACAAAGTAATTGCATTCAAAAACGTCTTTCTGCATTATATCCCGTCTCTCATTATACCCCGTCTCTCATTATGCGCCTTCTCTCTGTATGAACCCACAGGGGCAGAGATCTGTAGACCTGTCTACTCCTTGAAGGGTTAAGCTATGTTTCTGGAGACCACTAGTATTTGACCTACAGCTGGCCCATTTTATAGATGAGAAGAAGAAGAATCAAGTCGAATACAAGTTAGAATTTTCAACCCCTATATTTTAGCAAGGATATTTTTGTTGTCTAACAACCTACTTTATAACCCCAAGAGGGTGGTGGATGGAAAGAGAGATAATCTCTTGGAACACCCCAAACAAAAGCAAGGTAGAGAAAAACCTCTTGGAAGGTGATACTAGCTACAAGGTCGCTGGAATCAATACAAATACCCAGGGCCAGTCATTTGGAGACCTTTCCTCTCTTAATGTAACACAGTTCTATTCACTTTTCATGTTTGAGTGTCTTCCTCATTTCCCCACCTGTGTATCTTCCTTGTCCCTTACAGCATCTTCTTCCTTGCAGCTTTAAGTTACCATGGTTCCTCCAGCCTTAGCTTTGCCCCACACGATGTCTCCGCACAACATTTTAGCTCCCGAACGTCCCTGTCACCGCCACTCAGTGTCCTCCCAGCTAACTCACAGAAAGACAGGGAATTACATTGGCCTATTCACCTTCATCTGTGCCAAGTAACACCACCGGTGACAGCTCAGCTGAAAGGCAACCAATAAATGACTTCCCCTGAGTCCATGGTGGTCCTTATTTCCTTGTATATTGACACCACTCTTGCATTTATACGATCATTCATGTATTCATTCAACAACTATGTATTGAGCACCAACTCTCTGGTAGTTCTAAGCACTGGGAATATAACAGTAGACAAAACAGGCAACAGTGACCCAGTGTGGGTAGGGGGGTCAGGCATTAAATTGATATGTATGTAAATTATGTGGTGTATTTGATAGGAATCAATAAGGCAGAGTGAGGTGGAGGGGGAGGTATTAGGGAGGTTATGTTTTTAAATAAGATGGCCAGAATAGGCCTCCCCGAGGCGACATTTGAACAACAATTGGGAGTAAGGGAGTATTCCATGATGCTATCTTGGGAAGGCGTTTCAGGCAGAGGGGGCAGTGAGTGCAAAGGCCCTGAGGTGGCAATCATGCCTGGTATGTTTGAGGAGCATGATGGGAAGTCTGTGCATCTGGAGGAGAGTGAGGAAAAGAACCGCGCGGGAGATGAAATCAGATACCCCCCAGTAGGTGGAGGGTGGGTGGCCACATAGAGCCTGTGGGTCATTGTAAGCAATTTGGGTTTTACCCTCCTTAGTCTAATTAAAACAGAATATTTCACCAAAGCACTTTCAGAGCCCCTCTTTGCACATGTATGGAGGCGTTAAAAACAGAAAAAGGCTACAACAACTTTTCTTTCAGGGAAGAAAAGCTAAAATCATTATGCAGGTAAAGTGCATAGGAAGTCCTAGTTGTGGTGCCTGCACGTGTACACACACATATGCACATGTATGCGTGCCTGCTGTCTCACACACACACATGCACACACACACACACACACACACACACACACACACACACAGTCCTCCCTGAGAAGTAGGGGTGATATAAATAGAGAAATGGCGACGGTGGCAGCCTGGAGCCTTGGGCTGAGGTTGGATGAAGCCGTGGCACTAATGCTAATGAATTCTGATGATTTGGAGCGGTCATTAAACTAATAAGCCCATCTCCAAATTAGCACAGCGGTTGCAGCCAGCGAACATTTAATCAAGCCACCTTCATTATTTTAGACACGGCACACTTGGCGAAAGTGGCTGTAGGAGACGAGACTGAGGACCCTCATCTGATAATTTTATCACTTGCCTGCCAGAGCGTGAAGGAATCAGCGTGATGAAGTTGCCCTGTTGGTTTCCTTCCCTGCCAGAAGGGAATGCCAGGGAAAAGCAAGCCTTCGTCTCCTCTATAATTACATGAGCCCCATCTTTTTAAAAAATGTCTTGTGATACATTCATGATTTCTGATTTTGAATTTATTCTTTAAGTTTTACTAGTTAGTGTCTATCTTCTAAAGAGCTTCTCTGCTTCAATTCCTCCCATTCTTTCTCCACCTCCCTCTCCTATCAAAAATTGATCCAACCCCTGGCCCAGCAACCCCAGCCTTGCAAACCTCAGCTCAGACAAGGCCATGCATGAGGAAGGAGGGTGGTGGGTGCCCACGGAGATTTTCAATTCCTCTCTTGAAATTTCTGGCCACATCTCTCTTTTACATATGCCCCAGCATGCCCTGAAATGCCACCTTTTCTGGGCCAGTTTGTGATCTCTGTGGCCTGATCAAAGATGAGGGTGACCAACTCACCTTGGATTTCCTGGGACTTTTCTCGTTTTAGCACTGAAAGTCCCATGTCCTAGGAATTCCTTAGTCCCTGGCAAACTGGGACTGCTGGTCCCCATGTCAGAGATTCAGCATCATTTCTGTCTCATAGTGGGCTTCAGTTTTTTGAGTGTAGTTTGGGTTTATGTGGTTGTTATTTATAAAGGATGAAATGCTGTTTCCCATAAGCAGCTCTGCCTCTCTCTCTTTCTCTCCCTCTTTCTCTTTCTCTCTCTCTCTCTCTCCCCCCTTATATTTCTTCTCTCTGATTCTGTCTCAATTTCTTCCTCTCATTAGGAAGATTAAATGAGTTAACGCTCCATGCCTGGGAAAGTTCTGTGTAAGATAATTGCATCCAACTCCCTGATTTTAAAATCAACTCAAAATTGACATCACGGAGTGCCTGGGGCGGGGCTCTCCCAGCCGGGAGGAGCTGCATGTGGAAACTGAGGCTTAGAGAGTTAAATTCTGCACTCAGGATGCCGCAGGTTCGTCCTCGGTGGTCCCTTGCTTCATCCCCAGGCCTGTCTGACTCCAAACACTGCCCTGGTAGGCACTGTCCTCTATGGCCTTAGGGAGCCACTTAACTTCAGTTTCTCCATACTACAAAAAGATAAATAATCCCTGCATTTTCTTCCTCACAGGAAGATTTAGGGTGGAATGAACAAACAGACTGTAGATGGTTCTCTCTAGCAAAAGCAAGTGGGGAACAGTCCAATCATCATTACTGTTTACCCGGGTCCTTTCCCTGGGGTATTCACTTTTCTTTGCCTTGGATAGAAATAGGAAGAGTGTGTGTGTGTGTGTGTGTGTGTGTGTGTGTGTGTGTGTGTGTGTGTGTGTGTGTGTGTATTAACTGCTGCTGAACAATTTCACCATAGTTCTCAGAGAAAGTGGCCCTCTGTAGGCATAAGAGGGATAGAACATTGATCCCACAAAAGCATGCAAAGCTAAAAGCTGTTCTTACCTTTACAAACACTTCTGTCAGGCCTGGGGGGGCCTCCTGGTTGGAGGATCAGGGAATTAGACCATGAAGCTGCAGAAACAGGGCAGAGGAATTGAGTAAATAAACACGCCATTTGAAGGTGATTAAGTGGTTGACAGGAACCTCATCGTGGGTGGGTTAATTGATCAATATTTACTGAATCCTTACATTAGAGGCCATCCTGAGTCTTTAGAAGACGTCATTCTTGCTGCAGAGGTAATGGAAAAGATCTTTCGAAAGCCAAGACTCCAGTTCCGGCATGTGGCAATCTATCCTCTTTCTGAAATGATAATGCCCACCATCATTTATTGAGCATTTACTAGGACCCTTGATGTACATTATTGAATGTGCATTATGGATAAATATATATAACAGATAACTATACATAATATATTTTATTTTAAAATATGCATTATGAAGTGTACGTTATTTTTATTGGATTCTCATGTTCATCTCTCAGAAAACTGAGACTCAGAGAAGCTAAGTGACTTATACCTGCTGGAATGAGGCTCCTGCGTACAGCTTCTCAACTTCCACGGATTCTGCCTCCCTTCGCCTGCGTAGCAATCTAGATAAGCTAGAGCAGAGCTCTGGGATTCTTGTTGTGTGCACAGATCACCTGAGGTCCCTTATTAAAATGCAACTCCTAGGTCTGGACGCAGTGGCTCATGCCTGTAATCCCAGCACTTTGGGAGACTGAGGTGGGTGGATCGCTTGAGGTCAGGAGTTCAAGACAAGACTGGCCAATGTGGTGAAACCATGTCTCTACTAAAAATACAAAAATTGGCTGGGCGTGGTGGTGCACCCCTGTAGTTCCAGCTACTCAGGAGGCTGAGGCATGAGAATTGCTTGAACCCAAGAGGCGGAGGCTGCAGTGAGCTGAGATCTCACCACTGCATTCCAGCCTGGGTGACAGAGTGAGATTCTGTCTCCAAAAAAAAAAAAAAAAAAAAAATGCAGCCCCTGATTCAGTAGGTCTGGAAGAGGAGGTCCAAGATTTTGAACTTCTAACAAACCCCCAGACGAGGCTGATGCAGTCAATCTGCAGGGCACTCTTTGAGTGTCAAGGGGCTAGGATTTGTGGCAGTAACAAACATCCCCCAAATCTTGATGGGTTGAAATAACAAGGGCCCATTTTTTATGCATGCTACATGTTCATCACAGGCTGGCTGAGGGCTCTGTTCCATGACATCCTCACTTTAAGAATAAGAATAATGGAGGAACTATCATATGGAATACTGCCATTCACAAGAGCAGAGGAGAAAAGATCTCTGGTGGATCTCACACTGGCATTAAATACCCATCAAGAAGTTCACAACTCATTGGCTAGATTTAATCACATGACCCTAACTAAGTACAAGGAGATCACAGATTGTCTATTACATTTGGGAAAGGTGAAGAGTCAGAAATATTTGGTAAGCATCAGTAAAACCATCACAGCCTCCTACAAATAAATCCAACAAGTGTTTACCAAGCACTGATTAAACAACCCACACAAAGTGAGGCACTATGGGGGATAGTCAAAAAACTCTTCGCTCCCTTTCGTGTGAACCCTGGCTACTTCAACAACAAAAAGGAAAATATTTGAATGACAGTTCGAATTACATGCACACAAAAGGCAAATCAAAAGTTTTGCAACTCTAAAATATGCAGTGACTACAAAGGATCTTCTTGACTTATGCAAAATTTGAATTGCACAAGACTTTCCAAAATAAAAACTATTGCATAAGCTGGGAGTGACTGTGTTTTAAATGGAGATCACTCTGTACGCATATTTTTGCATACTGTCTTTTTTTCTTATCATTTCCACATCTTGGATTTTAGAGATGGCATCATTTTCTCAGGCTGTAATATTCTAATGTATTTAACCAGTCTTTTTTGTTGAATATTCAGATTCTAATTTTTTGGTCATTTTTTTTTTCTTCTTTAAGAAACAGTACATCATTAACTCTAGTCACTCTGTTGCAGAGCTGGTCTTCTGAATTTATTCCTCTTATCTAATTGAACTTTTGTGTCCTTTGGCAAACATCTCCCCAACAACCATGCTCCCTCCACCAGCCCCTGAAAACCATCATTCTACTTTCTGTTTCTATGAGTTAAATGTTTTTAGATTCCACATATAAATGAGAGATCATGCAATATTTGTCTTTCTGTGGCTGGCTTATTTCACTTAGTGTAATGTCCTCCAGTTTCATGCACATTGCCACAAATAACAGGATTTTAAAAATAAAGCTGAATATTATTCCACAGTGTACATCTACCACATTTTCTTCATCTATATGTTGTTCTGTTGATGGACACATGTTGCTTCCATAACTTGGCTGTTGTGACTAATGCTGCCATGAACATGTGAGTGTGGCTATCTCCTTGACATGCCAATTTCATTTCCTTTGGATGTATAACCAGTAGTGAGATTTCTGGATCATATGGTAGTTCTATTTTTTCTGGGGGGTGGGGGGGACTGAGTTTTGCTCTTGTTGCCCAGGCTGAAGTGCAATGGTATGATCTCAGCTCACTGCAACCTCTGCCTCCTGGGTTCAAGCGATTCTCCTGCCTCAGCCTCCTGAGTAGCTGGGACTACAGGCATGCGCCACCATGCCCAGCTAATTTTGTATTTTTAGTAGAGACGGGGTTTCACCATGTTGGTCAGGCTGGTCTTGAACTCCTGACCTCAGGTGATCCATCCACCTTGGCCTCCCAACGCGCTGGGATTACAGGCATGAGCCACCACTCCCGGCCTCTATTTTTAATTTTCTGAGGAACCTCCGTACTGTTTTCCATAAAGGTCATACCAACTCTGCTGTTATTTTCAACAATGAATTAGCTGATGGCAAAATATTTCTGCATATTTATTTCTTCAGAAAAAAACCTAAAAGTAGAATCAGCCAGTTAAGAAAAATGAATGCTTTTAAGAGTTTTGCTATGCAGTGTCAAAATGCTGCCATAGAGCTTATACCAATTCAGATTCCCATCAGCATTCTATGAATGTCCATTTCATCACACTCTCACAAGAATGGTAAGTAGGTTTTAATCACAAATTTGAGAGTAAAATATGTTATTGCAATTATGGCTTGTGTTTCTCTGGTAACTAATGTGTGTGAATATATACAGTTTTAAATATTCATTAGCGAAATTTTCATTCCCTTTCACTTATTAGTTTATGTCCCAGTTCCATTTTATTTTCCTTTGGGGTTTTAGAATTTTGCTTATTCTATGACTGCTTTATGTAAAGGAGCACTTAACCCTTTGTTGAATACATATGTAGCTAAAATTATTTCCAGTATGTCACTTGCCTTTTAGTTATCTTTTTAAAAATAAATAAATAAATGATACTGGGGAGATCTGAATTGGTGTAAGTGCTAAGGGAACAATTTGACAGTGTGTACTGGAAGTTTTTAAAACTTAATACTCCTTGAGTAAGCAATTCCACTTCTGGAAATTTTTCCTAAGGAAATCCAAATGAACCTGCCAAAATATTCAGGGACCTGGTTAATCATTGTAGTGTTGCAAATGATAGCAAAATGAGCCCTTTATTTTATTTAGTGAGACCTGCCCATTCTTTCTTTCCTTGTGTTTCCTTTTTATTGTTTATATTAACGTTATACTAAGAGACATAAAGATGATGTCATTTTAATATTCTTTGAAGTTTTCTTTTCTGCTTAATTAAAAGTGGATAGATAAAACAAAGATGGATAGCTAGATGATAGCAGATGATAGACAGGTAGGTAGATTAGATAGATAGATAAACAGATAGATAGATACACAGATAATAAGTAGGGTGAATGGATGGGTAGATATCATATATATAATTATGTATATAAATACTGTGTATATAGATACACAGATACATATTGGTATGCATGTATGTACACACACACACACAGAGCGAGAGACAGAAAGGGGGAGAGAGAGAGACAGAGACAGAAACAGAGTCAGAGAGAGACAGAGGGAAAGAAAGAGAGAGAGAGAGATCCTCTGGTTCCCTATATTGAATGTACATCAGGATCACATGCAGAGCTTTAGTAACTTACACAAATCTGGGGTTCCTCCTCCAGAAAGAATGATTCAGTGGTGTTGGGTGGGGCCCAGGCATGGAGGAAAGAGCGTGAGCAGTGGTACTAGGAACAGAAGCCAAGAATCAGAGGAAAAACAAGGAGGCAGCTGAGTCACCTCCAAAGCAGAGAGCTAGAGTTCAGAATGAGCAAGCTCCTGCCTAACTGAAAGTAAAATCCACACTCCACAGAATGGCACTGAGGCTCCATTCCCATCCGGCCCTGGAGCATAGAACAGAGCCCACCTTGTCCCAAGCTCCCCAGCCTCAACCCACCCAGTTCCACTGGCCTTTGTTTTTGTTTCCCCAAAGTGCCAAGCCGGTTCCTGTCCCAGGACCTTTGTTCCTGAGCTTCTCTCTGCCTGAGACATAGCTGTCTTTCATTATTTATTTAACAAAGTACAAAAGGCACATCCTCAGGGGCACCCTTCCTGGACCTTCTCTTCCAAACACCACCCCAGCTCCTTGTAACCAGGTACTTCCTGCCTCACCACCACATCCTGGGGCTCTCTCCTCCATCCCTCTCCATGGCTCAGTTCTCTCCATCTCTCTCACCTAAACAGGCGCCGCACCCCCCTCACCTCTTCAGCTTCTGCTGTGGGTTGTCAGTAATTCAGGTCCATCAGGCTCATCTCTGGAAAGGACAATGGGGATGGTGTCACATCACCTTCCAAGTATGACTTTCAGTTTCTCTTCACCTATCGATGTGCTATTACGCTAAAAGCCTGCCTGCTCGCTCTCTCTCTCTCTCTCTCCCTCTCTCTCTCTCTGCCTTCAGTTGTATTGCCAAATGTGCCTTTTATTGCCCTATCCTTGGTGTATGCCATTCTGAAATGCGGGTGGGAAATACTGTACCCCACATATGAATTGTTCCACTGATCCCTTGAAAACCTAGAGTGAGAATATATTGAATGCGGACCTGCCGTGTTCTAGGTATTGTGATGGGCAGTGAAGATTAAGATGTTCTCCCTTTACTCAAGGATCTCTCAGGCATTCTTCAGTTTGCCATAGTCCCTGCGACTCCCTATCGTTACCCTTAGTCTGCTTTACACATTTCTTACTTGCCATGACCCTGTCACCATTTGAGATTCTAATATTTGTTGTTGAAATTGTTAAGAAGTTTACAGCAGGTTTTAAGCACAGATGTGACAGAGATCTGTTTTGTTATTTATAGGGGAGATAGACATGTAAACACAATTCCAGTTATGTAAATGTCATTAATCATGTACTATTTGTTGAACACCTTCTATGCGCCTCGTCCTATTGAAGCCCCGGGCACTGTTTTAGGTGCTATGATGAGGGTAAGGCAGAATGCCTTAAGAATGTACCAGAGGATTCCTTTACTCACTTCAAGGATTCAGATGGGATTTCCTGATGGAAGATGGTGACTAAGAGCGAAAGAGTCTGCAAGGGATAAAATGCTCCAGGCAGAAGAAATAGAAAATGCAAAGCTCGGGGTTAAGAACATGGGGAGTTTGAGGAGGTAAGAGCAGCTCAGTAGGCAATGAAGGGGGTCATAGGAATTAAGAATCTGGAAGGATAAATAAGGGCCAGTGGTTCCAAACTGCAGATTCAAGAGCCAGACGCTACCTTTAAAATGTGTGTTTTGGGGCGTTCGTGTACTGTTGAAAAATATTTTTGAAATAGTTATCATTTAAAAATTGGCAGATTTCACATAAACATATAAACTTTCAACTTATTTTTTAAATGGGGGAAAATCTGGCCACAGTGGGCCCAGATTTGCATGTGTCACCTGTCAGCCAGGAACATGTATCTTCTACTTCTTATCTCTGTAATTTGCCATAGTCTCCACCCATCTCTACTGCCTCACACTTGCCTTCCACTTCTCTTATTTATATTCTCTAGCTGGTCTCTGCACACAGTTGTGCTTCTGATACCCGTTGTTGGGATAGAGAAGTCAGCAGAGGCCAGATCCCCTAGACCCTTGAAGGCTGTTTGGTCTTTATCTTTAAAGCAATGAGGATCTGTTAAATCATTTGAAAGAGGGGAACAATTGGAGTTTTGTGATTTGAAAAAGAACTCTCTGGTGTATAATACGCTCACCAGAAGATAAGACCTAGACTAATCATAGTAGTAGTATTTATACGAATTCCTGGCTGAGGTGCGGTAGCTCATGACTGTAATCTCAGCACTTTGGGAGGCTGAGTTGGGCGGATCATGAGGTCAGTAGTTCAAGACCAGCCTGGCCAACATGGTGAAACTCTGTTTCTACTAAAAATACAAAAATTAGCTGGGCATGGTGGCATGTGCCTGTAATCACAGCTACTCGGGGGGCTGAGGCAGAAGAATTTCTTGAACCGGGACTCGGGAGGCAGAGATTGCAGTGAGCCGAGATCACGCCACTGCACTCCAGCCTGGGCTACAGAGCGAGACTCCATCTCAAAAATAAATAAATAAATAAATACATACATACATACATACATACATAATTTTTTATAATTTTATAAAAATCAAGAATTCCTAACTGAAAACTGCCCAATGCCTGCAGAATTAAGAAATAATTGAATAACTGTGGCACATTCACATAATGAGTCCTATACAGAGATGAAAAAGAATGATCTACAACTAAACACAGTAACACAAATGACTCTCACAAAAATAAGATACAAGAGAGGGCATGCCTTAAAATTCCACTTAGGTAAAGGATAAAAAGAAATCAAACTAGTTTATTGTGTCACAAGTCCAGATACCAGTTGCCCTCGGGCAAAGAGGAGTACAGGGGTTTGATGAGGTTCTGTTTCTCATGGGTGCTGGTTACACGATGTGTTTAGTTTGTGACAATTTATTAAGCTGGACACTTGAGACCTGTGCCATTCTCTGATGGCACATGAATTTAAATATTTTAAAAATGACCTTTTTTGGTACCATTTTAGAAATAATGGTGACTGGCCCAAGATAGTGGTTCTCAAACTTTTCAAGAATGGAGTTAAAAAATGATAAATAGGAGATAAAACCTCTAAACTTGGATTTGCAGAGATGAATGATGAATGGGGGTAGAGGGAGATTTGGGGGCAGGAAAAACATCATGAGAACAACCACAAGAGCTGGAGATTTCCAGGTATGTTCAGAAGAAAAAGGGAAATCATTCATCTCGACTCTATTAATAAAGTGGAGTGAGAATAGCAGGAAACTACACAGATATCCCCCTACACCAAGCCAGGGAATCAAAGGAACTCAAAGGAAAAAGAAATGCAAGATTTTCTGACGAAACATTTACTTGCTTAAAAATGTCACATGATTTAAAAACACATGTAATAAGAATGGATGTGTGCCATGGAAACTTGTCCCGCATAAATTTCCTCTAAAGGTGTCTAAAGTACCCTTCCCTTCCTTCAGGTACCATCTGCTTTAGGACTCTCTCTGCTTCCTCCTCTGCTCTCCAACCTCACAAATATCTTTATCAAATTCTTGTTGAAACATGGAAAAGAAAAATATTTCCAGCAGTGAAAGCTTTAACTTGTCACCTCCTGTTCTTCTCGAATTTCTAAAGCACGGAGGCCCAGAGAATATGTTTCCAATATCCTCTCGTCTCTCTCTGTTAGCATTTTGCTCCCTTCTACACCAAGGAGGTTCTGACCCCTGGCGTCTCTTGGGGACGAGGGGTTTGGAGTGGGGTCAGGCTTGTCAGAAAGGGAGAATCCACGGCCGCCTTGAACAGCCCACGTCCCCCCGCTCCTTTAATACATTTAACCTGGAAGAGGCATTGCTCCAGCCAAGATTAGATTACGGGGTTGGTGAAGGTGGCCTAACAAATGGCAAATGGTGGCATGTGAGGCTGAGCTAATCTCTGTTGACATGCATCTAATGCAAGGCCCGTGTTGAAGGCAGCGGGTCCCGTCTGCAGCTCCAGTCTGCCTTGATGACCAAAGGGGGAGGTGAGGCCCAGGGAAAGCCACTGAGATGCCTGTCTCTTTCAATCTGAGAGCGCCTGGAGTGTGCACGTCATTATTTAAAGGTCTCCCGGTACCAGCTAAATGTCTCTGCTTCCTATGGGCGATGAGGTCGATTTCATCTTTTCTCAGAACGAGCTTTTGATGATTGGAATTCTCTAAAATGATGTTCATCTCCCTGGAAGTCTGGGAATTATATCATTCATTCATTCAAAAATGTGGATTAATTTCTCTTTTGTGAAGAGCCCTCATAGAGGTGCATCAGGCTCCACCTCTTTGTTCCCTGTCAAAGTCACATAGATAAATCCAACTCTACTATCTCCTATGAGAAGTTGGACAGATTTAAATTTTTCAAGTCTCAGTTTCCTCATCTAGTGCTTGTCTGGCTCCTACATTTACTCCAGGACCCTTGATTTGGATTTGTGTCCCTGCCCAAATCTCATATTGAATTATGATACCCAGTGTTGGAGGAGGGGTCTGGTGAGAGGTGATTGGATCATGGGGGTGGATTTCCCACTTGCTGTTCTCATCATAGTGAGTCCTCACAAGATCTGGTTGTTTGTAAGTCTGTAGCACCTCCACCTTAGCTCTCTTCCTCCTGCTCTGGCCATGTAAGATGTTGCCTGCTTCCCCTTCACCTCCCATCATGATTGTAAGTTTCCCAAGGCCTCCTCAGAACCTGTGCAGCCTGCAGAAATGTGAGTCAATTAAACCTCTTTTTTTGTTTGTTTTTTGTAAATTACCCAGTCTCAGATAGTTCTGTACAGCAATGAGAGAATGGATGAATACAGCCCTGCACAGGCTAGTAACTATTTGTAGAACAGGATCATCTATAGAATAAACACAGCTAACTAGAAATACCAGTGCACAGCAGAATTCAGTAGCCTAATCATGTATCCAAATGCCATCTACACGTTATATTTTGTGGCAAAAAGTTTGTCATCTCTACTTTCCCCCTGCTTCCATCCCACTAACTAGAATGTAAGATCCACAAAGGCAAGGCTTCTCAAACACCTGGATTAGTGGCTGAATTGTTGTTAGGAGTATAATAAAAATTTGGAAAGCATCTAACAAATAGTGAATTAAATTAATGAGTAAATGAATGGATGAATAAATGAATGGAAAATTTTCTTGGATCAGTCCTCCTGGAAGGTAGACCACTGACCTATTTAACATCTCTGCATATCATTTTATTTCCCTTCTTTGTTTTTCAATAAGATCAATTCTTCTGCCTTTTAAATATTAATTAAGCTACTGCACGTTTGGTACCATGTACCTAGGCTCTGTGGCCAGACAATCTGGGTTTGAATTTTACCTTCATCACCTGTTAATTGGGTGACTTCAGGCAAGTCATTAGGCCTCTCTGTGTCCAATAACTCAGTTGTAGAATGGGGGGAAAATACCAACTACCTAATTAGGTTGGTGTGAGGTTCAAATGAGTTTATATATGTCAAGTGCTAAAAACAGTGCCTCACACATTGGTAGCTGTTACTAGTATTCATAAGTATTGAATAATGTTGATATTTAGTAAAGTAAATCTATTTGAGAGAGGCTGGGTGTAATGGCTTATACCTGTAATGCCAGCACTTTGGGAGGCCAAGGCAGGAGGATTGTTGAGCAGAGCCCAGGAGTTCAAGACCAGTCTGGGTAACATAGTTAGACCCTGTCTATACAAAAAAATCACACACACACACACAAAACTAGCTGAGAGAATAAAGACACTACAAATAATATTAGAGAAGAGAAAGAGAAAAATATAAACATGAGGGTTAGTTTTAATCACTTTAATGAGGTATGATTGATGTTCAAAAACCTGCACACATTTAATGTATACAACTTGAGAAGTTTGGAAATAGGCATACATTCGTGAAACCATCACCACAATCAATGTCATAAACACATCTATCACCTTCAAAAGTCTTCTCCCACCCTTTTTATTTGTTATTACTATTTTTTGTGATAAAAACAGGTAACATAAGGTCTAATCTCTTAACAATTTTTAAGTATGTAATACAGTATTATTAACTATAGGCACTACACTGTACAGTAGATCTCTAGGACTTATTCATCTTATATAACTAAACTTTGTACCCTTTGACCAACAGATCCCCATTTCCTTTCCCACTAACCCCTGGCAATCACCATTGTACTCTCTACTTCTATGAGTTTGACTATGTTAGATTCGTCATATACATAAGATTATGTGGCATTTGTCCTGCTGTGCCTGGCTTATTTCATTTAGCATAATGTTCTCCGGGTTCATTGATGTTGTCATAAATAAGTCTCAAAAAAAGTATATGTATACACCACATTTTCTTCATGCATTCATCCATCAATGGGAATTGAGATTGCGTTCATGTCTTGGCTATTGTGAATAATGTTGCAATGAACATTACATTGTAATGAAGTGCGGACATCTCTTTGAGATCTTGATTTCAATTATTTTGGATATATATTCAGAAGTGAAATTGCTGGAGTTTATGGTAGTTCTATTTTTAATTTTTGGAGGAACCTCCATATTGTTTTCCATAGTGGCTGTGCCAATTTACATTCCCACCAACAGTGTACACAGGCTCCCTTTTTTTCACATCCTCACATTTATTATCTTTGGAGTGAGATAATAAGTAATACATAAAAGATAACAGTTGTGAGATGCTGTCTCATTGTTGTTTGGATTTGCATTTCCCTGATGAAGATTAATGATGTTGAGCACCTTTTCACGTACCTGTTGGCCATTTGTTTATCTTCTTTGGAGAAATGTCTACTCAGATCTTTGCCAATTTTTTAATCAGATTATTTGGTTTTGGGTTTTTGGTTTTGGATTTGTTTTACTATTGAGTTGTAGGAGTTTCTCATGTTCATTTGTTTGTTTTGAGATAGATTTTCACTCTTGTTACCTGGGCTGGGGTGCAATGGCCTGATCTCAGCTCCCTGCAACCTCCGCCTCCTGGGTTCAAGTGATTCTCCTGCCTCAGCCTCCCGAATAGCTAGAATTTCAGGCATGCGCCACCATGCCCAGCTAATTTTTGTATTTTTAGTAGAGATGGGTTTCACCATGTTAGCCAGGCTGGTCTTCAACTCCTGACCTCAGGTAATCCATCCACCTTGGCCTCCCAAAGTGCTGGGATTACAGATGTGAGCCACCACACCCGGCCTATATGTTTTGCATGTTAACCTTTTATCAGATATATGGTTTGTACGATGATAATGTTTAAAATAAAAAGCACACTATATAATTATACACACATAATTTACATCACAACAAAATAATCAATATTCTGGAAGTAGAAGTTACCAGAATGAAGAAACAGAGGAGAAGTGTCATTAAACAAGCACCATAGAAGACAATATTCAAAAACTTCATCCCCCAAAAAGATTCAGAGGCCAATTTTAATAGTCAGTTTTTCAACACGGACACACTGGTAATTTTCATGCCATACATACACATTTGTTTTAGACCATAGGGAAAGATGAATCACTGCATACTGCATTCTTTGCAGCTATGACACTGGCAACACAGCGGATGACCAAATTGATACAAGAAAAGAAAGCTACGGACTAATCTCACCTAGAATCATAAATGCAAAATCCTTACTAATTAACTTAAATGTTACATTAAAAACACGAGTCTTCATGTTCAGTGAGGGCTTATGCTAGAATACAATATAAAATAGCTCATCTGTATATCAAAGTAAAAATGTATAATAATTTCAATAGATGCATAAAAAGCATTTAAAAAACATCAACATCATTTTACCAAAACATCTTTCAGAAAAGTTAGGATAGGTATTTTTCATAAAACATTCTAAAGATTGCCTATCTTAAAACTACATGCAGAATGATATTTAATAGTGACTTGTATAAGTATTTTTGTTAGAATTTAAATATTAGGTTGGTGCAAAAGTAATGGCAAAAACCACGATTACTTTTGTATCAGCCTACTGAGACAATGATGTTCACTATCATCATCAGCATTTAACGTCTTTCCCGGGAGATGTAGGCAACATAAGAATTCATAAGACAGAAATAGATTAATAGACATAAAAAAGGAGAAAAATGACATTTGCAGTTGATATAATATTCTACCTGAAAACACAGAGGAAACAATGGAAAATCATCAAAACCCAATAAAGAGTTCACTTGCATTGCCAGATACTACATAAAACATTCAGAAATCAGTAGTTTTCTTAAACGGCAACAAATGGTTAAAAAATAAAAGGGACCCAGCTTTAATAGCAACCATTTTTATTAAATGCCTAGAAAACAATACAAAATGCATAATACCATATGCAAAAAATTACTAAACATTCCTAAAAGGCATATGAAAATATTTGATTGAATGAAAAGATTCAACATTGTAAAGATGTCAGTTCCTTCCCATCGTTTAAGATGCAATGCAATTCTAAAACAAAATACCAGTGATTACTTTTGTGAGTTGCGACTAAGGGGTGGGAGGGTGTAAAGTAGTTTTCAAGTTCCTTTGGAGAAGTAAATGTACAAGTTTAGCCAAGAATTTCTTCCCAAGGATGAAAGTATTTGCCTTTCCAGATGATAATGTTAACTAGCAACAATAATCAGATCATATGCATTGGAGGAAGAGTTGAGAACATGTGCTCAAAGAGATAGAAGAGTGAACACAGAAATAGGCTTTATTCAATGCTTTAGTGTTTGATAAAGGTGGCAGCACAGATCAGGGGAAATGAAGGGTTATTCAAAACAGGTGCTGGAGCAATAGATCTCTGATAGGTCCTCATCCGCTCTAAAGGCTGCCTTTCAGCTTAATCATATTGCATTAACCTCCATGGTATCTTTTGCAGAATCTGCCTCACCAAATTGCCTTTTTTTAGGGCTTTTCAGGGGTACAAGACGAAAGATAAAGAGAGAAAGAAGAGCAAGATCCTATGAGGGTGAAATGCTGACCTCATTGCTTTTGCTGGTTCTCATTTCAGGTCATTTGAGGCAGCAGATACTCAGGTGCTAAAAATCTCTCCAAACATCTCAACATTTCCTCCCCACCCCCTGCCCGGGATCAGCATGGTGTCATGGGAAGAAGCGTAAAGAATGAATAGCGTGTCCAGCCATCCCACCCCGTCTCCAATCAGCTTCCCAGTTCTACAAAACTGGACTTCAGGTTGTCATGTAAAGAGGTTTTCAATCACTATCAGCTTTAGTCTTTCACAGTATTCAGCAAAGAACTAGCCCACATACTGTAGTGAAGACACCCTTAGATTACATGACAGTATTTGAGACTGGAGATGCCACGTAGTGAGTTTGTTCTTTTGGAAATGAGAAGCGAGACATCAACTTACGGGTAAAGTACCCATAGCTATTATTTTTTCCCTCCATTCTCCCCTTCCTTCACCCCAGCTAAAGACAGAATTTGACTTCAAATTAATTTGAGGCCATGTTTTTCATACTGTTAATTCTGAGAGAAGAAAGGCAATGGCCTCTCACCCATGTTAACTTACAGTGTCTCTTAACCCAAGGAATCAATACTGTATCACTTAGTCCTGGGCAGAGAGAGTAAAGGTAGTTGCCTGAATGAACTTTTGGCATTGATTTATCTATGGAACCCTCCAAAAACAAAATTCCTATTGAAGGAAACCTGTACAACACTGGCTTGTACCTTGCACCTATTCTGTTAAAGTCATTCAGAGCAGAATATATTAGAATAGAGAAACATATTTTGGTCTGCAATTAGTCTATTTAGCATTAATTGCCTCAGAAAAACAATAAGAGGGAGAGAGATAGAGAAATACATCCAGAGATATCATAGGATTTCTGGAAAGAAGGAGAAAAATTATCTCAGTCATATAGCATGGTCTTCCTTCCTTCAAAAAAAAAAATGCCTCTCAGAGCTAGACATTACCATTGAATAGCTCTATTAATGTTTTTCTCCCATGAGAAAATGTTCTGTTGGATTGGATTTCAGGCAGTGAGAAGTCCAGGTTGCCAGAACTAGCTTGAGGCTGTAGTGTGATAGGGCTGGGGGGAAAAAATCAAGAGAAGTATTGGAGCACTCTCCCGCATGCACAAGCTGCTCCTGCATCACTCTCCAGGCCAAGGTAAACGTGAAATCCAATGCTCAGAAAAACCTGAATGCTTGGTCATTGCTCTGAGAGAAAAATGTAACAGGTCCAGAAAAAGACTGCATTCACATTCTATGGGGAGCTTATACATTCAAGAAGCATGTACTGAGTAACTGGCTACATGTTCCATGCTGTTTGCATTCACCCTTCACAGATGAGAGACCATCTACTGTCCACATTTTACAGATATAAGTCAGAAGTCAGCCAGTCCCATGTGGTTTCTCTGTTTTAACTGATGTCAGTGCTTGTGCAGACAACTGCTTGTATCAAAAGCATTCAGTGGTGAGCTATGTAGATTTTGCTGAAGTTTCCACAGGGCAAAGGGCAGAGGATGCTTACCTCACACATTCACAAAACACACACACACACACACACACACACACACACACAAAACAAACAAAAAACAATGAAAGCTCCTCATTGGGGAAGTCCTTTCTATAGCTGACTCCTCCTTGTGCTCCCATCAGTGGAAAGTGTTCTCCATCCTTTGCCCAATGTGATACCTGGATTCTTTCCCCTTCCTCCTGCATTTCCTCTGATGGAACCTCAAATGCCTCTTCTCTGTATTATGTAGTACACTTCACCGCCATCCTAATTACACTTCCAAGTATGTGCACCAACTCCCATCACAGGATTAACCAACCCTTCCTACTAAGACATTCCCCACTGTACCTGATATGGTTTGGCTGTGTCCCCATTCAAATCTCAGCTTGAATTGTATCTCCCAGAATTCCTATGTGTTGTGGGAGGGACCCAGGGGGAGGTCATTGAATCATGGGGCCAGTCTTCTCCATGCTGTTCTCGTGATAGTGAATACATCTCACGAGATCTGATGGGTTTATCAGGGGTTTCCGCTTTTGTTTCTTCCTCATTTTTCTCTTGCTGCTGCCATATAAGAAGTGCCTTTCACCTCCAATGATTCTGAGGCCTCCCCAGCCATGTGGAACTGTAAGTCCAATTAAACCTCTTTTTCGTTCCAGTCTTGGGTATGCCTTCACCAGCAGTATAAAAACGGACTAATACAGTAAATTGGTACCAGTAGAGTGGTGGTTTGCTGAAAAGATACCCGAAAATGTGGAGGCAACTTTGGAACTGGGTAATAGGCAGAGGTTGGAACAGTTTGGAGGGCTCAGAAGAAGATAGGAAAATATGAGAAAGTTTGGAACCTCCCAGAGACTTGTTGAATGGCTTTGACAAAAGTGCTGATAGTGATATGAACAATAGGGTCCAGGCTGAGGTGGTCTCAGATGGACATGAGGAACTTGTTGGGAACTGGAGCAAAGGTGACTCTGATTATGTTTTAGCAAACAGACTGGTGACATTTTGCTCCTGCCCTAGAGATTTGTGGAACTTTGAACTTGAGCAAGATGATTTAAGATATCTGGCAGAAGAAATTTCCAAGCAGAAAAGCATTCAAGAGGTGACTTGGGTGCTGTTAAAAGCTTTCCATTTTAGAAGGGAAGCGGAGCATAAAAGTTTAGAAAACTTGCAGCCTGATGAAGCAGTAAAAAAGAAAAACCAATTTTTTTTAGGAGAAATTCAAGCCAGCTGCAGAAATTTGCATAAATAGCAAGGAGCCTAATGCTAATCCCCAAGACCATGGGGAAAATGTCTCCAGGCCATGTCAGAGACCTTCCCGGCAGCCCTTCCCATCACAGACCGAGAGGCCGAGAAGAAAAAGTGGTTTTGTAGGCCAGGCCTAGGGTCCCCGTGCTGTGTGCAACCTATGGATTTGGTGCCCTGTGTTCTAGCCACTCCAGCCATGGCCTAAAGAGGCCAATGTACAGCTCAAGCTGTGGCTTCAGAAGGTGGAAGCCCCAAGTCTTGGCAGCTTCCAGATGGTGTTGAGCCTGTGGGTGCACAGAACTCAAGAATTGAGGTTTGGAACCTCTGCCTAGATTTCAGAAGATGTATGGAAATGCCTGGATACCCAGGCAAAAGTTTGCTGCAGGGGCGAGGCCCTCATGGAGAACCTCTGCTAGGTCAGTGTGGAAGGAAGATGTGGGGTTGGAGCTCCGCCCCCCCAACACAGAGTCCCTACTGGGGCACTGCCTAGTGGAGCTGTGAGAAGAGGGCCACTGTCCTCTAGACCCCAGAATGGTAGATCCGCCGACAGCTTGCACCATGTGCCTGGAAAAGCTGCAGACACTCAATGCCAGCCTGTGAAAGCAGCTGGGAGGGAGGCTATACCCTGCAAAATTACAGGGGCAGAGCTTCCCAAGTCCATGGGAACCCACCTCTTGCATCAGCGTGACCTGGGTGTGAGACCTGGCATCAAAGGAGATTATTTTGGAGCTTTAAAATTTGACTGCCCCACTGGATTTCCAACTTACATGGACCCTGTAACTTCTTTATTTTGGCCTGTTTCTCCCATTTGGAACGGCTGTATTTACCCAATGCCTGTAATCCTATTGTATCTGGGAAGTAACTAGCTTGCTTTTGATTTTACAGGCTCATAGGCAGAAGGGATTTGCCTTGTCTTAGGTGAGACTTTGGACTGTGGACTTTTGGGTTAATGCTGAGATGAGTTAAGACTTTGGGGGACTGTCGGGAAGGCATGATTGGTTTTGAAATGTGAGGACATGAGATTGGGAGGAGCCAGGGGTGGAATGATATGGTTTGGCTGTGTCTCCATTCACATCTAAACTTGAACTGTATCTCCCAGAATTCCCAAGTGTTGTCGGAGGGACCCAGAGGAAGGTAATTGAATCATGGGGGCCGGTCTTTCCTGTGCTACTCTCATGATAGTGAATAAATCTCATGAGATCTGATGGGTGTATCAGGGGTTTCTGCTTTTGTTTCTTTCTCATTTTTCTCTTGCCACCACCATGTAATAAGTGCCCTTTACCTCCCACCATGATTCTGAGGCCTCCCCAGCCATGTGGAACTGTAAGTCCAATTAAACCTCTTTTTCTTCCCAGTCTCAGGCATGTCTTCATCAGCAGTGTGAAAACGGACTAATACAGTACCTTTTTGGGATTGGTGTGGGTAGAGAGGCAGAGTGGGGTATGCTTGTCTCTTGCCAAGCTGAGTAAACAAAGGCCAAGAGGAGGGAGGCAATTATCTTGCTGTTAGGGAATAATAAGTTTTCAAATTCAGACATTCTAGTGTCTTTCACCTCTAGATCAGCCCACCTCTCCCAAAACTCTGTGAAATTAAACAACAATCATGATTCTGGAAAAGAAAACAGAAAATAAAGGGTAGGGTATAAAAATGCAAGAGTATTAAGACATCAACTATACTAGATCTAAAAGGGAAGTCAGAGGTCAACACTGGTACACAGTCTAGAATTTCCTTTAATAGCCAAGCACATTGGTTTTTGTGCCTTGTCTTGGATACTCCTAGTGGCAGAGAGCTTAGTATCTCTTGAGACAATCTATTCCACTCTTGGACAGCTCTGGGCAATTTTTCCTTTTCACTGAGCCAAACTCAACTTTCCTTCAACTTTAACAATTGCTAATTCTTCCTTCTGGATCTATATAGCGTAAATCAAGTGCCTGTTTAACTTGATGTCTTTCTAATATCTGACGGCAGCTAAGCCACGTTATCTCATTCAGAACCTTCCTGACCTTCTTGTGAGGTAGAGGTATTTTTCACACCCATTTTACAGATGAGAAAGTAGTCTAAGTGAGGTGAGGAATATCTGAAAACTTAGAGCAAGGGAGTCTCAGAGGCTGGGCTTGATCCCAAGACACAAAGATTTGAGTCTCACAGCAAAAGGCAATTTGAATGGCTTCTCGATCTATTATTGTAATTAGGCTAAGTTAACTTTATTAGCTGTTCCTGATGTCAGTAAAACTGAACCATAAAGGAATGTGAAGTGTTTATGAAAAGCATTCAAATAAGAAAGGAAGGAAAGAAACACAGAGGAAAGAAAAAGAAAGGACACAGGCAGAGGCAGAGAAACTTTAGGATGTAGATAGAGAAGAGAAAGAGAAGGAGAGGAAGGAGAGAGGGAAGAGAAAACTAAGACGCCAGTGATTCAAAGATGGTGACCAACCCTGAGGCTGCTGGAATCCTGGAGGTCTTCTGAAGGTCTCCGTGACTGGGGATTCCAGGAATTGAGACTTCTGCATCAATATCAAGAAAAGATAAAACGCTTACAACTTCTGGGTCCTGAATATCATAAATTTACAAAAGAAGGTAGAATATGCTTTTCTGTTGGACACAAGTAGAAGACACTTCAATTTGATATTGAAGAATATTTTAAAATACATGGGTATTATTTTCCTCTAAAACGGGGTTCTTAATATTGGATCCATAAATTAAACTTCTAAGCTAAAGGGGTCTTTGAACCCCCCAAAATTATGTATAAAATGTTGTATGGGTATTCAATTGCCTTTCTTTGTATTCTCAAATTCTTCTTCTTTTTTATTTTATTTTATTTATTTATTATTTTTGAGAAAGTGTCTCACTCTGTTGCCCAGGCTGGGGTGCAGTAGTGTCATCTCGGCTCACAGCAACATCTGCCCCCCAAGCTCAAGCAATCCTCCCACCTCAGCCTTCCAAGTGGCTAGGACTACAGGCATATGCCACCACACCTGACTAATTTTTGTATTTTTTGGTAGAGATGGGTTTTCGCCATGTTGCCCAGGCTGGTGTCAAACTCCTGAGATCAAGTGATCTGCCTAACTTGGTCTCTCAAAGAACTGAGAGGCATGAGCCACTGTGCCCGGCCTCAAATTCTTATTTGTTACATGACTTTGTGACATTTCCATGATGGAGTCATAACTGATAAAATAGAGCAACCCCAGAGTTTTGGAAGAATAAGCCCTGGATCTCAGACTTCAGTGAGCCACTCACTAGTTTCAGTTTGCAAAGTGAGACTTTTGCAAGTCATTCCTTCTCTGTAGGAGCAGGGCATGAACTAGGACTACTTAAAATGTATTAGATGTTGTTTGGGGTGATGCTGGGAGCTTCCACCAGTCCCCCACTTTCTCCTCTCCACTTCCAACAAGGGTACTTTGTTGTATAACAGTTGTGCATGTATATGTGACCATATGGCGATGTCATAACTGATTAAAGTAGGGCACACTGGATCCTCTCTTGTTGGTATTTGGAATGGAATTCAAAGATACTGGTCATTCTCCACTGGTTGGTGAAACTAAGCAGATGGAGAGGTGAGAGCTATGGATTAGCCATGCTTAGTTCACATGGAGAGCACAGACGCTGATCTTAGGAGTGGAAGAGAATACAGATGTGACAAGAGGATCAGAGAGAGTGTATGGGTGTGAGAGTGTGTGTGGGAGAGAGAGAGGGAGGGAGGATATGTATCATATGTATATGTGTGCATGTGCACACAAGAAAGCTCTGAAAAGATAACACATCAGGCTAACAATAGTTACTCTGGCTGAGAGATTGAGTGATTGAGTGCTTTTTATCCTCTTCCTCCTATTTCTCTGTATTGACTGCAATTTTTTTTTTTTTTTTTTTTTTTTGCAGCAGGCACACATTAATTTTATAATCAGCAAAAACGATGAATCTATTTCCATTTGGGAAAATTTTCTTTAGAAGGAATGCATCTGGGGATACTAGAATTTTCCCCATGCAAAGCCCAAGGGAGAGAGGGAGCCAGGGCTTAGGCCTTTGTAGTAAATATCTCCAGACCACACTAAATCCAATCTTCTCATTTGGGGTTATTTGCTTTCCGGACGGCAAGGCTGTGATGGATCCCAGATTCAGTACTCGTGGCATCTCAATCAGCTGTGTTTAGATGCCGCTGTGACACAAGATTATGATGTTTTGATGGGATTAGGAGATAACTTTGCTTTAATCTATAAAGCCCTGTATGCTTTGGGATCTGATTACCCCGGCAATTCCCTTCCTCGGCCCTAGCAATTAAGATTAGCCAGAATGCTCCTGTTAATGATCCCCATATTGAAAACTCAGGAAATCAGAAATCGGTGGTTTTGTTTTGAGTTGTTTTTACTGGTTTTGTCCTCCCTTTTCCTTTTCTGCGGAAGGCTCTGAGCTCTCTCTAAGGCTCTTGTCTTCACATCCTAGTGGGCTGTTTTACTTCCTTCTCTGTTTCTAAAGAAGCCATCTTTGGCAGCCCTCCTTTGTGTTCTTGTTTCACTGGGAAAAGTTTGCTTTTGTTTTATGCAATCAGTGGTCCTTGTGCTTGGTACAATTTGTCTCAGCAGTGATGAGTGAATTTTTAAATCCATCCGGAAAATGACAGAGCGTAAACTTACAAAGACTATTTAACAAAACTCCTGTGCCTAAGGAGGTTTCGTGGGTCCACCATAACCGCATTGGCCCCAGGTCATATTTTCCAGAGAGATCTGCTCCCAGAATCTTTAAACTACAGGAATTTATGGTCTGTGGTCAAAATGTTGTTAAGTTTGCCCACTCTCTTATTTCTACTGAAATACAGTTGCATAAATACAGTACAAAAAACAACCATTGAAAGGTGCCGGTTTAATCTGTTACCATTTAAATTAGGTGTATATGAGAGGCAATAGGTCACTATGCTGCATATTCTAGCTTACCTCTCCAGCTCAACCCTGCACCTCAGCTTCCACCCTGGAAGGCTGTCCTATAAGGTCAACAGGAACAGGATACCTTGTCTTCAGAATTCCTGTTGTGTTTGACCAATGGCAGCCATTCACAGGGAATAGGAAGGAGGAAGAAGGCAGATATCAAAGTGTTTATTCCCTCGGTTGTCTCCATGCTGGGTCTGGGATGGGCAATGACTAAGGCAACATATCTTGTCTGGAGACCCTTCCCTGTGGCTGTTGCTATGGTTCTGGTAATGTCTGCCTCCCTATACTAATGTCTTCTAGCCTAGAGTAGGTAACTCTTCAGGCTGTCGTCAATCCCAGGTTGTTTCACTAGGCATATGGACTTCACCCTGCCCACATTTTTTGCAAATGTTCCCTTAATTAAATTTTCTTCCATTTCTCTTGTGGAGTAAGCCTCCTCTCTCCTACCAGAACGCTGACCAATAGCAGCGTTGTGGTTGGCAGCTTCGTTTCAGGAAACCTTTAAACCTAGGGGGTCCATCCCTTCCTTGATACAAGAACTTGGCAAGTGATGTCACATTCCTGAACTTCAGTTACCTCTTCTATAAAATATGCACAAAAATAATACTAAGTTCACAGGATTGTTGTGCTAGTTAAGTGAAATAAAAGGTGGTAGCGTATGGCACACGGTAGTCATTCACTAAATGTCAGATTCCCTCCACAGCTTTCCATACCCAACACCCCTTTTTCTCATTAGGCCTGTTACCCATTCATTTAAGTCTTCCCTTCTCTGAACAAGTTTTTTCTCTAGCACCTGATATGATGATGACAAGCTGGAACCACTGAGTAGCATATGGTGAAAAATGAGGCAAAAAAGAAAGCGCATGATGGGTCATCCAGAGGGCCATTGATTGCCCACTGACTTTTGCTAACAGACTAAACATGAGACTTGTCAAAATAACAATAGTGATTATTTATCGAATATAGCTCTTCCCAAACTGAGCCTATCATTCCTTCTCTATGTAACCACAGTACTCTGTACATTGCCAAACTTAGCACATGTTACACTGGATCGTAATGTCTATTTTTTGTTTCATCTACTGTCTTCACTAAACTTTAAGATATTATGGCCTGGGATTTGTCTTCTTCTAAATACTCAGTGCTTAGCCTAGAGCAGTGGACATTCATGGAGGTGCTCATAAACCCTGTGAAAGAGAATGAATGAATGAAGAAACAGATGACAGAGAGATACTGAGGCTTGAGACTTTAAAGATAGGTGGTATGGGAAGGCTTCACCAAAGAGATGTAGGCTGGACACAGTGGCTCACATCTGTAATCTCAGCACTTTGGGAAGTCAAGGCAGGAGGATCACTTAAGCTCAGTCGTTTGAGACCAGCCTAGGCAACATAGCAAGACATCAGCTCTACAAAAAAGAAAAAAAAAAATCCCCTTTCTCAGCATCCCAAGTAGCTGGGAGCACAGGCATGGTGGGATCGCTCAGGCCCAGGAAGTCAAGGCTGTAGTGAGTTGAAATTGTGCCACTGCATACTCCAGCCTGGACAACAGAGCAAGACCCAAAAATCAAAAACAGGCCAGGCATGGTGGCTCACGCCTGTAATCTCAGCACTTTGGGAGGCCAAGGTGGGCAGATCACGCGGTCAGGAGATCAAGGCCATCTTGGCTAACACAGTGAAACCCCATCTCTACTAAAAATACAAAAATTAGCCGGGCATGGTGGTGGGCAGCTGTAGTCCCAGCTACTCGGAAGGCTGAGGCAGGAGAATCACTTGAACCCAAGAGGTGGAGCTTGCAGTGAGCTGAGATCACGCCACTGCACCCCAGCCTGGGCGACAGAGCGAGACTCCATCTCAAAAAATAATAATAATAATAAAACAGAAATACAAACAAAGAGATGCCACTTAGCTTGGGCCTTAAAGATGAATAGTTTAAAATAGGAAGAAAGCAAATGAAGATATTCTAGGCAGAAGACATGTAAGCAGTAGTGGGGGAGATGGAAACTCTTCTGAGCAGCATAGAGATTTTTGAGTATTAGAGTGGAGAGAAATGTGACTGGAGATATATATATATATATATATATATATATATATATATATATATGTTTATATATATATATGTTTATATATATATATATGTTAGGGTAGTGCTAGTTGCTGTAATAAACCCTCAAATCTCATTGGGTCACATCAATAAAGTATATTCTGATCTTACATAAAATCCAAAACAACAGGTATTATTAATCAGCAGGCAGCTCACTTCCAAGAGGGGATTCTAGAACCAGGTTTCTTCTGTCCTGTGGATTTCCCATTGTCTAAGGTCACACAGAAGAACTAAAAAAAAAAAGCATGAAAGCATGGTGGACTCCATATGAACAATGTTTATGGGCGATCCATATGGTAAATGCCACTTCCACCTATATTCATTCTGTGGGTCAGAACTCAGGCGCATGACCCCACCTCCCTGCAGGGAGGCTGAGAAGTGTAGTCTAGGTGGGTGGCCAGGAGGAAGAGAATATGGCTTTGGAGACATGCTGGTCAGACTCTCCCACAGATTAGTAAGGTTGGAAGAGATCCCAAAGAACCTTGAGTACCAGGCTTGGTTCTACACATTGTATGACTGGATCCCATCAACTAAGCCCACAGCTCCCACTGCCAAGTGATGTTTCGGAAAACAGAAGCTGACACAGGAAAACATGACCACAAGTAGAAAGGAGGTCAGGGAAGAGCTGAGGAACATCCTGGGAAGATCCTAAGCCCACAGAGGAGCAAGTCTTCTTTCGTGCATAACCTTGGCATCAGAAAGGGGCTTTCTCTAAACCCAGGCATTGTCAGTTCTAAGTAGTTCTTGATTCTCACAGAAAAGTCACTGCTGGCCCAATCTCTTCTTCTGCAGTAGAGCACATGGGGAAGGAGGGAAGCAGAGAAGAAAGGAAGGAAGGAAGGAAGGAAGGAAGGAAGGAAGGAAGGAAGGAAGATGGGAGGAAGGGAGGGAGCAAAGGAGAGGAGGAAGGGAGGGAGGGAAGAAGGAAAGGAAGGAAAGAAGGAAGGAAGGAAGGGAGGGAGGGGGAGGGAGGGAGGAAGAATAGAAGGAAAGAAGTGGGGGAGGAAGGGAGAAGAGAGAGGGAAGAAGGAAGGGAGGAAGAGAGGGAGGAAGGGAGGGAAGAAGGAAGGGAAGAAGGGAAGGAGGAAGGGAGGGAGGAAGGAAGGAGGGAGAGGAATGGAGGGAATATTATTCTTTAAAAATGCTCGGAATTTGTAGTACCAGGGTTGGTCTCATTGTGTCCTCTCCTGATTATAGGACATCCTGGTTTTTAGGAGCCTAACGGGTTTCTCAGGACCTGGGACTTTTAGTGCCAAACCTGGGAAAGTCCCAGGCAAACTTGGACAAGTTAGTCAACTTAGCTCTGACATCAGAGGAACACGGGTCCAAATTGTAGCTCTCTGCTTGGTAAATGTGTGCATTTGGGCAAGTGACTACATCTCTATGAGCTTCAGTTTCATCCTCTTTAACGTATGGATGACAAAATGGCCATCTCCCTGGGTTGGTGTGAGGATTGAATGAGATAATGCATGTAAAACACTTAGCAATGTGTCTGGCATATTGAATACACTCCATCAGTGTTGAATGAGGCTCTCTTCTTACTTTAAGTGGATCTTGGTTAAGCAGAGCCCCTGAGAGATGAGATTCTTCCTGGGAAGAAGAGGCAGGGGTGCAGCCAAGGACAGAGGCCTTGCTCTCTCTTCGGGTCCTGGGGGTTGCCGAGCAGGTGGTGCTCAGATGTACAGGGAATCCTAGCTGCACATGGCTGTCAGCTGCTTGTCAGCAGGGAGATCAGGGCGAATAGGGCTCAGATGAGGAGAGAGGAAGGAAGGCAGCCTGCCCAAGAGTTTCTGATCCCAACTCTCACCACCAAGGGAGGAAAGCCAGGGGGTGTGGGTGACACAATAAGAAGGCCCTGAGGAACGTTCAGAGTTCGCCCCTTCCTCCTACAGGAACCAAACTTTAATAGCCAGAGCCAGGGAGTGAAAGAGAAACCAGAGAAGTGAACCATTAGCCTTTAAACAGGCCACATTGTCTTCAGAAGCAGGCTTTGAAATTGTGCATGTGTAACCACAGTAGAGAGGCTTTGGGCTCCCTCTGTTCCTGCCCGAGGGTAAGCCAGAAAAAAGAGAAGAAATGAAAGGGAGGAAGAAAAGAAACTAAAGGAAAAAGAGGGGTCTAGGAGAAAGTCATGGGAGAGGCAAGAGAAGAAGAACTTCAGTACACAGGAAGGAGCCAGCCACGCACTTCTATATTCCAGCAGGTCACGTGTTTCTCAAGGTTGTTGAGGACATTGACGATGCACAATATTTTCTTGAGCAGTGCTCTGGGCCATCATTCCTGTGCGTGATCATATTCATCCTCATAGTCGACTTCCAACATTAGAGGTGAGGACACTGGGGCTCAGTGAGCCTCAGTACCTCATCCAAGGATACACAGTCAATAAGTGGCAAAGCCAGAATTTAGACCCAATCTGTGCTGTCTAGTAATAATTTTGTAAATGTGACAATCATTAATAACTTCATCATCCAGGATGATATAAAGGCAAAAGGGAAGGATGGATGAAACAGTATGGGAATATCAAAGAGAGAACATAACGAATGTCCGGTCTAAAGCAGGGTTTCTCAATTTCTGCACGATTGACATTTTAGCTGGGCAGTTTTCCGCCGTGGGGGCCTGTTCTGCATGTGGTACGACGTTTGGCAGCATCCTTGCTCTCCCCGCACTAGATGCCAGTAGCGGCCCCTCCCCCAAATGTGGCATGACAACCAGAAATGTCTCCAGACATTTTCAAGAGTCTCCTGGGGACAAAGTCAACCCCTGTTGAGAACCATACACATAATAGTCATTAATATGTGCAGGTGCAATGCTCACCCCTATAATCCCAGCACTTTGGGAGGCTGAGGTGGGCAGATTGCTTGAGCCTAAGGCTTTGAGACCAGCCTGGGCAACACAGCAAAACCCTGTCTCTACAAAAATATTTTTTAAAAATTAGCCAGGCATGGTGGCATGTGCCTGTAGTCCCAACTACTCCAGAGGCTGAGATGGGAGGATCACCGGAGCCCAGGAGTTCAAAGCTGCTGTGAGCCATGATGGCACGACTCTACTCCAGCCTGGGCAACACAGTAAGACCCCATTTGGAAAAAAAAATTAATTAAAAATAAAATAAAAGTAGTAATTACTATGAATTGAGAGTCAACTAAGTGTCCTGTAAAAAGCACTCAATTTCATTTAACATCTCACTGAATCCCCTACAAGAACCCTATGAGGTCGGCATTCGTGCTTCCACTTTCAAGATGAGGTAGCTAAGGATCCAGGACCTCACATAACACGCCCAGGTTCACACAGCTGGTAAGAGAGAGAGCTGGGATTTAAACCCAGGTCTATGCACGCCTTTCTCCTGTACAGATCAGAGAGGGAAACAAAAGATGGGAAGGGAGTGAGCCCAGGAAAGAGACAAATTATCGCTATGCCAGGTAGTCAGAAAAGACTCCGAAAATGCAGGGAGAGATCCACCATGTGGCCTGGTAATGTTACACCATTGCCGGGATGAAGCCTATTTAAGCTGCCATATCCCAGGCAGCCCCCAGTTCTCCCCTCTGCCCCCAACCCACCGCTTCCTGTGCAGTGTCCTGCACGTGAGTCCACCCTCTCTCTTCCCTCTCTCATATCTCATAAGAAGAGACAATGTATTCTCAATGCCGTGATTTATGGGGAACAGCTACTTCCCGTGACCATCCATCTCTCTTCGCAGGGACACATATGTTGGGTAGCATCCATCCCAGAAACGACCCACATTCATTTTCTGCCAGGAACCAATGGGCTGGGGAATTCAAGAAATGCCGCTAAATTACAAACGAGTGTGGGGGGACCTTCCTCTAGAAACCTTTTCCCCAAGCCTGAGCCTTACTATAAATCACCCTGTAAGCATCACACACCGCCATAAACTGCAGATGTGTGGGGAATGGCAAGGTGAACATCCGCCAGCAAGAAAGCAAGCAAGGTTGACCAAGACCTTGGAGGGGGCGGCTGCTGGAGGAACTCACCTTGACCTTCCCCACTTCCAGCATCCTTTCACTGGATACTGCGTGGCTGTTACCTTTAGTGTGAGAAATAAATTTCACTCAAGATTTTTTTTCGGGGGGTAATCACCCACCCCACCTTTCCAACTTCTGCAAAACAGCATGAGCATTTGTTCTTAATCTTTCAGGGGATGAAGGTTTCCTTTGAAAATCTGATGAAAGCTATGGACTCCTCCCTTCATTAAATAAATGATTGTTTACTTGTGTTAAAGACTTCGAAAATGGTTAAGACTAGTTTATGGTGGTATTTCTAGGAAGATAAAGGGCTTTTATCCCCTGTCATATAAAAAAAGCATTTTTTTAATGTATTGACTTTTGGGGAAACGTTTACTGATGTATAACACGCATACAGAAAAGTGCACAGATCATAAATGTTCGGCTTAATGAATTTTCACGAACTGAACAAACTGGTGTAACCTGTGCCCAGATCTTGAAAGAGCATTCCTGTGCATCTGGAATCTTCCTTACAGCCCCTTCCAGTTTTGCCTGGTTTTCTTCTTTCTATAAATGGAATTATACAGCATGGTTCTTTGTGTGTAATTCCTTTAATTCACTGTTACATTGGCGAGACTTATCTGTGTGGTCGTGTCTAATTGTGTTTTGTTTATTCTTATTAGCATATGGTTTTCTATTGTGAGAATATATCACAACTTATCCTCATTCTAGTGTTGCAAGTCATTGGGGATGTGTTCATTTTTACGGAATTGTGTTGAGCTTATGTTCTTTAGAGTTGTAATTTTAACCTTTCCTATGTGTGAGTGTGTTTCATTTTCCCATTTATGGTAGGAATGCATAGTAAATTCTTATTGAAAAAAAAAAATCTAACGTTCGGGGAAAAAAACAGGCAGTGAAATTTCTCTCTGATTTCTTTTCGTCTCCCTCCCAACCCAATTAATTCAGTTTCACTGTTACTCGTTTTCTGGGCACCCTTTCAGACATTTCTCTGTGCATCTGTGCACCGATAAATGCAACATTCAATGTGACGCTTCATTTTGTTTTTACATGAATGCAATTGTTCTGCAATTTTTTTCACTTACCGATGTGTCCTACAGACCTTTCTGTAGATTGTCCTCATTGCTTAAGACTGCCGGGCATGCGTCCATTGCACGGACGTGCCATGATTCATTTAACCAGTCTCCTACTGGTGGGTATTCAGGCTGTCTCCAGTTTTCTGCTGCTGCAAGCAGGGTGGCAATGCACATCCTTTTACGTGCTTCTTATGAGCATTGCAACTATTTCTCTTGGAGAGAAATGGAAAGGTGGAATTGCTGGGTGTACACATTTGCCTTAAGGCGGCTTTTATGAGGTCAAATAGATTGCCCATACCACTGTGAATTCCAGATATAGCCTGAAACTTACGTGAAGGCATTTGGCACAAGGATCGAAATTCACTTGGGTTTTCAAAGACTCGATGGTTGCCTAGAATTGGGGAGAACAGAAGAGGAAGCTCTCTTAGCTTTCACTTAGTGACAGTTTGCCAGCACCTCAACCCCACGGGATGCTGATGCTAAACAGCGATCCCATAAGGGAAGAAAGTACTGCCAGCAGATGGTAAGGAGAGTTGGAACTGGGATGTCTGAGACAAAAGGGACAGCTCTTTGAGAACAACTGGAATAATCATGATAGTAACACAGCCAACATGCCTTGAGTACTCGCTATGTGTCAAGCACTGCTCAGGGATTGTCTAATTCAATTCTTACCAGCCTGGGCAACACAGCGAAACCCTGTCTCTACAAAAATATTTTTTTTAAACTTAGCCAGGCATGATGGCAGGTGCCTGTAGTCCCAACTACTCCAGAGGCTGAGGTGGGAGGATCACCGGAGCCCAGGAGTTCAAAGCTGCTGTGAGCCATGATGGCACCACTGCACTCCAGCCTGGGCAACAGAGTAAGACCCCGTTTGAAAAAAATAATAATAATTAATTAAAAATAAAATAAAAGTAGTAATTACTATGAATTGAGAGTCAACTAAGTGGCCTGTAAAAAACACTTAATTTCATTGAACATCTCACTGAATCCCCCACAATTTGTTAATTTCATTTAACATCTCACTGAATACTCCTACGGGGAAAGTACCACATTGAGTCCCATTTTCCAGCTGGGAAAACTGAGGCTCGAATAAAGTCACCTGCTCAAAGTCACACTTGTTCACTATGTGAATTAATTGCTTGGAGATTACGCAATTGAGCAAGCTCAACATGGCTTTTGCCGCCAGGAAGCTCACTGTCTATGGGTGGAAACAGATAAGCCACCAGGTGGTTACACTGCAGCTCTGCTTGGAGCTGTGCTCAGCCAGAGCAGTGTGCCCTGCAGACTGCTTAGATACACGACCTGGAGACAAAGGGAACCTAAAACCACTCCTATGGGGAAGATAGAACCTCTCTGGCTCTCTTGTCCTTCCATGTGGATCACACCTCAACACCCTGGCCAGGAAGGCAAATCTTAAAGCTAATTAATATTAACGTCACGTAGCAGGCGTCAAGTCCGTGCTAACCGCTTCTTCACCCCATCAATTCTCGCAGCAGGTTTTTTAGGACACTGAGGCTCAGAGAGAAGTGACTTGTCCAAGGGCCACAGTTAATAGGGAGAAGAGCCAGGATTTGAGTCTGGGTCTGTGTAATAATTCTGAAGCCTGGAAACTCTGAGCATGCAGCCCCTACCTTCCTGCCCTTTAGACAGTCACAGTCCAACATTCCTCAATCAAAAATATTCCAGGGCCAAATCCATCCATCTGTGTGTGCTTTGGCAGTGGAGTGCGCTGAGAGCACACGTCTCTTGGTTCCAACCCCAGTTTACAATCACCTCACTTAACAATTAAATATATAAAGTCACAGCCCATTGTCCTCATGTCAGATTAATGCATTACATCTTTCTCCTTTCGGACTGATGCCTCCAGATTTTCTGATGTGAAAACGATTGATTATTACAGTTTTTAGGGTTTTTTTTTTTTCTTTTAATTTTCAAGTCAGTGAACCAGGCAATCATCCACACTGCCCGCGCATTATGGGCCTAATTCTGCAGAGGTCTGACAAACCTGCCCAGAGACAGAAGATTAAGCTATTCCAAATTGCCCAGACGGAGGCAAGCCCAGATTGGGCTCTCTGGGACAGAGGTGGGGGTGGGGGGACCTTTCATTTCTGCCCTTTGGAGACCTCCAAGACTAAACAGTTTAGGCCACATCTTGAAGAAAATTGCTTTATCCTTTCACCTTTAAGTGGATTCCGGTGCAATCAGTTGATTTGGGAGCACGTGGAGGTCAGCACACACACGCCAGGACGGGGGTGGGGGGTTGTGGGCAGAGTCACGAGAAGACAGGCGGCAAGTAAAATAAAGGAGGATGTAAAAGCTAGGGCGGCCGGTTTGTAACCTCTAACATCTGGCGCCAAATAGGAGGGTACACGGGAAAGTATTCGAACCAGGGACGGGGGAGTGAAGTGGAGAAGGAGATCGGGCGGGGAAGACTTTCAAAGGTTGTAACTGTGACAAACCAGGATGCTAGCCCCTCTCAGATGTCACAGGAGGAAGTGAAGGAGGGAGGGAAGAGGAAGAGAGAGGGAGGAAGAGGTCAGGTCTCCAATCCCCATAACTAGAGGACATTCAAATGCTTGCAGATGGGATGCAAGGAAGGGTAGAGGTAGAGAGTAAATTGTATCTGGCTGCCTGGGAGTACAGCACAGAGAAAACTGATTTTCCTCATGCTGGCAAAGCCCCCTTGCTGAGAATATCTCCAACTCCAGCTGGCTGGTAGGGAGGGGCCCTCAAATCAGAGGAGCTCCCTCTACCCAGTTTCCTAGTCTTAGCTTCATTGCCCCTGGCCGGGTATGATTTCATGAACCCTCCCCTTATTGTGATGGTCCTGGCATCCAAAACTTGCATGCTGAGAAAAGATACCAAGGGAGAGGTGCTCAGGCTTTCTCAAGGCAGTAGGAAAAGTGTTTCGTCCTGCTCTGGCCTGAGTGAGAACCAGACATTGACTCGGATGGCCAATTTCTACACTGCTATTATTTGGGAGGTTCTAGATTTGGATTGTTCGAAAGCCTTTTATCATTCAGTTCCAGCAACCACATTCAAACCTCTTCACTCTATTCTCCCAGCACAGTGAATAGTTTGCCTCCACCTTCTCCTTTTGCCACTTCTCTCTTTTTTCTTTTCTTTTCTTTCTTTTTTTTTTTTTTTTTTTTTTTTTATCATGATCAGGCAGTTTTCACAGGGACTTCCAATGCTTAAGAGACCAGAGACTAAACTTACATCAGCATCAGTTAGGATGCCTTCAGACGCAATTAACAGAAAAGCCAGTTCACCTTGCATTAAACCTTGGAGATGTTTAATTTGGACATCTTCAGACACCTATAGACAGGCAGTTGCTTTCCAGGTTTGGGGCAGCCACTCCACTGGACATCAAGGTAAGCCCTGCCCATTCATCTACTCCCCCAAGCTCAACGCATTCACTTCCCTTCCTGTTCATCAACTCATGCCTTCAAAATGGTGGCCACAGCTCCAAGCATCATGAACTCCGTTCGAGGTAGAAAGTCTAGGAGAGAGGCAAGACCTTCTTCTGGAATCACTTTCTCCTTCGATCAATAAATAAGCAACATTTCTAGAGTCATCATAGCCTCCATCCAAGTCTCATTGATTAGAATTGGGTCACAGGCTCACTTTTAGAGAACAGTCCAAAGCAGGGGCAAAATCTGTTTGTAAGAAATAAAGGGAATGGCTGCTGGGAGGATAATCACAGTATCTCCTCACCAGCTCACCTCCAGGTATTTTCTTTCAGTGTCCTAATCTGGTGAATGGTTCAGCAAGCAGCATCCACATCACCTATTCATCAAGCCATCTCTGGATCTTCCCTGTCCTTCACTCACTCCTTTCCCAAGTCCTGGCCTGTAATACCCCTCTCTGACCCTCAAAAATCCCTCCTAGGATACTGGACACACAGCAGGTACTCAGCACATGGCAATATTCATTTTGCTGCCCCTATCATCCTGCAGCTCTAGAACCAAATTAGCAAACTAGAAAATTTCCTTTGAGAAACTCAACTTTCTAGGCTCCACTCATTATTTCAGAACAGAATACTGGTTAAATGAGCAGGTATTGGAATCATAGAACCTGGATTCAAATCTCTGCCCTGCTGTACCTTAGCTACTATGGCCCGGGGCAACCTGGTAAGACACTGTGAACCCCAGTTTTCTCATCTATAAAAGGGAAATAATTATACTCCATACTTCCTAGTGTTGCTGTGATGGTGAAGTATGATGATGCATCTAAGCACTTAGCACAGTGTCTGGTACATGGGAAGGGATGAGCAAACGCCTGCTACACTTGCTACCATTTCCCAAACGGTCAAGCCCATTGTCAGTGAGCTTTATCTTCCACTGCCCCACCAAGTCAGACTCACCTCAGGAACTTTTCTTCCATCCTGATTTCAATGGATGTTTCCCCTGCCCAACCCCATCTTAAGGACACAGGGGACTCTAGGCAAGATTTAGAGAGCCACTGGCTTCCCCTTGCGAAGTGGAGATCACACCCCAGTCCTCACGAGTCCTGGGGCCAGCCCGAAGCCTCAGGAATTGCGTCTGATTTCTACTGGTTTAGATGGAAATCAGGCAAGAGACTTCTCAGCAGCGTCTTTTATATTTATTTCTGGTCAGATCAAAGGTCCTGTTGGCAACCTGTCTTGACATCTTAATTCCTGTTTTCCTTAATTTTTTTTTTCCTGGATGGTGTTCACTCCAAATAAGCTACCGAAAGGCCCTCTGGGGGTGAGAGAGAGATAGACAGAGACTGAGTGGGTGGAATTTAGTTATGTTTTGCTATAAATAAGTGTATAGAATTATACAGATCTCGATGGCTGGAGATCAGTCACTTATTTTCATGGTTGGAAAAAGACAAGCTTGTGGTTATTTCCAGATTCCTAGTGGTGCCCAAACTCACAAGGACACCCAGTAAAGACTGGCTTGATAAAATTCTAACAGGGATCATTTATTGAAAGGGAGTATTAACTATAATTAAGGACATGAAATTTGGAGTCTGGCATCCTGTAAATACTGGCTTGACCACTTACTAATTGTGTATCCTTGGAAAAGTGATCTCACAGCTCTGCCTCAGTTTCCACGTCTGTAAAATGGGGACAATAATAACACAACCTCATGGACTTGTTGGGAAGATTAAATGAGTTGATAAATGTAAAGTGCTTAGAGCAGTGCCTAGCACACAGTCAGCAAATATGAGTTTATTAATATCTATTGAATGGATATTGGGCATACATTATTGTGTGTTCAGTCCATACAACAGTCTTTCATAACAATGTTGCCATCTATAGGTCTAATCTACTCACAGATCATTTTGCAAGAGAGGAACTAGAGAAGCATAGAGACTTGAGTAATTTGGCTACAGGTACTAAGTAGCAGAATCGGAATTCATAACCAGGTTTGCCTGATTACCAGAAGAAGCTCTTCACACTCTGCCTCACCTGGTTAGGCAGGACCAACTCTGTCAACCAGATAACCAGCAGGATGCCATCTCTTGACTGAGGGCAGATGGAACAAGGCTCACCTTGCCTGCTTAACTTTGAAGGGGGTTACCCCAAGCACGCAAATGAGTTGCTTTAAGCACCTCACAGCCAAAGAGATGAATCACTCCTTGCCCATCATCTCCAGCTCCCTGATGATGTTTGCAGGCAAGTTTTGGGCCTGTGTAAACGTGAAGTAGGTCAGGCCACAAGCCAAGTCTGCAAGGAGCACAAGGAGTGACTGACTGCACAGTCAGTGAAAGTTTTGGACAACTTACCAGTTCAGGAAAACTACACCTACAACACACTGGTTGCACCACCTTGGTTAGAACGAGCACCCACTGCCTATACCACTCATGGAAGTGCTGGAGTTGACATCTAGGAAAACATCGAGGCTCCTGGGGACTTAGGAAGGGGACACGCTGGTATGTTTACGTGTTCCTTGATAAAAATACAGCCCAAAAGACATGTTTACCACTGAACTTCAAAACCGTTCCGAAGATATCAGTCACTCTTCTACTACAAAGTAGACCTTTGAAGACTTCTTGGAGAATAAAATCTTGAAGGGCCTCAGTGTTCTCTCTGGGGATGTCAAAGATACTTGTCAGAACTGGACAGGGCAATGATGAAGCAGGCTGGGATGTCTTCCTATACCCAGGGGAAAAAAAAAAACCAACTTTGTTTTGTTTTCTGTCTTTTCTTTCCCTGATTTCTGATATGAGCATGTTCCCTGTGATTCATTTTTTCCCTCTTAAAAGATTTCTTTGGCCACCTGTGTTCCCATGGAAATAGCAGCCACACACATTTATTGAGCAAACCCTATAGCTAAGAAAAATGCAAATCCCTTTGTATGTGTCATCCCCTTTAAATCCACAACATTCCAGGCCAGGTGAGGTGTCTCACACCTGTAATTCCAGCCCTTTGGGAGGCCGAGGCGGGAGGATCACTTGAGGCTGGAAGTTTTGAGACCACTCTAGGCAAAAAATCAAGATGTTATCTCTACAAAAAGTACAAAAATTAGCCGGGCATGGTGCTATGCACCTGTAGTCCCAGCTACTCAGGAAGCTGAAGTAGGAAGATCGCTTGAGCACAGAAAGTCAAGACTGTAGTGAGCTATGATTGCATCACTGCACTCCAGCCTGGGTGACAGAGTCAGATTCTATCTCTTAAAAAAAAAAAAATGTGCAACATACCTGTGAGTTGGTACTAATGGGTAACTGTGGCCATTTTACAAATCAAAACACCAAGACACTTGCCCAGTGTCAACTCAGCGCATGAATGGAGGTGCTAGGTTTGGAATCAACATCTATCTCCAAAGCCCATATTCCTACCCTCTGCTATCCTGTCTCCTGACACTTTATTCAGATCTGTTTTTAAAAGTCCTAACATAATATATCATAATTTTTCCTATTATGTGTCTGTTTCATTTGGTAAGAGTAAAATTAATTCTAACCACCATGTATTAAATAAGCACTTACATGTATCAGGTACTGTGCAGGTGAATTTATACGCATTTTCTCTGATCCTGCTGACGGTCCTGTGAGTTGGGTGTCAGGTGTTCCATTATACAGATGAGCAAACAAGTTCAGAGAGGTTAAGTGTGTGGCCCCAGGCTAAGGAGCTGGTGAGTGGTAGAGCCAGTTTTATGAATCAGGTTTGATGGGCCCAAGGCCCATGTGCTTTGTCCTGTGCCTTAGCAACTCCCACTGGTTGTCAGCTTATCAAGGGCTGGGCTGGCATTTTATGTTCTTAGTGTCTCTGGAACCCAGCAAAGTGTCTGGCTGTGAACTAGGTGGACTGCAAAAAAAAAAAAAGTAGAATCAAGGGACCAAGTCAGTCATCCCAGTGCTCTACTAAATGTAGAGTTTAAAGTACAAGATGGTGCATAAACAGTGGAAAAAAGGATGTATATTTTTTAATGGATCAATTAGAGAAAGTTGAAAATAAGGAATCGTGCTCATCTCTTATATGCAAAATGACTGAGTCCTGGATACGTACTGGAGCCCAGCAAATACCTGTTGAATGAATACACTCATATAAAGAGATCAACACTCAGATATTTAGTAGGCACCTCAAACTTGCTATTTCCACAACTATACTGATTATTGTCCCTGCATAACCACTCCTTCCACCATCTACCCTATTTCCATAATTGCAAACTCTATCCTTCTCATCATCCTCAACTCCTCTTTCTCTCACCCCACATTAATCCAGCAGCAGGTCCTACCTGCTCTACTTTCAGAATATCACCTGAAATCTGACAACGTCTCATCTCTCCCACAGCTACTTCCCTGGTCCAAGCCATCGTCACCTCTCACTCGGGCTGTGGCACCAACCTTCTCACTGGTCACTCTGTGGCATCCCGTATTCTCCTCTTCATAGCCAGAGGGATCCTGTTACACCCTAAACCAGACCATGTCTCTTCTCTATTCAAAATGAGCAGCATGCTGCAGCCTCATGACATTTGCACTACAGCCCCCTCTGCTTGGAATTCTCTGCTACAGAAATCTGAAAAGCATGCTCCCTCTTTCCCTTCCTTCAGGCCACTGCTCTGCCATCTGTCACCTTCTCAGTGAGCCTTCTCTGAATACCCTTTATAAAATAGAACCCTCTCCACACCCCAGCACCCAGCCTCCTCTATCTTCCTTCACCTGCTTTCTTTTCCCCCATAGTCATGTTCCATTTGTATCTATTTAACACCTATGATGTACCAGCACATAAACTTCACAAGGACAGAAATATGTCTATCCCAACAAAATCTTAGGCACCCAGAACAATTCTGGCAAGGAGTAAATATTTGCTGAATGAATGAATAGTTTCTCTTTGCTCTGGAATGCGTAGGAGTTAGTCCAGAAGGGTACACTATTACTGAGAGCAAAGTTGTTCCATAGAACTTTCTAGAATGATGGAAATGTTCTACATCTGTGTTACTCATCCAATACAATAGCTACCTGTCACTATGTGGTTAGGAGCACTTGAAATGTGTGTAGGACAACTGAGGAACTAAATATTTTTTAAATTCATAGACTTCACTTTTTAGAGCAGTTTTAGGTTAACAGAAACACTGAGCACAAAGTACAGAGAAAAGGCAGTATTTTGTATTTTGCGTTACTTTATTTAAATAGCCATATGTGGCTAGTGGCCACCATACTGGACAGAAGTGACTTAGACTGAGACTAGGAAGGAAGGCTACTACCTCCCTCACCGCCTGTGTATGCATCAGTCCCAGGAGGGAGCCTATGGAAGGTCTGCCAGGTTTTCCTCCTGAGGACTCACCAGGGCCCCAAAGGCGGAGTCAGTCTTCCAAGCAGACAAGTTTGCAGATCAAACTTTAGGAAAGAAGGAAGCAGAGAGTGCAGCATAGAGAATCTTCAATGAAGATGTGCCAGTTGCTAAGAGAGGCCCCTGGCCAACTCAAGTACATGTACGTCTTCTGATGATTCAGCCTTAGTGGGCCCCATCAAACTCATCTTCGTCCCACATCATCCTCACCCCCTTCCACTCCTTTATGCTCTTCCTCTCATCTCTCCTCATCATCCCTGGGGCCCAAAATTGTTTCCTCTGCTTCACAGCTGGGCTAAGGGGTACCTTGGGCCCTTCTGCTCAAATCTGGCTTTTGGTTTCCATAACAACCAGTAAAGCACACAGCGCTAAATACAACAAAGATTTCTCTCTCTCTCTCTCTCTCTCTCTCTATATATATATATATATACACATACACACACACACACAATCACATCTATATATATGCACACACATATATATAGCACACACATGAATGAATGCAGACATACACACACACACACACACACACATATATTCACTCACATATTTAGGGTAAAGTGTAAGATGGGTAGGAGGACTGAAGTCCAAAAAAGAACGTAAATAAACCTCGACAACAAATAGAGACCATTCTAGGGAAGAGCAAAGGAACATGGAGCTGCCTATAATTAGCAGCTGCCACATCCCAAAACAAAATCAGACATTCAGGCCTTGCAGCTTTGTTGCCATAGAAATGGGGCCCCAGATCCCTCAGGCTGTCTTCCTAAAGCGATTCTGTCCCTGACCATGCCCACATCAAAGGGAGCCTCCCCAACTTTCTTTGTGTTGTAGATGATACCCAGGACCCTACCATGTCTCCAAAAGGGGCAGGCAAGGAAAGGAAAAGACCCAGTAGAAAAAAAATTAAGAAGTGTCTCAATCCAGACAAGCTGGCTTCTCATGAGATACAGCAGGAGAAGGATTTTGCCAAGTAGCATCTTGGGGACTTTCTAACTTGTGGATGTGTTTATTGATTATTGGAGGCTGCTACTGGTCACTTTTTTTACATTTGTTTTTATTCTTTTTTTCCTACACACTACAAACAAGCTTCCAGTCATATTGTTCTTACAGTTTTACTTCCTATTTTTACCCATTTAATATTAGAAAGTAAATGTTGCCACATGTTACATGTATTTTTGCATAGCTGTCTCTATCAGTCAGGGTCCAGGCTAGAGACAGATAGTACCCCAGTTATTTCAAGAGAGTGATGTGGTTTGGATTTATCTTCCCGCCCTAATCTAATGTTGAATTGTAATCTCCAATGTTGGGGGTGGGACCTGGTGGGAGGCAATTGGATCATGGGAGTGGATTTCCCCCTTGCTGTTCTCGTGATAGCAAGTGAGTTCTCATGAGATCTCGTTGTTTCAAAGTGTGTAGCATCTCCCGCTTCACTCTCTCTTCCTCCTACTCCAGCCGTGTAAGACATGCTTGCTTCCCCTTCACCTTCTACTATGATTGTAAGTTTCCTGAGGCCTCCCCAGCCATGTTACCTGTACATCCTGCAGAACCATGAGCCAATTAAACCTCTTTTCTTTATAAATTACCCATCTCAGGTAGTTATTTATAGCAATGCGAGAACGAACTAATACCAAGAGAGAATGTAACATAAGGAATTGTTAAGCAGGCAGTAGAGGAGAATCTTATGTATCATGTCAAAATTACTTTTACTCTTTCCTGGAGGTGGCTAGCTCATTGACTGTCACCCCAAAATTTGCTAACTCACCAGCAGCAGGAGAAGGATAAAGTTTTCTCTGCAATGTGAATCATCCTACATGACTTATTGATCAATCACAGTAAAGTGAAAAGACATATAAGGCATAATGAGCTATCACCAAGATAGCCACTTGAGAAGCAATGTCCACACCTATGACCAGGGAACAAAGGAAAGATGTTGGTACCATTAAACTGGATTTGTAAGGCTAAACATAGGCACAGCATAGCAGAGACCCAGACTTCTGAAAATAAGGCACGATCTGGATGGTTTACTGGAATCCTTGAGGAAGCCCAGTGAGATTAGTTCTGATAGAGTGCAAAACAGCAAAGTGGATTCAGAAGCTGCTACTGAAATTAACCCTTCAACTGGGGTGACTCTGACAGCAACAGCAAGCAACCAGGAGGAAGCAAGACTCTTCTTTTCCTCCAGGCTTCTCATTGTGTTTCACACCCACCTACTGACACAACTTTTCACAGAAAAGTGAGTACACAGTCTTATTCCCAGGATCACAAAGCCAAACATAGAAGGATGGGATTGAAGATGAGAGGCAAGAGCTCATCATTAAGCGGATGTTACATACTTTAACCAGTCCCCCATGTTGAACATTCAGGTTGTCTCTAACTCTTTGGTGTTATAAGTTGGGTTTCAGTAGGGCATCTTCTGCATCGATAAAATATTATTTCCTCGTAATGTGTTCCCCAAAGTAGAATTAATTTGCTAAACTTTATGGGCATTTTTAAGGTTCTTGATACCTATGACCAAAACATTTCCCTTAAAACTATCAACTTCAGTTCTATCTGTCAATAACCATTCTAAATCTAAATCCATTATTGTGAAATTAATTTACTGATGCAATCCTTTCAGGTCACCAAAACTTAACTGCCTCTCTCTGCTTATCACCAGCCCACAGTAAATGTTTCTCTTCTCTGAATCTGCATAATATGGTCCCTCTTATTCATTTGCCACTCACTTCATTCTCTGTGATTCTACTTTTCTTATTTCTCTAACTAGTCAGCCAAGCACACTGTTGTTAAGAGAGAGAGCTCTGAAGCAGACTACCAATTTGCATACTAGATTTCAACCTGTACTGGCTGTGTGACTGCAGGCAAGTAACTGATTCTCTCGAAGCCCCACTTTCTTGTCAATATAATGAAAAGAAATAGTTCTATGTACTTCAGAGGATTATGAGGGTCAAATATGATATTTGAGCAAGGAATCAGATATAGCATGATTTCAGTAAATGATACCTATTGCTGTTGTAATTTTTGATATCATTCTTATTAGACAGCAAACTGATTGAGGGCAAGAATCATGTCTTAGAATTCTTTTCTATCTCTTTTCTTATCTTAGCAACCTTTTATTAGATTTTAAGAAACTGACACTCAGACAAGTTAGCTTAAGCAATGAGGGTTTATCATAAAATTGAGGAATCTCAACAAACTCAATTTTAAGAAGCAGAATGCAATTCTATGGGACTGTCAGTCTTTCTCTTATGGGTCATGTGTTTGCTCATCTCTGCTGTATCACACTTTGATTTCTCTTCCCTTGACCAGGTTACTTTATACATTGGCTCTTTTTCTGCATGCTCTGAGCCATCAGGAGACATTGGGTTCAACCATGCATGACCTTACAGACTCTTTGTCCTTAGTCCCATGTCTCTTAGTTTAATTCCTGAAAAGAAAAAGAAAGATTGACTTGAGTTGTATCTATAAACTATCACTGGCCCAATCAGATAAGGCCAGGGATCACAGATCACCTGGCACAATTATGGATGCCTCAGTTTACTGTGTCAGGAAAGGTGGGAAAATGGTCTTCAGGGATGCTAATTGACATGCCTACTTCTGTCATGCCTCATCCAGAACACCGAGGAAGCCAACACAGTTAGATTGCTTGGGAGTAGCTAAAAACAAAAAGAAGCAGGGCCTCTCAACAATCAGCACACAGATCTCAACAGCTGACTTGCAGTCCCAGTGGAAGACCTGTCCTTGGCCACTGGCAGCAGGACCATGTGTCCATACCCTCCAGGAAGAGGACCACCTGCAGATGCCAGCAATAGGCCCACCAACCTGCAGACCCCAGCACCAAGCCCTACCACCTGTGGGTCCAAGTACTAGGCCCATTTGCCTGCCTGTGGCCCTCAGCAGAAGACTTGTTCGCGCAAAGACCCTGACAGCAAGTTCACTTGCAGAAGCCAGCAGCAGACCCACCCATAGACCCAGGCACCAAGTCCATCTGCCCACCCACCTGTGGATCCTGGAAGTGGGCCCCACTGTGGTCTCCAACAAACAGCTCACTCAGAATCTTTAGCCAGGCTGACTAAGAAAGGGCCTCCCATTCCAGACTGTAAAGACTGAAAGAGGTGACTACTTCTTCAAATGCACAATCACAAACACAAGACTACAAGGATTACAAAGAATTAGGGAAATACAACACTACTGTAGAAATAAAATAAGTCTCCAGTAACAGATGCTAAAGAAATGAATATCTAAAGAAATGAGAATGTCAGGTGCCTGACAAAGAATTCCAAATTGTTGTCCTAAAGGAGCTTAGTGAACTGCAAGAGAACACAGATAGACAACTGAATAAAATCAGGAAAGCAATACATAAGCAAAATGAGAAGTTCTACAAAGATAAAGAAATAATTAAAAGGAACCAAACAGAAATTCTGGTGCTAAATAATACACTGACTGAACTGAAAAAATTAATACAGAACTTCAACTGTAAATGCAATCAAGTATTTGAGTTTAATCAGTGAACTCAAACAGAAGTCATTTGAAATTATCCAGTCAAAGGAACAAAAAGCAAAAGAGTGAAAAGAGTGAAGAGTATCTATGGGACTTTTGGGACACTATCGAACCAAAATAATTATGGATTATTAGAGTCCCAAAAGAAGAAGAGAAAGAGAAGGAAACTTTATTTAAATAAATTATGACAAAAAACTTCCTCCATCTGGTGAGGGAAATGGGCATCCAGATTCATGAAGCCTAAAGAATTCCATATAGGCTAATCCTAAAGAGATCTACACAAGACACATTAAAATTAAATTATAAAAAATCAAAGACAGAGAGAGTTTTGAAAACAGCAAGAGAAAAGAGGCTCATTTTGTACAAGGAAATCTGCTTGATACTATCAGTGGATTCCTTAGCAGAAATCTTGTAGACCAAGAGACAGTGAAATGATATATTCAAAGTATTTTTAAAAAGCTAAAAAAGAATGCCATACCAAGATAAACTGTTCTTTAAAAAAGAAGGATTGATAAAGACTATCTGACAAACAAAAACTGAGGTTTATCACTTCTAGACCTGCCGTAAAAAAAGTACTAGAGGTTTCTTTAGTTGAAACAAAGGGAAGATTAACAGTAAAATAAAAGCATATGGAAGTATAAATTTCACTGGTAAGGGCAAACATATAGAAAATATAGGATAATGTAATACTGTAATGGTGGTGCCTAAATCAGTTTTTAACTTTTATACTCTCATATAAAATTTAAAGGACAAAAGTATTAAGAGTAACAATAGCTACCAAAAAATGTTAATGGATACAGAGTAGAAAAATAAGTAAATTATGACACCAGTTATACAAAGTTGTGGCAGGGGGACAAAGTGTAGAGTTTTTGTATGCAATTAAAGTTAAATAGTTATCAGTTTAAAATAGACTGTTACAATTATAAGATGTTTTATGCAAGCCTCATAGCAACCAAAAGAAAAAAAAACTGTTTCAGATACAAAAAAGATAAAGAGAAAAGAATCAAAGTATGTAGCTACAAAAGCAAAATCACAAAAGAAGATAGCAAGAGAGGAAGGGAGGAGCAAAAGACTTACAAAACAAACAGAAAACAACAAATATGGTAAAGTTGCAGGATACAAAATCAACATAAAAAATCAATAGTGCTTCTATACACTAACAATAAACTATTCAAAAAAGAAATTAAGAAAACAATTCCATTTACAATAGTATGAAAATAATACTTAGGAATAAAGTTAACCAAGATGGTAAAAGACTCATACAGTGAGAACTATAAAACACAGATGAAATGAATTAAAGCAGACACAAAAAAATGGAAAAATATTCCAAATTTGCAGATCGAAAGACTTGTTATTGTTAAAGTACCCACACTACCCAAAGTTATCTACAGATTCAATGCCATCTCTATAAAAATTCCAATGGTATTTTCTTTCTACATTGTTTTACAAAAATAGAAAAACAATCCTAAAATTTATAGGAAACCACAAAAGATCCCAAATAACCAAAGCAATTTTGAGCAAGAAAAATAAAGCTGGAGACACCACAGTTCCTGATTTCAAAATATATTACAAAACTACATTAATCTAAACATTATGATATTGGCATAAAAACAGATATATAACCAAATGGAATAGAATCAAAAGCCCAGAAATAAACCTATTATGTATGGTTGACTGATCTTTGACAAGGGTGCCAAAAATACACAATGGGGAAAGAACAGTTTCTTCAAGAAACAGTGCTGGGAAAACGGAATATCCACATGCAGAAGAATGAAATTGGACCACGATCATACAACATTCACAAAAATAATCTTGAAATGATTAAAAATGTAGTCATAAGGCCTGACACTCTAGAGGAAAAGATAGAGGAACAGTGTCTTGATATTGGTCTTGGCAATTATTGCTTTGATATGACACTAAAAGGCAACAAAAGCTCAAATACAAGTGGTGCTGTATCAAATGAAAAAGCTTCTGCACAGCAAAGGAAGCAATCAACAAAATTAAAAGAAAGCAATCAACCAAATTACCTCTGAAACAGGAGAAAATATTTAGAAACCATATGTTTGATGAAAGGTCAATAGCTTGATACATAAGGAACGCTTACAAACTCTCCACACACACACATATGTAATATATATACATATTATATATATACACACATCCATATATACATATATATAATTTTTAAATGAGCAGTGGAACTGCATATACATTTTACTAAAGGAGATACACAAATGACCCAGAGATACATGAAAAGATGCTCAACATCACTAATCATCAGGGAAATAAACATCAAAACCACAACGAACTATCACGTTACACGTGTTACATCTGTTTTGGCTATTATCCAAAACAGAAAAAAGTACGAGTGTTGGCAGGGATGTGGAGAAAAGAAAGCCCTGGTATACTGTTGTTGGGAATGTAAACTGGTACAGCCACTATAGAAAACAGTATGGAGGTTCTTTAAGAAATAAAAAGTAGAACTACCATAAAATTTTGCAATTCTCTTCTGAGTATATGTCTAAAACAAATAAAATCAGAATCTCAAAGAGATATCTACACTTCCTTGTTCATTGCAGCATTATTTACAACAGCCAAGTCATGGAAGCAACCTCAATGGCCATCTATGAATGAATGGATGAAGAAAATGTTTTATTTTTATGAAATATTTTATATATATTCGAATATATATTAATATTATTTGGCCCTAATAAAGAAGAAAATACTGCTGTTTGCAACAACATGAAAAAATCTGGCCCATCTGCTTTATAATAGAATTAACATGTCAGCTGCTTACTATTGAGTAAAACTGTGTATTACTTGCACTACACAGTGTAGGTAATTTATAGGCTATCAAGAAGTAGAAAATTCAGCAGGAAAATGATGTAACATCTTCCTGGTATACAGTTTTACACTATACTGTGCAGGTAATTTATAGGCTATCAAGAAGTGGGGGAAGAACCTTTATCCTTTTTGGTCACCATGGTATTCCCTATTCCTTGCACAAGATTGAGCACATTGCTGATTAACATACCTATTGGGTGGAAGAATAAACCAGTGAGTGAGTGAGTGAGTGAGTGAGTAATGGACAGATGGACGGACGGATGGATAGATGGATGGATGGATGGATGGATGGATGGATGGATGAATGAATCAGTAAGGAACTATGAGTATTCCATTTTGAGCTGCAGTGATTTAAAGTTTAGCCTGCTCACCATCTCAATTCTCAGGGTAATTTTTTTGTTTTTCCAGAGCTGAGGCAAATAGTATCCAAACCAAGGAACAGCTGTGATACTCACCAATGACCTCCCTAAATATAGATATCCTTTCAAAGGAAGAACTGAACTGAGGTCCCATAGCACTATAATCCTCTGATTTCATAATATGAAAAGAAATAAATGTGGTTTACATATGCTGGGCAAGCCAACAATAAATCACTGGGCAGGGAGAGAGGCTGGTTTTCCTCTTTTTCCCAAAACCAAGAGGAAGATAATGGAGGAGGAGGGTGAGAAGAGAGAGGTAAAGGAACAGAGCAGAGAAGGGAGAGTGAGCAAGGAAGAAGAGAAAGATGGAAACAGGGCCATTTTCTGAGCTTTCTAGATGTCATATGCTGTACACATACGATGTCATTTATTTACTCAGCAAATACTTCTTGAGTCAGGCAGTCTCCTGTGGCACTGGGGACACAGCAGTGAATAAAATGAATATATTTCTGCTTCCATGGAGCTTATATTTTAGTAGGAAAACCTGACTTTGCTCCAGTAAGACCTGAACTCAGAAAGCTAGATTTTAAGTGCAGACAGCCTTCACATATGAGAAAACCAAGGTACAAAAAGTTTAGCAACTTGCTAGGATAATTATCAAAGCCTTTACAAATGAGCTATACATAAGAAGAGAAAAAAATTGTGTGAATGCATAAATGAAGGAAAAATGCATTCATGTCCCTCCTTTCTATACAGAATCTTACCTCCTTCAGGGCAAGGATCAAGCTCACTTTACTGTATAGATCACACACACACACACACACACACACACACACACACACACACACACACACTTCCTGCAAATAATCTATCCCTGTTAAATCGACAGTGTGATGGTAGGGAACTTCATATATTCCAAATAAATTCATATCATTTTGGCTCTGACTTGACTCCCCCAGGGAGATAAACAACTTTTCTCTGATTAAGCAATACTCACACTCTTGATTGTTTTTAGATGAAATAATTAGCATCAGCAAAATGACACAGAGATTTATTTTGCACCCAGGCCTTTTCCACATGCTAATGAAATCTTTACACAGTGTGTTAATTGGGCTCAGTAGCTAGGCAAATCCTGAAATGTCCTGCCCAAGGGAGGCGAAAACAACCCCATAGAGAAGATGGGATCGAAAGGCCAACATTCACATGAGCCTTCAAGCTCCCCAGACTGATCCAGTGGTTCTGATTCCCTTAAAAGACCCAAACCACCAACTTCTTCCTTCATTTCAATAGATGGTCCTGTTTTCCTCTGTATATGTCTAATCCGTCATTGAAGCCTACCCACTCGACCTCAAAAATATTCCTTGAAAGTGTCCAATTTTCCATAAATCAACTCTCACTTCCCAGTCCGAGCCACCATGGCATCTTACTTAGCAGCCCAAGTGGTCTCCCCACATTTGCCTTGCCCTTCCAATCCATCCTTCACACTGCAGCCAGATGGGCATATTAGAAAGCAAATTTTATTAAGCTCTGCACTTCAATTTTTTAAATTTAATTTTATTTTAAGTTCCAGGATATATGTGCAGGATGGTTACATAGGTAAATATGTGCCATGGTCATTTGCTGGATCTATCAACCCATCACCTAGGTATTAAGCCCTGCATGCATTAGCTATTTATCCTGATGCTCTTCCTCCCCTTGCCCCCACCCTCACAGGCCCCAGTGTGTGTTGTTCCCCTTCCTTTGTCCACGTATTCTCATTGTTCAGCTCTCACTTATAAGTGAGAAAATGTGGTGTTTGGTTTTCTGTTCCTGTGTTAGACTGCTGAGGATAATGCCTTCCAGCTCCAACCATGTCCCTGCAAAGACATGATCTCATTCCTTTTTATGGCTGCGTAGTTTTCCATGGTGTATACCATATTTTCTTTATCCAGTCTGTCATTGATGGGCATTTGAGTTGATTCTACATTTTCGCTATCATTGACTCCTCAGAGTCCCCAAGATAAGAGCCAGAATCTCTTCCATGGCCCATATGGGACTGCAAGACATGACTGGTCTTACCTTCCTGACTCAGTTCTCATCACCCTGTATTCATTGCATCACACTGGTCTTCCTCCATGTTCAGACTATTTTCTTTGCCTCCTACATGCATATGGTTCTCTATGCCTGGAACACATTCTTGCTCACTCTTTGTATCCATCAGCTGTGCTGCATAACAAATCACCCAGAAACTTCGTTTAAACAAAAACTAAAAGCAAAATACATTTATTATTTCAAAGTGTTTAATGGCTCAGGAGTCTGGGCCTGACTTAGCTGAGTCTTCTGCTTTGGGCTTCTCAAAAGGCTGCAATCAGTTTGTCACCTAGGACTGGAGTCTCATCTGAAAGCTCAGCTATGGGAGGATCCACTTCCAAACCATTGGGCTTTTGACAGGATTCAGTTCCTCATGCACTGTTGGACTGAGAGCCTTCATTCCTTGCTGGCTGTTGGCTGGAGGCTACTCTCCATTCCCTGCCACATAAGCTTCTCCAACATAGTTGTTTCATCTAAGCATGCAAACCAAGATGGTAATAGAGAGAATCTGCTTGCAAGACAAAAGCTGCAGTCTTATGAAATGGCATCACAGAAGTGCCACCATGTCACCTTGGCCTTATTCTATTAGTTAGAGCAAGTCACAGGTCCCACCCACATTCAAGGAGACAGGATAACATGAGGTATCCAGAGGCAGGGATCACAGAGACCATCCTAAAGTCTGTCTGCCACATGTCCCATTAGCCTGACAGGAGAATTTTTCCCCTTGAATCTTTTCTGACATGTCACTGCCTTAGAGGAGCCTTCCCAACTAAAATTATTCCCATCTGTTATATGCCCATGCAGTGGCCTGTATTTTCCTTCAATTACACCTGTGTACTTTTAATGACTTGCTTCATGGTTGTCTTCAGGGAACACATCTGTTTAGAGCTACATATCCAAAGTCTAGCTCAGAGAGTAACTGCCCTATTCTGATGCTCAATGTATGTATGAATGTGCTTTTGAATGAATGACCAAACAGAAGTGTCCTGAGTGTCATGATCTGTTCACATATTTGTCCTAAACTGAGCAACTTAAAAACTACCCAGACACTCACATACTGGCCCTCTCAGTATCTCTGCCTGACTTGGTCCTCCCTACTCCATTATTAATACTACGGTGGGAGAACAAGATCCTGGAAAACTTTAGGAACATTCCAATGTAGAATTATTCACCCTGGGAAACACTCCCATGCTCCGTCTTAAAATGTATACTCTTTCCTATTCAGTGATGTTGATACATCAATCCATACATTGAAAGGAAAATTGAACCCACTGTTAACTTTCAGTATTAGTCCAGGAAGAAAAGAGAAGCCCAAGTCACTCCTGAGCACCTGCCACATGCCCAGCACCATGTTATGTTAATACTTGTGAAATCTTTGCAGATAAGGACTTATGTCTCCATTTTTCAAATAGGAAAACAAGTTGAGAGGGGACTTGAATTTTGCAGTGGTGTGCTGGTAAACTTGATGGTGTGAGCGAGCTTGATTCTAGTCTTTGCTGATTTTCTCCATGCAGATAGTCTCACCATGGCCAATCTTAACCTACTCATGGCTTCACAACTAACTCACACAATTCTTGAAAATTTTTCCAGCTGATTCTTGCAAGCCCATGAATGCTGGCTCCAGCTTACCATTAGACCTCTTTAGGAACAGGCCAGTGGGTTAGATTTTTTGTTTTTGTTTTTGTTTTTGTTTTTCTCATCTCTCATCTTCTACCAGATGGAGACGCCACTGAGATATTAAGCTTCTGGAGGCTGAGGGTTTGCCCAGCCCAGAGCCTTGCTAGAGAGTGATGCTCAGTAAATATTTGTTATGTCAGTGTAACTGGAATTTTCTAGGGCAGTCCAGAAGAAGCCAGATCACCCCCTGGCGGGATCTAAATGGGGACACAGGACACTGCAGGGACAAACACCTAGTGATACTAGAGAGCTCCCTGGTGATGACCTAGGGGACAGACGCCTGTGACAACGGCCTTCCTCTGGCTGAAGCAGCTGAACAGGAAAGAAGAAAACGAGGAGATGCCAGCTTGGTGGGGGATTGGCAAGTACACCTCTTGCTTTCCTGCCCTCCCAGCTCCTGCTGCCTCTGAGCTGTTGCCTACCAGGTGCATTTGTGGACTTAGTATCTTGGGAGTCCCAGAGAGAAGGCTGATGTCTCAGAAGTACTGGAGACACACCTGGAACCTTCTTACCTGCCCTAAAGCTCCAGAAATAATGAAGCAGAAGGCAGGAGCTAAAGCGGATTTTGGAGAGCATTCATCTCTTTGTTTATTCATTCAGCGATCACATATTGAAGGTTAGATGCTAGACAGAGTGGAGTAATGACGTTAGGCAGAGGTAGTCTTTGCAGATACCTGCACTCCCATGTTTACTGCAGCATTATTCACAATAGCCAAGATATGGAATCCACCTAAGCATCCATGAACAGATGACTGGATCAGGAAAATGTGGTGCGTATACACAACGAACTATTATTCAACCATAAAAAGCATGAAATCCTAACATTTGCAACAACATGGATGGAACTGGAGGACATTACGCTGAGCATCTCAGTCACCTTGATTTGATCATTACACATTGTATGCATGTACAAAATATCACATGTACCCCATAAATATATACAACTATTATGTATCCACAACACTTAAAAACAACAACAGGCCAACAGTAGTCCTTGCCTGCAATGGAGTCTACTATCTAGTAGGAAAGAGAGAAATAAAGTATAACGTTAGGATATTTCTGATGCCTGCTAACCAAGGTAGCGAGGGAGGACCAAGAGGGAGGCATCTCAAAATCCAGTCTATAGCATCAGGGAAGGCTTCCTGGAGGAAGTGGTGTCTCTACTAAAAATACAAAAAAATTATCCAGGCATGGTGGCACGCACCTGTAGTCCTAGCTACTCAGGGGGCTGAGGCAGGAGAATTGCTTGAACCAGGGAGGCAGAGGTTGTAGTGAGCCAAAATTGCGCCACTGCACTCCAGCAAGGCTCCATCAAAAAAAAAAAAAAAAAAAAAAAAAAAAAAGGCTGGGTGATTCCATTGCAGATCCTCAGTTTCTCAACAAGCAGAGGCTCCATAGAAACCAGAAAGCCCAAGTCAAAGATCTAATTCAAATCTCAACTTCATACTTCATCTTTGTGAACACAAGGAAATTAGCTTCAGTTAATTTCAGCTCAGTTCATCAGTAAAATTGGAATAAAACAGCACACATGTTGTAAGAATGTAGTGAGAATAAAGGAAGATAATGTGTGCAAAACCCTAGCACAGTGCCTACCAGAGACTTTTAAAAGTCTGTCCCCCATTCTTTTACATTTTTCAACTTACTTGTAATCCTGCCATCTTGAGGAGTTCGTATATTTACGTACGAAGCTTTATGGTAATTGGCTTTGGTGAGTTGTTTGTGTAATTGGTTAGACACAATTCTGTATTGACTGTTAACAAGACTTTTTTTTTAAATTCAGTTTTTAACCAATTCTAAACGAAACCATCCTTCTTCCCTTACCTGAACAATAATAGATCATGCAGACACTCAGTCCCCAAAAGAGTCTTAGCGTGACTGAAGAAAACCCAATGTGAAAAATCCAACTATCGTAGTTCCACACATCTTTAAGTCCTTATATTTCAGTTCTGAGCACTAGATGTCAAAATCTTTACCTCCCTGGCAAAATAATTATTTTCCCCTTTCTTTGGATGCTGTCATTTTCTCATTCTCAAGAATTCCTTTTCAGTTCCTCAACATTTTCCTTCTCCTCTTAGGTACTTCTAAGTCTGAATTCATTTCTAGAAAGGAAAATCAGTGGGCCTGGAATCAAGGCAGAATTCGACCGAGGATTTATCCAAAGTATCTTGGCCTGAAAAGTCTTGAGGCTACTTTTTTTCTCTTGCCGCAGTCTACTGCCTGTCTCTTCCACAACCACATTTCTAGTACACCCCATATTTGTGTTTTTGGGGGTATGCACACTTAGAAACGTGGCATTTGTATGGTTTTACTTGGGGAGAATTTAAGTTGAAACAGCCCAACAGCATGATTTTAAAATAAAACAAAACACCAGCTTCTGAGGGTCTGCAATGGTACCGAGGCAATGTTAGACAGAAATTAAATTATGACCATTTTGAAGGAAACGTGAGGAGAATTCTTTGGTTTATCTATCCTTTGAGAGAGCCTTGCTCCTCAGCTGGGTGAAACCTCTGGCCTCATTCCGAAAACACTGCAAACTTTGCTTGGTACATATTTGCTGAGGAAAGCACACGGGTGTCTGTCCTCTGCTCAGCCTAGAAGCAGCATTAAGGGACAATGATCAGCCCCACACGAGTCATGAATTGGACTACCTGCATCAGTAGCTGGGGACATTAGTTCTGCTTTGACATGCCTGCTCAAATTCGAGGCCACCTCTTTTTTTATTTTAAAAAAGGAAACAACCATGCTTACCTTTACTCTGGAGACTTCTGGAAAGATGGGGCGACGCAATAAGATCTCTAAAATAGTGTCTCCAACTTTAATGTGCACATACATCTCCGGGGGATCTTATTAAAATGTACATTCTGACGCAGTGGCTCTGGGGTGCACCTTGAGATTCCGCATTTTACCTGGCTTCGAGATGACACTGCGGCTGCTGGTCAGGGACCACGCTTTGAGTAGCAAGGTTCTAAAGCACTTCAGTGATGAAGGATTGAGAAAAAAACTTTGAAGTCCCTTGCAAATCTTTTCTCCTTAGAAATACTTTCTCCTAAATGTTGAATATTTTCAGTAAAGCTTTCGAATCCATTGTAGCTTATTTCATAAGGCAGACTGCCTAAAAGTGAGCAACCAATCACCAATCAGCCTGCAGTCTTCCGAGTTCCGAGGGCACCAAGTCTAAGAGTCAAAGCTAGGCAGCAAGCTGAAGGACTCTTCTCGTATGTGTCTGTCTTCTGTGGCTGCTGTGACAAATAATCACAAGCTTATTTGCATACAACAACATAATTTTATTATCGTACAGTTCTGGAAGTCAGAAATCTGGAAGTGGGTTACACTGGGCTAAAAATTAAGGCATTGGCATGACTGCATCCACTCTGGAGTTTCTAGGGGAGAATCCACTTTTTGCCATTTCCAGTTTCTTGGGGCCTCTCATGTTCCTTGGCTTGTGGACTTTTCCTTGATTTTCAAAGCCAGCAGTGTAGCATTTTTCTAATCTCTCTGTGAGCCCTGTTTCCAGCATCACATCTCCTTCTCTGACTCTGACACTTCTGCTTCTCTCTTATCCTCTTCCTATCTCAAGGTTCTTATCTTAATCACATGCACAAAGGCTCTCTTATCATGTAAGATAACACAGTCACAGTTTTCAGGAATTAGGATGTGGACATAGTTGGGGGCCATTATTGGACCCACTATGTCTTATTTCCATTGGTGAATCCTAGTGGAATAGTTTTGCTCGAGACAGGGCTAGAGTGTATGCAGATCCTCTAAGAGGTCATCTTACAGGTTTGACTTTAGGAGTTCTGGGAAATATCTTCCTAAAACTAAAAACTCCCCAAGAGACCAATTTATTTGATTTAAATCAGGTGGCTGATTGTTTTCCGAACACAACAATATTTCCCATTCTATATGTTCTTCTACAATATGACCTTGCACCCTCCCATCCAGCAGTTGAGGTTTGTGTTCCCATCCTTTAGACCTGGATGGGTTGTGACTGTTTTGACCAGTAGAGTCTAACAGAGTATGGCAGAAGTTACATTGTGTAACTTCTTTATTTTTTTATTTTTTATTTTTTGAGATGGAGTCTCACTCACTGCTCAGGCTGGAGTTCAGTGGCACGATCTCGGCTCACTGCAAGCTCCGCCTCCAAGGTTCAAGCCATTCTCCTGCCTCAGCCTCCCAAGTAGCTGGTACTACAGGCACCTGCCACCATGCCCGGCTAATTTTTTGTATTTTTAGTAGAGACGGGGTTTCACCATGTTAGCCAGGATGGTCTCGATCTCCTGACCTCATGATCCACCTGCCCCGGCCTCCCAAAGTGCTGGGATTACAGGCGTGAGTCATCGCACCCGGCCTGAAGTTATATTGTGTAACTTCTAAGGTTAGGTCATAAAAAGCAATAGAGCTTCTGCCCTGTCCACTAAGACACTCGTGCTAGAACCTCAAAGCACCATGTAAGAGGTCCAACTAACCCTGAGGCTGCCACACTAAGAGGAAGCCCAGGCCACATGGAGAGGCCATAGGTAAGTGCCAAGCAATGGTATTTTTAAGTGATCCCAGCTCCTGTGAGTAAATCTGCCTTGCAGATTTCTGTAGCAGAGAATTCGAAGCAGAGGGGGCTGTAGTCCATGAGGTTGGAGTGTGCTATTCATGGTCTGGTTCAGGATTTAACAGGTCCTGGGAGCTGGGATCATCTAGAAATGCCTTCGCTTAGCACCTACATATCCCAGCCATTGAATTCTATCCAGATTAGACCTTAGACATCTTGGAGCAGAGAACACCTCTCTTCACCTTCTCCTGTCAAAACTTCTGAGTCACAGAATCTGTTAGGTAATGATATGGTTGTTGATGCCATTAAGTTTTTGGACACTTTGTTACACAGCAAAGATAACTGGAACAAAGTGGATCTTTTTGGAATGCAAATGTCTATCAGTATGAGAAGTATAAACAATCAGAATTGCAGAGTATATATTTACTTATTTATTTATTCACTTACTCTCTTACATGCCTGTTTATGAACACACGCATGCTCTCCTAATTTATTCACGTACTTATCCAAAAGCACGATACATTCTCACTATGTACTGAGATACCCTCTGAGAGTTCACTTGGCAGTGGGGATTCATTCATTCATTTCATAGATATTTATTGCCTGGGAAGTGTTCCTCAGAGATGCATCAAAATAGGAACAGAGAGTCTTTCCTGCTTTGGTTGGAAAAATCCCAGGGAAGGCACCTCATTGGCTCTGTTGGATGGTGTGTCCAATGCTGCACCAATCACCCAGTCCAAGAGGGTGGGGAGCTAATCTGGGCAGCCTCTATTCAAACCATATGTTTACAGAAGAAGCAGGAGCAATTTATCAAAGGAGTACCAGTCCCTGAATAAGTGAGAGTGCTGCCAGGTCAAACAATGGCTGTCCCCTACGGAAGACCTACCTTGCCTGTTCTCCATTGACATCGTGCACCACCTTCGGCAGCTACCAGTGTTTATCCATCTGCTTTGGCTTTAACTTCCAAACTCTAGAGGCATTTCTAATACTCAGAAGCAACAACTCAGATTTTTAAAAGCTGCTGCTTGTATCATTTACCATCAGATCAGCCAGGCTATTAAAAAGGATTTGAGGATTCTCAGAGGATGAGGGAGGACCAGAGGTAAAGAAACTCTTATTTCCCTAGGCAAGGCAAAATGTCAACCCTCTGATGACTCAGTTCTCTGGTGTACCTCGACTGCAGATGACATAAAAAGAAACCTATTCTACATCTCAGTCCAATGACATCATGGGAATACCAGGAATTTTTTGGCTGCACACAAAATTCCTGTAAGATTCTTGGAAAACCTTAACACAAATCTATAAGTAACAGGGACTTGATTATCTCAAGGCATCTTAATCAACACCAGGGGATAAAAGGAGAATATATTTTGGAATCAGGCAGATCTATACTTGAATCTCCTTGTTCTGCTAATTATCAGCCATGTGAACTTGGGCAAGTTACTTTTCTCTAAGGCTCACTCTTTCTATCTTTAACATGGGCATTATGATGCTCACTTCAACAGTGTCCAAGGGCTGATATGAAAGAATTAAATCAGTAATGGATGGAAATGTGTGTCACGAGGTCTTGCACACGTCTCGGTTATTATTATTGTTGTTGTTGCTATCACTTTTGCTGATAAGTCATAAAGGTGCATGTCTTTTCTGACATGGGATTCAGGGGTATCCCAGGAATAGAAAAGAAGGCTGTATGATGTGAGAAAATCAAAGAACAAAATGATATATTGTATATCTAGATATATTGTATATCTAAATATGGAAGTAAAAACAATAAAACTTCTAGAAAATACTATAGGAGATTTTTTTTTAATTTTTATTCAGGCAGGGAATGATTTCTTAAACAAAAACAAAAGACACCCCCCAAAAATCAAATTTAAAGGAAATATATACATATATGTGTGTGTGTGTGTATGTGTATATAAAATAAGAACTTCTGTTCATAAAGACACACTATGAAAACAGTGAAAAGTCAAGTAACAGAAAAGAAAAAGATATTTGCAACACTTATCACCTAGTAAAGACTCATTTTCAGAATATGTAAACAGCTTCAGAAATCAGTAAGAAAAAGAGAGATAACCCAGTTTTTTAAAATGGGCAGAAGACTTAAACGGCATTTCATAAAAGATCTCCAAAAGAATGGCAAACATATAAACTGTTGGTCAGCCTCAATAACAATCATAGTAATGCTAGTTACAGCCACAATGAGATACTACTACACACTTACCAGAACTGCTACCAATTCAAAATACAGACGATGCCAAGTGCTGACAAGTATGTGGAACAACCTGAACTCTTACACATTGATGGTAAGAATATCATTTGGTGTAAACACTTTTGAAAACATTTTGACATGCATAAAAATATACATGCATGCTTTAACTGAGCAATTCCATTTCTAGGTATGTACCTAACAGAAATGAGCGTACTGAGAGAGCAAAAAGAATATTCATAATGATACTATTCACATTTAACCCCCAAATAAATCAAATACCCCTCAACAGAAGAATCAATCAATAATTATATCATTATGCAACAAAATGACATTCGGTGATAAACAAAAGCTTCAGACACAACAGAAAGGAAGCTTGCATACACAGTGTTTGGGAAAATAAATCGGCCACAAAAGAATGCATTGTATTTGGCCGGGCGCGGTGGCTCAAGCCTGTAATCCCAGCACTTTGGGAGGCCGAGACGGGCGGATCACGAGGTCAGGAGATCGAGACCATCCTGGCTAACACGGTGAAACCCCGTCTCTACTAAAAACTACAAAAAACTAGCCGGGCGTGGTAACGGGTTCCTGTAGTCCCAGCTACTCGGGAGGCTGAGGCAGGAGAATGGCGTGAACTCGGGAGGCGGAGCTTGCAGTGAGCCGAGATCGCGCCACTGCACTCCAGCCTGGGCGACTGAGCGAGACTCCGTCTCAAAAAAAAAAAAAAAAAAAAAAAAAAGGAATGCATTGTATTTATATTAAGTGCAAAAGCAGACAAAACTGATGTTTATAATCCAGAAAGAGGTCACTTTTGGGGACAGGGATGGATGAAGGATAACAATTTAGAGAGGGCAGGAGGGAGATTTCCAAAGTGCTAACATCTTAGGTCTTGATCTGGGCAAACGTTTGCAATTTCACTGAGCCATTCATTTAAGTTTCCTGTTGTGTTTTTTCTGTAGGTACAGTATAATTCATAAGACAGTTTAAAAAAAAATCAGAAGGCCTGCCTTGTACGCGCCTTGTACCAGCCACTTCAATGGGCCACGCCCTCCCTGTAGCCAAAGCCCCAAGCGCTGTTTACCTTAGGATTGGAAGGATATGTACTCGAGGCTCCATCACCAGACCTCCCTCCTTGGGCCCAGCAAGTCTGCTACATCCGGTTGGCCTCAGGCCAGCTTCCTCCACTCCTGGGGTCTTTTGTGCTCCTCAGGTGGAAGTGATCTCCCAGCATGCTCTGCACCGCTCGGTCGGAGGCCGGAGGGCCTGGGTTTTGTTTCCTCAGTGTCACCCGTCCCTGTGGGCTGCTTCAAATGAATCCTTGGAGGACAGAGAAATAAGAGAGTATTAAAAATGTCAGAGACAGATCCTGAGATACACAGCTGGGTAAATAGAGCCGGTGGAGATGTTTTTATTAGTGGCTTTCTGGTCATGCTCACTTAAGCTATGGATGTAAGGTGGGGGTGGAGGAGAAAAGGCGTGAGGGTCTTCTACCCGTTTCCAGACCTGCTCAGTCCCAATCATCCAGTACCCTCAGGTGTCGGGTGGAGGGGAGGGTGCGCTCTCTCGGTTCTGAGGGGACTCACCATGTTAGGAAATTGTATACCTGTTCATTACGCCTCTGCAGAGAATTTTCCTTCCTGGTGACAGAAACATTGAGGGCCTTTTCTCTTTAATTTCTCTAGGAAGCCTCACCCCACCTGGGGAAGAACTGATGCCACATGATTTCTCTGGCAAAACCTGGTCAGTTTCATATAAGAAGTAGGAAAAGGGGTTGTATTTTTGAGAAGTAGAGGATGGAAACTTCTCTGATCTATTGTCTCATGGTCAATGTTCTCCCAGGTCACCGGAAATGAAAGTCATCCGTAGCACTGTATGCCCAGAACGATCATTTTGTGAATACTCATTACGTGGGTCAGAGAACAGAGTTCAAATTCAGGCTTACCAACTTGCTGCTACTTGACCTTGGGAAAATTATTCAGGCTTCTGTTTCCACATCTCTAAAATATCAATCAAATAGTATCCACCTCATAGTGCTATGGTGAGGGATAAATGACTACATCCCTGGAAAGCAGTTAGCACAGTACCAGACCCACAGTAAGCCCTCAATAAATGTTAGATACTATCAATGGTAGAACGCCTCTTCCCAGAAGGCATAATATCTGTGTTGTACCAAAAGATAAGAGTGATATGAATAGTATAGGGTGGTCTCATTTTTATTACTGCATAATAATCTGCTCCCAAATGTAGTAGTGTCTGTGCTCAGTGGCTCACACCTGTAATCCCTAGCAGTTTCGGAGGGGAAGGTGGAAGGATTGCTTGAGCCCCAGGCATTTGAGATCAGCCTGGGCAATAAGTAGACTCCATCTCTAAAAATTTTTTTTTTTTAAATAGTCAAGTGTGGTGGTACATGCCTGTGATACCAGCTACTTTGGAGGCTGAGATAGGATTATCATTTTAGCTTGGGAAGTCAAGGCTACAGTGAGCCGTGATCACACCACTGCATTCCAGCCTGGGTGACACAGAGTGAGACCCTGTCAAAAAAAAATGTAGTAGCATAAAACAAAGGTCATCCCATGTATTCTGTGAGTCAAAAACTTGGAAAGGGCACAGAGGAACTGGGTGAGCTCTACTCCACTATGTCTACAGTTAGGTGGGAAAACTTTAAAACAGCTGGGACTAGAAAATCTACTTTCAAGTGTCTGGTGCCTTGACAGGGATGGCTGGAAGGCTGGATTCAGGAGGGATTGTCAGCTGACATAGCTCCCAGTAGCCTACCCACTGTGGCAGCCTAGAGGTAGTAAGATGTCTCACCTGGTGGCTCAGTGGTGCCCCAGCAAGTAAGGCACAAGTTGCATTGCCTTTTATGACCTAACCCTGGAAGTCACATAGTATCACTTCGGCCATACTTCATTGATGAAAGCAATCAGAAGCCCACCTAGATTCAGTTGGAAGGGTCATAGACTCTATTTTCTATTTTCTCATGAGAAGAGTGTCAAAAGATTTATGACTTTTTTTTTTTTTTGTAAACTACCACAGGGTTTACTCTGTGTGAGGTCCTGAGCTACATTCTTACTACACGTGATTGCATGTGATCCTCACAATGAGCTAATGAAGTCAGAATTATTGCTTTCATTTTCTAATATGTACATAAGGAAACTGAGGTGCCAAGTGGTTTCTTGCCCAAAGTCAAACAGCTAGTTATTTGACCCCCATGTATTTGTACCATGTTGTCTGACTTCAGAGTCAATGTTTTCATTAACCCTATAGTATTGAATCCCTCACAAAATAAACAGATAAATAGATAAAAGAAGACAGGTAGCTAGACAGAGAGATAGATATAGATATATAGGTAGATGATAAATTATAGGTAGGTAGATAGATGATTGATAGATAGATAGATAGATAGATAGATAGATAGATAGATAGATACAGATGCCAAGCCTAAGTTGAAACCCGAATTCTTAAGGTATTGCAGGATCTTTGCAAACCTGAATCTATACCAGCTCTCTGAGCAAGGAGAACTCTTAGGAAACTAAAATAACACAAATACACCTGAGAACACTAACAAAGGCCTCCTAGGTGGTGTCTACAAGATGCTGAACATCTGGCTACTTCCAAATATTTGGATAATGGACTACCAGATTTCATCCAACTTTCCTTGCATTTGTTTGGTAAACACAGCTGGCTTGAAAATTAGTCATGGAATCTTAATAGTGGTAGAATCCTTAGATATTTTCTCATCTAAACCCCTCTTTATACAAACGCAGGTAAATATACACTCATAGAGAGGAAGGGTTCTGAGAAAGTTACCCACCAAGTGGCTTTGACATCCTTCTTTCAACATGACTTGAATAAAATCTATTCTGATTTAAGTAAGATATGTCTTAGGATCCAACAGTCTACTTCCTGGGAAAATCTTACGCAGATCTGTATGGTGGTAGCAGTGGTGGAAAGGAGCTGGAAACAACATAGGCATCCATCTGTGATGGCTAATATTAAGTGTCAACTTCATTGGATTGAAGGATGCAAGGTATTGTTCCTGAGTGTGTCTGTGAGGATGTTGCCAATGGAGATTAACATTTAAGTCAGTGGACTGGGAGAGGCAGACCCACCCTGAATCTGGGTGGGCACAATCTAATCAGCTGCCAATGAAGCCAGAATAAAAGCAGGCAGAGGGATATGGAAGAACTAGACTTGTTGAGTCTTCTGGCCTCCATCTTTCTCCCATGCTGGAAGCTTCCTGGCCTTGAACATCAGACTCCGAGTTCCTCAGCCTTTGGACACTTGGACGTACACCAGCGGTTTGCAGGGGCTCTCAGGCCTTCGGCCACAGACTGAAGGTGATACTGTTGGCTTCTCTACTTTTGGGATTTGGGGATTCAGACTAGCTTCCTTCTCCTCAGCTTGCAGACGGCCTATTGTGGGACTTCACCTTGTGATCGTGTGAGTCAATACTCCTTAATAAACTCCCCTTTTTATATACATCTACCCTATTAGTCCTGTCCTTTTAGAGAACCCTAATACACCACCTCTGTAGGAATGATGCAGAAGCTGTAAAGAATGTGTAGCATGAAACTCTCTGCATTAATTGGAAATAAATACACACACACATGCACAAAAGATAAACACATATTTTAATATATTCATTCAGCAACAAGAAAGGTCTTAAAAACATGATGCTGAATATTTTTATATTGATTCTCTGCTGAGTTCCAGACTGGGACAACAAAAGCAAAAATCTGGGGCCAGGAGCAAGAGGTATACCGAGTGAACCTGAGGTGGAACTCTGTGCATTGCCCCTGTGTGAAATCTGGTCAGACCCTGCATAGAACCAGACACCAAACAGCAGCTAGAATCAAAGACAGCCAAGGCAAGGGGATGGGCAGCGTGTATCAGAGGTCTCTGAATCAACCTCTTACCAGCTGAGTTCAAGAGCCAAATATTAGAGAATAATTTTTATTATAGATTTATTACTTTCAAGTGGGAAAGTAAGGTTTATAGCTCAATAACTTTTATGTAAATCAAGCACATGCACAAAATCATACTGTATGTTTTAGAAGGAAAAGAACTTAAGGGCATATTTCAGACATGTAAAAGAGAATGCCTTCAGATGCTTTCAGTGAGTGAAGGAGAGAGATAGGAGTGGGGACTGGGATGAAAGAGGGAAATACAACAGATACAATGCAATGCAATACCATATAAAACAACAGAACGCAATGTAATAAAATGAAGTAAGGGCGGTACCTTGTGTATGTTAAGATAACATGTTATCAAATGAGAAGCACCTCTACTCTGCAGATTACATAAAAAAAATCTATCCTGTATCTCAGTCCAATGACATCGTGGGAAATACCAGGAATTTTTTGGCTGCACACAACACTCCTGCTTTTGGTCAAAAGTTCATTGAACAAAGCTGAAGAGTGAAGGAAGCATGTCTTTTAAAAATCTTGTTTTCATCAGCGATAATGGGCTTAAGCTACATGTGAAATATGGCACAGGTTTCACCTTTCAGGGCCTCCAGGAACCCGGTTTCCCTTCGCCTGTCTCCAGGATTTACATCTCAGCGGGTGATCACACTGTGGTCAGCTAGGGAGATCACTTTTCGGAAATGGCAGATGAATTTCCATCTTCCAAAAGGAAAGGCCTTTTTTCCAGCCATCAGACATGCTTTCTCGACGGTGCCATCCACCACCAATATCACAGAACAAAATAAGGCGTTTTCATTTTTAGCGCTGTTTATGCTTTGTAAAATCCTCTCACCATTATCACATAAATTGTAGGTAGATTAGCAATTATTGTCCCTGTAGAAAGCTAGTTAAAAAATAAAGGCACATTCAATGATGTGCCCAAAGTCATACATGTGTCTTTCAAATCCCTTCCTAGAGCTGATATATTATTTCTCGTGTAATATCTATACTTCTACTAAGAATAGTAATTTCAATGATTGATTTATGGCTATGTGTCAAATACTTTACACGAAGGGTGTCATTCAACCCTCTATGTTTGACATACTATTTCATCCATTTGACAGACAAGAAAACTGCTATATGGAGGTCAAGTAACTTGCCCAGGATCACACAGCTAATACGCAGCAGGGCTGGTATTCAAACTGTGCTGTTCACTTGCAAAGTCTCGCCCGCCAACCACTGTACTTTGCTACCTAGATCCAGAAATCCAATTATTTGTGTAATTTCTTATAGATACAAGCATCTTGTTAATTTATTCATGCATTCATTAAGTATGTATTTATTACTTGTTTTGTGCCAGACACTGTGCTAGTCTCTTTAGTGAGGGATAGATGCACGGGTGACAGGAGGAATAATCAAAGATCCAAATTCTAGAATCAACATTATTTAAGCCTGGGTTCCCCAGAAAACAGGCTGAAACAGAGATATATGTGTTTTTACTTTGTTGGCAGATGTGATCCCAGGGAACAAATGAGAGCTGGAGGAGCAGAGTTGGGGATGGGGCCGGGGGGGGGGAGGCGGGGGGGTTGCAGGGGGAAGAGAGCTAATACAAGAATGTGTTGTTATTGAGTATGCCACCATGAAAGGACAGAACTGTCCGAGAAGCCACTGGGAATGTGCCCCAGCTCGTCTGCCTTGGGAGAAGGAAAAGGAAGCTTTCATCTCCTGCTTACATCCCTTATTCATCAAAGGCTCATCCAAACAGGCATTAAATTCCCGCCATTTCCAGGTTACACACGGGTGGGTGAAGACTTGATTCTCTGCTGAGTTCCAGACTGTGACAACGAAAGCAAAAACCTGGGGCCAGGAGCAAGAGGTATACCGAGTGAACCTGAGGTGGAACTCTGTGCATTGCCCCTGTGTGAAATCTGGTCAGACCCTGCATAGAACCAGACACCAAACAGCAGCTAGAATCAAAGACAGCCAAGGCAAGGGGATGGGCAGCGTGTATCAGAGGTCTCTGAATCAACCACTTACCAGCTGAGTTCAAGAGCCAAATATTAGAGAATAATTTTTATTATAGAAATAACTATATTAGTATGAGCATGGTACTTGCCACAAAGGACAGATTGCAGACTCCATATGTGTATACATTATACAAAATGTTAATGCATGTAGACAACCTCACCAATCCTCACCAGGATCATATGAACCAAGTGTAGAGATGAGCATGTTTCCATGGACAGATGAGGAGCAGAGTTGAGTGGTGAAGTTGGTTGCTATGGTTACCCAGATGAGTATGATGGATGAGCTGGGATTCAAACTCAGATCTCCAACTCCAGGGTTCTTTCCCTGGTATCTGAAAATTTAGAATTCTTGTCCTATCCTATTTCAGGAAAAGACAGCTGAGTGAGAAGGAAGAACAGCTGCCATTAGCTTCATAAAAGATGAGTTTCTTGCCTCCCACTGCTACAGAAGGAAAGGAATGAATTCTTTGGTTCTAACTGGAAATAAAGAAAACTTAGCTAAAACATTGTGAGACAAGGAAAGAATATTTTTTCAATTTCATTCAGAAAGGGATTTAACCCATTTGGATATTCATGACCAATTACTATATGTGTGATTCTAAGGGTGAGTTAGTTTTCTTCATGTCTCAGTTTTCTTATCTGCAAAATGGAAATGATAATAGCACCTAAATCAAAGGATTGCTGGAAGGATTTTTAAACAATCAGAACTGAATACAGCAAGGGATCCAGGAAATTAGCTCTTATTAGCATCATCTGTAGACTACCACCTGTCACTAGACTATTATTTATACAGGTTATCTAAACAGTTTACATTATCTTATTTTCCTTCTCAAATACCTTTCGTAGTTGCATTCAAGGGCCTACAAAATAGGATCTTATCTCCCTCTTCATTCTTTTTCAAAACTTGTGTGCTGTTCCCCAAGCACACACTGCAGTTTCCTGCTTACAGGATTCTACCCATGCCCTGCCTTCCATATGGAATACTCTCTCATCCCCATTCATCCAACCACTCATTCAGTACTACTCAAAGCCATCTAGGAGTCAAGGCCATGGCTTAGCCTTGGGGATGTAACAGTTAGCAAGATAGGTACCTGCCCTAAGGCACTTTCGCCCTTTCACTGAAGGCAGGTGAAAAGTGTTTCTCTTCAGAGCCAACTCCAGTTCACCGTAGCTGGTTGGGCTGCCCTTAGTGCTGTATTGAGGTGGATACGCCAACTTCAGGCTCAGCTGTAAAGTCAGCTGTGGTGGTTTATGGATATCCACCACGGGCAGAAGATATGGAGTAGGAACATTCCATTTGCCATTTCTGGTCAAGGGGAAATTTAACTTATCTTTTAGGGACTTCCTAAAATTCTACCACTTCTATCAAAATGGTAGACCACATTCATCTATTTCCACCCCCAACCAGTTGTGCATTGACTCTCCATCTGGCACTAATAACTTACCCCTAGAAGAGCACCCATTTTAGCTTTATACACTTGACAGTGAGACCTTTGAAGACAGAGACCATTATTACTCATCCTTAATTCCCTACCACCTAGCACAGTGCCTTAAATACAGTTAAGAATTATCTTCAGGGCCAGGCACGGTGGCTCATGCCTGTAATCCCAGCACTTCTGGAGGCTGAGGCGAGCGGATCACAAGGTCAGGAGATCAAGACCATCCTGGCTAACATGGTGAAACCCTGTCTCTACTAAAAAAAACAAAAAATTAGCCGGGCGTGGTGGCGGGCGCCTGTAGTACCAGCTACTTGGGAGGCTGAGGCAGGAGAATGGCGTGAACCCAGGAGGCAGAGCTTGCAGTGAGCCAAGATCGTGCCACTGCACTCCAGCCTAGGTGACAGAGTGAGACTCCACCTCAAAAAAAAAAAAAAAAGAATTATCTTCAGGACAGAAAAGTGAGGTTTCCTGGTTTTCTTTACGTTGTTATTGTTATTGGTGGTGGTGATGGTGATGATGGTGGTACTGGCAAAGATGTGAAGGCCATTATTATTAACAATGTCAATAGTGGTTGTGTTGATGGGTTAACGCTCATGGCGGTGGTGATGGTGTTGCTCTTGGTGGTGGTGATGGATGTGGTGATAATAATGGTGATGGTAAAGGTAATGATAGAAGTAGTCTTTTAATAGTGGTGGCTTTTTTCCTTCACATCCCCACAAATTGATTGAAATACATTATCATATTGCATTAGAGGAACCGACCCCATGAATCTGAAATGATTTTCCCAATTCTCGAATCCATACATTAACAACATTTCAATACCTTTCACGGGTAGGCTGGTTTTCAGGCAATTTACACAAATCAAAAGAAAGAGGTGTAGAGGATAGTCATCATAAACCCAGATGCATTGTTATACCTGAAGGTAACTTTTTTTTTGTTTGCAAAATACATTGTACTGTGAGTAATGGATTGTCCTGCTGTGCTTTCAAGGAAAGCATATGCTGTATACTGAGAGTCTAATTTGAAAACGCACAGCAGTAAACATGTTAACCCTGGTATCTCCATTAATCTTAAAAACCACCTGACAGTTAGGTCCTATTTTACTCATTTTGCAAATGAGCAAACTGTGGCTCAGAGAGACTGAGAGCCTGTGGTAGTGCTTAAAGGCTGGTGTGTCTGATTCCAATGCCACCAGTCTAATTTCCTTGGGCTACAAGGTCTCAGAGGAACTTGGATCCTGGAGGTGAGAAGTGACCTATTTCAGATCTCCGCTAGAATGTCCCTTGGTGGTCCCAAGGCTCATGGGCCACCAAGGCTATTCTCATTCTGACACAGCCTAAGACCTCTCCTTTCTGCCCCCGATGATCACAGGCCACACACCTGGAACAATATACTTGAGGCCCCCGTCTGTGCCTCACAATATTTTTGCCTCTGTTTCCTGCACTGATGAAGGTCCTGTGGGAAACACATCTATTGCTGCCCTGGTAGCTCCTGTATTTCCCTTTTCCTGCATCTCAGCCACTTCCTTATTTCCGAGTCGCTCCAGCATTTTACTCTACAGCCAAGATCGTGCCACTGCACTCCAGCCTGGGTGACAGAGCGAGACAGAGTGCCAACCTAAGCCAGATCCTGGACATGTCCCCACCCTGCCTGTTGGCATAACCGATCACAAAGCCCCCACCCTCTTAAAAGGAATATTCACATTCCAGTTCTACAGGATGGGCAAGGATCATCAAATCACATTTAAGTTCATCCTTCAGATGAACTTCACAGAATTCAGCAGCATACATGTCAGGTTAGGAACAACACATTTGGGAAATAAGTCACCACCCAAGACCTTCTGATCTCATACATTTTTACTAAAGACCATTTTGGAAAGTAATTTTGATGTAGATAGTTCTTTGTACTTACCAAGACTCATTTGCTACTGAGCATGTAAGATGTACAATGCTTTTAAATAATGTAATTATTTTGTCTATGCTATTAATATTTTCAATTTTAAATAACTTATTTTTAAATTACAAAGATGATTGTTTATTGTTATAAAATACAGGAGCATTGGAGACCAAAATTACACATAATTCTGTCACCCAGATATTGGCATAGTTGTATATAATTAATTACAAACTTGTAAACATAGCAATAGATATAAACATTTATTAGTATCTTTTTCATAAAATTGGTATTGTATTCTTTATTCTGCCATCTTAATTTACTGTATCATGAATAACTTTTTATTACATTTAGAATTCTTCAGCAGCATACATTTTATTGGCTGCATAGCATTGTAAGAATAAACCATGATTTTTAAAATCAACCTCTTTAGTCTTATGCATTTTAGTTGTTTCCATTTTTTTAACTGTTCTACACAACAATGCAATGAACTTTCTTGACAGTAAACTGTTGTAGCCATCCATGATTATTGAGCAAGACAAATTTCTAACTGAAGCATTCCTAGGTCAAAAGAAATGAACTTTTAAATTATAACTGCTTTCAAATTTATATTTAATAATAGGTACTTTCCACTAATTTTTATGACATGTATAGTCTCACTATTATTTCAGGTTAGTGAGATTTTATGACCTATTTTCATAATTATCAGTGTAATAAAGCAAATTTTCCCTTCAACTACTTTTCATCAACCTTTCTTTTGCCCTTGTAGATCATCTTTGCCTAAGAAAAAAATCCTCCTCCCTTTGAGAAAGTACATACAAAGTTTATTTTTAAAAAAAAACGGAAAAAAGTATGAGAAAATAATGTTCATTAAATGTTTATCTATAGGTGTTTGCGATATTTATTCTCTGTATGTATTTTTCTGTGTGCTTGAGTTATTACATGGCTAAAAGGAAAAGGAAAATAAGTGTGTAGTGAAAATAGTGGAGACACCAAAGAGGGAATCAACATCTCTCCTTGAGAAGAGCTTAAAAGAATCCATAGAAAAAGAGAGACTTTATCTGAGCCTTGGAAAAATTGGGGAAGTGTGCGCCCAATTAACAGGATGGGTGAGGAACAAGGCGCTTCAAGCAGAGGAAGCAGCCTGAGCAAAGGCAGGGGTGTGAAACGGTATGGCACAGCCAGGAAAACCATGGGGACTCCTGGGCCTACCTCTTATAAATACATTACTTACCTTCTCTGCTTCTCAGTTTCCCTTTCTCTAAAATGGGACTAATATAACTACAAGCCTCCCCAGGTTATTGTCTTGATCCAACTGTGCTGCTATACCAAAATACCACAGACTAGGTAATTATAAGCAACAGAAGCTTATTTCTCACAGTTCTGGGGGCTGGGAAGTCCAAGATCAAGCAGGCAGTTTTGGTGTCTGGGGAGAACCCTATTTCCTCTTCCAAGATGGCACTTCATTGCTGCACCTTCCAAAAAGGATGAATGCTATGTCCTCACATGGCAAAGTATGGAAGGGCAACAAGGTGTTCCTTTCAACCTTGACCCTTTTTATAAGGATGCTAATCTCATCCATGGTGACTTAATCACCTCCCAAAGGCCACACCTAATACTCTTGCATTGGGGATTAAGTTTCAACACAAATTTTAGAGGGGACACCATCATTCAAACCATGGTAGTTATCACGAAGATTCTGTGGGATAAGCACCTGACAGTTGGTAAGTACTCAAAAATTATGAGCTATGAAAAAGATAAACTATGGTGAGCACATAGTGTACAAGTGGAGTAGGCAGGAAGAAAGAGAAAAGACACAATTCATTCATTTATGCATCCATTCATTCAAAGTTGACTGAGTAGGGGATACAGCTTTAAACATCTTGCTACCCTGTCCTCAAGGCATATCAGTCTACAGGGGTAGAGAGAAAGGCACAATCCCTTCAATACTGGGATAAATATGCATGTTCATGTGAAAAGGTATGGTCTCCAATCTGGAGGGAGCATCCAAATGCCCTTACATAGCTTGTAAGACCCTTTCCTGTATTCGCAGAAAATGTTTGTGTGTAATGTTTGGTAGAAATGTTGCAAGAGTGACAAATGTCACTCCAACCCAGGGTTACACATCCCCACTAGGGAGCTATCATTCCAGGTAATAGCTGGTAACAGATCACAGGAGACTGAAGGACAGTACAGTGCAGTGATTAGAAATACAGACTCTGGAGCCAGACTGTCTAGATTCAAGTCATATAATCAAAGCACATATTTATACCACAGTAGTTCCAACCTCATATTGTATAGCTGTTGGGAGGATTAAGTGAGTAAATATTTGCAAATTACCTAGGACACGGCTTAGAATATAAGTGCTTTACTATTATTATGTCTTACCAAATCTTAGTATTTGATAATCACTAGATGAATGAATTAATGATGAACTCTTTTAAGCCAAAGAGTGACAGGATGTACTCAATATTTCAGAAAGAGCCAAATTTCCTTATCATTCCTCTGGAAATTGGTTGAACCTCTCTTTGGAGGAATTTACCTATGGATGAGTTCAACAGGGCTACTAAAAATTACATTCTCTTCAGTCCCAGCAGTTTTCTGGTCTTTCTTCTTCACGCCAGGACCTCTATACCATCTAAGAAACATTCTTAGATGAATACCCTGAGGTTGAAATTGTGCAAAGGAAAGGACTTGGCTTACACAGCTTAGTAACTGATGGTAAATACTGTTTTAGAACTAACTTATGGAGGAGCAAGAACCACTTACCTTTTAGAAGTGCCTTGTTTCCTTTGATCCTGACAATAACCCTGAAAGAGGGGTCTAATCAGCCCCATTCTTCAGATGAGGAAAATTAGATGCCAAGAAATTGGGTGAATTCTAAAAATGTTGAATTGTGCTATAGTTAAGATCAAGGGTGTAAGAATCAAAATGTAGTGAGAATTCCATTTTAGCTCTTTGCCAGGGCAACCTTGGACAAATTACTGAAATTGCCTAAACTTCAGTTTCCTCATCTGTTAAATATAGACAGTGATTATTCTTGTGTCTTTGGATTCTTGTTATGAGCTTATAAAAAGAGCACTTAGTGCCCAGCATACAGTAAACAGGAGCTGTGACTATTTCTGCTCAGACTCCTGTTAAATTGTTCATCTACCCTCAGCCCATTTAGTTGCGTTGAGTGAAAAAAAAAATGTACAGATAAAGCAGAGGTCAATGTTTCCAAAGTAAAAATAGAATATCTTTGCCCATGAAAGATAAACCCAATCTTTAGGAACATAAAATGGAAACATGGAGAAGGAGCTAACGAGCCATTTTGCTGACTTTAAGTTGTTTCTCTAGACAGCCTATGAGATGCTCAGAGGTGCTAGAAGAATATTGCATACAGTTGCGAGTTCTTGCTTTTGCTAATTTTCCCCCACAAAGTTTTGGCTCAGGACAAAACAATGTCATAGCTTACCTCACTCAAACATCATAGCTTACCTCACTCAAAGAATCAAGAGAAAATATTGCAATTCAATCAACAAAGCGCATACCCAGATGATCCACCTTCAGATACCCAAATGAGAACTTTAGAACTTCTTAAAGCCACAAAGCCAAATGAGACTCTGGTAAGTCCGTTACAATTTGGCTAAAGACCAAAGCCATCAAATCCAAGAGAGAATCCAGAAGAAAGAAAAAGTCATTAGAGCAGGCACTGCTTTCAGACCGGTGAGCAGGAAGAGTAGCCACTGACCACTGGTTGCCTATGTGTTGGGGAAAAAAATGTGACTAAAAGTTCTACAAACCAACATTAACATCCAGTGGGGTCTAGAGTCCAGCCTGAAATGTCAGAACAATGGTAGCTTTCATTGACTTATGTACTTATGTGAATACTTATGTGAATAGCTATATTTTAAGATTTCTAATTGAAGTAGTATAACATCCCAAAAGGAAAAAAGTGAACAGATCATAAGTTTACCATTTGATAAATTTTCCAAAATGAACACAGCATAGAACAGACACATAGATTACCCAAAAAGGTCATTACCAGCTCCCTACAAGTCCCTCTCGTGCCCCCTCCTATTATTAACACCTCTTCCCACAAGATACCCCTTATCCTGACTTCCAACATCATAGATTGGTTTTTATCTGTTTTCACACTTTATGTAATAGAATCATACACTGTGTCATCTTTTGTCTTTGACTTTGTTTAGTCAACACTGTTTGTGATATTCACCCATGCTGTTGTGTGAATTGGAGATTATTCATGGTCATTGCTGTGTAGTATTCCAGTGCATGAATCTACCACAGTTTATCTGTTCTACTCTAGATGGGCATCAGGGAAGTTCCCAGATTGGGCTACTATAAATAGTGCTACTATGAATATTCTGATATATGTTTTTTAATGACCATATGAGCACATTTCCGTAGATTTTCCACCTTGGTGTGGAATTGTTGCATTAGAGAAAGACACATATTCCACTTTCATAGATTCAGCCAGTTCTTTTATAGTACCAATTTATTCTTGCACAAGAAAAATAGCTGCGATGTTTTGAGCACTTACCATGTGTCTAACATTGCACTGGGCCCATTACGTATGTCAACTTACTAAATCCCTACAAACCTGAGAGTAGAATCATGTTATTACCCCCATTTAAAAGACAAGGTAACTGAGTCCCAGGGAGGTGATATGACCTGGCCAAGTTCACACAGAGAGTAACTGAAAGAACTGAGTTATGACCCAAGGCCCAGCTGACCCCAAAGCTCACACTTGCGTTGTGTCAGTTACGGCAGCTTCTGTTTGGAGTGTGATATGGTTTAAGATAGAGTTTTGAATCATCATATATTGGAATACTCACAAGAATGAATGGCTGTTTAATATCCATCTCCTCTGGCTGGATTACTTTTCACACTGCTTACCCCACTTTACCTAGCTAACTTTATTTGCCCCCTCTCCAGATCTCAGAATAGATGCCACTGCCTCTGAGAAGCCTGTCCTGATGTTCTGTGGCAAGGTGCTTCCTTTAGCCCCAAACTTCTTGTCATGACCCTTTATGTGAATTATTTTACTTACCTCTTTAATGACATTCGATCTCATTAGAGTGCATACCCCACAAGGGAAGACTGAGTCTTCTTTGCACAAAGCTAAATCCATAGTACCTGGAAGACAGCTGGCCTTCAACGAATATTTCTTGAATGAATGAATAATACTTTCTGGAACCCCACAGGCTCACCATCGAGAAAAAAAAATAAAGAAAGAAGGAAACAAACACTTTTACTCATGGTAGATGTTTAAGACTGGAGTAAAGACCAATAACGCATCAGCCTTCAGCACCGTGGGTCCCCTCAGGACTGCACGTAGGATCCTGTATAGCCTGATATGTGTTTCCCTGAGGCCTGTAGTTCTGGGGATTTGGTCTAAAACACTCGTGTAGCTTCAGGATATCCACACTGGAATGTCTTTTCCTTCTTTGCCATGTAGATCTGCTCTGATTTCAGAAACGTTATTATGATGCTCAGTAAGAGGAAGGTTAGATGGAACTGAATGTGTCTTCCGTACCTTTGTGTGAACAAAGACCTTACACATAGACTTAGCTCTAATATCAAGAACACCTTTTAGGTCCTTTGGCAGGTTCTTTCTTTTATTCATCATTTTTATCTGCCCTTTGACTCCTCTAGTAGCCCGTAAGTCTTTGCAGGCAAGGTCTCTGTCTTCTTGATCATGATATCTGGCACCTGCCTTCATCTGCAACCTTATCTCATGTCATTCTGCCCCATTCACTAACCTCAAACCACACAATATTTTTCTGCCTCGGGAGCTACGTATTTAGACTCATTTCTGCCCCAGGCCTTTTGAGCTGTCTATTCTTCCTGCCTAGATGGCTTTTTCTCTTTTCTACATGTGACTCAGCCCTTCTCATTTTCCAGGTTCAGATTACATGTTTCTCCCTTAGAGATGCCTTCCCTGGACACTATTTTTATTTATTCTCCTTTATTATTTTATGGTTTTATAAGACAGCTGGGAAATGTTTTGCTTGTTTCTTTACATGTCTGACACCTGCCTCCCCATCTAGAAGTGAGTCCTTATAGGGGCTTAATCATGTCTATCTTACTCCCTTATACTTTTTCCAGCTCCTAAAATCAGAAAAGTCATTGAATGTCTGTTGAATGTACTGATATATTTCACAGCACTGAGCACAGAATCTGACACACGGTAGACAATCGATCCATGTTTGTTGAATGTATCAAAAACTCTAAGACAATCCCCCAACCCTTCACCCCACCCCCCACCAAAATAGCTTTCATTCATTCATCCGGTCAGCAAACATTAACTGAGCAAACACCAGGTACATGTACAGAGTCAACACTGCAGTATTCCTTATCTCAGCAGACAGAGAAACCATTGAGTCGGTTGCTTCAGCGCAAATCCTTGGTTTCATCCTTGATTCCTCTCTTTCTCAGTGCACACTCAAACCATCAGCAAATCCTATTGTATACACAGAATCCTTCCACATCCTCTCACCTCTACCATGACCCCCCGGCCCCGAGCATCATGATCTCTCACCTGGACAATTACAACAGCCTCCTAAATGGGCTCTCTGCTTCTGCTTGTGCCCCGCTACATTCTGTCCTTCACAAGGCAAGCAGGAGGTCTGTTACACCAATGTAAGCCATATTATACCCTCACCCTGCTTAACACCTCCAATGACCTGCGGTCAAATTACAATAAAACCCACACCATAGCTTGCAAAGTCCTGTGGAATCCGTCCTTTGCTCACCTCCCTGACCCCACTGCCTCACACCTTGTCCCTGCTTTCTCTGCTCCAGCCACACTGACCAACTTGCTCCTCCTCAGATACCCCAGGCACTTCTCGCCTTTGCATTTTCTCTTCCCTCTCTCCAGAATGCTTTCCCCTGAGAACTACATGGTTATTTCCTTCACTTCAATCACATCTCTCTTGAAAAGTCCAAAAATGGTCCCTGATTTTTTTAATAAAACAGCCCCCAATCAGGATGTCTTGTCCCTATCCCACTTTATTTTTCGTCTTAGCATTTACAACTGCTTAACACACTTGCTTGTGTCTCTACAACCTATTGGAAGCATCATGAGAGCAGAGTCTTTAGTTGATTTATTCACTGTCACATTCTTCAGCACACAGAAGAGTTTTTTGCATGTAGTAGGCACTCAGTAAGTAGTTTTAAAGAGAGAGAAAAAAGAAAAGAAGGAAGAAAGAAAGGAAGGAGGAAGGGAGGAGAGAAGGCGGAATACAGAAGGGAAGGAGGGAGAGAGAAGGAGAGGGGAGAAAGAAAAGAGAGAAGGGGGGAAAGAAAGAAGGAAGGATGGAAGGGAGGAAGGAAGGAAGGGAGAGGAAGGAGAGAGAGAGGAAACAGGGAGGGAGGAAAGAAGGAGAAAGGAAAGAGGGAGGGAGAAAGGAAAAAAGGAAGAAATGAAAGTGGGGAGTAAAGAAGGAAGGAAAGAGGGAGGGAAAGGGAAGGAAGGAAGGAACGAAAGAACGAAGGAAGGAAGGAGAAGGGAAAGAAGGAGGGAGGGAGGAAGAAGAGGAGGAGAGAGAGGGAGAGAGAGGAAGGAAGGAAGGAAGTAGGGGAGGGGAGGGGAGGGGAGGGAGGGAGGAAGGAAGGAGGGAAGGGAGGGAGGGAGGAAGGATGGAGGTGAGGGAGGGAGGGAGGAAGGAAGGAGGGGAGGGAGGGAGGAGTGAAGGACTGAAAAATGAGATGAATGAATAAATACAGAAGTGAATGAATAAATGATTGAGACCCAGTCCCTGCCACCTACAAACTCACAGGATAAGTCCAAGTTCAGCTCCTTCAGAAGTCCCCTAACCAGTCCAGTGTAACCCACTTTGCCTGCACTCATCATTGAGGGAGCCCCTGCCCAGCACTGCCCTTCCTCTCTCCACATTTCTCCCTTTGTCCTCCTCCTCCCTCCCAACCCCACCTCTGCCTCCCATGTTACAGATGAAAAACAACAGCCAAGCTGGCATTTACTGACTGTCAAACACCTCTCTGAGTTTCCTCAGAACAAACAGACTCAGCCGATTTTGTTTGTTTTCTTCCTTTTTCTAAGCTGCTGAGCTGTCCCTGGAATTGTGCAAGAGGTCACACAGAGGGACTGTCAACAGCTCCCTAACATAGGTTTCTAACCTAGAAAGGGAGTCCAGGTTTTACAGGCCCAAGCGCCCGGGCAGGAACACACACACACACAGAGGCTGCTGTTTGTTTTCTCCGACAGGTCTGGCACTTCCCCCTTGGGAGAGAGGAAGCTTAAAACACAGAAGGCCCCCTTCTCTAATTAGACATGAAAAACAGTTTGGATAAGCAGAGGCACGTCACCCAACTGTACAATCCCTTCCTGGAGAGCGGGAGGGTTGAAGGCTTTCAGAGATTTTTTTTTCCACTTTGTTTTTAAATTTTAAAAGTTTTACAATAAAACATTTCATGTATTTTACATAATATAATGAAAGCCAAAAGTCCCTAATAAAACCTTAAATGCCATATCTCGCAAAAAAACAACACTTTTCTGTTCAATCATGCATTCACTGATACATTCAACAAATATTTATGAAGTGCCTACTACGCGTCAGACACTGTTCTAGCTTTATGGGAGTGCAAAAGCTGACCTTTCCAGAAAGTTTCTCTTTGCAGCCAAAAATTTAAAAATGATCTATTACAAATAGGGGAGAAACTGATCACATCTGTGTCATCCCACATAACCCTCGCAGAGTGATTGTACTAGACACACTGTTTGGGGCTTCATTTTCTTTCTTTAAACATGTATCTTGAGTTCTTTTCCATATCAGTTCATAAACTTCTACCTTATGCATTTCAGAAGCTGCACAGTGCTCCATTGTTTGGCGGTACTATAACGTATGGAAAGTTCTCTGTAGTTGGATACTTGGGCTGTTTCCAAGCTGATTTCTAGAAGTGAGATTGCTTGAAAAAAGGGAAGGGTTGAAAAACTGACAGATATTGCAAAAGGAGTGAAAGACTTTGGAAAGTGAAGGGTTAACTGGAAACTGAGGCATCTACCCTCAGTTTCACATATTCTCTCCATCTCATCTTAAAAGTAAAGAGGGTTTTTCCTAAGACGCTTGGGGAGTTGGAGACTTCACTGACATTTACTGGATGCAAAGGTATGCCCAACCTTATGAAACCCTGATTTTCACTTGTCTTGCTGGATGATAATTGTCTAATTATATATTGGTTTCTGCCATGAGACCATGGGCATCTGGAAAGCCAGGGACTTATCTTTCTAGTGCTTAGACTAGAACTAGAGACAGGGAGAGTATTCAGTAAAAGCCTGCTGAAGGAATAATTAATTTGAAAGGAATGAATGAGGTATCTATCCAAAAGAAAAGAAATTATTATATAAAAAGATACCAGCACTTGAATGTTTATTGCAGCACTATTCATAATAGCAAAGATATGGAGTCAACCTAAGTGTCCATCAATGGATGGCTGGATAAAGAAAATGTAGCACATTTTTTATATATATATATATATATATATATATATATATATATATATATACATACACACACACACACACGTATATAATACTTTACATATATAGTACTATAATGTACTATATATGTAAAGTAATATAATTATAACCTTTTAATATATAATATTAATATATATAATGTACCACATTATAATATATATAAAGTTATATATAATATATATAAAGTAATACACACACACACACCATGGCATACTACACAGTCATAAAAAGAATGAAATCATGCCTTTTTGCAGCAACGCAGATGGAACCGGAGGCCATTATTTTAAGTGAAATAACTCAGAAACAGAAAGTCAAATATCACAAGTTCTCACTTATAAGTAGGAACTAAATAATGTGTATGCACGGGCACAGACAGTGGAATAATAGACACTGGAATTGGGAACAGTGGGAGGGCAGGACTGTGGTGAGGAACAAAAAGTTACCTAATGGGTACAAGGTACACTACTGGTGTGATGGCTATACAGAAATCCCAGACTTCACCACTACGCAGTCTATCCATGTAACAAAAATTCACTTGTACTGCCTAAATTTATAAAAGCAAAAAAAATAAAATAAAAAAGTTTTTAAATGAGAAAAAAGAATGAATGAATAGACAGATGTTGGGTGGATAAACAGATAAATGGGTTGGTGGTTAGAAAAATAGAAGGATAGATGTATGTATAAATGCATGGATGGATGGATTAAAAGTGAATAGATAGGGCTGGGCACAGTGGCTCACACCTGTAATCCCAGCACTTTGGGAGGCCGAGGTGGGCAGATCACTTGAGGCCAGGGGTTTGAGACCACCCTGGCCAACATGGCAAACCCCCATCTCTACCACAAATAGCAAAAAATTAAAAATAAAAAAAAATAACCAGGCGTGGTGGCACATGACTGTAGTCCTAGCTCCTCCAGAGGCTGAGGCAGGAGAATCACTTGAACCTGGAGGCAGAAGTTGCAGTGAACTGAGATCACACCACTGCACTCCAGCCTGAGTGACAGAGTGAGACTCTATCTCAAAAAAAAAAAAAAAAAAAAAAAAGTGAATAGATAGATGGGTAGATGGATAGATACTTAAACATATGGAGGAACAGATGAATGACTATACAGATGAATTGGTGAATGAATGAATGAATGAATGAATGAATGAATGAATGAACGAACGAACATACAAAGAAGTGAGTGCATGAGTAAGTGAATGAGTGAAAGGGTGGGTAGATAGATGATGACCAACAGATAAATTTACACAATTAACAAATTATAAAGATAATTACTTAGCAAAATAATAGATTATTGTAGAATTTCCCATAAGATTCATTTTAATAATAAACTCCTTGCATACATTAAACATTATCATTTGATTTGCACATTGCTTGTGAGCAAGACACCAACTGTGATCAGTGAACTCAACTACAACCCATTCTAGATCTTAGTGCTTAGTTCACCATGGGAGTCCAACACACAGTATTCACGAAGGTGATGAATAAGAAGGAAGAGGTTATGTGGCTCTCAGGGCACCAGATGTGATGCCCCATTACCAACATCTGCCATCTAACATCTAGAACAGAGGGAATGTGATGCCAGGGACTCTTTGGGCCTGGAAAATCACTGCCTAAAATTGCCTTCTTCATAAATACACATCCTCCTGTCTGGAGTGTTTAAATACTCAAGCCATCACCAAGGAATGAAAAAGCTCCATCTGTCTTCATAGGTGGCACATAGAGCCATCTTTCCAAAATCAACAGAGATTAACAAGTCACTCCACTTTCGATCAATGCATCACTAGACTTCTGTCCCAACTTGTCTGTCAAATCCCTTTGACCTGACCAGGAGCCTCTGGGTCTCCTGATCCCTTGCCCCAGCCCTCAAAGGCCATCAGTTAAACAAACCACCTTGGGAGCCATCAGCACATCTTCCAAGGCAAACAAGCCTTGGCCCCAGTGAGGTCAGCAGCAAGGAGGGTGAGGCAATTAAGCCAGCATGTTTGTCTGACACTGGTCTCCTGCTGCTGTTCTTGACAGCCACTGGAGCAGTAATTGAATCCCCTGCTTCTGGGAAGAGGAGCAAGTAATTTTCATCAAGCACCTGCTTTGTGCCAGGTATTACGCTGGGCTGTGGACAATGTCCTATTTTATCCTAAGAGGGGGCAATTTTCATATGAGAAAACAGGGACTCAGAGAAGAGAAGCATCTTATCCATAGTCACACAGCTATCAGGTGGCAGATGGAGGATTTAAAGTTAGGTCTGCCTTTTGCTAAAGCTGTTTTAAAATATATATTGTGACTTGTGGCTGAAAGGATAAACAATGAGACTTGTCCTCCAATTTGGTGTCCTCATGGTGGAAGTTTTAAATATTAATGCCTATAAATGCGTTTTTTAATCAAAATAAGAAATACGTCAAAGAATGAGGTATTCCACTGCCCAGAGAGGAGAGAAGAGGAAACTAATCAGTTTTGATTGTCTCAATGAGCCAGGAACCCCAGCCCTACCCTCATGGAGCTTTCAGTCTAGTAAGAAAAAGAGCTACCAAGCAAAGACTCAAACAAATACACGTAAAACTGCAAACAATGAAAGAAAAGTCCAATGGGCAATGCTGGTAGGCAATGGGGGATCCTGAAATGTTATCTAGGTTTCAAGGAGAGCTTCCAAGAGAAAGTAACATTTGAATTGAGATTGGGAACACAAGTAGGTATCAGTCAGATTAAAACAGGTAGAAAGATCATCTCAGACAGAGAATGAGCAAAAGCCCTGGGGCACAAAACATCATGTGGCACTTGAGGCAATGAAAAGAGGCTAGGGTGGCTGGAGCAGAGAGAAAAGTCAGTAAGGTGAGAAAAGACTGGGAGTTCTTCAGGCCCAGATCAAGCAGGGTCTAGCAGGCCATTGAAGTGGACACAGAGATATGCTTGGATCCCTCCTTAAGAAAAAATGTGCTCTGGCTGATGAGAGCACTGTCAGCAGTTGGCCTTCATCCATCAACCCCTTCAAGGAGTCCCCCAGTAGCAGAGAGCAGCTTTGCAGCCACACCCCTTCTCAGAGAGACCCACATCCCTTGACTGATTCACGTGGAACTATAAAGATCTGGCAATCCCAGTCCAATGAGGGACAATGCTGAAGAGCATTCTAGCTCCAAAGCTCCCCATGGGGCTGGCCAAGGCTGTTGTCAACTGCAGCCCTATTCACTTCTGTTGCTATCCACTCCTGCTCCTTTCCCTGCCATTGCACAAGGACTGATGGCAAGAACACACCTGAAACATCTTGTGCACTAGACTCCATCTCGGTGTCTGCATTCAGGGGAACTCATAAAGCAAAGCCCATGCTAAGGAGCTCAGCTTGCATCATAAGAGCAAAGAGACCCAAGGGAAGATTTAAAGAGAAGGTGGTGTATTTTCCCATTTGTATTTTCCAATGTAGAAATGGCTACTGTCCCGAGGTCTCCCACAATCAAGCATCTTAGACCCTGCAATCTTCTTCAAATTGGTGCATGAAGGAGAGAGATGGCAGAGGGTATGTGTATCCTGACCTTGAGTAACTCTTAAGGCCAAGCCCAGCCAAGCCAGACCCTGGACTTGTTGAGCACAGAGAAGTCCCTTACCAACACTGTCGGAGACATGGAGCTGGGAGGTCACGAGGGGTCAACGAGGCTCACGTCCAATTGTCCATCCTTCTCTCTAGGTTGTTGTCCACCTAACCTTTCATATTTGGTCCAGATGAACCATCACCCACCCAGTTATGCAAAATCATGTTGATGTCCCCAGTGACATGCTTCACCAGTTGGCCATGCTGTCTATATTTGGAATATATTGCAATCTATCTGTCCTGCTACCAGCTACCATAAGGACACTGACTAACAGAGCACTTTCTACATGTCAAGCACTGTTCAAGAGTGGTTTTACATGAATTATAGACTATAAAAATCCTAAATTATGAAACATTTCATAGAGCATTTTACATGAATTATCTCACTTACCTCTCAAGTGACTCAATGGCATGAATACCATTGTTAGAACTATTTTGCAGATGAGGAAACTGAGACTAGGGAAGCTTAAGTAACTTGCTCAAAGCTACACGGCTATTATAGTAAGTATACAAACTTTGATATAGATGCAGACATACTAGTCCCAGGGCCAAGACCCTCAGCCAATACACTTGGCTCCTCTTAGTTCTAATGCTCTTTTCTGAACTATTCCTCCAGCCTCCTACCTTTCCTCTTCTCCCATCTGTTTCTGTCCCCATCCTCCATCCTCCATATTGTTCTGCAACCAGCATTCTAAAGTTTAGAAAAGAAATATAATCTGAGTATGCCTCTCCTACTTGACAATCCTCGACAAATAACCAAATATTGTGGAGGCATTAAAATAATACTTACAAATGTTTACTGACATGGGAAATGTTTTGGGATATATGTTTAAGGATATACTCTTTACAATGTGATCTGAACTACAGAATAACATGAATAGGAAGATAGTAATGCCCTAGAACATTACGAGTGGTTGTGAGGTGTTTTGGAGTTAGAGAGTTAGAACACCTAGAATACAAGCTATACCCAAAGTGGATGTCCAAAGATACAACATACACAAGGACTATGTATAATTTGAAAGTACTGAATGAGTCCACAATACACATTAGATGGCTGAATGAAAAATGGATGGATGAATTGTTTAAAGCTAGACAGTGACAGGGTGTACTCAGCATTTTAGAAAGAACTGTCTATACTCGCCATTCATCTGGGAAACTCTCTAAACCCTACTCTTCAAAGGAATTTGCCCATGGAGGTGTTCAACAGGTGAGTTCACACAGATCTTGCTGAGCAGAAAATACCACCTATAAAAGGTAAAATAACAGTTTTGTTTTGGGTAAAAGGAAGGATATCAGGGGCCACTGATACAAGGCCCTGAAGAACATCTGGATTCCCAGCCTTTCTCGATTGACAGCTGCCAGACAGCATGTCCCCATGACAACAAGGGATATGGGGGAGCTGAGCCAGAAGCCTGCTTCTTTGCAGCCTTGGGCTCTGTCCTGGGCTCAAGAGCCCATGATACAAGTGAGAAATGTGGTTGTTCATGGACAACACAACTTGCTAGTCAAACATGAGTCTGATGTAGTCATTGTCTGCAGAAACTTCTTTTCTAAATTCTTTTCCACAAAACATTTCTGTACCTGGCTCAAGACTAGGTATTTGAGAATAATGTCTAAGATATGGCCCTTCTTCTCCAGAACCTCTGCTGAAGATGGGCCACCATTTCTGAAAAGATCATTTAAATAGACTATGGTAAGTGCAATTCATTTTTCAGACATTACCTCCAAATCCACAGGAAAAGAGTAAAATCTATTTAGATAAAACTGGAATGCAAAACTGTTTGGCATATGGTAGGTGTGTGATAATATTGAGTCAACAAATGAGCTAACCATCTAGGGCAGAGACAGATTGTCTGCCCACCCAACTCACTTCTTATTCCTCTTGGGTAGACAATGAGATGGTATTTGCCAGCCTCTCTTGCAGTTTGGGGTAGCCACGTGACAGAATCTGGCCAATGGTATTTGGCAGAAGTGGAACGTGTCACATCCAGGTTTGGCCCATAAAAACTGCCCATGAGGTCCTCTTCTGGCAAAACAGAGAAACTGGGGCCTTAGAGGAGGGTAGAATCACAAGACGGAGGGAATACGGGTCTCTCAAGGACCACATAGAAGACATCCCACTAACTAGGACCACCCAATTGGCCTTTAGTGTGAGATGAATGAACTTCCACTGGGTGAAGCCACTCAAGTGTTGGGGTTATTTGTTACAGCAGCAGGCTTATCCTGCCTGACCCCATCCAAATCCCTCCCTACCCATGGCCCACTTTAGGCCCAGAGCTAGCACACGCAGAACCCTCATGTGACTCGAAAAAGACACCCCTCCATCCCCGTGAACCCTGTCCTCTGTCTCTTCATTTTCCACCTAGACTGATGTTGACCCCAAACATTAAGCATTCTTGTATTACCTTCACGATTTTTGTAACATCTGTGTACCACTTATACCATGATACTTGATGCTCCTCTTTATGCCAACTCACTTTGTTGTTAAATATATGCATTTCAAAAGGTAAACTCTATATTACTACAGTAATTGGAAATTTATTTAGCGTAAAATCCTTTAAATAGAAAGTCACCTTAAAAATAAAGATAGCCAGTCATGGTGGCTCATACCTTTAATCCCAGCCCTTTGGGAGGCTGAGGCGGGAGGATCGCTTGAGCCCAGGATTTCGAGACCAGCCTGGGCAAGGCAGTGAGACCCTGTCTCTGCATAAAAAGTAAAAGATAAAAACAAAACAAAACAAAACAAAAAAACAAAAACAAAACAAACAAACAAACAAACAAAGCCAGATGGTGGCACATGCCTGTGGCCCTGGCTACTCAGGAGACTGAGGTGGGAGGATTGCTTGAGCCTGGGAGGTTGAGGCTGCCATGAGCCATGACGAGCCTGCTGCACTCTAGTCTGGGTGACAGATCAAGACCCTGTCTAAAATAAATCTTAAAAATAAAGACAAAGAATACAAAACATTGTTGCTAAATTCTAGCTGGATGATTCCGACAAGGGCCCAAGGCTTGAAGGGTGCTCTCTTTCTAAGAGAGGTTAGCAGGTGCTGGGGAGGAAGTAAAGAAGTATTAGCATCCAACTGAAAAGTGCCACTGAAGAAATCTAAAGGTGTGAGTAGAAATAAAGAAAAAGGAATATATTTTTCATGGTGTGGTTTAATGTTAGATATGACATTGTGCCTCTCCCACATAAGGGTACTTTGTTCTGGGAGACCAGTGAGATGAATTATGGTCAGTTTCTGGGTCCTAAATACAGGCTTAGATTAAATACAGGCATCTGGAAGGTCTTTGGCGTTTTGTTTGTCACGCTGGGCTTACCCTGCCTCACCTCTACCGGCCCTGGCATGCAGGCTTTCAGAGCCTCTGGGGCTATCCTATTCTTGGCTGGAAAACTAGGAAACGATTCCCCTGAAGTGCTCCCAGGTAGGATCACCCCTGCTCATGTCTCTGTGCTGCCCCCATTCATCTGCTCCAAAGTCCTTTCTCCACACCCTCCCTGTCCTTTGTCCATGCCTTGTATCAGAAAACTAAACTTGGGGGTAGCCAAGATGCTTTGCTCTAGTGCATCGATCCCACGACCATCTATGGGGAAAACACACACACACAGGCACACACCAAATACCAAAGGGCCACCCAAAGAAGGAAGAGGAGTGTGCGTTGTGTGTGTCTTATATGCATGGTGTTGTATGTTCTGTATTGTGCATTGTGGGTGTGTTATATGTGTTACGTGTGAGTTGTGTTATATGTGTGAAGGGTGTTCGCAAATGCCGCTTCCAGTGTGCTTAACTAGTAGTTATTATTTTAATAATTTTACAGTTTGATCTGTACAGAATGAAGTGTGCATTTATAAAAGGTCTCCAAAGTCCATTCCAATTTTTAAAATAAGAAGAATATCTTTAACTATTTACATACAATAATTATTGTTATTATTGTTCCACAACTCTGCCAGAAATTCCCCCGCTAACCAGCTATATATCCTTAGATGAGCTGCTTTGCTTGTCTGGGTTTGTTTCCTGACCTATAATATCTCAGCTGGGTGTTCCTTGCAGCCCCATCCAGCCCTAAATACTTCTGTCTTTATCATTCCACAAGGTATTTACGAAAGTCACTGCTGCTGGGGAAACAGCATAGAGCTCTGCCACCTACTAGCTGTGTGTCTTTGGGCAAGTTACTGAGCCACTCTGTCCCCCACTATTCTCTACTCTGTAAATAGGGATCATGCTAGCAACTACCTGGTTAGTCCATAAACAGGATTATTTGAGTTAATCCATGTAAAGCATTTGGTAGGGCACCTGGTATAATGCAGCCATGAAACACTAGTGCTGGAACCCACGCTGAGTGACTTCTCTGTGACTTAGTTTCCCTAGCTGTCATATGGGGATGTGAGGGTGCATCCCTCGTGGAGCTGTATGAGGACGGAGTTAATAGCAGTGGCTGGCATGTGGTCAACTGGCCATATGAAGTAGCCGTTACTAACTGGTGTTGCTGTTGCTATTATTTCCAGGCAGTGCCCTGAGACCGGATGAGGCAACCTCAGCAGGTGAGAGGGCTCCTCCTACAGGGGCTTAGATTCCCTCAAAACTGGAAAGTGCAGAACTCCTGAGATAGGTGGGGCTGATCTGCAAAACCACTGCAACAGGGCTCTGCCCCATTCCCGGTCACCGGGCAGCCCTGGAAGCTTAGCGGGCTGAGCGGGGAGAAGAAGGAGGAGGAAGGGAGGGTAAAACTGGGGAGCAGGAAGGGCTTCAAGTTCATCAATGCCACTCCGAAGATTACAGGAAGACTAATAGGGCCCCAAGGCCTCGGGGATGAACAAACACGATCTTTGTGGTGCGCCTTTGTTGAGTAACCAGGGCAAACTCTCTCTGTGTGTCTGTCTTCCTTCCTTTTATTCCACTAATGAAAGAGAAAGAGAAGAAAGATTTCCCTTCAGAAAATCAGAAGACAAGGAGAAAACATTAAATGCTGAAACCCCAGAGGGCATCTTCAGCATCTACCCACACAAGGCAAGTTCCTTGTCTCTCTAAATCCTTCCAACAGTTCAGCGGGCCAGGTGTTGATGGCTAAGTGAATGATTGTCACACTGGAGATGAACAAGTTCAGGTTGGCTCTCAGGACCCATAGGTGTCGGAGCCAAAGACAGAGACAAGCCCTGTACTCAGTGATGTTCTCAGGCAGGGCTGCCCAATCTTTTGGCTTCCCTGGGCCTCTGGAAGAAGAAGAATTTTCTTGGGCCACACATAAAACACACTAACACTAATGATAGCTGATGAGCAAGGAAAAAAAAAAATCACCAAGAAATCTCATAATGTTTTAAGAACGTTTACGAATTTGGGTTGAGCAATATTCAAAGCTGTTCTGGGCTGCATGTGACCCGTGGGGCTTGGGTTGGACAAGCTTGTTCTAAAGGATTGGTATGAGACGCATCCAAGGACCAGGAGGTCTGACGGAACAAATGAAGCCAGGGAGCAATTTGGAGCAGAAACCCTGATCTGGGAGCCTGAGCTCTCGTCTCAGTTTGCCACCCACCTGCTACGTGACCTTGGGCAAGCCCCTTCACTTCCCTGGGCTTTGGTTTCCACATCTGAAAAATAAAAGGGAAGACACTAATGGCCTCTAGGCTATCTTCTTATCATTTTGTACTAAGGAAACAAATTTTCTCCGAGGCTTCATGAGGCTTCTTTCACTTAGCCTCATGTTTGCAAAGTTCATCCACATTGTAGCATGTATCAGAACCTAACTCATTTTCATGGCTCACTAATATTTCATGGTAGGGATATACCACATTTTGTTTATATATTCATCTGTTGATGGACATTTGGATTGCTTGTGCATTTTAGCTAGGATGAATAATGTTGTTATACACCTTTATGTACAGGTGTTTATATGGACATACGTTTTCATTTCTTGTGGGTATATATCTAGGAGTATAATTGCTGGGTCATGTTTTATCTCTACGTTTAATTATTTGAGGAATTGTCAGACTCTTAGCCCAAGTGGCTTTACCAGTTTATATTCTCATCAGCATTTTATGCGGGTTCTAGTTTCTCCACATCCTTATAAGCGCTTGTTATTTTCTGACTTTTTGATTCCAGCCACGTTAGTAGGTGTGAAGTGGGATATTGTTGTTGTTTTTCTTTGCATTTCTCTGATAACTAGTGACGTTGAGCATTGGCCATTTGTGTATGATTTTATTTTATTTTTTGTTTTTGTTTTTGTTTTGAGATGTAGTCTCGCTCTGTCACCCAGGTTGGAGTGCAATGGTGCAATATTGCTCACTGCACTCTGCCTCCTGGGTTCAAGCAATTCTCGTGTCTCAGCCTCCCGAGTAGCTGGGACCACAGGCACGTGCCACCATGCCCAGCTAATTTTTGTATTTTTTAGTAGAGATGGGGTTTCACCATGTTGGCCAGACTGGTCTTGAACTCCTGGCCTCAAGTGATCCACCTGCCTCAGTCTCCCAAAGTGCTGGGATTACAGGTGTGAGCCACCATGCCCAGCCTGTGTATGATTTTCTTGAAGAAATGTCTATATAGATCTTTTGCCCATTTTTGATTATTTATGTTGAAGTTATAACAGTTCTTTATAACTAGCCCCTGACCAGATATATGATTTGCAAGTATTTTCTACTATTCCATGAGTTATAATTTTATATCCTTGATAGTGACCTTTGACATACAAAAGTTTTTAATTTTGATGAAGTCCAATTGTCTATATTGCTTGTGCTGTCAGTGTCATTTGAATAATTATTTAAATGAGAAAATAATACATATAAAATTTTTAGCACAAAGCCTAGCTCATAGTAAATGCCTGATCAATATTGAGCTGCGATTATTATTTTTTTGAGACAGGGTCTCACCCTCTTGCTCAGGCTGGAGTGCAATGGCACGATCATGGCCAACTGTAGCCTCAACCTCCTGGGCTCAGGTGATCCTCCCACCTCAGTCTCCTGAGTAGCTGGGACTATAGGTGTTCTGCTATTATTAATAATATAAGGAAGTTCTAATCCAATTTCTGCTGTACTTACATGTTCATTCTCCCATTGGTTACTTCTAAACCACTTTTAAAAATTAGTTACTATTATCTGCCATGTAATGGACAGGTAACCTGACAAGAAGACCGGAGAGATGGAATGATGATAGTCAATCATGCTAGGATACACACCCAGAGTCCTGTTAGACCCCAAGGCCAGTGATCTGCCCTGTACCCAACAGCAGTCTTGACACTTTTCTTCACCCTCTGGCCAACAGAGTACAAAGTCCAGACATCAGCACCTGATTCAGGAGAAGACCATTACTCGGGAAACAGGGTACACTAATAGAAGGGCGGTATGGTACACCACATGCCTATTTGACCTACTTTGCCTCTTTGACCTACACCTATTAGTATGTGTGCCATACTACACTACTATTAGTATGCCCGATTAGTAGGGTTGGAGAAGGGACAATGACATTCTGGAAACAGGGCATACTCATGGCAGCACAGGATCCTGTGATGAGGTCGCTGGCATAGGCTGGGGTGACTTGGAGATGGGAAACAAGACCATGAGACCTAGAGAAACCAGGGAAGGCTTCACGAAGATGGCAGCTCTTGAAAGGCGGTAGAATTTGGATGTTCGAAGCAGGAAGGTCCTGAATAAGTAAAGATGGGTAGGTAGAAATGAGAAAGAGATAGTACTGACTCAAAAGAAAGGTTTATGCTGGACAAAAGGAAAAACAGCTTCTAGTAGGAAGTGATGACAATAATAGCAGCAGCTATAATAACAATAATTGTTCGCATGCCACATGTAATTGTAAGCTTATATGAGCTCATTTAGTCATCATGATTGTTGGAAGCAGGTAACATGATCCTCTCCTTTTACAGATGAGAAAACTGAGGCACAAACAGATGACACAATTTGTCCCAGATTAGAAATTAGAACTGAGAGAAAATAAAATCAGTCAGCAAGGTTATTATGACTGGTAGAAGGCAATAGAACAACAAGATTGTTGGAGAATGTAAGAGAAAGGACTACATCCAAGACATTCATGAATTGACTCATGAAGGAACATAGACATGAATGAACATAGACATTTTTGTACCTAGACATTTTTAGGTTCAAATCATGACTCTACCCACTCCCTGGCTATAGAATCTTATCGAAGTTCCTTCACTTTCTCGAATTTCTGTGCCTAAACAACAGGGTTGGAAATACCTAGTTCACTCCACAGAGGGTTGATATGAGGATTTCCAGAAATAAGGGTTGTCTAAACAGGGAATCAATAGATATTTAAATTAGTGGGTGGTGAGGGGTGTTGACATTATTTTCTTTCAGAGCAAGGGCCTTTGCAACACTGGATAAAAGTCAAGTGAAGCCCAAGGGTGTGAGCACGTATATAGCAGAGGTTTCGATGCCACCTTTGGACGCAGCTCTCCTTATGCAAATTCTAGCCACTTCCTAGCTCTGTGCCTAGAAACAGGTCACTCTGCCTCTTTGACCTACACCTTCCCTACAAAGAAAGGTGGAGGAAATAGGCCCTGCCTCCAAGTGTCCTGAGGATTGAATGAGTCAGTATGCTGCCCAAAATGCTTGGAACAGGGCCTGCATGGGAGAAGCTCCCAGTGACAGCCCAGTCTTTACTGTGAGAGGTCAGGCCAAGGGCATCCCCTAAGACCTCAGAGCACACTTATGTGAGTGTTTTCCAAGGACGGCCAGACCTGGTGCATCAGACAGTCTCAGTGGGAAGGCCACGTGTGCCTGCTCTTATGTTGCCATCAAGAGCAGCAGGTGTCACGGCCTTGGAACTTCCTGCCTCATACATCAGAATCCCACATTTTACTTCTGTGTGCATCTGAGCATTCAAAAAACAAGGTGGGGGGCCTCATTCTGCAACTGAAAAGACCCTAGCAACCACCCCCGGCCTTGCCAACACACATACACACACATGCGCGCACACACACACTCACACACACTCCCTCCAGGAACCTGCCATTGTGCGATGCAGTCTGAACTTTCTACTGTTCATATTTGAGTCAGCACCAGCCAGTGATTGCCTCCCAAGTCCTATTTATGGCAGTTTTGTTTTGGAGGAGGGAGTTGGGGAGGGTGTGGATGGCAGGCGGATATTGTTGTTTTTCAGAAAATCTATTTAAAAAACAGAATGCCGTGACTGGTTAGCTTTGAAACAATGAGGATAAACATACGATGTCGGTGATGGTTTTCCCTTCATTCATTTGGGCTTTTGTTAAAATGGCAATGGACACTGATATCCTACTGTTGAGATAGGATTACCCCCACTCTTCATTTGTTAAAAAGATAAAGAGATCTGAAAAGTGATCCTAAATATTTGAGTCAATTCCTCGATGAATTCACCATAAGCTTCTACACTTGTCCACAGCAGCTCTACTAAAATCACAATTAGTTCATTCTATACATAATTATGTATTTAACTCCTGTCTTCCTCCAGCCAGGCAGAGGATGTCAGTTACCTCAACAGGGCCTGTTAGTTCAGGAGACAGGCAGAAGAAGAATCAAATTTGGATCTGCCTTTTATTTGCAGTGACAAATGATTCAACCCTTCAGAGCCTCAGTTTCTGTAAAACAGAAGTCATACATTCCTTTCATTCACTTGTTCATTCACTTATTAAAATAGTATTTGAGTGCTAATTTTGGCTGAGCAGTGGTTTAGGGACTGGAGATAGGGCAGTAAACAAGTGAACAAAGCAAACACAGATTCCACCCTCACTCTTGTGTAGGATGATAGACCATAAAGAAATAAAATAAATAAGAAAACTACATAGCAAATTAGACAAAGAAAAATTAGAGTAGGGAAGGAGGATAGGAAGACAGACAGAGAGACAGAGAGCGTGTGTGTGTGCATGTTTGTGTGTGTGCATGCTTGCGTGTGTGTGTGTGTGTGTGTGTGTGTGTGTGTGTGATAGTAGCAGGTTTAGATAAAGAGCCCAGAAAGGACTCACTGAGGAGGTAACATTTCAGGACAAGATGTAAAAGAGATGCAAACCATGCAGATACCCGAAGAAGGCTGTTTCAGGCAGAAGAAATAGCATGTGCAAAGGCCCTGAGGTAAGAGTTTGCCTAGTGTGTTGGAGAAACAGCAAGGAAGCCAGCAGTGGATGGGAGGTTGGGGAGTAGGAGATGAGGTCAGAGAGATAACTTTGCAGAGTGGTCTGAGAGTTAAATCATTATAGGAGCCATATATATAATAGGATTGCAATGACCAGGTTTTAGATGGTAAACCCATGAGAGTGAGTGAGTGAGTGAGTGAGTGAGTGAGTGAGTGAGTGAAGAATGAATAGATATCTCATTTATCCATCATGACACTAGGACTCAGAGAAGTCCATTGACTTGCCTAAGGCCACTAGCTGGCTTGTGAAAAATTTAAGGCTAGACTTCAGGACCATCTTTTCCAAGGTTTTCCAAGAGTTAATCTTTCTTTCCTACATTATTGACACAGATGAAATCTTCATCAATGTCCTCCCCCAACCCAAATCCAAATGCCAACAGTTGCCATTGTGAAATGAAGGGATGTTGCTAAACATCCTACAATGCGCGGGGCAGCGCCCACTACAAAGAATTGTCCAACCCTAAATGTCAATAGTGCCAAGGGTGAAAAACCTTAGCTGAGGGGAAGAACCCCAAATCTATTGTTTTGTCTTTCCTCTTCAAACCCCATTGTTTTAAACTCTACATGGTGATTCTCAAGGGTGTGTAGAGAGCTGATAGTACCAGAATGAATGAAGGGTGGGACCTACAAGTCCCTCCACCCACTGGGAGAGGGAGTGCGGATTCCTGGCTAGGATGAACTCAATTCTATTTCCCCTTCCAGGGATCTTTGTTGAAGGCATTAGCATGGACTTGCGAACAAGGGTGGAGCTAGGAGCACAGTTTTCCAAAATAAAGTCACAGATAAGAGATTAAGATCCACAAGACTACTGCTCTGCTATTCAGAGCACAAAGCCTTTCTTTATCCAGGGCTTCCCTTAGGCACAGAGGGCTAACAGATATTATCAGAGTAACACATGAAAATAATATTGTCTTAGTGCAAAAGGGTAGCTCTTCTCTCCTACATGGAGCTCAGTACACTTCCATCCAAGCTAGCTCATGCTATTTCACAAGGATCAGGCTATACGGATAATTTATTAAGCCAATTTGGAAGGAGGGATTGAAACTGAGAGCAAGGTTAATGACACACCCAGTGGGAATACAATGGGGACAAGGAAGAAGATACCTTTTCTTGAGTCTCAGGCTGTTGTTCCATTCATTCACTCATTCATTCATTCATTCATTCAACATCCTGGGTGCCCATAATGTATCAGGTTCTATGCTAGAACTTGGAGACCCAACTGTGAGTAAGATGTGATCCTCGTTCCCCTGAAGGAGAGGGGGATTCACAAGCTAGAGGGGAAGGAAGACAAAGATATAGGTGCCATGACATACAGGCTCTTCTGGAATCTAAGGACCATGCAGAGTGATGCAGGCTGCAATGGGAATGATTAGGGATGTGTGGGAACTGAGGGATGTATCTACTCAATCCAGAGAGCTCAGGGAGGGCTTCCTGGAGGAGGCGAGGTCTCTACCAGTTTCTCAACCTTGACATTATTGACATTTAGGGCTGGATAATTCTTTGTGGTTGGGAGCTGCCCTGCGCATTGTAGGATGTTTAGCAGCACCCATGGCCCCTACTGATAAGATGTCAATAGCATCACACTCCCTCAAGTTGTGACAACCAGACATTACCAAACTGTCCTCCAGGAACAAAATCACAATCCCCCCACTGAGAACACTAGTCTAGACAGAGGTGCAAAACAGATACCCTGGAAGGCCTGGATCACTATACTATGTGGCCTTGTGCTGCACGAGCCATGATGGGAGTTTGAATTTACTCCAGGATCGGTGGAAGCCACCAGAAGACTGAAACTGGGTGAGTGGTATGATCTGGTCTTGCTTTTCAAAGGCTTCTCATTGAATGGATAGGAGGAGCAAGGATGGCTCAGGGAGATTAGAAGGAAAGTCTTCCCCAATGAACCATTCTGCGGCCTGAAAGTGACCGCAGTGAACCTTGCTTGGCACCAGGACTGCAAAGGCGAGCCTCTCCACGGTCAAGCCTGGGCCCCCGAGCTGACACATCCTCCTGGGCAGTGGTCCAGGCCCTGAGCCAGGGAGGAGTTCCTCTCCCAGGTCCTCCGGCTCCAGGAGACAATGCTGACATCCCAACCATACTGTGACTCAGAGCAAAGGGCCTTTCGCTTTCTGGAAAGATCAACTATGGCCCAGTTCTCAAGGAGGATTAGATGTCAGAGAGAGAACATTGAACCTTCACTTCAGAACCCAGGCACTGAGTTCACATCAGCCAAAGAAAAGGAACTCAAACCAGATACCTACAATACTCCAGGCAGGGGCCACACCAGACTCTCAGCATACTGAACCCCATATTTAAGCATACAACATGCTGTCCTGTCACATTATCTGCTGTAGAAATGGCCATCTTTCAAGGAATTAGAATAACATGGACTGAACACTAAACTATTGAAATGTAATTTCCATGACATTCCTTATAAATATCAAGTATCACTGTTCCGAAGGAGGTGTTGCCATCTTAAAGATGGAGAAATAGGCTTAGAGGAGTGACATGAATTGCCCAAATTCACAACAGCTAGGAAGCTGTCCATCTGAAAATAAAATCTAAGCTTCTTCCTTGTCACTCCCGGGCCTTTCAAAGCCCATGAGACTTCGCAAATCAACATGTAAAACTAAGTATTAACACTTCTTAAAATTCTGGACATTGGAATTATTGGGAACTGTGGTGGTTAATACTGAGTGTCAACTTGATTAGATTGAAGGATGTAAAGTATTGATCCTGGGTGTGGTCTGTGAGGGTGTTGCCAAGGGAGATTAATATTTGAGACAGTGGGCAGGGAAAGTCAGACCCACCCTTAATCTGGGTGGGCACCATCTAATCAGCTGCCAGCACGGCTAGAAAATAAAGCAGGCAGAAAAACGTGAAAAGACGAGACGGGCCTAGCCTCCCAGCCTACTTCTCCTGTGCTGGATGTTTCCTGCCCTTGAACATCGCACTCCAAGTTCTTCAGTTTTGGGACTCAGACTGGCTCTTCTTGTTCCTCAGATTGCAGATGACCTATTGTGGGATCTTGTGATCATGTGAGTAAATACTTGATAAATTCCCATATATATATATATATATATACACACATATAGATAGATAGATAGATAGATAGATAGATAGATAGATAGATAGATATCTCCTATTCTGTCCCTCCAGAGAACTGACTAGGGTCAGTTCTGTCCTCTCTCTCTCTCTCTCTCTCTCTATATATATATATATATATAAAATATATATACACACACATATATACACACCTATACACACACACACACACACACACACATATCCTATTAGTTCTGTCCCTCTAGAGTTCCTGATTAATACAGGGACTATCATTATATTTGTCCATTATTTTTCAAATTTATCAAAAGGAGAAACTTGCGGCAGTAGCCTTGCAGCTAATAAAAACAATAGCAGTGCATACCGGGTATCTGAATGACTATGACTATATTACATGCAATACTCCTCTCAATGTTCAGACCCATGCTATAAAGTCAGGGCTACTATTGTTCACATTTTACAAATGAAAAACTCAAGACCCGGAAAGACCTGACACTAGAAAGTGGCAGGGCCACAATTTAAGGTGAGATCGATCTGACTCCAAAGCCCTCAGGGAACACAGCATGGTTTTTAGTGACGGTCCACACTGTGTGCTTCGTTCTCCTCGGGCTGAAGTCATGGAGACGATTGCAACCAGCAGGAAGAGCACGGGCAAGACACCACCACCTGTGCCCAATGCCCTTTTTCCTGCAGAATCACAGAGCTTTTATGCAACGCCAGCCAAGAATCCCAGGCTCTCAACTTGGCCTTGGAAAGAAAACAGGCTTTTCCTCAACCCTTTCAGATCTGTCATGCTTCTGAAACCTCGGGCACCGAGGAAGGTCACTTGGACAAAACCATCCACCAAGCCCTTACAAAAAGGATGTGCCAGGATTCACGTTGCAGCAGATAGCAATCATCTTAAACTGTTGCAAGATCAAATTGCTTTCCTGCTTAGAATATCTCCTTTTTTTTTTTTTTTTTTTTTCATCAGATCCAAACTCTTTATTCAGCCCCTGCTGATTTGCCCACCCCAAAGTGCCTATCCTTGTCTCCCTTGCTGGTCACCCCAGCCTTCCAGGTGCTGCCCAAACACCCCACACTCTCCATGGGCCTTTGTGCTGACTGTCCACTCTGTCTGAAACATTGTTCTCCCCATTCTCCGCTGGCTCATTCCCTTCTTAGGTCTGATCAGGCCAGTAGAAGGGAACCACACAAGGTTTCAGAACAGAAGATGCCACAGGGGAAAACATTCACTTTTACTGAGTACCTACGATAGAGCTGGCAACATATGGCATTTAATTCAATCCTCTCAACCATCCTTTTCGGTCGTTTTACAAAGAAGAAAACTGAAGTCTAAAGAGGCTTTGTCCTTGCCCAGGGCCAGATAATTTCCAAGGGTGGAGGTGAGATTTAAACCTCTGCTCGTGGTCTGTCCGGTTCCTTTTTCCTCTCCATGCCCTTGGTCAGGCCCTTTGAGTCATGAGCTTGGGAAACTGATGAAAACTCAGCTCTGGGGCAATTCAATTGTCCCCGTGGAAGCTGGCAGCCTTCACAAAGCATCACTAACGTCCCAGGAGGCAGAATACACCAAAGGTTTGAACTTCTCGTGCAGCTAGCCAATTTGCTGGAGAATAAAAGAGCAAAAGCACCTAGGAGCATAAAACCAACCAGTAAATCTAGGGATTAAAAGCCTCTTAGCAACCCTGCTACCTGTAATTACAGCCCCCAACAAAGAGGAACCCTGGCAGATGGAGGATAAGGAAGAATCCAACCAGTAACTGGGATGGGAGTCTTGCCAAGACGGTTTATGGCCCTACCTTGTGTCTTCCCAAACAACCTTCTGCCTGATCTCTATCCACCTCAGGCCCCAAGGGCAGCTGTGCTCCCAGGTTATCTGCGGATCTGCAGCACAGGGCTCAAGAACCAAACAAGGCTTACGTTCCCACCCAGGACTTGTTGGTGGATTAAGGTGAGACTCCCAGACATCACTCAGGGGCCTGAAGGGAAGTCCACAGAGCAGAGAAAGTGTGTGACCTTTGACGGAATTGTCATCTGACCTCAACAAGGCCAAGAATGCCACCCAGCAAGAGAGACGCATGCCAGATTGCAGAGGCAGAAGGAGGTGCCTCCTTTTCTTAAACTCCAGAGCACCAGACTGACCTGATGTTTCACTCTCTTACCCAATCCTATGGACTGTCTAGAAAATCTAAATGTCTGAGGCACATGGCATTCTCTCCAGTAGGATCTTGGCAAACATTTTCTGGAAAGGACCAGATAGTAACTCTTTACGACTTTGCAGACCACAGGGTCTTTGTCTCAACTATGCAACTCTGCTGCTGTTGCACAAAAGCAATAGCAGCCTTGGGCAATATGCAAATAAATAAATGAGGCTGGTTGTGTTCCCATGAAATAGGCAATGATCCAGATTTAGCCACTAGATCACTATTTGTCGACCCCCACTTTACAAAGTATGTGAGATTCTCAAATCTCTGTAACAGCATTTCACGAAATTGTCTTTTGTCCAAGTTTCCGAGAAAGTTCTTCTTAAGGGGAAGCTTTTCCTGAAAAGGTGAATAAATGTGGCTTTGCTTTCTTCTTGTGACCCTGGGCCAGGATGCAACCAATGTGAGCACATCACCCCACCAGAATCCAGAATTGGAGACAATCACAAGATCTGTTTGCTACTGCATCTCCAGTGTTTCAGAAATGTTCGGCACATAGTAGGCACATCATAAATAATTCTTCAATAGATGAATCTGCTGAGATTCTGGCTATAACCCAAAACATTTGGGACAGATTATTTTTTTCACCCATTCAATTATAGCTCTGCTGTTCCAGCCTGGCCTGTCCCAGGAACTTCTAAGGGGTTCAAACTAGAGTTCTCATGCTTGGCAGCTTTCCTGTGGTTGGCCACTTAGGCAAGTTAGAAATGTTCTTCCCTCTTACTCCCTTAGCTAACCAGCTGTAAATCACTATCCAAAGATGTGTGTTGGTAAGTAGAAGACAATCCAGTGAGCATTTCCAGATGAATCATTCTGTGAATGTTCCGTCTTTAATTACTTATTAAAAGCAGACCAGATTTTCCTAATTGGGTGCACTGAGCATGTGTTAATTTTATAATTAAAAAGAAAATTAAACACTCTTTTCATGTGCAAACTAGGATAGAAATCCAGGAAGAAATTTCCTCTTAAAATACTTGACCACGTTTCTCAAATTTCAGAGCAAGCACTAAGGTGCTTGTTAAAAATGTCGTTCCCAGGTTAGGTGCTGTAGCTCCTGCCTGTAATCCCAGCATTTTAGGAGGCCGAGGTGAATTGCTTGAGCCAAGGAGTTTGAGACCAGCAACAAAGTCTGACTTGTCTCTACAAAAAATTTTTAAAAAGTGAGCAGAGCATGGTGGCATGTGCCTGTGGTCTCAGCTACATAGGAGGCTGAGGCAGGAGGATCACTTGAGTCGAGGAGGTTGAGGCTGCAATGAGCCATCGTTGCACCACTGCACTCCAGCTTTGGCAATGGGGCAAGACCCTGTCTCAGAAAAGAAAAAAAAAAAAAAGCCATTCCCAGGCCAAACTCCCAGCCACTCTTACGGCCATAGGTCTGGGGTGGTGCCTTGGACTCTGCATCTGGAAGCCATGCCTCCAGATGATCCTAAGGCAAGCAGAGCTGGACCACACTTAGAAGAATCACTGTCCCAGTCAATGCTTTTAATCAGCTTTTGTCAATTGATGCAGCTTTTGTCAATTGATGCAGCTTTTGAGAGGAAACTCTAAGACACAAGAGGTCCCTCTAACCCTGTGCCTGCCTCCCCCAAAAATGACTCTACATTTTTTAAAAGGGTCATGCACATTCTGTGGCTGATCCGAAGGACTCCAGCCTGGAATTACCTGTGAGGGCTTTTTCCCCCAGTTTCCCCCAGTATATCTGCTAGGTTGCCTATGAATGGAGGTACCTTCAACTCCAAAGCATCTTAGGCTGTTTAATTGCAGTAATTGCCACCCCAGGCTGTAAGTTTCATGTAAATGCTCTACCAGGTGATTCATGTGGTAAATTACACACTTGAGATTTCACCAAGATTTACCTGCTAATCCTAAACTCACTTAAGATACTACTCATGCCCACACCCCCAGATCCGGCAGCTGGGAGAGAGGTACAGATAGGCCTAGAGACCTCACACAATGCCTTCTTGCATCCTTGTCTCCATCTCAATGATTTTTCTCCTTGTCATCAGTCCTTGGACAATTCTGACACTCCCTACCCTGCAGCAGGCAGGACCCTACTTGCAGATAAATGCCCTGGCCTGGCCACATCCTCAACTCTCAAGGATGGATTACAATTGAATGGGTGAAAAAATAATCTGTCCCAAATGTTTTAGGTTATAGCCAGAATCTCAGCAGATTCATCCATTTAAGAATTACAGTTAATATTCTTTCAACCCTCTAACCACTTCTTAACAATTGTCTTCACATCTGTCTCTTCTTATTCTATACTCACTTGGTGTAAGCCTTCAGATTAATCTTCCTAAAGCACCACTTTGCTTATCTTGCTCACAGCTCAAACACCTTCCATGGCTCCCACTGGCCACTGTTCAAACCCTTCAGGCTGACTTTCATAGTCCAGCCCTGCTCTGGTTATCTCTTGCTGTATAACAAACCACCCCAAACTTAGTGACGTGAAACAACAACCATCATGTATTATTCTCATCTCTCATGGTTCTAGGAAGCAACTAGGTTCAGCAGGATGGATTGTGTTAGAGTCAGATAGTGGCAGGTCTGGAGGCATCTTGAAGGCTTTCTCCTTTACATATGTGGCGCCTGGGCTGGGGAGATTAAACCACTGGGGCTCAAATAGCTGGGGCTCCTTGGACATCTCTGTTCTCTGTCATCTCTCTCTGTGTTCCCTCTACCATGGGCTCAGAGCTCCAAAGGCGAATGTCTCAAGAGGGAGCGCCAGGCAGAAGTTGCACCACCTTATGACCTTACCTTCTAGCCTCAGAAGTCACATAGCATCATTTCTACCAAAAGTCACAAAGATCCTTCGTATCCAAGGGGATGGAATTAGCATCCACCTCTTGATAGGCAGAGTGGCAAGAATTGGTGGATGTGTTTTGAAACCACTATGAGCCCCAGGTTTCTTTTTACAAACATGAGCCAGGATTCCATTTTTCAACTGGGCCATCTGCTTCCAGTCAAACTATTCCTTATTTTCAAAGCACACCTAAAACTTGCCCAGTCCATGACTCTGTTCACCCCCTTATCTTTGTAGGGTCGCCCTCACCTTGCCACCATCTGCATAACTAAATCCTACTGACCCTGTGACTCCACCTCATCGGAAACATTTCCGCTCCCAAGCTCAGTCTCTTTCTTATGCCAATTATTATGTGTACAGTTCATTGGACAACTAATCGTTCACTGCTTTGTGCTATCACTTCTATTTCTATCTTGCTATTTGGCTATGTCTTCTAGAATTTAACATCTCATGTGTGGATAATTTCTCCTTAGTTCCCTTGTCAAGTCTTCATGATATTCAGCATTTATTGGATGCTTACTATATGCCAGCCACAGTACTTTGTCTTTTGCTGACAGTAACTCACCTATTCTGGACAGCAAGCTGGAGTCACAGGGGTTATTAGTAACTCATTTTGCTGATAAGAAACCAAGGCACTGATAGGTTACCTTCTGTGGCCAAGTTCACGCCGGCTCAGAAGTGAGAAAAGTGGAAATCAAACCCATTTTTTCAAATTCCAAAGCCTAATCTCTTCTCTCCTTTGTTGAAACACCTCTTACTTTGATCTGCATCTCTTCCATTTTCTCACTCAGGACATCCACAGAAACACTCTCCACCTGATTTTCATTTTTCCACCTTGGCTTGATTTTAATATCTTTACCTGAGGCCCAGGTACAATGGCAGACATAAACCTAGCATGAAGAAATTTCTTAGGAATAAATAAAAGTGTATCCAGGTAATATTGTTGGTGTGATAGAGAAGAATGGATTTAGTTACAGGTTGCTGACACAAGTTTGGAAGACTTTGGAAAGAATCATTGGGTCTTCTCCTGATTCTTTGGTTGCCTTTATTGCCTGGGCAAACCCTTCCTAACCTCAATGTTTTTCCACTTCTCAGAAACAAACATCACATTCTTATACATTCTTTAGGCTTCAACTTTTCTGAGAAGCCTTACAACTCCCCTGACCTACCACCACAAAATGACATCAGTTCTCCCAGTATGCTAGTAGGGGGTAAATTGTGTCCCCCCAAAAGATAGGTTGAAGTCTTGGCCTTAGGTATAAGCATTTGATCTTATTTGGAAATAGGGTCTTTGCCAATGGAATCAAGTTAAGATGTGGTCCCCCTACGGGCCCTGATCTGATAGGATTGGCATCCTTAAAAGAAAAGGAGAACAGACACACAGGGAAAACACCATGTGACAACAGAGACAGAGCAGAAAGTGATGCAGCCAAGGGTTTCCCCAGAAGCCAGGGGAGCAAGGAAGGATTCTACCCGCAAAGCCATCACAGGGAGCGCTGCCCTACAAACACCTTGGTTTTGGACTTCCAGCCTCCAGTGCTGCAAGGGAATATATTTTTTGTTGTTTTAAGCCACCCAGTTGTAATTTGTCACAGCAGCCAATAGGAAATTAATACATAACTTATCCTACTTTACTGCATGTGTCATACCTAGAATCAAGCCATTTGTATAAGTATCTATCTAATAGCCATTTGCCAAGAAAGAACCAACTCCTTGAGAGCGTCAACTCCGTTTTGGCTGCTGCCACGCCCTCAGGGAGCACGTAATAGCCCCTGCATGCATCCATGAATGCAAGTCTCCCTCCTCCACGTTAACTAAACACTCCCAAGGCCTGTCGCCCCTTCTGGAGGCCCCAGAACCACCACCACGGCTGGGCTCTTGCTGGAGTCTGCCCTCCCTGGGACACACAGGAAGGACTATGTGGATTCACAAGGACCTGGAGGCATGCGTGTGCTCCATGTCACTGACTTAATCCCACTGCAAGTAGGCTACCCCCGAGGATCATCAGAGAACGGCCCTGTAAGCTCCTCACCTCTGAGCAATTAACTAATGGGTAGTCGGAAGTAATCAAAGACTCCCATCGGAGTCTATCAGCCAAGCCTCCCTTGAAAGTCTGAAAACAAAGATTATCTGCAATGCCTAGGCTTCAAAACCAGGGAAATACACCTGTATCAAATCAAACTCCCTGCCTCCAACTGAAGAATGTACAGGCTCCTGTTGTATAGCCTTCTGGCATTCTCAGGGCAAGAACCGTATTCAGCCACTAACCTTTCTCTTAAATTGCCTATACAAGATAGGCCATTATTATAATGAAATACCTCAGCTGGGAATGTTCTTGGTTTCAGCTAAAAGGTTTCCTTTCTGACTACTGTGCTCATAGGCGCTGCCTTGATTTGGAGGAACTTCCCTTTGGCTGTTTTGAAAGGATTTCGACAGGTCTGTTTACATTTTATTTCATTTGCTTCATTTCAGTGTGCGGGTCAGCATGGCCCAGTCCTAATGATGATGAAAACTGGAAAAGATGGGCCAGCCCCAAGAAAGGATTAAGGAAAGAGCCATCATTTTAGTGAGGGAGAAATGGGAGTTAAGCCTGTGGTTCTAGAAGGCTCCGCGTCCTTCTGCCCTGTGGCAAACCCACCAGCAGCTGGAAGAAAGTGCTCAGACAAGGGGTTTGCAGCCTTAGGACCCTCGGGGCCTCCTTGTTTGAACCATAATGGCCTTTGCACAAGGCTGTCTCAGGAGGAGCTGATTTTAAAAGGTTTAAAGTTCATGCTAAATCCCAAAACGCTTAAAGCTCAAATTCAAGGGAGACTTAGGTGGTCAGAGGCCTTGTCAATACTTGAAGAGTAAAATGCTTGCACGTCCATCAAAGGTCCTGTTTGATCTGATATCTGGGTCTGCCCTCTCTTCCAGCATCGCGGCTTCAACCCAGATGTCTCGAGTTGGTGCTTCCAGCGCCAGATCTGGTACATGGATACGTTTTGTTCAACCTGCCCAGCGTTTGTTGGTTTTGTTTACATTCCCTTTAATGCTTTATTGCTGAGTCATCAAGATAAAATAAAATGGGAAATTTCACATTAAAATATCCAGCTTTCCTTGCAACATCAGAAATCTAGCCCTCTGGGCTTGCATTTCCATGTGGCAACCGTTGACTATACATGGAGAGCAGCCAACCCCTGGCAGATAAGGGGACCGCCTTATTCCCCATCACTCGTGTCTCTGACTTTCCTGGCTCTGGTGAGCAGATTAGTTTGAGGCCCTCCACTCTTCTAACCATTCAGCAACACAACTCTTGTATTTATACCACAGTGTCAAATTAAATGTCACCCTTTCCACAAAGACTCTCAAACCCTCCCAACAGAAAACTTCCCACCTGGCCCCACCATAGGTTTGTGTTTCATTTGCCTAACTTATTTGGGTATGGATCCTCCCATCTGTCTGGGTGATCTGAATAACTTCATTCATCTCTCATGTCTTAACACACATGTCATCTCCTTCAGGAAGCCTTCCCTGATTGCTCCTCCCTCCTCCAGCCTGCTGCCTTTTGCTGCTTCTGCCTATCCATGCTCTTATCATCCTTGCTTCTTCTCTGTCTCCCCTGCTGGGCAGGGAGAGCGCAGGGGCTGAGCTCTGTAAATCCAGCAGGAAGCATGCAGCTTGGCATCTGGGAGGGTCTCTCAGGAAGTGTTTGTGGAATAGAGAGAAAATGGGACAGAAAAGAAGAAAAGGCTCATTTGCTCAGGATATTCAGTTAGAATGCTGACAGCAGAAATGCATCATCATAATAGTAATAATAATAATAGTTCTTAGCACCTATTGGGGGTTTTGTATGTAAGTCTTTTACCTATTAATTTATTGTGTTAGTTTCAGTCCTCTGGGAAGCGGAAGTCTAGATGGAATGAGACATTTACTGAGGGAGATGTCTGTGAAGGAGAAAGGGGAATGAAGCAGGAGTAGTCCAGGAGAACCTGCACATCAGGATGCAGGTCCCACAGGGGAAGGAGAAGGGAAGGAAGGAGGATTGGGCAGGAAGAGCCTGCAGTGATAGGTCTGGTCTGGTCCGAGAAAGTCTCTGCCTGATGATGAGGAGGGGCCCGCAAAGACCGCCCATCAGAGCAGTCCCAAACCAGGCAGGAGAGGCTGGGGCTAGCACCTCTACCATGCCCAATCATTGGTTGGGGGCAGCTGGGACAGCAGGTCCTGGCTGGGTGCATGCTTGGGTGGATCTTAAGGTGGGTGATCTGGAGGCTCTCAGCTTGCAGGACTCCACACAGGGAGGTCCGAAAGTCCCAGCTCCAGGGCTGCAGCACCCAGATAATCCCCACAATGCCCCTAGGCACCACTGTTGCTATTGCCAAGCTGAGCCTTAGGGGAAGTGACATGACCTGGCCCAAAGCTACAGAGCTCTTAGAGATGGAACCAGATATCAATACCAAATCAGGCGTGTAGCCACCCTACCCTTGGATCCTCGGCAACCCTCCGGGAAAGACAGGTTATTGGAGTCGGGGTTGATGGCCCACGGCCCATTTTTCGGAGAAGGACTATGGGACCTTGAGCCAGCAGCTGACTTGGCCATTCCGCAGGGAGGCCAGCAGGCACACCCAGGACTCCTGGCCTCCTGCAGCTCAGAGGAAGGAGACTCCGAGGCACCGATCCTTGGGGTTAGCGGGAGGTGGAGGTCCACCAGCTCCTTTGCCAACCCCTCCCCAGCCCCACTAATGATAACACCAGCTCAGTCCTACAGAACAGCTTCTATGTGTTGGGGACTGTTGAACCACTTATTTCTTTGCCTGTCTTTAACCTCCCGGCATCCCTATGACCCAGACACTTTTATTCTTCCCGTTTCCCAGGGGAGAAGACAGAGACGCAGAGGGGCAAGACACTAGCCCAAGGCCACAGCTAGTAAAAGGCAAAGCTGAGATGCAAAGCCAGGTAGGCCCTGCTATTCAAGGCTCTGCTAACTTCAGCCAAGCAAGTAAAAAAAGAATGGATGTCCTGTGAACAGTGGCATCTTTGGAAAACGTCGCTGTTTTTATTAATCTCTCTCAAGATAGATGTTGCTCAAACACAGCAGCTTCGTGACGATGCCAGTAGCCAGCAGTCTCCTGTCCGCGTGGGTTGCGAGCCCAGGGCGTGGACTGGGTTGGGAGCGGAGGGCCGCAGGTGCCAGCGGGGCCCGCCTCTCCCTGCAGGAGGCCCGGGCAAGTTCACGGCCGGCCCGGGGCGAGCGGCGCGCGGCCGTGCGGCTCATTCTACCGCCCTGCGTGCGAAGGGGAGGCCGCGCCCCCGCGCCCCCGCTCGCGCCGTGCCTGCCACCGCCACCCGCCCGGCCTCCGGGCCGGCCACTGAGCGGCCGCTGCAGACTCGGCGGCGCCGGCGCACCTGCAATCAGGCCCCGCGCCGCGCCGCCGCCTCGCGTCCAAGGCCGCCGCGCGCCGCGCTCGCCGCTGATAAGAGGCGGCGGGGGAGGGGCGCAGGATGCTGGCGTTGGGGCGGGGGGCGGGCAGCTGGAGCGGGCTCCCATCCCCTCCCCTCCCCTGCCCTTCCTCTCCCTCTCCCTCTGCGATGTCTCTCCCGAAAGTGTATGACTTGCCCGTCTCTTTTTTGCGACCCTCCCCTACATTCCCTCCCTCCCCAGACCTTGCCGCTGGCGTGTGTGCGCGCGCGTGTTCGTGTGTGTGCGCGTGTGCATGTGTGTGTCTGTGTCCCCAGTTGCCCCGTCTCCTGTACTTGTCTCTGTGCACTTCCTGACCTTTCTGTCTCCCACTCCCCACCTCTCTGATTCTCTCACCTCCAGCTTATTCTGTGTCTCTCTTCTTCTTTTAGTATCCCTCTTAGTTTCTCCCTCTCTCCCTGTTCTATTTGTCTCTTCCTCACCTAACTGGGAGCCAGTCCCTCCCTTCTCCCTGTGTCTGTCTTCTCTCTCCCTCTCTCCATCTTTCAGACTCTGACCTGCCTCTCCCGTTCTCTCTCCCCTTCCTGTCTCTCCGAGTCGTTGCCTGTCCTCCTTCTCTCTCTGCATCTTTCTCTCTGCGTCCCCAACTCCCTCACTTCTCCGTTCTTTCACTCATTTATCTGTATCTTCCGTTTCCTTTTCTCTCCTCCCCATAACTCTGGCTGTCCCCTGCCCTATCTCAGCGTCCTGTGGCACTTTCTCCGCGGCCGGCCTGCCTGCAGGGCAAGGCCTTCAGAGCCAGCGGTTGCAAGGACAGCTGGACCCCACAATGAGCCAGGCTCAGCAGGTGTCCTGACTTCAGGGGGCAGGACTGTGCTCACCTGGGTGCCTTTCATCTGAGGCTCTGGCGCACTTCACAAACAGTCATTAAGGCCCGCCTGGGGGCAGGTCAGGGAATATCACAGCCTAGGCTGTTTAGTTATCTTCGTTATTCATACACACCCCCCTGCCTTCAATGAGTTTAGTGCAAGGGACAGAATCCCGACTGACGCCCAGAGAGATTAAGGTTTGCGAGGGTTGCACAGGCCAAAGATGACAAACTGATACAGCAGGGATGTTTCTGCTGCTTCCTTCCTGCAGCGCAAGCCTCTGTCAGGAGCTTAGAAAGCACCCTTTCTGAGACAGCTCTGGGGGTCAAGAGATGGGGCTAGATTTCTCTTACTGGGTCCTGGCCTGGTGGTCCGCTTTGCACCAAACATGCAAGCAGGGGTCTCCGTGGGAACCAGCCCCTTTTGTGCTTGAATAAATTCAGGAGCGATGGGAGAAGAACGGTGACATAGGGTTTATTTGTGTATTCATTTTTCTGATCAGGGGATGCATCCAGAAAGTATCAGTAAACAACAAGGGAGCTCAGGAGTTGCCAGGCATCAGCATCTCAGAAACTGCATCTGGGGCAAAGCCACTGGGCCAAGAAGGTCAAAAAGGTGGTGCCAAAAGAGCATTCATTGGGCAGCTTTGCTTCATGAAGGCAGCTCAGATCCACATTTAAGCCAATTTGCCCAGCCAACACTTTCTCCCCCACCAACTCCCCAAAAGGGATATTTCTTTCTTTCTTTTTTTTTTTTTTCCTTTGAGATAGAGACTTAATCTGTTGCCCAGGCTGGAGTGCAGTGGTGCGATCTCGGCTCACTGCAACCTCCGCCTCCAGTGTTCAAACAATCCTCCTGCCTCAGCCTCCCAAGTAGCTGGGATTACAGGCGCCTGCCATCACACCTAGCTAAGTTTTGTATTTTTAGTAGAGACAGGGTTTCACCATGTTGGCCTGGCTGGTCTTGAACTCCTGACCTCAGGTGATCCAACCACCTTGGCCTCCCAAAGTGCTGGGATTACAGGCGTGAGCCACCATGCCAGGCCCCAAAACGGCTATTTCTGGGACCTACTCTGGTGGCAGCAGTCATAACTAATGCTCACTGTTTAAGCTCACATGTCCCTGTAAAGAAAGAAAGAGCCTGTATGTCGAAGCCTCCAGGATGGTTGGAATTGGGGGAAGGGGGAGAGACAAAAATGCTATGGACGTTTGAGTATTTTTCAGCAACTCTGCCTCCAGTATAAGAAGTTTTGGACTAGTTGGGCACCATGGTGTATGCCAGTAGTCTGTTACTCAGGAGGCTGAGGCGGGAGGATCGCTTGAAGCCAAGAATTCGAGGCTATTGTGAACTATCATTGCACCTGTGAATAGCTACTGCATTCCAGCCCCGACAACATAGTGAGATCTTATTTCTAAAAACAAATAGATAAATAAGAAAGTTACTGGTCTAATACTGTCAGTGAAAGGCCTTTGCTCTGTGACTTGCCATCTCTGGGCCTTATCCATAAAAGAAGACACTTAATCTAACAATTTATTTGGCCCTTTCAAGTCTCTGGTCAGGCAGTTTCTATCTTTTGACTTAATACACACTTCCCCTAAATGTGTATGAAGTCACTAAGTATATATAGTATCCTTAAAGTAAGTAAGTGTATTTTTATTCCAGGGCTGCAGGTAGGCCACACTCCCTGTTCCAAATCTCTGGGTTTTGCTGTTTGTTTTGGAGAGGGGGTCTTCTCTTTTAAAAACTAGACCAATCTAGTGAAATGCCATGACATTTTATTTTTAAAGACTCATGCTAGGTTATATACTAAGCATGCAAACATTCTTGAAATCTACTGTAACCTCACTTTGGTAGCAAATACTAGTCTACTGGTGAGTTGAAAGACTTAAATTTTTTAAAACCATTTTTAAAACCATTAATCATTTGCAGATATTTAAATAATTTTTAATAGCATCACTTACTTCGACTATCATTGTCAAAGGTGACAACTTCACCTATCTGCTAAAAAAGTAGTTCAGTTAACAAAGTACAATAAAGTGTCTATTGTAGAATCTAGCTCCTAAGCATACAGGTATTGACTAAAATTCTTCCAGCTTTCCTGTTTATTTGAACATTTTTATAATAAACGCTAGGAACAAAAGTATAGAATGTCCGCCAGCACCTAGGAGAATATTTAGTCTGTAAATCAAACTTCTTGTCATCAAAGATCAGGATCAGGCTAATAATTAAATCCCATGCAGAATCTGGATGCTTAGTAGCTCTCTTTGAGAAAAAAGAAATGCAGCCTGCTTGGCGGCCCAGCCCAAAGCTAGCCTGCAGGAGCCGCAGGAGGGGCCAGCGATGGAGAAATCTAGAATCTGATTGCACGCAGGCCACTGACTCACACTGTGATCTTCGGTAAGTAGGTTTACCACTCAGTGTCCTGTTTTTCCATCTGTGAGATGGGAATGATAACGTAGGGCTGCTGGGTCAAGCCAGCAGATAACTTCCAGAAAGCCCTTTGAGCTTCTTGGAAACAGCACTCGAGATATGATTAGGCGCCAGCGTGCTGCAGAGATGTGTGCCCGGTGGCAATTGGAATGATACAGGTTCAGTCTGGGCAGAAGTGGTCATCGGACTGTAAACAGAGCTTTTCAACTGCTCCACCTGGTGTCATGCATCTCATCTCCCCTTCTCCCTGCCGCCCCCCTGCTTTTCTGCCCCTCCCTCCATCACTGCCAACACAGCTCCAGCCTGAAATACTTTCCCCCTCCTAAAACCTCCTGCTCTCACAGCCTAGTCATGTCTTACATCAGTAATGTCGATAAGAAGCAGTAATTACTATTATAGAAGCTTCCATATTATTTTATAGGCCCTGTACTAAGTGAGTGTTTTAAAAGCATCGTGTCTTTTAATTCTTACAAAAAATCACCAAGGTAAATATTCTTATTATTTCTGTTTTACAGATAATTATAAAATTGATAGCTACCAAATCCAAAACACTTTTCCTAACTTATTCCATTAAGAGACAACTCATGCTAGGTGCTTTACATACATAGTATCATGCAGCCCTCACCATAGCCAAGCAAGATGAGACTTCCTTGTCTTTGCTTCACGGATAAGCCCCCTCTGAGTCTTCATCAATGTACTCTCCCTCACACTTCAGTATATTTTCTTTGACTTTATCAAGAAGCTGCTTTGTCACTTTTCCTCGTATTTCAAGGGTGCACAAACACCTGCAAGGTATGTTTTATTTGCTGTAAAAGCAAAACTCTGAAGTCTCAGTGGTTTATCACAGTAAAGCTAAATACAATGCAAGTCGGCAGAGGGCTCTGTTCCATGCAGTCATTCAGGGGCCCAGTATCCTTCCACTTAGTAGCTCTGCCTTTCTATGTCTTTAAAGTCTTCTTCTTTTGGCAAGTAAATGAGAAGAGAGAGCATGAAGGATGATGTGGGAGGTTTTTAGGGGCCAGGCCTGGAAGTTGGGAATACCACTAATGCCCACCATCCATTAGCCATAACTTAGTCACAGGGTCTTACTCAACTCCCAGAGACACTGGGGAACATAATGTAGCTTGTGCCCAGGAGGCAAAAGAAGAGAATTTTGGTGAACATATAGCAGGCTCTGCCACAAAGTCTCAAGAATACATAGATGGGGAAAAGAGATGTCCTTCTTCTGTAAAAGGTCCAAAATTAAGTATTTTCAGAACTGTGCACCTCACCCCTAGCCATGAGAAATCTCTCTACAACACACCAGGTGGGATTTCCAGCCCCTTAAATAAAAATAGAAATAAAAGGGACGGGTACAGTGGCTCATGCCCATAATCCCAGCACTTAGGAAAGCCAAGGCAGGCAGGCAGATTGCACGAGGTCAGGAGTTCGAGACCAGCCTGGCCAACATGGTGAAACCCCATCTCTACTAAAAATACAAAAATTAGCTGGATGGGGTGGCACACGCCACCCAAGTAATCCCAGCTACTTGGGAGGCTAAGTCAGGAGAATCGCTTGAACCTAAGAGGCAGAGATTGCAGTAAGCTGAGATCATGCCACTGCACTCCAGCCTGGACAACAGAGTGAGTGAGACTCCATCTCAAAAAAAAAAAAAAGAAAAAAGAAATAAAAATACCTGCCCTAGAAGTCTTGACTCCTTGCTAATAGAACCTCCTTAGAGGAACAACAGGAAGTCTGACCACTTTCAGGTTTAAACCTGTCAATGACTCCCCAGGAATAAATCTCCTCCTCTTGTCAAGTTACACTTACCCTTTGGGATGTGGCTCTGCTCACCTCCCTAAGCTCCTCTTCTACCACTACTGCAGTGCCGCTTGCTCTGTGAACACGCTAGGCTCTTTCTCATCTCCAGGTATTTGTACACGCAGCTCCCTCTAGCTGAAATACCCAGCACTGGCCCCTACTAACAGCTATAGAGGGAGCTCCTCTTGACCCTTCGTAAAAACGCCACTGTTTCTTGAATGCCTTCAGTGCCTTCATAGGCTCCTACAGGCCTTGCTACATTGTTATAGCTATTGGTTTGCATTTTCTCTCAAGCAGTGACCTACCCCACCACGCCCAACCTTCAGACATAACCCCTTGGAGGGCACAGTGTTGGAGGAAGGGCGGCTGGGGAGATGGAAATAGTAGTCTCCGTGGTCCTTTAGAACTGGCTGGCCTCTCCTCACTTACTAGTCTGTAGCAGTTGCTGTGCTTGGCCTACCCAACCACCCCTTTCCACATCTTCCATTCTAGAAGAGCCCAGTTTTTCTTTCATTGCCCCTAAGTTGCTGAAGAAATCCTGATTGGTTAAAGCCAATCATGTAACCGCCTCCTCCCATTTTCTTGCTAATAATTGGATGAAGAGAGAACATGTGACCCCCATGAGAAGCCATCTGCTAGGAGCTACTTGGAAAGGTTTCTTTGCTCTATAAACAAACACAGAAGGAATGAACCTTGTTCTGGCTTCAGCCGTGGGTGTATGAGAGAAAGTGACACCTGAAATGGCACAATCAACAGAGGCAGAGGCAACCTAGAAAGGCTGGTGAAGGAAAAGACAGAAGGAGCTTCTGACTTCAATGATACTGTTGAACTGTGGAATTATTCAATCCTGGAACCATCTTAACTGCATTTCTTGGTCGATGAGATTGTAAAATCCCTGATGTCTAATTCTTCTGAATCTTTGTTTCTTGTAATTTGAAGCTAGTAATGTTCTAATAGGTGACAATATAAATTCTCATCCCAAGGTAATTTCTCATCCTTCACCTGTTCCCTTCCTCCCACCCTTCCAAGTCTCCAATACTATTATTCCACACTCTATGTCCATGTGTACACGTTATTTAGCTCCCATTTATAAGTGAGAACATATGATATTTGACATTCTGTTTCTGAGTTGTTTCACTTAAGATGATGGCCTCCAGTTCCATTCATGTTGTTGCAAAAGACATGATTCCATTCTTTTTCATGGCCGAATAATATTCCATTGCATATAAATACCACAGTTTCTTTATCCAATCATCCAAAGACGCTATTACCAATTACATCAAGACAACATAAGTAAATTGTGGGACTGAACAAAGTAAAGGGAGAGGTGTGCTCATCTTAATCCTAAATTAGATACATACAAGGCAGTATATATGTTGGATATGAACTTCCATTTCGTCATCTACAAAATGAAGATGAAATTATCCAATTTGTATTGTTAGCATGAGAATTAAATAAGAAGGAGCTGGGCACAGTGGCTCAAACCTGTAATCCCAGCACTTTGGGAGGCCAAGGCAGGCAGATCACTAGTGGCCAGGAGTTTGAGACAAGCCAGGCCAACATGGTGAAACCCCATCTCTACTAAAAATGCAAAAATTAGCTGGGCGTGGTGGTGCACACCTGTAGTCCCAGCCACTTGGGAGGCTGAGGCAGAAGAATTGCATGAACCCGGAGGTGGAGGTTGCTGTGAGCCAAGTTCACACCACTGCACTCCAGCCTGGGTGACAGAGCAAGACTCCATCTCAAAAAAAAAAAAAAAAAAATTAAGAAGGGATGTGAAGTACCTCAAATATCTCCAACAGTGCTTAACACATAGCAGGCATCTGTCCTTCTGGCTACACACAAAGAGAATTCTGGTCTACCCCTTCAGCTTATTTCCCTTTCTCTCTTGGAGGCTTCAACTGTTGCTCTACTGAATATTCTGATTTTATTATACAGAATCACAAGAAGAGAGAATAGAAATAAGAGAAATGGTCGATGGCCCATAGGTTTTATGTCTGTTTCACAGTGTACAGGAAGTACAAATAAAGAACTTGAGTTATGGGAAATTAATTTTTGATTGTTTGTTTCATTAACAGTGATAGAGACTAGAGATTGAACCACAGGGCTCATGAACTTCTTAGGACTATAAATGAGTGAATGAATACATGAATGAATGAATATTTTATGAGGATCAATAACCAATCAAATGCCTCTCTGCCAAGAATATGGTGGCTATAAGGATGAATTTGAGAAAAACTATATGCTTAGAGAAATGTGCTTTATGCATCCCACATTCCATTCTTTACCTATTTTTCAGTGGCTATACCTTTATACTGAGCATTCCTATGTACTCTTGTTCTTCACATCCCAAGTACAGAGTAACCCCAGAAATCAAATCCATTACATCTATTAGATAAAACTAATGTCATAAACAAAGTTATTTTGTACTGCTGGTGCCTTCGATTCAATTCAAGGCAACCAATATTTATTGAGCACCTTGGAGGTCTCATACTGTTACCTCTTCTAGAGGTATCTGAATTATGAGAGGAAAGGAAAGGACAATTTTTAATCTAAAACAATTTATTTCAAATGCACTGAGAAGCCCCCATAGGAAAATACTTATGGATTGGAATCTCTTTTGAGCCTTTATCATCCCACTAAACATTCTGCTTATCCCTGACCTACAGATTTGACAAATCTTAAATAACATAGGTGAATACTTATGTGTTAAAAATGAAAACTGCTCAAAGAACAGTCAGGTTGTTGATCAGCCAGATTGAAATTATTTTTACAACATTTTTAATGTTTTTCTTATGACTAAAGCAGCAACACTTAAGAATTCAGGACATTAAAAAATTGTGCAAAGAAGAAAATAAAAGTCACCAATCAGAAAACCATGGACACTATATGCTTTCTTCCATCTTTACACCCTTGCTTGGTTGTGGATACCTATATATTTGGGGTTGTGGCAAAAAATGTTATCATGTTGTTTAGATTACTCTACAACTATTTTCATTTTCATTTTATCTATCACTAATACTTCTTTCTATTCTTTTTCTGTTTTTTGTTTTGTTTTGTTTTTTGTTTTTTTGAGACGGAGTCTCACTCTGTCGCCCAGGCTGGAGTGCAGTGGCGCGATCTCGGCTCACTGCAAGCTCCGCCTCCTGGGTTTACGCCATTCTCCTGCCTCAGCCTCCTGAGTAGCTGGGACTACAGGCGCCCGCCACCGCGCCCGGCTAATTTTTTGTATTTTTTTTAGTAGAGACGTGGTTTCACCGTGGTCTCGATCTCCTGACCTTGTGATCCGCTCGCCTCGGCCTCCCAAAGTGCTGGGATTACAGGCGTGAGCCACCGCGCCCGGCCACTTCTTTCTATTCTTTAAGATCATGGTTTTAATCACTATATGTGATTGTCCTTTTTTTTTTTTTTTTTTTTTTTTTTTTTTTTTGATGGAGTCTCACTCTATTGCCCAGGCTGCAGTGCAGTGGCAATCTCGGCTCACTGCAAGCTCCGCCTCCCAGGTTCATGCCATTCTCCTGCCTCAGCCTCCCAAGTAGCTGGTACTACAGGCACCTGCCACCACTCCCGGCTAGTTTTTTTGTAGTTTTACTAGAGACAGGGTTTCACCATGTTAGCCAGGATGGTCATTATTTCCTGACCTCATGCTCTGCCTGCGTCCACCTCCCAAAGTGCTGGGATTACAGGGGTGAGCCACCACGCCTGGCTGTGATTGCCCTTTTTTGCATTATGGCTTTTTTTTTGTAAGAATCTACTGCTGAACAGCTAATTTCCTTTTTCCCTATTGTAATTTTATGACCATCTTTGTATATATATATCTTGATGAGTATCTTTGATAATCTGATTCTTATTCCCATCACCTCAATAATTATTATTCTATATTGTTTTTCTATTTGATAGGCAAAAGACCAGTATCTTCTTGTTTTAATTTGCATTGACTTTATTATAATGCTGCTTTTGATTACCTTTTTATAACTTTAATTGGCCATTCATATCCCTAGCCTGATTTTTCTATTTATACATTTATCTTCTTATTAATTTATAGTAACTCTTCATATAATAAAATAATCATTTTACTTCCATAATGTCTATATTTTCAACTTACAGTCCTCTTTATTTTGATTTGTATGATATTTTCTGGTTTTAATTTTTTCTTTTGTTTAGTATATAACTTGTGATTTCATCTTTTATGATTAAAAAAGGCTCCTCCAATCTGAGTTTGATAAAAGTTCATCTATATTTTTTCTAATTCATTTATAATTTTAATTTTTATATGTGACACAATCTACTTATATTAAGCTTACTGCAGGACATAAAGTAAGCATTTTATTTTGTCAAATTATTTATCTTTTGTCACAGCATTATTCTTCACCTGCTGATCATGTCTCCATTGATTTTAACTGACACCTTTATCATGAGACTTCACAAATGATTTTATTTGAACAAAGCTTCTTAAGCAAACAAATAAAATATTCTTATCTATACTTGAGACTATTCATGGGATTTTTATATGGAATTTCATCCGTCTATTTGTCATTAGACCCATATTGTTTTAATTACTGTAGCTTTATAATATGTTTTAAATTTGGTAATGTAAGTTTTCTTATTTTTCACAGAAAACTTTATGGCTACTCTCATTTAATTTTAACTTTAAGATCATTTTTGCTTAATCTTGATGAGTTCTTTGAAAAATATTTTTGAAAATTTTTAAGCTTTTAGATTTTGTTTCCTTTTTTAACTCTCTTATTCTTAAAGTTTTCCATTGATTCAATCAGATCATCTGCAAATAATTATATTTTTATGTTTCTATTTCTTATTTATCTTCATCTTATGTAGTTTTCTTCCTGCCTTATTGCATTGACTAAAACTTCTTAAAAATTACTAAAAGGTAATCATGAGCATCCTTATTTCTGCTTTCAATGGGAAGGCCTCCACTATAAATGATGCTTCTATTGATTTGAAAAAGAAAAACAGTATTATGTTAGAGAAGCATACTTCTACTTCTAGTTTAATGAAAGCTTGTTTATTATTCTTGTTGTAAATCACATGGACTTTGAATTTACCAAGTACTCCTTTTTGACCTGCATCAAAATAACCTTGTTGGACCATCTTATATTCCTGGTATAGACCCTACTTCACCTTGGTGGTTATCCTTCTAATGTAGGATTTCCAGCTGTGCTCCAGAAGGCACTGGGAGCTCCATGGAGCCCCTCAGGAAATACGTGAGAGTGGGTTTAGGAAAAGATTGGGGAAGAAAGAAGGGGAGGTTGGGATTTTGGAAAAGAGAGACTCAGAAGACCCAGAAGGATGATTTACTCACAGCACCACTGTTGTAACAAATTGAGACTTCACAAGTGATTTTATTTGAACAGAGCTTCTTAAGCAAACAAACAAAAACATTAGCTTTATATACAGCATGATTTGAGGTCGATGGTTTTTTGTTTACTACGTCCTTATTTATAAGTGGGTGTGGCCTGCAGTTTTTCATTTTAGTGCTGCACTGGTGTATTCTCTGCCATTATCTATGGGGAAGTTTTAGGACTGTCCAGATTTCCCTAAGATTTTCCAAGTTTTATCACCAAAAGCCCCACATCCCAGAAAACCACTCTGGGAAACCAGGACAGTTGGTCACCTTGGCAGTTTATAGAGAATGATGACTTCTTATCTCTTGAAGATGGAAAGTCCTTCCCTGATAAATTCCTGTGATTCAGGATTTTGTTTTTTAAGGATGACATATTGATAGTTGTGCAAATGTTTTCCCTAGTTTCTCTACATGTATAGAGACACATACATACCTGTATACTTATACACATATATTAATTTTTAATGAATTTTATAAAGATTTCCCTAGAAAATTTGTCACATCATTACATTTTTTAAAAAGTGATTAATATAGAAGAGCGTTTCTCAACAGCAAGTGATTTTTGCCTCCCGGGGGACATTTGGCAATGTCTGGAGACATTTTCAGTTGTCACAACTTAGGGATGGGAGGTACTACTGGCATCTAGTGGGTAGAGACCAGAGATGCCGCTAAACATCCTACAATGCCCAAGACAGGTCCTACAATAAAGAATTATCCATCCCAAAATGTCAATAGTGCTGAGGTTGAGAAATCTTGATGCAGAAATATATATAACACTCCTATAACTTTAAATATCCCCTTCATATCTTCATATCCTGTTTCTCACTGCTAACTTGGAGTATTTAGATTTCCTCATTTTTTCTCTTTGTGAAGCGTTTCTGTAACTTGCTGTTTGAAGATTTGTTTCTCAAACAATAATCTCTTAAGTTGACTTACCAAATTTTGATCATTTTTTTTGTCCTTATTGTTTGATTTTATATTAGCCACTTCTTTTCTTCTGCTTTTGCATGGTTTGCTTTGATGTGCTTTTTCCAAATTCTTTTGTTGAAAGCTATTAGGTGCGAGGCAACAAGACCCCTTTAGGGCTACGTTCAGTGACACAACTGTGGCCCGACATTATTTCAGCCATCAAAGTTGTGCCAAATTGTGGGGGAAAGTAGTGAAAACATACGTCCTGACCTGTCTTCTGGCAAAAGTCCTAGTTCTAACAGCTGGATCGATTCAACTGATTATATTTTAATTAAGCCCACTAATACCCACAGGTACAAAATAAGACTTTCTTTCAAAAATACACAGAAATTGAGATTTTTAAATAAAACGATTCATAAGGAGAACCAGGTTAAGTAGGATATCGAGCACATGAATGAAAGAAGAAAGATAAGGTTACGAAGTTGGAACAGCTGGAAGGAGGGATGCAGAAAAAAAAAAAAAAACACCAAAAGTGAGTTGAATTGACGGTGGTGGTGAAGAGATGATGAGAGAGGAGAGAGACCTTAACAAGAGTAGGACTCAGGATCCGAAGGGAAGACGATGCATAACAATAACAGCTGTGCTCTCGGCATCCTACAAGACACACGTGGTCACTTGCACTTTGTAGATAAGGATATGGAGGGGAATCCGAAAGGTTAGGGGACATGCCCAGAGTCACAGGGCTACAGGAGGCAAACTCTGTGCTCTTCTGATTCCTGAAGCCAACGTCTTTTCCACTACAGCACGTCACCTTGCAAATTATTCCTCGCAGGTAAGAACTAGTCTAAGAATCTCACTACAAAGCAGTTTCTCCAACGTCCTCTGCTTCACACACTTCCGCCTGAAGGAACACACCCACAACTAAGAATTCAGCTAAGCTGGGAAAAGTCCACATGAGGAACATAAATCTCTAGTTTACAGGAACAAGGAAAATCCCCCTTGGGAAGATTCTGGAGACAGCTCAAAAAGACAAAGTCTGGGAATTTAGAAAGAAAGGCTAAAATGTGTTCAACCACAATTTTCATGAGTTGTCACATCCTGAGGGCACCCACATCCATGGAGATTGATGGCGAGGAAGCTTACTATTTGATCACGCGAAGGTTGCCAAATGCCCAGTGGGGCAGTGAGGGTGGAAAGAGGGACAAACTTTCCTTCTACGTGGCATCTGCATACAGGATTTGGCAGCTTTGCCTCTGCTTGGCTTTGCCTGTGAAACCGCTTTAATTCAACACAATAAATATTAACCCAGTGTTGGAGATCTAGAGATCATAAAATAACAATCTCTGAAGAAAACTCACAATTAGGTAGAGGAGGCAGGTCCACAAACAAATAACTACAGCAATCTGCTCCATGAACAGGATGTTACTGCCAAAGAAATGTTGGTTGGCAGGGGAAGTGTTCCATTGTCAAATACGAAATACTGTTCTCTTCACTGTGGGACTTCTCAGGGCCTTTACTCTGTGAGTGTCTCTTTGGAAACTTCCCTGAGTTAGCAACATAGAGTTAGCAGCACTCCCCAACTGTATTTGACCCTGAAAGCTCTTTCTACCTAAGGAACGTCTTACAGAACTAGTGTGGTTCCCCTCTCCACTAGAGAAATGTAGACAAAAGGAGACTAGAACTAGATAGAACTGGGGTTCGTGAAGTGCACTACCGGAGGTGACAGGGTAGAGTTTGGGGAAGCTTGGGGATAATCTGCAGAGGCAGTGAGAATTTGAACTGTCATGAAGATGAAGAAGAATTGGTCAAACAGGTAGTAGTGGAGGTGGAAGAGAGTGGAAAGGGCTTTTGAGAAAGAAGAAATAGCGTAAGTCAAGAGAGTCATGGATCACGTAGTGTATTCAGAAAACAGTGGAAAACTGGGGGCAGGTTTATGCTTCCAGAGCATAGTATGATCCATCCTTCACACATCACCTTCTCTTGCTACCTACCCATGCTTGCTTTGGTGTAGTAGAAGAAATGCAGCCCTTGCTCAAGTTTCCTGGAGTTCTCACCTACTGAGACCACATTTTTCCTGTTATTTCTAAGATAATAAAGTATTATGGTATGCGTTCATGCATGGGTTCAGAATCAGAAAGTCCTGGATTAAATCCCAATTACTCTCTTTCTATTGTCTGAGTTTGCATAAGCCATTATCTCTTGTTCTGCCTCAGTTTCCTTGTCTGTATGGTGGAGATGAGAAAAAGCACCTACCTCTTGTTGTACTAACAAGCAAATGGCCAGAAGCTGTCGCACATATAGAGACTGCTCAATGGTGGTAGCTATTAGTATTGATGATTATTGATACTTTTGTGCCATTTGAGAAATGAGTATTCTTTGGGAATATCAGCCCCTTGCATAATAAATACCACATAGTAGCATTTATGGGAATGGTCACCCAAGTGCCCCTTCATCTTTTGCTTTACAGGTTATAGAGAATGCCTTAAAGGAGTAAAGACCATGGACTCAAGCCAGACTCACAAGATCTGTGACCTTGAGCAAGTTACATGACCTCATAAGTCTTCATTTTCTTATCTGTAAGTTGGGGATTAAATGATACCAACCTCATCGAGTTGTTGTGAAGTATAATTGAGTTAATTACGCATAACATTTCAACAGAGAGACAGGCACAAAGTAAAATGCTATGTGCATGTTTGCTATTAGGATTTGATAGTTTCTTCATCTGCAGATATTCTCTGGGACCCAAACCTGAAGCCCCTGGGCTGCCCTTTCTCAGTGGGACTGACTGGAGCAGTTACTGATGGCACCAGCTTAAAGAGGAGACGGAGAGTGTGTTCGCGTGTCTTCTGTCATGAATAGGCATCCTCAGACAATCTCTTCATAACTGATGTAGCCCAGCCCTCCGTACTGAAATTGCTGGACTCACACGAGGCCCAGATGTGGTTGAAAGAGCATGTGAGGAAATTTCCATAGGAGCAACACGGATCTCTCTATTCAGAGTTTTTCTTGTGGGCAGCTTGCGTTTATTCATTCTTTCATTCCAGAAGTATTTATTTAGCCCCTGCTATGTGCCAGGCATTGTGATAATAGTTGCAATGCAGAGATGAATAACAGAGTATGGGCTTATCTATATAAATAAATAATGTATATGTGTGTGTGTATAACACCTATTATATATATTATTAGTGTATTATGTGTGTTGTATATATATGTTTATATATGTGTGCTTATGTATATGTACATATATGATAAGAGTTTATAATCCTATATGAAGACAGATATATTAAAATGGCTTCTTTTTTTTTTTTGAGACAGAGTCTTGCTCTGTCCTCCAAGCTGGAGTGCAATGGTGCGATCTAGGCTCACAGCAACCTACACCTCCCATGTTCAAATGATTCTCCTGCCTCAGCCTTCCAAGTAGCTGGAATTACAGGCACGTGCCACCACACCCAGGTAAAATTAGTAGAGATGGAGTTTCACCATACTGGCCAGGCTGGTCTCGAACTCCTGACCTCCACCCACCTCAGTCTCCCAAAGTGCTGGGATTATAGACGTGAACCACTGCCCCCTGCTAAAATGGCTTTATTCTGGTGGATAAATAAAGAAAACAGACCAGGACTTCTGCAAAATAATTTTTTTGCTATGGGCAAAGAAAATATAAATTTTTTTTACTATAATACGATTTAGCGAACATTCACTGAGCATCTGCTATGTGCATAGCACCATGCTCGGTTCTCTGAGGATACATTCGCAAATAATAAGCTACCCTCAGAAAGCTCATACTCTCATATGATTATGAGCCAAAGATATTCATTTCTTAAAGTGTCCATCACTAGCTAGTGGAGGGAGCAGTATGGACTAGTGGGTGATGAGTGCCTACAGCCTGCTCTCAGGTCACCTGAGTCTAAGTCACCTGCATCAGGCACCTCCTAGCTGTGACCTTAGGCAAGTGATCTGACTGAGCCTCAGTTTCTTCATCTGTCAAGTTGTGCATAAAAATAGCACCTACCAGGCAGATTACAAGGTCAGGAGTTTGAGACCAGCCTGGCCAAAATGGTGAAACCCCATCTCTACTAAAAATACAAAAAGTAGCCAGGTGTGGTGGTGGGTGTCTGTAATTCCAGCTACTCGGGAGGCTGAGGCAGAAGAATTGCTTGAACCCGGGAGGCAGAGGTTGCAGTGAGCTGAGATTGTGCCACTGCACTTCAGCCTGGGTGACAGAGCAAGACACTGTCTTAATAATAATAATAATAATAATAATAATAATAATGCCTACCTTTTGGGGTAATTGTCCAAATTCAATGAAGTTTTGTAGGTCAGGGGCTGAGCAAGGAGTCTGGCATGCATTAAACACTCACAACTTAGTGAGTCACGGAGGAGTAGAAGAGTATTATTTTAAAAGCACTTTTATTGAATTAGTAAGTGCTGGATTCGATGAAGAAGACTTGGTGAGGTTGTTAAAAAAATTTTCTTTTAATTTTTCCAATGAGGGTTTTTTTTTTCCGATAGTCAGAATTAACCTTCCTGCATTCTACTGCATTTTTCTGTTGCAGAAACTGCTTATTTTTAAAGGCCCTGAACTTAGCTTCCCTTTGCCTTTAGACAAGTCTCACCTGAGGAGCTCTATATAGACCAAGGGACCAATTTAGAGTGACCAACTTGCCCCGGTTGCCAGAGCCTGAAGGGTTTTCTCGGACATAGGACTCTGAGTGCTAAAACCAGGACAGTCCTGGGCAAACCAGAGTGGCTAGTACCCTCCTGGGTACATAACAAGAAGGTGCATATGTAAAGTCTCTCTGGGTGTGCGCAAGTGTGGGCCTCAGAAAATGAAAGTGACACCTGGACAACACACAGCTGTGTCTGGCACCCAAAGGACAAGGTCCATAGGACAGAGCCCCGGCAGCCTGAGACCTGCACACATCTACCCCCGCTAAGGCTATCTCTGCCACAGCACAGCCTGCTGGTGACTCAGCAGCCTTCTAGGTCCCGAGCCTCAGCTTCCAATCACTCAGAGCAGCTCTTGCTCCTGATGTTAGATAGGACCCTTGAGTCACTCAGAGAGGATTCGGAATGGAGGTAGGAAGGAAGAATTAGCAACTGCATGCAAGGTACAACATGGAAGCCATGGCTTTGTTCTTAGGGTTTGTTCTGGATTCAAGTTTGGCTCTGCTACTCTCTAGTGACATGACTTTGGGCAAGCTACCTACCTCTTCTGAGCCTCAATTTCCTATTTGGAGAACTACATGACATAACACATGTCACCTGCTTAGTGTAGGGAAGGGTACACAGACATGACTTCCTAAATGGCACTCATCAATGACAGTTGTTGCTACTATTGTACTGGCATGATCGCGAATGGCATTGACATGATCATAAAAACACATTATTGTGGCTAGTATCGACGGGATCATAAATAGTGTTGACATTATCCCAAATTGGGAACATGGCTATTCCTCCCTCCTCATCCTTTAAGTAAACCATTTAAAATGCTGCAAAATCCAGACCAACACTTCAAACACAAACACAGTAACAATAATTTAGAAGTGGTGGTGAGTCTCTTTACAAGTTCAAACACACAAACAGAAAAAAGATGTTCAAGTAGGATACATTAAAAACACATAAATTCGATTTTTAAAATCTCTATTTTTTTTCCAGCTTTGGAAGAGACAATTCTTCCAAATTCTCATGGTCTAAATCAATCTCTCCCAAAGTATGTTTAGATAAAAATATGTATTCTTTTAATGAAATAATAAAATAATAAAATAAAGGAGGTAGTCCAGGAATTAAATGGGTTTGGGGAATACTGAACTGAATTAAATGTAATGAGTTTCTTTACTGCAAGACTCCTCAAAGCTTTTACTATATAGATCAACTTCCTGACTCTCCGGGAGGGGAAGCACGTGCTGCCATCCCCCTATTGACTTAGTAACGCCACCCTTTGTTCATGGAAGATGGACTAGAGTTGGGTGGAATGGAGTTGAAAAGTTCTAATTCAGATGCTTCTGCCAAAGTTCTAGATTCTTCTTCATCTCAGTCCACACCACATTGCATGGCTTCCTAGGGAATTCGTACTTTATTCCTGGTCTCTGAATCCTTCCACTTGGCCACTCAAGAGCTCTGACTCATCCCTGAGCTTTACTCCTAGGTGAGTCTGGATTCTCCCCACTGACCTCCCAAGGAATAGGACACTAGAATCTGAGCAAACATGGAAACCTTTCTCTGTATCTCACCCCTCCTTTCTGGGAAACTGGGTGTTGTTGTTGTCTGATCTACCAAGATGTTTCATTTCTCCTCAGACAACATTGCTATTTGATGAAGATGATGGACATGTTGATGGTCCTCATGATGATAAAATAAGAAATAGCTTATCTTTACAGAGCAGATACTATGTGCCTGGCACTGTGCCTCATCCCTGTGCAGTGGGTACTATTATAAATGAGGAAACTGAGGTTACAAGAAGGTCTGTGACTTTCCCATGATTACCCACCTAGTAAGGTGTAGAACTTGTCTCTACATGAATGCTCTCATTCAAGACCACCAGAAAATTGACTTAATTCAGAACTCATTTTCTTCAACTACATAATGCTGATTTTTCTCAAAAACATAAGTAAAGATCCTAAATGAGCTCCAACAGGCAGACCCTCATCAAAATGATAACATCAAGTAGGTTTGGGAAATACTGAACTAAATTAAATTTAATGAGTTTCTTTACTACAGGACTTCCCATAGCTCAAATGAGGGCCCTGTAAACCCTCAGTTTCCTTCAAACACTAACTTAGGATGCCTCAAAATATAAGATGAGCTCCCCAAGCCCCATACAATATGGCAGCCAATGACATGAGCCTTGGATAACCATCTTCCACCATCTGCTTCAGCTTGGCAGGGGAAACAAAGGCGTACAGCCCCAGGTTACATGCTGATGTGACCCACAGACGTGTCGGCTTTACCCTGTCTCTGCCATTGGCATTCTTTTATTCCAGCAGCATCTCAGGGTTTTGTTTTGGGGTTTTTTTCCCGACTAAATAATGAGATAATTAAGCAACCCTATCCTATGCCAAAAGATGCTTTCCTGACCTGGGGTACTCACAAGTCCAACCCTTCAAGTTACTAATTACAAGCCCAGAATCACCTCCGCCCGGTCCCCCACCCCAGCCAGCAGAGATAAGGTGCTGCCCTACTTCCTCCAGCAAACTGTCTCCTTGTCACGTCGTTGGCGCCACTGAGGTGACTGGCGCCCGCCGCACCTCCCTGCCCACCCCGTGAGGTGGCAGCTTATCATCTGAGAGTGAAGTGATGCGTGTGTCCACACAGGGACTGGTTGCAGACAGTATTTGCAGGCTTGTAAAAGGTACTATATAAATCAATTATTAATACTAATCAGAACATGATGGCCTCACGAGCAGGAGAGGGGAGGCCCAGACGTGGGGGCCACACCCTCCTTGACACAGTCAGTCAGGAGCCAGGTATCTCACAAGTTATAAAGAGATGTGAGGAGAGATGCCCCAAGAGTGATAAGAATTAACCTCTTCTCCACAGGTCCCATCTGGCCCTTCAAAAGCCTCTGCCTGACAGCACTGCCTAAGTTAAAGAAAGTTCTGGAACTTTAGAATGACCCGACTTTGAGAGCAAGGCCTTGGTGCCAGTACTTAGTCCTACGCTCTTAGTTGAATTCAGTCAGGGCTGTAGTTTATCCTCATTGGGCTCTAGAGAAAATGGTGCCACCAAGACATATTTCTCACAACCAGGTTGTCACTTCTTGACATTGGGTAGCGCCATTCATGGACCACGGAGCTGGGTTTATTTTCTTAAGCCACTTTCTGTTTCTCCCTTGGGATCCACCTTGTGAGCTTGGAGCCAAAGAAACCATTTCTTCATGTAGTAGATGTGATTAATTGATTTCAGGTTTATTCTCAGATGTTCCAAGATCCTGGTCTAGTTTGATTACCCTTCTAAGAGTATTCAAATTATATTCATGGGCGGTACAAAAGTCACACAAACAAACAAAAACCAAAATAAGTATCATCCATCACCACAAAATAATATCATGTATCCCATGACTGTCGGAATCGGCTCTTCTCAAGGTGGCATATCCAAAGTGGACAATCTTAGTTGATTCATTAGTGATTGACAGTTAGTTGACAATTAGTGATTAACACTAAATCCTAAAGGTTGGCTATCCCTGTCCTAAAAAACAATTGATAATAAAAATGAATATTTGTTCAGCATGAATATCCTAAGAATCTAAAGTACCAAGAAAGGTGGCATAAAAGGGAGGGAGGATCCTGGAGGAAATGAAATGGAAGAGAGCCAGAGTCATCGCACAGAAAAGGCCTGGGATAGATGAGCAATGATGGATCTAGACAGCAGATACCACTCCAAGGAGATACCAGCCTCAACTCACTTTTATTCTGGGGTAGGCAGTAAAGTCAGTGTAGCCAGAATAATGCCTCACCCCTCAAAGACTTCCACATCCTAATCCCTGGAATCCCCAGAACTTGTGAGTATGTGACCTTACATAGCAAAAGAGACTCTGTAGCTGTGATTAAGCTAGGGATGCTGAGATGAGGGGATTATGCTGGATTACCCAGGAGGGTCCAGTGTCATCACAAGGATCTTCATAAGAAAGAAGCAGGAGAACCAGAGACAGAGGAGATGTGAAGGCAAGCAGAGATCAGAGCAATACAACTACTGGCTTTGAAGAATGGAAGGGGGCCACGAGCCAAGGCATGTGAGCAGCCTCTAGGAGGAAAAAAAAAAAAAAAGCAAGGAAACTGATTCTCCTCTAAAGTATCCAGAAGAGATGCAACCCTGCCAAGACCTTGATTTTAGAACTTCTTATCTCCAGAATTGTAAAATAGTAAATATGCGTTGTTTCAAGCCACTGCATTTGTGGTAATTCTGTTGTGGCAGCAGTACTAAATTAATACAATGGGTAAGTTTGGGCTGTTCTCCAATCTCAGTCCTCTTAGGCACCCTGAAGAGCTTGTGGTCAGTTGCAGGGTGTGACACAAAATTTATTTCTAATCAATGTTCAATCACTAAAGTTTGGGAATTATTTACTTAAAAGTTTAGGCCAGGCGTAGTGCCTCACACCTATAATCCCAGCACTTTGGGAGACTGAAACAGGAGGATCACTTTAGTCCAGGCATTCGAGACCAGCCTGGGCAACATGACAAAACCCCATCTCTATAAAAAATAGAAAAAATTAGCCAGACATCGTGGCACATGCTTGTAATCCCAGCTACTCGGGAGGCTGACAGAGGATTGCTCAAGTCCCAGAAGGGGAGGTTGCAGTGAGCTGAGAGTGTGCCACTACATTCCAGTCTGGGTGACAGGGTGAGACCTTGTCTCAAAAAAAAGGTTTAGAATAGGTTTCTGCATTTATTCATTCATTCGATAAATATTTACGGAACACCTCCTACGTGCCAGGTCTCTTCCTGGTGCTGGGATGTAGAGGTAATTGATCCAGGTAAATAGCTGCCCCCATGAAAGCGACAGTCTAATGGAATGACTCTATGGTGAAGATGTGAATGGTTGAATGACTCATGTCATTGCAGATAATGATGAGGGCCATGAGGACGCTGGAGAGTGGACCAGAAACTGACCCTAACCCCACCCATGCCTATAACAGGGCACGTTCTACAGGTCAACATCTCTGCTTAGGAAGCATTGCAGGAGATTCTATGCCAAGGAACATTTGAACCCCGCTGATGACTTTAGGGAAGACACTGTAGATGACAGCAAAGTCTTAAGGGGGTTGAAGAAATGTGGGGTCAAGCCACTTAAGGGGTGCTCAGGCTACCTCCTATGGGCATCTCACAGGTCTCCTCAACTCAGTGACTTCAGGGTTACACAATGGCACTGCCTGGGTGGCTTTTTACTTGTAATTTTAATTATGCCAGTGGAAAGATAGTTTGGACATATAAACAAACACTTCTCAAATTCCAGCGGGCACATAGATCTCCTGGAACCTTGTCAAAATGAGACTGGTTCAACAGGTCTGAGGTGGGGCCTGAGATTCAGTATTTCTTGCTAGCTTCCAGGGTATGTCCATGCTGCCAGGCCATGGACCACACACTCTGGATTAGCAGCAAGGGGGTAGACAACCAAATTAGCCAAATTCCACCAATAGCCCCCAAATGGGTAAATCACCAAGTGCAAAGGGTTAATACTTATCTTCTTGTAACACTGCAGTGGTTTTCTGCACACGGGCTAGAGGGTACACTTATACTCTGACACTTACTAATTATGGCATCCGGGGTAAATTACTTCATGACCCTGTGCCTCAGTTTTTCCATCCATAAAATGGGATCATGATGGTCTCTACCTCAGAGAGTTGTTATGAGGATTCAATGAGTAAATACAGGAAAAGCACTGCACATCATAAGTGTTCAATGTGTGGTAGCTATCCGAATTAACATTTCTTCCCCTCTTTAGACCATAGCTTCATAAGGACAAATTTTGCATCTGATATTTTAAATATGCTCTATGCTGAGCCTGGATTCTGGCACTTAGTAAGTGCTTTATATGTCTGTTGCATGAATCAATGGCTTAATGAATGAAAGGATACAAGCAAACAAAATTAATTTAGTTGTTTTGTTTTGTTTTGTTTTGAGGCAAAGTCTTTCTCTGTCACCTAGGCTGCAGTACAGTGGTGTGATCTCGGCTCACTGCAACCTACATCTCCTGGGTTCAAACGATTCTCCTGCCTCAACCTCCCGAGTAGCTACGATTATAGGCGTGTACCATCACACCTGGCTAATTTTTGTATTTTTAGTAGAGATGGGGTTTTGCCATCTTGGCCAGGCTGGTCTCAAACTCCTGACCTCTACTGATCCGCTCGCCTCGGCCTTCCAAAGTACTGGGATTACAGGCATGAGCCACCGCGCCCAGTCTCCAGATGAGTTTATTTTCAAAGGCACGGTCAAAGGAAGAAAAGGGGAAAGGGGGTAAAGGGGGAAATTCACATTTATTGATTAGCTACCCTGTGCCCAGCATGGCACCAGTTGCTTTTCATACATCATTATAGTTCACGCTCCCAAGAGGCCTAAGGAAAGAGAGATCCCGCAGGTTGAGGCTTAAAGAGGCAAAACACTTGCTCAGGATCTCGTGGCTGTTAAGTGATGAAGGCAGGGTTCAAAGCCATGCCTGCCCAAGCTGGTTTTCCTCACCAACCCTGTGACACAAAACCTTCTGTGACCCCCGGTATTTCCCATTAAGAGAATTAGTCACCGTTGGCTTTGATCGGCTGGGCTGGGCTGGCAATGCAGTCCTGAATGGCATTTCTCTCAGGCCCTTATCTTTATTAACTGTGAATTTATCTTTCTCCAGAGATAGGGCTCTGGGTGAAGGGCCCCCTGCCCACACCTAGGCAAGTCTTACCTGCTCTGAACAGGCCAGCAGGTGACTGGGAGTCCTTTAATTGCCTTCTTCCTCACCTAACCCCTTCCACTAAGTTCAAGCTTGCACTGTAAACATGATCTCCAGGACCAAAGGTAAGGGAGGTGAAGCTTGTGGATATTAACCCATAAAAACCCTTGATAAGCCCAGTGCATTTCATAGCACCATAAATTAATCCTTGTCCTTCATAGCCTGCGAGGAGAGCAGAAGATGAAGAGCAAACTGAGGAGTCACGTGAGACCAATGATTGCACAAGTGGCGCCCAGCGATGCTATCTGAGTCAGAACAGAGGAGGCTGACCCCATAGTGTCCCCTTCTGGCCCGTGAAGGGTTTGGGCCAGACCATCCTGTATGGATTGTGACATTCTATGAATTCGAAAACAAAAGAAAGCAAACGCTCTGTGAAGGGTCGTGAAAGGGCTCGTCCAGCCTGCATTTCATGGCCTGAGACAGTTCCTCTTAGAGTCTATGAAACATAAACAGATGACTTTTATTTTTTTGTCAAGGCAGAGGTTCCCCCCAGTTAAGACTGAAACCCCCCTCCTCAGACGGAGCCCAGAATTAGTGTTTTGATAAAGTGACCTCAAAGAGTGATTGAACTCATTTCAGTCATGTCCTCAAAGTTCTGACCCCAGAGGCCACCTAAGTTCGCCATTTTCTGCAAGTCTTATGGTTCTAAAAAGTTAGCCCTTATAATGCCTGAAAAGAAGGTTTAAGAAATTTTCCATTGTATGATGGTTCCTAACAAGCAGACTCATCTCTCAAGAGTTGTTTTTGCAAGGCTGTCTATGACTGGGTTTCTCACTTGTTTGCTTCCTTCTAACACCATTTTCTGAATACCTGCTATGTGCCAGATACTATATTATCAGCCACCGTATACCAGATGTACATTTATGGCTTCCTGAAATTCCTGATGTACTGGAGGATAAAGATGAATCTACAAGAAACTATAATACACTGTGACAAGTTACATGATTAGAGAGAAAATTCAGGTGGGATTTTAAACAAACCACTACATGTGCTTGCTTTTGCTATACAGCAAATATCTCTCAAATTATTCATTCATTTGGAGTCAGCAAATATTTGGAGAATACGAAACCACTTCATTATTAGCCGAATGCGACCTACAAGGTAATTCATATAACATACTCCAAGGCCAATCACCAAATACATTTGAATATTCCACTTCTTGGGGTTTCCTGCTCATCAGTTCCCTACATGTATCGATGGTATGAGATAGCCCATACTTCAAATATTTCAAAAATATTATTTGAGTTGTCAAACATTATGAAATAAAAAACTCACTTAGGCAATGTAGAAAAGACGATGAGTCAAGTATCTTTAAGAGTCTGACTTTGAGAAATTGGCGTAGGGCAGAGATAAGGTAAAATTCAAAGACTCATTTTTGACCTGAAAAATATGTTCCCCTCCCTAAGACTTTCCAAAAACAAAAAGAAAAAACAAACATATCGAACTCAGATCCACAACCTGATTTTCGAAATCAGTCTACACAAATATTCATGTTTAAAGATGTCCTTTACGGTGTTATTTATAATACAAGAAACTTGAAAGGCCCTACAAGTTCATTAGTAGGAGAATGGTTAGCTAGCAATTAAGTAGTAAATAAAAATATTTAGAAAGCTTTTACTGACATGTAAAAGAAAGACTTCTGATGCTAGAAAGAAAGGCAGAATAAAAAAATATTTAATAGTTTTAAATAAGTTTTAAGGATCAAGAATAAAGAAAGACACCAAAATGTTAACAAAAGTTGTCTCTGGGTAACGGAAATGATATTAAACAAATGAGATTTGGTGCCTGAGACCTTTGGATTAAATCCTGGCTTCACTATCTTTTACTTGGATTTCTTTTTCTTTTATCCTAAAACATTTGTATTTTATTTTTATTTTTTTTATTTCCATAGATTTTTGGGAAACAAGTGGTGTTTGTTTACATGAGTTACTTCTTTAGTGGTGATTTGTGAAATTTTGGTGCACCCATCACCTAAGCAGCATACATTGAATACAATTTGTAGTCTTTTATCCCTCACCCCTTCGCACTCTTTCCCCCTAAGACCCCAGGTCCATTGTGTCATTCTTATGCCTTTGCATTCTCATAGCTTAGCTCCTACTTATAAGGGAGAACATGCGACGTTTGGATTTCCATTCCTGAGTTACTTCACTTAGAATAATAGTCTCCAGTCCCATCCAGGTGGCTGCAAATGCCATTAATTCATTCCTTTTTATGACTGAGTAGTATTCCATTGTGTGTGTGTGTGTATCACAGTTTCTTAATCCACACGTTGATTGATGGGCATTTGGGTTGGTGCCACATTTTTGCAATTGCAAATTGTGCTGCTATAAACATGCGTATGCAAGTATCTTTGGATTAATATTCTCTCTCAACTTCTTTTTCATCTTCTAAAAAATGGGCTCATAACAATACCTGCCTCAGAGTGCTGCTGTAAGAATTAAAAGAAATAATGCAAGTATGGGAGGGTAAATTAGTTCCGCCATTGTGGAACACAGTGTGGCGATTTGTCAAAGAACTTAAAATAGCATTACCATTCAACCCAGCAATCCCATTACTGGGTATATACCCAAAGGAATATAAATCATTCTACTATAAAGACACATGCATGTGTATGTTCATTGCAACAGTGTTCACAAAAGCAAAGACACAGAGTCAGCTTAAATGCTCATCAACAGTAGACTGGATAAAGAAAATGTGGTATGTATACACCACGAAACACTACACAGTATAAAAAAAAAAGAATGAGATCATGTCCTTTACAAGAACATGGATGGAGCTAGAGGTCATTATCCTAAGCAAACTAACACAAGAACAGGAAACAAAATACTTCATGTTCTCACTTATAAGTGGAAGCTAAACAATTAAAACACCTGTAATCCCAGCACTTTGGGAGGCCAAGGCAGGCAGATCACGAGGTCAGGAGATCGAGACCATCCTGGCTAACAAGGTGAAATCCCATCTCTACTAAAAATACAAAAAAATTAGCTGGGCGTGGTGGCGGGCGCCTGTGGTCCCAGCCACTTGGGAGGCTGAGGCAGGAGAATGGCGTGAACCCAGAAGGCAAAGCTTGCAGTGAGCAGAGATCACGCCACTGCACTCCAGCCCGGGCCACAGGGCAAGACTCCGTCTCAAAAAAAAAAAAAAAAAAAAAAAACCACCATGGACACAAAGAGGGGAAAAACAGACACTGAGGCCTACTTCAGGGTGGAGGATGGAAGGAGGGAGGGGATAAGAATAAATACCTATCGGGTACCATGTTTATTACCTGGGCAATGAAATAATCTGTACACCAAACCCTTGTGACACACAGTTTACCTATATAACAAACCTGCACGTGTACCTCTGAACCTAAAATAAACATTTTAAGAATAATATACACTAAATGATTAATAATGGAAACTATTATATGTGAACATATGTAATACAATATTATGGGTATATGCTTTAATAAGCTTTCCACAATTTAAATTTACTACACATTGCATCAGAAAGAGATTGATATTAAACGTTTTAAAATTTTACAACTAGAAGCAGAATTTCAGATGTCAAACTGCCATCAGGTAGGCTCAGTCCCATTGTTCCAGTGCTTTAGCAATGAACAAGGCTTGGCAGGGGTTGTGGTGATTCAAAACTCTGAGCAAGGTTTACGCTGATAGGGATCATTTCTTACCTTTATAGAGAAATGTTCATAAATCATGAGAGAGGGTTTGAAGCTCTGTGTATTTGTCCTAAGAGTATAAAGTAAGGCTGTTTTCTTGTAAGTAGAGAAGGAGATTTTTACTGTTCATATAAAGTGAATTTATGGAAGCTGGGCACAATAGCTTGTCCTACCTGTAATCCTAACTACTTGGGAAGCCAGAGCAGGAGGATCCCTTGAGGTCAGGAGTTCAAGACCAGCCTGAGCAACATAGTGAGACCCTGTCTCTAAAAAGAAGAAAAAAAGAATTTTAAAGAAAAAATAGGAAGGGGGGGAACAAAAAAAAAAGTGAGTTTATGAATAGCTGAAAAATACAAAGAACCAGCATCCAGGGTACAAATTCCTAAAGGGCTAGTACTTTCAATTAACAGATAGTCTTTTTTTTTTTTTTTTTTTTTTTTTTTTGAGACAGAGTCTCGCTCTGTTGCCCAGGCTGGAGTGCAGTGGCACGATCTCGACTGCAGGCACCCGCCACCATGCCCGGCTAATTTTTTGTATTTTTAGTAGAGACAGGGTTTCGCCGTGTTGGCCAGGATGGTCTCGATCTCCTGACCTCGTGATCTGCCCGCCTCGGCCTGGGATTATAGGTGTGAGCCACCGCACCCGGCCAATTAACAGATATTCTTTGTCCTGCTCAAATTTTAGAAAACAAATGGGGAGAAAAATGATTGCCTATTAGAAGTTTAGTAAACAGAGAGATAAAACTTCCAGAAGTAACATCCACATGTTCTTTCCCTGACTCCCAGAATCCAGAGACCCATGGATAACCAACCATAGTGAAAATGGAGGCAAAATGATGAGCTCATATGAGAAATCTCATTGCCTTCCATCACATTCTCAAAGCAACCTCTGACTCCCAAATATTTGGGAAACTCTGTCTTATATCTTCAAACTTGGATGAAAGGAGATATTTTAAATGATGGGTCACAAGACACAACAAGGAAATATGCAGTTTCATAGACTTCTCTGGGCTAGCCTAGCTCACTACTCTCTGCCTGGCACACAGCAGGCACAAAATGAATGAATGAATGAATGAGATACAATGATTACCCACACAAAAGATTGGACGTGCCAGGTATCCAGATTTCATGTTAAATCTCAGTTACCCACAAAAGCCACTTTCTTTAAACACCCAGTCTCCTGAATGTACCGATTAATATTATAATATTTGAAGTGTTCTTATCACAGAAGCTGCAGAGATGGAAGTTCTGACAATCTATCCAATGTCAGAGGCGAGGAAGGACCAACAGGCTGGAATCGTGCAGAGTAAATATTTAAACATGGGTAGTTCAATAGCTGTGAAATAGGTTCAGTAACAGGCTCATTTTTAAACATCAATACTCTTACTAATGGTAATGCACTAGCTTTCGAATAGAAGGGAGGCAAGTGAGTTGAAGTCATTTTTAATCAGAAGTCAACAGGAACTAGTGTCTCAGACAAGCCCCCACCACCCACCCACCAAATTGGTACCAACAAAACAAAACATGAAATGCAGTTTTCTCTTCTATTTCCCAGAAGCCGAGCCTTCATGGATTGCTGAAACTGATGAGGTCCCCCGATTTTACCTGGGCAGGGTGAGGATAAGGAATGACTGGGGAAAGACAAGTAAGGCAAGGGAATACGGAACCCATGGGTTTTCTCTCAGATTATTTTTGTTAAGGGGAACTTCTAAAAACTTTCGCTTTAAGTTCAGGGGTACATGTGCAGGTTTGTTATACAGCTAAACTCATGTCATGAGGGTTTCTTGTGCAGATTATTTTGCCACCCAGAAATTAAGCCTAGTACCCATTAGTTATAATGTATTTCCTGATCCTCTCCCTCCTCCCACACTCCAGTCTCTGCTGGCCACAATTTGTGTGGCTCTCCTCCTTGTGACCATGTGTTCTCAGCATTTAGCTCCCGCTTATAAGTGAGAATATGCCATATTTGTTTTTCTGTTTCTGCGTTAGTTTGCTAGGGATAATGGCCTCCAGCTCCATCCATGTTCCTGCAAAGGACATGATCTTGTTCTTTTTTATGGCTACATAGTATTCCATGGTGTATTTGTACCACATTTTCTTTATTCACTCTACCACTGAGGGGCATTTAGGTTGATTCCATGTCTTTGCTATTGTGAATAGTGCTGCAATGAACCTATGCATGCATGTGTCTTTACAGTAGAATAACTTACATTCCTTTGTTTATATACCCAGTAATGGGATTGCTGGGTCGAATGGTAGTTCTGTTTTTTAGGTCTTTTAGGAATCACCGCACTACTTTTCATAGTGGTTGAACTAATTTACACACCCATCAACTCTCTCAGATTATTTAAACAAGCGAAGACTTGGCTTTTTAACCTGGCTGCAGGTAGTAGATGTGTAGCCTTGAGGAAGGAAGTTAACCACCTGAGTGCGGTGAATGCCATGTGCCCTCCCAGCCCCCAGCTCCCTGAGTCTCATATTTCTATTTCACTTTCCCATTTCAATGCAAGTAGTCAGACTCACAGCTGTCAGCACCTGGACTCTTCAGCCTGAGGTTCTTTTCTGCCTGTGCACAGGCCGTGGAGGAAGTGGCCTGAATCAGTGCTTCCACCCAGTGGCCCTCAATCACTGATGGATAGGAGCTGCCTCTTCTCTGCAGTGCCTGCTCTGCATTGACTTTCAGTGTTCCTGGGGAGGATTGAGCCCCTGTTTCCTGCAGGGGTGACCTGCTCACTTCCCACCCAGTGCTCCAGGATTATCTCCCAAATAAAGCACTTTCACCTGATATCTTGTCTCAGGTCAGGACATCGCTTCTGGGACCCCCCCCCAAAAAGGCCAGAAGTGTCTGTCTCTCTTCTGCAAAATGAGGACAGTAATAGCACCTACCTTGGAGGCCCGATGTGTAAATTAAATGTGATAATCTTATGAAGCATTTGCACTATGCCTGGCACTAACCAGGAACTCAGTAAGTATCAGCTCTGGTCATTATTAATCCCATACGTCAAAATAAGCATCCTTCAACTTACTCAAAAGATGGTAGGCTTTTATTTTCTTCTTTCTGCTTTTCTATGTTTATGACATTTTGAAAATAAGCAGCTCTTGGAGGCAGCAGGGCATTGTAGAACCCAGACCCACCCAGGCCCAGATGACAGCCCTGTCCACCATTAGTCATAGTCATAGACACCATAGTCCATTCAGTGGATAACTCTGTGCCTCAGTTTCCTCATATGCAAAATAGGGGGAAAGAGCACTTTCCTCCTAGGTTTTCAGGACATTCGAATGAGAAGTGTTCAGCACAGTGGCTGGCACATAAGAAGAGATGAATAAACATTAGCTGTTGTAAAGAAAAGGGAATTAATAAATATAAGAGAGATACGTAGATGGGTAAGCTGGGTGCAGTGGCTCACACCTCTAATCCCAAAACTTTGGGAGGCCAAGGTAGGAGAATTGCTTAAGCTCAGGAGTTTGAGACCAGCCTGGACAACATAGCGAGACCTCATTTCTACTAAAAAAAAAAAAAAAAAAAAAATTAGCTGGGCATGGTGGTAAGTATCTGTGATTTCAGCTATGTGGGAGGCTGAGGTGGGAGGATCACTTGAGCCAGGAAGTCAAGGCTGCAGTGAGCTGTGATCAAACCACTGCACTCCAGCCTGAGCCACAGAGTGAGATCCTTTCTCAGAAATATATACATACATACATACAAATATACATCCAAAAATAGTTTAAAAAGATAGATGACAGATGGACGGATAGATAGATACTATTTGTGTTAGATGCGTATATAGAATATTTCCTGGATCAGGATTCAAATATGTTAAATAAGCTTCCTATAAAGAATTAGACAAATAGAATTAGACAAATTAAGATTCCAAGGAGTTGGGATTTTTTAGATTTTATTGCCTTCGCTTTAGAAAAAAGACCGAAATAGTTTCTCAAAACAACATATATTAGTAATAAGCAAAAGGAAATGGCTAGGAATAAATATTTTCAATATGACCTATTTAAAGAAAAAGATACAGCAGATGTGAAATAGAAACATTGGCTTAAATACAGGAGTGGGGTGGGGTAAACAGAGATGGGGGAGAGAAGGAAAGATAGAGAAAAAAAAACATTTGATCTTGTAGTTTTCGCTCCTATAGAAACCCTAATAAAGGAAAATTGGACCCAAATTGCACACAGGTGTATAGTAGAAAGATGACTTCAGAGAATCAAATCAAGGAAATGATGGCAATGGCCACAGACTTTAATCTGCAGATTACTCTGGAATTGATTGCTTTCCTTCAAAATGACAACTCATCCATTCTTCTGTCTATTCAGGCATTCATTCACTGCCCGGGTTGCAACCATCTACACCCCAAATATAACAACAATGATACAACACCAACAGTAGTGGGTAACATTTTATTGAGCCCTTACTGTGGGCCAAATAGATTATCTTAAGTCCTTTACTTGTTATTAACCAATTTCATTCCTGCAACAACTTACAAAGGGTGTGCTGGCATCCTCATTGTATGGTTGAGGAAACCGAGGTACAGAGAGCTAAGTGACTTGTCCAAGATCACACAGCTAAGAAGTGGGAGAAGCAGGATGTGAACTCAGGCATGTTAGCTCTAGATCCCCTTCCTCCACCCTCCTTGACCACTGTGCTCTATGCCTCTAGGCCCCTGGCATGTATTTGACATTAGTAATATTCTACCCCACCCCCTACATTGGTCCTCCCCCAACACTTCCTCTATGCAAGTACTTCTAATTGAGTGCTACACGCTTCGCAGTTTTTGGATGAATCCTCTGAATCCTTCTTAACACAACACTCCATGTAGCCATTATCAGTTAATTAGAATTGGCACGGTGATAAAGCCAGTTTGACAACTGAACCAGCTGTGACTGTTTGATTGCAAGCAACAGTAGCTGACTCTGGTACCATAAGCCAAAAGGGACTCCACTAAAAGGATATGGGAGAATTCTAAGGACTAAGGTTTAGCAACTGGGAATTTCTCCTGGAGCCCTTGAAAGCAGGTACCTAGTAGGCTGGCAGAGTTGTCTGGACTCTCCCGCTGAAGTGAATGTGTTCTAAGTCTATTTTTTTCTCTTACCCTTGCATCTTTTTGCTGAAAATTTTAATTTCTAAGAGAGTGTCTCTTGGTTTCACACATAGACTCTCTGTCCACTGGAAGAACACGGAATGAAGTTGGGTGAGTTGCCCATAAAGGAAACTGAGGGACTACATTAAGGAGAAAAAAAATTCTGGGTAGCCCAAAACACCACCACCAGCACCACCACCAAATATACACTGCACTAGACCTGATCTGCCCAATTAACCAGGCCCATGAATTCTAGCAGAGCCACAAACTGCTGAACAGGTTAATTGGTTGGACTGTAAGCCATCACTAAAACAGTTTTGCTGATGATTATAAATCGAGGTTAGGTGTCCTCACTTGGGGAACTAACTCATCAACCAGAGAAAGAGCCGGCAACCTCCAGGATGACTCTTGGAAAGTCTCTGATGAAATCAGCTTGTTGATTAATGCAATTAGCACCATTAGGAAAGGAAGTTGTTAACCTAAATCAATTATCCACAGACATCTATCACGCTAAGTGTTCCTTCTTTGTCTTAAGCATATTGCACTGTTTGGTGTTTCAGTGGTGATGACCATTAAAAATAAATGATTATTGTTGATTTTCTATTGATATAGCTATTAATGTATTGGTGCCTGTGTGTATAGGCCGCTTACATGTAGTGTACAGAAAATAGATGTACTAACAATAGGAAGTAAGTATTGACTCCCATTTCTCAGCTCAGGAGGTAAATATTGACCAACGAAAAACAGCTACTAGCTTATGATGAGCTAAAAGGGAAAAGGCTCATCTCAGCTTGATTTTTCTTTAATTACTTCTATCATTCATCATCTGTAGTGCAGAGGTTCAGCCGGAAGGATGTAATTCTTTATCTTTGCTTTGGTATCTAATTCAGTCTCTCCAATCATGGTCCCAAAGTACTTTCTACCAGTCAGTTTCCACCTATGTGAAAACTCTTGTTCCTCTTGCCTTTTCTAAATGTTTCCACCACTTTGGACCAGCAAACTGAAATCCTCTCTATCCATCTTCCACACTAACCGTGATCGATCACATTTTCTTAAACCCAGCCCCAAATGCATAGAACAATTGTCCATGATAATAATAGATAACATCTACTGTATTCCTTTTACCACCCAGTCCTTTGCATAAATCTCTAATGATCACCTCCATCTTACAGAATAATAAAAATGATAGCTATTGCTTATGCATTTAAACACTTTGCACATATGAACTAATTTAAAGTCCCAGCTAGCTCTAAGGTGACATTATTATGACTATTTTACTGATTAGGAAACACAAAGACAGAGAAAAGAAAAATTCTACACAGCTGGTAAAAAATAGCATAACCCATTAATTCTGACTATACCTTTTCCCCCAGTCATCCATGCTTCTCTGGATGTATTTATTTAAGTTTTGTAGCACGAGCCAAGTTTCAGGAATATATTTTTGCTGTCATAGATCTTTGCCCTGGTGTGTGTGTGTGTGTCTGTGTGTGTGTGTGTGTGTGCATGTTGTGTGTCTCCACCTCACACCCCAAAAGGGAACTGAAATTCAACAAGTTCAAGTAATTTACTAAAGTGTACACAGTCAATAAAGTGAATCAAGAGACTTAAGCCAGGCTCTGTCCCCAGACTTTCCTTTTTTGAGCGAGATAGAATCTGAAAAGTTCGATCTTGTAAGAGAAACATAGTCAGGGTTTTTAAGCTTTTTGTTTTCAGATTTCTCCATTGCAGCAGTGCCTGGAATGAGCACTACAGGAATAGAGACAACGTATAATGCTTCATATTCCCATCGGGGCCTGGAATTTGATTGCCACATCCAGAAATATCTGCTTGATCGATGGGAGTGACTGGATTTAACAGAGCAAGTAAGGCTCTGCAGGGAAGGAAAGGACTGTTGCTGGGGGGCAACCAGGGAGAATGAATATGAAGAAAATCACAATGCAAAAGAGAAAGAACGATTGTTCCAAGCACCTCGCCTGCCGGTGCCCGAGAAGGTCAGACTTTTACGGAGTCATCAAAAGGTTTAAACACGGCAAACCAGAAAGGCAATCTGGATTTTCCCTTGGGAGCTGAATTGTCAAGAACTTATTTCAACATGCTTTAGACTTTCTGCTAAGACAACACTTCTTCAGCCGGTTAATTAAAACTGGGTGTCAGCAATGCTTCCAAGTCACCAGGAGAGGTGTCAGCTTCGGGGCACACTGGGTTGAGGAAACCTCACAGGTTTTGATCTTCAGGGAATTGCTTGAGGGCCAGGGCACCTCCTTGTAAAAGCAGCTGGAGAGGAGCAGAGAGGAGTGGGGGCCAGGAGGATGAACCGGAAGACTCCGGTAGTGGAAGAGGGGAGGCCGTTGAGATGTGGACTCAGGATGGATTTCTGTCTTTAATTTATTTAGAATGACACCCTGGTTCCCCTGGAAAGATTGAACTTCAAAAATAAAAGTTCCATCTCACTTTTGTTCATTGTTCCTGTTAAGAGTTCGTGAAAGATAATTACTACACTACCTGATGAAAATCGCAGGTCACCAGGTACCACTTCCTATCAGGAGTAACTTAGATGACTGATAAGCTGATGTAGTAGGCTGCATAATACCCTCCCTCCTCCCCCAACCCCCGAGATGTCCACTTCCTAATCCCCAGAATCTCTGGCACTGGTGACTACGGGACCTTATGTGGCAAAACGGACTTTGCAGATGTGATAAATTTGAGGATCTTGAGACGGGAGATGATCCTGAATTATCTGGGCAGGACCAATTCCATTATAAAGGCCTTTATAAGGGAGAGGCAGGAGGGTCAGGAAGAGGAGATGCAACAACAGAAGCTAAGAATAGAGTGATGTGGGGCCACAAGCTAAGGAATACAGGTGGCTCCTACAAGCTGGGAAAGACAGGGTACCTGTTTCTCCCTAGAAACTCCAGAAAACCTCACCTTGATTTTAGCCCCATAAGACTTACTTTGGACTTCTGATCTCTCCAACTGTACAAGCCACTAAACTTGCAATAATTTATTATTACAGCAAAAGGAAACTAATACAGTTAGCTCATGTATTGCCTTACTCCAGAAAGGTTTTCAAGTCACTTTCGATGCTATGTAAAATGCAACAAAAATAACCCAAAGTAAAATGGAGTTAGGCAACTTTTTTCCCCTGAAATTACTATCAATGGCGAGGGCATAAAACAACAGAAAAGGAGGCTGAGATTTCTCACATGTTCTGTTGATTTGCCAGGATGGACCCTCAGCTTCCTGCCAGCCAATGTGAAAAGAGGAATTACAAAGTTGTGTGATTCCAAATAACTGCACAAAACCAAGCCAACTGCTCAGAAGAATAGCTATTCTTCATACTAAAGCTAGAAATCTTCATTTCTTGGGGTTCTCCTCAATGTTCTCCTTGTATGATGAGATGAAACAGAAATCACCTGATCATTCATTTCCTTCACAACATTTCTTAGAATATCTCTATATCTCTATGGTCTAGGTGCTGAGACACAGAGACAAAGGGCAGCTGCAGGAATAAAGTTCTTGTGGCATTAAGGGAAAAGCAAAATAGTAAGTACAGTGCTGTAAAATCAGGGTGATAAAATTAGAGAGGAAGGAGGAAGCCCAGAAGAAGTTTAGATGGGGCAGTGAGAACCAACTTGGATAGAGCAGGTGGTTCACAGATGGACATTGGGCAGAAAAAGTGGATCCAAACCACATAATGGAAAGCCTTGAATCCCAGGATAAGACGCATAGAATTTACTCCAAAGTTAACAAGGAGCCATGGAAGGTTATTGAGCAGGATAGTGACATGATGGAGGAAGATTTGGGGGACTCTTTGGGCAGGTGTTGTAAAATAAATTCTCTATGTTATTATTGACCCCGAAGAAGCATAAATCCAGCCTAGGCATACAGTGAGAAAATCATTCCCAAGTGCTGCCCAGGTTGAGCCTTGAAGGCTGGAAAGGAGTAACCAAGTAGAGAAGGGATGAATATATGTGTGGAGGTTGTATGGGAAGCAATTAAAGTTATGGTGGAAAAATAATGTGAAATAAATACAGATATCCTGGAGCTGGGGGAAGCCCAGCACCGGTCATGAGTTACGTAGACCAGCCTCAAAGATGCCCGTCTTTGCCCTCCCGCTTTGAAGCAACAATCATGGATAAGAAAAGATTTCCACAACCAACATTAATTCATTCATTGATTCATTCATTTGTTTATTCAGTAAATATTTATTCAGGACTTACTGTGTACCAGGCACTGTGAGGACAACAAGGAGTAGACAACACCTTTTGCCTTTGTGGAGATTAGATTTCAGGAAAGGAAGACAGTAAGTTCACAAATAAATAATGATACGATACATCAGGTCAACACCTGATGCTACATAATATACATAATGCTACATAATATACAAAGCCCAGAAAAGGGCAAAAATCCACAATGGCAGTGATGCTTGGGTAGAGTTGGGGTCAGGAAAGCAGATGGGATTAGAGTAGGGAGCAGCAACAGCTCTAACAGCTGTGACATGTTTCAGCTCTTCAGTTGAGTGGTAGACTCAAAGGTGTGATTTTATTATTGGGTCTTTGTAACTTAAGAGACGCTACATGTATTCTTTTTTTTTTTTTTTTTTTTTTTTTGAGACGGAGTCTCGCTCTGTAGCCCAGGCTGGAGTGCAGTGGCCGGATCTCAGCTCACTGCAAGCTCCGCCTCCCGGGTTCACGCCATTCTCCAGCCTCAGCCTCCCGAGTAGCTGGGACTACAGGCGCTGCCACCTCGCCCGGCTATTTTTTTGTATTTCTTAGTAGAGACGGGGTTTCACCGTGTTAGCCAGGATGGTCTCGATCTCCTGACCTCGTGATCTGCCCATCTCGGCCTCCCAAAGTGCTGGGATTACAGGCTTGAGCCACCGCGCCCGGCCGCTACATGTATTCTATTGGATGTGTCAAATATTAACTGGCTTAAACAATTTAGAGGGCTAGGGGCTGCTATTTATTTTATTTTATTTATTTTTTTATTGTGGTGGTCTGGGAAAGCCTCTGTAAGGAGCTGGTATCTACAGAGATGTAAAAGAAATGAGAGAGTGAACTCTGCCTATGGGAACAGCATCCAGGTAGCAGGAACAGCAGCTGGCAAGGTCCTAAATTCTTGGAGTGTTTGCAGGATCAATCATAGGAGAAAACCTTGGAAACACAGAGCTACCTAGAACCTCTTTCTGATGGCTAAGGCTGTTATGCCTATTTTATATCATTCTCCTCCTGTCCAAGGACTTCGAAGGAGATCATTCATTTATTCATTATCATTTGTTAAGCACTTACTGTTTGCTTATCAGTGGAGATAAAAATAACAGTGAAAATAAGGTCCACACCTTTAAGGAGCTTATCATTTGATGAAGGAATCGCGGGGAAGAAATTGAGGAAGGCGGAAAAAGCCCTGAGCATTCTCCATGTTCAACTCGCCCCTTCCTAGGATCCCCACCCATGAAGAACTTGACTTGGGTTCCTCGTGGAACCTCAGTTAGCATGACAGGGTGCTGATTCCCGGCTGAGAACACCCTCCCAGGTCAGGAAGTTCGCTCCGGGCCCAACAATTAGAGGTGGCGACGCTGATGTTCCACAGCGGGTGGCTTCCCCGCCCTGAATGGAGCCACAGTTGTGCACAAACAGAGGTCAGGTGTGGGGCAGCTTCTGCATGCACTTGATGGCTTTTCCAGCCAGCGTAGGTCCAGAAAGTGCCAGACTCCACATCAACTATTTGCACCAAAAATTTGTGTAAACGCCTGTTTCATGTAGCAACAGGCAGGATCATGTTTAGGACATTCCCCTCCATCTGTAAATTCCCAAGAAAATTAGCCCATCCTTCCCAATTCTCTGTTCACAAACGACTACTGGGAAAATCAATAGAGAATGAGGTAAGGGAAGCACTTTGTACAAAATGGAAAATTCTGTATTTCCAGTGTAAACCTTTCCCTGGCACTTACAGCATTAGAGAAGTTTGCAATAACGATAATAACGCCAACTTTCTTTGGCTACTCTTCCTCCTTGCTCAAGCAAGAGCTTAGTTGACTAAGCTCTCTCCACCCCAGGTTTTTCTGAGAGTCCACCAGCAGTGGACCACATGTGTGTACAAACAGATTAGTTAGTTCCTCAAAAAGTTAAACATAGAATTACCATATGATCCTGCAACTCTGTTGTCTATCCCCAAAAGAACTGAAAACAGATACTCAAACAAATGCTTGTACATAAATGTTCATAACAACATTATTCATAACAGCAGATAGGTGACAACAACTCACATGCCCATCACTGGATGAACAGATAAAACGTGGTCTATAAATACAATGAAATAGTATTCATTCATAAAAAGGAAGGAAGTACTGATAATGCTACAAGGTGGATGAATCTGAGAACTTGACGCTTAGTCAAAGAAGCCAGTTACAAAAAAGTCACATATCGTATGATCCCATCTTTATGAAATTTCCAGGATGGACCAATCTATAAGGACATAAAGTAGATTGGTGGTTGCCAAGGGCTGGGAGCAGGAGGGAATGGGAGTGGCTGCTTCATGGGTGCAGAATTTTCCTTTGGGGTGATGAAAGTGCTTTGGAAGAAGACAGAGATGATGGTTGCACAACAGTGTAAATATACCAAGTGCCAGTGATTATCCACTTTAAAATGGCTTAATGTATGGTATGTGAGTTTCACCTCAGTTTTTTAAACGTCAGCTTATTTGTCTGCTATAACTAGCCCACACTTTCTCACTGGGTACTGTAGTCTTCCATTAACCACTTTCAGACAACCACTGGGTACTGATGGTTGATTGGGTGCAAGCATCCAACATGTTATTAGATGCAACTTTATTTTGCCAGCATCCATGGGGTCCCATCATTTTTTGTTGGATGACCTGCACAGCTAAAAAACTGGAATCCCAAAGACCAAAGTTTTATGCTCCCTTTATTCAGCACCCTTTTAGAGTATGCCCTATTTCTTACAGAGTTTTAGCGAAACCTTTGGATTTGATTCCAATCAGAATGCAAGCAGGCACTGCTTGGAAACGGTAAGATCAGTAAAGCAAACGATAGATTTTTAGGTTCCACACCAGAGTCCTTTCAACTTAGAACCTGGTAAAAAGGATTAGCTGTTTGTCATCCACAAGGCCACATGAAAGCTACTCAGTCTGTTAAAAGACTCCTGTACACACACCCTGGTCCAAGGGCCCTATACTCTCTGCCCTTTGATAAAACCAGACCCGCTTATATGGATGTTTGGCAAGGGAATAATAAACACCTGCTAAGAGAATAAGAGAGGTTTACTGAGGGGAGGGGAGCGAGGCTAGACATGAGCACTTCGCATTGTGTATCATCTACACAGCTGATAGAGAATGAATTCTTTCTTTCCAATTCGGCGCCATCATCCATCACAGTCAATTTTCAGCTCATCTGGAAGGTTTCAAGAAGCCCAGAATGGGATCAGTGCTACAAAACAGTCACAACAGCCAGCCTTTCTAAATGGATTACAGCGAATGAAAGTATAAAAATAGCTCCCAGTTTAGAGGAATTTACTCTGCTACACCCTACACTCAAATTTCCTCATTCCATCCTCACAACAAACCTATGAGGTGGGAACTTTAATTGTTTCCATTTTGCAGATGAGAAAACTGAGGCTCTGAGAGGTCAAAGGAAGGGTCTGTGGTCACAAAGGTAGAAAGTGGCAGGTCTAGGAAATGAACATAGATTGTGTCAACGCCAGGTCCTGCAGCTCGATTGCAATGCTAACGGTACAAGCTCAGTAAGTTCTACACTTCTGCCTACACTGTCTCTGCCTGAAACTCACTTTGTTTTTAGTGGAGAACTGAAAGTGCATCAGAAAAGGGAATTGCTCCCTTGGGGTCTTTCGTCTTTTCCACGTTTCTTAGACTTATTCTCATAGCTGAGCATAAAGGTGACTTAGAAGACACATGATAGAGACTTGGAGACAAAGGAAAATACACATTTTCAGTTTATTGAACTTGGTTCCTCGCAGTAGCACTAGTTCATCCCAAAAGTCCTGGCATTTGCAGGCAAAGGGAATCCACTGGGGAGAAGAAGTGAGCGTGTGAGGCTGAGAGGAAGATGCAAGCTTCTTCTTCCCTGGGTTAACCGCCCGGGACCTATCGGAGAGGCTGGGGGCAAGGAATATTTGTTCATTCTCTAAATATTCCTCAGTGCCTCCTCTGGCCTGGCCCTCTGCCATAGGCCAAGGTGGAGCAGCAAATAAGAACAGACACAGTCTCTACGTTCAATGGCCTGCACACTACTGGAAATGTACATTAAATAACGATTGTAAAATAAATAATACACTCTGGCTATGATGAGTGTCATGAGGAAAACATACAAGATGCCGTAAGAACATTGAAAAAGAGCCAGAATCAGAGCAAGTACAGGAGGAAGAAGGCTGCAAGTGACAGAAAAATCCAACTTGACAGTGGCTTAAACAAGGTAACTTAGGCTGGGCACAGTGGCTCATGCCTGTAATCCCAGCATTTTGGGAGGCCGAGGTGAGTGGATCGCCTGAGGTAATGAGTTCGAGACCAGCCTGGCCAACATGGTAAAACCCTGTCTCTACTAAAAATACAAAAATTAGCTAGGCATGGTGGCAGGTGTCTATAATCCCAGTTATTTGGGAGGCTGAGGCAGGAGAATCGCTTGAACCCAGGAGGCAGAGGCTGCAGTGAGCATCATTACACTCCAGCCTGGGCAACAAGAATGAAATCTGTCTCAAAAAAAAAAAGAAAGAAAGGAAAGGATAAAAAAAGAGGTAGAAGTTTATTTCTTCAGCATTTAACAGAAGTTGAGAGGTGGCAGATCAAGGCTGATATGGCAGGTGAGTAGTGACATGGGGAACCCAAGACTCAATTTTTGCCCTACTTTCTGGCACATAATCTAGTCTCATGGCTGCCTCCTGGTTCAAAATGGCTGCTAGAGCACCAGCCATCACATTCAAATTGCAGCTTAGAGCAGAAGGAAAGGCAGAGGGGCAAAATAGGCTTCTCCTAGCCACATCAACACCCCTTAAACTGTCTTCCCAGGGCTGAGCAGGTAGCTCACTTCTGTAACCCCAGCACTCCAGGAGGCTGAGGCAGGCAGGTCACCTGAGGTCAGGAGATTGAGACCAGCCTGGCCAACATAGTGAAACCCCATCTCTACTAAAAATACAAAAGTTAGCCAGGCATGGTGGTGTGCACCTGTAGTCCCAGCTATTCGGGAGGCTGAGGCAGGAGAATCACTTGAACCTGGGAGGCAAAGACTGCAGTGAGCTGAGATCGCACCACTGCACTTCAGCCTGGGCAACAGAACAAGACTCCATCAAAAAAAACAAAAAAACAAAAACCCGTCTTCCCAGGAGTTCCATATATCAGCTCTTCTTTTATTTCATCAATCAGAGCTTAATTGCATGGCCGCAGTACAAGTAAAGTTGGACAATGTAGTTGTTTGTCTGGTGACCCTGTGCTCAGCTAAAAAGGGGGATTTCTGACACAGTAAGTTCAGAGTATTTGAAAGTGCTTGGAATTTGGGGAAAGAAAAATTCAGTTCAAGCCCCTTCTATGTTACTTACCTTCTGTGTGAACTAAGGCAACTCACTTAACCTCTCCAAACCAGTTTGCCCACCTGTGAAATGGGATCAACAGTATTCCCATCACAGTGGTGCTGGAGTCTTAACTGAGAAATGTAATTTGAGTGTAAGAGCTTTGCAGAGTCTAAAGCCAAATATGCATCGGAAGAACCATTTTACTGCGCGGAATATTTTCCCTTACTCGTTTGAGGCTCCGGTATCTGGCCAAACTAGAATATCTCCTGGGGGGTGCCTGTTCCCAGCTTTCTCTTCTAAAGATCCTGACAAGGACCTTCCTGCTTAAAAGGCTGCTCTTGGAGATAGAATTCAGGAACTTTTGACTCAGGCTTTGAATCATGATACTGGCATAGGGGTCAAGTAACAGACATCTTACAAGAACAAGAGATAAGGCACACTAGGGAGGATAGCAGAGGCCATAATCAATAGGGCAAATCACACTCAGAAGGAAACCCCCGGGGGCAAGAGGGGTCTAGTCTGCTTGGAAAGCCAGGAAAATATCCATGGTGACTGGCTGCTGGACGGAGCTTCAGGGAGGCAATTGCTCTTAGAGCTGTAAGGAGAGAAGAATCAAAAGGAACCTGAGTTATAAGTAAAGGCGCTTAGAAAGGGAGAAGGATTTTAGCTATAGCAAAACCAGTAACTGCTAACTGTGAGTTTCCTGTACATGAGGCACCCTGCTTTGCTCTTAACATGTAATATTTTGCTGACTCCTGGATAGAGCACCCTGAGTATGTCATTTTATGATTCCCCCATTTACGGATGAAAAGTTTCATGTAGGTGGCAAAGTAGCTTGCCCAAGGTCATGTAGCTAGTAAGTGGTACAGATAGGACAAGTTATGATAGATGAGCGGTAACAGAAAACGCATTTCATGTAACAGGGCTCTATGAGCAAAAGCCAACAGTCTGGAAGTGCGTGGTATAGCGGAGCCATGAAGAAACCAATTCAAATAGATCGGGTGGTTCATAGAAGGGGATGCAATAAGAAAAAGTAGGTCCAAACCACATCATACAAAGCATTGAATTCTGGGGGTAAGATCCTTAGACTTTTACTCCAAAGGTAGCAAGAAGCCATGGGAAGGTATTGAGCAGGATTGTGACACCATAAAGGAAGACTTGGGGGACATTTTGCCTGGGAAGGCTGCTTAAAATGGATTCTCCAAGTTATTATTGGCCCCAATGAGCAGATGAGGAAACTGAGGTTAGGAGAATTTCATTAGCTTTCCCAGGTCATAGAGCTAGCAAGTGGCAAGAACAGATTGGAACCTCAGTTATACGTTTATTCCACTGCATGGTAGGCAATGGTATTTCCAAAATTTAAGAAGTCACATACGTTAAGTCAAAATGTCATTAAACTCTTGGCATAGGACGTCATGCAGGTTACCATGATGTCAGGTGAAGGACAGTCAAGAAGCAGCCAAGGTTTAGCCGTGGTTGCAGGAGCAGGCCTTTTTCCAGGGGCCTACATGTGGGGCACAGGTGTAGGTTAAATTCTGAGGGCAACTTTCTGAGGGCTACCTGCATGCATCTTTGCCAAGACTGATCCCTCAGTGACCTATAGCCTTACGTGCCTCTCATCCCTGGGGAGGAGGAAGAATCAGAGAGCTGTCTCCATTTTTCACCCTGGTAAAGCGAGCAGGGATGTGAAAGCTCCAAGACCGGGGAGGGCCCTAGAGGCCAGCATTCTAAAACATAATTGCTCTATTATTTAAGCAAAGCCACTTAATAGCTCATTAAAGGGGCAAAGGCGATAATTACCCAGGTTTTTATCTGAGGAATCTCATAGAAATGCCGGAGTAATATTTCCAGGTAACCTAAGAACCTGAAGAGCACAGCAAAGTGAATCACAAAAAGCCAGGTCACTTTGGCAGAAGTCTGCTTTCCCCTCTTGAGGGGTTCACTGTACTTGGGAATGACCATAAATGTAACCAAAGTTATCGAGCATTTCATGTTCAACAGGAATTGTACTAAGTGCATGCCCATCATGTCTTGAGACTTCACAACAGCCCTACACAGAAGGTGCATTTAGTAGACCCATTTTACAGGTGAGGAAACTGAGACTTGAAAAGGTGATGTCATTACTTGCCAAAAGTAATTAGGTTAGTAGGTAGCAGAACTGGGACTCAAAAGTAGATGGTTTGTCCATTCTGTTCTCAACAGATCTTAGTTTCAAAGCCCAGTCAAGGGGATCTTCAATAAATTCTGGGGGATAGGTGATCATAACTTTCTGTCATCCAGGGCTGAACTTACCAAGGAACATGACAACAAAGAACAGCCAAACCGAAATGGATGTGGAAAAGGGTAATAGACCTTGTGCTTTGCCAACCTTCATTTGGTAGCTCTCTGCATTGAGAGTCACATTCCACCCAGCCAGGATCCTCCCTCTTCAAGTAGCCTTCTCTGATCCACTGGAAAGAACTCACATCTTCACCCTTGGAAGTACCCATGTTACTTACAACCTTGGCTCATTCATTGCAGACTGGGCTTACAGCTGGAGAGACGGGAGAATACAGAAATATACACAGATAGGTAGACACTATTTGCTGAGCACTAACAATATGCTAGGCACAGTGTCAAAGACTTTATGCCAGGGTAAGCATTGTCAGCCCATATTTTGGAGGAGAAAGCTGAAACTCAGAGAAGGAGGTCAGTTGCCCTCATCCCCCAGCCAGTCAATTGCAAAGCAGAGATTCTGGTCTCCAGGTCTCCTGGGCAGGCTGCAGGTCTGTGTGCTAAGCCCACGAAGGGTTAAGCAGTTGCCCTTGACACTCAACTCTCACCAGTCAGGAAGAGGATAAAGGAGGGATGCCCATTCCATATGTATAGACCTGGTGTCTGCAAACTAAGGCCTGAGGACCAAATCCACTTACTGCCTGTTTTTGTATGTCCCGTGAGCTAAAAATAGTTTCTACCTTCCTACATAGTTTATAACAATGATAATAATAATATTTTGGCCGGGCACGGTGGCTCACACCTGCAATCCTAGCACTTTGGGAGGCCAAGGCGGGCAGATCACCTGAGGTCAGGAGTTTGAGACCAGCCTGGCCAACATCGCAAACCCTGTCTCTACTAAAAATCAAAAACTTAGCCAGGCGTGGTGGCATGTGCCTGTAATGCCAGAGACTCAGGAGGATGAGGCAGGAGAATCACTTGAACCCAGGAGGCGGAGGTTGCAGTGAGCCGAAATTGTGCCACTGCACTTTGGCCTGGGTGACAGTGCAAGACTCCCTCTCAAAAATAAAAATAAGTAGTATTTTATGGCACATGAAGGTGATATGAAATTCAAATTTTAGTGTCCACAGATTAAGTTTAAGTGGAGTACCACTACACTCATTCATTTATGTATTATCTGAGACTGCCTAGACTTTACAAAGGCGGAGATGAAAGTCATTATCACAAAGACCATGTGGCGCACAAAGCTTGAAATATTTCCTCTCTTACCTTTTAAGGAAAAGTTTGCCAACCTGTGGTGTAGATCATGAAAGTTCAACCTATTGGTATCATCTGGGCAAATGCAAGGATGTGCAATGGCAGAAAAATCCTAGCCTCTTGGGAGAGGAAGAGATAGAGAAATACACAGACCTCCAGGAGTATCACACAAGGGGTCACACCCTTAGAGGCAGTCAGGAGCACACGGATATCTAGGCATAAACCCACAGAGAAAAGCAAACATCGAGAAGACATGCAGAGACACACAGATACGGATAAACATCCTAGTGTACACATTCAAAAGCTTGGAGCCATCCCGGTGTAGTAGACACACAAGCATCTAAGTAAACACACACACATACATAGAGGAAACCCACACCTGCATGCACACAGACACAAACTCCCAGGGCCCCAAAAAGAACATGCCAGCTACCAGGTGTACAAATATATATGACACTACATACGCATGGAGATACATACAGAGCCATCCAGGCATATATATACACACACAGAGGAAACCCACAACTGTCCAGCTATCATGCTGTCACAGGTAAAGAAAGCAATGTCAGCTGCACGTAGAAAAACACAGTAATTCAGAGACAGCAAGAGAGAGAGGAAAGGGAAGGAGGAGAGAAGAGGAATGGGGGGAGGGAGGGAGGGAGACAGAGAGAAAGAGAAAGAGGAGGAGGAGGAAAACAGAGAAAGAGATGAGGGGGTGGGAAGAGGAAGGAGAGAGAGACCCCCAGGGTCCTTCCTTCTCACCGTTTATTTAATGTCTCTTCTGGAAGTTCACATGCCAGGGACTCCTTTGGGAGCCTATAGACCCCTTCTCATAATAACATTTCTAAATGATTAAAAACAACGCCTGTTCCACTGACATAAAGTTATCTTCTAGAGTTGTGCAGAAGAGCCACCTCCTGCAATGACCCAAAATCCCTTCCTTCCTTCCAGGGCCTCCTTGTTCCTCATGACCTCTTTCCTCTGGCCACTCTTGAGAATTCCATTCGAGAGATATTCATAAAGCACCTACTGGGTTCCAGGTACAGGAGAAACAGATGAATTGATGGGGTACCTGCTCACAAGGAGCTCTGGTTTGAGAAGGGATTAAGAAAGAGTATATCATGGTGATGCAAATCAGACATCAAAAAGTGCTTAGATTCAAAATACTCTGCAAACCCAGATAAGGCCAGCAAGATGTGATATTAACAACAGCTAATGCTTCTAGAAAGCTTAGGATTTGCCTGCTATAACTCCAGGTGCTTTATATGGATTGTCTCCCTGGATCCCGGCATGCCCCTGTAAGGTAGGTGCTATTATCTTTATTTTAGAGATGAAGACACTGTGGAGAGGGGGATGGGCTCAAGGTCACACAGCTGGGCTTTGTGGCTGGCTGGCTGGCTCTAGGGCATGTGCTCTTAGTCACCACACTTTATGAACCCCACATTACTACGCAGAGATCTTTCATGGAGATGTTCTCTAGACTATGAATGTGGAAAGAGGTCATTCTCTGCACCTAGGGCCTGGAACTTACCAAGGGACACGATTTGCTAAGAACAGCCAAACAGATGTGGAAAAGACTAATAGACCTTGTGCTTTGCCAACCTTCATTTTGTAGCTCTCCACATTGACAATTATATTCCACCCAGCCAGGATCTCCCTCTTCAAGTAGCCTTCCCTGATCCACTGGAAAGAACTCATGTCTTCACCCTTGAAAGTATCAATCTGAGTTAGAGCCTTGGCTAATTCATTCCATACTGGGCTTACAGCTGGGGAGACAGGAGAACAGAGAAATATACACAGATGGCTAGACACTATTTGCTGAGCACTAGCAATATGCAAGGCACAGTGTCAAAGACTTTATGCCAACGTAAGCATTGCCAGCCCATATTATAGAGGAGAAAGCTGAAACTCAGAGACAGGAGGCCACTTGCCCTCATCCCCCAGGGAGTCCATTTCAAAGCAGAGATTCATATTCAGGTCTAACTGATCACAGGACCACCCTCGCCCCCGCCAATCATGCTCCTCTCCACTGGGGTCATGGGGACCACCTTAGAGTCTGTCTTATTATCGTAATCATGACTATTATCTCTGTTGCAAGCACCGGAACATTATGAAATCTCACTCTCTTACTTTAAGACATGAGCTGAGAAAGATGAGGAGAGGTCGCCTAGATCTTGCAACCCAAGGTAAATATTTTCGTTACGCTTAAAACAAAGGGCACTATTAACACATTTTAAGCAGCCAATTGACATGATCGTGATGTCTTGTGACATCAGCTGGGTGGCCAAGGAGTCAGTACAGCAGAGGGCCTTTCCTCTCTGCTTCCATAACCTCAACTGCATCTCCCCCAGCCCTTCCCACCTTGGTCCCCTCCAGTGATTGACAGGCTTCTGAATTATGAAAAAGGAATGAGAGATATTGTTATCTCTGCTTGGGCCTTACCCCCATCCTTCAAAGGAGTGGGAAGGTCTTTCTGTGCAGGAAAATCTCTAAAGTCATCAAAAGAACCATGTTTCTGTCCTTCTCAGCTGCCTCTTTCAGCTCCATTCTCCTGCATCAGACAGCTGTCTCCTGCTGTCTATCCAGGTGGCAGGCTGGAGGGTGGGGGCAGGGAAGAGGGGAGGGTAATGGAGTTGGGGAGAGAGGAAGTGCCACCTGTCAATCTCCGTCACCTCTGTACCCTCTTGCTGCTGCCTCCACTGGGAAGTGCTTTCCTCGTTTGTATGTTGAAGGATAGCCAAGCTTCTGGGTATTAACCACCCGCCTGGATAATCATCTCCTCTTTTAACCTCTGTGACCATTCTTCCCTCTGGGTCAATGCAATGCAAAAACACAGCACTCAGACCCGGTTCTGGGTGCTCAAGTTCACGGTTGCATTCAGTGTTGTGGTTTCAGGTCAGAGCGTCCATAGTTCAAACAGTGACTCCACCACTTACTAGCTGGGTTCACTTTGGGCAAACGATTATAATGGACCTCAGTTTCCTTCTTGTTATTGGATTGAATTGTGTCCTCCCAAATTTTATATGTGGAAGTTCTAACCCCTAGTACTTCAGAATATGACTTTATTTGGAAATCGGATCATTGAGATTTAATTAGTTAAAATGAGGTCCTGCTGGAGTAAGGTGAGCCCCTAATTCAATATTAACGGGGGAAATTTGGACACAGGCCTGCATACAGGAAGAACACCACGTGAGGACTGAAGTTATGCTCACACAAGTCAAAGGACTACCAGAAGCTAGGAGAGAGGCCTGGAGCAAATTATTCCTGCTGTGTTCAGAGAGAGCATGGCCTTGCCAACATCTTCAACTTGGACTTCAAGCCTCCAAAAGTATGAGATAATACATTTCTGTTGCTTAAGCCAACTAGTTTCTAGCATTCTGTTGTAGCATCCCTGGGTAAATAATACACATCTCTTGTAAAATGAGTAGTCTAGAACAGTCCTCGGCATGTAGTGAATGATATTTCAGTATTTGCTGTTACTGACTGTGTGGTATTTGGAGGAGTCTTCTATATCTCTGAGCCCTTTTTCTTCCTCTCATCTAAAGGAAGACCAGTAGCTTTAACTTTCTAGGACCTATATATGGCAAAGACAGTGGAAGAAACAAACCTCTCCTTTCTTTTCTTAATTTTTTAAAATTTTAAGATCTGGGATACACGTGCTAAGCATGCAGGTTTGTTCATAGGTATACATGTGCCATGGTGGTTTGCTGCACCCGTCAACCTGTCATCTAGGTTTTAAGCCCGCATGCATTAGGTAATTGTCCTAATGCTCTCCCTCCCAAACCTCCCCTTTCTTATATAGATTATTCAATCCTTCGCTCTTTTGTTAATTCATTCAACAACCACTGGGGATACAGCATGTATATAACAGTCAAAATCTGTGCCCTCAGAAGCTCACATTCGAGTGGTGGAAAACGAAATAAATAAGGTGAATAAAGGAATATGGTAGACGAGCTGCATTCAAGTGGAAATGAATGGCACACAGAAAACCAAGACTGGAGAATGGAATCTATTTTTGTAGGGAGAGCAGTGCAATTTTAAGTGGAGAGTCCAGAACGCCTGTTATCACCGTAGTGTTCATTTGAGTAGAGACTTAAAGGAAGTAAGAAAGTCATTCATGTGGATATCTGGGGGAACAGCATTTCTGGCAAAGGGAATTGCATGGGCAGGAGTGTGTTTGGTGTGTTGGAGGAATGACAGACAACGAAGCCCTGCAGAAACGATAGCAAGGATGGTGGGGAGCAGGGTGAGCTACAGAAGCACTAAGGATTCTGGATTCTCCTGGAGGGGGAAATTAATAAAACTTGGAGCTACTACATTTGAGCACTTACTATGTGGGCACTATCGTTTTTAACCTTCAAACAACCTTATGGGTTATAAGTAGAAACATTATCCCCATTTTAGCAGATGAGGAAATTGAGTCACAAAGAGGTCATAGATCCTGCCTGGGGTCACAGATCTAGTAGGTGGTGGGTCCAGGGATTCTTCCTTACATATTCATAGGGAACTCAGAAGCAGAGGCCATTTCAACACAGTGGGGTTGAAGGCTTGGCTTACTTGCATGGATGGAGAAACAGGGAAGAGTATTATAGGACAAGAGAACAGCATAAACAATGATAAGCAGGGATAGATGTGCTAGATCTCACCATAGAGCCATAACCATAGGAGCTAGATTTCTAGATAATCATGCAGTGAAAATTCCTTTCCTCATCTAACTATATTTAATGAGCAACTACTGTGTGCCAATATTTGCTGTAGTACTACAAATGTAATGCTGAACAAGGCAGAAAAGATTCCTGTCCATATGGTGCTGATGTGGGCGTCCCCATCTTACAGATGATCCAATGGATGCTCAGTGAGTTTAACTGGTGGCCCCAGGTCAGTGGGTTTAACTGGTAGCTCCAGATCATGTAGCTTGCAAAGAGAGAAGCCAGGATTCTGGCAGTGCCGGGTTTTCCACTTCTATGAGGTCTTTTCCTCAAGTATTTGTAGCTCAGGGGTCAAGGACTTGCTCTCAGACCTGTCCTGGCTCTTCCTCTCCTGCCCACACCCCACTGATGGACAAGTAGGAATGGTATCTTGAGAAAAGTCTGACTGGAGAGGGGGCCTTGGAGACAAAGCCAATGCGTCTCCCATTTTCCCACTCGATGTCTCAGTCTTTGGGCCTATCCTTTGCCTCACCAACACCTCTACAATGATTTCAGAGGAGAACTTCCATCTGTCAAGCCTTTTACATTTTCCTATTCATCCTCATGCCTCTCACTTCCATGGTCCCACAAGCCCATGAAGTCGGTATAATGATTGTCCCCCTTTCACAGATCTAAGTACCTCGGAGCTAGGAGTGGGGCAGGGATTTAGCTAAGATGGTGTAACCAAAGATGTCTTATTTCTTTTTTTTTTTTTTTTTTTTTTGAGACGGAGTCTCGCTGTGTCGCCCAGGCTGGAGTGCAGTGGCGCGATCTCCGCTCACTGCAAGCTCTGCCACCTCCCGGGTTCACGCCATTCTCCTGCCTCAGCCTCCCTAGAAGCTGGGACTACAGGCGCCCACCACCGTGCTGGCTAATTTTTTTGTATTTTTAGTAGAGACGGGGTTTCACCATGTTCGCCAGGATGGTCTCGATCTCCTGACCTCGTGATCCGCTCGCCTCGGCCTCCCAAAGTGCTGGGATTACAGGCCTGAGCCACCGTGCCCGGCCGATGTCTTATTTCTAATCTCAGGTCCTGCGCTCTTGTGGCTGATATAAACTTGACCATTTTTCTTTTTTATCAAAAACCTTCAATGGCTATCACCACCCTAAGGAAGAAGCCCGGTCTCTGCAGTATAACCTACAATGCCCTTATGGAAAGTGACCCTGGGATGTCTCACTCCTCATCTCTTACAACTCCCCAAGAGGAACTCCATGCTTCAGTTGTAGTAAACTCCATTATCTCACCCCTGGGCCTTTGCATATGCTGTTTCCTGTTCTCCAACTGCTCTTCTCCGGTCTCTCAACCAGAATAACTCTCCTCATCCCCCAGTCTGCACAAGGACCCCTTCCGCTGAGCTCTCACAGTCCACATTCTAACCTCACTTGCCCCCGAGGCAATTGCTCCGTTGTTCATCAGTTTTCTCCTGGCCTGGGAGCACCTTGAAGGCTCTGGGTCCCTGGTGTGTGGTAGATGCAGGACACATCAATCAAGGCAGAATGCAGAGTCTAAACTCAATTCCTGTCTCCATCATTTACCACAGGGTGACCAGGGTGACAGCCTCCAAGATGGCCGTCAGTATTTCCCACCCCTTGGCATTCTCAACTTTGTTCAATTCCCTCCCTTGTTGTATCAAGATTGGTGTGATCCATAGAATATGGCAGAAGTGATAGTATGTCACCTTGAGGTTAGGTCATAAAAGAGTATGGCTTCTGCCTTCTCTCTTGAATCACTTGCTCTGGAGGAAGCCAGCTGCCATATTGTGAGGATGCTCAGGCAGCTCTGAGGAGAACCTTACATGGCAACAAATAGGCCTCTTACCAAACAGCCAAGGCAGATCTTTCACCCCTAGTCCAGCCTTCAGATGTGGGCCAATCATTTACCAGCACTTTAAAGTTCTGGTAATTTGTCAATGCTTTAAGGAATTAATTTATGTAAAGTGCCTGGTACTTAGAAAGAATTGCTAATACATTTGCTATTATTTACAAAATTATTTTATTTAAAAACCTCAATCCCCTGAGAGAAAGACTGTTATTCCCATCTTACAAATGATCAGACTGAAGCTTAGAGAGGTCAAGCAAATTACATAAGTTCATATAGTTAGCTATGACCATTTCACAAGTTAGTCCAAAAGTTAGCCACTTAAAAAAGAAAAAAAAAAAACTTATCATTTCTGTGAATCAAGAATTCTGGAGTGGCTTAACTTGGTGGCTCTGGCTGAGGGTTTCTCAGAAGGTTCCAGTCAAGATGTTGGATTTTATTTTGAGACGGGATTTTGCTCTGTTGCCCAGGCCACAGTAAGCTATGATTATGCCATTGCCCTCCAGCCTGGGCAATGGAATGAGATCCCATCTCAGAATATAAAATAAATAAAATAAACTGAGGCTTACTTTAGGTAAGTAAAGTAACTTACCTAAGACCAGACAGCTGCTAAGTGGCAAAGCTGGGATTGTGAACCAAGTGCCCTGAGAGCCCCGCTTGTCACTATGCTCTGTGCTGTCTCATGTATCAAGGATTTAGCTGGTTCCAGACATGTAGAAATCGCTCAGTCAACATTAGCTAGTATCACAAAATGATTTTTGCTATTTCTTAATAACTCTTGCTGGTATTAATTCTCAAGTAACTAGTAGTTCATTCAGTTGATCATTTAATGCTTTACCATGGAATTCTTTTTATCTCTGAGACCTTCCTTGATTTGTTCTAAGTTGGAGCTCCACCAGCCAGGAAACCCAGAGCTCACACATTACCTATGCATGCTTCAGGCACTCTGCTACACACTTTACTCATGCTACCTCAGTTAATCCACCACCAGCCTCTGGTAAAATCATGATCTTCAGTTTACAGATGGGGAAACTGAGGCAATGAGGCAGCTGAGCAGGAGTTCCCAGTCCAAAGTCATGTGGCTTTCACTGCCCATGCTGTAACCTACCATAGTTGCAGACCTGGCCCAGAGGCATATCAGAAGGCCAGGGGAAAATCTTTCAATGTAACCACACCAAGACACTCTCTGAATCTGGTCCTTTCTAAGCATATCTAGTGGTTTCCACCAAAACACATTTCCCGAGGCCTTCAGAGCAGCTTCTTGGCTCTGTGAAACCCCCCAGCTGGGGCCTTCCTTCCTGTTTTAAGAAGTGAAAGCATAGAGACACCAGCCCAGGCCCAATATAGTTTCAGATCTAAATTTAACAACAATAACGCGGCTCCAGCCTGACCCTGCAGAGAAGAAAGGGGAGCAGGGGCAAAAAAAAAAAAAAAAAAAGCAACGACTAATTCTTCACAAATTAGGACAATAATAAAGTTCCTTTCAAGTGTCAGGGCATATTCTTAGCAACAGCGTAACACCTAAATCAAGTCCAGGCTGTAAAAATGGCATAATAGCAGGAAGCCAGGCTACAGGCCTGACTTCCTCCGGGGAGACAGGGGATTCGCGGGGGTGTCGGGACGCTGGACAGGCAGGGCTGGAGCCAGGCAGGGCTCACCTCACTGCGAGGCACACACCTCTGTCTGGTCTCCACACTGAGCCCCATCTGGGGTTGCCCATACAGCCCCCTGCATAGGCCTTTGGCACTAGAGCCTTTAACGGTCATCAATGTACCTCTTGTCCACCCTCTCAGCCTGTCTTCTTGGAATGGCCCAAGTGCACATCTGAAAATGCAAGTCAAGTGGGGCAAAATGCACCTCATGGGACAAGAAGAGCAGGGAGCCCAATGGCCTGAGGGCCCAGCTGCTGGGCTCTGGAACTCCCTGCCCTGTGTGAACAGGAGGCAGTCTGTTCTGTGGGCCACCCCCAGCCAATGTCTGAAAATGGCAGGATACGAAGGCAGGCCCGTTCCTGGGAGACAGAATTCCTTAAATAGTTCAAGGACTCCCCAGGGCTTTGATGAATCTTTCTTGGACAGCTTGGCAGCCTGGGATGCTTCCACCCAAGCTTCTCTGTGTCTCCTTCACTGGAAATCAGGCCTGTGTGCCAATCCTCCAGCTAGCTCTTCTGACTTTCCCAGCTCTCTCTCCACTTTCTCTCCAACAGGTACTTCCCCTACAAAAACCTTTCCACATTTAATCTCGTCTTGGCACCTGCATCTCGGAGGGCCCAGATGAGCACACTGGGCCAGGTTGCTTCTCACTGTAACACCCTTCCAGGAGTTTCTTTTTATTGCCATAAGAAAATCTAAATTCCTTTCACTGGCCTACAAGGCCTATGACACTTCTCTAACCTTAAATACTCTTCTCCCCTTGATGGTATTCTTGCTGTTCCTTGAACATCCCAAATTGTTTCTGCCTCAGGGCCTTTGCACGTGCTCTTTCTGCTGCCCAGACCACCCTTCTCTGGGCCTGGAAGCTTCTCACTCATCCAGCAGGTCTCAGCTTCAACATCACCTCCTCAGAGAGGTCTTACTTGATCGAAACGGGCTTCCTGTCTGTGCTTCCCAATCAATACCCACTCCTTACATTGCGAAAACACATCGGACTTTGCACTTAGTTGATTTGTCTGACAGCCCTTCTTGAATGTAAGCATCTTGAAATATCATAGCCAGCATTTACTGAGGATCGACGAGGGGCCAGGCACTGGGTAAGAGCATCACATGTTTTAACTCATTCGATCCTCTGCCAATCCCTGTGAGGTGTAGGTACTACTGTTGTTGCAGATGAAGAAACTGAGGCACAAGAATAAATGAATTTCCTGAGGTTATAAAACTGGGCAGCAGAAGAGCAGGGCCTGGATTCAGGCTATCTGGCTCCAGCATCTGCCCCCTTTGTGGGGATGCCGTTTTGCCTCTTGTGAAAAGATGACACCATTGTATACCGTCCTGTGTCTGGCACTGAGTACACACTTTGCAAAATAGAGCTGCCAGAGGCGTTTAAACCAGAGCAACTCCATCTTCAATAGGGGCTGGGTAAAATAAGGCTGAGACCTACCATGCTGCATTCCCAGAAGGTTAGACATTCTAAGTCACAGGATGAGACAAGAGGTCGGCACAAGATACAGGTCATAAAGACCTTGCTGATAAAATAAGTTGCAGTAAAGGAGTCGGTCAAAACCCATCAAAACCGAGATGGTGACGAGAGTGACCTCTGGTCGTCCTCACCGCTACACCCCCACCAGCGCCATGACAGTTTACAAATTCCATGGCAATGTCAGAAAGTCACTCTGTATGGTCTAAAAAGGGGACATATGAATAATCCACTCCTTGTTTAGCATATAATCAAGAAATAACCATAAAAATGGACAGCCAGCAGCCCTTGGGGCTGCTCTGCCTATGGAGTAGCCATTCTTTTATTTCTTTACTTTCTTAATAAACTTGCTTTCACTTTCTTTACTCTATGGACTCGCCTCAAATTCTTTGTTGCAAGAGATCTAAGAACGCTCTCTTGGGGTCTGGATCAGGACCCCTTTCCAGTCACAGAACTGATTGTGTGCCCCTTGCAGACCAGATGCTTTCCATAAATTAATTAATTAATTAATTAAAAAAAAAAAAAACAGAGCCCTATTCCCTTTGCACCAGGACCCTGGAAGATGGGGCTGCAGTTAGTCTCCATTTGCCAGCTCCGCCTATTCTCTATCCTTCTCTGTCCTGTGCCGCCGAAGCTGACCCCTGTGGATGACACCTCCTGGCACCCCTGTGGATGACACCTCCTGGCGCCCCTGTGGTCTGCTTCTGGCTGAGGTCATCTAATAGGAAGCACTGGCAGGAGATCAAAGGGAAGAAGGAGAAAAGCCAGGTGCTTCTTCCTTGTTTCCTCCCTAATTCAGAACCACATTTCTGGCGGGGTGTGTCCGTCCCTGCTCTGTGCCAGGTGACTCATCCACCATGCCCCCAGCCCTGCCCGGGCTCCTGAACCCTTTCCTCTTCTCTTCCTACTTCAGCTCACGGATGTGAGCAGCTCTCCACTGTTGCTAGACTCCTGATGCCTCAGCACACCTCATGTTCATGTGATGAACCCCATCCACCCTGCTGTAAGTAGTCCCTGAATTAAACTCTCATAGTTTGAACATCTAGGGCGGAGTCTGTCTTCTGCAGGCAGATGGATGAGACTGCACGCATGAAGACGACTTATCCTATTTCACAGACGAGGACAAAGAGGCTTAGCGATTACAGGCACCAGCCCAAGGTCACGTGACTCAACTTAGCGGCAGCACTCTAGTGTGCCTGCCCCCAGTGCACTTCCTCTGTCCATTTCTCGTGCTGCTCAGTTACAAAGAGCCATCTGAACCCAGTGGTTAAGAGCACTGGCTTTTGGAGTCATACAGACCTGGGTTCACGGCCCAGCTCTGTGACCTTGGGCAACTTATCTGCTCCCCCCTGAGCCTTATTTTCTTCATCTGAAAACTATGGAGAGTTACAATAAGGATGCATAGTAACTGATATAACAGTTTTCATCTTCCAAGGTTGTAGTTAGGTTTAAATGTAACTGCAGAATACCCAGAACATGGTAAGTGTACCATAAATATAGCCAGGCATCATCATCGTCATCATTATCAATTATTATTATTGTTATTAATATTCCCTGTCCACCAACATCATTTCCAGACTTGCTACTCCCAGAAGATAACAGGAGAACAATTCACAGAAGACAAGATGAGCTAATAAGCCCAAGCTATTCATAGCCTCTGCTAAGAGTTTATTCTTACCAGGGCAGGACAGCAGACCCCAGAGTGAGTAACTGGGTCAAAGTTGGACCCGACCCCTCCTTTCCTGCCCCCCTCCCCAGCCCTGGCACAGGAATTATCACATCGCCCATCGCCTCTGAAGGCCATCCCTGCTGTGAGGCTTTGATAGGGAAAGTGTGAAGAACAAAGGCCATTGTTCACAGAGGCGGCTGGTGCCTCTCAGGCCCCAGGCCAGCTTCCCAGGGGTGAGGTCTGGCTCCGAAGACACAAAGACGAAAGTCATTAGGACCAGGGACAAACAATGACGGAATCTCTTCTATTTACCTGAACCGGAGGGGGCTGCCAAGTGGAAAACAATGAGGCTGAGATGCTGGACATATTCTCCCTCTGCCCTCTCCTCACTGAGTTTCTTCTGAAATGGTGGGACAGTGTATGGCCCAGGAGGCTCAGCGATTGGCTTTCAGATCCTGTTTCTGGAAAGAGAACATATTGACCGGGTTTAAGAGAGTGGGCTGGGGCACCCAACTGCCTGGGTTCCAATCTTAACTCCATCATAATCAGCCAAGTAACTTGGTCTTCGTGACGTAATTCTCTCAGCTTCAGTATCTTCATCTGTAAAGTGGAGATAATAATCATACCTCCTTCTCCTAAGCTGCATGTAACTGCGACCTAATCGAGGGCTCCTTACAAGATATCAACCATTATCACCATAAACAGCAGCAGCAGCAGCTCTGTGTGGCTTGGGGTAAGTTCCCTGCCCCTTGCTGAAACTGCGTATTTATACCTATCAAATGGGAATAAGAAATCAGCTCCAGAAATCAGGTGAGAATTGATAAGGAGATAAAAGCCACTTGGAAACTGGAAGGCTATACCGAACTGGAAGCAAGATCTCATGAAAAATCTGGTCCTGGCTCACCTCTGTGTGGCAGTCCACACAGAGCCTCGACCCATGTGTCCTTCTTCCCTGGCTACTGCCTCCATATGCAAAGGGGAGATAGGGACAGCATCTCCCTTGCGGGGTGAGTGCCCTGAAGATTCAAGGGGGTAACAACCCTGATAAAGCACTTAGCATGTGTTTGTGCATATCGAGTGCCCAACACATTACCGATTATTTTACTATTAAGACACTGAAGTTTTCAGTAAGGTCAGGAGTAGACACAGGGAAGTAACTAACAGAAATTAACAAGCTGCCCAACCGGAATGACTGCACTGCCCAAGCATACCCATTTTATGGAAGGAAAAACTGAGATCTAGGAGACAAAGTGGGTAGGAGAAGGAGATGCACTTTCTAATGTCCTGTGGCACCTGGTGAGTTCAGGTCTTTTTTACTAGAGTCCTTACCAGCCAGGAAAAATGGCAGTGGCAGGAAATGTAGAGTGGATCTTCATCACTCCTTGATCCCAGCATCCTCCCTCCTTTGCTGTCACACACCCAGGTGTTGATGTGGTTTAGAACAGACATTTCCTAGTCCCTGAGTAGGGAAATCAACTCCGACTGGCTGAAGGCATCTCTCAGGCCTGCTTGTATTGGCTTAATTCTTAAGTAGGTGTATCTCATGGTGGCAAGATGCCCACCAGCAGTTCCCAACAGATGTTCCACCAGCTCTGCAATCCCAGTGGAAAAAAAAAAAGAGTTCTTCTTTCCTGTTATTTCCATCCAGAATTCTAGTATTGTTGGTTGCCATTGGACTGCCTTGGGTCTTATGACCCTGAATCTATTCCTGAGGTCCAGGGGATGAAATTTGCTGATTGACCAAACTGGGACAAGAAGTAGGTCCCTTCCCTTTGGAAGTCAAAGACTAGAAGTGAGGGAATGAATGGCATCCTGAGGGACATCAGGGTGCAATCACCAAGAGAGGCGAATGTACTGACTCCCTCCCTAGAATCTAGTTTTTACCTTTATCACTTTAAATATACAGAATCATAGAGCTGTACTCTTCTGTGTCTGGGTGTTTTTCTCCATACTATGTCTGTGGGATTTATCCATGTGGTCGCATGTAGCAGCATTTCATATTTCACCACCAGACAGTATTCTGCCGTGAGAATACGTAGTAATTCATGTATCCATCATGCTGTGTGGGTATTTCAGCTATTTCAAGTTGTTTGCTCCTGAGAACATTCTGGGTACATCTCTTAGTGCACATGAGGACATGTTTCTGTTTGATGGGGTTATAGTGCTGGTTCGAGGCTCCTAGTTCCTTTTTAAAATTCCAAATTCCTTTCTACTAAATTCTTCTACAAGCGTCAACTTCTACCCGAGTTTCTAACCTTCCAGCCTGCCCTCCAGATGATGGACTTGCCAGCCTCCATGATTATGTGAGCCAGTTCCTGATTAAAATCTTAAAATAAATGTCCACACACACACTATTGGCTTTGTTTCTCTGGAGAGAAGATTCCAATCCAAATCAATACTTTACTCTGTTAACAGGAATATACCTAGGCATCATTGATAACTTGCTTGAGAATGATGCCTGATAAGAAAAAAAGTGGTGGTGACATAAGAAAACACCATAGTAAAAACAAATTCAAAGAAAGACCAAAATGACCTCTTGATTTTTAACACTGCAAATACCTAAAACTGGCAGGAAATACTGAATGAGCACTTACTGCACGCCACATTTGTTCTCATTTTATGGAAGAAGAAAACTGAGGCTCAGAAAGAGGATACAGGTTCCGTAATTTGCACAACTATTAAAAGATAAAGGTTGGATCTATTTAACATCAAACGGATGCTCCTAACCAATAAGCTCTGCTTCCATCTCCTTTTGAAGGGGCAGTTTGGGAAACCCCTGAAGGCTAGCTTTCACCTTTGAGATCAGTGTCTTCTTGGTGTACCTCTAGGGAGAAATATGTAGCCTCACACCCACATGTGCACCCAAAGCCATATCAGTCATGGAGAAATTGAGTAATGGATCTAATTGTTAACCCCAATCTAATCCTAACCCTCTGGTCAACCACCCAGCAATGGCTTTGACCACCTGACTCATGGTTGTATATTTTAATGTGCAATGGTAATAATTGAAACACAATTATCCCCAGTCTCTGCCACCAGCCAGTAGCAAGGCAAGAAGTCAACAGTTTATAGAAAGGGCTGAGACCCTCATTCCACATTTCTAACCACAGAACCAAGGTTGACCTGAAGCCAAGGTTGACCTCACATGCCATCTTGTATGCGGTTTCCAGACTCATCTCTGTAGTCTTACCTTTCCAGGTTGTCATCTACTCAGTGGCCAGAGTGCTTTTGACAAAACACAAACCTGATCATGTCACTTTCCTGCTCACAGTCTTTCTATGGCTCCCTATTACTTTTAGAATAAACTTCACAGTTTGGTCTAAAAGCCCCTCCATGATCTGACTCCTGTTTATTGTTCAGGCTCCTGTCTTATTGTTTCTTGAACTTTCTGCTCCAATAACCCTGTATTATTTGTAGTTGCCACAAACTCAGTTTACTCTTTCAAGCCTCCATGGCTTGGCTTTGCTGTTCCCTGTGTGTGGAAAGCCTTTCCCCTATCCTGTCTTCCTGCGAGCTCCTCTTCAACCTTCAAAACCCAGCTTAAGCAATGTCATTTCCTCTGCCTCTGAAGCCTGGCCTCCCTTATGGAATTAATCCCAACTTCTCCTGCCTACTTTATTATTGCCCAGTGCCCCACTCTCATGCTTCCAATGTGAGCACCCAGGGTTCTCTGTACTTCATAGCCCTTAACACACACTTTCTCATGTGGCTTGTTTACTGCTTTGTCTTCCCAGCTAGACCTTGGCGTCCTTGAAGACAGAACCATATCTACTGTGTCCATTATCGTATCCCCATTGCCAGCACAGTGCCTGGCACACAGTAGGTGCTCATTAAATATGGTTGGAAAAAAAGGAAGAAAGAAGAGAGAGAGGAAGGGAGAAAAGAATCAAGTGTTCTAACTATTCTGTTAGACTGTGGATTTGCATATTGATCTCCATCTTAACAGACCCAGGCACAAGTCAAGACACACAGTAGGTCTTTCATAAATGTTTGCTAAATTAAAAAAGTAGCACTGCAGATGCCCCTACAAAATCCACCATGGCCCCACCACTTTAAGCTAGTAGCCCTCATGCCTTCATTTCCCATTAGCTACAGCTCAAGAACACCCCCCCCCCAAGCCTTCCTCTTCCCCGCCCTGCAGTCAGAGCGCCTTTGTTTTCCGACACAAGACCCCTTCAGTGATTTTGTTTTTCATGGAAAAGCCAGGCAAGTTCATTACATTGTGTTCCTGCCTTGGAGATCATTGTCATTCATCCAACATCAAAGTCAGAGCCATGATCAGCTCATTTAAGACTTGTTCCACCCATATTTTCTTACAACCAGGAAATGGGGAATTTCCTTCATTTTTTAAACCATCCCAGTGAGTCTCTGCCACATGGCTTCCTTTACAAACTTTTCTTGAAACACAAGGATGGAATCATACCTCCCTCACCACTAGTGGTCATTAGGGGCCCCAGCCTTCCTCTGATCCTTATCAAACACTTGTCCAGCACATTGTAATGACAGTATTTTTTATTTACATAACACCTTTCTTTGGGGGCCAGGGCTGGGCTGTAAGGGAGTGAAAGCCAGATTGAAGCCTTACATAGATTTTTGCTCCATTTATCCTGCAAGGCTGGCGATGGTGATCTTTAATGGGAAAACATAACAAAGCTCTCTAAACAGTTAGAGAGAAGAGTGATTTGCCTAGAGAGTCAAGGCATGTACCAGGATGGAAAACAGCTGCCTGGCCTTCTATGCCTATGTTCCATGCTGGTTGTTATTTGTTTCCCAGATTCTTAAGTCTCTAGGTTTGAGTTAACATTCACTTGAGAGCTAGTAATTCGAATAAGTTCCTGTTACCCGTGTTCCCTGCTGGGTTTCCAATTTTTCCTCCATCAGCATCTATGGCACCACCCTCTGCTTGTTGACCTCTTACCTCCTGTCATCAGCCTTATTTGGGGATTCCTCCTCCTCCTTTGTCTGTATCTTAAATGTTCTATTCCTGATCATTCACGTCTCAAGCCTTTCTCGTCTCACTCTTGGTCATTCCAGGCTCTCTCTCAGCTTTGATGGATAATTCCAAAGTCTGGAACTATAGCCCAGACCTAAATGAGCTCCAGATGTAAATGACGTGTTAGGGTAGGCTAAGCTGCTGTAACACACAATACCCAGATCTCTTTGGCTTATAACAATAAAGATATATTTCTTATTCATGTCACAGACGAGTGCAAATCAGCAGGGCTAGCTCTGCTCCACATAATCATTCAGGGCCCCAGGCACCTTCTGTATTATGGCTCTGCCATCTTCCAGGGCAGTGATTCTCACACAGAAACATTTGGCAATGTCTAGAGATACTTTTGGCTATCTGGAGTCGGAGGCAACCTGACATTTAGTTAGGAGAGTTCAGTGATGCTGCTAAATACCCTGTAATACACAGAACAGTCTCCCGTAATAAAGAATCATCTGGCCCACAATATCAGTTGAAAAAATCTGCTCTAGGGTATGAGAATCCTCTACTGGATCTTCTGCATCTGGCTAGCAGGTGAGCAAGGAGAAGTCCTGGAAGATTACGTGGGAGTTTTAGAAGCCAGCCCTAGAAGAGGTATATGCTACTTTTACCCATATTTCACTGAACAAAATTCAGTTACATGCTATTACCTAAGTGCAAGAGAGGCTGGGAAATGTAGTCTACTTGTGTGGCCAGGAAAAAAATGACCCAACTTTAGGTAAAGACATGATGTGTCCCTGTTATAGATAGCTTAAGCTCAGGGTGTCCCACCCTGAGTATGTCACCTTCTCTAGGTCTCCCAAACCTCCCCTTTTTTCTACATAACTCACATTCATTTACATTAATTCTCATCTGTCCTCCATTCAGATTCAATCTTATCTCCTTCCATGGACAATAACTGTATCTCAAAGAAACAACTTCCTCATGGAACACCCCCGTACCCCCAGATTATCCAAGGCCAGCTCCAGAACATCTAAGTAGTACCCAGCTGTTACTATCACATTGCTCTGTTCATTTTCCTTCATAGCATTTAGCACCACTGTGTGTGTGTGTGTGTGTGTGTGTGTGTGTGTGTGTGTGTGTATTCGCTTTCTTGTTTGTTATCTATTTCCCACACTAAACTGAAAGCTCAAGAATGGTGGGGTGCTTATTTGTCTTGTTCACTGCTATTCCCAGCAGCTTGTAGAATGCCTGACACATAGTAAGAACTCAATAAATACTTGTCGAATAAACGAATTAATCCTTCCTGTACAAAGCAGTTAGATTGGTCTTTCTAAAATACAGCTGAGGCTGTAGCACTTCCCCGTTCTAATCTCCTAAAAATATTTAAGTCTGCCATTCAAAGTCATTCATGATCTGGCCCTATTCTATCCTTCCATATTTTCCTCATATATTCCTAGCTATGCGCCTTATACTTTGAGCACCCTACACTTCAGCTCACAAATCTTTGTCTATAACACACCCAATATATTTTGTTTGTTTGTTTGTTTGTTTTGTCAAGATGGAGTTTCACTCTTGTTGCCCAGGCTGGAGTGCAATGGCACGATCTTGGCTCGCTGCAACCTCAGCCTCCGGGGTTCAAGCGATTCTCCTACCTCAGCCTCCTGAGTAGCTGGGATTACAGGAGCACACCACCACAATGCATTTTTTAAATTCTCAGATCTATATCTTTGCATATGCTATTCCATTGCCTGGAATACTTCATTTTCCTTCCCTTGGCAAACTACTACTCATTCCTCAATACCCTGTTCTTTCTGATGACCCTGGTAGTCATTCACTCTCTCCTTTTCATTCCCTATGTACTCTTTGAAATTTACACTGCAATTGTTTTCTCTGTGACTGCTTTCTCCCCCATTAGACCATGGGTTCCTCAAGAAAAGGGAGAATGTTTTACTTGATCGTGTGGCCATTTCCCACCACAATGCCTAGTAGAGTGCTGGGCTCCAAGCAGGTGCTCAGAACATGTGTGAGGAAATTGAAGGTGGATGGATGGATATTCTGGTCAGAATCCCCATGTTCTCTGGCCATCTTCTCAAAGGAGCCAAGAACTCAACATGGTTATGCTGTGCTTTCCCTGGGATCACAGCCATATTCACTGCAGAACCAACTGGTGCTCAGAAACATCTGCTGCTGGATCCAAAACACCAGATTGAGTGCAACTGGCAATCAACTGATTGATCACTGGAAGCAAAATGAGTGGAGGTGCTAGGTCACAGGGGAGCAGGGAACAGCCAGACCCAGCACTGCTGGCTACACCCCTGATGGCAGTCAGCAAAGGGGCTCCAAAAAGTTCAGCTGGGCTGGCCACTGCCTCCTGGTTGGGGAATTCTAAAACTTCTCTCATGCCTAACTCTTGTTAGGCATGTCAGATCTCCGCTTAAAAATGCTACTTACTCAAGGAGTCCTTCCTGATCCCCAGGACTGTGTAAGAGCTCCCAGGTGTACAGGGCTCTGTAATGCCCTTTTATGGAACAATCACTGTTGTAAGCCTGTCTGCTCCATCAGAACGTAAGTTTTCATGGGAGCAGACCTGGGTCCGGCTTATTCTTTGCTGTATTTCCACAGTCCCTGAAACAGAGTCAGCTCTCAATATCAGTTCGCATCCTATCATGGAAACAGAAACCACTCTGGGTATGTGAAACTGAGGGACTTTAATGCAGGGAAGGGATTACCCAAGGGATGGAAAATCTGAGAGGCCAAAGGGGATGGTGAGAAACTCATATATTAACCAAAGCAGGGAGTTCTTGCCACCCCGAGACTGGGGGACAGAAGGAAAAGGAGATGTGACTGAAGCCCAGAATTGGGGTTTCCTGGTGGGAAGTGGAACCACAATGGGTCTTGTGGAGACTGCTGAATACAAGAAGATGATGCAGTGACCTGAGACAAAAAGTAAGGTGTATTAGTCTATTCTCATGCTCCGAATAAAGACGTACCCAAGACTGGGTAATTTATAAAGGAAAGAGTTTTAATGGACTCGCAGTTCCACATGTCTGGGGAAGCCTCACAATCATGGCAGAAGGCAAAGGACAAGCAAAGGCACATCTTACATGGTGGCAGGCAAGGAGAGCTTGTACAGGGGAACTCCCCTTTATAAAACCAGCAGATCTCATGAGACTTACTCACTACCATGAGAACAGCATGGGAAAGACTTGCCCCCATGATTCAATTACTTCCTACCAGGTCCCTCCCATGACAGGTGGCAATTATGGGAACTATAATTCAAGATGAGATTTGGTGGGGACACACCCAAACCATATCAGAAAGGGAGGAAATACTCTGGGCATTCCCTCTCCCCTGCCCTCCAATATGTCATGAGTACCATCAGTGCAAACAAAGTGATGGAAAAGCTGGGACCTGCAGCTTGCAGAGGCCAGCTCCTGAGACACAGAGTCAAGTAAGAGAAGGGTGAAGAATAGGTCTGACAGCAGATGGGTTTTGGACCCACTCTTAGGAGACCTGGATGACCTTCTGCCTTGGGACTATGTATTAATCATGAGTCATGGTGAATGAGGTTAAACTGCAATAACAAAAACACCCCTAATGTCAGTGACTCAAAACCATAAAAGTTTCTTCCTTGTTCATGCTACATGTAAGACCCTCAACAGGAGTGTCTGCTTGTCATTGTTCAGTGGCCTATGCTGACAAAGGCACCCTGTAGACATGTGCTTCCATGACCACTCTGGTAAGAGAAGAAAGAGCTGTAGAGATGTGCACTGGCAATTAAGTGCTTCCACTTAAAAGTTACATCTATCACTTCTCACATGTCACTGGCCAAGCAAGTCACATGGTCATAACTAATTTTAAATGATAGGGGAAATGTGATCACCTCATATCCTCTAAAGAAGAAGACAATTGGAAATATAGGTGAGCAGAAATAGTTGTTTATCACAGCTCTCTTACCTGGCTCCTACCCAATTCCAGAGTGTCTGCCAGTTAGTGTCACTACCTAAAACACCCCCACCTATACACAACACATATTTCCAACTGTCTCCCCAGAGACCCAATAAGAATGATGCTATAAAATTATATTTATTTGCAGTAAGAGGTGATCACACTACACTGATTTGGAAAACAGCAAGTCATAGAAACTTAGCACCTTAAAACAATAAGTGTATTATCTCACAGTGTCCATGGGTAAGAAACTCAAGAGTGTCCTGACTGGGCAATTCTGTCTCTGAAGTTCTTCTGAAGTTGCAGTCAGATGTTGTTGAGGACACAGTCTCATCTGCAGGTTTGACTGGGGCTGGAGGATCTGCTCCAGATGACTCACTCACATGGCTGAAAAGTTGTTATATATACTACAGCACTATATTTTGTTTAAAAATTATGGATATCATATATTTTTACAATGGTAGCTAGCCACCAGCATGGACCCTAAGGATCCTTGCCTCCTAATCCTTGGGTCGTCTTCATCCACATTCCCACACTATGTCAGAGGTGGTCTCTGTGATCAATAGAATATGGTACACATGAAGGAGTATGACTTCAAGTCTAAATAAAAAATGTCATTGCTGCTTCTGTTTTGCTTCCTCTTTGATCACTCATTTTGAAGGAAGCCTGCTGCCATATTGTAAGGGTACTCAAGCAGCCTATGGAAAGAAAGTTCATCCTGGTGAGAAACTGAGGTCTCCTACAAACACCTAGAACCAACTTCCCAGCCATAGGAGTGTCCAAACTTGAAAGCAGATCCTCCAGAGCCAATCAAGCCTTCAGATGAGACTGCAGTCCCAACAGCATCTAACTGTAACTTCATGAGAGATCCTGAGCCACTACTGCTCTGATAAGCTGCTTTTAAATTCCTGACCCATGGAAACTGAGATAATAAAATTGATTAAGTTGCAAAGTTTTTGGATAATTTTTGAGATATTCACATAGACATCTATAGGGTATGCAATGGCTTGAATGTTTTCCTTACATTTCATGTGTTGGAAACTTAATTCCTAAATTCATACATTGATGTGTTTAGAGGTGGGGCCTTTGAGGAGGTAATTTGGATTAAATAAAGTCATCAGGTGGGGCCCCTAGGATGAGACTGATGGCTTTATAAGAGAAAGAGAGATCTCAACTAGCGTGCTGATTCTGTCTCAGCATGAGATGCCTTCTACCATGTCATGACACAGCAGGCAGGCCCTCACCAGATGCTAACACCATGCTTTTGGACTTCCCAGTCTCTAGAATCATGAGTTAAACAAATTGTTATTCTTTATAAATTACCCAGTCTGTAGTTTCAGTTATAGCAAATAGACTAAGTTATAGAAAATAGACTAAGACAGGATATATGTATATATCTTCAGAGAAAATTTTTAAAAGGACAATATTATGGGAGGAGGTATTTATTTTCTTCTTAATGCTTATCCAATATTTACGTTTTCTAAAGTGAACACATATTACTTGGAATAGAAGAGAAGACAAACAGGAAGAAGAAGAGGGAGAAAGAGAAACAGCAGCAGCGATTGGGTGATAAAGAGTCTTTTATCAGCTGCTTCAAGCATGAAAATAAGCTAGACTGTGCTAATGAGTCTGTATAGCTGCCAGTGTAGATAATTTGTTAAGGAAGATGATGGAGCCAAAGGAAGAACCTGCTAGTGTTCATCTTGGGCTTCCCCATCCAGTTAGCTCTGCTTTGAGCTGCTCAGAGAATGTGTTTGGAAGCACTATGATGCTGGAGACCCATCGCCTACAAGGGGCGGGGATGTTGCATTTGGAAAACCTAAAGGTTTCTGAACTGGCAAGATATGTCAGCAAAAAGCCCTTGCCTGTCTAGACAAAAGTTTGATTTTGAATCAAAAAGGGAATGTTTGCAAATAGGAAAGCAGTTTAAGCATTTTTTCTTCTTTGAAAATAACCATGAATTTTTAACTATCAACCCCAAAGAGAGACAGTGAGACTCCAGCAGTGACACCAGGGATTTTAATCGTGCCCACCCCCTTGGATGGATTGTGAGATGGGGCCATTTCTGAGATTGGGCATTGACTCCTTGCACTGAAGAGAGAGGTTTAACAAGTCCCCAGGGCATCCAGGAGAAGAGACAGCTTTCTATAGCAAACATCTAAGGCTTGGGAATTGGCATTACTCAGGCAGCCTGAGAAGATGATCAATTTGACTGCTGACAAAGGGAAATCACTGTGCCAGGTTTCACTGACCTTGTGGGGAAAGAAATCCATGTTGGTTCACCTGGCTCCGATAGTAAGGGTTCTTGTAGGCTGCTGTCTGAAACCACAGTTTCAGCTGAGCCTCAGGGTTCAAGGGAAGGCCTGCTCTGGATGTGGTCCTCCTGAACATTCGCTGGCTCTGTTGGCTTGACCCAGCCTTTGGCAGGGAAATTGGGCATTTGAGATCAAGCCGGGTGAGTAGGTTAGATTCGTGTGGTTCTAAGTGATGGAAATGTGATGGAGGTTTCTTAGGTAGGAGATACTCGAAATAGCTAGGTTGGAAAGTAGCTGAACTTGTGGCAGGATAGAACAGGAAAAAAGATCCTTGGGGACCCAGGTGGGACCTTTTCTTTACCCCGTGTTTCTGTCTGCGGCTACAGGCTGGCTACACCCCTCTCTCTTTAACTGCAAACAGACTCCAGTTGCCTCTCCGACCTGCATAGCAGGCATCCCACTGTGCCCAGGTTTGCAGGTTACTTATTCTACCACTAAAAGGGAATGAATCGATATGCATGTGAATGGGTATGTATTTTATTTCCTCTCTCTTTATTCTAAATTATCAGGGAGAAACCTCTAATTGGCCATCTTGGGTAAGGTAACCACCACGGTCTAAACAGGTTAACTAATGAGTTTGGACTTATCAGGCATACAATGGTGACTAGGGCCCTTAGCTGAGAGTGAGGCAGTCACAGCACCTTGGGGATTTTTTCCAAAAGAATTCTGCTCCCCTATATAAGGGACTCATGCACCAGTGCGGAGGACTCTGAGCTATTATTCTCACTCCAAGCAACTGTGAATCGGAGCCTACTTGTCATTCTTTGATGCCTCTCCTCACAGCACAAGTACCAGCACAAAGATGTATTTTTATTTTTCTGTAAATCTTTCCCCCACTAAACTTAGCACAATGCCAATGAAACTACAAGCTTAATGTGATGAGAGGCAATACCAGACTGACGGGGTTTGAATCCAGCTCCGCCACTTCCTCGCTGTGTGACCTGGGGCAAGTTGATTAACCTCTCTGTACCTGTGTTTTTTCTTTCTTTGTTTTTTCTTTTCTTCTTTTAACAGAATATTTATTAAAGTGGTACAATGTACGACTTCTTATTTGTCATTTGGAAGTCCTTTATTATAAAGGCAATTCTTTTGTCTTTTGACAAACAGCTGCCACAGAGCTTATTCTGTTTTATTGTTTGTTTGAATTTTTTAATTTGTAATTTTTGTGGGTACATAGTAGGTGTATATATTATGGGGTACATGAGATGTTTTGATACAAGCATGCAAAATGAAATAATCACATCCTGGAGAATGGGGTATCCATCCCCTCAAGCAATTATCCTTTGTGTTACAAACAGTTGAATTATGCTCTTTTAGTTTTTTAAAATGTACAATTAAGTTATTCTTGACTATAGTCACCCTGTTGTGCTATCAAATAGTAGGTATAATTCATTCTTTCTATTTTTTTGTACCCATCCTCTGATTTTTTTAACTATTATATAAAGTAGGCATAATGGTAGTAGCTAGATTACAAAAATGTTTTGAGAATTAAATGCAGACATGCTTAATATCATGCCTGGCATTAGCTAAGATGACTCTTAGCTAGTAGCAGTAGCCATAGCAGTGATAGTGATAGTAATATTGCCATCATTATCATTATGCATATACTATATGCTTCATCATATCAATGACATGAACACAAACACAGAATTTACAAAGGACTGCCTATGTAGTTCATCTGGAAAGAAAGTGATTCCTGACATAAATTCTCCCTAGCGGGGTTCTCCGCTGTGTAAAAATAAACTTTGTATAAAGCTAAGGATCTATATTTTCCAGGTCTGTAGATGAGAGTGTGGTGAAACAAGAGGAAGACAATTAGATGGTGTAATAGATGGGCATGGAGGGCAGGACGGAAGGGCAGGATGAGAGGGCAGTAGAGGATCACGGTTAAAGGACAGGCTCAGCAGTAAGGCCAACTTGAATTCAAAGCGTGCACCCATAGTATAATTTTGGACAAGTAATATATCTATATCTTAGTTTTCTCAACTGTAGAGTAGGAATTTTAATAATACTCCTCTCTTATAAACACCTGTTGGTTTTCAACATCCATTCGCCCTTCTAAAAAGCAACACAGCCTGGTGTAGTGGCTCACATCTGTAATCCTAGCACTTTGGGAGGCCGAGGCAGGAAGATCACTTGAGCCCAGGAATTCAAGACCCAACCTGGGCAACATGGCAAGACCCTATCTCTACAAAAAATAAAAATAAAAATAAATACAAAAATTAGCCAGGCATCATGGCATGCATCTGTAGTCCCAGCGATTAGGGAGGCTGAGGTGGGAGGATCGCTTGAGCCCAGGAAGTTGAGGCTGCAGTGAGCCACGAGAGTGCCATTGCACTCCACACTGGGTGACAGAGTGAGACTCTGTCTCAAAAATATTTGTAACAAGAAAAAATAAATAAAAAGCAGCACTCTGAATTTCTCTGGGAAAAAAATTCCCTTCCCAATTTTCACCCCTGTGGTTTGGGTGAGGAAACCCTGCTGATTAGCACAATGCATCCTGTGGTCTCAGGAATTCTTGACTTTTCTACCACTAAAAGGGAATGAATCGATATGCATGGCCACATGAGTCTTCAAGAGGCCATGAGATATCCTGAGACTTTTGCTAATGCTTCTGAGAAAGAACCTCTTGCTTGGCTTTTCTGGAGTACAAAACTAGGGAGAAATAAGGATTGAAGTCCTGGCAACCATCCTGTGTCCCTGTAGAAAGATGCAGTGTGAGAAAGGGGCCAGCGCAGGAGAGAGGAAATCAGTCAGACACCGAGGACAACAGCTGGGTGCTGGATCCAGTCGTTCCTGAAGCTGCCTTACCCCAGGATTTTTCAATTTCAGAAGCCAATAGTGTTGACAACTATAAAACCTTCAATTATGCCTTTTTGGCACAAACCAGCCAGAACTGGGTTTTCTAGCCCTTGCAACAGAAGCCCTAAATGTTCCTCTTACTGATCAGATTAAATGAGAAGTTAAGTCTCCCGACATACTTAGCACATAGTAAGGCTCCCACACAGGAAGTTACTGGGGTTTCAAGATGGCTAGAAGGAAATCTTAGTACCAGGCAAAATGACATGCCAGCTGAATCCTAAACCTTTTCTTCCTTTCTAAAACCAACATTTTTTCAGCCTATCTAAGAGTTAAACAGACAACAGCCCACCAAGCCAATGACCTGCTAGGCTAATGAGCCCAGCGTTACAGGCGTTACGTAGGCTTGCTGGACTTGCCAGGAGATGCTGTTCTGCAAATTTGGAGTGAAATATTTAATTAATCAAAGCTGCTCAGCCAGTTGTCATACCAAGTCAGCCAGTCAGCCTGCACCCACCCAGGCAGGGGCCAGGGCTCTGAAGGAAGACGCCAGTGCGAACTTGTCCTGGGCCTTCCTTCTCCTTCACCACGGAAACCGATCGAAAAATATCAGCCATGATGATGAATGTAGAATACTCGCTGTTGGCACCTGACATTTCACAGCTCCAGGGTGTTCGGGGTGTTCAGGGCGTCTGGTGGCAGGCTGGCATCTGTCCCCAGGGTTTCCACAGCGCCATGCTAGAGCGGTCAAGATTACATGCTTTGGAGAGGGAACACTCCCGCCGATGGACCAGCTCAGGGAAGAAAGGACCAGGTCGTGGCTTTGTTTTAGATGTACATATAGCAATTTTTAACTGTTATAATGCATATTTTCAAATTTAGTTTATTATTTTGCACATTTAAAAATAGGGAATATCTTGCATATTTTGATTAAAAATAAAAATAATAACAGAAACTGCTATAGTAGGCAGGATGCAGCGGCTCACACCTGTAATCCCAGCATTTTGGGAGGCTGAGGTGGGAGGATAGGTTGAGGCCAGGAGTTCTAGACCAGCCTGGGCGACAGAGGGAGAACACATCTCCACACAAAAATTTAAAAATTAGCCGGCCATGGTGGTGCATGCCTGTAGTCCCAGCTATGTGGGAGGCTGAGGTGGGAGGATCCCTGGAGCCTAGGTGGTCAAGGTCACAGTGAGCTATGATCATGCCACTGCATTCTAGCCTAAGCAACAGAGTGAGACCCTGTCTCAAAAAAAAAAAAAAAAAAAAATTGCAATAATGGATTTATATGTATGTGTTGTATTTATTTTTACAAACACATATACACACATACATATAAATCCATTTAATCCTCACAACAATCCTAGGAGCTACATCCTGTTATTATCACATCTCTTTTACCAATGAAGGAGCAGAAGCACAGAGAGGTTAATCCATTTTACAAAGTCACACAGACAGCAACAAACCAGGATTCAAACTGAAGCAGTGTGCCTTGGAATCTGTGCCCTCAACCTTGAGGCTGAATTGCCTCTCACTGCTTCTACGTCATGATTTAGTTTTCAAATCACAAAAATAATATGCTCATTGGGGGGGGAAAAAAAAATAGAAAGTACAAAAGACGGAAAAAGCGACTCCCAGAAATTGCACCACATCCATATATTTTGTTGTATATTTGTCCAGTTCTATTCTGTGTGAGTGTGTATACGATTTTATGTAAAAATAGGATAATATTTGGCATGCATTTTTGTGTCCTGCTCTGTCACTAAATAGACAGGAAATATAAAAGGATATCCAGGGATTCCCTGTCCCCAGTTTCTTTCTAAGAGGCTACCAGAAAAATAATCTATGTACATACTACCAAATACACACACAGGTACATACACACTCAAGTTTTTTAATATAAAAAACTATATGTATATATATTTCTGTTTTTACACATATGGTGGCCTCTTATACACAATATTTATGCCTTTCGTTTTTTTTCTTTTCTTACATTAGATTTTCTTGAAGACTATTCTTTATTCTTAAGGAAAGAGCTTCTTCATTCTTTTATAAAATGGCATTGCATTGGCCGGGCATGGTGGCTCACGCCTGTAATCCCAGCACTTTGGGAGGCCGAGGTGGGCAGATCACCTGAGGTCAGGAGTTCAAGACCAGCCTGGCCAATATGATGAAATCCTTCCTCTAGTAAAAATACAAAAAATTTAGCTGTGCATGGTGGTGCACACCTGTAATCTCAGCTACTTGGGAGGCTGAGGCAGGAAAATTTCCTGAATCCGGGAAGCAGAGGTTGCAACAAGCCAAGATTGTGTCACTGCACTCCAGCCTAGGTGACAGAGTGAGACTCTGTCTCAAACAAAAGAAAAAAAAAGAAAAATAACTGCATTGCATTATATTGTGTGCTTTTACCATAATTTATTCCACTAGTGCATATTGGTAGATGTTAAGGTCATTTCCATTCCTAAAAAGGTAACATTTGAACTGAGATCTAAAATAAGGTAGAAAGGTAAAAGATGGAGAGAAAGGAAAGAAAACAGACTCAAGATGTAGCAAACAGCACGTGCAAAGGCCCTGAGGCCCATAAAATGGAAAGGTTTCCAGGGCAGGTGCCCACACCAAAGCCAGGCACCAGATTCTGGACATTATTGGTTCTGGCGAAAAGTCCCACTTTCCTTCTAAGAGTAATGGAAGCTACTGACAGGAATGCATTTTGGACAGTTAAATAGGAAAGCCTCACCTAGGCTAAAACCTGAGCTTCCCCACGCCCCCACCCCCACAGTGGGAATTCATGGCCATGGGAAGAAGCTTTGTCCCTCATCCTGTTCCAGGCAACCAATGCTTGTCTACCTCCTTCCAGTTAGCCCCACCATCAGAACTCAAGGAACTTCCTTCATCCTGCCTTACCCCCTTGCTTTCTCCCCCAAGGAAAATGCTTACGAATTCTTGTTATTTCCCTCCCAGGACTGGGTATATAAAGATACAGGAGAGGTGTTAAGCCTTCAGTAATTATCACCTCTGTAGAGGGAGGAGGGAGTCCAGATGGGGTCAAAAGGAGAGTGAGTTTATTTTCCCAGTGGATTCCATGTTTTCATTAAAGCCCAAAGCCCAAGCTCGGGGCGTGTATGTGTATCCCTGGATTAAAAGGAAGGGAAATCATTGCCATGGCTGCCTGGTCTTTTGAAGGAAGAGACAGTCTTCAGCACCACAGGAGCGAGTTGGGTTTGGCCTAAGCTGGGTGTACTGGCAGCATCCTCATCATTTAATTGCCAGTTTCCATTTGATTGGATCAGAATAACCCTTCTCCATGTTTATGTGACTCAAGAATGCTTCCTCCTAAGCCCCAGTTCCAAAATGAGAAATGTTCATGTTTTGATTAGGATTTTCCCATTTTTTGAGCTTCAGAGTCCCCTGAAATGCCAAAGGAAAAAAAAAAGGGGGACTGAGACAGAGGCAGAAGTAGATTCTTGACTTTATAACTATTCTAAGATCCCGTGAACCCTACGGGGTCTGGGGTAAACTCATATACTGGATTCTAAACCACATTTTAAAAATTATCCTCTCTTCTAGTCCCCAAGTCTTTTGCTGAGAAATGCCAGCAACAAATGTCTGGCTGGTGTACCTACAACCATGCCTGGCCTGTCTAAGTGATTCTACACCTTTGACACGATGATGGTTGTTTTTAAATAGTTATGATAATTGATACTGTATGTTTTGAGCTCTTTAAACGTATTAACTTATTCAGTGCTCTCTACAGCCTTGTAAAGCGGGCCCTATTGTTATTTCCATTTTACAGATGAGGAAACAGAGATTCAAAAACTTAGCCAAGTTAAACAGTTATGAGTGGCAGAGCTGGAATGTGAACCTGGGTGGTCAGGCTTTAGAGCTGTGCGGTGCAGTCCAGCACGGCAACTACTGGACACACTCAGCACCGGAAGTGTGACGAGTCCCCATTCAGATATACTGTGTGTATGAAATACTCACTGGGTTTTGAAGACTTACAGGATGTTGAAATACTCACTGGGTTTTGAAGACTTATAGGGTTTTGAAATACTCACTGGGTTTTGAAGACTTAAAAAGCAAATGTAAAATTTTCCATTCATGGTTTTTTATTTTAATCTGATTACATGTTAAAACGAGGAAACTTAAAACATATTAAGTCCCATAAAATACCTAATTCATCCTGTCTCTATCTTCTTCCCCGCCCCCTCCCCCCTCCCCAGATGGAGTCTCATTCTGTTGCCCAGGCTGGCATGCAGTTGTTTGTTGAAACTGGTTATCTCAAAGGTAGCAACTAAAACACGCTGCTACCAGCCCTAGGATTAGGGACTAGAGGGAAGATGTCAGAATGATTAAAACTTAGAAATGTAAAGGAGGGGCCCCATGAAACTGAAACTTAGCTAGTAATTCTGAGTTCAGAAAAGCGCTCCCATTGGCTGGATCCCTGATTTCTGAGGAAGGGGCACTGTCGGCTGGTGCTATTGTTTCCAAGGGGGAACACCCTTGGAAAAAAATGCAGATCACTGGGGAAAAATGCCAATGGGATTTACCTGTTGATATGAGAAAGCACCACTGCTGCTGGGAATAGAGTAGAGGAGGAAACCCGGTGCTCATAGGAGCCACATGTAGACGGGAAAGCACAAGTCCCTTCACATCTTCAAAGCCATTCAATCTCCCTCTATTGCTCTCCATTGGCAAAGCCCAAGAGGAGGCCTCCGGCAAAGCATAGATGACATTTTCAGAGTCCCGGCCTTAGCATTACAGGGCAGAGCATAAAGGGCGAGTTTGGAGCTCAGACAGTAATGACTGGCGCTGTGGCTAACATCCCCACCAGCCTGTAACTGCCATGAGCACAAGGACTGAGCTTGTCCATTGCTCTTCTCTTAGTGCCTACAACACAGGGAACAGAACACGGGAATGAAAGGTCAAAGACCTGCACCTTGGAATGGAGGTAAAAGGGAAGTCACTTCTAAGTCCCAAGGCCCAACAAACTGTTGTTTGGGGAGTAACTTAAGGGTAGCTGCAGAACAAGAAATGATAAAGTGTGTCATTGGTTTCAACATTCCAGTCCACAGCTTCCCTTTACTATGGAGACATATGTCCCCAGCTAAGCTGGTGTAAAAGTAATTGCTGTTTTAGCCATTAAAAGTAATGATAATTACTTTTGCACCAACCTAATATATTAAGCACATTTTCTAAACCCCAGCTGGGATCATTGGCTTGACTAAGGAGAAGACGGACCACTTTAAATCCAGACTCGATCAGAAAGTTGGGAAGTATGGCAACTACAGCTTATATTCCATCTTGTCCAATAACTAGCACATACTAACAGCCAATATGTATTTGTTGAATTAAAATGGAAGAATGGGTGAACAGCATGCAAGAATGGATCCATCTAGAGGATTTCCAGATCATTCATGCAGTAACAGGATGCCACATGCAAAGAAAATCTTGGACAGGGTTGAAAGAACCAATGAGGCTTTCTGAATGACTCACAGTAAGGATTCAGCAAGAGTGAGCTCCCACCTTTATTATCAATATTGTTATTTTTCAAAAAACTTTTAATGCCTATTAAAGACTACAAAAGTGAGACTTTTCATAATGTAAATATTTAATTTGCTCCTGCCTAATTTAATAAATAATGTAAGAATAGTGTTTTTTTACCTTAAAATCTTATAACTGTTTCTGTAGATTTTGAGCCCTTCGAATATATTAATGTATTCAACTCTCAATTGCTCATTGATTTTAATTCACTCTTTTTGTTGTTGTTGTTTTTTGAGACTGAGTCTCACTCTGTTGCCCAGGCTGGAGTGCAGTGGCATGATCTTGGCTCACTGCAACCTCCACCTCCCAGGTTTAAGCAATTCTCCTGCCTCAGCCCCCCTGGTAGCTAAGACTACAGACATGCACCACCACACCCGACTAATTTTTTTATTTTTAGTAGAGACAGGGTTTTGCCATGTTGGCCAGGCTGGTCTCAAACCCTCAACCTCAAGTGATCCACCCACCTCAGCCTCCCAAAGTGCTGGGATTACAGATGTGAGCCACCATGCCCAGCCACTTAATTCACTCGACTTGTTTTTTAAAACAAATATGTGTCAGAGATGCATATTTACATCTAATATATTTGTGCACACACACACTGTATTAGTCCATTCTCATTCTGCTAATAAAGATGTACCCGAGAGTGGGTAATTTATAAAGAAGAAGAAGTTTAATGGACTCACAGTTCCACATGGCTGGGAAGGCCTCACAATCATGGCAGAAATGAAGGAGGAGCAAAGACATGTCTTACATGGCAGCAGGCAAGAGGGCGTGTGCAAGGGAACTGCCCTTTATAAAACCATTAGATTACATGAGACTTACTATCATGAGAACAGCATGAAAAAACCCGCCCCCATGATTCAATTACCTACTACTGGGTCCCTCCCACAACTTGTGGGGATTATGGGAGCTACAATTCAAGATGAGATTGAGGTGTAGACACAGCCAAACCATATCACATCTGCGTATGCATACACACATATATACATATACATATATAGATGTGTGTGTGCGTGCGTGTATGTGTGTGTATGCGTGTGTGTATCCCATCCCATAAGCTACTCATGACAAGAGGCACCAAGCTGATAAGAGATGATGAATTGTCAAGTTCTGGCTTACAGCTATTCATGTTAATCCCAGAAATTTGAGGATGAGTCTTCATTCTCTTCTCACTGGCTGTATTGCAAGGATGGCCCAGAGTTAGATTTATCTGGGTGACTCAGAATGCTTGTTCTATGCTCCTAACATGCTGTGTGACCTTGGACAAGCCACATGAACCCTCAGGGCCTCAGTGTTCCAATCTGCAAACCGTTAACCCTCTCAAATGTTTATTTTAGCCATAAACAACTGACCAAGTAATTGGACTCCTCAGCCCCTGATCCATTATCAGAATTTCATGGAATTCCATGGGTCTTCCTCACTCTTAATGATAAGGACAAAGTGATTTCAGAGGTCCAGAAACAAGTTTTTTGCCAGGTACGTGCAGTAATAATGAAGGAATGGGACTCACACACAAAGGAAATGAGATTCCAAAGAAATGCCCCCATTCATGTAAGGGCAGAAGAAAAAGAGAAAGACTTTTCATACTGCTGAGGTTTAAACACTCAAGAACATTACGCAGGCATCAGATATCTCGGGAAACAAGGGAGCTGGCGTCCCATTAGGTTAATACACATATGGAAAATGTTAAATGGGGAGGTGAGGGAAGTGGGAGTGTACATGAGCTCAAGAGACACCTCGGTTTGTTTCCAGGAAAGGAAGAAATTGGTGCATATGATGAACAAGCCAAAAGGTTGGATTAAGCTAAGTCCCAACAGGGGAAATTGGCACAGAATGGATGAGCCAGAGTACATTTTTCTTTCTCTCTTTCCTGTGCGCGTGTTAGCGTGTGTGTGCGCACACACATACAAGGGCATCATTATTGTTCCTTTTCTATTAGTAAAATGTATCTGCTCAAGATACTTGACCAACATACCCTAGAAACTAAGGTGTTGTAAGTTCTAAATCTAATGTCACCGCTAGCTTACTGAGTGACCTTTGGCAAAATTAACCTCTACGGACCTGAATTTCCTATAATGGCATCTGGGAGTGGCTGCTTATGTAGGTCACATTGGATGGGGGGAAGAAGATGGGTTTCAGGTCCAAGATGTTTGTTGCAGGGGGCGTGAGTCAGCCAAGTTTCCATCTACACATCCCAAAGTTACTCTAAAATTCATTCTGTTCCCTAAAGAGCTACATGCAATCTGCACAGTTCTTTCCCCATAGTCTGTGGATGAGGATTGTTCTGGGTTGGGGATGAAGACAATGTCAGAATTCTATGGAACTTGTAAGAATCTTTCTTTCATGTAGAAGGTATAGCTTAAATTTCACCACAGCATTGTCCCTAATAGCCAAGTAAATGGAACAACCTATACTGCAAACTAAAGGAAATTGTTAAAGAATATATCATGGATACTTACACACTGAAATATGGAACAGCCATTAAAAAATAAGGCTTTCATCGATTTGGTGGCACGGGACAATGCCCAGGTCCACGACTGTCACAAAAAGGGACTCGGAACTATACATATTGTTAAAATCTAAGTGTGCAATGTATGTGTAAAGGCCTGCAAATATTTAGGTGCAGGTTCTTGTGAATTGGCTATGATCTATGGGCATCATCCAGCTTACTGTCTTGAATAGCCTATGAGCTAAGAATGCTTTTCTATATTTGTAAATGATTGAGGGGGGAATCAAAAAAGAATAATATTTCACAACATATGAAAATTACACGAAATTGAAATTTTAGTGTTCAAAAATCAAGTTTTATTGGAACACGGCCATGCATTATTAATGGCAAAGTTGAATCTTTACAACAGTGAGCAGATGGTTGTAAGGCAGAGAATATTTCTATCTGGCCCTCCACAGAAAATGTTTGCCAACCCATGCACTAAAGGACAGCTAGGAAGGACACATACCAAAGAGTTCATTGTGAAAATGGTTAGATTGGATAGGTTTTTCATTTTATTCTTAAAAATTTCTTGTAACACCTACCTTTGCTAACAATTACTATTAGATGACTTTTTTTGCTAATCAGAACATGCCCATTTACTAAAAATTCCGCACATTTGCAGAAAACAGTCTTCTGGAACTAGGATGAGTAGTGCGAGTTTCCAAAGGATGCCAATAAAACTATCTTCTTCCTCCAAAATTTATAGTCACAGTCACGGGACTGCTATCATTAACTGAGTGCCTACTATGTGTCAAAATTGTGCAAACATTTTTTTCTTTACCTCTGAGACCTCATTCGAATTTCACATACATCCTGCAAGAAGACTGCTATTGTTACCTCACAACTGACTAAACCAAGACTCAGGGACATAAACGTACTTCTTCAAGAATGCACAAGGAAAGATTTGGAATCCTAGCACTGATTTTTCTGACCCCAGAGCCTGATTTGTAACCATGAATCCCTGCCTCACATTGGGAGGAAAAAGGATGTGGAGGCTGCAAGCTTGATTCAGACCCTTCTTCCCTTAGACGGCAGGACAGGCAGCCATCAGGCAAGAGCTAAATAGCCCTCCTGGTGCACTTGCCAGTGTGTACACAAAGGGTGTGCCTCTGTTTGTCACAGCTACGTGAGCTGTTCTGTCATTTGTCCTTTAAAACTCTATTCGGCGATCATATTGCTTTTCCATGTAAGATGGGTAAAAAGCTCCAGCCACAAATTGCAAGCAGTGAGCTGAGCTGCTGACCAGATGTGGCTGGCTTAGAGCACTTGACCTGCTGGCTCATAATAGTTAACACGGGCTCCCCTAGAAAAGCCTGTAGTTAATAACATCCCCTTCTTCAATCCCCAGAGGCCTCTGCTTCCTCCAACTCCTATTTCTAATACCCCCAGCGCATGCCAAACACAGAGCAGCCGAAAAATAGAATGGGCAGATGCCCACACAAACACATGCCCATTTGGCATCTATATTGAGGGCAAAAGAAGTGAACCTTGGCATGAACATCAGCAGGAGAGATGTGAAGTAGAAGATAGAACAGATCATCAAAAGGTGGCTAAATGTTATGACGAGAGATGGAGACAAATGTGAGGTATTCTTTAGAGAGGCAGTATCCAGCGAAATTAACAGGTTCTGGCTATGTTAAAGGGTAACTGAGTCACCTGTATTGCCCCTTGCCCCTCCAGACCCCAAAACTCACCATTTCTCGTATCCAATTCCCATCCTCACCCTCATCCCATCCCCACCACAGCCAATGGTCCCAGGGATGTGTATCTAGCATCAGATACACCTGGGGCAGTCCCAGCTCTGGCATTTACAAGTCCTGGGACCTTGGGTAAGTCCCTTAATCTCTCCAAATCTCAGTTTTCTCATGTAAAATGTTATTGTCACTTTCTTGGGCTGGTATGAGAATTAAGTCAGAGAATGCAAGAAAAAAATTGAGCACAGTGTTTGGTACATGCTAAGCACTCAATAAATAATAACTATATTATTATTATCATTTTTTGTCATTATTATAGCAGTAAGCTCTTTTGTTTGGAGGTGATTTTAATATCCAAGTTTCCTCCTGATTCAAGTGACAGGATGAAAGAGAAAAACTCTGGAAGCCTTTGAAATCATAGGAGGAAACACAGGGAAATGTGGAGTCCACGTGGCCCTTTGTATCATCAACTCTGGCAATCCAAATCACATCTCTGCACCAAGCAAGTAACGTCTCACTTTTCTGAGCCTGTTTCCCCATCTGCAAAACAGTGAGTGTAATATTGCCCTCATTAGGTTGTTGTAAATGTTGTAAAACACAGAGTAAAATTAAAGCATCTCTACACATCAGCTATTTCCTTGTGGCTCTGAGTAATGTGATTTGTGAAAAGGGTGACTGAGTCGAATATATTGCCTCTTGCTCCTCTAGACCCCAGAATGCATCACTTCTGTTATCCAATTCCCATCTTTCTCCTCGTGCCCACCATAGCCAATGGTCCCAGGGATGTGAAGTTTCTTTCGTGTTCCACCCTGTCTTGTCTCTGAAAGGTCTGTATTGTGCTGTGAGTGGCTTGTGCTGGGTAGGTTTCCTTGCAACAGTTCCACCACCCCAGTTCCTTTTGACGACTACAAAAGGAAGTGCCCAGGTGCAAATGAGAAACAGATTTCTCTCCTTTTGAAGCCTCCCAAGGTTGTAGACTACTGGGTTGGTCTGCCATATATATATATATAATTTTTATTTAATTATATATATATATATATATATTTTTTGAGATGGAATTTCTCTCTTGTTGCTCAGGCTGGAGTGCAATGGCACAATCTCAGCTCACCGCAACCTCTGCCTCCCTGGTTGACGCATTCAAGCTATTCTCCTGCCTCAGCCTCCCCAGTAGCTGGGATTATAGGCGCCCACCACCACACCCAACTAATTTTGTATTTTTAGTAGAGACAGGGTTTCTCCATATTGGTCAGGCTGGTCTTGAACTCCCAACCTCAGGTGATCTACCCGCCTTGGCCTCCCAAAGTGCTGGGATTACAGGCATGAGCCACCGCGCCCTGGTCTGCCTTTAATATTCTTGATTATTAGGTCTAGGTTTGGCCCACAAAGGAATATTCTTCAAGACAAGAATGAGCACATAGAGAGAGAAAAAGGTAGAGAGAAAATAAGGTCACATCTCAGAAAACTTATCTCAGGGACAGCTGCTCTTGGGAATGGTGAGGTTGGGGTAGACTTGGTTGGCCACTGGGATTTGAATGAAAACGTTTTGGAGGCCAGGCGCAGTAGCTCACACCTGTTATCCCAGCACTTTGGGAGGCTGAGGTGGGCAGATCACCTGAGGTCAGGAGTTTGAGAACAGCCTGGCCAACCTGGTGAAACCCCATCTCTATTAGAAATACAAAAACTTAGTTGGGCATGATGGCACGCACCCGTAATCCCAGCTACTTAGGAGGCTAAGGCAAGAGAATCACTTGAACCTGGGAGGCAGAGGTTGCAGGGAGTCAAGATCACACCACGACACTACAGCCTGGGCAACAGAGCAAGACTCCATCTCTAAAACAATAAAACTAAAAGACAGAAATATGTTCTCGGGGAGAGAGCATCACTGAGGGTACTTTGAGAGTCAAGGAAGAGAAGGTCCAGCTGATGGTGCCCCAAATGAATGGAAGATTGCTTTTCTCACATAGCAAGAATCTTGTCTTAGGCAACTCTGGAGTTTTGGGGCTGGCTGGTGATGGCAGGGATCTGGACAACCTCTCTAGTCTCCTGGCCCTCCCCTCATGGTCACAAAGTGGCTGCTGCCTCTGTTGACAGCAAGCCCTCAGAAGATAGAACTCAAAGTAGGGAGAAATGGGACTGGTGGAAAAGGGTTCTGTCCTTATAGACATCTTTAATTATGGAAGGAAATCTTTGCTGCAAACCTTTATCAGGATGCTGCATATATCTCACTGGCCAACTTTGAACCAATTGTCTATTCTGGACCAATCGTTAGCCAAGGAAAAGGGGTTTGCTGATGTTGACCTAGATCAATTGTGATCATTCTCTGGGGCTTGGCTCAATGTCCCTTGAATAAATTGGGGGTGTTGTATGGGAAAAATAAAGAAAAAAGTGGTGAGCAGCTCAACAACAGCATCTGCCCCCAACAGAGATGCTCCTCAGAGACCACATGAGATCCTCGTCTGTGTCTCCCCTGCCTAGTGTGGCACAAAGTCAGGGCTCTGTAAATTATTGTTAAAAGGAATGAATGAATGTATCCAATCTGGCTTCTACCACAACAACTAGTATTTAGTAGGTACTCAGTAAACATACATTGAACAAATGAGAATGCTTGTCCCAGTGCCTTGAAAAGAACTGAGTATACTCAGTAACGATCTGTCAAATGAACTCTAATATCGGCTTCTCAGTTTCCTTACTTCTTAAAGAAATAGATGGAAACTAAGGGTAAATGACAGGTTATTTACCCAGACTCTATTGAAAGAACCAGATGTGTTGATCTTGGGGTGTTTTCAGGTGGTAATAAACATTATTTGTTAACAGTCAGTGAAGACATATAATATTTTCGTCTTTGAAGGCCATATGATCTCTGCTGTGACTCTTCAACTCTGCCCCTGTAGCACGAGAACCCCTATAGACAATAGATAAATGAAAGGGCCTGGCTGTGTTTTGATAAAATTTTATTTGCAAAAATAGACAGCAAGGCCAGACTTGGCCCATGGGCTATCATTGGCAGACTCCTGCTCTAGGCCACAAAAGCAGGATCTGAACCTGGAACATGGCCATCTAGCTCTCAGATGCCAGCAGAAGGCATGGATGTTTTGGCTTCTGTCTTAGGATCCTCTGAGAAGTAGACTCCAAAGCAGGGTTAGATGTGCAAGCAGTTAATTGAGGGAAACATCCGTGAAGGATTAAGAAGAAAAAGCAAGAGTAGGCAGGGAGACCCTTCAGAGCACAGTGCAGGCCTGACACCTCCGAAAGGAGAAGGGGAAGGAAAGACTGGGAGGGGAAGAGCCTTAGACCACCGTGCACTCCCAAGTCTTGTCCAGGCTAATGGGTAGACCTCAAGCTAACACCCTCTGTTAGAGAAACCTACAGCCTGCAGGCATGGCCTGAGATTATATCCCGTCCCCAGGCTTAGTCACTGGCTGCACACAGTTCAGGAGACACAGTATCTCAGCAGGAATGCAGTAGAGGGTCCAAACAGGCAACTACTCTGAGGTTTTCTGTCAACTCTGCTCCCAAAAGCAGGAAATCTGTGGGGCTCAATCTACCCACAACCTCTCCAAAGGTCACTACTGGAGACATCATCAGAAAAGACATCCACAGGCAAGAGGACACATGGAAAATACCTGGTGTCTTCCCATTCAGCTGAGGACCAGGGGCTAAGATGCAGAAAGCCCCAGACATAGTTGGTGGCACTTGCAAAGTTCCCCAGAAGCTTACATTTACTACTGTTGTTTTAGGAACCTTAATGTAGTCTTGGGATATCCTAGTGCTGAGAAAGTCCATCCCCATTCTGCAAGACCCTGGAGGAGTGAGAGTCTATTGCTTTCCCGGGAGAGGCTTGATCCTCTAACCACCTAGATGGAGCAGGATTTCTCAGAGTGTATCTGTGGAATCCCCGTCCACAGGAAGGGGAGGCCATATATAATATGCCAAACAAAATTACTCTACATTCAACTAAGTATGAGAATCATTTCTTTAAATAAAATTAAACAAATTCTTTTTCTGCAAATCTTCTCAGAGTCTTTGGTCCAAAATTCTGAGAGTTTTCCAAACTTATATTACCATGAAGGTTTTTTTTCTGTTCTTTTCTTTTCTTTTCTTTTCTTTTCTTTTTAATTCAGCAGCTTATAGATCTAATACAGTGGAAAATCCAGTGTAAAAATTACAGGTCCAGAGTGAATCTGTGGAAATAATCCTGGTTGTCTCTTTGATGAGTTTACCATACTCTTAAGGAATATCCAGATAATAAGAATTACTACCGACCCAGCGCAGTGGCTCACTCCTGTAATCCCAGCACTTTGGGAGGCCAAGGTGGTAGGATCGCTTGAGTTCAGGAGTTTAGGACCAGTTGGTCAACATGGCAAAACCCTGTCTCTACAAAAACAGAAACAAAAATTAGCCAGATGTGGTGGTGTGTGTCTGCAGTCCCAGCTACTCAGAAGGCGGAGACAGGAGAATTGCCTGAGCCCAGGAGGCAGAGGTTGCAGTGAACCGAGATCACACCACTGCATTCCAGCCTCAGCAATAGGAGAGACCCTGTTTAAAAAAAAAAATTACTACTGATCTTTGATGGTCTTCTGTAGAAGTAATGCTGCATCATGGCTTACAGCATGGACTGGGAGACCAAGCCTATTTGTCTCAGTTTGCTCATCTGTAAAATGGGGACAGCAATCATCCGTACCTCACAAGGTTAGTGTAAGGTCAAAATGAACTATCATATGTAAAAACATTTGAAACAGGCACTTAGAAAGTAGTATGTGTCACTCACTGCTACGTGCTAGGAATTTTATATATGTCATTTTTATTCCCCTAAGAGCTCTCAGAAATTGTCTCAAAATGCTAAACAAAACTAAGTTTAACATTTGTGACTTTGAAAGGGTTTTAGTGAAATTCAGGACCTGAGTTGAGGCGAGACGATTTCCTGGACAGACAATTAGAGGTCGCGAAACCACCAGAGTATGTGTTTGCGGCATGAATCCAGGTGGTGGCTTGACAATTTTCTCCTGGGCCCAGATGCATCGGAAACTCTACAGAGAAACACGGAGAGGCCAGAGCCCAATCCACACTTGGTGACATTCCCCAGAATCTTTCCAAAGTGTCAAAGGATATTGGAACCATGCTAGGGAATGCAGTATCGTTTTAAACATCGTGAAAATTGGCCACTTTGGAAACAATTTAGTTCTACTCTGTGTATTAAATCATTTCCCCATTTTATGAGTTATATAGAAAAATAATAATGAATTATTTCCCCCCAAGGTACTAGGAGAAATTGTGTTGCAATATTAGGTTATGATCTCTTGTACTATTTAATAGGTATTCAAGGCTGTTTTATTTTAATACACAAATAGAGAGATTTAGTGAAAAGGTGTGATGGGAAATACATGTTCCTGGATCATTGAGGTTTTTACATTGGGGTCCCTTCCACCTAACTCTTTATGAGAAATTACATCTCTGTTATAGGAGTATTTAGGGAACCAGGTACCGGGTAAGTAAATTACTTTGGGCATGAGTTAAGTGTTTGGGAGAAGTTCACTGACTGTGCTGTGGGGTATTTCAGTGAATTACAGTCCCAGGGACCTGGTGATGGGTGGGGGGGATGGCAAATCCTTCTTACAATCAACTCTTGCTTTACTCTGTCAATTGAAAGAGCAGCAGCAGCAAGGATACCACAGAATCTGAGATGACTCTAAAGTTGATTCTGGTTGACTCAGGAAAGTACATTTCATGCAGAGGTATTTGGCTCTACACTAAATTTACTATTAAAATGGAATGAAAGAATGAGAAAAGACAGAACAATGGAAACAAAGGAAGGGAAGCAATATTGTGGAGTACCTACTACGTGTCAAGTACTGACAACTGCAAACGTGGTCATACACAAAACCTAATGTCTGCCCACATAGAGTGTGGCATGCAAGACATGAGAGTAATGTTCAAAATATTTGACAACTGCAGTTGATAGACTTCTAAGATTATCCCAGTTATCCCAACCTCCTGGTATTCACAATATTGTATAACCCTCTTCCCTTGAGTAAAATGTTTCTAACAGAATGCAACTTTGTTGAAGGGATGTCAGTTCCATGATTAGATTACAGTAAGTTGGGACTGTAGTCACACTGGCCAACTCTTAATGTGCACACCTTCTCAGTTTGCATTTTTTGACACAACAAGATGACAATTTAAGAGGTCCATGTGGCCAGGAGCTGAAGATAGCCTCCAGCCAACAGCTGGTGAGGAACTGAGACCCTCAGCCTTATAACTCACAAGGAACTGGGTCTTCCCACCATCACATGGGCTTGAAAGCAGACCTTTCCCCAGTTGAGCTTTTAGATAAGACCCTGGCCTTAGATGACACCTTGATTGGAGCCTTGTGAGAAACCTTAAGATAGATCACTGAGCTAAGCCCTGCCCAAATTCCTAACCCACAGGAACTGAGATAATAAGTACATGTTGTTTTGAGCCACTAAAGTAGGGGGGATTTGTTATGCAACAAGAGATAATGAGACAGTCAACATAGCGCTTTCTTTGGGGAGTCAAATCAGGCAGAGACACTCAAGAGTAACTGAAGTGTCAGGGATTAACCCAACAAATTAATGTGTCACTGTATGGTCTGGAAGTCATAATGGAGGTGCTGAGGTAGCCACTGGGTAGAGGAGGACACTTAAGGAAATGAAGGACATAGTTGCCTACTAGGTGATATGATAATATTTCAAAATTGTAACAACTAAAATGGTCTCACCAGTCCAAACTTATAATTCATATATGTATAAAATTTCTGCACCAAATCTGACTTTTGTCTGGGTATAGGGAGGTGGAAGAAGGAGGAAACAGGAGTTAAATTTAAAAAAAAAAAAAAAAAAGCATGCTACTAGTACTTGCTGTATGATTGATATTCTGAATCACAAATGTCCAGGGGTGCACTGGGGCCAGCTTGAAAGTCTCACAAGAGTCAATTGTTCCATATTCAGGAAATATACAAGCCAGTTGTTTATCATCACCATTGGTAAAATTTAAATTATATATACTTAATAATTATTTCTCAAAAATCAGCACTTTCTGATCATTTTATACACTTTTCTATTAGTTATTTTCCTCTATTATATCCGCATAATAGAAATACAGAGTAACACTGTGTTCCTACACATCTCTCCCCAAATTTGTGTTCAGTGCTATTACATTGGTAGTTTGAACGTGGTCACAGTGGTAGCAGTATTTACACCACAGAAATGGGCAGACATTATAAATCATGGTCTTTTTTATTCACCTCTCTTAAGAGAGAACTAGTTGGTAAACATTTATCAACATGCCACTGGCAATGGTAAACCAAAGTAACTTCTATACTCAAGTTAAAAATCAGGGTAATGGAGAAGTAAGCAGTTAAGTACCGTACAATGGCTGGTATTGTGAGGTAACAAAACACATAGGAACATGGAGGGAGGGCCCTAACTCAGACAGGAAGAGTGAAGTCAGGGAAGGCTTCCTGGGGAGGAAGGATGAAAGTAAGAAGTGGCTGAGCACAGGCCAAAAGATCTCAGAGGAGCCAGGTGTGGTGGACTGCAGCTGTAATCCCAGATACTCAGAAGGCTGAGGCAGGAGGATCATTTGAGCCCAGGAGGTTGAGGTCACCCTGGGCAACAGAGCAAGAACCCTGACTCCAAATAAGAAAATAAAAAAAATAAAAATAAAAATAAAAGCCAGCCATAGTGGCTCACACCTGTAATCCCCGCACTTTGAGAGACTGAGGTGGGCAAATCATTTGAGCCCCAGGAGTTCAAGACCAGCCTGGGCAACATGGCAAAACCTTATCTCTACAGAAAAAACACAAAATTAGCCAGGCGTGCTGGTATGCACCTGTATTGCCAGCTTCCCAGCTACTCGGGAGGCTGAGGTGGGAGGATTCCTCAGACCCAGGAGGTCAAGGTTGCAGAGAGCTGTGAGCCCTGAACTATGATCATGCCACTGCACTCTGACCTGAATAACAGAGTGACATTCTGTCTCAAAAAAAACAAAACAAAAAAGATTTCATTGGAAAAAAATACTAACATGGAAGTCTGGAGTTGTGGATTCAATTTTCATGTCTGCAGTGTGACACAGATAAGTCTGATAAGGAGATGAGTTGGGAGCAGGATACCATTAACAATTTTGTCGGTCTAAAGGCTGATGACTTGTATACTAAAATGAGTGTCAACTCCCGAATATTTATAAGCCTTTGGCATGTGTAGAGAACAATGGTTGTTGTGAGATATAAAGTAAACAAACTTGTAAACAATCACAAAGGAAACAGGTCTCAAGAAATCATATTTTCTCAGAAATTCTCACTTCTCCATTCACATACACGTATTATCTCCACTCCCAAGATCTAATAAACTCATAACAGAAAACTTATGATTTTGTCTATCTTTCATCCTGTCTTTGTAGCCCCATCAAGCTTAGCTGAACTTGAGTATATCACGCCTTAATGAGTAAAGACTCAGTCATGCTTTGGCCATTTAAAAGCCTTTTCCTGTCCTCAAAGCCTGCACCTCCACGAGGCAAAAGGCACAAAGAAGTCTGTCTGGCCATTGGCTACCTCCAATAACCTAGCAACACGTGAGCCGCTTCCAGTCATCAAGACCAATAGCCCGGCAACCAAGAAGTCCCAAGGTCGTAAGGCATCCAAGCACAAGGACTTCGAATATTGTCAGCTGGTGGGAAATGAAGGGAAACATTAGGAGGCACAAGATGAAGGATCTGGAGAAGCAGAACCAGAATTCAAGCACGGAAAGAAATACCAGATAGACGGAAATCAATTTTCCTCTTTGACCTCAAAACATCATCCCTGTTTTGGCTTTCCAGGGCAGGTAACTGGTGGATAGTTAATGCACTATTCTGGAGACTTTCAAGAAGCAGGAAAGACTGTGAGACATTATAGTTAAGTAGTTTTTAGCATGATTTCAGAGCTGGAAGGCAGAAAGGAGCCATTGTGCCTGGCTTAGACCAGACATGATTCAGGGGCCCACCTTCTTGTGAAATGGGAGCTGAGGAGAGACTCGTCTTCTTGTGAGGTGCATGACTGACGAAGTACTTCACGGAAAACATCATAGCTCTATTTCTAAGGCAGAAAGGACGGAATGGCTACTGAGTAGACAACCAAGAGCCATTTATATCTCCACCCTCTTAGTCTCCTCCTTTCTCAGATTTTGTTCCCTACCATTGAAAGCTTCAGTGCCATGCATCACGCTAAGCACTTCAATACATTAACGTGTTTAATCTTCACATTGACATTAGAGGTAAGTACCATTTTCAACCTCGTTTACTGATGAGGAAACTGTGGCTCATAATGGTGACACAGCTTTCCTAATACCTTAGGAAAACCACAGTTACAAAGTGGTAGAGTCAGGACTCTTGAAATTGACAAACTCTAGGGTTGTGCTGTCTAATACAGAAGCCACTAGGCACATGCGACTCTTTAATTTTGAAGTACAGTACAGATGGTCTCTGTCTTACAATGGTTTGACTTAAGATTTGTTGACTTTACGATAATATGAAAGTGATACACATTCAGTAGAAACCATACTTTGAATACCATACTATCCTTTTGTTTTTCACTTTTAGTGTAGTATTCAACAAATTCCATTATTCAATGCTTTATTATAAAATAGGCTTTGCGTTAGAATATTGCCCAACTGTAGGCTAATGTAAGTATTCTGAACATGTTTAAAGTAGGTTAGGCTAAGCTATGCTGTTTGGTAGGTCAAATGCATTTTTGACTCATAGGATATTTTCAACTTATAATTGTTTTATTGGGATGTAACTTCATTGTAAGCCAAGGAGCATCTATACTTAAAATTTAAAATCCAATTCCCTAGTCCCACTGGCCACATTTCAAGTGCTCAAATAGCAGTATTAGTCTGGTAGCAACCACACTGAAGGGTGCAGATACAGAACATTCAAATTATCATAGAAAGTTCTGGGACCCAGGTTCTTAATCTTCCACTAAAATGGCTTCACATGACTTCTGTCTCAAGGACTGGCGATCTTTGTGAAGGTTTCCAAAGCCACACCTTCAAAGACAAGAAGATTCCACCTCTTCCCACCCCACTTACAAGGAAAAGGCTCTACTTCAGCTTGAGGCTCCTAACTCTTTTCTGCAAAACTTATCAACAACCCACCTAACAGATGAAGGGAAAAATTGAAATCCTGGGAGTGACTTGGAGTAGGAAGAATAGAAAAGCAATAATACAGTAGTAGCGTTTGAACTTGGAGACACTCATAACTGCACTGTGGTTTCCCTGTTTCCCAACACCCTCTCCAGCAAAACCCCTGCCAGGGCCACAATCCCAAGCTCCTCCTAGTTCTCACCCAAACTGCCAATCCACAACAATTATGTTTCCCAATTCATGACAAGAAGACATTGTGTCAATAGCAGGTGACATTGTAGTGTTAGGTACAACACCCGATGAAAACCCAAAATACTCTCATTGTTCCACCCTCGCAAAAATTCCTCAAGGGCCAGAGTACATGACTCAGTTTGTGGTCTGGTTAATTCCATTTCCAGACACTAGTGAGTTAGGGGACTGAGAATGATTCTTCTTTAAAGGTGTTGTAAAAACCACAGTAATATTTAAGATAACACACAACTCTTTTCCTTTATTCATCTCCCTTCCTGCTCTGTAGGGTGCCAAGTTAAGGCTGCCAGGACTAAGCTGGCCTCAAGAAGTCGGGTTGTGTCCAGGAAAGAATATATACTCAGAAGACCCAGACCTCAGCTGGAATCCTTCCCCTGCCATTTATCAACCTTCCAAGAAAGGAAAGTCACTGTTCTGTTAGATTCCATCTCTATAAAAAGGAGCTAAAATGCCAACCTTACGTGGTTATTGGGAGGATCAGAGGAGACGATGGTTATAAAGTAGTGACACATAGTAGGTCTTCAAGTAAATGTTGCTTCCCTCTTCCCTCTAGTTATTGGATATTTACATTAGAAATTTTTGTAGAACTGAAGATAAATTTAGCAAATATTCTGGACAAGGAACCAGAAATACCAAATCCTGATAGTTGCTCCTTCCCAAAAGAGTGTCATTACAATGCCAGATGAATGGGAAGCAAAATAGCATTGTGTTATTAGTTGAGGCTTTGGTAACAAATCCCACGGTAGGGCTTAAGAGTCACCAGGGCTGGGTCATACCACTGTGAACGGCTTCTTTTCTAAAGCTTGCAGTCTAAACAGCCTCAGGCCAAAGTCAACCTTGAATCCAGCTCTCCTTCACCTTGTATTGCCTCAGCTGCAAACTGACACTAGACATGTAGAGGCGGGGAACAGTTTCTAAGAGGCGAGGCTGTAGCTCTGTGTTACCTAGCCAGAAAGACATAAAAGAGAAGAAAGACAAACAGACAGAGGATAATGCCCTCCCCTGAAAGCTCCAGCCCCAGAAAATGAAACCCAGCCAGAGTCCTCAAAGATCACGAATCAGATCCAAGTTATGGCTGGTAATAGAGGCTGTGTTTCTTGCCCTTATATCTGATGAAGAGCATTGTGGTGGGGTGGGGAGGAGCCTCAAACTACACTTAGAAGGCTCTAATTGGCCTAATTACCTAAAGACTCATCCTGTGATAATTCCAGGCTGGCTTTACAAAGCCCCTGAGGATGCAGGTAGCTTTGTACAGCTATCTACCTCCAGTACAGATTCTTGAGTCCAACCCAGAAGACTATGAGCAGAAGGTCCAGAGTGGGCCCTGGGAATCTGCATTTAACAGGTTGGATGCATAGTCAGGTGCAGGAGGCTCTTGTGATTGGTGATTTGTTTATCCAATTGTTTAGTTGATCTTCTGATGACTCATCCGTTTATCAGTCTGTTCCCTTTTACGTTTTCCTCCTAGGTCTTGCCACTGGCCCTTTCCTTAATAACATCCGCTTCTTCTTGGGTCCAATGCCATGGCCTCCTCTTAAGAAATCTTTCCCTTCCTATCTACTTGACATTCAAAGCCACCATCTTGGTGAAAGTGGATTTTAGTAGGGAATACCATTTCTGGCTATGTTTCTTTGAGATGGTCTTGCGACTTGGGAAATGTGTGTCCATCTGACGACTGAGTATGTTGGAAAAGTCTGGTAAGAATTTATCATGGAAATATGTGCATAATAAAAGCTCAAATGTAAGTTTAAGGATCAAAGAACAACAGACCAAATGTGTAAATTCACACACGCACACACGTGCACACACACAGAGAAAATACAACCAAAATATGGAACATTCTGTGCATGCACATGGAACCCACATGGACCACGGAAAAGTCAATACACACATTGACCTACATTTCTCTAGGCAGGCTGCAACCCCCACAGAGGCATCTAGTTTCCTTCCTCGGGGTAAGACAATAGAACATCAGCATACAAAGCCCACCAGCATAATTCACTGTAACCCCCATTCTTTGCTCACACTCAACCTTAATCCATCAGCCTATCCCTGACCTTTTACTCTAAATTCCTTCTTGAACTACTCTATCCTTGACCACCTCTCCAGCCATCCTTAATCCTCCTCCATGGTGCAGGAGGATTATTAAGTAAATCTCAGGGATGACATGACCACATCTTTCAAGTAAAGTCACCTTCAAAGGCTATCTATAGAAAACATTATGACGAGAGAGACAGAGAGAGATTAACTGATGAACTATCTATCTATCTATCTATCTATCTATCTATCTATCTATCTATCTGTCTGTCTATCTCTATCTATCTATATCACAGAAACTGCAACCCATCTCAGGAATATCAATGAAAGTAAAATATCCTAGGCTTTTCTGTTTAATATCTACCTCCAAAATGCTCAGTCATGTCAGAGATAAGGAGAGATGTCATCTGCAGTCTATGATGGAAGCATGGAGGTACACAAGTACATGCTTTAAATTGGAAAGTAATGTAGAGAGGGGAAGGAGTAAAGCAGTGCATACATGTGTGTCCCACATGTGCCAGCCCCCTAAGCTGTCAGCAGAGCTCTAGCTCCAGGTGCCGAGAGGAGACTGCGCTGTCTCAGCTACTGTGTGCTCATCTGCATGTGTTCTCTTGCAAAGAGACATACTGGAGATGCTCCTTCAACAACGTGCACTGAGATGTGTTTCTGCCCAGGGCTCAGGCATAGCAGCGCCCCCATAGATTTCCAGACCCATGAAATGCTAAAATGAAAAGCACCAGAGTGTCCCAAAGTATATCCTAGGGATTATCAGCTGCATTCCATGTAAAATCATATAAAAGAGGGAAACAGAGAGATGGAAAACTCTGCCTCAAATAAAGTGAAACTTGTTTCTTTCTTACAGGACTTTTCAGAAGCTTCAGTGTCTAAAGTTCATTGTGAATTCTGAAAGGGAGATAGAACGGTCAATGTTTCCCAAGCTGACTTGAGCACAGAATCTATTTCTAAGATTCCACTTTCAGGACAACTGTCTCGAAAAACATTTTGAGACAAAATGCAAATTCAATCTAACTCTCTTCACCCACTCGACAGGTGGAAAAACTAAGGTCCAAGAGCAAACAGATTAGTTGTAAATGGCACACTGGTTAATGGAAGCCCAGGTCTCCTGACTTCTGGTCTAGGATCACATCTTCACATATCTCTCATGACATATGAGATTCTGGGTGAGGAATTTAAGTCACTCATTCACTCAATGAGTGTTTCTTAGGCACCAGTTCTGTGCCAATTTCTTGGCTGGATTCTGGAAGCACAAAAACAAAAAAAAAGGCATGATTCCTGCCTTCAAGAAGATTATAATTTACTGGAACTAGAACACATAAGAAAGCAGTCAATTATGGCACAAGAAGTCCCCACTTAGTTTCAATATGCACAGTTCCATATGCACAGTTCCAGTATGCATAGATTCTACTTATTGCGAATTTTAAATAACATCAGTTCCCCAATGACATGGTTCAAATTTAAGTTACTGCAGTCTATTAATTGTGTGATTGTATAAAATACAACCTTTGCTGCCTTTCAGTCACAGCAGAAATAACAGATGTGTATCGTGAGCAGTGACTGATCATGCCACTCTGTTCCAAGTCTGCAGGCAGCTGGTCACTGTGGGTCTGTTATTCAGGTCAGACATGGACAGCAAAACATGTCACTGTATTGCTTCCTTGTCCCTTAGGGATCAACCTGCATGTCATTTTATACAACTGGATCATTAAAAGAAGGACTTGACCAACAAAGATGAAAGTGCAGCAAGAAAGCTGATAATGCTGGAAGTTAAATTTACATAAAATGTAAACAGAGTTACAGAAAACATATAGCTGACTGTGGAAATGTGGACACTGCCATCATGTGAGGGACCTGGGATAGAACTTGGTGGAACTTGGTCAAGGTGAACTTATCGACATAAATGAGGAAAGTGATGAAAAAGCTGAAAGTGTCCTAGAAAAGGTAGTATCAGTAAGACATTTCACATTAAAGGAACTCTTGTAGATATTCCACCGCATTGAAAAGGCAAAGAATAAAACGCTGGAAGTGAATTCAGACCTTGAAAGGAGTCTGACTTGTCAAGGTGTTGAAGAGACATTCACTTCCCTTACAGATCAAGTGAAGGCAAGCGTTGTTCAAACCACTAGATAAGATTTTAACAAAGAAATAAAATGTAGTTCTCAACATATTTTATGTTTTGAAGTACAGTGTACAAAATAAGAGTTGTAATTGTTTGCATTTTTCTATACACTTATATTCAACAGTAAAAGGATTTTTACTGTTTGGAGAAAAAAAAATCAAAGGTCACGGCACAATTGTAATTTTTCCTATTGCTTCAGATTGCTTTGCATGGTTTCAGCCCTCATGTGTCCGCACTTTTGTGCAAAGAGATGGCACCTGTATGTAAACACACTCTGGGCCTCAATTTCTCTGCTTTAAGAGAAAATCCATTAGCGTACCAATAGAAAGGCAGAGGCACACCCAAATGAAGATGATTCCAGACAGGTTTAGTTTTGAAGGTTCTATACTTAAAAGCAGAACGATGTAGGTGGAAGGCAAGCACAAAGTGTAGTACAGAAACCTGGGGCTAGCAGCGGCTGACCTGTTACCATCCCTGGGCCCCCAAGGACAATGGAAGGAAGCTAACCAGAACCCGGAGAAGAAAGTGATGTTGAGCAGTGTGCCTCTGTTTGAGGAAGAGGGCCAGCCTGAGAGACTCTCCAGGAATGGGGGCAGGGGACTCAATACCCCACCCTCACTCTCCTCCTCCTTCCCTATTCCCATTGGCTGAACTCACTGTATTAGCCTGTTCTCATCCTGCTGATAAAGACATACTCGAGACCGGGTAATTTATAAAGAAAAAAGAGATCTAATGGACTCACAGTTCCACATGGCTGAGGAGGCCTCATAATCATGGTGGAAGGCAAAAGGCACATCTTACATGGTGGCAGACAAGAGAATGAGAACCAAGCAAAAGAGGTTTCCCCTTATAAAATCATCAGATCTCGTGAGACTTATTTACTATTATGAGAATAGTATGGGGGAAACTGTCCCCATGATTCAATTATTTCCCACCAAGTCCCTCCTACAACATGTGGAAATGATGGGAGCTACAATTCAAGATGAGATTTGAGTAGGGACACAGCCAAACCATAGCACTCACTTGGAAGCCAGAAGGCTTTGTTGACTGTATATAGTCAGCAAGTGGCAGCCCCTGGGACACAGAATAGGGTACAGAAGGGTAATAAAAGATTAGAAGGGCCAAAAGGAAGAGATCTCAAATAGGGCCCACTTTAAAGAAAATTATTTTATATAATAGGTAGCCAAAACCTCCCAAACTAGCTTAAACTCCAAAGGGGAATTAGGAGAAGGAAAGACAGCTGTCTGGCAGAAGCCAGTGCAGGAAGGACAGCTTGGCTCTAGGAGGAACTAGAAAGGCATCATGAGACCAGACAACCTCTCTCCAAGCTTCTGTCTCTATGACCACCTGGTCTTTGCTTCCTTTTGTCTCTCCATGGCCAAGAGGCTTTCTCTGTCCCCCGACATCATAACAGAAATTAGCATCTGATACCATGCAACCACCAACAGAGACTAGCTAATGTCTCTTTGTCCTGTGAGAAAGAACTTGATTGGCCCAACTTGGTTCTAAAGCTGATGCCTGATCCCATCAGCTGCAACCAAGGAAGATCACATGATACTAGCATGGCTGCTAAGGCTCATTCTGGTGGATTCTCAGAAATGAAGATTTATGGAATGGGCAGCAACCCAAAAGGTGCTCATAACTGCACTTGTTCTATTTTTACTCAATAAACTCTTATATATACAGTATTTTTTAATGTGCCAGGCACCATTATAAGTCTTTCCTTCATTTACAACAACCCTATAAGACGCAGCCTATTATTGGCTCCTTCTACAGGTGAGGAAATTGAGGCATAAAGATAGTAACTAATTTTCCAAGGTCACATAGCTGGCAAGTGGCAAAGCTGGGATTTGAACCCACACAGTGTGATCCCAGGATTCATGCTTTTAACTAGTATGTTCTATTATCTCTGAATTTTAAGTAGAGGGAAACAATGGTCTCTATCCATTTGCTTCTCAAAACTTTTCAAGACTTAAGATAAATGGGTACTCAGTAACCCTAAAAAGTTGTATGTTGAACTAACGGAGTAAGCTATGAGCCTACAATGGGGAAGGAATTGATCCTCCCAATCCACCCCATCTCTTCCCAAAACCCTGACTTCTGTTTGCAGGTTCAGAGAACAGAAATGAAAGTGAGACCGAGAGAAATAGAATTCTCACTCTACTCACCATCTGAAAATAATCAGCTATCATATAATTCAGAAAACAAGGCCGGGCGCGGTGGCTCAAGCCTGTAATCCCAGCACTTTGGGAGGCCAAGACGGGCGGATCACGAGGTCAGGAGATCGAGAGACGATCCCGGCTAACACGGTGAAACCCCGTCTCTACTAAAAAATACAAAAAAATAGCCGGGCGAGGTGGCGGGCGCCTGTAGTCCCAGCTACTCGGGAGGCTGAGGCAGGAGAATGGCGTAAACCCGGGAGGCGGAGCTTGCAGTGAGCTGAGATCCGGCCACTGCACTCCAGCCTGGGTGACAGAGCAAGACTCCGTCTCAAAAAAAAAAAAAAAAAAAAAAGCATCACAGCAAACTACAAAGAGAATACAATGCCCAAGAGCCGTAGAGTTTTATCTTCCTCTTCCAATAGGTGGCATGACAGCAGATCTACGCTGGATCTTGGCACCTTTCCCACATGTTTCTGTTCAAGGGCCCTGCATCTACTCTGGGCAATTTGGGCCTGTCCTCTTTGAGGCAAACCAGTCTTCTCTGGGAAGGCTTCATTAAGTCCCATTGCTGCAATTAGGTAGCAGATGCTGGTGACTCTCAAATCTCCCTGCTGTTCTGAAGACTAAGGAGCCAGCTGCCCCCTGACCATCTCCACTCGGAGGTGCCACACAGGCCCTTCAAATGTAACATGTCCCAAACCAACTCCATCATCTTCTTTCCCAGACTCACCTTTCTCTATTGGTCTCCACCTCAAGGAATATCCATCATGTATCCAACCACCAAGTCTGAATTGTAGGAATCATTCTTGACCTCTTCTTCTCCCTAACTTATGTTTCTCACATCTATTTAGTAAGTCCTGCTTATTTGACTTCCTGAATATCCCTGAAACCCTTCCACTTCTTTTTGTCCTCTCCACCACTTTCCCACTTGAGGCCAACATCTTGGTTGCTTGGATGACAGCAGTAGTCTTCTAGCAACAACCATTGCTTCTCTTCAATCCATTTCACAAGCTGCAATCAGAGTGACCATGCTGAAGTGAAAATCTGATTATATCTCAGCTTTTCTTAACTCTCTTCACAGTTTCTCTATTATTGTTGGATCAAATCCTAAATCCTTAAAAGGGCTTATTTGCCTGCACAATCTGGTGTCCAGTCACCTCTCCAGTCTTCTCTCATACTACTCTTCCGTTCACACAGTGTACTCCATGTAGACTAAACTCTCAATCATTGGACACGCCTCTGGTAGGCAGCCCCGAAAATAGCACCAATGATCCTTCCTCCTGGACTCACACATGTGACTGTGGACTCAATTCCCTTTGAGTGTGGACTGGACTTAGTGACTCACTTCTTTTTTATTCTTTAAGTTTTAAAAAGTATAATTTCAACTTTTATTTTACATTCAATGGATACGTGTGTAGGTTTGCTGCATGGGTATATTGTGTGATGCTGAGGTTTGAGTTATGACTGATCCCGTTACCCAGGTACTGAACATAGTACTCACTAGTTAGTTTTTCAACCCCTTCCCTTCCTCCCACCTCTAGTAGTCCCCAGTGTTTATTGTTGCCATCTTTATGTCCGTGAGTACCAGTGTTTGGCTACCACTTATAAGTAGTGACTCACTTCTAATGAACAGAATATGGCAAAAGTGATGGGATGTCATTCCAAGATGAAGTTACAGAAAGACTCTGAAATTTATTACATACTCATATTCTCTCTCTCTCTCTCTCTCTCTCTCTCCTGCAATGAAAGCAAGCTGCCATGTTGCTAGTAGTTCTTATGAAGATGCCCAAGTGACAAGAAATTGATACCTCCAGCCAACAGGCAGTGAAGGCCTCATGCAAAGAGACATCAGATTCCAAACCCATAATACTGATATAATAAATGTTTGTTATTTTGCTCTATTACATTTTGAAGTGTGGCATTTTTATGCAACTTTGTGTGGCTAATAAAACTCCACAGACTCTCTTGTTTCTGAGCTACCGGCCACACTCTTCCCACCTCCTAGATTGCTCTTCCCGCTCCTCCAATTCCAACCCATTTCCCCCAACTCCAATTCATTCTCAGATCTCAGGTTAGATGACACCTGGTCCAGGAAACCTACCCTGACTTTCCTCATCATAGTGTGGATTATAGCAGCCAGCAAACTCTATAAGGGCAGGAACCATGGCTATCATGATTCACCTTGGATCCCCTGTATTCACAAAAACACATAGATGTGTGATGAATCCTTCCCAAATGAATGAAGGCCATAGAAAAGCTTTTCCTCTCCGTGCTGAGCTGAATTGTTTCCTTATGCCAAGTAAATGACTCAATATCATGTGGACACTGACTGTGTCCTGAGTTTCTAGAAGTCGTGTTTTTAATGTATGCAGTTGTAATACTGACCCCAAATCTAATATTTACACTGACTTTAAACAGCTCTTCTCCTTCATTCTTTTTCACTTTCACAATAACCACGGGAGGCATGATGATCCCCATTTTATGCATAGGAAAAGTTAAAAAGGACTTCAGCAAGTTTCATTGACAACCAAGTGTGAATCCCAGATCTCAGAACTGGTCTCCAAACTCAGCACAGAACTGCCTTCAGGAGAAGGATACCAGATGAACATACACCCTAATTACCAAATAATTTTTTCTAAAAATAAATGCAGATTGCCTCCACATATATGACTGATGGCCATACTTCATCACCCAGGCATGTTGGTAAGCAAATAAACTACAATATGAAATTTCTAATCTCTAAGGGGGTCAGACAGCAGAATCAAGGAAATAAAGTAAAACATAATTAAATCAGATCCGGAAAAAGGGAAGTTATGAAAAAAATCAGTAAAAAGTAAAGCATTTGAAAAGAAATTAATTGTGATGTTTTCAGATACGTAGTGGTAAGCTTATAAATGGTTAGGAACAAACTAAAGTTTAATAAGCAAGATAGATTTTTTTTTTTCTTTTGACACAGAGTTTCATCCAGACTGGAGTGCAGTGGAGTCATCTCAGCTCACTGCAACCTCCACCTCCCAAGGTTCAAGCAATTCTCCTGCCTCAGCCTCCTGAGTAGCTGGGATTACAGGCATGTGCCACCACGCCCAGCTAATTTTTGTATTTTTAGCAGAGATGGGGCTTCACCATGTAAAGGACCATTCGCACTTAGGCTGCTTTGCAGATCAGTGTATCAACGATGACGTTCCAGGCTGGACTTTATGTCTCTGAGTAGTTTGCACGACACTTGGTTTGATTTTATTTTTATTTTATAAAAACCCTACTCACTTCCTACGAGTAAAAATTTTAAATCACAGTTTTGAATTAAACGCAGTTCAATTGAAAAATCAGAATAACACCAGTTTCAGAGTCTATACGGTTGGGTAAATACCTTGTAAACAATGACTGTTGCTTCGTTAGCACTTAAATGCCTGTGAGTAGCTCACACACATTTGCCTTATGCTGAATGCCATTCAGTTGTTGAAAAGGTTCCAGAATCTATGCCAAAAACTGGAAAAGTGAGCCACAGGGTGCAGCAGATATGCAAGTGAGCTTGTGTGGCTGTCACTATATTTTAAAGATTAGTTATCAGTACTTATTTAGTTTTATGTTATTATTATTATTTTTTTAACTAGAGTTTCACTCTGTCACCTAGGCTGGAGTGCAGTGGTGCGATCAGCTCACTGCAACCTCTGCCTCACAGGTTAAAGCAATTCTCCTGCCTCAGCCTCCCCAAGTATCTGGGATTATAGATGCTCACCACAACGCCCAGCTAATTTTTGTATTTTTCGTAGAGACGAGGTTTTGCCATGTTGGCCAGGCTGGTCTCGATCTCCTGACCTCCAGTGATCTGCCCGCTTTGGCCTCCCAAAATGCTGGGATTACAAGTGTGAACCACTCCGCCTGGTCGGTTATCAGTATTTAGATATTAAAGAAGGTTCATTAAAATCCAGCTTTACAGCATCTAAAGCCACATCCTCTTATGTCAAACACTGGCCAGAGCTCAGTAAGGACTTGCCCTCCACCCAGGGCACGTGGCCTCTGCTTCTCCAGGATTCATTGCTCCTGGTTTCTTCTGTGCCCATCCTGTACCAGGCATTTACAGTATCTGCCTGGCTCCCATGGGCATGGGGTTGAGATTCACTGAAAACAATGACTACCATTTTCTTAAAATCCTATTGGTTGAAACAGAGATTTATTTTCTCAAGTGACCTACAGGAAAAGTGAATTTTTTTGTGTTTTTTGTTTGTTTGTTTGTTTGCTTGTTTTTTAATACAAAATGATACCTGGGTTGGCCAGGTGTGGTGGCTCATGCCTGTAATCCCAGCACTTTGGGAGGCCGAGGCAGGTGGATCACTTGAGGTCAGGAGTTCAAGACCAGCCTGGCCAACATGGTGAAACCCCACCTCTACTAAAAATACAAAAATTAGGTGGGTGTGATGGCAGGTGCCTATAATCCCAGCTACTTGGAGGCTGAGGCAGGAGAATCGCTTGAACCCAGGAGGCAGAGGCTGCAGTGAGTGGAGGCTATGCCTCTGCACTCCAGCCTGGGTGACAAGAGCAAGACTCCATCTCAAAAAAAAAAAAAAAAGTGACACCTGGAACCCATCAACTGCCTTTTCTTTTGCTCTCTCCCTTCTCCCCAGGCCCCCAACCTCTCCATCATGCATCTCCACTTCTCTTTGTGTCTCTTGGCTACTTTTTCTCCTCTTCTGAGGTCAATTTCTCCATAACATCAGTTGTCAGTGGCCCAAAATGGCCACTTTGATCTAGCATCTATTTCACGGTCTTTCAAGTTAGCTTTCACAGCTCCCCTGGCACAGCGTCTCCTTGTCCCAAATCCAATATGATGAAACAGGAAATGGACTGGTATCGTCATCTATTCAACTCAGGCCAATCAATTTCTGGTCACAGTAGCTGGTCACTCAATGAATCAAGGTACCTGGGACCCTGTCCTAATAACAAGAGAATATTTTATGGCACAAAATACGGTCGCTCAAGGCACCAGGGATTCTAGGCAAGACACATTTCCTTCAAGGGTAGGCAGGACCTGACCACCTCCCAAAGCCCTCACCCCTGCACCAATACAGCCACCAGCTTCCAAAACAAGGTCCCCAGTGATTTGTCTCTCTGCTCCCAGGAGGTGTGGCCGGACCAGGACCTGGCTTCCAGAGAGCAGAGTCACGGACAAAGGAGTCATACACTTTACTTGGCCACTGAGTCCTCTGCCACATGCACAAATGAAAGCAGTTAGTTTCTGTAATGAATTTGTAACGCTCCTTTGCTTGTTTCCTCTCAGTGCCTGATGGCCTTTCAAAACAGTGTGAATCCACTGAGAACCATAATTGTGCTGCTTGTTAGCCAATCTAGGGATTCATGCCCACTGCATCCCCCGACCCGGACAAGCCGCTGTGCCTTCTCTGAAGTGGCCATAACAAATTTGCTTTATTGGCCTGAATTTGGGAACTCATGTTATTTGCCTTTGAGATAGAACAAAAAGACTCTCTATCTTCTCTGGCTCCTCCCACCATTGAGATGGCCAAAAGCAGAGCATGTTTTCCAGGTTTCAGTTCACCCTGCAGAAACAAGGAGATTCTAGCAGTGTGAGAGGCAGACAGGTCTAGTGGTTAAGTACACAGGACCCGCCTCTTATCCCAGCTCTGTCACATTCATGCTGTGTGGCTTTGGGCAAGTCATTTCACCTCTCTGAACTCCACTTTCTCCATTGATTCAACAGGGAGAATAATACCTCCTTGGTTTGTTGAGAGGATAAAGTGAGAAATATAACATTTCCCATCCCTGGCCAGAGCTAGGAATGTATCAGTTGACTCGATCTGAGTGAGGGCCTCAAAGGGTGAATGGAAATTTTCTAGGACAGAGAAAAGAGGATAGGTGTTTCTAGTGGAGAGGATAGAAGGAGAAAAATCACAGAGGCAAATGTACCTGGTATCATAAAGAAACGCTGATGGGTCTGGCATCTTTAAGGCTGCAATTTGTTATCCTTTTTGGGGGAAGCTTAGAGATGGACCTTTGGAAAATCAGATAAAGCTGTCAGGACCTCCCAGAGGTAGACCCACAAGGTTTAGGTGTAGACTTTTAAGAAAAGTTGTCAAAGAAAAAATACAAGTGATTCAAACACCTGCATGTTTGGGAGCAGGGGAGACAATGAAAAAATACAGTGTTTCAGAGAACCTATGTGTAATACTTCTTCCAAAAATGTAATAATTTGGGGGATTCTTTAAGTTTTTTCCTCTAAATTCTTTAAATTTTACTAGGTGCAATGAAATGCAACCATGGGTGAGATTTTTCAGACGAAAAACATACCATTGTTTCAAGTAGATAAGGAAAGCCATTTGGGCTGACCTACCCTTGTTGAAATATAGGACTCGCAGTGGCCTGGTCACGCTGCCTCTTTGTCCTGTTTGTCCCCTCTCATTTCCTTTGCAGAATTCATAGCTGCCCGTAGGTACTCCGCCTGGATAGGAAAAAAGATCACCGTCCACCATTGGTTTAAGAACAAAACTGCAGCCTTTGTTGTGTTGACCAAGTAAGGACCACCAATCCTACTGACCACTTCCATGCTTCTCTGAGTTGAACAGAATACATTTGACCAATAAGGCGAGTTACGAGTTCCACACTGAACGGCTGAAACTGGAAGCAACATGAAGCTGGAAGGTGAGAAGGTAGTTCATGTGCTAATGGCAATTAATTTACGTATATATTTGTACTAATAATGTCAAATTAGACTGTGGTGGGCTAGCACGGAGTCACAACTAGCATTCAGATTGGTTACATCCATGTGCACTGATTATATTTCAAGATTCAAGCAATGATCAGCAAATAAACTTTTCTACAATTTCTTGTATGCAAGCAGGACTTGAGATCTGGAAATAAAATGACAGGTTTTTACTTCATTTAAAAAATATATTTTTCCCCTCCAAGGGCTTTGCCTTGCCCAGGAGCGTCCCAGGTTGATGTTTTGACGCCAAGGGCTGTAACATGAGGTGGGAAGGATGGGCTAGAACCATTTGCTGAGGACTTAGGCTGCATGGTGAAGGTGCAAGACCATGGGAGGTTTATATGGCGACAGGAGCCAGTTGTTGGGCCAGAATCTCTCTCCCTCTTTCTCTCTCTCTCTCTTTCTCAACCTATTTCTGTGGGCCTGAATGAAACCCGGAGTCCTTGATTGAACTTTATGGCTGATTATTTAAAAATACAATTTTATGGTCTTAAAATATTCCAACAATGAGGAACACTAAAACCTAGAAACCTACAAGCATCATAGCCACACCCTCTTGTAGTGAGTGTTCATTATTTCAGTATGTGTATTAATTTCTTGTGGCTGCCATAACAAAGTACCACAACCCGGGTGGCTTAAAACAACAGATATTTATTCTCTCACAGTTTTGGTGACCAGAAGTCCAAAATCAAGGTAATGTCAGGAACAGTTCCTTCCAGAGGCTTAGAGGAAGAATCTGTTCCATGCCTCTCTCCCAGTTTCTGTGGCTCCCAGCAATCCTTGACATTCTTGGACTTGTAGATGCATCACTCTGTCTTTACATTACTTTATATTCTTTCTTAGTTCTTTCTCTCTTTCTCTTTCTCTTTCTCTCTCTTTTCTTTTCTTTTCTTTCTTAGACAGAGTCTCACTCTGTCGCCTAGGTTGGAGTGCAGTGGCACAATCCCAGCTCATTGCAACTTCTGCCTCCTGGGTTCAAGCTATTCTTCTGCCTCAGCCTCCCGAGTAGCTGGGATTACAGGCCTGCACCACCATGCCTGGCTAATTTTTGTATTTTTAGTAGAGAGGGGGTTTAACCATGTTGGCCAGGCTGGTCTTGAACTCCTGACCTCAGGTGATCCACCCACCTTGGCCTCCCAAAGTGCTGGGATTACAGGCGTGAGCCACCATGCCCAGTCTGTCACTTTATTTTCCAGATATCTCCCTGTGTCCAAATCTCCCTCCCCTTTCTCATAAAAACACTAGTCAATGGATTTAGGGCCTACTCTAAATGGATGATTTCATCTCAAGATCCATTTGCAAAAATCTCATTCCCAAATAAGGTCACCTGAAGTTCTTGAATGTGAATTTTGGCGGGTGGGAGGACACAATTTAACCCATTATAGTATCCTTTCAGAAATTACATTATATAGACCTGCCTTTGTAGATTTAAAAAAAGAAAGAACGAAATTACATTATAGACAGAACGTTCTAATCCTCATATTTAGTTCTTTACAAAAAAGATTATATTACCCATCATGTCAAAGTCACACAGCTAGGAAGTGATAGAATATAGACTGAAACTTGTGCTTAGGGACCTGCATTCTTAGCGGCTATGCTCCCCTGTCATTGTGGGCCATGAGAGGTTCTCTTCCTCCCTTTTTTGCTGGCCTCGTAGGTCGTGTCCAGTTTGGGCTCGAACATACAATGCTTTATGAATATCCCATACATATAACTTTGTCCTGGTGTGTATTTTTGTTACATAAATTCCTAGTGGTGCAATTGCTGGGTCAAAGGGTTTCACTCCTTAATGCCAGGTTCTGCAGGGCTAATTAAAACCCTATTGGTTGATCGGGGGACCACCCCCCAGCCCCATCAGTCACCCCATCCTCAGCCTTCTTTTCCACAGAAGGAGGCAAAAGGGACTGATTTCTCACTTCCTGCAGCTGACAGAAGGTAGTCAGTGTTTATGCCACAGACTGGGCTCGGGCAGAGGTCTTGTTTCCAGGAGAGAACAGGTTTCAGATTTGGACAGTCTCAACTCAAATCTTAGCTATACCTCTCACTAGCTGTGTGACCCTGGGTGAGTCACGCAACATCTCTGAGCTTTTATATCATTATATACGACTGGGGCGTTGGCTCACGCTTGTAATCCCATAATCCCAGAACTTTGGGAGGCCGAAGTGGGCAGATTACTTGAGGTCAGGAGTTCAGGAGCAGCCTGGCCAACATGGTGAAATCCCAGCTTTACCAAAAATACAAAAATTAGCCAGGTGTGGCAGCGCACACCTGTAATCCTAGCTACTCAGGAGACTGAGGCCCAAGAATTACTTGAACCTGGGAGGGGGAGGTTGTAGCGAGCCGAGATCTGCACTCTAGCCTGGGTGACAGAGTGAAGCTCGATCAAAACAAAAACAAAAACAAAAAATAAAAAACAAAAACCAAACAAGCAAAACAAAACAAAAAAACCAGAAAAAAAAGAAAGAAAGGAGGTCAAAATGTGTACCTACAGAATTGTCAGGACACTTGGAAAGAATGGATATAAAGTCCACAATACAGTGCCTAACACTCAGGCTACTGTTTTTTCTCTGCTCTTATATTTACTTGAGCGTAATACACTTTTTCCCCAGGCCTTCCGCCCCTTCCTCTAACATTTGATGGAGAATGCTGAACCAGGAGCATGGGAGGAGACATGCCGGGCTCTAGAACTGCCTTCCATGTGAACGCCTTTGGGTCCATTCAAACCCTCCAAACTTTCTCCACTTGAGATTCAACAGCTGAGGAGGTCAACTCACTGACAATGAAGGGCAAAGAGCACATTTATCTGGCTTAGCCTCTACATAGCTGTCAGGAAGCTAAAGGGTTCTCTCTCTCCCAGAGCTGGAATATTATGTTATCATTATCATTATCATCATCATTTTGACAGTGGTGATGGCATCAGGGAGCCATTCTCACACACAAGCAGATAAAGGCATCATGGACCCAGTCTTGTAACTCCAGAGGAGCACTGTCCCCTCTGAGATTCCACTATTGGACCGGAGCCTGCAGTAGAAACATATGTCTAATATTTACTTCATAGCACACAGGCTGCTTATTAAGCATCTGCTATATGCCAGGCCTCATGCAAGATGCTGGACACTCAGCGAGCAAAACAAAGACCCTTCCCTGGCAGCGCTTAGGCCAGGAGAGACAGACACGAGTAAGGGTTTGGTTTGGTTTTTCAGCACATGAACACAAAATGTGATTTCTGCTATAAAGAGAACAGTGTGTTGTGTTGAATAACAAGGGAAGGAGAATAGCAAGGGATAAGATCTGGGGATGCCCAGTGGATTGGAGGAGGCCTTAGAAAGCTGTGTGATGTCGGGCTAAGTCCTCACGTCTCTGAGTCTGTTCCCTACTATTTATTTACTTATTTATTATAGAGACCGGATCTCCCTCTGTTACCAAGCTGGAGTGCAGTACAGTGGCATGATCACAGCTCACTGCAGCCTCAAACTCCCGGGCTCAAGCGATCCTTCCACCTCCACCTCCTAAGTAACTGGGATTACAGGGACTACCCTGTCTTTACAAAAAACTGAAAATATGAGCCATCACATCTGGCTAATTTTTTAAGTTTTTTTCGTAAAGACAGGGTCTCCCTTGGTGGCCCAAACTGGTCTCAAACTTCTGACTTCGAGTGATTCTCCTACCTCGGGTCTCCCAAAGTACTGGAATTACTGGTGTAAGCCACTGCTCCCGGCAGCCCGCAATTTAAATGAGAGGATACATTACTTGTTCCTGAGTTGCTGGGGTGGGAAATGACATCTCTTATGCAATGGCAGCAGCACAGAGCCCGCCCTATGGTTGCCTTTAAGTGGGACTAGTTCCACTACATTGTCTGATCCTGGATTTAGGCTTCCAAACCCCTAAGCCCTTGGAACATTACAGTCTGTGCTGAACACTTGGGGAAAACAAAAACAACTCCAATTTCCTATAACCTCAGGCAAGTGTTTTGGAGTTTAGAAAGTTCCCAAGTAGGCTTTCCAGGGCAAACCGTAACTTTAGGAAGAGATTCTACCTGACTTTTCTTTTTTCCTGAAATATTATATCCCAGCAACATGAGTGAAACAGCTCTTTTGCTTTTGCATTGTTGAATTTACTGTTGCTATGGTGACTCCTAATGATAATGATGATGGTAATGATGATATTGAAGCCTGTCTGCCCAACCAATCTATTAAGCCTTACCATACAGCATTTGTGACTATCATCTGCATGCTGCAGGCCTTAAAAAGGTTTTCATGTTGCATATAGCATATGTAGAGGGTAATGCACTCTCAATTCCTTATTCTGTACAACGTGTCAGTCTGAAATGACCTCGGTCAATGTTATTTATAGAAACTTGTAAGTCACTTGATGGAATCACTTAAAAAGAGAGAGGGAGGCAAAAATATTAACACAGATTTAGTAGATAGTCACAAGAATATGATCTACCAAGGGAAAATGTTAGAAATTGTTGCTAATAAGCCTTTGTAGAAGAGACAAAATAAACATAAATCTATAGGACAAATAAAACAAATCTATCATAATGTGTAGCGAAAACATGAGTGGGTTCTTGTGGGCTACAATAACATCTCTCATGATGGTGTCATGCCGAGATAAGAAAAAGGGCTGTGTCACCAACAACACAGATGGACATGAAGGTGATCCATCGGGGCTACTAGGTGAGGCCCGAAAAAGCATCCCCAGTGATGAAAAAGACACCAGTGTGAAGATGCGTGGGAAGAGTTCGAAGGAACAGTTTTTTGAAACCTGATGCGGGTGGGGGATGGTGAGGAAGTGATATTTGTAAATTAATGTATTATGTTACATAATAAGAAATCTATTTCTTTATTTCTTTTTTATTTTTTACTTTTTTTTTGAAACCGAGTCTCACTCTATTACCCAGGCTGGAGTGCAGTGGCGTAATCTCGGCTCACTGCAACCTTCGCCTCCTAGATTCAAGCAATTCTCATGCCTCAGCCTCCTGAGTAGCTGGGATTACAGGCGTGTGCCACCATGCCTAGCTAATTTTTGTGTTTTTAGTAGAGATGGGGTTTCACCATGTTGGCCAGGCTGGTCTTGAACTCCTGGGCTCAAGCGATCCACTCTCTTTGGCCTTCCAAAATGCTAGGATTACAGGTGTCAGTCACTGTGCCCGGCCACATAGTAAGAAATTTAAAATATAGTTTCCACAACTAATTAATAGATTAAATATTGCAAGTCATTTGATTATTTCATCTTCTCAGCCTTATAAACTGGGACATTTAAGTTGTTTTAAAAATTATAATTTCTTTAGGAAAATAGGTTGAGGCCTAATTGGCATCATCTACTTCATTTTTAAAGTCTAGGCAGGGCTGGGCATGTAGTGGGTAATAGTGAAGAGAATGAATGAATAAGTGAATGAATGAATGATGGAAAATTTGACCACTCCCTGTAAGACACATCACCTCAAAGAGACTCAACTCCTAGCCATAGAGGAGATTCACTCTCATTCGGAATTAACTTAATCTTTGCATGTAGGTCTTGCCTTTCCCAGAATTTAGCACCCTAAGTAGGCAAGAGGAAGCCAACTGGTCCCTCAGCCACAAGGCACTTGAACCTCAACTCCTCCACAGCAAAACAATCCAAGCTAGATGAACTCTGCCCCCATCAAAGAGCTTGGGGTTGCGCACATACAAGGGTTTGGGGTGGGATTCTTGAAATCCTTTCTTTTTGGGAGAAACAAGTGCAACTCAAGACAGGGACTGTCCTTTCAGATCCCCTTGATGACTTAGCATCGAGGCCTCAAAGGATAATGGAGCAAAGCAAGAGACAGAAAGGGAGGGAGAAGGTGAAGGCTTTCACAGGAAGGCAACTGATAATAATCCAAGCTACCACTATGCACAGAGGCCTCACCTGTGCCAGGCACTGTGCCCAAAGCTTTACCTGCACCATCTGGCCAAGACCATTAGCCTTATCCAATGGCAGAGCCAAGCCGTTGGGCAACACAGATCAAGGCCACACAGCCTGCCCAGGGAGGAACAGGGACTGCACCAGATCTACCTGACTGCAAAGTGCGGGCTTTTAACAATAGTATTCAAACTGCTTCTAAATTTTTGAACTGGCAACTGCAACAGCAATAACAAAATCAGTCAAACTAGCTAACTCATAGACTTACTGTAAGTCAGGCACTGTTCTAAAATGCTTTACACACACTGGAAACACTATCATTATCCTCACTGTACAGATCAGGAAACTGAGGCACAAAGAAGTTAGGTTGCCCAATTCAGCCAGGAGCTAGGAACTTTCTTAGGACTGTCCCACTTTTAGTACTGAAAGTTAAGACCCTTCAGTCTCAGGCTAACTAGGAGAGTTGGTCACCCAAGCCAGGAATAGGCCCCAGTTAGTATGGCACCAAAGGGCATGCTCTTACCCAGCTCCTGACCCTGTTCCAGGAAGTGGCTTGGTGTAACTGTGATGCGCATGAGGTTTGAAGTCAGGACAAGTGCCAGGCTAGAGTCCAGACTTTGCTTTGTATTAGTTAGAGAGCCTCTAAAGCTTAGTTTTCCTTATCTGTAAAAATAGGAATAGTAGAATCTGTTCTATTGTGTTATTTGAAAGGCTCTCAGCAAGGTCATCCCTGCTGGGCCCAGGGCTGGACACAGGGTGGATGCCCAGCAATGATTAGATTGCATGGTCATCCCCATCACGGTAAGAAAGATAATCACATGTTACTCTGGATGAAACAATGTCAGCACAGGCAGGCAGATGTGTTGAGAAAGGATTAATCCAAGGAGCTGCTCAGGCAAAGGGAAGGGGAGCTGGTGTGACCTTTATGTCATAGCAGATGCTGCCATCTCTCGTTCCAGATGCCAGATATCCTGGAAGGGCAGGCCCAGCTGCCTTGGAAAGGAGGCATCTGTGTTTCCCACTGGATCCTGTCTCCGAGGCTCCAGCATCAGCCTTAAGTCCAGAGCCCAAGGACAGCTCCCCTGGCTTCCTCCCTCTTCCCTCTGCTATTTGTGGTCCTGGTGGTGTTCTAGGGACCAGTGATTCTGTTCTTATCCATCACATATTCTCTTTCCAAACACTGGGAATCAGGATATTCAGCCCATCAAACCCCTGATTGTCCCACCGTCTCCCGGAACTGCAGGATGGAGAACCCTGCTCAGCCTCAACATTCCATTGCTAACTCAACCAGCATCTACAACAAATGCTGCATTTCTTCACCTCCTGTGTTATTCTGATTCCAGCTCTGTTGAAAGCCATCAGTCAGTCACTCAACAAATGCTTAGGGAGGCACAATGAGTAAGTGTGTGCTCCCAAGCCAGGCTGCTCAAGGTCATGACGGCAGCTTCACTACCTACCAGCGGCCAGATCTGGGAGTCAAGTTCATTAGCTCTCTGTACCTCAGTGGCCACATCTGAAAATGGGCTCAAAAATAATACTCATCAGATCATGTTGCACAAATCCTTGGAACAATGCCAGGTGAGTAGTAAGTACTCAATAAATGATGCTTATCATTATTAGTTGTATTAGAAATATTAATGATAATATGTCTTGCACTTTCTAGAAGCAACCCTTTCATTACATCCTTGTTTCTGGGCCATGAATTAATGGAAACACCCCCTAGGGAGATTTAAAATATTACAAGGAGATGAGTATTAAGATTGAAAATCCAGAGGTGGGATAAACACAACTTCCTCTTGCTGTCACTGTCCACCCTGCCCAGGACTAGCTACAAGAGCATGTGACCGGTGCATTGGCACAGGGCCCTGCACTAGGAAGGCCCCATGCTTGAGGCTCATATCTTATGGTTCATGCTGAATTGAGCGGTCTGTGTAAATCAAATCCAATAGACAAGCGAGCACACATGGTGCTTTGGATCCTGGGCTCATGAACTATCCCACCTCCCGCCACCTCATCCTTTTCCTGGTGTGGCTCCTTGGCCATCCTCTCCTCTGATTTCACCTCCACGTTTTCCTCCCTGCCCTGCCCAGCAGTCACTTTACCTTCCACTCACAGTGGAGCCTGAGTATGAAGAGAGTTAGGGTAGGAGCATGCACCTTGCTGCATGCCCAACTGGGTCATGGCGACTGCCATCTCACTCTGAGCTGGCAGTACCACCCTCTGCCCAGCTGGAGACTGGCCAGAGGCTGCAATTCAATAGGGACAAGCCTCTTGTCTACGCTGATTCAGGTATCTAGTGCATCCTGGTGTAGAAGTTGCAGTACCCTTGGGGGTTGCCCATCCATCATGAGTTGGGGCAATGGGAAGCAAGGATGGCAGGAGGGAAGAGAGGATGGCGGGAGGACCTAGCAGCCATCAGACCTGAATGAGCTTGTGCACACCCTGCATGGCAGGGTAGGGTCCCTGGGTGCCTGGGAGAGTCTGTACCCACCTAAGAATACCGTGCCTAAGAAGCATGCCCTTGAACTGGCTCTGTCCCTAGTGTGACCCTCTGTTCCTCCTTCCAACCTTCCCAAGTCTGGCTTATGTTGATCTCTTCCAGCCAGCTTCAGGCACCCTCCTGGAAGAAGCTACAGTGCACAAATTGGGCAATTTTGGTGATTCTGCATCAGAGTGAAATGCCAGGTGCTCTGGTATCTGCATTTAAAACTGGCTTTGCAGAATCAAAATATGAATTCTAAAAAACTTATTCTAATAATGTAACTTTTTTTTCTTTAGATAGAATGCATTTTCCTAGAATACCAGGATGAGTCAAGGGAAAGGAAGGAAACTGCTTTATATTTTTGTAACTCGAACGGCCCTTTTCCCTGCTTTTTGAGCAGGGACTCTGCATTTTCATTTTGCACTGAGTACCACAAATTATGTAGCCAGTCCTGCATCCGCTGTACTGAGGAATTTAGAGGTGCAATTTTGCTAGCAGAATTTATACCTCTCCTCTCAGTGTTAACAAATATTCCCTTTCCTGTAGAAGCAAAATGAGGAAAGAAAATGAAAAATGAGAGAAAGCAATGAGAAAGGAAGAAAACCTCATCCTGCCACCAACATCATCCCGCTGCATCCAGGGCTGGAAAACAGACTGTAACACTTGGGCAAGTCAATTTACCTCTCGGGGGCTCAGTTTCCTCATCTGTAAAATGGGCACAAACATAGTCTTTCTCACACACTCTTCAAAGGATTTAGTGAGATAGTGCTGCACTGGATGCTGTGCTTGGCACAAGTGCTAAATAAGTGGTATTTCTAGCCTTTACATTATAATGGTAATGATAGCAACAAGAAGAAGCAAATCTAGTTGTACTAACTGTATAAACAGGTGCTAGGACCTGATGAAAATTATTTTCTCTCCAGGCTCAACTTGTGAACAGATTCTTCTGCTTGTGAGGGATACAGGACCTTCCTTATCTTTCTCTCATAACTTTTCTGTTGTTATTTCTTCTCCAGGTCACTTCCTTTCCTGTGCAGCATTTGTCACCTCACGGATTCCTGGCCCCAGCTAGTCTGGGCCACTTCTGTCTCAGGCTGTGCCACTCAAATCCTGGCTTGTAATTATAGCAACACTCACCAAGCCCACATTTCATCACATACCCTGGAGAGGCCAATGGCTGTGTTTTATGTGATTTTTGTATGATTATTACAACAACAAAGAAAGATACCATGAGAATACACCTGAATTTATGAATTAAGGCAAGGGATATTCACCAGGGTCAGGCACTGAGCTCTTGTTTATGCAAGACATTAACTCAGCAAATCCTTTTTACGGCTTCAGTAAAGAGCAAAACTGCAGTTCAGCTTTCAAGACCGCAAACTCTCAACTAGGAATGAATTTTCATCCTCACTTCACATTTGTCCGGTCAGAAGACCACGGTACTTAAGGCTCCCTCCTCCAATTCCTCATCTTCCCTTCACAACTCAGAACCAGCCACACTCACATAACTAAAAAAAATACGTCAAAGTGCCCAAAGGGGTGGACTCTCATTCACTGCTGGTTAGAGTATAAATTGATTCAACTTTTAGGGAGAGTAATTTGGGAGAGTAATTATCATAAATAGATTCATTCAATTTCTGAGAGAGTGATTTGCCAGAATAGTTATCATAAGCCTCAACAATATCCAGACTCCTATAGATCCAACAATTTTGTAGCTAAGGAAATAATCTGAAAGACGGGCAAGGGTGAATACACAACAATGTTCATTGTAATATTATGCTTAAGAGTTAAGAAGTAGAAACAATTGAATTGCTGATATCATGGGCGTGCTAAGTCCATGTTCTGGTTATCTCTTGCTATACTAAAAAAATAATCCTCAAACTTAGTGACTTAAAACAGTAAAAATTACATATATTTTAAAACGAATCTTCCATGTGTGCAGGGTTGTATGGAATGCCTCCTTCTGGTTCTTAGTAACTTGGTCCTCAGAGGGACTGACCCACAAAACTAAGGGCTGGAACCGCCTGAAGCTCTGGTCTCTTGATGTAGTATTTCCGATATGGTATCTTTAGGGGAGTCTGAGTTCTTCAGTGTGGCTCAGGACTTCAAAGTGAATTGTTTTAGAAAAAAATAATTGTTTTATTTTCTTCTTTATATTTTCTGAGTTGTCTAAGATTTTCACAGGCCATATTGGGCTGTGTTTGGCTCCCATGTGACTTTAAGAACGTTCATGTTCAAATCATCACTTCCAGCTTCAATGAAGAGTTCTGGCCACACACAGCACAGGAGGCTGGTGCAGTACCGACGAATCGACCCCCGTAGAGGGGTATAGACTCTCCGGTTTGTCTTGCCCCAGCTGGCCTGCCTTCCTACATTTATAATCCCTGTCTGCCCTCCGGGGGCATTCAAGTTTGCAAGCCCCCAGTCCATATTTAGAACTGAAAAGCAACAATGACGGCATCATGGGACAAATCTAGGGGAAAGCACATTGAGACAATTTATTTGTGGGGAGAAAAATGGTGTCTTGGAAAAAAAGGGAACAAGAGACACTGGGCTACTTGAGAGTGGAGAGAAGGAGGAGGGTGATGATGATTAAAAAACTACCTACCCGGTACTGTGCTTATCACACGGGTGACAAAATAATCTGTACACGCACCCACCCCCAACACACAATTTATGTAGAGGGCAAACCTACACATCTTCCCCTGAAACTCAAATACAAGTTTAAAAAAATAAAATTAGCAATATTATCCTCTGAATTACTCCTGCCGGAAACCCAAAACTCCACAAATAGACCCATTTTTACATATGGAAAAATCTACTACCCACTCTTAATAGTCCCCAATTTTAGGTTGTAATAAGACCACTATTTTGCTGAATTTCTACTCTTTTTCTTAGTCAAGGTCAGTTTATTCAGAGACTTTTAGAAAACAAGATTTCAAAATAATTCTAAAAGCCTATACGTCATTATAGAAGTGTATGATTTTTCATGGGACCTGATACTTGAAATTGATCAATGTTTTTATTCATTTTCCAGTGAAAACTATGGGTTATATTAATACAGCTTGAAAATACATGCAGTGTTCTAGAACCATCGTATAAAATACAATCTATTGGGAATATAAATATTTTCATAAATTCTATTATGAATGTAGTTTTTTTTTTTTTAATGGTGTCTTGGATGTAAAACATTCATGATTTCCCTATACCTTGTGTAAGCTGGTCCTAGTTCAAGTCAAGGCTCCGTCACTACCCTCAGGGGATCTTTCCCACCTCACTCTTTCTCCCCAAAGCGTATGGTAGGTGGCACATGGTAATAGGCCACTGGCACTACCAGCAATGCAAACAAGTCCAGAGAAAGGTAGAAGAGCCAGTGGAAGGGACAGAAATACGAGAAGAAAGATGGAGATTGTGACTCCAAGTAGGTGCCTTGGGTTGGGAAGAGGGAGAAAAAGGACAAAATCATCAGTAAAAGAAAAGGGTGTGAAATGGCCATTTCATGCCTTCTAGCAAGCAAGGTAGAGTGCAGTGAACTCTGGCCACCCTACCTACTCCCACACTTGCTCATTTGCTAGCAACATGTGTTGCAGATACCCAGAGGAAGACTGCAAGCCTCCTTCCAAATTACAGTTAACCCTTGAACAACATGGGAGGTTGGGGTGCTGACACTAAACACTGCGTATAACTTTTAACTCCCCCCAAAACTTAATGACTAATAGCCTACTGTTGACCAGAAGCCTTACTGAGAACAGAAACTGCTGGTTTTGTTAACACACATTTTGTATGTTATATGTATTATATATTGTATTCTTACAATCAAGTAAGCTAGAGAAAAGAAAATTTTATTTTAAAAAATAATAAAAGGACCAGACATGGTGGGTTATGCCTGTAATCCCAGCACTTTGACAGGCCAAGCTAGGAGGTTCACTTGAGGCTAGGAGTTCGACACCAGCATGGACAACATAGCGAGACCCCAGTCTCTGCAAAGAAAATGTAAAAACTTAGCCAAGCACAGTGGTGCATGCCTGTGGTCCCAGCTACTTTGGAGGCTGAGATGGGAGTACAGCTTGAGCACAGGAAGTCAAGGCTGTAGTGAGCTGTGATCTCACCACTGCACTCCAACCTGGGTGACAGAGCAAGACCCTGCTTCAAAAAAAGAAAACGGAAAAGAAATCACAAGGAAGAGAAAATACATCTAGAGCATTGCACTGTATTTATCATTACCATAAGTTTATGTCATCTGTTTATAAGATGAATTGTCTGTCTGAAATGGCGGGCAATTGCAGCTGCAGACCGCAATCTAAGATACATAACAAGCAATTCAACTTTTTCTTGTAATGTCATGACCTTTCTCTGCTCCTTGTGAGCACTTCCAGCATCACTAGCGGCACTTCATATGGGTCCCATGGTGTTTTTCAAAGTTTATGGTATTGCACTAAACATAAGGAAAAATACGTGAGAACCGGGAGAGAGCACTTTTTATTGCAATCTGCAGTTTACTGGAGAGAGGCACTGCTCACTTGGAGATGACGATTAGTGTTGCATAGCATTTTAGGTGGATACTTACAACACTCGAGTTCATTGCAATAGCAGCAGGGGTGGCTGCAAAATTATCCCAGTAGCAAAGTATGGGCAACAGCTAATTTTTATGCAGTTATGACTTAATACCGTATCTTTATTATTTATATTTCTCTTGACTATGAATCGTACTTTGTAGGTTCTTTTTGTTTGCATAACTTTTGATAAATTTTAACTTTTTGTAATAAACACTTATATTTTATGGTAGTAAATGATAAAATCGACAGTATCTACATATATTTTATGTATTGTTAACATATCTAACTTTTTCTTAATTTCTTTGATACTTAGGCTATGCAATTTTTCTGTGAGTTTTTTCAAGTTGCAACAAGTCTCCAAAACGTTTTTCAATATACTTACTGAAAATAATCAGTGTATAAGTGGACCCATGATGTTCAAATCCATGTTTTTCAAAGGTCAACTACCTAATCCTTTGAGTAACACCTTCATGATATTTACTACACGTACAAATCACCCAGGCCATTTTCTATTCAATATTCATCTTTGTACTGATTTTAAGTTGAATTCTTTTTCAACTGAGTTTTGTTCTATGCACTCCCTCTGAGAAATCATGGAGTTCATGGGCAGCGTGCTACACACACACACACACACACACACACACACACACACACACACACAATGAGGTGCTGGGTCTGGCCTGTACAGGTACATGAAAGCCACTGTTAAGTTTTCAGAACTTTTGGTAGCTGTTTATTAACTGCAGCCATCATGAAAAATTAAATTATATGAACTTACAATTAAGTTTATTCCAAAGAAAAAATGATAAATACTTAAAACTCATTGCCTCATGATTATTTTATATTATGCTATTATCCCTACACTTGAGGTTATTTTCATCTATTGTGTTTGTATGGTGGAAATACTGTATAATAATTTGCTAATCCACATTTCTTCCAAACTCTGCCTTTTGTGACATCACAGTGGCAGCTTGGCATCTACTATGGAGGCAATATTTACACCATGGAAATTAGCAATTGCTATAGTTCACGATGTTTTCCCCTGGAGAGCTAATTGTTAAGCATTGACCAGCACACCACACCTTTGTGCCATTACTAAAAACGCAGTATGTGTTAGGATAACATAGTAATACACATATATTTCAGAGTAAGCAGAACAAGATTAGCGGCAGACAGGGCCTGGCTGCAAATTTAAATATATGCATATATTTGAATATATGCATATATTTAAACATATCGATATGTTTAACTATATATTCAAATACATGTGTATATTTCTACAGCCTCTAAGAAGATCTTAGGTGCACAGTTGGAGGATATGGAGTATTTTAACTCTCACTAGCCCAACGGTCACTTGCTAGGGAAACTGAGACCCAGAGGAGGTAGGTGAGTTTCTTGAGACCACGTGATGAGTTCAAGGCCATCCCCAGCTTCCCTGCATTTCCCTCTGCTCAATGCTGCCTCCCTCTGTGGCTGAAGTCAAGTCTCATCACTGAAGCACAGTGTTCAGAAACAAGTAGAACAAGAGGGAGCAGCTCAAAAGGAGGCGGGGGTTGGGGGCTTGGGGGAGGAGCTAGGGGACTAAAAGGGTCATCAGAAATTCACACAATTAATTAGGCAATGCTGGGGACACAGCCGTCTGGATAACCCATTGATAAGGATGGCAGGGGGCCTATTCCCCAGGCCTCTTGCGGGTTACCGCAAGCAAAGCTCCATGATCCACCTCCCCCTCAATATCCACCCCAATCCCGCTTAAATATTTGATGCAAAATTAAAGCCTGTTCCAACTTTTATGAATACTGTACAGTGTCTGCTGATGCTGGACGCCCACCACCCCCACCATTTCCCAAGGAGCCCCCGCCCCTGTCCTGCGCAGCTTCGTCCTCCATCAAGCAGAGTGCATTAGGACAATTAGCACCAGCCCACTGGCGCCAATTAGCAACCAATAGTGTCTATATTATGGAGAGGGGGCAGCAGGGGCGCCTGTGTCTCCAGCCGGCCTTCACACTCAATTACATTAAGTGGAGGCTCCGAGCTGCGGTTGGGTGGGCAGTTGCTGGAGTAATTGTGTCTTCTCAGTTGCTGCAGGCGATCTTCTCCCGGCTCCCTGATCCCAGGACTGACTCCTCTCCTTGTCCACTTACATCAGTAGACAGTCTTTCAAAAGGGAAGGGTGGGGGAGGGATGAAGCGGGAGAGGCAGCAACGGCGCCCACAGAGGCAGGCAGAAAGTCATGGAGCTAAATCATGATATGAATCATTCATTCAGTCAACAAATACAGAGTGTTTACTGTGTGCCTGACCTGTTTCTATAGTCAGGACCGGCTTCGTCATTGGCAGGGCTCAATGCAAAATGAAACCATGAGACTCACTGCTCAAAAATTATCTAGTAGTTCAAAATGGTGACAACAGAGCACTGAGCCAAGTACAGGGTCCTTTTGGGCAGGGGTCCTTCAGAGCACAGGGGCCCTGTGCAACCACACAGGTCGTGCATTTGGAAGCTGGATCTATCTGGGGCTTTGGGGTCCAGAAACGAACAAAGCCGAACAAAAACATCTGCCATTGGGGACTTCCCACTTTAATGGAAGGAGACAGTCAGTAAGTGATCAACAGAACAGATTACGAGATTAGCTCGGTCTTTAAAAGGCAATGAATGCTATAGGAAAATGAAAAAAGTAGAACAGAGTAAGAAGGGTCAGGAGGTCCAAAGGGAGTGGGGCAAGGTACAGGATTAAGCTGGGTGATTGGAATACGTCTCATTGAGATTGGAGTAGAGGTTTGAAGGAGGTGAGAGAATGTGTCCTCTTCTTCTGGGAAAAAAAGCCTTATCGGTTGGGAATCAGCCAGTGCAAAGGCCCTGTGGCAGAGATCTACTTGCCATGTTCAAAGACTGGCAAAGAGGCCAGTGTGGCTGAAGCAATGTAAGCAAGGGGGAGACCAGAAGGTAAAGGAGGCCCCAAGAAATAAGAGAACTGGGGAGTGGATTGTGTAGGGCCTTGATGACCATTGTGAAAATGTCAGCCTTTATTCTGAGTCACTCAGGAGACACTGGAGAGCTGTGAGCAGAGGAATGGTGATCAGTTATTTTTATTTTTAGAGACAGAGTATCCCTCTGGTGCCCAGGTTAGAGTGCAGTGGCACGATCATGGCTCACTGCAACCTCGACCTCCCAGGCTCAAGCAGTCCTCCCACTTCAGTCTTCTAAATAGCTGGAACTACAAGTGCGCTCCACTTTGCCTGGCTAATTTTTAAAATTTTTGTAGAGATGGGGTCTTGCTACATTGCCCAAGCTTGTCTCAAATTTCTGGGCTCAAGCAGTCCTCCCGCCTCAGCCTCCCAAAGTGCTTGGATTACAGGTGCAAGCCACCATGCCTGGCCTCATACCTCCTCATTTAAATGATGACTCTGAAAGCTATGTAGGGACCAGATGGTGGGGCAATAAACATGGACACAGGGAGGCCCACGAGGTATCTGAAACAGGGGTGGACAAACATTTTCTGGAAAGGGCCACATAGTAAATATTTTAGGCTTTGTGAACGATATGATCTCGGTCACAACTGCCCAATACTGTTACTATAACACAAAATCAGCCATATTCAGTGTGTGAATGAACGGGCAGGGCTGCATCCCAATGAAACTTTATGGATGCTGAAACTGGGGTTTCATATAATTGTTCTGTGTCATGAAATATCATTTTTCTTTTGTGATCCCAACCACTGAAAAATGTAAAAGCCATTCTTAATTCATGGCTGTGCAATAAAAGGGCAGCAAGCTAGATTTTTCCCAGGGGCTATAGGCTACCGATCCCTGCTCTATGAAGTAATCCACGGGAGAACAGCGTGGAAACAGGGAAAAACATTCAAGTGGGGAGAGGGTAGACTCTGGATCTATTTTATGGTATAGCCAATAGGTCAACAGTGGTGTGTAAGAGAGAGATGCCAAAGATGACTCCCACGGTTTGGGGTCTGAGCAACCAGAAAGATACATTCAACATCCATCCAACTGGAGAAGGCAGCAGGAGTACCAATATAGGGGAGGTGTGGGAGAGGATGATAATAGCCATAATAGCTATTGATTGCTTATGTAATTGGGCATTTAAGATGTGCTCAGCTCTTTAGGAACACTGTTTCATTTAATCCTTACATAAACACATTTTGTAAGTTTGACTCCATTGACATCTCAGCCCATTTCACAGATGTGGACACTGAGTCTTAAGATCTTCAGCTGGTAAGTTGCAGAGACAGGGGTTTCCCCCTCAGGAGCCTGGGCTCTGCCGTATGACACACCCCACACTGCTTTGGACATCTTGTTTGAAGCAAGAAACTTTCAAACAGAAAGCAGAAGTCTTCCCAGGCTCAAGTTTTGGTTTTGGCTTTAACTTCAGAATTGGTTCAGGAGTGTATGTTTCAACAAGCCCCTCCCCTTCCCTGTGCCTCTGTCTCCCTTGTCTTTTCAATGCGGCTCTGGGACCAGGGCCTTCTCCAGGTTATTCTCTGATCTAACACACACTGACATCATGATTACTCAGTTCCAAGTCAGGCAACCTGGGCAGGGAAGGTCCAACGGCCTTAGGAAAGAGTTAATTCTCTGTAAAATTACTGGGAATTATTTACATCTTTACACGTTGTTTTATATCTTTAAGTGCTTTCTGATTGCTTCAAAGCTAATCCCAGGTGGAGGCCAGAGGCCTAGGAGAAAGCCTTGTCAAGTTGAAGCTGGAATCTGGAGGAGCTGAAGGATCTGGCAGGCCTGATGCAGGCGTCTGCTGGAAACACAGTCTTCCCCACCCACCTCCCGCAGGCTGCCTCTCCCGAACCCCCCAAAACTGTTACCCAGTTACCTTGCCACTGGCCTCCAGCCTCAGTAGCAACTAGGCAGGTGCCAGATACCCTGTGTGTACCTGACCACGGAAGGAGACAGATGAACAGCAACAAAATACCTCCTGCCCTTGGGAAGCATGCGCTCTGGGTAGGGAATATGGGACTACATGTCCTGGAATCAGTTTCCGGGAGCTGCTACTGATGGCCTAATGTAAAAAGCGGCCACTGAGCCACTCAGCATGTGATTCTGACTCTGGAGATACCCAGTGGTGGACAGCCACGTTTCTGCCAGCATGGGACTTTCTGCTACTCTGTGCAATGGGGGGGGCAAAGGACTCCAACCCTATCTTCCTGGGAAGAGGACTTGAGCTCAGTTGTGAAGGGATTCCTTCATGCGCCAGCTCTTTCACTGAGCTCCTTTGCTGGGCCAGCCAGGGTGCCCAGGTCTCTGCTCTGCTGGAGAGTTGCAGGTCAACAGGAGTGTGCCTGTCCTTAGGAAGGAGAGTGGGAAATATACTTATTATTAGGTTGGTGCAAAAGTAATTGCAGTTTTTATCATTACTTTTTAAGGTCAAAATCACAATTACTTTTGCACCAACCTAATAATTCATGGCCCTCCCCAAGAGAAACTATAAAAGAAAACTGAAAATTGACTCAGCTAGAATTTGTAGACAGAACCTCAGCAACATTGGAGTATCTTTTGTGGGTTGAGGGGAGTGTAGCATGTAGGAAATAATAGGGAGGTTGAAAGGTCTTCAAGAACGGGATGTCCATTCTCATATATCTCCACACCTAGATATTATTATATTCTCTCCTGGTGCCTGTGGGTATGTCTTTAATGCTCCAGATCCTCAGTCTCTCATCTCTAAAATGGAGATGAGAATCTCTCCTCCAAATGGGCCATTTGGGTGAGAGAATAAAATAAAATAACAAAAGCGAGTCTAGTAGTCATTGCACCAATAAAAAGAGCTCATATTTATTGAGCACCTAGTACATGCCAGGAACTCTGCAATACTTTCCATGAGCTATGTCATCAACTCTTCTCAGTCACCTTTTGAAGCAAGATTTCATACCGGCTCTCTTTTGCAGATGAAGACACTGAGACTTAGCATGGTAAATGATTTGCCAAAGTTACTTGCCCAGTTAGTAAGGGCCACAGCCAGCATGTGAACCTAAGCCTGATGTAAGAATACTGCAAAAAAGCACCTGAGTTTTAAAAAATCTGTTTTGTATAAACTCCTCATGATCTGTATTGACAGCCATCATCCTGACAAATGTCACCTTTATCATCTGCTTTTGCTGCAGGAATAAGTGTAGCCTTTTGGGGAAATCAGTCAAGGCTTCTTTTTGCTTCTCAGTGAATTTGGGGCAGACAGAAAACAATCTCCATCCAGCACATTGTGGATATTCGTCAGCTGTGTTAGCTTTGGTCCTCCAAGATGTAGTTGCCAAAAAGATATGAAACTTACAAGGACCTTTTTAGCAGAAAGATCTGTGAGGGAAAACTAGGGAGGAGCTGGAAAGGTTGGGATTGCTGTCAGGCTAAAAATAAGTCTGTTCTTAAGTGAAAGGGAAAGAGAAAGGAGGCTGAAAAGCAGAGTGCTAGGCTTCCGTGTCACCTAAGGAAGCTTCCTCAAGGTTGTCATGGAGTTCTCCAGCCTGAGTCAGCCATCAGAGCAGTCCCAGGCCTCCTAGAACTGCAACTGTCTAAGACTTCCTGCAGCTGGGAGCCATAGTGAGAAGCATGGTCTCCCTGTGAATGGAGCCTTGGATTTCAGAGCAGCCACCTGGCTCTCCCATGGTGCAAGATCTACAAAGCACATCACCTTGACCACTGCACCTGTCACTCCCTGCAGATGCCACATGTTTGAACACTCACAAGGAAACACAGAGAGCCAGAGGACAGTGAAAGGAACGGCCAGTCATGTCCCCCAGCTACCACGGATTGGCTCAGTGAAGAGAGGCTGTGGTCATCTCTGCATGGTTTCCTGGTACAAACACAAATTTCCTTTCCTCTGGCTGCATTCCTAAAATTAATTAAATATTGGCTCAAGAAGGCTTATGCCAGCAAGGTAGGCACCCAAGTAGGCCATGATTGGTCCCTTCTGACCATTTATCGAAGGGCAGCCTTCCAAAACTCAAGGCCAGATAAATGATGCAGCAAGTGAGCCACGCCCAACAACTTATCGCCAGACCTCAGTTTTTCCACATGAGAAATGGAATTTTGCAACCAAAAGCACACAGGAATTAGTGCCTAACAGAAAGCATTCAGTCCCGGCGTCCCTGCCTACCCCTGTTCCCAATCCCAAAGACTGGATCGCTGTGCGCTTTTCTTGTTTCCTTTTTCTTTTCATTTTTTTCTTCTTTGAGACGGCGTCTCACTCTGTCACCCAAGCTGGAGTGCAATGGCGCAATCTCGGCTCACTGCAACCTCCACCTCCCAGATTCAAGTGACTCTCCTGCCTCAGCCTCCTGAGTAGCTGGGATTACAGGTGCCCGCCACCACATGCGCCCTGCACGTTTCTTTTGTAGGATGTGTGGCCACTGCTGAAAGGCAGTTTGCGCAATTATTTGTTAAGGATCAGGTGGTGAAGATTTAGGCCTCTAGTGTGCTCCTGCCTGAGCTGGTATCCCAGCTGTGTCACTTCACCACTCTGTGCCTCAGTGTCCTCTCCTGTCAAATACGCATAATAGTAGCACCAGCCTCCTAGGGCTGTTGTGAAGATTAAATGGATTCCCATAGATGAAGCCCAGGGATCTGATGGGTACATTGTAAGATACATTAGAAGGGAACAGTAGCTGTTAGCTCTTTAAAATGATTACTGTCTCCCATTTGGAGATGGGGCTACTGAAAGTGAAAGAGACTGAATAAATACACAGAAGTCAAATAGGCAGCCCGTGATGAAATCTGGATAGGAATTCAGGTCTCTGTGGCTGGCATTTGACCTTCTCAAATTCTGGGTGGATCTTGGAGGTGCGCATGTTCCCGTGTTCGTTTCTCACTGTACTCTTTTATGCTCAGGGCCTCTCCATTTTCAAACGATAGATCTGATCTCAGGGCTCTGGATTACCCAGAGGAAGGACAGACTGAATGGGCACCTCCTTCTCCGTGGGAAGAAGCCATGGACGCCTCATGCTCTGGCCCAGCCTAGGCTTGGAACCTTCCAGACCTGCCCCATTTAGAGCCCCCAGGAGCCCCAGGCTCCTCCTCCCTGCTCACATCTTCCTGCTAAGTCTTGGTCAAACTTACCTCCTCTGCCCTGTATTTTAATTTTTCAAAGTCCAGGTTTTTTCTCTGTCTTTCATTCTTTAAGGCTCGGTCTGACTTTTCCCCTCCACTTCTGTCTTCCTTTCACTCAGCTTCCTGTGCAAATACAAGCTTTCCACACACCCACAGACTCTGTGTGCTCGAGTCTGGACTCCCACACTTGTTCAGCTCATAACCAGCACAAGTACACATCCCATGTATATATCTACTCTGCACCAATAGGCATATTGCATGCACTGTGTGCACATCTCCTTGATCACCCACACTGGCAATGTGTGCTAAACCTGTGCATGCCTGCCGAGCACACCCACAGAGTCAACACACATGGGCACACACGTGCACATACATAAGAATGTCACTACAGTAGCTAACATTAATTGAGTGTTTACTACATACTAGGGACTTTTCTATGAAATACCTTCTCTAGTCCTCACCACAACTCATGAAGGAGGTAGGATCATCATCTCCATGTTACAGATGAGGAAACTGAGGCTCAGAAAGGTTAAGTAACTTGCCCAAGGTCACACAGCTAGAAGGCGACAGAGGTGAGATATGAGCTCAGACTCTCTAACACAGAGTCAGCAGTTTATGGCCCGGGGTCCAAATATGACCAATCATCTGTTTTTGTAAATAAAACTTTATTAGAAAACAGTCCAGGTCCATTCATGTAAATATTGCCTACCTCTGCTTGTGCTACAAGGGCAGAGTTGAAGAATAGTGACAGAGACCAGATGGTTCACAAAACCGAAAGTATTTGCTCTCTTGCGCTTAATAGAAAAAGTCTGCGGAACCCTGGCCTCATCCCAGAGTCTTCCTCTTATCCACTGTGCCTGACGGCAGTCTTCCTGGTAGAATACTGATACACAATTTCCATTTGAACTAAACTTGCAGGTACAAAGTGGGTGGGGAGAGTTGTTCTGGCCCAGCTCTCTTTTGCGTTACAGATGAGAAGATTGAATGCAGAGAAGCTCAAGGTCAAAAGCAAGGTCAGCCTGTCCTGAGTATGAACACACACACATCCCATGTTCTACTTCTTGTGCTCAGGTCTGCAAAGCTGGAACATGTTCCTAATTCCCACCCACTCTGGCTGAGTGCTCACATGCAATACATGTGTGCACACAAGCTCACATTTACATCCGAGTGTGGGTGCCCTGGCACATACCACCCCCCCACACACACAGTGAGTTCTGTAACATGCCCACACACTCAGCTTGCACATAGACACCCTATCACGCTGCTCTGCTGGTGAAAAGCCGCCCTGTCCACAGGCACCCGCAGTAACGTACAGACAAGACGCCTCCTTCCTGTTCACTCAACAAGCACACACAATTGATGGGATAGAATGCTGGCATGTGTCCTCCCCAAGCAAAGCTTAAGCTGGTGCAAAGAGGCAGGGGCTGGTGATCAGGGCATCCGTTTGGTAGCCCCACATCTGCCTCGGGTTTCTCACGACCCCCAGTCTTTCCATGTGTAAAATAAAAGGGGTCAGCCACCTCTTCACATTTTTTAGGTAAATTCATTTAAAGGTGAAATTCACAACATAGTTCTTACTGGAAAACCAATATCACTTGTCAAAAAAGTAACTACAAAAAAGCAACAAGTCAAAAAAGTGACAAGACAATGCATAGAATGGGAGAAATTATTTGCAAATCATGCATCTGATGAGGGAATTGTATCAGAAGATACACAGAACTCTTACAACTAACTCAATAATACAAAGGACAAAGACTCCAATTTAAAAAATGGGCAGGCCGGGTGTGGTGGCTCAAGCCTGTAATCCCAGCACTCTGCTCAGATGCTCTTCCCCCAGGCAACGTGCGTGACTCACTTTCTCACTTCCTTTGAGTCTCTGTTCCAATGTCACCTTAGCAGGGAGGCCATCTCTGACCACCTATTGTCTACTCCATTTCCAGCCTCACGCAGTTTTACCCCCTTCCCTGCTTTATTTTTCTGCCTAGTCCATATCATGAGCATATTTATGCATCTGTTGATGATTTCTTTCCACCAGGATGTCAGCTCCATGAGGTCGGGGACCTTGCCTGTTGTATTCACTTCTGTCTCCTAGAACAGCAGCTGGCACAGAGTATGTGTTTTAAATATATACATTTCAATGAATGAGTGAAAGGCTGAGTGATCGGAAAATCCTAGACTAGGTGACACTTAAGTATCCCTCTCATCCTAACGGTCTATAATTTAATTCTTGGTGATGGAATGTGATTTAATAATTAGAGCTAGGAGTCTGGATACCCATCCTGTATCTGTCACTGCCGGGTCCTGTGATTTTTTTTCCAAATCGCTCATATGGTCTTCCCTACGAAGACCATAGTCCCTTCAATTTCCCAATAGGGGTCAACCCTTCCTGCCCAGACCTGCGGAAGATTGCTTAGATGGCATTACATATCTTTTATTGAGCTCTGTGGGTGTCACATCCTCTTCACGCATCTCTCAAAGAAGACTAATAATATTAATAATAAAAAACAACAGTAATACACCATGATTGAGCACTGACCACAGCCAGGTTCCATTCTAAGCACTCGGCATAATTTATTTAATTCACATAACACCAAAAAATAGGCAGTAGTATTTTCCCCACTTCATGGATGAGGAGGCTGAGGTATAGCGAGGGGAAGTAATGCCCAAAGACATACAGCTGGTAGGAGGTGGAACCAGGATTTGAACTCTGGTTATCTGATTCCAGCGATCACATGTCTAATTTCTCACAACACTGGGAGGTGCTATTCTTGCCCTGTGAGAAAATTGTAGCTAACAAAATAAATAAGTGATCGGATATTTAAAGCCAGGTCTCTCCAACTCGAATGGTTGTAAGGAGAAGAAAGAGGAGGTGGAGAAGAGGAATGCTGTTCCTAGTGCTTAGTGTGTCCCAGACCTTACTGTAGAGGCTTCAGGTGCATTGTTTCGTTTGAATTTCAGAGCAAGTCAATGCAGAGGAGAACACTGAGGCTCAGAGAAGTTCAGTACCTTGGCCAAGGTCACACTTTCCTATTTCCACTTTTGGACTAGTAGTCAAGCACGTATCCCCCAGAGCCTCCAAGAAAAGGCTGTTGGACCAAGATGCCCCAGTTGGACAAGGTCTTGGCCAAACATCCATCTCCAAAGGCCCGGGAGAAGGAGCTGGTGGGCAGAGATGCCCCAATTCAATCCAGTTGAACTTCCATCTGCCTTTGCAAGGACTCAGGGCTCAAGGGCAAAACACTGGTAAACTCCTGAAGCTGGGGCAAGGACAAAAGAGAGCTAATTAAGACTGAAAGCAAGACAAGGACCCCAAGCACTGCCTCCTTTTACTTTAGAGAGACCAGATAGTCTTACATTTCACTCATTTGTTTGCAGACATCTATAAAGGTATCTTCAAGAGACCTGTGTGTACCTTGTCTGAGTTTAAGGAGATACTCTGAAGAGGATCCGATTATGAAGGACCAAATGCACATGTTAAAATTAAACATCACACAGTTCTCAAATTATTGGTTATTAATGCCCAGTGGTCTTACTTGTGCTGGGATCCACATTATTTCTGTGCACATTTGGAAGACACATTATCATAGCAAACTGCTAGGCTGAGACGAACTGTGGGTTCATCCAATCATCAAATGGCTCATTCATTTATCCCTGAGACAATTTCCAATTCCTTCCATCTTTCATTCATTCTCAAAACCCATCCCTGACCTCCTGTTCCATCGGCTTTCTTATTTTGTAAAACAAACAAACAAAAAAGATAAGACTTTATTTCTCAGCCTTCCCTGAAGCTACATTAGTTTTGTGGCTCCACGCTAGCCAATGAGATATAAACGGATATCTGCTAAAGGGATTCTAGAAAAGCATTTTCTTTCTTGATGAAAATGGGAATGGATATGGCTAGTTGAGGCCTTTGGTCTCTTTTCTCTCTTTCTCATCTGTAAAGATGCAATGTCTGGAGGAACAACAGCTGTCTTTTGACCATGAGGCATTATTAAGCATGAAGAGAATTAACCCAAGAACATCACAGCATGAGAGCATCACAACATGAGAGCTGCTAAACAATTTTAATATCCACCTACTTCTGGATTTCTTGTTATGGAAGCAAAATAAACCATTGTTTGTTGAAGTAATGTAAGAGTTGGGTTTTCTGTTACTTATAGCGAAATGTATTCCTAGTATGATTGCTTACTATGAGCGAGACAGCACAATGCTTCTCCCAGGATGCTCCTAATCTAGAAAGGGGAGGAGAGAAAGAAAATAAAAGAAATAACAATAAAAGTAGGTTCCATGTACCTACAGATCTGCTGCTACCATCCAGAGAGACGGAGGCAAGGACATTCTCTGCCCAAAGCATGTTCCTAAAGCTCTTCTCACTTCCCTACCCAAAAGTGCCCCACTCTAAGAGCTCCCTGCAGCTGAAGTCACACACAGGCCCTGCTCTAATGTGCCCGCCTGCTTCTGTCCTGTAGCTACAAGGTCCAGAGTTCAGACCACATGCAATGAAAGACTTTCTGGATTAATACTCATTTTAGCTCAGCCAGCACTTTTGCTATTTAAATCTACTTAGCACCAATCTTAGCTTGTTTTCCTTCCCAATCTCGTTTTTGTTTTCCCCCTCCCTAATCATATGCCAACATAATTCCTCCTATTTACCCTGGCCGGTTGAGGACAAGATTTCTTTCTGTTGGAATCCCAGGTTGACCCCTCCGTTCCAAGGTACCATGTGCCTCAGTTCCAAGATACAAAGTCACAAGCAGGAAAAAGGATGACAGTTGCAGATGCAGTGCTCAATAATAAGGAAGGAAAATAATAATGACTTTTTATTAATGAAAATAATCACAGGCCGGGCACAGCGGCCCACTCCTGTAATCCCAGCACTTTACAAGGCTGAGGTGAGCAGATCACTTGAGTTTAGGAGTTCAAGACCAGCCTGGGAAACATGGCAAAATTCCATCTCTACCAAAAATACAAAAAGTTAGCTGGGTGTGTTGGTGTGTGCCTGTAGTCCCAGCCACTCAGGAGGCTGAGGTGGGAGGATCAGTTGAGCCTGGGAGGCAGAGGCTGCAGTGAGCCGAGATCACACCACTGCACTCCAGCCTGGGTAACAGAGTGAGACTCCATCTCAAAAAAAAAAAAAAAAAAGAGGCCGGGGGTGGTGGCTCACGCCTGTAATCTCAGAACTTTGGGAGGTCGAGGCCGGCAGATCACTTGAGATCAGGAGTTCCAGACCAGCCTGTCCACCATGGTGAAACCCTGTCTCTACTAAAAATACAAAAATTAGCTGGGCATGGTGGTGGATGCCTATAATCCCAGCTACTTGGGAGGCTGTGGCAGGAGAATCGCTTGAATCCGGGAGCGGAGGTTGCAGTGAGCTGAGATCGCGCCACTGCACTCCAGCCTGGGCAATAGAGTGAGACTAAGTCTAAAAAAAAAAAAAAAAAAAGAAAAGAAAAGAAAAGAAAGAAAATAATCATGAACATGTGAGCACTGCTGGAGTGGCCCAGGACAGCAGAGCCTCACTCTCCTGACCTCCCAGAGACAGTAGGCTCTTGGCAGACAGAGGCTGTGCTGTGCTCATCCCACTGAGTACTCAGTGACTGATACACACTGGACACTCAAGATTTATCAGATGGATAACTCCCCACCACGACTCAGTGAGATAAGTATGATTATCAATCCCATTTTACAGATGAAGAAACAGTCTCAGAGAGGAAAAGGCACTTGCCTAAGGTCAACTGCTGGTAAGTGGCAAAACCGAGGTGTAAACTCAGGCAACCTGTCTCTAAGCACCTCACACAGGCGGTGCTTCGGTCTGTTTGTGTGCTCTCGGACACTTTCAATGAAATGTTGGCATGAAAAGGTACAGCGATTGCAATGTGAGCTAAAGGCAGTTATTTTTCCTCTGCTGAAACATGAAGATTCATCGCTGATTCTATGAGTTTGTCTTTGCTGCTCTTGGTAAGAATGACCTCTCAACCTGTGTAGGGAAGGTAGGCATCACGGAGTCACTGAGATGCTGGAAGTTTCACTTTTTTAAGAGCATGAATGAAAGGCAGTTATTCAGATGACCAAAAACCCTTCACAAAAGGATTCTGTGCAAGTGTCTCTCAATAGCAAACTTCCTTCCTCTTGCCTTAGAAATTCATTCACTCATTCATTTAGCAAATGTTGATCAAGCCTCTAATGCATGTCTGGGACTCTTACAGGCACTTGTTCATAACTGTCAACAAGACAGATGAAATCCCTGCCCTCAAGGGGCTTATATCCTAATGGGGGAGACAGATAACATGGTAGGCTGAGAAGTAGTGCCCCGAAAAATATCCACTTTTGAATCCCTGGAACTTGTGAATGTTAAATATTTTTTACCATGTTTTACCCCATGTGATAAAATAGAAATAAAAATAAAAACATCTTTGCAAATGTGATGAAGTTATGGATCTTCAAATGGGAATGATCCTAAACACATTAATTGTAAGAGGGAGGCTGCTCAGGTACAGTGGCTCATGCCTATAATCCCAGCACTTTAGGAGGCCAAGTGGGGTGGATCACTTAAGCCTGGGAGTTAAGTAAAGTTAACTGAGGCCAGCCTGGGCAACGCGGTGAAACTGTGTCTCTACAAAAAAATACAAAAATTAGCCAGGTGTGGTGGTACATACCTGTAGTCCCAGCTACTTCGGAGGCTGAGGCAGGAGGATTACTTGAGCCCAGGAGGTTGAGGCTGCACAGTGAGCCATGATCATGCTGCTGCACTCCAGCCTGAGAGACAGAGCAAGACCCTGTCTCAAAAAAAAAAAAAAAAGAAAAAAAAAGGAAAAGAAAAAGAGAGGCAGCGGGAGATTTGACACACATAGAGGAGGAAGTGCTGTAAAGATGGAGCAGAGAGACTACAAGCCACCACTGCCAAAATTGGAGTGATGCTAACACAAGCTGAGGACGCCAGGTATGATTATCAATCCCATTTTACAGATGAAGAAACTGAGTCTCAGAGAGGAAAAGGAACTTGCTTAAGGTCATACTTTTGGCAAGTGGCAAAGCTGAGATGTAAACCCAAGCAGCCTGTCTCTAAGCACCACACACAGGTAGTTTCTCAGTCTGTTTGTCCCTCACCAATTATAGCCTTCCTCCAGGAGTTGAAAGAGACACGGAACTAATTCTCTCCTGGAGCCTCCCGAGGGACTGCGGCCCTGCCGACACCTTGACTTCAGCCCAGTGCTACAGATTTCAAAGTTCCTACGCCCAGAACTAGGAGAGAATACGTTCCTGCCGTTTTAAGCCACAACGTTTTTGGTAATTTGTTACAGCAGCCCTAAGGGTACAAACATAGAGCATTTTAAAAATCTGCTGCATGAACAGTACCGCGCCGCGTGCTGTGCAAATGGGACTGAATGCTCACGGGACTTTTCAGAGGCATCCCCTGCATCCAGTGGGGCGCTCCCGTAATGGAAAGTCCAACGACCAGGAAAGCCTTCACTTCCTGGCTCCACTTTCCTTCTGCTGAAACACAAAGATTCATCGCTGACTCTACGAGTTGGCTTCTGCTGCTCTTGGTGTGCCCCCTGGAAGCACAATCCCAAGGCCACCGTGGAGCCCCGATGGAGCCTTCTCCCTGCATCCTGTTTAAGCCCAGCGACTTCCCTCGCCAATTAGAGGCTTCCCCTTCAGCCGGTCCGGCTTTCCCCACACCTGCCGAGGGAAGCACGTGCCGGCCATTAGCCTCTCTCCGTGCCACCGCTGCGTGTCACTTCATTGTTCCCCAGTTGGCAATGGCTCTGCAGAAATGACCCCATTTGGAAATGTTTGTGGGAGTCTGAGCAAAAGATCTACACAGGCCTCTTCTGGGGAAACACGAGGGTTATCAGAACTACCTCTTCTCAAGCACCCATTTCATGCCAGAGCTGTATCTCCTTGCTGCTCAAGATGCGGCCAAGGCACCCCCACATCCGCATCCGCTGGGGGCTGAGGAACACAACTCTCGCTCCCTGCCCAGACCTGCCAACTCCGAAGCTGCATTTTTAGTGTATTTTGTTTGTTTGGTTTGACACAGGGTCTCAATCTGTCACCCAGGCTGGAGTGCAGTGGTGCAATCATGGCTCACTGCAGCTTTGACCTCCCAGGCCCAAGCAATCTTCCCACGTCAGCATCCTTTGCAGCTAGGACCACTGGCACGTGCCAACATGCCTGGCTATTTGAAGATATATTTGAATGAGATTTCTGGGTGACTCATGTGCTAGTAAGAGTAGGAGCTTTCCCAAACTACCACTAGGGATAAGGCCGGAGACTGGGAGTCCTGGTTTCCGTTCTCAAAGTGACTGATAGTCCGGATTTGCTTGGCTGTATGGAGCTCAAAGCAATATTCCCAAGGCCCAGGATATCTCAGTTTTGCTCGTTTTCAGTGTCCTGGGAATCTTTGGGAGTCCCCAGGATCCACTTCCCAATGTTCCAGTAACTTTCCTTATTTAGGGATCAAGTCAGGTTCACCTCTAATATGTGAGGTCTCAAGGTGCAGAGGCCATGAGAGTACACCTTGCAGACCTCTAACTACAGGAGGTGAAGTTGACTGAGGACCCCAGCACTGAACTATGACATTCATCACTGTTTTGCTCAGGAGGGGCTGCATTTCCCATGGCTGCCCCCAGCCAGTGACTGACAAGGCAGGGACACTAAGCCAGGTTTGTTCCTGACACACATGGGACTTTATGGATGGTGGACTTTGGCTTAAGGATCTGCCTTCCTCCCCCATTGGCTTTGCTGAATCTCCTTAGGCTGCACTATGGTCTAGATCACTTCCACCCTGCCTTCCTTTCCTCTCTCCTTTACTCTGGGTCAGACCTGCATGGCTCACCCAACCTTCCCCAGCTGGTTCCATCTTTATTTCCTCCCATAGGTATTTCTCTTAATTAAATGCTTGCACATTTAATCCTACCCTGGTATGGGATTCTTGGAGGACCCAATTACACATAGGGCAGGAGGACAAACTAAGTCCCACAAGGTCCTAAGGTTTCTCTCCACCTCTCCAAGTCCAAGATGGGCAAGCTCTGCTCATAAGATACCCCTAGCATGCATCTCACTAGACTCAGCCTTTATGTTCCTTGAAGGAAGCTGAGGCCAGGGGAACAGCTTTGAATTTATATTTTTCAGGCTTCCAGAGTTTCCCGTAGGAACATGAAGTGTCAGGAAAGCAGCCCAGCTTCTTTCCACCGCAGTTTTCCATACCCCTAGGCCTCAAGTACACTCAAGGGGTATCCTGGTTTCTATATCCAAACTGCATCCCTATCCCACCACTCCCTTAACAACTGTCCCTCGGGTCTAGCACCAGAGGCATCAGAATCTGCCAGGAGGACAGATGCAGGGAGGTCTATGCAAAGCCTGGAATAAGGCCTGGAACTATTAAAGTATGGAATTCAGGAACTCCACGTACCCAGAGCAAAGTCTTCCCTTAGGCCCCATGGACTTCCCATCCTGTGGGAAGGGGCATAGCCCAAAGAGGCCAGAGTGGAGTCCCCCAAGGCTAGGCCTAACAATTCATTGTATTCAACCTTTAGCCTTTAGCCTTTGTCCCCCACCTTTAGCCCATGAAGCTAGCAGGGGCCCCACCCCAGCTCCCAGGGCAGACATATCACCTAGATAGTAGCCACAGTGATTGTTTCTTGGATGGCCAGCTGACCTAATGAGCCTCACAAAACCGCTCGGTGAGACAGCTAGGAGAGAAGCACGTGTTCCACATGCTGACCTTGGGCTTGGGGAGATCGAGATTCCCGGAGCACTGCAGCCATCTTTCCCCCTTAGGAGATGGCTTGTAGCTCCCAGAGGCAGCTGTAGGGAGTCCAGGAATGAAGCCAATACAGCAGAAGGCAGAGTCAAGGGAGGGGAACAAAAAACCAGAAGCAATTGCAGCCAGTACCAGTCTGAACCCTCAACTTCCTTCAGTTATACAGGTTCATCCACCACTCAAAACAGAATAAATCCAAACACACATATATGGCCTCTACCTTGAACTCCAGTCTTATCAAGGATAAGAGTAAGTGGCTTCGTGCAAACTCTGTTCTCACCCCTAAAACACCCAAAAGTGCACCAAAGAAGAGACATATTTGCCAACGAAGCATATGAAAAGATGCTCACCATTATTAATCATTAGGGAATTCAAATTAAAACCATAACGAAATGAAATGAAATCCTTATCTACTAGAAAGGATAAAATTTTAAACCAAAAAAAAGTAAATGAAAGAAACTCGCAATATGGAATACTGGCAATGATGTGAAACAACTAGAACTTTCAGACACTGAAAGTAAGAATGCCAAATGGTACAGCCCTTTGAAAACACAGTTTGGCAGTTTCTTTTGTAGCAAACGTACTCTTACTAGTTACCCAGTAATGCTATTCCAAGGAATTAACCCAAAAGAAATGAAACATACATCTACAGGAAGACTTGTATGTGAATGTTCACAATAGCATCCTTCATAATCACCGAAAACTGAAAACAGCCCAAATGTCTCTCAACAGGTGAATAAATAGACCAAATATGGAACAACCATACTGATATGGTTTGGCTTCATGTCCCCACCCACATCTCATGTTCACATGTAATCCCCAGTGTTGGAGGTGGAGCCTAATGGGAGATGATTGGATTGTGGGGGTGGATTTCCTCCTTGGTACTGTTATCAAGGTAGTGAGTAAGTTCTTGAGAGATCTGGTTGTTTAAAGGTGCATAGCACCTCCCCTCTTGCTCTCTTCCTCCTGTTTTGGCCATGTGAAGTGCTGGCTTCCTCTTTGCCTTCTGCCATGATTGTAAGTTTCCTGAGGCCTCCCAGGAAGCCAAGCAGATACCACCATGCTTCTTGTACAGCCTGTGGAACTGTGAACCAATTAAACCTCTTTTCTTTATGAATTACCCAGTCTTAGGTATTTCTTTATAGCAATGCAAGAACTGACTACCACAGTGGAATATTACTTGGCAATCAAAAGGAGCAAACTCCTGCACACACAACAAAATGGGTGAATCTCATAAGCACCATGCACAGTGAAAAAGGTCAAACGCAGGAGGCTACTCGCGGAATGAATCCCTTAAACGACATTCTGGACAAGTCAAAACTATAGGGACAGAAATCAGATCAGTGGCTGGCAGGGGTTGGGGTGAGGGCAGAAGAAAGAAGAAACCTCTCAGGGTGATGGAGGGCTTCTATAGCTTGGTTGCGGTGGTGGTTACATGCCCATAAATATTCGTGAGGAATAATTGAACTGTACATTGAAAAAGTACATATTGTATTTCACTGAATGTAAATTATACATCAATAAACCTGACTTCATATATATACTGATATGTTTGGATATTTGTCCCCTCCAAATCTCATGTTGAAATATAATCCCCAATGTTGGAAGTGGGGCCTGACGGGAGGTGTTTGGATCATGGGGGCGGATCCTTCATCAATGGCCCAATGACATCTCTTTGGTGATGAGTGAGTTCACACAAGATCTGGTTGTTTAAAAGTGTATGCACCTCCCTCTCTTTCTTGCTTCCATGCTCAATGTGTGACATGCTGGCTCCCTGTCACCTTCTACCATGATTGCAAGCTTCCTGAGACCTTCACCAGAAGCTGAGCAGATGCTGCCATCATGCTTCTCGTTCAGCCTACAGAACCGTGAGCCAGTTAAACCTCTTCTCCTTGTAAATTACCCAGCCTCAGGTATTTCTTCATAGAAATGGAAGGACAGTCTAACACATACACCAACTGAATACCAGTACTTATCATGTGTTTTAAATCCTTTACCTGAATTAGCTCTTCTAACCCGCCTAACAACCCTACAAGGTGTGAGCTATTATTATTACCATTTTACTGATGAGAAAACAAAGAGAGAGAGGAGGAGTTACCTGCCAAACATCACCCAGCTAGCAAGTGGTGGGCTTGGGACTCAAACCCAAAAAATATGATTTGGAGCCCATGCCCATCCCCACTGTACCACAGTTTGCAAATGGGGGCATGGAGGCCAAATCATTTGCTTACATTCACCAGCGAGGTCAGAGAAGGGAGAATGGGAGCAAATCGGATTTAGAAAAAAAAAAGAAAACCTTGTTCCAGCCCCAAACATGCTGATTTTCCCACAGTTGCTGCTCCAATTCTTCTGGCTAATTCTTCAATGCCAGCCAACTCCCTCTGGGCCCCTAACTCGAAAGCCCAGCAAGATTCTGCGAGAGAAAATGACTGCTTCCTAAAAGCACCGGGTGGATTTCCCTGACACATCTTGTCGGCACTCAGAATGCCCATGACAGCTTCTCCCGAAATATTTTCCAGGGGAGCTCTCTGACTGCCCCACAGCCAGCCTATTGCCTCTGATTACTCCTGTTCCCTCACAGCTGGAATGGCCGTTGACAAGACCTCTCACTCCTTCCAGGCCCAGATCTGACCTTCCCCAGTTTCTTAGATCAAATGCAGAAGCAGGTGCTTAAGGAGAGTCACTGGATGGTGTTAAAAGCCGATTTCTCCCCCTCTTAACAACGCAAGTTGGAAGGTGGTGACCAGAGGGGAAACATTTAGAGGCAGTGTTCCTCCAGGTGCCGTTTCCTTGCAGTGGACTTGGAGCAAAGGCTGCTCCAACAGCAGGGGAAAAAAACCCACTGGGGCTGCCCGCTGGGGCTCTGGGCCTGACACAGGGGCACATTGGATGGATACTGCCAGGTCTGGAACTTTGTAAGGGGTTGCAAACATCTGTGCTGCAGTGTTCTTCCCAGCTCAATTAGAAAGATGGACCAGACTCCACACAAAGGCTCCCCTAGGAAGTAGTTGAAATGCAGTTTCCACAGACCCTTAAAAGTGGCAGAGTAAGAACATCTGCCAAAACAGGAAAAATGTTTAACAACTTGACAAGGAGTTTTTAAAAATCTTCCCCAGGGTTTGTCTACTGTAAATCTGTTAAAGCAGGGTTTTAGCCCAGGGATAGGAAGGAGTTGGGAATCTTGGTTCTAATTCCATTTTGAACTTGTCTGTTCTCAAACCTCTTTGTCATTCCTCCGTTCTACTTTCTTCTGACTATCAGAGCAAACTGGTTTCCTGTTGAGGGTTGCCTGTGATTGATTGGTTGTGACTGTTGTATGTTAAGAGGGATTCTGAGTCATGTATGGACTTAGTGAGAAAGACTGTTGTGATTGATTAGTGATGTCTGCCGGGACTGAGGCAATAGGGAATCATAAAAGGCAAGCCACCTAGTTCCCATCTCTATTATATACAAAAAGGAAATGATAATAGGAGGAAGACATCAGAAAAAAGTATCGAAAATAAATGCAATTTAGTTTACTAAAAACCACCAGTTACCTTTTAGAACCTGTTTCTGACAAACATAGCCCCAGCTACTGACTCCAGTGCCACCCCAGAGTCCACTAAACACTCAACACCTGCAAAGCATAAAGCATGTGGTCGTCTTCTGAGAAGAACACAGTTCCTTCTGCATAATGATGTCATTATTGCACTCTGTGATCCCACCACCCTGGCCACAGTCAATTGGTTAAAACAGTTGGAAACTATAGGCCACAGGCACCTGTTTGGGTAAATAAAGTTTTATTGAAACACAGCGGCCGGGCGCGGTGGCTCAAGCCTGTAATCCCAGCACTTTGGGAGGCCGAGACGGGCGGATCACGAGGTCAGGAGATCGAGACCAGCCTGGCTAACACGGTGAAACCCCGTCTCTACCAAAAAAAATACAAAAAACTAGCCGGGTGAGGTGGCGGGTGCCTGTAGTCCCAGCTACTCGGGAGGCTGAGGCAGGAGAATGGCGTAGACCCAGGAGGCGGAGCTTGCAGTGAGCTGAGATCCGGCCACTGCACTCCAGCCTGGGCGACAGAGCGAGACTCCAACTCAAAAAAAAAAAAAAAGAAACACAGCAACACTCATTGGTTTGTGTATTATCTATGGTTACTTTTGTGCTCCAATGATGGAACTGAGTCACTGTGACAGAAACTGCATGGCCTGCAAAGCCAAAAAGTTTTACTCTCTGGCCCTTTTCATTAAAGTTTGCTGACCCTAGGATTAAAGAGTTGCCATTCAATGTAAATGTAATTGAAATGAGGGGTTCATAATAAAAGTCAGCCATCTATAAGTTATCTTGAGGATAACCACTGTCATGCTATATTGGCTGACGACAAATTATTTCAGTCATCAGATTCTTTGTCTTTCCTTCTCTCTCTGAGGGAGATACAGGTTGAATCGAGGTTACTAGAACTACTGCTGGATCCGGAATGGAAGTGAAACACTGGTCTTGTTTTCCATGAGGCTTGCTCTATAGCCTAGTCTTGGAAACATTGTGTTATTCCCTATGCTTTCACACTTCCCTGCATTTTTATAAAATAAACCCTCATGACCTAAGGGTAGGAGAGTTAGGGGATTTCACTTCTCATGCCACCTCTGGTAGTGCCTGTCTAGTACAGTGTCTGCAAACATGAAGCCTGGACAGGAAAGAGTACCACGATGGATTAGTGATGTCTGCCATGGGTCATGGAAGGAGAGGAGAGAGCAATGTGTGATGTGTATTTAGAGCTAGGGCTTAAGTTAATCTTCGGTGCCTTCTCTTTGCAACCTAAGAGTCTATGTTCTATGTCTACCTTATTAGCACCTTCTCTCATCTTCCTTGGAAGTTAGATTTAAAATACATCATTCTGTTTGTGAATATGCACCCTTGCGCCATTTTCTCCAGAGAGTTTCATATATAATCTTTATTTCCTCAGTCAAATAACAAGCATCTCCTCAAACATGCTATTTCTCTTATTTTAAAAGACTCCTGGCCAGGCATGGTGGCTCACACTTGTAATCACAGCACTTTGGGAGGCCAAAGCGGGAAGATCACATGAGATCAGGAGTTTGAGACCAGCATGGCCAACATGGCAAAAACCCATCACTACTAATAATACAAAAAATTAGCTGGGCCTGGTGGCACACATCCTGTAGTCCCAGCTACCTGGGAGCTGAGGCAGGAGAAACACTTGAGCCCTGGAGGCAGAGGTTGCAGTGAGCTGAGACTGCGCCACCGCACTCCAGCCTGGACAACCAAGCGAAATTCCATCTGAAAAAAAAAAAAAAAAAAAAAAAGACTGCAGCAGCAGGTGGCAAGCTGGGCACATAATACTCATTTCATGAATCCATGAAGCTTCTAATTTGGGGATTGAAGGTGCCAGCTCTCCTCTTAGAGCTCTGATTCTCCATTTATTCACATCAACTTTGAGGAAGACATTCCCTCTAGTTCATCTAAAAGTTTCCCTTAACAACTCAATTGCCTTTATTCTTGTGCAGGGCAATGGATATGCCATGCCCCACAAGTCCAGCTGGTTTGGCTGGGAGCCACCTGGCTGCAGAGTCACTGTCTGTCCGGGTGCAGTGACTATCCACAAGAAGTTGGACTTATCCTTTTTTTCCAAGTTCTCATCCTGACCCCTGCCTGCTTCCTTCTTGGCTTCTCTCCACCTCTAAGCTTACCTCACTCTCCAAGGCCTCCTCCCACCCACTCTGTGACCTTTCTCTCTAAAATATGGCCTACAGAGAGTCTCTATATAACAAAAGCTCATTTGCTGGTGACAATCGTTCCAAGCCTTCCCAGGACTTTCCAGCCTCCAGATCTGAAGGTTATGTTAACTTAAACACCCACAGGTCTCTAACTCATGGCCCCTACCTGTGGAATTGCAGACCCTCAGAATCATTTCCTACTCACCTGCTGTCACCTTCCCTAGTTACTGCTTAGATTGGCCAGGGATAGCCCTCATTAAGTTTATTCATGATCTTCTTGGTACATGCTTTGTTTTTTTGAGACAGAGTCTTGCTCTATCACCCAGGCTGGAGTGCAGGGCCATGATCTCAGCTCACTGCAACCTCTGCTTACCAGGTTCAACCGATTCTCATACCTCAGTCCTGCAAGTAGCTGACACTACAGGCACCTGCCACCACACCTGGCTAATTTTTGTATTTTTAGTAGAGATGAGGTTTCACCATGTTGGCCATGCTGGTCTCAAACTCCTGACCTCAAGTGATCCACCCACCTCAGTCTCCCAAAGTGCTGGGATTACAGGTGTGAGCCATGGTGCATACCTTTTGTCACCCAAGGCCCTAAAACAGAACTGCCTGGACCCCAGTCTTATACAAATCTCCATAACAAAAACTCCTTCTCATTTCTCCTCAACTCTCCTTCTACCCAGAAGAAATGCAGTCGGCTCTCAGGAAGGTGGTCTAGAGCGTGGTTAAGAGGACGACATTGCACTAGACAGGTGGATTTAAATTCAGATTTCCACTCTTTCCTGGCCACTCAGATGTTAACTAAACTCCCTATGCCTCAGTTTCCACATGTGTAAAGTGGAATATTAATACAGCAATCATTAACTTATAGAATTGTGTGGGCGTATTCATTTTCTAGGGTTATTGCAAGAAACGGCCACACACTGGATAGTCTGAAATAACAGAAATCCATTCGCTCATTGTTCTGGATGCCAGAAGTGGGAAATTGAAGTGTCCAAAGGGCTAGTTTCTTCTGAAGGCTGGGAGGGAGGATCTGCTCCCTGCTCCTCTCTTACCTTCTGGTGGCTGACAGTAGTGACAGTAGTCCTTGGAACTCCTCGGTTTATAGACACATTACCCCAAACTCTGCCTCCATTTTCTTGTTTTTTTTTTCCCCCTGTTCCAGTCAGTGAAAGGGACACTTTATTGAGCCCCAGGGCCATGGGGCCCTTCGTGGAAGGAAGAGCCTCATTTGACCTTCTTCTTCTTCTTGGGGCACAAGTTGTTGGCGTGGCCACACTTCTTGCAGCAGTTGACAGCACAGGGGTGAGCAGGGCACTGGCGCAGATCCCTGAGAGTAATATCTAGTTGCAGTTGTATTTCTGGGCAAGCCAGTGGAGGGAAGGCTCGATAATGCCACCTCACAGGCACAGCACCAGGTGCAGGGTGGACTCTTTCTGGATGTTCTAGTCTGAGAGACTGCGGCCATCCTCTGGCTGTTTGCCCGCAAATATCAGACACTGCTGGTCAGGCAGGATGCCCTACTTGTCTTGGATTTCGGCTTTGACATTCTCAGTGGTGTCCCTGGGCTCCACCTCAAGGGTGATGGTCTTGCCCATGAGGGTGTTCACAAAGATCTGCATCTCTGAGTCTGCAGCTCGGCCGCCTCACTGAAGAGAAAGAGCACCTCCGTTTTCATATCACCTTCCTCCACGTGTATCTCTCCTCTGTGTGCCTCTTACTAGGACTCTTGTCCCTCAGGGCCTACCCTGATCATCTAGTATGTTCTCACCTTGAGACTCTTAACTATATTTACAAGACCTTTCTTTCTTAAAAAATTAAATTATTTTTAATTTCCATAGGTTATTGGGAACAGGTGGTGTTTGGTTACATGAGTAGGTTCTTTAGTGGTGATTTGTGAGATTTTGGTGCATGCATCACCTGAGCAAAAAAACTAAACCCAATTTGTAGCCTTTTATCCCTCACCCCCTTCCCACCCTTTCCCCTGAATCCCCAAAGTCCGTTGTGTCATTCTTATGCCTTTGCATCCTCATAGCTTAGCTCCCACCTATCAGTGAGAACATATGATTAGGTTACTCCAGGTTACTAAGAATGCCATTAACTCATTCCTTTCTATGGTAGTATTCTATCATACACACACACACACACACACACACACACACACACACACACACATATATATATCAGTTTCTTTATCCACTCATTGATTGATGAGCATTTGGGCTGGTTCCACATTTTTACAATTGTGAATTGTGCTGCTATAAACACGTGTGCGCAAGTATCTTTTTCATATAATGACTTCTTTTCCTCTGGGTAGATACCCAGTAGTGGGATTGCTGGATCAAATGGTAGTTCTACTTTTAGTTCTTTAAGGAATCGCCACACTGTTTTCCATAGGTCTCGCACTAGTTTACATTCCCACCAGCAGTGTAGAAGTGTTCCCTTTTCACTACATCCACAGCAACAGCTATTAATTTTGATTTTTTGTGTATCTGCAAGACCTTTCTTACAAATAATGTCACATTCACAGATTGTAGATATTAGGATGTAGATATATCATTTTGGGGAGCACAGTTCAACCCATGATAGTAGGATTATAAGAGATGGTGCATATACTATGCTTAGCACCATGCCTGGCACATAGCAAATAGTTTTGTTCTTATCATTCTTTAAAGGGCCAGAGCTAGGCTCTAGATTTAAAAACAAGTATCTCTGATCCTCTCCATTTCCCATCTCTCTGTCTCCCCCTGCTTAGTCTGAAATCCACCGGAAGTTGAGCCTGAAACAAGGACTTGGATACAGGTAGTTTTATTGGTGGTGGGGGTAACATGTGGGGGAGGGTCGGAGTAGGGAGGTCAAGGTGACCTCAGGACTCAGGTGCAAGGGAATGAACAGAGTAAGCCAAGGAAGAAGGAAAAGCCAATAGGAGGTTCCTTTTTTTTTTCTTTTCTTTTCTTTTTTTTTTTTTTTTCTGACAGAGTCTCGCCCTGTCACCAAGCTGGAGTGCAGTGGCACAATCTCAGCTCACTGCCACCTCTGCCTCCCAGGTTCAAGCGATTCTCCTATCTCAGCCTCCCAAGTAGCTAGGACAATAGGCATGCTCCACCACACCCAGATAATTTTTGTATTTTTAGTAGAGACAGGGTTTCACCATGTTGGCCAGGATGGTCTCCATCTCTTGACCTCATCATCCACCCGCCTCAGCCTCCCAAAGTGCTGGGATTACAGGTGTGAGCAACCATGCCTGGCTGAGGCTACTTCGTATATGAAGCAGCTGTGTAGACAATGGGATATAAATACCACCGGAAGCTGTGAGAAGTGTACAGAATACATCCCAGAAATGTCCTGTTGATGGATCTAGGTGAGGCATTTATACCCCAACTCCACCTGCCACTGGTTGAGGGTCACCCCCAGTGTCTCCTGCTCATGGCGTCGGCAGCCTCCTACAGCTTCACAGAGGTGGGGTACGCACTTGGATAGCATACTGTCGATTTGAGTCTGAGCTTGCAGGAACCTCTGCCCGGCAGCTGCAGCTGCATTCAGAGGTGAGCAGGTGTGATAAAGAGCACCTTAAATCTGCTTAAGAGGTATGATAAGGAACACCTTAAAACTCCTTAACTCCTCACTAGAAGCCAATGCATAGATATCTTCCATGATAGGCTTATTTTTTTCATGTTGTCACAGGTTGAATTGTGTCCCCCAAAAAGATACATTGAAGTCTTAACTCCCATACCAGTGCATGTGATTGTGTTTGGAAATAGGGTCTTTGCAGATGGAGTCAAGTTAAGATGAGGTCCTTAGGGTGGCCCCTGCTCCAATATGATGGGGGTACGTGCCTTAATAAGAGGAAGAGAAATGGCAGAGGCTGCCATGCACAGGGGAAAAATGTGAAGACACACAGGACAAGGTCCACATAATGATGATGGCAGAGATTGGACTGATGCATCTACAAGCTAAGGAATGCCAAAGATTGCCAGCAACCAGGAGATGCTAAGAGAAGGACATGGAGCACATTCTCTCCTAGAGCCTTCGGAAAGAGCACAGACCCGCTAACACCTTGATTTGTAACTTCTAGCCTTCAGAACTGCAAGAGTATCCATTTCTCTTGTTTTAAGCCACCCAGTCTGTGGTAGTTTGCTATAGTAGTCCCAGGAAACGAATAAACATGCTCATTAATTCATTCTAGCAATGCCTCGGTATGTTTTATGGGATAGAAAGGGCTCACAAGTTCATTACTTAAACCAATCTTTGAGCCTCATTTTGGCTCAAATAGGACCCCACTGACCATGGGAGTGTTCAGGCGGGATCTGGGTTGGAAACATGTGTCCTCTTCCAAATTGCTATGCAGCTCACCCACACCATCTGCCAGCATTCTTCACCCCCTCCCCTACTGCAGACCTGTTCCTGAGACAGCTCTGCTCCCAACATCCCTGAGAGTAGTATCTTGACCAAATCAGGGACCACCTTATAAAAGACTCAGGACTTCACCTGCCAGGTACAAGCACATCCATTTGCACTTCTTTAAACTGCATGCTATTCAGCTTCCCTTCCATCATCACAGTGGACTCCACTTTGAATCCTCCCAGGCTATAGTTGTAGAGTGCAGGGGCCCTTGGGATTATCAAAGCTCATCCTTCCCACTTTACTCCTGGAGAAACATTATAACTTTACCACCTATCACCCTAGGCCTGAGCCCTGCTCCAGGGTGGAATAGGAGTTCTGGGTTTCTCGTCCCAATCCATCTGCTCATTTTAACCTTGGTCACATTCTCTTTTGTTGTGGGGGAGTGGTGCTGGGAGCATAGGGTCTTCATGCCATCTCTTCTGCTTGTGCCTGGATTGTAGCCTTAAAGATTTCATCCAGAATGTAATGTAGGCAAGAAATTCCCACCAATACCAAGGGGCTAATGAGAGCCATTGTGTTTCCTTATGAAAAGCAGGGGTCAGCACCTTTAGTTGAGGAATGAATTATGAACCTGTCTTCAGTGTGTTTCTCACAGTTCCTCCTACTGTGCTGGGCGTACTAAAGACAGACGACACCCTACCCCAAAGTCAGTGTAGAAATGCAGAGAAGCTTGAGAACATGAAATAGGAGATAAGAACAGAGAGAACGGGGGAGCAGAGGGAAGAAGAAGAGAAAAGAAATCGTCAAGAACACATAGAAAACTATCTGCTGGTTAAATTCCAGGCTTTGAAATGCAAAGAATGGCATGTTTCAGTAGTTTTTTACAGACCCATGCTCTACAATATTAGAAACAACCAAGGCGGACACATAATTTCATGGTTACATCGCGATTTGGTTATTTCTGCCAATGCAGCTAAGGGATACCCTGATCAGTAAAATCCAGATAATTTCCAAAGCTGTTGCATCAAATCCTTTGGCTTAGTCCTTCCTGCAAAACACAGGATCACTCCCTGACGCTACCAGAAAACTGTTACTGCAGACTGGCATTTCACCTTCTTTAAATGATTCTGACCACTTTCCCCAAACACAGAGGTGTTTCCAAAGTGGGAAGAACAGATAAATGTGCCAAGCACAGCATGCCTGTACTCCCAGCTACTCAAGAGGCTGAGGCAGGAAGATTGCTTGAGATCAGGAGTTTGAGACTAGCCTGAGTTTGAGAGCTAGCCTCATCTCAAAAAAAAAGTTATAAAAAATTATAAAACAATAGACTACACTCCGTCTTCACCCACCTCCAAAACACACAAAGGAATTATTGTCTTCATGGTGCATGCCTGGGTCATTTCTGCAGGTGATTCATTAAAACGCCCGGTTTGGAGTCATAAATTGTACACTCATAAGTATAGTATGTTAGTTACTGCTGTGTAACAAACTAACCCAGAACTTGGTGGCTGAAAGCAACAACCATCTTACTTGAGTCTACAAGTTGTCTAGTTCCACTGATGTGGGCTAGGTACAGCTGTCTTACTCATGCATCTGTGTAATCAGGGGGCAGGTTGGCTGGGGGCTGGCTAGTTTAGGATGTCCTCAGCTGGGATGACTCATACCTTTCCAGCAGGGGGTGTTGTCATGGTGGTGACTAGCAGAAAATAAAATAAGTAAATCACTGTTTCCAGTGTCTGCAGTGAGATTGTTACCACCTCATTGTCCACAACAGGCCACATGCTCAAGCCACAAACTGTGTGGGAGGGCCCTACCAAAGTTATGGACACAGGGAGACATGAAAATGAGATCCATGTGTACAATCAATTTACTAGAGGGTAGAAACCGCACAGGTAACTATTCAACAATTGTATACTAGCTACATACAGAAAACAAAATGAGAAGTTTGGAAAATTATCTGATCATCCCCTTGGTCAGTGATCTGACATTTTAGTAAAGAGCTAGGTAGTAAAATTGTAGGCTTATAGAATGTGCAGTCTCTGTCACAGCTACTCAAGTCTGCCACTGTAGCATGAAAGCAGCCATGGAGGATATATAAATGAATGGGTGTGGCTGTGTTCCAATAAAACTTTATTTATTAGCAAAAACAGGGGGCTGGCCCATGATCTTGGTCATCATTCATCACACTGACATTTGCTGGGGCCAGACTATGGGCCAGGCACTGTGGATGTGAAGATAAATAAGACATGTCCCAATGAGCTTTCAGCCTAATATGGAGACGGGCAGACTGTAAGAGCTCAACAAATACGCACTGAGTTAACATTAATGGGAAGATAGATAATAAAGAAACACAGTGGAAAGAAATGTTGCTGGGGCCATGGAAGTCTAGACAGGGTGCAAGGGATAGGAAGAAAGAGGCTTCCAGGAAGAGGTTAGGTTTGAAGACTGGCTAGGCATTCTTACAAGAATATCTAGGGTAGAGTTTGGAATTCCAGGCTGAGGGAACAGAGAGATTAGAGACCAGGTGATGAAAAAGAACTTGGCGAATATTTAAGCGGGGCTGAACCAAAGGGTGTTTCATTTAGCTTTCAATGTTTTTGGCTGGGTCTAGATTCTTTTAAGTCTAAATTATTCGAAGGTTCACATTTCCGCAATCCTTGGGGAACACCCAGTACCCGAGGTGTTATGACAGCATGTCTTTTCGTCCTACCCAATTTAAGGAAGCGATCTGGTGTATAGAGAATGAACCGGATTATCAATCAGCAGAACCGGGCTCTAATTCCCCTCACTCCTCTCATTGCTCCCTGGATAACCTTAACCATTTCACATGCCTCTTTATGCCTCAATTCCCCTAACTACACAATGGGGGAAATAATGTCTCATAAGGTCGCTGTAAGAATTCCAAGAAGTATCTACGATGTGCTTAAACACACTGCCTGGTTGGGGATAAACACTCAGAAACGCTAGCTAGCTATCATCCTCACCTTCATTGTTTTCATGGTTGATCATCATTGCCATCTTGATTAACTCTTCTCTTTATCCAATCCGTCCTTGAAACTCCCTGCCCCAGACACTGAAGCCTCCAGAGATGAACCCAGAACTGGCTCCGGAAACAAGTCCCCCACCCCCTGCTGTTTGTTGGGTGGGGTGAGTCGGGGGACGCTGTCTGAGTCTCTGCTGTGTGCACAGCCAGCAAGGAGGCCTGGAGCAGGGTCGGAGACAGGCACTGGCGGAGGCTGCGAGTTGCTCGCCAACAAACAAAAGTTGCCTTTCATCTGATCCAGTGCTCCCGAAGAGGAATCACTTCCTCCTGCCTGGGCGTTTATGAAAGCCGACAGCAGAGGCGAGAAAACAGCCAGCTCTTTCTGCGCGTGATAAAACCATTACAATCAATTTAGGCAGCTCGCAGGCGCGCAGACAGACTCTGTGTCGACTGGATTCTGTTACCGGGAGTGGGGTGGGGGGAGCCGGGGCGGGGTGGGGGGCGCAAGGGGGGCCTTCTGGGAGACTGGAGCGTTCGGCCTTCCGCGGATGGGCCCCATTACGGCTGCAGGCTGGCGCCACTGCTGCGGGGGCTCGCTACCCAATGAAAGTGTCATCCAACTGGAAGATGGGGGGGCTACCAGTGTTAGCTTAACTCCTGCGGTCTCGCAGACTAATTGCTCACGGTGGAAACACGCCTCAAAGTGCTTTGGCCTCGTCAATAATAGGGTATCAGATGCTTTCCATTCCGCAGTGCATTGATCTGTTTCCTCCCCAGGCCTCCTCCTGGCTCCGCTCCCTGGCGTCCCCCCACCGGTGCTGCCCTGGCTTCTACCTCTGATGACTCTTCTTCCTTTTTTTTTAAGTGTTTTCTAAGCGTGTGTTTAGCATGAGTGGTGCCTAAGTGCTAATTGTTACACCACAGATTGATTGGCGACGAGATGGCTTGCCAAGTTCCTCCAGTCTCCTGGGGGGAGGAGGGCAGAGGCGGAGAGAGGAAGGGTGGGGAGGGCTTAGGGTGGGGGTAGCAGCGGTTGTTGGAGGGAGGAGGAGAGGGGAATCCTTGATACTTCTGAGTTCCCTCTAAGTCTATGTGTTTCTGGGCTGGAAACTCGTGCCTGTCGTCGGGGAGATTCAGTGAGGGGGCAACCTCTACTGATATTTTGTTATTTGAGAAAGTGGCATCGGTTTCTTTGCCAGTGCGGAATAAACCCTGGAACAGGCTGCGGCTGATGGAATCGAGCAGGGAGGACAAGCAGTGGGGTCAAACGTCCTTGCTGTCCCGGGCAGGGAGCACATTGTTTTATCCATGAAACCCCCGCAGTAACCCCCAGTCCAGGTCTAGGTTAGGGTCCCTGCTATATGCCCTGAGAACTAGAAGTCTGTACTTAGCCCATCATCTCGTTTTGAAGTTACTTATTTAATTATCTGGTGCTTTCCACTGACCTGTTTTCCACAATGGTGGGAACCTAACGCAGAGCTTGTCAGGTTCATGTTGCCCCCAAAACATTTACTGTCATTCATCCAGACCACTGGGTTTTGAGGTCTTTGGAAAATGGGGTTAGCTGAGCCTGTCAAGATTCCCGCAGGTGGGACTCCTTTGACACCTAAAATCCTTCCAAAGGCAATGCCGGTGGCTTCCTTATAAGGCAAAGAAACTCTGTCTTGGCAATGAACACGCTGAAACACTTGCACCTGACAGGTGAACCTAACATTTCTGGGTGTGCGCCTACTTAAAATGAGACAGCACGGAGTCTATTAATCCAGTTGTGAAATCCAACCAGTTTTGGGAGAGCAGCTTCTGACCCACTTGGAAACTCTATCCTCCAGGTGGAAAGTGGGGGGCCTAAGCGACACAGGCGGTGAGGTGCACTTGGAAGGCAGACAGCCTGAGCTCCACCTCTCATCCATCTGGTGACACTGGACGAGGCACTTAACTTCTTAGTGCCTCAGTTGGCTCACTTGTAAAACAGGGATAATGGCAATGCCCAACCCATATCAGGAGGGCCAAATGAAAGGCCATCTGGTGATTTATAAATATTCCATCAGCAGTGGCTGGTACAATTGCTGCTTTGTCATCTTTCTTCTTTGTTCTGAAATACTCCGCATTGTATGGTCTTGCCGCTCAGTGTATGCTGCGTGAGCAGTGGCTTCAGCTCATCTGGAAACTTTTTAGAAGTACAGAATCTCAGTGCTGCCCCAGACCTACTGAATGGGAACCTGCATTGTCACAAGATTCCCCAGGAGATTTGGGAGCACACTGAAGTTTGACAAGTACCAACTTATACATACTGGAACCCCTTCTTCCCCAACCCAGAGCATAGTAAAGGCACAGCTGATATTTGGACTTCTTGGGGAGGACAAGTATGACATTTAGCAGCTCCCCCAGAATGAGACAACTTCACTTGCTTTACAGTGGACATGACCATGAGCTGTTGTCGGAGTTTTACCCTTTGGCCAACCAAGAGCTACAGGTATCTAAGGCTTGGTTTTGCAACTTTCTCTTGGGACAAGCATCCTTGGCGTTTTCTTAAGAGATTGGCTGGCTTCCTGGGAAATGACAGCTCTGGACCATTCTTCCCTGAAAATACCCAGCAGAGTCACAGTTTACCTGCAGCCTTCCTCAGTTGATGGAGTATCCAGGCAGGCAGTAGAATAGGATGGTTCAGAATATCGGTTATGGGAACAGCACTGAGTTCAAGTGCAGAGAACCGCTTGTGGAACATAAACCCCTTAATCCACCTGTATCCATTCTGTGCCTACCCTGGGACCTCTGCATGTGCAGCTTTTGCTTGTCTCTGCCTCTTTCTCATTATTCAAATTTGAACTAAATGTTACCGCCACAGAGACACCTCCCTTGCTGACCTCCTAAAGCAGTCATCCTCTATGTCATGACCCTATTTCTTCTTCTAAGGCACTTACCAGTGACAGAAGTTACCTCATTCGTTTCTGTATTCCTAATCTGTGTCCTCCCATCCATTAATTAGAACATAACTCCTTGGGGGACAGTAGTTCTGTCCTTGTTACCAGTGAACCCACAGTGCCTAGAACAGCAGATAGTACAAAGTAGATGCTCTGGAAATTATTGTGGACTGACTCCTTCAAATTTCTCATCTGTAAAATGAAGATAAAAGAGTGACTTATTTGCTTAGAATGGAAGTGAGGTGACCATGTAAAGCTCATAGATCAAGAACATATACCTGGCCAGTGCTCGATATATAGAAGTGGTTATTTATAGCAGCAATAGTGGTATAATTTAATACTGAAAACAAGCTCAAAGAGATATTTCCTTACCTCTATCTTTGACATAAATACTAGATTCTACTAGCACAACTAATAATAATAATCTAACAAGACAGTCACAAATGTGAAAGTCCACTCTTATTTCAAACTGGTATTTTGGTTTCCACATAAGTTTGTTTGGGGACAGAAGTTAAAACACACAGAGATGTGAATTCCACAGTACCAAATAAATAGTTGGTGAATTAACAAATGAATTGTACTTTCCAACTACCTGCCCTTGGTCAAGCTACTGCACCTCCGCAAGCCTCAGCTTCCTCATCATGTCATTTGGGGTAATAATAGCTATTTCATGGAGTTGTGGTTGTAGTGAGGATAGAGAGAGATAATGTGTTTGAAAGCAGTGGTTCGGGTATATAGAACTCCTTCAGCAAATATTGTCTTTTCTAATTTTATTCTCTTTCCAGCGCCTGTGGTGGAACCATACTTGGAAGTATTTGCCTCATTTTATAGACAAGGGAATGATGTTCAGAGAAGTTTGAAAGCTTTTCAAGTTTCTCTCCCTCTTTCTCCCCCTCTTCCTCCCTCCCTCCTTCCCTCATCCCCTCTCTTTCATACACACACTCTTCTTAATTAGGGAAGTAATGAAAACTCCAAAATTTTTTATCCCAGATCATTCCCAACAAGAAAAGACAGTAAGACTCCAACCCAGTTCCAGCTATCAGCTTTGAAATTTTCTAGGTCTATAGCAATGATATTAGTTAACACCACAGGGGTTTTTTATTTGTTTGCTTTTTGTTTTTTTGTTTTTGAGACGGAGTTTCTCTTTTGTCGCCCAGGCTGGAGTGCAGTGGCGAAATCTCAGCTCACTGCAACCTCCGCCTCACAGGTTTAAGTGATTCTCCCCCTTCAGCCTCCAAGTAGCTGGCATTACAGGCACCCACCACCACATCCGGCTGATTTTTTGTATTTTTAGTAGAAACAGGGTTTCGCTATATTGGGCAGGCTGGTCTCGAGCTCCTGACCTCAGGTGATCTTCCCACCTCAGCCTCCCAAAGTGCTGGGATTACAGGTGTGAGCCACCACGCCCAGCCTGAAAGTCACTTTAAGACCTATAAACAAATCCTGGAAAAATAATGACGATCTGGGAAGGACTGCTGATCATGCTGTCTTAGGTCACCGGTTTTCAGACCATTTCTTTAGCTTTAGTGCGATTTGGCCATGCAGGCTCTTACTCATATGGAGCCACAAATGATGATAATGATGACAACAATGATGAAGACGATAGCTAAAATTCTGCTATCGCTGCACAGCCTTGGGCAAGTTTATTGAAATTCCCTAAACCCCACTTTCCTCTTCTGCAAAATGGAATAGGTTTTCTTCCCCTCTGGTACAGTGATAAGGACTAAATGACATCATGTGAGGTGGCACCTATCACTGAGCCCCATGGCCACTACTTAGTCTCTCTCCTGTCACTCAGTCCCTCTCAGTCAGACTTTATTTCTACTGTAACAGAGTGCACTATCAGTGTTCACGTGGACAGGTTAAACTGTCAGTACTCATCCCTCTGCTGAGCCATTTGTTCATCCATCTATACACCCATCCATCTATGCATTGTCCATCCATCCATCATCTGTCCATTTATCCATTGTCCATCCATCTCTCCTTCATCCACACATCCATTCATCCATCCATCCACCCATACACTCATCCATTTACTTACTCAATCACCCACCTATCCATCCATTTGCCCGTCATCACAGTCACCTACCCACTTATACCTCTATCTCAATTTTGCACTTATTAATTCACTACTCCGCCTGACTACCACCCATCCTATCCTATCCCAGCCTGTCTATCTTTGTCATCCCATTCATCCATCCATTCATTCCATACTTCCCCATTGTATTCAATCTCACATTTATCTACCCATTCCATCTATTTATCCATCCATCCATTTATCAACCCATCCATCCACCTATCCATCTATCCACCACCTACCCATCTATCCATCCATCTATCCATCCATCCACCCGCCCACCCACCCATCTATCCATTCCTTCATACTTCCATTTACTCATCAATTTGTCACTGATTTACCTATGCATCCATTCATTTATTCAGACTGGTTGCATAATAAATAAGATTGGCCTAAATTATACCTTATCATAAAATTCTACTGGAAATCTCTAGAAACAGAAGAAAGAAATAACAATCACCACAACAGCAATATGATTTTGGAGCCGTAGGTCCTTCTATTCAGTCTCCTCATGGAGCAGGTGGGGAGGAGGAAAGGGGCTTTGCTCTTGAGCCCAGGACACATGCAGTTGGGTAGCTTAGTGGTTTTTATACTGGGTCACAAGAATCCAAGGATTCTGTGGTTGTGTTAAAGGGGTTATTGACAGAAGGGCTGCTACGTCAAATAGAATGGCTCTCCACCCTGTCTTCCTTTTATATGGTCTCTGTTTAAGATTTAATTTGAAAAACAAAAAAAGTGACTCAGCTGTTATGGAAAATTTTTAAAGCCAGGTATAGTCACACATTTTAGATACTAAAGAAAAGTTCAGAAAAAGCTGTCTTTTACCTTATCAACCATAGAATAAAGAGGTAATCTCTCACTCATGTAGATTTTTTTTTCTTTTGGAGTGCTTACCATAAGCCAGGTAATGGGCTAACAATTAAATGAACAATCTCATTTAATCCAATAACAACTCAGTGGGGTTGGTATCATTATCTCCATTTTTCAGATGAGGAAACTGAGGCTGATAGACATCAAAGTACTTGCCCAAGGTCACACAGCAATTAGTACAGTGGAGTTAGGATCTGAATCCAGGAATTTTCACAAAAATGCACCCTGCCTGCAATGGGAGGCTAATTACCCTCTAAGTTGTGGCCAAAGGGGCCCTGGAGAAGAAATAGCAATAGGGCTTGTGTTCTTAGGTCGTTCTTGGTTAGTTCTTCATTTCCTCCTTCAGCTTTTACAGTGAACACCAGAGAGGATGATGAGACTCAAATACCCAACAAACTACAATGGTAGATTCTTGGATTTAGAAAGGACTGAGGTTAGTGCTTTTCAAACTGGGTTCTCCAGAGACAAAAAGTTCCCCAAGATTCTTCAGAGGTTTCTACTGGACATGATCAGATGTCACTGTGTCATGATGGATGTTAAACAGACCTGGCTTCATGTCTAGGGCCGGCCAGTTACTAATTCTGTGACCTTGTAGAAGTGACTTTTTTTCTTGAAGACTCAGCTTCCTCATAGGTAAAAGGGAGACAGAAATAATACTTGTTATAGGGTTACTCTGAGAGTTAAATGAGAAAATGTGTCTAGAATTTACATAGAGTTCCTGGCATATGGTGACTGCTCAGAATTTTAGCTATCGTCTTCATCATTGTCGTCATCATTATCATCATTTGATAATAATGGCAAACCCAGGTCCCTGTTACAACACCATCATACTTTCTGCATAGGGATTCTCCACCTGTAGATAATTTTCCAGAAATGTAAAAGAAAGTTATTAAAAGCAACATGGCTAAAGGAAAAAAAGGAACAGAGAGGAAAGGGAAAAGGCTTAAGGGTATGAAAAGACTAACATTTATTGGGCACCCATTTATACCAGACTCTGCTTTACATATGCTTTCTGGCTAACTTTGACAGTCAGCCCATTAGGTTGAGATTTTTAACTTCATTTTGTAACAAGTAAATTGAGGCTCAGTGTGGTTAAAGAGCGCTGCCAGAGTCCTATTCTAATTTGTCAGGTGCAAAGCTGGGATTTGAACCCTCATCAGGTTGGGACTGGAACCTTGATGAAGCTGCCTTGAAGATCCATCCTTTTGCTACCAATTTCATGAGATGGAATTTCTGAAAACAAAGGAAGAAGAGGGGAAGAAAGAGAGAGGAAAGGAAAGAATATATACAAATATCCAAATAAGGAAGAGAAGAAAAAGAAACATGACCAAAAGGAGGAAAAGAGAGGAAACCAATTTTATACAAAGAGAAATAAAGGGAAGATGAAGAAGAAAAGAAAAGGCAAAAGAAGACAAAGGACCCTTTTCTTGATCCGCTCTTGTCCAGAGAAACCGCAGCACAAATTGCAATGGACGGTTCCCCCTCTCGCAAAGTGCCTTTTAGCTTGCGCGCCTGCCTCTGAGGGCCGGGGCGAGAGAGACGGCTGGCGTCGGCTGCAACGAGTCTGAAGGCGCTGGCAAGAAAATCCCAAGGAAAGCTCGGTGTCTGGGGTCATCCGATTAAAGGAGGCAGTGAGGCTGCAAATGGAGGAGACAGGGGGAAGGGGAGAGAGGAGGGGGATGGCGGGAGGGGGGCCACCGACCCCTATGACCTTCTGCCTGCGCTAACCTGATATAACAAATAGTCCTGGAAAACAAAATAGTATTAACCCTTGGAGCCAGGTCAACCCCTTCTGCATTTGCCTGGGCCTGTTGGACTGTGCTTCCTAGAAGGTTTAACTCTTTCGTGGTGTCCTTTCGTCGCCACTTTATTGCCCCACTCTCAAATTCATCCAGATTCACCCGATTAGATGCCCACGGGAGGGGCGGAGGTCTCCATGTAGTCAATGCAGACACAGAGAAAGTGTCTCCCGATCATCAAAAACTGGGCAAGAGCTTCTGGAGAGAAAAATGATCTCTAAATTTTTCATCAAGTCCGAGATTGTATATTGACTCGATTCTACTAAAACAGTCATCTTTCTTCCTATTCTCCCTCCCTAGTCTGAAAGTTAGATTAATATAAAGCCTTGCTAAGTGTGGTTCATGAACAGGCGATATCAGGATTACCTGGGAGCTTGCCAGAAATGTAGGACCTCAGGACCCCACCCCAGACCTGCTGAACCAGAATCTGTATTTTAATAACACCCCTAGATAAATGGTATGCAAATTTCAGTGTCAGAAGAACCCATAAACCCATTATCCAGCTTAAGAAATAGCTTTCCTTGGCCGGGCCACCATGGCTTAAGCCTACAGGCATGTATTACATACAACACTTTGGGAGGCCCAGGCAGGCGGATCGCTTGAGGTCAGGAGTTCAATATCAACCTGGGCTACGTGGAGAAACCCTGCCTGTCTCTACTAAAAAGTACAAAAATTAGCCAGGTGTAGTGGCACACGCTTGTAATCCCAGCTACTCAGGAGGCTAAGGCAGGAGAATCATTTGAACCTAAGAGCGGAGATCGTATCACTGCACTCCAGTCTGGGTGACAGAGTGAATGAGACTCTGTCTCAAAAAAGAAAAACAAAAGAAAAGATAAAGAACAGAAGAATAGCTAGAAATAGGTTTCCTCTTTAGAACATCTGCCTGAATCAGAAATTGAACACACACGCACCTCAAACACAACAATGGCAGTCTTTTTGTTGTTTGTTTTTGAGATGGAGTCTTGTTCTGTCACCCAGGCTGAAGTGCACTAGTGCAGTCTCAGCTCACTGCAATCTCTGCCTCCCAGGTTCAAGCGATTCTCCTGCTTCAGCCTCCCAAGTAGCTGGGACTAGAGGCATGTACCACCACACCTGGCTAATTTTTGTATTTTTAGTAGAGACAGGATTTTACAATGTTGGCTAGGCTGGTCTCGAACTCCTGACCTCAGGTGATCCACCAGCCTTGGCCTCCCAAAGTGCTGGGATTACAGACATGAGCCACTGCACTTGGCCAATGACATTCTAACTTGACCAAATTATCAGGAGTTTTGATGTTTAGGGGAAGGTCAAAGAAGTAATCATGTTAATTGATCAAGTACTATAACCAGAGTAAGTATTAAACTTGGTGGTTTCTGTAGAGTAGACAGAGGTTGTTTTTGTTATTCCAGCCTCACTTTCCTTGTTATTCTGGTAAAAGTGCCCCCCTTCTTTGAGGCGCCTCCTGCTCACTCCCTCCAAGTGGTTCTGATGAGACCGTCACCCTGACCTCTGACTGGATGACTCAAGCCAGGACAATTGGAATCCTTCCCTAGGATTTTGTATGCTGTGTGGCCACATAGGCTGGAATATGTGGAGCCTGGGATTCCTGTAGCCAGTCACCTCTCCTCCTGGCTGGTGGTCAGAATGGTCCACAAATGGATAGAAGGCCCATCTTCTCGTAGAGAGAAAAGGAAAAACACAGAGCAAAGCCAAACCCAGGGAGAACATGGGTCCCTTTGGGTCCCTATAGCTTCTGAGGTCAGTCCCACTCTGGACTCCTGAATATGTGTGTTCAACAAATCCCCTTTGGGGCCCAGGGTAACCCAAAGAGGCTTTTGTTTTTTGCATCTGAACTAGTCCAGACTCAGCCATCAGCTTACTCTGCGACCTTGAATTTCTTGGACTCAGCCACCTCATTCAAGCTGCTTCCAGCCCTGCCATGATTTTCTGTTCTCCTGAACTATTAACCCCTGTGGTGAAGCTGCCTTGGCACAGAAACCATCCTCCAAATCCCAGGGCCTTGGAGGTCTCAGCTGCAACACCTCCTTCCTGGGGAGATTCCCCTGACTCCCAACCTCCAGACTGCCTGACAGTCACTCCCATAACATAACACTACCATTTGCAATACTCATGATGATGAAAACCTCTCCCTGCAAAACTATGAGCTTCAACTACAAGCACTGGTTGTGTCTATCTTGGTTGCCATTAAATGTCCAGGGTCCTGCCCAGAGGAGGTACTTCGTAACTCCTTCTTGAGCCAATACATTCTAAATATGTAGACTTGTCTACATTAGCAATGGATGGAGAAGCCAGAGAGAAGTGGCTGGCCGGGGAGAGAATATGTCTCCTAAGCTTTCCCTTCTGGGCAGTGCATGATAAGCAAAGTCTTTCACAACCAGTATGGCATGGGAACTAATGAATGGAAATGGAATCTAGCCATATACAACCCACATGAACAAAATGTTTCTAGAGATTATGTCCCTCTGCCTGGATTCCAACACAAAGGTCTCAGAGTACTAGGAGCAAGTTCAGACCCTGAGGGGTACTCAGACGATGGGCTGAATCCCCCTTCTGCCAATATCCACTCTATTTGTCCTCTCCAAGCAAAACCTCCACTTCAGCACCTTTCATGCAGAAATGCCATGTGCAAAAAGCAGACTGGATTCCAGAGCTGGAAAGGTTTCTTGTTGAGTCCAAACCCTTTATTTCACAATATGCTTAATAGGTTCAGAAGATGATGCAACTTGCCAAAGCCAAGTAATAGCAAAATCAGAACCAGAACCCACCTCTTCTAATTTTTTCTATCATACTACCCCAGGAGGATGGACAAAGGATGTTAACTCCGTTTGAAATGAGTCCAGAGAGCCAACAGGGCTTGCCTGATGACTCGCAGTGGTTAGGGCAGAGTGAGAGCAGGGATCCAGGTTTCCTGACTCCACAGGCCATCTGTAAGCACTTCTCTTATACTTTCTTCTCTTCTTTATCAGTCTTTGTTTTTTTCCCTCAATCTGCTTTCCCTGATCATTTCCTGCTTCTCTCTTTATTTTTCTTCTTCAGACACTGCTTAAACCCTCTGAGAGTCAAATACCAGAGACTCTGCCTGCCTCTGGCAACATGGACAACTAATACTGGTAATGATTAAGATAACAACTATGCCAGTGGTAGTTATTTACTGAGCCCTTGCTCAGCTCCAGGCACTATGCTGAGGGCCTCCATAGATTATTCCATTTAACCTACAAAGCAACCTTATGGAATAATATTATGTACTCACGCACAAACAGCTATTTATTAGATGTTCACCATGCCAAACATTGGGCTAGGAGCTGATGACAGGTTAGTGAGTGAGTTCTCTATTGTTGCATAACAGATATTCCCAAGACTTAGTGGCTTAAAATAACAAGAGCCATTTATTTTCTCACATCGTCTCTGTGGACTAGGAACTCAGGAGTGGCTTAGCTGAGCAATTCTGGCTCAGGATCTTTCATGAGGTGGCAGTCAAAATATCAGCCAGGATTACAGTCCTCTGAAGGTTGGAGCTGGGGGATCGGCTTCCACCATGGAAAACCCTCATGGTGGACAAGGTGATGCTAACTGACGGCGGGAGGCCTCAGTTCCTCATAAGTGGACTTCTCACTAGGGTTGCCTGAGTGTCCTCAAAATATGGCATCCGGCTTACCTCAGAGAAAATCTCCTAGTCTGTTTTGTGTTGCTATAAAGGAATAACTGAGGCTGGGTAATTTATAAACAAAAGAGAATGATTTGGCACACAGCTTTGAAGGCTGTACAAGAAGCGTGGTGCCAGTATCCACTCGGCTGCTGGTGAGGGCTTTGGTGTTGCATTGAAACATGGCAGAGAAGGTCAAAGGGAAAGTAGGAACGTGCAAAGAGAACCCAAACCCAAGGGGCATCCTGGCTTTATAAATGCCTCTCTTAGAAATGAATCACTTCCCAAGAGAACGAATCCAGTCTCACCAGAGCATGAACTCACTCACCACTGCAAGAACAGCACCAAGCCATTCACGAGGAATCCCTCCTCATGATCCACATATCTCCCACTAAGCCCCACCTCCAACACCGCCACACTGGGGATCAAATTTCACCATGAGATGTGGTGGGGATGAACTAGATCCAAACCGTAGTAGCATGTGGTCCAAGAGAGGGCAGGTTGAAGCCACAGTGTCTTTTGTGACTCAGGATCAGCAGGTACCAAGATGATTTCCACAGTATCCTATTGGTGACCCAGATCAGCCCTACTCTGTTTGGGAAGGGACTGCATGAGGGCATGGATACCAGAAGATGGGATTATTGAGGGACATCTTTGAGGGTGGCCACCAGAGTCAGTGAATGGCCAGGTGCAGCGTCTCACACCTATAATCCCAGCACTTTGGGAGGCTGAGGCAGGAGGACTGCTTGAGGCTAAGAGTTTGAAATGAGCCTGGGCAACAGAGTGAGACCTGATATTTCCAAAAAGATAGAAAAACTAGCAGGGCACGGTGGCTTGCACCTGTAGTCTCAGCTACTCCAGGAGGCTGAAGTGGGAGGATTGCTTAAGCTTGGGAGTTCAAGACCTGTCTGGGTAACATAGTGAGACCCTATCTCTAAAAAGAATAAAAATTTAAAAAGACACACAAATGATGTTCATTGTGCTATCTATTGGACCACCATCAAATTTTAACATTAGAGAAATGAAAGTCCACAGATAATAAACAATTGACAAAATCGATTCAAGGTCCATATTTAGGAGTGTAATAGTGGAGAAGTGAAGCTGCCCCGACCTGATACCCTAACAAGCATTTCCCATCTTCCCCACCACTGGGCAGCCAGGCTTCTGGAGTGAAGCGAGCCACTGCGATTGCAGCTTGGCAGGATCCAGCACCCAAGGCTTGGCCAACCTCCAGCAAGCTCACCCCTCCTGCCCTCTCCTTGGATCATTTATTCCAGGAGCCCTGCTATAAATATCCACTTAGTGAAATGCCTTGCTCCTCGGGCACCCTCTTCCCTGCTTCCCGGCCACCTGCACCCTGCTCAAGCAATGCCAACTTGCAATCAGTCTGCAATCTGAGTCCGCTTTGCACACCGAGCACCAACTGGCTGCCCAGGTTAGTCTGCGGGAGCATGCTGGCATGCCCCCAAGGTTGCTATTGTAAGTTAATGGCACAGCAATTGGTTGTTACAAACACTAATTGACGCTAAATAGGTGATGTTATCCGATAACTTACAGGCTGCTCCTATTCTATATTTTCTTCTTTTCTTTCTCCGTTCCTTCTAATGCCTTGCAGCACCCACAGAGGCCAGGAGTCACCTGGACATAGGCAAGAGCTTAGGGCCAGAGGACAAGTACACTCCAATTGTCACTGCCCCCCATCCACAGCACAGATAAGCCCAAGACTGATGGCCTGGCAAGAAGGGTAGGGCTGGGGCTGGACTCAGTTTTTTCCTTCTGGGCTTCCTTCTGTGTCTCTAACCTGAGGATCCAGGAGGTTCTGGGAGAGTCAAAGATGGAAAGGTTGGGAGTTCTCTCTTCTGTGTGCAAGTTAGGTTCAAGCTGTGTTTGCTTTCTATGTGTAAGGCATCATTGAAAAGAAACCATGGTATTTCTTTAGCACGGGATGCTACTCAAAGTCATTTTTTACTTTTCATGCTCTCTCTGCTTGGTGGCTAATCATAAGTAATTGCTTATAATTATTGAACATAACTGATGGAAGTCAGATACTGAGCTAAGTCCTGGTATTGGTTATTCCAGGGGATCTTTCTCCCTACTGCAACCAGGAACCTCAGGCTCAGAGAGGGGATGTTACTTGCCCAAGGACACACAGCCAGGGAGCCCAGAGCAGAGGTTTGCATGCAGGCAGCCAGTTTCGCAGTCCAAGAACTTCTCCCCTGAACCACACCGAGAGGTGGTGGCAACCCAAGGACATCTCTGCGGGGGCAATGGTGGAAGACCACCGTGATAATTTTCATTCATGTCCTTCTTCCAGGACTGAGTGAAGCAAAACCTCATACCCTCTTACTATTGAACTCAAGCTTGCTCCTCAAGGAAGACAAGTACTTTTCTCTCCAGATCTGTCTTTTTCTTTGCTCCAGGTTCATGGACTTGGGGGTTTGGCATTCACCGCGCCACAATACAAAGCCAGCGTGGCCTCTGGAGAAGTCAGATGTTAAGGGACTTTAAGACAAGCCCCAGTGGAGTTTGAGAAGACAGACCCAAATGTGTGGTTTTCTTGGTTCAGTCTACAGCTTCCCCCACCCATCTGCTGGTTCCAGGTTTGAGAAAAACTCTCAAGAGTCAGAGTCAGGGTTAGCGCCAAGGGAAAGAGACCTTGTAAAGGTACCAACAGAACCTGGTCCCAGACAGTATGCACTTACTCTATGCATAATTCAGGCGCTCTACACGGTTTACTTCCGGCTCTCTCAGTAACCCTGCAAGGGAGGCCATATCATACCTATTTTATACATGAGAAAGCTGAGCCTCAGAAATGACTAGGTCCATGGCTTCACGATGGGTACCACCAAGGGTTTGGTGAGGGAATTGGGGGATGGGGGCAGTGCCAGGCTAACAGGTCCCCCATCCACTCTTCGGTCTGAGCAATGCCCATAAACTTGACTGACCTTTTTGGACAAAAGCTTGCATGGCGAAAATTTAAAGATTAGAAAGCTCCCTTGGCGCTAACACATTTGGATCTTTCTTCTCAAACTCCATTGGGGCTTGTCTTAAAGTCCATTAACATCTGACTTCTCCAGATGAAGAGGGTAAGAAAATTAGAGGGTAAGAAAATTAAAACCATAAATCTGTAACTCCATCCTTGGGCAGGGATTGGCTACCTTGTTCAGTTTAGATTACCAATGACCACCAAATAACAAATACTCATGGAACATTAAGTCACCTAGAAATGCCAGATCTTTCATTTGTATTATTTCATCTGCCAGTGACCCAGGAAGCCATCTCTTACAGCCCCCCGTTGGCAGAGGCTGAACCTCAGAGAGATGAAGTTCTTACTAAAGGTCATAGAGTTATTAGCAAGTAACAGAGTCAGAGAAAGTCTTTTCAAGGCAATGAGTGATAAGCCAAATCATGGCCCTCCAAAAATGTCTGCATCCTCATCCCAGCAATATGTGCATATGCTGGGTCATATGGCGAAAGAGATTTTGCAGATGTGGTTTAGTTAAGGATCTTAAAATGGGGCAATTACCCTGGATTATCCCCATGAAATTACAAGGGTCTATCAAACAGTCAGAGAAGGAGGTGTGACCATAAAACCGGAGAGAGAGGCGAGGATGCTATGCTGCTGGCTTTGAAGGTGGAGGAAGGAGCCACAACCAGTGGCGTGCAGACTGCCTCTAGAAACTGGAAAAGGCAAGGAATGGATTCTCCTCTAGAGCTTCCAGAAGGAAAGCAGCCCTGCTGACACCTTGGTTTTAACCCAGTAACACGCATTTTAGACTTCTGTCCTCTAGAATCGCAAGATAATCATTGCATGTTGCTTTGAGCCACTACATGTGTGGTAAATTGTTATTAATAACAGCAGCCATAGAAAATTAGTGCACCAGGTCACACTCTTAACAGCCCGAAGTGCAATGCTCCTGCTTGCATTTTATTGTCACTGAGTCGTTTAAAACCCTGGAGCACTAAACAAATTCTTTTTTCCCTGCTAGAGCAAGATACTAGAAGGCATTCTCAATATCCATCACCTCCACTGAGAGGTGGGATTAAGTGGCCTCAGTAGCTTTGGATGTAGGAACAGCTGGGGTAAGAAGAGTAATAATCCACATTTCAGCCTCGTCAGCAGGACCACTTCTATCCCCAGTCTCAGCGTCCAAGGAGCAGATGGAAGGGAAGGTTCCACGTTGTCACAGCTGTCTCCAGGGGATTACTCCAAGGCTACCTGGGGTCTTTGCCCACCTCCTCAGAGTCCCCAGACGGAGAGGCGCCTTGCCACCCTGTCATCTGGGTCCCCTGGCAAAAGGAGCCTGGCGTCAGGCCTTAATGGGGTAATGAGTTGGAGGCGTCGGAAACAATGAGTTCAGCTTGTTAAAAGGACTGGGCTGGCACCATGAGGTCAGAGGGACCACAGCTGGAGACAGAGAAATGGGTCTTTGGGGACCTGGTGGTGCCTCTGTGGGCCCCAAGGGGGCTGGGTGGCCGGTCTACCACTGGCCCTGTGCCTCTTAAAACCCATTACTTGCTGCCTTTGGCTTGGGAGCTGGGAGCTGAGCGTTTCATCAGTGCAGATTGGACCCAGCGGATCAATGGCTCAGTCTATGGGCTTTTTCTCCCCCTCCCCTCCGCCTGCCCCCCTTCCTTAACTAGATGTGGGCGCCAGACCCACAACAGGTCCTCGGCAGTTGTCAGTCAAGGGCTATGAAATATTCATCCTGTTTAATCTTCTTCAGGGACCTGCCCAGAGCCCTGATAGGGACAGAGTAGTCTTGACAAACTTGTAAAGACTGGAGAGAAGGGAGGGGAGGGGAGGGAAGGGAAAAAGAGGGGAGGGAGCCGAGGGCAGAGATAAGGCAGAAGTCCACTGAAAAGCAGCCAGGACCCCTCTTCCTGATGCTTTCTCCGAAGACATCCATTCAACCAGCATTTCTGGAGCACCCACTAAGCACCCAAAGTTGCCAAGCACATTTGCATCCATGATCTCGGTGATCTCAAACCTTGGCTGGCGATGCATCTACCTTTCCATTTTCGCAATATTCATGTATCACCTGAAATATCAGTATTTTTTTCTTTAGCCTCAGATTAGATAATACCATCAGTGAAATCACAGTGCTGGTTATATAGTTTTGAAAAAATACATTTGTATATTGTAAATAATAAACAAATATGATAAACCTAGAAATGTATGTATAAAATGCATTCAGTTTTTAAAAATTGCCTAGATACAGGTTCTGTCCTGGAGCACATATCTTAATTACTCCTCACAACATCTCCAAGAAGAAGGCATTATTTCTTCCAATTACAGAGAGGAAACTGGCTCGGAGAGGTGCAGTGACTTGCCTAAAGTCACACAGCAAGTAAGGGATCCATCCTGAGTTCAAACCCAGGCATTTAAACTATAAGCACAAAAATAGCTTTTTGAAAAAAAATCACTAGTTTTCAGGACATTTAGGTAACGCTTATTAACTAGAACTTCTACCTCCTGCTTTGCACTTTTTAGTAAATTGTGACCCTTTGTTTCTATGTGAAATTATACAGCTTATTAAAGAGTGTGTGTGTGTGTGTGTGTGTGTGTGTGTGTGTGTGTGTGTGTGTGTGAAACAGTCTGTCACCAGGCTGGAATGCAATAGCTCACTGCAACCTCGACCTCCTGGGTTCAAGGGATCCTCCCATCTCAGCCTCCTGAGTAGCTAACATTCCAGGTGATGCCCCCATGCCCAGCTAATTTTTAATGTATTTTTCATAGAGACAGGGTCTCACCACATTACCCAGGCTGGTCTCGAACTCCTGGGCTCAAGTGATCCTCCTGCCTCGGCCTCCCGATGTGCTGGGATTACAGGTGTGATCTACCACACTTGGCCTCATGCAGGTTTTAATTGGAGAAGCCCTTTCTATGTTAATATCCCACAAAGTTTCAGGAAGTGTAAAGTCTCAATGACCATTTCTTAGTGAGTACACAAGCAGCCAAGAAACCTGGGACACTCAAATCCTTTGTTCCCCCACCACCACGCCCCATCGTTAGCTCAATCATCCAGTTCTGCACAGCGTAATCCCCCAACATTCCCTCTGCAGTTTGGCCATCACACCTCACTCTCCATAGTCTAAGCCAAAGCCATCTCTCTCACCTGGGCACCTGCAGCAGCCTCCTGACCCTGACCCAGCTTCCTTACCTAGACGTGAACGCCAGGCCCACCGCAGGCGCAGCATTCTCTCTGTGCATTCTCCCCATGATGGCCAGGGTGATGTCTAAATGTAAGCCGAATCACAGCACCCTTCAACTTAAAACATTCAAATAGGGATCCCTCCCATTTAGAACAAAATCTGAACTCCTGCCTGGGTCTAGGGCAGCAGCCCTGTCCTCCCCACTGACATCACCTCTTGACTGCCTGCACCCCTCTCCCTCATTGACCTTGCAGGAGACCCACTCTACTTCCATCAGACACTGCAGGCCCATTCCTGTCCTGGGGCCCTGCACTAACCCTTCCCTCTGTCTGGAAGGCATTTCCCCCAGACTGTCCCACCACCAGCTCACTAGTGTTCCCTCTGAATACCCTAATCCCAAACTCCCCGCCAACCTGGTGTCAGATAATGCACCACACCAGTTTATCTGAGAGTCAGGAGACGAAATTCTAATCCCAGATCTGTTAAGTATTTCTTCCACTGACCTTGGGCATTCTTTTTTTTTTTTTTTTTTTTTTTTTTTTTGAGATGGAGTGTTGCTCTGTCCCCCAGGCTGGAGTGCAGTGGCATGATCTTGGCTCACTGCAACCTCCGCCTCCCAGGGGCCAGCGATTCTCCCGCCTCAGCCTCCCGAATAGCTGGAATTACAGGTGCATGCCACCATGCCCAGCTAATTTTTATACTTTTAGTAGAGATGGGGTTTCACCATATTGGCCAGGCTGGTCTCAAACTCCTGACCTTGTGATCCGCTCGCCTGGACCTCTCAAAGTTCTGGGATTACAGGCGTGAGTCACTGCACCTGGCCTGACCTTGGGCATTTCTTTTGTTCTTGGTTCTCAGTTTCCTCCCCTTTAAAAAGAGGTGACTGAACCTCCATAAGTTCAATGCATTAGTCCAAATTCTCCAGGAAGCAGACTAAGACAGGATTAAACATTCAGGGGTTTTATTAGAGGAAGTGCTAATGAGAAGGAAAATAAGGAGGAAGCCTGACCAGGCTGAAAGAGTTATCAGACCTTGAGTGAAGGGGAGAGGGAGAGAGAAGGTTGGGTGGGGAGAGTCTTGAACAAGGACAATGACGATGGGGCATCCTCACACCCAGGTCAGCCATGCTGGGAGCCCTGGGTCTCCTAGGAATGGGCAGGCCCACCTTAGAGCCCCTATACGTACACTCATTGGCTGGGAGCTTCCCTGGAGGCGTGGCCTTGGCTCAGCCCTGTAGCTGGGGCTAAGGTAGGTGCATTAACTACGGTCTCCAGAAGGGGGGCCACAAGGTGAGTCCTGTTGGCCTCCACTGTCCCAGATGGTACCATGGAAACAGTAACCTTAAACAGCACTACATCATTCCTCTGCGTCACCTTCTTCCTCTGTAAAACAAGGATAACAATGCTAAATGGCCTGCCTCCCACAGCCGTGAGGCTTGAACCCAGTTACTGCATTATAAAGACAAGGTGTTACGCTTGCCAGGACATGAGCCCCTTGGTGCAGGGATGAGTTTTTAGTCTTTCCCTCTCCTCAAGGGCAGGACAAATTGCAGGCTACTGAGAGATAAGACAGCACGGTGTCCTCCATAGCGTGACAAATGCAGGCTATTCAGAGAGGAAGGACAGCACGGTGGTTAAGAATCCAGCCTGCCCTGTGCATTGCTGGTGGGAATGTAAAAAGGTGTAGCCGCTGAGGAAACCAGCGTGGCGGTTCCTCAAAAACTTCCACATGGAATTATCACTTGACCCAATAATTACTTCTAGCTATACACCCCAAAGAAGAGAACGCAGGGATTCGAACAGATACTTGTACAGAAATGTTTGGAGTGGCAGGATTCACAATAGCCAAAAGGTGGAAACAACCCAAATGTCCATCAACTGATGCATGGATGGACAAAATGTGGTCTATACACACAACGGAATATTATGCAGCCTTGAAAAGGAAGGAAATTCTGACATATGTTACAACATGGATGAACCTTGAGGACGTAATGCTAAGTGAAATAAGCCAGGCACACAATGATGAAGACTGTATGATTCCACTTGTACGAGGTCCCTTATAAATTCGTAGAGACAGAAAGTAGAATGGTCGTTACCAGGGAATAGGGGCGAGGGGAATGGGAAGTGCATGTTTAATGGATACAGAGTTTCAATTTGGGATGATGAAAAAGTTCTGGAGATGGATAGTGGCACCTGGGGTGCACAGCAATGTGAATGCACTTAATGTCACTGAATTGTATGCTTCAGATATTTAAAATGGCAAATATTATGTTATGTCAGTTTTACCACAATTTAAAAACAAATACAGAATGAGGCCCTCAGAGTCAGCCCACCTAACTCAAATCTCAACCTTACCATTTCACCGAGGAGTCAACCAAGGCAGGTGGCTGCTTCTCACCGTGCCTCCATTTCCCCATCTGTAAAAGGGGGGAGTGATATCCTGGGTCGTAAATGAGATGATGTTCATGGAATGCTTAGCGCCATTCCAGGTGTCAGTGTGTGATCAATAAATGTGTCCCATGATGCTAAGGAGTGGGGAGGACCACATGGATGGTCCCAGCTGTTCAGGTGGCCTTGGGCATTGTAGTGGACTGCAAATGCTCTCTAACCCTTCCAACCACGGTGATTGACATTCTTCCCTGCAACTACACAGACAGCTCCTGGTAAGTGGAAATTTTCCAACTGTTGGAGCAGTCCCTTCCCCAGAACTCCAAGAAAGTAAGGTCTGGCCTGGCCACACGTGGCATGTCTGCCCCTGGGGCTGGGCTGAGAGGTCAGCCTGACCTCATGTGATTGCTCCCTGACACTTCCTTCCCGCCTGTCAGCCCCCCACCCACTAACCCTTTGCAGATCTCTGGAATAAGCAAGGCTCTGTTAGGCCGAGACCTTCAGGTGCCGCCACCCCAGCTGCTGAGTCTGCCAGCCCTCCAGGCAGGTGGGCCTGAGTGCCGGTAAGCACCAGCACTTCCTCCAGCCCTGATGGGGTCAGAGATGGCAGCTAATTGGAGGATGCTGAGCTGATGCCTGTCTCCGGCTTCCTGCCACCTTGCCTGGGGAGGTCATTCACTGTGGGCAATATCGCTCCACCACCTACCCCCAGCAGCTGCAATGCAGACAGTTTATTACTCAATGCAAGTGCTCCCCCAGCTCACGGTGTCCTGTCCCATCCTTGCCATTGCACTCTAGCTCCTTAATGTTCTCCAAAACTCTCATGCTAAACCTGTAATAACAGACTCCAACTTTTCAGTACCTAGTCTGCACCAATTACTTTAAATACTAGCTGCTATAACAAGCAAGCCCCCAACTCAGTAGCTTATCTATGGGGCAGCAAGGATGTGCTCTACTTCCTCAGCGACCCAGGCTCCTTCTCACTCGAGTTTTTGCCATCCTCCAGGACAGCAGTTCTCAAACTTGGGCACGCATCAAAAACCCCAGAGGGCTTGTTAAAGCACAGATTGCTGGGCCCCACTCACCCCCATAGTTTCTGATTCAGTAGTTCTTGGGTTGGAACATAGAATTTGTATTTCTGGCATATACCTAGGAGATGCTGCTGATCCAGGGGGCCACACTTTGAGAATCAGGGCTCTAGGGCATTAGAACCCTGGATATTTGCATCTAGCTGATAGGGGAAGGAAGAAAGGGCATGGAGAATTATGTAGGAGTTTGTTAAGAGGCAGGCCCACCTTCCATTGGCCAGAACTCCATCACACAACCCTGCAAGGGAGGCTGGGAAATGTAGTCTATATGTGTACCTGGGAAAAGAGGAGAACCAAGTCTATTGTGAGCCCCACAGCACCCACTGCCACAAATACTCTCAAATAATCCTCGTGACACCTAATAAGAGAAGCGGCATTTTTACCCACATTTTGACATAAGGGAAAACAAGGTCAGAGAGATTATGTTGCCTGCCCAAGACCACGGGGCTAGTGGAAGGCAGAGCTGGAGTTCGAACCCAGGTCTACCTGATTCGAAGACTTAAACAGGAAGCACACAAGTCTGGGCACAAGTCTTTGCTATGTGCCATGATGATGCTTGGTCCACACTTTTGCATCTCTTTTCGGTGCTCACATAAACCCCATGAGCTCAGCAGTGCGTCCACACTTTACAGATGTGCAAACCGAGACTCCGAGACAGGAAATGACTGTGCCACAAAGCTAGCCGGTATGAGGCAGAGCCAGATCACACCGTTATGCAGCATGGCACACAGCAGGTAGGGCCTGGCCTGCAGGGTGAGTGGGCTGCCAGCATGAAAGATTTGAGAGGCTCCAGGACTTGACATCCAGGAGATGGCAGATGATGGAGGAACTAACCCCAGGGAATATGGAAAGTCACTCCCCATCTGGGCGTGTTAGCTGGAGACAGAGGGGTCTTAAGTAGGAACCAGAGTGAGGCTGTCTATGATCCCAAGGGGGCCAGGCTGGGGCTCCTGGGGAAGCAGAAAAGGAAGTCTGGAGAGAAGATGAATCCTGACCGTGGTTATGAGGAATGTGGCTGATTTTAGCAGATTTAGTAAAAGTAGAAATTTGCAAAGTATGTGTGATGATTGCCATAATGCAGATGGGGAAACCAAGGCTTAGCAAAGCAAGTTTTTGGCCAAGGTTACACAATTATGAGCTGCAGTGTCTGCCTGCAGCCCCAGCTCTCAGTTCAGTGCAGCCGGCAGCTTCATCCCTGCTGACTGGGCAACTGTTTCCCACCATGCCTTCACAGCAGGCTTGCCAGGTTGGCACCCTTCAGTCAACAGCAGCATTCAGCCAGTCAGACAGAGAGATAGGCCTGAGTTCACATCCGGCTCTGCCACCTCCTCACCCTGCAGATGTGGACACGTGACTTAAATCTGAGTCTCAGTTTCCTCATCTGTAAAATGGGGTTTAATACTAGTGTCCACTTCAGAAGGAAAATAAAATAAGTAACTTAATGAGCTCATGCCTTCAACAATTCTTTCAACTGTTATTTGTTGAGTCCCTACTATGTGCCAGCACTATTCCAGGTTTGGAACTAAGCCAAGTCCCCGCCCTCTTGGAGCTTACAGAAACAGACATCAAACAAAATAAGTCAGTCAATATCTAGGATGTTCATTGACGCTTGGTGAGGCGCCAAAACAAAAATAGGGTTAAGGGGCCGGGCGCGGTGGCTCAAGCCTGTAATCCCAGCACTTTGGGAGGCGGAGGCGGGCGGATCACGAGGTCAGGAGATCGAGACCATCCTGGCTAACCCGGTGAAACCCCGTCTCTACTAAAAAATACGAAAAACTAGCCGGGCGAGGTGGCGGGCGCCTGTAGTCCCAGCTACTCAGGAGGCTGAGGCAGGAGAATGGCGTAAACCCGGGAGGCGGAGCTTGCAGTGAGCCGAGATCGCGCCACTGCCCTCCAGCCTGGGCGGCAGAGCGAGACTCCGCCTCAAAAAAAAAAAAAAAATAGGGTTAAGGGGGTCCTGACTTTGATGGAGTTTGGGTGTTTTTTTGTTACAGGTGGTCAGGGCAGGATGAGGAACGGATACAGGGGCTGAAGACAAGACAAGAGACAGTGAGAAAGCAATGGCATTTGTGAGTGGCACCAACAGCTCTCTAGATGGCATTGGGCAGGAGTTCAAAGTAAGAGAATCAGCACAGTAGAGGGCTGTGGTGTCACTCAGCGTTCTCCAGAGAAACAGAACCAAGAGGAGATTTATTTTAAGGATTTGATGCACCAATTGTGGCGGCTGGCAAAGTCCAAAGTCCATTGGGCAGGCTGGAACTCAGGCGGGAGCTGATGCCCTGGTCTTGAAGCAGAATTTCTTCTTCTTCTCCAGAAACCTGTTTTCCCTCTTATAGTCTTCAACTGATTGGATGAGGCCCACCCGGATTATTGAAGAGTCTCCTCTACTTCAAGTCAGCTGATTGTCAGTGCTCACCACATATCATGGCAACAACTACATACGTGTGCTGTTGAATATCTGGGTGCTGTTGAATATCTGGGTGCTGTTGAATATCTGGGTGCCGTTGAATATCTGGGTGCTATAGCCTAGCAAGTCGGTGCAGCAAACTCACCATCATGGTGGTCCCCCAGCAATTTGCAGCCCCAGAAAAGGACAGAGGAGTGAGGAAGGTCAGATGGGTTAGGTTTTCTCCAGGCACTCTAAGGGAGGAAGGGAAGGCAAGTACAGCAAAAGTAGAAGCAAGGAGACTCAGACTTCTGGGTCTTAGAAATGGTGGGCTGCAGTGGAAAGTGAAGAAGTGAAGGATAGGAAGAAACCAAGACACTAGAATCCCCTGTGAGGTCAGGAATTGTTGGAGGTGGCATTTCAGAGAGGGTGAGCTGGAAAGATGGTGGGCATCAGACATCAGGATTAAGGGGGCTGCAGTTTCGGTAACAACAGGATTCGGGCATAAGTGTGGTAGAGAGAGGCAGGCAGAGACCCTGGCCTCTGAGAAATCACAGTAAGCACTTTGTGCAGCTTGCCTTGCTGTGTGACCTCAGACAAGCTGCTTTTCCTCTCTGGGCCTCAGTTTCTCCATTCTGTGAAATGGGAGGATGGCCAAGCCACTGCACAGTCTGGCATGACATCAGACAAAAAACATGTCATCCAGAGCTGTATTATCCACTAGGGGAATCACCAGTTTAGGTGGCTATAGAGTGCTTCAAATGAGTTGGACTGAACTGAGATGCCCTGTATAAGTATAAAACATACCATATTTCAAAGACTTAGTACACACACACACACACACACACACACACACACACACACACACACACAGAATGTAGAATATCCCATTAATACTTTTACATTGATTATATGATAGTCTGGGTGCACATATGATAATAAGTAGCCTGTAATCGCAGCACTTTGGGAGGCTAAGGCAGAAGGACTGCTTGAGCCCAGGAGTTTGAGACCAGCAAGGGCAACATAGTAAGACCCCATCTCTACAAAAAATAAAAAATTAGCCAGGCATAGTGGCAGGTGCCTGTAGTCTCAGCTACTTGGGAGGCTGAGGCAAGAGGATTGCTTGAGCCCGGGAGGTTGAGGCTGCAGTGAGCTAGAATCAGACCACTGCACTCCAGCCTGGGCAACAGAGTGAGACCCTGTCTCAAAAAATAAAAATAAGTAAAAAAGTAATACTTGTATATACTGGGTTAAATTGATATTATTAAAGTACATTTCATTTAGTTTTTTCAAAAACTTTGCTTCTAAATATAGCTACTAGAAAATTAAAAATTATGTAGGAGGTTCACATATTTCTAAGCAACAGCACTGTCCTAGAACAGGGGTTTGCAAACTGCAGCCCTCAGACCAAATTTGACACACTGCCTACTTTTATATAACCTATGAGCTACAAATAGTTTGGATATTTTAAAGGATTGAGAAACAAATCAAAAAACAAAACTATTTTATGGCATGTGAAAATGATATGAAATTTAAAATTCAGTGTCCACAAATAAAGTTTTATTGGCACACAGCCTGGCCCATTCAATGCATGTTGTCTGTGGCTGCTTTCATGTGGTATCAGCAGAGTTGAGAGGTTGGAGGCCGGACGCAGTGGCTGACACCTGTAATCCCAGCACTTTGGGAGGCTGAGGTGGGCTGATCATGAGGTCAGGAGATGGAGACCATCCTGGCTACCACAGTGAAACCCTGTCTCTATTAAAAATACAAAAAACTAGCCAGGCGTGATGGCGGGCGCCTGTAGTCCCAGCTGCTCTGGAGGCTGAGGCAGGAGAATGGCGTGAACCCGGGAGGCAGAGCTTGCAGTGAGCCGAGATCGAGCCACTGCACACCAGCCTGGGCGACAGAGCGAGACTCTGTCTCAAAACAAAAAACCAAAAAAAGAGAAGTTGGGACAGTGTGGCCGGCAAAGCTGAAAATATTGACTCTCTGGACCTTTAGAAAAAAAGTTTGCTGACCTCTGTTCAAAGCATTGCTTATCCACCTTTATTGTGCTTCTGGCCCTGGTGTAGAATCTACACAATGCAGATTCCTTAGCTCCAGCCCACAGGTGTGGGGTTGGTTCAATGAATCTGCATTTAAAGTAGCTGAGAGCATTGTTCGGGTCCCTACACTGCTCCAACCCAGGTGCTAAGCCTTTATGAGCACCATTCCACGTAATCCTGGTGAGTCAGACACTGGAAAATCCCCATTGTACAGAGGAGGAAACTGAGGCTCAAAGAGGTGAGAGGCTTGACCTCACACCCAACGCAGGAGGTGCGGGGTGATCCCCTCTGTTGTTGTGCAGAGGAATGTGCCCACCCATCTCCTCTGACGCCTGGGCCTTTGTGCTGGGCCGGAACGGCTTCCTGCCTTTCTCTGGTTGTGTTTTCCCCGGATCCTGTGGGCTGAGCTTTATCCCAGGGGGCTGCCTCGAAAAGGGCTGTGTGTGGCGTCCCGTGGGGGAGGAGAGGGGCAGAGCCGTGGGCTCCAGGCCAAGCTGTGATTTAATAAGCAGACACTTAGGGCCCTGATGCTGAGCCCAGCCCGTTTGGGACAGCCCTCTCCGCTAATTGTCCATTGGCTGCCGCCGTCCTGCCGGCGTCTCCGGGCTCATTAGGAAAGGGAAGGGGGGTAATCTGGGAAGAGCCTCCTTGAGCTCCAACGGCTGCAGAGATTTTTATCACACTAGACAGCACAGTTGCATTCACTCCTCCCAAGGAGGATCAAAACAAGGCTGGTCCAGTCCTGGGAGTCACACTCCAGCTATGGCTTAGAAAGGACACAGGATTTGAGTTCAAATCCCAGCCCTATCACTGTTGAGCTGTGTGATTTGAACAATTGACCAAACTTCTCTGTGCCTTAGTTTCCTCATCCCTAAAATGCAAAAAATATAAAAGGCAAATAGCCCTAACAGGGTTGCTGTAGGGGTTAAGTTACTACAGTCAGTGCCATATGCATTTGCTCCTCCTATTGCTTCAAAGTGTCATCAGACTGAAAAAAGGCAGAACATGGAAAAGGGCTTGACCTGTGTCAAGGAGCTCAGTAAAGGGGTTTATTTTGAGTTACTGCCATTTCTTTGGGGGTTGTTAGAAGATGTAGAAGAGCTTAGCTGGCTGCTCCCCAAAAACCCACTTAGCTTCATTCCCCTTGGCACCCAACAAGATCACATTTCCCAGCCTCCTTTGCAGCTAGGGGAGACCATGAGTGTGAATTCTGGCCAATGAACTTGGGCAGCCATGAGGTGTGCCCTTCCAAGCCCAGCTGCCCTAACAAAAGTGTCTTTCTCAGGAGCTCCATGCTCTTTTCACAATCCCCAATTGCCATCTGGATTGAGAAGATGCTAAAGAATAAAAGGAAGCAGAGCTCAGTCTGGAAGGCATCTGGAACCCTGAATGACTGCATGGAGCAGGGTCTTCCCCACCCCTGCTCTGCCACCAAGCTATAATGAAATGAGCAAGAAACAAATTTGTTTTGAGTTAAGCCATGGACATTTTGAAGATTTTTGTTGTGGTGGTGGTTTTAGCAACCAGTCTATCCTGAGTAATAGAGAGGACAAACTTGTCCTAGACTGAGAGGAAGAACAAATTGTTAGTTTCTGTAGACAGCCATTGTCATATTCAAGGAAACCAGAAACCATGTCAGAAGACACTCAAACAGCCCTAAAACACTCACATGCGGCCCATGTAGTGAGCAACTGGGGTCTCCTGCCAACAGCCATGGGAGTAAGCTTGGAAACAGATGCTTCAGCCTCAGTCAAGCCTTCAGATGAGATCACAGCCCTGGCCAACATCTTGACTGCAACTTCATGAGAGAACCTGCCAGATCCACCCAACTAATCCTTATCTGAAACCCTACCCCACTGTAAAATAGTAAGTATTTGTTGCTTTAAGTCACTAAGTTTTGGGATAACATGTTATGCAGAAGTAGATAACTGATACACTGCATTATGGATCAGGTTCCCACAGTGGCCAACGGGAAAATGAATCCTATGGGGAACTCTGAAAGACTGCACAGAACATGCTTGAAAGTTATGTTCCCTGAGTGGGGAAGAACGTGGATATTTTTTCTCTAACATCCATCTGCTGTTGATAAAGGACTGCCCCTGGGGTGTTGACTCCCCAGCATTTCTACCCTGCCCTTCACTGAGGCCAAGAGAAAGCCCTCAGGTGGAGAGTCTCAGGTGCCTGCAGTTGGCACCATAGGCATATACTTGATAAGTGCAAAGAGAACATTGGTGAGGTATAGCAAGATCTGATACAGTATCATGTGTCCCAGATTTTCAAGATGTAATCAAATTCCCAAACTTCTTCTTTTTCCATAAAGGTGAGACACTAAAGGTGTATAAGTAAAGAGGCTTCTTTTGTGTACCTTTTGAAGATGTTTCATAAAAATAAACCGACAAATCAGAATCCAGGGCTGGGAAGAGTGGAAGGCTTTTTGTTTGCTGATTCTCTTAATAAACTTACTAATTAGTGCCATAAAAGCAGAATACAAAATAGCACCTTATTCTGACATTGAATGTGCCACAGTACAATTAAGCAATGGGGCCTTGCAAAATGGCATTTTTATATTGCCTCATAAAATATCTAATATCGAACTTTGTAAATTACATCAATGCCTTTGAACAAACATTGAGTTCTTTTTAATAAATAAAATGTTCAAAATTATTTCCTGGAAGTGCATTTTAGACATTAATAACTGGCTTCAAATGAAATTCTGTTTCATAGCGATAAGCAAATGTAATTGCTGCAAACTAAAACAGTCTGTAAGGCTTACCTGCTCCAGAAAGGAAACAAAATATTGAGCTAATGTAGCCATCAAGATATATAACCTGCTACTCTTTGAATAAACCAAATTCCATCCCTAAACACAGAGAGCTCAGAAATTCAGACCCAAGGACATAAATATAAGGTATTTCCTGGAATTAGTTTCATATGTTTTATATATTGCAGTTATCAATTGATCTGACACAATATCTGAGCCAGTTTAAAAATTACATATTGTGTATCAGAAAAATATACATTTTCATGACATCTGGTACCCTGTGTTATAAAAGTATATACTTATTCATTTTAACTAAAAACATCACTATTTCCACATCATTAAAAATAATAGTAATTTCAATAGTATAAATCTCCATTCCATTCCTTACACCAGAGGTCAGTAAACTACAGCCTGAGAGGCCAAGTCCAGTCCACCACTTACTTTCATATGCCCACAATCTAAGATTGGTTTTACATTTTTAAATGGTGGGAGGGGTTCAAAAGAAGAAGAATATTCTGTGATATGTAAAAATTATAGGAAATTCAAATTAGGGTGCCCACAGATAAAATTTGATTGGCACTCAGTCTTATCCATTTACTTACATATCATCTGTGACTGCCTTCACACTACAGTCACAAAGCTGAGTAGTTGTGACAAAGATCTTATGACCTGCAAAGCCCAAAATATTTACTATCTGGTCCTTCACAGAAAAAGTTTATTGACCTTTACTCCACACCACCCCTATCTCCACTCTAAGGAGTTAAAAAGGGAAGCTGTTAGGAACTCAAAATACTTAAAAGGGTAAACATCAGTATTGGTTTTAGCCACCATTTACTACCTCAGGGTCTCCTTGAAGCCTGCATTGACCTAAGGAAGAAGACAGGAATGGCCATGGGATAAACCATATCCATGGAAACCCCCAACCTGAGTTATTTACAATCAGACAAGCATAATGTGTCTTTTCTTTCTCCCCAGAGTTGATGTGTCTGACTGAGCAAACTACATAAATTACTTTGACTATCAACTTCATTTAAGCCTCTGGAGACACAGATATAAACAAGCAGGAAGAATAAACATGGCATTAATAGGTAGAGTGGGAAGCTTGTAAAATGCAAATCCTTTGGCCTTCGCTGTTGATTACAATCAGCTTTCTAAGTTTGATAAGAGCTAGTTTGGTCCTAATTCACCTGAAATCACTTTTTGAAATGATGCTATTCAACTTTCTTTCAAAAAACTTTATTTTTAAGTTACAAAACCTATTCGAGTTTATTATTGAAAATGTACAAGACAACACAGATAGATAAAAATTACACTTGTTCCCCAAGATAGAGTACTGCTAATATTTTGTTGTCTTGTCTTCTAGGTACCCAAGATTGGGTAACTTATAAACAGACATTTATTTGACTCAAAGTTCTAGAGGCTGGAAAATCCCAAATCAAGGGGCACATCCAATGGGGACTTCTTGCTGCACTATTACATGGTGGAGGACGTCACATGGCAAAGGATTGTGTGCTTGACAGAGAGACAACAAATGGGGACCAGATTATTATTTTGCCAGGAGCCCACTCACTTGATAACTAACTCACTCAAATGATAACAGTATTAACTCATTCACAGGGGTGGAGTCCTTATGACCTAATCATCTCTTAAAGTCCCTACCTCCCAAACCATTACATTGGCAATTACACTTCAGCATGAGTTTTGGAGAAGACATGCAACCCATAGCAATATCTTTTCATGCATTCATGTGCTTTTTAACCTGACATGGACACTCTATGTCAATTAGCACTACAGCATTTCACAAATGCTTACATATAGAACCCTTTATTTAATCATTCCCCTATTCAGACATTTTAGTTGTTTTCATTTTTTAATCATAAATAATGAATGAATATCTTTAGAGCTAAATTGTTTCTTAGACACATCCATGAAGATTTTCTTAGAAAACATTTGAGAAACTAATATTGCTGTCTCTAAGTGGACACATACTGTAAAGACTTTTCATATATATTATAAAACTTCTTTTGGGTAAGGTTCTTTCTTCCAGCAGTACATGATGGTGGGTATTTCACACACACACACGCTTATTCAACACATTTTCTGAGGACCGACTTTATGCCAAGCATTTTCTAGGTAATAGGAATATAAGTAAAGGAATGTAGCAAAGAACCAAACAGACAAAATCTCTGCCGTCACAAAGTTTATATGATGGTGGAAGAGAGAGACAATAAATAAAGTATGTAGTATGCTAAATGGTAATAAGTTTTAAAGAGAAAATACAGAGGACAAAGAAGAGGCTTATGAGTTGTGAGGGTAGAAAAGGGGTGGGAATATTAAATGGGAACATCAGAGAAGATCTCACTGAGAAGAGGATATTTGTGCAAAACCCTGAAGGGAGTAAGGACTCCACAAGCATATTTGATGAAAGAGCATTCCAGATGGACAGAACAGCAAGTGCAAAGTCCCAAAGACAGGACCACGCCTGGAGGATTCAAGGGGCAACAAGGGTGCCCATATGGCTGGAACAGAGAGAGAGATAAGTATGAGATGGGGTCAGAGATGATGGCAGGCCGTAGTAAAAACTAGGCTTTTACCACGAGTAAGATGGGAATCATTGGGGGGTTTGGAGCAAAAAGTGACACAATTTTATATTTTAACAAAATAAATTTGGCCTCTGTGTTGAAAATAGAACTCTAGAGAAACACGGGTGAGGACAGAAAGGCTAGTTAGGAGGCTGCTGGAAAAATCCAGGGGAAAAATGGCGTGAGTTTCCCAGGTGGGAAACCAGTGGAAGAAGTCAGTGGTATATTCTGAAGACACATCACCTATAGATGCATAGATATGGATGGATGGATGGATGGATGATGGATGGATGATGGATGGATGGATAAATGGGTGCTGGATGGAGAATGGATGAATAGGATAGGATAGTATATTATAATGTATAACACATAAGTGAACATATGAAAATTTGAGGGGGGGCCAATGCGATTCTGCAGTTAGCCTAGAAAAGGTAGAAATAGCACATGCCTTTCCTCAGGAAATTTACCATTCTATAGTGACCACCCCCCCCAACAATCCTGGAGGTAGATATTATCATGCCCAATTTATAGAGCAGGAAACTGAGATTCAGAGAAGTTGCCACCCACCCAATGTCAAACAGCTAGTAAATGGCAACACCAATATTCCAAAATTCTATCTCATTCCAAAATCTTTGGGGCAAGTACTGAAACCTGAGAATTGGGAAGAATGTCCCTCGACCCCAAAGAAACATATAGGGCAAAAGAAAGAAACATTTACAGAGGAGAAGAACTAAAAAAGAATCAAAAGTAGGCAGTTTGTAAGTACAGGAGATGGAAGTAGGGGCAAGCAGTTCATAAAAACAGTCAGCTGAGAGAGATGAATAAAGATCTTTCCGTCTAAGATGACCTGATATGAGTGGAGACTGCATCCGTAGGCGTCATGCTCTTTCTCCAAGGCTGCAGTTATTTATCTGCTTGAGCTCTTGTTTTTTCCCTTGCTTTAAAGTGAAATGCGCAAACACTCCCACTTCAAAGGGAAAAATCCTCATAAATGTCATTTTACTGCCGGCCTAGAAGAATAGCATCAACAGATCCTGAAAGCAGGATGGGTGCAGGGACCCCAGGCATGTCTGTGACTAAGAGGGAAAATGGTCACTGGCTGCTGCTATAGCAGAGAAGGCAGCTTTGAATGAACTCAGCTGACTACATGCCTATAGTAGCTAAGATCATGGCTAAGACCATGACACTGCCTTAGTTCAAATCCAAAATATGTCTCTTTTTGGTCAGACAAGTCCCTCAACAACTCTGGGTCTTGGTTTCTTCATCTGTAAAATGGAGTGATTTCAAAGTCATTTTTAGGGTTTTAAAAAGTTCAATGTGATATACCTGGCACAGTGCTTGGCAAGTAAGTCTTTAGCAGATGTTAGCAGTTGTCTTTGGGTATCTCTCTCATGGACAGATCTGGGTCTGATTGTTATGCTGCTTCTTGTGGCAAAAAGTGAGTGGTGTCTTCTCATATATATGGCCATTCCAGATGGGAATTTTCAGGTAAGATGCAGGTCCCCAGGTAAGAAATAGGAACTTGGAAAGCAGGCTGTAGAAACTGGGCCAACACTACTGACTAGAGACCCAAGAGTTATTCCTCCTCCCTTCTCCCTGCCTACCATCTGCTGCAGAGGCTAGAAAGCTGAACATGGTCAGCCTCCCTTGCAGCTATGGGACTAGTCCTGTTCAGGAAACAGAAATGAAAGCCCACAAGGGAGGATTTTGGAAACATTGTAATTTGGTAAAAAGAGACAGCCTTAATGTGGACCTTCCCATTTTCCCTTTTCTTCTTTCCTCTCTGGCAATGCAGGAAGTAACCATCTTGTGACCATGAGGGAGAGCCCAAGAGAATCCCAGGAGCTCCCAAAAGAATACTATTGACTTACTGAGCCGATGCCAACAATCTACTGCGTATTCACAAGAACTTCTGATATGTGGGTGATTTAAGCCTCTGTCGTTAGGTTTTCTATGATTTGTAGTCATTTGCATTTTTAGCTAACACAAACACAAGAGGGAATAGTCCTTCCTTTCCTTAGGCCCAGTTCCCCCAAATCTCAACTTCAAGCAGCCTAGACGTCATCAGGAGTACCTCCAGCTTGGTGGAAAATGCTGGCTTCTGCTTTATCAATAGCCAGGAAATAGGCAGAAAGATACCCTAAAGACGCTTCAAGCCAAAGAGGAATGTAACTTAGCTAGTGGGACAGATCATCTATTTCTTCTCAACGTCCTCTTAGTTTATTTCCCCTGTGCCATCCCAGAGCTTTTAGAGAGATGCTATTTGACATCCTGTCCCGGTCTCAGATTTGCTACAGGGAATTAGAAGGAGGGCTGCAAGTCTGCCTAGGTTAGATCACTGAATGGAGAATGAGGACTGGCCAAGGGAAATTGGTATCTTGGGGGAAAGGAAATCAGAGCTTCAAGATTTCCTCCCTGCTTTCACACTGTGGAGTCAAGGCTGATTTTCTTCAGGGCCCAGCATGTTCCTAACAGCTACAGCAGAATTTTCCAAACAATTTCCTTCCTCAAGGTCTCAGCTTAAAAAGGAAGTTCACAGATAATTGACACCTCAACCCCATTTACATTGCTTGTTCAATCTAGTTCATTTTCACCCAAAACTAAAGCACATATCTATATCAGATGAGTTTCTTAATGCTTATCCTACAGATAAAATACATTCTGCCATTACAGTCCTGAATCATTTATTCATGCATGTATGGGCTGATAGATTGATGAACTGATTGATTCTATTAACATTTGTTGAGCAGCTACTGTAGGCCAAATTCTGCATGGAATGGAATTTTAAGTATGACAAGTGGCACATGCCGGCCTTAGTATGGAAACAACATTCTGGGTTACATCCACTTCCTATGATAAACCTTCTTCAAAATTCATCTAGGGAAACTTCCTCCCAATCTATCCATTCCATAATTTATCACCTGGTGGATATTTTTGTTGGTTTTGCTCCAAGAGAGTCTGGTTGCAGTTGTTCAAACAGTTTTGCTTAGTCAGCCTGAAAATGAATTTTTAAAAATATCTTGGCAAGTGTACCACTTCCATTGGAGAATTCTGCATGACTTTATTGTGCTTTTACAGAGAGTGGGAGTATATAGAATGGAATATATCACAAAACCTTTGTAGTAGTTTTGGAAGATGAAGGACAAATTGCTTAGATTAGGCCATATAACCACACTACCACCTGGTGGTAATGTTGTACCTGAAACCCTTGAATAAAGGTGGCCCTGAGCCTAAATTTTTGGTGAAATTTATGAATTGGAGAGAGATTTTCCATGTATGAAATTCAAAGGGCCAAGCATCCATGTAAAACCGTATCTCAGAAATCTGATGAAAATTCAGATCAATACTCCCCGATTATCATCTTTAACTGTCATATTTATGGTGAATCATAACTGTTCTCAGAAGCAAAGTGCTTTTCATATGCCTGACTTGAAATAGCATTACTATTGCTTCCATTTCAGAGCTGAGAAAACTGAGGCTCAAAGAGGTCATGGAACTGCCCAGGGTGTATAGTTAGCAAAATAGGGAAGCCAGGACTCAAACCCACATTTTCTGATGCTGAAACACACACTATGCACTTAGGAAGGGTATCGTTATACTTCTGGGAGCTGTTTAAATTGAAAATCAACACATGGGTCAATGACATAACAGAGCACGTTGGCATCGAGGCAAGTAAATAGAATAAAGAAAACAATAGGTAGTGAGTCTGTATGTGTTGACTGATTATACACAGGACAAATGGCTTTGTCTTAGGTTACGCCAGATCCCTAGAAGCAGAGCCTGGGACAAGGATTAGGTGCCAGTGATTTATTGAATGACCTTAATAGAAACCTATATTGGTATGGAAGAAACAAGATAGAAAAGTGGAAGAAGTCAGGCAACGATGTGGCTTCAGGTGAAATCTAGCCTTATCCTGATCCCACTGGGAGCCCTGGGGTATTAATTGCACTGCACACCTTGAGATGAGGAGACTTGACTTTTGTAACCCAGCATAAGCCAGTCACTGACTATGGGCTGCCATGGAAGGGAATGTAAAACTCTCAGTTTCCTGCAGGCAAAGTGGCTCCAGTCACTCCAAAACAATTCTCTAAAGAAAGGTTGGAGGTGTGAGCAGTTAGCAGCACCCTACACAGCAGTTGGGAGATGCAAAGACTCAATTGCCAAAGAGGATCCCAGGGAATCAGGTAAGGCACCAACAGCATCCCTACAGATCCCCAAATCTGTAAAAGGGAGTCACAATGAGATGACTGTCAGTGTAGCCTAATTTCTCCAGGAAAGAGCCTATCGACACCACTAGGAAGAAAGGCCTCTGCCCCGTTTCTAAGCACTGTTCAATTCACACAATCTTTCCTAATAGGGTCAGAGAGAATATGATATTTCAGTTGGGAATGGAATTGAAGAAAATTATTCAGGTGGGTTCATAAGTAAGGCTGGGACAGGAATACAAATTGGAAATAATCACACGTCCAATTCTAGAAAAATGACTAGGTAAATTATAACACAGCCACATGACAGAATATCATACCTTCATTAAAAATGAAGGTCGTATTAAGAATTGGTGATCGTCACCTCTCATCTGGCTTGTTTCCATCTGAACTCCTGGCTTCTATCTATGTCTCCTACAGCCTATGTATTAGTCAGGGTATCCAGAAGGACAGAACTAATAGGATCTATGTACATATGAGACAGAGTTTATTAGGGAGAATTGACTCACACCATCACAAGGCAAAGTTCCATGATAGACTCTCTGCAAACTGGGGAAGAAATAAGCCAATAGTAGCTCAGTCTGTGTCCGAAAGCCTCAAAAGTAGAAAAGCCAACAGTGCAGACTTCAGTCTGTGGCCAAAGGCCCAAGAGCCCCCTGGCAAATCACTGATGTAAATCCAAGAGTCCAAAGGCTGAAGAACCTGGAGTCTGATGTCCAAGGGAAGGAAGAGCGGAAGGAAGCATCCAGCTTGGGAGAAAGATGAAAGCCAGAACACTTAGCAAGCAAGGTCATCCCACCTTCTCCTGCCTGCTTTGTTCCAGCCGCACTGACAGCCGATTGATGGTGCTCACCCACACTGGGGACGGGTCTTCCTCGCCAACTCCACTGACTCAAATGTCAATTTTGCATCCTCACAGACACACCCAGAAACAATACTTTTACCAGCTATCTAGGCATCCTTCAATCCAATCAAGATGAAACCTAATATTAATCATCACAGCCTATCATAAACACAACAGCTGGAGATCGGTTTTAAAATCACAGATCAATTCACATGATGCTTATGCTGTCAAAACTTTCCAACAGCTTCTCATCATACTCTTAATGAAAGTCACAGTCCTCATCCTAGCTACAGGGTCTTACGAGCCCTCAGAAATCTGCTCCCTGCTATCTTTCTGACACCAACTCCTACCACTCTCTCCATCCCCAGCCACTCCCATCCAGCCACTGTGGCCTCCATGAGGTCCCTCAAATGCGCTTGCACACACTCACCCCGGGGCCTTTGCACGGTGGCTTCCTCTGCCTGGATGTTCTTTTTACTCATTCCCTCACCTCCTTCGGTTCTAGGCCCAGGTGCCATTTTCTCATTAAGGCCTTCTCCAACTACCCTGTTTAAAATTTAAACACACACACACACACACACACACACACACACACACACACACACACTCTTTCCTCCTTTCCTGCTTTATTTTTCTTAATCACATCTAGTATTACCATCTCACACCTATATATTTTATGCATTTGTTTTGTGTACTATTTCTCTGAACTAGAAAGTAAGATCTGAGAGGGCAGGTATTTGGGTTCATGCCATTCACTTCTGTGTCCCCAGCACCTAGAACAATTACACAGTAGGTGCACCAAAAGTATATGCTGATTGAATGAATGAAAAATAAATGACTAATGGAGACACTGCACTTGCTTAGTGGAAAAATACACTTGTTATGAAAGCAGAATACACAAATATATACACTCGGAATGAGTTTAATTACACAAAATAAATACAGGTCTTGCAGAAGAAACAGACTAGAAGGAAATTCAGCATCACGTAGACAGTGGTTAAATTTAGTGGCAGTAGTATTAAAAATTATTATATTCTTCTCAGTACTTTTCTGCAGGGGCCAATTCTCTACTGTGACCATGTGTAAAATATTTTAGCTGAGGGGAAATGCTTGGTTTGGTCTTGTTTTTTAAAAAAAAAATGAAAGTTGAAACATGAAAGAGTTTTGATGGATTAATCAGTTTAATGATCATTTCCACAGCACAAAAGACAGGCAACATATAAAATGCTTGCTGTGTATGTCATCCTGTGGCGAGACATGAAGGAAGATACAGTCTTACATTACCGTGTGTTTAGGCCCAGTGCCTGGCTTCTCCCACGTGCTCGTTAAGAGTATAAGAATGGAAAGAACAGTGGAAAGGAAAGAGAAAGTAAAAGATGGAGGAAGAAGGAAAGGAGGGAGAAAAAAGGAAAGGAGGGAGAAAGAAGGAGAAAGGGAAGAAGTGAGAAAGGGAGGGGAGAAAGGGGACAGGAAGGAAGGGAAAGGAAGGGGAGGGAAGGGGAGAGGAGGGGGGAGAGAAGGGGAGGAGGGAGGGAGGGAGGGAAGGAAAGAATATGAGAGAGGGAGAGAGGAGGGAGGAAACCTATATACATCAAAATCTCATCCTCTATCATGATGGAGTCTGAAGGCTTCTGCCCCAGTTCCTGGCTGGGGTGGGGCCACCTAGAAAGGCCAGTTCTTAGGCTGGGGCAATCATCTGTTGGGCACACACTATGTGTCAGACCCCAGATAACTTGGGGTCCAACCATGCCCAAGTGTCTTCAACTCTCTGAGGCTTTGAGCTCCACTGCACAATGGGATGTTCACATCAGCACCCTTTTAATGTCTCTTAGTCCACGTAATGAACTGATGAGATAGGCATTATTCACCCCAATTTAAAGATGTAACACAGAGGCGACAAGAGAGGATACAATCCCTGTCCAAAGTCATACACACAACCATTAAATAGCAGAGACAGCTTTGACCCTATTCTCCAAAGCCTTTTATTTTCCCTCACTATGCATGCTTCCTTGGAAAGGGCATTTGAGTGTGAAAGCAGATCTTGGAAAGAGGGGAGTCTCTAAGGCTAAGAAACAAGCGTGCTGGACCTCAGGCCATTTAGGCGCTGGTTCTCTGTGCTCTGATGGTGAGCAGACGTCTTTGCATCTCCACATCCCCTGGGAGTGAAATCTTCTGTGTTCAAGAGACTGTAGTTCACCCAAGGTCGGGGTAATTGTGCATGATTAATGGTTGTCTCTTTATGAAAGACCCACACAAAAGCTCCAAACCAACTTAGTCGTAATTTCATACTTCTCCCAGTCCATTTAGAAGAACGGGGTTTTATTTCCTGCGTGCACAGCCACAAAATCAGAATCTTCAGCTCAGGAAAAGAGCTTTTAAACCTCTGATTCACAGACCGTGTTTTGCCAAGGCCAGGGCCAGACAGCACGGAATGTGTCTGGCCCCTTTAGGTAAGAAGGAAAAGAGAGGTTATAATAGAAAGAGGGGGGAATTGTCGATTGCTCACCGTGCACCAAGCATCATCCCATGTTTGTTAGATGAGTTAACTCCCTCAATCCTCAAATCCAATCTGTGATTATCTCCATTTTACAGATAAGGAAACTGAGGCACAGAGAGGCTAAGCAGTTTAGGTCACATGGCTTCAGTTAGGGAGCCAGGATTTGAACCTTGATCATCTGGCTCCAGAACCAGATGTTTAGGAAGCCCTGTCTAGCTTCATGTTTTAAATAGGCTCCAAATCTTCACTGTGGTCACAAGTCAACTCACCTTGATTGACAACTGAGTGTAAAATGGTTTCTTTACAAGCAACGACCCTATGCCCATCAAAACTAGAGCTGTCACCCTTCTGATGGCTCATGTCATATCGCCCACCTGTTTTCCTCACCCCAAGATCCATCCAAACTGCTCCTTTGGTATCAGCCATGCCCACTGACCTTCTATTTCCCCATGGGCATGGTGCTTTTGCATCTCTCCATACCTTTGCACCTGCTGTGCCCCCTGCCTGGAATGACGGTCTTGTCCAGCCTTTGCCTACTTGGCCAAATCATCTGGCTCACCTTTTGTGACTCAGGTTGAGCATCTCCCCCAACAAATAGTGACGAGTGGATGAAGCAAGACATTAAATCCAGGTTCACTAACTGATATCCCATGGTCCAGATGTGTCCCTCAACAGAATGTGGCTTGGCCACATGGTGCTTTTAGCAATTTGAATTAGTCGTTATAATTTTTAAAGTAGGAGATATCATCACCTTAAAAAATTTTGGAGTTCTGGAGGCTCTTGAAAAGCCAGACGATCTGGTGACTGGACCTTGCATAGCCACAATTGGCTGGAGCTGAGCAGTGGCTGTCCCCTTTGGTGGATGGGACACAGGCTCTCCAGACCACCAGAGCCCCTCTACCCCCATCGCTGCCTACCTCATTCATGTATCACCCTGTGTTAGTCAGGGTTCTCTAGAGGGACAGAACTAACAGGACAGATGTATATATAGAGGAGTTTATTAAGGAGTGTTAACTCACATGATCACAAGGTAAGGTCCCACAATAGGCTGTCTGCAAGCTGAGGATCCAGGAAGCTAGTCCGAGTCCCAAAGCTGAAGAACTTGGAGTCTGATGTTCGAGGGCAGGAAGCATCCAGCATGGGAGAAAGATGCAGCCCAGAAGACTAAACCAGTCTAGTCTCTCCACATTCTTCTGTCTGCTTTTTATTCTGGCTGTGCTGGCAGCTGATTAGATGGTGCCCACCCAGACTGAGGGTGGGTCTGCCTCTCCCAGTCCACTGGCTCAAATGTTAATCTCCTTTGGCAACACCCTCACAGACACACCCAGGAACAATACTTTGCATCCTTCAATCCAATCAAGTTGACACTCAATATTAACCATCACACACCCCCATCTTGTCCGTGTAGATCTTGGAGTTTTTAAGACTTGCTCTATAGGACAGTCTGCAAAATACAAGTTTGGAAGCAGAGAAAGGGAGTCTCTGCTCCGAATTGCCCCTTTCCATTGTGGTGCCCTCTGCAGGACATATGACATAACAAATCAGACCACTGGCTCCAGAAATGTGTGATCGGAAAAACCATATCCCATTCATTCATTCATTTCACAAATATTTTTTGGAGGACTCACAACGTGCAAGGAATTGTCTAATTGGCACGCATTTCAGGGAAGCTGCTAGAACTGACAGTCACCTTTAACCCTGTAACTTTTTATCTTTTCTCCTTAAACCTTTAAAATGCAACTTCACCATGCTGTATCCAAGCTCCTAAGGCTTAGAAATTTCATCTCTTGTAAATAGACCGTTAAAGACCCCCATCCTGCCTCCTCTTGGCAACTCCTTTAGTGGTTTGACGGTGTCTTTCAGATGCTCTGGGTCTCAGCTAATCTACAGCTCGCTTTCATGTGTGCTTAGTTACAGACAATGAGGGGAAGCAGCTCAGGACTGTGCCTCCTAGTCAGGCTCATTACAGCGTCCTCGGCCTGTGTAGAAGATGCGGATACCTTGCCCCAAACCCAGTCTGGTAACTTTTATTGGAGCTTAGGCTTTAACTGGGGATTTTGAAGAGTTGGGGGTTTTATGGGAGACAGCTGGAATGCCAATCCCTATAAGGTAGCCACAGCCAGAGCCTCCAAAAAGGAAACAGTGGGTTTCCAGGCAGACCAGTTCAGCCTCCTCATGCCCAGGGGAGGAAGGAAGGAGGCGACTGCCAGCTGCCCCTCTGATCTTTGAACCTGGGCCTGTCAGCTTCACAAGGGAGCAGCAGAGAATTCAGTCAACCCGAGGATCCCTATTCTCTCCACCTGGGATACCTCACCCAGCCCCGACCTCCACTGTCCTGAGTGCAATAGCCCCACGCCCTTGCCTGTCTGTTCTCACCGGTGGGTAAGGCTGTTCATGAACAAGGACACCACATAGCAGGAATGTGGCGGGTCTTCCAGTAGAATCACAGTGTATTTTCCTGATTCTTCTCTGCCTGGTGATTCCAGAAACCCAGACCACAGGTGGTTGCCATGGCAACTGGGCTCAGGTTTTTTTTTTTTTTTTTTTTTTAAACTATGTTCTATATCCAAGAGAATGAGGGCACATTTGGGGAAGGGGCGGGGCTGGTGGAGGAAGCACCATCAGATTTACCTTCCTGCTTCTGGCCTTTTATTTCAGGCTGAGACCACAGCCACTGGGAGAGGACCCGGGAGTAATTCCTGGAGGGGATTCAGCAGGGCGCAATCAGAGGGCCTTTGGGGGGTTTCCGAGGCCTCCCCTCTCCATTTCCTTCCTAATTGTGACATCATGAACGCCCTAACAAGTTAAGCATGTGGAAGGCTCCAATTCCTGCCTGCCCTCTCCCTTCCCTCACCGCCTCTCCCAGCTACAGATACTGACCCGGACCTGCAAAAAGACAGAAGGACATTCAGTCTGGAGACCTAGGCTGTGTGACCCTAGGAAATGTACTTTGCTTCTCTGGGCCTCAGTTTTCCCATCTGTAAAGTGGAGTAGGTGGGCCAGGAAAAAAAAAAAAAAAAAAGACAATTAGGTTTTCTCTCAGCTGCCATTTCTCAGCTATTGGTAGAGGCTATCTGAAGCACTCTGCCAAGAAGTCAGTTAGCAAATATCAGGGTTCTATTTTGCCATTTTTATAAAACACATCCACAGCTTCACCTGCAGGCTGCAGTTTTGGCTTTTTTGAGGTAGAAAACAAAAGTCACTGCAAAGCAGTCTAAAGGAAAAATCCTTCCAAATTATCAAGATTATTTTCCTGCTAATCTCTTAAGTTTTCTCATCCACACCTAATCCAAGTATAAGTGTCTTTAGCAACTCAAATCCAACTGGGTGTTCTAAAGCATGCAGTTTCATTTTTATGAATGCAATCCTCCTTTTACACACTCATTTTTATTGGCTGATATGAAATTTTATTAAATTGCATAATTACAATAACAAGAAGGGGCAGAGTCAGCTTGTGTGGGATCTGAAGCTTATACAATTTGGAAGCTCTTCCAGAGGAAAAGAAAAGAAAATTATAAACATAAATTTACCTACAAAACTTAGATGCTTATTTAGAACGAGAACATGTCACAATATGAATCACAAATTTCTACTTTTTTAAAAATGAAAATACTACAAATATCACAAAATCCAGAGAAGGTGATCATAATATTTGTATTAATTAACTACCTCTCTTATCACTAAAATATTTTTTATCCTACAACTTCTGGCTACAAATTCTTAATTATTTCTTCTTTACACAATAATTTTGAAATAATACTTTCCAGAGGAAGAGTAGAATAATTCAGTATTTTCTTAAGCATAATTGATTAATTTTTTTTTTTATATTTGAAAGACATAAAATATGTAACTTCATATACAGAAATAATCACCATTGGTATACTGCCTCAGGTGTGCCCAGGACCCACAGAAATGGATAAATTCTATTTTACATGATTCCCATTTAATAAAAAAAGGAATGTGGGGTATGTACACCTGGTAAAGAGGGGTTCTACTGTAATTGCCAATATTTGTTGAGCTTCTACTACATATCAGACAGTGTGCTAAGTGTCTTATAGAACATCATGATAGCTGTATTCTTATTACCAATTTAGAGATTTAAAAAACTGAAAAATGAAATGAGTTACTAGAGGCCTTTATAGATACAAAGAAGCTGGGATCCAAATGAAGTCGTGCCTGGCTCCATGGAGTCATGCTGCCTTAATCTAGGGCTTCAGGCAACATATTTAACCATTTATCTTTTTTATATCATGGTGTAATGGTGTAATAGCACCAGCCTTGATGTCCTCCCTGAGGTTGTGCATGTCAAAATTAAAATGAGATCATGGAACAACAGCACCTTTTAGCTGCGAGATGCTGCATGTAATTTTCAGGATCCAGGGAGAATACAGAAATCACTAAAGGTCTTTTGAACAGAAGGAGTTTAATACAGGGAGTTGACTACCTAGATCATGGAAGGACTGAGAAGCCAACAGGAAATGTTGAAGCAAACCAAAAGAGGGCAAGAATAAGGATTCCCCTTTGGCTGGAGGGATAACAAGAGAAGGTGATTTTGCCAGAGCCAGGAGCTAGGGTATCCAGTAGGTGCTACAGCTCTGGCAGGGGCTGCCCACACAGTTGAGATAGTGGAAGAAAAGGCTATCCAAAAGAAGATTAACACAGGGGGAAAAGACAGCAGCTGCTGGTAATGCCCCCAGAAGCAGAGAGAGGGGTAGAAATGCCCTGGCTTCTCCGCTTCCCTCACCCTCCAGCATTTCTCCCATTGGCCAAGCCTTTACAGGAGCCTGGGAAACATAGCTCCCTATGATAAAGAACAGAGCACAGCATGAAAAGTACAGGAAGTGGATTGAAAGCAAACTTGCTATTAACCATACCACACATACACAAGATACTATTATTCTCAGAGAGAGCTACAGGCTCCTGACTGACACAGGAGGGAGGCTAGACATGGGATTCTAAAATAATAATCCGTTTCTCTTCTCCCCCAGGCCTAGAACAAATAGGTTAAAATAAAGTGAAAAAACTCAACCAGAGGTTTCTACATTTCTGAATAAAATATTGACTGTATAAAACAGCTGGGGTGGAGGAGTTGCTAAGGAAAAGGCAGATGGGCAGATTCTACATTTTATTCTGCCTGCAAGCTGCAGAAAGATAGCAATCCAACAGCAGGGTTTATTTCCATCATAAAAATAGAGGGAGGCCTCAGGACTGATGGAAGTGACCTGCCCCCTCATCAGGGGCCTCTGGTGAAGAGGCGCATAGGAGCTCAACCCCAGAGACCAAGAATGACAGCGTCCCTCCGGCACCCTTGATCCATCAGAAACTGACAGTCCTCCTGTCCAGCAGTGAGCTGGCCAGCAGCCGCTGTGGCTGCATCCTGCTGGAGGGTGTTGATGAGAGGGAGAAAACAACCCCAGCCAGAAGCCACCCATCCCACTTCTCTCTTCATTGATGCCCTCCCCTGGATTCTGTGTTGAGAGGCAAATGTAGTTTCAGAGAAGCACTCTTGGTCTCATGATTTCTGAGCATCATTTCTCCATCAGGCCTGGTATTTGCAAATGGCTCCTAAGTCCAGGGCTATCTGTCCCCATTTGCTGTTGGAGACGCCAGCACCTTACAGTTCAAGGCATAGGCCACGTCCAGCTCCTTTGGGGTATGTGGTCTCACGTCCTTAGGACTGGAACATTCCTACAACTCCTTTTTGCAAGGTAGCACTGGCTCACCTCCCAGATCTCAGGAAATATCACGCCCTCAGGTGACTCCTCTCTGACCACCCTCCTAACAAAAATGATCAATGCTTCATAGCACTCTTTCCTTGCCTTACTTATTATACTCTATTGTTACCACTCATGTAATTACTTAGACCAGGGGTTGGCAAACTACAACCAGCAGGCCAATCCAATCCATTGCCAGTTTGTGCAAATAAAGTTTTATTGGAACACAAGCATGTTCATTCATTTACATATTGTCTATGACTGCTTCCATACTGCAATGATGGAGCTAAGTAGTTGCAACAAAGACCTCATGGCTGACAGAGCCTAAAGTATTTACTATCTGGTCCTTTAAGAAAATCTTTGCTGACCCCCCAACCACAGTTATAAAAAGTTTCTTGGTCATTCATCCCTGTGAGCAAAATATTTGTGATTCCTCTCCCTCTTAAAACAGTATGTGGATATATATTTTAATTATATTTTTAAATTGTGTGTATTTTAATTGTATGTTTAAATTATACACATGCACTACCTAGTAATACTCCTCATACAGTTTGAAACATACTCAATAGTAGAAATTTTTAAAGATTGAATTAAATATATACACAGAAGCTCTAATATTTTCTCCCTATGCTCAAGCATCATTGGTCCAAGATGGTGCCTAAAGCATAGGGGAGGGTCTTAAAAATGTTTATTAGCTGAATAAAAGCCCTCTGTGAGGCTGCAGATCTTCCCAAACTGAATGAGCCACCCTCTCGTGCCTTTGCAAGCCCTATAGATTAAATGACAGCCATCATGCACAGAAATCCTCAGAAGACTGAGATGTCTCATTCGGGTTTCCCAGCGTCCATTGCCCTGTGAGCTCCATGAAGGCAGGGACCTTTTGTCTCTTGTGTTCACTGTCATCTACTCAACACGTAGACAGTGCCTAGAACATAGTGAGAATCTAACAAATGCATGTTGTCAGAACGAATGAATGAAAAAATGTACCTCCCACACGAAGAAAATAACTGACATTTTCTTCCATTTCTATCTTCTTCCTGAAAGACCTTCAGGTCAATAGGCACTTTGTTTTTGCATTGTGGATTTTTTTTTTAATTAAAGGGTAGGACTGGGCACGGTGGCACATGCCTGACATCCCAGCACTTTGGGAGGCCAAGGTGGGCGGATCACTTGAGGTCAGGAGTTTGAGACAAACCTGGCCTGGCCAACATGGTGAAACCCCGTCTCTACTAAAAATACAAAAATTAACTGGGCATAGTGGCACATGCCTGTTGTTCCAGCTACTCAGGAGGCTAAGGCAGGGGAATCACTTGAACCCAGGAGGTGAAGGTTGCATTGAACCAAGATCGTGCCACTGCACTCCAGCCTGGGCAACAGAGTGAGACTCTGTTTCAAAAAGAAAAAGAAAAAAAAAAGAGAGAATTAATTAAAGACTGTATATATCCACCCCCCCCCCATGTTTTTGTTGTTGTTGTCGTTGTTTCTAATAATTTTAACTTTTATTTTAGATTCAGTGGATACATGTGCAGGTTTGTTACAAGGGCATATTGCATGATGCTGAGGTTTAGGATACAAATGACCCCATCACCCAAGTAGCAACGTACAGTACCCAACAGTTGGTTTTTCAACCCTTGCCTCCTCCCTCTCTCCCACCTCTAGTAGTGCCCAGTGTCTATTGTTACCATTTTTATGTCCATGAGTACTCAATATTTAGCTCCCGCTTATAAGTGAGAACACGACGTCTTTGGTTTTCTGTTCCTATGTTAATTCACTTAGGATAATGGCCTCCAGCTGTATCCACGTTGCTGCAAAGAAGGTGATTTCATTATTTTTCATGGCTGCATAGTATTCCATGATGTATATGTACCACGTTTTCTTTATCCAATCCACTGTTGAGGGGCACCTTGGTTGATTCTGGTTTTGCTATTGTGAATAGTGCTGCAACGAACATATGAGTGCTGGTCTTTTTGGTAGAATGATTTCTTTTCTTTCGTATAAATACCCAGTATTGGGATTGCTGGGTCAAAACTATCAACAGAATAAACAGACAACCTACAGAACGGGAGAAAATATTCACGAACTATGCATCCAACAAAACTCTAATATCAAGAATCTATACGAAACTTAAATAATTTAACAAGCAAAAACCAAATAACCCTATTAAAATGTGGGCACAAAACATGCACAGACACTTCTCACAATAACACATACAAATGGCCAACAAACATACGAAAAATTGCTCATTATCACTAATCATCAGAGAAATACAAATCAAAACCACAGTGAAATACCATCTCACACCAGTCAGAATGGCTAGTATTCAAAAGTCAAAGCACAGATGTTGGCCAGGCTGCAGAGAAAACGGAATGCTTATGCACCGTTGGTGGGAATGCAAATTAGCTCAGCCACTGTGGAAAGCAGTTTGGAGATTTCCCTCATATCCGTTATGTCAGCCTCACTTTCTGGTCTATCCTACAAGCTGAGTGCAGGCCTCTCTTAAGGCTCTCACCCATAAGGCCAACTGTCTACTGTGCTTCTTTACTTTGGATGTTTCACAAGGCACATCAGACTCAAAGAGTCTGACACACACCATTGTCTCACCCAAAGACTTCTCACTCAAATACTTCTCTCCCGCCCTGTCACAGAGAACATGCCACCAACAGGTCCAGCTCAAGTTGAAAACCTGAGGGCTCACCATGATTTCCTCTCCCACTTCACTGCGCCAGCGCCCTTCACTGCGCCAGCGCCCTTCTAGGTCGACCTTCAAATAATCACCCGCTTGATGCTGAGGACTCCACCTCTATGTCCCTCTCATCCAAATTCTCCTCTGCCTCCTCACGTCCACTGCCCAAGTCCAAGGCACCATCCTCTTCCTCCTAGATCCCTGCAACAGCTGCGTCACTGGTTTCCTGGCCTCTCCCCTCCTACTCACTAGCAAATCTTTTTCCCCACAGAGAAAATCCAGGGGATCCTTCTAATAGGCACATCTGAAATGAAATTTTAACTCCCTCTCTACTGGCTTCAGTATAGCATCCAAACTGCTTAGAGTTATGGGAGAAGCCCTACTGGCCCTGGTTTCTGCTCACTCTGCAAAGCTACAGGCACTGAAGATGTAAGAGACTGGAACACAGAAAACCGACATTTGCCACATGACTGCATCACACTGAGTACTATGCTGGATGCTTCAAGCTTATTCCCATCCTGACATGTCCCCTGTAAATGGATCTACAAGTTTATCTATCAGCTCTAGGTTGGTCTCAGGCTGACAGCATTTTTTTAATTCTTTAATATGTTTATTTCAGAAAATAGAATGTCAACCATGTCTGTTCCATTAAAGGTCCAAACTAATTTCTTTGTAATCAATCACAATTTCTGTTTCTTTGTCAGCAGAGTGCGAGCCATTTGTTCTATGGCCACTACCTTCCGGGTGTTTTATCTCTAAGGTGTTTTAACCTGTATCAGCTGACAGTACCCATAAGCAAAACTCCAGGTCTTTAAAAACCATACTGAATTCCTTAGAATTAGGTTTGGTTGCATGTGATGAAACACCCAAAATACTAGTTTAAGAAAACTAGAAGTTCACGTCTGTTCTCCTAAAATAAGTCCAGAGACAAGCAATCCAGTGTGATGCGGCAGTTTAATAATCAGAGGAGACCCAAGCTGCTTTTCTTTCTTGTTGCGCCACCTTTCTTAACTTCCTGCCTCATAGTCTAAAATAGCTGTTGGGCTCTAGCCCTCATGTCTGCATTCCAACCATATGGAGGAGCGAGAGAAGAAGCAAGGGGTTTGTTCCAGCTGTCTTTTTAAGGACATTAACCATACAACACCACTTAAATGTTAAATGGGCAGAACATGGCCACACTTTGCTGGAAGGAAGTCTGGGAAATATCCTCATTCCAGCTCTCCATTGTGCAGCTAAAGATGGAGGTTCTGTTATGAAGAAAGACGGAGAGAATGGGCTTGGCCACCGGAACACCCATCTACCACAGGTGTTCAGCTATTCCATGTTGCCCCAAGGCAGGATATCTCTATGACCATTACACAAAAACAAATAGAGACCAAATTTAAGATTGCACAATGCACAATCAGGCAACTCTGTTTATTCATCCATCGATTTGTTCACTCATTCAACAAATATTTATGTAGTATCTGTTGTTTTAAGCTGGGCACAGGGCAAGATACAAGATACAAGAACTGAAAAAGAATATGAAGCAAGAAATGAGTTGTCCTGCTTGATCCACACAGCTGTAATGAGAATCCAGTGATAATGGGGTTGGTGTAGAAACTGTTAATGGACGATGTTATTGGAGCCTGAATGTTGGTCCTCTAGAGCAAATGCCTTTGCTTTAGCATGCATGCAGTATGCTTTAGACACTTTTTTTCCTATGTAAATAAACCCTCAAAGGACAAAACAGAGTTTCTAATCTCAAGAAAATGTGTGTATGTACGCTTTAGAAGTAAAAAATTTAAAAAATTTTAAAAAGAGTTTCTAATCTCAAGAAAATGAGTGTATGTATGCTTTAGAAGAAAAAACAAAAGGCAATTTCAGTGAAAGAAAAAAGAATATGAAGAAAAGATTGGATTATTCACAAGCTTACTCCTGAGGTTATTTTAAATGAAACAATGTATCACTTAATGATTAAGTATCATTACGGGTACCATCATGTATCATAAGAAGGCACCAAGAATCCAAGAACAGAACAATACAGACCAGCAGTTCCAGTAAAGCCTGCTTGAGTCACAGATGTGAGGTTGCAGAGCTCTTCCCGGGTCTTCAGACTGGGCCACCTAGAGCTCATCTTGCCAAGTAAACTTCAGAGTGTGGCCTGCTCTGCCCCCTCCCCCAGTCATGTCCAAGGTCAGAATCCAGCCAGGGGCCTCAAACAGGCAGAAATATTTATGCCAACTCCAGAATACCAAACCTAAGAGACAGAGCTGATGCCACTTGAAAGGAATCGGAGCAGAATCTCCAGAGATTAAGAAAATGACAGTGACCAAGTTGCACAGGGGAAGGGGGTGAGAAGAAGTGGAGATTAAAGCAGCCAGGCCATTTGTTATTTTGATTTATGCTTTTTTTTTAAATTTTATTTTAAAGGGAATTAAAGAAGATGAATTAAGACTTCATTAGATCCTGACAACTTCAGGAATATTAATCCATCTTCCATTTGCATTAAGACTCCCAATCTCTCCGATCTCTCCGGGGCTAGGGTGAAGGAAAGGGAAAGCTATGGATACATTTCTGTCTTCCCCGCTCTGCACCCCCTAACCCTCCCCTCTGGCCACTTTCCCTTTCATGTCTTTGTTTGACATATAGGAAAGAATCATGAGGTGTTGAGTATCATTAACTTCCAAACACCTATGAAATCAGTAGGGAAGTGCAAACATTGTGGACCCCGACCGTCTCTGCAAATGATCTATCCTAAAGTCCTCCCCTTTGGAGATGAAAAGAAATAGTTTGGCAGACTGACAGTCTCGGGGAGAGAGGCCTGAATGAACAGGCAGGGGACACACAGAATAAATGAAAATATGATTGACTTCTTACCTCAGTCCGGCTTACACATGGTTCTGAGCATTTAATAAACAGGTTGACACTCCGAGTTCCCCTCATTAGGTGAACGTGGAGACCCGGACTGTTATAAATCAGAAGGGCAGGTTATCAAAGCTTGTGATCTTTAACTGTGTCAGGGCGCCCTCCTGTCTGCTGAAATGGAGGCAGCAACCTGCAAGCTGCAAAGAATTAGCCACTATACCACGATTTAACACACATGCACCCAGGAGAAGGTGGGAGGCTGGCGCTACAGGCAGTTTTTCCGGTACTCAGCACATGTGGCTGGCCCTTGGTCACGGTTTACTTGGGGCTGCATGGTACCTGGGGATAAAGGTGACGGATGACCCTGTGATGGATCAAGAAATAGACCTGTGTTTAGTTAGACTACGATCAATGGAGGAAAAATCACTATGGAATGTTAGAATTCCCAAGCCAGAATGGGCTTTGGGAAAACCCTCTTATCTGGTGATTTCCCAGCCTAACTTCACATCAAAATCTAAAGGGGCTAGACACTGTGGTGGCTTATGCCTGTAATCCCAGCACTTTGGGAGGCCGAGGTGGGCGGATCACCTGAGGTCAGGAGTTCAAGACCAGCCTGGCCAACATGGTGAAACGGCGTCTCTACTAAAAGTACAAAAATCAGTCGGGCGTGGTGGCAGGTGCCTGTAATCCCAGCTGCTCAGGAGACTGAGGCAAGAGAACCACTTGAACCCAGGAGGCAGAGGCTGCAGTGAGCCCAGATCACACCACTGCACTCCAGCCTAGGCGACAGAGCAAGACTCTGTCTCAAAAAATAAAAAAATAAATAAAAAATAAAAAAATCTAATGGAAAACTGATAATTTCTAACAAGGTTAAAAAGACTTCTACGCTATGATCCTGAAATTATACCTCATGAGAAATGAATGTATATGCCCACAAAAATACTTGTGTACAAACGTTCAAGTTGCTTTGTTCATAAGAGCTCCAAACTGGAAACAGCCCAAATATCCCCCCACAGGAGAATGGATAAACACACGGTGGCAAATCCGTGCAATGGAACACTATTCAGCAATAAAAAACAAGCAGGTACTGCTGATATGTGTAACCACATGAATGAATCCCATGGACCTGATGTTCAATGAAAGAATCTAGGCTCAGGAAAGTACATGTTGTGTGATTCCATTTCTATGAAATTCAAAGACAGATAAAGTTAATCTTACTTGGTAATAAAAGTCAGGACAATAGCAGGACAGAGGGGCAGGATATGGGGCACAAGGAAACTTTCTGGGGAGGTGGGAATGACCTATATCTGAATCTGGATGATGGTTACAGGAGTGAATACATTTGCAAAAATTCAACAACTGGTACATTTGGTATTTGTATACCTTGCTATATATATAAATCATACCCCAGTAAAGTAAAACAAATCAATGAAACAAGTAAGTAAAAACAAATAAATAAATAAATGCAGAGTCTAGAGCCTTTGCACATGCTGTTCCCTTGGCTTGGAATATTGTGTCCCCACCCCCTAATATTGAAGAGGCTAGCCCCATCCTATCTTTCAGGTCTTAGCTTAACTCTCACCTCTGCCATTCATTGCTGTATCATTTGGGTTTTGGGCTTGTTTTTATACTCCTAACCATGCTCAGAAATTTTCTTGTGTGTATTCTCTGCCTCTCCATCCACCCCTGTCACCAATAGACTGTGAGTGCCTAAGCACATGGGTCTTATTGTGTTCACTCCCTGTGCTGTCACCACTCACCCTATTGCACCTGTTGTCCACCACTCTCCACCTGTTGTCAGCCTCAGAGCTGCCTTGTTAGTGTGCAGCAGTGTACTCCCCGGAACTTCTGACTTCTGGGCGAGTCTTGGTCAGTGGGAAATCTCAGCAGGAAATTGAAAGGAAAGAGGAGTGGGAGAGTGGGGTGACACATCCTTCGCTGTGGCATCCCCACAAGCTGACTGCATCTCTAGGTCAGTGGTTCTCCATCAAGTGTAATGTTGCCCCCCAAGGGACATTTGGCAATGTCTGGAGAAATATTTGGTTGCCACAACGGGGGGTGATGGTGCTGCTGGCATCTGGTGGTTAGAGGACAGGGATGCTGCCCAACATGCTACAATGCACAGGACAGCCCCCACAACAAAGAATTACCCAAGCCCGAATGTCAACAGTGCCAAGGTTAAGAAACTGCTCTTGGTGAAGGTCATGGCTCTTCTAAGGAGGCATCTCCATAACCCTCTCCTTCCAGGGTCAGGTGAACATTCCCCCTGACTCCGTCAGGTCCAGAGACTGTAAAAGCCCCACTATTGCTATCCTTGCTGCTTCCCCTATATCCTGCCCACACCTTCGTATTAGTCCCTCTGTGAAAAGTCCTCAAATTACCCTAATTGGAGTGCACTATTCTACTTCCTGATGGAACGCTCACAAGCAGGCCATTTCATCTCCAGCAGCTACATGCTTAGTAAATATAAATAAATATTTGTTTAAGTAATTAATGGATGAGAGTCTCCTAGAAGATCTGGATTTAAAAGTCAAAGATAAGGCCGGGCGCGGTGGCTCACGCTTGTAATCCCAGCACTTTGGGAGGCCGAGGCGGGTGGATCACAAGGTCAGGAGATCGAGACCATCCTGGCTAACATGGAGAAACTCCGTCTCTACTAAAAAATACAAAAAAGTAGCCGGGCGTGGTGGCGGGCACCTGTAGTCCCAGCTACTCGGGAGGCTGAGGCAGGAGAATGGTGCGAAGCCGGGAGGCGGAGCTTGCAGTGAGCCGAGATTGTGCCACTGCACTCCAGCCTGGGTGACAGAGCGAGACTCCGTCTCAAAAAAAAAAAAAAAAAAAAAGTCAAAGATAAATTTTAGAACTTACATATTTTTACAGCTTTATTGAAGCATAATTGATACAGAAAAAAACTGCACATACTTAATGTATACAATTTGATGGGTTTGGACATGTGTATACAGCCATGATGTCATCACCACAATCAAGGTAATAAGTATATTTATCACCTCCAATGGTGTCCTTGTATCCCTTTGCAGTGTGTGTTTGTGCGTGTGTGTTTTAAGAACACTTAACATGAAATTCATCCTCTTAAAACAAATTTTTAAGTACACACCATATCATTAGCTGTACATTAACTGTTGTACAGCATATCCCTAGAACTTATTCATCTTGTGTAAATGCAACTTTATACTCATTGAACAAACTCTCCGTTTCCCCCTCCTCCCATCCTGTGTCAACCACCCTTCTATTTCTGCTTCTATAAGTCGGACTATTTTAAACACCTCTTGTATGTGGAATCATGCCATATTTGTCCTGCTGTGACCAGAACTTAATATTTTTAAAAAGATTCTTTGGGTGATTCTAGAACAAGTCCCACATGTGTGCCTGGGGAAACTGAAGCCCAGAGAGGGGAAAGTACTTTTTCGGGGTCACACCACCGTGAGAAGCAGCCTGGGCCCAGAAAGCACCCATTCTTGACATTGATCATTAATTCCATTACCTTTTGCTGTTTTCCCTCAAATTATTTTCCCCATAACATTGCTGATGCCTTTAGACACAATGCATATTCCAAAGTTCACGCCTCCTGCATTTTAAAGAAGGACATTCAGTCTGTGTGATTCTAATCCATCCACTCACGCACAGCTCTGAATGACCAGGACTGGAGGGGCAGCCCCACAGAGGGGCCAAGGGCCTGAGGACAACAGACATTTCTGGTTCAGTCCCAGGTTCTGCCACATCCAAGTTCAGCTTCCTTGTCTGGAAATTGAAGATGACAGTGCTTACCTCTTAGATTTGTTCAGAGGCCTCCATGAGATGATGGCTATAAAGTGTGTGGCACAGAGCTGGGCATGTCGTGAGGTCACAGACAGTGGTGGTTATGGCTCAGATGCCCTTCAAGTCCAATTTTCTCTGTATTTTGTCTGCCAGAATCCTCAAAATGTCCAATGTGACTGAGCCAAGACATCTTGAGTCCCCCAAAATAAGAGATTCTGCTTGCATTTCTCTCTATATTCTTGGCTACATTATGGACCAGATAGAAGCCAGTTCCAAACCACTAAGACCCAGACTGTAGATTTAAATTGCTGACAATAGGTTTAGACTTGCCAATGAAAAAATCCACATTCTCATGTAAGCTTAAGAGAACAAAGCTTCCTCTAGGTTTTTTTTTTAAGAGTGGAATTAGGATCTCATGTCTTTGCCTTTTCTCTTTACACCCAGATTCAAGTCTTTAATACTAAGGGAACTTTCTGATTTTCCATGTAGAAAGAATGAATTCTGTAAGTCGGAATATTTTAAATACGTCTTATAAGCAGAATCATGCCATATTTGTCCTTCTGTCACCAGAACTTACATTTTTAAAAATATTCCCCGGGTGGTCTTTTTTTTTTTTTTTTTTTTGACGGAGTCTTGCTCAGTTGCCCAGGCTGGAGTGCAGTGGCACGATCTTGGCTCACTGCAAGCTCTGCCTCCCGGGTTCACGCCATTCTCCTGCCTCAGCCTCCCAAGTAGCTGGGACTACAGGCGCCCGCCACCACGCCCGGCTAATTTTTTGCATTTTCAGTAGAGATGGCGTTTCACCATGTTAGCCAGGATGGTCTTGATATCCTGACCTCGTGATCCACCCGCCTCGGCCTCCCAAAGTGCTGGGATTACAAGCGTGAGCCACCGCGCCTGGCCCCAGGTGGTCTTTTTAAAGATTCCCCAGGTGGGCCGGGCATGGTGACTTGCACTTGTAACCCCAACACTTTGGGAGACCAAGGCGAGTGAATCACTTGAGCCCCAGAGTTGAGACCAGCCTGGGCAACAGAGTGAGACCTCATCTCTACAAAAAAATACAAAAAATTAGCCAGGCATGGTGGCGCACACCTGTGGTCCCAGCTACTCACTTAGCAGGCTGAGGTGAGATCACTTGAGACTGGGAGGCCAAGGCTGCAGTCAGCTATGATTGTGCCACTACACTCCAGCCTTGATGACACAAATTTTGTCTCCAAAAATAAAAATTAAAAATAGAATAAATTGGTTGAGAATGGAAGAGGTAAGAAGATGCATGCCTCTCTTCCTCCATAACTTGCAGACCTGAACATTGATTTAGTCTGACAGAGAACAAATATGTTTGCTTCTAGCAATATGGCTTATAAGTCAGACTCAAGAAAGGTCTAAAGAGATGGAGAGAATAAGGGCATTTTCTCTTTAATAGAGACTTTAAATGCAATGGCTCCAGTATGTCCCCAGTATATTCTGAGACGTGGGCTCTTTACCTGTAAAATGGGGCCATATCAATACCTACCTCATGATGTTGCCGTAAAAGTTGACTGCTAACAACAGTATAAAAGTGTTCCTATTTCCCCACATCCTCTCCAGCATCTGTTGTTTTCTGACTTTTTAATGATCACCATTCTAACTGGTGTGAGATGGTATCTCATCGTGGTTTTGATTTGCATTTCTCTAATGACCAGTGATGATGAGCTTTTTTTCATGTTTGTTGGCTGCATAAATGTCTTCTTTTGAGAAATGTCTGTTCATATCCTTCACCCACTTTTTGATTGGGTTGTTTTTTTCTTGTAAATTTGTTGAAGTTCCTTGTAGATTTTGGATATTACCACCATGGCATGTGGTAATATGGCATGTGTGTACCTATGTAACAAACCTGCACGTTCTGCACATGTATCCCAGAACTTAAAGTATAATTTAAAAACTTAGAAAGAAAAATAAATGGACTGCTATACACAATTGTAGTATTACTTACTGTCTACAGGTTTGTGTGCTGACTTTTTCAGTTAACGCTCTCATTGTGATTGCCCCTCAGAAAAAATGATTTAACATTTTTCTTCAAATTATATAGTCAATATTAGTTTAGAAAATGTGAGCAGTGTTTCTAAGAATACTGAAGAAAGTAAAAGTTACCCCAAACCTCAGCATCCTAAAATAGTTACCATTAGCATTTGGGGAATGGCTTTTTATGCATCTCTTTATGCGTTTTATGCTGCTTTTAAAAATTCAACTTCAAGTTTGGATCAACTGTAAATTGGTGGAATTCGATCCCAGCTATGGCCCTTCTGGGCCTTGGTACCTTTATCTATAAAATAGTACATTCACTTCCTGGGGCTGGTGTAAGACATTGCCACAAACTGGGTAGCTTAAAACAACAGAAATCTATTCTCTTTCAGTCCTGGAGGCCAAAAAAGTCCTAAATCAAGGTAAAAGTAGGGGCTCTTCCAGAGGAGGAGGCTCCAGAGGCTCTGAAGGAGGATCTGTTTTGCACCTCTCTCCTAGCTTCTGGTAACCACTGGCAACCCCTGGAGTTCCTTCGCTTCTAGACACATCACTCCAATCTCTGTCTCTGTATTCACATGGCCTTCACCTCCATGTCTGTGTCTTCTCTTCTTATAAAGACACTCATCATTGGATTTAGGGCTCATTCAGATAATCCAGGATGATCTCATCTCAAGATCCCTAATTTAATTACATCTGCAAAGACTCTTTTAATATAAGCAAACATTCACAGGTTCCAGGTGGATGTATCTTTTTTGCAGGGGGGTGGGGGCACAATTTGACCTCCTGCAAAGGGAGATGAGAATAGTTGCCTCCAACAGTTACTTTGATAAACAAGTTGGATGGGATAATGCATATGCAATTTCTGGCATATGATTAGTGATCAATGAATGCTGTGTATTAATAATCCTATCTGAAGGAGGACATTGCTCCTCAGCTTCTTTCTGGAGGAATAAAGTAAGATATAAATAAAAAAACACAAATGAATAATTCTGAAGTTCAGATGGGTGCCAAAAATGTGGTTTTCTTGGTTCTCTGTGAGCTTTCTCTAGTATTTTAAAGTGGAGAGTTTTCATATATGTAGGCTCTAATTTTTTTCTATAAATATCCTTTAGTTTCTCTCTTCATTCTGGCTTTTCTTCCTTCTGTCATATCTCAGTGGGTTAGCCATTTTACCCAGAAAAAAACAAAGCTTCAGAAGGTATAACAGATTCAATCAAATCAGTTAGATGAATTACATTTTACTTAGAATGAAAAACCTACCATTCATTTCAACATGTAGCTTTTCATGCTTTCATGACATTGAGGTTAAATAGAAATTCTTTACAGCTTCATTATTTCAAAGCATAGGGTTGTTCTGATTTTTTTAAACTTGATAAATGAAAATCAAGACTGATGAAAGAGCAGAGAAAAAGAAAGCAATTGTTCACAAAAAGATTTGTCCTTGACCAAAAGACGCTTCTACTGCGGTTTTGATGACTTGGCCTACAAGAAGAGAGTAATGTTAGAGTGAGAAAAGTAATTGGGAGTTCAGAGAAGTGAGTTTTATTCTGGGATATATTACTCTTTACCAGGGTAGCATGTTGGTAAAGTGACCTCTCTGTCCCTTAGTTTCCTTCCTATAGAATGAGGAAGGGTTGGGAGGGGTTACCACTGAGGTCTCTTTCCGCTCTGATCTTCTAGAGCTCATAAGTCCAATGTTAACATTGCTCGATTCAAAAAGTTAACTTGAATCCCTTCATCAGTGGCTAAGGGAGCTTTAGAATGGCGTTCAGTAAGTTTTCTGCACTCAAAATGTATAATGGCATTTGTTGACTTGGAAACTTCCAGGTCTTTTGATCTAAGAACAGGGAGTTCTGGAGTGAATGAGCAAGACAGGAAATCAACCACCTGACATATGAAGTTGAATAACAGTCTCGAGACAACACATTCAGACTTGTCCCAAGGCTGTGTGTCCACTTGTCCAGTGGCAGAACCCGAGGTGAAAGTCCAAGGGGAAAATAGGGAGAAGGACATTCATGGATAGAAGATTTGGTTTTCCACATGAAGGAGGAATAACTCAGGCAACAACTGGATTTTATAATTCCTGGTCCCTCCCACCAAGTCTTATAACAGAATGGTGTTTGGTGAGCACTCAGCTGACTCACTGACTGCCAGTTGTTCAGGAGGGTAGGGGAGCAGAAGGGACAGGGTATCTCCTGAAAAGCACTGGCCACCAAAGGAAGTTCCATGAACTCAGGGGGCAGGAGAAAATGTGGAGAGGAGATGGCTCCATTGTGGATCTGCCTGCCTGGCACCCATACCCTGTTACCCCACAATCAGTTACCGACTTCATTCATTCTGGGCCTTTGTTTCATCACAGTCGTCATCTTCATCACCTTCTTCCTCCTCTTCTCCTCCTCTCCTCCTCTTCCCCTCCTCCTCATGCTCCTCCTTCTTCCTCCTTCTCTCCTCCTCCTCCTTCTTCCTCCTTCTCCCCTCCTCCTTCTTCTTCCTCATCCTTCTCCTTCTTCCTCCTCCTCTTCCTTTTCTCATCCTCCTCTTCCTCCTTCTCTTCTTCCCCTTCTTTTTCTCTTCTCCTTCCTTCTTCTCCTCTTCCTCCTCCACCTTCCCCCCTTCCCTTCCTCCTCACCACCATCATCATCATCATCACCATTTCTTCCAGTGTTTATTCTATATATATTTCTGCCAATAAGCTAAGTACTTAACAACTATACAGGTACTTTCTCTTAACCATCACAGCAATTTAAGGAGGTGGTCACTACTCACTATTTGTCTTGGTCTGGTTTCCTCCCCCAAAACAGGTCTTGAGATGAGGATTTGTATGTAAGTGGTTTATTTGGGGATAACCCCAGGAAGTCTTGCAGGGAATAAAAGGCAGGAAAGCAGATATAAAGGGTACCTTGCTGAGCAGTTACCGTGGTGAGTAACTGGGGCCCAGTCTTGCATGGGCCCCCGAAGGGCTGTAAGAACACACCTAAGAGTTGGCCCAGGGAGGAAATGTGGTGGATAAATAAGGGGTATTTATTTACCACACCTCATTCCTCATTGGTTGACGTTGCTTCTGGGGGCATCAACTCTCTGATACTTCTGACCATCCTGGGCTGAGCACGTATCTGCAGTCAGACAGCCCTTGGGCAGAGGACTAAATGTCAGTATTTTGGGAACTGTCAATCTAAGCTGTAGGTGGCTTGAGAGGTGAGAGGGGGCCTAGGGTTATGGACAGGGCACCAAATAGCATCTATATGATTATTATTCCAATCTTAGAGGAGAAGAAATAAAAGCTTAGAGAGGTGAAGTAACTGACTTAGATCACAGAGCCCATAAATGGTGGAGCTGGGATTTCAATCTGGGTCTATGGATTCAAGAACCTGAGCTATTAATTCCAATGCTCCCCAGCCCCATCCATTAAAGGTTGGAATTAGTTGTAAACTGCCTTCCACCTACAGCTCACCATCTGTGGTTCCAGCTAACAAGGTTTAGAGTTGAGGGAGAGGAGTTTTTACATTCATCTCTGTCACCCCTCTCTGATATCTCTAGGACAAGTTCAGGAGAGAGGTGGGAGGGGGTTCGAACATGAGGCTGGTGTCCCTGGCAATCATGAAACTTCCACCTTCCACATCAGCTGGCTGTTCATCCCTCTCCCACACCAGTCAATGAGGCTTGAGGCTCTGAAAGTTTGGAGAAATCGTTTAAACATTCTGACCCTCAGTTTCCTCATCTAGACTGCAGAAGAAATGATGAGTACCCACTTCCTAAGGTTATTGACAGAATTAAATGAGATAATGTATAATAAGAGCTTAGCATAGCATCTGGCTTATAATAAGTGCTTGTTAATTATTTCTATCATGTGTTATTAATTATTATAATTACCTGGGAATCTGATCTTCCACCTACAAATACTTTGTTTCCAAAATGAAAATCAGGACATTACCTATGACAGAGTCTAACAACAAAAGGCAATAAGGAATATAAGACAAATTCACACTTAATTTCCCTTGATGGTCTACCATACCGATGCAGCTACAAGCCGACCACTGTATATGCGTCTTTATAGAAGGGGAGAAAGATGTGTATGGAAGTCTACACCCATCTGGCCAGGCCCCTCTGTTGCCTGACGTCAACGTTTGACTTGTTATGACCCTGTTATGACCCTGATTTTCTCCTTGCCCTCATAAAGTCTGTATTCAAGGCGGCAGCCACTGGAATAGTCCTGTTAAAACATTAAGGCAGATCCTACCACTCTCCTGTTCAAAATAAAACAATGGTTTCCTTTCCTCCCAGAGAACAGCAAAGCCTTGACGATGGCCACAAAAGCCTTGACGATGGCCACAAAAGCCTCCATGCTGCAGAGTCTGAACACTTCTCCTTTATCTCCCGCCTCCCCTCTGGGCACCGTCCTCCAGCTCCCCCCACTCCAGCCATACTGATTTCCTTGGTGGTTCTGACAGCCCGGTGCATACCCAGGGTATTTGCACTGGCTGTTGTCTCCTTCTGCGATCTTCTTCCTCCATAACCAAATGGCTTACTTCCTTGCCTCCTTCAAGTCTTTGTCAGATGTCACCTTCTCAATAAGGACTTCCCCAATCACATCATTTAAATTACAACAATCTCCCATCCCCATCGCACCAGTGAGACTCAGCTCCCCTTCACCTACTCTGTATATGTATTGACCATCAACAGACTATAATTTACCTATTTAGTATTAAATAGTTCACAGTTTATGGTCTGTCTCCGTCCCTATAGAACTGTTCTCCCTTTAGAACAGTTGTTCTTGTTCCCTATAGAATGGCATCTGCAGACATATCTTGGAGGCAAAAAGTAATTTTTTGCTCTACTGGCATCTAATAGGTAGAGGCTAGTGACGCTGCTAAACATCCCACAATGCACAGGACAACCCCCACAACAACAAATTCTCCAGCCGAAAATGTCAGTAGTGCTGAGGTTGAGGAATTGTGCTATAGGATGAAGCTTTGCAAGGACAGAGCTTTTTGGTTGATTTTCTGTTTTGCTATATTTCAGCATCTAGAACAGGACCTGGCACATAGTAATCACTCAGTAAGTATTTGGCGAATGAATCATCCTTAGAAACGGTCCCCAGAGTGAAGACTTTCAGAGTCTGGAGATCTCAAAAACATGCAAAATTCCTTTCAAAATCAGCAGCAGAACAAACACACGGACACGGGTCGGACAGTGGGAAAGACCCAGTTCCTTGTTTGTAAAGGAATCGCTTCCACCGGAAAGAAAGAAAGATGTCCTCCAACGGCCCCACCCGGAACTCGCACATTGTGTTCTAAGTTTAACACTTCTTGTGCTCTCTCTGCTGAAACCCTTGGCTCCAACCCATAATATCTCTGAATCCAGGAAACCATTATGACTGGTCAGGGTCAAAGGTTGCTCCTATTGTAACCCACTTCCTCCATCAGAGTTTTAAATTTGGAAAACGTTCTTATTGCTATTGTATGGAATGTCAGCTCTCAGATAACCTCAGAATTATTTTTATTTGTCTACCGTGCCCACCCCACCACACACCAAAAAAAAAAAAAAAAAAAAAAAGGTTTAAAAAAATCCCTTAGAGTGGGAGGGGGCTTTCCTCAACATACTGTTAACAGAGAAAGAATCAGATAAGAGCCAGCTGATATTTTCAGCCTTTAACTGAATAAAGGGAAGAGGAGAAGTAGTTAAATTCCCAGAAGGGCCCCAAAATTAAATTCCAATGTAGTTCTTAAGATGGCTAGGATAGGAAAATGATCAGAACCCTGAGAGTGTAGCAATTTTAGATATCAGCAAGCACTTAAAACTTTAAGGAGGTTGTTCTAATAGTCCAGGACATTTCCGGAACTTATTGCCCACTTTTTATTTTTACATGAGGAAGAATTATAGTACCTACAAATATGTCCTGGAATTGTAATGAGGACAGCAGATAGATCTCTGGATTTGACCAGGAAAAGAAGAAGATCCATAGGGAATTTGGGTGATGAGGAATGCCAGATCTTGGAATTACATACAGTAATTAAATGGCAAGAGGAAGATTGTCTTGGCCAACAGTCTGGAAAGATTGGGCACCTTGCCATTTTTAAGGAGAAGGTATGTTAGAGGAAAGAGTAGCTGGAAGGTCTTTGAGGCACTTACAAAGTCAGAAAAAAAGTTATTTCTGTCAGTTCTGCAAATATTCAGAACCGTTCCTCTGTTTAAGGCTCAATGCTAAGTGCTGGCAGGAGATGCTAGCGTGTGATGCCAGCTGTATGGGCTTTAGGTTTTGATGGCTGTGAGCCTGAGAAGCATACTTAACCTCACTAAGACTTGGTTTCCCCATCTGAAAAATAGGATGGAAAATAATAGTTACCTCATGGGGTTGTTGTGAGGATGCTGTTTGACAGGGTCTCCAGCATGTTGAAAGTATTGAGCAATAAATATTAGCATTATTGGAAGACAAAGTTTTTCTTAAAATGTTCAGATTCTAGTGGGGCAAACATCATCATAATTAAGAGAGCAGCTATCATTTATTGTGCATCTGCTATATGCCAGGTTCTGTAGTATCTCATTGAATCCCTGCAATACTATCTCATTAAATCCCTGCAACAATCTTTGATAGACATAGGCACTGCCCAACCATGTCTGGTTCGCCTTCGGCCCTTAGGGCAACTGCACAACCCAATACTCTTTGCATTTGGGTTGAGCCATGTGACTAATTCTGGCCAATATAGTGTGGGTTAAAATTATGCCTGTCACTGCCTTGCTGGAACATTTAATTGCCCATGTATGACCCTGATGCTCATAATCTTCTCCTTGCCACCATGGCAAGTGCCATTCCAGTTAGTGGGGCCCTGGTCACCATTGAGCCCTTGCTGCCCAGAAAGTCATATTTGCCCACTAACATACCCTGTACCGGCACCTTTCCCTTCTTTTCTCATTTTCTCACTTCTCTATCAGTACTTCCTGGTGGAATCACTTCCCCCAAAGCTTCTTGTACTCAAATTCCAGTTGCTTGTCCCTAAGGTAGTCATCTTCACCACTGAAGACAGACCTTGAAAATCCCATCTGGAATTACAAAGAGATGAACTAAACTCTCTATCAGGTTAAAAAAAAAAAAGTGAGTGTTGCTCCAACTCCTTAATCTGGTTTATTCTGAACTATCTTTTGTCTATGCAAATGCAAATATTGCTCTTAGTCCTGCAGTGAGAATAACAGAGAAGAGGCCCCTGCTAATTTGCAAAGAACATGTAGCATGAGGAAGAAATAACCCTGTATTGCTTTAAGCCATTGAGATTTAGGGATAGGTCATTACTATAGCATGACTTAGCTTCTCCAGGCTCTCATACAACCCTATGCAATGACACCAGAGTCATCACCACTCCACAGGCATGGGACATAAGCTCAGAAAGGTTACATGATCTGCCCACTTTCTAAATCGCACACCTAGCAAGCCCTGGGGGCAGGATTTACACCCATTTCTATCTGAGTCCAAAGTTCACGCCCAAAACTGCTATACCATACAGATAAAAGGATCATTCATTTGTACTTAAAGATTTGTAAATTATAAAACATTAAATAACATGAAGAATTTGTTGCCAGTATAGAATGTTGGAAGACAACCCAAGCAAAAACGGGCCTCCTCCTGAGACTTGAAAACAGGGCTTTAAAAACACTTTGTTGCCTAAAATAGGCTGACAACTCTGATATAGATAAAATGACCAAGTACAGCACCCAGAACCGAGACGACACTCAATACACATTACTATGTGGACAACAGGATGGGAGAGAGGGAGGAAGCAGGGAGAAACTTTGTTTTCTGTTGCTATGTTCCACATTGTCATTAGACAAGCGCAGATGAAGAGAATCTCTGGTTACTGGGGTTGGGCAAGCCTTTATTCTTCATCTCCTTCATCTATTCAGAATGATTTCATGAGCTAATTAGCCCAGGAGTAGCCCTAAATCAATGATGAATATAAGGCAGATGATAAATGCTCAGGTCTCCTGCCTCTCAGAGATGGGACAACACTGAAGGATGTTCTATACCATCTCCCAGAAGTCCCTAGCGTAGGATTATCAGATTAAGCAAATAAAAATACAGCAAGCCAGTTAAAATTAAATTTCAGATAAATAATGATCAAGTTTTAGGATAGGTATGCCCTATGCAATATGTGGGACACACACTAAATATTACTTGTTTAGGCAGGTCGTGGTGGTTCACACCTGTAATCCCAGCACTTTGGGAGGCCAAGGCAGGGTGGGTCACGAGGTCAGGAGTTTGAGACTAGCCTAGCCAACATGGTGAAATCCCGTCTCTACTAAAAATACAAAAATTAGCCAGGCATGGTGGTGGGTGCCTGTAATTCCAGCTACTTAGGAGGCTGAGGCAGGAGAATCACTTGAACCCAGAAGGCAGAGGTGGCAGTGGGCTGAGATGGCGCCACCACACTCTAGCCTGGGCAAAAGAGCGAAACTCCATCTCCAAAAAAAAAAAAAATTGCTTGTTTATATACATTTAAATTTAACTGGAGCCTTGTGTTTTATCTGCCAACCCAGAATCAGTGGCATAGAGCCCCAGTTGCTCCTGGTTGTAAACTGCTTGTTAATACATTCTTTTCACTTCCTTACTGCCCTACCAGTGATTCCTAGAATCACTTCCCAACTAAACTATTGGTCCTCAAATTCTAGATGCTTCTAGGAAAACTCAACTTGAGACAGAGACCTTAAGCCACTAATGGTAAAGGTATGGAAGTTTCCCTATCAAAGACTCTCTGGAATTTATCCAGTCAAGAACTAAGTTCACTGGCAGTGATTTCTTAATTATGACATCACAAGCACAGACAACAAAACCAAAAATAGACAAGGGAGGCTACGTCAAACTCAAAGCTTCTGTACAGCAAAGGAGAAAATCAACAGAGTGAAAAGTTAACCTATGGAATGGGAGAAAATATTTGCAAGCCATATATCTGATAAGGGGTTAATATTCAAAATATATAAGTAACTCCTACAACTTGACAGCAAAAAAACAAGCGAACAATGAATAACCCAATTTAAAAAATGAGCAAGGAGCTAGGTGCGGTGGCTCATGCCTATAATCCCAGCACTTTGGGAGGCTGAGGTGGATGGATAGCTTGAGGCCAGGAGTTTGAGATCAGCCTAGGAAACATGGTGAAATCCCGTCTCTACTAAAATTCCAAAAATTAGCCAGGTGTGATGGTGTGTGCCTGTAATCCCAGCTACTGGGGAAGCTAAGGCAGAAGAATCGCTTGAACCCAGGAAGTGAAGGTTGAATTGGGCTGAGATCACGCCACTGTACTCCAGCCTGTGTGACAGAGGGAGACTCTGTTTCCAAAAAAAAAAAAAAAAAAAAAAAAAAAAAAAGGCAAGGGACCCGAATACAAATTTTGCCAAAGAAGAGACATAAATGACTAACAGGTATATGTAAATATGTTCAGCATCACTAATCATTTAAGAAGTGCAAATTAAAACCACAATGAGACATCACTTCGTACCTGTTAAGATGGTCATTATCAAAAATAATAATTTTAAAAGCAAAAATGTGGAGAAATTGGAACACTTGTGCACTGCTGGTGGGAATGTAAAATGGTGTAGTCATTATGGAGAATAATATCAAGTTTCCTCAAAAAATTAAAAATGAAACTACCATACAATCCAGCAATCTTACTTCTAAATATTTATCCAAAAGGATTGAAAACAGGATCTCAAAGAAGTGTTTTCACACCGATGTTCACTGCATTATTATTCACCGTAGCACAGAGGTGGAAACACTAACGAATAATTTGATAAAGTGTGGTATATATATACAATGAAATATCATTCAACCTTTAAGAAGAAAGAAATCACCAGGCGCGGTGGCTCACGCCTGTAATCCCAGCACTTTGGGAGGCCGAGACGGGCGGATCACGAGGTCGGGAGATCGAGACCATCCTGGCTAACACAGTGAAAACCCGTCTCTACTAAAAATACAAAAAAAATTAGCCGGGCATTGTGGCGTGCGCCTGTAGTCCCAGCTACTTGGGAGGCTGAGGCAGGAGAATGGAGTGAACCCATGAGGCAGAGCTTGCAGTGAGCCGAGATCACGCCACTGCACTCTAGCCTGGGCAACAGAGCAAGACTCCGTCTCAAAAAAATAAAAAATAAAAAAATAAAACCCTGCCATATGCTACAACACGGATGAAGCTTGAGGACATTATGCTAAATGAAATAAGCCAGGCACAGAATGACAAATGTTTCATTATTCCACTTATATGGAGTATATATAGTCCAATTCATAGAAGCAGAAAGTAGAATGGTGGATACCAGGGGCTGAGATAAGGGGGAAATGAGGAGTTATTGTTCAAAAGGTATAGAGTTCTGGTTATGCAAGATGTAAAAGCTCTAGAGATGTGCTTTACAACAATGTACATCTTTTAACTATACTATACGGTACACTTCAAAATTTAAGAGTGTAGATAATGTAGGGTTTTTTTAAACCCCAATTTAAAAAAGAAAAAAAACATGCTAAGCCCATTGCCAGGTCACCAAACTGAGTATTATTCAATCTCGTAATTGCAACCCATGTTGAAATTTTTCTGTTCCTTGAGAACACCCATGTTGGTCTCATCACTGGGTATTAGGATGTAGAAAGTGCTGTTAAGATTCACTGTGTTCCCTCTTCATCAAAGGTGCACAAACTCGTCTTTCAGGGACTAACTCATTCCACAGGAGGGGACAGCAATGGGTAGAAGCTTGTGTGAGAGTACGAAAATTGACTCCCTGCCCCTGCTCTAAGTTGGAACCAAGCTGAGTAATAAAAGGAAGCGTTAGACTTTCACCTCGGCCTTTTCACGATGCTTCCTGTTGGCCAGGAACACACGCTCTGGGCTGTGGAATCGAGGGTGAGGCATGGCTTGCTGCTTCCAAACTATGTGACCTGACCAAGTGACTTCACCTTGCTAAACCTCAGTTTCCTCATCTGTCAAACAATGACAATAATAACTACCACACAGGACAGTTGGGGACATTCAGTGACATGATGTAAACAAGGCACTTAACACATCTGGTGGACAATCACTAATCACTAATCAGGCTACCAATCATTGTTGGCTGCGACTATTGTGATTATCATGCTATCCTGCGGTTCAATATGTTTTACACAGCTCTAGGCTGTCATGGCTGATGCATTCTGTGCCCAAGGCAGACACTGGAAGTGATGCCCATAATATGTCAAAGGAGAAGTCAAACTGACTTCTCCTAGTATGAGTCTGCGGCTCTGAGCAATCTGCATAGCGTTGTCCTTCAGGAACAAGTTCCAGAGCCAGGAGTAGAGGTGACCACTTTTTAATAGTTCATCCAACAATATTTACTGAACCTGTGGTGCAGCAGTGAGTGCCTCTTAAGATGGAACATAACTTCCTCCCTTTAGTGCAGTCCCCAACCCAGCCCAACATACTTCCTCTCCACTTGCCTGTCTAGTATAAGCATTTTGAATGACTTCTGACCTAATACTGTTGTATTTTCTTCAATGTTTTTAAAGAGGTATGCTTTTTCCCCAAATCCTTGAATAATACGCATACATGATGCTTCACGGTTTTATGTATCCCTGGTATTCTATATATACCCACTGGGAGTTCATGGATCTCAGTTTGAAGGCACTGCTAAAGGCAATTTTCTGTGTGCACAATTGACTCTGGTAAGAGATACACGGTACTCTTCCTTCTAGGGAATACAAAGGAATCCCAATTTTCAACCACAGAGAAAAATTCAAGGGACTGTCTTTTCCCAGGTCACTGAAAGACAGTTTTAAAACTATAAAGCTAATCCTCACCCAAAAAAATCTCAAATCAGGTGATTTTTAAAATTTCAAATCCATCCTAAAAATGTATCAACTCTTTACTATCAGTCCACTCCTAAATGATGACAAAGTAAAGCTTTCAACTTTTAATGGCTTTTTGTTTTTGATATTCTTTTTTTTTTTTTCCTTAACTCAAATCACATCTTGCTTGGCAAAGACTTTTTATTATTTTTTATTTTCTTGATTCATAGGTCCTTAATGAAAGCAAAATTCAGCCTTACATTGGTCTTGTATGAATTAGGGACCATGTAAACAGTACTTAACAGTTCTAATTGAAGGTCAGTAAATCCCCAAGAGATTAAATGAATCCTGCAGGGAGCCGTGTAAATCTCCCTCTCTTTTATGGCAGAACAGCCAAGCCCCTAGACTGCCTTGTGCAAGGCTTAATAAACATGGTATGCATCTAATCAAAACCATTTTGCACCCAAAGAGGTTAGGGGTGTAAATCACAATTACTCTTGGCACTAAACCCTTGGCCCAGAGAGGCCCAAGGTTGCCAAATACCATCAGAAGCTGACTTCTGGGACTTAGCTAGCTGTCTGGCATGGGTTTCCTGAGTGTCCAGCCTGCTTCTCAGCAGGGGAATCCAGATGGGAGTATAAAATCTGAAAAGGATAGCAATTTCAAATGACCCTCTTGCTCTCTCTGGTTTCTTTACTCCTTGCCAGCTCTGGCTTGATCAAAAAGAAATTATAAATTCGTAGATGTCAATGCCTAGATCTCCCCTTGAAGTGCCACGAATTCATTCATCGCGTCCAGACATGCACCATTTTAAAAGAAAATGGTGTAAAGTCCCAAGTACTTAGCTGTAAAACACCCACGTGAAGAGCACATTTAAACTCATGAACGTCAAGAAGGGGGCCTGAGTCTTTGTACTTGCATCTGAATATCCAAATGAGGATCATGTTAGTCTCCAGCACAGCTGGACATTACAGTTATCCATGAATAAGAGGACATAATGAAGGAAGTTGTAAGAACAAAATGTGGTCTGTGATCTGGGGAACTGAAGGAACCAGAGCCTGAACAACTGTTCAAGATTTTTTCAAAAATTCAGAGTGAGCACCATTCCAGATCTGTTACACCCATTAAATCTGATCCTTGGATCATCCCTTTCAGTAGACATTCTTCTCTTCTTTTCACACATAGATAAACTGAGGCTCAGAGAAGAGAAATTACATCTTTAAGTTACTCAACTGGTTCAAAGCCTGGGGTTCAAAGGCAGGTCCACTCCAGCTCCAGAGGCTCTTCCCTGTCCTTCTGACATGCTTCTTATAAGAACAGGACAAGAAACATACTCAGACCATCTCCAGAAACGCTCATGCGTAAGGGAAGCAATATCCAACTGCTAAGGAATAGTTCTTCAAAGGCAGAGGACAAAGCCAAGAAAGAAAGCTTTAGAATAAGACCAAGTAGCTCAGCAATGTCCACTTGTCAGGACTCTAAGTCCTTCTCAAGATGTACTTCAAGGGCTACTACCAATTAGGGTGGCCCTTGGAATAATGCCTATTTACCATCCCAGATGTAGCCACCAAATGGAGATCAGCAGGATGTTCATTTCTATTTTGGCAAGTTGGTGCCCTGGCCATGAACCCTCTGGCCATGCTGAATAGGAGCTCTCTACTCCCCTTCTTGATGTCTAACCTGAAAGTTGCTTAACATGTTCCTGGATGACCCTGGATTGCCTCTGAAGTGGTCTCCCATGACTTGGAACCATATCTCCTCTCCTTCATATAAATTGTCCCTAATGACCTTGGAGCTCACTGGCAATGGCTTCTTCCTTCAATACCTTGGAACTCACTCACATGTATAGACACGTCTTTCATTTTATGTTCTTTTCCCTTCCTCCTTCAGCACTTTTGGAGTAGCTAGCCTTTGAGTGCTTTATTGGCACATGAATGCATCACTCTGGTTCACTAGGATGAAGAACTCTCAGGCTGCCATAGAGAAAAGAGGGTTTATTTTAAGGTGAATGGAAACTTTAGGTTTACCAATAGAAACCTAACAGAGCCCTGGTTTTATCCAGGTATCCACTCCATCCTCCTCTCCAAAGGCGGAAACAGCTTGGTCTAAATCAATAAGCATCTTTTATTAGTTCAGGGGGTAGCACGTTATCTAAACTGGATCAATCTAACTGGTGTGAAGAACTTTTTTTGCAAGTGAGTATAGAGCAGTTACTTCTCTCTCAGCCTCTACTACCAGATGTGACCAAGGAAGCCCATTGCACTGTGGCTGTTGGTTGTCATGTTGTGACCATGTGCAGAACCAGCCAGCCTGAGGATGAAGCCACAGATGAAGATGATGGAGTAAATAAAGGCCATGAATCACTGAGTCAACAGACATCCTTGAGTTGCTCACCAATCCATGCCTGGAGTCCCCTCTACCTCTGGACTCCTATGACATGACTATACAACTTTAGTTATTGCCTGAGTTTGAGTGGGAGTTTTTTGTTACTTCCAGCCAAAAGCATCCTAACTGATATTTAAGTATCCTTAAGGTAAGAAGTGAGAACTGAAAGAGATTTCACAGCTCAAGAACTGGCCACTCCCTCTGCCTCTTCCTCCCTCAGAACCTGCCTGCTCCATTCTCCTCTCTTCCCCATCCCTTTTGACTCCCAAATGCTCTCCACAGTCCCCATCTAAATTTAGCCTTCAACAGGCCGTTTTTGCTGTAGGTCACTCCATCAGCCCTCAGCCAGCCTATGTTTAGATCACTATTGATCAGAGACTGCAAGCTACCTCTCAGAAACCATCCCTCCCTCTTCCTTTAGTAATATAACCCATACATTTTAGCTGGGCACATGGCCACCTACAAATAATAAAAATAAAAACATAAAAATAAAAATAAAAACCTTTATTTTTTCACCTTTCCTTTGAATCTAAGTCATGGCCATTGTAACTAGGTTCTGACCAATGGGATGATTGGTCAGAATCATCTGTTAAGCGATTGGTCATACCCTAAAGGGAAGAACCTGCCTTCTACACCTCCTTTCTCCCATTCCATTGCACAGAATGCAGAGTCAATGGCTGGAACTGGAGGAGCCATCTTAGATCACAAGATGGACGCCAAGTGCTAATATAGACAAAGGAGACAGAAGGAGCTTGGGACTGGAAACTGTCACTGTGTAATAGACATGCCAAATGGACTGCTTATGCTTGATCTGTTATAAAAAATAGAAATCAACTTCTCAGTTTCCTGAGGTCACTATTATTTTGCCGTTTGTTGTACTTGCTAGGCCTTATCCTAATTAATATGCCACCTTTAATCAATTAGTACCAACCCTTGTGCAAAGACCAGCCTGTGTCTGCTCACCTCACAGGGAGCTAAAGGCAGGCTAGTTTTAGTGATAGAAGGGTATTAGGTGTATCAGAAATTTGTCCAACGTGTCTAACGCTGTGAGGAATAGCCTTTTCTCACTCTAATTTCATTCTGTTTCTCTTTGCTTCTATATGACTCTTCTCCATCAATAGGGGTGTTATCCATCTCTCTCTCTCTCTTTTATTCTTCCTGCTAATTTGTGTTTATCCTTTTTTCTTCCACTGTCATCACCCTTTTCACTCAGCCATATTTGTAACCCAAATAAATAACCCATAATCCCACGTGACCCAGTTTCTAAAGTCAGAAAACAAAGTAAAAGTATCCAAATCTCTACTCACTTTCTCAAGAAAACCTCAAGCAAGGAGGAGATGGTATGTTAAGAATGTACAATAAGCATCTTCAGAATTCTGTCCCCATTTTTTTCCTCTCTCAATACCCTCCATTCAGATGTCAACCTCACCCAGGGAAACCTTCTTTCTCCCCTTTGTAAACATCAATCTCTGAAACTCTGCCTTCACAGACCTTCTGTTGTTTTTCCTCTTACCTAATCTTGGGGATTTCTGTTATGTAGATTAAAAATCCTTTATGACTTCTTTGTTTCTTCATTTTACCCATTATCCATATTCTCCACGGCACTGGAGAGTCTGGGGTTTAATTTAGCAATTGATTTGGAAAGGGAAAAGTGAACATTATGACTAGCCATACACTAATACTTTTTGTTCATGTAAGGTGTTTGCCTTAGGTCTGGTTCTCTTGGAGAGAGATTTGCATACAGGGGCTTCACTGGGAAGCGTTCATAGGAGTCACACAAGCAAATCAGTGAGGGAAACAGGATTGGGCAGAGGGAGAACTTTGGCTGTGATGCAATTGTACCAAAGGTCTCAGTCAATCCTATATGGAGTTCTAGAGCTGGGATGGCCCATCAGAGCTGCTTTGAATAGTCACTGCATGTAGATTTGCCCCAGACTGAGCAAGCAGCTTCCTTCACTCAAGGGCAGGTCCTGCAGAGGGACTCAGCTGTGAGCCCAAAACATCACATACTCTCTGGAGTTGAGAGAATGAGTCCTGTGGTTCTGAAGGTGGGTGGGGGTGGTATTGGGTGGCACACTACAGCATCCACTACAATCTTCACTTATTCATTCAACAAATACTTACTGTGCACCTACTCTGTGATCGAAGATGTGCACCTTTCTCTAACTTGCCCTGCTTTCAACCCTTTCCCTGCTGCCATCCCTTCCTTGTTCCTTCCTCCTCCATCTCCCTCTCCACCCTCCCTACAGTTTGCCTGGAGCTAGAGCTTCAAGAATGGGCTGGCGCCTTAATTGCTTCTCTCTCCTCTGTGACATCAATTGGAGGTGACATTTCCCGGGCACGGAGCTGCATCCCTGTGGCTGCATATTCCCCCTGTCACAGGAGATCACCAAAGCTGTCACAAGTGGAAAGCTAGAAGCCATCGGAGGAGCAGGGGCCCACAGAGATCCTGGGCAGCATTCAAAGGGTTGGTGAGACACACTTCCCAGAGCGGGTTCCAGAGGCACTTTCTGCCCCGCTGATCTCTGCCTGGGGAGAGTCGATGGGATCCGACATTTCAGGGGTTACCCGACTGAGCTAGGCCAACCAGGTCTCTCACCCAAAGCAAGGGGGAAAGGGCTGGATCCTGGGTGGCAAGCCAGTCCCCAAGGAAAGAATGGAGCAATGCAAATGAGAAAAAGGAACTCAACTAGAAGGGCTCCTTTGTGGCTTCTAGTGGCAAGCCGACCTGCATTTGCTTGTTCTGTCGCTTAGAGATGCCTCAGTTTCCTCAGCCATAAAATGGGCGGTTGTGAGGATTAAAGATGAAGTATGAAAGTCTGTTGGATCAAGTAAGCCAAAAACATAGGGGCATTTTTAAAATTTCCTTCTTTTGCTTCCTCCAGTTTCCCTGGTTACCTGTAGCCAGTCCAACAGCAAACTCTGTCAGCTTCATCTCCAAAATATGTCCCAAAAATGACCACCTGCCCCACTGTCACTGCTCCCAAGCCACTATCATCCACGGCCGGGACAATCTCACTCGGTGCCTCCATGGTCCTTCTGCTTCCATTCTTGCCTCTCCACAATCTATTCTCCACACAGCAGTCAGGACTAGCTTTGCAAAACAGAAATCAGATCACATCATTCCCCTGTTTAACATCCTTCAGGAAGCTTTCTCTGTGCTTGAAAGAAAAAGGTCCTTCATTTTCTGGCCCTGACTCCTCTCCAACTTCTTTTCCAACCTAACTTCTTTCTTTTGTTCACTAAGCTTCAACCCCCATTTCCAACCTCACTGCCTTTCTTGAACATGCCAAGTTTGTTCCCATGTCAGAGACTTTGTATGTGCTATTCCCTGCGCCTGTACGGCTCTTCCCCTGAGCTCACTGGAGTGAATGCTTTGGCAACTTCAGATCTCTGCTCAGATATCAACTCTTCAAGGAGGTAATCCATGAGTACACAATAATGCCATCCTTTTCTTTTCTGCTTTTTTTCTTTTTTTTTTTGGCAGAGTCTTGCTTTGCTCTGTCAGCCAGGCTATAGTGCTGTGGTGCAATCACACCTCACTGCAGCCTCAACCTCCTGGGCTCAAGCAATCCTCCCACCTCAGCCTCCCGAGCAGCTGGAACTACAGGCACGCACCACGATGCTCTGCCAATTGTTTTATGCTTTGTAGAGATGGGGTCTCACTATGTTACCCAAGCTGCTCTTGAACTCCTGGGCTCAAGGGATCCTCCTGCCTTGGTTTCCCAAAGTGCTGGGATTGCAAGCATCGGCCACCATACCTGGCCTCTAGTACCATCCTCGATTGAGTTCTCCTCCCCTCTTCTCCCCCTCCTCTGCTTCTCTTCTCTTTTCTCTTTTCCTCTCCTCTCTCTCCTTTCTCTCTTCTGTTGTCTCTCCTCTCTTCTCTTCTCTTCTTTCTTTCTTTTCTTCTCTCTTCTCTTCTCTTCTCTTTTCTCTCTTCCCCCTTAACCCATAGCTACTATTTAGTTTCAGCATCTCATCCCTGCCAATATTTTCTGGCCCACAGTCACTTCTCCGAGCTCTGTCCACCTGCAATCTGCATGTCTCGTGCACCGCTGTATTTCTCAAACCTAGCACAGTGCTCGGGACTGAGTAGATGCTTGGAAAATATTTGTTGGGCATGTGAAGAGTGCATGTGGCTGGCACATGGTAAATAGAGTATAACCATCTCACAACTGTCACCACTAGAAAGAGGAAGTCTTCTAGTCTGGTGCCAAATCTTAAGGCATCTATAGGTGTGCCTGTGTCAGTGCCATCCTTAATGGAGATGAAACTGGCAGCTGGAAATGTCTTGTTCCACCTTCAACAGCTTCCCAGAGCTGCTTTTAAAATTATTATTCAGACTGACAAAGGCCAAACAGGTGCTGGGAATATCCCAATCCATCTCAATTTCAGTTTGTCACCCAAGATTCATGAGCTCGCAGAGCTCGAAGGGCCCCAGAGAGTGTCCAGTCCAGGCCTCTCATTTTTCAGATGGGAATATTGACACTCAGAGAAGTTAATCACATCACTGATTCTTTAATACAGGAGCCCCTGTTCTGGACCTGTTGCCCTCAACTGGGCTCTGGCTCTTGCTCTCCTGTTCTTTGCTTGGCTATCTGCATGACTGGCTTTTCATACATCCTTCTTGTGAGAGCTTAAATGTCAGTCCCATCGGGAATGACTTTTTGCCCCCTCCCATGGATTTCTCATAAACTCCATTCTATGAGTGTCTTTTTCATGTTTGAGGAATTGCTTACCCAATTATCCACCCTCCCTTCCCAATAGTTTCAACTCCATGACGACAAGAAGACATCTGTCTTAGGCACCATCATATTCTCAGCACCCACACATAGTAGGTGTTCCACAAACACATGCTGGGTGAAAACGAGCGTAAGCCTGCATTGCAATGGGAAAATTTCTTTTTTTTTTTTTTTTGAGATGGAGTCTCGCTCTGTCGCCCAGGCTGGAGCGCAGTGGCCAGATCTCAGCTCACTGCAAGCTCCGCCTCCCAGGTTCACGCCATTCTCCTGCCTCAGCCTCCCGAGTAGCTGGGACCACAGGCGCCCACCACCTCGCCCAGCTAGTTTTTTTTTTTTTTTTTTTTTTTTTTTGTATTTTTTAGTAGAGACGGGGTTTCACTGGGTTAGCCAGGATGGTCTCGATCTCCTGACCTCGTGATCCGCCCGTCTCGGCCTTCCAAAGTGCTGGGATTACAGGCTTGAGCCACCGCGCCCGGCCGCAATGGGAAAATTTCTAAATTCTCAAATCATTTGTTCATGGGTGCAAGACAAGTCTACTTTCAAGCTTTGCTTCTCCCACACTGCATTTCCTTACCTCTTCTGGCATCAGCTGGATTTTATTATTAAAAATAAAAACAGCCTATGATTTATGAGGCACCATGGAGCCCAGGCTGACTTGTGAGCTTACACTTTGCACATAAAACTCAAGCCTGGTACCTGAACCCCAGTGGCTCACAAGAAGGGAAAAATGAACTAAATTAGGCATTTGTGGAGCTGCTTTGGTTTGCTTCTGCCGGCAGGGCCTGCCCAGCTTCAGTGGGTGAGCCAGTTCCTCCTGCCATGCCCCTGCTCTCTTCTCCAGGCTACCATCCCAGGTTTGCCAAGGACAAGGCTCTGGAACCTGTGGGTATTCCCATAAGCCAGAAAATCACAGCACTGGGGCTAGGGTAAGACCTCAAACAGGAACTAGATTAGAGGTCACTTTTGGCCTCCAGGATTGCTTTGTTTGGCCCATGTCATGCTGCAATAAATTTGAATCCATGGCAGATATTCAAAAATTTGATTTTATATAAAAATCTCGATTTCTCTCTTCTCTTGAAAATTAAGAAACTCTGGCAACATTGGGCTGGAATTCCCGTCTGGCAACAATTTGCAGGAGCTGAGTGATGGCTGTGTGCTTTAGGGGGACCAGGGCCCCCCATTTTCCCCAGGTACCATTTCTCCTTGGTATGCTACCACCCTACGCTCACTTCACTCACTCGCACGAATGGCCTGGCTTGGAAGAGCTTACCACCCAGGAAGAGCCAGTTTTTCACTTCATAGATAGGGACTCTAAGGTTTTCAGGGGAAAACTGAGTTATCTGAGATCACCCACAAGTTAATGACAGAGCCAGGCCTAGAACCCAGGTCTCCTGGCCTTTAATCTAGGACTCTTTACCCCAGATTGCACTTGCAATGATGCTCCTGGTCAGGCCACTCTATTAATTTCCTAGGGCTATTGTAATGTTACCATGAACTAGGTGGCTTACAATAGCAGAAACTTACTCTCTAAGCTCTGGAAGAAAGAAGTCCAAAAGCAAGGTTTCAGCAGGGTCACACCCTCTCTGAAGGCTGTAGGGGAGGATCCTTCCTTCCTTGCCTCTTCCAGTTTCCACCTGCCACCTGGTGGCTCCAGGTGTTCCTTGGCTTGTGGCAGCATCACTCCAATCTCTGTTTCCATCTTCATGTCCTTCTCTCTGTTTCGCTGTATGTTTGTGTGTCTGTCTAATCAGCCTCTGCCTCACTCTTCTAAGGGCACTTGTCATTGAACATAAGGGCAAGGTACTCCAAGGTACTCCACAATAATATCCTCTGGAGATCTTTAAGTTAATTTATGTCTGCAAAGACACTTTTTCCAAATAGGATCACATTCACAGGGGGTTAGGACATGGACATATCTTTTTGCAGGCCACTATTCAACCCACTACAGCCACTGAGCCAAAAGGAGCCCAGTTCCATGGAAAGTAACTCAGCCTAGAATAAATTTTAATTGACCAGCAGTTCCAGTGCATGCCATTCTGAGACCTTGGGTTGCATAAGAAGCTGCAGGACAAACATGGAAGTTCCAAATAACCCTCACAGTGACCTCCCAGAAGGAAGGACATCTGAGAAAGAAGACATAGTAATAACAACTACCATTATTTATATTACCAATAATAACCATGGTAACAATAACAGCAACAGTAATAATAGATATAGGCATTATTTCATTTAAACTTCTCAAAAACACAACGAGAAAATTAGTATCATTGTCCTTATTACCTGGATGAGGAAACTGGAGGCTCAGAGAGGTTAAAGCACTTGACCAAGGTGTCACTGCAAGTAAGTGGTAGAACCAGGATCTAACCCAGGTCATTCTGACTCCAAATAATGCTTTTCATCGGCACCTGACCTAAGCATGGACTTAAGTTGTAGGGAGTAGAGAGGTGCTCAAATGTGCACATATGGACTGAATCCCATCATCCTGGACTTGCCTTTAAAATATTCTCTATATCAGCCTCCAGTCATTAAAAATCAGTTCCTTCCAAGAAAATGGTATTTTCATGCAGGTTAAGCTCACTTAACATCCTTTGGGAGGCAAGGTCACCTGGGATGGGAGGCCTTAAACTCCAATAGTGGCAAAGAAATCATGTAAAGGTGTGTTAGCCCTTCAAGAACCCAGACTGCATGTGTGACATCAAATGAATTTCTCACCTGTCGGGCATCTGCCATTTTCAAGAAAAGTCCAGAGGTCATCCTTGAAGTTGCTGGGAGTCTTTATACACTGGGTTCTTAACTACTGAAAGTGTTCTGTACTTCCCCCAAAGTATCTAATGTTCTTCACAGCTTTTGGTTCTGCCATCCAGGAGTTTATAGGAGCCATGACCTATAAACTCCTCATCCTCTTTAATTACTTAATCAGATCTTTTAAAACATGACAAAAGGATTCCTACCCAAGAAAATGATACATGAAAGGATGCACATAGCCAAGGGGTTTGAAGGTAAAGGCAGGGCACATGAGGGCACACCTTCAAATTTAACAAATCAAATTTCAAGAAAGGACAGATAACGAAGAAGCCAAAATTATCAAAGAAATAATAAAATATTTAAAGCCTCTTGTTCATGAATCTTCAGATTGAAAGGATCTACTAAATGCCCAGTTCACAAATTTAAAAATACCTATTCCTAAATGCATTACTATAAAATTTCAGAACACTAAGCATAAAGAGAATACCTCTAAATAGATACTAAAAAGGAGTGTGAAGTTACCATAATATAAACTTTAATATCGCTTTATCTAAAAATGTAAACTGTGGCACTAATTTAGAGAAAATAGACACATCAATAAACAAATTTAAAAGCCAGATGGTTTGATAAAAGTTATTAGGACACTTGATTATTGTTAGGTTACACTATTAGGAAACATTAATAATAGCCTTAACTAAGAAGCTAACACTTGATTAGACTGAGCTTGTGTCAGGCACTAAACATCATATGACTTAACTAAATGAATCATCTCACTCACTGTAAGAAGTAATATTATTCTTACCAGGTTAGAGATAGGAAACTGAACTATAGAGAGGTTAAGTGGCTTCAGTAAGGTCAGACAGCTAAATTATAGGTGGACTAAACAGTTCATATGGATAATCTAAATATGAACAAAGTTCCTAACTATTAATGGGAAAGGTCTTTCCAACCATAAAGTCAGGGGCAAAGACCATAATGTGGAATATTAATGAGTATGACTATATGAAGAAGTCAAAACCCATCCAATCATCAAAAAGCAAAGCCAAGTGGCAACAACGACAACAAAAAAACATCAGTTAAGGGGGAAAAAACTTAGAAAATTGAGGGAATATATTTGTAAGTTACGATAGTGATAAGGTTTGGCTCTGTCCCCATGCAAATCTCAACGTGAATTGTATGTCCCACAATTCCCAAATCCCAAGCCTAAGGCTTTGGTTCCCTTTGTCCCAGTTGCTCCACTCATGGCTGAAAGGGGCCAATGTAGAGCTTAGGCTAATGGTTCCAGAGGGTGGAAGCCCCAAGACTTGGCAGCTTGAACGTGATATTGAGCCTGCTGGTGCACAGAAGTCAAGAATTGAGGTTTCGGAACTTCTGCCTAGATTTCAGAAGATGTATGGAAAAGCCTGGATGCCCAGGCAAAAGTTTGCTGCATGGGTGGGGCCCTCAGGGAGAACCTCTGCTAGGGCAGTGCAGAAGGGAGATGTGGGGTTGGAGCCCCCACACAGAGTCCCTACTAGGGTACTGCCTAGCAGAGCTGTGAGAAGAGGGCCATCATCCTCCAGACCCCAGAATGCTAGATCCACCAACAGTTTGCACCATGTGCCTGGAAAAGCTGCAGACACTCTGTGCCAGCCCATGAAAGTGGCCAGGAGGGAGGCTGTACCCTGCAAAGCCACAGGGCCAAAGCTGCCCAAGACCATGGGAACCCACCTTTTACATCAGTATAACCTGAATGTGAAACCTGGAGTCAAAGGGAGATCATTTCAGAGCTTTAAAATTTGACTGCCCTGCTGGATTTTGGACTTGCATGGGCCCTGTAACCCCTTTGTTTTAGCAATTTCTCCCATTTGGAATGGCTGTATTCACCTAATACTTGTATCCCCATTGTATCTAGAAAGTAAGTAGCTTGCTTTTGATTTTACAGGCTCATAGGTGGAAGGGACTTGCCTTGTCTCAGTTGAGACTTTGGGCTGTGGACTTCTGGCTTAACACTGAAATGAGTTAAGACTTTGGGGTGCTGTTGGGAAGGCATGATTGGTTTTGAAACATGAGGACTCGAGATGTGGAGGGACCAGGGGCAGAATTATATGGTTTGGCTGTGTCCCCACCAAAATCTCAACTTGAATTGTATCTCCCAGAATCCCCAAGTATTGTGGGAGGGACCCAGGGTGAGGTAATTGAACCACGAGGGCTGGTCTTTCCTGTGCTATTCTCATGATAGTGAATAAGTACCGCAGGATCTGATGGGCTTATCAGGGGTTTCTGCTTTTGCTTCTTCCTCATTTTTCTCTTGCTGCCAAGAGAAAAGTGCCTTTTGCCTCCTGCCATGTTCTGAGGCCTTCCCTGCCATATAGAGCTGTAAGTCCAATTAAACCTCTTTTTGTTCCCAGTTTCAGGTATGTCTTTATCAGCAGCATGAAAATAAACTAATACAGATAGCAAAGGTTTAATTTAAAAGGCCTAAGCTGTAATAATCTCTATAAATCAGTAAAAAGGGTAGACACACTAACAGAAGTCAGAAAGTACATCAACCAATCAATTTATGAAAGCAAAACTATAAAAGCTAAAAAGCATATTAAAAAACTACTGTAAATAGCAAAATGCAACAAAATTTTTTTTTTATCTTCTCAAAATTGTCAAAGATTTAGGAATGATAATGGCTAGCAATAGGGAAGGGCAGAGCATGTGGTCTTCTCCCATACTACTAGTAGGAATATAAACTAGTATAACAAATGTGAATTGACTAACCTCACAGTGGCAATTTAGCAAAATACTTTTACCAATCAAGTCATCAGTTCCTCTCCTAAAACTTTAACCTAAGGAAAGCATCAAAGACACACAGATTTATGTCTAAGATCATCATTGCAGAATTACAGGTAAAACAGAAAGAACTTAAACATCCAACAACAAAGATCCAATTTTTAAAAGTTAGCTGTAATTTTACAATGGAATATTCTTCAACTGTGAATATCACATATTTGAAATATATGTAAAATATTTCAAGATCAGAGAAGTTAGAAAATATGTTGCTAAATGAAAAAAAATATGGATGGTATTAATTATAATTCCATGTTGGTGTGTATGTATGTGTGCATGTATGTGTAAATGTGTGTGTCCAAAGAAAGAAAAACTAAAATGATATAAAGTCAAACATTACCCAATATAACAGTAATTATCTCTAAGAGTTTGGATTAGGTGTTTATTCATTTTTGTGCTTTTCTATATTTGCCAAATTTTCTTCAATGAACATGTAGGGAGTTGTCATTCCTATTAACCATGTGTTTTTAGCTCTCCAGCTTCTAGGCACATAGGAACAGTTCACTGTCTGGCCTCCTTCTGTTTGGGTAAGGCCATGTGACTAGTTTTGGCCAATGAGTTGTGAGTATAAATGACATGTGTCACTTCTGAGCTGTAGCATTCAAATGACATGCTATCTTACATGGCAAACGGAGAACAATTTATTGCCCCAAGGTGGGCATATTGTATACAAGAGAAGTGAACATATTTGTCTTTGTTTGCTTTCAAGATCACTGAGATTTGGGAGTTGTTTGTTACCACAGCGCGACCTAGTTTACCCTCACTGAAAAAACATGTTTTGTTTGTTTTTGTTTTTGTTTTTTGAGACAGAGTCTCACTCTGTCACCCAGGCTGGAGTGCAGCGAGGTGTGCAGTGGTGCGATCTCGCCTCACTGCAACCTCCGCGTCCAGGGCTCAAGTGATTCTTGTGCCTCAGTCTACTAAGTAACTGGGATTATAGGCACATGCCACCATGCCTGGCTAGTTTTTGTATTTTTAATAAAGACAGGGTTTCACCATGTTGGCCAGGCTGGTCTCGAACTCCTGACCTCAAGAGATCCGCCCACCTCTGCCTCCCAAAGTGCTGGGACTACAGGTGTGAGCCACTGTGCCTGGCCATGTGTTGCTTTTACATACAAAAGAAAAAGGAATATTCCAATAAGAAAAATTTATCCATCTGCTGATTTTAAAGACACCTTAGGGACCAGGTACAGAGGTTCATGCCTGTAATCCTAGCACTTTGGGAGGCCAAGGCAAGCAGATCACTTAAGCTCAGGAGTTCCAGAACAGCCTGGGCAACATGGTAAAGCCCTGTCTCTACCAAAAAAAAAGTACAAAAAATTAGCTGGGTGTGGTGGCATGCACCTGTAGTCCCAGCTACTCAGGAGGCTGGGGTGGGAGAATCACCTGAGCCCAGGAAGCTGAGGCTGCAGTGCATTCTAGCTTGTGTAATGGGGTGATACCTTGTCTCAACAACAACAACAACACCACCACCACCACCACAAAAGACACTTTAGGGTCTTCAAACATTTAAATGTTTTCATTATAAAAGAAAAATTTTCCTTATCCCAGACCAACTGTTCATAAAGGTTCAGCTGCTGAATGTGCCTAGTATTCCTTCGCTGAAGCTGGTATGGGTGGCAGTGCAGTGTAGGGACAGCAGCCCCAGCTCTAAAGGGAGATGGGACCTGGGTTTGAAACCTGGTTGTGCCATTTACAAGTCGTGCAAACTTGAGCCAACACCTTCATCCCTCTGGGTCTCAGATCTTCACAGGCATATCTGGGAATGTGGTCCTCTCTGTAAGAATTGGTAAGAAGATGGAATGATACGTACAAGAGATAACTACATAATTTATTGTCCAAAGCGTGGCACTCTGAGAAGTGAATGCTGTTACTCTTCTGGGACAATGGATGTATACAGTAAAATGTCTTGGGAAAACCTGGACATAAAGTCACCCTAGATCAGAAGTTCTCTATCTTGGTTGTACAATGGAATCACCTGGGTAGCTCTGACTCCCACCCCCAGAGACCCTAATGTAATTGATCTAGGGTATGCCTGGGAATTATGAATTTCAAAACTCTTTGAGTGACTCTGACACTCAGCTGTAGTGGAGAACCACCATCCTTAACACACGTGAAGCCAAGTACATGGTGAGTACTATCAGTGTTAATTGTCATTACTATTATGATCACATGTTATTATTACCGGAGAGAATGACATGTATAATGCTGAGCCTATTCTAAAGATGTTGTTAGCTGGTACTATAATTAACCATCATCATTTTAAAATAGAACATTCCCATGGGTAGTATCTTGCCAATTACTATGGGCTTGGCTTAGAATAGTGGGATTTGATTGGGGTGATTTTGGCCCAGGAGATATCTAGCAATGACTGAAGACTTTGTTTTTAAGAACGAGGGTCTTACTCTCTCGCCCAGGTTGGAGTGCAGTGGCACAATCATGGCTCTCTGCAACCTCAAATGCAGGGGCTCAAGCAATCCTCTCATTCCTCAGCCCCCCAAGTAACTGGGACCACAGACACATGCTGCTATACTCAGCTATTTTTAAAATGTATTTATTTATGTATTTATTATTATTATTATTAATTTTTTTGCAGAAACAAGATCTTTCTATGCTCCCAGGCTGGTCTCAAACTCCTGGCCTCAAGCAATCCTCCCACTTTGGCCTCTCCAAGTGCTGGGATTACAGGTATGAGCCACAAGCCCAGCTTGGACACATTTTTTAATTGTCAAAATTGGCAGGTGTAGGGAGAGTGACGCTCCTGGCATCTAGAGAATACACATCAGTGATGTTGCTAAAAATCCTACAATTCCCAGGGCAGTGCCCCACAATGAAGTATTATTTTCTGGCCCAAAATGACAACAGCACCAAGAGAGAACCCTTGCTTTAGAAGTTGGAATAGGGAGAGACTCTTGAACTAAAAAGTCATGTCAGAAACTCAGGAACAGCCTTTGTAGTCCTGCCCTTGCATTACCATTGCCCTTTGCCAGCTCTCAGAGGAGAAACAAGCCCCTAGGCCTATCCTGGGTTGCACGGTCAGCACCCCACTTAAAACTCCCCATGGATCCAGATCATCACACACCAGGTATGTTCTCAAGATTGCCTTTCAACTTGGAGAAGCTCTTCAAAAGTCTTGGCATCCTCCAGTGCTGGAAGTGTTTATAAGAGACTTCCTCAGGAAAGAAAAGTCATGCAGGGAAAAGCAGAAACAGATTTCATTCTCTGGCTAACTTCCACCAGGCACCTCAAAGAGGTTCACTAGCACCTTAGTCATGGAAAAGGAACATTTGAGAGAAGGGAAGGGGGAAAAGCTGAATTTGTGCCATTGCAAAGAGGCCTGCACTGAGGGTCAGGCCAGGCTGTGGTCTGCTGAAAGAGAAGGAAGGGAGGGAGAAAAGAAGCAAGGGAGCAAGGACAGAGCAAGCAGGAGGAGGGCGGATAGATAGATGAATGAAAAGATAGATGACTGGGAGGGTGGACGGACTAGCGTATGAATGGGTCAGTGGGGAGGTAGATGAATAAATGAATGGATGGCTGCAAGGATGGATGGATGGATGGATGGATGGATGGATGGATGGATGGATGGATGGATGGATAGATGGATGGATGGATGAATGGGTGGATGGGTGGATAGATGGATGGAAAATTGAGCATGAGAAAGGTAGGAAAGATGAATGAACAAATGAATCAATCAATCAATCAATAATATATGGAAGGGTAGATGGATGTGTGGGTACGTAGTTGATCAGTGGATGAATGGATGGATTCATCTCAATCAAAGCCATTATATCTCCAGGTAAGACTGCAAATTGGTGACTCCTTAGCTGAATATGGCAGCTAGCATGCTTCTTTACCTTTACTGGGCTCAATCAGTACTTTTACATGAGGCTGTTTGTCTTGACTACACACTAGAATCACCTAGGGAACTTACAAAAATCCTGCTGCTCAGGTGCCATCCCCATCCCAGTCATACTCACCATCTCCAGGGATGGCACCCTGCATTAGTGTTTTCTGAAAATTCACACTTGATTCACATGGCAGCCAAGCTTGAGAATCAGTTTAAATTCAAAAGAAAATGAAACTAGGTCATTGTGCTTCATCAAAACACCTGCAGCTGCTTAACCCTTGTTTCATGGTCCTTTTCATCCATTGAAGTTTCTTGCCTAGCCTTGGTATCTGAATTTGTCTCCACAAACTTTGATGTCAAACTTGGATTGATATCTGCCCATGTCAAAAGACTATGTGACCTTGACCAAGTGGTTTAGCTGCCCTATGCCTCAGTTTCTCCATCTACAAAATGGGACCCATGACAGTAAAGGTAAACAGCTTATAGAGTTTCACAAGAAGTAAATAAAATAATGTCTTACACTTTGTAAGCACTTGACCAATGAGAACCACTATGACTGCTATTACGAATACAATACCTCTCAATTCACAGATATCATTCCTAATCATAGATAGCATATACTGATCTGCCTTTTGTGCAAGGAATTATTTTAAGAGATTTGTATTTTATGTGTGTGAACTAATTTAATCCTTGTAAAACCTCAATGAGTTAGGTGTTGTGATTATTCCCATTTTTCAGATGAGGAAATGAGGCATAGAGAGGATGAGTCATTGCATATCAGACACTAGCTATGAATGAATCAATGGCTGCAAGGATTGATGAATGGGTGGATTGATGAATGGATAAGGAGGGAGGGAGGGAGAGAGGGAGGGATGGATGGATTAGTGGCTGGCTGGATGGATGGGGATGGATGGGTGGGTGGTGGGTGGTTAGATAAAAAATGAAGAGAAAGGAAAGAATGATGAATCAATGAATGAATGAATGAACCAATGAATGATATATGGGAGGGTGGATGGGTATGTGGGTGTCACCAGCTAGTCCTGGTGAAGTGGTGACTTGAGCCCATGTCTGGCTATCGTTCCTAACCAAACTAGTCTCTCCTCTTCACTTCACCACCTCTGCCTTACCACACAGAACTCATACAGTCCACCCATCATTGTTCCAATGGGAAAGACAGTCTTACCACTAGATAGCAAAAAGATGGCTATTTGTCTGACTTCAAATCCTGAGATCTCCCCTGCTGTGCGCTGTGTTAGTATCCTTTGAAGTGAACCCAGACCCCTTATATCTTTAAAGATTTCTCTAATTTTCAGAGCTTTCATTAAATTTTAAATGCTTCTAAGAGGCAGTCTCTAGTGAGAAGTCATTCATTCGTTCACTCATGCAAAGAATAGTTACGAAGCACACACTCTGTGCTAGATACTGTGCTAGGTTCTGAGGACATGTTGTGAGTGAAAAGGCTGTATCCCTTCTCCTAGAGGAGGCTGGTGGTCCACCGGGAGTCACTGGAACACATTGCAAGGCTGGGATATGGGCTGTAGGGGAGTGAGCTGTGGAAATCCAAGAGCAGAGAGAGAGTCCTCTACAGCACCAGCCTTCTACTCTTGATCAACCACCCCTAAATCACATCTACACTAGCGTTCACCGCGACTCTGACACATGGCACCTTCTGCTCAAGGCTGGCAGTCCCCACGTAGGCCTCACACCCAATCCACTGCAGAGGGAAAGAAAGAGGAGTTCTCTGGCATCTTTATTTTTCCTTTAGGAAATGTATGAAATTTCCTTTATGAAACTGCCAAAACAACATAAAAGAAAAAAAAAAGAAAAGAAAACCACCTTTAGTTGCACTACCAAACATAACTGCATTAGGGCCATTCCCTCCCAACCTTTGTTTACCGTATATTTGGTCTCATGGTGCTGGGGAAAAATCAAACCCGCCAGTTCTCTTTTGTCTTGAGATGTATCAATTTAGCAGTGTTACTTTCCTCTCCAAGCCTCTGGTTTCTCCTTTGCAGAACAGAGCCATATTCTCTTCCTATCTTGCAGGAGTGTTTCATAGAAAGTTTGAAAAAAGATATGTATTCGTTCAATTTCTGGTGCATAGCAGGCATACTATACATGACTCCAGTTATTCCCAGTTTTAGAGGTTTAGAGGAAAGCACGTCCATGTCCTAGTTCCTCTACTTACCAGCTGTGGGACTTGGGGTGAAACAATCTCCCTGAGTCCCAGATTCCGTATCTGTGTCCTAGGAATGACAATGCCTATCTCTACATCATTGTGAGAATTAAATGAAATGAGCCTGGCACGCAGTAGGCTCTTTAAAACTAGCAGTTGTTATTATTATTGTTATTGTTATTACTGTTAATACTATTTCATGCAATATTTATATTTCAATGTTTAATGCCAGCAAAAGAGCCATATATCATTCAAATCACCATAAACCGATCCAGGCCCTGGGGTCCTATGGCTCATTCAAGTGGGAGGACGTCTAAGAGAAAGCATATAAATATATCTCATTTTAGCAAACTTTTTAAGAATAATGACCACAGGAACGTTTTGCAAGGTCCCCACTCAGCATCTGAGAAGAGGCTTTTGCAAATGTGGGGTCCTCAAACTTCAGCTTCATTAGCTTTAAGGGAAGTCTGCTTCTGACCTGAAGTGGTTTGTTTTTGTTGGTTTTTTTTTCTTTTGGTGGGGAACGGAGAGGTGTTGCAGGCTTGGGGAAGAAAAGAGTCCCGACTGTGGGTCTTTTCCTTTACAACTTTGCCAGTCTGTTATTAAACAGCCTATCAAGGGTCCCTCACTCTCACCTCTTAGGTTTTCACTGGTATTGGGCAAGTGGTACCCACTCTGCCTCCCTCTTCTTCCTCCTCCCCGACTCCCAAGCACCCCCCCACCCCCAGCCCCCCAACCATTCCCTGAGACTTGACTGGCTCCGAAGGTTCCAGACAGAGGAGCTAAACATGTTATCCGACAGACTAGCAAGACACAAAAGGCGGCAGGAATCAAATAAAAGGAAAACGCAGCAGCCACAGGTCAGTCCTGTATAAATATTTATGCTGGAGGAAAAGTTGGTGCCTGAGTAATGACCTTGTGGCTGGTATTAATAGAGATAATGTGTGTCTCTAGAACATGCCGCCAGAAAGAGAAAGGGGGTGGGCGAGGGGGAGGGGGAGGTAGAGCCAGAACAAGAGCTGGGGAGGTTATAAATCTTCATGCCAAGCCTAAGCCCCAGCTGACCTTTATACCTCTCTCCCCGTTTCCCTCCAGCGATGCACTCCCCTCGCCCCCTCCCAGTCTGCATCTTCAAATCCATTTTCCCTCCTTGGCCATCATGTCTCTACACAGGCGCTTGCTTGCTGGGTATCAGCCATCTGGTGGGGATGAGTGGTGTCCATTTGGGTGGCTTGGTACCATCCTGGGTACACCCTTGGGTATTTAATAAAGGTTCAGGGCCATGAATTGATTGAGTCACGCATGGAAGGAACCCAGCCTCTGTTGCCTCTAAGACAGGCCTGATTTTGTCTTTTAATGGCTTCTGTGTCTTCCTCGCCCTTCTCCAATCCAGCCAGACTCCACTCTGTTGCAGCTAAGGGGAACTTCCCAAATGCAAATCCGACTCCTGTCAAAATGCCCTCAGTAGCACCTGTGGTCTTGAGATCGAATCCAAACTCCTTAACAGCCTGTAAGAGGCTTCGTGACCTGGGTCCTACTCACTTTTCAGCTGGTTTCTCATACTCTCTATCCCTCGATGACTGCCCTCCCCAGCAATACGAAATTGATCCCTTTCATATCCAGATCATTGCCCACAGTTTCTTCCCCCTACCATGCCTTCTCTGTGTTTCCTTCATTTTTTGTTTGTTTGTTTTGTTTTTGAAGACAGGATTTCCCTCCGTAACCCAGACTGCAGTGCATCTGTGGGATCATGGCTCACTGCAGCCTCCACCTCTCAGGCTCAAGAAATCTTCCCACCTCAGCCTCCTGAGTAGCTGGAACTACAGGCATGTGCCACCACACCTGGATAATTTTTTAATTTTTTGTAGAGATGAGGTCTCACTGCGTTGCCCAGGCTGACCTCAAACTCCTGGGCTTAAGCAATCCTCCAGCCTCTGACTCCCGAAGTGCTGGGATTACAGGTGTGAGCCACCACACCTGGCCTCTCTATGCTTCTTAACGTGGCTATTTTGTCTGCATCTTATAGGTTTCTCTGGGGTCACACTCCTTCCTCCAGGAAGCCTTCCCTGTATTAGCTGCTCCTTTTCTCTGCTCCCATGGCACCCTGTACCTCTCACCATTACTCCACCTATCCTGCTTAAGAGGCATTTTCATTTCACTTGTTGCTTTCATTCCTTCAAGGCTCTGAATACCATGAGAGCAACAAGCTGACATCAATAGCTACATCCACACACCTAACACAAAGCCAGGCAGATAGTAGGTGCTCAGGAAATGTTTGTCAAATGAGCCACAGGGACAGGACCATACCCTCTTTCTGCTGGGCTCAGACTTCCCCTTCTTGGACACAAGAAAGTAGAAGCCCTAACATCTGGAAAAGGCCCCACCTTCATCCAGGACATGGGAACCCAGGATCTCTCTCCTTCCTTCGACTGCTGGGTGGAACTCCCATTCAGAGGCACGTTTCCCCAGGTTGGGCAGGAGACAGCCCCCTTCTGCACACTAAATAAAGGAAAGAAATAGCAAAGAAGAGAAAAGCCAGTTCTGCTCAAAGGGCTTCGAAGGCAGCATTCCAACATGAAGATACCAACACAAGGATCTGGATCTTAAGATGTAAAAGAAAATGGAGTTCAAGCCACAGCTTCTTGGAAGCTGACGAGGTCTCCCAGGGCAGGGAGCCACACAGTGAGACTTTCCTGGAGGAAACTTGAGGCCTGGAGCCACCGCACCCTCCACCCCTTCCTGAAACAAATGCTGATTTCAGATTTTTAGTACTTCTCTGCCTGAAACCATAGTGGAAGAATCTGTCCTTTGAATGCTCTGATCTCTGCGCTCCGGGGCTGATTAACGTCTGTACTATGCAAGGCCGGAAGAAGCCGAGCAGCAAGGAGCACCCCTCCATACCTGCCCTGAGCACAAGCTGTTTCCTTTCATCTTCAAGATGCCCCCGGAGCATAGGAAACGTTGTGCCCATTTTCCATATAAGGCAGCTGAAGCTGGTAAGGATCACAGCTTAAATTCAACCCCAGATGGCGTAACACCAAGTCCAAGCTCTTTCTTCTCAAGCAGCCTGCCCTGCCATTTAGACTATGCATGCCCCATTGGACACCACCTCTGACTGTTACCCCACCTCTTTATTCTGTCTCCCCAGTCCCACCCACCCTAAAAGCACATACCAAGCTGATGGTCTTGTTGTATCCTTAGACCTGGCTGGACTGACGAGGCCCATTCACTGTGACGTGGGATAAAAATCAAGCTAGAGGCTACAGGGTGAGCCCCTGAAGAAGGACACTTCCCCACTGTTTGACCTTAAATACTTCTCTGAAGAAGGCGGCAAAGGCAAGGAGATGCTTGTACGCCTATGCTCATTACAGCAGGATTCACAATAGCCCAGAGGTGGAAACAGCCCAAATGTCCATCAACTGATGAATAGATAAACAAAATGTGGTCTATCCATACAATGGACTATTATTCAGCCTTGAAAGAAAGGAAAGTCTGCTATAAGCAACAACAGAGATAAAACTTGACAGTATTGTGCTAACAGAAAGAAGCAGACATTGAAAGGACAAATCCTATGATTCCACTTATATGAGACACCTAGAGTAGTAAAATTCATAGACATAGAAAGTAAAACAGTGGTTGCCAAGGGCTAGAGGGAGGGGGAAAATGGGGAGTTATTATTTAGCAGGTACAAAATTTCAGTTTGGGAAGATGAAAAAGTTCTGGAAATGAATGGTGGTGATTGGTTGCACAACAATATGAACTGAATTGTATGCTTAAAAATAGTTAAAATGGTAGACTTTATATCTGTTATCACAATTTTTTTAAAAAGCAAGGGAAGGAGAGGCAAGAAGTAGATCAGGATAGAAGAAAATGGCCAGGCACGATGGCTCATACCTGTAATCCCAGCACTTTAAGAGGCCAATGCAGGAGGCTAGCTGGAGGCCAGGAGTTTAAGACCAGCCTGGGCAACATAGTGAGACTGCATCTTTGTGGAAAATTTAAAAATTAGCCAAGCATGGCAGCGCACTCCTATAGTGCCAGCTACTCCGGAGGCTGAGGCGGGAGGATTGCTTGAAACCAGGAGTTCAACGCTGCAATGAGCCATGATCACACCGCTGCACTCCAGCCTGGGTAACAGAGCAAGACCCTGCCTTCAGAAGAAAAAAAGGAAGAATAGAAGAACAAGAAGGCACCTGGAAGTGGAAGTAGGAAGAAGGAAGGCTAGTTGGAGGATTTAGGGAGGCAGGACAACCTCAGGTTACAAAATCTTCCACTGTCATTTGCACAAGACAGGGCACTTAGCAAATTCCTGCTTGAAAACTCACCTCTAGAAGCATACAGAATATAGGTGATAATTGCCCTTCTCTTTTGCACCTGAGTTCAGAATGACTGGCCTCACCACAAGTAGGCCAAGAATATCCACTCAATTATTGCTCCAAATGCCTTCACTCATTTAGGGCTCAAAAAAGGAAAAGATTATAAATGTAATTTGGTGGTTTCAAATGTATTTTCCCCTTGAAAAGAGCCTTAAGAAGAGCAAAACCACAGCAGTTTCTTGCAAAATGAAATTTAGCCACTACTTGTTTTTAATGTAGATATATTTTTCAGTTTTAATAAAACTCAAAGCATCCAGAATGCATTATTAATATGTCACGGCTTCAGTTCCTGGGACAAAATGTTTTCAGGCCCTCCAGAGTTTGCAGTGGAAATCTTGAATACCGGCACAATCATCAGGTGTAGAGAGCAAAGTGAAACTGACCCTCCTGATTATAGGTTCACACCAAGTCCACCCAAAAATGGCCTTGTGACATCTGATGTAACTCACTTTTCTACCACTCTAATTAATGCTTTACTTCCTCACAATGCTTTCTGGAACCAGGCTTGGGGACGGTATCTGATCCCAGGGATGCAGTGACTAACATGAGCAGCAATGACATTGAGCTCCTATGATACATCATCTACACAGGTGGAACATGCAGGCTCCTTTGTAGACTCTCATCTTACAAAGACATCTGACACCATGTGACATGGAGACCTTATGCCCTTGCACCCCTGGAGTGGGGTGGGGAATCCCACATCTGTAACGTCAGCCACTCACCATGGTGTCAGCCATCCAGCTCCCCTGTCACAGTCCCTTCACCCTCTCTGACGGTGTCAAAAGGCATGTGTTCATGTTTAATTCCATCAGGACCCAGAATTCTGCCTAAGGCTCCTCTGCCTCCTCCACATAGCCACCCAGTAGGCTTTGGAAGACAGGAGGTCAAGAATTATTTTTCAGTGAAGTAGTACGTATGCTCTTTGTCTCCATGTCATGCCAAGAATATACAGATGCAGAGCTCAGGAAGCCCAGAATTTGGACTTTGACGATCACTGTGTCAAGTCCCCTCCTGCTATCTCAAAGCAAAAAGGGGGTGAGGATATGCAGGGGCTACAAATGGAACCAGAATAGATTAGGATTCAAAGCAATTTCTCAACTCCTCGGCCTCCTCTCCTATCCCTTCTTCTCTTTGGCCATTCTTTCTTTGTCCTTCCTCCTCCCATCCCTCTCCCCTCCACCCCTTTCTCTCCTCCCTTTCTCTCCTCACCCTTCCTCTCCCTTTCTGTGTCTGCTCCTAATCTCTCCATCACCCTCAACTCTATAACATTCCTGTTCTCAGAATATTGCCCCAACTTGGCTTCTCTCTGCCCCAGTCTCACCTCAACCTCTTGCCCTTCCTCACATCTGGGTCCACTCAGTTTATGTTCCTAAGAGATCATCTGATTGCCCAGTCTCACCCCTACTCATGGGCAAACCTACTGATTGGCTGCCCTTGATCAGGTGCCTACCTCTCATCCAATAAGTTATGGCTAGGGTGAATGAAGGGAGCAGGATCACGTGATACACAACATGGCCACGTACATAACAAAAACTCAGGCAAGGAAAGTTTCCTTTAGAAGGCAGTATGGGCAGAACAAGCTTGCTCCATACATCCTGCATTGTACAATTGAGGACCATTTCTCAATAAAGGAAGCAACTTGGAGAGAGAGGTCGAATGGCATCATGAAAATAAAACAAGGCTTAGAATTAAAGACTAAACTTCAACTCTTAGCTCTACCCCTTAACAAGTCATTTACCCTCTATGACCATTAATTTCTCCATCTGTTAAATGGAGAAAATCAAGCATGCCCTGACTACCTCTGTGGCATGTTCTGTGAAGCAAGTTAGCTTATTGATAAGAAAATGTTCTGTAAGCTGTAAAGTACTACATACACAGACACACACCCCCAATGTATAGCTATATATACATACATATATACATATATACATCGTATATACATATTATTTATATGTAAAATTATTTATAATAATTATATAGACCGTTATTTCCCAAGGTCACCTAGCTACTTATTAGAAGGATGTTATCCAACTTTGCTAATTTGTGCATCAAACTGCTACCTATTGCGTACCTATTTGTGCATCAAACTGCTACCTATTGCCTTCTATGCTCACTACCTGGGTGAAATATACCCTTGTAACAAACCTGCACATGTACCCCCTGTACCTAAAATAAAAGTTGATTCTCAAAAAATACTAACTTGATTCTACCTGAAATTAAGCATGGCTTATCTTTATAGGGTGGGGAGTGAGGGATGGACAAGACAAATTTTCCAAAAGGAAAGGGAAGAGAATCCGTTTCAGGGCCCTTGTACATGGCAGGCCCTTATGATATGCTATCTCACTTACTCCTCACAGCCCTGTGAGAGTTCTATATTAGCACTCTTTATTTGATGAGATCACACAGCTAATAAGTGAGTACATTCAGATTCAAACCCCAGGCAGGTTGACTCCATCCCACCACTCCCCCCTCCTACAAGCAGGCTTGCAAGGAGGTGTCTTAATCACTTTCCTCTCCTGGTTTATTTTGCTTCTCTCCCTCCATTCTCTCAGCCCTTCCCGGGACCATCAATACGTAATGCTTTATGCTATCACATTTGTAGCTGTGAAGGATCCAATTGTGTGGTTGATCTGTAATGTAAGGTTAATGTCTAATTAGCTCGTTTAACATTTCTTTTGTGGATGATTCATGATAGGTCATTAACAAAAGCCAGGGCAAGTGGAAGGGCATGTTCATCACCATAAATCAGTGGCCTAAAAACATCATAGAAAGAGGAAAATGCATGTATTATTCAGGTCAAACAAAGAGCCAGGTCTGCATATGGCTTCTCAATACTCTTCTGACCCTGAGGTCAAGGGACCAAGTGCAAGGCATGAGAGGTATTTGCTGTTAGTAGAAATGGACTGCCCAGGTCCTAATGGGTACACATATCTCCTGGTCAATACACGGCTACGCAATTCATGGTTAAACTTATGAGCCCCACACGGAAAAGGCTTCTTCAACCACCAAATAATGAACATCTCCCACACCAATACATAGCTACCAGTTATTAAGCACCTACTATGTGTCAAGCTAAAAGCATGTGTCTGGTGTGTGTGTGTGCGTGCGCGCATGTATGTGTTCCATGTATAAGGTAGTTATTGCTGCATAACAAACTGCCCCAAACTCAGTGGCTATTCGTAAGTCTGTGTCTTGGCTGGTTGCTGCTGTTGATCTGGGTTAGTTCATCTGATCTCAGCTGCATTCTCCCATGCATCTGTGTTCAGCTGCGAGGTTGGCGAGGGCCTGCTTGTGTAGTATGGCTTCATTTACATGTCCCACTATTGAATGGTGACAGGGGTGACTGGATCACATGTCTCTCATAATGAAGTCAGGTTTCCATGAGATAGATTAGAAGCATGTAAAACCTCTTGAAACTGAGGCTTGGAACTGGCATGCTGTCACACTGGAAGCATTTTATGGGCCCTTTTAATGGCCACCATTTTCTTGGCTTGTGTAAGTCACAAGCCCAGTTTAGATTCAGCTGAGGCAGAGCAATTCACCCCTTTGATGGAATTAGCTGCAAAATCACTGCAAAGGGTGCATAATGGATGAAGAATTGCAGCTTTTTTTTTTTTTGCAAATATTCTACCGCAATCCATTTATTCCTTACAACAAACCATTTATCCGTTCTTCCAATATTTATTGAACACCTACTATGTGCCAAAAGCTGTTCCAGATGCTGAGTAAATAATCAGTAAATAAGAGAGAAAGTCCCTACTCACCCAGAACTTAACATCTAGTGGTGAATAAGAGACAAAGACAGAACAGGTGAATAAATACATATATAAGATACTTTTAAATAATATTAAATGCTATAATGAAAAAATAACAGAGTGACTGCCTATTAGGTATGTGGCTAGAGGCAATTTTTGATGTTGTGGTCAAGGACAGCCTCTCTGGGGAGGGAACATTTGGCCTGAAACCTGAGTGATGAGAAGAAATCAGCCTGCAGAACTGGGAACAGCACATTCTAGCAAAAGGAAGAGCAGGTGCAAAGGTCCTGAGGCAGGATTGCCTCAAGAAATAGGAAAATGGCCAGTGTGGCTGGAACACAGTAGGTGAGAGGAAGAGGAGCATCAGGTGAAGCCCAGGAGGTATGCAGATCGTTGGAGGGAGGTAGGATTACTTTCAAAGAAAACAAAACTCAGAGGTGAAGTAATTTCCCAAAGGAGGCCATAAAAGTAGCTAATGAGTGGCAGAACTAGGATTCAAAACTGGGACCCTCTGAATTCAGTCCGTATTCCTTCCACTTTCCCATCCTGCCTCCTGGGATAATCATCGAGCTGGGGCTTTTTCATGTGGGCAAATAAGACCGCAAGCAGCAGAGTCGAACGTCAGAGTCTCTCATGGAGTTTAGCGACAACCAAAGCTGGACACTGAAGCTCAGTCCAAGCCAATCTCGCCTTAGGCTGGTTCTGCCCCATGCTGCTCCTTGGGCAGCCGACAGACAAACCCATACACCACAGGGCCCCATGACAAGTCGGTCACAGCGGCATCCCAGCTGTCTTCCCAGAGTGTATCCTTTCTCACTGGTTCCATATTTCCCAGGAGGCCCTATTCTTCTCCCCATCTTGGGTCTTTTCTGGGGAAGGCATTGTTTTTTAAACTTCTATTTTAAGTTCAGGGGTATAAGTGCAGGTTTGTTACACAGGTAAACTTGTGTCACGGGGATTTGTTGTACAAATTTATTTCATCACCCAGGTATTAAGCCTAGTGCCCAATAGCAGGAGTGTGCTTGGACTCCTCTGGAGCCCTAGGGAAACCAGGGTGGCTGGAACAGAATGTGCGAGTGAGGAGTGGCCAAAAATGATATTAGAGAGACCATAGGTCAAATCTTGTAGAGCCTGGCAAGCCACTGTAAAGAAACTTTCACTCGGAACGAGAGGGGGCTCCTGGGAAGTTCTGAGCAGAGGAGGGACGTGATGTGACTTATATTCTCAAAGTGTCCCTCTGACTGCTATGGGAAGCAGAGGCTGCAGGGGTGAAGGCTGGGGGAAACAGAGATCCATGAGGATCCAGCTACAATTGCTCTGCTGAGTGGCAATGGTGGCTCAAATTTGGGGTGTAGCAAATAAGAGGTGAACAAGACAGGGCCAGGCACAGTGGCTCACGCCTGTAATCCCAGCACTTTGGGAGACCGAGGCGAGCAGATCACTTGGAGGCCAGGAGTTCAAGTGCAGCCTGGCCAACATGGTAAAACCCTGTCTCTACTAAAAATACAAAAATTAGCCAGTTCTGGTGGCGGACACCTGTAACTCCAGCCACTTGGGAGACTCAGATATATCTGAGAATTGCTTGAGCCCGGAGGGCAGAGATTGCAGTGAGCCAAGATTGCACCACTGCACTCTAGCATGAGCAACAGGGCAAAAGTGAGCAAGACAGGTCATCAACGAATAATTGCACAGTGGATAATTTAATTGAAAATTGTGAACAGAACCACAACAGAGAGGTGCGGGACGCTGTAAGAAAGCATAACAAGGAAACTGGTAGTCTGTTCTTTTGGAGGGGGGATGGTTTCAGACGGGGAAGGCTTCCCAAAAGCAGCATCATAGAAGCTGCAACTTGAAGCTGGAATTGGTTACATGAAAATGAAGAGAAGAATATCTCAAGTAGAAGGAAGAGCATATTCAAAGGCCCTGGGGCAGGAAGCAGAGGGTCCCATGTGGCCATTCGAATGCTCATAGAAGATGCTCTCCCCCTGTGATGTGCTGCCCGGTTTGCTTGCTGCCGAAATAATTAATGTGTCAGACACTTCACAGCAAGATGACCACACTGGCTCCACATTGCTGTTACTGCTGTTTTCCTCACTCCTTAGTTTGGAAGGATCCAGACCTCCCCACCTAGTAAATGAATAATGAGGACAGATCAGACTGGCTAGGTTGCAGCGAGATTAATAATGATGATGTGAGTTTGACCTGTCCAGAGTTGAGTGCCCCTCATTGAGAAGAGCCTGAGAAAACCTCCTTTGTCCCAAATCCCTCATAGACAACTCAGCTGCTTTACTGAACTAAGCAGGTGTGGGGGAGATGCCAGGATGGCCCCTCCAAAGGGGAATCAAGATTAAGCACATAAGCTGGCCTTTTAAAAGCTTAGCAGGCCTTTCCAATTGGATCCCAAATGGACCACACTTGAGAAATTAAATAAACAGCATTTGTCAAGGGCTTTTGTGGGCTCCCAGCTGTATTTATTTATAGGTTGGTCTGTTATTTATGGGCACTCGTGCTCCGTATAAAAGCTTTGTCGGAGAGAAGTGGTGGGGAGGAGGCAGAGTGCTTAATGCTTACTCGGACACTTAAGTATTCGCTCCAAGGAGCTCAAACAATGAGCATTTGCTGCTTTTGTCCTGCAGAAGCTGGGTGCTAGTGTATAATAAGATGGCATTCCTGGAAATGCTGGACCACTGACTACCACCCAAAAAAGACTCAGGAGTCCCTTTGAAGGCCTCTGAGGGCCAGGTCCCAAAGAACAGTTGAAAATTTCAGATCAGTCACATCTTTGCCTCACTGTGACTTCCAACACACAGCTGATAAGGTCCAACAGTTATGCTTCGAGAAACAAACCCACAACTCCTGGCACTAGCCCAACTCCTGGCACAAAGTGGATGCTCCGTAGATGTTGGTGAATGCAGGAATGAAGAAATGCAAGAATACATGACTATTTGCTGTCCCCAAGGTTACGAAACTGGACGCTAAGAGACCTCAAGATGTCACATGGAACATATTGATCAAAAAGCAACCTAGTAATACATATCTAGGACCTTAACATTTCCACGGCTTGGATTTAGTAGTTCTCTCCTAAGAATTCATCCAAAAGAAAAATCCAAGCATTAAGAAGAGAAAAGAGAAGGGAAGAGAAGGGAAGTGAAGGGAAGTGGAGAGGAGGGAAGGGAAGGGAAGGGAACGGGAAGGGAAAAGGAGAGTAAAGGGAGGGGAGGGGAAGAGGGGAGGGTAAAAGGAGGAAAAGAGAGAGGGGACAGGAGGGGAGGTAGTGAGGGGAGGGGAGGTAGGAAGGAGAGGGGAGGTAGGAAGGGGAGGGGAGGGAAAAACATGCAAAACTAAAGGTATTCATTGCTTTGTTCTTTGTAATAGTTAAGAATTAGAAGACATGGAATACCAACATTACAGGAATTATTAAGTTAATTCCCTGCTTTGATAAACCATTAAAAATTTGTTCATAAAAACGGGGCGCGGTGGCTCACGCCTGTAATCCCAGCACTTTGGGAGGCCGAGGCAGGCAGATCACAAGGTCAGGGGCTTGAGACCAGCCTGGCCAACATGGTGAAACCCCATCTCTACTAAAGATACAAAAAATTAGTCAGGCATGGTGGGCGCGCCTGTAATCTCAGCTACTCAGGAGGCTGAGGCAGGAGAATCACTTGAACCCCGGAGGCGGAGGTCGTAATGAGCCGAGATCACGCCACTGCACTTGAGCCTGGGCGACAAGGCAAGACCCGGCCTTAAAAAAATAAAAAATACAATAAAACAGAAATGCTCATGTTAAAATATTACAGGAGAAATGCAGTATGTAGTATTACCTTAATGGTATTATTAAACTTAGGTGTGTGTTTTCAACTATTAGAGAAAAAACACTGAAACAAAAACACTCCAAAACATTAAGTGTGGTTATGTCTGGACAAAAGAACTATGAGTAATGTTTTCTGGTGTCTTTTATTTTTCTGAATGTTCAAGTTTTTATTAAAAATCACAAATGAGGTTGATGAGAAAAAATAATAATCAATTCACCATTTAATCAACACATTGCATTCCCCCACCTCAAGGAAAACCCCTCTTTAGAGCATACAAAGAAAGATAATCCACTGGGGTATTTTTATTAACACTATTATGAAATATTTTTTAATGTCCTATACTCGTACAACTGTTTTGCCATCATGGAAGCCAAAGAAATGTCCACACAAAAAATTAAAATATCAGCTCACCAATTACTCATTTTGGCTTAAGTACGATGAACAAAAATACGCGTTCTCTTTCTATGTGTGTCTTTTTTCTTCTTGTCTTCGTATACATCAGCCTCCAAGCCATACAAAAGATTCACACCCATGCCCACTATCTTCCCTCTTCCAGGAATTGTGGTCTTTCTTTGTTCATTTGCTCCTTTTCTTGTAACTGAGAGCTATAAACCTTCTCTGTACCCATCACTTGCCCACAACCTTAGTACTTTCTGCATGAACTAATCATGTGGACTTGAGTTCAAATCCCAGCTCTGTCACTGCCAAGCTGCATGACCTGGGGCAAGTCATTTAATTGCTCCATCCGTCAGTTTCCAAGCTTGATAATGGCCAAAAGGAGATAATCATAAAAACAAAGTAAGAGTTGCAAAAGTAATGATTAACACATCTTGGCCACTAGAGCATCTCAGACATTATGCTAAGAGCTTGACATGCATGAAGTCATTTTTGCCTCACCATAAGCCAGTGAGGTAAATGCTTTTTTTTCCATTTTACAGATAAAAAAAAGCAGATCCATAAGTAACAGTGATCATTCATGGGGTGCACATCTTATAGTTAGATCCTGTTCTGATTCCATCCTAACAACAACTTGCCTACTGGTTCATTAATATACTCATTGTCTAGATAAGGTCACTGAGACTCAGAAGGGTAAAGGGTTTGAGCATGTTCTCCTGGCTCATAGGTAAGGAAGGCAGGACTCTCATTTTGCCATCTCTCTCCCAACTTCCAAGTTATATGTGCGCTTGGTAGACACTTGACAACTGGTGTCATCCAGGACAAGGAGAGGAAGCATGTGCTGCCCAGACCAGGGTGGCTCAGCCCTTCACAGAGCTGGGTAACCTTGGCTCCAGACAATGACCCCACCATCAAGCCAGGGGTCTGGTTACAGGGAAAAGCTTTGAAGTAGGACAAGCTCAAGGGACAGGGACATTGCTCAAGCCACTGCCACATCTCTATAGTAATGGCTACTGTCTGGCCAGATGCAATCAATACCCTTCTGCCCTTCCCACACAGATGGGAGGTCATAAAAAGAAATCTCCAAGGAGACAAATAAAAGTTGGTGCCCAAAATCTAGCCTGGGATGAAAAGCTGTTTTTGTCCAGAGCAAATAAAACATCAGCCCTGTCTTTTGAGGCATCAGCAAGGCAAGAAAGTGTGGGATGTGGGGATGTTACATGGAATCCTTTAAAATGGGTTCAACTGAGGAGTTTGCCTGTTTCACCTAGATTCTTAAAACTCGTATTGAATTGTAGATGTTCTATGAGTAAGGACCAGACGGTAGCAACTTGGGCTATTTGGGATGAAAAGGAAAGTGGGGAGCCAGGGCTTCGCATGTGAGTGTTATTTGGGTTTGAAATGATCATATTCTGCTGGGCATGGAGCAGAGGCCGGGGCAGTTGGTTCCCGATAAATTTGGTAGCCTGAGGATCCCCTGCATGCAGATGCATTCCGGCCCCAGCACCATCCCAGAGGCCAGAGCGCCAGGGCCCCAGTGCAGCCTGAGACTGTCCCTCCAGCTGCTGACGCAGGAGACCCCAGTGTTTCCACTAGGCCTCTAGAGAAAGAAGTAGCCAGAGAGCCTCGGGACACCGAAACTTCCATCTCTCCCATTCTCCAAGGCCCCTAATTAGGCATTTACATGACAGACCTATTAAATCCCTGAAAGAGTGGTTACAGGCTATTGGGTAATTAGTGACGTTTTTAAAATACATTTTTAACCACACAAAACCATGTTTACACAATGTTAAGGAACTGGCTTCAAACCACAGGAGTGAAAAAAAAAAAAACCTTAGCAAAGGCAGAAAAAGTCTAGCTCTGGAGGGCAAAGGGCAGTTGTGTTCACTTTGATGTTCTCAGCATGGGTTTGGTTGATCTTCCCAAGGGCTGATGGTCAGTTTTTCTGACTTCCGGAATCTGAGGGCCTACTATGTACCAGGCATTGCCCGGCGAGTATGTACCAGGCATTGCCTGGTGAATTGAAGATACAAGATGGATCATAATCAGTCTTCTAACTTGAGAAACTCACAATTCTCAGTTGCACTGTGGCACTTTTTATATTGTTATCTTCATTCATGCATACACTTAGTAATCCATTCAACAAACATCAATTGAGCACCTACTGCGTGCCCAGCAAGGAAATATAAAGATAAGAAAAGGCCTTCTCTCCTCTGGAGGAGTTACCAGTTCAGAATCCCCTTGGGACTCTGTTTGTTGTTAGCATCTTTGTGCGCTCATGTCTACATTCAACGGATGTGCCAAGCACCTCTCTAGACTCAGGATTCAAAGTAGAGGGAGATCCAGATTTTTCCTAAACTAGCAGCCCTTACGGATTTTGTTTTTGCATTACTTTCTTCAGTTCATTCATGTACTCATTTATTCACAAATATGCTGAGCTCTTACTCTGTAATAGACACAGGGCTAAGTCCTGATATTCAGAAATAAGTAAGATCTGGTCCCACCCTGGGCTCAGAGAAAGATGCAGGTGTCCATGGTGTCAGCAGAGTGAGCAGCTGACAGGTGAGTTGCCAGGTGAGCTCCATGGTGAGGCAGCCCCAGAGGAGAGAAATCAGCCCTGAGTGGTCAACTATTGACTGGAAATGGGTAAGCCATGAGTTTAAACAAAGATCCATGAGGGTGGCCAGGCATGGTGGCTCACGCCTGTAATCCCAGCACTTTGGGAGGCTGAGGCAGGCGGATCACCTGAGGTCAGGAGTTCGAGACCAGCCTGGCCAACATGATGAAACCCCGTCTCTACTAAAAATACAAAAATTAGCTGGGCGTGGTGGCGGGTGCCTGTAATCCCAGCTACTCGGGAGGCTGAGGCAGGAGAATTGCTTGAACATAGGAGGTGGAGGTTGCAGTGAGCCAAGATCACGCCATTGCACTCCAGCCTAGGTGACAAGAGTGAAAACCTGTCTTAAAAAAAAAAAAAAAAAATCCACAGGGAGAAAGATATGGAGTTGTGGACAAAAAAGGGTCTGAGATGGAGGCAGGGGAAAGAGGAACTATGGAGAGGGCCAATTCTAGTCCCTGCTTTGACATTAAATAAACCTGGAACCTTAAGCAAGCCACTTACTGCCTTTAGCCCTCAGTTTCCCATCTGTAAAACGGAGAGCTCACCATCTACTGCATAGATTCGCAATGATGACAGTGATAGCAACAATGTCCTATTAATGTATGTAATATTGTTAATATTAACTATAATCACTGACATTTTTAAGCACTCTTCATCCAGGTATCCTTCCAAATTCTTTACATGCACTAGTCATTTAACCCTTATATAACCCAAATGAGCCAGTGCTACTACTTAGCCCCATTTTGAAGATGAGGAAAGCAAGACCCAGAGAGGGTAAGTAACTTGCCCAAGAACACAAAGCAGCTTCAGGATGTATGTTCTCAGTCCCTATAAAATGAGATCATGTCTAGGACACGGAAATGCCACGCTGACACATGCAACTGCTCAGCACAGGTTAGTGGAACTCAAAGCTGGATGGACTAAAAATCACTAATATGTATATTGAGCAGCGGATGGCCAGATCTCCAACTGAATTCATTTTCCACTGCCGTGTAACAAATTACTACAAATTTGGCAGCTTAAAACAACACATACTTATTATCTTACAGTTTCCATGGGTCAGGAGTCCAGGCAGAGTTTAGCTGGGTCCTCTCGCTCAGAGTCTCACAAGGATGCAATCAGCAAATTGGCCGGGCTGCATTCCTTTCTGGAGGTTCCAGGTCTTCTTCTAAAGTTCACATAGCTGTCAGCAGAATTTGGTTTCTTGCAGCTGTAAGACTGAGGTCCTCACGTCCTAGATGGTACCTGCAGTTCCCTGCCATGTGGCAGTTCACATCATAGCAGCTTGCATCTTCAAGGCCTGCAGAGTCCTTGGCTCCAGTCTACTGGGACAGAGTCTCATGCAACATAACATAGTCACGGGAGTGATATTCCATCCCCTTTGTCATAGTCTACTGGTTAGAAGAAAGCCACAGATGCTGCCCATATACAAGGACATAACTTGGGGGGATGGTCACTTTAGAGCCAACCCACTATACAACTAGGGTAGTAAGTGTTAGAGTGCAATTGGATTGTTTGCAACTCAATGGATAAATGCTTGAGGGGATGGATACTCCATTCTTCATGAGGTGCTTGCTTCACATTGCACACCTGTATCAAAACATCTCACGTATTCCACAAATATACATACCCGCTATCCACCCACAAAAATGAAAAATAAAATAAAAAATAGAGAACCAGGCAAGCAGTGCCTGCTAAACAGATAGAGGGGGGGAAAAAAAAAACCCCTACCTAGGGGATTGGTGGGTCCACCTCTATCTGGGGTTTCTCTGGCCTCCCCAATTTGGTCAGGAATATTTCATGTCCTTTTTGGTGTTCCCAAAACTCTCTGTACTTCTGGGATCCTCAGGGCTATAGTTTTTTCATCCACAAAATGGGGGTCATGTCCTCATTTGCAGGATCGTAGAAATAATTGAATGACATAGATATATATTTGCCTTATTGAGCACTTACTACGTGCTGAGCTCACTTCAAGGGCTCTATATGGATTATCTCATTTAATCCCACAACAACCCTGTAAGTCCATCACTATTATTGACCCCATTTTGCACGTGCAAAAACTGAGGCTCAGAGAGGTCAAGTCGCCAGTCAAGGTCACAGAACTGGTAATGGTGGAAACAAAAGGTAGAGTCTGTGCACTTCACTGTAGTACTAGACCAATTCCTATGTTCAACAGAGGCAGTGGTACATTGGAATCCCTCAGTAAATAGCAGGCGTGATTTTAACCATTTATCATTTATCATTATTTACATTGTCATTACATACTTATCTTACATCAGGGCTCATCACACTGTATTAAAGAGCATTCCATTTAATTCTCTTCCCCTGCTGGACACAGAGGTGGTCTTTTTTTCTTACTCATTATTCTCCTAATGCCCAACACAATGCCCGCACACAGTGGCACTCAAGAAATGTTTATTGAATGGGATTGAGCTGTGCTATGGATTTGCAAAGGACTTTCACGACAGTGGGGTAGACAGGAAGCAGCTACTATGATCCCATTTTATGGACAGGAAGCAGATATCCTAAATGAACCCAACTTGCTTACTCCGGCTTAGTCTTGCACAGCTAATAATCGGATGTGAACTCAGTTCTACTGTCTCTGCCTAAGGCTGCATGTGCATCCCACAGTGACAGTGATGGTAAAAGATGTTACAACCATGATGAGAACCATTTATTGAGCAGGGCTAGACTATGCTAAGAAATGTACCTGCCATATTTTGAAGCCCATTTTATAGAGTAAAAAGCAAGATTAAAGATTAAATCACTTTCTCAAAGTCTCCCTGGTAAATTGTAAAATGGTCAAAATCTTTAACTCCTCCCTGGATTCACATACTTTGCAATGGCACTTTGCAGCTATCTCCCGTCAAGAAGTGGTGTTAGTTTCCCAACCTCTCAAATTAGAGCTGATCTTCAATTTGATTTGGCTGATAGAATAAAGCAGAAGTGATGATATGCTAGTGCTAAGTCCACGTCTCAAGAAATCTTGCAAACTCACTCTTCTCTCTCTTGCTGTAACTCTCACTCTTTCTTCTGCCACTTGAGTTGCTATGTGCATGGAAATAAGGCCTAGCTAACCCGCTGGAGGAGAAGAGGCCTCATGGAGCAAAGGTGACAGGCAGTGCTGAACTATCTTAGATCAACCAGCCCCAAGCTGACCCAGAAGCTGTCTGAAAACACACGAAAAACCCCAGTGGAGACTTGCCTATACCAGCAGAGCCACCCAGTCAATCATCATGCATCAGTGAAATAAATGTTTGCTGTTGTAACCATCAAGTTTCGGGGTGGTTTGTTACACAGCAATAGCTAACTGATACAGTCATGCAGCTACTCAATGGCAGATTTAAATCCCAGTTCCATCTAACTCCAGAGCTCTCTTATTTTTCAATTAATAGCTTTCAATCTTCATGCAAGACTCAAGTCCCAAAGCCTGGCCCAACATGCACATGCAGTGCTGTGTGGTGTCCTGTGTCAGTGACTCTGCCTCCTTGGCCAAACAGTCATGGGCCAGTCTCCAGAGCAGACTTCAGTCTTTTATCAAGAGCCCATCAGACACATGGCCTGAAATGCCTCATTCACTCCTCCCCACCCATTCAAACCCTTTGCACTCTTGAAGGTCCAGTTCCAATGCCATTGCCTGTAGGAAAACTCAGAGCCCTCCAGCTTCATCCTCAGACTATCATAGCATCTCCATTTACCATGCCTCCAACATTCAACACCACCTGCATCTACTTTCCTGTGATTAATTTGTGTGCCCATATTTTATTTCTCTGCTTTGACTATATTTCTCCAGATATTACATGGAGTAGACCCTCAACTATTTCATTCCATTAACAAGTAGTTGTTGTAAACCCGGCACTGTTCTAGCTACTGGAAATATGCCTGTGTACCAGATATGCAATCCTCATCCCCAGTAGGGAGACCGTGTCATGAACTAGCAGACACATAAGAAAATTCTACAGAGTAAATGGTGAAATCTCATCTCCTAAATAGGAGATGAATTAACGCAATACTAGAGGGAAGGACTTCTTTAAACAGGGTGGTCAAGGAGCCATCTCTGAAGCAGGGGGATATGAGCAGAGACGTCAAGCAATCAAAGGCATCAGCCATAAGAAGAACTCTTGAAACAAAGTACCAGGCAGAGGGAACAGCAAGTGCAAAGGCCCTGAGGCCCTGAGAACAGATGCCGCTCTTCAAGGAAAAGAAAGCAGGTTATCACAGCTACAGCAGAGTGAGCCCGAGGAGGTGAGGTGGAAGATGAAGTCAGAGAGACAGACATAGACCAGGCCATGAAGGCACTGGGGAAGGGTTTAAGCTCGTTCCAAGTTGAGTTGGGTCAACAGAGCACTTCCCTCTTGGGCGCTCATGAACTGAACCATGTGCAGCCACAGGAGCGCATCAACCCTATCTTTTGTGAGTATCATAGTCTCTTCCCATCCTGGATCAATTAGGCCACTGATCTCATCACTCCTGACTTCAAAGTGGGGAAAAAAGACAGAGAATTTACAAAGAACAATAAACCCAGTTTGTAGCAGCCTGCAAGCCCATAAACTTTTACCAGCCTTTCCACTGCCCAGCATACATCACTCCCTGCCTTGCCACCAAAATACTGCCTTTATCCACAGCCAGCACAATAAAAAAATAATTTTATGGAATGATATACCATCTAGGAGAAAACTCCTGGAAATAATATTTGCCTCAATGACTCAATCTAATTTGGGATGATCAAGGCTATTACCGGGGATGCCAGGCGACAGTTACAAGTTGCTGTCTATCAATGTTTGAAGAGTCCCAACTTTGCCATTGACTCACTGTGTGGCCTGAGGCAAGTCCCTGTTCCTTCTAGCCTCAGTTTTCCCTATTTGAAAGGATAGACTTAGACAATCCATAAAGGACTCTCTGTTCTACATATCTAGAACTACACAAGTACTTCTTAAGGATTCCCGAAGATTGTACCAGGTAACACCGTCATTGGCAAGCATGAGGAGGAACAGCATTTGCATGCACCACAGTTGGTCTTATGAATTGGTACAACTTTTGTGGATGACATTTGGTCACTATACATCAAAAATCTTTTAAAAATATCACAAACATTTGGATTCGGGAAATGTTCCATGCCAGAACACAAAGGTATAGTTCAATGGTTCCTAAGAGAAAGCAATTTTGCACCTCCCCTCAAAAAGGACATTTGGCAATATCTAGAGACACTGAAGGGGGTGCTATTGGCATCCAGTAAGTAGAGGCCAGGGATGCTGCTGAATATCCTACAATACACAGGACAGCGCCCACAACCAAGAACCATCTGGCTCAAAATATCAAGAGGGCCACAGTTGAGAAATCTTTGTGGAGATAAAGGACACTCCTCGCCCCAATATTGTTTCCAGAGATGAAAATAAAATTACAAAAATTGAACCAAAATACCTTAGTACAAAATAAGAAGGAATGCATTAAATAATGTGCATTATACACAAAAAGGATTCAATGTAGTTATGAAAAAATGGGCCCTTCTGTGGCCAAAGAGCCCAAGCTCTGGTGACAAACTGCTGCCTGGGTTCAAGTCTCACCTCAACCACTCAGTACATGAATGACTTTGGACAAGTCTCTTTACCTTTCTGAGTCTCAGTTTACTCATCTGAAAAATGAATATGGAAGCCCCGGCTCTCTCACAGGGTTGTTGGGAAACTCGAAACATCACATGGGTGAATCTGGCACGTAGTAGGTTCAGTTCATTCCTGGCCTCTACATGCATTTGGGTTTGCAACCCCAGAAAATAACACAGAAAACAGCCATTCCTGCTGAGATGAGCCAGAAGCCAACTGAGCATGATGACTTCAGACTCTGCCATTGACACTGAACTATAATTATGTGGCGAGAGCATGAGACAGAGGCTTGATTTTGCATTTTCTTAGAGGTGCCCTGTGCTGAGTATCTGACATACATTATCTCATTTCAACCTCAAGACAACCCTGTGAGACAGATGTAAGCATCATCCCTACTTTACATGTGGAGAAACTAAGGCTCAGAGAGGTAGGTAAGCTGTCCAAGGTCACTCACTGATAAGGAAGTGGTGCTGGTGAGATTCCACACCAGGTCTGTCTGATGCCGAAGCGCAGGTCCTCAGCCCTACATTGGATGACATTCCTAAAAGGCTTATAGAACATGGGTTTAAATAGGCTGTTTATAGAAGAGTTTACCAAGTCACATCAGGATAGAGTGACTGATTTGTTCCAAGACTTTTAGTCTTGAAAGTCTTTCATCCTGGGAAACCCCTCAGTCCTAGGTAAACCAGGATGATGGTTAACTTTCCTTGGAGTCAAGATGATGGTTCCATCTCCGATTCCCTCAAGGCACCTAGGCCTGGTGAGGGAGAGTTTATGAGTATGAATGTGCAGCTTTTCTGGGACTTAGAAACTTCTCTGACATGGAGAAAAAGAGGCAACAGAGAGAGAGGCAGAAGCTCTGGCCAAAGTGTCAAAAAGTCTGGCTCTGCTACAAATTCACTGCTTAAACCTGGAATCCAGGCATATGCTTCTCTTATCCACTAAACATAAATGGGACGGGGTTAACTTTCTCTAAAAGTCTTTCATCTATCATTCCAGTATCTAGCCTTCCACGGATCCATCCAGAATATCATATTGCAGTTGGCTGCCCAGATTTGAATACCTGCTCTGACTTTCTAGCTGTGTAACCTTAGGTAAGTTACTCCCCTCTCTGAGCTTCAGTCCCCTCATCTGTAAAGCAGAAGTAAAACTGAGAATCCACTTCACAGTACACAGAAGCTGTTTATAATGGGGCTTTGACATTTGGAAAATGTTCTGTAAATACTGGTTGACATTATATCAATGCTCTTTCTAAATGAATTTATTTCACTTAGTAAATACTAACTGAATACAGTAGATGTGACACCAGAGACAGAATGAACAAAATTCACACAACTCTTGCCTCTTTCACATGAAAATGCCGAATTTCAAAATCCAGACGAATTAATGACCAACTCCTTCCCTTCTGAAGTTGAGATTAAAGAGAGTGAGAGAGGCAAAGAAAGAGGGAGAGGCCGAGCTCTCCCTAGTGCACAAGCCAAAACATACATCCCGCTCTGCACGGCCAGCCATAAATCCATCGCTCGGTGAGGGTTCTTCCCAGCTAGCATGGCGACCGCTCAGAATAGGCAGTATTCCTCCACAACTGGCTGTAATTACCAGCCAGATAATTACCCGGCCAACCCACTTCCCTCACATACCTCTCAGCAAGCAGGGAACAGCACAAGAAAAAAAAGAAAGAAAGAAAGAAAAAAAAACCTTCCTCTGTTCTTGTGAGCCTCCGAGCCTCCCAGCTAGGCCAACTTCAGGAGGTCCCTGCCAAAAGCACTCCCTCGAGAATACACTGGGTTGCTGAGCTGAGCGTGCCAATGCCTTAAATTGTTTTATGTTTTTTGTCTCTATGAATTAGAAACTATTAAGAGAAGGCCACCCAAGGAAACCAAGCACAAAATCTATTTGGTTACAGATGGATGGAAGAGGTTTGTTCTTGCTTTTTTTTTTTTTTTTTTTTTTGCCTTTTTCTTCCCCCTGAAGAGAGCAAGTACAATTTTCTTTTCTTTTTTGCATGGCTGATACTTTTGGAGCCAGGTTTTTGGAGCCCAAAGAGTGCAAAGCGCACATCCTCCTGGGTGTGGAGGAGATGTTCCTTCTATAAACATCCTTGCCAAAGCAGCTGGGCTTGGCCCCGGATACTCCTCTCATATGCACAGTCAAGGCGACCTTGGGAAGGATGAAAATCCTGGCAAGGGAAAGACACACTGCTGAGGCAGTAGCTGCATCTGTATGAGCTTCTGCTCAGATCCCCAACCAGCACCACCCCCATGTGACCAATGCCTCACCACCATCCCAATTCCCAGTTAAGCAAGTGGATTCTGGAGTAAGTAACCTGAGTGCAAAATCCTCCATCTTCCTCTCACCACATGAGCAAGTTATGCAACCTCTCTGTGCCTCAGTTTTCTCATCTGTAAAATGGGGAGAACAAGGGTACTACCTCATGTGGCTGATGTTAGGATTAAATGAGGTGATGTTTAGCACAGTACATGGCACCTATATGTGACCGATAAGTGTTACCTACTATTAAAAGTTCCTTAAAATTGAACAATGAGAACACTTGGACACAGAAAGGGGAACACCACACACTGGGGCCTGTTGTGGGGTGGGGGGAGGGAGGAGGGATAGCATTAGGAGATATACCTAATGTAAATGATGAGTTAATGGGTGCAGCACACCAACATGGCACATGTATACATATATAACAAACCTGCACACATTGTGCACATGTACCCTAGAACATAAAGTATATATATATAAAAAAAGTTACTTAACACCTCTGTTAAGTGAGCTATAGCTCAGTTTACATAGTATTAAAATGGGGATTCTTTGGGGGTTTGTTGTAAGAATTAATTTAATGGCATTTTATAGATCAGATACCAATTCCAAAATAAATATTTTGGCCCCAGAACTGTACTGAATAGTCTATGTACATTATCTTATTAGATCCTTATAATTTGGAAAACTCAGCATTATTTGTCTATTGAGAAAATTAAGCCTCAGATAAGTCATGAGTTTGAGATTTCTCTCATCCCAAATTTGTCAGATTAGAAAGATTATATGTCAGACTGCACCTACAAAAACAGATGATGTAAAGTAAGGTTGGATGTAAGTGAGTCTCCCTCTAGGACAGGAGTGTACAAATGCTTATTAGGGATCATTCTTGCTTTTCTTTCCTTCCATACTCTCTGAACAAACCTCGTGTCTAATTTGGCTTCCTTGTCTCAGGATTGGGAAAGCCAAAATAGCAGACCTAAAAGTTTGTGATAAGAAAGAATAATTATGCACCATCAATTATCCAATTAGAGTCTGGTTGCTACCTCAGTCTTATGGGAATGTGTGAAGATGTTATCACTTGTCCAGATTCTCATCAACTTGTTTATACTGATCAAATCAAGTTTCTGGGGTATATTAACCCCACAAACGAACTGCTGCCACTATCATTATCACCACCATCACCATGAGATCTCTACCATTATCACCAATGCCATTACCACCACTACTATGATCTCTACCACCATTACTCCACACCACTTTCCACCATCACCATCACCACAATCACTATCACCCCACCATCACTACTTTACCACTATTAATTCTGCCACCATCAGAACCACCATCTCCTCCACAACCTCCACCTCCCTCACCATCACCATCATCACCATCTCTACCCACCACCACCACAGTATCTCCAGCATCACCACCATCCCCACCAACACTATGACCATCACCATCACCACCACAACCATCATCTCCACCATCATATCACCCCAGGAGTCCTTCTCTGAACAAAATCTAAATTTTGGAGACAAAAAAGAGTTTAATTTAGAAGTTGGGCAATTGGGTGCATTAGCAAGAGTACGTCACACTCAATGTGTGACCCCATACATCTTCTCCTGAAGTAGTGAGCTTTTCTTCCAATCCGCAGCTCCCTTTGCATCATCTGAGCCTGAGTTTCAGCCAAACCAGATGTCAGTTAAAGACAACAGTAGATAACAGATGCTACCCAGCAAGATGTCTACAGGAAGAACAGAGTCAAACATGGATTTGAACCCAGCTCTACCACTTACCACCTCAACACCCACAGGCAAGAGCCTAAACCCCTCTGACACTCAGTTTCCTCATCTGTAAAATATGGATAATAACACCTGCCTTGCAGATTTGAATTGCAATTACGTGCGTACCATGGCCAAACACCATGTTTAGCATATATTAGACTCTCAATAAATATTTAATCATATTATTAAATCAAGATGACTACAGAGCCTTATTCTCTACACACTCCCACTGAATACTGTTTTATTAGATGCCAAGTAGCAGTCCACTATCCCAGAGCCAACAAGAAAGAAGTTAATTCTGGAGAAATTAAAACATTTGAAACATTTAAAATGAAGGTCTCGTTTTTATTGTAAAAAAAAAAATGCTGTAAATTACAGCACTGTCAGACGTACAAAGGAGATGCACCTTATGAGAAATGCAATCTCCCAAGAAGGGGTCATTTGGTGTGATGCAGAATACGTGAACCCACAGTGTAACTTATTTGAGTTGACAAGCCCAAGCTGGTACAGGTTGAGTATTCCATATCTGAAATGCTTGGAACCAGAAGCATTTTGGATTTTGAAATTATTTTTTAGATTTTGGAATACTTGTACTATATTTACCAGTTCAGCATTCCTAATTTGAAAATCCAAAACCCAAAATGCTCCAATGAGAATGTCCTTGGAGCATAACATGGGTGCTCAAAAGGTTTCAGATTTTGGAGTATTCTGGGTTTTGGATTTTCAAATTAGGGATGCTCAGCCTGTATGAGTAAAAAGCTCTCTTCTATCCTCAGTCTTACTTCTTGTTCTATTTCTCTTAGATTTTTTTTTTTCTCTCTGGGTCAAAAAAGAAAAGTTCATGGCTTCATCAGGGAAGTGAACTTCTCATTTTCCTAAACAGTTCCTATAGAGCATGGAGTTTATTGCCCTGCAATCAAAGGACTCCACCTGGAGCTCAAACATGGGTAGATGTGACAAGAAGATAGAAACAGAGTTGGAAGTTTGATCTACCTTCCTTCCTACCCACACAATGAGAAGATTATCCAGATGCTCTAACAGGGCTTTGCTAACTACAAGTTCAATGCACCCAGGGAAAAAAAAGAGGCAAAAACCAATCAGGGACGATAAACCAGAAGGCCCCTAAGTTTTCATCAGTCAATGGCTAATGGACAAAGAGAGAAAAATGTCATGAGTTGTTCACATAGGCAAAAGCACTCAATACCAAAAACGGCCCTTTATTCTAAGATTCTGTTCTTTCTATATTTATTATTATTAAAAATTCTTCTCTTTGGCAATGGAACAAGAGCAATTCACGCCAGCCAGTCTTTCTTCTCCTTCCCCTACCAGCTATAACGATCAAACTTCCCAATGTCTTTCCTTCTTTATCCACAGAACGAGTTCTGCCTTTGTTAGATAATTGGACTAGGGTGCAGGCAGGAGCTTTCTTGATGCTGAACCAGAGGAAGGGAGGAACAGAGCACTGCCACCAGAAAGAAAAGTGGGGAAAGGACTGAGAAGGTGGGAGGTTAAGTCAATCTGCATGGCAAACAGCTAGAAACGCATGGGGAAGGAAGGGGGAGAAAATTAAAACCCTGCAGAAGGGGGTTGAGAAGATTTGGAAAGTTTGGGTGCAAAAACTTGGGAAGATAAGAAGAGAGAAAATGGGTTTTAAGAATTGGTCATGGGCCAGGCATCGTGGCTCATGCCTGTAATTGCAGCACTTTGGGAGGCCAAGGTGGGTGGATCACAAGGTCAGGAGTTAGAGATCAGCCTGGCCAATATGGTAAAACCCCGTCTCTACTAAAAATACAAAAAAATTAGCTGGGCATGGTGGTGCATGCCTGTAATCCCAGCTACTCAGGAGGCTGAGGCAAGAGAATTGCTTGAGATCAGGAGGCGGAGGTTGCAGTGAGCCGAGATTGCGCCATTGCACTCCAGCCTGGGCGACAGAGCGAGACTCCATCTCAAAAACAACAACAACAACAACAACAACAACAACAAAGAATTGGTCATTATGTCATTTAAAAACTAAGATGACTTTAGATGGGAAGATACTGTGTAGATGCTACTTCTTTGAAAGCAGCTTCACTTCAGAACTAAAACTTCTGAGCCACAGTTTTAATCAAGTGCCACATTTACAAACTGATAGTAATTGCAGATAGCAATTTTTAAAATGTTACCTAACTTGGCAAATGAAAGAGTTGGCAACCTTTTGTCAGTTTCCCAACCCAACAAGTTTTAGAATTGCTTTCAAATTTTACAAAGCATTGCTTTGGCACACAAAGTTGATTTTTCTCCAGGGGCCATTCCTTTTATTCTGGTTATAATGGGATCTCTTCCTAGAAGAAAGCAGGAGGATAAACCACCTTCTGAGTTTAGTTATTATAAACAGTCTCTTAATAAATTTTAAAAAGCTGATTATTGACTTATAAAAGTCTATATGATCCCAGGTTTTGAAGTAATGGAAATTAACATTTAACATTTGGAAGTAACTTCCACAGGCCAGGCACAGGGTAGGTACTTTGTGTGCCTTACTTAGGGAAACAGAGAAGGAGGGCATGAGACCTTCATAAAGGAGGAATTAAGTTTTACGGAATGCAGAGGAGGGAGGGAGAGAAAGGGGTCCAGGATGACTCCTGAATTTTTGTTCTGATCTACTGAATTGACAATGGGACATTCCTTATGTTAAGGGACATTACAGAAGAGAAAATTCGGGAAGTCGGGGAAAAAGTAGTAAGTTAGATTTGAGACCTGTAGGGTCCCCAGTGCCTGAGAGATAGCCAAGTGCCAATATCCAGGAAGCTTTGGGATAGGTGGATTTGAAGTAAAGAAAATATACAGAATAAGAGATTTGAATTTAGACATCAACCTTAAGGATAGTCCCAGACAAGACTTAAATTGGTATTGAGACTCACCCGACATCCCACCACCCTCTCTTCTTGTTCAAGTTTGGAAATCTTGTTCATTTTCAAGGGTTACTCCTAATCTCTTGTCATTTAACTCTCAGCAAACAATCTTTTTTTAAAAACAAACAAACAAACAAACAAAAAAAAAACAAAAAACACTTTTATTTTAGATACCGGGGGTACGTGTATTTTATTATTTTTGAGACAGGGTCTCACTTTGTCACCCAGGCTGGAGTACAGTGGCGCGATCTCAGCTCACTGTAGCCTTTACCTCCCAGATTCAAGTGATCCTCCCACCTCAGCCCCCCAGGTAGCTGGGACTACAGGTAGGTGTCACCACACCCAGCTAATTTTTGTATTTTGTTGTAGAAACAGGGTTTTGCCATGTTACCCAGGCTGGTCTCGAACTCCTGAGCTTAAGTGATTCACACTGCTCAGCCTCCCAAAGTGCTAGGATTACAGGCATGAGCCAGGTACATGTATTTTAGATACAAGTTGTATATGTGCAGGTTTGTTACATGGGAATATTGCATCACGCTGAGGATTGGGGTATGGATTCTGTCACCCAGGTAGGGAGAACAGTATTCAATACATGGTTTTTCAACCAACGACCCCCCTCTTTTGCTTCCCCATCCATCTAGTTGTCTGCAGTGTCTCCTGTTCCCATGTTTCTGTCCAGGGGTGCTCAATGTTTAGCTCCCACTTGTGAGAACATGTGGTATTTGGTTTTCTATTCCTCACTTAGTTTGCTTAGGATTATGGCCTCTAGCTCCATCCATGTTGCTGCAAAGAACACGATTTTGTTCTTTTCATGGCTGTGTAGTATTCTGTGGTGTATATGCACCACATTTTCTTTATCTAACTTACCATTGATGGGCACCTGGGTTGAGTCCATGGCTTTATTATTGTGAACAGTGCTGCGATAAACATATGAGTGCAGGTGTCTTTTTGGTAGAATGATTTATTTTCTTTGGGGTATATACCCAGTAATGGAATTGCTGGGTCAAATGGTAGCTCTGTTTTAGGTTCTATGAGAAATCTCCAGACTGCTTTCCACAGTGGCTGGACTAATTTACATTCCCACCAACAGCGTGTAAAGTCTCCCTTTTCACCACAGCCTTGCTAGCATCCCTTTTTTTTTTTTTTTTTTTTTTTTTTTGAGACAGAGTCTCACTCTGTTGCCCAGGTTGGAGTGCAGTTGCAGTGGCACGATCTCGGCTCACTGCAAGCTCCACCTCTCGGGTTTCAAGCCATTCTCTCATCTCAGCCTCTGGAGTAGCTGGGACTACAGGCACCTGCCACCAAGCCCAGCTAATTTTTTGTATTTTTAGTAGAGATGGGTTTTCACCGTGTTAGCCAGGATCGTCTCGATCTCTTGACCTCATGATTCACCTGCCTCGGCCTCCCAAGGTGCTGGGATTACAGGCGTGAGCCACCGTGCCTGGCCCAGATCCCATTTTCTATAAGATTATTTGGATTGAAAATGACAGAGAGCCAATTCATAACCAATTTATTAAGCAAACATAAAATGTATTGGGTGATGTGTCTGTTCAAGTCCTCCAGGAAGCAAAAACCAAAACAGAATTAGACAGTAAAGAGACTTATTGGAGGAGTTGCCTGTGAAGAATAAAGGAAGCAGGAGGAGGCTGGGAGAGCATTTAGACTATGTCCCAGATCTGACACCTGGGAAAGGAGACAGGGACAAAAGGAGGATTGGAAAGAAGCAGCCTCAGACTACAGCGCAGATCAAAAAAAAAAAAATAATGTCTCAGTAAAGCCAATAGGAAGCCCAAGAGCAAAGACTTCTTACCCCATTAGATAAGTCCCACTTTGGAGAGAAATAATCCTGCTCTAGAACCTGTACCATGCTTAGTCACTGGCTGGGCTGAGAGAAGCCTAGGGAGAATGTGACTTCAAAGTGAACATCTGGCAGATCTAAAGATACAGCTGTTGGAGATGTCCACTATGCTGCTGCTCACAGCAGAGAGAACTCAGCAGCACATGTTCATGAGTGCCCCAAGTAGCTGAAACAGTCACAGCTGAATCCAAAGTTCACTTTAGAATAGGTCATTAGATTTTCCTCCCACCCCACCCCATTTCTCGTATCTTCTTTCCTGCACAACTGCTTCATATTTTTTCTGGGTTCAATTAATAATAATTTGTTGATGGATAGATGTCTCTTTATGGAAACTCAGCTACAAGATTTAGATCCCGGTGAATTCTCTATGACCTTTCCTGCCACCCCTTTCATAAAATCAAAGATGGCCCTCAACAGCACTAAGCATACATTATTCCTACAGAAGCTCATCTTTTTTTTTTTAGATGATATCTTGCTCTGTTGCCCAGGCTGGAGTACAGTGGCACAGTCTCAGCTCACTGCAACCTCCACCTCCCGGGTTCAAGCAATTCTCCTGCCTCAGTCTCCCTAGTGGCTGGGATTACAGGTGCCCGCCATCACGCCCGGCTAATTTTTTGTATTTTTAGTAGAGACGGGGTTTCACCATGTCGGCCCGGCTGGTCTCGAACTTCTGACCTCTGGTGATCCACCCGCCTTGGACTCACAAAGCACTGGGATTACAGGCATGAGCCACTGCGCCCGGCTGAAGCTCATCATTTCTAAAGGAAACAACTCCACTCCTTCCCACCATCCATCCTGATCTCAGCAAAGGATTCACATGTTCACCCCTGAACCAATCCATCACCTGCAAGGGGACAGGGATGCTCTGGGTAGAAAGGTTGAATAGGAGAAAAAGGGCCCCCGGATTTAAAGTCCCACCTCCAGAATGACATGGAGCAGAAAAGGGCAGTCCAAAGGGCAGGACAGCCAATAACAGTAACAGATGTTGCCTGGCCCCGTGCCACACAACTGTAGTCCCAGTTACTCAGGAGGATGAGCAGGAGGATTGCTTGAGTCCAGGAGTTCTGGGTTGTCAGGCACTAGACTGATGGTATGTCTGTACCAAGTTCAGCGTCAACATGATGACCTCCTGGGAGTGGGGGACCACCAGGTTTCCTAAGGAGGAATGAACCAGCCCAGGCTGGAAACTGAGCAGGTCAGAACTCCTGTGCTGATCAGTAGTGGATTACACCTGTGAATAGCCACTGCACTCCAGCCTGGGTAACACAGCAAGACCCCATCTCAATAAAAAATAAAAATTAAAAATGAACAGATGTCCACTATCACCTTCAAGACAAGTTGGAAAAGAGGGAGATTCTTCAGCTGGGAAGAGAACTCACAGAGCAGGCTAGGTGAGCATCATTTTATTTTATGGACCACCAGTTGAAGGTTAGTTTGACCCAAAGTCCTAAGCTTGGATTTTGTCAGGCATTGGGTTAGGTATAAGGGGGGAAAATTATCAAAATAAAACTGATTATATTTTTAGAACAATAAATAGATACCAGTGAGAAATGTTAGGAGGGCAGGGGAATCCCAAAATTAAACTTCAATAGTAGTAACTACTATTGACAAATGATACATTTTCCAAATGAAAGACATGAACTATGGAATTCTCATCCCAGGTCTGCCACCTTCGAATTGCACGTTTCAGCTTGAGGCTTCTACAACATAATACCATAGACTGGGTGGCTTCTAAACAACATAAATGTATTTCTCACCATGCCAGAGGCTGGGAAATCCAAATCAAAATGCCAGCAGATTTGCTGCCTGGTGAGAGGGCCTGCTTTCTCATTCATAAATGGCCATATTCTCACTGTGTCCTCACGTGGTAGAAAAAACTGGCGAGAGAACTCTCTGGGGTCTCCCAGAAGAGCACTAATCCTATTTATAGGAGATCTACCCTCATGACCTAATCACCTCCTGAAGGCCCCGCCTCCTAATACTATCACATTTGGGGCTAAGATCCCAACATATGAATTTGGAGGGAACACAAACATTCAGTCTACAGGACTGAACAACCCTGAGTGATAACCTCCTTGCTTTCTTATCTCCAAATAAATGAGGGAGGAAAGGAGAATCTATAGTAAGATCATTATAAGAATTATTTGAGAGGCCGGGCGCGGTGGCTCAAGCCTGTAATCCCAGCACTTTGGGAGGCCGAGACGGGTGGATCACGAGGTCAGGAGATCGAGACCATCCTGGCTAACACCGTGAAACCCCGTCTCTACTAAAAATACAAAAAACTAGCCGGGCGAGGTTGCGGGCGCCTGTAGTCCCAGCTACTCCGGAGGCTGAGGCAGGAGAATGGCATAAACCCGGGAGGCGGAGCTTGCAGTGAGCTGAGATCCGGCCACTGTACTCCAGCCCGGGCTACAGAGCAAGACTCCGTCTCAAAAAAAAAAAAAAAAAAAAAAAAAAAGAATTCTTTGAGATTATAAATGTTAAGCACCCAGCACGGTGCCTGAAACTTAGTGTTCAATACATTTGTGTTTAATATTAAACTTGAAAGATTTCATGCACTTCAGCTACCATTGGCTTCCAGCTCTCTAATACCAGTCAGCCATACCAGCAAAAAAAAAACAAAAACAAAAACAAACAAAAAAAACCCTTTGCTTCATAATCCAGTAATCCCATAGAGCCCTAAAAAGGGAAGGAAAGTGTTCCAAGCCCAACGGGCTATTTTTGGAGATGAAACATCATCCCATTATTTGCAGAAGAAAAAAAAAAGGAATGGGGCAGAGAGTGGTTCTTCATATTATCCTATGCCTACAGTTAATTGTGCCTGGGGGAAGATTTCATTAGACAGCAAGAGAGAGAGAGAGATGTTTCAACATCCTAGAACACAAAGCACCTTTACAATTGTCCTTGATTTATTGCGTCTCTGAGGCTGTCTTCTAGCTCCAACCACAGTGTGCTTTGGGTCCGCCCAAGTTTCTGCTCATGTAGATACAAGGGCCTGGCTCAGGCCTACAGAGGAGAAAGGGCCCAAAGATTCTCAGGTGCCCTCCTCTTAGCCCGGCCCCTTCTTGAGGTCATGAGGACACTCCAAGTTTCTTGACAGTCCTTCCTACCAGGCTTTGTTTCTTGTATCTTTTAGAGGCTCATCTCTCCAATCTAGATAATGCAGAGATTTCAAAAAAGGATGCAGGTATAAAGAAGGGCTCTTCTTTGGAGATCTTGGTTTGCAGTCATGTTGGCTGCCAGAAAGTGGTGAGATACTGGCTTTCTCTTTGGTGAGATGAAATAAAGCAAACGGCAAAGGAGAAAGTGTTCCCTGAATAAATATTAATGGGAGGAATGCACTTTTAACTTTAGCAGGTGGGTGGTGAGTGCTGTGCCTAAGCTTCATGTGTAGAACCTATACAGGGAGGGGCCTGGCATGCTCAGTCCAACTTCTTCACGGTCATCTTCAGTAAAATGAGCAGTTGGCACGCCTTTTGAAAAGAGCTTAGGTCAAGACCGCACTCTCTAAGCTTGTACCATGAAAACACACAACTAGAATGCTAGTATTGGGTGATTATCGTGTGGTAGGCTATGTACCTCATTCAAATTAAACTTGCTAGGATAAAATTAGAGAATGTTTCCCTCACTCCATGAGTGCAACAATATCAAAGTACTCATTGTGCGTTGTAAGAGTAATCAAAACAGCCCCAAACAGCAATGCTAAGAAGGCAGTAGTAGTATCATGGTTTCCATTTTCTAAATAAAAGTGAAGTTCTAAAAAAAAGAAGGAAAATGACCCATTGACTCCACTCCTAGCTATGTACCCAACAGAAGGACTGCATATGCTGCAAAAATATGAGAATGAGAATGTTTATAGCCTCTTTATTCAAAGTAACCACTCAGAATGGTACAAACATGCATCAAAAGGAGAATGGATTATATTAACGGATTAATGGATTGTGGTGTATTCATGCAAAAATACTATGTCAAGATAAGAAATGAACTATTGCTACACACAACACGGATGAATCTCCAAATTCTTAGATTGAGTGAAAGAAGCCAGACACAAAAGGGTATATTCTGCATGATTCCATTTATGTGAATTTCAAGGACAGGCAAAACTAGTCAATAGAAGATAGAAGTCAAGGTAGTGATTACCTCTTGCTGTGGGTATATATACACTAGGAAGCAACATAAGGGAACATTATGGGGTACCATGGCTTAATCTAGTTAATGGTGATACACACACACACACACGCACACACACACAATCACTTAACATTAATGCACTTTACTTTTTGTGTGTTCTACCTAAATAAATTTGCAAGGAACAAAAGAAAGAAGGAAGGTGAGAGGGAGGGAGCAAATAAACTTGCACAAAGTCTTCCAGCTAGCAAATGGCAGAAATGAAATGTGATCCCAGGTCTGCCTGAGTTCACAGAACACTAACTACTGGGATATACCATCTACCAGCTGGGTTTATGTTGGCTATTGAATAAGCATTTGTTGATGGATGAGCGTCTCTTTATGGAAACTCAGCCACATAAGCTCACTAGCATTCAAGATTTAGATCCTGACGAATTCTCTATGACCTTTCCTGCCGCCCCTTTCAATATCTTTCGTGGTTCTTAGTGGGGAAAATTTAGCTACAGCAAGGATATAATGAGCTGCTACTGCAGGCTGAAGTTTCGTGGTGAATCTGGCCTCTTGTTCTTAGGCCATCATCAAGGGAATGTGGACAAGAAGAACAGAGACAGGTATTGATCCTTGTTCATTATTTAAATGCATATGGCGGCAGGCAGCTTTGCTCAATAAAACCCTGACAGAGACGCCTCAGGCCTGAGTGATGACCCTAGCAACACCCACGGGTGCCTCACACGGCCTGAGACTCAGTTTCCACAACTAAAAAGAATGAGAGTGTTGACTGGCCCATCTGGTCAATCCAGATGGCTTCAGGGGCTATGTTTTTTACACTTACAATGTGCAATGAGTACTCTGATATTTTTGTACTTGTGGAATGGGGGAAGCATTCTGTAATTGTCTCCTACTAAGATTAATTTTAAAAACCGTATCTAAAATATTACAAAATTTTTAAGCTTTCAGGTTGTTCAGAGTGGTTAGGCATCTCAAACCTGTTTTCACACTCAGCCACTGCTTGCCAACACCGTGAGCTTGGGCAAATTGTCTTACCTCTCTGAACCTCAGTTTCCACTTCTAAAACTGGAGATTGGATTCATACATACCTCATAGGGCTGTGGTATTAGATGAGTTAGAACAATTAGCACACTGCCTGATACAGGCTACTCTTTCAATAAGTACGCTATTCTAATATCAGTAATTATGATAATGATGACAGTGATGATCAGAACAACTAGTATTACATACCTTGGAGTCACTCTTTAGCAGTAACTAAACTAAGTAGCATTTTCAACTAGCATTTCAACCCTAATGATGACTTCTGACAAATCACCCAGTCTTTTCCATTCTTCATTTTCCCACCTAGTCTATAGGACTAGATGACCTATAAAGGCTCTTTTAACTCTAAAATTAGGATTCTGTAAAGAAAGGTCTTGAGGATACTTCATCTGTGTGGCCAAATTTGGAGTTGTGGCTTTGCAGAGCAGGCTCCTGGAGTCTCATTTCTATGAGGACTCTACAGATTGGGAGAGAGGAGTTAGTAAAGAGAATTCCTTCCGTGACTGATAAAGGATTCCTGGGACTCCAGAAAATTCTTTTCAGCAAAGGTTTCCCCCTAACACTTAGAGTAATTACACAAGTGGGCAATGGGCTCTCAGAAATTGAGGCCACTCATTCATTCATTCCATATGCATCTGAGGTGTCTCTCAAGCCAGTGAGGCTGTACATGTCCATTGTCAGTTCTAATTCGGCAAGGGAGTAGCAGGAGGCTCCAGGAGGATCACCTGAGTTCCACACACCTGAGCTCTGCACACTGAGTTTCCTGCCCCCATTGTGTAAACAAAACCCTACCTTCTCCTACAGATTAGGGCAATTAATTCTTCTTGGAATGATGACTCCTTACTGGCTCATTTCTGGACCCAAAAAATCCAAAGCACCCTGGCTACATCTGTAGCCTGTTGTTCAATGTGATGTTTGTTTTTCCCCTAAAAGTGTGTCCCTTTGGGCACCAGGACCTCCAACCCGGAAGAACCCAGAGTAGAGGGAGCAGGAAACACAAAACACCTCCAACAGGTCACTAGCAATGATACTAAGTGAGGCTTCCTGCTTCCACTCCTGGATACTGGACACATAGTTTTTTCTGTTGAGGATGCAGCACCATGTAGGGGTCTCTGATCTAATGCATACCTTGTATCCTGAAAGGGGGCTCCCGTCCATCCACAGTGTTTCTTCCAAGATAGTGTTTCAGCTACATCTTTAGAGGGCTGTTTCAGAACTCTATGAAACTAGCTTTTTCTAGAGCATGTGGTATGTTTTACAACTAATAAACAGTTATAAATTTGAGTCCACTAGTCACATGCTCTGTTGCATGGAATTCCATGTCTATAGACTGGGCATTCTATAAGCACCCAGATAACAGTGTCGGCTGAAGATCTATGGGCAGGAAAAGCAAACCCATACCTGGAATCAGTATCTATCCTGATGAACTGCTGCTCCTTCCAAGATAAAAAAGGGCCTAATATAATCACCTTTCCACCAAGTTGCTGACTTCTCTCCTCAAGGAACAGTGCCATACAGGGCTCAGTGTTAGTCTATGTTGCTCACCCACTGGACATTCAGAGGCAGCACTAGATCAGCCATGAGAAAGAGTCCATTTTATTGGGTTTCTATGAATGCCAACTGACCAAGTCTTGTTGCCTACTTGTGTTTTCAGTACTTTTGTATGCTTTCTATAGTATGTATTTATATGTGTACAAACATCTTCACACATTATACCAACTCTCTTAGTTCTATCCAAATGCTTATAGCCCAGACCTCCTTGCCTTTGAACTTTCAGCCATTTTCCCAGGCCCTTAACCAGGCAGCCAGGTCATTAGCTTTTGCCCAGGAATCTATATATATTCTCACCTCTAGTCACTTTTCCTTCTATATAAAATGAATAATAGGGTTCGCCTGTCACAACTTTGCCAATTAGGAATATTTTCCCTATTCACTTCTCTTTCAAAGCAAACGCTGAATGTGCCTATAATGCTGCACTATACATTTCCAGCTTACACCTGCATACCAAGTTGACCCATCCATAACCAACTTGGGATTCTTCCTCTATTACCAGGCTAGTTTGCAGCCAGATTATGCTGACATTTAACCCTAGGTATTGGCCTGGCAGCCAGAAGAGGAGGTGAGTGAAGCTTCCAAGAGGGGGCATATGTTACCCCTAGCAAGAGTGTGTCATTGGCATTCAAAGACTCCTCACCGTCCACCAAATGTGACAAGAATATCTGAGCCTCACACATCCCTTCTGTGGCTGAGAACGTGAAATGAGGCTTCTTCCTGTTCACAGCTTCCAGCTTCACTCCTCTTTAGAAGAAGTTGTGGGGAGAAAATGGTGGTCCCTAGATATAAGGGCAAGATCTCTGCAGCATCTCGTAGGGGAGAATTTCAGGCAGTTACTAGAAGGGATGGTCCAACTCTTCAAGCTCTGGAAGTTCATGGAAGTCTTTTTTTTTTTTTTTTTGAGACGGAGTCTCACGCTGTTGCCCAGGCTGGAGTGCAGTGGCACGATCTCGGCTCACTGCAAGCTCCGCCTCCTGGGTTCACGCCATTCTCCTGCCTCAGCCTCCTGAGTAGCTAGGACTACAGGCGCCCGCCACCGTGCCCGGCTAATTTTTTGTATTTTTAGTAGAGACGGGGTTTCACTGTGGTCTCGATCTCCTGACCTTGTGATCCGCCCACCTCGGCCTCCCAAAGTGCTGGGATTACAGGCTTGAGCCACCGCGCCCGGCCTTGTTCATGGAAGTCTTAAGGGCCAAAATATTCATGGAAATTCATCTAGATGTCCCCATCCCTCCCTATGTCCGAATCTGCGATTTTTCCAACCAGGGCCCAGATCCCATAACAGATCAGCCACGGATGAGCATTTAAACCTTTCTAGAGCTCTGTGACTATCAAGTCCTGAGTCTACTTTTCAGCCATGTCCACGCTCTTATTTCAGGTAGTAAGATCTTCTTTGTAAGGTACCAAAAAAGGCTCTTTGGTTCTCACACTTACCCTTTAATTTCTTGATTGGCCATCAGATTCTTATTATTGCTCTGTAGGGCATCAATATAACTTAGCAATAACCAGCCAACTCCACTGTCTTTAAATGCATTGCTCCCTTCCCCCCGTGTCTTTCAAATATCTGAACCACTACACCTACAAAGATGTTCTCCTCCAATAGGGTATTTTTCTGGGTCACCGTCAGTTATATCTTAAGCAATTAGGCTGCCACCTCACATCAGAGACTATCAGTGACCCACATCTTGGATCGACTGGGACGGAGTCTTCTTTGCCTGTTGGGCTGTGAGTGGGCCAGTCCCAGATCCTCAAAATCTTACTTTCTGCTTTCTTGGATCACTCTTGGTACAACCTGGGTTAGTTTGGATACTCCAAAAGGCAGATGCTAAGACAAAATTACACCTCCAAGAGATTTACTGCGGGTAATACCTGTGATAGATGAAGAGGAGGAAGCAGGAAGAGCCTTCAGACCATGATGAAGATCCAACACCCACAGAAGAAGATAGTAAAGGAAGGAGTATTGGGTGGGAAGAACCTTGGACTGTAGCTTGGTTCTAAAAATCTTTTACCCAGGCCAATGAGAAGTTCTTAAGCCAAAAGTTCCCTGTTAAGGAAGTTTCACAGCCTGTGGAAAGGAACCTGCATCAGTACCCCTAAATAACTCAATTACTGGCTGGGGAAGCATCGACTCTTTGTAAATCTGGTAGTGCATCCAGGAGCAAGGCAGCTGGGACTATCAATCAACAAAGAGTCTCATTACAGATCTGAGTGGCACATTTTCATGGTCACCACACTGATAAACCCCAACAGGCCTGAAATACCTACCATGTGTGCAGAAATGTGCTAGATACTGAGAATATAATGGTCATTAAGGTAGACATGGTTTCTGTTCACAAAATCAAATGGAAAACATTAACATATGTGTAACATATGAAAATTATGTCACAAATGTAATGACAAGCTGTTATATATTAATGCATTAATGTAAATATATTACCCTGAGATAACATATCACATGTACCTATATTAAAATATAATTTCAAGCCAAAATAAATATTCAAAAGGAAAGGAGCACAATATCATCTAGGTTTGTGTTAGTACATTCTATGATGTTCACACAAGGACAAAATCACCTAACAATGCATTTATCAGAATGTATCCCCATTGTTAAGTGACACATTACTGTATTGGGAGGGTGGCATTTGGAGTTTATTTCAGTTCTGATTCTTTTGTTTTCAGTGCCTTTGAGATACCCAAGTGAAAATGTTTGGAACACATCTGGTTATATGCCCTGGAGCCCAAAGGAGTTGCCTGTGAGACACATATATATTTGAGAACCACTACTATTTAGATGGCATTAAACCCATGGGGCTGGGTAAAGTCACCTGGGGAGAGAATACAGGGTAACAAGAGAAGAGGGTCTATAGCCATAGAGATCCTCAGATACAGGTTGAATACTCCTTATCCAAAATGCTTGGGACCAGAAGTGTTTTGGATCAGTTTTTTTTTTTTTTTTCCACAATACGGAATATTTGCATTATTCTTTCCACTCCAACATCTTTAATCCAAAACTCCAAAACCCAAAATGCTCCAGTAAGCATTTCTTTTGGGCGTCATGTCACCACTCAAAAAGTTTTGCATTTTGGAGCATTTCAGATTTGGGGTTTTCAAATTAGAGATGCTCAATCTGTATTTCACAGCAGTTGTTTAATGACTCTGTTTTTCCTTTTTTCAGGACCACACATAAGAAGAAGGATAAGGCAAAGAGATAGAGAAGAAACAGCCAGAGAGGTAGGATAAGGGTAGCATGGGAGATTAATAGGAGATAATGAAGTTACTCAAGCCAAGATATACTTTGGATCTATGTTCCCTCCCAAATCTCATGTTAAAATGTAATCCCCAGTACTGGAGGTAAGGACTGCTCGGAGGTCATTGGATCATGGGGGCAGATTTCTCCCTTTGCTGCTGTTCTCATGATAGAGTTCTCACAAGACCTGGTTGTTTAAAAGTGTGTAGTACCTCCCTCTCCCTTCTTTCTCCTCCAGCCATATAAGACATGCCTGCTTCTCCTTTGCCTTCCACCATGATTGAAAGTTTCCTGAGGCCTCCCCAGAAGCCACTATGTTTCCTGTGTAGCCTGCAGAACCATAAGCCAATTAAATATATTTTCTTTTTCATTACCCAGTCTCAGGTATTTCTTTACAGCAATGTGAGAACGGAGTAATACATGAAGTGAGGAAGCATGTCAAGAAAGGAGAGTACTCAATTCTGTCAAATGCTGCTAAGAAATGACATAACAAGCAGTGAAAATACACATTGGATAGTCAAGTACAGTGAGTACTCCAGCATCCCCACTGGATTCAGCAGCATCATGGAGATCTTCAAGGACTGTCTGGAGACAGGTTTGAGTGGCCAGATGGAGATGTAAGCCAGACTGGAGGGGATTAAGAGTGGGAGGTAAGAAAATAGAGGCAGTGAGTATACAGAACTTGACCTAAAATTTGTCATTTAAAGTGACATCTACACCCTTGATTGTATGGGTATGAGGAAGTATGCATTATGCTTCCATTATTCCATGTATGATTGTGAAAAAGGAAGTAGATTTTTCTGTGAGCTTTGAACCTTACTTTCTGATGAGTTCAAATCCAGGGGAATGCACAGCTTTGAAGGAGTAAAGCTTAAGTACTCACATGCATACACACATTCACTCACACACACATGCATGAGCATACACACGCATTTTAAGAGGCTTATATACAAGCTCATAATTCTTCCTGGACATCAAATGGTTCTTTATAGGCTCCATTTTGATGACCTAAGTAGACTGAAAATTAAACAGAAACATAAGGATTAAATTTCCCTCGAAGTACCAGGGCTTTGAGGAAAAACAAGGAGAAAGAAAGAAATGCCTGGATGGTCACGCTGTGGTTTCTCCTTTCCTTCATGATTCCAAGACTTTGCTAATGCAATTGTAGAGAGCCTGCCAAACCCGTGTGACATCAGCCAGCATATCCCACCAACACCCTACCCTAAAGCGTCTTGTCCACGCCATCCTCTGTGTGCAAGAAGGAAGTGGGATGACAGATCCGTATTCTCATGTATTAATGAGTGGAAGCAGAGCCTCACAGACTAGCTGGCTTCTTAGAGAAAAGAATTCAGACACAATACCCTTTGTTTTCATCTGAGAGCCATGTATTTATGACAAATTAGGAGTGATCAAGCCTGGATAGGGACAGTGCCATCTTGCAATTCTCTGGTGCTTTTGCAGTAAGCCATGGCTGTAGAAAGCTGTTTTTTTAGTCCGACTAGGATCCATTTTACCCGTCAGTGGGCATGAACCTTTCCCACCAATATACATATGAAGCAGACCCTGCCAATCAGAGCATTCCATTAGCGATTGGTCCAAAGATGAGCATATGACAACTGACAGCCAATCAGAGAAGTGAGAGGCTTAATTCCAAGTCTTTTGTTGGAACTACCAAGGGAGGGGGTGAGGAAGGACTTCTTTTCTGTTTTACTTCAGGCTAGGAGAATAGCACACAGATTTGGAATGGTTAGTATCGTCTTTTCATATTGTTACAAAGGGAAAACCTCCAGATAATGCAGCCCATACAGGGAAAAGTAGGACCCGAGAGGCAACAGAATAAAACGAAGTCCTGAATGTATAATTCGAGCCCTTGTATGAAGCTATACCTAAATTTAAATCTACAGCTGTCTTTTTTCAGTAACTTGAGCCTATAAATTTATTTTCACTTAATCCTGTTGCATTGGAATTCTATTATTTAAAACTGAGAGCCCTTCTTGAGCCAGCCTTATTTGAGGTGCCCATAATATTATGAGATATCTATCATTAGGGAAATTATTCTATCTTCAATTTATCCATGGATAAATGACAGCAGGGATTGTTCCCATCCGAGCAGTGCTTCACACATTCTAGAATGCCCTTACCAAGGGTGACTATTCAAAGTGGCTACTTTAGTTGTTGTAGCCAACATCTGCTGACACCTGTTCCAGCAGGTTCATCCCCATTCCATCTAGATTGCTAAATATTTTTAATATCACCTCTGCTTTCATCTACATGATTGCATTTACATTGCAAATCCAAGTGGGAGCCAACCAAAGACTAATGCCACAAAGCTCATTTTATAGATAAGCAACATAAAACTCAGAAGTGACTTCCTCAAGCAAATGAAAGGCCAAAACTGGTTTGAAATTGGGACTTTGGCTTCAAGGCTCTGCACCTCACTGTGTTCTACACAGAATGCAACTTTTTTTCCCTTACTATTTATCATAAAATGGACTAAGGGATTTATATGCATTGAACAGACACAACAGACTTCAAGAGGTAGGTTTTATTGGAGTCTTCGTTTCACATATAAGGAACCTAACATTCAGTGAAGTTAAGGTCACTTTGATAGGAAATGACAAAAACAGCATTTGAACTCAGATCTGCCTGCTCTAAAAAACGATGTGGCTCCTACCCTCAAGAATCTAGTTGTAGAGACAGGATATGTAAACCTTTACTAACCATAGGCTAAAAAATATATTGGATATAATTATACTCAGGTAATATATACTATATGAGATCAGGACAAAGATCTGTTAACCAAGTTTGAGCCATCAGGAAAAGCTATCATACAGGATTTTGAATTAACTCCAGAAATATTCTGTGATGTTATAATTCTGAGGCTACTTTGTAGAAACTTGCTGAGCTATATTAAAAGTCTTGAAGAATGAATGGGGCTTAGTTATGCAGAGACAAGGGAATCCTGGGCAAAATGGCCAACACTCAAAGGCATCTAAATATAGTAAAAATCTAGAATGCTCAAGAAAGCAAGCCAATCTGCCTAGGTTAGGATTGGTAAATCAGCTTTGTTTTACATGCCAAGCCCCATCAATTGAGAGTGGCTGCCTGAAGTACTGTGTTAAAAACAATGGTGAGATACTGAGGAGTCTGAAGGAAGAGTTCTGAGATCGCTTCTTGATGTCTGCCTTGGACATGGGATGGGAACCTGAGAACCCAAGTGCCATGTATTTGCCATCATAAGATTGTACAGTATAAGATATGTTAAAGGATGAGTAAGGAAGGCGGCTGAAGAACTATCTTAGGGTAAAGAACAGAGCGTTATTTTCTGTGATATGGAGTTCAGACTTGATTTAACAGACAAGGAGGAGTGACTGTGAGTTCTTGAACATGGGAGACTCTAAATAAAATTAGAAGAGAATTAGAATAACTAGAAGGCAGCCATATGAAATTTGGTTCCTGATCATTCACAACAGCTTCTGGGCTGACCTTCTTTTCAGAGAGTTGGTCCTCAGGTATCAAAGCAATGCTTTAAAAAGAAGAAATAAAGGATTTATATGTTCACTGTTGGGTTAAAGCTCAAGTTGGAAGCAAGCACCTGGCCTTCACCACAGATGCTAGATTAGCTAATAAAATCCCAGATATCACTGGCATAACCCTGACATCCCAATGGTCATTAGGCCATCTCAATTGTATTCTCGAATATAGTGTTTCACAAGCCGAAGTTAATGTCACTGAAGATTTAGGTCTGGCCCAATCTCATTACAGGTCATCATCCTTGACACTTTTATCATTCTCATCCTCATCATCACTCAGATTTATTGAGCAGATAGTATGCACTAGGGTAAGCTTTACTTTACATTTTTATCTCAGTTTATCCTCACAACAACCCTGAGAAGGGCTAGTGTGCCCATTTTACAGATGAGTAGAATGAATCTTAGAGAGGTAATGTAAATTGCCCATGGTGGAACTCAAGATATAAACTGAAGTCTGTCTGTTGCCAAGCCTGTGCTCTTTACCATTATTGTCACTTAGGCCATGGCTGTGCACACGTGGGCTTCATCAGATACTATCCCCACTTACATCACAGCATGCAAACCACAGGCAAGCCCATGTGAGGGCCTGTTGGGACTGTGAATGCTGCCCCACTCCTTTCCCAGATGATGACAACAGAGCCACAAGAACCTGGCAATTAATTGTTATGTTAACCACACACCCCAAAATACCTACTGTCAAGAAAGAGGCTTGGGAGTGTCTCATCCCCAAAACATCATTTCCAGGGTTCATAGTAATATTTCCAAGGCATTAAATACAGTTCTAAAATTGGGCACAGGGGACCTCACAGATTTTGATTTCATAGATTGCGATCGAGGTTAAACCCCTATTTTCCCAATATCTGGCCACAACCCCTTCTGGAAACCTGGGCTTTATTTTAATTTTCTGAAACATCTAAAACTCCCAGAGCAATTATCTGCCCTTGTATGCTCTGTTTAGGAGGGTGACAACAGCAAAAACAAAACAAAACCTCCAGATACATCTAATGCCATATTTTAAATACATCTCTGAGAAGTTAGAAGGTAACCAGAAACTCTCCCATTCTGACTTTCTGGTTCAAGAAGCCTGTGTTTATTTAACTGAGACATAATAAGTCAATTTTCTTTTACCTTTAACCTCTTAAAACACTCTGTGGTTTTTGTAGATTTCCTTTTCACATGTACAGTGACACCAGCTTCCATTTTTATTATGTATAAAAGCTGCCCACTCTCCATCAAGCCCATTTTTGTAAGAATCCATTTCAGGGTATTACAAAGTCTGAGTAGAACGTCTCCCCAAAAGCTAAAGAAGTTTTCTTTCCTTCCCCTCATGTTTACTTGAATCTGTACAATGGAATCATTGTAAAATGTTATGAAAGTATGATTCCCTGAAACGTTTATTTGAAAAATGAAGAGATTCCTATGGTCCATTTTGTAGTGCCTCATCACTGCATCAGTCAGGATAAGTTGAGTTTTACTGCAGTAACAAACAACCCCTAGTCTTAGGCCCTTAAAACAGTAGAGCTCAATTTCTCATTTGCACTACATTTCTTTTACACATCATCTAGGGGTCTGCCTGCCATGTCCTCACTGTGGTACAAGGGTAACAGAGCAGCCAACATTTAGAAATTTCCTTATTACTATGGTAGAAAGACAGAATGTGGTTAATTGCATGCTAGCTCTTAAAACTTCCACCCGGAAGTGACACATCACTTCTACTCACCTTTAGTGCCAAAGTAAGTCACCTGGCCACAGCCCCTCCTCATTCCAAACTGCATGAAAATCCAATTCTTTGCAGAACAAGGTCAGGAAATATTGAATAGCCCTCATGACTTCTGCTGGTGCCACATCACACTATCTGGGAGGAAGGTGTGCATAACAGTAGTGATGAAAGCTCATCTTTATTGTGTACTAAGTACCAAATAAGAGCGTAAAGGTTTTGCATGTACTGTCTCCTTTAATCATATGACAACTTTATAAGATAGGTGCACTTCACCCCAGTCTAAGGATGAGGAACAAGAGAGGGACAAGGAAGTTTAGTCACTTGCTCAACATCACCCAGCTAGTAAAGGGTTGTGCTGGGACTTGAACCCAGGTATTCCAGTTCCAGACTGTTTGCTCCTAACAGTTCACCAAAAATGCCTCCCGATGCTACTATTGCTACTGCCACTAATGCTCCTCTCACCTCAATTTTTCTCATCTATACAATGAAAATAATAATCCCTACTTATGATACTTGGGGTTACCTGAGAAAATAAAGCAAAAATGCTTCCTAATGTAGGGTTTTGCCATATACCATCTGGTTTGATCCACACAATCACCATGTAAGGTGAATTGGGAAAAATTTATTAACCCAATTTTATCAGGGAGAGAACAGATTCAACAGAATACTTAATGTGCCCAAAGTAACAAGTGAGTAGGGGCAAAACTAGGATTCATGTCTTCTGGATTACGAAACAATGCTGTTCATACCACAACCTATCTTGTCCCTCAGAACAGCTCAAAATCAAGGATTCTAGAAACCAAAACAAATCAGTTTTGATCCATGGTCCTGACACTCCACAGCACTATAGAAGCACATAGAGGGAGACATCCCAAAGTAATTTCTTAGATTTATTCCCAAACTCTCAGAAGGGTTACCATAATTTTTGGTGGGAAAAATAACAGAACCAGTAACTGTTAGAACTGATTTTATCCTGAGCTATATCTAGGAGAGGCGGCATTCTTACTGCCACCCTCTAATCACACACACCCAAGGCAGACATTACTAATCAATCAGCACACTTCCCTACTAAGACCAGATAACAGCTTGAAAATTCTGCTCAACACTATAACTCAGGCAGCTACCAAAGTCAGCCATGGCTGGAACTCAAGAAGAAACATTTTGCCATCTGTTCTGATTATCTATTGCTGCACAACACACTACCCCAAGACTTCATGGCTTGAAACATCATTTTCATTTTTCACTATTTTCTGGGTCAGGGATTCGGACAGGGCTCAGCTGGACAATTCTCAATATGTGGTTTATTAAAGGCCACTCAGTTGTATTTAGCCAATGGCTGAAAGTTCAGGGGGTTCCAAATGACTTCAGTGTGGACTTGTAGAAGGCTGGGCTCAGCTGTGCCACCTCCCACTCCATGTGGTCTCAGAGGCTCTCCATGTGGAATCTTCAGCACAGTAGTCTGACTTACATAGCTGCTCAGGGTTTTAAGAGTGAGCAGGAAGTGTAATCTTCTAGCCTTTAACTCCCAAACCGAATGTCACTTCCTCCATATTTTATTGGTCAAGCAGTCACAGAGCCCATCCAGATTCAAGGAGCAGAGACATAGACCTAGCCTCTCCATGGAAGGAGAAAAAAATCTGTGGCCATTATTAGGCAAACTTTATCTTTACTCTAGAACAAACACAATAGAACAGACTGACTTCCCTTCAAGAAAGATCTTCTAAAGAACCTTCTTCAACTTTAAGTCTTCCCAACTCCCTCTGTCATAAACACCAAAACGAAGCCTACTGCCTTCTAAGAATAATTGCTTTTCTTGATTGAGCATTTGCTACATGCCAGGCACTAGGCAAAATGCTTCACATGCATTACCTTACAAACACTACACAACAGCCTTGAAAGCAGAAATTCATATCCTCCGTTTACCGATAAGAAAACTGAGGCTTCCCAGTTTAAGTACCTTGACCAAGGTTACACAGACAGGATACAAAATATTCTTTGTGTGGTTCCAAAGCTTTTAACTTCCCTGTTCCTTAGACAAGGATTACCACTGCAAAGTGTCTTTATGGACAAGTCTATGCTGCTCTCTGACTGTCACTACACTTCTTCCTCATAACAAGCAAGACCCATAGCCAGGGACTGGCCAGACCCTCAAGCCACAAGATCTTCCTGTGATAAGCCCAAACTTTGAGAAGCTTCTTATGAGGGGCAGAATCCCAGTGAGAAAAACTTTCTGAATTCGTTCCTGGATATAACAGCCAGGATGGAGGCCCTAAGAATCAGAGTCTGCAACACTGTCAAATGGAACTCTCTAAGGTCATGGAAATGTCTATGTCTGCACTATCCAATATGGTGGACACTAGCCACGTAGACATATTGCATACCGGAAATGTGGCTGGAGCAATGGAGGAACTGACTTTTAAATTGTATTTAAGTAGCCATGTGTGGCTCGTGGCTACCATATTGGACCACACAGGTCTAGAGGGTTCAAATTCAAGTGTTCACTCCCTCAATCCCAGAGCTGTTTTACCAGCTGAGTCCACCAAACCACTTCTCTTCAGCCAAGTAAGGATCCATTTGGACAGGCTTTCCAGATGGCATGCCAATAGCCTGTAGTCCATAAATAAAAAGAAATCGAAATTTCTATTTATTTATGAGGGCCATCCTGTTCCTGAGTCACAATCATCCCTATAGCATTAGGCCAAGTCAGCCTCACTGCTTTATGTCACCCGGCTGGCCCTTGAAGGTGTGATTTTGAGAATGCCATTCCATGTACTCTCTCTCATACAATTTTTTTGTCTCAGATCTATAACATTCCTTATTAAAATCTCCAGCAGCTGACAGATTTATCTCTTCTGCCCTGCAGTAAAGTTCCCATCTCTCTTTCCAAATTTCCTTCCTGTTAACATCCTACCTTGTCTAGTTTAACTCTTATAGCCTTAGATAACGAAAAGATGTAAGTGAAAAAGGAACCCAAACTTCCTAGATATGGAAGGTGTCTCCATCAGATGGCAGGGTTTAAATGTTCCCCTCTTTGAGTTAGACAAAGGCATTCATAGTTTTTGCCCTTTAACTTTGAATTTAAAAAGTTTTGTGCTGCCACAGCGGAAAAAAAAGAGGTGTGATGTTGGCATTTCCGTTATAGAGTTGATTTCATGGGAATTTGATGGTTCCAAGGCATTTCCAACAGTCACAAAATTATTTTTGGTAAGTGTTTTGACAGGTACCCTCTCCTCACCCTCCAGCAGGTGTTTTTAACCTGAGATATGCAAAACCCCAAGAGGCCAGGGTTGAAATTCAATGGCTCTGTGATTTTTTTTATCAGAAAAAAAACTATATCTTTATTTTTCTTAACCTCTAACCAAACTTAGCATTTCCTTCAATAATGAAGGTAGACAGCAAATCACAATGGTATTAATGGACCCTGTGAATTTGCCATCTGTAGAAACAATATTTTTATATTGCATTTCAATGGTCAGAGAAACCTCAAAATAAGATGTGCACTCATCACCATTTTGAGTTATCCTTATCATCTGATGAATTAGACTAGACCTAGTTACTTGATGAATTAACTTAAAAATATATATTTTGATAACTTATAGTTGTGGTATTGTGGTTTCTTTAATCTTACTACAGCATTTAAATATAGTCATGTGTTGCTTAATGACGGGGATCCATTCTGAAAAATGTGTCTAGCCAGTTTTGACACTGTGCAAACATCACAGAGTATGCTGACACAAACCTAGATGGGACAGCCTGCTATACGCCTAGGCTATATGGTACAGCCTATTGCTCCTAGGCTACTAACCTGTACAGCATGTTACTGTGCGGGATACTAGAGGCAACTGTAACACAATGGGAAGTATTTGTATATCTAAACATAAAAAAGGAACAGTAAAATTACAGTATAAAAGAGATATGCTTTATAATCCTTTGGGTATATAGCCAGTAATGGGATTGCTGGGTTAAATGGTATTTCTGATTCTAGACTGGATGAAGAAAATGTGGCACATATATACCATGGAATACTATGCAGCCATAAAAAAGGATGAGTTCATGTCCTTTGCAGGACATGGATGAAGCTGGAAACCATCATTCTCAGCAAACTATCACAAGAACGGAAAGTCAAACACTGCATGTTCTCACTCATAAGTGGGAGCTGAACAATGAGAACATATGGACACAGGGAGGGGAACATCACACACCAGGGCCTGTCAGAGGGTGGGGGGCTAGGGGAGGGATAGCATTAGGAGAAATACCTCATGTAGTGACAGGTTGATGGGTGCAGTAAACCACCATGGCACGTGTGTACCTATGTAACAAAACTGCACGTTCTGCACATGTATCCCAGAACTTAAAGTAAAATAAAAAAATAAAAATAAAAATAAAGATATAAACTTATACACCTGTATAGGGCCCTTACCATGAATGGAGCTTGCAGGACTGGAAGTTGCTCTGGGTGAGTCAGTGAGTGAGTGGTGAGTGAAAGTGAAGGCCTAGGACATTACCGTGTACTACTACTGCAGACCTTGTAAACACGGTACACTTAAGCTATGCTAAATTTATTTTAAAATTTTTTCTTTCTTAAATAATAAATTACCCTTAGCTTATTAGATGACCACCATGGTATATTTGGTCCATTGTTGACTGAAGGTCTTTATGCAGCACGATTCTATAATTGATATCCTTTGTAATTCTATGCATATGCTATGCATTTAGAAATAGTTTCTCCAGACTACAAAAGGGGTTCATCATACATCAAAAGTTAAGAGTCCTGCCATATACTAAAGATTTTCTTATGCTCTGCCTCCCCACTAATCAACCACCCTTGCTTGGTCCACACTCTTTGTTCTGCCTCTCTTCCAAGAAGTGAGTGGTCTACAAAGGCCCTAATGACTCCAGCCATGGGATCTGGTCAACTCCAGTTTAGCTCCCCAAGTCAGCTGTTAATTCTGTTCCTACTTTGTCCCAGGCTCTGTACTAGGGACAAATAAATATCTATGTATATATTATCTTTAATCTTCACTAGATGGCACATGCTATCTACCTTTCCTAAAACTAGGAGTTTAAAGTTCAGAGAGATAAAGAAATGTACCTAAGTGCAGACGCCAAATAGTTGTGCAGCTGGTGTTCCCTAAATTTGCCGATTTCATCTTTGCAGCATTGATAAATTGGCAGCAGTATAATCACAGGGGCCTAAAATTAAAAAGTAGAATGGCTACATTGTGCTCCATCCCCTATCATTAGAACCCGCTTAAACCCAACCGGAAGGGATAAAGAAAGAACTCCATCGAAACAGCGCTCACACGGGACCATCCCTTTTAAGTCAGATTTTTTTATATCCACCTTCTTGGATAAGGTATCCCAGCTCAGCCAGTTATCCAGATGTCAAAGTCAGAAACCTAAGAATTATTCTTGATACCTCCCTCTTCCTTAGCCCTCATATGCTCTATCCCAAGTCTTTGCCATCTACTTTGTTTCTGACATCCACTCACTTCCTCTCATCCGCTTAGTACAAGCTACCATGTTCCTATGCCTGGACTATTGTATGTCCTTTCCCCAAAACTGGCCTTCCACCTTCCATTCATGTCCCAGTCTAGTCTCCACCCTGCCGCTCAAGTGCTCTATCTGATCATGTCAGATACTTAGTGTGGTTATGTGATAAATGTCTGAGCCCCCGGATTCTGCTGTGCCTGAAGCCAGATACCTTTGAGTGTTTCAATTATATAAGCCCAAAGTTTCCCTCTACTTAAGCCATTTGTATTTAGCTCTGTCCCCTGCAACAAATACAGGCTAATACTTACCTCTTTCCCCCATCTCCCTGATCACTCCTTAGTTATCATGGCACCCCATGAGGCTTGTCCAACACTTAGTACGTATTAGGCACACGATAAATGTTTGCTAAAGTGAGTTGATCTGAATGGTATTCAGAGTCTTGTTCTAGATAGAAATGGGGTCTTAAAAGAGAAAGGCCTGGGCCATGTCCCTGAAAAGCCCGCAAAAAGTCTCTGCACAAAGATGCAAAAGGCAAACCTAACTGTTGACAACAAAGTTCTGTCACCAGTTCTCTTCTCCTCCATGAAGGGGGTTTTAAGAGCAGCACAGAGAATTTTCATCACTCCCTTAAATGTGGTTTTGCTTACTTCCCAAGCCCTAGAAAAGGCTCTCATCTCCTGGGCCTCTTCTGTTTTCAAGTTCAGACTGGAAAAAAAAGGACATGTAGAAAAATCCTATAATTACCAGATCTGATGTTCATTTGAACTTTTCCTCTCTGACATCACTTCAAAGATCCTTGGTGAAGGGCAGCCAGTAAGGCTGTGGTGTGTGTCTGTGATAGAGAATCTACCCGTGTGTGTGTGTGTGCGTGTGTGTGTAAATGTGTGTGAGTTTGTGTATGGGGGAGGTGTTTGTGCGTGTGTATGTATGAATGTTTGAGTGTGTGAATGAAGGTGTATGAGATTTGAGTGTGTGCTTGTGTGTATGCTTGAGTGTGTGTGTAAATGGATGTGGTATGTATGTAAATGTGACCTGGGGTAGATATATGGATGGTGTGCATATGAGTGTGAGTGCATGCGTGCTAATAAATCTGAGGCTGTGAACAGATGTGGGAATGTGCATGTGTCTGTGTGTATATGTCAGTGTGTGTGTATGTGCATTTGTGTGTAAGGGTATTTAAAAAGATGTGGTGTCAGGAGAAAGGAAAAAGAAGAGAGGATACTTGACAGAGAAACATACACTATGAGAGTGAACATTAAGTCGCAGGGACGAGAGATGGAGAGAGACCTCAGCTCCTCAGGCAAGGGACATCCAGATGGGAAGCAGAGTTGTGAGGAAACACTGAAGGTAAGACAGCTTACAGAGTTGTGCCTTCTGGAGCCCCGGTAAATCTGTGCAGAGGACAACTGGATGTTAGAAGCTCAGAACAGGATGTTTATTTGCGGTGGATGACCCCGGAAAGGCTTGTAAGGAAAAGTCTGCTTAGGGTGGCAGTGGGTGGGGTCTTGGAAGGCAGACGTCTGCCTTACTTATGGGAGAATAATGATGACCAGGAACTCCAGAGCCAGGCATCGTGGGTTTGAATCTAGGCTCTGCTGCATCATCCTGGGTTAATTAATTAACCTTTCCTTGCTTCAGTTTTCTTACCTGTAAAATGGGAAACATAGTCGATTTTGTCTCACAGAGCTGTTAATGATGATGAAATGAGTTAATTAATATATTTAAAGAGCTTAGAATAACGTCTGGCTATTTAAGTGTTCGTTACTGTCATTCTCTCCTTCACCATCATTTGCACTTCCCCATCATTAAGCAAACTGATGACTACAAATGCAATAAGCATCTTATCTAGGCTTGTTGATTGAATGAATGAGTGAATGCGAATGAAAGAAGTAGTTTTGCACTGATAAGCCACTTCCCCTCCTGAAGCCTTGGTACTTATTATTTTCTCTGCCTAGAGCACTAGCACCCATTTTTCTGACTCCTCGCACCCTACATTGTCCCCATCTATCTGGCCTCCAGTGAAATTTCATTTGTTCCAGGGAACCTACCCTGACCTCCCCTGCTTTCCCAGACACACGTGTCCCCAAGGATCCTTGCACCTCTCCTTCCCCTGTAAATACTTACTCAACACCTGTTTTTACTGCTTGTCTGGATGTGTGTGAGGGCAAGGGCTTTGCTCTTCTGTTCCCTGCAGTAAACCCAGTGCACAGAACAATGCCTGGCACGTGGCAGATGCTCAATGCATATTTAATTATTTAGTTAGGTAATCATAGAGCAGTGCTACTCAAACTTTAATATGCATATGAATCAACGAAGGACTGTGTTACAAATCTGGGACTCTGCGTCTAACAAGTTCCCAGGTGGTGCTGATGCTGCTGGTCCACTCTAAGTAAAAAGCATCCTAGAATATCCACTTATTTGAGGATTTAGAAAATATAATTATGGAAGCAACCTAAGGGTCCATCAATGGACAGATGGATAAAGAAATGGTAACAGATAATAGATAAGTAGATGATAGATATTCCATTTCATTATTATTCAGCCTTTAAAAAGAAGAAAATCCTGCCATTTGTGACAACATGGATGAAACTTTAGGGCACTCTGCTAAGTGAAATAAGCCAGACACAGAAAGACAAACATTACATGATCTCACTTATATGTGGAATGTACAAAAAAGTTGGACTTATTGAAACAGAAGGTAGAAGCATGCTTACTATGGACCGAGGAATGGGGCAAATGGGGAGATGTTGGTCAAAGGGTACAAACTGTTGGTTATAACATGAATATGCTCTGAAGATCCAATGTACAGCATGGTGACTATAGTTAGTAATAATGTATTGCATACTTAAAATTTGCTAAGAAAATAGATCTTAAGTGTTTTCACCACACACACAAAATTGGTGACCATGAGGTGATGGCTATGTTAATAAGCTCGGTTGTAACCATTTCACGACGCACACATGTATCAAAACGCCACATTGGACACCATAAATATATACAATTTTTATCTATCAAGAATAAAATTTGTTCTTATAAAAAAAGAAAATATAATGATTTAATGCCATATAAACATGGCTGTACATATAAATATGGCAGTACATGGAGCAGAATGCAATGTTTACCTGAGTTTTTAATATAAAGCCCAAGATATTGAAAACATATAAACAAGCTGAGCCCCAGGCCCGGTTTCCTGTAATCTGGCTGACACTTGCTCCTGAAAGATTACAAACAGCTGCAGCCTTTTGAATCTCTTTGTGCCTCAGTTTCCTCATTTGCCAGACTAATATGCCTTTGGAGTCAAGAGACCTCGATGAAAACCTGTGCTACATCACTAGCTAGTTGTGAGAACTGGGGGGAGTCACTTTGCTGCTCTGAGCTTCAGTTTCTCCATTTGTAAAACGGGGGTGGGACTTACCTGACAAAGTTGTGAGAAGTATTCATATGAGGTCATTACCCAGCATCGAGCATGTAGTAAACACTCACCAAATGTTGACTGCAGGTGAGTCTCATTTCCCCCACCCATCCATAAAGATAAATCATAAAGATTTTATACACATCAATGAAGCTGGAGTTATATGAAAACATTTCCCCAATGTCACAGAATGTTATGATTGCCAAGGTAAACTGATTTACAGAAACCGGAGCAGAACAAAGGCCAAAGGGAATCAAGTTGCCTCTGAAATACAAACCAGGGAAAAGAGATACACACAAGCGGAAGAGCTGGACTTTGAGACAGACACAAACAGTCTTGTTTGGGCGAAGAAAAAGGCTAATGTGAAATTATTTTTAAGCTTTAAATGAACTGGTTTCTTTCCCCCTGAATTCAATTCAGAGAGAAAAGGGCAGTCAGATATAATCAAGGACTGACAGAGAGCAAATTATTTGTTCTGGTAAACACACTCATCTCTCCAAACTCGCTTGAAGCACTTTCTGCTTTCTAAAGAAGCTCTTATTAACGCAGAGCCGCAAAGAATCACCTGGCGAGCGTCTGTTCCAAAAGGCAACAGTGACACTACCAAGAAAAGGCAGCCTCTCCCTGGGTGCATCGGAGCCCAAGGCCCCTGGCTGGGTGTCACGGAGAGTGGGCTCTGAGGGGCTTTGTAGCTGCTGCCACGTAATGTGCTAATGGAGATGGCACCACATGAGACACGAGCCACAGATGGGACCCCTCCAGCAAAGGAAGGCATGGCGAGGTGGCAGGGGTGAGCTGAGGCTTCTCTCCAGAGGGGAGAGGAGGGGCACTCGTTGCTGGAGTTTGTGTGTGTCTTTTTCATCTTTTGATGCATAAATGTTCAGCTGAGGTCATGAGGTTGGGAAAGCGTAGGGATGCAGATGACTGCTGTCCGATAGAAATATAACACCAGACACATTTGTAATTTAAAATTTTCTAAGGCCAGGCACGGTGGCTCATACCTATAATCCCAGCACTTTGGGAAGCCAAGGCATGAAGATCAATTGAGGCCAGGAGTTCAAGACCAGCCTGAGCAACATAGCAAGACCTCGTCTCTACAAAAAATAATTTAAAAAACAAATTAGCTGGGCACAGGATGCGTGTCTGCGGTCCTACCTACTCGAAGGGTTGAGGCAGGAGGATCACTTGAGCCCTAGTTGTTGAGGCTGCAGTGAGGGAGGATGCACTCCAGCCTGTCTGACAGAGCAAGGGCCCATCTCAAATAATTAATAATAATAATAATATAAAAATTTTAATACCCACGTTGAAAGAGTAAAAAACACACAAACAAAAAGTGACATTAGGGCCAGGTGCAGTGGCTCACACCTGTAATCCCAGCACTTTGGGAGGCTGAAGCAGGTAGATTTCTTGAGCTCAGGAGTTCAAGACCAGCCTAAGCATCACGGAGAAACCCCATTTCTATAAAAAAATACAAAAATTAGCCAGGTGTGGTGGCATGCTCCTGTAGTCCCAGCTACTTGGGAGGCTGAGACAGGAGGATTGCTTGAGTCTGGGAGGTGGAAGTTGCAGTGAGCTTAGACGGCGCCACTGCACTCCAGCCTGGGCAACAGAATGAGACCCTGTCTCAACAATAACAACAACAACAACAACAACAAAAGCAACATTCATTTTGATAGTATTTTACTTAAGCCAATATACCCTGAACACTAGCATTTTGCCATGTAATCAATGTAAAATTATTAATGAGATATTTTACATCCTTTTTCTTCATACTAAGTCTTCGACATCCAGTAGATACTTCACACTTACAGCACATGTCATATGGATCGTTAATAGCCAACATGGCGAGCAGCTACCATACTGGAAAGCACAGCTCTCCATGGTGCCATTCAGTGATCATTCCAAGGACTTACAGTTTATTTTCCTGTGAATAATAATGAAGTCTAAGTTTTCGAGGAGAGGTACTTTTCAGGAAGCTGGGAAGGAGTACTTCATTACATCTTTGGAGCTCTCTGATGTTCAGTACTGGGGAAGGAAGTCTCTCTTTGCCTCCCTCTCTCGTTCTGTTTCTCTCACTCTGTTTTCTGTTTCTCTCTGCCTCTTTTCTCACTCTGTCTCTCTCTTTCTGCTTCTCTGTCTTTATCTCCCTACCTCTGCTTCTCTTAATTATTTTCTTATTACAAAAGCAACAGAAATGATTGCAGAAAACTTCCCACATATAAACAAGCAAACTGAAGAAACTTTAAGAGATCTCAATCCACGCTCCTCAAGATAACCACTTGGTCGTTATTAGCACCTCACAATACCATCTTTTAGACATTTTGTGTGTGTCTCCAATGCACATTAATGACTCTGGAAGTAGATTGCCTGGATATGAGTCTCAGCATCTCCAGCCCAAGACCCAGAACTTCAGTCACTTATTTCCTCTTGACAACTTGGTATTCTCTGCCTTAAAATAAGGACAATAATGGTGCCTTTTACACCAATGAGGTTGTCATGATGTCTATATGAGCAGATATTGGTAAAGCAATTAGCCCACAGTCAGGTATTTGGTAATAGCTTAATAATCATCAATTAGTTCACACACATGAAGACAGATGCTACTGCTGCTGTACCTAGTATTTCCTAACTTGCTTTTCCCTTTAACAATATATTGAAATAAACTATATTTCCATTGTCCATAAATCCTTATCTACAGTGTCATTTTTGGTGGCTGGAAGCAGCAGCCTGTTCTTCCCACTCCCTAAACCCCATGCCCTGTGTGGGTATTTAGCAGGACAAACCAGAAGAGCAATAATTCCATGAAATCCAGACCCATGTCTTTTTTTTTTTTTTTTCTTTGAGACAGGGTCTTACTCTGTCCTCCAGGCTGGAGTGCAGTGCTACTACCACAGATCACTACAGCCTTGAATTCTTGATCTCAAGCAATCCTCCTGCCTCGGACTCCCAAGTAGCTGGGACCACAGATGTGTGCAAAAAAGCTGGCTAATTTTTTTTTCAGATCCAATGTATATCCCATTCATTCCTGGTCTCTGTCCATAGCAGAGTCAGAAGCAGCTCATACTCTCAATAGATGTAGTTTAGATGGATGGGTGGGTCAATGGATGGATGGATGGATGGATGGATGGATGGATGGATGGGTGGGTGGATTAGAAGAGACAAGGGTCAAGCCCCAAGCGTCCTCTGATGGGATGGCTGGATCTCAGATTTGGGCCCCAGTCATTAGGATACAAGCCAGGGCAGGGACCATGAGGTCCAGAGTTTTGAAGGCCACAGCTGAGGAGTTTTCCTTCAGTATATTAGAATAGGTTCTCTGGTGGAGATAGTGACTCTAAACTCTGGACAAACTAACAAATAAAAACCTACCAGAGGCACTGCAGAATGAGCAATGGCAGGAAGATTTTGGAATGAAGGTGAGACTTGGAAGAAGGGAATGATATAGGGTGAGTTCCATATTGTTGCAGTTTTCACCTTAAAATAGGCCTATATATTTTTTCATGTGTCTGCTGGCTGTATGAATGTCTTTTTTTGAGAAGTGTCTGTTCATATCCTTTGCCCACTTTTTGATGCTTGTCATCACTTGCCATCAGAGAAATGCAAATCAAAACCACAATGAGATACCATCTCACACCAATTAGAATGGCAATCATTAAAAAATCAGGAAACAACAGGTGCTGGAGAGGATGTGGAGAAATAGGAACACTTTTACACTGTTGGTGGGACTGTAAACTAGTTCAACCATTGTGGAAAACAGTGTGGCGATTCCTCAAGGATCTAGAACTAGAAATACCATTTGACCCAGCCATCCCATTACTGGGTATATACCCAAAGGATTATAAGTCATGCTGCTATAAAGACACATGCACGCATATGTTTATTGCGGCACTATTCCCAATAGCAAAGACTTGGAATCAAGCCAAACGTCCATCAGTGACAGACTGGATTAAGAAAATGTGGCACATATACACCATGGAATACTATGCAGCCATAAAAAGGGATGAGTTCGTGTCCTTTGTAGGGACATGGATGCAGCTGGAAACCATCATTCTCAGCAAACTATCACAAGAACAGAAAACCAAACACCGCATGTTCTCACTCATAGGTGGGAAATGAACAATGAGATCACTTGGACACAGGAAGGGGAACATCACACACCAGGTCCTATTGTGGGGAGGGGGTAGGGGGGAGGAATAGCATTGGGAGATATATCTAATGTAAATGATGAGTTAATGGGTGCAGCACACCAACATGGCACATGTATACATATATAACAAACCTGCACATTGTGCACGTGTCCTAGAACTTAAAGTATAATTTAAAAAAAGGAAAAATAAATAAATAAATAAATAAATAAAAATGCTCTGGAAAAAAAAGTGAATTGCATGCATAAATTCTCTCATTAATACGATAAAAAAAATAGGCCTATATAAAATATCCTCACATAAAATGGCTGTATCTGCAATAGAAAACTCACCTTCTTTCTGACCTATGAAGCCAGAAAGTAGAGCCCAAGGGGGGTCCAACCACCAGAAAATGAGGGAAGAATCTTAGAAAAGAAAAGCAAGAGAAATGGAGTCCCAAATTCTATGTATAATTTCTTCCCAAGACACCAGCTGATTCCTGAACCATACCTGCATGGAACAGACTTAAAGTAGTTTCCAGCTAAGGCTAGAAATAAATGAGCTGCCATAGTCCTCAACTGAGACACATGGCAGATTGTGTCTAATCAAGTCAACTGCCTGCTAAAACAAAAACTTCATCAGTCTTTGGAAGAATACAGCAAAATTCAGAGTCTCCAAACACATCAGTCATAATATTGAGGACATACTCCAAAGTTACTTAATATATGAAAAACTTGGAAAATGTAATCCATTATCAAGAGAAAAGACAAACAGAAGAAGCCCACTTCAAGCTATCTCACATGTTGTAAATATCACATCAGGATCTTAAAGCAACTGTTATAACTTTCTCAATGAGTTAAAGGAAAGTATGCTCATAATGAATAAATAGATTAAACCTCTCAGCAGGTAAATATAAAATATATCAAAGAAACATAAGGAAATTTTAGAAGAAAAAAATGCAATATTTGAAATAAACGTTACAGCTGAGGGCAGAGAGACAAAATGAAGCTCATGGTAAGGTTGATGTCTAGGAGTTCCACTGAGAAGGAAGCACAGGGAAGGGACATTAAAGTGTAGTCCTGATGAGTAAACATCTACAATATATACCAGAAGGACTTGTTTAAGAATGAGCAAAATATCTGTATACAGGCTCAGGTCAGAGTTTCTCCCACAGACTGAAATGAAGAGGGGCTGGGACCAAAAGACAATGTTTTAAGAAATAATAACATTAAGAGTCATTCACTGGGCACTGAATTACATTATCTTATTTAATTCTCATAACAAACCTAAGAGGTTACATACTATTATATCCTGTTTTCATCTGGCAAGACTGAGACCAAATGTTAATCAACTCATCCAAAACAACACAGTTTGTATTAAGTTTTCTATTTCTCAGTAATAAATTATCACGCACTTAGTAGCTTAAAACAACATACATCTACTGCCTCACAGTTTCTGCGGTCAGGTGTCTAGGCATGACCTAGCTAGGTCTCCTGCTTTGGGTTTCCGAAGGTTGTAACCAAGATTTCAACCAGGTTGTGTTCTCATCTGCAGGCTTGACTTTGGAAGAATCTACTTCCATACTCACTCAGATTACTCCCAAAATTCACTTTCTTGCTGCTATAGAACTGAGAGTTCCAGCTATGGAACTGGCTGTTAGCTGGAGGCTTCCCTAAGCTTTCAGAGGCCACTTGCAATTCCTAGAAGCTGCTGAAAGTTCCTTGACATCGGAATCTTCCCACCATGTCTGCTTACTTCATTGAGCCAGAAAGAAGAATCTCTAGAGCAAGTCTGCTAACAAGAAGTATCTTACACAATGCAATGTCATCAGGGGAGAGATATGCCATCACCTTTGTCATATTCTATTGGTTAGAAGAAAGTTACAGGTCCCACCTACACCCAAGAGGAGAAGGTTACACAAAGATGTGAACACCAAGAGTCAGGAATACCTTAAAGAGGCTGTCCACAGCTGGAGGAGAGCAATGTGAGACGAGCATGAAAATGTAACCAGAGACAGATGAAATGATCAGTAGATAACTATAACATTACTCTAAAGATGACTTATCCTTAGGATAAAATATTGCTGGAAAAATATAAGGAATGGTTGATATACAACACTTTATAAACTAATGTTTCATGCTTAATTTGAAAAAAATAAATGAGACAAAGGAACTAAAAGCAAATTTAACATCTAATTCTATGGGTTGAGTATTTAAAAATAATTTTTTTTCATTTTCATAAACAAAGAAAGATCAGCCTGAATGACAACAGCAACAGGTTGCACGGAAACTTTTGAGAGAAAAGTCATAAGCCACTGATTTGGTCCTCTTTTACAAATTTTCATGACATTATCAATTCTAAGACCACCTCATGAATCCTTTAAAGGAATTTTTCATAATGAGCGTGTCCTTGAAACCTCTGTGACAACTGGGTATTAGGACCTTAAATACTATTCACTCATTATCTTGCAGGCCAGTTGAATAAGTCACTCCGCTCATGAATGGGCAGTGAATCCTATCATTCATTCTCCACCTACCTGTTGGTACTATCAATCTCTTTATCCTTCTCTGTCCTTCTTTGTGCCCCTCAAACTTAAATTGTGCATCTAAGTCACTAGGAGAACATATTTTTTGAAAAATACAAATTCCAAGCCCACTTTTTAATAACATCTGTTGTAGTTTTCCTGCTGTGCTGCCCAGAAATCTTCATTTCCCCAAGCACTCCCTTCCCAGATGATAGTGATGCAACTGGAGAGCTGATGCTGTCTCTGAAACATTGGTCTAAGACAGCACCATCCAACAGAAACTTCTGCAATGACAGAAAAGTTCTATATCTGTGCTGTTCAACACAGTAGCCACACTGCCATTTGTGGCTAGACTACTTAAAATGGGGCTAGTGGAGCTGAGAAACTGAGTTTTTAATTAGCTCTAATTCTACTTAATCTAAATCTAAACAGCCACATAGGGCTAATGGCATTGGACAGCATAGCACTCCCATTTATAAGATTCAGGCCAGGAACTCCTAGTTCAAGAAAGTGTTGACTTTGTTTCTAGATTTTTGTGTGCTTGATTCTTCATTCTCCCCTATAATTCAGTCAGTCTGGAGGTGTATATTTGGAGGGAGATACGTAGATATAGATAGATACACTTTTTTCCTAAAAGTGGAGCTTACCGGTAATTATCATTTAGTTCCATGCTCATCAAAGGATCTCTTGCTCAATACTTACCATCCTCACAAAACTAGCCAGATCCAGCTCTTGGTTTACAATAGTCAGCAAAGGCGAGACACAGATGCCAAAAAACAAAAAACAAAACAAACAAACAAACAAACAAAAAAAACAAAACTCTCCCCTCAAAGGAAAACGCAGTTTTCCTATCCTTGCTCCTTGTGCTTCCAGTAATTTGTGTGCAAGACTCTCTCACAGACTCTAGCTGCCCTGAGCTCACTGAGGTCATTGGAAGTGAGTTTAGAGAAGGAGAAGACAATGGTCAGCAGGGTGAGAAGAATTGTTTACTGTGTGACCTGGAGTGAGACCCTCTCAACTAGCGGCCTCAGTCTCCCCATCTGTAAAATGGAGGTGCCTGAACTAAATGAGCTCAAGGACTCTCAGTTTTAAAATGCTTATTTAAAATGACAAAATTTTAGATCAGAAAACTGAGCTTTCTAAAAAATAAATAAAAATAATAACATAATTTCTCTGTACTGGGCTGACCATATTTTATATACTTGTTAAGTTAATAAAACAAGTTCCCCATTTTTGGAAAATATATACATATATATATACACACACACACACACTATATATATGTGCATATATATACACACAGCAGATACTAATATAGAAAGATACACACACAAAGAAAAGATTTGAAAGTGTACACACCAAAGTTTGACAAAGGTAACAACCTCTGAGTAGTACTAATCAACATCTATTAGTCTTGACAACGTAGGACTCCGTCTTTAGGTAATCAAACCTAGTCCCCCTTCTCCTTCTATGAGTCCATGTGATTTGGATGCAATTGACTATCTCCAACTCCAGTGATGGACATGTGACCTAAGCCTGGCCAATAAGAGAACAGCATCTCCCAAGCGATCCAGGTTGCGTACCTGACACAAGCCAGAGCCTTGCCCAGATCTGTGAGCCAAGAGCTTTTTCCTCTGGGAAGAGGTAAGTCTGAAGGTTCCCAGGGCCGTCTAGCAAGAGGCTGCCTAAGAACCACTCTATGCAGAAGAAGCAGAGCTGAAAGATGAAGAGAAGCAGCGGCTTATGGTCTGTTTTGAAGCTGTGGACCCAGTTGTACGTGACGGTAGATATACCCTGGACTTTTCAGCTTAGTAAATCAATAGATTCCTTTTTCATAGTGAAGCCCCCTGGAGTTGCAGTCACTTGCAACCTTCATTAGTACAGAGGTTGGAATTGGCTGGGTATGATAAGAGAACCTCTACCATTTATTTCAGGGGCTTCTATTTTTGTTGAATTTGTTTTTTAGATGGAGTCTCACTTTGTTGCCAGGTTGGAGTGCAGTGGCGCGATCTCAGCTCACTGCAACCTCCGCCTCCTGGGTTCAAGCGATTCTCCTGCTTCAGCCTCCAGAGTAGCTGGGACTACAGGCACACACCACCACACCCGGCTAATTTTTGTATTTTTAGTAGAGACAGGGTTTCACCATGTTGGCCAGGATGGTTTCAATCCCTTGACCTCGTGATCCACCTGCCTTGGCCTCCCAAAGTAGTTTTTGTTGAAATTTTTTAACAATAAACATGAATTTATAATTTTAAAATGCATTGATGTTCTCAATCTTGATAATAACTTGCATGTTTCAAGCTACTGCTGTGGACCAAACATGAAACTAAGCACTTTCCACACATTCAGTCATTTAACACTCACTCTCATCCTCTAAGATAGGTAGTTATTAATATTATGCTTATTTTATAGACAGGGAGACTACGGTTGAAAAAGGCTAAGCAATTATTTAAAGTCACATGGCTGAAAAACAGGGGAGACTGGACTGGACCCCAAGTATGTCAGTCTTGAAAGACACTGTTTTATTGTTTCTTTATTTCTGTTTGGTGTTTAGAAGAACACTTGGCAGAAAAGAGCTCTGATAAAGATGTGTTTTGCCCACTGGAATGCAAGCTCCCATCAGGGCAAGGGCTTGACTGTCCTGTGCATTACTAAACTCCCAGCACCCACCACAGTGTTTAGCACAGAGGAGCTCCACAAACAACTGCTGAATGAGCAAACGAATTAATGAATGAGATGTGATATCTGAGACTTGACGAGGCCAAGGCATATGAAAAGCTCATGGAAACACCCGTTTCAGGCCAACATCTAAAGCATTCCCCCCACCTTCATCGGGGATGTATCTCAACAGCTCAGACATGCTTTCCAGTTGAAAACATTCATTTAATTAGCAGGCATTTTCCAAAACGGATGTGCCTTTCTCAATCACTGTGTCTGCCGTGGACATTTGCTGAAAAGGTCCCCCCCTTCCCCCAAACATCAAAGCATGTGCTCCACAGACCTTTCTCCCCCAATTACTTCCATTGGGGAAGGACAGCCATGCGGACGAGAAATCGGTCACAACACGCAAGATGTTCTCTCTTTGTAAAAAAGATGCTTGTGGTGTACGGTAATCTTTGGAAGAGAAAAAAAAAAATCTGTGTGTTTAAAAATGTTTCTTTTGCTGCTGCTCACTGGGAACTGCCAAGAATCATTTTTCATTGAGATCTGGCTTCCCCTCCCAGAAGCAGAACCAAGAATAATCTATAAGATACTGTTTCATTGGGTATGTTTTATTTCTTCCTGATTTTTGCAGCTACTGGGATGGGCATTCTGGCCCTTGTGCTCTGCTTTGGTTTAATCATTACAAGTCAGCTATGAATAAGAGACTATGCAACCTTTTTCCTCTTGAGTCTCTGCATCCCGGAGCTTGGGACAGCATTAGCTATGGATGGAGGTGGCACTGATATTTTGGAAAGACGATGTTCCTTATGAAAACACAATTCTCCAAATCTACTGAGCCGTAGCTGGAGTTGGTTGAGTCAAACCCTCACCCTAAACCCTTCCATAGCTCTCCATTGCCATCTAGATAATGAACAGTTGGCCTGAGCATGGCATCTTGGCTTCCCCCCCTCACCACCAATGCCTGTGCATGTGTTCATCTCTCTACCTGAAAGATCCTTTTATCCCCCATTTCCCTCACCTGGTTAAATCTACTCACTGTCAGGTCTCAGCTTAAATGTCACATCCTCCAGGAAGCCTCCTTTGCTCCTTCTCTCCACCTTCCTCTAGAAGAATTGAATTCAGTACCTTTTTGGTGCAATTACAGCCTGCCCCTGCCCCTCAGCACTGATGGCACGGTTATAAATGCCCACTCACTGCTTCATCAGCCCTACCAGATCTGAATCCTTTACATGTCGAGTCTCAGAGTCTGGCACATAATAAGCCCTCAGTGAGTAGCTGTTGCATGATCAGGATAAATATATAAACGGGAGCAGGCTAGAGGAGGAAGTGTCCAGGTAGGAAGAAGTTGAATTTTCCTCCTTAGAATGGTTGGGTTGCAGGGTCCTGAATGTTATAACAAAGGCAGTCATAGACCAGCCCTTACTCCCAACCCCAGGGTGCGCAGAAGAATCAATCTCTCCAAGTACTGTTCCAACAAGGAAATCAACTTGTTCCTACAAAGTAATTCCAGCCAAACAGGTCTGCTCGTAGTTCTCCAAGCAAGCTAACTTCGCCTCAGAGCTTTAACCAACCAATGTGGTTTCCAAGACAAGTGACTTGGAAGGAGCCTTCAAAGTCACAGGGAAGGTTGGGGTGAGGACAGAAGGCATAAAAAAAAAAAAAAAAAAAAAAAAAAAAAAAGAGAAGGCAGAAATTCTTGGACAGGAGGGCCCTCTGACCCTGGCTTAGGCCTCCAATTGTATTCCTGTGTAGCAGTTTCCAAAGAACTAGGACTGAGATGGTGGGGGGAAATGAAAGAGAGCAGAAAAATTGGAAGAGTCTTTTCCCTCCAAATTCTGAGCCGGAGAAAACTCCATTTTACCCTTGGCTGGCTTACTGTATCCCATACGGCACTTCATCAGGTAAGCAGGACTTTTGTTTGTTTGTTTGTTTTAAGAGACAGGGTCTCACTCTGTCACCCAGGCTGGAGTGTGGTAGTGCAATAACAGTTCACTGCAGCCTCAACATTGTGGGGTCAATCAATCCTCCTGCCTCAGCCTCTAGTGTAACTAGAACTATAGGCATACACCACCTCGTTCAGCTAATTTTTTTTTTCTTTTCTTTTCTTTTTTTGGTAGCGATGGTGTCTCACTATGTTGCTCAGGTTAGTCCCAAACTCCTGGCCTCAAGCAATTCTCCTGCCTGAATTTTCCAAAGTGCTGGGATTACAGGCATGAGCCACCATGCCTGGCCTAAGCAGGCTTTGATATCCTTCTGTTCTATGAGACTTCACTGCCATACAGGAATTGTTGAGCCTGATATGGTGGCTCACGCCTATAATCCCAGCACTTTGGGAGGACGAGGCAGGCGGATCACTTAAGGTCAGGTGTTCAAGACCAGCCTGACCAACATGGTGAATCCCTGTCTCTACTAAAAATACAAAAATTAGCCAGGCACGGTGGTACATGCCTGTAATTCAAGCTACTGGGGAGGCTGAGGCAGAAGAATTGCTTGAACCTAGGAGGCAGAGGTTACAATAAGCTGCGATTGTGCCACTGCACTCCAGCCTGGGTGACAGAGTGAGACTGACTTAAACGAAAAAGAATTGTTGGCTCCTCTATCAGCCTCCACCCGAATGGCATCTCCTTAGGACAGTAAGTTTTCACTTCCATTTCTCAATACCTCAAATCTCTCTCTCCCCTGGGACATTGCTCCAGGAAAGGTCAAGGGGACTTTTGGTTCAATGGATTTTCTTCATTAACAGAGAGCCCTTTCTTGCCTCAAAATGTATGCTTGAAAACCATGCTTAACCGTCCTAGTTTGAGGCTCACTCTCCCAGGTGTTTAAACTCTAGCTTTATCTTTCAGGCTATGTGATCTTGGGCAAATGACCGAACCTCTCTGAGACTGTTTTCTCCCCTATAAAGTGGGAGAACAGTCCTCTCTCATGAATTTTGATGAAGACGAAATGAGATGATAAACACCAAGCACAGTTTCTGGTTCCAACAAAGGACCTACGATCCACAATTATTATTTCTGTATTGGGATGAATTCATTTCTTGAGTAAGGGCTTGGATTTGCCTGCCAGCTTTCCTAACTCAGATTTTGTAATTCTACAATAGTATGTTGAATAAACAAAAATAGATTTTTCTGTCTTATATAAATTAAGAGCTGCAGAAAATGCAAAAGAGACAAAGAACTGGTTTACTTAGACTCCAGGATGTATCATGAAGAAGTTTTGTTATTTCTGTTGTTAATACATTCCTGATAGCCACTTGTTTCCTGGTTAGTTGCCTCTTTGGCTCTGATTGGCCAGGTTCCAGTACATTGAGGTTTTCACTGCACTTGGAAGCTGTGTTTTGAAGACCTTGAAGCCTCTATGAAAATGAAAACTTCCTTTTTTTCCCTTTTCTCCTCAAACTTTGGTGGCCAAATACCATTACCCCCCACCCCCCCAATTTCGAGGACTGTTCCAACTTTAGAAGCTTTGTAGCAGTGTTTCTATAACCATCCATTGTCCCAGAACTTAAAGCCTTTTGGCCTCTGAACTAATTCCCACCCTTGCCTCTCATACTGAGAAGCGGTCAAGAAAAAGTTTTGGTTCATGCATCCCCAGTTTCAGTTCAAATAATTTGACTCTATCTTCACAATGTATGTCACTTTTGCTTTCAATCAGTATCCTCATCATTCAACATCATAGTCATCTGTCAATTGCTTTCCCATTTCTAACAATGTCACGCACAGGCACACAAATGCACACACACACACCTGCACATGATCATCTATCTCCCTTTTCTCCCACTACCACTAGCATTCCTATTGTGATGATTTATATACAGCACAACTTTTCATGAAAAGGTTTGAGGAAAACTTTTATAATGTCTTCCATTACCACAGGGCATGTGAAGGTGTTGTAATTATACCACTAACCAAAGAATTCATTTCTTTCCTGAATCCCTGAAAGAATCTGAATAATCTGAGGACGTAATAGTCTTGTTTCCTGCTCAGTGTGGCAGGGCAAAATACACCCATAACAAGATAAATGGTTCCTTTCTAGCTCTAGCGAAAGGTTCTTAAGAGCCGGCCAGCCCGGCAACCACCAAATACAGCTCCTTGACTTGATTACCTTCTTCCTTCTCTATATTTCTTGAGAGTATCTTCGACTATCCAAAAGCAGGCCCAAAGTGCCTGTCCCTACCCTAGTATGAATGTCCAAGAACAGTACAGCACCCAAATCAGGTCCAAAACTAGTAAGCAGAGGCTGGAGTGCCATCTGCTGACTATTTTCATAAGACATCTTCCTGCTTCTCAGACCACATCACTAAATGTTTCTCCCATTTCAAGGCTGCCAAAAGAATCTGATGGTATAGCTTCAGGCATAGGAACACATGAATGTTTTACTGTATTAATATCTCATTATTCCATTATTGGGAATAGGCATTTAGAAATAAGCCTTCTTTTCACTTTTTTTTTTTTTGTTTAAAGGCAAGATGAGAAATCTGGGAGAGACTGACTCTGTTTATAATTGCTTTTATTATTGTTGTTTTTGTTATTATTACTATTACAGTGTTACGTTAATCAATAATAATAATAAACTCTTTGAAACTTCAGTTTTACACACTCTTAATCTGGATCCCCAATCAGCATATCACAGTTTGCAAAAAGATTTATGATCCTCCGAGAGTTTACGAGACCATAACACAACAAAGGCAAAAAATAACATAAAATAAATAGAAGAAACTGAAATGAATGCGTATGCTGCCAAAGGAGCAAGAATTCAGCTCATTTAGGTATATTTCAAGATTAGGTTGATAGGTGTTTCCCATGAAAATAAGCATTTCTACTTAAGATCAAATGGACTCATTTCTTTTTTCCAGGCTATTACATTTTTTGTTGTCCTTTAAAAACCAGAGGAAACACTGGGAGTTCTCCTTTTTAAATAATTTTGCCACCTCTTAGAGAGAAAATGGAAAATCCCATAGTTAGATGTCCTTCTTTAGGGTTTATTTTGCCTCTATTACTTCAGGTTTCAAATTAAGACAGTAAATTTGCCAAAATCAATAGAGAGAAGAAAGACGCCTTTCTTTAGAAGAACGGATGACATGTTTTTATCTGTAATATTCCCAGGAAGTATGTCAATAACATGCAAAAATCAAATACTCCCTTTCCAACTGCACCACGTAGAAGTTTTCCTAGATGGCCATCTACATAAATTTTGACAAATCTATGAAAAGTAATAGACATTGCATATATACACATGCATGTTTTGATCTGTTATGCTCAAGAGCACCCCCCGCCCCGCCCCAAGAAGATACATTCACTAGTCGGATGTGGATAAGCTTTCTACACTGAACAAGTCTTTGGGATTCTAATCGTTTCTTTTGTTTGTACTTTGCTCAGACTTTCAGAGGCGTCTACAAATTCCAGATCTTTCTTCAAGGGGAGGACTTGGTTAATATTTCCTAGTATTTTCAGCCCCTTCGTTGATTTCCTTCCTTTCTAGTATTTTTAGTTCCTGAGATAAAACCTCATTTATAATAAAGTCAAAATCCCTGGAAAACATTTCGTCAATGAAACATCCAGCTTCGCTATTCATTATTTCATTGAATGCATGTTTTTTCCTTGAAACCTGATGGCCCAACTCTGATTATTTAAAGGCAGACACAAAACTAGAATTGTGTCTAGTTTTTTAATGTTTAATACGTAAAACTCTTCTTTAAAATATTTGTACTTTGCCAGAAAATGGCCTATTCAAAAGGCACAAATTTGCTAGGACCAAATCATTCAGTTTAGGAATAATCGTATGTCGGCACGAGACTCAATTTTGGCAGATCCTATTTAATTTATCTCTCAGCCTCTTTTTTTTTTTTTTTTTTTTTAATCATTGCAGGTTATTCATGATCCCTAGTCTAAAACATTGAAATTTCAACATTAAAATGAAAACATTTTAAATGGAGACTAGTCAAAGAAGAAGCACTATTTCTTTATAGGGTCCTTTTATTATTTCCCCCAGAAATTTGGGGAGGTCTCTGCAATCATCATACATTCAAAATACCAGCTGCTAATTTCAACATAATTTTCTGCCCTGTTTGAAAAGGATTTTTGTGTTGTTTGGATTTAGTGGGGTTGGGATTGAGAGAGCGTGTGCGTGCAGAAAGATAGAGAAAAAGAGAGAGCACGCAAGTAGTTTTGCTTTGAAGTCCCTACATAATTACTGTTAAGATCTATCAAAATGTACTGAGACGGCTCTCCTTGCTGAAATCTGATGAACGAAAAGGCAAGCAACGTCCAAGAAGACTGTAAAAGAATGGATCAAATTAAGAGCAAGAACAAATGCAACCCAGGTAGACTGAAAGATGTTGTGGTTTCTGTTGTTGTTTATGTGTAGGGAGGAATTAGAAATGAGAAGGAAAGACGGGAAGAAAGGAAGGGAGAGAGAAGTTGAAGGAAGGGAAAATGGAAAAGAAAGAGGAAAACATTTATAGGGGGATGATAAAGAGAAAAGGAAAGGAAGAAGAAAGAGAAACATTTACAGAGATGTGGGCAGGAGAGCTGTTTTATCTTTGTGTGTTTTCTGATTCAAAGCTGTATGTCCTTGGTGCCGAAATTAAACATGACATATGGAACACAGAAAGAAAAGGGGGAAAAGAGTGGGTTTCCCTTTTTCATTTCTTTTGTTGGAATACTGGTTTGGAACATCTAAAGAGAAAATGGTTGCAACGTTGCAAAATTTTTCTTCTTTCAGTAATGATCAAACTAGCAGCCGCTTTCAGCAAAAGTTCTTAATGTCACAGTGCCCCCTGGAGTATTGCCTAGAAGGGACCCTAACGTCAACCTTTAACTTCCCTTCTCCATTCTACTTGTTTTTCTTACAATAGGGGGAGGAAGGGATAGGAAACATTTTAAACAATCTCAGAAGCTTTTGAAGAGCTGCCACTGGCCAGGGGAAGAGAGGATTTCAAGAAATAACTTCCGATTTATTTCAGATAGTTAGGAGAAGGGGGAAAGGGAATAAGACCTTTCTCTTCATTTCTTTTCTCCCCCCCTTACCCCCTTAATCCTATTTTAGTTGAGGTCTGACCTTGGAAATTTCCAAAGGACTTTAATCTCCTGTACTTCAAATTGCTAAAGGGAGCTGAAAGAAAGAGTGTGTGCATGTGGGTAAAGGTGGTTTAAAATGGTTTATTTATGAATGGTTTAGGCTTTCCTGATAGTAAGAATGTTAACTAGTTCGTTAGGCACTCTCTGTAAATGTAAACCTTTTTAAAAAAAAAAATTTATTTCCTCCTTTTTTTCCTTCAGACAAAATGCATTCAATCATTAAACCTCAGCTGAGAAAAATGATCTTAAGCCTCCTGCCTCTGGGCAGATCTGACACACTCAAACGTTAATATTCTCAGATAGCTTGGAAATGCCATTTGGTGCTTTCTATAACTACACTGCTCTTCCCCAATTCCCCGCTGCCCTCTGCAACTTCTACCAGAGAAAACAAATTACCTTCATCTTGAAAGGGGGAAGAGGGGTGGGTAGAAAACAAGAGAATGAATTGTTTTTATAAATATTTTAGAGATATAAAAGAAATCCAGGCACTGAATACGTTATGCAGATCTCAAATTAGGGGAGGTACGAACTCATTGAAATCATTAAGTATTTCATTTTTCAGATGAAAGGCTCTCATTTTGCATTGCCATGTAGAATTCTGATGTAATTCGAAGTGTCATTTTGGAGGGGTTTTGGTGATTAAGACATTTTCATTTCTCTCATTAAAGGGCCGATTTTCCTGATGTGGGTTATAACTTCATTCCAATCTGAAATTTCAACCACCCCTTCTCCCCGCCCAAAAAAAGGTCTATATTTACGACTGATTTTTGAAAGAATAACACATCCAGTTGTATACATATTTTTAACTGCTTTTGATTGTATTGAATTACGAAATGCAGAAACCACTTTGCTGTCATTCTCAAAAGTCCATTTTAAATCACGAGATACGTCAAGGTATAATTACTCATATTTAAAACATTCTGTAATTATAAGAAGAAAGAATAGAAAAATGGCTTTAATAAAAGGCTATTGGAAGCAATTGACTCTCAACAAATGTTGGTCTTTTATGAAGTTCATAATTTCCCAGTAAATTATTTTTAGTTACTAAACATCTTAAACGTGAAGAACCTTAAAAGAATTCCTCATCTGCTACCACACATACACGCACAGAAAAAAATAATAATAAAGTTTTCTAAAAGTGCATTTTTAAAAGACCTCAGAGACGGAAATATTTCTCAGGAAATGTCGAACACAAATGTCTATATAATAATATCTACATGAAATAATAAATCAAAATCAGTTTTTTTTTATCTGACAAAACACAATAAACGGGTTTAGAACATTGTTTGAAGCATTTTTTAGCTCTCCAAAAAACCAGTAATAGATGATGCCCTATTGGGAAAGATAACATGTGTTTTCTTGTAGCTTGGTGGGAAAAATATTTTTTGCTCTTTGTAAAGGAAATTAGATATATATTTGGGGAAAAAGAATATAATGTTTCACTGTGATACGGTCCAACAAAAACCCAGGAAATTCAAAGTTCAACTGATGCTTGGCTAAAAATTCACACCATTGTGCCCCTTTACTGATGGCAGATTTAGAAGCCCAGAATGTATGGGTGAACCTCTAGTTTCCTAACTTCAGCCTCGTATGTCCAAACACCAAATTGTTACTTAAACATTAGCCGGTTTTAGACGGCCTGCCATTTTTTTTCTGTTTGTTTTCCCTTGTAGATTTTATATCTTTGCTGGTCTTTACAGCACATCAGCAGAAATGTATATACTGCGTTTTAACCCCAATGGCTGATGCTGTCTCTGGACAAACTGAATTTCTTTTTCAATGGGAAGGGTATTGAACAAGAGAGGAGAAGAACCACAGAATCACAGGGTGTTTGAGCTGAAAGAAACTGCGGATACAGAGAAAGTAAGAGAAAACACAGATGGAATGAAAAACTGGATAGAAGGGGACCTAGAATTGTCAAAGGATTTCTTTTGGTCTATGCCTAGAAACACATTAACTGTTAGGAAGTCATCCCTTCATGAAAGTCTCATTTCCAGAATCAAATTATAGGACCCAACACACTATCAAATATTTAAACCTCTAGTTCCACACCATTTGTAGATTTCGAGATCATTAATTTACTACTAGATTGTTAATTACAATGAAGTAATGGCAAACTGGGCTTGTAGATTTTATGGACGCCACTTCTGTGTGAGTGATTGTTAATACTAAAAGCTTAAACTTTAACTGCATTTTAAGCATTTGGGACTGGAGCGAAAGCGGGAGCTGTGAGTAAATGCTTTCAGCAGGTACGTAGTTAGTTATTAAAATGGGCTTTGAAGCTCTCTTTTGGTGTATTTCTGCATATTTTAAGGGTCCAAGCAAAAAAAAAAAAACTTTTTTTTAATACACTTAATTTGGATTTCATTGAATTTTCTTCATGCACTGATGTTAGGATATTTTGACAAATGTAATTCCCCAACCCCTCTGTATGAAAGAAAAGAAACTCTTTCTTGAAGAGATTTAGAAAGGGGAAGAAAAATCCTTTTTAAAAGGCTTAGGGGTAAGGAGGAGTAAAGGGAATAAGTGGTAAGGGAGGCTTTATTTTCTAAAGCTCAAATTCCAAAGAAGAAGGACATTCTACGTAAGAACTGAAACTAATTTACCTGAACCCTTTGTCACTGCCTGGCTCTTGACTATTAAATGATTCTTTTCAGTAGCCAATAAAACCAAATCAAAAGCATGTTTTGGGTGGAGGGGTGGTGCCAGGCAATTCCCCCCAAATGAAAAGCCAAACTATGCTGTGTTTGTTTTGGTTTTCCCCTAAGAGGATTTTCAGAGAAGGGGCTGGGGTTTGGGCCACCCTCCTTGGCCCCACTCCTATGGGGGAACATAGGGGACTGTTTCGCTCTCTTCCACGAAGCTAAACTGCCCATCGGTATTACCCAAAAAGGAAAGAGAAAGCTCCTGCCCTGCAGTCAGGTCTACAAACCCTGATGTTTTGTCTTTGTTTCCCTCTCAAAGGCTGTTTTAAGATCCCTGCCAACGCAAAGAGTTGGGGAACTGTTTGTCACTTTTCAGAAAACAGCTCAGACTTTCTGGGCCTTAATATCCCTACCTTAAACAGCACCGATATTCACTGCCTTCTGTCTTCGAAGATGCTAGAGGTGTTGTTTGCAAAGATCTGGGAATCCTTAAAAGCAAACAGCTACATAAAAACAGAGAGATTAAAAAAATATGACAGCCCACTTCATTCCATTCCTGATGCCCAGTTGGTTTGAATACGTAAGAATCCCATAACAGTGCCTAATAATGATTACTAATAATAAAAGTATCTAACACAGAGTGGGCCTTCAATATTGAATATTTAACCTTAGTAGAGGTATTAGCCTTTCAAAGTCTTCCCACTTTTAAACTGGAAAGGATTTTTTGCCCTATTTTATCAAGTCGCGGAAGACGTGAAGATAAGACAGTTCGATAATTACAGTCCCCAGACTTTCCATGCTTGAACAAGGATTTGAGACCTTATTTCAAGTCTCTTTTCCAGACAATGAAATGCACCCAATTGAGAAATGAATGAACTAAAGCTTTTCTCTGCTCTCCCGTCCAAATTAGATTGGTTACTCAATTTGACTGAGTGCTTAGAAATTAGTCAATAAGGCAACTAATTAATAATTTGACTGGGGGGGAAAAGTCAATTTCTCAGCCGCACACAGGCACAAGTCTGAGGGCTTCCTGAGGCACCTCGCCACATGACTCCAGCAATACCTTGCCGCATTGAAAATCTGCAGACTGAGTTAAAAAGGGAATCCCGGGTTCAGTTCACTTTATATTAGGCCTTTACTTCTACTGGAATAGCATAGTAGAGGAATATGACATACAGAGAAAAAAAGCAGTGAGAGATAGTTAATACAAAATATACTAATATATTGTGTGTAATTATATTGTATATATTATATATTTATAAACTACATTGCAAAAAATAATAATAATATGGTCTTATAATCATGATGCAGCAAGTATTTTTTATGTGTCAGGTATTATGCTAAGTAAGCACTCTGAATACATTATCTTATTTAATCCTGTGATCACACAATGAGGTAGGTACTATGATCCCCGTTTTACAGGTAAGGAAACTGAGGCCCAGAGAGCTGAACCGCTTACCAACCAAGAATAAAACAGCCAGATTTTTGAACCCAGATTCATGGGTTCCAACTCTTGCTTTCCAATTCTTCTCTATAAGCACAGGGAAAATTAACGAAGGGACTCTTTGCCAATTTTCCTCCTGCCCAGAGGAAACCTGGCATCCTGGACTGACCCTAATTTGGTATGTGGCCATGGACAAGGCATAGTGAGCCTCAGGTTCCCATGGACAAAACCAGGAAGGTCCTCTAGCAGTGGCTCCATAAAATAGCCTTATCATTTGATGCATCTGGTTCTACCAAGAAACATGTTTTTTAAGAAAATATCACGTTAATTAAATATCTGGTTGTATTCAAAAGATGGCAAAACTCGAAAAGACGCTAGGATTTTTTTCAGTGTAGAGTGAACCTTAAGAGAACATTTAGAAAGCCTTTGTGATTGAGTTGTTAAGGACAAAAACCAGCCTGGGTTTGATTCAAGCTCTATAACTTCCTGGGAAAGTGGGGCTTCACCTCACTGAGCCTCACTTTCCTCCTCTGTAAGCCTGGAATGATAGTATTAACACATACATACACACCTCATAAAGTTGTTGTGCGGCTTGAGTGAGAAGATGCTTATATTGTGAACAGCAGAGTGCCTAGCACATAGCAGATGCTCAGTAAGTGGTACCTAGAATAAGGATGGTAATGGAGGTGATGATGAGGATGATGGTGATGTTGATGGCGATGATGGCATGATAACGTTGGTGACAATGGTGATGATATACAATGATTGGGGTGAGAGTGGTGTTCTTAGCAAAAGGGTTGATGGTGATGGTGTTGATTTACTCAGTTTACAAATGAGATAACTGAAGCCCCAAAGTCATACGCTAATAACCAGCTGAGGGGAGACTAGAAATCTATTTCCTGGCGCTGGCGCATTGCCTTTTCCATTGCCCCATGCTAAAAATAAGTGGAGTAGGATTTAGCTGAAGGAAGCTGGGAACTGCAGGTCAGAGCTGAGAACCAGCAGCTTCAGCCTTTTCTCCTCCACCCCCAGCTCATTTTACAATGCCAGAGAAATCACTTTGTCCTCACCAGACCTCACACACTGCCTTTTATGGACGATGCCACCATCTGATGCTTAACTGAGAGGTAAGGGAAGAAGGTGAGTTGAGGAAAGCTGCTTTTTAACCAATAAGTAGCTCCCAGTGATTTGAATGCAGCTGATCTCACACTACATTTTGAGAAATTCTCCCTGGGGGAATTGATTTACTTTCTGGTTTCAGCCCAAGAGATAAAAATAATCCATTGAATTTGTCAATTTCATTTTCCAGATGGGGCTAAGTGGTCCCTCAAGGGGCTTGTGATGAACCCTGTGAGAAACCAGAGTTGAAGGAAAAGAGTAGAATGAGAGAGAGAAACAAAAAAAAAAACAACATAGATGCTACATGCCAAGCAGTAGCAGCAGAATTGACATTTCAGGTCAGCACAGATTCCCAAAGAGCACTGAGTTTTCCTAATAATGAGAGAAATTGGTTTTAGGCTTCAAAGGAACCACACCATCAGGGGACAGTTGCCCCAGGAGTCCAAGGCTAACAAATAGGAAGAACAGGCAATACATTTCCCCTGAGGTATCCATGGCAGACATTGCTAACAGATAGTGACATTCTCCACCCAAGCCCAAAGCAGCCTCCCAGTCTCTGAATCCTAGAGCTCCAAGCAGCCATGAGCAATCAATCAGAGTGGACACAGAGATTAAAACTACTTTTTACTCAGCATGTGAGTACAAGACCAGTAAGTGATTCATAAGGTCTTGTGCCAAAAAAAAAAAAAAAAAAACACGAAAACAGTAATAGACTAGATCAGGGGAGGGGTTATCATGTCAGGTAAAAACCACATAGGAACTCCAAGGATTTAGGCTTCCCAGGCTGGTCACATCCCAAATATCATAGGTGAAAACTCATTAATCATTTACTCATCCATTCATTTGCTCATTCATTCATTCACTCCCTCACTCCTTCACTTCCTCATTCCCTTGGTCATCCATTTTTAAATTAGACAAATATTTACAAATCGACAAATCCTGGATGCTGGAAGTATAAAAATGAATGAGACGGATCCAACTTCTATCTACGTGGAGCTTATAGCCTGAGAATATTTTTTCTTTAAAAAAAAATAAAACTAAATTTAACAATTACACAATTAATCGTTTTCAATTGTGATCATTGCAAGGAAAAGTAGGACTAGATACTTTGAGAGCATAGATCAGGGATTTGGCTTAGTTCAGCAGGGAAAGGTAGAGGTAGAAATCAGGGCAAACTTCCCAGAGAAAGGAACATTTGAGCTGAACATTGAAGGATGAGGAGTTCACGAGGCAAAGAGGGGAACAGCGTTTTCCAGGTGGAAGGAAAGACTTCTGCAAAGGCCTGGAGGTGGTAGAAGGACAGCACATTGCTGAAAGGAAGAGAAGGTCAGAGGGATGGGAGCCCAGAGACTGAAGGGAGGAATAATGTGAGATGATGCTACAGAGGTGGGCAGGTAGCAGTGTCCCCTTTCAAACACAAGCCCAAGTGTGACCTGCATCTGCTAAAAATACTTCAGTGACTGTCCCTTGCCCTCAAAAGAAACTCCAAACCTCTTACCATGCTCTGGTCCTACTCACCTCTCCAGCCTTACCCAATGCGATCCTTTCTCATGGAAGACAACCCAGACTAAACATCCAGGTTCTTGAAGAGAAGACGCCCAAAATGTAAGCCCTGTAAGAGCAGAAATGAAATCTGCTGCATTTCCTGCTGCATCCTTAATGCCCAGGGTCCTTGGTACAATGCCAGGCATAGAAGATGAACTTGAGAAATACTGTAAATGTAAAGATGAGTGATTTTTTGACCCCACCCTTGGCACAGTGCCTAGCACACGGCATTGTATGTTTAAATACTAAGAGAAGAAGAACAAAGAAGGGAGGGATGGAAAGAAGGAATAAAGGGAACAAAAAAAGGAAGGGAAGGGAAGAAGGGAAGGGAAGGGAGGGAGGAAGGGAAGGGAGGGAGGAAGGGAGGAAGGGAAAGAGGGAGGGGAGGGGAAGGGGAAGAAAACTGCCCATATAGGTATTGGGGAGAGGTATATGCCAAAAACCAAGGTTTTCAAAGTTCTAATTCTCATACAAAAAGATCCAGTCAACCTAAAGTATTTCAAGAACAAAGTATTACAAAAAAAAATAAAAAGATGTGTATTCACCAGCCTGGGAATACAGGGGCCAGTAGCAAGGAGAAGGAGGCCTGACTCTCTGTGAGATGGGTGGGGCCCATTTGGATGCTTCAAGCCAAAAAGCATTTTTGTGGCCTCATAATTTCTGAATGCGCTTGGCGAGGCTAACTGACTCCAGGCTCAGTCTCCTGCAAAAACTCGTCTTTGCAATTCCTCAGTTCAACCTCATGTAAACGGGTCAAGCTATCTGTTGGGCCTCAGTTTCTCCATCTGTAAAATGAAGTAATTAGATTAGATCATTTCTAATCTAACCTTAACACTGAGTCAAGCCTCTCTTAGGTACTCTTCTCGGAGTGCCACATCAGCCCTAAAAATAATAATAATGATGATATAATCATAGTAATTATTATTAAACGAGCTACCACTTATTGAAGCACTTTTTATTTCATCTTCACAACTATCATATTAGGACACCTATGATCTCTATTTTACACATGAGGAAATTGAAGTTCAGAGAGGTTATGTACCTTGCTCAAAGTAGTGCAGCCAGTAAGGAGAAAAGTTGGAATTTGATCTCAGACATGTCTGAGCCCAAACTCATGCTCCTCAAACCTCTATCCACAGCTCTAGCAGGTCCTGACAGAGCCAGTGTTTACAGAGCACAAACACGAGCATAGATCCCCTAGTGCTTGCGGGAGGCAGGGAGAAAACAGGAAGGGAAATGTTTGCAGTGATAACATCGTTATTGTTGTCTGCCCAGCCTCCCTTCTAAGGTATTTTGTTGTTGTTGTTCTGGTAAAAGGGGCCCTCCCTCATAAAACAGGGTTTTAGAGAATGTGCCTCCCCAGCTCCGTGTGGTTCTAATGGAACCACTAATCACATAACCCCACGATGGCAACATTCACGTGTGACATGGATCACATGACCAAAGCCTGCACAATCATGGTATAGTACGCCATCTCCTGGCTGCAGTGATTGGTTCAAGTAGTGGACATGTGACCCAAGACAGGCCAATCAGAGCCCTTCCATGGTCTGAAGTGGATAGGAAGAGGTGTCCTCTTTCCTCTAAGGATGCTAAGCTGAGATAATAGAAGCTTAGAGTTTCCTGTGACCTTGTCCCACTGCCACCCAAGCCACTGTGCCATGGAAAAGAAGTACCATTGGAGGGGAGAATATGATCAACAGAGAAGCTGCGATTAGAGATGGACAGAACAAGCCCTCATCTCATGGATGGGCTGCTGAAACCAATTCTATACCTGTCATTTCCAGTTATTAAGCTCAGAATCCAAGTTCAAACCCTTATATCACTTGCAATCAACAGATCTCCAAGAGATTTTTGACCATCATTCCACAATTGTGACCATATCCCATCACACACACCTACATACTATCTACTACTTAGAAATTTTACACAGATCTGAAAAGGTGTATTAGGGAGAAAATAGGGGAGGGAGAAGCACTGAGAGAAAATAGACCCCAAATTGGCTCATGCATTGATACCATATGAGCTTGAATGTCTCCAGAAATCAATGGCTACTCTTTACCAAACATGAGCTACTTTAGCTCATTTAAACCCCCAGACAATCTCATAACATAGAATAGATATGTCCATTTTTCAGGGAGAGAAAATTGTGGCATACAGGAATTAAGTTGCCAGACAACTAGTATGTGACAGAGTCTGGAGTTTTGAACCCAGATCTGTGTCACCTAAATTTTTGTTTTGTTTTGTTTCTTTTTGAGATAGAGTCTTGCTCTGTCACCAGGCTGGAGTGCAGTGGCGCAATCTTGGCTCACTGCAACCTCCACCTTGCAGGTTCAAGCAATTCTCCTGCCTCAGCCTCCCGAGTAGCTGGGACTACAGGCACGCACCACCATGCCCAACTAATTTTTGCATTTTTATTAGAGACGGGGTTTCACCACATTGGCCAGGATTGTCTCGATCTCTTGACCTTCTGATCTGCCCACCTCGGCCTCCCCAAGTGCTGGGATTACAGGTGTGAGCCACCGCGCTTTGCCAATTCTCTTCCTTTATTAAAACTACATCAGATTGTCTCCATCTGACACGTAAGTTTGGATGCTAATACTTTGATATGTCAAGGGAGATGCCTGAGCCCAGAAGGTCTGGAATTGACCCTGAGACATCCTGATGCACGATGTTTCTTTTCAGGCTTATAGGTAAAGCTTAATCCTAAAAGAAAACATCCCCAGGGCCGTGGCTGCCATGTTCAGCAGGCTGCCTTCATTTCCAGGAACCAGTGCCTCTGTGCACAGAGGGCAGACAGTTAGCAACATTCAGCCACTTGTTATTACAAAGGCGAAGATATGAAAATTAGCGTGTCTGATGGATGTGGTATAAAGCAAGACAGAGGCCTTTGAAAGCAGAGAGAATGGGGAAAATGACAGATAATATTCTCATCACTTACACTGCTTTGAACCCCCAATCTAAAAGTACTTTTCAACATACTCTCAGCATTACTTTTCATCCTGGGGGAGAAAGACAGAGTTTCTGATGACCCTGACTTTCAGATTGGTTCTAGGTTGGTTTCTGGGTCAAGAAAAACAATAAAGCAGAAATTAGGAGTCAGTTAACTATTCTGCTGCTCTCAGAGCAATCTGTGCTTAAGCTATTTATTCCAACAATGTTTCTTGAACATTTGCTATATGCCAGACACTCTTCTAGGCACAGCTGTGAATGAGACAGGCTTTCTCAAAGTCGTATTTCTGAACCACAGATCTGATCATGTCGTGCTCCTTCTCTGCCTTCAGTGACTCCTCATTGCCCACAAGATAAATTCCAAAGAACTCAACATGGTAGCCAAGGCCATTCATTGTTGGGTCTCTTCAATTTAATCTCTATCTTTTACTTATTTCCCATTCTCATCCCTTCTGATCCATGCTGTAGCTGCACCAAACTTCTGTTTCCCCCAGCCCCCAGGCATTTAAGCCTGCTGTCCTTCTTCCTTGGAGTGATCTTACCGACAATGCCATTATTGCCCTCTTGCCCACTCATTGCCTGCTTAACTCACTCATGTCACTTCTCCAGGAATCCTTTTTGATTTCCACCTTTTCCAACAGTGTAAAGCATCTATAAAGGGTATTGTTGTTTTGTCAAATTCACATATCTTTTCCTCTTCTCTAGTCATAGAAAACCCCTGCTCCTTTGCAGAATGCATTTGATGGAATTCAAGTGGGGTTCTCCTAGGCTTTCTAGGCCATGCACAGGTGACTTGAGCCTGGACTGTCCCTGAACTATTACCAGGATCCCACTGATCTCTGAGTGCCACAAGAGAAGGACATAGAATGCCTGCATGCTTCACTGATCTTACCACAGCACCTGACACAGGTGGATAATCCACCTGGTGGGGTATCCACAAATATATTTTGAATAAATAATCTAAATGTTGCTTTAAAATGTGATAAGGCTAAAAGGAGCTGAGGTTTCTCCCACTAAAAATCCTTATTTTCAGTTCTCAGAGGATCAAATTTCAAGTTAGAGTGACCTGGGTTCAAATCCTAGCTTCGCCACCTAAGAACTTAGAGGTCTTGGGCAAGTGGCTTAACCTCTCCAAGGTTCAGATGAGATGACATATGCAAGATGCTTACAGCAGGTACCAGCACACAGTGAGAATCAGTAAATGTTGGCGGTCTGAGGTCTTATTTAAATTAAGGAAATAATACCCTGGATAGCAGATACCACATGGAGTGGTGGAAACCGCACTGCCCCAGGAGAATGGAGACTTTGGTGTGTGACCCAGCTCTGTGGTTTACCAGCAACACACCTTTGAGCAAGTCATTCCCCTTCCTGAGCCTCCACTCCTTATGTATAGAATGCAGATAATGACATGTGCTGAGCCTGACTTGTGGGGTTGTTATGAGGCTACAAATGAGATCGTGCTCATGAGAATTTAAGAAGTACAAAATACTGAATATGTGAACTTTTTTTTACTGTAATTACTATGATCCTTATAGCAGTCTCAATCTAAATTCTTATATTTTGTTCTTCCCAGCTACAGACATGAGCATTTCATTTCTGGATCATTGATCTATGAGTCAGGATAGGTTTGCTGCTGTAACAAACATCCACAGTATCTAATAACCTAACACAATGGAAGCTTATGTCATGGTGCACTCTGGTGGGGATGGGGGCAGGGGGACCTTGCTCCCTATAGACTTTCAGAGACTCAGGCCCCTCCATCTTGGCATTGTCAGCATCTGCAACACTTGGCGTCCAAGGTTTCCATGAAAAGTGGAGAGAATAACTAGAAAAGGGTTCAGCAAATTACAACCTGTGGGCCAATTCCAGTCCACCATCTCTTTATTGGTGTAAATAAAGTTTTATTGGAACATAGCCATGCTCATTCATTTACATATTGTCTACGGCTTCATTTGTGCTACTGTGGCAGAGTTGAGTAGTTGTGACAGAGACCTCATGGCCCAAAAAGCCAAAAATACTTACTATTATGACAGAAAATGTTTGCTGGCTCTTAACTGGAAGACCATGCTAGGGTTTTATGGCCCAGTCTGAAAAGGAGCATACATCACTTTTGTCCACATTTTGTTGGCCAGAACTCAGGGGCATGGTCTCAGCTGCAAAGAAGGCTGGGAAATGTAGTCTTCTTGTGTGGCAAGAGGAAAATGAGGCAGAGTTTGGCAGTCTCGTGGTATTGTCTCTGCCATGATGTTATTATATTAACCAAATATATTTTGAGGCTGGGCACAGTGGCTCACACCTGTAATTCCAGCACTTTGGGAGGCCGAGGCAGGAGGATCATTTGAGGTCAGGAGTTTGAGACCAGCCTGGCCAACATGGTGAAACACCGTCTCTACTAAAAATACAAAAATTAGCAGGGCGTGGTGGCAGGTATCTGTAATCCCAGCTACTTGGGAGGCTGAGGCATGATAATCGCTTGAACCTGGAAGGCAGAGGTTGCAGTGAGCCAAGATCGTGCCACTGCACTCCAGTTTAGGCGATAGAGTGAGACTTCATCTCAAAACAAACAAACAAACAACAAATATGTTTTGAGCACCTAAAGTACAAGGCATTTGGGGGGACCTGGGGCTGAAAAGATGAATCAGACAGGAGTACATTAGCAAAGAGCTCACCTCAAGTTAAGGAGGTGGACAGATAATAATGAGGCAATGATGATAATAGTGACAGTAACAGTCAAAAATCATCAAGCCTTTATCACACAGTGGGCACTTGCTAAGCTTAATGTGCATCATCTAATTGGCATAAAAACTCTAAGTTCAGATCTATTATCTTCATTTTCAAATGAAGAAACTGAGTCACACAGTTGATGATTGAGTAAAAAGAAAAAAAAAAAAAAACCACCAGATTCAAACCCAGATCTGTGTGACTCCAATGCCTGAACTCTTGAGTGCTTTGCTAAATAGCTGCTCTACTTAAAATTCTCAATAGTGCTGCTGGAAAGGACATGCACAGGATACTGTGGGAAGGGCTTCTGTGACTGTCAGGGTCCCAGCAAGAAGCAGGTGGCACCTTGAAAAGAGTTTATCAGAAGAAAGTTTAATGAGCAGACCCTTTGCAGAGATGTGCCAGGGTTAAGGGAACAGAGAAGGTTTGGTGATGAATCCATGCATTAGCTGTAGTTCAGAGCCGTTGCCACCTGTGGGCTTAAAGGGGTGTGGGTTGGGATGGTGTCACCAGAGCCTAGTAAATGCTGGATCTCTAGAAGTGGGGCCCCTTGACAGGCAGCCATTGCACAGTAAGGAAGGGAGTGGAAAGTTGATTGAATAAATGCCTTGGCCTTCTCTCCTTCACCCTCCAGTCTCCTGCTGGTGCCCCCTATTGGCCAAACCCAACAGGAGGTGGGCACTGAGCAGTGCGGAGGACGACAAAAGGCATAATCAACATAGTTCCTAAACTAATCTTTAGAATGGCTTTCAAAGAAGTCCCAGAGAAATTGTATATGCCTTTGGAAATTGACGTATGAGCTCAAATATCACAGTCACGGACCGGTTACAACATCCTCACCAATATCACTAACCTACAGGAAATTTTCCTTTATATTGCAAATCAGCCATCTATTGAATTGAAGGGCAGGACAGCTAACCACTTGCAATATCTTACCCATGTGACAGCTTTCATCTTTTTGTTTTGTTTTGTTTTGTAAGAGTAAATTGGAAAGCTAGGAGAAGAAGTGAAGTTGGGGACCAGCCCGTTTCCCACTTTGGGATATGCTATCTATCCTGAGAAACTGACAAACATCCAACTTTAGCCTCAGATTGAGAAACTTAGAGTGGCCATTCCTCCTGAATTTTCAACTCAAGTCCATCTAATTGCTGCTCACCTTCGCAGGGTCTGTTCAGTCGGGAACAGTTTCAGAATATGGCTTTTTCATCCCAGCTGCTTCCACAGTTCTAGGGCCCTTTTTCCTCTTCAGAAGAGATGACAATTGGACGTCTATTGCCCATTTGAAAAGAACCTACCTACAATGGTCTTTGACCAAGCAGGGCTGCATTCAAAACTCAATAGTCAATGAAAGGGTACATTTTCCAACCTCAACCCAGCTAGCTAAGAGTTTCCCATGATACCTCAAAGAGCATCACTTTGCCACATCCTCTACCCTTCTCCATATCTATGGGCCAGCCTGGGTTGAAACTGCTAAAATAAAAGATAAAGGAATTCTTCCACATCATTTCCACTTTGTGTGGTTTGAAATGGTTACCTTTGGCCAGGCGTGGTGGCTCACGCCTGTAATCCCAGCACTTTGGGAGGCTGAGGCGGGTGGATCACAAGGTCAGGAGATCGAGACCATCCTGGCCAACGTGGTAAAATGCCATCTCTACTAAAAATACAAAAAAAAAAAAAAATTAGCCAGGCGTGGTGGCGGGCGCCTGTAGTCCCAGCTACTCAGGAGGCTGAGGCAGGAGAATCACTTAATCCCGGGAGGCAGAGGTTGCAGTGAGTAGAGGTTGCAGTGAACCGAGATCATACCACTGCACTCCAGCCTGGGTGACAGAACAAGACTCTTGTCTCAAAAAAAAAAAAAAAAGCTTATCTTTGCCATATTCTTCTCATGGAATTCAATTTAATGAAGTGCTTTAATTACCTAGAAAATTAAACATTGGTGGAGTTCCCTAGGGCGAGCATGATTATTTCTGAATGGGATGACTGAAAGTAAGGTTAATTTTAGGAGAAAAGAAAAAACTGCCTGACTTCCTTTTTGTCAAATCCAATCAGTTTCTTTCACCAGCCACAATGCAGCATTGACTGTATCAGAACACCATTCCTTGGTGCCCACCTGTGATCGGAAGTTCTGCTGATCAGGCAGAACTGCCTGGTGGGTAAGAGCGTGAACTTTAGAATCAGAAAGACCAGCTATGTGACCCTGAAGAAGTTACCTGGATTCTTAGAGTTCGTTTTCTAACAGGTAAAATGGGGTCCATAGTTGCCCTAGTTGGTATCCTGATTGTTCTCATTGGTGTTCTCCTAAAAGCAGAGCCTTAGTCATGAACCTGTGTGCAGGTAATTTACTTGGAAGGTGATATCAAGAAGGAAGAGTGAGCAAGTGAGAAGGAAAAAATGCCATTTTATGACTGTATTTTCAAGGTCATTGCCCTAGGCAACAGGGTCTTGATTTTGCAAGGACCTCGGAGAAGTGCACGAAATGCCTCCCAGGTCTATGCCCATGGAGAATGGGAGGTTAGAGTATTTATTCAGCTAGTCCCTGCACTCCTAGACAGAGCTTGGCTGCCACCTAGCAGGCTCAGTGTTAGAAATGACCTAGGACAAATGCAGAAACACAGACAGCAAGTCCCTGAGACTGCCGCCTTAAGGTGAGTCTAAGTTCATGGGGGAACTATCCACCGCTGCTGAGGCTGAAACCAGAATTGACTGGTAATGTGCACCATGGCATCTGTGACATGTGCCTAGAATTCTAAAAAATAAATGAGATGAGCACAGCTCCGGGCAGATAGTAAGCATCCAATAAATAACAGCTGCAAGTGGTAGTGCTAAGTAACTTGGCAATTCCACAAGTACTACTACATGGTCAGGCAATCTAACAAATGGGTTTCCTCCTTTCATGTGCCAACTCTGATCCATTGGGATTGGCTGCTCCGTTGTGAGAAGGATTCTGAAACACCATCTGAGCTCAGTGGGAAGAAGTATGGTGATGGACTATTGATGTCTGCCAAGAGAGTGGGGTGGAGAGTGGTGGTACATAGGTTACAAATCTTGTATGGCCAGTTTTTAGAATATGCTATTTCAGCTGGGTGTGGTGCCACTTTGAGAGGCTGACGCAGGTGGATCACTTGAGGTCAGGAGTTCGAGACCAGCCTGACCAACATGGTGAAACCCTGTCTCTACTAAAAATACAAAAATCAGTCGGGCGTGGTGCACGTGCCTGTAATCCCAGCTACGTGGGAGGGTGAGGCAGAAGAATCAATTGAACTTGGGAGGCAGAGGTTGCAGTGAGCCGAGATCATGCCACTGCACCCCAGCCTGGGCGACACAGCAAGACTCCATCTCAAAAAACAACAAATGAAATGAAATGAAATGAAATAGAATATGCTGTTTATCTCTGCAAGTTTTTCATGTCATACCTAGAGGGTAAGCATCTTCATCTGTAAAATAAGGACAATAACATGCTTGACCTTCCTGTTTCACAGGCAGACTTTGAAATCCTAAGTTTGAAAGTGTTTGGAAGGATATAGGCTGTACATTAATGCGAGAGCTTTTTAGTCAGCTCTCTCCTCCCCACTTCATGGTGTTCTCCTGAAAATACCTTGCGGGTAAAGTGGCTCCCTAAGCAGACAAACCTGGTTCTCTTCATCTACTTGAATGTACTGAAGGAGACTGATTCATGGCTCACAGACTCTTATATGTGGCAACAAACCTTGCAGTTGTTTTTCTCTGCCCATCACCCTTTAACTTTTCTCATAGTAAAATGGTCCCTGAATTCCTCTGTGGATCCTCCATACAATCAGTCCATGTGGTTTGGAAAGGGTTGATGACCCTACTCTTGCTCCAGAAACAACAGTTTTATTGGCCTTTCTAAGCCAAGAGTCAGCAAACTATAGCCTATGGGTCAGTCACCTGATTTTACAAATACAGTTTTATTCAAAGACAGTGATGCCAATTCGTTTACTTATTTTCTATGACTTTTTTCATACACCAACAGCAGAGTTGTGTCGTTGCAATAGAGATCACATGGTTCACAGCCTAAAATATTATCAGGCCCTTTAAGAAAAATAAGCCAATCCCTGGTCTGAGCTAATCATACTGCCCATTTCCTGGATACCATGATTGGTTCATAGATCAAATTTAACTCCAGTCAGGCCAATGAAGCTCAAAGCTCTCTTTCCTTTGAACATGAGGCTGAGAGGATGTGAGGTCTGGAGCCCTTGCAGCCATTTTGCAGTTATGAGGAAGGATTTATCTCTCTTCCTTCAGGGATCAAACAGAGGAGGCAAGACCTACACAGTTGACAGACACAATGGAAACCGTAGAATAACGAACATATAAGGCTTTGGAGAGAGACTGCATAGATAAACAATGTTTAGAGGAAGCTTCCGGGAGGTAGTATGATTGAGGCTGGACCTAAGAACTAGCAGAATTTGAACATAAGGAAAAAAGGAAAAGGATGTATCAGGTTGAGGGGAAGGCACAGCATGAACAAAGACATGGGTGGGAGTGAGTAGAGAAGATCAGCGGTGTTATAAGGAGTGCCTTACTGGGGAGAACACTATTCAAATCACAGGGATTTGAACCCACATTCAACCACTATGGAGACCCTTCTTTCAAGCTTCAGGCTAAAACGATATTCCCAGAAGCTTGAATGATAGAAATTGAAGAGATTCCTAGACATAAAATGCTAGCAATAGCAATGACAATTGTGACACAGCAGCTCATCATCCCTGGTGCTTACGGGTTTTTTTTCTGAGGGTGGACTGTAGTCCCCAGCTGGAGGAGTCATTGGGCGTGCACTAAGCACCAGGCTTTGTGCTAACTTGATTCCTCAACAGTCCTCTAAGGCACCCCCTGTTCTTATGCCCATTTCACAGAGGTAGAAACCAAGGCTTGGACAAGTTCAACAGTGAGCCCACAGTCAGGTTTCCGGACCAAGTTCATGACTACCACTTCTCAGCAACATCACTGCCTTTCCCTCCTAGCCCCCTTGTTGCTGGTATGTGAAGGAAGCCATGGAAATCTCTACATTTCTAGAATGTGCTCCCTCCTCGGCACCCTTCTGTGCCTCTGTGGCTCATGTTATCATGGGGGGCTAGGTGGTGACATTCTGTTTACCTGGATACAGCTCAGTCCTTGTGTGGAAATTTCCATGCTGGAGGCATTTCTCTGATAAGGTGGGAGAGGATTAAGGGGACATTCCCAGGGGGACAGATGGCACCCAAATGCCTGTTCAGGCCTCTGATGCCCTTTCCTGAACCATCATTCCCAGAATAGAACCCAGACTCATCACTATGGCCCCAGGTCATTCATCCTTGGAATCCAGACTCATGAGAACTGTCTCTTATTCCCTCCTCTACCCTCTAGGATTCCTTCCTCCTTCCCTATTCCTATTTTTTTTAATAATAGAGACAGGGTCTCCCTCTGTCACCTGGCTGGAATGCAGTGGGGTGATCATAGCTCACTGCATCTTCCAACTCCTGGGCTCAAGCCATCCTCCTACTTCATCCTCCTGTGTAGCTGCAACTACAGGCATATGCCGCCATGCATGGCTAATTTTATTAGCCTGTATAAAAGCTGAAGAATTGCAGGTGCTTCCTGCTGACCATGACATTTTGTATTAGCGGTGCATGGTGACACATGCCTGTAGTGGCACTTTTCATGTTTAATTCCTCACTTATCAAGCTCCATCTGCTGGAGCTATGAACCCAGCCAATGGGAGGTCATGCTATGTTGCCCAGGCCGGTCTCGAACTCCTGGGCTCAACCAATTCTCCCACACCTTGGCCTCCCAAAGTGCTGGAATTACGGGAATGAGTCATCATGCCCGGACCCCCATTCCCATTCTTGAACCCCTGAAGAAGGCTCAGTCAGGGGCTCCCCAGGAAGAAGCATTCTCTTTTCTCAGGAGCCCAACCCAAGACGGCCACGACCTGCCTGGAGATTACTCAGATGAGACTCATGCCTTAACCTTTGCTCTGAGGTCTTGGTCAGCAGGAAGTACCTGCAATTCTGCAGCTTTTATACAGGCTTATCATCTCCTATTGGCAGAGTTCACCACTCCTACAGATGGAGCTTGATAAGTGAGGAATTAGACATGGAAAGCCCCAGTCGGTTGGGGGAACAGAAGGAGGAGCTGACTGCATTTGTTCCCACCTGTCCTCTGTGCCTCTGTTTCTCAAAGCTGTATCTTCATTTTTCCACATCATATGTGATTGTGAAAATTCAAATACAAAGAAACTAAAAATGTCCGCGCAATCCCTTCTCCCATTCATATCCATAGTTACCAGTTTGATGCATTCTTCCAGCCTTTTAAATACATTTTTAGATAAACTAGATTATACCACACATATTATTTTGTTAACTGCATTTTTCACTTGTGTATAAAACAGGCATGTCTCCATAGCAATATAAAAATACTGACATCATTTTTCTGAACAGTCACCCATTTATTCTACTGTTTGGACATACCATAATTTATTTACCCCATTTCCTGTAACAGACATTAAGGTTATCTTCAGTTTTTCAGTATTATAAACAACACAGCAGTGGACATCTTTGCCTATACATCTTTGCATCCCTATCCTCTGTTTTATTTCTTTGTTTTTGTTTTGGAGTCCATTCCTGGAAGCTGTGACTGCAAGGTCAAATGGGACTCACATGTTTAATTAAGACTTTCCTCTAAATCTAATTCTCAATTTGTTGTCCCACCAGCGGTATGTAAAAATGCCGGTTATTCCACATCCTTGGCCTTTAAATAAGGATGCAGCACTGAAGGTTTTATTTTTCCTTTTAAGTCTTGAAAAAAAAGTTGTACAAAAAATAGTACAGAAAGTTCCAGTATACTCTTCATCCACCTTCCTCTGGTGTTGACATTTTATATAACCATAGCCTGATTATCAAAACCAGGAAATTAACAGTGGTACAGGACTATCAATTAATCTACACAATGTATTTGGATTTTAACCAATTTTTACTAGTTTTTTTCTCTATTCCAGGATCCAATTCAGAATCCCATCTGACATTTAGTTAACATGTTTCCTTAATCCCTTCCAATACATAACAATTGCACTTTCTTTCTTTACCTTTTTATGGCATTTTAAAAGAGGACTGCCCAGTTACGTGGAAGAATGGTCCTCAATTTGGATTTGTTGACTTTTCTTATGATTGAATTGAGGTCATACATTGTGGGCAAGAAACGATGTTGTGACCTTCTCAGTGCATTGTATCCAGAAGCTCAAGATGTTACAATGTCTAATTACTGGTGATGCTAACTTTGACTACTTGGTGTCATTTGCCAGGTTTCTCCACCGTAAATTACTATTTATCCTTTTGTACTTAATACAGATCTTGGAGGAAGATAGTATAGTCGGGATCATGCAAATATCCTATTTCTCCTTCAACTTTGGCCCACTTGTCTCAGTATCCATCCACAGATCTTGTCAGATGCAGCATCTTTTAAAAATCAGACAAATAAAAATTTTAAAAAGTGGATAAAACATGCCAGATTAAACTAAGCAGTAGACAGTGAGTAAGTAGATTAATTTACTAGCAGACTAGGCACAAGCACAGACACTCACCCTAGAATACATTATTTCCTTTATGGTGAGCACTGCAATGACCTACCCCAGCTGGGAGATTACCCATTATGAGGCCAGTAACATGGCAGTCTAGCAGGAATATGTGGGAAAGGGCTGGCAAGCCAAAGCACTCACCATCTTTCTTTAGCTTTCTTTTTTCTTTTTCCCTCTTTCTCTTTTTCTTTTTCTTAGCTGTTTCCTTTTCCTTTCACTTTCTCTCATTCTTTTCCTTTTTTTCCTTCTTTTTCATTTTCTTTTTGCCTTCCCTTCCTCCCTCCTTCTCATCCTTCCTTCTTTCCTTTTTTTCTTCTTTGTTTTATGTGTTTTTCAACATTTACTACACACCTCTTTTTTTACCAAATCTATATTAAGCATCAAATAAAGCATGGTCTCAACTCACTATGCATGGTGGCTCACGCCTGTAGTCCCAGCAATTTGGGGGGCTGAAGCAGGAGGATCGCTTGAGCCCAGAAGTTCGAGACCAACTTGGGAAATATAGCAAGACCCTGTCTCTACAAAAATTTAAAAAATAGCCAGGCATGGTGGTGCACACCTATAGTCCTAGTTACTTGGGAGGCTGAGGCAGAGGATCACTTGAGCCCAGGAGTTCAAAGTTGCAGTGAGCTACGATTGTGCCACTGCACTCCAGCCTGGGAAACAAAGCAAGACTTCGACTCTACAAAAAAGAAAATGGTCACAATACATTTTGCCAAGGATAGAAAAGGAATACTAATAGAGCATGCAATGACATGACAGCAGGAAAATTACAGCTGCGAGGGTCTGTGAGCATGGAGCACTTCCTGTTTATGATGGAACCCCAATAACTATCACCTGTACATTTTGATGGTATATCCAATCAGTGAAATAGTTTTATTATGCACCCACACTACACATATGCTTAGAATATAAATGATATATTTGTGCAAACCCACAATCCTTTATTCAAAACTCTTGGGCCCAGAGGTGTTTCGGAAATGAGAATTGTTTTGGATTTTAGGAAGAGAAGCTAGTGCGTGTATTGAATATGAGCTAACATCCCTATGGAGATATGGGTTAGCACTCTAAACAAACACAGAGAAAGAGACAAATATGATCAGTTACACTAAAGAGAATAAATACTCTCAATGGCCTCATATCTATTAGGATCAGGTATTGCCAAATAAGTGTATCTCAAACTTACCAAAAACACTTAAGAACTTTCAGCGGTTTATGGATTTTGGGCTTACAGATAATGGATTGTGGACCTGTGCTTCTATTATTGGTTAATGTCCCAAAGTATGCTATGTACTGTAGGTAAGAGTTATCTTTAGGAATTGTAGCTATAAACCCATATTTCAAATGGTCTTCTTGATAATTTTTAAGATTTTGGCCAGGCCTTAAACTAGGAATTAGAGACATGTCAGCTCTGCCATGTTATTTGTTTGCACTTATGTATCTTCCTGGTTTTATTTCTTCTTTGTAAGTACCTTCTTGTTTGCAATAATACCTTTTTAATACAACTTTCAATACTCAGATATTTTACAGGCATCTTTTCTAAGTTATGATGCCATAGGTTGTTTAGCTGTGGGCACTAAACGCATATCAGCACCAATCAGCTGACATCAGCTCCAGAGGTGACAACCAGCTGAGGAAACACTTTAGAGATACGACCCTCCCTCCCCAACTCTCCTTCCCAAGCCAGGCAAGTAGGCCGAGCTTGCAAGGAGGGGGCTCAGCAGGCTCATGTTCAAATCCCGGCTCCACTACTTGTTAGCAATGTAATCTTGGGTGACTTACTTCACCCCCTGTGCCTCAGTTTTACCATCTGTAAAATGGGGATAGCAAGAGTACCTACCTAAGAGGGTTGTTGCTAGGACTCAATGAGACCATGGCCAGAACACCTGGCAGAGAGTTAAGTGCTCAATGCACAATAGCAGACACTATTATTGTCATGCACTTTATCCAGTTGTTTCCAACTGCTTTTGAGGAATTCTCTACCCTTAGTGTCTTCTTAAGTCACGTTAAGGGCTACCCAGCAAAACCCACTTGCTTTACAGAAGAGCAAATTGAAGTTCCAAGAAGGCGAGTCATTATGGGGAGATGGCAGAAGGGGAAGGTGATACGCTGGTTTCCATGCCATTACCTTTTCCACTGAGGAATTCTGAATACCCAGCAAAATTCAATCAGAACACTTCAGAGATTCTACTCTCCATCTGCCTTAGTCAGAATTGTTTTTGTGGAAGTAACAGAAGTCCAACTCATACTGGCTTAAGCAGAAAAAGGGGAACCTATTAGCTCAATTACCTGAAAAGTCTAGGAGCAGACAAGATTCAGGCATGGCTGGATCCAGAGGCTCAAGCGAAATCATTAGATTATGATACCTCCTCTACTGCCCCTTATCTTGGAGTTCTATTTTTATTCATCCTCAAGAAAATTCTCTCTGCAGCTCTTCTAGTAGCTCTCGCCTTATGTCCTCTCGGATCCAACTCTTATAAACAGAGAACACTTCTTTGCCAACAGTTCCACGAGTCCTAGGATGGAATCTCAGTAGCTTGGGATGATAAGTTATGACTAGCAGGCCTCACAGCAAAGATGTAGATAAGAAGACATGGCCCCAGTGCTGTGTTCAAGGCCTAGAACCTCGGGGCTTGTTGATGTGGCTTCTGAGTTACAGAATTACTGCCTTATGTGGAATAAATCCTGATTCCGACTGCTGATGTGGTAGATTATAAAAGACAGCAAGTCTGTTCTGCTCAACTTTGACACGGCAAACATCTCAGTCTACTGAGGCCACCAAGTGGCCACATGTGCCTCAATGAGATCCTGAGGGAGGAAATGGGATCCACCTGCAGGCTTCACCACCTCCAAGTTTGCTTCTTTATCCCATTATATTGCTTATTAGCTGCTTTAGTTGTGAAACAAAAAGCAAAAGCCACTAAAGTTCAAAAGATTTACTCTTGTCCACCTTCAAACCTGAACTAGACCCTGGACTAAACGTAGGTCTGAACTCACTAGGGTTGGGTCACATGCTCTTCTCTGAACCAATCACTGAGGGATGGAGCACTCTGATTGGTCCTGTGCTAGTCCCTGGAGTACAGAAGTGGTATCTACTTTACCTGAACCCCCGGACCTAACACTTAGGTTTTCCTTCAAAATAAAAATAAAAGTAAAAACAACATGATAGATGCTGGAACCAAAAAAGAACATGTTCCAGTGTTCCATCTCTGCCAAAGGCATCAATTAGTTCCAGATATCTCTGTCTCCAACCCCATAACCAAGGAGTGGCTGCTGTCTCAAAAGGGACAGAGTTGCAGCCACCAAAAAAGAACAAAATCATGTCCTTTGCAGCAACGTGGATGCAGCTGGAGGCCATTATCCTAAGTGAATTAATACAGAGACAGAAAACCAAATACCACATGTTCTCCCTTATGGGTGGGAGCTGAACATTGAAGCTGAACATAAAGATGGCAGCAATAGACACTGGGGACTACCGGGAGAAGGAGATGGGAAAAGGGCTGAAAAACTGTTGGGTCCCATGTTCCCTACCTGGGTGATGGGGTTATTCATACTTCAAACCTCAGCATCATGCAATACACCCATGAAACAAATCTGCACATGTATCCTTTGAATCTAAAATGTTGGAATTATATTTTAAAAGAATAAATCTTTTTTGAATCCAAAATAAATATTGAAATTACTTTTCAAAAAATAGTATTAGTTGTAGGTGTCCATTACCAGGTTGAGGTAGTTATATCTATTCCTAGTCTGCTGACAGTTCTTTTTTTAAATCATAAATGAATGTTAAATAGTAAGTTATTTTTCTGCATTGTATTGTATTTCTCATATAAGTTTTCTTTCATTTCTTTCATGTGGTGAATGACACTGATACATGTTTTTAATATTAAGCCACTCTTGCATTATTGGGATAAACTGTCTTTGGTCACAACGTATTATTATTTGTATCTATTGGTAGGTTTGACTTGCTAATAACTGTTAAGAATTTTAGTGTCTGTGTGCACATGGAATTATAACGTAGTTTTTTCTTGTCATTATTTTCTGGTATCAGAATAGTGTTGGTCTCCTGGGAAGTATTAGAGAGTGTTCCCACCTTTCAAATTTCTGAAAAAATTTGTAGTACTTATTCCTTAGATGTTTGACAAAGTTCACCAATGAAGCCATTTTGGATCTGGAATTTTCTGTTTGGGAGAAATTTTAATTATAAATTCAATTATAGAGGGCTCAGCCATGTTCTATATTTTTCTTAAATTCGTTTGTTAATATGTATCTTTCAATGAATTTGTTCCTTTCATCTAAGGTTGTAAACTGTCTCAACACAAAATGCTTCAGATATTTCCTTGTTATCATTTTAAAAGAAACTATAGTGATATCTCCCCTTCATTAATAATTTGTATTTTCCCCCGTTTTCATTAATTTACCTAGAGACATACTAATTTTATTGTTCATTACAGAAAATTTATTTTTCTCCATTGTTTTTCTGGTGTTTAAAAATAATTTCATTGATTTCTGCTATCTGTTATTATTTCCTTTATTCTATATATTTTGGGTTTAATTTATTCTTTTTTTAATTTAGGATGGACCTATCATCTTTCCTAACAGAAATATTTAATGCTATTAATTTCCCCATAACCATTTCTTTAGCTGTATCCCACATGTTTTGAGATACTGTGTTCTCATTTTCATTCAGTTCAAATCTTTTCTAATGTCTTTTGGGATTTCTTCTTTGATTCATGTGTTATTTGTTAGTGTGTTATTTCCAAATTTAAAGTAAATTTTAGGTATCATTTGTGATTGATTTCCATTAAACCCACGCTAACCAAAAGGGTTAGAGTAATTTTATTGTCATCAAGTCCATCACCATTATCAATGCTTGACCTGTGACAGCATTCAGCTGGGTTGTTTGGAAACAGACTTGCTAGACAGGATCCTGGCATCCAGGAGATCTGGACCAAAGCCAACCATGCCTAATCAACTCTGATCACTTGGTGATGCTCTATAGTGCTGTATCCAGATTGAAGCTCAGTGTGGAAGAGTGCAACAATTGATTAGTAATGTCTGCCCTGGGCACAGGCAAGAGGAATATGGCCGTGTTTGTGGTGTATTTACTATGAACAATTATCTCAACAACACCTTCCTACTCTACATACCAAACTCCAGGTCAAGGCAATAAATATTTGAATACCCATTGTGAATCACTCTGGGATAGGGGAAGAGGAGCCATACAAAATGAAGTAGATACAAGATTTGTTCTATTCCAGAGCTTACTTTTAACTGAGAAGACCAGGTATTTAGGAAAGCATCTGGATGTAGGAATCTTGGCCTCAAACTTTCCCAATAACTCTTGCCTACTTCCTCCATGTTTAATTGTCTCCACCTCCCAGGAACATCTCGAGACTTGGCTTGAGCCTATCTGTTCTTGCCTGTGGATTGGGGGTACTCTTTATAAGGTATTCAGGACAGATAAGCCCCAAATACAGTCTCTCTTTCGATGTAATCAGAAAACTCGAAACTGATGAAAAGAAAGGACATTGTGAGTCCAGAACTCAGTTCCCTCTTATGTCTGAATCTTTAGAACAGGCATATTCTCTGACTGCTCTTGTTTTTGGAAGTCCCCAGTACAGAAGCCACTCAAGGAGAGGGTCTCATGGATGAAACAAACACATGCACACATGTAGAGGAGAATCTGCTTTGACCACCCTTATACAGCCTGACCGTGTACACAAGTCACTCGGGACAGTGTTAAAATGTAGAGTCTAATTCACCAGGTCTGGGATGGGGCCTGAGGTTCTGCATCTCTAACAAGCTTCCATGAGGTGCTGGTGTATGGACCTCACTTGGGGATCAAGGGGCTCTGTCACCAAGGATAGAATGCATGGTGCAGACTAGGTGCTGCAGGAAGACAGAGACTGGGACTTGGGAGAAGGGAGGGGGTGCTCATAGCACAAGAGGGCACAGTGAAGGAAAGGGCAGGAAGGGAAAGCAGTAGCTTTCTGAGCATCTGTTTGGAAGTGCCAGCCTACAGCCTGGCACATGCCATAAAAAATAAATAAAATAGAAAGTTCCTTTCTTCCTATCCTCCTCCTTAATCCTCATGGTCTTAAGGAGTAGGTGGAATAACTGTTTCCACCTTCCCCCCACCTGACACACCTTTCACGTAGGGAAACAGACTCAGAAGGACGGGTAAACAGTCAAGCCCAGAATGGCAGAAGCCAGCTCCTGCCTGCCTATTTCCACTCCTCAGAGCTTGCAACCTGGAACCTGAAAAGAGCCTGCAGGGGATGTGGTGATGTTTGCAAAACTGGCATAAGCGCCTTTGTCCAAACGCCTCCAGTTTCCCAAATAATGAGGCCAGTTGGAAGCTGTTAACACAGATGGGAACCAGCCAGCAGCAGGTGAACAGCCACTCAACCTATCAGCACTGCTTTAACCTATAACATGCTCCTGGCTTCTGCACCCCCATTTCAGGGGTCCTGAGCCCCAGGTGCACCTGCCAGTCAAGGAATGGTGTCCAGGCAAGAGGTGTGGGTCTCCACCACTCTGAACTGGTTTCCACGTTCTCCCATTTCCAGGAGCCCCTTGGGAGAACAGTTTCTCTGGGTTAATATATAGTGCTAATGACGGGTAGCCGGCGGGAAAGAGTAAGGTCTACTTGATCCAGGGCTTGGAATGAAGCCAGGATCTCTCTGGCTGTAGATTCTCTCTCTCCTTCCAGGTTAGTGTGCAGTGTGGGGAGATTAAGATGTATAGTCTGCAAATGAACTAACCTTTTCCAGGCCTCTTTAATGAGGCTTCCTATAATAGGGCCATTTCTCTTTCTTATGTGTGTGTGCATATTCACACACACACACACACAAACACACTCCTTAACATAATCCATATGGAAATAAAAATCTCTCTGTTGCTCTATATTTTTAAGTAGACTGTATAACAGGTAAAACTTTTTTCTTCAAATGAAAATCCACGGTTCAACAACATGCATTTCCAGCGATCAAAAACGTAGTTCCAGCCAGCTGGCCAGGCTCCCTCTTAAAACTCAAGGGTAAGGGCAGCAAGTAACCAAATGGACCAACAGTTCTTCTACGGCATAGCAGCAACCCAGCACAAGGCAAAGTCAAGTCCTCACGAAACATCAGTTCTGTGACTCTCTCTGGACAAAGGAACATAAGCAGCCTCAAACCCTAGATCCTTGTAGACAGGGAATATGAATTCTATGTCATTTAGACTTTCACCTACCTAAAGGGATGTATTAGAATGTTTTCACGCTGCTATAAAGAGCCGCTTGAGATGGGGTAATTTATAAAGGAAAGCGGTTGAATCGACTCACGGTTCAGCATGGCTGGGGAGGCCTCAGGAAACTTACAATCAGAACAGAAGGTGAAGGGGAAGCAAGGCACCTTCTTCACACAATGGCAGAGAGCAGCGCTGAGTGAAGAGAGAAGAGCCCCTTATAAACCATCAGATCTCGTGAGAACTCATTCACTATCAAGAGAACAGCGTGGGGGAACCGCCCTGGTGATTCAACTGCCTCCACCTGGTCTCTCCCTTGATCCATGGGGATTATGGTGATTATAATTCAAGATGAGATTTGGGTGGAGACCCAAAACCTAACCATGTCAGGGAGAAAATTCTAGCCTCCGATAACATTAAGCATCTTCTAACTTTAAAATGTACAGGGGGAAAAGGCAGATTCTCAAACCGCCCCTCTAACGCTTGATTCCTCAACAGCCATCACGATAATCTGTGTCAGCGCTGCGAACAGGAACCCCCTGAGGATGTCAGCTATTCCAACTTCATCCAGGATCCGAGACCCTTCTGACTTTAACCCTCCTAAAGAGCAGGGACATTCTCAGGCCTGTCTCTGAGCGTCTGAACTCAAGACATCAAGCGATGAGCAGTTGCTGAAAATTGGATTTTCTGACCACAAGGTAATAAAACTAGAAATTACTTTTTAAAAAGTATTTTGAAAAACCTCAACCACTTAGAAATTTAAAGGCACTCTCCCAAATAATTTGAGACAAAGGGGAAGTCAAACCCAACAATTACAACAAAGAAAATAACAATAATAAGAATACCGCGTACTTTTTAAATCGCAGGGTAAGCGCCCAAAGCTGCAATTAGAAGCAAAAGTTATAGTATTAAATGCTACTATTATTATATTTAAAAGAATAAATAAATGTACTGAGCATCAACTCAGGAAGTTAGAAAAGAATAACACAAAACAAAGTTAAAAGGGTTATTAACAAAGGGAAAAGGAGAAATCATAAATTTGCATTATAAAAATTCAAAACGAAGATACAAAGATCCAAGAGGTTTAATCAAGAAAAAAAATAAGCAAGATACACATAATTAGGAGGAAGACAGTTGGCGAAATAACCACTAGGATGGAAAAGATTAAAAAACAGCAAAGCCTCTTGATCATGTGCAAAAATCTATGCTAAAATATTTGCTGCATCCAGAAAGTTACTATTTTAATTATAAAAATAGTTTTCCCTATTTGTAGACAAAGCGTACTTGTAATAAATTAGAAAAACAACATTTCCACAATAGAAAAATGAGCAAAAGACATGAATAGGCAATTCATAATAGAATAAAAACATAAAGGTAATTAACATTTAAGAAAATGCCCAACCACATGGTAAATCAAAGAAATAAAAGTAGAAAAGAACTGTGATGTTATTTTCCCCCCAATCAAATTAGCAAAGTTTTGGTTTTGTGGTGGTTCTTGCTTTGAGTGGCTACATCCAGAAAGAATAGAGATGAGGTAAATTATTATAGATGCTCTCATACATGGGTGAGAGGAACATAAATTAGCAAAATAATTTATCCCTTCTGAAAAATTTTTTGTAAGCATCTCAGGTGAATGTCTAGCAACTTCCCTTACAGGGAGATACTCTATAAACACTATGAGGCAGGACCTGATTTCTACAGATTTGAGGATTCCAAGCTACCAAGAGAGTCAACTTCAGGGCAAATTATTTAACTTCCTGCTACCTCCATTTCACCACCTGGGTAATGTGGGAGCTGAGTTTGATCTTTAAGACCTTCCCCCACACTGACATGTTTTATTCTCTTCTCAATGCCAGGGTCTTCTTTAGGATGGCAACATTTCTGCACAAGAGGGAAGGAGAAAGACTAATGGGGCGAAGTCAAGAAAAATGAACTGTGAAGTATGAGAGAAAGTTCTTTTTTCTCTGCTTCATTTTCCACAATTCTTTTTCTTACCTTTATCATCTCTTCATTGAAACATTTTCTACATCTCTTAAATAAGCAATAATGCTTTTTTACATTTAAGTGCTCTGTAAATATTCATTAAATTAATTAATTTATAGAATGAATGAATGAATTATATCAAAACCCTATTTTCATACATCTTTTTTTTCTCATCCTCAAATCACTGGAAAATACAATTTAAAATATTGATAAACTGTTTAGGCTCTCTCAAAAAGAAACCGAGCCAGGGAAAGATATACATAGACTCCATTTCCTCACCCCAAATCAGGACTTACTTATCAGTACCACAAGCAGAGTAAATGCCAACCACTATGGCCAAATGATCCCAAAGCAGTTGATCATTTCGGAGGAGAGATAAAATCCAATCCAGCCAGCTGCAGATGATTCTGCAGGGCTGGGGGCTTTGTGGCCAGTGGTGTCAGCCACATAGACTCAGCTTTGTCCACCCACTTCTTGGCCTTCATCACCACCAGGAAGCACCAGCCACTCCTTGGCTTGGTGAAACCTCAGTGGTCAGATTAGGAGGAAATACCGTGGGCAAAGCCGCATTCCAGATTGCTCTCTGTGACTGGATGGGCTAGAAACAAATCACAAAGCAGGTTAACTCAAGCTGGCTTCAGCCAAAAGGGCTGCTTGAGTGGCATTGCTCCCCAGGCCTTTACACACAACATAAAATCTCAATCTTTCACACTGTGCCCAGATAGGACCTCAGAACGCTTCTCAACACTATTCCTTCCAGGTCGCCAAAACCAGCTAAGAGTCCTCACATAACACAAAATATGTCTGTGATTCCAGCTTCAGAGAATATCTGATTGTCCCAGCTTTGTCCCAGCTCAATAATGGGTAGTATGAGGTGACTTGTTTTGGCTCCCCAAAATTTGTATTCTGAAATTCTGACTCTCAGTGTAACATCTCAAAGTGTGACTTTATTTGAAAACAGTGTGGCTGGGTGTGGTGACTCACACCTGTAATCCCAGCACTTTGGGAGGCCGAGGAGTGTGGATCACTTAAGGCTAGGAGTTTGAGACCAGCTTGGCCAACATGGTGAAACTCCATCTCTACCAAAAATACAAAAATTAGCCAGGCATGGTGGTGCACTTCTGTAGTCCCAGCTACTTGGGAGGCTGAGTCAGGAGAATCCCTTGAACTCGGGAAGTGGAGGTTGCAGTGAGCCAAAATCGCACCACTGCACTCCAGCCTAGGCAAGAGTGAGACTCCATCTCAAAAGATACAAAAGATAAAAAGAAAAAGAAAAAGAAAACCAGGTCTTTAGAAAGATAATTAAGTTAGAATGAGATCATTAGGGTAGGCCCTAATCCAATGCAACTGGTGTCCTTACAAGAAGAGAAAATTTGGACATAGGTACAGAGGAAAGGCCTTGGGAACACACACAGAGAAGGTGGCCACCTGCAGGCCAAGGAGAGAGGCCTCAGAAGAAATCAACCCTGCCACAGTTTGATCCTGGACTTCCAGAGCAGAACTGGGAGAAGCGTCATTCCTGTTGTTTAAGCCATCTAGTCTGTAGTACCTTGTAATGGCAGCTCTGGCAAACTAACACTCTGGGTGTGTTGGTAATTTGTTAGATTTTAAAAAGCCAAGTTATAAAAGAGAACTTAAGATATAAGATTTGTGTAATTAAATCATATATCCAGTGTGCATGTGCATGTGTGCCTGAAAGTGTATTCCCACAGAGGAAAATGTTTGGAATGTTATAGACCAAAATGCTCAGAGCGGGCTTTCTCTGGATTGAGGAGATTACAGGTGATTTGAGGGAGTAAGGTTGTGGTTTGTGTTCTTTCTAATCGATACTGCTTGATCAGTGACCACATATTTACTGTGATATTCAAAAATATTTAAAATGGCATGAACTTATCTAATAATAATCATAGACAGCCCATATATGATATCATGTGCCAGGCACTTACTGTTCTATCTATTCAAACTCATTTAATCCTCACCATCACCCCACAAGGTAGGGACTATATCCATTTTCCAGATGAGGAAACTGAGGTACAGACAGGTTATGTAACTTGCCCAACATTACACAAAGCTGACAAATGGCAGGCCAGGCCACCAAACTAGTTGGTTTGGTGTCATGTCCATGACCTTAACCACAAAGCTACCCTACCCCACCCCACTCTAGAAGCCTGGTGAATTCATTGGTTTACTAAGAGTTTATCTGAGCAAATTTGGTTGAGTGTGAGATTTGATACAAGCATGCATGAGCACACACAAACATACTCAGCAACATTTGGCTGTTCTTCATGGTTTATCAGAGTACTGGAGTCCTTTCCATTTGGGGTTCACAATTTAATTGGATTCAAGACCCCATACCTGACAGGGTAACACCGCTCTCGTTAATATATGGAGGAAGATCTCAGACACTCCACTTTCCCGAGTTCCAGGGAGCTGACCTGTGTGCTCTTGAGCAGGGGCAGGGCACGCAATCCATTCATATTTTATAAGTTTGTTTAATGGAGCCTTATTTTTTGGGTTATGTATTTTTAAAGACTGCGGAGCTTAGATTGATGGAGTCACTACACCGATTCTCCTCTTACAAGCCAGAGAGCTGGAGGAAGCTCAGCCCTTCTGGGGCCCAGGAGGGACAAGAAAGAGTCGCAAATGGACAGAGCTACCTAAATGCCCATCAGTAGGGAACTGGTAAAATAAATTATGTTCATTCCCATAATGGAATCCATGCAGCTGCTAAAAACAATGAACTAGGGCTATAGGTACTATCAAGGAAAGGTGTCCATGACAGATCATTAAGGAAAAAAAGGCAAGTCAAAGGTCATTAGAAATAAATAATATGATGCTATTTGGTGATAGAAAATTGTATGTGGGGTGCGTGTGTGTGTGTGTGTGTGTGTGTGTATGTGTTATAATAACTAAGGATTTGGAAAGTGGTTGAACAGACTAGAGTTCACATCCCCAGCTCCCTTACTAACTAGGTGAGTGACCTCAGGTTTTCTTAACCCCTCTAAGCCCCAGTAGCCTCATCTATAAAATAAGGGGACACCTAGTTCCCATCCCGTGGATAATATAGCCTGGGGACAAAAGGACAAAAATGCACGGAAAGCATTTTCATGTGCTTGACACGTATTAAGCACTCAAAACATGCTCGTTCCTCTTCTTCTTGGTTCATAGAAAGGGTGCATAAGAACGCTTGCCCATCTCTCCCAGGGTTCATTCCTGGAAACTGGTGAAAGAAGACTCACTGTTCACATCATACATTTACACCATATTTAAATTTCTACAATGTGCACGTTTGACGTTGTCATTAAACGTCACATTGTAAAATTCTGTAAAACGTGCACATTGTAGAATTTTAATTGTCATTAAAATACAATAAGGTGGACTTTTTTAATAAAGGAAGTTGACTGTCCCTTCAAAAGGAAACATTTGAATTCTGAAATGTCCACCGGTCTCATTTCCTGTAAGCTAGCTGGACATCGCCACAATCCTGGGGCAGGTATCCTGGTTGGGATGGAGGATAGCTGAATGAGTCTTTCTGAATCTCTTCGGTGGGAATTGATGAGGGCATTTGCATATTCCCAAGATATATGCATTGGCAATAAAGTCTGCCCTAAATTAATCTGTACCTGCCCCTATTTCAGCTCAATTCAAGCCTTTTAAATAGATGAGGCTGGGACAAGTGAGCAAATGTAAAACCATTCAAGGGCCGTGAGAAGAGCTGGACAACAGCAACAACTTCCTGAGCACTTAAAGTGTCCAGCGCTGTGCTCGATACTTCTGTGTCATCTCATTTCCTATTTTACAGAAACCCTTTAAGATAAGTAGCGACCAGTGCCCTTTTTACAAAGGAGGCAACTGAGGCTCAGAGAGTTGGTGGTACTTGCTCAAGGTCACACAACACCCAAAAAAGCCAGAGTTTGATTCCAAGTCTACTTGGTCACAAAATCTAATCTTCCCTGGGGTGCACAGTAACAACCTGTGTATTCTGTCATAGGGAAGAGGGGATGGACTCTTACCATGGGAAATTAAAGACATAAATATTCTCTGCTATCTAAATAATTGTATGAATTATGCTATATTTGTGACGCCCCTTCTCCTTGAAATTTTCAAGATAGTCCCAGTTCAGCATTTCCCAAATTGTTTCTGGGATACCATTTTGTTTTATATGATACTAGTTAAGTGTTCTGTAAAGAAAGGGGTTCTAAGGTCTAGTAATTCTAGGGAACTTAAGTTCTAGGAGTTTAAGTACATTTTTTTTTTTTTTTTTGAGGCGGAGTCTCGCTCTGTCACCCAGGCTGGAGTGCAGTGGCCAGATCTCAGCTCACTGCAAGCTCCGCCTCCCAGGTTCACGCCATTCTCCTGCCTCAGTCTCCCGAGTAGCTGGGACTACAGGCGCCCGCCACCTCGCCCGGCTAGTTTTTTGTATTTTTTTTTAGTAGAGACGGGGTTTCACTGTGTTAGCCAGGATGGTCTCGATCTCCTGATCTCGTGATCCGCCCGCCTCGGCCTCCCAAAGTGCTGGGATTACAGGCTTGAGCCACCGCGCCCGGCCGAGTTTAAGTACATTTGACTTCCCAAGTAGGTGCTGTTGAGCCTAGCATTGCCCAAATTTATTTGGTCATAGAACCCTTTTCTTGGGAAGCGTATCCCAGAAGAGAATTTACTTAGGCAAATGCTAACCTAAATAAACATGCTTTTATTTGTCTTGCTTGCCTTTCCAAGCACACTCAAAATAGTAGAAAAGTGTATACATGTTTACATCTAAAACTGCAGGAAAAAGCTTCCAAGTCTTTCCCCAAATCATCCCTATGCCTTCAGAAATACACAATATCTTATATATGCCTGGATATAAGTATGCCAAATATAAGACGTCCCTACATATAAGGAGAGCCCACGCAAAATAATTTTTGACCAATATGAATTTACAAACTTCCAGGGAATAGATGAAAGAGTCAAATACCTATCATGTGAAATTTATCAATTTGATGTATTTTTTAATTACATGCAGTGTAAAATAATGTTGATGTAGAAAATCTACTTTTTCCCATTCTATATCTCAAGATCCCTTTTTTCCCTTTTATTGATATACGATAATTTACATATTTATGAGGTACATGTGAGTGTTTGTTACATACAAAGAATGTGTAACAATCAGTCAGGGTAATTGGGGTATCCGTCAAACTGTGTATTTATTATTTTTATGTGCTGGTATCACTTCAACTCCTCTCTTCTAGCTACTTTGAAATATACATATTATTGTTGCTAAGTATAGTCATCCTAGTCTACTGTCAAACATTAGAACTTAGTCTTTCTATCTAGCTGTATATTTGTACCCATAGCAGACATCTCTTCATCTCCACTATCCCCTACACCCTTTCAAGTCTCTGATATGAATCATTCTATTCTCTACATCCATGAGATCAAGTTTTTAGCTCCCACATATGAATGAGAACATGCAGTATTTGTCTTTCTGTACCTGGCCTATTTCACTTAACATAATGACCTCCAATTCCATCCATGTTCTGCAAATGACATGATTTCATTCTTTTTACTGGCTGAATAATATTCCATTGTGTATATATTTTCTTTATCTATTCAGTTCTCTGGAGGCTTCTATCACATTTTCTTTATCCATTCATCCACTGATGGGTATGTAGGTTGATTCCACATCTTTGCTACTGTGAATAGCGCTACAATAAACATGCGACTGCAGGTATCCCTTTGATATACTGATTTCTTTGTTCTTTGGATAGACCAGTGGTGGGATCGATGGGTCATATGGTAGTTCTACTTCCAGTTTTTTGAGAAATCCCCATACTGTTTTTCAGGGAACAATTTGATTCCAATTCTTTGCCTGCATCTTTTTCTTAAGAAAGCCACTTTTTGTACTCCCTTATACAGCATTTCAGTGTATGTCATAGTTGCTTCTGCCCAAGGTGTTTGGAAACACAACCATTTTTAACCCATGCATTGTACTGTCATTGGAAATGTTATCCCAGACTGCAAGTACCAATACTCATAACATGGGTCCGGCTGGGCCAGCTACGATTTTCCCCCTGTTCTTCCTCTAGGTGTCTATTTGTGATCTCTGCAACCTAACTACTTACAGAGTTGTTCATAAAGTGAGCCTTGGAAGGCTGGTTTACATGACATCAAACACTGGCAGGTCTGAGTCACAACTCCTGAAATTAGTCTTAAGTCTTCTTCATTCTAACAGAACAATGCTAGAAGCCTCCAGAGAACTAGCTTTGATATTGAAGTTATTCCCAAATAGGACCTCACTGGTATAAACAAAATAATTGTGGGAGTGCCCTGTAATCTGAGAGACTTCACAGGGACCGAAATATAAGCAACTCCTTCTCTCCTGTAGGATAATCTCCTGTAGGAAGGGCCTCCTGTGCTTTCTGGACTGCTGCAGTATTTATAAAGGGAAGACTTCAATTCTAAGAGGATGACTCTCCTCCATCAGCAATGAGCAGGTTAAGCTAAGCACAAGCTTTGCACTCAAGCTCGGGAATGAATCAGACCTGATGTGGCACAGGCCTCTTTCTGCCTAGGACCAGGAAGAGTGAGGGCAAGAAAGGAAAAATTATTGATATAGGGAAAACACTCAATTGCAACCTCATGAGTAAATGGGCCATTTATCCCCCAGTCCAGAGCTCCTTGAAAAGGTGACTGTCCATCAATCCCTCCTCTGAGCTGCCCCTTGATGAGCTGTTCTATCAATGGGCTAATTTAGCTGATTACAGAGGAATTTGAGAGGAATGGGCCGCCAGAGCCTGGGTCTGGGCCAGCAATGCATTAACTCGGCCAGTGACTCCATCACCCTCCACTTGGGACCGATAGGGGCGTCTTATTCCTGAAAACATGTCCCATGATGTGCTTTTGTTAAACTCAGCTCCAGCTTATCAGGTGCTAGGGTGGAAAACCTACTGCTATGGGGCATTGACTGTTCTGTCCTCTGAGTCCTTGGTGGGGGAGGATGACCTCTGGGACCAGTGCCAGGCTATTCTCAGCTCCTGGTCAGCAGCATGTAGACACCCAGCCCTCTAGGAAGGGAGTGCAGAAGAGATGGAGAGGCCTAGGCTGAACCATCATTGCTCCTTTACTCCCCTGACTTTTGACAGCATACAAGGCTTGGAAAATGTCCCACCCTTCTTCAACACCAGAGGGCTAACTCACATTCAGGTGAAATGGATAGACAATCATAATGAGAATCTCTGTATTCCCCCAAAAAACAATTGCCTTCAAAAATCTCCCCTAATGTCTTCTAAAAGCTCCTGCAACTCGCATCGTTTGGATTAAAGGGCTTCCCTATTTAGATATTCCACTGAAAACACTGTATTGTTAGCAATTTATGCCTTAGTACGAATTAGTCTGTCCACTCTATCTAAGGCTCTGGGAACAGGATATAGAATGATAAGTTTCAAAGATATAAGTTGATCCACAGGAAAGGAGGGCTGAAGCGTGCTACAAATCAGAGAGCACACAGACATTCAATTCTCTGCACAGATGGAGCACAGCAAGTTCAATGGAAGCAAAGTACTCAAAGAGGAGGGAAGAGGACCCAGGTCTCATGCTTTTTGCATTCTCAGTTTTGCTGAGAGGGACCCCAAATCCAGAAAACCGTGAATCTTCCAGCTCAAGTTCCCATTTAAAGGAATAAAGGAGCAGCTTTATAGAGGTGTCTATAAAGTGATTTGGAGTACCGTCAGTCATCTTCATTAAGAATTGGAAGCCATCCTACCCCCTTTTAGTGCATTTTCCTCCTGTGACTGTGTTGGGATACAAACAATCCCATTTGTTTATTTCTCCAACTTCAAACCCAAGTCCATTTATACTAAGAAATCTTTTGAGTGAAAGGAATCAAACTGAAACAGCTTGAGCAAAAGAGAAAATGCATTGGCTCAGGTAGCTTTTGAGTTTAAAGGCCCAGGTTTCAGGCATGGCTTGATCCAGGGGCTCAAATGATGTTATCAACAATCTGTTTCTTTTCAGCTCCCAGCTCTTCTCTCCCCTCTTTGTTGATTTTATACCCCGACAGGCTCTCCATTTGTGGTTCCCAAAACAAACAAACATAAAAAGCTAGGAGCTCCAGACTCCCATTCAGCCAGCTTAGAAACCTGATAGAGAATACCTCAGCCGAAGCCCCAGAGCTGATTCTCACTGGACCCATTTGTGTTTCACACTCATCCCTCAATCCGTCACTGGGGCTCAGGAATGGATTACACAGACTGATCTGACCAAGTCTCATGTCCAGCTCTGTATCTAATGGGAGGTCAGCCCCCAACCCCAAGCCACATGACTTGAGAGTGGAAAGAGGTGGTCTTCCAGCGAAAAGTCAAAGAGCTGCTTCCAGATGAAGAAGGGGGAGATTCAGGGCAGGGACACAACAGGGTCCCTTTAAGGCTCATAAATAGATTAGTGCAATAAAGTGTACTGGGTTCCCACATGGGAAATTCTAGAGTCCAGTAGGAGTGAATACAGAGGCAAGAATAATTTCAGTGATTACAATAGACCTTATCAAGACAGGTTAATCTCCCTGTAGAGTTTGAGCCCATTTCCTGACGTCCTGAAATCTATTCATCATTTTGGGTTCCCATCTCAGTTGGCCTAACCAGGGCTTAAATGGTCTACCAAAGACTGCAGCTAATGAGAAGAGATTTGGCCCCATAGGAAGTGTGTGGGGTTGGGTTCCAGGAAAATGGGTTTCTTTCTTCATCTTAAGGAGTAACTCTACAAAAGCTGAGTGACTTCTCCAAGCCCCTTGCTCAATTCAACTCACATTTACAGAGCAACATAGAGTGGTGGCTAAGAGCTTCTTTGGGATCAAAGCTGTGTTGAGATTGGCAGCTCTACTATGTGACGTGGGGCTACTGACTTAACCTCTCTGAACTTCAGTTTTCTCATTCATAAAATGAGGTTGAAGAGCCTGTACCATATAGACTCATTCTAAGGATTAGATTAACGATATGTTCAACATTAACGGAGCACCTACTCTCTGCCAGGATCTCTGGAGCTTATCTCCCAGCAGGGGAAACAGACAATAGACATTAAGAAATAGTAAGCTATTTTGAAAGTTAAAAGTTAAGTGCCATTGGAGGGCAACAGAAATGATAGAAAGGCTGGGCACAGTGGCTCATGCCTGTAATCTCAGCACTTTGGGAGGGAGGCCAAGGCAGGCAGATCATGAGGTCAGCAGTTGAAGACCAGCCTGGCCAGCATGGTGAAACCCTGTCTCTACTAAAAATACAAAAATTAGCCAGGCATGGTGGCGCGCACCTGTAATCCCAGCTACCTGGGAGGCTGAGGCAGGAGAATCACTTGAACCCAGGAGACAGAGGTTTCAGTGAGCCAAGGTTGTGCCACTGCACTCCAACGTGGGTGACAGGTGAGACTCCATCTCAAAAAAAAAAAAAAAAGAAAAAGAAAAAGAAAAAAATGGTAGAAATAAGGAATGAGGATGGAGGAGAGGAAAGTTGCCATGTTGAATTGATTAGGGTGAGTTTCACCAAGAAGATGAATCTGGGCAGAGACACGAAGAAAGTGAGTGAGGAAGTGAGGAGGTGGGGAAGAGTGTTCCCGTCAGAGAGAACAGCAGTGCAAATGTCCTGAGGTAGGAACGTGTTGTCTGGTACAGTCAACTGCAGCAAGGAAGTCACTGTGGCTCCAGAAGGGTGACCAAGGAGGTGGACAGGGAAGAAATAAGGATCCTATAGGGCCTTGTGACCACTGTCAGGATATGGTCACATGTCCTGTGACTAAAATGGGACATGCTTAGTGTGGCCTGGCCCAGAGAAGACTCCAAGAAGTGGAAGAATGGCAATGAAGATGATGGTGAAGGTGCAAACAGTATGATGTGCTGTCCAGCACTCCAGCAGTAACATCCAGGCTAGCGCAGGCATACCCTCACCTTCCTGAGCTGTTCTGAGGATGGCAAGATGAACACAAGCAGTTTGCACTCTGAACCCATGCTGAGAAAATTACTCTGGAAACATAGGGTGTTTCCTGCCATCACAAGTCTTTATCATGTGTCTGACACCATTATCACCAAAAGGTCACCAGGTGGCACCCATTAGCAGGGCTAACACTTCTGCTTAAGCAGCCCATTTCTTCACTTCCTCCTGATATCAGCAGAAATACCCTGAATCCAACCTATCCGCCCCATGGATAGTGTGTGTTCCGCACTCATGGCCTTTTGCTCAAACCAAGGGGGCCATTGCCCGGGTAATGTGTTGTATACTTATCCAAATTATCTGAATGTTATTGACACCAACTGACAAGGCTCCAGGCTGCCAGTATTGACATCATCAAACCTGCCACCTATCTCGTCTTGACTCTTGACTCCTGGAAGCTACGGCAAAGTGTAGCTAATTCTTTTCAGACGGCTATTGCCCCAGCTGAGTGGTACCATAACACCATTTCTCCAAAGAGGCATTTCCCAGACCTTTCCAGCGCACAGACAGACCACAGATGAGGTTGTCGAGGCATCCTGGGAGAATGTCTTCACCCACCCCTTCTCAACTGCCTCAATGAGCCTCTTGCTTCACCTAAACTCATTTTCCAAATCCATTACAGGGGGAAGGCTCATTCTGAAATTGAAGTCTGATATTGTTGAAGTATTCCATGTCTTCCTAATTCCCATGGAAGGTCCAGATTCCTTAGAGCTCCAACAAAGTTTAGGCTCTTTCCTGCCTCTCCAGCATCATCTTCCCCGCATTCACCTCCAACCAGGCTGAGAATCAGGGGCCTCCTGTACATGCATTTCCTCATTGTACATGCTGTTCCCTCAGCCTGGCAAGCTCCCACGTGTCCTTCAACTTACCCACCTCCGCTTCCTCCACAAATCCTCTGTTTGCCCCTGGATCTAGCTGGGAGCCCCCACCACAAGCACCCTGAGCATCCTGTCTATAACTTCCTTGCCACTTTTGTCGCATATATTGTGTTGTGTTTGGAGGTGTCTCTCTCATGTGCTGAACATGGTATCTCATCCCTCCTTGAGTCTCCACCTTTGAGAAAAGAGTCTACTCATAGTAGATGCCCAATAACTATTTGTGGCTTGCATAGAAGAACCAATGACGTGTTTGATTATATGTCATCCCCACTTTAGCCCCGGAAACAAGTGTAGACATACAATTCCTAGCAGGCTGGTTCAGCAGACCTGGGTTTGGATCCCTGATCCACCTTTTATCAGCTGTGACCTTGGGTAATTCAATTTTTTGAGTATCAACCTTCCCATCTCTGAAAGTGGTAGTATGCACCACTTCTGAGGTCTGTGGTGAGGATCAAATGAGAAATTCTAGTGCATATTCGATGAGGGTTAATCAATATTTTTTACATTCTTCACAATCAACCAAATGGTTACCATGTCCAGAGAGCTAGGGATTCCTGTCTATGGATTCCCTGATGTATCCCAAATGCCTATCGCAGTGCCTGGTACATAGCAGGGGCTCAATAAACATGTGCTGATGAAATAAACAACCTGGCATTGCCCGACTGAGGGAGAAGCTCCCTGTATTCCTAGAATTTTTAGTTTCAGCTGTAGAATTCTCAAGATATCATTTCCCCATTCCCAGAGACACTGATTTGGCAGAGTTTGGGTGGAGCCCGGAGACCTGCATGTGAATGGGTTTCCCACGACCACTCGGTTCTCCATCATTTAGGAACCTTGACACCCAATGATTCAAGTCTCATTACCTCCTCCTCATCTCAGCTCACCACTATCCCTTTCCAATTGCAGTCATCTAAAAGCCCAATCTTAGTATCAGTAATGAGCATTGTGCTGGGGCTAATATTATTTTCGCGAGGCACAGAAACCCAGCAAAGGCTTTTAAGTGAATACTTGGTAATAGAACAATCAAGTTAAAAGATCAGTGTGACACAGAGCATGAAATAGGAAAGTATCGTGGCCAATTGATTTGGACCACACTTATGGGTTTGTGAAATGAATTTCATTTTCTGGACGAAATGGAAGCCCTGCTTATAAATCACTGCCGGTCTTGGAGATTAATAAAGGAAACAGGCTTGATTAAGAATTCAGAGCATTGGTCCCATTGCAGATTTATAGACCCAGAGGTCTTGCCACAGAGATTTCAAGAGGCCCCACCTGTTAATTGTCATTTAGGAAGATTAACCCCATGGCTTCTGGCTAAGAATTGAGGACAGGGCCTGAGCTCTGCCTGGGGTGGAAGGTAGATTCTAGGAAATGCATTTCTCCATGCTTTTCCAACCCTCCCAGAAAGTTGACAACTCATGTGCCCTTTGATATAACATTGTGTAGAATTTTTCCTAGATTCTGGACAGACGGGAATTTTTATTTAAAACCCCTTCTGCATCTATCTCTACCAAAACTTGGCAGAACAGAGTTGACTCAAGATTGAAAATTAAAAACAAGACAAATGCAACAGTGCAGGGGTAGTAACGGTGTTTCATGAAATCAACTAAATGTAAAAGATCTCCATCCGTTCTCTGATGCTTGCATAACCCTGCGCGTGGAGATGTTTGCATTTAGTGCTGAGACGTTTGGCATTTGAGAATATTTTTGAAATTCCTCATCTGTCAAAAGCTGATGTTGGCCAGGTGCAGTGGCTCACACCTCTAATCCCAGCACTTTGGGAGGCCAAGGCAGGTGGATCACTTGAGGCCAAGAGTTCGAGACCAGCCTGGCCAATATGGAGAAACCCTGTCTCTACTAAAAATACAAAAAAATCAGCTGGGCATGGTGGCACTCACCTGTAGTCCCAGCTACTTGAGAGGCTGAGGCACGAGAATCGCTTGAACCCAGGAGGTGGAGGTTGCAGTGAGCCGAGACTGCGCCACTGCTCTCTAGCCTGGGCGACAGAGTGAGACTCTGTCTAAAAAAAAAAAAAAAAAAAAAAAAAAGGCTGATGCTAAAGACCAAAAAGAGAGAGCAGAGCTTGTGAAGCCAGTGTTAGGAGAAGGGACAGGACCACTTTAACAAGTTTGTTGGGACAGAGCCAACTCATGTATTTTGGTGAAATGTCACGGTTTGGGACTCAGTATCGGCAGAAGTGTGCTCTGCAAACCAGAATGTATGTGATTTTAGCATTCCACTCTGGAATATTATTGGCCCTGATGGTTTAAAGTCCAGCACAAGTTAGAAGTCAGAATGGTGTTAGTAAAGTCCAGAAGGGAGCGTGAGGTGGGGTTCTGAGGTGTCACCAGTGTTCAGCAACTTGATATGGATACGTTCAGTTCGTGAAGTTTTATCAAGCTTTACAATGAACATTTTCACTTTTCTGATCACCTATATTTCAATTAAAATGTTAAAAATTTTGAAAGCAGCAAGAAAACGAATGGGTATATCTGGTTATTCTGCAACATACTAGCATTGCTTGAAACTGAAAACACCAATTAGGAAGCCTTGTATAGCAATTCCTTCCCTCCCTCCCTCCCTCCCTCCCTCCCTCCTTTCCTTCCTTCCTACCTTCCTTCCTTCCTTCCTTCTTTCCTTCCTTCAGCAAATCCTTTATGCCTACTCTGTTTATTCTATACGATTCTGTTTCACTTTCTTCAGAGCACTTGTCATTATCTAAAATTATCTTGTAATTTGTTTTGCTTACTGGTGTTACATCCGTCCCCCCTCCCCATAGAATGCAACTTCATGAGGAAAGGTACCTTGTGTTTCTCATTCGCCGCTGCATCCTCAGGGCCTAGCAAGCACCTGGCACAGAGCAAACACTCAGTGAACATTTGCTGGTTTCACAAACCAAAGAAATCAAGGCAGCATGCTAAGCCTTGGACTTTTTTCCAACGCGTACCTCGATTGCAGTGCTTGGTTGCATGGTCATTTTAAACCTGCAAATATTACCGAACCTCTGGAATTGTGGCAAAGAACAAAATGGAAAGTCCCGTGCACTCTCCCAGAGCTCAGTAGTTTAAAAAGCAATTAAGGTAACAGGTGATAAGACTTGTAAAAGGGAAAACCTAAAGTGCTGCTGGAGATCAGGAAGAATGCACTTAGAAGTGAGACAGAGGCTGGGCGTGGTAGCTCATGCCTATAATCTCAACAGTTTGGGAGGCAGAGATGGGAAGATCGCTTGAGGCCAGAAGTTGGCTACCAGCCTGGTCCACATAGCAAGACCCCATCTCTATTAAAAAAAAAAATTATTTGTTTTAAAAATAAGTGAGACAGAAAGGAGGAGCACATGCTCAGTAAAGAGCTGGGTCACCTTGATGGCAGGAGCTAGAACAGAAACCACAGACTAGCTTCTGAGCACCCTAAAGCCCCTCTCATCAGGAAGCTTTCCTGGGTTCCCTATATATTCACAAGACCACGTACCTCAACTAAGCCTAGGTCAGAATCTCTTAAAGGGTTATGGACTGAACTGTGTACCCTCTAAATTCATATGTTGAAGCCCTAAACTGCCAGTGTGACTGTTTAGAGATAAAGCCTTTAAGGGACTGCTCTCCTTATTAGAAGAGGAAGACACTTCGCCAGGCGTGGTGGCTCACACCTGTAATCCCAGCACTTTGGGAGGTCAAGGCAGGTGGATCACTTGAGCTCAGGAGTTCAAGACCAGCCTGGGCAACAGGGCCAAACCCCATCTCTACAAAAATACACACACACACACACACACACACACACACACACACACACACAATTATCCCAGTGTGGTGGTGCGTACCTGTAGTCCCAGCTACTTGGGGGGTTGAGGCAGAAGATCTCTTGAACCCATGAGGTTGAGGCTGAAGTGGGTCAAGATTACAGCACTGCACTCCAGTATGAAGGAAAACATAAGACCATGTCTCAAAAAAAGAAGGAGAATGGGGGGATGGGAAAGGAGGGGGGGAAGAAAGAAGGAAGAGGAGGAGGAGGAGGAGGAAGATGAGGAGGAGGAGGGAGAGGAAGGGGAGAGGGGCAGGAGCGGGGAAGAGGAGGGAAGAGGGGGGAGGAGGAGGAGGAGAAGGAGATGACACTGGAGATCCACCTCTCTCTACGCACAAAGGAAAGGCTATGTGAGGACACAGCAGCAAGAAGATGCCGTGTGAAAGCTGAGAAATGAGGCCTCACCAGAAAGTAACCCTGCTGGCACCTTCACCTTGGACTTCTGTCCTCCAGAACTGTGAGAAAATAAATTTCCGTTGCTTTGTGGTATTTTGGCATGGCAGCTCTAGCAGACTAATACACCCAGTGTATCTGATTTTGTGGCTTTTAATTACATATATTAGATGGGACTCTGCTAATGCTGTGGTACCACAAAGGTCTTCATGAGAACAGCTTTTATTCGCTCAGTAAGAATAATTCACCATCAGTGTATTAGTAGATAGCCTATAAATTTTGCCAGAAATGAGAAATCAAAAGGCATTATTGGAAGTGGTTTAAATATTGCCCCTGTTACATTGCTTACCATATCTTTCTTCTGGGTCATCCATTCATCCAATGAACATTTATTGAATGCCAACCATGTACCCAGAAAAGAGCATTGACCAAGTTCTTCTCTCATGGGGCTGTGCCTGGCCAACAGGAAGACCAAGAGAAAGCAATTCAGGCAGAGGATACAAGTGCAAACTCCTGAGACAGAAATGAGATCATATAAAAGCCCCTTTGGCTGAAACTTAGAATTATCACTGAGTTTCAAGGGTGGAGCATACGCTCAATAACTATTTGTTGCTTGAACAGAACATTTAATCATATTCCATGCTCGCCTTATCCTCTGGACCTGATACAGGTATACCAGAAGTCCTAGAGCCTTGTAGTGGGCTGGATCCACAGACATGGGTTTGGATTCTTGTCCTATCTCTTGTCAGTATCAAGGGCTATTGAGGGTCTAGTATACTTGGAAAAGGAAGCCAACATTTAATGCCGTTGGATACTATGTATTCAAACCTTGTTGTATTATCCAATCTTGTTATCCAAAGTGTGGTCTTCAGACCAGCAGCATCAGCATCAGCATCACCTGGAACCTTACTAAAAATGCAGAATCCAGGCCAGGTGTGGTGGCTTATGCCAGTAATCCCAGTATTTTGAGAGGCGGAGGTGGGAGGATCACTTGAGCTCAGAAGTTCAAGACCAGCCTAGGCAATATAATGAGATATCCGTCTCTCCAAAAAATTTAAAAATTAGCCAGGCACAATGACTCATGCCTGTAGTCCCAGCTACTTGGGAAGCTGAGGTGGCAAGATCACTTGAGCCTGGGAGACAGAGGCTGCAGTGAGCTATGATTGCACCACTGAACTCCAGCCTGGATGGCAGAGTGAGACCCTGTCTTTAAACAGAGAGAGAGAGAAAGAGAGAGAGAGAGAGAAATGCAGAATTCCCAGCCCTACCCAGACCCACAGAATTTTTTTTTTTTTTTTTTTTTTTGGAGAGGGAGTCTTGTTCTGTTGCCAGGCTGGAGTGCAGTGGCACGATCTTGGCTAACTGCAACCTCCGCCTCCCAGGTTCAAGCAATTCTCCTGTCTCAGCCTCCAGAGTAGTTGGGACTACAGGTGCACACCACCACGCTCAGCTAATTTTTGTATTTTTAGTAGAGACAGGGTTTCACCATGTTGCCCAGGATGGTTTTGATCTCTTGACCTTGTGATCCACCCGCCTTGGCCTCCCAAAATGCTGGGATTACAGGAGTGAGCCACCGCGCCCAGCCCAGAACCTGAATTTTAGCGGATTCATGGAAACATGATAGGTTGAGGCTTGTTGCTCTAGAAAACACTTTACATTCATTATTTTATTTCATCCTTGGAAGAAAGACATTAAACGTGGACTCATGTCGAAAATATGACAATGTCATCCTCTCCCTCATCTTCGACTCATACCAACCTTTTTAAATAGCCTGTGAGAAATACAATGATCATGTGGGATGCAGAGACAAGATTCAGAAGATTTGGATCTGAAAAGAGCTGCTAATGCAGGAAGGCGAGGAAGGAAGGAAACTCAGAAGTGTTTGGTCTCCATTTCTTGTTAGGCTTGTCCCAGAAATCAGAGTCAAACAGGGAGAGAGTCCCCTGAGATAAACAAAGACCAACCAGCCCTCACTGAGTCATGGCTTGTGTGCTCTAAAGGGAGCAAGGGAGAGTGCTTTGGAATAAGCTCTTGTAATGTTTCAGAGAGTGGACGATTACGAGCATTGGTTACACACTGCTGCAGGGTCTCCAGGCCTTCCAGGTCAGGGGTCTGTCCTCCCTGGGGAATCAGATTGTGAATACTCGTGACTCAGTGTTATCTTTGGTGAGTAGGAAGCCCTAGGATTTGATTAGACACAGCTGGTGCAGCAAAGGGTCATTTGTCCAGAAAATTAGGGCTGTCTTGCCTGCAAAGCTGTAAGTGGGAAAAGTGCAGGGTCAGTTGAAATGGTTTCAGTATCCATGGGCCAAATTAAAAGGCACAAAGCAGAGTATAATCTATAATTCAGGAGTCCAAAAAGAGCAGGACAACTACACCAGAGAGAAAAGCACACACATGCAGGATGGGTTCCATTGCCTGAACGTCTTCGGGAAAATGATTATGATTATTTTGCACAGGAAGGAAAAATGTTTCCAAGAATCGACGAAGGACACTGTTCAGAAATGCCCACAAGCTGGCATAAGAGAAAGCACAGGAAGGGCCCGAGGATCTGTTTTACAGATCATTTAAAGGTGCTGACAGCACAGTCAATTACTCGGGCAATTTTCTAACTTTAGAGCATCATCCTAAAGGTAGATTTTTTCATCCCCACCCCTCAAATTCCTCCTCTCAGAATAGTCAATTTTGCTGAGCCTTCAGCAGCAGATTGAGAGAGTAAAGAGATGAACCATACAGTAGGGTGGCTCACAAAAGTTCAAAAGCTTCCCCCTTGACCACCTCCTCCCCCTCATTGGATTGGGATGAGGATCAATCAGGGAGGAAAATGCATACCCCACCTCCAAAGTCACAGCGGTGGAAAACCACTGGGCAATATAGATTCACATACAGATTCCACTGAGAGTCACCTAGACCAGGAGTCAGCAACTTTTTTTTGTAAAGGGCCAGACAGTAAATATTTTAGATGTTGCAAATCATCAGGTCTTTCCATTGCAACTCTTCAACTCTGTCATTGTAGGGTAATAGCAGCCATAGATGATATATAAGTGAATGTATATAAAGAGTTTCAATAAAACTTTATTGACAAGAACAAGTAGTGGGCCAGATTTGGCCCACAGGCCAGAGTTTGCCAATCGCTGATCTAGAAAAATGTAGCCCTGTCTTCTCATTGTGCAGATGGATAAAGCAAGACTCAGGTGAGAAATGACTTGCTGAAGGTCACACACCTCGGTAAAGACAGAGCTCTAGGGGAAAGCCTAAAATGTTGACTCTGTCTTCTAAAGCTCTCTCTACCATACCACGTGGCCCCTCTGTTTCTTCTTTCCTGCCTTCTTCCCCTTTAATACTTAACGCTGGGGGTACCATACGCAAGCAAACAGTGCCTGTATGCACACAGCTTTCCGCCTACTGCTACACTAAGAAACCATTTTTTAAATAAGCTTAAAGACTGAGCATTAAATTTGTGTTGGTTTATAAATGTTAATATTCTAAAACCACTGCAATTAAATTATTAGAATAGTGCTGTCATGAGGCATGCACTACCCTTAATATGTTTTCTTGTTGTAAATATGTAATTATTTGTGGATTAATTATTCAAATAATTGTGTTCATTGAAAGGAAATGTTTTTCATGTAAATAAGGCATGGAAAAAGAAATTGCTCACTATCCCATTATTCAAAGATACCCACATTAGCAATCCGCTGTGATTTCTTCCACTTTTTCACATAGCTTTACATAGGCATGGATAGATATATGAGTATATATGTGTGTGTGTGTGAACATACACATGAGTGTGGTGTGTATTGGGAGCACAACAAAAATGGGATCCTTCTCTTTGTACCACTTTGCACAGGCATAACATTGCTTATGTGGTGAAATGCCTATTCATTCCTGTCAAACAACCTACAATAAACTTTTGGAACACAGCCTGCTCTTGTCATTTGCGTAAATTTCTTTCTTTCTTTTTTTTTTTTTTTTTTTTTTTGAGACGGAGTCTCACTCTGTTGCCCAGGCTGGAGTACAGTGGTGCGATCTCGGCTCACTGCAACCTCCGCCTCCTGGGTTCAAGTGATTCTCCTGCCTCAGCCTCCTGAGTAGCTGGGACTATAACCGTGTGCCACCACGCCCAGCTAATTTTTTGTATTTTTAGTAGAGGCGGGGTTTCACCGTGTTGGTCAGGATGGTCTCGAACTCCTGACCTCGTAATCCACCTGCCTCAGCCTCCCAAAGTTCTGGGATTACAGGCGTGAGCCACCGTGCCTGGCCTTTGCCTAAATTTCTTAAGAGCCTTTGGGGCCTAAGAAGAAATAGTGGTGGTGGTGTTTGGGATGAGGTAGGCATGACTTTGTTGATCCAGATATAAACATACCACCATTAGCAGAGAGCAATCCTTGCAAAGATCTAGACCCATGAGCAACCAATGATAAATCATCCATTGAAGGGAAATATTTTGGCATGGGCCTCCGGGGAGTGGACTGGGATCTTTTTTTAACATTCTCCATCTCAAATTTATGAATCTGACAGGCAAGGAAAACATGAGACCCTCCGAGGTTGGGAGACTCAGGGTTGTGGCAACTGAAACCCCCTAGCTCAGCGGTTTCTTCCTCTTTGAATGGTGCCTCACGTTGTATGAACCGTGTGTGTCTTGATCCAGTTCAAACAGGACCATTTTCTGAGGCTGGCAAAGGGAAGTTCTGTGATCTGTACTGATTAATTCCATCCACCCGTTTTGAAGCCCTGAGTATACACGTGTATTCCTGAGGATTTTCTCGTCGTGGGCAACAGAGGCCAACTCAGGATTCCATAAGCAAAGCAGGACATTCTTGTAAGATGAATGAATAGGCTCATGAACCCTGAAGAAAGGACTCAGGAAAGACAGGAAGCAAGGCATTGTGCCAAGGGACAAGGAACCTATAGTGACATTCTTCTAGGGCATGATTGTCTGGGTGAAATCAGCTCCAACCCATTTTCAGTCTTTGCATCACTCTACTCAAGACTTCAGTTTCCAGGACAGTCCAGCGGATCTTCCTGGGCCTCATTCTCACCCCTTTACTAAGGAAGGAACAGCACCTTGATCAACATCTCCAGCTGGGGGAGAAAGTGCTCCCAAAACAAAACTAGAGTAATGTTCCTAGGAAAAGGAGAAACGCATGCTAAGTAGGCAGAAGTCACATATGTCTGCCACTGTAGGTAATATACTAGGATAATAAGCTTAAATAGACCGAAGCTCACACTGCACAGATACATGGTTGGTTTGCCTTCCATAGCCTAGACTCCCCTTCTTCCTTAGAACCGTGATGCCTGGGGAGGTGGCGGGGACGGCAGTAGTGCAGGGGAGCTGCATTTCTCAGCTTCAGTTACAGCTAGAGGTAATCATGTAATTACATTCTAAGTTTCAGTCAAAGCAAAAGCAGCTTTGCTTTTTCTTCTGACTGGAATAAGAGTATGATGGCTTGAACCAGAGCAGCCATCTTGAGCCACGAGGTAACTTTGGATGTGGAGGCCATCCATGGCAAAGCAGCAAGCTTGATCCTGACTGCTTACTTCTGAACTTTTAAAAGGGAGAGAAATAAATATCTAGCTTATTTATGAAAAGACATTGTGGAGCTTTGTTACAATCTAATCCTAAATAATACAGGGTCCATCTACAGCAACTGCTGTTAAAGAGGAAAAGCAATGGGAGATCTAGGAAGCCAAAATCCTGAGCTGTGTGGAGATGGAGAATCAGGGAAGGCTTCATGGAGCAGGCACTTGTGGAATGGAAAAGCGACAGGAGTGAGAAATGGGTCCATTAGTCCAGTCAGTGAGGATGACTGGGGAAAGACAAAGAGTAGAAGGGTTTCATTGAATGTACGAGACCGAAACAGATCTTTCATACACAGGAAGCTCATCAATTTAACATCAAAAAGGAGGCTGGGTTGGGTCTGATTCAGATAGTTTTGAACTCTAGGAAAAAGAGTTGAAACTTTGTCCTCCTGGCCAGAGTTCAACAAATTTTGTCTGTAAAAGTTCAAATAGTAAATATTTTAGGTTTTGTGGGCCTCATATGGTCTCTGTCACAATGACTTCACTGTTGTTATCACAGTTAATACACAATATGTAAATGAATAATAGTCATCACTGCAATCCAGCAAAACTTTATTTCTAAAAACAGGCATCCAGACTATAGACCTTGTCTTGCTGACCCCTGCTATAGGCTTAGGGTCCCCAAAGTATGTCCCTTTGACCACTTGTCCCTAGAAACGGTTCAACAGAAACATGGTTCTGTTACAAATGAGGTTGGGAAATGCTGCATTCTTTATCCATCCCCTAGAGAGTCACAGTGCATCTTTGTATGGTAAAGGCTCTGATAAGTCCTGCAGCAAGGAAACCTACTAGACCTTGTTTAATCCCTGCACTTCCCTAGCTTATTTTAAAAGATCTCTTCAGTTCCAAAGAAGAGACTTTGGCAACCTTGTGTAAGTGATGGGACCCCACTAAACCAAAGGTTTCCAAAAGTGGGTCTGTGGAAATGTTTCCACTGGCTCTCTGTGAAAGGATCGAAGTTACATCATCAGCCTAGTCAGTTTTTCAAAATGAGAAATTTATTTTATAGCTCTATTCTTAATTTTAAAATTCTTTCCCTTCTACTTTGATGTTGAATTTTTTATCTCTTATGAAGTGATGACTTTAAAGGGAGGTAGCCATCATTCTATTAGATTTACTTATTAGGTGAAATGAAAACCTGAAAACTCTATGACAAGCCCAGACAATAGTTTTGCATTCATTTTTAATTGTGAAATATAGCATATATACAGAAAAGAGCAAAAAATGTAGCTGTACAGCTGAACTATCAAAAAATGAAAACCTGTGTAACCACAATTTAGGTCAAAAAATAAAATATTTGCCAGCACCCCAGAAGCCCCTCTGCTAGCCCTTCTCCTCATCATCCCCTCACTCATCCCCAAAGGAAAACACCACCCTGATTTCCAACGCAAAGTCCTGCCTTTAGTTTTCTATTTCAAATAGATTATAAGTGATATATTCTTTCATACATGGGTTTTTTTGTCCAACATTTTTCTTTTCTTTTTTTCTTTCTTTCTCTTCCTCTCTCTCTCTTTTCTTTCTCTCTCTCTCTCTCTCTCGCTTTTCTTTCTCTCTCTCTCTCTCTCTTTTTTTTTTTTTTTTGAGACAGGATCTCACTCCATTGCCCAGGCTGGTGTGCAGCGATGTGATCTTGGCTCATTGCACCCTCTGCCTCCCAGGCTCAGGTGATCCTGCCTCCTCAGACTCCTAAGTAGCTGGGCCCACAGATGCATGCCACCACACGTGGCTAATTTTTGTATTTTTTGTAGAGACAGGGTTTTTCCATGTTGCCCAGGCTGGTCTCAAACTCCTGGGCCCAAGCAATCTGCCTGCCTCAGCCTCCCAAAGTGCTGGAATTACAGGCATGAGCCACTGTACCTGGCCCCAATAGATCTCTACCATTCCTCGTGGTTGTTGTATTTCACACAGATTAGTTGGTTTTTGAGGGTGCACAGTATTGCACTGCATGAAGGGCATTCTAGTTGCTGCCGGTTTGGAGCTACTACAAATAGTGCCACTGAGAACATTTTGTCACTTGTGCACACATTTCTGTTGGATATATACACGCACATACACAGCTAGGTGTGGATTTGCTGGATCATACACATGAATATCTATTTTGATTAGACTAATTGTGTGTTCAAGGACTGTCCCAATCAATGCCTGGGGAATCAGTGAACACTTCCCCCCTTTCATTCCTGAAAGTGAGCTGGTTTGGATAATAAATTATAAAGCCGCCCTGTCTTTAGTGGAGAACAGCAAACTGCTTTCCAAAGAGGTTGTGCCAATTACACTCTCACCAACACTTACGAGAGTTTGAGTCACTCCACATCCTTGCCAACACTTAGTATGGACAGTCTTTTAATCCTAGAAACTCTGGTGCATGTCCTTAGTCTGATATTGTTTGTCTTTTCCATCTGAGCCATTCTGGTGGGCGTGAGTAGCAGCTTATTGTGGCTTTAATGGGCATTTCTCTGACTCCTGATAGGATTGAGTACCTTTTCATCTATTTATTGACCATTCAGATATTCTCCTTCGGAAAATCCCTGTTCAAGTCTCTTGCATTTTTCTACTGAGTTGTTCTCTCATTTTCTGATGCGGGGAGATCTTAAAATATTATTTACAGAACCCCGTACCAGTCATAGTCAGTGCAGGTATTTTTCCAGCTCTGTGAATTGGCTTTTCATTTTCTTAGAGTACTTTTAAAAGTTCTCGCTGGTCTATGAAATCCAACTGTCTGGGGCTTTTCACTGATCTAAAAACAAGGAAGGGATGGTGCCCTAGTCCTCTGTGATTCCCTAGACCAGAGCTGTCTAACAGAACTTTCAATGAATGATGTGGCTAGTGAGCACATAGGCACATCTCAGTGAGATGGAGCAACTGAGTCTTTAATTTTATTTAATTTTAATTTAAAGGAGCCACATGTGGCCAGTGGCTACCCTATTGGACAGCACAGTTTCAGAGCGCGGTACACTGTAAACAATGAATGTGTCTGAGTAGGGAAATGGCTTGATGAAAATGGCCAGTTTGGAAGAGTAACCAATCTGAAGAATTCAGCTGAAACTCCTGGGCACAAACACAATAGGTTCTAAACTGTTCTACATTTATTCTTTCCTACCACCCCCAAAATTCAGTTTCCACACAGCAACAGAACAATGATGTTAAAATTCAGATCCAATTACGTTTGCCCCTTGGTTAAAACCCTTCACTGATTTCGCCTCGTCCTTCATGTAAACACCACGTTGGGTATTAGGGACGCCAGAATCTGGTTTCACCCGCTTCATCTTCCACCACCCCCCCCCACCCCCCCCCCACCCCCCCCACCCCACCCCCCACCCCACCCCCCCCCACCCCCCCCACCCCCCCCCCCCCGGTTCCACCTTCCCAAATGCGTCAGGCGCCTTCCTCCCTTGGGAATTTCGCACATGCTAGCTCTTCTTCCTGGGTTTCGTTTCTTCTTCCCTCTCTCCTACTCTCCACTCCCTCCTCACTTGACTGGCACCTTCCCCTCTGTATTCATTTGCTAGGGCTGCCATGACAAGGTACCACGATGGGAGTGGATAAAACACAGTTCTGGAATATGAAAGTCCAAGATCAAGATAGCAAGCTCCTTTTGAAGGTGATTTGCTGGCAGTTTTTGGCACTCCTTGGCTTGTGGAAATACCAGCCTGATCGCTGCCTCCTGTTCTCATGTCCTTCTCCCTGTGTGTGTGTGTGTGTGTGTGTGTGTGTGTGTGTGTGTGTGTCTCTAAATTTCCCCTTTTTATAAAGATACCAGTCATATTATACCAGGGGCCCACCCTACTCTAACCTCATCTTAACTAATTACATCTGCAACAACACTATTTCCAAATAAGGTCACATGCTGAGGTCTAGGGGTTAGGACTTTGACATATGAATGTTGGGGAGAAGAGGATGGAATTGAACCCATAACAACACTCTTCCAGTCTGAGATAAAATGCCACTTACACAGACAGTTTTCCCCTACTTCCCAGACCAAGTGCCACCCCTTCCTCCCCCATCATTATACCTGTGCGTTGCCTTTATGGTACTTCTCAGAGCTCAGATCAACTACTTGTTTTATGTTTGTCTTCCACTACCAGATTAACTTTCATGGGGGTAGGGACTCTATTACTTCCTCCAGGAAGTATCTGGAGGAAGTATCTCCAGGTACTGGCACACTGAGGGGCACAGAGTAGGACTTCTAACCATTTTCCTCCAATGGACCGACCAGTCACAGACGAGCCACAGAGTGCCGTGTGATGTTTACCAACTCAGACTCCAGAGGCAGACAAACTACGTTCAAATCCCAGCTCTGCAACGTCTTAGATGAACAATCTCAGTCACATCACTCACTTTGTCCATGACTCAGTTTTCTCCTCTGAAAAATACCTCCTCCATCGCGTGTCAAGTAAGCGAATACACATGAAAAGTATAGATAGCAGTACCCGGTGCAGAGCAAAAACCCAATGAGGTTAGCACTTCAGACAGGGAGTGCCGAAATCAGCATCTTCTGTATCATCGCTCCCTTTCAAGACAATTCTCTCATTTCACAAAGTCACCATTGTCAGTCTCGTTCCATCCCTGCTTTTTGTATTCTGGTGGGTTTGGCCGTGCTTCTCACTGGAATACAATTTCATGTGGTTTGGGACGAGACGATGTTCCTTGAAACTTCCGCCCCGTGGTTCTCTCGAGATTTCTTGGAGATAGAAAAGTAGATTTGGCTCCGTTCAGAACCTGTTTGAACATTCGTTGCACATACTTCAAAACCGAGACCCTTGGACTTCTCACCCATTTACTCTTGGCAAAAGGCAGCTTCCTGCTTCTGAGAAGTTAAGCTTTCAAGCTTAGGGGAAAAGGGTTTTTGGACAACAAACAGCCCTGTAAAAACAATATTTTGATGAGTTAAGTGTAAATGAATCAGAAACACATGGATTAAGCTTCTCTTGATGTACACATGGGTTTAATAATTATTGGGGGTGGGAGAGAAGGGAAATGGAGCTGGAAAAGCTGTGTCTTGGGTTTTATCAAATCTAAAATGTTTGAGAAGTAATTCAAGACATTCCACACACCCCCAAGTGTAGCCAAATTTTCCGATTCCACTTCCAAGGAGCCACACAGGATCTTTCTAGTAACAACTGAGTGCTCCACAGTGCCAGGTTTTCATGGCTTCTGATTGGCTGGGCATAGAGCTATGATTTATGAGACCATTCAAAGATTTATATATTGCCATTATAACAAATTCCTTCCAAACGGAACGGTACCCAAATGCAGCTTTAAAAATATCTTTCCTGTTAGAAGACTCCCTTCTATTCACAAAACTCTCCTTCTTTTCCTTTTCCCCAGCCCCTCCTCAAACCACAGATCCCCCCACGAGGTCTCAGACCAATGAAGACTGAGGGAATTAATTTTACCATGACTGAAATGTGTTTCACTTTGGATTGAGTTTTAAATGACTTGGGTCTCTATAAACTGAGGGTCACAAGAAGGTTATAGCTAAAGGGCTTATAAGTTAGGTGAAGGGTGGAAGGGGTAGAATTTTATAAATGCTTATTGCTTTCATAAAAAGAAAAGCTAAGTTGTGTTCGTGCCGAACACAGTCAAACACTTAATATATCAGGGCACACTGTTTCCTAGAGGAAATGTTCCATACTGATTTGGTGGGCTTCCGTCTTCCTCCATTTCAATGACATCATCAGTGTTGGGCATCTGGTTAGGATAAGTAACTTCTTCCACATGTCACCATCCGTGTGTCCTTCCCCAAAACAAATTTTGAGTCACTCCAAGCTCTGAGGTATTCTAAATCACTTGGCTTAACAGGCAGCAGAAAAGTGAGGTGAGAGGTAGTGGGAAGAACTTCCTGATTTTCTGATTCATTGTCCCATAGGTCTTGCTTCAAATGGCATACTCACAAGTCCCACCCAGCATGGAGTACAGAGGTTATCAGAAGAAGGAATAACAGAGTTAAGCCCCCATGAGTTTCATGGCAGGCACATGATTGCAAAATTGGAATCAGAGAGTTGACTGTTCTAGCAAACACACAAGTGGTGGCAATCCAACATATGAAAGCCATTGCCCAAATGACCCAAGCCATCTGTATTAGTCAGCTATGCTACAATAATGCTGCATAACAAACAATCCCAAAACTCATTATAAGGACATTCATTTATTATCATGTTCACAGACCTGTAAATTGACTATAACCAGCTGAGCTAGGATGAACTTAATGCTCTAGATTCTGACTCTGGACTCCAGGCTATAAACCGGGTTTAGATCTGTTTCAAGTGTCTTTCACCTTCCCCGTACCAGCAGTCACCTAGATCATGTAGCGTGCTCTACATGTCACATTCTAGAGCCCAGGTCTACAATTCCTTCTCAGATACAAACATTGCTACTACACTACATTGCTTCTTGCTGTCTATAATATATTACTTAAGTACTAAAATGTCTAATGAGTACGTATATTCTCACGTCTAGCTCTTACCATGATGTCATCAGCTCAAGGCTGCATGACTTTTATAAAAACAGCAGCAGCTACTTGGACCTGTTGTTCACATAGTGCATCACCACAGTACAAGAGGGTCAAGGTCAACTGCACAAGCACGTTCCAAGTCTCTGCTCATGTTGAAGTCTCTGTTTACCTCACATCTGCTAGCACTCCATTGGGTAAAACAAGTCCCATGGCAAGTATTAGAGTCAGGGGACAGGAAAGTACCCCCACCCAATCATGACGCCATGGCAGGGTTGTGGATGTGTAATATGTCTTTAAGGAACTCAAGAATTGGGACCAATTATTCAATCAAATCACCCCAAGTGTTTCTTGACCCCTCCTCTCCATCCATACCATATATCAAACCACCAATCCTACTAATTCTACCTGCTTATCATATCTAATCCATCCATCTCTCCATCCCCTTACGCTACCTTTCCTAAGCCCCCAGCATCTCTCATCTGGACCACTCCCATAGCACCCTCCCTGGTGGTGCCACTTCAAGCCATTTCCCACACTGTGACCAATGTGGCCTTCCTAAAAGGCATATCTGATAGTGCCTCTGCTCTACCTTTTGATGGGCTTCCCTTCATACTCAGGATAAAGTCCAGAAGCCTTACCTTGATCCACAAGGTCTTATGTGAACCAGTCTGTCTACCTTTTTGTTCTTATTTCTTGCCTGTTCTCCCTCACTCTGCCTCAGTCACACTGTCTTCCCCTCCAAGCCTCCAAAACACATGTTCTCATCTGTCCTAATGACCTTCTCTCTTGATGGTATAGGAGGCTCTTCCTACCCTCTCCTTCCTGGGATAACTTCTTCCTATTTTTCATGTCCCTGCTGAAGAACTGTGTTTACAAGGAAGCCTCCCTTGATGCCATAAATCAAGATAGATCCTGAATGGTTTTTACATGTCTGAAAATGTCCATGTAGGAGTCTATTTCCGCTCTCCTTGGACCTAAGAGGGACTTTGTGACTGTCCCCATGAGTAGAATACAGCAAAAGTGACATTGCATGCCCTCTGAGGCTGGGTTAGGAAACCATGTCACTTCTGCTGGTTTCTCTTGGAACTCACCCTTGAAACCCAGTCTGCATGCTGTGAGGAAGCCCAGGACACATGGAGAGGCCCACGTGGAGGTAAACTGAGGCCTCCCAGCTAACGGTCCCAGCTGAGCTCCCAGCTAACAGCAAGCACCATCTTGCCAGTCATATGAATAGGCCACTTTGGAAATAGATCCCCCAGCCCTTAGTCAACACAACCAATGCCACATGGGGAAGAGACAAGCCTTCCCCACTGAGACCAGCCCAAGCTTCTGATTTGTGAGCAACATTGCTGCCATTGTTGTTTTAAGATTGCTGTCGTCTTAAGTCACAAAGTCTGGGGGCAGTTTGTGACTCAGCCTTAGCTAACAAGAACTGTGCCCCACTTTACGGCTTTTAAGTCACTGTGATATCCTGTCACTCTAACATATAAGCTATAAAGGCACAGACCATGTGTGTCCTACTTACTGCCATAGCAACCTGTCCCTGTTACATGACAGGTGCTCAGTACATATTTTTTGACCAATGACAGGGATCTGGGTTTTGGTAGGAAAAGCCAACCATCTCTGGGAATGCAGGCTCATAAGCAAACATCCCCCGCCTTCCCTTGCCACTCTGTTCCTCATCGCAGTCACAAATGACACCTCCAAACCTACTTGTATTTTAAGTAAAGTATCTATAAGAGTTCCAGCACAGGAAACAGTATGTTCAGATTAGAATAATTTGAAAATAGTGTAGTTTTCTGTGGCTGCTGTAACAAACGACCACAAACCAAGTGTCTTAAAAACCACAGAAATTTAAACTCTCAGTCCTGGAGATCAGAAGTCTGAAATCAAGATGTCAACAGGGTCACACTGTCTCTGACAGCTCTAAGGGAAGGTCCTTCCTTGCCTCTCCAGCTTCCAATGGTTCCAAGCATTCCTTGACTGTGACTGCATCACTCCAATCTCTGCCTCTATCTTCAGATGGCCTTTTCTCCTTTTCCTTATTTGTCTCTCCTTTATTTGTCTCTTGTAAGGACACTTGTCATAGGATTTAGGGCCCACCCAGGTATTCCAGGATGATCTTGTCTCCAGATCCTTCACTACATCTGCAAGGACCCTCTTTCTACATTCATGGTTTCAGGGAGTAAGATGTAGATATGTATGTCTTTTGGTTTTTTTGGTTTTTGTTTTTTTGGTTTTTTTGTCTTTTGTTTGGTTTTGTTGAGACAGAGTCTTGCACTGTCACCAGGCTAGAGTGCAGTGGCACAATCTCGGCTCACTGCAACCTCCATCTCCTGGGTTCAAGCAATTCTCCTGCCTCAGCCTCCTGAGTAGCTAAGATTACAGGCTCCCACCACCACACCTGGCTAATTTTTTTTGTATTTTTAGTAGAGATGGGGTTTCACCATGTTGGCCAGACTGGTCTTGAACTCCTGACCTCATGATCTGCCTGCCTCGGCCTCCCAAAGTGCTGGGATTACAGGTGTGAGCCACTGCGCCTGGCCTGACATGTCTTTTTGAGACTATCATTCAACCCACTACCTAGGGCTAATTCAGGGGCTACTTTTACATGCATGGGAAAGGTTGAGGGAGCCATAGTGAGGTACCCAGTCACAGTAGAACTCTTACCATCTCTAGAGCTGAAAGGAGGAGAAGTGTGGGTGGTACCAGAACCAAAGAAAGAGAGGTATGTGGCAACTCTCCAGGAGACAGTGTCCCTCCAAGAAGAGGGCTTTCTGGAGAAAAGTAGTGACTTTGAGTCCAAGGACTCAAGCAGACCAAGGTAACCCAAGGAGAGAGTCAAGGGAGCAATCTCTCTTCCTCCTATCTTCCCTCCACTAGGATGCCTTTGGTCAAGCCCAACCTAGAAACCAGAGGGCAAGGGAGTCCACAGTGCCGTCTGCATGAGTCACCTTCCTAGGCAGACAGTAAAGGAAGATGGAGAGTGGAGCTGGAGGGGCAAGCAGGAAAGATCTGGAACAAACGATGTGCTCAGAAAAGAAAGGACAAGAGGATCCCACGTGGGCTTGCAGGTATAATACAGAAGCTTCCAACCAGAATGGAATGGACTCCCTGTAAGGAGTCAAGAGACCTGGACCCTTGACCCTGCTGTGCCACACAGAAGCTGGAGACCTGAAGTAAGTAACTTTTCTTCTCTCAGCCTTCCTTTCCTCTTCTGCAAGGGAAATCTGACATGCTCTACTTGCCTCAGATGGCCTAAAGTTCAAACAAGGGAACAGGTGGGAAAATGTGTGCTCTTCACAGAGGTAGATTTTTATCTCTGCTGCTTTGCAACTCCTGGAAGAGAACCTAACACATAGCAGATGCTAATATGTATTTGTCTAAATAATCATGACATTGGAACCCAATCGACGTCTTCTAGAATCCCATGGAGGGTGGATTCACAGCCCCTTCTACCCAATAATGGGGTGAACTGTATGGACTAAAACCTTCTTGAGGTTATAGCCTCTTATAACCTGCCTTATAAGCATGCTGCCCATTCAGAATTGGTCATTTTGTAAATTAAGTGGGGCCTCATGGTGGTAGCAGGGCTGCCGGTGATAGTCAGAAGCATACCATCTACTGAAAAAGGACAGAAACCCAACTCGAATAGAAACTTAACCAAAAAGGAGGATGTATTGGTTCACAAAACAAAAAAATCCATGTCAGACCAAGCAAGTTAGAATAAGGACCCATCAGTTCAAACACGGATCCAGTTCCTCTCTCTTCCTCTCCATTCTGTCTTGGAAACTGTTGGATTTGAACAGTGTTTGCACACATTTGGACGTGTGTACAAGGCCCTCTGATGCTCTAGAAACTTCTTTTCCATTAGCAACACAGTGAATACATGGCTTCCCCGCAGCCTGAGGAGGAAAGAGGGTGTCCTCTGGTAGCTTTCTCAGAGGGGAAAAGAAGCCTGTCAAAAATCCAAACAAACGTCTTCTTGCATTTCACAGGCCTGGATTGGTTCAATACTCACCCTGAGCCAATGCTTGTGGTCTGGGCTGAGGGCATGGTGGAGGGAGATTTGCACATTGGCTTGCACCAGTTAGGTCTTGAAGCTGGGTGTTGGGGCAGTCCCACCCAAACCACATGGCTAAGAGAGATAAACCTGTCCAGAAAAATGCTAGACAATGCTGCTAGGAAGAACAGATTGAATGCTGGCGAACACACACAGACCACTGCCTCACATTTCAGTTACAATTTCCAAAGCTCCTTTCTCACACGTTGTCTCTGTGGACCCTTACAGAAGCTCTCTAAAGGACAGAATGAAGCCTTTTTGGCTCTAATATTTTCCACCATGCTTATTAAGTGCATGCACATCTCTTTCCCAACTCTGCATTTAGAGACATTGTGTTGGTAGCTTGAAGACAGCCATGCTGGGAATAGTTACACCACGGGAACTGGCAAACAGTACACATCAGGTAAGTTTCGTTCAGAAAGCTGACTTGCTGGCCCACTGAAGAGCTTCTGGCTCTAAGATTCTCCACGAAGTTCACCAACGGGGTCAGAGAAGGATTTGTTTACCAGCCCCAATCGTCCTCCATTCAACCCCTACAGTGGTCATTTGAGAACAAGACTAGGACATTTCATGACATTCTTTCATAGCTCCCTATTACCTTCAGATTATCTTTCCAGATTCATTCCTTACCCATCCTCTGAGCCCTGGTTGTCAGTCATTTGCTATTCACCAGGCTCCAGCTGTTTTCTCACCTCTGTGACTGTGCACATGCTGTTTCCTCTGCTTGGAACACCCTTGTTTCCATCCTCAACGTGAGGGACCCTTCCTCCTCCACCAGACTCAATGCAAAGGCTGCAGGCATTCTCTTCTTCCAGGTAGCACTGGCCGATCTGTCCTCTATGGTCCCACTGCCTCTCCACCCCAGAACTGCTAAATTCTTGCGAGAACTTAATTACTCATCTACATATCTGTCACCTCCAGATGACTGCCTGGCTGTTTCACTGTTGTATTCTCTATGTCTAGCACAGAGCCCAGCCTACACTAGATAGTTCAAAACTAATGCTCGGATCAACAATGAATAAAACAAAGAAGTATTTAGCACTTACTATACGCCAGATACTGTACTAAGCATTGAAATTTGTGAGAGGGGTCAAGACATGGTCCTTGACCTCAAAGAGCTCAGATTATGCACATAAATAAGCAAGATTAAGACCTATGCTAAAATAAGCAAGATAGAGACATAAGTTAATCATCATTGCATCCCTTCTACTTAGCACTTAATATGTGCTAAACAACTGATTGTGGAAAGAACGATGGTTCAAAACCCCCTTGACTTATTCAGGCCAGCAGAGGGGCATTCTTGACTCAGCTGTCATTTGTAATACACCATCATCACCAGACACTACTAAGCATCCATGTGGTATAAACACAAAGTGAGTTACAGAGACGCAACCCGTGATGTCTGGGAGTCTGCGTTAAACTAATGACATCAGCTCTCGGCAAGCAGGAAAGAACAAACAAGCAGAGAAAGAAGTTGTATGCTCCATGGTGAAATGGGAATGAGTAGCGCAAGCTCATGATGGGATCACGGCACACGGACATTGAGTGCCAGGGATTCAGGCCAGCCGTCCTTTTTGGGTGGGATAAAGAGCATGAACCACCACTGCATTCCCACTCTAAGGAGAAATGAAAAGATGAAGACTTGAATAAGAGGGTGTAAGGCTGAGAAATCATAACAGTAGTCATCACTGACATTTTCTTCAGTATTGTTTGTGCACCAGGTACCATGCTTGCCACTGTATCTCTAGCAGGTCATTGAATCCTCACAATAGTCCTGAGGTCAATATTCGCTTTATACAAATTAAAAACTGAGGCTCAGAAGAGGTAAGTCACTTGCCTAAAATTGCACAGCCAATAATAGGGAAGGCTGGGTTTCCAACTCAGATCTAATTCCTGAGCCTGATTTTTAGCCTTAGCATTATACTACCTCAGAGAAGCTAGAAAAAAGTGCAAGATAAGTTTTAACCCTATTTTCCAAGAGGGAAAGAGTTTGGGTGAAATATACACAAGCGTTTGGCCGGTGAGCCTCCCTACGGCCAGGATGCAGAACTGCTCCATCACCACAAAGAAATTCCCTCATGTTACTCTTTGTAAGCCACACCCTTCCTCAGTAGGCAATTTGTTTTACAGCTGACAAACCTAGTCAAGCAAACCAGGCTAGCACAGGTATCTCTTTATTTTTGGATCTACTAATTTCCTTTTGTGCTTCCTCCAAGCAGCTGGCTTGTAAATTGCACATCCTCATGAAGGGGTCGTCTTAGCATTCCCCTTCCTTTCTCCCCTTCTCAAGCCTAAAAGGCCAACAAAAAGCCTTCCAACTGGGACAAGAGATAAGAAATGAGGAGGCAGCCGGGAGCATGAAATGGATCAGGGTGCAGAGGTAGGAACAGCCCATGGACATGCCTAGTGGCTGGACCAGTTGTGTGTGGTGATGAGGCAGGAAAGGGTGAACCTCAATGCCAAGTCAATTTTCTTCTTTTTTGTTGGAAAATTGCAAACCTATATTTGATGCAGACTCAAATTCACACATGAAGAGAAGCCTGAGTCGAGAGCTGCAGGCCCCAGGTTCCAAACTGGTGGAAGAACGCTCACTGTCATTGTAAATCTTCCATGGGAACAATCCTGGTAGTGTGTGACTGTTAAAGGCACGGGCTTTGGAACTGGTCCTGTCTGGCATTAACTCTCTGTTTCAGTACGTGGTAGGGATGTTGCAGTGAGTTTGGGTAGTGCCCTGCCCACTCCCCTACCACCAAAAAAAAAAAAAATCCGCCTGGAACCTCGGAATGTGATCTTATTGGGCCTAAGAGTCTTTGCAGAGATAATAAAGGTAAAGCTCTCTAGATGAGACCATCCAGGATTAGGTTGGGCCCTATATGCAGTGATAGATGTCCTCATAAGAGACAGAAAAAAAGAAGACAGACACACAGAGAGGTAGCCCATGTGAAGACAGAGGCAGAGACGAGTGACGGAGTCACAAGCCGAGGAACATCTGGAGCCGCCAGAAGCTGGAAGAGGTTAGGAAGGATCCCTGCTAGGGCCTTCAGAGGGAGCACAGCCCTCCAACACCTCAATTTCAGACATTTCCCCTCTAGCACTGTGGGAGAATACATTTTGTTGTTTTAGGCCACCAAGTTTGGCAGATCTAAAAACTAATAGGAGTGATGCCAGGTAAGCCATTTCATTTTTACCTCTGTAAGACTGTTTTCTCATCTTTAACATGCTTAAAATGGATATGTATTAGGCCACGGCCATTCTCACATTGCTATAAAGAAATCTCTGAGACTGGGTAATTCAAGAAGGAAAGAGGTTTAATTGGCTCACCATTCTGCAGGCTGTACAGACAGCATGATGCTTGCATCTTCTCAACTTCTGGGGAGGTCTCAGGGAGATTACAGTCAAGGCAGAAGGTGAAGGCGGGGAACAGGCACCTGGCATAGCCAGAGCAGGAGCAAGAGAGAGTGGGAGGAGGTGCCACACCCTTTTAAACAACCAGATCTCTTGCGAACTCACTCAAACATCAAGGGGATGGTGTTAAACCATTCATGAGAAATCCCACCCCACAATCCAATCATCTCCCACCAGGTCTCACCTTCAACACTGAGGATTACAATTGAACATGAGAGTTGGGTGGGGACACACATCCAAACCATATCAGGGTGTAAGAATAATATCTGCCTTTCAGAGATGGCAGGAAGATTCAGGGCAGGGCTCTGTGAACAGTTGCTGCTATCATTACAAATTTTATGAGCCCATCAATTACAGAAGGATGTCCACAAACAGACTCTCCCCATGCCCTGATAACAAATGTCAAGGGTAAGGGGAGAGAACATGGGGTGCAATGTGTCAGTCTTGTGGACTGGAGCCCAGGACATCAGAGGTAGTAGCTAGGAAGGGTAAAAATGGTGAGATGTTGAGAGAGAGCAAAAGAAGAGTTCCTTCAAATGCTTCTGAGAGGGCCTGAGACCCAGCTGCATATGTCTCTGCGCCTCAGTTTGTTTTTCTATGAAGTCGGGATAATAATAGAACCTCCCTTGTGAGGCTGCTCTGAGGATAAAAGGAAATTCTGTGTGGAAAGTGCCTACTACAATGTCTGATATTTATTCACTCATTCCATTGATAATTGTAGGACACTTCTGTGTGCTGGGCACCATGCTAGGCATATGGGAAGCACTCAGTGAATGATCCCCACTGTTTTTATTTTTGTTACTGCTTTTTTTTTTTTTTTTTTTTTGAGACAGAGTATTGCTCTGTCACCCAGGCTGAGGTGCAGTGGTGTGATCTTGGCTCACTGCAACCTCCACCTCCTGGGTTCAAGCAACTCTCCCGCCTCAGCCTCCCAAGTAGCTGAGACTACAGGCACATGCCACCATGCCCAGCTAATTTTTGTATTTTTAGTAGAGACAGGGCTTCGCCATGTTGACCATGCTGGTCTCGAACTCCTGGCCTCAAGTGATCTTCCTGACTTGGCTGGGATTACAGGCATGAGCCACCGCGCCTGGCTTGTTATTACTGTTGGGTGGGCTGAGAACATCTCTACTGACTGTGGGCTTCCCTGACTGTGGAAGAAGGGTGAGAAGAGATCATCTTTTCTCCTCCCCATTAATCCCAGTCAGCTCACAGATGTTCTCTTCGGCATGTCCCTTAGGGACATCCATCCATCATGCAAATATTTTTCGAGACCACAAGGAGGGGAACACTGTGGCCAACCTTCCCCACCCCCAGGACCATGGGAATCTGCCCTGAGGACGTGGCTCCGTGGCTTCCCAGAAATACAACAGGAGTTGGGGGCAGCATAAATCTAGCAAAGTGACTTCAAGCTATTCAAGCTGCTCAGCTAAGAAATAGGACACAAGGATGTCACAAGCTCCATTGTGCTTCTGGACCCCAATAAGAAAGATCACTCCATTTGTTCTTTCATTCGTTCATTCTTTCAATAAATATTGAGCTTCCCTCTGTGTCAGGAGCTGTTCTAGGCTCTGAGAATTCAAAGAGGAGAATAGACAGACAATATCTTCTCCATCATAGCAATAATAGTTCAGTTAATTGTACACATAAATATATTACTGCAAACTATAAATAAGTACCCCGAGGGGAAGTTACCCATCGTAGTAAGAGTGTTTACAAAAAGATCTAACCATAGAATTCAGGAGAGGGGACTGATCAGGGAAGGTTTCCTTAAACTGAGGGCTGAAAGAAGTTTAAAAAATCAGAGTGGGCGTGGAGAAGGGTGCCAGGCAGTGGGAACCGCTTGTGCAAAGGCCCTGTGATTGGGGGCTGAATTGCTGGAGGGCAGAAAGGAGGAAGGGCTTGTGGAGAACAAGGAATGAGATAGGACAAAGAGAGCAAGGGTAAGACTTGCAGGGTCTTCTAAGCCTTGGAAAACACCAATCTTTAATCACAGAGCAAACACTTACTGAGCACAACCTTGATGCCAGGTGCTGTGCCAAGTGTTTTGCACGATCAGCTTCTGTCAGTACTTGTCACAGACTTGTGAGGTTGTCGCAACATACCCCAGCTCAATTGCACAGGTAAGAACCTGGGTCAAGGAGATTTATTTACTTGCTCAAGCAGCAAAAGAAGTCCTTGAAAATATTTTAGCTCTGGGTTTCAGGGTTTTGTTTTGTTTGCTTGTTTCCTTAAGCAAAAGAAAGATAGGGAGAATTTTTGGAGTTTAGGGGGTCAGAGTAAGGTGGGGAAGGGGTCAGCATGCATGACTTGAACACATTCCCCTAGAAAGTCAGATGGAACAGAGTAATATTAACACTGCACATTTGAATAGCACTTTCTCTTCTTTTGATAGTTCCCTCCAACTCTCAAGGTAATTATTATTATTATCCCATTTTCTTAAAGGGGTAAACTGAGGCAATGAAAAGCTGAATGCTGTGCTCTGAAACATAGAACTCATAAGTCCTAAGAGCTAAAGTCAGAACATGAACTGCGCTTTATTTGACTCCTAAATCAGGGCTCCTTCTGCTCCCTCCGACTTCCACTCTGGGGCTATCAGCCTTCCTTGCCTTGAGTGTGTCCTCCTGGTCACCATCTCATTCTAAGACTCTTCTCATAAACTCACAGAGATTAATCAGAGGAGGGCATTTTCAAGAAGAGCTTTAATAAACTCTAACCTGGTTTCTGTACTCTTAGACAGCAAAGGATAAAACACAATGGTTTAACGTAATTCCTGATAAGGACTTTTATTTTTCTAACAGGAACTTTGTTATAGAGCAGGATCCGTATTTTATCCTTGTTGGTCACACTTTTCACACCTGTAATCGTAGCCAAGTTTACCTGAACCTCTCTGAGTTTCAACTCCCTCGTTTTGTCAAAATGAGAAAACAATCCGTGTGAAGTCCTTGGTGCACAGAAAATGCTATGCAAAGTGAGCCCTTACTGCTACTATCCCAATGATTATTCCTACTATTAGCAATGACTCTTCATACCTTGTTGGGCAGTGACCCCACAGTTCAGAATGATGAATGAATGAGCTGTCCTCGAGAACTTTCCAGCTAAAAAGAAGCGCCAAGTATTGTCACAAGACAAGGCATCAGGCCATGTTGGAAAGACCTTTAACAAACAAGCTTTAACAGATAATAAATGACCTGATGAACTCTTCATTAATCAGGGGAGACAAATGCATATGATCTTAAATCTGTGCAGTAGGCTGCTCACACGTGTGATAAGCTAACAGACAGACCTCTGCTGGGATATTTTGTATGCCCACCCCACCCCCCGCAATAACATACCAAGAATATCCCCTTTGGTTAGCTCACGTCCCCCAGCCATAAAAAGAAAAAGTGGGTTTGGCCGGGGGCGATGGCTCACACCTGTAATCCCAGCTCTTTGGGAGGCCAAGGTGGGCGGATCACCTGAGGTCAGGAGTTCAAGACCAGCCCGGCCAACACGGCGAAACCCTGTCTCTACTAAAAATACAAAAATTAGTCGGGTGTGGTGGCACACGTCTGTAATTCCAGCTACTCGAGAGGCTGAGGCAGGAGAATTGCTTGAACCTAGGAGGCGGAGGTTGCAGTGAGTCGAGATCGCACCATTGCACTCCAGCCTGGGCAACAAGAGTGAAACTCTGTCTCAAAAAAAAAAAAAAAAAACAGTGGGTTTACAGCTACCTTTTACTGAGCACTTTTTTCCAGATATTTACAAACATTTGCATACATTACATCCCAATTAAGCATTCTCTCAACCCTCTATGATATTTATTCTTGCTACTTCCGTTTTAGAGATGAGAACATTAAAGTTTGTTAAGTCACTTGTCCAAGTGACAGAACCAGGTTTCCAGTTCTGGGCTGTTTGATCCAACACTCTTAGACCACTTTGCTCTACAGCCCCAGTTATTGGCCTCCAAGCCCTCTCCAGCTCTAAAGACTGCACAGTTCTCGGGTATAAACCCATCCTTTGCACTGCGTCCTGAAAATCCTCTTTGCTCTTCTTCCTGGAAATCGTTGTAAACGTTATTCTTCCATATGTCAGCCTTGGCAGCCCCAGGCAGGGTCAGGGGACAGCCAGGCCAGAGAAGCTGAGTTTCACTAGCCATAAATCCTCTGTCTCCGACATGCCCCTTAACTGCTTATCTTTGGAAAACATGACCCAGGACAAGCCAGGGGAATGGCAGGCGAAGTCACAAAGCCACCGGCCAGGAAACACAAGGTGTCCAGGGTTGTGTTCCCAACGTCAGACTGTGCAATGTCAGCCATCCAACCCACTCTCCCTCCCCCCACAAAATGTTCTGGCCCAGAGAGATGTCATGGGAACGTCACCATAGGTCTCTCATCTAGTCCCCAAGACATTCACTCTTGCCAGATACCCTCGCGGCCATTACCCTGCAGTTGTCCTTCACCCTCTGATGTGTTTCAGATGTGTAAATATGATATGAAAGCTCCGATTTCAAAGCCCCTGTGGACTGAGTCTTGGGCCTGTTGGGCCTTGGGTTCTGCACTAAGTGGCCTTTCCCATGGATGGATGGTCCCATCAGACATCCCTGCAGTGGGCCATCTTCCCAAAGGCCTTCATCTTTCTGACAGAAAGGGTACCAGAATCCCCTCACCCCAGAATGAAACAAGGGGAAGAAAGCTGGGGAAAAGATTAAACTCTCACCAACCTAGGGGGTGCACAATCAGAAAGCTCAAATGACCACACATTGGGTTGGAGGTGTAGGGGGAAAGAGAGTGCCCAATAAACGTATAATTGTCGGAGACGGTTTCCTAAGAGCAGCATCAGGGGCAGGGCTCCTCAAATCTGGCTGCACATCAACATCACATGGAGAGAGTTTTTAAAATACTGCTGCTTGGACCAACCCCTAGAGATTCAGATTTGATAAGCCAGAAGTTGGGCTCATTAAATGATGTTGGCAGTTGTCATTGTGTTTGTTCAAGTTCCTTAGGTGATTCCGTTAGTTTTCTATTGTAACATAATAAAGTACCCCACGTTTGGGGGCTTCAAAGAACACATATTTATTATCTTACAGTTTCAGTGGGTCAGGAGCCCAGGAATGGCTTAGCTGGGGCCTCTGCTTCAGGGTCTCATGGGGCTGTAATCAAGATATTGGCCAGAGGTGGGAACTCATCTGAAAGCTCAGCTGTGGATGGATCATCCACTTCCAAGCTGCTCAGGTTGTTGTCAAGAAGCAGTTTCCTGCAGGTTGCAGGACTGACAGCCTCAGCTCCTTGCTGGCTGTTGGCTGGAGACTGCCCTTAGTTATTTTTCATGTGAACCTCCTCACTGTGGCAACCCACTTCATCAAAACCAGCAAGGAAGACAGGCAGCTAATAAGATGGAAGCTACGATCTTATGCAACGTAATTATAGAAGAGACATCTCATGCCCTTTGCCATGTGCTATTGGCTAGGGCAAGCCACAGGTCCAGCCCACACTCACGGTATAAATCTCCAGTGGTGAGACCATTTCAGGACATCTTAGGGCCTGTCTACCACAGGGAAGCTAAGATGCAGCCAGTGTCAAGAACCATTCATTTTGGGCAGTGGTTGTCAAATCTCTCAAATCAGATTGGCACTTCTCCTGCTTTAAAAAGCTTATAAATCTCCTGGGAATCTTGTTAAAATGCAGATTCTGGCTGGCACCTGAGACTGCATTTCTGACTTAGTCCCGGGTGATGCCAATCCACTGATTCTCAAATGACACTTTGAGTCATGAGGATCTAGGGATTGTCATGGGGCCAAATCATTTTTTTAAGGTTCAATTCCCACACTGTCGTCAGTGTCACTAGGGTTAGAGTGTCGCCCCCAAATGTTGCAAGGTATAAAGCTCACTTTATCAGAACATTGGATTAACCAGAATCTCATATTCAATAATGCATCACTGAACACATGCCCTACTTCTAGTCAACTGGGGTAGTAATAAAACCCTAATAATTTGTTTTTTGAGATATCTGTGTATCAATCGAGTTTATAAAATGTAAATCGGATCAGATTCCTCCTCTATGAAAAACACACTTACGGCTCTTGTCTTACACAAAGTAGAATCCTTGCCATGGTTTATGTGGTCAGGCTCCTGGGATCTCTCTGACCTCATCTTCCACTTCTCTTCCTGTCATTCACTCTGCTTTGGCCACATAGACCTCCTTGCTGTTCTCTAAATACGCCAAGCATGGCCAACCCCAGGGCCTTTGCACATGCAGTCTCTTCTGCCTAGAACACCTTTGCTCCAATATGCTCATGTACTGCATCCTCATGTCCCACACATCTCTGCTCAAATGTCACTTCATCAGGGAGGCCTTCCATAGCTACTTTATTTATAAAAGCACTCCCGACCCTGCTTTAGTTGCCTTTGTAATAATTACCCTTTCTTTCTTGTCTGACTCCCTAAACCAGAAGGTACACTCCCAAAAGGTGGGGCTTTGTCCACCTTATTTACTGCTGTATCTTTGGCACTTAAATAGCATCCAGGCCATAGGTGTCACTTGAATATTTTTTGAAGGATTGATACATCGATGCTGTCCTTGAATTAAGAACCTATGATCTTTTGATTTTTTAAAGCCTTCTATAATGTGATTAACTAAAAATGGCTGTCAACTGAATTTACAAATAAGGAATCTGAGGGTCAGAAGGATCAGGTCATTCACCCAGGTACCAAGCTGGTAAGTGGCAGAGCTGCCATTTGCATCCTTGTGGCTTGAAAGCCCCAAGGCCTTCCTACTACAACACTGAGGGCCAGATGTAATGTCAGAAGGGACAACTCAGGCACAGCTAATGGGCAGAGCTGTTGTCCAGAGAACTAAGAGGGCTGGGAATCCCTAGGTCCCTGGCTATCTCCTCAGGAGCCTTAGCCACACTTGGCACCTGGAAGTAGGATAGCAAATACCCAAACTAGATCTCTAGGTGGAAACCAACGCTGTTGTCATGGAAGATCCTCCAGGCCACAACCTGGAGAAAGGAGTGAGGAAGTCATTCACCCAGCTCTTCAGAACCTTGCGCAGAGAACTTTCCTCTGAGTGTGTCACCCACCACCATCACAGTCCCGGAATGGAGACAAATAGCTCCTAAGTTGTTTTGTAAAAGTTTATTTAAATTGACCTAGATTAAACCACCTGCCATTTTAACGCCATATAAAATCCAAAACCAAAAAACCATGCATTGCCTTCCAAGACCTCTTAACAGTTCCTGCCAAGACACACACCAGCAACGGCCGGGATTTATAGGGAGGCTCTACAGACCTGTGTTTAAATCCTGTCGCTGGCACCTACCAGCTGTGTGACCTTAGGCAACATACTTAGCTTCTCCGTGCCTCATATAAAATGAGGATAGTTCTAGTCCCTATAGAATTGTTGAGAGGATGCAATGAGATGGTCTATGCAAAGTGCTTGGTGCATACTAAGTACTCCATAAATATTAAGGCTTAATTTATTTCAAATCCATGGGGTGTGTTATCCTTCATTGAGAACCATTTGTGAATACCTGCAATGGCAGGGCTTCCACTGACATTATCTCATTCCATGCTCACAGCCACTCACAGTCCGGCTCCACGAATAGCCTTCTGTCCCAAAACATCTTCTCCGTAGGGGAGAAATAGTATCGCTCCAGCACGCAATCAACATGAAAAATGCATTCGTGAGATATTTTACATTCTGAGTCATTGGTAGGTCTTTGAAATTCGGTGTGTGTTTCACACTTTAGCACATCTCCATGTGGACTCACCATGCTGCAAATGCCCGATAGCCACACATGGCTTGCGGCTATGACACTGTACTGGACAGCATGCAGTTTGTCCTGAATGCAAACTTTTGTAAGTGTTGTCTGAGATTGCAATGCTTCTCTCTCCAACAAGTCTTTCCCTCCACCCGGAAAGCTCCTGTCTGTCTGCAATCAGCCAGCTGCTCCCAATAAATGTGGAGAACCACCTCATTCTACCGATGGAGGGCCCAGCCCAGGCACAGTCTCCACCAGGCAGTGAGAGGAGGGAGATGCTTGCATTGCCGTTTTAAGTGTCTGTCCTCTCCTCCTAGCTCAGCACCAAATGAGAAACACAAGCCTATGAAGCTGGCATCTCAGTATAAATACATAAGCTTACACAGTGGTGTGGTGGGGATTGCAGCAAACCAAAACCCATGTTGCCCCATCTAAAAGGGCCGCCCCCAATCACCTTCTGTCGATTTGCTGCCAGTTAGGACCATGCTATTCATGGAGCCGGACTGTGAGTGGCTGTGAGCATAGAATGAGCTAATGTCAGTGGAAGCCCTGCACACCGTAGGTATTCACAAACGATTCTCAATAAAGGATAGCACATCCCGTGGATTTAAAATAAATTAAGACTTAATATTTATGGAGTACTTAGTATGCACCAAGCACTTTACATAGACCATATCATTGCATCCTCTCAACAATCCTATGGGACTAGGAGTCCAATGTGGTAGACCAAATCCTACTTTTTCAAGTTAAGAAATTGGGATTGTTATATGAAATTTTTTGATGTTAGTGTTGGCTCAGTAGGTTTTTTTAATTAAAAAAAAAAAGACTATATTTTTAGAGAAGTTTTAGGTTCACAAAACTGAGAAGAAAATACTAATATTTCCCATACACCCTCTACCCTGACATATGCACAGCATCCCTTATTACCAACATCCCTCACCAAAGGGTGCAGGTGTTACCATCAATGAACCTGCATTGACAAATCACTACCAAACAAAGTCCACAGTTCGCATTAGAGCTCACTCTTGGTGTGGTACATTCTATGGGTTTAGACAAATGTGTAATGACATTGACATGGTTTGGCTGTGTCCCCACCCAAATCTCACCTTGAATTGTAATAATCCCCACGTATCAAGAGCAGGGGCAGGTGGAGATGACTGAATTATGGAGGCAGTTTGCCCCATACTATTCTCATGGTAGTAAGTCTCATGAGATCGGAAGGTTTTACAAATGGGAGTTCCCCTACACAACCTCTCCTGCCTGCCGCCATGTAAGACATCCCTTTGCTCTTCCTTCATCTTCCGCCGTGATTGTGAGGCCTCCCCAGCCATGTGGAACTGTAAGTCCATTGAATATCTTTCCTTTATAAATTACCCAGTCTTGGGTATGCCTTTATTAGCAGCATGAGAAACTAATACAGGCATGTCTCTCTCATTTTAGTATCATACAGAATAGTTTCACTGTGCTGAAAATCCTCTATACACTACCTATTTATCCCTCCCTCCCCAAGCCCCTCTCAACCACTAATCTTTTCACTGACTCCATCGTTTTGCCTCTTCCAGAATGTCACATAGTGGGAAGAATACAATATGTAGCCTTTCCAGACTGGCTTCTTGCACTTAATAATATGCATTTAAGTTTCCTCCATGCCTTTCATGTCTTGATAGCTCATTTCTTTCTAGTGCTAAATAATATTTTATTGTCCGGATGTACCAGTTTATTTACCCATTCACCTACTGAAGGACATCATGGTTGCTTCTAAGATTTGGCAGTTATGAATAAAGCTGCTATAAACATCCATGTGCAGGCTGTTATGTGGACATAAGTTTTCAAGTCCTTTGAGTAAATATCAAGGAGCATAATGGCTGGATTGTACGGTCAAAGTATGTTTAGTTTTGTGAGGAACTGCCACACTGTCTTCCAAAGCAGCCGTACCATTTTGCATTCTGGCCGGCAATGCATGAGCGTTCCTGCTGCTCCACATCCTCACCAGCATTTGGTATTGCCAGTACTCTGGATTTTGGCCATTCTAATAGGTGTGTAGCGGCATCTCAACGTCTTTCAAATATATTTTGTTAAACACCCAATGAGCTCCCCTAAAAGGGGAAAAGAGAAGACTTCCACTTTAACCAGCATTTCTGTTCTAGGAGAGTGAACTGAGTGTTCTTCAGAGCAGATCTGCAAAGTGAGGTGCACAAGCTCCAAGGATGTGCAAAATGATCCACTGGGAAGCAGGAAAATAATAGCACTTGGATTTGGGATTTGTGGTGTTCAAGTTCTGGTTTTGTGCATCCTGTGTATTTATAATGCAGCAGCTATCACGGGGCCATATGTCACAAACCTTTGGCTCACCCCAGTTTTGGCTGCAACCACGGTAGATGTTTGCATTAAGCTGAGTTTCCTTTGACAATGCCCCACCCCAGACTCACTCAACTTTCTGCCTTGTGCCCCAGGGCTTTGGCTTTCTGTAGCGCTTGTTCCACCAGTGCAGCCCCAGAAATGCAAGGACATGGACAGTCCCGGGAGGCAAAGCTCCACTGATGGGAGGCAGAAGCAGGTAGATAAACACCTTAGCTTCCTGTTATCTGGACAGAGAATTCCAGGAGACAAAAATCAAGCCCAGTGTCCACAGTGACAACCCACTCACTAACTCATTATTATATTGATTTGCCTCTGTCCTGTATCTCTCTCCCCAACTGCCTCACTCTTGCTACCTGGGACCACCTTCGATAAACTACCTGTACCTAAGCATTTGTCACAGGCCCTGTTATAAGAGGAATGGGAACTAAGACAGCATGCAATAAATTAATACAGTCATTCATGGATAGAGTTAAACATAAATAGATGTATATGCATTGGCAGTACATGTGCAAAACCAGTTTTACTGATAATGGTATGGAATCAAAAACGTGTAGCTCATGCCTCTAGTGCATCCCATACATGGAGATTAGAATGAGTCCCATGCAGAAGGATGTCATCATTGTTGTTGTGTTAGTGTTGTGCTATACTTTGTCACGAGAGCATACAAATTGCCCTACCTGTGGCTGAACATTTTTAGAGGACATGGTTTCTGGCATATTTTTTGATAATAGACTATTTTTTAGAGGAGTTTTAGGTTTATAGAAAAATCACACAGAAAGTACAGAGGGTTCCCATATACTCCCCTCCCTATCTCACCTCCCACACAGTACTTCCCATTATTAATACCTTGCATTACTGTGGTGCATTTGTTATGATTGATGAACCAATACTGATACATGTCCATAGTTTACTTTAGGGCCCACTCTTTGTGTTGTACAGTTCTGTGAGCTATGACAAAGTTTTTTGTTTTTTGTTTGTTTTTTGTTTTCTTGTTTTTCATTTTTTAAGAAACAGGGTCTCACTCTGTTTCTTACTTCTGTCACCTGGGCTGGAGTGCAGAGGCACAATCAGCTCACTGCAGCCTCGAACTCCTGGATTCAAGTGATCCTCCCATCTCAGCCTCCCAAGTAGCTGAGACTAAAGGCATACCCCAGGCCAGTGTTTTAATTTTTGTAGAGATGGGACCTCCCTATGTTGCCCAGGCTAGTCTCAAATTCCTGGCCTCAAGCCATCCTTCCTTCCCCCTTGGCCTCCCAGAGTGCTGGGATTATAGACACAAGCCACTGCACCCAGCCCTCTTTGACAAATGTGGAATGACAAGTATTCACCATTATGGTATTATACCGGATAGTTTCACAGCCCTGAAAATCCCCTGTGCTCTGCCTATTTACCCTTCTCTCCCTCCTCCCAACCCTCTGGCAACTGCTGTTCTTTCCATTGTCTTTATAGTTTTGCCTTTGCCAGAATGTCATATAGTTGGCACCATCCTATAGGTAGCCTTTTCATCTTAGTCTTTCCCACTTAGAAATATGCATTTAAATTTTCTCCATGGTTTCTCATGGCTTGCTATGTCACTTTTCTCTTTATTGATGAGTAATATTCCACTGTGTGGATATCCTGCCGTTTCTTTATCCACTGACCTCTTGAAGGACATCTTGGTTACTTTGCCATTTTTCATTTTAGGCTTGTTGCCTTTGCCATCTTGGGTTGCTATAACAAAATACCATCGACTGGGAGGTATAAACAACAGACATTTATTTCTCATCTCATAGTTTTGGAGGCTGGGAAGCCCAAGATCAAGGTGCCAGCTGATTCAGGTCCTGGTGCAGAATCTTTTCCTGGCTTGTAGACAGCCATCTTCTTGTGTCCTCGCCTGGTAGAGAGAGGAAGCTCCAGTGTCTCTTTCTCTTCTTTTTTTTTTTTTTTTTTTTTTTTTTGAGACGGAGTCTCGCTCTGTCGCCCAGGCTGGAGTGCAGTGGCGCGATCTCGGCTCACTGCAAGCTCCGCCTCCCGGGTTCACGCCATTCTCCTGCCTCAGCCTCCCGAGTAGCTGGGACTACAGGCGCCCACAACCGCGCCTGGCTAATTTTTTGTATTTTTAGTAGAGACGGGGTTTCACCGTGGTCTCGATCTCCTGACCTTGTGATCCGCCCGCCTCGGCCTCCCAAAGTGCTGGGATTACAGGCATGAGCCACCGCGCCCGGCCTCTTTCTCTTCTTATAAGGGCACTAATACCCTCATGAAGGCCTACACTCATGACCTCACCTAAGCCTGATGATCTCCCAAATGCCTCATTTCCTAATCCCAGTACAAAGGGGGCGAGGGCTTCAGCATATGAGTGTTGAGGGTATGCAAACATTCAGTCCAAGTTTGTCTCAAGTCTCCTGGGGCCCAGGCCAGGCTTCCAGCCCATGGGGTCCCCAGAAAGAATCAGCCATACACTCCCAGGAGGCATTGCACCTTCCCCATCCTGTCCGAGAAGGCCCCTCTGTCACTCATTCCAACAAACTTCCTGGAAGTCCCGCCTATCATTTTCCAGATAGACCCAAGTGTGTCTGAATGACTGTGGCAAAGCATCTCAAGCCCAACTTTAAAATAGCCACCAACACCACCCAGAAAGGGGAAGGGAATGGAGAGCTGTGCATGCTTCTGAGCTCTTTCTCCAAAACTTATGTTTTTCAAAGGCTACTGGGCGCTGATAAAATATAGAAAGCCATATGAATACACAATTAAAACATCAATAGTCAATTGAGGATCATGTAGAGAAAGTCATTAAAGAGTGTGACTTTGGTCACACACACCTCACCTACCAACAGGGCAGGCCCCAGCCTGGGTTCCCTCTGCCGTGTTAAACCCAGCTCGACTGCCTCCACCACTAGCATCATCCCAGCTTCCCAAGATGTAGGGTGACAGCTCCTTATCTCCAAACCAAAGGGAACATTTAAACTCCAGACCACCATGACACAGTTACAGCTCTTTCTAGGCCCCATCTGGGGTTTCACATAGACCTTAAGAGGTTCTCTGTTGGTGTGTCAACATGTCCTATGACACCCTTGAGGACTTAGAAGATCATAAAATGTTAACTCTATAAGGATCTTTCTAGATCCTCTCTCACCCAGTTCTCTATTTTAGAGGAGAGTCCTCTGAAAATCACATTGAAGAAATGACATGCAGTCACACAGTAAGTTAATAACACAGGTCGAACAAGAATTGATGCCCCAGACTCCTGGGCAAGGATAATTTTCCTTCTTAATTTCCCCGACAATTAAGAAATAGAAAAGAACTGCTACCAACGTGCATTCTGAATCTCAGTTGTCAAGTGTGTCATTAAGAAATCTTTTGGTTTAAGACAACAGGAAGTAAAATTAAACAATAAAGAGAAAAGGGAAGGATTCAGGTGTGGCTTGATCCAGGCCCTTAATCCTGTCATCAGGATTCTTCTCTGACTGTCTTACACAGTGTCATCTTCATCCTAAAACTGGATATTCCTGAAGTCAACAAGAAAAATCCTAAGCCTTAATCAGACTTGACCCTTTTCATTACACACCCAATCTAATCCAATCACCAGGAAAAGGGATGGAATTACTGGCCCAGTGTGATTTGGGTCTGTCAGAGTCCCACCCTGCAGCTAAATACGGGCTTTGTCCTTCCACTCTAGTGGCTGCTGCCCACCAATGAAAAGAGAGAATCAATGCTAAGGGGGCTACCAAAGAGATCACCCTGCAACCCTTCCCAAAGATTAAAGAATAGCCTGAAGGTCTACAGGTATTGAGCTCTCTGTATCTTCATAAAATATTGACATGCCCCTGTTTCGTCTGACTCCCTAGGGTGAGTTTGCCTAAATCTGTAAGCAGACCCTTCCATGGAAATAAACAACACTGGCTTTCAGAGAATCAGTCTCCCCAGGCTGCCGATGGGCTTGGAATTAACCAGAAAATGCCAGTCCCTTATTTTGCTTTTATGGGCAAATGCAAAATGCCATAGACTTTTTGCTGGTAACTCCAACGAAGGGATCTTTCCACAACCTGCTTCTGATTCGTGATTTCACAACTTTCTCAAGTGGAATGCACATTCCACTAAAAAAAAAATAAAAATAAAAATAAAAAGAGTCCCTCTCTTCTCTGTCTTGTTGCTCCTATAAAGGATTACTTAAATTTTTAAATAAATGCATCCTTTAAGCAAGTACATGGTTGTTGTGAAAACCTTAAGCAATAATAATATAGAAGCATAAAGAGTAAAATAGTTCAAGTCCCCTTTAATCTCCCCCAGTCCCACCTCTTCTCCAAATCTGGACACTGTCCACATTTTAGCATGTGTTCTTCTAGACATTCTCTTGTGCATTTATCTACAGCTGTATAGACACACATAAATAAGCTATTTTGGGCTTAGAGGTATTTTTACTCACTCAGTATTTTTAATATATATGTGTTTCTAAAAATATTTAAGAACGCAGTGGCTCACGCCTGTAATCCCAGCACTTTGGGAGGCTGAGGTGGACAGATCACTTGAGGTCAGGAGTTGGAGACTGGCCTGGCCAACATGGTGAAACCCTATCTCTACTAAAAATACAAAAAAAAAAAAAAAAAATTGGCTGGGCATGGTGGCACATGCCTGTAATCCCAGCTACTTGGGAGGCTGAGGCAGGAGAATTGCCGGAACCCAGGAGCCAGAGGTTGCAGAGAGCCAAGATGGTGCCACTACACTCCAGCCTGGGGGACAGAGTGAGACTCAGTCTTGAAAAAAAAAATATATATATATATACCTTGAAGATCTACACGCTGGAGACATATCTATATCAGCCCATACACATCTACCTCATTCCTTTTAAAAGTTGTATAGAACTCTCTTGTATGACTGGACCATGGTTCAGTTAATTCCAGTGCTGGGAATTCATACATATTAACTGATTTTAATCTCGGATAGTCTCTGTCTTTCATCCCTCCTTCTTTCCCCATCACTAATTCTACATCCTACCAGCTTCTTGGCTCTTCCTCAAACACACCAGGCAGGGTCCCACCTCGAGCCTTTGCGCTGACTGTTCTCTGCCTGGAATGCCCAGATAGTCACACGTCTCTGTCCCTCACTTCCTAGTCTTTACAGGAGGACATTATGTTAAGTGGCAGGACATTATGAAATAAGCCAGACATGCAAAGACAAATATTGCATGTTCTCACTCACATGTGGGAGCTAAAAATAAAAATAAAAATTGAACCAGTGGCAATAGAGAGTAGAATGATGGTTACCAGAGGCTGCGAAGGGTAGTGGGAGCAGGGTAATAAAAGGAGATGGTTAATGGGTAAAAAATACAGTTAGATAGAAAGAATAAGATCTAGGCCTGGCACAATCGCTCACGCCTGCAATCCCAGTACTTTGGGAGGCCGAGGTGGGTGGATCACCTGAGGTCAGGAGTTCGAGACCAGCCTGGCCAACATGGTGAAATCCTCTCTCTACTAAAAATACAAAAATTAGCTGGGTGTGGTGGCGTGTGCCTGTAATCCCAGATACTCGGGAGGCTGAGGCAGGAGAATCGCTTGAATCCAGGAGGCGGAGATTGCAGTGAGCCAAGATCATGCCACTGGTAACAGAGCGAGATTTTGTCAAAGAAAGAGAAAGAGAGAGAGAGAGAGAAAGAAAGAGAAAGGGGTCTAGTATTTAGTAGCATAATATGGTGACTATAGTTAATAATTTATTGAATATTTTTAAATAACTAGAAGAATAGAATGTTCTTAACACAAAGAAATGATAACTGCTTATCACACGTTGTATGCCTGTATCAAAACATTACATGTACCCCATAAATATATACAACTCTTATGTATTCATAATTAAAATTTTAAAAAATTAAATATTAAGATCTATAACAATAAAAACAAAAATAACGAAAGCTACTACCTTGTTCATGAGACTTTCCCTAACCACCTGTCTAAAATTCCAAACTCTACACCCCCGTCCTAAATCTTCATTCCCCAATCCTTTTTTTTTTGTTGTTCCTCAGCACTTAACACTAGCTTGTATATTTTCTGTCACCCCTCAGCCAGAATGTCACTGTCTACGAGGACAAGGGTTTTGTCTGTTTTGTTCATTGCTCTGTCCCCATTCTGGATCAGCGCCTGCACATATGAAGTGCTCAATAAACACCTGTGGAATGACTGAACAAATGATAGTGGTGTGTAATTAGTACTACTCTTAGTCCTGTCTTACTAAAGAGGAAACTGAGGCACAGAGAGAGGATGAGGACATACATGTACGGTCATAAGTCTTAACACACCAGATGCAACTATTTTATCCCTAAAAGCCATCAACTGGACTGGGCACAGTGGCTCATACCTGTAATTCCAGCACTTTGGGAAGCCAAGGCAGGAGGATTGCTTGAGTCCAGGAGTTCAAGACCAGCCTGGGCCACATAGCAAGACCCCATTTCTACAAATAAATTTTTAAAACTAGCCAGTCCTGATGGTGAATGCGTGTACTCCCAGCTACTTGGGAGGCTGAAGGTGGTAGGATTGCCTGACCCTGTGAGGTCGAGGCTGCAGTGAGCTGTGATAGAGCCACTGCACTCCAGCCTGGGCAACAGAGCAAGACCCTGTCTCAAAAAAAAAAAAAAGAAAATCAACTGCAGTCTTAGTTGTTGATTGAATTCTTTTGATTCACTCATGTAATAAATATTGGTTGAGTTTTTACAATGAGTTTGGCTCTCTAGTAGGTTTAGGTGACAACTCAGTTCCTACCCTCAGAAGTTTAATTTGGTGGATGAATAAGACTAGAAAAATGACAGTGACAATTCTGAGGCTATTCAGGAGAAAGCGAGCAGCATTAACAAGGCATAGGGGCTAGGAAGGCTCCCCAGAGGAGGTGGCATTTAAGGCACAACCTGACTATGCAAAGTGTACTCTAGGGAGAAAGGGATGTGCAGAGTCCTGGACGCTAGGAAGAGAGAGGAATTAAGTACATATAGGCCTGGACTAGAGAGGAAAACTGATTGCATTTACCAAAAGGTCCTTTCCTCTACGATCCTTCTGTGTATTGCCTGCTTGAAAAACCCAACCATTCCCAGCCACCATTAATAGGGAGAGCTGGGACATTTTGCTAGCGCTTAAACTGTCCCTGACACTTCCAAATGCTGGGGGCTCCTTCTGCTTTAATCCATGGAATTAGCTTCTGGCCTCACTGGCACCATCCCTTGAATTGCTGGAGGGCAGAGGTCAAGGCATTAAGCAGGGTAGATTAATACCCGGCTATAAATCCCAGAAGCTGCATTTAAGCGGCGGTCATATTTCACACGGGATCACCCCAGCCATTGATCGGCCCATCTTTTGGAGAAAGAGTGTGTGTGTGTGTGTGTGTGTGTGTGTGTGTGTGTGTACCGGGCCGTGTTTACAAGCTTTGCTGAGCCCTCCTGGGCAGCGCCCCCCACATGCCGCCCTTTGATCAGGGAAATCCAATACCTGAGGTCTGGGCTTTATGGGCACGTAAGTCTAGATTAAGAGAATTAACCACAGTGGATCACAACTAATAAAATGGTGCCTGGGCCCCACCGCAGCGTGGCCCTGGCGGACAGGTAGGGGGCGGAAGGGACGGGGGAGAATGGCTGCCCAGCGTCCCGCCCAGGGCCACCACTCCCCTGTCCAGCCCAGAGCTGTGCTTGGCAAGGGGGTGTGTGTGTGTGTATGTGTGTGTGTGTGAATGCGTGCTTTAATCTAAATTCTCTTGTACATTTCTTTTTCCTGTTCCACACTCTCTTTTACGTGACAACACAAATTCAACATTTCCTCAAAAAAGAGGGACTCCTAGGCAACCTGTTTTTTTCTTTCTGCGTTCAGTCATTCATTTCTCAAATATTTACAATGAACAGATGAAGCAGACAGTGTTGGGAGTTAAATATTATCTCCTGAAAAGGTATGTTCAAGTCCTAACCCTCAGCACCTACGAATGTGGACTTATTTGGAAAGAGTGTCTTTGCAGATATAATCCAGTTAACATAAAGTCATATTGGATTAGGGTGGGCTCTAAGTCCAATGACTGTTGTCCTTAAAAGAAGACAGAGAGAGGTGCATAGGGCACAGACTATGGGAAAACAGAGGCAGAGACTGGAGTGATGCTGTTGCAAGCCAAAAAAAAAAAAAAAAAAAAAAAAAACCACCAAGAACGTCACAGCTGGGGCTGAGCTCCCCAAAACAAACGAATACTGCTGACACCTTGGTTTTGGACTTCTGGCTTCCTGAACTGTAAGAGAATAAATTTCTGGGGTTTTAAGCTACCCAGTTTTTGATACTTAATGACTGCAGCTCTGGGAAACTAATACAGTCACTGCAGACACAACCAAGAGCAAATCAGACTCTGCTTCAACCTTCAGGAGACTCCAGTCTTCCTGGGAGACACACAGGGATGAGGCAGATATAATACAAAGTGATGAGTTCTGGGAAAGACAGAGCTCAGGGCCATCTGGAGGGCACAGGAGGACTACCTAGCATGGAGGTATCATGGAAGGCTTCCAGGAGGAGGTGAGATTTATGCTGAAGCCTAAAGATGATTGGAGTTGGCTAGGCCAAGGAAGGGAGGGAACAGTGCTCAAGGCAGGGGGACTAGCCAAGGAGAGGGTTAGGAAGTGAGAGACAAAATGCGGCCTTTGAGGAGATTAGAGGAACTCTTGCTGCTAGAAATGGAAAAGAGGGATGAAGCTGAGAGAGATTTTCCATCTTAGTCCTTTTAAGCTGCTATAACAAAATACATTGGACTGAGTGGCTTTTAAAGAAAAAGAATTTATTTATTTTTGAAACCGAGTCTCACTCTGTTACCCAGGCTGGAGTGCAGTGGCGTGATCGCGGCTCACTGCAACCTCTGCCTCCCGGGTTCAAGCAATTCTCCTGCCTCAGCCTCCCAAGGAGCTGGGACCACAGGCATGAGCCATCACGCCTGGCTGCTTTTTAGCATGTTGGCCAGGCTGGTCTTGAACTCCTGACCTCAGCTGATCCACCCGCCTTGGCCTCCCCAAGTACAAGGATTACAGGTGTGAGCCACTATACCCGGCTAAAAGAATTTACTTCTCACAATTCTGGAGTCTGGGGAGTCCAAGGTGAAGGCAGATGTGGTGTCTGGTGGGGACTGCCTTCTGGCTTGTGCATGGCACCTTCTCACTGTGTCCTCACATGGTGGAAGGAACAAGGCACCTCCTTGGAGTCCCTTTACATAGGCAAACTTGTCCCATTCAAGAAGGCTCTACCTCGGTGACTGAATCACCTCCCCCAAGCTTCACCTCCTAATACCATCACCTCGAAGGTGAGGATTTCAACATTAGGGATGGGGCACAAACATTCAGAGCATAGCAGTGAGGGTTGGTGGGTGCCCAGCCAGGGAGGACCCTGTCAGTCAGAGCTAAGGAGCTTGGGTTTATCCCACAAGTAGAGGGAAGCCCCCAAGGAGGTGAGCGATGTAGCCAGGGCTATGGTTAGAGGTTATTCTGACAGTGGTACTGTGTTAATTGCAGCACTGCTAAGTGAGGCTGGGGGTGCCTTCGGGTGAAGGAAACACCATGCAGGATTCTGCCTATTAAGGGCTGAGGGCTTCAAAGCCCCATTGCTATCATCCCTCACTCCTAAAATGTGGAAAGTTCTACAAAAGGACTTCCTGTGCTCCCAAGCTGTGCACATGGCCTGTGAGTTATCTCCCAGGCAGCACAGCCGCCCGGGGGAATGATGTCTCCACCACTGAGCCCGCGTGCCTGGCGCTAAGCTGGTGTTCAGCAAACACTCCTTGAGTAAATACTCTGTATGTGAGTCAGATGGGAGCATCTTTAGTTAGGACTTACTGGGACGTGTTCCAGTTTGGTGATCTGCCCTCAAGCTGGACCAAGGGTGTCTGTAGCTCCACTCAGGCTATTGCTGGGTGTTTGCCAAATGCCTGCCTGATACAAGTACCGGACCTGCATCAAGGTTCAGTTGCTGCTTCTTGGAACATATTGTAGTCTTGCACACTGTTGTTTGTTTGTTTGTTTTGAGATGATAGAGTCTCACCCTGTCACCCAGACTGCAGTGCAGTGGTGTAATCTCAGCTCACTGCAACCTCCACCTCCCAGGGTTCAAACGATTCTCCTGTCTCAGCCTCCTGAGTAGCTGGGATTACAGGCGTGAGCCACCATACCTAGCTAATTTTTGTATTTTTAGTAGAGACAGGGTTTCACCATGTTGGCCAGGCTGGTCTCAAACTCCTGACCTCACGATCCATCCACCTCAGCCTCCCTCAGTAGGAAAACAAATCCCAGCCATTGATTCACACACATTCAGTCCTCCTTAAGGGATAGCCATTTCTGGGTTGGCAAAGCAAGAAACAGATCGACTCTTGAAGCTGAGTCTAATGCTTTAGGCAATGACCCCACATTCAAGTGTGATCTACTGACAAAGGTCCTCCCTACATGTGGTGAGCCCTTCCCCTTCCCTCTTCTCTCTTCCCACTGCAGACACCATGACTGCAGGCTTTCTTCAAACAATGAGAAAATTAAAGATGTATGACAGGAAGAATAACCACCCTCCAAAGATATCCACATCCTAATCCCCAGAACCTGTAAATATGCTGGGTGACAGGGCAAGGGGGTATTAAGGGAGGAGGTGAAACTGAGGCTGCTCATCAGTTGACCTTAACATAGGGAGATGACTCTGGATTATCTGAATGGGACCAATGTAATTACAAGAGTCCATGCGGGCTGGGCATGGTGGCTCCTGCCTATAATCCCAGCACTTAGAGAAGGCCAGGTGGGAGGATTGCTTGAGCCCAGGAGTTCCAGACCAGCCTGGGCAAAATAGTGAGACTCCATCCCTACAAAAGAAAAAAAAAAAATTAGCCAGGCATGGTGGCACATGCATATAATCCCAGCTACTCCGGACTATAATTGGGAGGATGAGGTGGAGAATGGCTGAGGTGGGAGGATCACTACTGCCAGAGAGGTTGAGGCTGCAGTGAGCCATGATCACACCACTGCATTCCAGCCTGGTAGACAGAGCAAAATGCTGTCTCAAAAAAAAAAAAAAAAAAAAAAAAAAAAAAAAAAAAAAACTGTCCTAACAAGTAAGGGTGAGGCAGAGGAGAATCAGTGGCAGAGTGAAATGATATCAGAGAGACTCGACCAGCCATCGCTGGCTTTGAAAATGAAAGAGGCTATGAATCAAGGAATGTGGGGAGACTCTAGAAGCTGGAAAAGGCAAGGAAATTGATTGTTCCCTAGAGTTTCCAGAAGGAGCAGAACCCGCCCAGGGAGGCCCATTTCTGACCTGCAGAGCTGCAAGATAATAATATTTGGGGTCATTTTTACAGCAGGAGTAGGAAAATAATACTAGAGGGGAGGTTGGGATGGACATGGAGCCTATGAGTGATGAGTGTGGGCAAAAATGCATGTTGTGGGCCTAGATTTGGGCATGGTTCATTCATTCATTCATCCATTTACCCATTGTCATCAATAACGTCCCATGTGCCCCCGGCATCATACTGGGGATAATAATGGTGAACAGAGGACCTTGTGACATTTACATTCTATCCAGGGAAATTGTCATTGAACAAATAATTGAATAACTAATAACGCAACTGTGATTGTATTCCAAGTCCATAAAATGGGAAAACTTTGTCCAAAATGCTGCACTAATCAGTCTGCAACAATGATGCCCATTCATGCAGCTGAGAGTCGATGAGTCACAGAGAACACTACCAAGTACAGGATGCTCATTCATTCATTCAAGCATTTACTGAGCACCTACTGTGTGCCAGGCGAGGTGCTGGGCTCTGGGGATACCTGGATAAACAAGACAGAGTCCCTGGTCTCACAGAGTTGAAAGTCCAGTGGGCGATACACATCAAACAGATATTCACACGGTTAAGTATCTCACTGTGATTTTGATACATAAAGAAAGAGGATATGACCTAAATTGGGGAAAGCCACGGAAGGCTTCTCAGAGGATGGACTGGGATGGAGGAAGAAGGGGATGGTGCCTCAGCATGGACCTGGTGAGTCCACAGAGGGCCAATCAGGCAAGGCTCTGAAGATTAAAGCAAGGTTTGGGGGCTTTCTCCTCTGAGCAGTGGGGATGCACAGAAAGGTTTCAAGCAAGAGGACACAATCAGATGTTCACCCTAAAGCGACTGCTCTTCTGCTGGGCTGGGAAAAGATGGGCGGGGAGGCCAGCGTGGAGAACAGGAAATGAACAGGAGGCTGTTGCTGTGGCCCAGGCAGCAGCACTTGGGGCTGGCTGGTGTGAGCAGTGCAGGGGAAGAAGAATGGCTCCAGGAGGGGTTGCAAGACTCTGGCTTGGGCAACGTCATGGGTTGAATTCTGTCCCTCAGAAAGATATGTCCAAATCCTAACATCCAGGACCTCTGATTTTGACTTTATTTGGAGAAAAGGTTTTTGCAGATGTAATCAGTCAAGCTAGAATAAAGTCATCATGGTGAACCCTCAGCCAATGACAGTGTTTGTTAGAAGAGGAGGGGGCACAGTGACACACACAGTGGAGAAGAAAGCCATGTGAAGATGGAGGCAGAGATTAGAGGGATGCAGCCACACGTGGAGGAACACGAAGCATTGCCGGGAGCCACAGAAGCTGCAAGAGGCAAGGGGGCATTCTTCCCTAGGGTTTTTGCCAACACCTTCATTTTAGACGTCCAGCCTCCAAAACCGTGATAGAGTACATTTCCATTGTTTTAAGCCACCCAGTTTGTGGTGATGTGTTACAGCAGCCCAGGTTACTAAGAAGGGCAATGACAGGTATCACCCACCTGCCCTGTCAAAGCCACCTCTCCCTGCACTGTTGCAGAAGCCTCCTGCATGGCCTCCCTGTGTCCAGCCTGGTCCCTCCACCATCTGTTCTCCACCCAAAGCCAGTGGCATCCCGTGGAACCCGAGATCCCATTCCTCCTCTGCTCAACCTTCTATTTGTTCCCCATCTTTCTCAGGATCAAGGCCCAAGTTCTACCATGACATACAAGGCCCTCCATAAACTCTCTGGCTTCGTCTCCCTCTGTTTTCCCTCCCTGAGTGATGCCTCGGGGCCTTTGCACTGGCCACTTCCACTCCCTGAAACCGTCTCCCCAGGTATCCTCATGGTTCGCTGGCTCACTCCCTCCTTCCCACACGGCCTCAAGTGTCTCTTTATCCAAGACACTTTTCCTGGCCTCCCACCATAAATCAGCAATGCCCACCCCCACGAATGGGTGTGACAGGCAGAATAACCGCCCTCCAAAGATGTCCACATCTCAACCCTCCTTTACCTTTCTCCATAACTCTCATCTCCACGGAGCATGTTACCTGTTTACTTGTTCGCTTAGTCACTGCCTGTCTCCCTTATTGTCCTATATATCCATTAGAGCAGGGACCACTGACTGTTTGCCACTGGATTCTCAGCACCTAGAACAGGGCCTGGCACATATGTATTTGTAAAATACATAAATGGCTTATTTACCGAGACGGGATCACTGAAAGAGGATCTTTTGGCAGGGGGACTAGTATGAGTTCATTTCAGTTAAATGCCACCATTGACTGGGGCACCAGGTAAGTGCATTCTCATTTTTGGTAATCAAATCCAACTTTTGGCCAGGTGCAGTGGCTCATGCATATAATTCCAGTACTTTAGGAAGCTGAGGCCGGCAGATCGCCTGAGTTTCAGACTAGTCTGGGCATCATGGCAAAACCCGATCTCTACGAGAACATACAAAAAATTTGCTGGCCATGGTGGTGCATGCCTGCAGTCTCAGCTATTTGGGAGGCTGAGGTGGGAGGATTTCTTGGGCCCGGGAGGTCAAGGCCGCAGTGAATTGTAATCATGCCACTGCACTCCAACCTGGGCAACAGAGTGAGACTTGTCTCAAAGAAATAAAAATAAAAATATAGGTATGAGCTGAGAGGAGAAAACATTTTTAACAATAATAAAATATAAAATCCAACTCACTGAGGCTACAAGGACTGCTATGTGTGGCTATGGCTACTTTTTGGTCTTCATCTCCAGCCATGTTCCCCTTCATTCATTTTTCTTGATACAATGTGCCCCTTCCCTGTTCTCCAGCAGGCTAACTACGCTGCCTCAGGACCTTCGCACTTGCCATTCCTTCCACCTGGCATTCTCCAGCTCTTTAAATGGTTAAGTCTCTGTGATCACTCAGTTTCTGCTCCATGTCGCTTCTCAGATTGGCCCTATCTGATACTCTCCACCAACACACACACACACACACACATACACACAGTCTTCTCACATCATCCTGTGTGTTATCTTTACACAATCTCCCTTTATCACAATCTGCAATTGTCCTGCTTGCACATCTGCTGCCACTTGTCTGTCTCTTACCTCTGGCCCAATTAGTTCCTTTAAGGCAGAATCTTGTCTCTCTTACTCCCATGAAATCCCCAGCACCTGGAACAGAGTCTGCCTGCAGCCAATGTTTAACAAATACAGAAATATTGGTGTTTGAGGAATTACCTGAGAACGTCATGTATTTGTTTCTTATTGCACATCACCCTAACCCATAGAATCATAAAAATCCTAGAACTAGAAATGATCTTGTCCAATACCCAAATTTTTCTGACACAAAAAATCAGGGTCCAGAGAGGCGAAGTAACTTGTTCAAGACCACACAGGCTGGGCATGGTGGCTCACGCCTGTAATCCCAGCACTTTGGGAGGCCATGGCAGGTGGATCATTTGAGGTCAGGAATTCAAGACCGGTCTGGCCAACATGGAAAAACCCCATCTCTGCTAAAAATACAAAAATTAGCCAGGCATGGTGGTGGGCACCTGTAATCCCAGCTACTTGGGAGGCTGAGGCAGGAGAGTCGCTTGAACCTGGGAGGCAGAGTGAGCTGGGATTGCACCACTGCACTCCAGCCTGGGTAACAGAGCAAGACAACATATCAAAAAAGAAAAAGAAAAAACAAAAAAAAAAGCACACAGCCAGGAAGCAGCCGAGTGGGGACTAGAACCTGGATCTCCTTCCAGCTGAACTCTACCCTCTCAATCAATTATCCCTGTATACACTTAGGGTTCAGTTACTGATTTGTAAGCTTGTCAGTCTGTTAGTAAAGTCCTAGAAGATCCTGAATTTCAACCTTACAGGATAACTTTTCTTAATAACCTGAAGAAGGCTGTATGACATGGCATGCTTTTCAATACACAAACCTAACTTGCTTTAGGTCAGATCAATATAGGAACATGCCATTTGCACACAAGGGAAAAGAAGAAGAAGAAGGATTGTTTGCTTCTCAAAGCAAATATCCTATACAAAATAAGAGCTCTCAGTTCTCTCTGCTCTTTCCAGCCTCTGAACTTTTGCTCACTGTTCTTCCCTCTAATTGGAGTGCTGTTTCCCCTCCCCATAGCCAAACTCCTGCTTATTCCTCTAAACTCAGCTTACAAATCACTTCCTGGGGAGAGATATTCCTGAGCCTCTTGACCTGGTTCATTTTGTCCATGATACCTTCGCCCCCAGCATTCATTCTTCCCATAGCCCTCAGCTCACTGATAACGGCTGTTCAATGTCTGCCTGTCCTGCAGGATCACATGCTCCAGGGGAGAAGACGCCTTGTCCATCTTACTCACTCTCACATCCCCCAAAGAACCACCTCCACGCCAGGAACACAGTAGCTGCTCAGTCATCACCTGGGAATAACCTAGACTCCTCTTTCTTCTCATCTTGCTAAATGTTACCCCAGCAACCGTAGTAGAAACTTGGTCTACTCATTTACCCACACCTAGTGCTGTGAACTCTAGCACCTCAAAAGCACTCACATCTATCCCGTTTTTTGTTTGTTTGTTTGTTTTTGCTTTTTTTTTTTTTTTTTTTTTTTTTTTTGACAGAGTCTCACTCTGTCGCCCAGGCTGGAGTGCAGTGGCGCAATGTCAGCTCACTGCAACCCCCGCCTCCCAGTTTCAAGTGATTGATTCTCCTGCTCAGCCTCCCAAGTAGGTGGGGCTACAGGCCTGTGCCACCACATCTGACTGACTTTTGCATTTTTAGTAGAGATGGGTTTTCACCATGTTACCCAGGCTGGTCTCAAAATCCTGACCTCAGGAGATCCACCTGCCTTGGTCTCCCAAAGTGCTGGAATTATAGATGTGAGCCACCACTATCCCCTCTTCTTAACTGTCACTGCCAATGTACTGGTTTAAACTCTTATTACATCTTCTCTGGAGTACTACAATGGCCCCTGGGGACCGTTAATTTTACACATCAACTTGGCTAAGCTGCAGTACCCAGATATTTGGTCAAGTTGCTGTGAAGGTATTTTCTTAGATGAGATTAACATTTAAATTAGTAGACTTACAGTAAAGCAGATTGACCTCTAGAATGTGGGTGGGCCTTGTCCAATCAGTTGAAGGAATTAAGAGGAAAAAAACACAAACAAACTGAAGTTCCCAGAGGAAGAGGGAAATCTGCCTCTGGACTGCATTCAGTCTCAAGCTGCAACATCAGCTCTTCTCTCAGCCTCTAGCCTGCCTGCCTAGCTCGCAGATTTTCAGCTTGCCATCTTCCGTAATTGCATAAGCCAATTTCTTAAAACAAATAGCAGTCTCAGTCTCTCTCTCTCTCTCTCTCTCTCTGGATTAATATATGTGTGTGTATATATACACACACACACAGTGTGTATCTCTATACACATATATATACACAAACTCACATACATGTGTGTATATATGTACACAAACTCAAACTATTTTGTGTATATATATTATACAATATATATAAATAACCACACTAGTTATATTTATAACTATGTAAATATACACACACACACACACACACGCATGCTATTAGTTCAATTTCTCTCGAAAGCCCAGAGTAATACACCCTTGCAGCCTCAAAATCAATCTCCCAGCCTGAAGCTTTGTTCTTCCTGTCTGTTTTCACTTCCATATCTGTAGTCATGAAGCATCCTTTGTTTGGAATTATCTCCTTCCCAGAGACTCTCCTCCATCCCCACTTTCCAGTCCCCTGGATTGTCCCAACCCCACACACAACTGACCATCCAAGATAAACCAGGATCAGACATGAATACAGGTTGATCTGACCCCAAAGTCCACCCCAAAGCCCAAAGAGTAGTCAAAACTACTCTTGCTCAATGGTACACGCACAACCTGATTCAAATGTAATGTGTTACATAAGTGAGCATTTCTACACTTTTTATTGTGGAAATGTCTAATGTATATAAAAGTAGAATAAATAGTGTCATGAACCTCTTCTACTCATCTCCCAATTTCAAAAATTATCAGCTCACGGCTATTCTTTCAGCTACACTCTCTCTTCCTTCAACTCTTGCATTATTTTGAAGCAAATCCCAAACATTGTACCAATTATCAATGTATTTATGAATATTTCAGAATGTGTCTGACAATAAAGACCATTTGTTTTAACATAATCACAATAGCATTATCCCACTTCAAAATTTGACAGTCACCTCTTTTATTGGTGGCAGCAGTGGGATACAATCATCTTTTTTTTTTTTTTTTTTTGAGACACAGTTTCACCCAAGCTGGAGTGCAGTGGTGTGATCTCAGCTCACTGCAACCCCCATCTCCCAGGGTCAAGTAATCCTCCTACCCCAACCTCCCAATTAGCAAGGATTATAGGTGCCCACCACTATCTCCAGCTAATTTTTGTATTTTTAGTAGAGACAGGGTTTCGCCATGTTAGCCAGGCTGGTCTTGAACTCCTGACCTCAAGTGATCCACCTGCCTCAGCATCCACCCAAAGTGTTAGGATTACAACTATGAGCCACCTTGCCTGGCCTACCACCATCTCTTAATATAATCAAATGTCTGATCCAGTGTTCAGATTTCTAGTTATCTTATCAATGTCATTAACGCTTTTCGGGTATTGTTTGTTTGTTTGCTTGTTTGTAGCAGTATCCAAATAAGGTCCAAAGATTGTGACAGACTGTTGTGTCTCTTAAGTCTCTATAAAACCATAGGTTTCCCTCTGTCTTAGTTTGAGCTCCACCAAAAGCATATCTGCAGACAAGAATTTGGGTGCAAACAGTTGATTTTGGAAGCAGTTCCAGGAAACATGGTAAGGAAGTAGAGAAATGACCCAGAGAGAAGGAATATGACCCAATAAGGTGCACCTTCAGAAACAGTAGCCACTTGGGGCAGATGGTGTGAAATCCTCAGAGACTTAGGACCTTGGAGACACTGTCCAGCTTGGGAATCGGAGCCTCTATTTACCAACTCCCATCCCACCTTGGTAGAGGGTTGCTCCTGGGGCATGAACTCTCAGCACTTCCCGCCTGCCCTGTGGACAGAGCCAGCACAGTTCAGCAGCCAGAGTTACCCTCAGGCAGAGACACAGGAAGCCTTGGTGTGTGCAAAAGCAGTGTGCGGCTGACCTCCAGTACCAACTATGGGGAGGCACCGACAGCATCAACTACAATCTCCATTTCAGATGTGCATTTTCTTTGTTGAAATAAACAGGTCATATTTTAGTTTCCCATTTCTGCTGCAACAAGTGATCACAAGCTTAATGGCTTAAGCAATGCAAATGTGTTATCTTACAGCTCTGGAGAGCAGAAATTTGACACAGATGTCAAGGGGCTAAAATCAAGATGTCAGCAGAGCTGTGTTCTTTTCTGGAGGCTACAGAGGAGGATCCATTTTCTTGTTTTTCCAACTTCTAGAGGCCACGTAATTCACGGCCCCCTTCCTCCACCTTCAAAGCCAGCAATGCAGTTGAGTCTTTCTCACATGACATCACTCTGATATTGACTCTACTACCTCCCTCTTTCATCTATAAGCATCCTTGTGACTATGCTGAACTCATTCAGATAATCCAAGAGAAATCTCACCCTTCTCAGGGTCAGTTCATTAGCAATATTAATTGCACCTACAACCTTAATTCTCCCTTGCCACATAACCTAATATAGTCACAGAGTACAGGGATTAGGATGTGGACATCTTTGAGGAATCATTATTCTAATCACCAAAGACAGTCTGGAATTTGGTAATGCATCCTTGTGGTGCTATTGTTACATGTTCCTCTGTCCTCTGTAGTTTCTGTAAATTGCAGTTGGAATTAGAGACTTAATTGATTCAGGGTAAATTTATTTTTGGCAAGACTATGTCATAGGTGGTATCATGAGTGTCCACATTGTAAAAATTACCTTGCAGAATGAGGCACACTTATGCACACTAAGTAGACCAAGAATTTACAGCTGCTTATAATCAATCCTCCTGTTACAATTCACAGGATGTCAAAAAATATTGGACTAGGAGAAATTTTCAAAGAAAGATATACATTCCTTTTATTCTTTATGTGGAAAAAATAAAATCATTTTTGTTCCCATTTATAGGCAAAAAATAATCATCATCATCAAGAATAAGAAATGTTTTTGAAAAAACATTTGCATGGTTTAAAGGAAAAAGAACTTTCAAAACAAAGCAAGAAACTTGCATTCCCAGCAGTCTCTAATTGGGAGTTCTAAAAGCACGTTCTATCTGAAACTCAATATTTTTCAGCACCAAGGGCTCCCAAGTTTTCTATAAGATGCCCAAAATTCATGACCCACTGCAAGAAAGGTACCCAAGTACACACAAAACTGAAACAAAATACAGCTGCATCTCATTCCCTCACCATTTCAGCCACTGGAGAAGACCTAGTCTCCAAATTAGGTCAGAAGGATAACAATTTGCCAAGCAACATGTGAAGAAGAGATCTTTCCGGCCCAGACATAATGAGGAAGAAGAACCACTCGACTCAAGGAATGAGCTTAGTTTTGTTTTCTTTTGTTGTTGTCATTCGTTTTCAATTTTCTAAAATTGCTTACTTCTCTGGGTTTTCAAATGTCAGAGGCAGAAGGTTTCTCACCTTACAGAATCTCCCAGAACTCTGTCATCAAATTAGAGTGGCCAACAATGATGTTAACATTTATCTATGTCACAGATGAACATCATATTTCATAGTAACTGGTCTTAACAAAAAACAGTGTGAGCAACTTTAGACCACAGGACATAGACTTGGCCAGAAGAGTGGAAAAAGTAGCAAGCAGGAAGAGAAAAAAGATTTTCAAAGAGCTTTTAAAATGGGGAGGAAAAGTCATTGGTGATAAAACACGACTCTGTGAAATGAAAGCAACATAATTTAAAAGACAGTGTGGATTTACCCACACTCATGGATGGAGGAGAAATTAGTTGAAGATGTACTTTGCAAACGCTAACAGAGTAGCTATACAAAGTAACAACAACAACACAATAACTATATAAGAATTTACAGAACTACATCTACTTAATACATACTTTTTATATTCTTCATTTTTATTGGATTTTCTGATTAAAAATATTTAACCCATATAGAAATGCATAACTTAAAAAATAGAAACTTTTCAGCCAGGTACAATGGCTCACACCTGTAATCCCAGCACTCTGGGAGGTTGAGATGGGTGGATCACCTGAGGTCAGGAGTTCAAGACCAGCCTGGTCAACATGGCGAAACCCTGTCTACTAAAAATACAAAAAAGAAACAAACAAACAAACAAAAATTAGCTGGGTGTGCTGGCATGCAGCCTGTAGTCCCAGCTACTTGGGAGGCTGAGGCAGGAGAATCACTTGAACCCGGGAGGCAGTTTGCAATGAGCCAAGATCCCACCACTGCACTCCAGCCTGGGTGACAGAGCGAGACTCTGCCTCAAAAAAAAAAAAGAAATTTTTCGGCAGGGCGTGGTGGCTCAAGCCTGTAATCCCAGCACTTTGGGAGGCCGAGACGGGCAGATCACAAGGTCAGGAGATCAAGACCATCCTGGCTAACACAGTGAAACTCCGTCTCTACTAAAAAAAATACAAAAAATTAGCCGGGCAAGGTGGCGGGCGCCTGTAGTCCCAGCTACTCAGGAGGCTGAGGCAGGAGAATGGCATGAACCTGGGAGGCGGAGCTTGCAGTGAGCCAAGATCCAGTCACTGCACTCCAGCCTGGGCGACAGAGCGAGACTCCGTCTCAAAAAAAAAAAAGAAAGAAAGAAATTTTTCATAATTCTATCACATAGAAAAACATTGTTAACAATACTGGGTAAGTTATTTCCAATATACAATCATATATGCTCATGTACATATATAAATGGTTACTGACACATATATACAACATATATTAAATTACATATCACTTTTGTATGACAGAAAAATTGTCTTCAAAGATAGGATCATGTAAAACATATCTTCAACTTGCTTCTTTAACTTATCAATGAAGCATGGATATCTCTGTATATTGACACATCTGTCTTATCTGATGTTTTGAATGACTGCATCATAGGCCATGAGGAACAGTGCTCATTAATATAACTTCTCCCTACTTCTCCCTATTATCAATATAACTTCTCCCTATTCAAAAGGTCATAACCTAAATGGGCATTTAGGTTATGACCTTTTGAATGATCTTCTAGGGAAGACAAAGGAAGAGTGTATTAAATCCTTTCTCAAGTAAAAGCAACATAAAATAGGCTTTTTAAAACTCTTTCTTCAGCCTACCACACAGAACTTGGAAAATTTAAATGCTGTCCTCTCTTAATTTGAATTCCACTGATGTCAGTTTTGCTTGTTTGCACAGATTGGGCTCATTATAATATTTGGTATGATGCATTATCTCTGATCTATGCTTTTATTTAATAATTTTATTAGTCATTTTTAAGAATATCATTAGCTTATAGAAACTCACCATCAACAACAAAACCTAGGACGCTGTCAACAACTCACATCCAACCCTGTGATCTCCCAAGCCCATCTTCCTACGCCTCTTACCTCATGTACCACCTTCCCGAATCTCACAGTCATCAATGCCTTGCTTGCATTTTTCTTTTCACTTATACCCTAAATATCAAAACTCACGAGGTTAATTTCTGTTGTTGAAAAATATTGCCATCATTGTGGTTGCTTGCATTTTTACACTCTTTTTGCATCTGATGTGTGTTCCTAAAAGTATGTCTTTTAGTTTTTAACAAATGAGTATCAACTTGCATGTAACTTCTTGGAATTTTTTCTTCCTCTTACCTAATATGACATTCCCAAGTGCCTTCATTTGGCTTCTCCCAAAAGCTGACTGAGGACAAGGATTCAAGTACAAATTATTTGGGATGGAGGTAGAGAAATGAGGCAGGGAAGGAAAGACAGTCAACAAAAGCACAGCACATGAGAAGCAGCAGCTTCATGAACATGGGTTTCCTTTTAGGATAAGGAAAATGTTTTGGAACTAGAAAGAAGTGGTGGTTGCACAACATTGCCACTGAATTGTTCCTTTTTAAATGATTAATTTGTGTTACGTGTGTTTCATCTCTTTTTTTATAAAAGTGCAAAGGCATAAGAATTATATAATGGACTTTGGGGACTCGTGGGGGGAAGGTTGGGAGGGGGTAGTACACTGCTCGGGTGACAGGTACACTAAAATCTCGGAAATCACCACTAAAGAACTTAACCATGTAACCAAAAACCACCTTACCCCAAAAACCATTGAAATGATTTTTTTTAAGTGCATTATCAAACCAACCACCACTGAGGACAACTGGAGCTTAACCTCTCTGGGGAACCTCAGGGTGTACATATACATACTTCAGAGTTATCTCACCCAGGCAGTGAGGCAGCTGGGGTTTACCAACTCCTGTCATTCAAAGATTGAGAACTCTTCCAAAGGAATGTCAATTCCCCGGGGCTTCCAGCCTGCAATGGAGATGGCAAGATGCACTCCAGCTGGTGGGCACTGAAGATTGTGAGCATGAGGGTAGAGGCAGGACAGGTGCAAACACTGCCAGCTGTGTCGAAGTTCACCATATTGTTGCCTTTTCCACTCTGTTTTATTTTTTGTTGTTTTCTATTTTTCTGATTTACTTTTTTTTTTTTTCTTAACTTTCATTTTAGGTTCAGAGGCACATGTGCAGGTTTGTTATATAGGTAAATTGTGTGTCATAGGGGTTTTGTGTACAGATTATTTTGTCACCCAGGTAATAAGCATAGTACTTGACAGGTAGTTTTTTGGTCCTCTCCCTCCACCCTCAAGTAGGCCTCAGGGTCTATTGTGTCCTTCTTTGTGTGCATATATACTCAAAGGTTAGCTCCCAACTTATAAGTGAGAGCATACAGTATTTGGTTTTCTGTTCCTGTGTTAGTTTGCTTAGGATAATGGTTTCCAGCTCCATCCATGTTGCTGCAAAGGACATGATCTCATTCTATTCTATTCTATGGCTGCATAGTATTCCATAGTGTATATGTACATTTTTTAAATCCAGTCTACCATTGGTGGGCATTTAGGTTGATTCTGTGTCTTTGCCATTGTGAATAGTGCTGCGATGAACATACATGTGCACGTCTTTATGGTAGAAAGATTTACATTCCTTTGGGTATATACCCAATAGTGGGACTGCTGAGAAATACCAATCAAAACCACAATGAGATACCATCTCACATTAGTCAGAATGGCCATTATTAAAATGTCAAAAAAAAAAAAAAAAAAAAACAGATGCTGGCAAGGTTGGGGAGAAAAGCACTTACACACTGCTCATGGGAGTGTAACTGAGTTCAGCCACTGTGGAAAGCAGTTTGGTGACGTCTCACAAAGGGCATCTGTTATTTGGTGACTTTTTGTTAATAGACAAAAAGTCAGTGCAGTGGCTCAAGTCTGTAATCCCAGCACTTTGGGAGGCCGAGGTGGGAGGATCACTTGAGTTCAGGAGTTTGAGACCAGCCTAGGCAACATAGCAAGACCTTGGCCATACTAAAAATCAAAAATATTAGCAGCACATGGTGGCTCACACCTGTAGTCCTAGCTACTCAGGAGGCTGAAGTGAGAGGATCGCTTAAGCCCAAAATATCAAGGCTGCAGTGAGCTGTGATCATACCATTGCACTCCAGCCTGGGTTGCAGAGCGAGACCCTGTCTCAACAATAATAATGATAATTAATAATAGCAATTTAGACTACTGTAAGATGACATCTCGTTGTGATTTTAATTTGCTTTCTCTGATAATCAGTAATGTTGAGTATTTTTTGATATGCTTGTTGGCCTTTTAGGTTATATCCAGAAGAAAAATTACTAGGTCATGGGATTATAAATTTTCCAATTGAGTTTATAACACTAAACTGTTTTTTCCAAAATTGATGCACCAATCTGCATTCCCTCTGCAACTCTACATCCCTTGTAACCCTTAGTTTGTCAGATTATTTATTTATTTTATTTATTTATTTATTTATTTATTTATTTATTTATTTATTTATTTTTGAGATGGAGTCTCACTCTGTCATCCAGGCTGGAGTGCAGTGGCTCAGTGGCGCAATCTCAGCTCACTGCAATCTCCGCCTCCCAGGTTCAAGCCATTCCCCTGCCTCAGCCTCCCGAGTAGCTGGGATTACAGGTGCCTGCCACCATGCCCAGCTAATTTGTATTTTTAGTAGAGACAGGACTTCACCATATTAGCCAAGATGGTCTCAATCTCCTGACCTCATGATCTGCCCGCCTCAGCCTCCCAAAGTGCTGGGATTACAAGCATAAGCCACCACGCCCGGCCTTGTTAAAATTTTTACCAAACAAATTCGTGCAAAATAATATCTCATTCTGGTCTTACTTTGCCTCATTATTAAGGATGTTCCACATCTCCTTATACATTTGTTAGTAGTCATATATGTTTCTACATTTGAAATGTCTGTTCTTGTCATTTGCCCATTTTTCTATTTGGTTATTGAGCTTTGCTTATTTATTTCTAGAAATTCTTTACATATGGCTCATTAATACTCTCCCTTGTTAGCTAAATGTGTTGTGAATATTTTCTTCTAGTTTGTAATGTCTCCTACCTTTTCACGAGTCTGTTGAGAAGCAATATTCTTCATTTTAACAGTCAAATTTATCAAACGTATCAGTTTTAAAAATACTATCTGACCACAGAAAGCTAATCAAATAAACTATGGTACATCTATACAATGGAATATTTAATAATAACTATTAAAATTTATTTTGTTGAAAAATATTTCTTTAAACTGAACTCTTTTTTTGCAATTTAATGTTACGTCAAAAACAGCATACCAAAAAAAAGTAGGTATATCAAGATCCCACAGTATGAATTTTTTTAAGTCTAATAGATACACTATGTTAGCAAGTTTCTGGACACATGACCACTCTTACTCACTCCTGGTGAAGGGTATAAATTTCTAAGATCTCTGTAACTTGCAATTTGCCAATGTCCATCAAAAATTTAAATTTATGTGTAACTTGACCCAGCAATTCTCCTTTAGGATATTTACTCAACCAATATCCTCATATGTGTGCCAGGAGGTATACATACAATTATATTCATTGCAGCACTGGTCAATAGCAAAAGACAAAATTATAAAACAGCCATACAATGGAATACTATGTAGCTGTTAAAAAAGAACAATGTTGTCTATATGTATTATAATGCAATTATCTCCAAGGCACATTGTTAAGTGAAAAGAGCAAGATAGTATTGTATATCATTTGCATTAAAAATATTTAGTGCTATGTAAATCCTTTGCTTGTATTATTTGCGTAGAATGCTTCTGAAAGCAAAAAAAAAAAAAAATAGTAATTGATTAGTTGCTTCCTACGAAGGGATTTGGTCTACAGGATATCCTCACAACCTCTTTAGAAAGTAGATATTATTATTCTATTCATTAGACATGAGGAACCTGGAACAAGAGAACTCCGGAAGTCTCCGTGGGACAAAAAGAAAAGAATCCAATGAGATCATCACTATTAATTCACTCCCAGTTTCTTGACTGTTGTCCCTGTGCCAGGTTCTCTGGAATCACAATAGCACCTACAGCACAGAGGGGTTTGGTGATTAAATGAGACCCAATAACCAGGAATTTCCTCCCCACAGATGCTTGATAAATAGGAGCTGGGTTTTATAACAATGTAATTAATAGTATATAGTCATTTATTTTGCAGCTTATCTCATCTGGTTTTGCCAACAGCACTGTGTATTAAGTAAGGCAAGAGTGGTTGCTATCATATCCATTTTACAGAAAACTGAGGCTCAGGAAGGTGAAGTTCATAGGGGCTCCTCATGCAATCAATTCTGGAGCACGCAGAAGAGGCTTCCTGGAGCTGATGGTGCTCAACCACTAGAGGGCTCAGACAGAATCCCGGCTCTGCCCCTCACTCGCTGTATGGCATCCTGAGCAAGTTACTTAGGCTTTCTGTGCCTCAACTTTGGCATCTATAAGATGGAAACAAATGAAAGCACTGCATCTTAAAATGCTGAAGATGAGATGAATGAATATGTATCAATGACTACAACTAGTGATTGCTTTAAAATGTAAGTCAGATCCTGTCACTCTTCAGTACAGATCTTTCCATTGGCTCCCATTTACTTTGCAATAAAATCCAAAATCTTCACTGCAAATGGCCCATGGAACTTCACATGGCCTGGCTGTCCAGCAACTTTCTCTCTGTTCTCAGCCTTTGGCTCACTCCTCCTCCACCAGCTGGCTCCCTAGCTGCCTGGAGACACACAGAGCTCAGCACTGCCTCCAGGCCTTAGGACATTTTGTTCCCTCTCTTAGGAACACACTTCCTGGCTCCTCTGTCACCTCTCCAGCCACCCTTCCCTGACCACTTTCCCCATCACCTTCCTTGTCCTACTGGATTTCTTTCTCATCAGCACTTATGGCCGCCCAACAGACCACACAGTGTGTTGATCTGTGTATTCATTTCTGGTCCACCGGCCCTGCTCTTAAATGCAAGCTTGATGAGGGCAGGGATGGGCTGTCTTGTGCATCACTGCATCCCCAAGAATTGGAACAGTGCCTAGCACCTTGCTGGCCCTCGGTAACTGTTAGGTCTCCCAAAAGGCAAGAGACACGGTCACTACAGGCAATGAGCACAGCATAAGCAAAGGCCTGGTGGTGGGGACAGAGCATGATCCAAGCAGGGACCCACACAGAGTTCCTTTGACCTGGTGCTGCCACCCTGGTTAGGGGAAATGGGCTCTGCTTACCACCAAGACACCTCGGACACACGGATTTCTTAGAAGCCCAGTCAAAATGCTCTGGGCTGACTCCTTCTCCCATATTTCCTCACCCCCATTCTGTTTGACCCCTCATCCTTTCCTGGGGTCACTGCTTCCTTCATCTGCAGCCCAAGGATAGGGTTACAGGCAGCCAGGGCTGGGGGTCCCTCAGTCCCAAGTAGCAGCTTTGGGGGTCTTTGGAAGGCTGGTGTCTAACAGAATGAGGGGAAGACTTTGGGAGGGAAGAAACCTCCCCAGGGGAAAGCTGCCTTGTGCAGAACTCACAGCTCACAGCCATAAAAAGAATAAAAACTAGAAAAGGCTGCATCTCCTTGGCCCCTTTAAGAAAGACACCTTGGGATTCTGGCTGGAGGTCACATCAGGAAACTGAACATGCACGGAAGGGGCTGCCCAATAAAATAAATAATCATTTATTAAGGTACTTATCTGCACAGCAGGAAATCAGCACAGGGAGTGTGGGTAGGGGAACAGAACCTCCCTGAAGAAGACAGCCATCTTTAAAAGAGGGGAGGCTTGATTTGAAACACTTGTCTCCAAATGGGACCAGTAATCCTCAGCCCTTAGCCTCATTCCAAACCTCCCAGGAAAAGGAATAGCAGTGCACAGCTTTCTAGAACTTTCCAGGGCAGAAAGAAAAATGAAGAAAGAAGAGACCTTCTTCAGGCCACCACACTGGCTCCCCTCCAACTTGTGCCCATGAGTTTTGGGCTGGAGCTGAGATGGTAGCCTAGCAACATGTTTTATTTCTGCAAAAGGAAGTGATCTTTGAAACGGAGCCACAAGAAGATCTGAAAAGGGATTTCCCAATCACAGCCCTGGGTGAAGCATCTAGGATGGAGCTTCCTCCAAAAGCCAGACTGGCTAGGGCACCACGGCACCACTGCTCCCCTTTCTTGAAAGCTTCATATTTTCTCCTTCCACAGAGGCTGTGCAGGATTTTCTCTCTTTGCCTGGAATGTTCTTTCACTACCACACACTCCACCACCTCCATCATCCCTTGCTTCCCTTGGCCCGGGCAACTTCTTCTCCATCTTCTAGATTTCAACTCAACCAGGGAAGCCTTCTCTGATCACTCTTAAGCAACCAGCTGAGCTGCTACATATGGGCTCTCGCATACCCACCCTCCCACCACTAAATTGTGTATTGCTCAGTGCTTATCATGGCTGGCATTGCACACTTTATATGGGTGCAATAGTTTATTGCATCTCTTCTCCACTGCTTCGGTTGTACCTTACACTATAGCCACAATGCATGACACATCGTAGTCCCTCAATGAAGATGTTTTGAATTAATGAACAAATGGACCTTTGGGAAAAATATATCAGTATACTTCAGTCTCCTAGTTAAGTATCCAAACACTTGAATGCATGCATGAGTGAGGGATGAATAAATGAGCAAGTGAATGAATGAGCAAATGAATAAATGAACGGGTGAGTGAATGAGTGAGTTATTGAATGAATGAGTGAATAAGTGAGTAACATAGTGACTGCATGAGTGAAGGGGGAAGTAAAAGAGTGAATGAATGAATGACAATGGCTCCCTCGAGGGTGGTCCTATTAGTTAATGCCTTTTTTCTGTCTCTCCTTTTCTCTGTATGCAGAGAAACAGGTAGAAGAGGTTGGCATGAATGTGACTCTAACCAAAACACATGGCAAGGGAAGGAGGGCATTTCCCAAAGGGGCACCTGGTGGTGGGGTGCGGGGGGATGCTTCCAGGCAGAAGCTGACCCCCAAGGGGCAGCTCTGTCCCTGACCCCTTTCACCTTCCCTTGTTCTGATCTTTATGGGGCCGTCTGCCTTTTAGCATCAAAGGAGACAGCAGGGCCGTGACTTGTCCCACAGCAGTTCTATAAAAATGTAATTACCCAATAACCCGCTGTCTGCAAAACAAACCATCTTCCTGTTTCTTCTCCCATAAAAAGCATTTGACAGCCCTGTTCTATCAGCTTATAAAACCTGGAGAGAGTTGGCTTAGCCCCCTCTGAAATGAAACCCTTAGCGGGGAGAGTCCCAAGTGGGGAGAAACACACCTCTGACCCTCCAGGCAGTTGCTTCAAAGTCACTGGAGGTTTTCAGAGAAGGCAAAGAGAGCAACCTCTCTTGGAAAAATGGGTGACTGGATAATGCAGATCACACCTAAAAAGGGCAAAAGCCTTGGAAACTCGAAGAGCCCAGGCCTGCTGTGGGCACAGGCAGCATCATTGTATCTCACCAGAAAGTCATTCCTTCATTTATTCACTCAATAAACATTTATCAGGCACCTATGACATGCTAGGCATTAGGCTAGGCCTTGAGGGTAAGACTGTAGTGTAATAGGTGCTGGTCTTTTAAGAAACTCACATCTAAAATATACATTTATTTTAAATAATGGAGCACTTTGATCTGAATTTATTGACATGTAAAAAGTGCATATAATCCATCATTACATGGGTGAGGCAGGTTATAAAACAGTAAGTAGTGATGGATACATAACATCAAAAATGTACTTAATGCCACTGAATTGTACACTTAACATGTTAAGTTTTATGTTACATATATTTTACCAATATCTACATTGGTAGATTTTGATTGGTAAGACTATATTGATAGATATGGCTTCATTTTGACTTTTTTTCATTGAAAGAGAAACAGAATGGAACTGAGGGTGGTGATAAAATTATTCTATATCTTGACTGTGAAGCTATCTAGTGGGTTCATGTGTCCCCCACAAAGATATGTCCAAGTCCTACCCTCTAGTGTCTGTGAATATGACCTGATTTGGAAATAGAGTCTTTGCAAGTGTAACTAAGGCAAGGATCAAGATAGATTATACTGGATTGAGGATGGTCCTAAACCCAGTGGGAGTGTCCTTGCAGAGAAGGGAGAGGGGGATTTGACACACTTACAAAAAGAGGTCCTGTGAACACGAAGGTGGAGATTGGCCTGATGTGGCCACAAACTGGGGAACGCCTGAAGCCATCAAGAGCTGGAAGACACAAGGAACAGCAATTGCGGGAAACTAACCCCGACTGTCTACCAGACAGCATGCTTTCATCACAGAACTGTTCACTAACAAGGGTAGTTTTGCTGTATTCAAATTATACTTTGATTTTCAAAATATCTTTTAAATAGAAACAGAGGGATTGAATAGACATTTCTACTTTTGTACACATCTCCTCTGTTGCAATAGCAGAAGCACACGAAAGGACACGCATGTGTCCTTAGGGAAGGCAAATCAAAGCCCTGGTGGGATATTACTGCACACCCATTAGGGTGGCTGTCTTCAAAAAGGTTGATAATGATAAGCATTGGTGAGAGTGTGGAGAAACTAGAATCCTTCGCATTGCTGGTGGGAATGTAAAACGGTACAGCTGGTGCAGTGGGAAACAGCGCACTGTGGCTCACGCCTGTAATCCCAGCACTTTAGGAGGCCGAGGTGGGAGCATCATCGGAGGTCAGGAGTTTGAGACCAGCCTGGCCAACATGGTGAAACCCCATCTCTACTAAAAATACAAAAATTAGCCAGGTGGGGTGGTGGGCGCCTGTAATCCCAGTTACTCGGGAGGCTGAGGCTGGAGAATTGCTTGAACCCAGGAGGCAGAGGTTGCTATAAGCCGAGATCATGCCGTTGCACTCCAGCCTGGGTGACGACAGCAAAACTCCATCTCAAAAAAAAAAAAAAAAAAAAAAAAGCACTAAACCCTAAACCTAAAATTACCATGTGACCCAGCAATTCCACTCCTAGGTATAAACCCCAAAGAATTGAAAGCAGGGACTCAAACAGATGCTTGTACGTCAGAGTTTGTTGCAGCATTATTCACAGTAGCCAAAAGGTGGATGCAACCCAAATGTTCACCAGCCGATGAACAGATAAACAAAATGTGGTAGTATGTTCAGACATTGGAATATTATTCAGCCATAATTTTTTTTAAAATCTGATACATGCAACAATATGTTGAGCCATGAAGACATTATGCTAAATGGAAGAAGATAACCACAAAAGGACAAATATTGTATGATTCTGTTTATATGAAGTACCTAGAATAGGCATTTGGAGACAGAAAAGTAGAAGTTACCAAGGACTGGGGAGAGTAGGGAGGGCATTACAGGGCTCCTGTTTGGGATGATGAGAAAGTTCTGGAGATGGATAGTGGTGATGGTTACATAACATCAAAAATGTACTTAATACTACTAAATTGTACACTTAAAATGTTAAGTTTTATGTTACATATATTTTATCAATATCTACATTGATAGATATTGGTTGGTATAGATAGGTAATAAGATTTTATAGGTAACAAACTATATATAGATATTGATATATCTATATATATATCTATATGTAGAGATATTGATATATCTATATCAACATAGGTAACAAGTTTTATGTTAAACTTGATAAAGTTACCTATATGATATGTATATGATAAAATATAGATAACAAGTTTTATGTTACCTATATTTTATCAAGGTAAGTTTTATGTTACCTATCTATCTCAATATAAATACAGATATTGACATACATTTAGACGTAGACAATGGGGAGAGGTGCCTAGATGGTATCAGAGATGTGGAGGCAGTTTCTGTTTTTATAATTTCTGATGTTTCTAATACTTGTTTTACTGTGAATATACATTGTATAAGGAGCTCATGGTCTGACAAGTGGGACAGGTAAGAAAATTGACAATTGGAGGATATGAGAGCCAGAGCATCTAAATCAGACTGGGGAGGGGGTTCCACGAAAGGGTTCCTAGAGAGAGGACAATGATCAGGGATAAGCCAAGCAAAGAAGTAAGGGTGGAGGAGAGAGGGCACTCCCAGCACAATGGGCATTGAAAGTACCTGCATCTTACCAACCAAGCAACCAGGTCAGCAAAGTCACACGGCTTCAAGTTCCTCAGCCCTAAAAATGGTGACCATAATCCTTAATATCTCATAAGGTTATGGGATGATTAAGGGAGGCAATGTGTATATAAGACTTTGCAGAGTCTGATATGGATTAAGTACTGGAAAATGCCAGTTATTGTTAATATCAGTATTAGCATAATCAGCTGCAGCCAGATTGGTGGGTTAGAATCTTGGCCTGGCCACTTGCTGTGTGACCTTGGATCTGCTAGTTAACCCTTCTGTGCCTCAGTTTCCTATTCTGTAAAATAAGGATAAATAATAGTACTTACACCTTAGGGTGTTATGAGGATTTTACAATTTAATACCTATAAATCAATTACAACAGCACCTGGCATATGACAAAGACCATATAAGAATTAGCTATTACATTTTGTCATGACTATAAAGGAAAAGAAATGTCTGGAAACAGTACAAAAGAGAAGTGGAATGGCCAAACATGCTTAGGGAAAGAGCAGTGTAAGAATCATCTTCATGGAAAAAAAAAAAAAAAAAGCAAATAAAGCCTTTGAAAAAAAAATCATAAATCTGAAAATAAAGTGTCTTATGATGATGCGGTTGCATTTTGGATCAAGATACTTTTAGCTAACAAAATCAAGTTAAAATGGGTTTTGACAGAGTGAAAAGATGTGGGAAATGCATAAAGGAATCAGGCTTGAAAGGCTGAAAGTAAGTCCTCCTCTTTGTTAGAGAAAGTTTCACTGTGTTCAACATTTGAAATTGATGACTTTGGTGGTTTCCTTTGGGGAAGAAAATATCCTGACATTTCCTGGTAAGTCTTCCTTCCTACCTTCTTGCCCTTAATGATATTTTCTATCAGCCTAATGTCCCTGCTTGAGCACTGATGGCTGTGTGGACACAGATAATATCCAGAATATTAGCAGTTTGGAAGGCTCAGAGCAGCATCCGCCACCTTCATAAAGATGCAGACAACACTACCGCATAAGCGCCTCTTAACATGCAGTCACAAATCACTGCTCAACAAATTCCAGAATTTCAAAGCTGTGGCATAAATTTCCAAGCCAGAAGAACAGCATGGGAGCCTTAAGTGCTGGGTTTCAACCCTCTAGACTCCCTGGAACCACTGTCTGAGGTTCTGGCAGCATCAATATGGCCCTTTCAGCCTTCTAAGGAATATGAATGGTGTGTTAAGCCAATGAGAGACAGTACATAGTCTTTGAATGGAATCCACAGTGTGTACACCAAGGCTTTTGGCTCTGCTTTGAAATTTTGAATAGCAAATCCCTGCTCCTCAATCCTCTGCATTATCGTCTTTTAAATGGGTGTAGCAAGTTTTATCCTGGCACAGAATAGAAGGTCTTAAAAAGTCTTTGGGGGTAAAGGGGATGGGATGAGAAAAAAAACAAAAACTATGACTACTGGGATTTTATTTTGCCTTTGACAGAAATCTTTAGAAACATCATTTTACTCATTAGTAATATATTCAGCTCCAAGTAGTAAGAATGCCTCACTATATCCCTTAATTTAATAGTCCTTTCTTACATAATGAAACTTCCAGAAGCGGTCTGCTTCATGTTCTGGTTCAGCAGCTCAGCCACGTCTTGACCAATATTTTGACAAAACAGCTGCTGCAGTTCCAGCCATCACATCCAAATTCAAGACAGGAAAAAAACGGAAGGGGAAAGTGCTGCATCTTCTCTTTTACCAGGACAATAAATTTTTTTTTTTCCCAGAACATTTTGCAACCGACCTTTTGGACAGAGCTGTGTCATATACCATCTGAGATGCAAGGAAAACTGGGAAATTAGAGAACAGAACTTTGACCAATTATAATCCATAGCCTGGGTCTGGGCTCGGTACTGCTCTGAACAAAACCTGGATCCTCTTAGGAAGGGGAAAGGGCAATGGATATAAGGCAGGCAATGAACGGTCCGCCCAAGTCTTCTATCCCAACATGCACACAACTTCAGTGATCAAAAAAAAAAAACCAGAAGAAAAGAACCCGAAGCAAAAATATTAACAATATGACACTATTCATTTCTTGAAGGGAAACTGATAAATCTTATATGTGTTGGCCTGATACCAGGATACATTTTTAAAACTTGTGAAAGTGAAAGCAATGAAGGCAGTATCTGTAGAGATGTTCTGAAATAATTCCAACGGTGAGCAGTCAGATTCCAAGCTTCTCGTCTAACTGGTATGAATAAGTCTCACTGAATTACTCTAAAGGGAAAGGATATTTTTCCCAATTCATAGAACCCACAGTGAGACATGAGAGAAACTTGGCATAATCTTTCCAGTCAACGGATATGTATCGAGCAAAGCAGACATGGTTCCTACCCTCACAGAGCAAACAGTCTAGCAAGGCAGATAAAGAATCACGTAGACAAACACAATGCTATAAACTAGCACTCTACTAAGTGCTATGAAACTTAACAGGATGCTCAGAAGCAGAAGAGCCTAATTGAAGCTGGATAGGATCAGGATAACGATTAGAAGCACAAGCTTCAGAACCAGGTCTGGGTCAACTTCCCAACACGCCACCACGCCCAAGACCAGTGAACTTGGATCATAATAAAAACAAGTATTGACTAAGCACGGATCATGTATTAAACACCACACTCAGCCATTTAATCACCGTGACAACACTTTGAGGTCAACTAGTCCCATTTTAAAGAGAGGATGATCGGTGATAGAAATTTACCTACCTGAAGTCACGGAATTGGTAACTGGAGGAAGTTGGTATGAACCTGTGTTACTCCTTCTGCAAAAGCCAAAGCCATGCCAATTCCCTACGTCTCAGTTTCTCACATGTGCAGATATCAGGTTGGTAGATGAAATTAGGTGAAATGATCCATGGGCAGCAGCGGGCACCATGCCTGGCACACAGCGAGTGTGCAATAACCGATAACTATTATTCAAACTCTGAGTTTCTGGGATTCATTTCATCATTTCTTCAAGTCCTCTTGGCCTGGGAAGTCTGAATCCAGCCATGCCAACTGATCCATCTTCATAGGGGCTTTGAGATCTCAGGGGTCAAAGAGACAGGAAAATCCATTTTTTTCTTTCTGTGCAAATCAGGAAACACCTAAGTTAACAGCTAACAAAAATAAATCAGAGTAATAAGAGCTTTAGTTCAACATTTTTAAAAACACAAAACAACTACCACATCTCTTAAAATGAATAGTAATCAGGTAAGTTCTCGAAATTAGACCCAAAGACTTTTCTTGTTTTGAACCGTGAAGAAATTTTTCAAGAGATGAAATTGAGGACATATATCTTGAATCATTTGGGGATCGAGGGACTCATTAAGCCATGTCAATAAGAGGAGTTATTTAAGCAAATGGATAAAAGCCATTTATTATTTAGCACTTTATATTTGTAAAGGGCTGATCCATTTTCTCTAACCCTACCTGCTCCTGACCCCACATTACTTATGAATTTTTTCAGAGCTTCTCACTCATGAACAGGCATCCTTCAGTGCCTGAAGTGAGCAGGTGTTCCCATTTTACAGATAAAAAGGGTGAGGCAAAGAACAAAGCCCTCAAATGAGAAGACTGGAGCAAAGCATGGTTTACCCCTGTTGGTCAGCTAAGGAGATGAAAGCAGAGACTGACTGGGAGATTGAGCTGGACCTAGGTAAACTTGCCCCAGATCAGCCAAGATGGCAACCCACACATTCTGCTCTCAGGGTCCACAGTCTCAGGTAGCCCTGCTCAGGAAATCAGAGCTCCATCAAGTTCAGAGGGTAATGAATACCAATGACAATACCAGAAATAAGAATTCTAAACACTGCTGTTCCTTACTGAGCCCTCACTATGCCAGACACTGAGATAAGCCCCTTGTATTCACTGCCTCTTGGATATTCCAACAACCTTATGAGTTAAATACTATATATTATCATAAAGCCCAACTTTACAGATGAATAAGCTGAGGCACGAGATAATATGTAGCTTGCTCAGCATTCCTCAAAGAAGCAGCTGCAGAATGGGCATTTGAACCTAAGTGCTCTCAAACCTGTGACTACATTTCAGGGGGATTGAAAGGGTTCCAGGAATTCCAGAAGCATTTGCCATCCAGCCAAGCCCTTATTAACTTCAGGAAAAATAAATAAATAAATGTGAAATCTACAAATGTTTTAGGAAGGTGAGCAAAGGAGTCCGAGCTCTAAGTTGTTACTGTGTGTCGGGAGCTTCCTGTTTCCCACCAATAGGCACAGCACACCAAACACTTGCTCTTAGTCAATGCTGCTGGCAGCCCTGAGGAGGGAGGGATCCCCATTCCACTTGATAGATGAGGAACTTGAATGTCAGAGAAGTTGCCTTAACCAGCAGATGGCAGCGCCAATATCCAACATCATGCCATCTCACTTCTGCAAAGAAAACTTGGGTAGCTTTGCAATACCCTTTCAAACCACTCCTGCCATGAGGAGGAATCTGGAGGAAACTCATATCTCTATGAAAATAGTAAGTAGGAACTTGGAAAGACCCAAATTTCCCATCAGAGTCCCAAGCCTGTTCCTCTGGCTCCCAGCCTAGCTGCTGCCAGTCTCCCAGGAGTCCTGAAAGTCCCGGTGGTTCTGGGACACTGTGTTAGTGTGTGTGTTTGTTCAGGTCCTCTGAGAAACAGATGCCAGGCAGGATCACATGTACAAGGATTGCACAGAGGGAAATGCTTGTGTGAGAGAAAATGAAAAGGGAGCTGGAAGAGGCTGGCAGAGCTGTCAGACTGAGATAGATGCACGCCCAACCTTGAGTGAAGGGGAGAGCAAGGGGAGTTGGACAGAGGCCTCCAAGACTGATGTGCAGTGAAGATAGCTCTGCAAGGCCCTTGGGGAGTCCCAGAGCAAAGTCACTGCTGGAGGAGTCCCGTGTCTCCCAGAAACAGGCCTGCCTTCACATCCCTCCTCACTCAGTTATTGGCTTGGAGCAAACAGTGGGAGGCCAGGCCTGGCAACAAAAAGCCATGGGTGTCAGAGTAGCAGCTGGCACCCTTGCAAAATCACACTCCCTGTAGTTGGAGGTTGGCGAGGCACAAACATCTTCAAGGCTTACAGGAACTCAAGTCAGGCAAGTGTTCCCAGGGCTGCTCTAAACCAACCTCCATGCTAGGGTGACACTGTCGTCCAGCTGCCTTGGGAACTGGCAAAGTCTCACTGAGGTAGAAGGCAAGACTCAACTCCGGAGGCAGGGCTCAGACACGGAACCAAATTGAGGACTAGCTAAAACAGAGACAGGGTGGAAGCCCTTTTCCATAAGCCACGCCCACTAGTATGCCATGTCAGTTTACCATTACCATGGCAACACTCAGAAGTTACCACCCCTTTCCATGAGGTAACCTGACAATCCAGAAGTTACCACTCTTTCTAGAAATTTCTGCATAATCTGCTCCTTAATTTGCATATAATTAATATAATTGCATATAATTAAAAATGGGCATAAACATGACTGCAGAACTGCCCCTGAGATGCTACTCTGGGCACACTGCCTGTGAGGTAGACCCCTCTTCTGCAAGGAGCAGGCCTTCTGTTGCTGCTGTACACTGCTGCTTCAATAAAAGTTGCTAACACCACCTGCTCATCCTTGAATTCTTTCCTGGGTGAAGCCAAGAACTCTCCTGAGCTAAGCCCCAGTTTTGGGGCTTGCCCGCCCCATATCACCACCTGTGACCTCCCAGCTGCCAGTGGAGGAGGATGAGTGCCCGCATCTGGAAGATGACATGTAGACCACCCCTGCGATGGGCAGTTCATGCTGGAAGCAAGTTCATGCTGGACCCAGTCCCTGGAGGTGGGAGGAGGAAAGGGAAGTGAAGGAATAGAGAAAGTCTTGCAGTGTCTTATGTCGAAGGCAACCTGGATACACGCGTCTCCCTGTCAACAGGCTGCTTCTCTCATGCCAAGCATGCTGATGCACATGGTACAGCCAGCCTGCATGTCCGTGGAGTTCATCCTGAAGTGAGATCTGATACTCTAGTGGTTAAGAACTTAGGTACCAAGTCAGACCAACACGGATTTGAATTCCCACCTCCACTGCTTACTCCATGAGTGGCCTTGGGGAATATAAAGTCACCTTGCTGGGCCTTAGTTTACTCATCTTTAAAATGGGTTCAACACCACCTCCCAGGGTTGTTGTGGAAAATAAAGGAGAGAAGTTTGTGCAGTGTTTAGCCCTTCCCCTGCCTGACTGTACTCATCCAATAAATGCTAGTCTAAGTCCCATTCAACATTAAGAAATGAAAAAATAACTACCTTATAGAATTGTAAAAATGGAGGGAGATAATGTATATTAAATAATTAGCACAGAAACTGGCACATGGACGCTACAATAATCATTTTGGTATCATAAATAATAACCAAGATAATTACTGACAGATCTGTTGGCTGGGGCCGAATAGACCCTCTAAGTGTGTCAAAATTCGATCAGGTAGGTCAGCATCCCAGCTGGAAGCAGATAACAGACTCAAACTGGATAATGTCAAGGAGACACTGTTTACAAAGCTGTAGGTGGAGTGTGGGGAAAACACAGAGGATAGTGAAGCACCACAGAGCTGCTGCCAATGTGAACTGTTACCATCCCAAAGGCCTGAAGGGCAAAGGCAGGGAGCAGTTCCCTCCGGAGGAGGTTGTCTGCAGAGTGGCTGCTTACCAGGGACTGTGACCTTAAGCTGAGGGACACAGTAACCCCCACACCAAGGGAGCTAGGGGGTACATGCATAACCCTATTCTCCTGCCAAGGCTCCCATTGGTCAAGGCCACCAGGAAGCCAGGGGGCTCAGGGACTGGTCTGTGAAGTGACAGAGGTCAGCACCCCAGGGCAGGGAGCTGGATGGGGAAGGGTGGACAGTGGATCTGGAGTGGAAAACGGGAGACACTCTGCTCATTATCGGAATCGGCTGGGTAATGCTGGCTGCTTGGGGACCCCAACACCTGAAACTCCCATGCCCTCCCCCTGCCGTTCGCAAGTTTGTGACCAATAGTGGTAATCCAGTGATCGTTTTGGCAATGGCAAATGCTCAGCATGCAAAAGTACAATGGCTTGTGCAAGAACATACAAGCAACATGCACCGAGCACCTACAACATGCCAGTCTCAGTGAACAAGCCACACAAAGTTCCTGCCCTTCCAGATCACAGGGTGCCATGGAGTACACAGACAAGCAGACAGGCAATGGCAGAGTCACGGGACAGAGAAAGCCCAGAGACAGCTGTGGGGACCCACAGCAAAGGGTCCCAGGAACACCTCGTGGAGAAAGGGGAGCCTATACAGGATGGGAGGAAGAGAGAAGAGGTCAAGTGAGGAGGGTCAAGGTCCTGGGGGCAAGAGGGAGTGGGGCTTAAAGTAGCTTTAAACAGCTCATCTGGCCAGAGTGCAGCATTTGAGGCAAAAGTGGTGAGAGATGAGCCTGGACAGGAAGGCTGGGGCCAGGTCACACAGGGCCTCGTAGATCATGGAAATAAAACGTGGGCAGAAGCCCAGCAGCAAGTCCAACCATGGAAGAGTTTTGAGCAGGTGAGTGATGCTTCCAGATTTGGAGTGTTCTAAGTGCCACATGTACGAGATTCCTTACTGGGGTGGGGGGAGGGAGAGGGAGGGCGGGACAGGGAGAGAGAGAGAGAGAGCACGCATATGTGTTGGAAAGGATCAAGTGAACAGGAATGGAGCTCTGCCTGGAACCCAGAGATGGGGTGGGAGTGTGTCTAGTATCTAATTTCTGCTGGCACGAGCAGCCGGGAGAAGCACATGTATGACCTGACCTTGGAGGTCAAAGTGACCCACAAACAGCTGAACACCCCTGATCCTTCTATTTCCAATCAGGAGGTCATTTTCAGAGCTCAGCAGCTTCCTGCCCTCTACCAAATCCACCCACAGCCATCATCTCCTAAGTATCTTCCCCGCTTACCTCCCCTCGCAGAACTGAGAGCTCACCCAACTGCCAAAAGGCAGCAGATGGAGACAAGTTGGAGGCGGTGGCTGGGGGAAGGGAGGGGGCAGGACGGGAAGAACACTTCAGGACTCTGAAGATGACACAACACAGCTTACTCAGACAGAAATGTGATCTGTCCTCCTGGGGGCTGGCACTACTAGGGGGGCAATGAGCTGCCAGGTATAATTAGACTAAGCCCCAGCAACAGGCTCTCTGCCCCACTCATGTCAGCACCCTCTTTCTGGCATCTGCTTCTGGTCCCTATGCAGCACGGCTTTATCCAGTGACTGACCTGGAAGAGTCTCACCGCAGAGAAGGGTCCTGTGGTTTATTTCCCTTATGGTCATTACCCTAGGAAAATTAATAATTGTTAATAATGATTAATGACAACAGAAATAATAACAATGCAATCATAGCAACTGCTTTTTGAATATATACTTTCTGGCGGATACTTGGCAAGGTATTTAACATACATAACCTCATCTAATCCAACCAACAACCCTATGGGGAAGGTAATATTATCCTCATTTTCCAGATGATGATAATGAGGTCTAGACATTAAGTGATACAAGCAGAAATTAGGTCAGGTGCAGTGGCTCACACTCGTAATCCCAGCACTTTGGGAGGCCAAGGTGGGCAGATCACCTGAGGTTGGGTGTTCAAGACCAGCCTGGTCAACAAGAAGAAACCCCGTCTCTACTAAAAACACAAAACTTAGCCTGGCATGGTGGCAAGTGCTGGTAATCCAAGCTACTTGGGAGGCGGAGGCATGAGAATCGCTTGAATCTGGGAGGCGGAGATTGCAGTGAGTCAAGATTGTGCTGCTGCACTCCAGCCTGGGCGACAGAGCAAGACTCCGTCTAAAAGAAAAAGAAAAGCAGAGATGGAACTTAGCTTGTCTGGACTTCCAAGCACAGGTTCTTCACTGCTCTGTCCTATGGATCTCCCCTCCCACCAGACACCAGCAACTTGATCTGCTTCTGAAATGTGTCGTCATTGTTCCAGGTTGGGAGTCAGTTCTAAGCTCTAATCTAGGATTCTGAGAGCTGGATTTGTGGGATTCTAACCCACAGCCAAGAGTCTTTATCATCCAGGTTGATGCAGCCTTGCATAAATGATGGATATAGTAGGAGAAAGGTGAAAAGGAAAATTGGCCCCTGACCTTGGAAGCTATTAAAGGTGTTTGATGGAGACAGTGAAACAAACTGAGCTGGCCTCTATTTTGATGTCTGTAGGTCTGAACACCCTTCTCCAAGTCTAACATTTGTAACAGGCTCCATGCATATGTACTCAGATCCAGCAAGCATTTATTGGGCCCCTGCTGGACACAGTAGGCTGCTATAGACACTATGCAAAATGAGAAAGAGTCCAAGTGATCACTTTCCAGGATGGTCTAATCCCTGAGGCAGGAAGCAGTTTCCCCAAGTAATGCAAAAATGCTAGTCACTGCCTGCATTTCTAATAGCTGCAAATTGCTGCTTTGTGGCTTCTAAAGCAGGCAGGTGAGCTGGAGAGAGCAGGTGTCCTGATATCCCAACATTCAGCATCCACAATTTTCCCACATCTTCACACACACAAAAAATAATCACTGCATCCTTCTTTGCTCTATCTATCCTTGAGGTAGGAACTAATTACCCCCTGTAACTTCGGGATCATCAGCATGATTTGGGGCAGATATGCACACAGAGGCTGATAAAATCAGCCAATTCCTTCCTATGTCAGAATGCCTTGTTTATTCATTAGTGGAGCTTTGGACACTAGCAGCAGACAGGCTGGCTCCAGGGCATTTAAAAGGTCAAGAATCAGGAGCCCAGGAAGTCAGATCAACTGGGATTCAGACCAACAGAGCATCCAGGGATAAGGGCAGTTTTCTAAATGCACCAACAATGCACTTTGTCCTGGAAAAGAATGTGACCCAACAGAGGCAAGCCTCTCTAGGAAATGTCCTTTCTCTCCAGCCCAAGGTGGCTTATAACCCTTGCGTTCCTGCCTTCAACTAGAAGCCTTGCCTGAAATCACTTTGACCTTGAGGAAACCAAGACTGCCTTGGGGAAACTGAGCTAATAAAAAAAGGAATCCTGTAGAGTCTGGAACCCACTACAATCCACAAGAATGATCTCTTATTCCAACCAAATAGGATAGTAATGACTTAAACTAACAAGCAGAGAAAATTTAGCTCACTTTCATGCACCATTCTTACTAAACACTCAACATGCATCCTTATTTAACACAACAGTCCTAAGAGGTACCTACGTTTGTCCTCATGTAATGGATGAGGCTCAGAGAGGTTAAATCATTCACTCGAAGCTATCCAGCTAGCTAAATGGTGGAGCTGGGATTTGAACTCAGGTCTCTCCAAATCCAGGTTGGCCTAATCCACTTTGGTGGGAAGTAATAGCTGTTACCCAGCACTGGGGAGTTATAAAGATGTTGGGGCAGTGAGCTTGGTGAAGCCCAGATTTGAGGGAAAGGATATTTTTGTTTGTTGTTTGTTTTTCCCAGCACCATTCAGAAGAAAGAGTGCCCCAACAGGCTGAACCGGTTATATTATGGTGGACTTAGAGGATGGATGGATGACTCACCACCTGAAGGTTTTAAAGCTGGTGGAAAATACAAAGAGAGATTTGTTGGCTAGCATCTTAGAAAAAAATAACCCTGCCCGATAGACATAGAAACCATGCCACAGATGGAAAGTGTCCTGCCCAAATATGGACTTAGATTGCTGGGGTTTCTCCTGGTTTCCAGAACACTTGCTTTTTCAAACAACAACAACAACAACAACAATAGTAGTAGTCCACATTTTACTCAGTGCTATGTGTCAGGCTCTGTCCTAGGTATTTTATGTACATTACATTGTTCAATTTTCACAAAAGCCTCATGGGTAAGTTCCAAAGCTCCAAGAGGTTGAATCAATTGCCTAAATCACACAATTAGAAAAAGGCAGGAGTAAGATTTTAAAACAGAGACAGCCTGACTCCAAAATCTGAACTCGTAACTCCTAACCTGTACCTCCTCTTTAGAGTAACATTCATTCAACAATGTTCAACCAGAACACTAAGCAGAATGTTCCAGGTGAATGAGAGACTGCCTTCCTTTCAGGAGCTAAACAGCTCATCAAAGAGACAGACACATACATAGGTAATCGAATACAATGTAAACATGCTTTAATGGGGGAGGAAGCAAATAACAGTTTCGGTGAGTTGGACAAAGTCCACCAAGAGATGTTCTATGAGCTGAGTTTCAAGGGATAAGTAGGTGGTGTTTGCTTAATGAAGAAGGGAAAAGCATTCCAACAGAGGGAATAGCAAGGCATGAGGAGAGAGCTAGGAAGCATTATGTGTCTCTAGAGAAAAAGAAATTCTAATTGGCTAGGGTATTAAGTAGGAAATGGAAACAGATGAGGCTTGGGAAAAAAAAACCCAAATGTTTATCAATAGGTAAATGGATTTTTTAAAGTTTTGTGGTATAACTATACAATCGAAGACTACCCTACAGAAAAAATAAACTAATACAAGCAACAATACTGATGAATCTCAAAAACATTATATTGAGTCGAAGAAACCAGACACAAAATAATATATACTGTATGATTCCATTTAAATGACATTCTAGACAAAACACAACTACGTGATGGAAGGACGGGCGTGGTGGCTCACACCTGTAATCCCAGCTGCTCCGGAGGCTGAGGCAGGCAGATCACCTGAGGTCAGGAGTTTGAGACCAGGCTGCCCAACATGGTGAAACATCTCTACTAAAAATACAAAAATTAGCTGGGCACAGTGGTACATACCTGTAATCCCAGCTGCTCGGGAGACTGAGGCAGGAGAATTGCTTGAACCTGCGAAGCGGAGGTTGCAGTGAGCCAATATCGTGCCACTGCACTCTAGTGTGGGCAACAGAGCAAGACTCCAAAAGAAAAGACAAGACAAGACAGAGAGGAAGAGAGGAAGAGAGAGAGAGAGAAGTGAGGGAGGGAAGGAAGGGAGAGGGGGAAAGAGAGAGAAAGAGAGAGAGAGAAAGAGAGAGAGAAAGAGAAAGAAAGAAAAAGAAAGAAAGGAAAGAAAGAAAAAGAAAGAAAGAAAGAAAGAAAGAAAGAAAGAAAGAAAGAAAGAAAGAAAAAAGAAAAAAAGAAGGAAAGAAGGAAGAAAAGAAAAGAAAAAAGAAAGTGACTGTGATAGTAATAAAAAACAGTGGTTTCCTCTGTGGGACAGTGGTTGACTAGAAAGGAGAAGGAGGTGATGATACTTCAGGGTCATGGAAATGTTCTTGATTACAGTCATGGTTACTTGGGGGTGTAAATTTGTCAAAACTCATAAAGCCAAACTCGTAGAATCTGTGCATTTTATTAAGTGTAAATTATGCCATAATTTCAAAAGAGAGAGGAGAGAGAAGAGGACACAGAGAAAAGAGGATAAAAAGTCTGATTTGGATCTAAGTCTGAAGGACTATGTAGCCTGGCTAAGGAAATCAGACTCTAGAGGGCAGGAGAGAAGCTGCTGAGATGTTTAAGCAGAGGGGTGATCTGACACAGCTTGATCTGAGGAAGATCACTCGACTCTAAAGGAAGACGGAGAACTAGGTAAAGACAAGGAGGACAATTAGAAGCCTAGTACCCAGGAGCTGGGTACTATTCCATTAGGGCAGTTGCCACGACAAAATAAAAAGGTGGGAACATTTCAGCTTGTAAAATTTAGAATGTCTGGATGTCAACTATGATGTGGAAAGCAGCAGGCAAGGGAAGGGTGTGGACAGCTCTGAGGTTTCTGGGTGACCATGTAAATGCCAGCATCCTTAATAAAGATAACTTTTATTTTAAGGGGGGCATGTTTAGGGACACAGGAGGGAGTTAGAACAATTAGTTTTAAGTTTACACATGGTGAACTTAAAGGACTTTTTTTTTTTTTTCTGAGACGGAGTCTTGCTCTGTTGCCCAGGCTGGAGTGCAGCAGCGCGATCTCGGCTCACTGCAAGCTCCGCCTCCCAGGTTCACGCCATTCTCCTGCCTCAGCCTCCTGAGTAGCTGGGACTACAGGCGCCCGCCACCACACAGGGCTAATTTTTTCATATTTTTCGTAGAGACGGGGTTTCACCTTGTTAGCCAGGATGGTCTTGATCTCCTGACCTCGTGATCCGCCCGCCTCGGCCTCCCAGAGTGCTGGGATTACAGGCATGTTGAAGGACTTTTGAGACATTCAGGGGAGAGGGGCAGATGAATAGGGACAGAAAAGAAATTGGGGACAGAGAGAAATGCAAGAAACAAAAGTAGTTATACTAGTTATAACTTGTATACAATGGCCAGTTACACAAGTTGCCATTGATAATGTGCTTCCTATGTACTTCATATCTCTTGGTCCTCACAATGCCCCCGAGGGAGATGCCCTTAGAGAGGGCCACATGAGTTGCTCAAAACATCCAGCTAGTAAGGGAGGAACCAAGATTCAAACTCAGGCCAACCAACCACAGTGCTGAGAAAAAGATTCCTGACAACCATCCCACGAAGTGGATAGGAGCCCTCCAGGTGAGAGTGTGCACTGAGCCTAGCCAAAGCTTCCGTTGGCCCACAGCCCCAGAGGCAGGGTCTCCTCCCTCCTAATGCAATTCAAATTAATAAAACCTGACTGAGAACCATAGACTTCAGGAAGCACCCAGTTTTAAAGAACAGGGTCTGCCCCTCCAGAGCTCACACACAAATTCCAGGCCATCTTTGGACTCACTGATTTGAGGAATCCTACATGCCATGAAGGGATTCCTCAAGGCTACGTTTGGACCTGGTACCCAAAATAGACTCACCTCTCACTATAAACCAATTCTGGGCCTATTATGTATAATATAGTCTTGTATAGGTAGCAGCAACCTGAATCTGTCCTGAATATACAATTCCTCAACAACTCACTCAACAAGCATGTGTTAATTGCCAGCTATGTGCTAGGCATTGTAATAGGCACTGGCAAATGCAAATGTTTAAAAACATAGTGCTTAAAGTATCAACAAAGCAAGAGCACCATAAAACTGAGGGGGAAAAAAACTCTTTTAAGAATTTCATATTTTATGGCTGCATAGTATTCCATGGTGTTGAAGCTGGAAACTATCATTCTCAGCAAACTAACACAGGAACAGAAAACCAAACACCACATATTCTCACTCATAAGTGGGAGTTGAACAATGAGAACACACGGACACAGGGAGGGGAACATCATACGCTGGGGCCTCTTGGGGGGATGGGGGGCAAGGGGAGGGAGAGCATTAGGAGAACTACTTAATGTAGATGACAGGTTGATGGGTGCAGCAAACCACCATGGCACATGTATACCTATGTAACAAACCTGCATGTTCTGCACATGTATCCCAGAATTTAAAGTATAATAAAAAATGAATTTTATATTTTATATCTACTGTAGTTATTAACAATATATTTTATACTTAAAAATTGGCAAAAGTAGATTTTAAGATTTTAAGCATTCTCAGCACAAAAAAAATGGTACATATGTGAGGTAATGCATACATTAACTAGCTTGATTTAGCCATTTCACAATGTATACGTATTTCAAAGCATATTATATATCATAAATATATAGTTTTTACTTGTCAATTAAAAATAGAATATATTTATAAATGAGTTGTAATAGCAAAAAAAAGAAACCTAAAAAACAAGTAATTATCATAATAAAAATCAGAATTTAAATGGCATCGTACTCTTCTCAGTATGAGTATCTAAGGAAAGACATTGGTCTCTGCCTTTCTGGAACTGGGTGAAACATACGTTAGGGGAGATTTGAATATGGTAGAATTTTTGAGTTACATGTCTTGGTTCAAATCCCAGTTCTGCCACCTTCTAACTATGTGATCCCTAAATTATGAGCCTTGGTTTATTCCTTTGTAAAATGTAGATAGAATCAACTTAGAGTTGTTATAGGGACTTCATAAAGTAGTGTCAGGAAAGTGTACGGTGTAAGTCAATATAAATCAATATAAATCAAAATCTATGAGATTTTCCTTCTCCTAGGCTGTATTAGTTATCTATCACTACATTAAAAAATCACCATGAACTTAGAACCTTAAAACAACCCACATGTATTATCTCCCAGTTTCAGTGCATTAGGAATCAGGCATCATTTGCCTGGGTTCCCTTTCTTAGATCTCTCATAAGCCTGAAATCAAAACACTGGCCAGGGTTAAGGTCTCATCTGAAAGCTCAGTGGAGAAGATTGTACTTCCAAGCTCACTTACGTTGTTGGCAGGATTAATTTTCTTTGGGATATTAGACTGTGAGCCTCAGTTCAAGCTGGCTGGTAGCCAGAGGGCACCCTCAGTTTCTTGTCACATGGGCATCCCCAACATGGCAACTAACTTTATCAAAGCCAGCAAGGGAGACAGTTTGCTAGCAAGACAGCAGTTCCAAGCTTATATAATGTAATCATGGAGGTAACATGCCATCTCCTTTTCCATATTCCACTGGTTAGAAGCAAGTCTCAGGTCCTGCCTACACTCCAGAGCAGAGGATTTCACAAAAGTGTGAAGAGTGGGGTTGGGGACCAATGGGGCCATACACTGGCTGACATTTCTCACTCCTTCAGCACAGTCTTCTACTATTGGCACATCAAAAAGGATGCACCTGCTTTTCAGCCCAAAAGATCTGTGGCATTAAGGCTCCCTCCAACATGGCAGTATAGGTTGGCCACCAGCTGAAAGGCGTCTGCAAATCCAGTGTCCTTGTCTTTGAACAAGACTGAATACAGGCATATATCTGCCTTCTGAGATACACGTAAGCTTCATGATCTAACTTGATGTGTGTCATCTCATCTAAAGGCAGATTAAACTTTGCTTACAGATACTTTCATAAACGAAAGTGTCCTATTTGAGATTAAGCTGAATCCCATAAAATTTAACACTTTTGAGACCAAGTTACGTTTTTTCATTCAGCAAATATTTAATGAATATTTACTTAGCGCCAGCAGCATTCTAGAGCTAGAGCATACTGTGGTAAACAGAACAGAGAAAGCCTTCATCCTGGAGCTCACGTTCTATTGGAGGAGAGGTCAGGGAGAGACAGTAAAATAAATACACAACATGTTTGCCAATGTTAATAATCTGTCAAATGTGATTCCATTATAAAGTGTAAACATGAAATTTTAAATCCATGGTTTATTTCCAAATATGAGAATTAAAAAGTTCATTGACAATCCCAGTACCTACTGCCTCAACAGAACAAAGTTTCTCCAAATTGAAATTGTTTTAAACTATAAATATCTTAGTTGAGGTAGCAAGTACATGAATATATACATTTGTCATAATGCACTAAAATGTTACATTTAGAATGTGTGCCTTTTATTGAATATATAATTAATACATCTAATAAGTTTATGAATTATACATCTAACAAAACAAATAAAAATAGAAAGACAAAAATTTCAGAAAGAAACTACCTAAGAAATACCATCCCTGAAGACAGATTTTCCCAGTTTGGCATCATCCTTGAGAGATCACGAATTATCCGAAACTACTGATTATAACCATATAGTTAGCCATTGTGCTGACATGAGAACAAGAAAATACATATTGCATCATGAATATACAGTAGTTTGTGAAATACATACGCCTTGAGTTTACTGCTTATGCAAACATCATTGGCCTGTTAACTCAACACCAAGTCTTGTACAGTAATAATTAAATTCGGTCATCTTTGATATTTTGCCAAACTTCAGTTATATAGAAACCATATTATTACACAGAAAAAAATTGTATTTTGTTTTCAGATGTTTATGTACACATTGGAGCCCAGGACATATTTTATTCAACAGTTTGTTAGTTTGCATTATAACATTTAAATTTTAGACATTTAGTGTGTGGATGGCCCTGTATTCTCTTGCCTGGAGTCTCACGAAGTGAGACAGTGGTATTATAAGTAAGCCATATTTATCTCACACTTTCTTTTCTTTTTTTCTTTTTTCTTTCCTGATAGGATCTTCCTCTGTCACCTGAGCTGGCATGCAGTGGCATGATCGTAGCTCACTGTAACCTCAAACTTCTGGGCTCAAGCAATCCTCTGGCCTCAGCCTCCTGAGTAGCTGGGACTACAGTTGTGCACCACCATGTTGGTTAGTTTTGATATATTCATTTTTTTATGGATGGGGTCTCACCATGTTGTTCAGGCTGGTCTCAAACTTCTGATCTCAAGGGATCCTCCTGCTTTGGCCTCTTGAGTATCCATGACTACAAGCATGAGCCACCACATGAGGCTCATCTCACACTTTCAAATATGTACACCCTGTGATCAGGTAGAGCCCTCAGAATCACTCCATCTGCCCGGAAGGGACAGGGATTTACAGAAGAGCCCCTTTTCATTGCTGGGGAGGATGAGGCTGTGCTCCAATATTGGAGGAGCACATTGAAACCCATCAGACCTAGAAATCAAGGTGCATCAGACAGCAGGAGATGGAAGTAGCTGAAACCACAAGGTCTGGGGCAGGGGTTGGCAGTCTTTTCTGTAAAGAACCAAATAGTAAATATCTTAGTCACTTCAGGCCAGCAGTCTCTGTGGCAACCGTTCAACTGTGTCATTGTGGCAAAAAGCAGTCATAGATGATGCACCAATAAATGGGCATGGTTGCATGCCAATAAAACTTTATTTACAAAAACAGACAATAGGCTAGGTTTGGCCCCTGGGCCATAGGTTTGCCAATCCCTGATGTGGGATTTGCCAGATGGAAGGGTGGCGAAATCCCAGCTGTCCTTTCATAAGTCACCTCACTTCTCTGAGCCTCAGTCTCCTTACATGCAAATTCAGAAAAATAATGGCACCAGGTTCACAGTGCTGCTGTAAGGATTGTTAAATCAAAGAGCTCAGTACCATTTCTGGAACTCAGCAAACCACGATAAAAGTCAGCAATTACTCATGTCTGGTCCAGACTGAGGAGATTTCAACCATGATGCCACAGTCTGAATGTTTTTGTCCCCCCAAAATTCATGTGTTGAAATCCTAACCCCCAAAGTGATGGCATTAGGACGTGAGGCCTTTGGAAGGTGATTAGGTCATGAGGGTGGAACCCTCACGAATGAGATTAATGCCTTTGTAAAAGAGGCCCCAGAGAGCTGCCTTGGCCCTTCTACCACGAGAAGGCAACAAGAGGTGGCAGCCATGAACCAGAGAGCAGGCACCAAATCTGTTGGTGCCTTGATCTTGGACTTCCCAGCCTCTAGAACTGTGAGAAATAAATGTCTGCTGTTTATAAGCCACTCAGTTTATAGTATTTTGTTGTAGCAGCCTTAATAGAATAAGACAAATGGCTCCACCTCTTGCAAGTTAGGTGACCTTGGGCATATGATGTAACCTTCCTGTCCCTCAATTTCTTTCTCATATCTAACATGGGGATAATAATATTTGTGAGAACTAAATGAGACAAGAAATGCAAAGTAGTTAGAAAAATGCATGTAAATGTGCTGAAAAGTTAGCTTGAATTATGTTTGCTATACTGTGATTATAAATTATTATTTTATTATATTATACAATTTATCATAGGGAAGGGATTGAACAGAGTAAGGGAGAGAATCCCTTCTTCAGCAAAAAATAAAAAACTAAAAAATAAAAAATCGAAAAAAACAACAACAACAAAACACAGTACCACAAGGCCAGCTTTTCCCAAAGCCTCTTAAGACTTGAACCTTTAGTCCAAGACATTAGCTGTAGAAATGCTTTTCTCTGCACCCACAAAGCAGCCCGAGACACCAAACACAGAAACAAACTGAGCCGAAGCTGAACTGTGTTCATCTTCGTAGTGTAGTTTTGCCTCTAAATTGTTACCAAAGATGAAATACCATGTCTAGAACCTCCTTGGGAGCTTTGAGAAAAAGCCCTGTGACAGGGGGAAAAAACCGGCCTACTTTAACAAGCAGATGCTTTTTAGATGGTTTTAATCTTAGTTTTTCATTGGTTTCATCCTTCATTTAGTCTCCAGAATTTGCATCGGGCTGCCAAACAGCAGTGATGCCTCTGCAAATACATTATCTTCTTTCACTAATATCTATGCTAGGTCTACTCAGATGAGTGTTCTCCTAACACGCACAGAAGCCAACACAATTAACTTTCCTAAAAGGAAATTCAATCACCTTTGCAGAAAACAGTTCTTGAGCTCCTTCTCTGGGTTGATACAGCAACACACGCACAAAAGTCCAAACAGCACTAAAGTAATTAAAGCAGCTGGGATTGATCGGGGTTCTGAATGACCTTTTGGTAACTTACCTACGCCTGCCATTTAGAGAAGGAATAATTTATGATGCAAGTCAAAGTGCAGAAAACCAAAGCAGACAGAGAGAATTCTGATTAGCCTTGGAAGGGTGAACTGTCAGGAAGGGCCCCCCGGAGCCCCTCGTGAAAACAGGGAACAAAAGCAGTAAACGTCCAGGTTTGCCCAGACACAGGCGCCTGCGGTTCCTGGTGTGTGTCTGCTCCTCTGGTTCATAGAATCCAAGAATTTCAGGTCTGGGAAGGCCTTAAAGGTCTAAGTGAGCCTATTCCTTTGACAAGTGAGGAAACTAAGGCTTAGAGCAGGGATTTCTTCTAGGTCTCCTGCATGCTAAGCGGGAAGATTTTACCACTTCATCGGACAATTGTACTCAAACCAAAGAGAACTTCAACCCCTAAAATGCCCTTTATGTGTAAATTCCAAATAAATTTGCAATTAAAATTACAAATTAAATTTGTAGAATACAAGCCCCATGAAAGCATGAATTTTTTTTTTTTTTCTGTTTTGTTTACTACTGTAACCTGAGCAGCTAGAATAATTGCGGGCACCTAGGAGACACTCAATATATTTTTGTGCATTAAGATTTTAGAATTAATTATCCTGGAACTCAAGAGGTGCATGGGTCAATACGGAGCTGAGTAGGCTCTGTACCCAAAATGGTGCCCATTTGAGGGGCCAACTCATGAAAACAAAAGATTTAGATGCTCAATGTATTTTACTGGCACTAAAGATTAGTCCACAGCCTCTCAATGAAAAGACCCTGAGACATGGATGACCACTAGTAAAGTCTATGCACCTGGGAGAAATGACTATATGGTTGGGACTTCCTATAATGCCTTCCTACAAGTTCCCTACCTTTTCTTATGCTGTTACTTCCACCTTGGAAACCCTTCACTCACCTCTGAATCTTAACACTTCATCCACACTTTAAACCTCAGCTCCTCTGCAGTCTCCTCCAGGAAGCTCTCTTTGCTTTCTCCTAGACAGAAGCAATTGCTTCCTCCTTAACCTAACTCCCACACAGCCTTTAAACGGCACTTTGTCAAGGGGGCCTTGCATGACCCTCTGGATTAGGTTAGATTTTCCTACTCCCTATACTGTTACTTGCATAACACTAATTATGCTTTATTTATTGCCTGTCTTCCCCCACTGTACAGTAAGCCTCATGAAGTCAGAAACTACATCTGTCTTACTTTGCCATTGTATCGCAGCACCCAAGACAGTGTCTTGTCCACAAGAGACATGAATAAGTGAATGGATGGACAAAGGGACATATGGATGGATAGATTGATCAATTAATAAATAATTGAACGAATTAATCAGTGAATCAGTTAAACAAATAAATCCATTAATCAACCAAACAGTGAATCAATGAATGAATCATGTATATGCTATTTACCCAATCTCTAATATGCTGCTGAATTTATTAATATTTCTCTAAGACAGAATAATGCAGTGGTTGAAAGTGTGATTTCTAGAGCCTGGCTGCCTGAGACAAAATCTGGTCTCTCTGTACAGCCTGTGTGACCTTAGGCAAGCTACTGAACATCTCTGAACCTCAGTGAGAATGATCATACTGCCCATACTTTGTAGGACCATAGGATTAAATGAGATAATATGTGTAAAGTGCTTTCTACAGTGGTTGGCACATAACAGTTACTCAATGAATGTTAGCTTTCATTGCTCTGATGTTATCTTAGGGCAAGAATTGCCAAATTTGTCTTGGTAAGGCCCAGCAACTAGCACAGTACACGTATTGGGCTCCCCCAAAAATATCAAATAAATAAATGGATATTTTAAGCCTCTCTGCCAGGACACTTCAAAATTGTGGGAATGTCAAATTTGCTCATGTCATAAAGGAACCTGAAAAGACATGACAGCTAAATGCGATACAAGATGCTGAACTGGATCCTAGAGGAATGCCGAGAACAGTATTGGGTCCATTTGCAAAGCTGGACTACAGATGGTAGATGAAAGTATTGCATCAGTGTTAAGTTATCCAAAGTAGATAACCACAATGTGCTTACATTACAGGCTATCTGTATTCTTAGGAAATACATGGAAAAAAGTAGATATAAAAAACCATATCGTATATAACAAAATTATATATAAAAAGACTTGCAAATTATATATAAAAAGAGCCACCTGGTATTATAGTTCTGGGTTTTCAAATAAAAGTTGAAAATCAAAAATAATAGTCAAAGATAATAACAGAAAAGCAATCTTGGGAACTAACGTAGGGAATCGGCTGATAAGCCTGCAGAGGAGACCAACACACGACATCCATTGCTCCGTGATGGCAAATGTTACTAACGAATATGGCATCTTTTCTCAGTAAATCCAAACACAGCCTCAGAACCCTTCTCAACGCAGCTGCTACGTACTAAACAAAGTTGTTCTTCTGGATGAAATAACCATGGATGTAACCCCTACCAGAGATTTTTCTGTTCCAGTTGGAGATACATTAAGATTCAAAGCCTTTCTAACGAAGGTATTTCAGCTCTTGGAACAACTAAGTAGACAGTCTTCAAACTACAGCTCAAAGATCTCTTTGATACTTTATGCCTACCAAAACTTAACATTGATTTTATTTTAGAGAAAGAAGGTGCTGTGAGGTAGGAAGGTAGGGGTGTGTGTGTGTGGGTGTGTGTGTTTGAATCCCAGCTCTGCCACCTTCCAACCTGAACACGTTGTCTTACATTCCTGTGCCTCAATTTCCTCATCTGTAAAAAAGGGCCAACAACCCCGAGGCTTTTGTGAGAACCAGCGAAGTTCGTGAATGTGAGCATCTTGTACCCTTTACAGATAAATTCTATGATTATTGTGATAATGATTATCAACATCATCATAATCATCATCTTTCCCCTTTTTCTTCTTTGCAATTACCCGCAGCTAATGGAGTCCTGTTTCTCTTTAGAGGGTGAAGAGCCATCTCTGCCCAGAACATTTCCAGCTTCGGTTTTTCAACAACCCATGGAGCTCTCCTGCCTTGAACTTGAATCATGCTGGAGTTTCAAGAGAGCAGTTACATGTCCATTTCCTTCAATTATCAGCAAAAGATAAAGTGCCCTGGCTCTCGGCCCCAGATGCCACCTGGCCTGGCCCGTCTAGGGTTTCCATTATGAGCCAAGGTAGAGAAACCGGGCCTGCGGGTTTATTCTCGGTCCCTGGCCCTCTAACTAATAGGACTTCAGCCACTCGCTGGAGCATAAAGCTTTCTCTCTGGGCAAAGCCAACCAATTTAAATGGCACTCACAGCTCATGTCTGTATGTCATGAGCTCCTGAGTACTGCAAGGGGCCAGAGCAATAAATCTATTAGGTCTCCTTTGTCCCATCTTGTCGTGAACTTCTAAGAAAAAGGCACTAAGAGGATCAGTACCCAGAAAACCTTCATAATTGTGGCTTCTACACGGCGAATGAGGACAATTACCAAGGCAACCGGCCAATCATTCTGGTTAAGGGCAGAGAGAGTTTAGTCAAGAAGAGGCTCTTGCGAACTATATTGCACTGTAATCAGAGGGTAACCAACATTTTAAAAGGCCCTTGTGCAAAAACAGGAGAGATGGCAGGGAAGGGAAAAAGAAGAGGGGGGGAAATTAATTTCCTCTCATTTCCTGCCTGGTCCATTGATTGCGGTCCAAAGGCAAGATGATGTGCTGTACCCTTGCACCTGGGGCCATGGGAGCTGGCAGAGGAGCCGGCAATGTTGTCTATCTTATGCCTGCATCTATTTACTTATCTTCCCCTCTAGGCTCAGCATCTGTAGCAGAGATCTCATGAAAAGAGTGAAAAAGTTTTCAGTAAACATCTTTAAGGACAGTATAAAACCTCTTAAATTATCTTATAGTCCCTTGAGAAAGAATAACACATCCGTCTTTATTCAGTCTTCCTTACCTTAGTTGCTGGTTTTGCCAGATCATTTTGTTACCCAAGTCATTTTGCTCATCAGAGTGTCTCCTATGAAGTTACGTTGTAAATCAGGGTAATAAAAGGATAATTGGGACAGTGGGAGTACCCGAAACTCCAGTTGCTTTTCCCTTTTCAGGACTGTCAGGATTCTGGTTGCAGACTGAGTTAAGGATCCACATCTTCCTCCTGGGCTGTACAAGGCTCCTGGGAGGGCTGATTATTTTGGTGAGCGTTTGTCTTTGATTCACAGGTCATAATCCTGTATCTCTTGGCTCGGGTGCCAAAGACAGCAAAGCACTCAATAACCTGCCCTATGTTTGCTGAGCTTCCCGGTGGAATTAACAAAGCCATCCAATAACACAGGAAGCTACCCTGTCCGTTAAGGAGTGTCATGTAACACGAGGCATGAAAGGAAAGACATCCCTAATTGAAGAAATTCATTTATTCACTCAACAAACACAGGCCAGATGTATTCTTCTAACATCAGCTAGGAAATGATTTCCTTGGTTCTCTCCAACTACAAGAGCCTATAATTCTAGTTACATTGGGATAACAGTAACGAAAGGAATATTAGTAGTAATAATGAGGGCAATAGCTACAAGTGTATGGAACATTCACTAAGTTCCAGGCCACGTATCTGACCTCTCTGAAGCCTCTAGGATACTGTTGTATAACGGGGTCCCAGCAGGACACTCAAAGGGTTTAATTGAGGAGAGTTTAATAAACACAGGTGTGGGCAGGGCTAAAGAAACCACCAAGAGATACTGAAATTCCTGAGGGCCAGCAAAAGTGGGAAGCTGTTACCACTTCTTGGCTAAAGAAAGGAGAATATTGTTCTTGGACCACGGGAGAGGAACCACCCAACAGGAGCTGAGGTCAGGGAGGAACACAGCATAACCTAAAACCACATCCCACAGGAAGGAGCTATGGAAATAGGCTATTCCAGGCTTCTCTTCTGCCCTGTAATCTCACCAGTGAGTCCATCGGCCAATGCCAAAAGCAAGCCAGAGGCTGAGGGTACCTGCTGATCAAGTCTGTGCAGGTCAGCTCCCCAAAACACAGAGCAGGGTGAGAAGGGTGAAGAGTTGTTATGGGGGCCGGGGAAGGGCACAGAGAGAACAGCCAGCACATCCATGTCCCCATTTCACAGAGATACTGAGTCCTGAGACAGGAAAAACTAACCAAGGTCACCCCACTGGCAAGTGATGGCATGAGAATTTCAGCGTGTATCTGCTAGACACTGAAGCCGTATCTAGGATGGGACCCAAGGCTTATAGACGATGACACTGAGGAAACTAACAAGCATGTGAGGGGTGGGACAGTGGTCCTCAACTGTAGAGAGGCCCAGGGTCACGTGGGAGCTTGCTTTATTTTAGGTTCTGGGGTACATGTGCAGGATGTGCAGGCTTGTTACATAAGTACACGTGTGCCATAGTGGTTTGCTGCACCCATGAGCACCAAGGGGAGCCTATTACAATGCAGACTCCCCAGGCCCTGTATGCAAAGATTCTGAGAGAAAGGGCTGGGTGTCCCCATGGCTACTGAAAGGCTCAGGTCCCATCTAAAGGGGGCTAGGTTCTGGCTGGGCGTGGTGGCTCACGCCTGTAATCCCAGCATTTTTGGAGGCTGAGGTGGGTGGATCACCTGATGGCAGGAGTTTGAGACCAGCCTGGCAAACACAGCGAAACCCTGTCTCTACTAAAAATACAAAAAAAAAAAAAAAAAATTAGCTGGGCATGGTGGTGTCCACCTCTAATCCCAGCTACTCGGGAGGCTGAGGCAGGAGAAATGCTTGGACCCGGGAGGCAGAGGTTGCAGTAAGCTGAGATCGCCCCATTGCACTCCAGCCTGGGTGACACAGTGAGACTCCGTCTCAAAAAACAAAAGAATAAAGGGGACTAGGTTTCATCTAAAGCCACTGCTCAGCAGCCGGGCTCACACTTGTACTCCCAGCACTTTGGGAGGCCAAGGTGGGCAGATCATGAGGTCAGGAGATCAAGACCATCCTGGCTAACACGGTGAAACCCCATCTTTACTAAAAATGCAAAAACCATTAGCCGGGCATGGTGGCAGGCACCTGTAGTCCCAGCTATTAGGGACACTGAGGCAGGAGAATGGCGTGAACCCAGGAGGCAGAGCTAGAAGTGAGCGGAAATTGTGCCACTGCACTCCAGCCTGGGTGACAGAGCGAGACTCTGTATTTAAAAAAAAAAAAAAAAAAAAGCCGCTGCTCAGCTTCACCCACTTGTAACCCTGCAGGTTTGAGAACCTAGTTTGTTAGCTCCTCCAATTTTCCAAGAGAACCCCAAAAATCCAGAGTCTTAGGCAGAATCTTCCCCTTTTTAAATGAAGGCAACTAATTCAACAAGCACCAAAACAAAACAAAGTGAAATCACCACGGTGGGGCCACACAAAGCATACCTGAAGGGCACCAGTGTGCAGCCTTCCTTGTGGAGAAAGCCATTCGGCATTGTCAGGCCCTGGGACAACGTCCTGGCCAAGAAGTCGGAAGAAACCTAAACTCCTGTCCTGGCTCTGCAGCTGGCTCCCTGTATGTCCTTGGGTAATTCCTGTTCCCTCTTGAGACTCCAGTCTCCTCAGCTTCTACCTGAGGGAATTGGAAGACGACAATCTCAAAGACCCTTTTCCAGAACTTTCATGATTTGACATGCTTTTCCCTCAGAAGGAAAGCCATTCAGTTGTATAGCCATTTCTGAGAAATTTCCATCATGCCCTTCAAAAGCTGCTTGTCTCATTCCCTCCTACTGATAACGCATGCATCTCCTTTCTTAAAGGAGGAAAGAAGGTTAATCAAAGCCTATGGAATAGATATTTCTATTTCTAGAATCCTCTAAGGACAGTATAGCGTCTCTTAAAGAATCTTCTAGGGTTGACCAGGCACAGTGGCTCACGCCTGTAATCCCAGCACTTTGGGAGGCTGAGGCAGGTGGATCACCTGAGGTCAGGAGTTCGAGACCAGCCTAGCCAACACGGTGAAACCCTGTCTCTACTAAAAATACAAAAATCAGCCAGGCATGGTGGTGGGCACCTGTAATCCCAGCTACTCGGGAGGCTGAGGCAGGAGAATCACTCGGACCCAAGAGGCAAGAGGTTGCAGTGAGCTGAGATCACACCATTGCACTTCAGCCTGGGTGACAACAGTGAGACTTTGCCTCAAAAAAAAAAAAAAAAAAAAAAGCTTCTAGGGTCAGTTATGATGGCTCACACCTGTAATCCCAGCACTTTGGAAGGCCAAGGCGTGATCACTTGAGCCCAAGAGTTCGAGACCAGCTCTGGCAACATAGTGAAATCCCATCTCTATAAAAATATGTAAAATTATCTGGGCATGGTGGGGCACACGCCTGTGGTCCCAGCTACTCAGGAGGCTGAAGTGGGAAGATCACTTGAGCCCAGGAGGTTGAGGCTGCAGTGAGTCGTGATTACACTGCTGCACTCCAGCCTGGGTGACAGAGAGAGAGAGAGAGACTGTGTCTCAAAATAAATAAATAAACAAAAAATTTTAAAAAAAAGAATCTTTTAGCCCCGTGAGAATAGAAATAATGGTGCCACCTTCTGAATCCAGCTGCTGTCACTTCATTTGCTGGTTTAGCCAGAACGTTTCATTATCTAAGTCATTGTACTCATCAGAATGTGTCCTAACAATGTATAGGAAGTATGTTGAAAATAAGGGTTATGGATGTAATTACTAATGTAACACTAATAATTTAATGATGTGGTTATTAATGTAATATTAGTAATAACATAATAACTAATAACATCTCAATGTTGTTCAAAGTGTACAAAATTTCATTTGGGAGGAGTAAGTTCAAGACATCTGTTACTGCACAACATGATGGCTGTAGTTAACAATGTATTATATTACTAAAAATCACTAAGAGAGCAGAATAAGTGTTTGCAGCACAAAATAATAAGTATATGAGGTGATACACATGTTAATTTGCTCAATTTAGCCATTCTACACTGCATACACATTTCAAAACATTGTGTTGTAAACCATAAATATATACAATTTTTGTCAGTTAAAAAATAAATAATTTTTAAAATAATAACACTAACAATGTAATATGACCAGATGATATTACGGCCAGAGGATTCAGGAATATTGGAATCCTGTCCCAGACCACATGAGGTCCCTGAAGGAATGATATGCACAGATGGACATGTGGAAGATGGTCATAGACTCCTCCTATGCTCAACTCAAGTTAACAGGGCTCGGTCACCTAGAAAGAAACTTTGGTTACAATAGCCTTAAGTCTATTGCAGACTCAAAGCCTTTTCTACTTGTTTCACTCCTTATACCCAAGTTCCAGAATCATGGCCATTGAGGCAAGGATTCACACACCCCTCCCCTCCAGGGCTGCCACCCTGGCCAACCCCACATCACTTCCCTCCTTTCCCATCTGGATCACCCCAACAGCCTTCTAACTGGGACCCTGGTTCTTTTTCTTAAACTTTCTCTAAGGTTGTTAACTAATGCTTTACTTTGTTTTTAGATTTAACAAGTATATCATCCTTGACACAAAAATAAAAGGCCAGGCATGGTGGCTCACACTTGTAATCTCAGCACTTTGGGAGGCTGAGGCAGGAGGATTGCTTGAGGCCATGAGTTTGAAACCAGCCTGGGCAACATAAGGAGATGCTGTCCCTAAAAATAAAAATAAAAATAAAAATTATCCAGGCATGGTGGTGCACATCTGTGGTTCCAGCTACTTGGGAGGCTGAGGTGAGAGGTTCACTTGAGCCCAGGAGGTTGAGGCTGCAGTGAGCCAAGATTGAGCTACTGGACTCCAGCCTGAATAACAGAGTGATATTCTATCAGAAATAAGAAGATCGCATACAAAGCATGGAAATTATAATATATATGCCAAGAATGATCTAATTATTCAAGTTTCCACAACTTAAAAAGTAGAATGTTCTAGAGAAGAAGGGAGGTAAACATAAAACAGATGAGGTTTGAGTAGAATTTACTATAAAGGGACTGTAGCTGGGCTACGTTCCTGGAGAATCTCTGCTTCTAAATGGCCTCCTTCCTTTCACGTTGGTCCCTGCATTCATTTTCTACAAAGCTGCCAGGGAGGTCATCTTAAAACCTAATTTAGACCATGTCATCCCCTGCTTCAAGCCTTCCAGTGACTTCCCATCACATTTCAAAATAAATTCAAACTCTTTCAAGACCCTAGTAATCTAGACCAGGGATTGGCAAACTGTTTTCTGTGAAGGGCCAGATAGTACCTGTTTTCAGATCTGTGGGTCATGCAGTGTCAGTGGCAGCTACTCAACTCTGCTGTTGCGTCACAAAAACAGCCAAATACAATTCATAAATGAATGGACAGAACGTTTTTCCAATAAAACTTTATTTGCAAAAACAGGTGGCAGGCTGGATTGACCCCAGGAGCACTGGTTTGCTGGCCCTGATCTAGATTCTTGCTACTGAAAATGAGGTCCAGGGACCAGCTGCATCAATATCACCTGGATTTGTTGGAAATGCAGAGTCCCAGGCCTCCCCAAGACCCCCTGAATTAGAATCTGCATTTTAGCCAATCCTAGGCAACTTACAGGCTCAGGTCCAAACTTTTGCTCCAACACCTAATGTAACCCCCTTCACTCTCTCCCCCTCACTTTGTTCTTCTATCCAGGGCCACTTGCCTCAAGCTCCCCCCATGGCTGCTTCCATTTCCAGCAGAGCTTTTATCACCATCTCTAGTTATCTTGCTAAATCTTTTGCTTACTTGGTCAATGGTTTGACTCTCCCTGCTGAAACAGAAGCTCTGAAGCCAGGGACCCCACCGACCTGCTCACTGTCGCATTCTCAGTGTCCTAGAACAGTGACTGATGTAAGCTGCTTCTCAAGAAGTATTTGTTGAGCCAAAGATAAACTAAAGCAGAAAGCAGAGAATTCTTTTTTTCCCCCAAGGAAAGAAGTGCAGGGCTGTGTAAAGAGGAAGGAAAAGAAAGAATTCTAAGAGCCAAGTCTAAGCACCTCCCCTGGTCACAGAGTCTGGGTTCTTCTAAAAACACCACACCCACTGATGTCCTGATCCCTGCGGAAGACTGGAAATCACAGCTGCAGTCATTTGTAAGCTCCTTCTGTCAAAACAGAGTATGTAACCCCACTGCTCAAATCTGGGTTTGCCTTGTGACTTGCTTTGACTAATAGAAAATGGTGGAAATGGCATTGAGTGAATTCCAGAATCTGGGTATTAAGAAATTTTCAGCTCCCACTTCCATAGAAACCCAGGCCCCATGCTGTCAGGAAGCTGGTCTAGACCATTGGAAGAAGTGGGACCACATGAAGAACTGAGGCCCCAGCCAAGAGCCAGAACCAACTACTAGATGTGTGAGGAAAGCTGCCGAGGACATCGCAGGCTCAGCCACACCTCCAGCTGAGTGCAGCCACACGAGTGGCCCCAGCCAACACCACACAGAACAGAAACGAATGTTCTCTGCTGAGCCCTGTGCAAATCACAAAACTGTGAGCAAATAAATGGTTGTTGCTTAAGACCTAATCCTGTTATAACAAAAGATGATTGAAATAATTGCCTTTAAATATCCATGCCCAGGAAAGACTTCTCCCATCAATATACTGGAATCTGATTCATGCAAATTGGTGATTCTTATCCCTGGGGTGGAGGAAAGGAAAATGTGAGGGATGGAAGGAGACGTCTTCCCCTAGAAGGGGAGAGAAAGGACCAAATCTTTTTTACCTTTGAGAGTCCTGATGTGTGAGGATGGCTGTTGTACATACCAGCAAAAGCTGCTCACATGAGTTGTGGGGAGTTTTTATTGTAAAATACATACAATATAAAAATTAGCATTTTAACTATTTTAAAGTGTGCATTTCAGTGGCATTAAATGCATTCACAATGTTGTGCAATCATCACTACTGTCTAGTTCCAGAACTTTTCACCCCTCCACCCTCACTCCCCCAGCCCCTGGCAACCACCAATCTGCTTTCTGTCTCTATAGATTTACCTGTTCTGGACATTTCATATAAATAGAATCCTATGATATATAGCCTGTCTCATCTGGCTTCTTGCATTTAGCATAATATATTCAAGGTTGATCCATGTTGTGGCATGGGTCAGGACTTCATTTATTTTTATGGCTGAATAATATCACGGCATGGATACACAATGCTTTGTTGACCCAACCATCATTTGACAGGTATTTGGGTTATGCTCACCTTTTAGCTATGATGAATAATGCTGCTATGAAGACTCTCACACAAGTTTTGATCTAATCCAGTGGCTCTCAACTGGGGGTGATTGTGCCCCTGAGGGACGTTCTTGATTGTTCCAAATGAGGGGAGGTGCTATTAGCACCTAGCAAATGGAGGCCGGAGATGCTGCTAAACATCCTAGAATGTACAGGACAGCTCCCACCACAAGGACCATTCAGCCCTACTTGGCGCAGTGGCTCATTCCTGTGACGCCAGCTATTCGGGAGGCTGAGGCAGGAGAATTGCTCGAGCCCAGGCCTTGGAAGCTGCGGTGTGTCGTGATCGCACGCTGCTGCTCTCTAGCCTGGGTAACAGACTGAGACCTTGTCTTCCCCCAATTGTTTTTTAAAAGGAAGTCTTCAGCCCAATGTCAATAGTGCCCAGGTTGAGAGACCCTGGTCTAACTCAACCTTCGCCAGCCTCAATGGCAGCTCAGGGGATTACACCAAACTTACCCTTTAACGTGAATTCTTTCAGAGCCCCCCAATAAACAGAAACTTTATCTCCTTCTCATCTCAGAATCTACAACCTGGTGGCCAGTTTAGCAACATGTGATTCTTTTTTAACACCCCCCCGTTTATAAGAGGAAAATCAAAACAAAACCCTCCAAACAAATTGCGGGAAAAATAAAAGGATATTTCTGATGTTTTTCTAGGCTTTTCATCCTTTTTAAAATGGGGGCGGGGGGGGGTCAAGTGGCAACTGAGGAATAAAAACAAGTGTTCAAAAGCATCAGCGACCCAAAGTCCACAGAAAATCAAAACAAACCCAGCTCTCAGTGTGCGTAATTACGGGTACAATCAAGTAATGAAAGGTTTATTAGTTTAATGTGATTCCATCAAGTACCAAAAAGCGGGAAGGAGTGGGAGAAAGAAAGAAAATGGATATGAAAGAGGGGAGGGAGGGACATGAAAGAGGAATGTGAGTGGGCAGAGATGGCGACATTAAAATGCATCTTTATTTAAACTGCATGTTCCGGGTGTTGAACCAGAGTTGGTCCAAGGCAGCTGCAGAGGAGCCAACCTGAGTGCCTTCTGCAAAACATATGCCTTTGCAGTCGTCCAGTGGATGGTTTTTTAGACTATGTACTTGACCCTGTTTTGGGCTGTGGGGACCCAGCAATGAAAGAAATAGACAAAAATCCTCCTCTTCCCCACTCTACCCCCTGGAACTTACATTCAAGTGAGGAGAACAGACATTCCATGAAATAACAAGTCAAATGTATTATTACACGGAGAAATATAAAGCAGGGAAGGGGGATAGAAGTGTCAGGGATGGGAGAAGCACTGGAATTTTAGAGCAGGTAGCCAAGCAAAGACCGGAATGGAAGGACATGAAGGAGTGAGCCAAGGGCAGACCTCGGGGAAGAGCATTGCCAGCAGAGGGCAAAGGAAGTGAAAGTGTCCTGGGGTAGGACATGCCTGTGGGGGAATAGTGAGAAGGCCAGTGTGGTTGGACCAGAGCAAGGGGGAGGCAACAGGAAATAAGGACAGATAGGTCACGGAAGCCAGGTCCTGTAGAAACCTGGAGGGCACAGGAAGGTCTGTGGCTTTCGTGTTGAGTAAGAAGGGAGCGAGGGGAGGGTTTTGAACAGAAGAGAGAGACACCGTCACCCTAGCTGCTGAGCAAAGAGAGGGAAGCAGGACTGAGACCAGGACAAGGCAAATTGAGCATGTAAGGAGCACAATTTTAGAATGCACCCACCCTCAGGGCATGCAGTGACTCACCCGCCTCTCCTATCCCAGCCCTGCAGGGAAGCGTTATTTAGGCCTTAAGGTAAAGACTCTGTGATGGACACAGACTATCCCCATCAAGGAACACCCTGTCAGCAGACAGCCTACAGCGATCAGCCTCTCCAGGGATGGCTCAAAGTGCAGAAAGCCATACCCTTTCTCAGGGTGTGTTTTTATTTTTTATCTTTTTAAAATTTTAAGTTCTGGGATACATATGCAGAACATGCAGGTTTGTTACACAGGTAAATGTGTGCCACAGTGGTTTGCTGCACCCATCAACCCATCACCTAGGTATTAAGCCCTGCACGTATTAACTATTTATCCTGATGCTCTCCCTTAAGGTGTGTTTTTAAATGTAGGCTTTATAGTTCTCATTATTATTATTCAGGTATGACAAAGTCAACAGATAGGAGGCCATTGAGTATTAAAAAGATAGTTTGCTACTCACAGATCCCGTGTGAGAGCTTGTCATGCCATGCAGTGGCCACAAGGGAGCAGCACCAGGGATGTTCAGGAGGGAATGGGTGAAAAAGTAGGCAAGATCCTTGATTGCTGTTTCTGAAGGAAGAAACAGGTGAGGCAGGTAAGCAGGCTTGGGATCAGCTCGTTAATAACTTCAGTAGGTTCTGGGGCATAGCACTGCCCCTAGTTGTCTGGTACCTGGCCCTGTACAGTGATTAGGGTAGGTGGATAGTGGCCCATAGTGGGAGTGCCAATAAAGGAGGTGGTGGGGCCTGTGGGCCTTGGGCTGGTTGGTTTGCATATGAAAGCTGCATTTGAAGTCCACTCATTTACTCTGTCAAGGAATTGGCTGGCTTTAGGAGAGGGAGTCTCTGCAGAGCCACCAAGGGTCCCAGGTGTGAAAACATGAGAATGAAAAGGCATGCTTGATACATGGTGGCCCACATCCAATGACCAATGTATGTTGGAGTATAAAGGCCCGGCCCTCCCAGCCCAGCATGGGACATACCCAAAGGAGCCACTTCAGCTCCAGAGCTCCCCATGGGGTCACTGGGCCGAAGCTGTCATTAAACCCTCATCACAACTCAACTTCCCCATCTGCCTATTCCTGCTTCTTCTTTCCCCAACCTTCCACAGACATAGATCCCCATGGCACTCCACAATAAATACCCTGCAACCTAAACTCTGTCCCAGAGTCGGTCTGCTTCCTGAGGACCCCAGCCTAGGACAACATGAGAGGAAAAAAAAAATGTGAAATACGTCCCCAAAATGTCAGTGGGCAGACGGTGAGATGGCCAGAGAAGACAGTCATGGGGTGAATCCCCAGCCACATCCAGCCTGGCCCACGCCCTACGGTCTCTCTCCCTGGCGATAATTCTGGGTCTTTCTCTCTCGCTCTCTCCTGCCATCTCTCTCTCCCTTTTTACATTGTAAAGTATAACACATATACAGAAAAAATGTACAATCACACAGACACAGATCAGTGAATTATTACAAAGCAAACACCCAGGTCAAGAAAAAGAACATCAACTGCAATCCCCAAACACTCCACCATTCCACCTCCAACCAAAGGTAACCTTTTGTCCCTCCTGAGTTTTAACACCCTTAGTTTGGCTTGTTTTGGAATTTTATACATTTGACTATAATGTCTATAGAGCACATATTTTTTTAGCTTGCTTCTCTCCCTCAAAATGTATACAAAATGTGTATATGTGTGTTGTGTGTATGAAATGTATCCATGTCACTGCAAGTAACTATATTTGATTCATTTTTCATTGCTGTATAATATTCTATGATGGAACCATGGTATCTCATTTTTCATTCTACTTTAATGGACATTGGGGTCAACAGGCGTGTGGCAAAAGGATTTCTGTAAACAGCCCATAAACACTGGAAAAGAATGTTCAACATCATTGGTTACCAGGAAAATATCACTTCAAACCAAATTCCTACCACCAAATTCTGGTGGCTACTACCTACCCATCATAAGAACTAAAACTAAAAAGTCAGAGAATACCAAATGTTGGTAAGAATGCAGTGCATTTGTGTTCGTCTTCCACCAAGCCAAGCTGTGTGGTAACCAGGTTGCTAGGTGTGAAGTGAACCATGTTCACTACAGCCAAAGGAAGCCAAGAGCAGCAGCAATTGCTCAGAGACTTCAAATCATCAAATAGCATTTTCATATAAACAAAGACACCAGGCAAATCTACCAGCCCTTCATTCTACCTCGTCAGCATCTCACCCAGCTTTGTTTTCCCAGTTAAAACAATACACTCAAGTGCAGTTGAATAAAGACATATATTTTGGCCTGAGCACCAAATCAAAGGGGTATGGGATGAATGTGCTGTCTCAGCTGCAGATGCACACCTGAACCCTGAGTCTGGGGGCCAGGTGGGTGCACACCCGAACCCTGAGTCTGGGGGCCAGGTGGGTTATATGAATCGTCACATCACCTTGACATATCACCTGAATCAGAACCACATAAAGTCTTGTCCAGGTCTAGTCGTTCTATTAGTCATCCAAGTGGCTTTCCAAAAATAAAAATAGCCTAAGCATTTACAGTGACACATATTAAAATCCAAAAACTAAAAGCCTACTGATGACGGCACTCCAGGTGGCTTGGAAATGGGTTTTATTTTTTTCCTTCTTTTAATCTAAATCGTGTTCCCAGACAGTGCCAAGACTGGTATAAATTCTCTTCTGCACTGATCTTTTACATACTTTTGTGCTTGTCTGCGATGATTGAACGTGACTCATTCATAGCTCTGTTTTCAGCCACTGCTGCTCTCTTCCAGTCAGCCACATCTGTTTCTTTGCAGTAAAAGTCTCCCTTTGTCTATCACTTAATTCCACGGCGTTCTTAGGAGAAAGGGAGTCCACAGCAAGGGCTGGTCACATGCCAGCAACTGCCACGCGCGATAGTGGATCCCAGACCATCTGCTCTATTTATTGATGGTGATATGAAATGGGATGTCAGCTGAATGAGAACTGCCAGCTCCGTAGTGTAGACTGGTGGTTTTCAACCGTTTGTTTTTGTTGCAAACTCTTTCTTTCAAACAAAATTTAAATAAAACTTGTAAAAGGATTCCTGTTATGGAGTGGGGGAGGGATACACTCTCCCCTTTCCCCTCCTGAGAACTCCCAGAGTATCTTCTCTGAAACTGTAGTGCTCCAGGAACATGCCTGACGCCACCAGTGTAGACTAAGTTCATGGTAGAGTAGCGGTTAACACGGGTTATCTCTAGATGATTTTTATTTTCTTCGACTTTTTCTATATTTTAACTTATTTATGATGAACATGTATAACATTGCAATCATAAAATCAATGGAATGTCTTACAGAATACTAGTATTGTATGATATTCTTTAAACACATTCGACAAAGCATCAAGCTGGTTTCCGGATATTGGCTGATAGTCATTTGTGCTGTGTTCTGGGCACCATTCTCAGCAGTGAAGATACAGTAGTGAGCAAGACACACAGCAGCTGGCCTCAATGACCTGACATTTTAATGGTGGGAAGACAGGCATAGGAGTGTCCTGCCTACATGGCTCTGCAGGGACTCGCTTGGGGATTTGTGCTTTCCATCCCTGCAATCTGGAGTTCTGTGGGTCTAGCAGCCCTAGTACTCAGAGGGAAGAGGCTTCTCCAGAGGACAAAGTAAGAATTCCACTCTACTCAGGTAGCTGGCCCCCTGCGCCAGTTGGCCAGAAGGCAAAAAAATAATAAGAAGAATCACTATACTGGTGAAGGCAATTGATTCTGATCATCATGAAGAAGCCAGGCTGCAGCCACATAATGGAGCCAGGGAGGTCCATGCATGGTGCTCGGCTGGTTCACTGTGCATCTCTTGCTACTCTCATGCCTAGAAGTAACTGTAAATGGGCAATGCAGCCTGATCAGGACATGCAACCATGGCTCAGACCCCTCTCAGATGAGAGTCTGGGCCACTAGGTCAGCCACTTAGACCAGCAACAGGAGAGGGGAGTCTAGAATGAGTGTTGGAGAAGGAAGATGAGTACAAGTGATGCCCCCGGGCTCACTGCAGCAGTAGGGCCTCTAGTTCATGCCTTTCTCACATAAGCTTCTTCCACAATTGTGGTCAACCAGAATCCTGGAGAAACCATGCCTGGATAAAGTGAACTTAAGTGAGAAGCAAATGGGTGGACTGCAGCAGATGCAGGTGGTGCCCCAGACCCTCCTTACTGGAACGTGCCCTCATCCCCCATCTGCACTGTTGTTGGCTGATAACTCATAGCTGTCACGCTCAGCCAAATCAGAGACACCTCTTCTAGAAGGCTAAACTGCCCTCCCCTTCTGGGAGACCAAATAAATGCATGGAGTACAAAAGCCCAGCCCCCACGCCTCAAAAGAGAACCAGCCCCAAGGTGCAATTTATGTTTCGGAGCTCCCTGTGGGATCAGACCGAAGTTGTCTCCTACTACACTTTTTTCGGATACTTTGTATTACTTAAATTGACAAAATTTGCATATAATAGAATACAGACATGAAATATAAAATTCCATGAGTTTTAACAAATATCTTCCAGTAACACTACCCCCATCAAAAATATTTCTATCACCATCTCCTGCCTGCTTCCAGTTCATCCCAACTTTTTTCATAGCCATTTTTTTCTGATTTTTAATCAACAAGATTTACTTTGTCTATTCTTGAACTTCATATATATGGAACCATGCAATATCAACACTTTTGCATGTATCTTCTTTTATCCAATGTAATATCTTTGAGATTACTATATGCTACATGTATCAGTAATTCATCTTTTATCATACATATTTTACTGCCAGAAGCAAGTCATCTTCTATTGCTTAGTATTCAATTGTATGAATATGCAACAATTTATTTTTCTGAGACAGGGTCCCACTCTGTCACCCAGGCTGGAGTGCAGTGGTATGATCATGGCTCACTGCAGCCTTGACATCCAGTGCTCAAGCAATCCTCCTGCCTCAACCTTCCAAGTAGCTGGAACCACAGGCACACACCACCATACCCAGCCACTTTTTTGTGTACGTAGAGACGGGGATTTCACCATGTTGCCCAGGCTGGTCTCGAAGTATTGTGCTCAAGCAATCTTCCTGCCTCAGCCTTCCAAACTGCTGGGATTACAGGCATGAGATATTGTGCCCAGCTGTCCTATCTTCCTTTGATGAAAATTCAGGTTTATTCCAATGTATAGGCATTATGCTATCAAAATTCTTGCACATGATTTTTGTGAATGTATGCTTTTATTTCTCCTTGGTAGATAAGTAGGAATGGAATGACTAGGTCATAAGGTGGATGTATAACTTATAAGAAATGTTTTTTCCAAAGTGGATGTACCATTTTACACCAACAATGTGAGGGTTAGAGTTGTTCCACATCCTCGTCAACACTTGGTGTTATCAGATTTTGAATTTTACCCATTCTAGTGAATGCGAAATGATATCTCATTGTGGTTTCAACTTGCATTTCCCTAATGGTTAATAATATTGAGTGCTTTTCCACATGCTTACAGGCCACTCATGTATCTTTTCTTCTAAAGTATCTCCTTCAAGTCTTTTGCCCATTTCATTGTTTATCTTTTCATTATCAATTTGTGTTTTTAAATATATTTTGCATACAATTCCATGACAGATACATGTGTTAAGAGTAATTTCTCCTAGACTGTGCCTCGTGTTTTCATTTTCTTATTGAGGTCCTTTAATGAAAAAGTTAATTTTGATGAAGTGCAATTCATCTAGTCTCTTTTTTGATCAGTGAATTTTGTGACTTTCCTAAGAAATCTTTTGCCTATCTCTAGGGTGGCTTAGTCTCCAATGTTTTCTTCTAGAATTTTTGTAATTTAGCTTTCATATTTAGGCATATAGCCCTTCTCAAATTAGTTTTTGTGTGTAATGCAAGGTAGGTGTGGAGAATTATTTTCAAGTATTTACTGAGTCATTCCAGTGCCGCTGGTAGAAAAGCCTTTCCTTTTCCAATGGCATTGGGGCATTTGTTGAAAGTTATGTGTGTACGAATCTATTTCTGGATTCTGGATTCTGTTCCATTGGTCTATTTGCTTATCCTTGAGACTGATTTCTTGTTCTTGCTTGGCTTTTTTCCCTGTCTTATCCTGTCTCCCTCACTGCTCCCCTGGCCCCGAAAGAACCACCTTAATAAATCACTTGAATTACATTCCCATTTCAGGCTGTTTTCAGGGAACTGGATCTAAGACAACAGACAACAGACATGCAAGTTAATAATTAAATGAGATACTTTGGGGTGCTAATTAGTGTTAGGAATGAGATGAAATATGGTGATACTGTCAAAAGTAGCTTGCAGGGAGTAGAGTTCAAAAACGGCCTCTCTGAGGAGGTGACATTGAAGTCAAGTTCTGAGTTTTGACAATATATATGGGTTGTTGAAGTGCAGCAATACAGCCATCATTAGAGCCAAGAAGTTCTAGGAACTGAGACATTAGGGTGTTGGGTGGTTCGTCAATGTCATTACTGAAGCCACTGAGCATGATAGTAAAAGTGATGGTGGAAAGGGAGCCAGAGAACTAGATGCTAACCCAGGCAGGAGTCTATTCAAAAGCTCTTTAAATTAGCTAGGATTTTTTTTTTTCTTCTAGAGATAGGGTCTCACTCTGTCACCCAGTCTGGAGTGCAGTGGTATGAACATAGTTCACTGCAGGCTCAAACTCCTGGGCTCAAGCCATCCCCTTAGCTGGGGATTTTGGAGGATTACGAAGTAAAGAGGATTTCCAAGTATCCGTGGGAAACAGGAAGGACACCTACCTTATTTCCAGGTGCTGAGTCCTGGGGAGTTGGGAGGAAACCACAGCCTTGATACAGAGGCTATAGGGGAAAGGTATCCTCAGGGAGCAGCCAGTTTTTATTTGGAGCAAGAATTTGAGGGGATGTTCCAGAGAAGATATTTAGGATATAGAGAAGTGTGCAGATCATAGGTCATATGCTCCAAAGGGCACAGGAGAGGGGCCCATGTGCAGAAAGATGTAGGAGAGTGAGTCATATTCGGGATGTGGGGAGGTGGGTGGGAAGGAGACTCCTGTGATGGAGGCACTGGGGTCTTGGACTTCTAGGTGTCTCAGTAATGAATAGGATTGGTCCTGAAAATAAAGCATGTGGTATTTGAAGATTTTGTGGGCATCTACTGAAGACATAATGGCAGCCAGCAGTGTCCAGTCATTAAAGACATCAGGAAGGCTGGACAGGACCAATATCCTTCATCGCAATGTTTCTTAAACATCAGTAGACCACATATAACCATCAGGATTTTTGACATACTTGCAAATCACTGTATATTTACATAGTAATTTGCTTTCATTTAAAACTTAAAATTTACTAAGGAAAAGAATATCCTTAAAATCTTAATTTGATGTGCTGACTATATTTTTGAATACTCATTAAAATAATTTGATTGAGATAAAAATTAGATCTGCTAACATGATCCTGAGTATGTGACCACATTTGGTGAAATATTACACTAGTTCAGAGTCACCGCCATATTCTGTAGGCCACTCCTGCCAGACACTAAACTCATTCATTAGACTGCAGATGCCATGGTCAGTCAACAAGGAACCTAAAGTTGAGTGAGGGGTAGAGAGAAGAAAACCATTATCATACATTGTGATAAGTGTTATGAGGGTGGTGGAGGGCATGAAAGGAACCCACAATGGAAAGAGAAAGCCCTCAAGTTTAGAAAAGTGCAGGTGGACGGTATATCTATTAAGGGTGCTTTCTGGCAGGTCCGACTTGGCTTTGACCAGTGGTTCTCACGCTGAAGCATGTGGCAGAATCACCTGGAAGACTTGTTAAAACAGATTGCTAGGAGAACTTGTGAAAACAGATTTCTAAAATTTCTTGATGACATGCCTAGATGTGGGTCTTTTGTCATTCCTCATGCTAGGTACTAGATAGACCCTTTAAAGTCAACATTAATGTTTTTAATTTTCTTTATTGTCCTGTATTGTTTATTTGTAACTTCCAACTTTTTCCTGTTTGTTTTCTTGCTGGAATTTATTTTAATTTCCATAGGTTTAGGGGGTGACAGGTGGTATTTCATTACATGAGTAAGTTCTTTAGTGATTTGTGTGATTTTGGTGATTTTGTACCCCCACTATACACTGAATCCTATTTGTAGTGTCTTTTATCCCTCACTCCCTCCTACCCTTTCCCCCAAGTCCCCAAAGTCCTTTGTGCCATTCTTATGCCTTTGCATCCTCATAGCTTAGATCCCACTTATGTATCCCACATATGTTTGGTTTTCTATTCCTGAGTTACTTCACTTAGAATAATAGTCTCCAATTCCATCCAGGTTGCTGCGAATGCCATTAATTCATTCTGTTTTTATGGCTGAGTAGTATTCCATTTATATATATGCCACAGTTTATTTATCTACATGTTGATTGATGGGCATTTGGGTTGGTTCCACATTTTTGCAATTGCAAATTGTGCTGCTATAAACATGCAGGTGCAAGTAGCTTTTTCATATGACTTCTTCTGAACTTAATCAGATGTTGAACTGCCTAGATTAATTAATATTGTTTCACTTTTATTTTTTATCCCTTCATATTTAACTTCTACTTCTAGAACTTTTTCTCAACCTTCTCTTCCCATTCCTTTATTGAGTGTTTTCTTGATGTATTGATACATGTATGTATTTTTGAGAGCACTTAGTTATTCTGAGTGCTCCTTTTATGGCATCCAGTTCTTGTTTCATGATTTTAAAGATATTAATTATGATGCTTATAGAAATGTTTTTCTACCTTCTGAAGTGTCTATGTATCCTCTGAGTTCCACTTTTCTTCTGATTTGTTAGATTTGACCTCCACATATCATTTGTTATATGAGGCACTAAAAACTGATTGAAGGTTCAGTCTCTTTAGGTGGAGCTTTTGACTTGTGGGCTTTGTGGAAGGGCAATAGGGTGACAAGCTAGCTCCTTCCTCGAGGGATACCCAAAAAGCATTTTCTGTGGGTGTTTTAGCTGGGATGCTCAGTCCTCCCAGAGAGGACCTCTGGCTACTGATGGGAGGCCAAGTGAGGGAATTGAACCAGGGCGTTTCTGTTCACCTTGCAGATTTTCACTGAATCTTCCTGTTGTCAGTTCCACGTCTCTCCCCATCCTCAATGTACAAACCTCCACATTTTAGCTAAAGCGAAGGGAATGCAGTCCCTTGCACTTGTAGGGTTGGAGAGGGGATCTGAGAGTCCAGCTCCCCTTATGTAACTTCTCATCTATTTTCAGCCCATCTCTCATTCCCAAACTCAGCAGTATCTGCTGTCTCCAAATTTGGAGCTTCTCTGAAAAGTTACGAGTACAAATCTGTTTGCTCATGGTTGGCTTTTTTACCCACCCTCCTGCATCAGTTATCTGCGGCTACACCACAAATTTCCCCAAAACCTGGTGGCTTAAACACGTTCTATTTTACAGTTGCTTGACTCTGACTCATGGTTTCTACAGGTCAGGAGATTGGACACAGCTTATCCAAGTCCTCTGACTCCTGGTCTCTCACAGGCTGTAATCTAACACATCTGCTGGGATGCAGTCTCATTTCAAAGATCACTGGGGGAAGAAACCACTTCCAACCTCACACACCTGGCTGTTGGCAGGATTCAGTTCCTCATGAGCTACCTGATTCAGAACCTCAGTTGCTCAGTAGCTAGAGGCCACCCTCGGTTTCTCCCAACCAGGGTTTCTCTTTAGGGCATCTCGCAACATTGCAGCAAGGAAATAGGAGAGCTAGTGAGTACAGCACTGCAGGATGACTATAGTTAGCAATAACATCTGAAATCGTTTCAAAGAGTTGGAAGGAATATATTTAATGTTCCCAACACAAAGAAATAATACATGTTTGAGATCGATATGTAGTTATCTGATCTGCTCACTATACATTGTATGTATTGAAACATCACTATGGACCCCATGGATATAAACAGTTATATGTCACTTAAAAATAAAATAACTATAAACAAAAAGACAAAGAGAGGGATACAGAAAGGCCACCCAAGATGAGAGTCACAGTCTGTTAAATCTAATGTCTTCTATTTTCTTTGATCTTATAGGTTTGTGCTCTTGAAGATTTATTTCACTGTCATTTTTAGTGAGCTTCCAGTAGGATCTGAGATATGTAAGTTTTCAATTCACCAGGCTAACGATGTTGACTTTTCATAGAATTACTTATGAGTCCATACAAACGAGTCTTTACAAACCTCTAAGATGGAAAGTGATTTGTAGAGAGAGGAAGATGGACACGCTACATCTCACCATCTATCACTGCTTTGGCCACTGTGGTCCACCAGCTGTTGTCATTTCACAATGAAGATTTTTATGTGTCCAGAGCAAAATGGGAACAATGAGGGGAAGAAATTTGATTTTTGTTTTTTTGTTTTGAAACAGGGTCTTGATCTGTGGCCCAGGCTGGAGTGCAGTGGGTGAAATGCAACATTCACTGTAGCCTCCACCTCCCGGGCTCAAGCGATCCTCCCACCTCAGCCTCCTGAATAGCTGGATTACAGGGAAGTGCCACAATGCCCAGCTAATTTTTGTATTTTTTGTAAAGAAGTGGTTTCACCATGTTGCCCAAGCTGGTCTCAAACTCCTGGGCTCAAGCAATCCACCCACCTCGGTCTCCCAAAGTGCTGGGATTACAGGCGTGAACCACCATACCCAGCCAAAAAAAAGAAGTTTGTAAGTAAAGCTAAACATGTTCATGACCCTATATTCTGAAAACGTCTTTCGAAGTCTTTTGGTGTTAAAAAATGTGTTTTTTAAAAAATGAACAGATGATTTTTACATGGCAAGGATTTTTTATTTTTTAGTTTCTGTCAAAACAAAGTTGACAACCTTATGTTAGACCCTCTAATTTTTAAAAAATTACTCTAGTGTATAGGATACCAAAGTCTGGGAACTATTGTACTAAAGTATTGTAGCAGTGCTGTCAAATGGGTTTCACCTCCCTTGCCCACATCCTGGACCACTATTGAGTGGGATTCTGAGGCCCTTTCTGATCGTACAGGGAAGCCTGCTCACAAAAAAATGCCCTAAGGATACCAGAGAGAGAATGTGGTGGCTGAGACAAACACCCACTCACTACAGAAAACAACTCATTGTAAGGACCAGAGATGGTATCAAAGACAGAAGCAATCATCTTATTATAAAGTAGATGCTGCTTATTGCAAAAATGTGGAACCAGCCCAAATGCCCAATCCACGAGTGGAGTGTGTGTGTGTGTGTATATATATATGTGTGTATATGTATATATATGTGTGTACATATATATGATGGAATACTACTCAGAAATAAAAAGAAATGAACTAATGGCATTCATAGCAATCTGGATGGAATTGGAGACTATTATTCTAAGTGAAGTAACTCAGGAATGAAAAACTAAAAATTGTATGTTCTCACTTACAAGTGGGAGCTAAGCTATGAGGATACAAAGGCATAAGAATGATACAATGGGCCGAGCGTGGTGGCTCACACCTGTAATCCCAGCACTTTGGGAGGCTGAGGCAGGGGGATCATCTGAAGTCAGGAGTTCGAGACTAGCCTGGCCAACATGGTGAAACCCTGTCTCTACTAAAAATACAAAAATTAGCTGGGTGTGGTGGCACACGCCTGTAATCCCAGCTACTCGGGAGACTGAAGAAGAAGGCTTGCTTGAACCCAGGAGGCAGAGGTTGGCAAGTGGCACTGAGCCAAGATGGCACTGAGTCAAGATGGCACCATTGCACTCCAGCCTGGGTGACAGAGTGAGACTCCATCTCAAAAAAGAAGCATGATACAATGAACTCTGGGGACTCAGGAGGAAAGGGTGGGAAGGGGGTGAGGGATAAAAGACTACAAATTGGGTTCAGTGTATACTGCTCCAGTGATGGGTACACCAGTATCTCACAAATCATCACAAAGAACCTACTCATGTAACCAAATACCACCTGTTCCCCAAAAACCCATGGAAACAAACAAACAAAAAAAAAACACCCAAGGTCTCCTAAAAAATGACAGCATCCATCAAAAAATTAAAGTAGATCCTGCTTGTCCATAGGAACAATGGTATAACTGGTGGACCTGGCCAATGACCGGGTGAGACCAAAGCAAGCCAAAATATAACATGCAGCAGCACTATGCATATAACAATTACAAAATGTAAATAGCAGCTGGGCGCAGGGGCTCATACCTGTATTCTCAGCACTTTGAGAGGCCAAGGCAGGTGGATCACCTGAGGTCAGGAGTTCGAGACCAGCCTGGTCAACATAGTGAAACCCCCATCTCTACTAAAATTATAAAAATTAGCCAGGCGTGGTGGCGGGTGCCTGTAATCCCAGCTACTCAGCAGGCTGAGGCAGGAGAATCACTTGAACCCAGGAAGTGGAGGCTGCAGTGAGCGGACATCATGCCACTGTCCAACCTGGACAACAGAACGAGACTCCATCTCAAAATAAATAAATAAAAGTAAAATAAAATGTAAATAGCATCTAAGATATCCCGCTTGCACCAAGAACCAAGTTCTGCCCTGTTGGGGCGATACAGCTAGCCCCCTTCTCATAAGAGTGCATATGCACGGGCTAGATAAGGCCAGGAATAATTTGCAAGAAAATGGTAACAGCAATTCTCCTCCTTCAGGGGGTGCTACTGATGACTGGGGCGCCACAGAGCAAGGGAGACTCACTTTTAACTGTTACCCTCTTTGAATCCTTTAAGCCATCTGTGTGTCTTGCCTATTCAAAAATACATTTCAAAAACATAAAACCATCACTCACTATCATTTCATGAGAGAGAGAAGGCACTGGCCAATGCCCAGAGGGAAAGAAAGAAGGACACCACCTCAGAATAAAAGATTCTTCCCCATAGAGGAGAGGCGGCAGCTTTACGCTGGATCAGAAATAAAGTGTACAGTTACGTTTTCCTTTTTTTCCCAAATGCAAAAAAAAAAAAAAAGTGACTTATTTTGCTGTATTATATTGCATGTAATTGTCAAGAAAGAAGTGTAGTTTGTGGGGGACTCTTAGGCAGTATAGCTTGAAGGAAATCCCATCCAATTTATTCTGGCCAAAGATTTTCATCATATCGTTGTCTGAAAATCCACTTTCCCCGACGAACGTGGGAACCATTGGAATTAACACTCTCATTGATCTTTCACTGAGCCTTAACTATTCTGGGAAAAGCTGTAAGAATTCAGGAATCAAGCCTGTAAATTTCTGGTTACCTCTCTTGCCCTCTCCCTGTGGGGCCAGGACAAAACAGTGGCTCCAGGTTCCAGCCAGCAAGTGTTACAATGAAGACATATTTCTTGGATTAATCTATTGAAAACAAAACAAAACGAAGCCAGACCAATCTCTAACCTACCACCTGCCCCTTTAAAGGTCTATTAAGGTCCCAAAGCAGCCATGTGAAGTAGCTACCGCATCACCCACATGACGAAGGAGAAAACGGAAGCTCAGAGTAGTTAAATGACTTACCCAGGAATGCACAGCACTTAAGGAGCAAAGACAAAGGTCAAGCCCAGCTCAGCTGGATTACCAGCCTTCCTCACTTGGAACCTGGCAGGCGCTTGGTGGGCGCTCGCTTAGCGTTGGTTCTTGTCTCCCATGTTTACTCCCACTGGGTCCTGCCAGGAGCATGGCAGCTGACGGAAGGGGAGACAGCCAAGACTCAGGCCTGAAACTTGTGTGTGGGGTTGGGAGGGGAATGGGCACTGGCCAGTCTTTGGACTTGGTGCTGCAGACAGCCCCACGTCTAGCTGGGTTTCTCCAGAAACACAGACCCTTTGTCAGGGCCCCCTGGTCCAAGCACAACTGAAATTTACCCCCAAAGAAATGACTGAGGGACATCAGGCCCCGTGGCTTCAATGAGCAGGAAGGGTGTTTTGTTTTGTTTCGTTTTGTTTGAGACAGTCTCGCTCTGTCACCCAAGCAGGAGTACAGTGGCACCATCTCTGCTCACTGCAACCTCCATGTCTCAAGCTCAAGCAATTCTCCTGCCTCAGCCTCCCAAGTAGCTGGGATTACAGGCATGGGCCACACCTAGTGTTTTTTCTTGCTTGTTTTTTGTTTTCTGTTTTTTGTATTTTTAGTGGAGACAGGGTCTTGCCATGTTGGCCAGGCTGGTCTCGAACTTCTGGCCTCAAGTGATCTGGCCGCCTCGAACTCCCAAAGTGCTGGGATTATAGGTATGAGCCACCATGCGCAGCTGGGAAGGGTCTTTTAATAAATTTATGCATTCAAAATCCAATTCATCCAGGCTCTGACAACCACCTCTCCTCCTATTCCATCCCAAGCCTGAAAACCCTTTCTTACATATTAACATGTAGCCTCTAAGCTGGGAGATTAAAGAAGAGGCGGCCTTCTTATCTCAGGTTGGAGATTTGGAGCGGCCTTCCTGGTAGAACTGTAACAAGATCCCTTCACGGGAGGAACTAATCACTGTGAAAGCTTCTGACAGTAGAGGGGATGGGAAGAGCAGAGAGACAGCTCCAACCAGCAGCCTCTTTTTCCACAGTGTCCCACACGAGGAAACACCTGCACCTGCTGGATCCTGTGGTGCTCAGCCTGACCTTAGCTACAAAGCGAGGGGCTACAAGCAAGGAAGGGCAAGGGATGGCCAGACCCATCTCACAGATGAGGTCCATCAAGTCTCAGAGGGGCAGCATATGAGATGGCACTCCTAAAAGAAATGCCTGGGGCCGGGCGCAGTGGCTCACGCCTATAATCCCAGCACTTTGGGAGGCCAAGCTGGACAGATCACCTGAGGTCAGGAGTTCGAGACCAGCCTGGTCAACATGGAGAAACCCAATGTCTGCTAAAAACACGCACAAAAAAATTAGTCAGGCGTGGTGGTGTGTGCCTGTAGTCCCAGCTACTCCGGAGGCTGAAGCAGGAGAATCGCTTAGATCCAGTAGGCAGAAGCTGCAGTGAGCCAAGATTGTGCCACTGCACTCTAGCCTGGGTGACAGAGCGAGACTGTCTCACAAAAGAAAGGCCCAGATACCCAGTAAGCCACCAGGGCTGTAGACAGCTTGCAGATGAGTAGGGTCCTCTTGCAATTGTAATAACCAGCCTGGCTGGACTGAAAGGTGATCTTGGTGTGTGCTGGGGCTGGTGGTTAAACAGGAGTTTGGGGAATTGGTTATTGAACTGTTGGTGCCCTGAAGTCAGTCATGGTGGGGGTATTAGACCATGGAAATCAGCACACACACAAATCAGAGTTGTTTGTTTTGGGTTTGTCTCCCCAGAGAACTAGCTTACCAACACACCACTACGTGAGAAGGTAAAAGTACTTCAGATTGAAGCCAGAAAGACTTGGGTTCACATCCTGGTTCTTCCGCAGTAAGCCTGAGACCTTGGCAAGATATTTAACCCTGTGGGCCTCAGTTTCTTTATCTGTAAAGTGGGGCTGATACTAGTGACTGTGTCAAAGGGCGTGTGAGGACTAAACAGGATGTGTGACATGCTTAGCATGGGCCTCGCTGGCACTGAATCCATGTTAGCTTTCACTGCAGTTAAAGTAATAATCATCTATTCATCAATTTCCTTCTCACAGACATTTCTTTTTACTGCTCAGAATGTAGGCAGATTTTCTCTTTGGAAGCCCACTTCCCTGCCTATGTGATATTAAGGCAGAACAAGGGGACCTAGAAACATGTGAACATTAGAGCCCAAAAGTCCCAGAATGAGGTCCCAGCATCTCAGTCACTTACTAGTGGCAGAATCTTGAGCAAGTCACATGAGTCCTCTGAACCCTCTATCTGTAAGGCTGTCAGAAGGATTCAATGAGACAGAAGTTTGCAAAGCACACAGCACCATTGCCCAGAGCAGGTGCTTGCTAAGTGGCATCACATATGATGATACTGACATGAGGAATCATTTTCATGACCCCCCTGCTACCAGATAATGAGTTCTGCAAAGGCAAGCCCTGTGGCTACCACACAGTAAGTGCTCAATAAATTCTTATTGAGGGAAATCAGTCCCCCAGAATTAACAGCTGTCCTGCTCACCTCCACTCTCCAAAGAGGCCATCAGCTTCATCTAAGCAGCTGTGCTGCTGTGGGAAGGGTTTTGCCTTTAAAAGGAGCCAGAACATTGGCATCCATCTAGGCAGTGCCTTCAGAAGCCTATGACATCACAAGACAGAAGTCACCTAAGTCTACTCAGGCAGCCATTAACAAAGTACCATACACCAAGAGGCTTAAACTACAGACATTTATTTTCTCACAGTTCTGGAGGCTGGAAGTGCAAGATCAAGGTGTCTGCAGGGTCAGTCTCTGGTGAGGGCTCTCTTCCTGGCTTGCAGACGGCCATCTTCTTGTGGCCTATTTTCAGTGCATTTACAGAGAGATCTCCTACTGTTCTTAAAGCCCCCTACTCTCATGAGCTCCTCTAACCCTAATCACCCCCCAAAAGCTCCTCTCTAAAGCCAGTCACATTAACGGTAAGGTCCAACATACTCAACCTATGAACTAGGGGTGAGTGCAATTCAGTCCATAGTGCCAACTTTCTAATCAGTAACTCTTATAAGTGGGCAGTACATTGGGACCAGCTGTTCTGGTTTCTAGTTATAATCCCCAGTACCCAAAAAGCTACACACTATCTCACCTCCATGCATTTGCCCAAACCCTTCCTTCCTTCCTTCCTTTCTGCTGTGAAAACTTCTCTTCCCTTCCTCATGTATGGGAGTCCTGCTCATCCTTCAAGACTCAACGTAGGTATCTCCACCCCAGGGAAGTTTCCCTTAAAAAGGAAGGAGCTTCCCCTCTGGTTAGGGACATGCTGACTGCAAGCACGGCTACATCCTCTGCTCCAGGTTAAGACACAGGCTCTAGTTGCATATGCCTGGGTCCAAATCTACTATGGGTGACTTGGAACAAATCATATGTCTTCACAGAGACTTGATTTCTTGAAAAACTTCCCAGAGCTATTGCAGGCATTAAACAACAGCAAACAAAAGGATGTAAAGCCCAGTGCCCGGCCTCAGCAAGCCCTTGACAAACAGTAGCTGGTATTTTTACTAAGGGTAAGGCCCATTTTCTCCACCTCCACCCCAGCACACACACACAGAACATTTAGAAGAGACCTCTGACTTCAGCATATACTTATTGGTGGATGGCTGGTGACAGAAGACAGCAGAGGGTGAACCACAGGGGGTGACCTGTCAGTCAGTATGACAGTTCTCAAAGACATCTTTGGAGCACCTACCACATGCAAGAAAAACACACCAGGGAATAAGCATGATGAAGAGACAAACCAGAGTGTTTGAGATGCGAGGGAGACCGATTCGTAATGGAAATGAGGCTCCATCTGCTGCAGGAAACAAGAAACAATCTCTCAACCACCAAATTATAAACATTCCCTGAGTCTCAGTTTCCCCATATGTAAAAATGAGGATACAAACAGCTTCCATGGGATGGCTATGGGAAGGAGTGAGCATCAAATAAAATAGTCCACATAAAGTGCTGGCACAGAGGAAGTGTTGAAGACGTTAACCTTCATCAGTATTATTATTACTCGTGGAAATAAACCCTAGATGGTGGCCAGGTGCGGTGGCTCACACCTCTAATCCCAGCACTTTGGCAGACCAAAGTGGGAGGATCACTTGAGGTCAGGAGTTCGAGACTAGCCTGGCCAACATGGTGAAACCCCATCTCCACTAAAAATACAAAACTTAGCTGAGCATGGTGGTGGGCACCTGTAATCCCAGCTACTCAGGAGGCTGAGGCAGGAGAATTGCTTTAACCTGGGAGGCAGAGGGTGCAGTGAGCCGAGATCACGCCACTGCATTCCATGCAGCCTAGGTGACGGAGAGAGACTCCATCTCAAAAATAAATAAATAAATAAACAAACAAGCAAGCAAACAAACAAATCCTAGAGGGTAACATCACTAGGTACCTCCAGTTCCTTGGAGTTTTTACTCCAAGATCAATGAGAAGAACATTAGGAAATTTGCCCTGAGCGTCTGGCTTTCCATCTTTAAATAGGGAAGGCGCAGGAATGGTCATAACGGTTGGGAAGTGTTTAGCTGCTAACAGACACCTCACCACGAGCGCCTTCAGCCATGGGGCTGGATTTTCCTGAATAAGAAGTCTGAAGTGGGCCATCCAAGGCTTCCTGCACCTCAAGGATGCCAGAGCTCTGGATTGACATCATTGCCATCCTGGTGGCTTCGACTCAGACTCAGCTCCAGCCACAACTGTCAGCCTCTTAAACACAGTGGGGAGAGGAGAGAAAGGACATTTCCCAGAATTTCCCAGAGCAGCTGACATTGACTCCCATTGGCCAGAACTGGGTCATATGGGTTCCCTCAGCCAGTGAATGGGTAAAAATTCTTTGCCAAGGCCAATGTCAAAAAGGGTATTTCCTAGGTTTTCTTCCAGGATTTTTACAGTTTGAAGTCTTACATTTAAATATTTCATCCAACTTGAGTTGGTGTTTTCATATGGTGAAACGTAGGGGTCCAGTTTTGTTCTTGTGCACATGGCAGCCAGCAATCCCAGTGCCATTTGTTGAACAGAGAGTCCTTTCCCCAACAACGGGATTTTATGAGCAAGCACAGTGGGGTAGCCAGGGGTGGCCACAACAATCTTCTTCCCTGGGATGCACGTATGGGGAAGGGGGAATATCAGAGGCACCAAGGATCCCCATCCCCAACTTCCCCAGGAGATGAAGGTCATCAAGGCCTCAGGTGGTACTTAGCAGATGCCTGCCGTGTGCCTAGCCTCATGCCTGACACAGATGTGCAGGAGACATGGGCTGGTTCCTAAAAGAACAATGGAGTCAGGTGATAGAAACAAGACACACACAGGCACACATACATGCACACACACGCACACAACTGTATAAAGAGTGGGATCCTCAGTCGCTGCAGGCTGGCCTGATATAGTGGGTCGCAATGCCCTGGTCCTTGAAGAGTGGGAGGGTAGGGGGAGGAAGGAGAGGCAAGGGCATTCCAGGCGAGGGGCCCCGACTGAGCAAAGGCAGAGAGGAGTGTGTGATCTCAACCAAGAGCCTCTTTCCATATTGAAAAAACTTCTGTTGAATGGCAAGGTCTACACTGAATGCCAAGTACACAGAGAGAAGAATCCCAGTCCTTGTCCTTGATGAGTTCATGGTCTTTCAGGCATCCATTCACTTCTACCCCCTGCCCACCCCATGCAAAATAATCGATGAATATCATTTGCTGTAACCCAAGCACAGTGCTAAGCACTTCGCAGACAATCTCCGTTGATCAGCACAACAAACCTACCAGTAGGAACCATTAAGACCCTCAGTTTACAGTGGAGGAAACAAATGGGCACAAAGAGGTTAAATACTTAGAGAGGCAGGAGGAGGGTAAGAGGGTATCAGTGGGGTTCAAGAATACTGTGTTCCCTGTAAATGTATATAATTATGATTTGTCCATCAAAAATACTAATAAAAAGCAAACAAATGAAAATACTATGTGCCAATGTTAGTTCAGCCACAAACATTCTGTGTGACCCCGGGCAAGTTCTCTCCCCACCCTGGGCCTCAGCTTACCCACCTGTAAAAGGGATGCATAGTCTCGGAGCTGCCAGGCTCTGAGGTGTGAAGGTTTCCAGATGCTGCTGTGCATTAGAAATCCCTGGGGACCTGCTAAAAGTCTCGATGTCCTGGTCCAAGCACAGGCCAATTAAACCAGAATGTCTGTGGGTAGAAACCAAGCACAGCTTTGCTTTGTTTTGTTTGAGACAATGTCTTGCTCTGTGGCCCAGGCTGGGGTGCAGCAGCGCAATCACAGTTCACTGCAGCCTCGTCCTCTTGGATTCAAGTGCTCCTCCCACCTCAGAGGAGCTGGGACTACAGGTACTGCCAACATGCCCAGCCATTTTTTTTAAGGGTCTCCAGGTGATTCCAAAGGTGAAACAAAGTTTGGGAACCACTGGTCTGAGGATTCCAACTTTCTGGCTTTTTGTGATACCACAGGGATAGCCTGAGACAGGATGAGAGTGTTGAGCCAAAAATTAAATTAAATTAAATCTCCAGAATAGGCAAATCCATGGAGACAGGAAGCAGATGCACAGTTGCCAGGGACTGGGAGGACAGGAGAATGGGGTACAGAGTTTCCTTTTGGGGGCAATGAAAATGTTGGGAAACTAGATAGTGGTGATGGTTGCACAACACTGCATGTGCTGAACTGTATGATTTAAGAAGGTGAAAATGGGGCCAGTCATGGTGGCTCACGCCTGTCATCCCAGCACTTTGGGAGGCCGAGGCAGGTGGATCACTTGAGGTCAGTAGTTCGAGACCAACCTGGTCAACACGGCAAAACCTCATCTCTACCAAAAAATACAAAAATTAGCCAGGCATGGTGGTGGGCACCTGTAGTCTCAGCTACTCTGGATGCTGAGGCAGGAGAATCGGTTGAACCCGGGAGGCCCAGGCTGCAGTGAGCTGAGATCCACCACTCCTCTCCAGCCAGGGCAACAGAGCAAGACCCTGTCTCAAACAAACAAACGAGATGGTAAAAATCAGAATCTCTATGCTATGTGTGTGTTACTACAATGTTTTAAAAAAGAAAGCACGGAGGGAGGGAGGGATGGAAAAGAAAAATCGAAATCGCAGTAAAAATAGGGCATGACTTGCAGGAGGTCAGAAATTTAAGGTCGAACAGGGGGACACCCAGGATAAGAGCTAAGCCTCTGGAGGCCGACCCAGGTTCAAATCCCCACTCTACGACTTGCTAACTGGGTGCTGTGTGATCCTGAGCAAGTGACCTCCCTCTCTGATCCTCTCTTGGTGCGTCTGTAAAACGGAGGTAAGCAAAGCACCGACCACAGCGAGCGGCCGCGAGGCTGGAATAGCAAACGCAGGGCATACCCGGCTTGATGAGTGAATGTCGCTGAGACGCTGGGCCCACGGGAAAGCATCTCGGAGTTTTGCGGAGCCCAAGCACAGGGGAGGAGAGGCCCCCAGCGCCAGGCCATCCCCACCCCAACCCCGCGGCCCGGGGGCCCTGACTCAGCGCGGTCCCGGCCTCACCTGGCGCTGCTGACCGCCCACGCCCGCCGCCCGCCTTTCATCTCCCCTGCCCGTGGCTCCGGGCACTGCTTTCCCAATTGCCCGGACGACGCCAGCGCCCGGGCTCTCGGCTTCGCGCGGGGCTGGGCGGGCGGAGCGCGGCAGCCTCCAGGTGGGGCCGCCGCCAGGTGAAGCCGCGCCGCGTCGTCGCTTCCCGGTCTGTGGCGACACCTGCTGGTCGTCCATGGAAGGACACACCCTCCGCTCCCACCACCTGCTTCCTCTCAGCCCATTCACTACTCAGCCCCTACTATGCGCCCTGTAGGTATCGCGCCAGGTGTCCGGGACCTTCAGGCAGAGAAATTAAGCAAAGAAAAAAATGCAAGTTGCATCATTTCTTTTTCAGAGACAGAATAATTTTAGTTGGGGAGATCCCAGCCAACTTAAAAGAAGCTAAGAAACTCTCCATGGGATGGGCGTGGAACTAATCCAAGCATCAGAAACAGCCTGTGCAAAGGCCTGGAGATAGGAAGGAGCCCCGCTCTTTGGAGGAAGTGAAATCGGCCAGGAAACTTGAACAAAGTGGCATACAGCATGAAGTTTGCAGCGACTAGGTGGGACCTTCCTTCCGTGCTCTCATTGCTACGTTGGAACAGGCCTGGAAGGAAAGGGATCTGCCCTGTTTTACAGACTGAGGTGTTGACCTAGAGGGGTTCTCTCCAGCCACATCTGCTGTGGGTGTCTGAGAATCATTTATTCATTCAACAAACTTTTCTTGAGCAGCTTTTATGTGCCGAGAGCTGTGCTAAGTATCAAATGCACGATGACAATGAGACATATTCCTTGAGGTGCTCCTAATCTTGTGAGTATATCTAACCGGACCAGGAAGACGGGAGAAGGCTTCCTCTCTCAGGAGCTCTTACAAGCCTCCACATCCCAGCCCCCCAAGACAAACACAAAGGAATGAATCCATAATGGTGGAAATGTGAAACAAGCGGAGGGTAGTAGAGGAGGTATTTGAGCTCTTGAAAGTATGCTCCAGGAATGACTCAATCGCTATCCCCACTGCGCTCCAGTTTTGTACAGGAAAATAAATAAGCCACAGAGGCACTGAGTCAGGACACCAAGCTAGACCTCTACGGAGACGTCAGGGTCTTCGTGGCAAGTGAAGCTCAGAGGACTTGGCTTGGTAATAGGGGTTCACCCCAGTTCTCAGACAGAACTTTTGCGAGAGGATTCTCAAAACTCAGCCACCCAAGGCAGGCTGATGGAGCTCACACGACGCACCACCATCCTCTACACCAACTGCAACTTGCCCCGAACCAGCTCCCAAGTCACTAATTGATGAAACCAAAGAAGGTTTATTAAGCAACAGACCCTGTTCCAGTCTTGCAGTTTGGGTCTGGAATATGCTTACAAAGATAAAGGCCACCTGTGAACAGTAAGGGGCAGGTTGAAGTTTAAACGAATTATTTCAACCTGCTGTGATAAAATGAGGAAACTGAGGTGATTTACAATTTTTAGGAGGCACAGTAAGCTGTAGGATTCATCCTGAGAGGCCTTATGTATTAATCTGTTTTCGCACTGTTATAAAGAATACCCAAGACTGGGTAATTTATAAAGGAAAGAGGTTTAATAGACTCACAGTTCCACCTGGCTGGGGAGGCCTCAGGAAACTCACAATCATGGTGGAAGGCGAAGGGGAAGCAGGCACCTTCTCCACAAGGCAGCAGGAGAGAGTGAGTGTGAGAAGGAGGAAGTGCCAGACTTTAAAACCATCAGCTCTCGTGAGAACTCACTATCACGAGAACAGTATTGGGGAAACCGCCCCCTTGATCTAATCACTTCCCTCCATCAACACGTGGGAATTACAGGTCCCTCCCTGTGTTTTAACTTCCCTCCAGGTGATTCTGATGCCCTCTGAAGATTAAGAACCTCTGATCAAGGAGGAAAAGTCCAGAGGAGCCTATAAATGTGTTTTTAACAAGCTACCCAGGCGATTTTGTATGACCCATGTGTCTGGAAACCATACTTCAGTTGAGGCCACCGATTTTTCTTTTCACCTTTTACATTGCCTATTTCTTCTTTATCTCAGAATGAATGTCTCATCTTCATTCTATAAGAATGTTTATTCTCATGAACAGTCACGTACCACACCAAAAAGCAAAGAGAACAGATGGTATCAACTAGAGAAATAGCAACCTGGGGCTATCCCAATTTTAGCACTGAATGTCTCATGTCCCAGGAGATCCTTAAGTTCTGAGCAAACTGGGACAGTTGGTCACCCTACATGGATATTTATACATGGGCATTTACTGTGACCCAAAGAACAATCAACATAAAATGCTGAGAGTCTTGAATTATACTTTCCACAACATTTTCATGCCAGTCCTAATCCTAATTCACAACTTGAAATCTTCATCATCGTTATCTTTATGACTTACTATTTCTGATCTACTTTAATTAACAAAGCTTATAGGCAGAATGCTACACATTTCATTGTTCTGGCCATTTGACTTATGAATAACATTAAAACTTGACTGTGTAAATTGAAAATAAATATTCTGTGATTTAGCAATTGCACTCTTAAGTTTCTAGGAGAAACTTCTAGAGAAGTCAGGTAGAAGAGAGTTCTACCTGGCTACATTGTCTGCAGTCCTCTTGAAATATAGAAGCAACATAAATGATCAACAGGAGACTAGATGACTATATCGTGTTGTTTTGAAACAGGACAATGCTACATGGAACTGTAAAGTAAATGAACCGAAGCCACACGTATCCACATGGATATCTCAGAAACTTAGTCTTGTGTGCAGAAATCAAGTTACAGGAAGCTATATCTACCTTATTCATATGAAGTATAAATGACTGCAACTGTTGTATAAATCTTACAGATGCAGAATATGTAATAAAAATATATAAATAGATATGAAAATGATACACACAGTAACACACAGTATGATGGCTACCTCCAGAGGCAGGGAGGAATGGATGAAGAGAATAAGACCTAAAAGTCCATTTTAAGTGGATCTTAACTGTATATCTTATCTCTTAAGCTGAGACACATGAATAATCATTGGTTATTCTCCAAACTTTTGGTATGTCTCAAATATTTCATCATAAGTATTTTGCATACTTTATTCTTTGTGCAGGGATCCATGCTGTTTTTAACATATAAAGGCCCCATGACTTGCTAATATTTTAAAATTGCTAGTCTATCTAAGCTAAAATTGAGTTTCTTGTACTACACTAAGTTTGTATGTTAAGGAAACAGTCTGTATGTTTCTTGTTCATCACTGAATTCCCCATGTCTAACAAAGAAGTATTTACAAATGAATAAAATATTGACTAAAACATCTTCATTTTATAGACGAAGAAACTGAGACTCAGAAGTGACGTGGTTTGCCCCAAACCAGATACTGACATAGAGGGAGAGCCAGGGACTAGAACCCAAATATCCTCATCTTCCAGGCCACTGATTGTTCCAATGCACCAGTGGTTCTTGAAGGTTGGTCCCCTAGTCTGCTTGTTTCTGTCAAGCCCAACGGTATACCTTCACAGTTTTGCCTCAGGGCAATGCCAGTTCTCCTATTTTGTGCCAGAATATAGTCCACAGAAGTACTGAACTCTTGGCTCACTGCACTGAAAATATTACACTGATTGGCTCTGCTGAGCACTAGCAGAGTAGCTGGGTACTTAGATGCCCTAGTAACATTTGCAGATGAGAGGGTGGAAAATAAATCTCACAGAAATTCAGGAGCACACCTCCTCAGTGAAGTACCTGGGGCTCAATGCTATGAAGAGTGTCAAAATTTCTCCTCCAAGATGAAAGACAAGTTGCTGCATTTCACACCACCAAAAACCTAAAAAGAGACATGATGATCGGTAAGCCTTCTAGGTCCTGGGGGCAACATGGAATGCATCTGAGTGTGCAGTTTTGACCCATTGAGAGCGTTACCCATAAGGCTGCTAGATTTGAATAGAGTCAGAAACAGAAAAGGCTCTGCAGTAAGTTTAGGCTGCAGTAGAAGCTGCCCTATAACTTGGGCCTATAATCCAGACAACACAGTGACACAATAGTGGTTCCAGTGGATTGAAGATGAACCTATAACCTGGACATTTCGGACTCCTTATGCCACTGAACCAACATGAAAAAAGTGGGAGGGGTTAATTTATTGGCTGGAGCGATTGATGCTGATAACTAAGGGGAAACTGGGTTGTGATATGGCTTGGCTCTGTGTCCCCACCCAAATCTCATGTTGAATTGTAATCCTCCATGTTGGAGGTGGGGCCTGGTGGGAGGTGATTGGATTATGGGGGTGGTTTCTCATAGTTTAGCACCATCTCCCTAGCACTTGTTGTTTAAAAATGTGTAGCACCGGCCGGGCAGTGGCTCATGCCTGTACTCCCAGCACTTTGGGAGGCCAAGGCGGATGGATCACGAGGTCAGGAGATCAAGACCATCCTGGCCAACATGGTGAAACCCAGTCTCTACTAAAAATACAAAATAAAATATCTGGATGTGGTGGCATGCACCTGTAGTCCCAGCTACTCGGGAGGCTGAAGCAGGAGAATCGCTTGAACCTGGAAGGCGGAGGTTGCAGTGAGCCAAGATCGCACCACTGCACCCCAGCCTGGCGACAGAGCGAGAGTCTGTCTCAAAAAAAAAAAAAAAAAAAATATGTAGCATGTCCCCCTTCATTCTTTCACCTTCTCCGGCCATGTAACACATGCCTCCTCCCTCTTCACCTTCCACCATGATTGTAAGTTTCCTGAGGCCTCCCCAGCCGTGCTTCCTGTACAGCCTGCAGAACTGTGAGTCAACTAAACCTCTTCTCTTTATAAATTACCCAGTCTCAGATAGTTCCTTCTAGCTATGTGAGAACAAACTAATGCAAGTTGCTTCAACACAGCAGAAGCAAGGAGGACTACGTCTAGAACTGGGGAATTCTCTGGATGCCTCTTAGTACTTCCATGCCAAACAGTAAAGGTTTAAAGGAAACTGCAGCAAGCAAAATATGTCAGGATGGTTCAGAACTCCGATCCTTCCGAAACAAAGGTTTTGGTCACTCCACCAACTAAAGAACCCCAACCAGTTGACATTCTGACTGAGAGTGGAGTAAATACAGATGAGTAGTAGGAGAAAGATGCCATAGATATCAATTACGACCTCATGACCATGATTATAGGAATGAAAATGTAATGTTGCATATTTTCTACCTGCTTGTGGTATGCATGTGTTTGTTTGTATACATCAACCGTATCCTTCTTTTTCTTTCTTCTAATTTTTATTTTACAGATAAGTGTTTAGAAGTTAACTTTACGATTTAGCCTTTAGGCTAAACAGGATATCAGTGGGATTGGGACTAAATTTCAGGAATGGTTTATATACTCAATGACAGCTACAAAGACTCCTGAGACTGTGTATCTCCTCATTTTGGAGAAAAAGATGAGAACTTAACTTGCAGGAGGCATAGCTCTATCTTGTTATGTAGAAACATAAGATTGTTCTATTGTTGTCTATAAAATAAAAATGTGTGGAGTGCATATGAAAGCTAAGTAGTCAAAGGAAGGGACATTTTCAACGTATTGCCTCTTGATTCCAAATTCATCCTTTTTGCCTTCTCTGTAAAAACGAATCTGGGCCTTTTAAATATTTTTCCCTTTACCAGATGGTCCAATATAAAGTTTGCCAATAGATGGCGCTGGAGAGACATTGCGGGATGAAAGGGGTTTGCTTTCCATGGCTGATGGGCAGCTCACTAGGTTTCTTTAGGGCTCCCCTAACGCCCTGTTCCTATAGCTCAAGAGGCTTCCCCAGCCCTGGCTCCTGCAGTGCATGGCAGCAGGTTGCATCCAGCAGCCTCCCCCAGCAATCCCCTTCACTCACCCACCTTCCAGCAGTTTTGTAGCAGAGTGCCTCCAGTAAGACACCTCCCAATAACAGCTTTCTCCAGCACCCTGGGGGTGGATTTCCAGAAAGTTCCACCAGCACAGTATCACAGCACCTCTCTGGCATCTGCTGAACCATGGCCATGCCTGTCCAATAAGGTCTGGATGTCAGCCCTGTTGGTGGAGGCTCAATCACGCCCTAGAGGTAGTAGCTTCCCCTTGTATTTGCTATTGCCATGTCTTTAAATTCTTCTTTACTTACTACATCCTCACTAATATAAGGCGAGTAGGAATGGTCCTTGGGGAGGGGGCTTCTCAAAAGAACATCTCAGCCTGTCCTGCCCTCTCCTAACCCCTCCCTTGCTATCTTCCTTCCCTCCTTCTCTACTCCTCCCTCTCAGAGCCTCCCATCCTCTTCCTCTCCCCTCATTCTCCTTCTTGTTTCCTCTTTCTTCTCCTCTCCTCTGTCTCCTTTCTCCCTACCCCCTCCTCCTTCTTCTCTTCTGTCCCTCTCTCTTCCCCTCCTCCCCTCCTCCTCGCCTTCTCACCTCCTTCCTACCTCTTTTGAAAATAAACTGCACCACCTGCCCTGTACTTTATGCAAACATCAGATGCATTAGTGCTTGGCAGAGGGCTTCCTTCCTTCCCTCTGATGTCATGCAGGGAAAAGGTGGACAGAGGCACCAGGCAGACACAGCAGGCCGCTGGTGGTCACCTCCCCAGCCCGGCCACCTGCACAGCGCTGGCCTCCCTTCAAACACCTCTAGGCAATTGCATCTCCCAGACATGCTCCTGCACTCTGGCTCCAATCACTGCCTCTGCGTGTCCCCCGCTGGCCCAGATCACTCGCTCTGAGGGTCCTCCACTGGGTAGCCAAGGATCCACGGGAGGCCACAGGGAGGAGGCAGAGACTCAGGGCTTTTCCAGGCAGGGACACTCATGGAGGCTTTTCCCCAAGCTGAGGTGGCAACTCAGGGTTGATTTTGTAAGAGAAGGGTGTGTGTGTGTGTGTGTGTGTGTGTGTGTGTGTGTGTGTGTGTAAGAGAGAGAAGAGGAAGAAGGAGAAGAAGAAGGTGGAGGAGGAGGAAAGGAAGAGGAGGCGGCAAGACAGAGACAGAGAAGAAGAGAAAAAAGAGGAGGAGGAGGAGGAAGAAAACAGAAGAGAGAGGAGACAGCAAGACAGAGAAGAAGGAAGAGGAGGAGAGGGAGAAAAGAGAGACTGAGAGAACAGGAGACAGACAGAGAGGGCAGGGAGACAGAAAGATCAGAGAATGTAGGTTGAAAAATCTACCTGGAAAGGTCTAAAGAAAAGTCGAGGCCCACAGACAACATGCCACAAGGCGGGAAGGGGCTGAAAATTTCATTCTGGAGCCAGAACTCTCCCCAGAAGGGTGAGGAAGCCAGCACCCCGTGCGATGTTCTGTGTACCACCCCCCACCCCCACCCCAGCCAGGTGTAGCGTCAGGAGATGAGGAGGTGAGCAGTTGCTACATGTGCGGTTGCAGCTGGTTTTTGATAATTGTGGGATACGCTGTGCCTGCCCATTGGGAGGGCTGCTGGGTGGATTACAGCGGAGTCTTGCACACTGGAATGCAAGGTGTCCACCTGAAGAAGGAAAGGGATAGGTGTGTATGAGAATGGAAAATTGTCTATGATGTGCTGATGAAGAAAGAAAAGCAGTTTGTAAATGTATGTATGAACATGGACATTTTTCTTTTTTTGAGACAGAGTCTAGCTCTGTTGCCCAGGCTGGAGTGCAGTGGTGCGATTTCAGCTCACTGTAGCCTCAAACTCCCAGGGTCAAGCGATCCTCCCACCTCAGCCTCCCAAATATCTGGGGCTGCAGGCACATGCCACCATGCCCTGCTGATTGCTTTTGATTTTTAGTAGAGATAAGGCCTCACTATATTGCCCAACTCCTGGGCTCAAGCGATACTCCCACCTTGGCCTCCCAAAGTGCTGGGATAATAGGCGTGAGCTACTGTGCCCAGCCAAACATGGACAATTTTCATTAAAGCTGGAGGGATGAAGCATCACCTAGTGAACAACCATAGTCTCAAGAGAAAAGGAGACGAGGAATGCAGAGATCCTCACTTTCAGCTTCATAGGCTTCCATAGCATTTGACTGTTCTACAATGTGCATACGTCACTTTGTGATAAAAGTGAGAAATTTCTCATTTGGAAAATGAATATATAAAATGCACAAACTGATGCAAGTCAAGTCCCCTCTCTGGGCCTCAGTTTCCTTATCTCTAAAGCAGGGGTGACCTCCACTCCCTCCCAAGGTTTGATCTATTTAACGAAGTCTTACGTAACACCTTTTCTGTGTTGGGTACCATTCCATGCACTTCACAAACATTCATTCACTCAATCTTTATGTCACGTCTACAAGGGCGGGACTATTAGTATGCCCGTTTACAGATGAGGAAAACTGAGGCACGTAGAGATTGAGTAAACTTGCTCAAGCACACTCAGTCAAGAAGTGGCAGAACCAGGATTCAAACTCAAGCAGTCGGGCTCTGGAATCTGACTTTTTAGCTACTAGGCAACTTTGTAAAGTGTTGGTGAGAAAATGTATATAAGGTGGTTACCGTATAATACGTATCAGTAATTTTTGGTGGCAGGCGAGATGCTTCTCAGACTCTGCCTAAAAGTGTGTGCTCCCACAAACCCCTGGCATGGCCTCTGGCACACCAAAGCACCCGGGACCTGAATTAATGAATGCATGAATGAATGAAACCACAGCTATTTGAATTCCAGCCATAAGTTTCTTAGCTTTTATGCATCTCCAGCATCTAGCCCAGGACACAGCACACAGTAGGGCTAAGGGATGGAGACAGGGAGAGAGCTGAATGCCCATGTGGTGCACAGTAGGCCATCAGGAAATGACTGACTCTTACAGCAGGATGGTTTTTTCTTCCTCCTGGAGCCCCATCCTGACTCTCCCACTAGACTGTGAGCACTAAGTGGACAAGGACCCCAGCACCCAGGCCAGGGCCTGGCACACAGTAGGGGCTCGATGAAGGCTGAAGAGCACACGGCTGAGCACCTGAGTGGGTGGGGCCTGAAGGAGAGGGCAGGCCAGGGCTGGGTGGGCTTCTGTCCTGGGAACTCAGACTGGGTGACCCCAAAGGGCCAGCACCCTTGCCTCTGAGTGCTCGAGGTGGCACCAGGCTGTGCCCTGGGCTGGGGGTGAGGGGTAGGGGGCAGCTGCATCTTCCTCTCTTAGGGGAGGAGAGTGGCGAGGCCATGGCAGGGAAGGGAAGGAAGCCTGCAGGCTGTCGATGGTGGGTCTGTGGCTAAGAAGCACTCCCTCCTCCCAGGTCTTTTTGGGGAACTCCTCCCTGTTTCCTCCAGGAAAAAGCATCCCAACCCCAAGGAAAAGGCTGTTTAAGGAAAGTATGTGCAGGCTTCTCCCAAAAGGCCTCCTCCTCTCTCTGTGTCACCCAGAGAAGCACCTGTGTCCACCCTGTGAGAAGTCCCATCCAGGCAGCTAGGCACGGTGGCTCACACCTGTAATCCCAGCACTTTTGGAGGCCGAGGCGGGCAGATCACGAGGTCAGGAGTTCAAGACCAGCCTGGTCAACATGGTGAAACCCCGTCTCTACTAAAAATACAAAAATTAGCTGGGCGTGGTGGCACGCACCTGTAATCCCAGCTACTCAGGAGGCTGAGGCAAGAGCATTGTTCGAACCCAGTAGGCGGAGGTTGCAGTGAGCTGAGATCATGCCACCGCACTCCAGCCTGGGTGACACAGCAAGACTCCATCTCAAAAAAAAAAAAAAAAGTTCCACCCAGGAAGGCTCCCCTGCCTGAGTAAAGCCCCATGGGTAGTGTTAAAAATCCTCTCTATTTTCCAGGCCCCACCCCCGCCTAGCCCCGAAATGTGATCTGTTTCAGCCCCTTTCACCTGCTTCCCTGCTGCGGAAGAGACTCCCATCGGCCCTGGCCCAGGAGAAGGGCCCAGTCAACACCTATGCTATCCTCATTCAGGGAACATTTCCTGAGCACCTTCTCCAGGCAAGAGCCACACTGGGTGCTGGGCAGGCAGTGGGGAGCCTGGGAGTGATGGCTTAGGAGCTTCCAGTCGGGTGGACTGTGGAGCTTCCGGTGGGGTGGATCTATAATCAGATCAAGGCCATCCATGGTACTGTAGACTCTGCCTGGAGCCCAGAGAAGCCCCAGAGCCAGCATGGAAGGCTTCCTGGAGGAGGTGATGTCTGAGCAGAGAATGGGAGGAAGAGCTTGAGTGGAAAGAGTGAGGTTACAGATGGAGAAAGTGGCCTGAGTTAAGAGAAGGCCTGGTTTAGTGGAGGAATTGAGAGTCGCACCATACATCAGGTAGAGGAGTGGGTGTGTGCAGCCAGGATGGGGAGGGGAACCTGGCCAGGTTCATTCTGCCATCCGAGGGGGCAGAGGTGGGGACACTTGTTCCAGTCCCTCTGGTCCTCGTGCCTGCCTTTCCTGCAGGACTGGCCAATGCACTGAGGCTTGAATTTCTAAGACGCTCCTTCCCCTTTTGTCCTCATGCCTGACATGGGTTGAATTACGTCCCCTGAAAAAGACATGTTGAAGCCCTAACTCCCAGTACCTTCAAATGTGACTTTATTTGGAAATAGGGTCTTTGCAGATGGAATCAAGTGAAGATGAGGTTGCACCGGATTAGAGTGGGCCCTAAATTCAATGACCAGAGTCCTTACAGGGAGAAGGAGACTTAGAGACACAGACGTGCACAGAAGGAAGGCGGCCACGTGATGATGGGGGCAGAGACTGGAGTGATGCAGCTACAGGTAAGGAGCGCCAAGGTGCAGGAGCCACCGGGCTTTGGAAGAGGCACGAAGGATGCTCCCCTAGAGCCTTCGGAGGGAATACGGCCCTGCCAATGCCTCGGTTTCAAATTTCTAGGCTACAGGATAAATTTCTGTTGCTTTCAGCCACCTGGTTTGTGGCGATTTGTTGCCCAGCCCTTTGAGACTAACACACACCTCAAGAGCTACATGGGTCATTCCAGCTCTCATTGGCTGTTCTTTGGAAATCAGTACCTGGAGTTTGGCAGGACCAAAAAGGGTTAGGGACTGGCTGGGGATGATGGTTTCCGATGCCACAGTGTCAGTCACTTTTCTAGGGTTCTTGGCCCTCAAAAAATAGCTAAGCTGGCCGGGGTGGCTCATGCCTGTAATCCCAGCACTTTGGGAGGCCGAGGCGGGCAAATCACCTGAGGTCAGGAGTTCGAGACCAGCCTGACCAACATGGCGAAACCCTATCTCTACTAAAAATACAAAAATTAGCCAGGTGTGGTGGCACGTGCCTGTAATCCCAGCTACTCGGGAGGCTGAGGCAGCAGAATCGCTTGAACCGGGAGACAGAGGTCGCAGTGAGCCAAGATCGTGACATTGCACCCCAGCCTGGGCAACAAGAGCAAAACTCCGTCTCAAAAAAAAAAATGTAAAAATCACTAAGCTGAGTTAGCCACTGAGCCTTCACTTTGCTGGGAATCTCATATCTGCCACACGACCTGTCAAGTTGAGTTGAATACAAAATACTTGAGCTCAACAGAAAGACACAGGGGTGGGGGCCTGGATGACCCCAAAATTTTTGTCTGCTTTCTTTTCTAAGCTTCTTCTGCAACCCCCTGTGCCCCTAGCAAGTCAAAATATCTTCCTGAATTCAGAGCTACTGTGAATATTTTTTCCAGAAAGGAAATGTGTTTAAATGCCTTTGCTAAGTAAAAAGTAAAATACATTGGTTGGTTGTTTGTTTGGTTAGTTGGTTGGTTTTAATCAGAAAATACAAAGAAGAGCTAGGTGTGGTGGTTCACGCCTATAGTCTCGGCTACTGGGGATACTGAGGCAGGAGGATCACATGAGCCGAGACCAGCCTGGACAACATAGTGAGACACCGGTCTCTAAAAAGGGAAAAAAGAAAATACAAAGAGGTAGTAAGGAAAATAATTCAGCTCTAATCCTACTCCACAGATAGAAAGAACAGGAATTTGCTGGTGTGTTTCCCTTTAGACATTTTCCTTATAACATATAGACATATATTTTTTCCTACTAAATATGCACAATATATCACAGTGCGTGTGCAATGGTATATATGCAACTTAAGAATATATTATTCCAGCTGGGCTTGGTGGCTCACACCTGCAATCCCAGCATTTGGGGAGGCCAAAGTAGGAGAATCACTTGAGCCCAGAAGTTTGAGGCTGCAGCGAGCTATGATGGCACCACTGCACTCCAGTCTGGACAACAGAGTGAAACCCTGTTGCTAATACACACACACACACACAGACACACACACACACACACACATATAAAATACACACACATATATATAAAATACGCACACACACACACACACATATGTATACACATGCCCTAAGAGCTACATGGGTAATTATACACACATACACATATACACATATATTTATGTATGTATGCATGTGTATACATACATGTTATATGTACATATGTATATCTGTGCGTGTATATACATATATGTACATGTACATATAATTGGAATTATACATGCAGTTGCAACTGAGGCTGAACATTGCCAGATTTTTTTCATGCTCTAACTTTTCCTCTTTCCCAGAGACAACCACTCTCCTGACACTGGTGTCTATCATTCCCACGTAAGTTTTTATAGTTTTGCCTCATATACAAGTATCCAGAAGCTACATGTACTATTGTTTTGTGTGTTCTGAAATTTTACCCAAACCCTTGTTATTGAAATGCAGATTTTCTATTGCAATCTGTTCTCACTTAGCACCATGCTTTTAAAAATGTTGATGTCCATAGATCTAGTCCATACTTCTTGTGATGGTGTCTCTCTGAAGAATCCTAATACACCATTCAATAGGGTTTTTTTCAGGCTCTGAAATCGAGGCAATAATTAATAGCCTACTAACCAAAAAAAGTCTAGGACCAGACGGATTCACAGCTGAATTCTACCGGAGGTACAAGGAGGAGCTGGTACCATTCCTTCTGAAACTATTCCAATCAATAGAAAAAGAGAGAATCCTCCCTAACTCATTTTATGAGGTCAACATCATCCTGATATCAAAGCCTGGCAGAGACACAACAAAAAAAGAGAATTTTAGACCAATATCCCTGATGAACATCGATGCAAAAATCCTCATTAAAATACTGGAAAACCGAATCCAGCAGCACATCAAAAAGCTTATCCACCATGATCAAGTGGGCTTCATCCCTGGGATGCAAGGCTGGTTCAACATACGCAAATCAATAAACATAATCCAGCATATAAACAGAACCAAAGACAAAAATCACATGATTATTTCAATAGATGCAGAAAAGACCTTTGACAAAATTCAACAGCCCTTCATGCTAAAAACTCTCAGTAAGTTCGGTATTGATGGAATGTATCTCAAAATAATAAGAGCTATTTATGACAAACCCACAGCCAATATCATACTGAATGGGCAAAAACTGGAAGCATTCCCTTTGAAAACTGGCACAAGACAGGGATGCCCTCTCTCACCACTCCTATTTAACATAGTGTTGGAAGTTCTGGCTAGGGCAATCAGGCAAGAGAAAGAAATAAAGGGTATTCAGTTAGGAAAAGAAGAAGTCAAATTGTCCCTGTTTGCAGATGACATGATTGTATATTTAGAAAACCCCATTGTCTCAGCCCAAAATCTCCTTAAGCTGATAAGCAACTTCAGCAAAGTCTCAGGATACAAAATTAATGTGCAAAAATCACAAGCAATCTTATACACCAGTAACAGACAAACAGAGAGCCAAATCCTGAATGAACTTCCATTCACAATTGCTTCAAAGAGAATAAAATACCTAGGAATCCAACTTACAAGGGATGTAAAGGAGAACTACAAACCACTGCTCAGTGAAATAAAAGAGGATACAAACAAATGGAAGAACATATCATGCTCATGGATAGGAAGAATCAATATCGTGAAAATGGTCATGCTGCCCAAGGTAATTTATAGATTCAATGCCATTCCCATCAAGCTACCAATGACTTTCTTCATAGAATTGGAAAAAACTGCTTTAAAGTTCATATGGAACCAAAAAAGAGTCCACATTGCCAAGACAATCTTAAGTCAAAAGAACAAAGCTGGAGGCATCACACTACCTGACTTCAAACTATACTACAAGGCTACAGTAACCAAAACAGCATGGTACTGGTACCAAAACAGAGATATAGACCAATGGAACAGAATAGAGCCCTCAGAAATAATACCACACATCTACAGCCATCTGATCTTTGACAAACCTGAGAAAAACAAGAAATGGGAAAGGATTCCCTATTTAATAAATGGTGCTGGGAAAATTGGCTAGCCATAAGTAGAAAGCAGAAATTGGATCCTTTCCTTACTCCTTATACAAAAATTAATTCAAGATGGATTAGAGACTTAAATGTTAGACCTAAAACCATAAAAACCCTAGAAGAAAACCTAGGTAATACCATTCAGGACATAGGCATGGGCAAGGACTTCATGTCTAAAACACCAAAAGCAACAGCAACAAAAGCCAAAATTGACAAATGGGATCTAATTAAACTAAAGAGCTTCTGCATAGCAAAAGAAACTACCATCAGAGTGAATAGGCAACCTACAGAATGGGAGAAAACTTTTGCAATCTACTCATCTGACAAAGGGCTAATATCCAGAACCTACAAAGAACTCAAACAAATTTACGAGAAAAAAAACAAACAACCCCATCAAAAAGTGGGCAAAGGATATGAACAGACATTTCTCAAAAGAAGACATGCATACAGCCAACAGATACATGAAAAAAATGCTCGTCATCACTGGCCATCAGAGAAATGCAAATCAAAACCACAACGTGATACCATCTCACAACAATTAGAATGGCAATCATTAAAAAGTCAGGAAACAACAGGTGCTGGAGAGGATGTGGAGAAATAGGAACACTTTTACACTGTTGGTGGGATTGTAAACTGGTTCAACCACTGTGGAAAACAGTATGGCGATTCCTCAAGGATCTGGAACTAGAAATACCATATGACCCAGCCATCCCATTACTGGGTATACACCCAAAGGATTATAAATCATGCTGCTATAAAGACACATGCACACGTATGTTTATTGCGGCACTATTCACAATAGCAAAGACTTGGAATCAACCCAAATGTCCATCAGTGACAGACTGGATTAAGAAAATGTGGCATATATACACCATGGAATACTATGCAGCCATAAAAAAGGATGAGTTCGTGTCCTTTGTAGGGACATGGATGCAGCTGGAAACCATCATTCTCAGCAAACTATCACAAGAACAGAAAACCAAACACTGCATGTTCTCACTCATAGGTGGGAATTGAACAATGAGATCACTTGGACTCTGGTAGGGGAACATCACACACCAGGGCCTATTATGGGGAGGGGGGAGGGGGAGGGATGGCATTGGGAGTTATACCTGATGTAAATGACGAGTTGATGGGTGCTGACGAGTTGATGGGTGCAGCACACCAACATGGCACAAGTATACGTATGTAACAAACCTGCACGTTGTGTACATGTACCCTAGAACTTAAAGTATAACAAAAAAAAATAGAGTTTTTTTCTATTATGAATAATCCACAGTTTGTTTAACCACTCCCCTGCTGAAGGCAGTTGGGTTGTTCAGGATGACTGACATGTTGCAATGAGCATCCTTTTTACGTCTCTATAAAGGTTTCTTAGACAAGACCCCAAAAAGTGGGATTACCACACATCTCCCATGACCCATCTTTAGTGCAATTGAATACAGCAAAAATTACCCTTCAAAGAAATTAAGCCAATGTTACTCCCACTATTCTAAGAGATCCTGTTTGCCCACATTGTGGCCAACTCTTGAGGTTAGATTTTTGGTTTAGATTTTGCCAATAGGGTGAGAGTGAAATGATACCTCTTTCTTTTTATATGACTTTCCTTAATGTGTGGCACGTCTTTTCATGTTGATGGACAGATCAGACTTCTTCCCCTGAATTGGCTATTTATAGCTTTTGCCTATTTTTCTACCAGGCTATTTTGTCTTTTTTCCTGCTGATTTTTATATATTCCTGAAACTGATTTTTAGTCTTTTCTGTGTGTTGCAAATATTTTCTCTGTAGCTGATCTTTTCACATTGGATGGAAAGTTTTTTTCTATGGAAGTTTTAAATTATGAGTTTGACTTCTTATGTTCTTTTTTTAAAGAGTCTCATTCCAACATCATAACAATATTCTGGCCAGGTGTGGTAGCTCCTGCCTGTAATCTCAGCACTTTGGGAGACTGAGGCAGGGAGATCGCTTGAGACCAAGAGTTTGAGACCAGCCTACTTAACATAGTGAGATCCTCATTGCTACGAAAAATACAAAAATTAGCTAAGGTTGGTGGTGCACACCTGTAGTCCCAGCTGTTTGGGAGGCTGAGGTGGGAGGCTTGCTTGAGGCTGGGAGGTTGAGGCTGCAGTGAGCTGTAATCACACCACTGCACTCCAACCAGGGTGACAGAAACCCTCAGAAACCCTTTCTAAAAAAATAAAATTTGTTTTCTTTTAACAGTTTTAAGGTTATGCTTTTCGTATATAGCTCTCACTCCTCTCAGACTACTGCAAGAGTGGCATTTTATCTTTTTTTTAACATATGGACAACCAATTTCCCAGCACCAATTATGTGTACCTACCTAGGTGTGGGACTGTCTGAACTCAGTTTTACTTTCCCATTGATTAGGACCACTGTTGTCATAAAACAGGCACACTGTGTGTCAGGCTCTGGGTTCTGGGCCATTGACCTCTTTGTCTATTCCTGCACCAATGCCATATTGTCTTAGTAACTACAGTGTTATCATAAATTCCATATCCTGGTAGGATGAGTCCTTTCCTTTTTAGACTTCCCTTTCAAATTTTGTCTTGCCTAGTCTTGACACCAATCTTCCAAAGAAATTTTGGAATCAGATTGATACGTTTCACATACACTGTCTCTCTGCTGCAATGTTTATTAGAAGTGTACTTAATTTTTTTTGTTTTTTTTCAGATGGAGTCTCACTCTGTCTCCCAGGCTGGAGTGCAGTGGCCCGATCTCAGCTCACTACAACCTCCGCCTCCCGGGTTCAAGTGATTCTCCAGCCTCAGCCTCCCGAGTAGCTGGAACTACAGGCATGTGCCACCACTCCTGGCTAATTTTTGTATTTTTAGTAGAGACGGGGTTTCACCATATTGGCCAGGCTGGTCTCGAACTCCTGACCTTGTGATCCGCCTGCCTCAGCCTCCCAAAGTGCTGGGATTACAGGCTTGAGCCACCACCCCTGGCAAAGTGTACTTAATTTATAAAATAATTGGGAAGACTTGATCTTGTCATGGTATCAAGACTTCCTGGTGGTGGCCAGGTACAATGGCTCACACCTATAATCCCAGCACTTTGGGAGGCCAAGGTAGGTGGATCCCTTGAAGTCAGGAGTTTGAGACCAGCCTGACCAACATGGTGAAACCTTGCCTCTACAAAAAATGCAAAAATTGGCCAGGCATGGTGGTGCATGTCTGTAGCCCCAGCTACTTGGAAGACTGAGGCAGGAGAATCACTTGAACCCAGGAGGCAGAGATGACAGTGAGCTGAGATCCACGACTGCACTCCAGCCTGGGTGACAGAGTGAGACTCCATTTCAGAAAAAAAAAAAAAAAAAAAATGTCCTGTTGGTATTAGAAGAATCCTAACAGACAGACCCTGATATATCAATGGCTTAACACATTTGTTTCTTGCTCTCACAATGACCAGTGTCCATCAGTTATCTCTGCTCCATCTTGCAGTTTACAGCTTGAGAACACATGCCTTTCAGGGCACTCTGGCTGGGGAAGAGAGGACAATAAAAATGAAACCCATTCCTCCCACTTGCAACCCATTGGCCAGAACCGTCACATGGCCCCAACCTAGCTGCAAGGGAGCCTGGGAAATGGCACAGAGTACATGGAATATTCATGAAGACAGTTCCTGTCACATGCTCTATCTCTGCATATTTTTAGGTCTTATTAAATTGCTATCAATTTTTCTTTGCTATTTTACGTACCTTTTTATTCATTGTGCTTTCTTATCATTTGTTGCTCATATACAGAGACTATTTTTTGTAATATAAATTTTGTAAGCAGCAAAATTACTGAACTCTTTTATTCTAATGATTTTTGTGTGAATTCCTTTGGAATTTCTATGTAAATGAAAAATTGTGAAAAACAATTTTTTTCTCCTTTTCAAATCCTCATTCCTTTGAAGTGACTCTGACTAAAACTACCAGTACAATGTTGAATAAAGACACTTGATTTTACATGTGACTTCAAAGGGTTTGCTTTTAACATTTTGCTAAATTACATAACCCTGCTGCGACTCACTAGTCCCATCTATAAAAGGAGGATTATCATAGCACCTTTTAAAGGGTTGTTTTGAAAATTAGGCTGTGCACAGTGGCTCACGCCTGAAATCTTAGCACTTTGGGAAGCTGAGGCAGGCAGATCACCAGAGGTCAGGAGTTCAACACTAGCCTGGCCTACATGGTGAAACCCTGTCTCTACTAAAAATATTTTTTTAAAAATTAGTTAGGCATGGTAGTGGGTGCCTGTAATCGCAGCAACTCGGGAGGCTGAGGCAGGAGAATTGCTTGAACCCAGGAGGTGGAGGTTGCAGTGAGCTAAGATTGTGCCACTGCACTCCAGCCAGGGCCACAGAGTGAGACTCTGTCTCAAAAAAATAAAAAAAAAAAAAAAAGAAAGAAAGAAAGAAAAGAAAACTAAGTAATATATATGACATGTAGTTAGAACAATTATTATCATTGATACTGCTATTAGTGTTAATAATGTTTGCTATAAATAACAAGGTAGATGTTCTTTACCAGATTAAAGAGGTTCTCATCTCATACTAGCTTGCTAAGAGGGTTATGTTTTAATCACAAATACTGTTGAATTTTATCATTGTTCATCTATTCTTTCATTTTTTAATAAAATTATTTGTAAAGACAGGGTCTCCCCATGTTGCTCAGGCTGGTCTTGAACTCCTGGGCTCAAGCGATCCTCCTGCCTCAGCCTCCCAAAGTGCTGTGATTACAGGCATGAGCCACCATGCCTGGCCAGTGCATCTATTCATATTGATAAAATAAATTACATTTGTAAATTACTTCAGTGTTGCATCCTCCTTGTGATACTCAGTTGATGATGACACATTTATTTTTTAACACCATTCTGAATTATCTGGGTAAATATGTTATTTTGGATTTTTCCATCAGTGTTCTAAGTGAGGATAAGCCTATAATTCTCCTTTCCCTTGGAATTTTCCTCTTCATCTCTTCAACTTCTATGTGTTCTCCAACAAGGAAGTCTAGCCTCCTCTTTTCTCTGTTTGCACTCCCTCTCTGTGTGACTGCCCTGCAGCTTGAACTCAAATTTTATATTCCTCGGTGATTTACTGCTTTTGCTAAATATCATTTTTAATAGCTGGTCATGTTGATGAATCTAGCTGCAGTTCATTTATACTCCGAGTTAGATAATATTCCACTGCCTATAATGACCTCACAGTTCACTGTGGATGAACATTTCTAGTTGGAAGCTATTGTGAATAATAATGCTATGAACATGCTTAACAAGTCTCTTGGTCCATGAGTTTCATTTCTTATATCTCTAGGAGCTGAACTGCAGTTGTTTAGTATTTTAGTTCATCTTTGCTGTGTTAACAAACCACCCGGAAACATAATAGGCTAAAACAACAATAATTTTTCACAGTTCTATGGGTCAGCATTCTGGGAAGATCCAAAGAACTATGGGATCTTTGGCTGGGACATTTGATTCTCTTTCATGTGGTCTCTTCTGAACACTAGCCTGGAGTTTTCACATGGCTGTCTCAGGGCAGCAAGAGACTGAGAAAGGAAGCTACCAGGCTTTTGATGCCTGGCCTTGGAATGCTCACTATGTCACTTCACTGAATTTCACATGGGACCCACTGCTGGCTCAGACTGAAGAGTGAAGAAATAAACTCCACTTCTTGATGGGAAGAGCTAGATAAATCACACTGCAAACCATAAAACATAGACTGGAAGAATTTGTGTACTCTTTTTGTAAGCCACCATATTCAACTTAAGTAGATATTTTTAAACTATTTTCCAAAACTGTTTTATTAACTTAGAAGTCTTTTTTTTGGAACTATTTTCATACCTCCTTAGGTGGCCTTAATATATATATATATACCAGGCTAGTCTCAAACTCCTGACCTCAGGTGATCCGCCCACCTCGGCCTCCCAAAGTGCTGGGATTACAGGCATGGGCCACCACACCTGGCCAATATTTTGTATTTATACGTTCTTCTGTCTCCCAGATGCTCTATTTCGGGGGTCAGCAAGAGCCAGATAAAGCTTGCAGGCTATCTGGTCTCTGTCACAATGACTCAGTTCCACCATTGGAGTGAGAAAGCAGCCATGGAAAATTTATAAGTGATGACAAGTGGCTGTGTTCCAATAAAACTTTATTTGTAAAAACAAGTGATGGAAGAGGGCCTAGAAGTAGGTTCACCTAACTATAATCAAATGATCTTTGGCAAAGGAGCAAGTTTTCCTCTCAATTTTGCTGTGAAAGGCAATAGAATGGAGGAAAGATTGTCTTTTCAACAAACAGTCCTAGACATCCACATGCAAAAAACGGAATTTAGACATAGATCTTACAGCCTTTGCAAAGTTAATTCAAAGTGGATCATACGCCTACATACAAAATGTGACACTACAAAACTTCTAGGAGATAACATAGGACCACACCAAGGTGACCTTGGGTACAGTGCTGACTTTGTGGATATAACACCAAAGACACAATCCATGAAAGGAGTAATTGATAAGCTGGACGTCATTAAAATTAAAAGCTTCTGCTCTGTGGAAAACACTCTCAAAAGAATGAGAAGACAAGCAGAGACTAGGAGAATATATTTGCCACAGACACATCTGATAAAAGACTGTTAACATCTATTACACATCTGATAACAACATGTGTAAAGAACTCTTAAAACTCTTTAATAAGAAGGGCCAGGCACAGTGGCTCATGCCTGTAATCCCAGCACTTTAGGAGACTGAGGCGGACAGATCATGAGGTCAGGAGATCGAGACCATCCTGGCTAACATGGTGAAACCCCATCTCTACTAAAAATACAAAACTTAGCCGGGCATGGTGGCGGGCGCCTGTAGTCCCAGCTACTCGGGAGGTTGAGGCAGGAGAATGGCGTGAATCCAGGAGGCGGAGCTTGCAGTGAGCTGAGATCGTGCCACTGCACTCCAACCTGGGAGTTTTGTTTTTCTGAGACCCTGTCTCAGAAAAACAAAAACAAAAACAAAACAAAAAACCCTATAATAAGAAAACAACCTGTTTGGTTTTTTTTGTTTGTTTGTTTTGTTTTTTTTTTTGCTGGGGGGACAGAGTCTCGCTCTGTCACCCAGGCTGGAGTGCAGTGGCAAAATCTTGGCTCACTGCAACCTCCACCTCTCAGGTTCAAGTGATTCTCCTGCCTCGGCCTCCCTAGTAGCTAGGATTGTAGGAGCCCACCACCATGCCCAGCTAATTTTTGTGTTTTCAGTAGAGATGGGGTTTCACCATGTTGGCCAGGCTGGTCTCGAACTCCTGATCTCAAGTGATCCGCCCACCTCGGCCTCCCAAAGTGCTGGGATTACAGGCATGAACCACTGTGCCTGGCCCACAACATGATTTAAAAACAGGCCAAAACCCTTAACAGACACCTCACCACAGAAGATATACAGAAGTCAAATAAGCACATGAAAAGATGTCCCTCATCTATGTCATCAGGGAAATTCAAATTAAAACAATGAAACCACTACACACCTGTTAGAATGGCCCAAATCCAGAACACTGACAACATCAAATGCTGGCGAGAAGGTGAAGCAACAGGAACTCTCTCATTCACTGCTGATGGGAATGCAAAATGGCACAGCCACTTTGGAAGATAGTTTGGTGGTTTCTCACAAAACGAAACCTACTCTTACGATACCAGTCAGTAATCGCATTACTTGGAACTTACATAAAAGAGTTGAAAACATTTGGATGTTCATAGCTGCTGCACATGGATGTTTATAGCAGCTTTATTATAACTGCCAAAACACAGAAGCAACCTTGATGACCTTCAGTAGATACATGAATAAATAAATAGTGATCTTTCAGACAATTTAATATTATTCGGTGCTAAAAAGATATGCACTATATGTTAAATGCATATTACTAAGCAAAAAAAAAAAAAAAACCCGGTTTGAAAAGGTTACGTGCTATGCAATTCCAACTATATAACATTATAGAAAAGCCAAACTGTGGAAACAGTAAAAAGATCAGTGGTCACCAGGGATTAAGGGTAGGACAGAGGATTTTTAGACCAGTGAAACTACTCTGTATGATGCCACAGTGATGGATACATATCATTATGTATTGGTCCCTGTATTAGTCTGTTTTCACACTGCTATAAAGAACTGCCAGGGACTGGGTAATTTATAAAGGAAAGAGGTTGAATTGACTCACAGTTCAGCATGGCTGGGGAGGCCTCAGGAAACTTACAATCACGGCAGAAGGTGAAGGGGAAGCAAGGTACTTTCCTCACAAGGCGGAAGGAAGAAGTGCTGAGTGTAGGGGGAACAGCCTCTTATAAAACCATCAGATCTCATGAAAACTCAGTCTCACGAGAACAGCATGGGGGAAATTGCCCTCATGATTCAATTCCCTCCACCTGGTCTCTCTCTTAACATGTGGGGATTATGAGGATTATAATTCAAGATGAGATTTGGCTGGGGACACAAAGCCTAACCATATCAGTCCCAAACCCACAGAATGTACAACACCAAGTGTGAACCCTAATGTGAGCCATGGACTCTGGGTGATAATGACGTGTCCCTGCAGGTTCGTCAGCTGTAACAGACGTTCCACTCTGGTGCAGGATGTTGATTATGGGGGAGGCTGTGCATGTGGGGTGGGGGGCATATGAGAAATCTCTGTGTTTTCCTCTCAATTCTGCTGTGAACCTAAAACTGCTCTTAAAAAATAGAGTCTTTGGCCGGGCGCGGTGGCTCAAGCCTGTAATCCCAGCACTTTGGGAGGCCGAGACGGGCGGATCACGAGGTCAGGAGATCGAGACCATCCTGGCTAACACGGTGAAACCCCATCTTTACTAAAAAATACAAAAACCTAGCCGGGCGAGGTGGCGGGCGCCTGTAGTCCCAGCTACTCGGGAGGCTGAGGCAGGAGAACGGCGTAAACCCGGGAGGCGGAGCTTGCAGTGAGCTGAGATCCGGCCACTGCACTCCAGCCAGGGCCACAGAGCGAGACTCCGTCTCAAAAAAAAAAAAAAAAAAAAAAAATAGAGTCTTTAAAAAACAAATAAAAAACAGATGGTAATCTGGACGTGGCCCACGGGCCATATTTGGCAACCCCTGTTCTATCTCATTAATTGTGCGTTCTGAGAGCTCTGCCCATGCTGTTGGGCTTCCTTAGATAAGGCATTTTATTTGCTAAAGCACAGGGGCTCAAGGAGGGTTGTGGAGCTTTCCTGTCAGGCAGGAATCTCTCGGCCTCACTGAGGCTCCAAGGATGTAAAGCTGTCTTGATCTTGCCCCCAGGTTGTGACTCTCTTCTTTAGATGCTGCTTGAATGTAGGAGAGAGAGCCACAAACTGGTCTGTCTGATGGATCCCAGATGACCCCAGGACTTGTTCACACACTTGTTCACAAACCACTGGACTCTAGCTATGAGCAGCTGTTTCAGTCCAGGAGAGACAAGTTACTTGGTGTTGTGAGTTGTGGGGAGGGAGCTATTTTGGGTGGACACCACCCAACATATTTGCCTGGATAAATGCACAGTATTTGCCTGGCTTATATTTTTCTGTCCTTGTTCCAGGATCCCCTGCTCTTCCCTCTTCCTCCTTGCATGAATGCCTGTGTGACTGCTGAGCCTTGCTTTTCGGTCTTGTTCATTACGTGATTAATTTTTGTAAATGCTTGAAGAAGATATGCAGTCTCTAATTATGGGGTTCTGTGCATGTCCATTAGATCTAGGTTGTTAATTGTGTCACTCTCATCATCCATGTTCTTATTTACCTTTTGTCTGCTTCAGCTCTCAATTACTGGGAGAAGCATGTTAAAATCTTCCACTGTAATTGTGGATTTGGGGTATGATGAGTACATACAAGTTTAAAATTATTCTAGCTCCCTGTTAATTAAATCTTTTCACATGATGGTGTAAGCTTCTTTATTTCTGACAGTGCTCTTTGCCCTAAAGGTTTTTCTGCCTGACAGCAATTTGGTCATACAAGCTTGTTCTCAGTATTTGCTTGGCTTATATTTTTCTGTCTTTGTACTTCTAATCTTTCCGAGTCTTTACTGTCTTAGCTGTTTCTTTTATAAACAATGTATAGCTGGTTGCTGTTTTTATTTTTGCTTTTAATCCCATAAGACGATGCTTTTTGTTGATATTACTGATATATTTAGATTTATTGTGATTGCTGATATATTTGAATCTATTTCTAGAGTCTTTTTTTATATCATTTATCATTCTTTCTCTGTGTATCATTTTTTTCCCTTTTCTACTTTCTACTAGATTGACTTAGTTTTCCTTATATCCCCTTTGGCCTTTCTGTGGGGTCAGAAACTGTACATTCTGGTCCTATGATTTTAGTGTCTACAATTAAATTTTTAATATATCCCCTTGACTTCAGGCTAATTGTGGATAATTGAGTTAATCAATGTTTATGCCTTCCTTTCTGGCAATAAGAAAACTTAGAATATTTTTATTCAGATTATCTTGTAGCAGTATGTATTTCCACATGGTTTTATGTCCTTGAAAACACTCATTGCTCTTGCTTTGTACAATTAGAGCATTTGGATTTACCCACATATTTGCCAGTTTTTTTTTTCACCATTTCGTCTCATATTTCACTGATTCCCCCTGGATTTGATTTCCTTTTCCCCAAGTACATGCACTGATAGTTATTTCAGCATGTCAGTCAATGATAAAAAGTTTACCTTGTGTTTATTTGAACATGACTATTGCAACTCTCATTCTTCAGTGATAGTTTCACTGGGTATAGAATTCTGGGTGGTCAATTACTGTTTTCTCAACACTTTGAAGATAGTTACTTTTATCTTCTGTCATTGCTGGTGAGAAGTTTGGTGTTAGGACTTTGTTGGTAATCTTTCCTTACCTTTCACTTGATTAAGATTTTTTCAATTGATTACAATACCTTTCTTTGGCTTTTATGTTCTGCAGTTGTATTATGACATGTATTTATTTTTTCTTATCCTGCTAGGATATTATTGGACATCTTGGATTTAAGGATTCATATCTTTTATTAATTATAAGAAAACATGTTTTGGACAATGCCTCTATTCAATGTTCTCTGCTCCCTCCTGCTAAAATTTCTATTACTTGCCTGTCAGACCTTCTCATTCTATCATCAAAGCTACTTAATCTCTTTTTTCATATTTTCTGTCACTTGGTCTCTTTATGTGGCATTCTGAATATTTCCTCACATTTGTCTTTTAGTTCGAAGTTATGATTGTTATTGTCTGCTGCTAAATCTTGTTTTATGTATTAATGTAAAAGTTCATATTCAATAGTACAATAGAGAAATTATGGTTAATAATAATTTATTATATAATTCAAAATAACTAGAAGAGAATAATTGTAGTGTTCCCAGCATGAAAAAAAGATAAATGTTTGAGGTTTTGGATACCTCAATTACCCTGATTTAATTATTACACATTGTGTATATCAAAACATCATGTGGCCCCAAAATATGTACAGCTATGTCAACTTTTAAAAAGGCTTAATATAAAAAAAGTTTATGTATTACTCTACCAGAATTTTTTTAAATACTTAAAGTGCTCGTACTCTCAGCTACTTGGGAAACTGAGACAGGACAACCTCTTGAGCCCAGGAGTTGGAGTCCAGCTTGGGCAACATAAGGCGACCCCATCTCAAAAAATAAAAATAAAAATAAATTTACGTGATGGTGGAATACAGTTATTTGTTTCCTTCATCATTGTATTTAAAACATTTAAGAATATCATTCTGAGAGGGGATCCCTAAGCTTCCATAGACTGCCTTAAAGGTCATGGCACACAGAAAGTAGAGATTCTCATCTAAAAGGATGGGTTTTACATGTGATCCAAAATTTTTAGGTATTTTTTAAGCAGAAGTTTTTGGTTTGGTAGTTCACAGTGTTGCCTGAAAAAAAGCCACATCACTGTTGGAGATGCCCAGGTGCATCCCCAGCACTGCCCGGCCCTGACCTCATGGATGGGTCTGGCAGAATGGGGATTGGGGGCAGGAGTGCCCCAGGCTTAGTACTGAATGAGTCTGGCCTTCAATTAGGCCTCCTAGTTGAACAGGACATGAAGGTGAAGATAGCTGGCCTGACAGTAAAAAATACATTGACAGATACCCAAAGATAATTTCCTTTGGAAGGAAATTCTTCATGCTTGAGAGCTGAGAAAGGAAAAAGTAGGGGCTGAACTGCAGTTATGTGCCAGAGACTGGTCCAGGCATGGAGAGACAGGGATGTATTCATACAAGGTGTGGATCTCAACTCTGAGGAGTTCACAGTCCAATAAAGGAGAAGATCATTTATTTAAGGGGGAAACTGAGGCTCCCAATTGCTCACTAACTGTAATGGAAGGTAAAAGTGCAGATGTGCAAAATGCAGATATGTAAACATCTTCATAGTTTACAAACTATTTTCATTCCACAGAAGTCTAAAGAGCTTCCCTTTTAAAGATGGGGAAACTGAGGCTCAGAGGGCAAATCATGTCACTTCTCTGTGCCTCAGTTTCTTCATCTGTCAAATGGGGATAACAAGGGCACCAACCTGTTTGGGCTGATGTGACAATTAAGTGAGTTGGTATACATGAAGTGTTTACAACCGAGTATAGGAGAGGCAGCACAAGTGTTATTGATTAGTTATTACTCACCCATCACCCAGAATCTAGCCCTCCTCACTGGCCCTAGACACTCCCTACTACAGAACCTTGTTCCGTTTTCTTTACAGCACTTATCCTTGTCTAAAATTATCCTTTCATTTACGTCTGTGCCTGATCATTATGAATCCTCCTAAAGATCACATGTACCTGGAGGACAGGGACCTCATCTGCAGCCCCAGCACCCTGGACGTGGTGGTGCTGGACAAATACTGCTTGTCTGCAAGGGACTAAGAAGCTGGTGGAGGCTGGATTTCAGGAAATCTTCAGTTAACCTCGAGCCACGGGCCAGCCTCCTGCTATGAACCACGGAAAATGGCCTGGGAAATGCTACACACCTGATCAGCCACAGTCACGACTGTCATCAGCGCCACCATATCCAGCCCTGTCTCCTCCAGTGGTGTCCTGATTCCTGTGCTCCTGATGCACTCGGCTTAGATTTCTATTTATAATACCTTTTGGCAATGATTGGTTTCCTGGACAGTCTGGGAAGATCCTTATAAGCAGGAACTAAACTACAGATGGACCGGACTTGCAACAGTTCAACTTTCAATTTTTCAACTCTACAATAGTGAAAAAGCAATACATGTTCAGCAGAAATGACTTCAAGGGTCCATACTACCATTCCGTTTTTGATTTCCAGTACAGTATTCAATAAATCCCATGAGACCAGATGCGGTGACTCACACTTGTAATCCTAGCTCTTTAGGAGGCCGAGGTGGGCAGATCACATGAGCCCAGGAGGTGGAAACCAACCTGGTCAACATGGTAACCCTGTCTCTGCAATTTACAAAAATTAGCCGGGCATGGTGGTATGCACCTGTGGTCCCAACCACTTGGGAGGTTGAGGTGGGAGGATCACTTGAGCCCAGGAGGTCAAGGCTCCAGTGAGCTGTGATAACGACACTACACTACAGCCTGGGTGACAGAGCAAGACCCTGTCTCAAAAATCAATCAACAAATAAATAAAAATAAATTCCATGAGATATTCAGCACTATATTATAAAAGAGGCTTTGTGTTAGATGATTTTGCCCAGCTGTAGGCTAATGTAAGTGTCTAGAGCACATTTAAGGCAAGCTAGGCTAAGCTGTGATGCTCAGTAGGCTGAGTGTACTAAATAGATTTTTTACACAACAGTGTTTTCAACTTACAATGGGCTCATTGTTACATAACCCCATAGTAAGTCGAGGAGCATCTGTTATCTCTGAATCCCCAGCCAGTGCCGGGCATGTGGAAGGTGTTCGAATGAATGAATGAATGAATAATAGGTAACACCAGGATAGGGTTGCCAGATGCAAGACACTTAGTTAAACTTGAATTTCAGATAAATGATGAATGCTGTTTTACTATCAGTCTGTCCTAAATATGGCATGGTAAATACTTATACAAAATATATTTGTCTTCTGAAATTTAAATTTAACTGGACATCCTGTGTTTTTATTTACTATCGATAAATCTGGCAACCTTATACCACCTGCAGCAAGGGACAAGAAGGGGTGGCTAGACAGAAAGGTCCAAGTTAAATGTGAGCCTGGGCCTGCTGGGGAGGTGGGCGTGGCAGGCACCACAGCGGTCAGCGCAGTGGTTTCTGAAATGTGGCGTTGGAGGATCTGATCCAGGGAAAGTGGCCAAGAGTCTAGGGTCAACCCCTCTGCCTCTAACCTCACAGGGACAGTCAGTGAGGACAAGATGAAAGGCAATAAGACCAGGGCTCCGGCTAGTGGCTGCCAGAAGGGAGGGGAGAGGGAGGAAGAGCACTCTGGGTAAGGGGAACACTCTTATTTCAGGTCTAGCACACAACAGGCCCTCAAGAAAGGTATCTTCACCTGCAAACACCACACACACACACCCCCCCCGTGGCCGGCTCCATTCTGTCTTCCCCAGGCTAAGCACAGGCTTCAGAGACCAGCAGCAGCATGAAGTATTGTGTTTATCCTCAGGACTCGCCGCTACCTTCCAACATTGACAAACTGCTCCATACATTGCTACAGAATTTTATAGCTTTTTGCAATTTAACTTTTTTTTTTTTTTTGAGACAGAGTCTCCCTCTGTTGCCCAGGCTGGAGTGCAGTGGTGCAATCTCAGCTCACTGCAACCTCCACATCCTAGGTTCAAGTGATCCTCTTGCCTCAGCCTCCCAAGTAGTTGGAACTACAGGTACGCACCACCATGCCCGGCTAATTCTTGTATTTTTAGTAGAGTCAGGTTTTTACCACATTGGCCAGGCTGGTCTCAAACTCCTGACCTCAACTGATCTGCCCATCTCAGTCTAGCAAAGTGCCGTAATGATTACAGGCATGAGCCACCATGTCTGGCCTCCTATTTAACTCTTTATTATGGAAAATTTCAAGCATACACAGGAGTAGAAAAAGGATAACAAGCCCCCGGGCCCTTAGCCCACATTTGAGGGCGGTTCTCCCACCCTTTGTATCTGTACTCTCCCTCCATCCCCTGCATCCACTCATGTCCTCTGTGCACATTTAAAGCAAAGCCCCAACATCACATCATTTTATCCAACTTCACAACTTTTAAGGGCTTTACAAACCCACCGAGCCCTCCCTGAGAGATGGGGATTGTCAGCCCATTTTACACATGTGGAAACTGAGGCTCAGAGAGGTGAGGTTCTTGTCCAAAGTTACAGCACTGCCGAGGGGGGATTTGGCGCCCAGCCGCCCAGCCTCCCCAGGCCCTGAGACCCCCATTCTGTCCACAAGGCCCCACGTCAAGCCCATCGGGGCACAGAGCTAAGCCAACTCTCCTCCTCTTCCCCAACCCAGGGTTCCAGACAGCTGGACTTTGATCCTTGCCAGGGCTGAATTCCAGATGGAGGGCTTCCCGGCTGCTCGGGCAATACAATTGATGGGGTGTTAATGATGTCAGGGCTATAGACAAACTCCAGCCTTGGCCGGGTGCAGAGGGCCAATTGTCAGTGGTGATCGGAGCCAGGCACTCCAGCCCCATCAGCTCATGGGCGGGGAAGACGTAGGGAAGGGGGCACGGGGACTTCTCGCAATGGAGCAGTTGACAGAATCAGAAATACCTGCCAGGTGAGAGCCGGAGGTGCCTGTGCCTTCAGGGTCTCAGGGTGGCTTCATGGTGAAGGGAGATAGGAGTGTAAAGGGGGCATTGAAACCCTCCATATGGGGTTCGTAGGAAGAGCACTGGATTCAAAGTCCAGCCACTGACTTGGCTGCTGAGAATGACCTTGGCTCCCTCCTTCCCTCTCTGGGCCTCAGTTCATGCATCAATAACAAAAAATGATTGTACAGTTGGATGAGATGAGAGGTCAGCAAAGTTTTTCTGCAACGGGCCAGACAGTAAATCCTGCAGACTTTGCAAACCACACTGTGGCAGGAAAGTAGCCACAGACAATACCCAAACCAGTGGGCATGGTGGTGTGCCAATAAAACTTTATTCACAAAAACAGGTGGCGGGCCGGGTTTGGCCCTCAGGCTGTAGTTTGCTGACTCTGGGTCACAAAAGTTTATCTGAGCTCCCCAAAATGTGGGAAACAGATATGTAGCTCTCTGTTAGGGTTCACAAACTCACACCTACAGGGACAGGGCAGGGAACGTGAATGAATAAAACAAACGTCAGTGCAAGGCATTAGGGCATGGTAAGGATTGCAGCAAACTGGCCAGTCTATGTCCAAACTAAAAAGGGATGGGCTGGGGGGCTTCTACACTGCTCCAGACTCCAGTCAGTCACAACCAGGTGGAAATAAAGATCTTGCTCCCAGATATAAGTGATCGCTCAAGAGAAGGTAGAAATCTGTTTTTTTTCTTTTTTCTTTTCTTTTTTTTTTTTTAGAAAAAATAAAGTGAATTATCCTATTTTGAAATGTTGGCTACTTATTCAAACCTTTTACACTCTGCAGTCCAAATCCATCCTGCAGCGGCAGAGGCCATATTAGGCCCAAGGATCACCCATTTGTAAGCTCTGCCCTACGTTTAGAGGCCATGTTTGCCCTTCAGAAACCGCATTAGTAATTTTCAAAAGCACAGGGATGATTTACGGTCTTGTGCCCAGTGGACAGTATTGCTGTTTTCCCCGACATTGTGGACGTCCACAGACGGACGGAAAGAAAGGTCAGGAATACAGATGAGGAAAGAGTTGATCTGGCCTCAGCTCAGAAGCCTTCACAAGGTACAGAGGCCTTACCAGAGAAATCTTCCCGCTTGCTCAGTTTTGCCACCGGCCTGGAACAAGTGACCTGTCAGGCTTCTATGCCTAGGACTCGAAGGGACATGGAGGCTTCTTTACTTGGAAGGTGATAGGGTTTGGCTGTGTCGCCACCCAAATCTCATTTTGAATTGTAGCTCCCATAATTCCCACGTGTCGTAAGTCGGACCCGGTGGCCGGTCATTGAATCACGGGGGCAGGCCGTTCCCGTGCTGTTCTTGTGATGGTGAATAAGTCTCGCGAGATCTGATGGTTTTATAAACAGGAGTTCCCCTGCACACTTGTACACTCTTGTCGTGACTTTGCTCCTCCTTTGCCTTCCGCCATGATTGTGAGGCCTCCCCAGCCATGTGGAACTGTGAGTCCACTAAGCTTCTTCCCTTTATAAATTACCCAGCCTCCGTAGGTCTTGATTAGCAGCGTGAGAACAGACTGATACAGAAGGGAGGAAAGCAAGAACACCTCTCCAGCAACCCAATCAAAAATCTCAGGACGGCTCAGGCCCCTGGAGGCTTTTACTGAGTCAAATCCTCAGGAAGGCCAGCACTGCTCTTGTAAATCACCGTCTTCCTGCCTGGCCAGGAAAGGGACTGGGAAGCCACCGTGCCCAGCGTGCCAGGGTTTCACTGCCAGCTGTCTTTAAGGCCACGTCCAACCGAGATGCCCAGTTCCAAAAATGTCCACAAGTCAGGAGGTAGAGTGGGACAGACTGTGGGGCTGGCCCAGGACAGGGATGTTTGTTTTTGTTTGGGGGCCTGTAGGCCTGGGAGCCATTAACAAATGCCTATTAATCTTCCCGTTGGTTTCAGGGGGCAAAATTCGAGCCAGAAACGAGTCTGGAGCTACAGGGACCTAGGGAGAAGATTTAAAAGCCCCGCCCCCGCGCACTGGGAAGGAAGAAAAGTCACCATCCCCGCACCATTTTGGTGTGAAAACCAGTGTGGCGCCTCCTCAAACAACTAAAAACAGAACTACTCTAGGATCTAACAATTCCAAAATGTGTACGGCCGTGTCCATTTTAGCATTAGTCACGATACCCAAAAGGTGGGGGCAACCCAGTGTCCACTGACGCCCGAAGGGACCAACAAAATCTGGTGTATACACGCAGTGGAGTGTGGTTCCACCCGGAAAAGGGGGAAATTCCGGTACCTGCTACAACAGGGGTGAACTCGAAGACATTATGCCAAGTGAAATAAGCTGGTCACAAAAGGACAAATACTGTGTGATTCCATTCATAGGAGGTGCCTAGAGGAGTCAAGGTCACAGAGACAGAAAGAACAGTGGTGCCAGGGACTGGGGAGTTAGCGTTTGATGGACACGGGGTTTGTTCTGCAAGAGGAAGAAGTTCTGGAGATTGGTTGCACAGCACTGTGGAGCGGCTTAACCCTACCGAGTCATACACTTAAAAGTGGTTAAGGTGGTACATTTCACATTCTGTGTATTTTTACCACAGTTCAATTATTTTTTAAATGCGCCCATTTTAAATGGATAATTCCCTGTGCTTTGACAAATATAATACCTCCAACTGAAACAGAGATATTCCCCTCACTCTACAAAGTTCCCTCATGCCCTTTTGCAGTCTATATTATTTTTAAACATCGTATTGGATTAAAATTTAATTAAGTAGAAATGATATCTCCACTGCCCTGGGTCTGGTCCAAGCCTAAAATCTCTGAGGCTGCCAGGAGCCATTTCACAGGCATGTCCCTTTCTGCCCTCGGCCCAGCCTTTCCCAAGGTGTCTGTGGGGGTTTACAGGGGCAGGGAGGCACCACAGGAAGGATATTTGCTTTGGTTTCTTCAATTCTAATGAATGCCCAGGTATTGAATGTAACAACATTAAACCTCCTCCTCCTCTCACACACATACACACACACGTGCACGCACACACACGTGCATGCACACTCATGCACGCACACATGCACACACACATGTGCACGTGTGCACATAAGTGTGCACACAAACACACACACCCCCTTGGCAGCTGCCAGCCTCTTAACCCAGTCTTCTATGCACTATACATTTGCCAAACCAGATTGCTCTTCTCAGCCACCCCTACACCTGGCACCTATGCCCAACCGGGAATCTGTGCCCTGGGGCTCTTCACCCAAATGAGGGCTGCCCTAGAAGAGTGGACTCAGACCAGGCCCCCAGAGCTGCTCCCCAGGGCCTTGGCCTCCTGCTTTCAAATCCCTTGACGTTTGCCCACTAAGATTTGTCAGTGAACGTCGTCCCCTGGTGGAAAATCTAGGACATAACAAATATGTATCTGAGCTTCTGCGGTATTTCCTAGAATTCATTCATTCCAGAATATTTGCAGGGGGAAATAACTTTTCGGTAGAGAAACCCAGAAGACATAGCATTAACCAAGGGTTCAAAGTTAACATCACTTGTAACTGGACACGATGACATCTCAAACCCTCCCAACACCAATGCATTGGGAAGGACTGTCATTTCCATGGTGTTCTTGTCCCAAGATGTATAACCACAGTTTCGCCACTAGAAAATATCAGACTAACCCAAGCTGAGGAACCAAATAACTACAAAATAACTGACCAGTCAGTTTTGGGCGGTTCACCCAAATGAGAACTCAAATGAGAACAGTTCTGTCAAAGTCACAAAACAGTAAGGAAAGGCGGAGGATCGGTCACAGATCAGAGGAGACGAAGGAGACATGATGAGTGAACGCCGTGTGGGGTCCCGGATTGGACCCTGGATCGGGAAAAGGACCTTGTGGGGAAACGTACAATCTGAGCAAAGGCTGAGGCTGAGTTTACGGTGATGCCCGAATGTCCATTTCTTAGTTCTCATTCTTGTCCTGTGAGGATGCAAAATGTTAACGCCAGGGGGAGACGAGTGAAGGGTATACAGGAATCTCTGTGCTGCCTTTGCAACTTTTCTGTAAGTGCAAAATTATTTCAAAGTAAAACTTTTTAAAAAATTGCAGGCCGTTTTCCAAATATGGAAGGCCCCGGTCTACATGCTGGGAATACAGTTCCTGCTCTTATGGAACTTGCGTTCTGGTAGGAGAGACGGCACACAAACAGACCGAGTAGGTGCGTCTGCATTGAGTAATAACCCCTACAAAGCAAAGTGAGGGAGTGCCAGGGGCTGGGGGAGGCTGGGGGCTGGGGGCTGGGAGGGAGTGGGTCAGGGACCAGCTCTCTATGGAGATGACTCTGGAGTAGGAGCCTGAGTAATGGAGGGTAGCCCCCGCCTCCAACCCAATTCATTCATGAATTCAGCAGCTACTGTTTGAAAGTCTGCCACATGCCAGGCACCTGGGGATACGGCAGTGAGCAACACGGACTCAAATCCCTACTGATGTCCTAGGGATGCTCACATTCTAAGAGGGGAGAGAAAGAAAAGTCACTAAGGAATGCAGCGTGTTCCATTGGGGAGGAGCTGGCAGCATGGAGGGTGGCCCTGTGCTTTTCAAACAGTGCGTGCTATTAACAACAGACCTTACAGAGTAAGCGACAGGGAACGCAGGCCTGGAGGAGCGGGCAGAGTGAGAAATTCCGGTGAAGGCAACAGGACATGCAAAGGTCCAGAGGTGGGAGCATGTTTGGCAAACTCAGGGATGCCAGCGAAGCTGCAATGTGGCACAGAAGGGGGCCAGATGCAGCGGGCCTTGTGGGCTGCAGTTCGGATTTTATTCCTGCCCTCTGGTGGATTCTGGGTAGAGGAAGGACAGAGTGGCTCCATCCTTTGTTTGAGACTACCTGGGATGATCTGGCAGGCAGTGAACGTGCTTGGCACTGTAAACCAGTTCCCCCACCCTCCATCTTGGTTTCTAAATGGTGTCTGAAGAACATTCTGGGCAAAAGGCACTCTGTAAGGACAGGGTTTAGCCGGAGTTGGAAGCAGGTAAAGGTCTCTGCTCTTTCCCATGTGCCATCTCCCACCTTCCTTGGCTACAGGCTCTCCTTTGGCCTCCTGCTCTGCGAGATCCTTTTTCCGTCCTCGAAGACGTGAGATCTTCCCTCTTGTAGCTAAGCCCGAGGGCTACCTTGACACACTGTTCTGAGCTACAGGGAAACCCAGAAGAGGTCTTTTCCCAGCTGTGCGATCAGGGCACTCACTCGCGGCCTCTGATTCCGCGTCCTCAAAGTGGTGTGGAGGGAACAGCAGGACTGAGAACTGCGCTCTCCATCCCCATCCTGGGGCAGGGAAGGTGTATTAGTCCGTTCTCAGGCTGCTATGAAGAAATACCTGAGGCTGGGTAATTCATAAGGAAAGAGGTTTAACCGACTCACAGTTTCATGTGACTGGGAGGCCTCAGGAAACTCACAATCATGGCGGAAGGCACCTCTCACAGCGCGGCAGGCAAGAGAATGGGTGCCCAGTGAAGGGGGAAGCCCCTTATGAAACCATCAGATCTCGTGAGAAATAACTCACTATCACAAGAACGGGGTGGGGGAAACCCGCTCCCATGCTCTAATTGTCTCCACCTGGCCCCTCCCTCAACACATGGAGATTATGGGAACTACAATTATGATGAGATTTGGGTGGGGACACAGTCAAACCTTATCTGAAGGAAAAGCTGGTAACCGTGCAGAGAGGTGGGTACCGCTGTAAATTCGTAGTCTCAGGCCCGCTCGTTGTTCTCCTCGGTTCTCATCCCTGATCTGCACCAAGGCTACTGTACATCCTGAGGCCTACCTACCACTTCCATTTAACACGCCTTGGCATCCTCCTTCACAAGGAAGGGAACAAAGTCATCCACCAAGTCTCTCTCCACCAAGCTTCCGGGTCCCTCCTCCTTGGACCCTTCCATCTGTCACTCACGTCCTTCTTTGTTCTGGCAATGACGTGTGCTCCAGGCCCCAGCAAATTAAAAAGCAAACCAACCAGCCCCCCGACACCTCCATGTCCTGCTCTGGCTACCTGCTTTCTCTCTGCTTTGTTCCTGCATGCACTGCAAGTCTGGCCTCTGTCCCTGTCCTCCCCACTGAAATCGTTCTCAGCAAGGTCACCAGTGGCTGCCCTGTTCCCACAGCCATTTTGAGGACAGCTGTCCAACTGCTGAGGCCAGAAACCCCCCACGTCCACAACCCACTTCTGAAACCCCACACCCTACTCGGTCAATAACCACTTTCTGTTGATTTTCAATGGCCCTCTCTCCCTCTTCACTGTCCATACCGGGGTGTGGCCCACTATTGTTCTAGCCTCCATTATTACCCGCTTCCGATAGCCGTAATAGTTGATCTCACTCTGTTGCCCAGGCTGGAGAGTAGTGGTGCAATCTTGGCTCACTGCAACCTCCACCTCTCGGGTTCAAGTGATTCTCGTGCCTCAGCCGAGAAGCTGGGACTACAGGCGCCCACCACCATACCCCTGCTAATTTTTGTATTTTTGGGTAGACACAAGGTTCATCATGTTGGCCAGGCTGGTCTTGAACTTCTGACCTCAGGTGATCCACCTGCCTTGGCCTCCCAAAGTGCTGGGATTACAGGCGTGGACCACCGCCCCCAGCCATGATAGCTCCTCTAAAGGGTCAATCCGATGATTAACTTGCTTAAAATGCCTTCGTGAGTCCTCATTTCTCTCAGACGTGTCTGATTGACCTGCAGGGGGCTCCTGTGGCCTCACGTTTCTGTATATGCTGTATCCTCCACCTGGAACACTCCCCACTCCCACCTCTGACAGCTGCCTCCCTTTGGCTCTGCGGAGCTTCTGAAAATATCATTTTCCAGAAAGCTTTTCCCAGAGTGTAAGCACTCCGCCTTCACCCTATCCCAGATTCCCCACCAGGCTGCACCCGCTCTCACCAGGCTATGCGCTGCCCCAGGCCAGGGATGATGCCTGCCTTATTTCTTGTGGTTCCCCCATGCCTGGTTCCAGAGAAGACCTGATGACTTTTAGAATGGACAATCCGAGAATGACAAAACATGGGGATGAGGGGAGAAGAGGGAGAGACATTCAAGATGACACAGATTTCAGGGTTGATGAGCAGGAGGAGAAAGAAGAGTTTGAAGGAAGAGGTTCAGGGCTATGTCTGGAGTGACCCTGAGCTTCCAGGTCGAGGCATCTTGTAGGCAGATAGAGATCCTGAATCTACAGCTACAGATGTGGGAGTCATGGGGGGAAGGGCTGAGATTGTCTCTGGAAACTATAGGAGAACGGCCATGCTGAATTTTAACACAATGGCAGCCGGATGTCCTGTCTGCTTTACCACCTGCCTGCCTATCCACACTGTCCTAGCAGAAGTTAAGCTGACTTGGACAGATGTTTCTCAAAGTGTGGGCCACCACGTCCCGGATCCAAGTCACCTGGGGAGGGAGGGCATTTAAAGGCAGATCTGTGGGCCCTGCCCCCACCAACTGGATCAGGACCTGGGGTAGCCTGGGAAGCTGAACACTAACCACCTCCTGGAGATCAAGGATTGAGACTTTGCAAGAGAGATGCAGAATAAGCAATGGGTGAGGAATTAAAGGTGTCAGCAAGACAGTGGCTGAAATGGATGGCTTGGTTATGGTGACAGACTGGACATGGGAGGCGCGTGTCCTGTGATAGCAGTAGGCTGCTGGGGACATCCCAGAGGACGCGTAAGGCTCACACATCGCCCAGTGCTCGCATAGCTTTTTAGAGGCCAGTTCCTTGTGTCACAGATGCTGACCTCCTAGACTGATTTCCACCTTCAAGATAGGACTCGAGTGGGGGCTTCATGTATCTCTTTATCCCCTAGCTTGGGGCCTGGCACTTTAGGGGCACATAACCTGTTAGCAGAATCATCAAATTCTTTCTTCAAACATGTTACGTTTATGTGTAACAGCAGCTGGGGGTGCCTAATGGTAAGACAGTCCCTGAGTAACACTGACTTCCGCATTTGCTGGGGGAGAAGCCTGTGACCAAGGGAGTTGCCTAAAACTGAAGGGCAGTGTCCAAGGACAAGGATGAAGTAATTTGGCTCCGACTAGCAGGCGTTACCCTGTGGCCTAGGAAATGAACCCTACACAGTTTGAGTTCACAGCCATTAAATCCTGAGAGAATGAGAACGGGGTTGGAACGGGTGGATCCAAGGTGCTGTTTTTATTAGGATGGAACCTACGGAATAAGAAAAACATGGTGGATGTCTGTGGACTGTGTAAAGGTCATCACTAATGGAATTAGGTAATGGAGGTTTCTTTCCAAAACATGTTAAAAAAATAAAGGCAAATGGTAGAGTCCATACACAAAAAAGGCAAAACCAAAGAGTTAAAGGAAGCAAATAAATCTGTACGTGTATTTATAAAAATTGGCTGGCAAGTCAAAGTATAATATGGAACAGGAAGTGCAAAGGCAAAAATTACCCTATTCAAATAAAAATATTGTTCTCTTAGGAAATAAAATACAACAGCTTGTACGAAGTACACCTAACACAAAATGACAAAGGTTGAAACTAATCTTTGTCTGAGAAACTAATCTTTTAATTTTATGTAAGTCTAATTAATTTAAATTTAAAAACAAGCAGTGTATTTTTTCCGCTAAACCCCATTTTTTTTTTTTTGCTAGAACTACATTTTTCTTTTAACCATTGAAAATGTAGTATCCAAATGTAGATGGGCTGTAAATGTTAACTACATACAGATTTCAAAGACTTATTGCAAAAATAAGAATGCCACATAGTTCACTGATAATTTTCATATTGATTTTAGGTTGAAATGGAATTAAGAATTTGGATATATTTGGTTAAATAAAGTATATTAAAATTAATTTCACCTGTTTATTTTTACTTTTTAAATGTGGCTTCTAGAAAATATTAAATTATATGTATGGTTCACGTTATATTTCTATTGGGCAACACTGCCCATGAAATAGGACACACCTTGTTTTGAAAATTTCAGAGAATGTTCACAAAAACGGATTACTAGATTGTTGTAGTGTAAGAGAATATTACAGTGTGAGAGACTTTAAGAGAATGTTCCTTAACAAAAATGGATCAAAAAAGAAATAAAGAACCAAGAGTATAAAAATAAAAATGAAAACATTAAGCATCAAGACTTGTAGGATGTAATCAACTTAAATCTAGTGCCAGATTTTATCCCTTTTAGCGTTTGACATCTCAAATGATAAAAGCAATTTTATCCCTTTTAGCGTTTGACATCTCTGAGAATCTGATACAAAGACTGTCTCCCTAAAAAAAAAAATGCACATAAAGAATTCTGCATATAATTTGAAGAGGGCCAACACATCCCGAAGCCTCCAGGCTATAATGCCTATATCATCAAAAGTGAAAATAAATTAAGCAGGCAATTAAAATTCAAGGAAAATGAAACATAACTCTCAAGGAAACTAGGAAAAAGAACAAGACAAAGCCAGGATACGAACAGCAGAATTGTTAAGTCCATGAGCTGTTTCTTTGGAAAAACCAAACAAAAACTAAACAAAAATCAAACTGCTAGAAAAGTCAACCGAGAGGGAATAAAAGCATTAATATTGCTAGAAATGGAAAAGTTTCAGAATTAAGGGGGTTTTCTGCACCATTGCATAGCAATACATTTGAAAAACTCATTTTTTCCTGTGAAAATCTAAGTTAACAAAATCGACAAAACAAATGGAAACCCCAAATCAATCAAAAAAAGGAAAAAAAAAAAAAATTCCCGTGTTTTGTAAACCGCTTCCCCAAAAGGCATCAGGATCTGATGAATTCACTGGTAAATTATTTCAGATTTTTGAGGTGCAACTAACTACTCTTTCAACAGTATCAGTGTTCCACAAACATTTCATGAGTGCCTACTTCAGTCCTATATTCAGTCTCAGTCCAATATAAAGTTGGTGTCATGAAAGATAAACTCTTTGGGTTCAGGGAAAATGATGGGAAGTTCATTGGTTCATCTTGTGAAGCAAACGTGACCTTGACCCCTAGACCTAAGGAGAACCTCCCACGCTTTGTAGTAATACAAGAAATAGCAACACCAAAAAACATTGGTGTATATATAATTACAGAAACAGTGTCTTCTCTATGATTAAAAAAAATTACATACTTCAAAGGAAGCAGACAGGAAATTATATAAATAATGTATCTAAATTAGTAAGAATATCAAGACCTCGAAGTGAACAAACTAAGATTTAAGAGAAGCTAACAGGAAATGCTTACTGAAAAACGTTATAGCTTAAATTAAGACAATTACTATTTTACATGTTAAATTATTTAAATTGACATTCCCCCACAACGAATACTTCCTTGTGTTAGGGATTTTTTTTCCCCAGAGCTTCTGTTCTAAGCTCTGGGGTGGCCAATCTTACTGAATATTGTCTAGTCTTATAAAACAGGTGGATTGAAGCATGCCTCACCCAACAGCAAGGCAAAAGAGGTATACACTAGGCAGCAAGAGCCAGAGAAATGCTCAGAGATGCTGCCAATTCCACCAATTTCAACGTGTCTGCATGCTGTGAGCACTGGGTGAACTCCAGGACAGACGTGGTTCGACCCATATGGGTAACAGCCCGGACAGTGCCATGTTAGCAGATTATTAAAACTGAACATGTGCTTTCCTCACTTCCCTGCTTGTCTGAAAGAAAACAAAGAAAAAGTGGGACTAACGGGAATGTCTGTCTTGGGGTCTTCCCGTCACCTGGGAACTTAAATTCATTGAGGAAATAACCTTAACAGAGAAAAATCAATCCTTTGGTTCTTCCTGGAGATTACACTTTCTTTCTCATCAACTTCTATTTCTTACCTGCTTCATGATGTAGCGTTCTAGCTAGAAGCTGTTAAGTGTCAAAAAATCTTTTTTAAACTTGACCCTGGAATTTTAAGCAAAGCGGAGGAAGACTGGTAAATCTGGTTCCAGGCAGAGCAGGATGCCCAGGGCAAACTTTACAACCCTCTAATTACCTGGCACGACAGAATTTTCTAGTGGTGTCTCATTAGGTATTAATAACATGAAATAATTACTGTTAAAGTGACCTTTTTGTCAAGGGGATATAAACAAGAGAATCATTTAACACCAAGATAACATGGTAATAAGTGAAAATTGCATCTTGATAGGATTTCGGCGTGCGGTGAATTCCAAAGCACGATTTCCTTTCTATACTGGCTTGACTGTAAATGACAAGAGGCAAAGACTGTTTTCAGTATGTGGCTTATGCTTCTGCAGTATATGTCTTATGAGAAGTTTGCTTTTAAAAACCCATAGACGAACTGCACTTTTATAAAGACTTTTAGTGGTTCTTCGATGCCCAGTTGGTAACAAATACCTTTGCTCATGACTTCCTGAATAGTAAAAACAAAACTACATAACCACATGGTTGGAGGGAGTGAACTGGTGTGAAGAGCAGAATCTGGGTGATACAAACTGCTGAAGGCTGATGGCTTATCTACATCTAACTTGCAAGATATTGAAATGCATTCAGTAATTAATTTATCCTACCTCAAAGAGATTTTGCTGCAGTTGCTGAATTGGTACAGATGGGGCAGTTAGGAAAATGACATTCCCACTATAAAGCCAACACTCATCATTGAATATAGTACCACCCAATGTATGAGCTAAGCATTGAAGCTACTGAATGCTTGTAAAAGTACCTCCTAGTTCTGATTATTTAGTTGTTGCAGGACTACATGAAAGTTATATATGTAAGGCAGTAACTGGATGAGATCACTATTACCTTTTAACCAAAGAGTTGGCCTCACTTTTCTCAGCCTTTCTTCAACAGTGCAGCTGTAACATGGATACAAGCCGTTCAGTCTGCAAAGCATTTCTCATGGAATCATCCTCATCCCTCATTTGCAGATGAAATAACAGAAGGCTGAGTTGTCTCAATAGCTTTATCTTTGGATTCTGATAATGTTAGGTTCAGAACAACGTATATTTCTAAAATGATGAAGGGAGATTAAAAAGCAAGGCCTTTCCAATTATTCAAATGTTTATTGTAAGCTCTGCCAAGTCTTGGGGTTTAACCATTTTAATGAGAGATATTGCAAGGGCAGTATACAAAATATACCCTCGCAACTCTCGCTAGAACATGTGGCTTTTCCTAGCTGATGGACCCAAGAAGGGAACAGCATGGTAGATAGTGTGCAGCCAACAGGGACTTGTGTGTGGTGTATCAGATGCCAAACCCCCGTTACCAGCCTGCAAATCAGGAAAACAGCAAAGAGAGATGTATCTGTCATTTCTAAGAGACATCAAAAAGAAACTGGCTGAGGCTGTGAAGAGAAAGGCAGTGGAATATATAGACTTGTCATTTGTGCTAGGATTGACCGCAATCTTACAGCTGAGACACACCATTAGATCTCATCGACTCACAACAGTTGATTCAGTGTTGTGTGTGTGAGCATCTAAAAACTGATCCGGGAATGTACTTGTGCCCTGGAGTATAATACAATTTCAGAACAGCTGTTGGGGGTGATCAGGGCGGTAAAATTCTACATCCATTTCACTGACTGGAAGGTAGAGCCTGGCTATTAATCTAGGGCTATTCAATCTATATACCTCTTGAGCAGGTGTAGATAATTTTATACAAAGGCAGGAGGGGAAGGGAAAAAAGCCACTCAAAGTTTCAGTAATTCAATAATTTATTCCTCTAAAAAAGTGTGTAAAAGTATATAGCTCTCATCCACAAGGTATATATGAATGACATTTAAAATGGAGGCCTTTTATTATTGTTTCTTTTTATCAAAGTCTTTTAGTGTACTGTACCAGCGCTATACTGTAGTTATTTTTTTAAATGAACTTCACATATTTTTGTATTCTTTCAAATTGTTTGCTATATATAAAAGAAGCTCACTGCAAAATGCTTGAAGGAAAAAAGGAAACAAAAGAAATTCAGAACTTCCCAGAAATGTACAGCTTTTACATTTAAAAAAGGTTCTGAAATATACATACAAGCATGCTGGACAATCCCACCCTTCTCCCCTCCCCACTTCCCCTTTTTTTGTTCAAACCATGGTAAGAGTTCTGATTTCTGCAGAATTTCCAAAATTAAAAATAAAAAAAAATAAAATAACTTCTCACTCTGTAGCAAATCCAGGGCTTGTACATTTCAGATTAATTCAGTAAAAAACTCACAAGTAAAATAATGCATATTTAAGGGAAATATTATACAGACTTTTTCACACAGAAGTACATAAGATTTTTTAAAATCTATTGCCATTCATTTATTTTTGCACAAAAACGTATAAATATGTCACCAGCTTTTCTTAACTTAAAAAACTTAAATAAAAGACACCAGATGAAAACTACCCTTTGCTGCCATTTTTTTTTTTAAGTTTTTTGTAGGGGTTTTTTATTTTTTATGTTTTTTTTCTTTTTCTGCTTAGAATTGGGTTTCTAGGGAAGAAAAGCCCCTGCATTAAAAACAGCCCATTTAAAAAAAAATTCAAAGTTCTGATGAATTCCGGGAAAAAAGCAACCCCAAAGTGGTAAAAGATTACAAATATCTACTTTACAATTTGTCTTCTCACCAAGATAATTTTATACAAGTTTACAATCTTCATCTTCTTATGCTCTTCAAAAGGCCTTGAGAATTTTCCTTTCTGATTAAGAAAAAATAGCACTGCAATATTTTTAAAGTCAATTTTACACTGTACACATTAGATACAAATGGTTTGATATATCAGATTTTTTATCCTATACATTGCGAAAGTCAACCCCCCTTCAACTGGTGGTACAGAGAAGAAAATTATCCATTTACAAGTTATTTCTCTGCTTTCACATTCCCACCACACAACTTTTTTTTTAATATAATGTTTTAAACTTTAGATTATTTCAAGAAAAATACTTTTACAAAATCATATCAATTATTACATTTTTCCTTTTTTGTTAATAACCAGGACATGGAAGTCTCTTGGAAGAACTTTTAAAATTTGCATGATTCTCTCCACAGATGACAAGAGCTCAAAGGCCTGGTCACAGTGGCTCCCGGGAGGCCAGTACACACCCACTGCCCTCAGACAGAAACACACAACACAAGGGTTAGAAACAGGGTTTCAAAGACAACCCTCTGGGCCAGGAATGAGGAGTCATAAAATACTTCAATTAGCCATTAATGCTTTAAAAAGGCATTTTTTAAAAAGTCCCACCACAAAGGCTCAACTTCAAGTACTAATTTAATGGTTAAGTTGTAATATTTCTTTGAAATAATATTCCTATGGTCCAGAAAAAATTCACCATATTTATAACTGATTTCATGAGCAAACACTTTCAATTGTTGTATGTACATAAGTCCCTTTTGATCTAATGAGAGGAGAGACCTGGCTTTCGGTAAGAATTCACTAGAAAATATATTTCCGTTGTGACTATATAAAACTAATTAAGGTACTTGCCTCCATGGCTCTGAGTTGAGCTTGACTGCCTTCTGTATAAAAATGTTATCCTTCATGAAATGCTGGCCACTTAACATGGCAGAACTTTTAAAACTCAGTTTGTTGTTAACAAAACCTACTGCTGGGTGGTTTTGAATATATTACTTTTAGGCATGATCTCCCCAATGTGTTTTTACTCCTTTTCCGGCTTCTAGGACAGAGGTATGTAGTCAAAGAATCCTATGGTGGATCTGAATTGGGTTTCAGCTACTGTACCTGGTCCTCGTGAATTAAAAAAACAAAGTCACAAAAACCGTATGACAAAACAAATTAAAATAAATAAACAAAATGAAGCTGTCTCCAGACCTTCTGCATCCACACACAGGTGTGAAGTCTGCCGAAGCACTCACGCCAATCTGGATGGGAGCACTAGGGAGACAGGAACCCCAGTATGAAACCATGTACTTGAGCTGGTTCTTATTTTTAAAAAGTCCCAGATTATGGAGTTCAGGTAACCCACAGGCCATACACCAGTAACTAGAGGATTTCATCCAAAGGGCTAGACTGCCCTCAATTGTATACAGAGGCTGAAAACACAGACTCTTGTGCAAAAGGACACTGTCTCTTCTGTTTCCCGCTGAAAAGCCACCAACCACCACCACTTCCGGGGACCAGTGGTTGGGGGCTACATACACCACCGCACTGGCTGAAAGTCACCACGTATGGAAGTTTCCAGGTCCATGAGAGAAGTGTCAAGGAGTCACTCTGGTAATGAACACTGCAGAATTGACATGTGCCTGCTGAGAAGGAATCACAGTGCAGGACTGTGGAGAGTGTCTGAAGAAAAGGATGTGGGTTATTTGCAGAGTGTAGCAGGTTCCTTGGACTGAGGTTGCAGGGAGAAGGAACTGAGCCAGAGAGAACAAGTGCTTTTCCAATTAAAGTATATTCATGATGGCATTGTACAACTGAGTGAGCACCACAAAGTGGACGGGAAGGCAGGAAGTACGGTCCTGGGTGGCCGGATTGCACGTGAGCCAGGACAGAGCGTTGTACTGCTCCAAAACAAACCTGCCAAAGAGAACACACAGAGCAGGGGCATGAGCCTCAAGAGGGGCAGGCTGGTTCTCAGATTCTAACACATTCCAGATCTTAGCGGGAAGGAGGTCTCAAAGGCATCCTTTAACCTGCCCCAGGCTCTTTCCCTCATCCTTGTCTCATGTTCTTCCTTCCTTCTAGACATGGACTATCCAGTACAGTAGCCACCAGCCACACATGGCCACCGAGCTCTGCCAGTGAGGCCAGTCAGAACTTGTGTGGACTGCAGGTAAAAGGAGGCACTGGAGCCCAAACACTTAGAGGCCAGGTGCAGTGGCTCACGCCTGTAATCCCAGCAACTTTGGGAGGCCGAGGTCGGTGGATCACCTGAGGTCAGGAGTTCAAGACCAGGTGGCCAACATGGTGAAACCCCGTCTTTATTAAAAATACAAAAATTAGTCAGGCGTGGTGGTGCATGCCTGTAATCCCAGCTACTTGGGAGGCTGAGGCAGGAGAATCGCTTGAGCCTGTAGGCGGAGGTTGCAGTGAGATCATGCCACTGCACTCTAGCCTGGGTGACAGAACAGGACTCCATCTCCAAAAAAAAGAAAAAGAAAAAAAGAAAAGTATGTAAATATTTCATGAATATTTTTATATTGGTACATGTTGAAATAACACTTTGAATATATTGAGTTAAATAAAATATATTATTAAAATTCATCAGTTTCTTTTTACTATTTTAATGTGGCTAGTAGAAAATTAGATTTGAGGTTCACATTATATTTCTATTGGGCAGTGTTCCTCTAGGGCAGCAGTCTCCAACCTTTTTTGGCACCAGGGACCGGTTTTGTGGAAGACAATTTTTCCACGTGGTGGGGAATGGTTTCAGGATGAAACTATTCCACCTTAAATCATCAGGCATTAAGAGTCTCATAAGGAGTGCACAACCTAGATCCTTTGCATGTGCGGTTCACAATAGGGTTTGTGCCCCTATGAGAATCTAATGCCGTTGCCTGACAGGAGGCAGAGCACAGGTTGTAATGCTCGCTCGCCTGCCACTTACCGCACGCTGTGCGGCCTGGTTCTTAACAAGGCATGGACAGGGGTTGGGGACCCTTGCTCTAGGGGGCCTGGAAGCCAAATTTATGTTGATCAGGTTATTTTTATCCATAACTATAATTATACATTAATCTATAATGTACAGTTTCTTATCATTTCCTAACCATTTAAGAGTTATAAAACATTAGAAAAGGCCTGTATCTTTTCTCAAGGTAGATGAAGAATGTCTGTGGTTTGATTAATACCCATTTCTGGGATGCATTTCCCTACTATGTCATTTATGTTCTAGTTCATTAAAAAAAAAAACATAATCGGTAGCTCACGTCTGTAATCCCAACACTTTGGGAGGCTGAGGTGGGTGGATCATGAGGTCAGCAGATCGAGACCATCCTGGCTAACACGGTGAAACCCTGTCTCTACTAAAAATACAAAAAAAAGCTGTCACCCAGGCTGAGGCAGGAGAATGGCATGAACCTGGGAGGCAGAGCTTGCAGTGAGCTGAGATCGCGCCACTGCACTCCAGCCTGGGTGACAGAGCGAGACTCCGTCTCAAAAAAAAAAAAAAAAGAAAAGAAAAAAAAGAAAAAAGAAACAGGAAGCATAAAAAGTATTTTCAATGTGAGGTGCTTTAAAAGTTCCAGATACTGTCTTCTAACTATCCACCCCCGAGATCTGACCTCTCTTCATCACCATGAAGTGCTTGCTCTGAACGGGAAGCAAAGGCAATTATAAATGCATATCACTGCCTAACTGAATCCAATGTGTCACACTCCCTGTCCCATGCAGCTATGGGGGACTGCAGCTCTCACTGACTCATCAGATAATGTTTCACTGCACAAATGGCAGCTTCTTTTCTATGAATACCACACTTAGATTAAAACACCTTGCAAAGACAACAGTAAAGGAATATCATTTCAAACTGCACTGCTATGATGCCTAGGTTGGTATCTACCTTAAAACATCAGACGTAGTTTTGGAGTCAAGAGGGTGTGGAACCCGCTGAGAATTCCTGGCAGGCAGAAGTTCGTCTGTCTGTGCTACTGAAATGTGGTGATGCAGCGAAGCCTGGTGAAAAAACAAAGGGAGTTACCTCTCTGGTCTAGACAATCACAGTGCAGAAGTGAGGGAGGCCATGTCTGCCAGAAGCAGATGCTCCCAAAAGTCCTTAGAAGTCAGAGTTTCTATGAGTCTATAAATTTTAACCTGCTCAGTAACCCCCAAGGTAATCCCAAGTAACTTCTCATCCTAGGGTTGGGGGGGGTGGGGAGGCAAACTTTTTGGGCTTTTTCGGTCTGCTGTATTTTGTTTCTTCAATGGAAATAGTCTAGCACACACAAAAATACTCTAATATATTATAAGGTCCCATGAATTGATATCACCAAGATGTAACAATTATCAATATTCACCACTTTTTTGTTTTCATTCTTCTGAATTATTTTAAACAAAACACAAATATTACCATCTCTACAAAACATTTTAAAAAAAAATAGCTGGGCATGGTGGTTTGTGCCTGTAGTCCCAGCTACTCGGAAGGCTGAAGCTGGAAGATTGCTTGAGCAATCTGGGAGGATGAGGATGCAGTGAGTTGTGATTGCAACACTGCACTCCAGCCTGGGCAACAGAGCAAGACTCTGTCTCCAAAAAAAAACAAAAAACAAAAAACAAAAAACAAACCAAAAAACCCATAAAACAAATATTGTATCATTTTGCTTGTAAAAAGTCAGAGATATCTCACATAAGGACCTTTAAACATAACAGTAATTATCACACAATAAAAATTCACAATGATTCCTTAATATTATCACCCCAATCACCCCATCTGCAGGATAATAAGATAATGCTCCCTTATTATCTCAAAAATGTCTTTTTATATTTGGTTTACTAAAATCATGAGCCAACATGATCTGTACGTGACAAATGATTAAAGGCACGAAATGTCTACTGTCCCACCTGAAGTAACATGATTCATCACTGGGTTCAGGTGGTACCAGCGTACTACACCCATCATAAAGTTCCTCATCAAGTTTTCACCCAATGGTTTTGGTATTACTTTATATGTAAACGAGAGGCAATATATAAATGCTTTCTCTTTATTTTTTATTTTCAGACTGAGTTGATGCTCTAGCAGTTAAAAATGACTGATTTTTTGTTTTCCAACACAATTATGAACCAAGGATTTGTTTCATTCTATCACTGTCATCATTTGTTTTAATGATCACACGGTCCCATCCTAGCCCTGGACAATCGAGCTGCCCTCTAAGATGGCTCCTGAGGCCCTGATGGACCATCATGATCTTTGGTAACTTTCTTGCTTTTAGGTGTGACAAGATGCCCTAGGTTCACTGGGAACATTTCCTGCTTCATACCTGGAATCAGTCATCTTCAAAGAACCATAGTACCTTTAAGTGACAACAGTGTGTAGGAACCACAATTGTGGCAACAGAGGTGTTTATTGCTGCTAAGCTTTTTCAGCAGACAGAGCTAAAAAAATGTGTAAACTTTTTTAGAGAGGAAAAATAAATCTACGCTCATACTGATAATTCTAATTCAAAATACAGAACACATGCATTTTTATAAACCTTCTTTGATTTTATAATAGTATGTTAAAGTCATTAGGAAAAGAACATTGCTTCACTAAGTTTTTGGTTTGATTTCCATCATTTGTTTTTGAAAATATAATCAGCTGTGTGTGTGTATATGTGTGTGAATACGCATATCTTATAGATTACTCCAAGGTAATCGCTACTCCACAGAATGATTACACAGAAATATTCTCCATTTTGTTGCAAATGATTAACATTTCACTGTCTGGATGTGCCACAGTTGATTCAATCAGTCCATCACTGATGACACTTAGGTTCTTTCTAGTCTTGGACATACGTCATTTTCTGTTTTGGCGAAGAACCTTTGGGCTCTTCCTTAGAGGTGGGAATGCTGCCCTAAAAGGGTAGTGTGTAGGGCTGTATTATTCAGCAATTCCACCAACACCAGGGCCTGCTCCCCACATCTGTGCCAACACAGTATGTTGCCAAATCTTTGTATTTTTGCCAATCTGTGGGCAAGAAATGGATTTCATTCTAGGTATTGCTGTTTTTAACACAAACTGCAAATAGGGGATCTTTTGTTTTGAACCTTTAAAATTGGGATTAAAAGGTTCCAAGAAATATAAAGGAAGGAGGAAGTGCAAATGTGCAATGTTTTTAGCCGACTCTTACCCTGCTCTAATGAAGAATGAGAGGAGTCCATGGCAGGGGAGGAAGAGGACGGCTGGTTACTATACCCTCGACGCAAGCTTAACTTTACTGATAGTGACGCAATATAGACTTGGAGAAAGACCATTACACTGAACCCCATGTATCCACCCTAGATTTACCCTCTGGGCCCCACTGTCTCCTCCTTGGGCTACTGTGCTTCATTTCTTTGTGACATGGTTTTGGGTCCTCCTAAATTCTACTCTCCACCTACAACTGTAAAATTTCCTCAGAGTGTAAGTAGATACAAGAGAAAAAAGGAACAGAATAAGATTATGATGCCTAAAACTGAAATTTCTAAGCAAAATTAAATTTAAGCATAAATCACTCATTCCTTGCAAACTTCTAATATGATACCAAACCAACCTTTAAGAAGAGAGGGCACTGGTTTTGAGCCTGGGGACACGATGACCAAAACCACTGGGGAAGATTCTCAGCTTTGGCAGTTGATACAAAATACCCAAGGGCCAGGGGCTGCTGCTTTAGTTCCTCTGGTGCTTCTCTAGAAAGAAGACGCTCACCCTGGCTCTGAAAAACAAAAATCCCAAAAGCATGATCAACATTTATCTGAAACCTTGAAAAACAAACTTTCGTCAGTTCACTCTGCACACTGCAGTGAGTGATCCCCTTTGTGGCAGCATCTCACAGAAAGCCACAGGTGGCTGAGAAAGGAAAGCAGGGCCGGCACTGTCTTTGCTGCACACATAGAGAAGATGCCAGCAAAGCTGACAGCCTCAGTCAACTAAGTACGGATTTATTTGCTTGGGTTTCTTTTCTATGGGATGGAAGATCAATTCCATGGCATCGTGATGGAACAAACTAAAATGGAAAGATTACAATCTCTGACAGCAGAAGTTTCTACCATACGCAGGTGCTCTTTCACCAGCAACCAACCACAGACACAAGAGCTCACCAGCTTGACCAGGACAATGTGACACCAGTACCTGCACAGCACAAATGTTCCTGAGCTGCCAGTAGTGCAAGATCTGCTCACAGAGAAGCCATGTTTTCATCTGCAGCATTCCCCTTAATAAGAGACTCCTGGAAGAGGCTCACTATGTTTTGCTGCAACTGACATTTTTCTTATCTGTAATTCTTTTAGCTAGCTTCAACAACTGAAAATGTACCTTTCATGTAAGCAATAAGTAAGCCATTTGTTTTTAAAAGGCTCTGTTTAGGCTGGGTGTGGTGGCTCACACCTGTAATCCCAGCACTTTGGGAGGCTGAGGCGGGCAGATCACTTGAGGTCAGAATTTCGAGACCTGCCTGGTGAACATGGTGAAACCCCAACTCTACTAAAAATACAAAAATTAGCCAGACATAGTAGTGCATGCCTGTAATCTCAGCTACTCAGGAGGCTGAGGAAGGAGAATCCCTTGAACCCAGGAGGCGGAGGTTGCAGTGAGCCAAGATCACGCCATTGCACTCTAGCTTGAGCAACAGAGTGAGACTCCATCTCAAAAAAAAAAAAAAAAAAAAAGCCTTCTGTTTAGAAGGAAAAAATAATCTGCAGCTACTACATCAAACTGTATCAATTCTGAGTTGATTAAAAAATAAAAAATTTACTGCCACTTTGAAGGCATTCTTTTCCCTGCTATAATGTCTTAACTGGATATCAAAGAATGTTTAATGCTTCAGAAAAAGGAAATGCTTAAAGCCTCTTGGAGGTCACCTGGCTGCAGGTGCTCAGGATTGAAAAAGGCCACCTGGCTAGCTTCAGAACAGCACTGTCTAAATCATGACACTGAATTAAAGACTTTAGTGCTTAAGGCTCCAAAAAAAGGGAGAAACACAGCATACCTCTGTTTCTTACACAACTAACATTACACTTTAATGACCAATTCTTTGTTAATGCATAAACTGAATTACAAAAACAGGTACTGGGAGGTAGTTGCTATTATTCCACTTCACAGATAAGGTAACTCAGGCTAAAAGAGGTGAAGTTAGGTTGTCCAAGGTCACAAAGCCCGCAGGCCCAGACCTGCAATTCAGAATTGTCTTTAACAGACTGTGGGGTATGCATTCTTAGCTACTATGCTATTTGCCTACAGAATTCAAATTAAACCTAACTTTAAAAAAATAGGCAATGTAAAATTTGTGGTTTTTGTTCCTATCACAACCATTTCCCATGAACAAATTGTCATTAACTGGTAAGTAACTGCAAAGGAAACAGACTTAAAACCCCTTCCTTCCAGAAGAGGGTAACAGCGGCAGGTATAACATGGGAACACTCTGAGATGCCCTCCTCTGGTCTCACCTGCTCTGTGACTAATCTAAGTTAGAAACCTTCTTTTTCTCCATCGTCTAATAAATTCAGTGCTGGGAATAAAAGTCCCCCCAGTGAAAACTTTAGTCCTTTATATCCATCTTTGTGTCTAAATAAATAAGTATGAGCAGGGTTGCTTATGCTTGTTCAGTCTAAGACACCAGACATAGCTATTTTTCTAAGTCTTAACCCCTCAATCTCGTAACATTTTAAATAAACAGTACAATACAGTGATGCAGCAGGAATCATCTAACTGAAGCAAAGTTACCACAAGCTGTGGCAGAACCCTCTAACTCTTAAATCTTCTGTTCATTCACCTCCAATATCCCTGAGATATTTAAAGATGAAACCAGTTGTAAGCTCTGGTTTTTTCCTTAATACTCTGGCATTAACCTGGACATATCTGTAAAATCAATCTCCTGGCAGCTCTTGCCATTCCTGTGGGTCAGCTAGAAAGAAGGCGGCTGCAAAATGACTAAGCCAGGACACGCAAAGAGCATGGCAGGCTCCTTTCAGAACAAGCCATCACCAACAACTTGTTCTTCAATCAGCACAGTTACTGTTGAATAAGTACGGTTGTTGTACTGATCTCTTAAAAGCCACTATTTTGGCAAAAAATAACATTGAAAAAAAAACAACTGGGAAGCAGCAAGCAACTAGAACTAATTTTTGCTAAGAAAACAATGCATAAAAAACCCTTGCATCTGTAACAGGACTAGTCTTCTGATAAAACTTATTCATCAGAAATGATAACACATTTATTTCAAATTCCTGCCTTGTATTCAAAATGGAACTACAGTCAGTTTCCCACACTTATTTCACTTGTACCAAGGACCCAGACCATCAAGAACTGTGCGTGTAGGAACAAGATGATCGGATGTCAAGCGAATTATCTTCCTGAAGGCTGTGGTTGTCTTAAACAATGTACTCCAAATCATCCTTACCCGACTATGCTGGAAGTGAGAGCCCACACCAATTCCAGAAGGAGAGCCTGGGGAGGGTACTGGGGAGGAGTTGGGAGAGGAATGGAGGTTCCCAGTCATTAATATGCCAATATCATTGTCCATATCATCTGGGAATGGAAGGTCAACAAACATATCATCTAGAGGGAAGAGGGGGGAAAAAAAGCACAAAAATTAAAAAGATAGTCCATATCAATTATCATAATAATCCAACTGAACCTATGTCATGTTTTGTTGGCATATGGCTATTCTGGACACACACATTAAGAACTGAGATGCAGGAGGACCTACTGAGGGCAAGCTATTACAAATTATTCTCTCGCTTTGTGCTCTCTCCAATGATCTCCTTATGTAAAGTATTAACAGAATGCAATCAAGAATGTAACATAAAAACCAACACTCTACATAGCCTCCAAAGGCACATAAAAACATGGCTAAAGAGCTAAAGCAGCAATTTAATCATTAAAGTTGACACCATTCAAAAACACAGTAGACTCCATCAATGTATCCAATTAGCATCTAAAACACCAGAGGCTGAATGAATGCATGTTAATGGGCGTGAACTTGCCCTGAAAATGGAGACCTATTCCAAAAGCAAATCAAAGCACAATGTTTTTTTTCTCTCTCTCTCCCCTCTTTTTTTTTTTTTTTTTTTTTGAGGTGGAGTCTCACTCTTTTGCCCAGGCTGGAGTGCAGCAGCACGATCTCAGCTCACTGCAACCTCCGCCTCCTGGGTTCAAGTGATTTCTGGCTAATTTTTGTATTTTTCATAGAGATGGGGTTTCACCATGTTGGCCAGGCTAGTCTCAAACTCCTGACCTCAAGTGATCCGCCTGCCTCGGCCTCCCAAAGTGCTAGGATTACAGGCATGGGGTGCACCTGGCTCAATGTTTTCATTAAGAAATCCTCCCCGACACTATAAAAGTAAGGTACATCCACAGCAGAAAATTTCTAAAGAAAAGTATAAAAAGTGAAAACCATCACCTAGAACCCAATCACCATGACCTTTTTTTTCTATGATTCTTTTATTTTCTCATATATTTGTTAATCCATTGTAATCATACCAGACATAAAATTTGGTATCCTTTTCCCCATCCCCTTTACCATAAGTAAACACTGGTAGGTGTTACAATTTCTTCAAAAACAATGCAAATGGATGCACAGTACTGAGCATTTTATAGTTTATAAATGATCATTTTTTAAAACAGATGCCTTAACAGATACTCAAAAATTTCCATTAAGAATAATCAAATAAGGAGTTTCTCTATAGCAAATTAGATTCCCGTCAACTAGCTAAAGGAAGGTGCTCTCTTCATATTGCTTAGTACTTCAAACATTTCAAATCACATCTTCAAATATTTACTGAAAGAGTGGCACCCAAGTACAGAACACTGCCACACAGATATTATTTTTTGCCTTTAATGAAAAACAGAAGAGGCCGGGCGCGGTGGCTCAAGCCTGTAATCCCAGCACTTTGGGAGGCCGAGACCGGCGGATCACGAGGTCAGGAGATCGAGACCATCCTGGCTAACACGGTGAAACCCCGTCTCTACTAAAAATACAAGAAAATTAGCCGGGCGAGGTAGCGGGCGCCTGTAGTCCCAGCTACTCGGGAGGCTGAGGCAGGAGAATGGCGTGAACCCGTGGGGGTGGAGCTTGCAGTGAGCCGAGATCGTGCCACTGCACTCCAGCCTGGGGCACAGAGCAAGACTCCGTCTCAAAAAAAAAAAAAAAAAAAAGAAAAACAGAAGAAAGTCAATTGCCCAAAAGAGGAAAATATTTATTTGGTTTTGGTAATTGTGCAGATAAATTAAAGCTTTAAGACCAAAAAGATTCTCAAACCATCTATCCCCTCTTTATAGTTCCTGGGTTGTTTATTACAATACAGAAAAGCCATGTGGCAGGGCAGCCCAGTGATTCCATAATCCAGCTCTGCCCTGCACGAAGGTGAGCACTATCCATACAGGTCTTCTACTCACCATTGTTGGGGCTAAACCCATCTTCATTGGGGTAGTTGGCGGGAGCCACCTGGATGGTTGATGATGTTGGGAACACCAAGATGTGTGTACAAGAAGCATCTTGAGGGGTGTTGAGCTGAGATGACTGCATGTTCAGTGCAGTACTTCGGCCAAAAACAGAGCCCATTGTGACAGCATCTTTAAAGAAAAAAATAAAAAGAATTATATCAATCAATGATCTGGACTGGTATGAGTCTGATGAAAATGCCATGATAAATACACACTCAAAGTTGAGTCCAACTGTTTAAATATCTTCAAAGAAACTGACTCAGAGCACATAGCTATCTATAATAACCCAAGTTTCATTTCACATTGAAAAGGTTAAGATAAAATTGGATCAAGTCCACTAAATGTTTTAATTACTTACATAAGAAGTATTTCTAAAAATAAACCCCCTACTTTCTTTCCTCCTCTGGTTGTTCACAATTTATAAAGTACTGTTCTAAATGGTTAACAATCCTATAGAAACAGTACCATAAAAATCAATATATGTTGTAACACTTAATGAATGCTTACTACATGCCAGCATTTGTGCTAAACTCTTCATTCAAGTTATCGCATTTGATCACCATAGCATTTGAAGGTAGGAACTATGATCCCCATTTATAGATGAGGACAAAAGCACAAAGAAGTTACGTAACTGCCCAAGTGGTAGAAGCAACAGAGGTAACCTATGGTCTAATGAGGACATCTGTCTCTCACTGGATTGATGACAAGTAACCCCATTCTCACACCACAATACTATTGACTTTTATAAGGAATAAGTGGGGAAGGTCCCCCATTGGATTCAAGAAATATCTGGATGGTAAAGATAGGTTATAAAAGTATAAAATCGCTTAGTTGCTGGTTTTAAAAAACGAGCCAGATTGTTAAGAAATTCTGTGGTCACATGTTTTGGCCATCCACAAATGACACCTACATCTATTGAGAGCTTACTGTGTACCAGGTACTGTGCTATTGCCTTCCCATTCATCTTCAACCACATCAGAGAGACTACAGAAACATCCCTTCGAGGCTGTTGTGGGATTCTGCCAAATGCATGTCTTCAAAAGGATATTCAAATATGCATCATGCTGGGGTCTACTTTAGTAGTTCTTTGGAGGGTGATCTTCATATACTAACAACAAACTGGGGTCAGGTAACAGTCATTAGCCATGATTCTATGAGATCTCAATTATACTCAGAACTTAGTCTTTCTTCCGAGCTTTGGTCAACAAACATGATAAAATCACAAACCACTTCCCATGGAAGGGATCGAACGTTTTCCATCTTTAAGCCCCAAATACAATCTTCTCTCATAGAAATATAATGAAGACAATTCTACGCTTGTCTGTGGACTTAAGTTTGAGTGGACTGAATTGATGTGATATGTAATTAATGACAATGACACGAAGAAATTTACCTGGCATCACTACAAAGGACCCCTGGGGCTCCATGGCAACCAGGCAGGCACTAAGGATAGAAGGAGAGTCTGCGGCAGAGATTCCACACATCCGGCACACATCCTTGAGCTTTTTGCTGATTGTCTGTAGTGAACATTCTCCAAGGAGGATACTCCAATCTGAAATCAAATATCACAGTCATACACAGTCTTTAGAAATTCATACTGATGGGAGATTTGAGCTTTTTAGCAGTTCTGCCCGGTAATTGAATTTCCAAGGTTGGGCCCTAAAGGGAATTATGGCTTTACAGAGGTTCCCCTCCTTGCTATAAAGAGAATGTTACTCGACTTCTATTACACATCATTAGCAAAGGAACAAAGGCCTACTATTCTGTAGGCTGATGTCATGTCTGAAATGACCTTTGAGAGTCCAGCACTAATCCAGTCTAATCTACCTAGACCAGATTTAGGCACTTAGAGTGCTTTTCCATGATGGCAGCAGTGTTAGCTGCCCTGTCCTTTCTCCTCCTTCTCAAGGTTCAATTCTTTGAGTACTCTGCTCTGGAGGAGAGCACTGGTGGGTGGAGGTAAACCTGAGTTTTGGTTATTGCTGTAGGTTAGTTATTTCCATGAAAGGCAAGCAGCAGCAGAAATGAAGAGAAATAGTTCTTAGAACACCCAAAGAGCTCACAACGAGTGTGAGTAAAGTGCTCCAAACGATGCTGCACTAATAGCGGAGACTGAAAAGTTGGCATACATTTTCTTTCTAATGTTTACTGCCTCCAGACAAAAGCATTATACCTAACTGGAGCACTGTGGAGGATTATGTTACTCTGAGAAGTGGAAAGCACTTGGTCCCCTCTTCCTACCTCCCTTACACACATGAAGTATGTGCCATTCCTATGCATCGCCCCTGCTCTCGGATCCCATCTTGCTCATAAAATGCCACACCAGTGCAGGCTGCTCTACCTCCACACTCTTTTTTTCCCCCAAATAAGCTGCCATTTCTCCCCTTAAAGAGCAAGTGAATGGAGAACTGTTCCCATATTCCCAAAGAACCCAAAACCGAAGTGGCTGAAATAAGAGTGGCCAGGAACATGAAGAATGTGTGTTTTAAAACCATGGAAAATCACAGATGTGAGCTTCATATTTCAAACCAAGTAAGAAAGAAAAGGCAGTGTGTATTTCATCATAAAGACTCTGGAGATAAGAAACAGAAATTCACAAAGCTGACTCTGAAACCTCAGTCTCCTGTCACACACTGTCCCATGGAGATGCAAAGTGGCACAGACCTTGGATCCCCAAAGGAAGGAGCTGTAGATTAGTAAACAGATTTCCTGTACACTAGGTTCTTCCCATGTTTTTATTCCTGAACATACATTTTCTTTCAATCTTTTGATGGGTTCCTCCAGTCACACATTCCTCTCCACTAAGAGATAAGGAAGAAGAATGTGCCCTTATAAAAATCATACAAGGGAAGGAGATGGCCTTAATAATTTTCCAAAATACCAAGTGACTAGACTATTACTCTATATTTTTATCCTCCCTCTTCTTTCCTATTATAGTCTAACTTTCCCCAAGGGTTAAGAATAGCTCAAAGCCTTTAAGAAATAAGATTGACTGAAAAAGCAGACTGGGGAAGAAGACAGAAAATTCTGACAGAAATAAAATGATGAATCCCCTAACGTATTAGACCTCCAGGCACTTGATACAAGATTCATTATGATAGTCCTTTAAAAAATGAAAAGGGTCTATTAGTCTACAGTACAACTTATTACAAAAAAAAAAAAAAAATGTAAATGCCAAAGAAAACATTTACTTAATACATATGATGTAATAGTTATATAAACTGCTGTTAAACCTTGAAAATTTGACACCAGATTTAACCTGCATTGTAGGAAGTGAGGTACACTTAAGCACTCCTACAGTGCAAGTTATATCTGTACCAGTGATTTTTGTTTAGGGAATCTACAAATACCTGATGTGAATTTCCTATAAAGAAATAACGTACATGGTCTAATGCAGGGGTCAGCAAACTATGATCCACAGGCCAAATCCTGCCTCCCGTTTGTTTTTGTAAATAAAGTTTTATTAAAACACAGCCGTCCACACTCATTTAGGTATTGTCTAGAGCCGCTTTGACGTTACAACGGCAGAACTAAATAGTCAGAACAGCAACCATCTGGCCTGCAAAGCTGAAAATATTTACTATCTGGCCATTTACGAAGAAACTTTGCTGACTCTGCTCTAATGTATTTGCACCCAGGAAGCCACTAAGCTAATTTGTGACATAAGTCTTTCTTTTGTGCAGATCTTAGGAAAAAACTTCTCCCATCTGAATGCATATATTGAACTTCTTATAAATGTGTCATTAATTAATAAGGCTTTAAAAATAATCTAAGCTTATTGATACTATTCACATAAACCTGTACAAGTAGCTACACTGGGATAGTAAATGAGCTGGGCTCAGTACCAAGCAAGGCAGCTGCTGGTGGTCAGTTGTGTTGTGTTACAGTTAAAGTGCTTCCTAACCGACTGTTATATTTATGAAAAAGAATATAAGCAGTGGTAGTTGGGGACTGAACTTCAAAAATCTGCTCTTTTAAGCTTCCAGGCTGAAGAACATCAGACAGTGGCAATGTGAATAAAGACTGCTTCTACTGACAACTACTTGTCCTCATGAAACAGGATTTCCTTGCTGTTGTGCCACCAAAAAAACTAAAGAAACACAAAACTCATCATCAACCACCAAACAAATTGAAGGCTGTTTTTATATGACTTCAACTGTCACCTACAATCACTGATATAAAATTTTTGTCTTAAAACTGACTAGTTCTTCTCATTGACTCAATATATAAATAAATGTTCGAAATGTGAATTTACTATCATTTTTATATTAATAAAACTCTTTTTGTTTTATATCTTGGGGCTCAATATTTAAGATTTTATTTGGATAAATGATTTTGTTGCCAAAGAAGAGTTTAAAACTGGTTTATCCTGCACATATAAAAGAACCATAAAATAGAATCTGCTTAATTCTTACTACAAATTTAAACATTTCCTCCCTTAGTTCAGTTAATGACATCAGCTCAGCCCTTTTCCTCTGTTTTCTGCAAATACTTCTTCAAAAACTTCTCACCTTTAAGCTCCCCATGGCCAAGACGCCCAAGTCGCCCGATTACAACTCTCCAGGGTAGAGATGTCATTTGGACAATCCCTATGCACCATTCCCATAACTTCTGTAGTCCAATTTTACGTGCAGATACTTTACTCCTCCGTGACCTAACAAAGAAAGAAATGGGGAAAGGGAAGGGGTCCCTAGATAAATCAGAGTTATCACTTGTAAGACAAACACTAGAAATTCCAAAGAACCTATCCATGTGTACCCACTTAATTTACATAGAAAACAGGAAATATTCATATTTGAAGACTGGTACAGCATCAATTTACATGCACCATAAACATCAAGCCTTCTCACCTGCTTGGTAAAGCAATATTTACAACGCAGGTCTCCAATAATTCCCCATGGAGGTCAGTGCAGGAAGCCAAAAGCCAGCGCTGGTCATGAGATAGACAATAGCCCACGAAGAGCACATTGTATTTCTGGCTCGCCTCACCAAACGTCTCTCCCAGCTCTGTCTGCTTGTCTTTGATTGGGGCCAATATAAAGGGAGGGGAGTAAAGCTGGATTGGGCTGGGCCGCTGAAATCAAAACCAAAATCATTATCAGTACAAAGCCACACAACTTAATGATCACAACAAAATCCAGAACGACACTGAGGGAACCCACAAGGAGTAATGGTAATAAATCGTTTCTCTCTCTCTTTCTCTCCAGTACTAGATAAATAAATAGTATTGATGACACATAACGAAATGATTATTTAAATCATGTAAGCTGGGAAACTCAATTAAGCCAGTATTTCCTTATTAAAAGAAATTACTATTTTAGAAAGTACACTGGCCCAACTTCATTAGTTGTTAGGCAAGTGGGAAACTGAAACCACAATGAGATAATGCTACACAACCACCAGAATGTCGAAAATAAAAAAAGAGAAAATATTGGTGAGAATATGGAGCAACAAGAATTTTTATACATTGCTGCTTAAGCTGAACAAACATATACTCCCTTTGAACCAATAAAATGCACATGTTTACCAAAAAACAGGTATAAGAATATTCACAAGAGTATTAATCACAATAGCTCCAAATAGAAAATAATCTGAATACTCATCAACAGTAAAAGAGATAAAAAATTGTGATGTAGTTAACAGAATCAGAATATCAAACAGCAATGAGAATGAAAAAACTATAAGCAACAAAACAGATGAATCTCAACAATGAATAAAAGAAGCCGAATGTGAAAGAATATGAAGTAGATGATTCAATTTATATCAAGGTCAAAGACAGGCAAAACTACACTATTAGAAGTCAGAATAGTGACTATCTTTAAGGGATTGGAGAGGCCACAAGAGGGGCTCTGGATACTGATTATGCATTTGCTTCTTGCACTTGTTAAATGGTATTTTTTTTAATTACTGAAAATTCATTAAGCAGTATACCTATGATTGAGTACTTTTCAGTACATATAGTTTAATATGTGTTTGTGTATGTAATTTTAGAAATCAAATCAACAGCTGTTACCAAATATAAATATTTTAGATTAACTGTGAAAATTTTTTAATTGTCATTTTTTTTACAGCTATCATACACATCTTACTATTTAATAAACTACAACAGGGGTCAGCTAACTTCTATAAAAAAGAAAACCAGAGAATAAAGTTTAGATTTTTATGGCTGTCACACATTCTCCTTTTTGTAAAAATGTACTCACTGGCTAAGTGTGTCGGCTCATGCCTGTAATCCTAACACTTTGGGAGGCTGGAGTGGGAGGATCACTGGAGCCCAGGAGTTCGAGGCCAGCCTGGCCAGCACAGTGAGACTCTCCCTCTACAAAAAGTAAAATAAAATTAGCCAGGCATGATGGTGCATGCCTGTAGTCCCAGGTACTTGAGATGCTGACTGCCTGAGCTTGGAAGGTCGAGGCTGCAGTGACCCATGTTCATGCCACTGCACTTCAGCCTGGGAGACAGAGTGAGACCCTGTCTCAAAAACACCAAAAAAGAAATAATCATTCTTACCTAGCTGGTCATTCAAGTACAAGCTGCAGGCCGGATTCAGCCCAAAGCCATAGTTGCTGACCCCTGAACTACACAGCATTAGGCACGGTAGTAACAGAATGACACTATTTTAAAGCTAAAAGAGACTTTGAAAATAATATAACCCAACTCATTCATTCATCACAGGGATTCAAAACTCAGGCTGAGAAATATTCAATGACTTGCTCAAAGTTGCAAAGCTAATCTAACACTAATCAATTCACTCTCCACGTGACCAGAAATTGCAATCTTAGGTATTTACCAAGAGAAATATTATGTCCACACAAAAACCTTGTACACAAATATTCATAGCAGCATTATTCACAAGTGCCAAAAAGTGGAAACAACCTAAATGTCCATTAACTAATGAATAGATAAACAAAATGTGGTATAGCCATACAATGAAATATTATTTAGCCAGGAAAAGAAATGAAGTACTGGTACATGTTATGACACGGATGAATCTCAAAATCATTACGCTAAATGGAAGAAGCCAGACATAAAATATCACATATGGCCAGGTGAGGTGGTTCACGCTTGTTATCCCAGTACTTTGGGAGGCTGAGGCGGGCAGAATGCTTGAGCCAAGGAGCTCAAGACCAGCCTGGGCAACATGGCAAAACCCCATCTCTATCAAAAAATTACAAAACTTTAGCAAGGCACAGTGGCACATGCCTGTAGTCCCAGCTACTCCAGTGGCTCAGGCAGGAGGATCACTTGAGCCCAGGGAGGTTGAAGCTGCAAGTAACCGTGATCTTGCCACTGCACACCACCCTGGGCGACAGAGCAAGACCTTGTCTCAAAAATAAAAGTAAAAAAATTGGGGGAAGGACTGCTTGAGGCCAGGAGTTCAAGACCAGCCCAAGCAATATTAATGAGACCCTGTCTAAAAAAGAAAAAAAAAAAATCATATATTGTATGATTCCATCTACACGAAATGTCCAGAACAGGCAGCTGCACAGAGACAGCAAGCAGACCAGTGGTTGCCAGGGACTGGAGTGGGGAATGAGTAGTGTGTGCTAATGAATACTGTGTTTCTTTGAGGGTTGACGAAAACGTTCCAAAATTAGATAGTAGTGATGACTGTACAACTCTGTGGAAATACTAAAAACCACTAAACTATACAATTTTTTTTCCTTTTTTTGGAAACAGAGTCTTACTCTGTCACCGAGACTGGAGTGCAGTGGCGTGATCTGTGCTTACTGCAACCTCCACCTCCTGGGTTCAAGCAATTCTTCTGCCTCAGCCTCCCAAGTAGCTGGGATTACAGGTGTCCGCCACCACACCCGGCTAACTTTTTTATTTTCAGTGGAAACGGGATTTTGCCATGTTGGCCAGGCTGGTCTTGAACTCCTGACCTCAGGTGATCTGCCTGCCTCGGCCTCCCAAAGTGTTGGGATTACAGGCAAGAGCCACCGCGCCCAGCCTAAACTGTGAAATTTTTAAAAAGAATTTCATGATATGTGAATTGTATCTCAATAAAGCTGTTACTAAAAAAAGAAAAAGTCCAGCTGAGTTTGCCTGGAGTTTTTTACAAAACAAAAGGCTAAATGTGAAATATCTCAGATGTAATAGATAGCTTCTGAAACACTAAATAAAATATGATTCCCAAACTGTGTTGAGATGTGAGATATTCCATGAAAAACAAAAGATAACAGCAATTGTATTTGAAAATTTGCATATAAATACTATAAAGTAGATTCTTTCACATGTGACAACTTGTATAAAACTGTGCCACCCAGAGAATGAGAACTGCATGGAGGCAGGGGCCTGTTTTGTTCACCCCTGCATCCTCAGCACCTAAGAGAGCACCTGGCACACAGTAGATGCTCAACCATATTTACCAAACGAGAACACAGTGTTCTAGCTGCAGACTGAGGCAGAGGCAGAGGCAGCATTGACCAACTAACCATTACCTTAATGCAGATTAAAATGTATAAACTTCAGGCTGGGTGCAGTGGCTCACACCTGTAATCCCAGCACTTTGGGAGACCGAGACGGGCGGATCACAAGGTCAGGAGATTGAGACCATCCTGGCTAACATGGTGAAACTAAAAATACAAAAAATTAGCCAGGCGTGGTGGTGGGCGCCTGTAGTCCCAGCTACTTGGGAGGCTGAGGCAGGAGAATGGCGTGAGCCCAGGAGGCGGAGCTTGCAGTGAGCCAAGATCGCACCACTGCACTCCAGCCTGGGTAACAGAGTGAGACTCTGTCTCAAAAAAAAAAAAAAAAAAAAAAAAAAAGTATAAACTTCAGCAAATATTTATAACATTTGGTTCTTTTGTTTCTAATAAAGTAAAATCGTTTCTCTCTTCCTCTTTCAAGCAAAATGGAGAAAAAGCATACTACTCGAAGTCTTTTTGCCATTTATTTTAACCTAAACCTCACTTTATCTTATGAGCTCCTGATGGCGCTCTGAGAATAATAACCTTTAGAAAGGCAATAATTCATAATTTCTGGAAACAAAATGAAAAATAAGTAGAGATGTTTATTTTTGAAATTCTAGAAAAATTTAATAGAGAAAACAGATGAACTGCTCATAGAAGTGAAAACTTTAAACTCAAAGAATAAACTAAACTAAAACTGCCTAAAATAGAAATTTTATATAACACTGGAGTGAATGTAGGTCATCGGCTGAGCAGCTTTTCTCCCTTGGGACTAAGCTGACCTGAACCAAGTTACAACAAACACAGTATTAACTACTTGCATCATTTTTCACTTCCAAGCATTTTACTTATAAAAGTGCAAGCATTTCATAGAGTTGTTCAGAACAACATTACCAACTAAAAATAGCAATTGGTGTTTTAAGAAGCTCTCTTATGGTAAAGAGGTATTTGCTGGCTTTTACTAATCGGGTATTTTTCATGCAATAAAATTGTGGGAACTGATTTTTGAAGGCTTTGAAAATTCTGAACATTGCCCTGTATACCTATCTTCAAGATAAGGTGATTAGAAAAACAAAGGAAATGTAAAACTTTTGTTTAAAACATGTTTAGCTTTGGTGCTGTAAAATTCCCTTTGAAATCCACACATATCTGTAGGAAGTAGGTTTAAAAAGATGGAGCGAAAATGCATTCATTTACATACCGAAGCACTGAGGCAAGGAAAGGAGAAATCAACTCCCTGTAAGTATGTGCATCAGAAAATGAGGGCCCCCTGCAGAGTAAACACAACTACAACTGCTGTCTCAGGATACAGACCAGAGCCAGAAAATGCAAAGGATTTCTGATCTAAGACACAGAGTAGCTTAGAAAAATAAAGAAAATAAATTTAGAAAATTCAAACATTAAGAACTAAAAGTGATACATATATTATTGCCTAAAGTCCTACATTAAAAAAACAGTAAGAATTTGCTTGCCTCTTTTCTCAAAAATTCTTAAAAGTTCAGAGAAATATCTCCTCTATTTAAATCTAAGAGTTAAAGAAATCTGCCAACTCTTTTTCATTCCCTGCTTGAGACAGGGTCTTACTCTCCAGGCGGAAGTGGTTGTGTGATCACAGCTCACTGCCATCTCAAACGCCTGGGCTCAAGTGATCCTTCCGTCTCAGCCTCCCAAACAGCCAGGACTACTGGCACACATCATCACTGACACCTGGCTAATTTTTTTTAAAAAAATTTGTGGAGACGGGGTCTTGCTATGTTGCCCAGGGTGGTCTCAAACTCCTAGGCTTAAGTAATCCTCCCACCTCAGCCTCCCAAAGTGCTAAGACTACAGGCGTGAGCCACCACATCCAGCCTAGCAACTCTTATATCAAGGTAGAAGGCCAACTAAGCAACCAGCCAATCTCTAGGTTAGATAAAATACCTCTCCTAGCTTGCATTTTAGTATAAATTTTCTAAGTTCCTGTCCTGCCAATACCCACCTCAGGGTTCTTGAGGGTCATCTCAATGCTGGCTGCAGGCCCAAATCCCGTGAGGGATTTAATGTGGATCTGTGTAGGCAATGGTCGCCTGCACTGGCAGTACACTGAAAATGCCATGGACTTCAAGTATTGAATGTAGAAAACTTGCTCATCCTTCATTGTCTGCAGCATGTACTGGCAAGGCACAATCTAAAGACACAAATACAAAAAACAAAACAAAACCAAAAACCTAGAAACTGAGATCTAACACGCTAACAAGCAAGCTGAAAAAGGAAACGGCATGAATTCCTTACCACAATGGGGAGAGGTAACCTCAGCCCTAAAATATATCAGTGTCACACATAATATAATTAAATCCTAATTCCTTCCACTGACATAAAATTCTCTATCACCAGCAATTTCGAAAGATGTACGATTATATGGGTCAAGTTATACTGTCACTTAGAAACTACCATGTTCCCATTTTAGAGGTAAGATCTCAATTTATTACAGGTATTACCATGGCCCCCAAATTGTATTATATTTCTCCTTTTTATAATTACACAGTGTGTGTGGCATTTTTTGGAATTATTACCTAATCATTTAGGATACAGACTTCAAAACAATGGAAAACTATCAGCAATGTACTCTGATAACTTTAATTTCAATCTTTTAATTTTACAAGATAGCTTCAGTTAAAGTGACATTAAAATGAAACCCAAACATCCGAAGCACTGTTTTTCATCTATATAGAATTTTTAAAAAAATCATTACACTATAAAGCTGTCAAAGGGGCAGTGAAAATAAGCATACTCATTCACTGATGAAAGGAAAGTAAGTGTAATCTCTTTTGGAATGGAATTTGGCAATATGTGTCGCATCTACATCTAAGAACCCATGTTAAAAAATGACCTGAAATGTGAAAAATAAGATTATACATAAATGTGTACTATGGCTTTATTTATAACAGTAAAGAAGTGGAGATATAGGAATGGCTATGGAAAATATGCAGTCATTAAAAATGCTTGTAAGAATTTAAATAACATGAAAATGTATTCATGAATAACATTAGATAGAAACTAAGTTATATTAAAAGTATGATCTCAACTGTGTAAACAAAAATAGAAAAACAAGCTAGAAAAACACCAAAATGGTAATGGTGGTTGAATGTAAAAGTCAGAATTATGATTATTTTTTCTTTTATACTTTCGGGTACAGGTTGAATATCCCTAATCAAAAAATCTGAAATCCAAAATGCGCCAAAACTCACAATTTTTGGAATGTCAATAAAACGCCACAAGTGGAAAATTCCGTATCAGACCTCATGTGATGTGCTGCAGTCAAATTTAATCAAAACTTTGTATAAAGCACAAAATTATTAAAAAAATTGTATAAAATTACCTTCAGGTTAAGTGTATAAGGTGTATATAAAACACAAATTTTATGTTTAGACTTGGGTCCACTGCCAAGGTCTCCCATTACATATATGCAAACATTCCAAAATCAGAAATCCAAAACACTCTGGTCCCTAGTATTTTGGTTAGAGGATAATTAACCTGTACTTCTATTTTTTAAGAAAAACCATAAGCCTGTATTTATTTTCACAACAACAAAAACATCAACATCAAAAGTAAATAATAAACTTGCAAACAGTAACCTGGAGAATGAAAGAACTTCTCATATGCTCAGGTAAATTATCCAGCATTTCTGTGTAGCAGCGCATCAAGCTCAACAGCCAAAAGTTCCCAGAAGTGGAGTCCTCCTCCGCAGCATAAGTGAATGGGTCTACCATGTAAATGACAACGGCTGGAGGGTGGGCATGGCTGTCTGCAGAGTCAGGCTCCGTGGGAATTCCTATTCTCTCCCTTTCTGTAACACTGGCAAGAGAGTCACTTGTGAGACACACAAAATAAACATAAATTACATGAGTATGAAAAACAAAAGTGCTCAATACTAGAGCACACAGGCTCCCTAAAGAATATTTACAGATTAAATGTAAGAGTAACATGTATCACCTTACCAAAATACAGGCAAACCAAGCCAGAGAGCATTGAAAGCAGATGGAAAATGGCAATGTACTCCTCTAAAATGGGAGATATCTTTTTCAAACTCCCCTTTCTTTTCTGTGGTTATGTTGTACAAAGTTGTTATTAAGTTGATTGTAAGTTTAATAATAAGGTTTATAAGTCATAATAATTTATAAGAAGTCTCAAAATTTTAACACTGCAGCTTTAGATTGACCATTACCCCTTTCTTTTGAGAAGAAGAGAAATAGAGCACTTCATAGGATTCAGAGAATCATGAGGTCAAGGGAGAAAAGGTGCGGAAGAAGAGAGAAAGGGTCTGAGCTGAGGCCACTCGTCTCAATTAGTGAGTAACATACCTCTCTTGTCCATCCTGTGAGGGCTGAGAAGAGCTCTGCCCAGGGTCAGTGTCTCCGCCACAGCCTATGCTCCCTTGAGTTCTATCCGTAGAAATGCCCCCAGTGCTGGGGTTCTGCCCTCCAACACTACCACTGAATCCTGAAGAAGAGGTAGTGCTTATCTGGCTAATACCAGGAGCAGAGGCAGACGATGAGACCGGTGGCACAGAGGAACCAGATGCGGAACTACTTGCTGCAGGATTTGTAGTACTACTATTCGAGGTGGGGTTAAATGCACTGCCAGCTGGGGGAGCTGCTGATCCATTTGGAGCTAAGGGCCCAGCATTCCCAGGCGTAGCCTGTCCCTGTGCCGCTGCTGGTGGGGTCTGGTATTTAGGTGGTATCAACAGGCTGCTATCAAGCTGCAGAGTGGCTAAATAAGGTGCTGAAAGAATACATGCAAAGAGGTGACTTTAGTGATATTCTGCAGTGTCGACTAAACCAGAAATCTAGAATGGTCACTTGTAAAAAAATTATGCTTTCAAGCTGCAATACTCTGATTACAATACACAAAATACTATCTCCACACTCATGCTTATGTATTCTGCAAACATGGAAATGCACACGGAGCAACTTATAAATTCTACTGAAGAGGCCTGTTTGAAAAGAGAAAATCAATCACTTGTGATAGTCTCCTTTCAGACTGATTCCATATGCCTGCCCTGAAAAATGAGAAGCTATATATTCCACAGTCATCACGGGACATTATACTCCTAGGTTTACAAGCTTCTAAGATTCTCTTCAGAATATGGGTTAAAACTAAGCAGCTAACACCAAGTCATGCTGCTAAGTTTTCAAAATGTGGAGTAAATTAGACATGATTAGGCAACTTTGAATAGTTTTTAAAAAATATATGTACATATAGAAATTAGCATTAAACTGCTCAGAACACCAAAATGGACCTTAACAAATACAGCATTACTTGAGGCAAAAGAAATACAATGTTGCATCTATAAAAGAAAGGATGGGAGGGATTTGCTATTTTACTTCTCCAGTTCTACTTTGCCAAATAGATTCCCATTTACCTAGGTGATGGCGGCAAACTTGCGCATAAAGTTTGAGTCTGGAATGATTGTCATTCTCCTCGCCGCTCCAAGGCTGGTTAAACCACTCACTCACAAGCTCATCTGTCAGCTTCTGTGCCACGGTTTTTCCCACGCGCATGATCCCGTCACGTAGCACTTTGCAGATGGGCTTGTGCTGCCCAAGCCTACACATCTGATACCATAGACGAGATCATTAGTTATAACAGGGGCCATTCCTTCATTCGGTACCAATGGTTAGCAAGGCAGATTCTTTAACATACAGATGGAAGCATTTTCCTTTTTCTTTTAGGGTTACTGCATGCAATCAAAGCAACATTATAAGTTGGTCCTTTCAGGTAATTGTAATGTACCCTTAAATTGCTATCTGTCTCTCTAAAACTTGGACTAGGCTCTCTAAAAAAAAAAACAAAGTTTCTTCACTCAAGCCAATTCCTCCTGTACAAGAGGAGGCTGCTGAACACTACCTGACTGCTAACGGACAAAGAATTAGCAGATTCCTGCCATAGTAGGCTGACTGAGACATATGTCCACTAAAATCTCCTAAGTAATCCCTACTCATAATGTTTTCCCATAAGATAACATTAAAATTTTATGGGCCATCTGTTCTGTTACAGACATTTGGAGATCACCAATAGCAGGGGCCACTGAAGCAGTGAGTACGCTGATCACTTTTTTTTTTTTTTTAAAGTGAATAGGACAAGGAGATTCTGCTATTAATCTCCATGACGCTAAATGGGAGCTTATGGCAGGGAATATAATAAACCTGCAAAAAGTAAACTACCTGTTCACCAGCAGGAGAGCCCACATTATTATCCCTTATTGGAGTAGATGAAGTAAAGGCTTACTAAGCCCTGACAAAATCCTCTAGTATATACTCTTCTTAAGGAGGTATGAATCACTGCTGAATGAGCAACCCTAGTGAAGTCATTACGAAAAATTTAAAGAGTGTCTGCACCCTCTTAAAAAGATCTGGCAGTGGTTTTTATATTTTGTAACTTAAGCTGAAGGTTCCATTCAAGGGAATGGCTGGGCTTTAAAACTGCTTACACAAATGTTCAGTTAATTATGATTTAATAGTGTTATATATCCCCTGACCAGACACTGTTCCGAAATGAATGTATTCAAGGGCTTCCTTCAGTGACTTAATTGATGTCATTACATCACGTTAGCATCTCATTTCTTTGTAGCAACACATAAATTTACTATTCCTTGCCTACTCATACATTTACAGATCATGAATGTCCTGTTTTGGAATATTTGGGAATTCAGCTTGGAATCTTACTTTAAAACCACTTTCATAATGTTTACGTGCCTATCATAGTTCTAAACACTTTACAGATATTAATTTCATTTTACCAAATACAAAGACATTAGATGTATCAGATACAAAGAACTTAGTGCATATATACTTTGGCATAAGAAATGCAGCACTTATTATTCAAAGACAGACATGATTCTATTTGTTTAAAGCAATAGGAATTCATATACTAAAGATGTAAAATTATCTGCCTGGTTTTTACATTATTAGAGGCATTATATTTTTAATCAGTATCAAAGTTTCAGTATTTAGATGTCGTGTTAAAACACAACGGGGACATGATTCATTAAACTTATGTTTCAATTCAGAAATTTTCAAAAGAAACATTTTTATACTGTTGTCAGGAACTCTCACCACTCACCCTATCCCTCAATCCATCCAATAAATAAATAAAAAGAGTAGATGTGCTCTTTTTGTAAAGCTCATCTTCTACATTGCCACACTTTCCCCTGGTGAGCAATATTCTTCACCTTTTAGCACATAAATGGAGAAGAGAGAACTGATGGGATTTTAAGACGTATAGTAAGAATGGGAGAGGAATGTTTTCTAAATCTAACAAATATAAAGCCAAGATGGGAAAGCAATTTGCTTCCAGAAAAATTTGTCAATTCAATTCTCTTCCTCATCCTCCTGTTTGCGAATTTTCTTTGAGATTTACTTTCAAGACATTTGTCTTGAAATTTAGTCATCACTAGAAACAACCAGAGGATCCAAGTCATGAAAAGTGATTTTCACAGTAACTTCCTCACCTCGTATACAGCACTCAAGTCCCTGAAGAAAGTTTTGGCTCCTTCGAGCAAGGCCTCATTTTCTGGACACACCACAATATAGGCAACATCACGGTGGCCCCCATATGGGTCCAACAAGAGCCTCTCCCAAAATGGCAAGGAGAATGGCGAGATGGTGAGGAAATCCTTGTCATAGCCTACCAGCAGAGTGGGAATGGGCAACGGCTCAGGAGATTCTTCTGAACCTAAAATGACATTGTAGTTTAGGAAGGTGCTAGAGAGTTTTTCCCACAATCTGTACAATTTTGAAATTCCTGGTACACTGGTCTTAATTCTAGCATCTGAAATGTCACTCCATGTTGACAAGACATTCTTAAAAGTATTTTTCAAATCATCTAATTAAATGGTCACTGATGAGGACTCTTAATGAAGTCGGAATTTGCTTACAAAGTTCAGTAAGGTCAGAGGGCAGACTAGAACAAGTTAAAATTAACCTTCCAAGCAGCGCTACATCATTCCCTTCAAGATAAGCATTATGATCCTAACTATGATGAAGTACACAGAACTGGCCCAGAAGTCCATCCAGACGAAAATGCAGTGAGGATTGGGAAGATGAGGAGAATCTAATGCACTTTTTAGGGATTATCTTCCTCACTGACCTGGATTACGCCAAGGGTGTTAGGAAACTTAACTCTAAAATTAACTTTAGGAAAACAAAGAGATTATAAAACTTAATGGTCATGAAGAAAAAGACTCCCCTATTTTGTTAGTGAAGCAAGGACTTGACAGTAACGAAAGCTGCTCTTCACTGAACAGCACTGAAGTCAGAAGCAATTTTAAACAGGACAAAGACCCTACCGTAGGTTCCCCGTCCTGCCATCTTATGGAACTGCTGCCAAGTGAGTGGTCCCTGCACATGCTGGATGTTCTCCCAGGTCCTGCCCGTGCGCTTCTTTTGGATGGCATCTTGGAGAAAGGGCTGCAGGGACAACAGCATACGAACCACATCCTGGGAGGAGAGCATGCTGATGTCCAGCACTGGAAGAGAATTGAGAAGAGACAGAGAAGATAAGGGGGCTGGCACCCTCCTCTTCCTCGCCATCACCTCAAGCCTCAGTTAATAGTCCAGAACAACGTTATTAGCTGTAGTAGATTCTAAAATATTTGAAATAGGAGTCAGGACGAGAGATATTCTTCTACTAAATTAGAGAAAATAATTGATAATTTAGTATCAAAAATAATAAAAGGAGAAACGGATTACTCTCTATAAAAAAGTTTAATGGAGGAATTGTTTAAAAGTGGAAAAATGGATAGGTGCGACTTTTTAAAACCATGTAAAACTGTTTCCAAGGATTTTCACAAGACAGCTGCAAGTTTCTTAATTATTATATTACTTTTATTTGCAAATATCAATGTTTGGTTTATATGATGAGTGGGAAAAAATGGAACTTAAACAGAAGCTTTTAAAAACTCTTTAAATGCTCTTAATTGTAAAAATATTTTCACAAAATACAGGATGCATAATAAAGAGAAAGCCAATCTTCAGTGCAGCCAGAGGCACGGGGAAACACAGCTGAAGTCCCTTGAAGACCAAAGCCCTCTGCAGGCATGGATGGGATTCACTGCCTTCTAAATGTAGATGACTTCAGTCCCAGCAGTAGCCCTGGGGAGGGATTTTTAACCTAAAATTTGAAAGTTGTCTGAACTCTATGCAAAACCATGCAAACACGTTTGGACATATGTATTGTTTTTTTCTCAGGATGGAGGGTTCATCATGCTCATCAGATTCTTAACAAGGTCTGCCAAAAGAGCTAATTATGCTGTAGGTGATGTGGTGTGAATCTGCACAGCTGGATTCCTGAAGACTTTGCCTTCCTCTTACTCTTCTGGCTGATTAGGGAAAGGGCATGGAAAGAAATCTAAGATTTATCTGCCAACTAAAATTGAAACACAGGATGATTAAGGATTCTTTTTTTTTTTTTTTTTTTTTTTGAGACGGAGTCTCGCTCTGTCACCCAGGCTGGAGTGCAGTGGCCGGATCTCAGCTCACTGCAAGCTCCGCCTCCCAGGTTCATGCCATTCTCCTGCCTCAGCCTCCCTTTTTAGTAGAGACAGGGTTTCACCGTGTTAGCCAGGATGGTCTCGATCTCCTGACCTCGTGATCCGCCCGTCTCGGCCTCCCAAAGTGCTGGGATTACAGGCTTGAGCCACCGCGCCCAGCCATGATTAAGGATTCTTAAGATATTTTCAAATGTGTCCCTAAATCAGTAAAGCATAGGTTGCAAAGTGGTGGTCCATAGAATATTTTGTTAAACTGTGGAACAAATCACTCCAGGACATTTCATACACAAATCTAGATTGCCAGCTTCCCCTGAACTGAGAGACCCATATTCCTGCATAATCACCACTTGCTGGAGCTGAGGAGCAGCTGTCCCCTTCAGGCAGGTACCTCATGGCCCCTGTCTTGCTGTCTGCCTGAGTCTGACGCAGTGTTCATTGCCTTTTATCTTCAGCCGGTGCTGCTTTTTACATATAGTAAGAACAACAGTGAATACTTCTTGTATTAATGGCTCTACCAAAAGTGGGAAATCACAGACCAAGAGAACCACAGATTTGAGGAAACTAAAAGCAAGCATGTTTCTTATGAACCCTATTCCTGTGCCTGCAAAAGAGAAAGTGAGTTTTGGAAAGACAGCTTAAGGCACTGCCTTTTGCAAATCTGTCTCCAATCTCATTCATTTACATTATCTGGTACTTTTAGGCATCTTAAAATTTGAAATCCAGACCTCCCCTGCAATAAAATGTCCTATTTTTCATCCTGAAAGACACCACCACTGATTCATGCACACAGACTGCTTTTCCATCTGAAGGCCTATCTAGTAAAAGGACTCACCCAAGCTGATCATCCACATTTTTCTTAGGGGGAAAGGCTGCATTTTCTTCACTTCATAAATCCATTTACTAGAAACTGATTAAGGGCCTGCTTAAGTATAAGGCACTGTGCTTAAACCTAAGCAGTTATACAAATGAGTACAACCCTTTAATGCTTCCTTAGTCATCTCCACCTCCATGAACGCTTCCTTGATTGGCCTAGTCAGAAAATACCCATTACTCCCCATACTCTACTGACGACCTCTGGACATACTTTTTATTATTTCAGATTTCTAACTGTATTTAAGAATCTTATATAACTTTCTTCCCTGCAAGACTGAGAGTTGTTCAGAAACAGGGTTCCCACTTCATTCACACAACCCTTCCAGTCTGGCCTCTGCTCCCACCACTCTACAGAAACAGTTCTCACCACGGTCAGAAGACATGTGTAATCCTTACCTTAAAATCTTCACTTGTATTTTAATGCCTGTCGATCACTTCCTCTTTCTTGAAACACTGGCTACCCCTGGCTTCCAAGAGCCCAAGAGCCCCTCTATGGTTTTTCCTTCTCCACTTCTTTGATAGGCTCATGCTTCTCTGCCTCACCTATACCTGTCAGAATTTAGCTAAGCTCTACTAGGCCCTCTTCGCATTCTATACTTTTCTCCTCCTCCTCAATGAGCTCATCTGTGCCCCCTTAATTGAAGTTATCATCTATATGCCAACTACTCCCTCTCCCCTGAGCAAAAGGCCCAAGAGTCTATTTGATACCTCTACCTGGATGTATCAAAAGGGATCTTTAAAACTTCCAAACTTCCATAACTCAATTTATAAACTTTCTCTCCAGATATAGTCTTCCTCCAGTGTACTTATTTTTGAACACCACCGACTATCCAGGTATACTAGTAACAAATCTGGGGCTCCTCCTTAACATCTATCTTTCCCTTATCCCCAAAACTAAACCCATTATTGAGTCCTGCAATAATACTTCCTAAACCTCTCTTGAATGATTCCGCTTCTTCTCCATCTTCAAAAGGACACTAAGGCAAGCTATTGTTTCTTACTAGGTCTTCCTCAATAACCCCCTAGTCTCCCCAAATCCATTCCTGCCATTTTCTAATCCATACACAGAATTACAGCCAGTGCACACGGTTATTTTTCTTTTCTAACTACACAAATCTGACGTCAATGTTTCTTCTTAAAATCTTTCAATGACTTTTTATTGCTTTGAGCAGGAAGACCCAACCCCTAGCGTGCCTCTAAAGAGTCACTGTAATCTAGCCCCTGCTGGCTTCTAACCTCGCTTCAGCTTCTAAAGGCCCCAACCAAGGCCTTTCCCACTTGCAGCACCTTCCGTCTCGGACACATGCCTTGCTCCCCATTCTCCTTCCTCAGTTAATGTGTACTCATCATTGAGATCTCCAAACAAATGTTACTACTTCTTCAACAAAGTCTTCTCTGACCTTCAGCCTAGAGTGCCCCCTCTATCCCATGCTTTTATCACTTATAAAATGGGTTGTAATAATATGCGTACTTGTGTAATGATTTAATTAATGTCCACTTCCAGAATAGATCAGAAAGTCCATGAGGGCAAGTGCCTTGTTTCTTTCGGTAGCCATTTTATTCCCCATGATGCATTGCAGTTTAGGCAGTGAATGAATAAGAAAAGGAAATAGCAAGTTGCTTGGCACTCTTACAATCCAACTTCGAAAACGTTTGTCAACTGGAACTTTTAATAATACAACCAGTTATATGTCCCAGTAACCACAATGCAAAGTAAAATGTGATTTTGTTATAAGAGATGCAACAGAGGGGGGAACAGAGAAGGGAGAAGAGACTCTGCAAATGGGTAGAAGGCTTCCTGGAAGAGGTTCCTTGGAAACTTGATCTGGAAGAATGGTGGATTTAAGCGTGCTAGAGCGTGCAAATTATCCGTCTCTAAACTCCTGACGACTCTGACACTCATCGGTCACAGGTTTCCAACAAGGACTGCTTACTTATGAGTTACAAGAGGAAAATTTCAGAAAACAATTACTCTTCTCCAAAGGTGTTTCAATATAAAACATTCTCCCAGTCCTTAAGTTTAGGATGAAATAAACATAGCTCTCACTTTAGGTTCTTTTTTTCCCCCTAAAGACATGAAATTAAATCTTTTTGTCAAATACAGTAAAGAAAGCTTTTAAGTTATGATCATACCAAGATACTCCTCAAAGTAAATTTGTGTTCTGGGACACCTACCATTGCTGTGAGGCCAAGAGTGCACAGTGGCACTTCTCACCAGAGCTTCGTCCACTTTTCCACCAGTGGGGTTATCCACATACTGCCGCCCCTGCTCCAACGCATTAAAGCATTCCGTCCAGTAATCGTTATTATCTGCTTGCACCCGGTCATAACTCCAGCTTACACAGGGAAGAGTTTGGCGATTGTTAGAGGAAATGTAGTCCAGGAAACTCAGTGAAGCAAAAGGTTGTGTGTGTTGATTCTGGAGGAGGAGGAGAAGGCTTATGGGTGGCTCCTGGGGTTTTCTGGTTCCTTCCACCTGAGGAAGGAAGGTGGACTGACACATCATTAAGCGCCTCTCTGCAGCCTGACCAATATCAGAATTCTTCCCAAAAATATCCAACTCATCTTCAAGGAAGAGTCCCGAATTGTAGCCAAGTTTGCGGTTCATAATCGCACTAAACCCACAGGTACAGCGGTACTGGTCCTCATTGGAAGAATCGGGGATGTAAAGCCCGACATCTGCCCCTTTGATGTTCATGTTGCAGGCACAGATGCAACAGCTGTCAAAGTTTCTGTCTTTAAAGATATTCATCACGGAATCAGAGAGAATCAGGGTAACATAGAGGCTGTGGGCTTCGGGAATTGGTTGCATGGTGGCGGGCTCCACAGAGTTGAGGGGCCGCGTAGTAGAGGGGGTGGAGGCTGGTGACCCTTGATCGGTGCTATCATACTTAACAGACCCTTGACCACTGGCAGTGCCCCCACCTCTGGGAGTTCTTGGGGTCCTGGGGGTTCGTGGTGTGGGGACAGAGAAGCGAGGGGTTGCTGGAGATGGTAGGACTCCTGCCCCACTATTGCTGGCTGGGGCAGCGCTGTTCAACGTCACAGGTGTGTTCATCTGTGGTGTGTTCAGATAGTCTGGATCTGCTAGGCTCCCAACACTAGGCACGTTACTACAAAAAGAGAAGGCACCAAGTAAGGAACGGCAGCATGTCACAGATGTTGAAGTAGATACACGATCACCCCACCCATGTACTGCATGTTTCTCGTTTGTTTCTGCTATCACTGGTATACACTGGTATATTTAATTTTCTCTTAAAAGAAAAATGATACAAAGGTCAGTGCAGTGTGTAAAGAAGTAGTAAGGTATGAAGAATAATTCAACAAAGCACTTTCCTTCTACTTATTCCACATAGAAGCATCCTCATCCTAATCTCTTGAAGAAACTTTTACTATTTTTGTAAGAAAACATGGCACTGGGTTTGGTCAATGTCATTTGAAAAGTTGTAACTACTAAATGGAACTTCACCTATAAGTTCAGACACTAAATTAGCTAGAGGACCACAGGATGAAATTTCCATCTAATTTGCAATTACATTTTTGTCATTTTTTTTGAATCTGAAAGTCTGCCAGTGTACTCGTTCTCTGAGGCTATAATCTATATATACTATCAAAGTAGTTATAATCAAATACACATGAAAATTTAACATTTCTCTAATTTTCAAAATGCAGGCCTATCTAGGCTTACATTTTTATAGTAATGAGTGACCAGGAGGGAATTACATTTTAGGTAGCCCATTTACCAGTACTATACTACAACTGATAGGAATATTACATATGCGGCTAAGAGGCCTCAGTATTAATTAGGTGGTTGCACAGAAGTGTATCAGAGTTTCCAGCTTCCAACAGTTTTCTGTGGGGTGGTAAGCACTTCATTTTTCACTTTTCAATCTGTTATGCATTGCATACAGTGTAATTATTTTAGCTGCCCAAGACTCATTGGGCTATGGTATCTACTTTCTCATAAGCAGTGACTTCTTTTTGGAACAGCTGAACAGAACACACTGACTGCAAGGTTCTGCTGTTTCATTATCATAAAACATTGTCTTGATATACAGTTGGCCCTCTATACCCACAGGCTCCACATCTGTGGATTCAGCCATATACAGATGGGAAATCAAAATAAAAATACAACAATTAAAAAATACAAATCAAAACAGTAAAGTACAACATTTATATAGCATTTACATTGTATCAGGCATTACGAGTAATCCAGAGATGACTTAAGGTATACAGAAGGATTTGTGTAAATTATATGCAAATACTCTGCCATTTTATATAGGGGACTTGAGCATCTTCAGATTTTGGTATCCGAGGGGGTCCTGGAATCAATCCCCCAAGGATACCAAGGGACGACTGTACTTTCTTAGATGTGTATGTATATTAGCATATGAGTCCTTTTTTTCTACGTAGAAGGTATCAAAAGAATAGAGATTTTAAAAAATTCTTAATATTCTTCTATATATATTAATACTGTACTTAAACCAATGCTCCTCCAATAAACTACATATTCAGTTACTTAAAATGTGAAAGAAGAATGTCATAAAGAAATGTCTCTTCAAATAATTTTCTTGTGATTTTTAATTAGTTATGTCTAAACTACCAGCCTAAAAGTCCAAATCAGGCACTGTAAAGAAATATTAAATCTGAGGCACAGTAGTATCTTTGAGTACAGATTAAAAAAAAAAAAAAAACTTGATTGGCAATCACTGCTCTCTTAGAGACCAAAATAGTAAGTGTGTAATAATGATCTTTAATTGGACTCCTTTCAAATTTTCCTGTTCAACAAAACCCTAAAATTATTATGCAGTTCAGATCAGAAAAGGAACTATGAGTACTAACTGAAAACCTGAAGAATTAAATTGCTCCCTGGGTAGTAAGAATGGTTTATCTTGTAATCTGATTTTTCCCATTTAATAAAAATGAACTGAGTAGCAACCCTACACTAGAAGCTGGAGAGTTGAAAGTGAAAAGGAGAAACAAAAGGTGGCTCATAAGCAAGTGATTGCAGGGGTATCGCATGTGACAAAGGAGTCCACGGTGATGGCGAGCAGAGACCACAGCAGGATTACACATACTCTAGAAACATACTGTTCCAATAAGGTAGCCACCAGTCCCCATGTCCTAAATTTAAATTAATTAACATAAAACAATTCAGTCTTGGTCTCACTAGCCACATTTCAAGTGGTCAACACCTGCAGCAGGAAGCTGGTGACTGCCATAGTGGACAGTGCAGACAGGAATCACCTTCACGCCAGGTGCAGTAGCTCATGCCTATAATCCCAATACTTTAGGAGGCCAAGGCAGGAGGAGCACTTGAACCCAGAAGTTCAGGACCAGTGTAGGCAACATAGAGAGACACAAACTCTACAACAAAATTTCATAAAAATTAGCTGGGTGTGGTGGCACGTGCCTAGAGTTCCAGCTGCTCAGGAGGCTGATGTGGGAGGACTGCTTGAGCCCAGGAGGTCAAGGCTGCATTGAGCTGCAACTGTGCCACTGTACTCCAGCCCGGGTGACACAGCGAGACCTTGTCTCCAAAAAAAAAAAAACCCCCCAAAAAACAAAAACAAAAACAAAACCTTCATCACATAAGGTTGTACTAATAGAGCCAGTTAAGAACACAAAGAATCTTTGGGATGGCAAATGAAAGATGTAATAGATCTAAATAATGACCTAAATTATTTAAGCCATTATATAGCAAAAGCTTGCATGTGACCTTTTTGGGGAAACCTGTATGCATGAAAGAGATTAAACTGTTGAATGGGTTCTTAAAACTGCTATGTCATTTATTAGCAACTGTATGTGCTAAGCTAACCCCTTATGCGTGCACCAAGGTGTTCCAGCTGTGTTGTGCCAGGATCTAGCTGAGTAAGCTAGAGTACGATTGGAGCACAGCAGCAGCACACCAGCCAGGTGCTCAGGGTGCCTTTCAGCACGCTCTTTATATTGCTGGTGCATTGTTATTTCCATGGTACTTCTACAATCACTAGTTGCTGAAGCACTGTGAAAGTCCTGTGTGGGAGGCAGAGCAGGATTACTTCATTTTAAAGGGAAGACCCATGTAAAATGGTCATTTAAGGTCATGCATATAATTTTTACAATGCAGGAATTTCAGTATTATAATACAGTAACTGTAGCTTCCTAACTCTAGGATTCCTCTGTACTTTTCTGTCACAGTTTTTCTTTCTGACACTGACTTTATATACACAAGCAGGAAGCCTTGTTGTAACATTAAAATTAACTTCATCAGGATGATTTTACAGAAGGTCACAAACTTGCAGCCCACAGGCTGAGGTGGGACCACAAATTTGTATTATTAGTTCCTTAAGCTTAACTTTCTATTAGCTGACAACATTTTAAAGAAAGGAAAACATACAAAAATCCAGATTTCAAGTGACCCTCAAAAACAGCAAGATCTGACCACAATGACCCCAGTCCTGCCTGACAACAACCCTCTGCACTTGAATAGCAAACATCCCTTTAAATGGGGTTTCACACTAGACTTCACTTGCTTCTCCTCTTGTCACCCACAATGGTGCTGAGCATCAGTAGTACCAACGCTTTTGCATTTACCCTGTCCACTTCATCTATATGCTGCTTACCTGACCACAGCAGAAATCTGAATTTGTGGTCTTTCATATCATTCGAATCACTTTATTTATTAAGAAATTATTTGTCACAGGGAAAACTGATTCCATCATAGTTTAGCCTATCTTTGTTTCTGTGATAGGGTCTCACTCGGTCGACCAGGCTGGAGTGCAGTAGTGCAATCTCAGCTCACTGCAACCTCCGCCTCGTGGGTTCAAGTGATTCTCCTGCCTCAGCCTCCCAAGTAGCTGGGACTATAGATACACGCCATCATGCCCAGCTAAATTTTTGTATTTTTTGTAGAGACAGGGTTTCGCCATTTGCCCAGGCTGGTCTCAAACTCCTGAGCTCAAGCAACCCATCTGCCTCGGCCTCCCAAGGTGTTGGGATTGCGGTGTGAGCCACCACACCTGGTGCTAGCCTGTCTTCAACATATTCAGAACACTTACATTGGCCCACCATTGGGGAAATCATCTAACTCAAAGCCTGTTTTACAATCAAGTGCGGAGTATCTCGTGTAATTTATCAAATACGGTACTGAAAGTGAAAAACAGAATGGTTGTATGGGTTCTTGAAGTACAGCGTCTCCTGAATGTGTATTACTTTTACATCATCATAAAGTCAAAAACTCCTGAGTAAATCCATTGTAAGTCAGGGACTGTCTGTATACAAAATTTCATTTAGAAAATAATGCACATTTTCCAGCACAAAATAATTTGCACAAAAATATGAATGACCAATAAAGGAAGTTTGAATTGATAAGCTACTTGTCATCATTTTTTTTTCTTTCTGAGACAGAGTCTCACTCTGTCACCCAGGCTGGAGAGAAGTGGCGTGATCTTGGCTCACTGCAACCTCCACCACCTGGGTTCAAGCGATTCTCCTGCCTCAGCCTCCCGAGTAGGTAGGATTACAGATTCCCGCGACCAAGCCCAGCTAATTTTTTGTATTTTTAGTAGAGACAGGGTTTCATCATGTTGGCCAGGCTGGTCTCAAACTCCTGACCTCAAGTGATCTGCCCGCCTCGGCCTCCCAAAGTGCTGGGATTACAGGCATGAGCCACCACGCCCGGACCTTGTTATCATTTTTAACAAACACTTAGTTAAGATAAAAATTCCATCAAATATGGCAAGTAAATGACACAATGCCTATACATACTTGTAGCCATCTCTAATGAAAGTGGCTGCAGGGGGCATGGGCAGTTGTTCAATTTTAGGAGGAATTGCCCATGAAGGCCGAAACAGACAGGCATCAGGTATCTTCAGAGGTAGCAAACAATGGCTCGGCAACATCTTCAGTGGAGCAAACATGGAGGATCCCATAAAAGGTTGAAAGGATGGAACTTTGTGCACATATGAAAAGTCCTATGACAACAAAGTGGGGTCAGTGTTAATACTGGTAAACTCTGTAGAACACACTACAGTGGCATAGTGCTATCATAAAAACAGCAACCAAAATGATCGTTTTTCAGTATTTCTCTCCTTTGATCACTAGAAAATGCTAACACAGAAATGTTAAATCAATCAAAACACACTATTTAATATGCTCACTGGTATGCCTCATGTTCTAATTAAAAGGGTTCTTAGGAACTTATGTATATATGGCACATAGATGATACGCCATTTTAAAGCAGATGTACATGAATCCACTTGGAAACCGCTCTGCCCTGGAAATGTTAATATACTGAATATTACCTTAATTTCCTCAGGCTTGGGACTTCCTAATCCATCCTCCACTTCCATTTTGAATTCTGTGAGTTGTGTTGAAACCATACTGACCATAGGGCTCTCCATCATGCCTAATGCTGTCACTGTCTCTGAGCTGATCCCATCTTTATAATTCATCACAGGAGAAAATGCAGGATGCTGCTCCAAAGATGGTGGAGTGGGAAACATCCTTTGCAAGTCTGCAACTGCTAAAAATAAGAAAATAAAAAAATTGTGTTTAATAGGAAGGGCTTCTAAAAAGTCCTAGTTTATAGGCAGGCACACTGTTTGGCACAAAAAATAGTGCTAATTAAATGATCACATCAGTTCACAAAAGAATATTAATAATGGAAGTCTCTAAGAAGAAGGCCATCAGCAGAGAATTACCTTTTTCTGGGTCTTGTTTCGCTTTGTTTCTTGAGACAAAGTATCACTGTATCGCCCAGGCTGGAATGCAGTGGTGCGATCTTGGCTCACTGTAACCTCTGCCTCCAGCGTTCAAGCAATTCTTGTGCCTCAGTCTCTCAAGTAGCTGGGACTATAGGCATGTGTCACCATGCCTGGCTAATTTTTGTATTTTTAGTAGAGACAGGGTTTTACCATGTTGCCTAGGCTGGTCTCGAACTCCTGGGCTCAAGTGACCCGCCTGCCTCGGACTCCCCAAGTGCTGGGATTACAGGTGTGAGCCACTGAGCCTGGACTTTTTTTGGTCTTTATCACCAACTTCTTGATGTTTTATGGTCTGGCTTCACATTAATTCAGTGAACAGTCTACATAACTTACCTTTTTCTTCCAACAACTGACTCCCTGAAAAGTCTAAGTAGAGAAATTAAACAAAGTGGAGGCAATTAGATAGTTACCACTACTAAAGTTCTATCCCTGCTTTCAAGTATGCATAAAATATTACAAAAAATAAAAATTGTTTGGAGCCAGACTTGTGGTTTATATATAAGAGGATTACTCAGCTAGTTTGACAAATCCACTACACTTACAGCTGCTCTTTTGGTGAAACTCACAGCTGCTCTTTTGGGGAAACAGTTCCATATTTTTTCCAGACAGGTATTAAAATCAAACTTCATAGTTTCTTTTAAGAAACACTTAAAACAGCAATTCTGAACTCCTTTGTTAAAAAAAAAAATTCCTTTAATACACCTGTAGTAAAAAATTATCACTACAGTAGCTCATTAAGGCACTGATTCTTAAAAAGGAGACCTAATGAAAAGCAAGTTGTAGTTGTAAAATTTGGCCACTAGGGGGTGGCCTATGCAGCAAATTTTGTAAGTTTGGAGCCACAGGTTTTTAAATCAGTGATTTAATGTACCAGTTTCCTATCCTATTGCTCTTTCCAACTTCAAGATTTAAACAGACCAATAATAACCACTGAATTGACTAAGATCTGACTCCTAGCTCCAAATCAGAAATTAACACTGAGCAACCGTACCATGTACATTATGTATGTAAATGTACATTAAATGTACCATGCTGTGCTCCGGGCTACACAGTCCAGGTGCTGGGGACATAGCTCTGCCGTGGTCAGGTCACTTCCTCCCTTGGGGCCTCGGTTCCTTCATCTAACAGGGAAGGCAGTGCTAGATGGCTGATTCTCAACGGGCCTACTTGCTTTGCTTCGTTTGTGGGGAGAGAGGAAAGCTTTCAAACATCTCAGCATATGGAGGCAGAAGAAAAGGTGAGAACTTCTGGATTACATAATCTTTACTGTGTTTCTAAGTGAAACAAGTGTATAATCCTAAATCCTTTAGCCTCTCTTGGCCTGTGGAGCTATTTGCAAAATAAGGAGAGGGAGAGGCCAGACAGCAGGGTTGTCAATTCAAATATTCATTTCCATTAGCGACGCTCCACAGCTGCTTATTTTCTGTAACAGGAATCTGCATCTGATTTCATTACACACAAAAAGTACCCGCTGCTTCCAAAAAAAAGCAGAAGTAAAAACTCCAAAAATCCCAAGTTGATCTTCAAGGCACCTTAAAAATTTATAGAAGTAGAAACAGGAGCCAAGCCAAACAAGAAACTGGCAGAGAACTATCGGAGACCCTACATAACCGATACATTCTGAGGTGGAAAAACAGGACTTCAAATGTAGCAGGAACCAGATCAGTAAGTTTTCTTTAAAACAAAGTCAAGATCTTTAATATAAAGTTAGTCTACACTGGAGGCCAGGTGGGGTGGCTCACACCTATAATCCCAGCATTTTGGGAGGCCAAGGCAGGCAGATCATTTGAGGTCAGGAGTTCGAGACCGGTCTGGGCAATACGTCAAAATCTTGTCTCTTAAAAAATACAAAAATTAGCCGGGCATGCTGGCAGGAGGCTGAGGCACAAGAATCTCTTGAACTGAGGAGGCGGAGATCGCAGTGAGCCGAGATTTCACCACCACAATTCAGCCTCGGTGAAAGAGCAAGACTCTGTCTCAAAAAAAAAAAAAGTTCATCTACACTTGAAATAAATCCATCACCTTTAACCTTTAGTCCCTATTCCTCCTCCCAAGCCGAAGAACAGCTACTACAAAACTGTAACATAATTTGTGTTATATTTTAAAACATTAATTCTGCTTCACAAAATCTTCAAAGTCACATTGCCATAAATCTTAATAGCCAATGCAGCTCTTTGTGAAGTAGAGAAATTGTATAAATTCTCTTTAAGTTAAAAGGGTGAGATTAAACATAGCCTTTTTTTTACTTACAAGTATCCTGATATGACACAAAATTTTGCAAAAAAAAAAAAAAAAATAGTTCTACTAAATTTGTTTTTACATTTCCTCTAAGAAACATAGTAAAAGCATTTCCACCGACTTAGGGTTAGCTGACTTCTTTGATCTTCCCGAATGCATGCATATATCTCAGTTTTCAAAGCCTCAGCCACCCTGTTAATTTTTACCAAAGGTAAACAGAAAACACACAAAAAAGCAGAGATGAAATTCTACCTCCGAGAGAGCCACTTTACAAAGTGGTCTTTATCGTTCTTACTATCAGATATTCTTAAGGAAGACTCAGTCTGTCTCGCTTCATTTTCCTAATCTGTAAAATGGGAAAAAAATCTACTTCATATTTTTTGAGCATATTAAATGAGATAATGTATGCTCAGAAGTGAACACTTTCCTGCGAACATCTAAACATTCAGTAAATGATGAAGTTAGTACAAATTAATTCTTCCTCCCAAACCTGGATTGGAAAAAGATGGAACTACTGTCAAGTTATGGGAATTTCTGAAAATATATGACCCTAAGATGATCAAAGGGAACTGGACTCAAAAGTGGGTAAAGCAGAAAGAACACTGAGACTCCAAGAAACACTTTGGTCCTCCAAAATAGAAACATGATTTGTCTGTTCAATTTTCTTCCCAGAAAATGGCTAAAGCAAGGGTGGAAACAGCCACCAGGACGGACTGCAGGTGAGCTGTGCCGCCCACAGTGCTCTGCTTTCTCCCATCCTGCCGAGCCTGCAAGACCTCTGCACTTCAGCGGGAACTCATAAGACACCCACCTGCTCCTGCCCAGCACTTCATGTATTCATGCACAGGATGGAAGACCTCCAACAAAGCAGCATCACTGATTTCTTAGTGTTCTCCTCACCCCAGAGCATATGCCCAAGTCCCTTCCAAACAGTAAGGACTCTTGGAAAATAAACAAATGAACCAACCCCAAAATTCAACTCTTTCCTTTTGTCTATTCAAAGACTCATACTTTAAACTAATGTGCTTTCAAATACAAAAATTTGTAAGAAAGTGGTTAATAATAAAATCTAATAAAAACATGTTTTTACTATAACACAATACTACCTTAACATAAACTTCATACTAAAGTAAACCTATTTGTCACTGTTTGTTGCTGTCTTCAGCATTACATTCACAAATGAATAATTAGGAACCTATGCGTTCCAACACAATATCCACTGGCCACATGTGGCTACTGAGCACCCAAAATGGGGCTTGACCAAATAGAGATGGGTTGCATGTGTAAAACATACAACTGTATTCCAAAGACTTCATACAAAAAAAAAAAAGGTAAAATACGTACAACCATTACATATTATATTTTTATAAAAAAAGTGAAATGCTGCAATAATTTTATACTAATTACATGTAAAAATAATATTTTGAATCCTTAAATACTGTATATTATTAATTTTTTTAAATAGCCACTAGAAAATGTGAAATTGCACATGTGGCTCTCATTTGTGGCTGGCTTTGCATTTCTACTGGACAGTAGAATTAATGTCTAGAATTAATGTTCTAGACATTAATTTTGCTTTGTTTCTGTTTTGTGAGACGGAGTCTTGCTCTGTCGCCGAGGCTGGAGTGCAGTGGTGCGATCTCGGCTCACTGCAACCTCTGCTTCCTGGGTTCAAGCGATTCTCCTGCCTCAGCATTCCAAGTAGCTGGGATTACAGGAAAGACATTAACTTTTTTTTTTTTTTTTTGAGATGGAGTCTTGCTCAGTCACCCAGGCTGGAGTGCAGTGGCACGATCTCCGCTCACTGCAAGCTCCACCTCCCGGGTTCACCCCATTCTCCTGCCTCAGCCTCCTGAGTAGCTGGGACTACAGGTGCCCGCCGCCATGCCTGGCTAATTTTTTGTATTTTTAGTAGAGACGGGGTTTCACCGTGTTAGCCAGGATGGTCTCGATCTCCTGACCTCGTGATCCGCCCGCCTCGGCCTCCCAAAGTGCTGGGATTACAGGTGTGAGCCACCGCGGCCGGCCGACATTAACTTTTATAATACATTTGTCTTCCCACCTCAGTGCCCAAAAAGCTTTTGCTGAGATTAAAATATCTTGCCAGGCTATTTTCATTGTCATTTCTTGGGAGGAAATACTGTGTGTTCCCCTGACTCCCCCACCCCATCCCACAAATACATATGCTCTCACAAATACATATTTATATATATGCTTTGTACACATTAAAACGATCCTCTGGATTCTTGCATATCTGGGTTTTCCTGGTGTTAATATTCTGTGCTACATTTCAAATTCATTCATTTTTATAACGTGTACTTTATCATAAAATTTTAAATTCTGAGTAGCTTCTTTTTGAAATAATTCTTTTTTGGATAGAAATGAGAAAAAGGATAGAGCACACAATATACTTCACTGCGCAATGCCGCTAACTAGCAGGATGTCTGTGAGTGTAAAGCCTTGGCTGAGTTACCAGACATTCTAACATTTCACATCGCTAGGTATCATGTCATGACAGAAAGAGTAAATGATCAACTGATTCAAAGAGGAAAAACATCTGACCTACACACACCTATTTTAATACTGTTTCTTTCAATCTGTGATGTTCCGTGTTTGTGAAATTCTGCAGTGCAGAGTAATAAAACAAGAAAAATGTTTAATTTAAAAAACTACAGCAACTGGCTGGCTATCATTATTCATTTTCACCCATGTCATGCTTGAGAAAGCTTTGCATATTTTAAAAAGCTATGGATCCACTAAAGCTGTCAAAATCCAATCTCTGTATACTTCCCACTTCTAGATTTGAGTAAATCAGCACTACATTTATAGGTTCATAAAGCTTTTTGACTCATCCCTATGACATGGTGGTTTTTCCCCTCAATTTGTTCTCATTACCAGCTGAAGTTAATGAGAAGGTGTTAAAGAATGATTTGCAATGGAATTATGTTTCTGCTTCAGAGTATCCACATAAGCTACCCTGACTTTCTTTTCTCTTGTAGAATGATGTGGTTTCTTAGGGCAAAGAATATACTCGAAAAAAGGAGGTTCCTCTCTTTGTCAGCATATATAATAAAACTAGTTGATCTCAAAAGGAAACACAAAAACTTCAGTATGCATCTTGAAAAGGATGATTGAAATCAAATATCCAATATCCTTGAGTGAATTACATTTATAAAAACAGAAACATTTTACACAGTCTTATAATAGACTACCAGTTTGAAAAATCACTTGTGCAGCATTTATTCTACTAGGAAAGGACTATTAGAAAAACAAACCTGAAACGTGTTTTTCTACATTTTAAGTTATAAAAAGCTAATTCTTAATTGGAAAACAAAAGAAAGGAATTCAAATTAAGACGGTTTCTGTATATGATTAGCTGCCTGCCATCTCAGAACACCAATTTGTACAGGTTTTAATTCACAGTTAGAATTCTGCCAAAAGGAAGGGGAATTTCAGATAAAGATAAAGCACCACTGAGTATGAGCATATTATATCTAAGTTATATATAGGCAGCGAGCCACAATGGCTCGGTCAAGTTTCTCTACTTACTTGGTGGATAAGGAACAGCAGCTCTTCCATCCTTCCCAAGAGGTCGGTCTTCTGTCCCAACTGTAGGAATTTTTGATGGGCGCAGAGCAGGTGATACAGCCTAAGAACAGATGATGTTATTATAACAGAGTGATGTGTATATAAGTATGGCAGCACTCAAGTATTTCCTAATGTATGTCTATTGGCAGATGCCTCTTGGTAGAAGCGTTTACCAGCTGAACTTCTGGAAATACCAACAGATAGTGAAACAAAGGAGATGGTTACAAGCTTATCAAGTGTAAGAAACAGTGAGTTGAATGGATCTTGTGAGGGCAGATTGTGCCACCAAAGGAGAGCTTGCAGACCTTAAACAATTCTTCCCTCCCAAGTCAATTTTCACAGACACAGTGTTACATTAGGGTGGTGCCTCCAGTAGTAACTGACAATTGGTCTGGTTTCCCTTATACTTGGAAGCAGGCAGCTAAAAGGCATAATCTCAAGCCCTCCAAATCTTTTTTTTTTTTTTCATTTATCACAACAAACTATGTATCTTTTGTACCTAGTTACAAAAAATAACTATCAAAATATCAAAATTGATCTTCACAAAAAAAACCTTATTTTGTAAAATTATTAAAATATTCAGAAGAGGTTTTTCTCTATTATTCAAAAACAAACCAAGTCCATTATTGCGCAAGATTATCTTTAACATTAAATGAATTGGTGATGAATTAAAATAAAATATAAAATAAAGCAAAAATGATTTTTACAAATAGAAGGCCTTTTATTTATTTAAACTTATACAATGTCACAACATTGAAATGTAAAATTAAAATTAAATTCAAAGACACTTGAGATGACAACTCAGCCAATAGCCTCCCAACTCCATTTACAAGTAGTAAGATGGATTAGCAATATATTCTAAGGTAAACTGCTCATGTGATTAAATGCCTGATTAAAAATCAGAGTAAAGCAAAAACACTCAGAGAAATGAAAATTTGATTGAAAATGTCCAATTCTCTCCTTTGTATGTTAGTATTACTACAAGTATATTCCCAACAGTTAAACATTTCCTCATTAAGCCTAACAGTAAATCATAATTTATACAAAGAGTACGTTCAGTGGCCCAGAGCAGAAACAATTACCAGGACGGTGGCCATGAACAGATCAGGCAGGCCACTCCACAATGCTTGCTCCGTTCCATTTTTTCTCCTCCTTTGACTTGTACCTCCTTTTCTTTTCATATTTGATTCCCATCACCACTGCCAAAGCACCTATCCTAACCCTCTGGATCTTTAAAACCAAACCCAGGCAGCACTTGGCCTCTGGTGGATAGTCAAATTCAATGCCTGGATCAGCAATGAAGAAATGAGTCATTTCTTCTACCAGAGTTTTTCACATTGTCATGTCCTTTTCCTTCATGTAGCCACTGTATAAATTCAGATTCTAGTGTTCTAATCCAACAAAAGTTACCAGATTAGAGGATTCCTGCTTTCTGTAGATCAGACCCCCCCGCCAAAAAAAAAAAAACAGCCCTTCTGCCAGTTCAGTTCTATACTCAGTAGCCCTCAGAGGAATGCATATTGATAAAGTTTAAAATTCAAAACCTTCCTAGACCTATCAGTCTCTAACCATCATCAAAAAAACAGACCAATGGTCTGCTCCTTATCCCTGAAAGCTAATCTAGTTCATTCTTGTTGCTTAATCAAAGCTCATTCCACACTTAAAACTAATGTCCCTCCCCCATTCCTCTCAATGACCCCAGTCTTTCCACATTTCAAGTACAACCCATTCTCCCAGGCCATTATGATCTCCTCATCCTCTAAGTACTTATAACAGTAATGGTGTATAATATCTGTTAGATACATTTTATTTTAAAGTTAGAATGGGCTTTAGAAATGTTTCCTACTTAACTTTCAAGCCTTAACTTAAACACTGTTCCCATCACTTCGTACCTGACTGTCCAGCAACTTCAGATTCAGGTCTATTACTGTACTCACAGCAATAAGTATACTACAACTCTATGTGCCATTTCTCCTTACGTCTGTGAGTCTCTCAAGTATAAGGGTGATAATTTAATCATCTTTATAACCTCAATTATTAGCCTTAGTACCACCACAAAGGATTTAACCATCAATTAACAAATGTATGTAAAATGGATGAATATGGAGGTAGATAAGTGAATAAATGAAAGAAAAATAAACTAATAAGCTGAGCTTTTTGAAAACAGAGCCTATCTTATTCATCTCTAGGTCTCCCAGAAAAAACAGACACTTGTATTTGCCCAAAGGTACAGAGTTGGTTAGGAGGACGAGAACACACATTTCCTGACTCTTATTTCAGCTGATCTCCAAAGGATTATAATAATTATTCTTCTTTGTCATTTTAATCATACGCTGCCTTGAATTATTTAACTTCTATGTATATAAATTCTATTCCCCTATAATGATGCCATGATCTGAAAAAGTATAAATCATATTTGCATATCTAACCTCTGACTTATTAGATGAAAAAAAGTTATATGGGCATTACTTTAAAAATCAAACCTAAGGGACAACATAATACATTTCTAGTGGTCCTGTGATATTTAGAAGAATTTATTAAAATAAATGTGAAAGATTTTAATATGTACAACTGGAATACACTAATGAAAAAGATCCTTCAATGAACAAAACTCTAGAGGTGGATAAACTACGCTAATAACCTTTACAATGTTTTCCAAGTATACAAACTTTTTTTTATACAGCGTGACTAGACTCCAGTATACAGACATTTAAAAAGAACATTCAGAACCCGAAATAAGAGCCCCCAAATTCAGGAGACCAAACTATAAGGAAATACTACAACACTGACATAAAGTCCTTTCACGTAGCAAAATTTTTGTGTATGTAGCTCTGGCAAACTCACCCCAAGTTCGTCGTCATCAGAATTATCAAAGATGTTGTCTAAGTCATGCAGGGAAGGTGCCAAATCTGTTACCTGCGTAAGGCTACTGGAGCCAGCTCTGCCAGCAGCGTTATCCTGCCGGACATCTGTAGGAAAGGAGGCAAAAGACACAGAATAAACAACTCCACCAAGCGCAAAGGAGTGGGGAGAGGACACGGATCTCAATGAACATGACCTGCCTGTGAGTTTTTCCCTACGGTTTTAGTTAAATTTAGAGATAATTATTTCCAAATATGTTTATCAGTTTTGAAAGGAACTGAAAAACAAACTATGAAAAATATATTAAAGATGAGAAGAAATTCTTATTACAATAAGAATAAAATTTTACATTGAGAAGCATCTCCTTTGCATTTTATTTTAGCAACAATCCAAGTGAGGCAAATAATCATTGTACACACCTGTTTTAGTAGCAGAACTGAAAATAGACATGGCATTTTTCCCATCAGGCACCGGCGTGGAATGACCTGGTGTAGTGACATCCTTGGTACCAAATCCATCCTCTGACTGTATAATAAATTCAGCCAAACAAAACACATGAACACCAACCCAAAGTGTGAAATATGAGGGAGAACACAAAGAATTAGAGGGTAGAATGGAACTTGTTATGAGCACAAGTATGATAAACCATGGTCTATGCAACCAAAGGAAATAAAAGATAGGTCCTTTCTCTCGAATTTCAACAGAACCATGAGATCCCCACTTTCCCCTCAATCCTATGGGGTATTCTGAGTGAATCGGTGTTTTATGTCTAAGCAGTACTGGTGGCAGTTGATTACAGACCTGCCATGGTGTTAAAAGCTGCCTTTAACAACATTTTAGATGCTAAATTATAGATTCAGCTGTCTGGATCTAGGGAGATCAGTATAAAACAATCTAAAAAGCATTCCCCTGAACCATACTGGCCTCTTATAATTGTCTTACTTCCTTGATTCTCAAGAATACCTATTTCAATGGCCCAGTATTTTAGAATGTCTGAAAATTTAAAATTAAAGACAGCAGACACAACCAGTACTCATTTTTATGATGATGAAACCAGTAAAATTAATACTGATAGTCTATGGGTAGAGTTGATATTAATCCAGAGAATACATAGGTATAGCGCTTGGCACAGTAAGGATAAGAAGCGCTCGATAAACTGTATATACATACTGTTACCAACATTTTTTCCTTTACATTTTGGGTACTTTTGAATAATATTTTAAAAGAAATAGGGAGCATAGGCCAACAAGAATTAGCATATGAGAGGAAACATGCACTGTACAAGCTATAGTCTGGAAAATATGAGGCTTCATTTATGTTCGGCTGACTTTTAAACAAAGGTGAGCCATGACATAAAAAGGAACAATACGCTGTTCAATACAATAGTACCAAGAGCATGAATATGGGGACAGAGCAATCAGGCAAGACTATCTCAAACGTTCTGCCTCCAAAGTCTTCCCACACATGTTGTACTGACATAGATAGAAACCCACACCATGCTGGACTCTCTCTCTGTTAAATGGTACCTTATTCTTTTTCAGGGAATCTTTCTCCGTCCCTTGTTTGCATTTCTTGTTGGCTGTAAAGATGTATTTTATGTCACCATCTTCGAAGGTATATGGGTCATTCACTTCTCCCAAACTGTCTCCAGGTTGTTGCGATAGAGGCAATGGGTCAAGGAAGTGGAGTGGCTGCATCTGGGGCTGTTTGTCTTGCCAGATTTTAAACCGTTTGTTAGGCTGTGCTAAGAGTCTAAAAGACAAAATGACAATTTAAACAAGATAAACAAGGTTAAATCAGTTTCTTTAAAAAAAAAAAAAAAAAAAAAGCATTTATGACTTAAAGCATTTACAAAGCTTAAACTTTTTGTAAAAACAACTAAAAATTCACCGATATAGTTATTTGCTTTTACAGTTTATATTCATGATTAAATAAAAATTAGTATACTTTGTCAAGAATGTATGTTTTTGTCTCTGAGTCCATCGATTCCACTTAAGAGCACAGGTTCTCAGGACAGACTGCCTAAGTTCAAATTCCATGTGTATCATTTACTAACTGCATGGCCCTAGTTTCTCAGTTATAAAATTAATAGAATAATATGGTACAGTGAAGATTAAAAGAGATAATCTATGTAAAGTTTTAGAATGGGTGGCTCAAAAGAGCTATAAATATTATACTAGATACATGACACATACACCTGAATGCAGGCAAAGCCTTCCTCAAAAATGTCAACATACAAAGAAGGCACTGATGGCAATATGGAAAGTCTCATAAAGCTGTATTATTTAATTAACAAACAGTAGGGCAAAAATGTATTAATATATTCGGAGTGTACTAAAATGGCATAAAGAGTTCTTTATATGCCCATGTGTTAAATCACATGTGTGCTCATCTGTATGTAGGTCAAAGCATTTGACCATTAAACATTTTCCATATCCAGAGTCAAGAAGGACAAAGAAAAGCCTACTTCAATTTTGAACCTGAAAGTTTAGCAGGGAGAGATGGGGAGGGAGCCCCTGTCCTTCCAGAGGATGGGTGGGTGGTGCAGAGGGCTGTCTTACCTTTGCAATGCAGTGCTCTCTGAGTTTACCTCCATTTTGGCATCACATCTCTCACCCTGGAGCTCTGGAGGCCTGAACTCAGCATCATCACTGGGTGGGAGACAGTAACTATGCCACCACTTTTCTGATGACTCTGGGTTCGAGGGCCTAATCCCACAATATAAGGCTGTCTCGCTGACCTCTGCCATGAGAGGCAGTCTTTGGCCTACGAGGACAGTTCTGTCATCCAGAGTAGACAACTGCTGGAGTTCTAGTCCATTTCCATAGAGGGCTGGATTCACAGGGACAGACGGTGGGTCCAAACTCTCTGTTTCCTGACCTCGTGGCTGAGGGCTGAGTGTTGGCGGCAGAGGGGATATAGGGGAATGAGGTGAATCCATAGGATTCAGATTCATTTGCTTGCTTGTATTTCTGGAAGGCACGGCCATTTGCTTATCATACTTCCTACTGCTAGACACCTCTAAGGAGGAGTCAATCCCTGCCAACCCTAGTTTCTGTCCTGGCGCATCTTGCTCCATGCATAACTCTTCGGCCACGGAGGGCCTATGGTGAAACGGGATTAAGGGTCTCTTCTGCAGCTTGTCTCCTTTTTCCTGTCTTTCTGTTGTTTTGTGCTTAGAAGAAGCAGGAGGTGGTAAAGATGAAGATGATGATGGTCCTGCACTGAACCCTGGTTGAGACATTGTGGGAGGTCGATTGGGTCCTACTGCACAACGTTTTAAAAGCTTATGCCTAAAATGAGAGTAAATAATTACATCATTATAACATTAAGAAAAGAGATTCTCTGACAAAATTTTGCCTTTTAAAGCATACATTAGATGTACTAACACATATAAAAGGGCTCTAGTTTTTATTATGTAACTAAAAAACAATACACCCCAATGAAAAATGAAGAATCAATCACATACAAGTTAAGCAGATAAGAAACGGGCATAACAAAAGATGTACATTGTTAACCCCTACAAATCACTGATTCAAAAAAACCCCAAATCTTTAGATTTGGTGAGGGCCTCAGATAACCTATTCACACCGTATCTTAAAACCATGAGAGTGGAGTCATGAGATTCTCTGCCAAGAAAAAACAAAGTTTCCAATTTCTATTTTATAACACTCTACTAACTGTAATATAGAATGGCTTATAATGGCTTGTAGTGCTGTAAATTGGGAATAAAATAACTATGCAACTAGTCTGCCTCAAAGTGTAGAACTAAAACAGTAAGTTCCAATCCTAAGAACATTTAATAGGATAAATATACTAGAAACTTTATGTGCCACTGTATCTAGGCAAGAAGGGATAAAAGACAACTTTGGATCTTACAGACACACGTTAAAATGATAGAACTTAACACCACACATACACAAATGCACCTGAACCATCTAAGCAGAAAAACCAAGTCGGCTCACATCCGAACACACTTCTTGGCAAGCATGGGTGTGAAAAATGGCTCCGTAAGAGCCCACTAGATGATGCCAAGGTTTAATCTGTACAACAAAGTTATACTGCAGGTCAGCCAGCACCTCCCAATATATAAATCATTCCCGGGGAAAAATGTGAGCTCTCCTGCCGGTGTAGTAGTAACTCTCTGAGGCCACTAGGGTGGCATTAAATTACTGCCGCATTGCACTAAATGATGCCCTAGTGAGCAGTAAAACGGATTTGTGGGGCATAATGGGATGGTTTAGTGGGACAGCAGGATGGCTGCCCTGCTCCATAAGGCCATTAAATAGTGGAAGGAGTGGTCTGTACCATAATGGGTTCAGTAATCCTGCAGCAGATAATCTGAAAATACTCTTCCCAAAGTCTTTGCTACTCAAAGAAATAAAAACAAACACTCCTGAACTTCTTGTCTTTAAGCCCAACGAGCACGGTATCACAGTAACATGTGAATGTCTCCTCAGAAAGTATCTCAGAATCTTATGAAGGTACTTATTTTAAAACCTAAAATTTTAGTCTTTTAGACTTTTTTTCTCAGAGAGCATTTACCCATACTAGTTCTTTGAGAGACACTTTACGATACCCTCTTCAAAGTAAAGATGTTTTGCAAAGTGGATAACCTAATCATAAAGTTAGCTTCTTCAACTGTATTTAATGATTCAGCTACATTGCAAAAAGGTTAGAATGAGGAATGCACAGTAGGTAGGAGCGAATCGCAGCGCATCTCAGCAGGAAAGGAACCTAGCACAGACAGTGGGGAAATCAGAGGAAGGCCGCACACTATACGCGTGACTGGTGGTAAGAAGAAACCTGAGACAGGGCCCAAACATGCAGAAATAGATCATGACTAAAAGAACAAGGAAAGGAGGACTACAATAGACATTTCAAAGGAAGTCAGTGTGAAATCCAGTGACAAATTAAATCTAAAAAGTCTGTACGCTGAGAAGAGAAAATTGTGATAAAAATGACCACAATAGGGTTCCAAGTTTGTGGAGAAGCATATATGGCAAAAATTAAGGATTTTTCTTTTTTTTTTTTTTTTTGAGATGGAGTCTCGCTCTGTTGCCCAGGCTGGAGTACAGTGGCATGATCTCGGCTCACTACCACCTCCGCCTCCCGGGTTCAAGCAATTCTCCTGCCTCAGCCTCATGAGCAACTGGGATTACAGGCACGCGCCACCATGGCTGGCTAATTTTTGTATTTTTTAAGCAGAAATGGGGTTTCACCATGTTGAGCAGGCTGGTCTCAAACTCTTGATCTTGTGATCCGCCTGCCTTGGCCTTCCAAAGTGCTGGGATTACAGGCGCGAACCACTGCACCCAGCCTAAGCATTTTTCTTAAAGGCATCCCCCAAAATACAAGACTCTCTGAAAGTCAGGTTGGTACAGAAGTTGGAAAGTCAATGGAACGGTGCCTTGGTATGCATATGGTTATAAAAAAAAAGACCTGAAGATATGTGCATTTGGCAAAGAAATACAGCAATAATTCCAGAAAACAAAAAGGAAAACATTATTTATTTACACTTAATGTGTTACAAAAATAATTCCAGGTAGCTAATAAAAACGTGTAAAAATCAGTAAATAGTTTATTTTTTTTAAGTGAAAAAATCTGGGCTAAGGTAAGCGCAGGGAAAATAAGATGAAAGAAAAGTTAAATACACTACAATTTATATCCTATGTATGTGCTAAAGCTGGGCCTTAACTTGGCTGTGAACTGTCCATAAATCAAAGTTACTGGGAAAATACTTTTTGTCACACAATTCACAACAGCCTAGAGACAAGAGTAAAGTAGTATTCAGCTGTAGCATACCACACCTACTAACACCAGAGAGAGGCTCTCACATGCTCAGAGAGGGAACCCTTAGTGAGCAAACAACTTCTTCAAAAACATCCTCCCTGAAAAATCAATAATGAGATTCATTAGGCTTATCCTTACATCTCTCAACAAGAGGCTGCCAAGGCAGAGCTTGATAAAAGAATCACCTCAAGAGGCAGCGGAGAAGAGGAAAAGGTGTCAAAGCTGTTCCTAAGTGTACACACGCAGCAGTTTGCATATATGCAGGGGGCATATGGACCACCTCCTCAGCGTGAAGCCAAGTCACTCATGCTACATTAAGAAGCCCTGATCTCACTAGAGACATGAATGGCCATCTTCTAAATATGCTTATCTCACCTGAACTTTTTATCCACATTGAATAGTATCAAATTTGAAAGTGTATATTTCAGAGGCAAGGCTACTCAAAATAGCCCAGTCTAGGTGAAAAATCACCACCACTTCTTCTAACTGTCAAATGAGCTGGGGGATTAAGACTTAAACGCCCACTTAAAGAATTTAAGAACCCTAATGAAAATCCATAACGATAAGATTCTTTACTACAACAAAGAGTGGTAAGTCAATGGAATATCCAAGAAGAATGCAAAAATTTTCTACAAAAAAGCAATCTGAGGCCATATCCAAAGAACTAAATGAATAAGCAACTAAGATACCATGACTGCAACAATTTTAGCTTTTAGCAGTTGTGACCAAACACCTGTCTCAATCAAAAAACACCACTGCTAGCAACAAAACAAATTATCTACAGAAAGTCTCTTTAATCCAAATTCTATTGACTTAAGTCAATCTGTTTTTAATGTGTATCTCTACTTTAAAATTAAGAGTAGTTAAATAGTCATTTAAAGGGCTAAGAATTGTCTTGTCAAACTGATGCCTTTAGTTTTGAAGCTGCTAACCAGAAAAAAAGTTGTGGGAGCAATTTGTTAACAGGGCCGACTGTCTAACAAACTCTGAGTCCTGACGATAAAACTGTATCATCTGCATATAAGAAAAAAACTCTTTTTCTTCTGTACTGGAGGAGAATGGAGAATCAGGAAGAAGTGATCTGTGAGGCCAGGAGAGGAATCAACAAGATGCGCCATCATTCGATCTTACTACTATTTTGCTTTTTTTATTACCTACCTGGAACAAGAACAGCTGACTCTTTGGGTTGGATCCACAAAATCCCAAGTAGCAGGATTGCTAGCAGGCTCTTCTTCAAGAGTTGGAGTTGACATTTGGCTCCTCCTAAAAGGGTTAAAAATGTGACTTATGTGTGAACGTAATACCCATACTCCTGGGGAGAAAAATGTTCAGGAGTTGAATACATTTCACTCACACAGTAATGGTATCCTGTTCAAAATGTTTCTATTTGGCTGGGCGCATGTGGTTCATACCTGTAATCCCAGCATTTTGGGAGGCTAAGGTGGGCGGATCGCTTGAGTCCAGGAGTTTGAGACCATCCTGGGCAACATGGCGAAACCCCATACATACAAAAAAATACAAAAATTAGCCAGGCACAGTGGTGTTTGCCTGTAGTCCCAGATACTTGGGAGGCTGAGGTGACTGCTTATCTGTAGCATATAAATTCTGAGTCAGGGATGATGGTGATGCTGAACAACCATAGATTATCCACATGGGTGGCTGAGATAGACACCTTTGCTTACCGATGGTTCAATGTACACAAACTTTGTTCCATGCACAAAACTGTTTTAAGACATTGTATAAAATTAACCTTTAGGCTATGTGCACATGAAACATAAAAAAACTTTGTGCTTAGACTTAAGACCCATCCCCAAGATATCTCACTAAGTATATGCAAATATTTCAAAATCTAAAAAAAAATCTGAACAAACACTTCTGGTCCCACGAACTTTGGATAAGATACTCATCCTGTAAAATATTTACTAGCATTTAAGAGCAACACTCCTAATGTGAAATAAAAAAACAGAAGTATCTCCTACATATCACTGATAATTGGTAGCAAAAAGCAGATACCTTTATTATACAATGAATTAACAATAAGGGGCAATATTTTTGGATTGTTGATTTTGCTACAGCAGATACTGCAAAGTGTTTCAACAGAGGCTCTATAGGGCGTTCTCCCACTCTCTGCCCTCCACTGCCCTCCTGGTTGTCTCGTCTCCCTGTTCTGTGCTGCTGAGAGAGTGACTATGATCTGTTAAGAGTTGTGGAGGTGTAAAGTTGATGGTGATTAAAAATCAAAGACGATAAATGAAAGGAAAAGAAAAAGCAAATGTTTACTTGGAAATAATCTAGGCATTGCAGATGGAAGTAAAAATATCTGTACCAATTATTCTAAAGGAAAGGATCATTTTAAAGTGACTAGAGATAGCTTTTTAATTCTAGAATGTGACATGATTTTCCACTACAATTATTTTACAGCTATCTACTACATCTTCAATGGCCTATTCTAGAATCAATTTATTGGCCAATAAATATTTAGTATGAACTTGCTAAAAGCTGGGTAAAAAAGGACAGGTTTTAAATATGTATCAAAACTTGGAATAGTAGTCACTTAAGAAACATTTCATTGGCTTCTACATGAAAGAAATTATTGGAAGTTACTGACACGCATGTCCATATTCATTCTGTTTCAGAGAATCAAGACTCATTTGTCTATTTTCATTAGTCAAGAAAGTAGACATCTACTCATATTAAAACAGATATGAAACTGTGCTGATTATGTTTACATAAATCTTGATAAGCGGAATAGCACTTATTGACTACTGTTTGTCATTATCGTTTAGGCAATAAAATAATCATCAGCAGTCTTCTCTAAAAAATCAATTCTCCCCTTTTTCCAAAAGTATGTTAGAGAAGAAAGGCAGGGAGATTGGAAAGGAAGGAAAGTTAGGTGGGGGAAGAAAAGAACATAATTTTCTCAAATCAACAAACAGTAGCACGGCAGATAATAAACACCCCTCCAACTGTCATCAGTCTAGTTCAAAATGTATTGTTAATTACAACTAAGGCCAGTACACAATAGTAAATCAGCAAGGAAGGTTCTTTCCCTTCATAATAGGGAAGCACTCATACACTGATATACAAGGAAAAACCAAACCCACTGGTTACTGTCCTGACACCCACAGTAAATCTCTGTGCCAGCTGTGCTACAAAATGTCAGGTCAACACCATGCCAATCTGTACAGTATCAGGAACTTCGAAAACTTCCTCGATAATGAAATCAAGTACAGTAAATGTCTTGATTTTAACATCTTTATTTCAAATTTTGTTCTATTAAATTCAAAAAGATGCAATACTAATCTGGTGACTTCTCAAATTTGGTCACACAATAGTGCAATGTGATTGACATTTTTCAGGTAGCAATCAAGGAGATGGTTACTAAACTATGATCTAGACATAATCGAGAAAACATACTTGGACTGGGTTCTGTTGAGGATGCATTCCTTCCAGACTCGATGGACCATATGATTGTGGAGTTTTGGAGGAATCTTCCCCGATCTCTTTGGACTGTGCATAGTTATCATCCCCCCATCTTGGGAAACTAGGTGACTGGCAGCACTCTGCATACCTCCACTCTCACCTGAAAAAAAAAAGGCAATTTGGAACGTTAAGATTTTCTGAAAAGGTTTCCTACTTCATAGACTACTATCTTATTTAACATAAATATGCATTTTAATTGTTGAAAGTCACATACATGTCGCTTTTCCCCTATTCCCTGGCAATAACACTATCTGTAATTATGAGTAAAATTTGTGTCAGAATGGATTTTTTCCCTGAAACTTTGACCATATGATTTTGTTCTCTCCCTAAATCATCTAATCAGATGAACACTCACACACCCATAAGGGCACACACATAGAGAGGCACTCCTACTCCACATGTATTGGATACAACTCAGAAGGAAGGGTTCATACATCACAATATTAAAGATGCAAACTTCCACTGACTGTTTTAGATTTTTAAATCTTAACACAGTCAGTGAGTTTCGAGGCAAAAGGAAACAGTAGAGGGAGCTTTATACTCATGTAGCTAAATGGCTGTGGATCAGCAGCACACAGTGCGCTGGATAGGAAAAAGAAAAGTAATGGCACAAAGCTTTTAACAAGGTCAAATTTCAAATTTGTGTGTGGGACTGTTTGTCCTTATGCCTGACACCATGTATTTAAAACTTAGTACTAAAACACTGAGAGAGGTTGTCTTGCCATTTTATGTCAGAGGACTAAAAATTCATTGGTTTCTCTCTAGTAACTCCACTTAGTTTTTCCAAATACAGTGGTTATGAATATAATCTATTTCTTTCAATTATGTTCATTATGATTGTTGACGATACTGGTTGTTGTTTACATTTTGAGTATTTTACTACTTCTATCTTATATAGGACAAATACTAAAGTCAATTTCCAGTATTAAATTCTGACTGAATCACTTTTATCTATTTGACTTAGTAAGTATATTATGGATTTTCTTCTCAATAGAACTATGATGCAAAACATCTTAACGAAAGTCAAGATGAAAAAGAAAGAAGCAACCTTATAACAGAAACTCAGTATTCTTATTATCAGTGAAAGATGATGATAATATGAGCTAAATGATCAGGCTTATGTCTATTAAAAAAAAAAAAAAAAGACCCAAATGCTTATATTCTAAGGAAATGAAGCACTCGTTTCCGATAAAAGTATTACCATATTACAAATGAGATAAGAAATTTGAACTTTCTTTGCTACCTTTTATTTTAAAAGTTCCCAACTTGGTTCATGATGCAAAAGAATTAATTTCAATTTTACAATTGCTTTCCAAACACCAATTATAAAACTAGGCAAACTGAAGAAACAAACAGAAGTAGATAACATAGACCTTCTCTCGGAAACATCCTACAATACAGCTAAAGAGATCATATGCCCATGGTATCATAAAGAAACAATTTATGACCAAGGAAAGAAACAGTAGGGAGAAACAAGCCACACAGACTCTTCTGACTAAAGCTAGGCTGAAGCTTTTCAATAGCACTTAAATGACTGAACTAAAATCTGAGTGGTATCTTAGATGGAATTAAATAAGACTTGTTACTCCAAGCTGTTAAAATGCATGTTGAATGCTGTTACCTGCAATTGCCTCTACATATCAGAGGCAAGTGGATATACCAATCCAGATAAGGTATGAGTAACATCACTAATACCATTTGGCCCTACTAAGCCCTCTGCTAATCCAGGAGAACCTTGGCGTTTTTTTATAGGACAAAGTAGCCCATTCTGTCCTATATCTAGAAAAACATGGCATTCAACTACAGAATGTCAAGGCTGACCAGGATACTCTCCAATACAGCATTAAGACTCCTAACCTGTAATTCAACACCCTATGATATGAAAATTTAGGCAAATTCATTTTACTGCAAGGATATTGGCAGCTTTTGTTCAGTTTCGTGTGTTTATTTTAAGGAATAAGGCGACGACATCAGGGGATTTATTTATCCAAGGCCTAACACAATAGCATACAGAGTTAGGGGGGAAGGAATTTGAAGATCCATAGTTAATTATTCCACATTGAAATTCCCCATCAACAAAACCTCTTGTTTCTGAATTATGACTATTAAGACTTCTGAACCGACCAGAGGTCAAGCATCATGCACACAGCAGACCTTCAATTTTAAGTTGAATACAAATTTCACTAAGTACAAGGCAAAACAAAAACAGACAAACAAAAGTGGATAACTTAATAATGTAGTACAATTGTTAAAAATCCAAATTGTGATGTGACATTAAAAACTTTTCAAAATACTGATAATTCTAATTTTTATATCTATGATGATTACTACAAAAGACTGTGAAAGTTCTTTTTTAGTTGAATACAGTTGATTGATGACAAATCCTTTCAAGGAATCATCCAGATTCTCTGCTCTACCAAATGAAAGCTGGAAGTACTTTTTTATTTTTATGAGACAGGGTCCAGCTCTGTTGCCCATACTGGAGTGCACTGATGCTCTCTTGGCTCACGAAAACCACCTCCTGGGCTCAAGCCATCCTCCCACCTCAGCCTCCCAAGTAGCTGGAATTACAGGCATTTGTCACCACGCACAGCTAATTTTTGTGTTTTTTTGTAGAAACAGGATTCCACCATGTTGCCCAGGATGGTCTGAAACTCCTGAGCTCAAGCGATCCACCTGCCATGACCTTCCAAAATGCTGGGATTACAGGCATAAGCCACTATGCCTGGCCTTGGATGTACTTTTCTCTTTTTGTTTTGTTTTAAACCATCTCAGCAAATACATGGCTCTTAAAAACAGACATGTCCATTTCCATTCTCCCACAAAACATCTGAGTAATGTCCTCCAGATAATGTGTGCTAAACTTCGAGTTTTGAATATTGCTTTAAATTATTGCTATCACTTGTATATGACTATTGTTTACCAAGCACTTGTATATATTACCTAATATGTACTACAATCCAATAAAGTACGTATTTATCAGAAAAAATAACTGAGATTCAGAAAAACTATGAGAATTAAATAAGGTCACTCACCTTGTGAATGATATAGCCAGGTTTTATAACTAGGTGTGTTCAGTCACAAAGTTTATGCTTTTCCCCAATATCTTCTTTAACTATAAACATTTATTTAATGCCCACTACTTGCCAAGAATTATGCTAGAAACTTTGAAATTTTGTCTTACTCTGGTAATTTTCATGAGGATTACGTATGTATCACGCTTGATAGTTTATTTTCAAAGTTTAGCAGCCAAGGCTTTATTTACTCTAATGTTCCTGCCAGCTTGGCCTACATTCAGTGCTTATAAATAAATAATCTCATTTCAGCTCAAGTATGATGAGTATCCTTTCCATACTGACCACATTTCTAATTAAAGTGAGGTCAACTACAACAACAACAAAGTTAACAGAGGAACTATACTACTCAACAAAGAAGACAAAAATACTCCCAATTTAAACAATTTCTGAATTTTTCCATGAAGACAGGCAGTTCCCACTGTCAAAATTGTCCCATATAATTAATATTTATTATTAATGCAGACACATTACTGACAGGAAAAAGTATTTATTTAGAGCTCCTAATCGCTAGTCTAACTTTACATCTAACAGGGAAAAGAGTTGCCCAAGGCCTGTCCCTGGCTGACAATGGTCACTGGGGCAGAGACTTCAGTCATTCTCTGATTTAGTATTCTTCAGTTGTTCAAAATTATTTTTAAAAACAACCTACATTTTATCTATATGTGAACACACACACGTAAAGGGGCAGACCTTAAAAGAATCTAAACTATTTAATAACAATAAAGACTAATATGGACAGAGTTAAAATTCTGAAGTATAGGAATTCTGTGTGTTGATAGTTTTCCTTCTCCATTTTGTAAAATCCTTACGTTACTCTACTACCTCCATCTCTTCCAAGAGGAATTTCTGTTTTCTCACCTGTTCCATGGCAGGTAGACTATACAATTGTCTGGGATCTCTTCCCCCCAGGACACTCCTGGATCCTACTCACCTAGGATGGCCTGTTCTGGAGAGGTGGGAGGGGTCAGAGGCATCCCACAGTTACTTGGGTCCTTCACACTACCAAGCCCTTGCTGCCCAACTGTAATGTGGCCTCCAGCACTGGCAACACTCTGAGGAACCGGGATGTCATTCTGAGAGATCAAAACAAATGCTGAAGGGTAAACCATCCGAACACCACCTATAAGCAAAGAGAACAAGGAAAGAACCAGGACTGAGAAAGACTTCACACAAGACTCCCAATTTTATGATTCTAATGGTGAAAATGAGATGCTCATGAAGTACTGCCAAAAGTGATAGGCTCCATTCTCTCATAAGTTAATGGCTGTTAAACATGTGTTCCAACATGATGCATGTGGAATACAGGGACCAAGGGTGCTTCAGGCAAGATAACTACTCAGCATATACCATTGTGTCAAGAGAATTTCTTTAAAAAGATGGGAAAATTATGGAGATTATTTCTGATGAATCTAAATGATTATCTTTTTAAATTAAGGAAGAGGAAGAAGAACAAAGTTCTTCAGGCAAAATATTTTCTCTTACCAACAATTACTTCAACTGCCACAGGGAAATCATCATCATATCCCAACTCGTCTTCCTCTTTCGATTCCTCTTTCTTTTTTAGCACCATCGGGTAGAAATACTGCCATTCCTCAATCAACTTACGAGTGGCTGGGTCTGACATCTTGTATGCTTGGCCTGTTAGCGTCCCATTTAATCCATAAGGACTTACCAGTACTATAGAGGGGAGGAGAAACACATGCTAAACATTAGAGAAATAATTCCTACTTAAGTGCAACACTACATATGTGGTAATTTTAGATTACAGTATCACTGAATGTACATTGCTCTTTATTTCCTAACTCTATTTAAAGTATGATTTAAAACAAATTTTTTAAAAAATTATTTTTGTAGAGACTGGGTCTCACTATGTTGCTCAGGCTGGTCTTGAACTCCTAGGGTCAAGTGATGCTCCCGCTTTAGCCACAAAAGTATGATATTTTGAAGTCTCTTATTTTAAAATTTCTTATTATTTATACACCTCTCACTTCTCACAATTTTTAAAGGAAATAAAATATGGATAGTCCAATGTTATCAGACAGCTATGCTTTGAAGCATATACATATGTTTAATAATAGCTTGTACAATATAAACACTGAATCTTCCAAAACAGAAGAAAATCATTCAACACATATACCCCAAACGCTGCCTAAAACTTGAATACTCTGTGGTTCCTGAGACTCCCTAAACATCTGTGGTAATCAAAGAATAACATATAAATAAAATTTCTAACAGTAGGAAAGTCTTAATATAAAAAAGCTTGAAGCATAATAGTTATCATTTCTGTTTTGACTGTTTTAGAAGTCTGTTGATAAAACAACTCTAAGTAAAATTTATTTAACTCAACGTAAAGGACCCAAAATCCATCTTCTTTCAGTATTTGACCTTGATGTCATTTTCACTGAGTCTGACACAAAAATATAGTTAACATAGTACTGTGAATTACCCAGCCAGTTCACAGCCTTGGAGTGAGTACTTCAATCTTCCAAATAATACTTTCCTAAAGATAAAGACTACTTTTTCTTAATTCTAATTTTTTACAAAAACTCAGCATGGTCATTAAACGGAATGTCTTCTTTTTTTAATTTTTTAAAGAGCTAGATCGTATGTCACATCAATCAAGAGAGAGATAGCTATAGGCATTACATGTATCGTGGAGTCTTTCCGCTGTTCCTCAATGATCCAAATGGGATAAAAATACTGACTCCAACACACACAATTAATCAAATGTAATTTTTTTGTAATAATGCTTCCAGGAAATTCCCACATCAATTGGGATAATTATGCTCATCATAATTATCCATAAGGACAGCAACTGCCTTAGTATGGTCTTCCTCCACACCAATCATGGAAAATAAGCAGAAGAATGCTCCACAAAAGTATTCTAAGACTTCCATCAGTGACAAAAATCAGAAAAACTGAAAGTGGTCTATAGGGACCTGGTATTCCTAACATTATTGTTCCCAACTTTGAAGATTAGAAAGTAAGTTCTCTTCCCTCATGACTAGTTATTCCTACTGTTATTACCATAACTAAATGCTTTTATTCTGAGTGATAAAATGTTGGATGAAGTCAGATGGTCCTGAGCACTTTTACACTCAAGAAAACAGTATTTTAAAAATTCTGACAAGCCACAATTTGCAAATACTGTACAATTTGTACTACACGGTTTAAGAATTGGGTTTTGAATATTCTAGTAGTTCATACACTAAACACCTAACTTTACACAGCTTAAAATTTATTGCAGTAGGGGAGTTGGAGTTAAAAATTAGGACACAGTTAAATGTGGATTCAATGTTCTTTCTTATCTCAAAAAAAAAAAAAAGTTTTATTATCTTTGGGGCAAGAAACAGATGCTTTCATTGAATTAAATCAGAATAGTTTATAGAAAACAAAAAATAAACACAATGGAGGCTAAATGCTCATGACAGGCTGTTACAACAATTATAATATTTTAGTCAAGTCTGTTAAAATATCAGTGTTTTTTAAAATTATATTGTGTGATATGCTAAGACCATTTCAACCAGACATCTCTAATAATGACATATGACTGAACCAAAAAAAGATGGTCTCCATATGGTTCAATCTAATATAACATTTAAAAGCTGTTACTCACAGAAAATTCTGAATTCCAAAGACAAAACAAAGATTTGTAATGCTCAGATCAAAAGGACATGAAGTTATTTTGGTGATATCTAGGTGGTAAAGCTGAGAATTAATGAAAATATGAATGTATGAGTTAAATCACAACTAAATACCTATTACCAATGGAGTTTAAAATTAAAACAAAACAAAGGAACATCGCTAAAGAAACTATACACTGTATAATTCTAGAACTTTGATTCTGATTGAAATTTCAAATACTAAGTATAATGGTAATCTTCTATAAACCATTACATTCCTAAAATCTTGTTAATAAACACAACAATGAAAACCTTTAATTTGTGACTTTGGTCAATTACTCATTGAATTATATTTTTCAAGTATTTACTGATTTTCTTTTGTTCTGTAGGAAATTCTACATTTTATTCTTACAAAAGAATATACATAAGACCATCTTATATATGCGAGAAGCTTCAGCAAAAAACTAACACACTATTACTACTGAATTATGAAATGGTAGTCTTTTCTTCCTTCCTCAAAATCTGACCCTTATGCTTAGTTTTACAATGTCCATTTAAGATAATGTCTCACCCTGCAAAACTTTACTGGGCAAGATGGTTATCCACTGGGTGGTGGATAGGGGTGGAGAGCAGGAACATCCACACTTACCTTGAAATGGTGCAGGTGAAGACTGAGCCATGTGTATATGCTCCTCATTGATCAAATAAATTGGCTGGTGCTGGGCAATCTCCACACTTGTGCATACATTACTTTCTCCATGTAGAAAAAATGTGAAAGCACAGGACAAATGCTCACTACAAAAGAGAGAATGAGAAACTCAACTTTATATTTTGGTAGGAAATGGGTGCTAGAAACAGGAACTACAGGTAAGATACAACTCTACTTTATCAACCATCCAGTAAGGCTGACTTCTAATTATGGGCAAAACAGAAACTTCTAATTCATTATTGACAAACTAAGCCATCAGAAAAATCTGGAAATACGAATATACTGCAATGAGAACTTCTGTAAGTTACTGTACAAAATGTTTCCAGTTTCATTTGCACAAAATCTCTTATGCCAACTATAAATACCTAAGAACAGAGAATTGAAATAGTTTTCTATTGTCCCAGTGTCCAGCACATGACAAGCCAGTGGTCACTGGGCCACTTTAAAAAGTAAGTATTTTAAGTGTTTATTCATTTATTTGACAAAATGTGTTCAAATAAATGAATAAACACTTAAAATACTTACTTTTTAAAGTGGCCCAGTGACCCAGCATAACAGCTCACACCTGTAATTCCAATGTTTTGAGAGGCTGAGGCAGGAGGATAACTTGAGCCCAGAATTCAAAACCAGCATGGACAGCATAAGATCTCATCTCCACCAAAAATAAATAAATGAATTAGCCAGGCACGGTGGTGTGTGCCTGTAGTCCTAGCTCCTGAGGAGGCTGAGGTGGGGGGATTGCTTGAGCCCAAGGGTTCGAGGCTGCAGTGAACTGTGATCACGCCACTGCACTCCACCATGGACAACAGAGCAAGACCCCTGTCTCAAAAAGAGTGGCTTACGAACAAGATCAGAAACCAACCCCTCAGCACACTTTTTCAAAATTGTAACTCTGGCCCTAAGATAGCCATACATATCTCCATTTCTCAAAACATCTCATAAGAACGTTTGCCTGATGAAACAAAATCACTTTTACTAAATAAAGCCAAGCAACCACAATTTTTAAAAGTCATCTCAAAGATGCTGCTTCTTTCCAAAACTTCTCTAAAATATTATAAAGTACATTTGGAGTATGACTCAAAAAAAAAAATGTTGTTTCAAGTGCAAAATTATAATGCTTGAAAGGAAAAAAATGAAATAAAATTAAAATGTTTCTCTATCACACAGTGACACATATATATTCTTCTTTGACCAGTATGTTTAAATAACATTTTTTGTTTTACCAAAATATGACATTTCACCAAAGGAAACACCCAGTATTGGTATCTGGGTATTTAGCATGACAGAGTAAATTCAAGATAGTGACTACAATTTTAAAAGAACTTTGAAAAAAGTTTTAAAAACCCTTGATACCATACTTCTAAGTTTATAAAGTTCACAAAAGCAAAAATGTACATAATTTGCACATCTATAGGTATAAAATAATATAAATAGTAAAAACACTCTGTCCTTTATGAAAATGACACTAGCAACACACCATCTTCTACATACATTATACCTGGCACATTAAATAGGACCAAAATATAGTTTTACTGATTGTGGATTGGCTTATTTTTCAACTGTAAATTTCAGCTAAGGGAGTTTGAGCTGACTTATCCCTATTCATGCCCACTATCCCATGTAGTTACTAGCTTATTTATAAGAAGCTGGTGGGAGAAATAAATGTAGGCCATAGCCACAGAACATGTTCTCTATTCCACCAAGTCCCAACTGTGCATGAGAACAAATACAACCAACATTTATCTAAGAACGGTGCAAGGAGTCTGAAGTGACACTGAAGAAAACACAGTCCTTGCCCTCAAGGAGCATATTCACCAGCAAGAGACTGATATGAAAGCACACAAATAAAATAAAGCCAGGCACAAACATACAAATAATAATAAAATGCCATAGAAAGGCTAAGGAATAGTGATTTCTTCAATTAAGAATATACGAATGCTTTAAGAAGACAAGAACAAATGAAAATTTGAGAAATGTCCATTCAGGTATTTTGCCCAGCTTTTAATCTGGTTGGTTTCTGCTACTGACTTGAGTTCCTTAGATATTCTACATATTAATCCCCTGTCAGATATATAGTTTGCAAATATTTTCTCCTATTCTGTGGGTTACCCTTTCACTCTGTTGGTCAATTCCTTTGCTGTGCAGAAACTTTTCAGTTTTATATAATCCCATTTTCTATATTTGCTTTCATTACCTGGACCTTTGAGGTTTTATTTTTAAAATCCTTGCCCAGATCAACGAATGTGAAGAAGGATTTCTCCTATGGTTTCTTCTAGTAGTTTCATACTTTTTAATTTTTTTGAATTGGTTTTGTATGTGGTGAGAAATAGGGGTCTAGTTTCATTTCTCTGCATGTAGAAATTCAATTTTCCTAGCATCATTTTTTGAAGACATTATTCTTTCCTCCAGTATGTGCTCTTGGCACCTTTTAAATCAAGTATCTGCTGATAAGTTAATTTATTTCTGGGTTCTCTACTCTGTTCCATTGATTTATGTGTCTGTTTTTATGCCAGTGTCATGCCATTTTGATCACTATAGCTTTATAGTATATTTTGAAGTCAGGTAGTGTGATGTATCCCCCCACCACCGCTTTGTTCTGAAAATAAAACATGCAAACGGCTAACAGGTATATAGAAAAAATGTTCACATGAGTAATCAGGGAAATGCAAATCAAAACCACAGTAAGATATCCCTTCACTTCAATTAAAATGGATATCATCAAAAAGATAACACATAACAAGTGTTGGCAAGGATGTGAAGAAAAGAGGACATTTTTACATTGTTGGTGGAAATGTAAATTAAGACAGCAATTATGAAAAACAGTATAAAGATTCCTCAAAATGTTAGAAATACAACTACCATATGATTCAGTAATCCCACCACTGGGGATATACACAAAGGAAATGAACTCAGTATGTCGAAGAGTTATCTGCACTCCCATGCTTATTCATTATTATTCACAATAGTTAAGATATGGAATCAACCTAAGTGTCCATCAACGGATGAATGAATAAAGAAAATGTGGTATATAATACACAACGGAATACTATTAAGTTATAGAATGAAATCCTGTCATTTGAGACAACATGGATGAACCTGGAGGACATTATGTTAAGTGAAATAGGTCAGACACAAAAAGACAAATACCACATGAATCTAAAAAAGCTGATCTCATATAAGTAGAGAGCAGAATTGTGATTATTAGAGGCAGGGGAGTGGAAGGGAAAAGATGGAGGAGGTTAGCCAACAGTTACAGTTAGGAACAATACGTTCTAGTATTCTAATGCACAGTTGGGTAACTAGTCAACAGTAATGCATTGTATATCTCAAAATAGGTAAAACAGAGAATGTTCTTACCACAGAGAAATGATAAATGTTTGAGGTTATGGATTTGTTACTTACCCTGATTTGATCATTACATACTATATACTGGTATCCAAGCATCACTTTGTAGCTCATAAATACATACAATTATTATGTGTCAATTTAAAATAAAATAGAACTAAAAAAAAAAAAAGAAAGAAAGAAAATAGGGTTTAATAGTAGAAAGAAAAGAAAAAGTAAGAGAAACCATGAGGCAAAGAACAGATGTGGTTACAAGAAGGATGTTGTTTGGAAACTCTTAACAGAGGAATGGTGGGATGTGACTGGAAAGGAGTCAAAAAAAGGATGTTGGAGGCCATCCCTTGAGACATCGAAAGACTCGTATATGCAAAATAACAGGGAGTTAATTTTAAGGATTGGTTTTAGAAAGTTTAAAGAATTCTTATAAAAATTTCAAAATAGTTTTCATTTGAATTTGCCATGTCCCAAAACACAAACAGTGAGAAGCATAAATTAAAAAAAAAAAATCAAAATCAAAATCAAATCAAGTATCTTTTATATAGATAACTTAAAAAAACCAAAATGTCCTTTTAAAAGAGACACTGAAAACAAGAAAAATAGAAGTTATAGTGGAGCAGGGCATGGTGGCTCACGCCTGTAATCCCAGCACTTTGGGAGGCTGAGATGGGCAGATCACGAGGTCAGGAGATCGAGACCATCCTGGCTAACACGGTGAAACCCCGTCTCTACTAAAAATACAAAAAATTAGCCGGGTGCGGCGGCGGGCACCTGCAGTCCCAGCTACACGGGAGGCTGAGGCAGGAGAATGGCGTGAACCCGGGAGGCGGAGCTTGCAGTGAGCCGAGATCGCGCCATCGCACTCCAGCCTGGGGGACAGAGTGAGACTCCATTACAAAAAAAAAAAGAAAGTTATAATGGAGATATAACAGAAGGCACCAGTAATTATACAATTTTTGGTAGGTTATTTCATCACTCTGATCGGTTTCCATATATGTAAAAGCACCTGTCAGTGCAGACTGCTGGGCCCCTGAGGCTCTGATTCAGGAGGTTTAGGGTGGGCCCCATAAATCTGCATTTTTAACAAGTTTCCCATGTGATGCTGCTGCTGCTCCTGGCTCAAAGGCCACACTCTGAGAATCACTGGATTTGATAAAGCCTAAATCCCAACTATTAAATTCTATTTTTTCTAAGATCATGTAAAACAAGGACAGGAATGACAGCACTGACACTAGAAAGTTGAATCCCCTGTGACCTAGCAACAGCACTTCTAAGAATTTATCCTACATATAAACTATGGTACTGAGTAGTTATAGATTATAGCACTGCTTGTAATAAAGTCTGAAAAACACTAAAATGTCATCAGTAGAGAACCTGTTAACTAAACCGTGGTATATAAGCTACAAAGTAATGCCCTGCAGCCATGTAAAAGGAAATGATCACACTGATATGGAAACACCTCCAACAAGGACTGTTATGAGAAAAAAGGAACAAGGTACAAAACAGTATGAATAATATACATCCAGTTATATAAAATGGGAAAGTGGGGAGAAAAATATTTCCACACACAATTTGCTTACATTGGCATAACATTTTTCTGAAAATATCATTCAAAAAACCTAATAATGGCTGGGCAAGGTGGCTTATGCCTGTAATCCCAGCACTTTGGGAGGCAGAGTTGGGCAGATCGCTGAGCTCAGGAGTTCAAGACTAGCCTGTGCAACATGGCCAAAACCCCATCTCTACAAAAAATACAAAAATTAGCTGGGTGTGTTGGCACTGCCTGTAGTCCCAGCTACTCAGGAGGCTGAGGTGGTAGGAGGACTGCTTGAGCCTTTGAGGTTGAGGCTGCAGAGAGCCCAGATCAGGCCACTGCACTCCAGCCTGGGTGACAGAGAGACTCTGTCTCAAAACAAACGATTCCTAATAACTTTGGTTCCCTCGGGGAATGAAATGGCATGACTAAAGGAGAAAGAGATAATTCACAATATTCTTTTATACTTGTTGAAATGTGGGGTCATGTGCCACACAGAAAGCAATGTGAAGGCAAGATCTGAGGAAGCCCTTGCCTCCTATCCTTATGCAGCGCTGCTTGTTTGGCCAACCAGGGGAGTGCTCTAGAGGAAGCCACGGTGCTTCCGTTTGGCATACTTGGCGCTTAGTCAAAGCCTGCTGAGACCCTGATTTTATAATCCAACATACTGGTTACTTGATTAGCAAGCCATCAATATCTTTATCCAAAGCAATGCTAAAAATGGTGAAATAAAAATTGCACTGAGAACCGAATCCTGTGTCATCTCATCAGATAACTCCAAGTTACAAATTCAACAGTGAGTTGTCACTCATTCTGCTCTAAAGAGAATAACCAAAAAGGTTATGTCAAATGTCTTGATAAAATATGGACACATAACTATCATATTTCTCTGATCTAAAAATCTGCCTGTAAGTAAAACCCAGGTGTTTTCATACAAAGTCCAACCTCCCTCATTTCACAGATCAAATTTGAAATTGTTAAAATGAGATCAGATTTGAGAATGAACACTGAAGGGGTTCTACAAATAAAAAGTATAGATATGTTAGGGTATATGAGAAGTGGGAGGTAAATCTTTATTACAAGCTCTATACCATGTTCTTTCTTCTTGTCACTTATTACTCACTTTCACCTGAACCTTTACTCACCCCATTTCTCACCCCATTTATTTCATATACTTTCATTAAAAATTTTAAGAGACTATGGAGATCATTAAAGTCAACCTCTTTCTGATTTGGAGGAAGGCAAGACTGCGCCCAAAGTTACACAGCAAGTTCAGAGCACAGTTGGAATAAAAACCTGGTCCTTCTTAACATAGCGTATAGTACATCCAAGATTTTCTACCTTCGATCAATGCTGCCTTCACCCCTATTCAACATCAACATAAATCAGGCACAATGTAACTTAAACTAGTCCCTGCATCAATTCTACTATCTCCCTTACTGCTATAGGCTAGAAGATACTATCAAATGAATACACAGAACCAAAAACATGGCAAGGTCAAAGGAAAATTGGAGCTTCACCCCTGTTCTCTTGGGGGCACATCACTTGACAAGTATTCCACGCCTTCTCAACTCTGTTTATTCTCCACTCCACTCAGTAAAACAGGTCTGATTAAACTAATTCCTTGTTTAATCTCTTTCTCACCTTAAAAATCTCTGCAGTTAAACTTCACTCACCCTTCCCTAGAGATTCCTTTCTTTCTGTGAAGGCACTCCTATACTTACTCTCTTCCATCACAAATAATCTTTATTTCTCCCTCAATTTGCTTCAGGTAACCCAACCCTGAAGCACCTCCTCTTGATCATGCTACCCTTTTTTTCACCCTCTACCAACTAATATCAAGTAACTAACATATAAATAAAATGATAAAAAATGGAGACATTAATACTAGTATCATCACTAAATAATCTACACAGAAATGAGACAAATAACTTTTCTAAGTATTATAAAAGAAATAAATAAGGAACTAAGAAAATAATGCGAGTTGGGGTCTATTCTAAAAAGGGATTGGTCAGAGGAAAGCTTCTCTGAAAAAAGAAAAAAGCAGGGGAAGGAAGCATTTAAATTGAAGTTTGAATCATAAGAAAAAGCAAAGTGGTAAAAAAACTATTACAAAAAAATTGAAAATTATATGTGCAAAGGTATGGAGTTGAAAGGTTTGCCATTTACAAAGACATTTTTAAAAGGCAATGTGGCTACATCACTGAGAAAATGAAAAAAACTACTGTAATTAAACCTACTGGAAAGACAAAGATTATCAGAGTAGCTAAAGTAAAATAAATCCATCTACATATTGCACAAAAGGCATGCAAAGTAAAATTACACCAAAAGTTTAAAAAAGTGTAGAAAATCATATGCCAGATGAATTCTAACAAGAATAAACCTGGTATAGGAATAACAATAAATAAAACAATGAAATATTTTAAAACTTAAGTTCATCAATAAATATATAAAGAGAAATTCAAGAAGAAAAGTAATCAACCATGAACATGTACACAGCCATAATGGCATGCTATATTGCTCAGAAATACATACAGAAAAAATCAGAATAAGGAGAAACCGACAAGTCTAAAATTAATAAATATTTTAACATGTCTTCTAGTGAATATCATGGCTTTCCAGAAAGAAAGAACGTATAATCTTTCCATGAATACATGGAAGAGCTACAAAAATTAAATATGTAACAAGACACAAGACAAGTATTACATTTCAAAGAAATGATGATACACACAGTCGACATACTCTTATTGGTTGGGTTTTTTTTTTTTTTTTTTTTGAGACAGAATCTCACTCTGTCACCCAGGTTGCAGGGCAGCGGCATGATCTCAGCTCACTGCAACCTCCACCTCCCAGATCAAGCGATTTTCATGCCTCAGCCTCCTAAGGAGCTGGGATTACAGATGTGCCCACTACGCCCTACTAATTTTTGTATTTTTCGTGGAGACAGGGCTTCACCATTTTGGCTAAGCTGGTCTCAAATTCCCAACCTCAGGTGACCCACCCACCTCGGCCTCCCAAAGTCAGTATACGTATTCTTTAATAACAGTGCAATTTAGTTAGAAATCAACAGTTTTGTTTTTTTTAAAGGTTAAAATAAAATCCTTTTGTTTGAAAACTTAAACGTGTACTTCCTAATAAATCATGGGTTACAGAAGAAATCACAATGGAAATCACAAAATATTTAAAACTGAATGACAACAAAAGTAATACATGTCAAAATCTACCAGAAACAGTACTTACACAGTAATTTATATCCTTATAGGCCTAGAAGTCTTAAAAGAAATGAAGAAAGCAAAGAGTAAACACAATAAAACAGAAGGAAGAAAATAATGACAAAAATATGTATTATTAATAAAATAGGAAAAAGCAATAGAAAGGATTAACAAGATAAAACTTCTTTTTCGAGCAGACTAATAGATGACAAAAATACTAAGTATGACTGATTTAAGGAGAGGGATGAAAGATGTATGTGCAGGGAGTGAAGTGCTCTAATAAACAATCCTGGGAACAAAAAGAGGAAATAACTACAAACAAAGAATGAACACTTTTAACAATAAACACACTATAAATACAGTAACTTTATGCTGATAAATCAGATACATATGAAATAAGTAATTTTCTATAAAAATAAAATAATTTGAAAACAGTAAGTAAAAAAACCCATCCACCCACTTCAATACCATCTTAGAAGGATTTACCGAATTTCCAAGGCTCGACCCATTTCTCTTATTCAAACTGCTTCAACAAATGATGTGATGAATTAACATCAGCAAATCTATGAAACTACTACAATGCATTAACAGATGAATGAGAAAAATCAAAGAATCCATCTCAATACCTACGAAAGAGCATGTTAAATTTCAGGAAAAAAAATTCAATAATAATTATTTCTAAAACTCTTCGGGAACTCTGGGAATCAAAAGGAATTGACCGAAACAGATAAAGCAATTGTCTTGCTTCATGTCAAAACTTTACAAGAATCCCTTTTAAAAAATGGAGCAAAACAAAGATAAGTGCTTTTCCACACAACACTGCCCTAGATATCCAAGTCAATGCAATAAGACAAGAAAAGAAAAAAGGTTGTATAAAAATTAGAAAGGGGCCAGGTGCGATGGCTCACGCCTGTAATCCCAGCAGTTTGGGATGCTGAAGTGGGCGGATCACGAGGTCAGGAGATCAAGACCATCCTGGCTAACACAGTGAAACCCGTCTCTACTTAAAAAAAAAAAAAAAAAAAAAATTAGCCAGGAGTGGTGGCGGGTGCCTGTGTTCCCAGCTACTCGGGAGGCTGAGGCAGGAGAATGGCATGAACACAGGAGGCGGAGCTTGCAGTAAGCTGAGATCTGGACACCGCACTCTAGCCTGGGCAACAGAGTGGGGGGGGTGGGGGGGGAGAAAGAAAAAGAAAGGAAGTGGCGATGCTATCCTTATTTGCCGATGGATATAATTTTCTTGGATTTCCTATGTAGACAATATATAAACTAAGAGAACTAACAAAAGAGATCAAGAAAGTAGATAAGGTTGGTAGACACAAGTTCAATAATAGTTGTATTCCTACAAAAAACTTAGAAAATATAATGGGAAAAATATATCCTATTAGCAATAGCAATAAAAACTGTAAGGTACCCAGAAAATAAACCAACAAAAGACAGCTTAGGTTTCTTGGAGAAATTTATAGAATAGTCTGTTTCAAGAATATAAAAGAATATATAAAGTCTTTTAAAAGATGTATCATATTCCTGGATATAATAAATACCATAAAGATTATAATTTCCCCAAAATGACCTAAAAATTCCATGTAATTCTAATCAATAGCCTAAGTTTTTGACAAGCTGATTTTAAAATTTATATAGAACACAGAGTCAAGAATAGCTAACCCGATTTTAAAGAAAGAAAAAGTGAGAGACAACCTGCTAGTATCACTATTTATAATTAAACCATGGTGATTGTAACAGGATAACAATGACTCAAGGACAAATAGGCCAATGGAACAGAACAGGAAACTCAGAAATCAACCCTCCAATGGCCCAGTAATCCCCAACATCCAGCCCCAGTTACCCTTCTAACCAAATTGCCTATTGCTCTTTCCCCTTTCTTCTCTGCATTCCAGCCTAATAAGCTTTCTATTATTCAAACAAAACAATTACAATTTGAAATTACTGTTCCCTGTAGCTAGAACTCTCTTCCTTTCAGATATCAACATGGCTCCTCTCTTTACCTCTTACAAGTTTTGCTTAAATGCCAAGACCTCATCAAGACTGTTCTTCCCCACAAAATTTAAAGTTATACTCCCCATGGGTCTCTTCCCTATTTTTTTTTCCAATAGCACTCATCACACAGATACACTAACCACAATGCTCAGAGGCTCTGTGGACCTAAAAACAATTTGCAAACTATAAGGCTCTCAATATATTATGTTCTTTCTATAGATACTGGAAACAAAGGGAGATGAGGGTGAGAGTGACAGGAAAGAGGAGAGGAGACAAGGAGAAAGGAAAAGAAGATGGATAGGGAGAGGAAATGATGGTAGAGCAGAGAAGGAGAAGAATATAGGAAAGGGTAGTGGGGATAACGAAGTAAAGAAGAAGAAGAGAGGGAGAAGATGATGGGGTAGAAAAAAGGTTTCTGGGATCTACTTGGGACTGTGGTGTATGAGTTTGATTAGGTTTTTTTTTTTTTAAATCACATTCAAGAATATAATTACAGCACTGGAAAGCATTCTTATTAAGGACTTTATAGAGGTTTGTTCCATAGCTTTACACTTGCCACCTTTTTTATTTGTAAAAATTAAAGTGTAAATTTTGAGGAATAAAAGTAAAACAAATGCTAGAATACTTATGACTAATAAACACCTGGGCTTACACCTGAAATTTGTTCACAAGAACATCATTTTAAGTGCCCTATCAAACACTATTGATAAGAGAGGAAACCACTATAAAAATCATAAAACTATTTTCAAAATAAAATCTTCTTACTTCAAGTACACTACATGACTTAGGGAAGTTTATTCAAGCTAAAAACCCTTTTCACTGGGTGCCTTATTTTCATATTTCACATGTGTTACAAGTATGTCTCCAAATATTTCACCAGATGTTTCTCTTTATTCCAAGCTTCAAAGATCCATTTTTTCCAGAATTAAAGTTAGAAAAAGACCATCAAAATATATTGTTTTAAAGTACTTCTGGGTAAATATGGTCATGTCAGTTTGTGAGGAGTACAAGACCCTCACTCCTCCCCTTCACCCTGGAGCTTCCCTAGACATCAGAATTTTAAAAAACAGATTTTTGGCTCTCTAAAGTATGACTCATGAGTGTGTGTGTGTATGTGTGTACATATATGCCTTTTAAAAACATATAAAAGGAAACTGTGTTAGAGAAAGCCCATCTACTGCTTAAGTGCTAAATAGCTAAACACAACATAAACTTATTCCCTCCTGGCAATTAGTGTAAAAAGGAAACATTCAATATTAGCACTTCTATACAATCACTCCATGAGCTACTTCTCCAGCCTCACTCAGTCAAACTACTTCAAGACGGAATGCTCTCGGTGAGTGCCACTCTGGTTCACACCTCTATGGTTTTGCTTGTGTTGGTGTTTTGCTTAGAATAAACTTCTCCTATTGTTCATCCAACCCCTATTTATCTTTTCCATGAAATTACCTTTAAAGCCCCAGAGCAGACTAAAATGCTCCTATACATCTCTGTGTATAACTTAATCACACCACTTCGATTTTTATAAGTTTATGTTTAGCCCATCTCCCTAAATTTTGTGAGGACAGGAATCATATTTTACCTATCACTTTGGACCCCAGAACTTAGTATGGTGCTTGCCATTGGTAGATGCTACATTAGCGTTTCTGACACATTATAACATTCCCCTAAAATTTTCTGGCATTTTACTAAAAGACGCAGAAATAAAGCCTAGAATTCTGAGTCACTAGGTGCGGAAGAACACAAATGTAAAGCTCTGATAGTCCAGCGAGGAATATACCAGGGCATACACATCGTTAGCCTTGAGAATTTCTGATAATCTCTCTAAGCATTCTTCTGAAGGGAGCCTGCATGAGGCATATTCCTGACAGTTATGGAGAATAATAGTGTTGACTCTCTTTGTAGCCCAAGGTAGCCTACATTCTCTGGGCTAGAAAGGCAACTAGCATAGCAGTCCAACATCTCTTCCACTTTCTCCATCGAGTCTTCTCATCTTAGCTCTTCCCACGGAGATCTCTTTCTTCTCTGCTACCAACAGTACTCACCTCTCGCTGGGCACCCATACTATCAGAGAAACTCAGGCTGGGTCACGCCCGTAATCCCAGCACTTTGGGAGGCCAAGTGGGCCTGAGGTTGGGAGCTCAAGACCAGTCTGGCCAACACGGTGAAACCCCGTCTCTACTAAAAATACAAAAATTAGCCAGGCATGGTGGTGCAGCCTGCAATCCCAGCTACTCGGGAGACTTAAGCAGAAGAATCGCTTGAACCCGGGAGGTGGAGGCTGCAGTGAGCCGAGATTGCGCCACTGCACTCCAGCCTGAACGAAAAAGCTAGACTGTCTCAAAAACAAAAACAAAACAAAACAAAAAGCAGAGAAACTCACTGAACAAACATTCACTAAGCACACCTATCTTTGTGCCAGACACTGTACTAAATTTAGGGATGTATACATAAATAAGAGCAGATAGCCCTTGGGTATTTTAGTTTCCTGAGCAAACTACATAAAAACCTTCAAAAGGAACAAAAATATACAAGCATGGAACTATGGTACTCACTGGCATGCACAGCAAGAGCCCAAAGACTTTAAAAGATGCAGAAATATAAACGTGGAAAAATTCTGGTAGGACACCTCAGGCAAAATTTTGTACTTTAATATCAAATCATTAAAAACAACAACAACAAATCCCTCAACATATAATTATAATGCTGTATCTTACACTGGTTTGTACCCTACGCAATCTTGACAGTTTCTATAAAGAATGGCTGCAACTCATGGAGCAAGGCAAGAGGTAGCAGGATACATTTTCCTATCAATTATAAAGTACTATGTAACTCACTTAAGCTATATAATATAGTCTGTAATGGCCAAAATTCTGTATCCTCGAGGTCCAGTAAGTAAAACTGAAACTATATTCTTATTAATTAATTTATTTAGAGACAGGGTTTCCTTCTGTCACTCAGGCTGGAATGCAGTGGCGTGATCATGACTCACTGTAGCCTCGACTTTCCAAGATCCAGCGATTCTCCCACCTAAGCTTCCCGAGTAGCTGGGACCCCAGGCACACGCCACCATGCCAGGCTAATTTTCATATTTTTGGTACAGACTGTGTTTCGCTACATTGCCCAGGATTGTCTCGAAGGATCTACCCACCTCAGCCTCCCAAAGTGCTAGGATTACAGACATGAGCCACCACACCCAGCCAAAAACTATGTTCTAATAGGGAAAGAAATTTGCTTTCACTCTATCCTTCTAACTTCATCTCTCACTGCTTTAATTTATATGTCCGATGCTTCCACCATTGCACAGTTTGCTTCCTTCACAGGGCTTGTCAAAATTTACAACTATTAATATTTCATTTATTTTGATGGTCTCCCTCACCATAATGTGAGCCCCATGAGGGGAGAAACCATGTCTGTCCCCTGCCCTCTGTATCCCCAGCAACTAGCATACTGCATGGCACACAAAACCTAATATTCACCGGATAGATGAATGCAGTTTCAGTCACAACCAAAGATTAAATTACTTTTCTTTAGAAAGTTCCATCATGAGAAAAAGAAGAACGATTGACATACACAGTGAAGATTTTTAAAGCTGGAAGAAGTTTAATTATTAATAGGAGAAAATAATATGTCTAGCTATTTAAAAAAGTATCTTTTAAGACTTTTTACTTAAGAAACACAAGGGATTGGTGTGGGTTACAACTGGGGTAGTTGGGAAAGGACTTGTATAAATGCAAAAGAAAGGACTAGTGTTCCAGATCATTTTATTCTCTTACAATATTCTAAAGCCTCTAAAAAGATATTTTTACTTCTCATGTTGAGTTTTAGAATGCAACTATTACATGTGCTTTCAAAATTTATTATGATTGTTAATAAACTCCTGTTCTTTTCATGGTGTATAAGTGTTCTGATAACAGACTCTTAACGCAAAATGCATTCAGATCATTGTATCTAAATGCTTTCTGTGGTATGAACTTATCATATTAAAATTTTCAAAGTTGCCATTAATCAAGCCTCTTGCCAGAAGCAATTTGCTTCACTATATAGATCCTTATTTGGGAATATTTTGCTAGTATTACTTTACCACTTACTCTCCTTAAAAATGTAGTTGACTTTGGCACCACTCACAAAGACTGCGTTGAGGTTCTTTGCTTGCAGGTATACTGAGCTTTCTCTTATCGGACAGGCCTTAACTTTTACCTCCATTTCAAAAGGCGGTGGCATTATAGTATCCACATAACGAGACTTGATGAAATTATTTTGTGAAGCTCTGAGGTGCTCTTACTATTTCATATATCTCCTCTTTCAATTATAAGTTAAACCTGATTACAAGGCAATGAAAATGTCCAGGAAAGTTAATTGCACATAATTTTCTAAAATGAGGCATAGTACTTGTATTGTAACTACTAAATTACCATTACACAGTTCTATGAATAATCACCCTTCTGAGAAAAAGTTACCAAGTACATTATTACAATACAAAAGCGCCTCATGGAACATTTTACCTACACCTACAACTACACAAACACATATTGAGCATCCCTAATCCAAAAATCAGAAATGTTCCAAAATTCAAAAATTTTTGAGTGCCTACATGACACCACAAGAAAACTCCACACATGACCTCATGTGACAGGTCACAGCCAAAATGCAGTCAAAACTTTGTTTTATGCACGTAAATATTTTTTAAATACTGTATAAAATAACCTTCAGGCTGTATGTACAAGGTATATATGAAACAAACGAACTGCACATTTAGACTTGGATTCCATCCCCAAGATAACTCATTTTGTATATTCAGATATTCCGAAATCCAAGGAAATCTGAAATCCAAAACATTCTGGTCCCAAGCATTTCAGATATGGGATACTCAATCTGTATAAGAGAAAAGTTAGCAAGCCCCATGATTGCTGTTTTCTACCCTTCTATCCTCAATTCTGAGTTGTTCTCTGGCAGTAAGTTTGGCACTTGGGTAGTGCATTATAAATTCTTCCAGATTGTGGGGTACCATTCCTGGCACCATAGTGGTATCAGAGAAGCAGCATACTTTGTGTTAATGAAAAAATGGTGCTACTGGCCTACAGGATGTAATCCTCCCTGGGTACATCACTTACTAAGAGCAAGTGACAGTGAAGAGGCTGTGACTCAGTATGTCCTCAATTCAAAGCCTGGAAGAGTCTGAGGGGTCCCACTCCAGTAGTAAAAACTAATACAATTTTCAAGATGCCAAAATAGATACAAGAGCTGTTCTAGTCAGTGATGCGTGCTTGAATAACCAGAAGCCAACATATGTAAGATTTCAGGATTCTGAAAGTCATCTTACTAAAATATCTCCTGAGGTTACTACACTAGCTAGATTATCTAGTCACAGTCTCTGGACAGCACTTTGAGAATTCAATGGGGAGTGAGTTTGATAGGACACACAGATTAAAGTGGTATTTATATTAGGTAAACTGTAACCACCAAAGTATTTTTATTGCTTACTTTAAGACATGTTTGGAATTTTTTTTTTTTTTTTAAATATAAAACCTTTAGTCCGTTTTGGAGGTTACTTTAAAGATAGGGACAAGCAAGGTGTAAGACATGGGGGATGATGAGGAACCATATAAATTTTTCTACTGTTTTTCTCATTAAATACTAAGGCATTATATATCACTACGAACAATCAAGGATCAACTGACACTGAAATACTGACAAGACTGCCAAGACTGCACATATCCTATTGACTCCCTGCCTAACCCCATAGCTCCCTATTGCTAAGCTGAAATGGGGTACCTTCCCAAATTACAAAATATGTCTTATTGTACACCTTAAAATCATGAATGTTTATGTTTTACAAAAACATCCAACCATTATGACAGATTCTGACACCGATGGGCGAGCAAGTGGCAGTCACAGTGGAATTCTGGCCAGCTTGAAAGAAACATCGGGACAGACCTCTGACATCTGCCCAGATTCTCAAGCCTGGCTCACAGTGGGAGAAATGACCTACCAAAAGAGTGTAAAACAGATGGAAATTCCAACATGCTGCCCTTCATCAGGCGAACTGCAGCAAGCAGGACTTTACCTATGCGGTCAAATGGCCAAAACGAAAAAAAAAAAAAGGAAAACCTGCTAATGAGTACTGGTGCTAGGTATGCAGCGTTTCTTATAGAATGTTATTTCTGCATAATCTACTATTGCATTTTCCATTCATCCTTATTTTTTTCCGCAATCGTTATTTCCTCATCTATTTTTTTCCTGCCTCGTTAAATTTATTATATGTAAGCTACCTTAACTACTACTTTAACGAGATGAGGCAGGAAAAAAAGGAGGGAAGGACCCATGTTCGTATTCTTCCCCCCACACTCTAATTCTATCTAAAAACCTGAAAAAGCTATAATATTTATTTAAAGGAAGCTAGTATATAACAACTGTATAACATAAAATTATTTTCTGTGTCTATTCACTGTAATGGTTCCAGTTATATTTTTAAAGGCACTGCCTAGCACAAATATAGCACAAAAGAAATCTACCTTTTGAGATCACTATTTCAGAGCTAGCAGCTGGCACTCACTGTGGCTGGGCATCTTCTTTAAAGGCCTTCCAACATTTGGCATTAGCCTTCCAGAGACCAGGACCTTTCATACTCAGCACCGCTGCAAAACGTCTTGCTCACTAGTACTTAAAGAAGGTCCCAATTTCCCAGCAAAAGAGAAATAAAACTGGAGCTTACGCTTATTTGATAGAATGCAGTTATCAGCAAATATTTGTCTTCCATACTCTTCCCATGCCACAGAGCTACACCAGAGGCAGGTTTTCTTTTTCTTTCATCAAAACACATGATGGCCTTCAACCATCTGCACTGCTCATGATCCCAAATCCTCTATCCCTAACATAAGTCTGATAATTCTAAATACATTGATAAGCCCCTAGAGGATTTAAGGTAAGGCAATTACCATGGTCTCATTTATATTTTGAGAAGATCACTTTAGCTGCAATTCATTATGAAGGAGTTAAAAGGAGAGGCAGAGATGGCAGCTAGAAGGCTATGATGGCAGCCCAGGTGAGAGAAAAGCTTGGCTTTTATGAGGTGGTAGCAGTGGAGATGAAAAAAGCATGAGTTCAAGATGTGTTTTAGAAACAGGGCTGACATGACACTCAAGCAGAGACACCATGAAGGCGGTAAGACACATTAGTTAGTATGGAACTGAGGAAAGAAGTCAGGGCAATATATCAACATTTTGGAGATGTCCCTTACAGATGGTATTTAAAGGCAATGGGGTGAGTAAGGGCACCCAGGTGTGAGTCTGAGAGACTGCAGACGCACAGAAAGTGACGTGGCTCAACCAGTGCCCTACCGCCGTCAGCTTCTTTAAGGGGGATGGGAGAAAACAAATGCCACAACGTTTTCTGTAGCTAGTACATGACGCATTATCTCTCAGTGATACGTCTTCCAACAATAGGGAAAGAGAAAAAAGAAAACTGTGGTGTTTTTTTCCTTAATTTTTGTTTATTTTAGTAACAGAAGCTTCCCCTTCAACCTCATGCATACATACACTTACAACGGCAGCTGAATGAATTTATTAGCTGAATCAAACTAATCCATTCATATTTTCTCCTTTTAAAAAGTTAGAATTCACTTAGTAAGAAAATTCACTGAAAACAAATAATGAAGTTAAAAGATACTATTTGAATCAAATTATCAGTTGAATACAGAATTTCCTAATTAGTAATCACACCTACAAAATCTGATTAATATCACAACCTCAATAGTAACTAACAATAAAGTACATTTCTACTTTAAGTTTCTCCTTTCCTAATGCTAATAAAAGTAGCATAGGAATTCAGTAGTCATTGCTTTTCTTTGGATCAGCCAGGTCATTTACTCCAACAGATCTATCACTTTCCCACTGAATGACTCAGACTGACTTATTTCCTGATTTTTAAACTCATATCAGAACTGGAAACAACTCAAACTCCCATCGATCCATGCTACAATGGATAGGGTACAGTCACACAGTGGAATAGTATATAGCACATAGAGTTGGCCTAAAATTCCACTATAACTTGTATATGTTTAGGAATCCTCAAAAAAAAACAAGGAAAGGGGATTTTAACTAATAACAGGAGGCAACTACATGTGATTGGCAAATCAAGCAAAGGTACCTGTATGATGCATCAATTGACCTAGATGTAGAGAATCTACAGAATTAGTACTGGAGGGACAGTAATGAGAACCCCATGGGAAAGTCCTTCTCAAGCCCATTTCCCCTAAAAACCATAGGTGCAGGAAGCATACGTGTTACTAATGAATATGTGCTCCATACATTAGACAGGCTGGGGCAGAAAATGCTAAAATCACTAATTAAAAATAAGGGACCGGATATGGTTTAGCTCTGTGTCCCCACCCAAATCTCATCTCGAATTATAATCCTCATGTGTTGAGGGAGGGGCCAGGTAGCAGGTGACTGGGTCTTGGGGGTGGACATCCCTGTTGCTGTTCTCATGATAGAGTTAGTTCTCAGGAGATCTGGCTGTTTGATGAGTATGTGGCTCTCTCCCCCTGCTTTGCAGTGGAAAGATGTGCCCCGCTTCCCTTTCACCTTCTACCACGATTGTAAGTTTCCTGAGGACTCCTCTGTCATGCTGAACCGTGAGTCAACTAAACCTATTTTCTTTATAAATTACCAAGTCTCAGGTAGATCTTTATAACAGTGTGAAAACGGACTAATACAGGCCCTAAGAGATCTGTTCTACTCCAGCTCTGTGCTAACTGGACCATGCTTGGAATGTTCAGTTTAATTCTGAATACCACAGTTGAAAAGGACGATACAAAGTAAAACATGCAGGCTCGGGCATGGTGGCTCACACCTGTAATCCCAGCACTTTGGGAGGCAAAGGAGGGTGGATCATAAGGTCAGGAGATCAAGACCATCCTGGCTAACACGGTGAAATCCCATCTCTACTAAACATACCAAAAATTAGCTGGGTGTGGTGGTGGGCACCTGTAGTCCCAGCTACTCGGGAGCCTCAGCCAGGAGAATCGCCTGAACCCAGGAGGCAGAGGTTGCAGTGAGCCAAGATCGTACCACTGCACTCCAACCTGGGCAACAGAGCAAGACTCCGTCTCAAAACAAACAAACAAACCATATTCAAAGGAGAGGGACCAAACGAACTTAAAACCACCCAACATGACAACTGAAAGAAATGGAAAAAATTTAGCCGAGAGATGAGACAACTCAGGAAAGAGATAAAAACGATTTTTCAGTGCACAATTTATACTCAAGTACACCATGCCATGAAACCTATTTTACTCAGCATTGTATTTTAAAACTATTGTGAGAATAGTAATTGGCCTCCTCCAATTATGGTAAATATAAATTTTAAAAATTGATCAAAATGTGACAAGAGACTGGTCAATACTTCATAGTATACCAGAGAGCTCAGGCACACCAGCCAAGTACCACTGATGCAGACACTGCAGAAAACAGATTTCAACTCAACATAAAGACTAGCTTTCTAACTGGGTTATTTAAAGAATGAACAGGCTTACAAGAAAGGTACCATCTTTGCTATCCCTGAAAGTGTAATGAAGGAAACTTAAGAATGTTGGAAGGGATGAGGGGCAGGAAGCCTTTAATGGCACCTTCAGTCCTATGATTCTAATGATTCTGTACCTCGATTCTCAGATAAACTGTGCCTGTTTTAAAATATCCCATACAGACTGATTACTCAGAAGCAGATAGAATAATGGAAGGCAAGGCACATCAAATTATAAGGGGAAGATGTGGCGAGACAAGGTAAAGAGAAATATCTTGAAGATACCATTCTAAAACTTGAAATTTATATTGCTAGTAAAGCCACATACACATGAATTCTTAAATCAGCCCCCTGAATCAAACTTTTCTGCTGTTTTATTACCAGGAGTACTATTTGAGAGCAGAAATTACATGATTTACATTTTGTTTATAAAAGCAGCAATATAATAGAGGTGAATAAACAAACATTTCTTCTCCCTGGAAAGGACAGATGAGGCTGATAGCTTAAAAAAAAAAACAAAAACAAACAAACAAACAAAAAAAAACCCCACCATCCTGTCTGACTGAATGAAGTATTAGCCTATGAGGTGGAATGAGAAAAATCAATATTGTTTGAGCAGAAATAATTATAAAAAGAAGGAAATTTTATCTGGGTGTGGTACCATTACACTGTTTACCCACAAGAGCTATAAAGTCTCAGTTTAATTCTTTCAAGGATAAAGGGCTGTATTTACCCATTGTTAGCCAATGTTCATGTTGAACAAAGCCCTCACAGAACATAAACTTATAATTTTTTTTATTTAGTAAAATGTAACTTCTTTCTGTGCCTGGGGTCATCACTGGTAAGAGTTCCAAGAAATATTCATTCTTTGGAGATACATTCAGCTATCCTGGAAGAAGAACTGCACCATCTTAAACCTCAAATGATTTTTGAGGTTTAATGGTTCTATCCCTCTCTCCCATTTAATCACGATACTCTGAATCCCTTCTGCATCAATTAAGCATACAATACAGTACAGTACATAAAACTACAATAAGCAATACAGAAAAAAAGGATTAAAGCCATGAAAAATGTATTAATTTATTCTATGCAATGCACTTGTAATTCTTCAACTTTCAGTCAAGATCACAGTACAGTTTAATAGTCTGGTTCAGGGACCAATTAATCCTTTTATATTTAAATCAATCACTGACTCCTCTCCGAATAATTTAGCTTCTACATGCTGCCTCCCATTTGATGTCTTTGGGGGAAAGAGCACAGTTAACACTATGTGGTACATTAATCATGTTTAGTAACAGAAAAAGAAATGTATTATCAGAGAAATCTAATACAAAAAGTAAAACATGCTCTAAAACATGTTAGCATAATCACTACGTGTGTCACATTTTTCTTAATAAAAACAGGCAGGTTAAACCGGGAACCAAGAGTATACACTTCACCTGGCTTTTCATAGTATGTGTGCATGCATGTATCTATTTATTTTGACTATGTACAAATAGATATCCAGGAATAAAGTCACTCAGCTCAATCCATACCCCTACGCACTGGCAGATTCTTCTCTATCCCAACCTAAAGCAAATGACTTGATGATGCTTAAACAGCGGGGAAGGGGAAAAGTAATAGAAAGGCATGTATTTTATTCAAACTGGCATGTGTTTGGCACTTTGCCACAAAGCTGAGTCCTTTTCCTAGAACAACTCAGAAGCCTAATTAATAGGGTTAATTCAATGCAATATTCATGTGTAGTCTAAAGATTCTTACCACTGCATATAAAGCAGATGTCCATGTTTTAAGAATATTTTCTCTAAACAAATGTGTCAAGAAAGCATTAAGAGTTCATGTGACTAAGAATAATGCCATTGTACTATATGCTAGCTCTTATTTTAACCAACAGCAAAAGAAGGAGGTCCTCTTTTTTGTTCCTGGATCTTAATCACCACAAGAATAAATCAACTTTGTATTCTAGTGCCCATCCCATGGATTACAAATGCAGGATTTAGTTTCAGAAATTTCAAAGCCAACATAAGCACTTTTCAAATGTTCCATAAGTAAGTGTTTTCAAAAAATTTAACCAATTAAGTTTCTAAGTAGATCCAGCACTGAAAAAAGTGAAGTCTGTATCTTGGCATAACCCGCATGTATTGCTGACTCAGGAGCTCTGCCAGTTCAAACAAATGCACACGAAAGAAAGCGCAAGTGAATGTTAGCTCTGTGTTCACTTCACTCTGACACAGAGAAATCAAATGGTCAAAGTTTAAGGCCAGCTCTATGGTACTAGTGGGAAGAAGAGCGAAAAAAGAGGCCACACTACAGGTGGTAATCCTAACTCCTAAGAACACACGACAGCATCCAAAGACAGATTCAAAAGCCTGGCTAGATTATCTCACTGAAGGAATATTTCTCCGACCATGTGAGCTGAGATGACCTTTGAGAATTTGGTAGACAACTATGATCCGTAAATAATCAACAGGTAGAAAAATATTAAGTGTCATCCTCACTAATCCTTAGAAAAGTCATATCAAAGAAACATCTGGAAAGAACCCAAGTCTTCTGTTTCTTTTTTAAGCCTCAGAATAGAACAGAACACCACTAATCAAGATTAAACAAGTGAACTTTCATCAACTAATCAAGATTAAACAAGTGAATTTTCATCATCAAAAATCATCTCATCCCTAGAATATGAAGTCATATCAGCTAACAAGCTACTATCAACAGAAAAGTCTTATGTCATTTTCATGGTGGCTGGGTAAATTTGGGTGGATCCATTCATACTCCTCTGTCTAGTTATGTCTTCGTAATTATCTGTCAAATGGTATGCAAAGTATACATGTAAAAAAGGGCGTAGTAAGAGACCCTACAGATAACTACAAAACACACACAAATCTAAGGAGTTAAATGCAAGGAAAAGAGGGGACCCCTCCTTCTATATTTATTTGTTTGGGTAAAATGCACCCTTTATATTTCAGTGACTTTCTCTCTCAGTTAGTAAATCCAAAGATGGAAAATATTACATGTTCTTTCTGGAATCAGTATAGAATAATGTTCAAAACAAGATCATAAAATGCCTAAAATCCTTTTGAACACTGGTGTTCCTTTCCTTTCTCTGCTTTTCATCTAGTCATCCCAATCCTGGGCCTACATAGTACTGAGTCTCCCTGGCTGAGACAACAAATGAAAGCCTCAGCACATCCACAAACTGCCCTTCTCTCATGCTTAGCTCCCATCTGAGCTGCTCTAAACAATTGCCTCCCATCCTCTTGCTGGCAGAGGCTGTACTCAGCTTCTAGACAGGGGTCTTTGGTGCTTCTTAACTGCCTCTGATTTGGTAGGAGCTCTTCCTTTACTAGCCCCTGTGGACTTGTAACTAATTCTTTTTATCTATGGACAGTCAGTACTGAAAACTATGGTATGACATAAAATATGAGTCACAGTATATTTGGTAATAGTATATATGTGGTGAAAAATGCTCTGCTGTAAACCTCACATTTAACATAATTTGACCAACATTAAGATACCAAATTTTCAAGTAAATAACATCATAAACATTATGATTACCAAACAGCATCCAATGCAGAGTTACTATTGTATCAGCAGCAGTCTTTACACAGGTTACAAGTAAAATGGGAAAAGAAAAATATGAATGCAATAAAAATTAATAACTCACAAAAAATGTTTAACCAGCCTTTCAAAATCACCAAAAACAAGACATATTTTAGGTAGATAAATATGTGTATTTATATAATAAAGTATTTCTTTTACTACCAACTACCTAATAAAGTAGTAGGTAATCAATAAAAATTACATGCATGAAGTGACATTTCTAAGTCAATATATAAAACCAACTCTGGAGAAAGACATGCTGAAAAAGGAAAAAGCAGGCTTAGCATTTTATTTGTAAAGCCAATATCAAAATGCAGTCTTATCATTCTCTAACTACTCTTTAACATACCACGTCTATGTCAAAATATGGTAGGCTGGTTCATAGCCACTCACACACATAAAAGAATGTTCTGGTATCTGTGAAACCGGAGTTCTGTTTGATGAGTGCTGAGTTTTTCATTTTCAAAAGCTGAATCAGCTAATTTTGAACAGTGTGAAAAACAAAAACATAAAGATGTTTATCAACATAAATAATATGAAGACACCCATCCACTGAAACATTTTTTTAAAAAATCACAAAAGAAAAAGTTAATGCTCTGATACAAAATCCAAAGCCAAATGGATGTAAATAATTCCTCATCCCAAAATAACAGGAGAAATGGCTATTTAAAAGAAATGTTAAATATTTAATGGCTTTATCTTTTGTTACTTCTTTGTTACTCACTCAGCATAACTCCAACTTCACATACATCAGAACATTTTAACAATATATGCAGTAAAACATAAAAAGATATTTACTTCAATTTGTAAGGGAAATTTCTTGTAGTGCAATTTTAGTAGCAGGTAAAATCAGTGTAATATTTCATTCTCACTTCTGTGTATGAGTAATTAAAAATGCTTTTTAAAAGAAAGAAAAAAGAAAATGCCTTCCTTTACTTGATAGCCAAGTAGGCTCTTCACCCAAGTTAGGCATCTCACAGGAATATAAAAGATGGCCAGGTGCAGTGGCTCACGCCTGTAATCCCAGCACTTCGGGACACCAAAGTGGGGAGATGGCTTGAGTCCAGGCGTTTGAGACCAGACTGAGCAAAAGAGCAAGACCCTATCTCTACAAAAAGAAAAATAAAAAATTGGCCAGGCCTGGTAGCGCATGCTTGTAGCCCTAGCTACTTGGGAGGCTGAGGTAACAGCATCACTTGAATCCAAAAGAGCCACGACTGCCACTGGATCCCAGCCTGGGTGACAGAGAAGAGCCTGTCTTCAAAAAAATAAATAACAACAACAAAAAATAAAGACAAAAAGATCAAGCTAGCTGTTTTACAGATTTATTGAAGAACTTTGTTGAGAGCAAGAAAACACCATTTCTTTAATTTATAAGTGGGTTTTCTTTACCCAATATGCATACATCAGCTACACGATTACAAGTGACATGTTCTTGATAGTAAATAAAATTTCAGCTAAAATAACGCTAGTAATAAGAAATGGAAAATTAAAGAAAATAGATTAAGATAACAGGGAAATAAAAATAGAGGCTGATGATAACGGTGTCAGGAAACAGGCCCCAAATAAATTCTCCAGGGTCTTCTGACAGATCTAAGGTGTTTACCTAATGGTTTCTGTCCCATCATCCCTCTTTGCCCTCGCACAAAATCCTCCTGACCAAATCCCAGTCCTCACTCACTACCAGAAGTTTTGTCCATGTTCCACTGCCACATAACAAGTATATTTCATCTGAGGCATTTAGAAGTTGAGGTAAGTTTCCAGTACAGCCTTCCCGCTCGTTTTCTCTTTCAATAGTATGGAAATATGGAGTTAAGAAAAAGAGTAAGGGAAGCTTGACCACAAAACATTTATTGAATGTGTTTTTATTCACGTTACTTTTCATCTGGTGTTGGGAAAAATCAGGTGAGAGTTATACCTGCAAACATCAAAGATATATTTTTTTGAGACGAGTTGAGAAGCTTGTATGTTGAACTACAGCATGCCCAGCAAAGTTATTTTTAATTGTTACTTCTAAAAACCCATTTACTACTCTCTGAACAACTTGGAAACTAAAATTTGAAGGAGAATAAATAAATCTGTGCCTATCACTAGTCACAAAGGGGAATGAAGTAGGTAATAGTCCCCACTCTAGGAACTGAAAAAGGAATCAGTCACTGGGGCAGTGCTTCAGAAGACACTGTATATTACAGTGGGCTGAACTGGGACAGGAAGAGGGGATAATCAGGACTTAAAACTGGGGAAAAAAGAGACTACACCTATCAGAACCTGCCAACCTGTACACTATCACATCAAGGAAGAGCCAGGGTAAAGGCAGGAGTAGTAAGATACAGGGCAAGGAGGGGGTAGTCAAAACATTAGGCTAGTGCAATAGCTCAGAATGAAGTGATAGAAACTTAGAATGTGACAGTGAACATGGAAAAGAAACCAAAAAACCAAGAAGTATACTTTGTGATACCATATGGGCACCTTTTTCAGTTGATAATGCTTAAGAAATAAACATCTATAAATCAGAATGAAATTTTTGTTTTTTTAATATCCAGAAAAACTCTTTGGGGCTGGAGGTTAAGGGCAGAAAAACTGACTAATAAGTTATCAATATTTTACTTGCTACTTTTTCTTTCACCTTTCAACTGGAAAGTGAGGCAGTGCCTAAGTTACAGACAGCCATTACCATTATTGATTTCTATTTTTAAAATCAGTGTCTTTAATATTACTTTAAGGAGAGACAGTGATATTCTAATATTCTTGTACTGTCTCTACTTAAACCTTGTTCCCAAGGAAACAGCTAATGTCTCAATATCAGACCCTGAATAATTATGACTACAAAGGAAGTATGCTACAATGAGACATTTGCACTTTTAGCAGAATGAAAATGACCAGCTTCTTTTGCCTTCGTAGCAAACAAAAGTCTCTGATTTTCATACAGAGGCCAGCCCTTTCTACTAGACATATGCTGACAGGAACAGGTTACAGTATTAACATGATCTCATGTACAGAATGTTACTATTTTCAGTGGCATTCTGTTCCAGATGAAAACAAAGACACAACTGAAATCACCTTTATTTTTAGGCATTACTGACTGCCTCTTTCGGAAGAGGTTCAGTTTTGAAGTCAGTCTTGTTAAAGCATAAGTGGAGATAACTGCTCATAAACCATTAAGGATGAACGTATTTCCCAAAGCCAAAAGGCTTGAAATTAAAATGACTTAAATAAAAACAATTTTACAGATTTTTATTAGCTAAAAACCCTCACAACAAATAAGCACGGATCTTCTTAAATGTATCACATAATTTTTTTAATACTGAGTACACTTCTTCCACCTTTTATAACCAGTCCTTTTTCCAGACGAAGCACTTAAAATATTGGCATGGCAAAAGAAAAAGGTGATATATGAACCATTTGCATTTACGAAAAAATAGACAAAGTATGGAAAGACTTTCTTTTCATAATTACTGGCAAAACCTCTAATTTACACTTCTAAAGAAATGCTTTTTGTTAAGAATTTACAAACATTCAAACCAGACAGTTCATGCATGGACATTTTATCTTGCCCAAAATATTCAAAAACTTATCTTGCCCGAAATATTCAAATAATTTAGGAAGGTGGACCAACTGAACACTTAGCCTCATATACAACTATAGTTGAAGAAAATGAAGTAAACACTAATTATAAAAACATTTGAGGACTAAAATTCTAAGAGTTTTTCAAATGGCAGGAATCATAAAATCAATTTAATAGATTTCAACCAAGATTTATTAATTAAATAGAGTAGAATTGAAAATGTGAATAAAATTTCAGACTTATATTTTAAGAAATGAGAGACAAAAACATGTATGTATTACGCTGCAATGTAAGATCTATTCCTTTGAATGTAGTCAAAAAAACTGGAAAGTTCTTGAAAGGATCAAATATTGTGCTAAGCCTCAATTTAACAATCCAAAAACATGAGGATTTTTCATTATACTGGCCTGTTAAATGTTCTGTTAAGCCCGAAACCGTAATTCATAACTAGATTGTTCTAGGGTGCAACTCCATGGAAGTTAAAATGATGACTCTAAGAGTTGAATTAACTCCTTAGTGGAACAAAATATAGCACAGCTTTCCCAATAATGGTAACCTAGCAGATCAGGACAGTATATACATTTAGAAAATATGTGAGAAGGCACACAAAATGTTAAAATTGAAATGACAACTTCACCAAAACTTTACTGGACATGTCTGCATGCAATAAAATTTTTCTGTGTACACATGGAACAGGTACCATCAATACTAAAACTCTAGAAATAAAATGTATCTACTGAATGTGAAACTACGAATGAACACCACTGAGACATTCTAATAACCAGTGGCAAGAAGCCAAGTTTGGCTAATAGAAAAGTTGTAAAATTAACTAAAGACTTCTCCCCCTGAATAAAAAGTATGCCCTACTTAGAAGATGGTAATTCTTTTTTTTTTTTTTAATTAAATGGTTACACAAGCTCTACTTATAGGTATCAAGAGTCTCTAATTTAAGTGTATAAGGGAATTTACATCCTTTCGCCAGGCTCAGAGGATCACACTTGTAATCCCAGCACTTTGGGAGGCCAGGGAGGGTGGATCGCCCGAGATCAGGAGTAAGCGATCAGCCTAGCCAACATGGTGAAACCCTGTATCTACTAAAAATACAAAAAAATCAGCCAGGCGTGGTGGCACATGCCTGTAATCCCAGCTGTTCAGGAGGTTGAGGTAGGAGAATTGCTTGAACCTGGGAGGTGGAGGTGGCAGTGAGCCAAGATCATGTCACTGCACTCCAGCCTGGGCAACAGAGTGAGACTCCATCGCAAGAAAAACAAAAACAACACAACAACAACAACAACAACAACAAAAAACAGAAATTTACATTCTTCAAATACAAATGCTCATTTTTCAAACATTTAACAATATATCTTTAAATGTATAAAATTGTATGCATAATACGGAAAAATACCTAAATTAGGAAACCCAAATTTTACAAGTCAAATCCTAAGAAAATGGGTTGTTTATAGATTCTCGTACATCATAAGCAATTTCCACAGCATTAAAATGTTAAAGAATATTACATAACATTTTAATATAGCATTTTTCTAAGATAAAAATAATAGAAATGAATAGGCCACACATGGTGGCTCATGCCGAGATCCCACCACTGCATTTCAGCCTGGACGACAGAGCGAGACTTTGTCTCAAAATATTAATAACAATAGAAATGAATTAATATTTAACTTTGATAATTTTAAAACTAGAAATACAGTTTTATTCTCTCCATAAGGGGAGGAAATAGCCTCTGCAGTTTCCTTTTAAATCACAATTTTAAAATTCTAATTAGCCTAGACATAAACTCTGAGGAGTAAACACTGGCAACAGATCATATGCAAACAGCAATGATAAATGGCAAGCAAGTACAGGCTGAATATCCCTTATTCAAAATGCTTGGAACCAGAAGAATATCGGATTTCAAATTTCTTTCAATTTTGGAATATCTGCATACACATAATAAGATATACTGGGAATAAGACCCAAGTCTGAATATGAAATTCATTTATGTACATTTATATTACATATACACCTTAAGCACACAAATCCTGAAGGTAATTTTACAAAACATTTTAAATAATTTTGTCTGTGGAACAAAGTTTTGACGGTGACCCATCTCATGGAGTCAAGCATGGAATTTTCCACTTATGACATCATGTGCAAACTCAAAAAGTTACAACTTTGCAGTATTTCAGATTTTGGACTGAACAGAGATAGTCACTGAGGAGCCAAGCTGACTGATATGAAGGCAAGGAATAAGATGAAACATAGCCAAATTTCTAGCATTTAAAGACATGTATGTTAAGAAAACAGTTGCCAAAGAGCCACAATCAAATTCTAGTTTGCCCTTCATTTCTAACAGCAGCAGTGGTAGCCAACCAGTTTTGTTTTTGAAATTTAATGTTTATTATGTACTTACCTGCACACATACACACACACATATAAAACTATATAAGAACATTCTATACAGCTAAGAAGCAGAAAAACAGTTTCTTAGTGTTAAATGACTTGGATAATGCAAAGGCGTCATTCAGAGGCAAGCAAGGATTCGAATTCAAAGCCAGGAGTGACCCACCTTTTGTTAGCTCAAAGACATGACCTCACACACAGGATAGAGAAACAGAAAGGTCAGACTAAAAGGATGATTAAAGTCATTAGAAAATACAAAGGATGTGAGGGAGTGTTGTTGAGTCCTATATTACTGGAAGTCGGTCTCTCACTAGGTCAAAATTTCAATTTTGCCTCTAGGAATTTATTTGGTTCTGCAGGAGATAGAACCGAAAAGCATTAACTTACGAGAAAATTGCTCTAATATTTTACTCAACTATTCTGTAGAAATTAATTTTTCATAAGCCATTGAGAAAAATGTCTTGGTGTCATCCTAAAAAGGTGTTAAATCCATTGTGATCTTTGTGTGGGAAAAGTTGGAAAGCATCATTCACTCTTAAATGTCAGCCAGTTAAGAACAAAAATCACTAATCATGTGTTAGATTCTGGTTTGCATTACACCATTTTGACAAATTAACCATTCCAATTTTGCTTTGCTTAGGCTAATAGTGCAACCTACTTATATATGCAGTCTCTGAGACACACCCAGAGACTGGGAAAAGGAAGCAGGGCAACAGGGTGCTGGGTGCCTGGAAGATGCTAACCAGGCACGAAAAATTAACAAGGAAGAATTTACAAGAATAATCCATACATTAATTATGGAGTGTTTAATGTATTTTGATTAAATGAGAAAGTCAAATGCATTTCGGTAAAACTGATGGGCAATGTATTAATAGTAAGTCATGTAAGGCAAGCATCATCACATTAACGTCTTACAAAAGCACTGAATAAGCTTAAGACATAGTCTAGAAGATAAAATATATAATCCATTATTCCATTTATTATGCAAATATCTGACTTTCTGAAAGATTTACAGAAAACATTTTCTCCATGTGTCACGCACTATGTAAGAAATCAAGAAAACCACAGCACTAATTATAGTTTCTTATTAAAAAGTAAAAATTCCTTTTTATTGAATGACTTCTAAATTATTGCACAGATACAAGTGATTAGAGTTAAAAACATGAGTAAAACATAAAACATAATCCCTATCCTTAAGGAATTTATACTCTTCTCGAAGAAAAAGTAAAATATGACCATAAATAAGTATAATCGAAGGTATACATAAATACCAGAAGAAAAGCTTAGGTCTGTAAAATTTAGGAAGACATTATTCTGGCTGACAGAATCAAGAGGCTTTGGGGAGGAGTTAGAACTAAAGTTGGGCCTGAAGGACTTTTACAATTCAGATAATATGAGACTAGATGCTTAGAAAGGCAGGCTATCCAGGAAATGAAATACTAAGAGTAACTAATATTTGAGTGTTTACTTTGCCGGGCACTATTCTAAGTGTTTTAAATATATCCTTAAATTCTCACAACAAGTCTGAGGTAAGCATTATATTATTACCCCTACTTTGAAGCAGAAAGGAGGAAGGGGAAAGCCTTACTTTCAAGCATAATCAGAAAAGAATAGCTTTCATGTAAACATTAATAACTAGAAACTTAACAGCAATGATTTCCACTGTCCATCTGAAATCCTTTTAACAGATACAATCATCAGTAAAAAGCTCAAGGGCACCAGAATGATTAAAAGAAAAGACAATTCTAAATGCGGACAAGGACAAACAACAACTTTCATATACGGCTGGTGAGAATCTAAGTTGGTACAGCCACTTTGGAAAATTGCTTGGCAGTATCTATTAAAGCTGAACATGTGCCTGCTACTCTCTGTTTCAATATTCCACTCCTAGGTATATACCCAATAGAAAATACGTGCCAGAATGTTCTCAGTAGGATTATTCATAATAGCCCCAAAGTAATAATAAATCAATGTCAACCAATAGTAGAATACACAAATTAATTGTGGTGTATTAACATGCAAGCGATTAAACAAAAATAAAAACAAACTGCAACTATACATAACATGAATAGATTTCAGAAATTTAACACTGAAAGAAAGATACAAAACTCATGATAAACTATATGATATTACCTAAATAAAGTTTAAAACTACGTAAAACTCATCTACAGTGGTATTGAAATAGTGATTCCTTTGAGAGGGCAATGACTAAAAAGAGGCATAAGGGGTGCTTCTAAGAAGTTGATAATATTCTGTTTCTTGACCTGAATGCTAGAAATAAGGAGGTATACACCTTATAAAAGTTGATAAAGCTAAACACTTATGATATACAAACATCTTAAATGTGCATTTCAATAAAAAGATTTTAAAATAATTCCAACAGAATGAGTGTTTTCAGAAAGTCCACTGTAAATAGGATAATTAAAATAGGCGCAACTCAGAAGAAAAAGCATATTAACATGTAAACTTTCGATCCCTACTTTCAGAGACACAGAGGAGTCAAAGCACATTCACAAGAGAAGTTAGTTCTTTAAACGGTACACAATCCCTCCCATGAAGACCAAGATTTTAACAATGGTTTCAACCAGCCTTTCCAATAAAGAGTTACAGAACTAATACATTTCATAGCTGGGAAGGCCTTTAGAAAATGCCATGACCGGCCAGGTGCAGTGACTCACACCTGTAATCCCAGCACGCTGGGGGGCCAAGGTGGGCGGATCACCTGAGGTCGGGAGTTCAACACCAGCCTGGCCAACATAGTGAAACCCTGTCTCTATAAAAATACAAAAATTATCCAGGCTTGATGGTGGGTGCCTGTAATCCCAGCTACTGGGGAGGCTGAGGCACGAGAATCGCTTGAGCCCAGGAGGCAGAGGTTGCAGTGAGCCAAGATTGTGCCATTGGACTCCAGCCTGGGTGACAGTGAGACTCCGTTGGGAAGGGAAGGGAAGGGAAGGGAAGGGAAGGGAAGGGAAGGGAAGGGAAGGGAGGGGAGGGGAGGGGAGGGGGGGGGGAGGGGGGGGAGGGGGGAGGGGGGAGGGGGGAGGGGGGAGGGGGAGGGGGAGGGGGAGGGGGAGGGGAGGGGAGGGGAGGGGAGGGGAGGGGAGGGGAGGGGAGGGGAGGGGAGGGAAGGGAAGGGAAGGGAAGGGAAGGGAAGGGAAGGGAAGAGCGAGCCATGACCACACCAAAATGAGCTTATTTAATGATTCACTAAACACCCAGAATGATATCCATAAGCTCCACGAACAGACAACCACAGTACATAAGCAGAAGAGGATTAAAAGCCAAGATTTCATGGGTGGTTTAGTAAGCTGCTGGCAGCCCAAAGGTAAGTTTGTTAGGGTAGGACCCTCATCACCACAACACAGCAACAAACTACAGCGATTACAAGCAAGAGTGTACAACCTAGTTTTAGTACACCACAGCGACTAAAATGTTTGTCCTAATAATGTATGCATTTTCTAATGATTTATAAAGAAAGTTTCTTTTCTTGTTTTTGTTTGTTTGTTTTTGAGACACGGTCTTACTCTTTCAGTCAGGCTGGAGTGCAGTGGCACAATCACAGCTCACTGCAGCCTCAACCTCCTGGGCTCAGGTGATTCTCAGCCTCCAGGTAGCTGGGACTACAGGCACAGGGTTTTGTCACGTTGCGCAAGCTGATCTTGAACTCCTGGGCTCAAGCAATCTGTCCAGTTCGGAATTAGCAAAGTGCTGGGATTACAGGTATGAGCCACTGTGCCTATCCTGATTTATACATAAAATTTCTTTATTCATAATACCTGTCTACATTTGTAGGACCTCAGCTAAGACATGATTAAGTATGAGAACTAGTTCCAACTGCTGCTGGTGATAAACTCACAATCTACCTTCACTTGTTTTCTCTTAATTCTCCAAGAAGTAATCAGATGAATAAAGAATCATCATCAGATAATAATCTCCAAGATTCTTTAAGAAATTAATTTTTATCTAATTTTAAATGATTGCATGATTATAGGATAGAAATTACTATCTTGGGCTCTCTAATTCAAATTGCTCTTAATGATCCTAGAGAGAAATGAACTACTAGAGATAAAAGATAAATTGTATTTTGGTTTGTGATCTTTATTTCTTTCCTTAAAACTTAACAGATCTCTTTAATTTGTCTAACTCAAAAGATTTACTAAAATATGGAATATACTTCAGTTACTTAACATATACTTGGTTATTGTATTTTCTCCAAACTGACGTAAAGATCCTAAATCATTCTGGTAAAAGAATAAAAATGGTCTCTTTCTCTCGTAAGATTTAAATGTATCACTACGTGAGACAAGGTTAAATCAGAAGCAGAATCCCTGAAGAAAGCTAGTAGAGGCATTTAACAGAAAATGAAGTTGGCTAACACCTGAAGGAATAATTGTAGTAGAGTATTCCAAGTCGCTCGAACACAAGCCCATAAAATAAAGTCCTATGAGGCAGACAGGATTCCCAAAGAAATTGCAATTAATAATCCTCCTGGAACAGCAGAAGCACATTTCACATGAAATGGTAGAAAAAGAATAACAAAAAGAGCAGCAGTAAGCCTGAGCGAATATGTCAAATTTCCAGCAACCAAACTGCAAAACTGTATCTAAAATATTAGTTATTTTCTTCAGGGGTAGAGCTAATTAATTAGCTGCACTATGGATGGTTCAGTATCCTTACGACATCCACAGTTGGGTACCCTCTGACTGACTGATGGCAGAATGTTCTGTCATCAGCACTTAGGTTCCAGAGAGAACTTTCTAGGCAGTGGTCTAATAAATAAAGACGTAATGTTTTGTTTATGAGATGCTGTGACTCAACGCCTACTAGATAATCGTAATCTACCCCAAACTTAGACTAATGGTCATTATTATGGTCTCTGAAACAGTTCATACATGGAGATAGACAGCCCTAAAGTCTATTTCCATACCCTTACTTCCATCTGGCAAAATTTGATGGTTTCCTTCACTTACTAAAGTTGACTCTCAGAGGTCAAAAAATATGTTCAGGTTTTCAAAAACTTGGTATTCAAAATGCCTAAATTTGGTAAAGAGACCTAGGATTACTACTATTATTTTTTTTTTAGTTACGGTGCTTACAAAATAAAGTCTTATTTTAAATCATTGAGCTATCTAGTAAATTTCTAAATAGAATTCAGGTGGTTCAAAATACATTATTTCATTTAAAATTTTAGGATCCAATGTGTTATGTACTAAGCTAGCTTTATTATATAGTCAAGGATTAAATCACGAAAAATTCATTTACTTATTTCTGGCAAGATGTATAACAGAAAACTCTTTAAATCTTTTAAATTACTAGAAGGATTCAACTATAAACAATCAAAAGAAATAAAACGTATTTTCTTCCTGATGAAGAAAAGGAATCTGGTAGCAAACTTAACAGTGAAAAGTGACCATGATTTACTGTTTAACAAGTTCTAAATGAAATGCATCAGACTGAAAATCAGGATAAGGTCTGCCATTCCTTTTAAGGCACACATCCTTCTCAGCTCATGTGATTTCCTACTTTATGTAGTAAAGAAGGACACAAAAAATATGCTTCCATTTGTTTATTTCAACCTAAGCAATATTCAACTTCAAAAACTCAAAAATACTGTTTTCCCCATATATATGCTGAAGGTGCCTTTGTAATTACTGTACTGATGAGTCTGTAGACATACAAAACTTAAAATAAATGTTGAGATTTGAAGTATAAAATAGCTTACACTATAGCATAAACTGGCAATAAAACCTGTCATTTTGTAATCTCTATCTTTATCCATAATGGAAAAGAAACGAACAAATCTATCACCTTCTTAACCATTTATATGACCTCCCACAATACGTTTTTGAAGATCATCAAAAGATGCAATGAGAAACCTTTCTTGCAGATTAAGTTGCTAATCTAAGTAAGTGTTCCCAGAAAGAGAATACCAGTCAATGGGGAAAGTTGAATTAAAAATAGCCTAGCCAACTGTAAAATAACAACAGCATAATAGAGTAGATGGTGGTTTATGGACTTTTATATTTAGCATTATATTATCATATTCTCCAACCCCACTCACGTAGTAGTCTAAAATATTAGTGTTTCATGCCTTAAGCAGACTGACTCATGACTACATATATAAAATATGAATACATTAATTAGAGGTCAAAATATGGTACAAGTATATGTATGCTTTACTAATAAAGCAATAAGGTAATGTGCTTATGAAAAACACATAAAATAATGGTTTCCATTTATAAATTGATATGCAATAGATTTAATGGAATGAAAGTTTACAATTTGTACATCAAGTCTGCTTAAACACATTTTCCTTTTTTTGTTAAGACAGGGTCTCACTCTGTCACCCAGGCTGGCATGCAGTCATGCAATCACGGCTCACTGCAGCCTCAACTTCCCAGAGTCAACTCATCCTCCCACCGCTCAGGCTCACTCCCAAGTGTTTGAGACTACAGATATGTGCCAACACACCCAGCTAATTTTTTGTAGAGATGGGGTCTTGCTGTGTTGCTCAGGCTGGTCTTGAACTCCTGGGCTCAAGTCATCCTCCTGTCTAGGCCTCCCAGAGTTTTGAGATTACAGGCATGAGCCACCATGCCTGGCCTACTTAAACAAGCTTGATTTCACTGTCAATAATCCTCCAGTAAAAATTATACTCTACTTTTTTTTTTTTTGGTGAGAAGGAGTTTCACTCTTATCACCTTAGTAGGAGTGCAATGGCTGCGATCTTGGCTCACTGCAACCTCCGTCTACCAGGTTCAAGTGATTCTCCTGTGTCAGCCTCCCAAGTAGCTGGGATTACAGACACCTGCCACCACGCCCAGCTAATTTTTGTATTTTTAGTAGAGACAGGGTTTTACCATGCTGGCCAGGCTGGTCTCGAACTCCTGACCTCAGGTGATCTACCTGCCTCAGCCTCCCGAAGTGCTGAGATTACAGGTGTGAGCCACCACGCCCAGCCTAAACAATTCTTTTACACTATAAAAGTATTTTATGCTTTTAAGTATACTTTTAAATACATATGCTTTTAGATAAATTATTAAATTTAATTAATATTTGAAGAATAATGGAAAAGAAAAATGGATTAAGAGTAAAATCCATAAAGGAGGCACGGAGAAAAGGCTTTAAATTATTATTTAAATCTGATTTGTACACTATTACTTTTTACATAATACAAACAGAAATATACAAGAAACAAAACATAAATCATTGTGATATAGAACCCCTTAATGCTTGGAAAATCTTTGTCTTTTCTACACTGCAGCGCAAAAACCCCTCTAATACTAGAGACGCAGTATGCATTTTCACTGCTGAACTGTGTATACTGTGAGAGGAATGCAAACTAAGTGCAAGATTGCTCCTGGAGGCACCACAAAACACTGCCCAGGACGCTCTCAGCATTCTGTGAACCTGGAGCATTCTCTGGATTACTAAATCTGTCTGAAGTAGTTGCCACTCTATTTGAATTAGACACATTTCTAATAAGCCTCAAATTTAAAGAAAAAAAAGGTAATTTTGAAAAATTCACAAAAACAGCACAGGCATAGTAACTCACGCCTGTAATACTATCACTTTGCGAGGCTGAGGCAGGCAGATCAATTGAGGTCAGGAGTTTGAGACCATCCTGGGCAACATGGTGAAATGCTGTCTCCATTAACATACAAAAAAATTAGCCGTGCACTGTGGCAGGTGCCTACACAGTCCCAGCGACTCAGGAGGCTGAGGCAGGAGAATTGCTTGAACCCAAGAGGTGGAGCTTGTAGTGAGCCGAGATCAGGCCACTGAAATCCAGCCTGGGTGACACAGTGAAACTCCAAAAAACAAAAAAAAAATTAAAAATTTGCAAAAACAATATAAAGACAATGACTGTGTATATTTTTTTCACATCACAATTAAGTGAAAGTACTACTTTGGGTTAAAAACACTTAGTATTAAAAATTGGAGAAATATTTTAAGGTCTGAGATGTTAAGAGCAACAGTATGTACGCCAATAAATTAACCACAGATTAAAATTATTAAGATTGTATTGTGGAAGGGAATTTTAGCTTCAACTATTATCTTAAGTACACACACACACACACACACACACACACACGATACTTGCTTTATGGAGCTTTGACTTTTGCCAAATTAATTCACTAAAGATAAATGGAAGTGAAAGCAACGAGATGAGAAGGAAGATATGACACATACATGGCGTCATCTTTAAAACGAGAAATTGAAAGCTCAAGATGGTGGCATAAGGGCATTTGTGTCTTCTTTTATTCTCTATCTCCTGCCTTCTTCTCCTTCCATCTCTGAGACTCCATTCACACCAATAAGCGAGCTGATCATTAAGTTAAAGCCTTCTATATGAGGTCTCAGGAAACTAACTTAATAAGACTACAGATTACTTTTCTGATCTTTAACTGAGAACATTCTAAGTTATTTTAAAGCAACTGGGTGGGTACAGAACAAGATTTAACTTTCTTTTTTAAGTCATGGGACTCGTTTATTTTCAAAGCTAAACACTCATTAACTGTTTTTTATAATTCCATATTATAAAATCGTTGTATTTAAATCCAGATGCATTTTTATTTTTAAATACAGTTGCAAATAACATGTATCTCTTATTGTTAAGGTATACAATAAATTCTCAATTTCTCCACACTAGGAAAGGCGATCTCAGAGAGTTATACAATTAGGCAGAACGGAGTTCACATCTTACCTATTATAAGCTGCCTTAAGTCAATTAACCTCTCAGTATTTCAGTTTTCAATGCTACAAAGTAAGATAATAATGCCTACCTCATAGATATATAAACATAAAATAAGATAAAATAAGTGATAACACTCAGGACGTGATCGTTACTAAAATTAATTACAGTCTCTACCACAAATCAGAATGAAATCATTCCCTCATCAATGAGCATCCCAAATTACCTAATGTGAGTTTGGGAACAGATTTTAAATTTTACAGTTTAAATAAGCAAGTTACAAAACATATTAGAAAGGAAAATTCAAGGCCAGGCGCGGTGGCTCACGCCTGTAATCCCAGCACTTTGGGAGGCCAAGGCGGGTGGATCACGAGGTCAGGAAATCGAGACCATCCTGGCTAACATGGTGAAACCCCGTCTCTACAAAACAATACAAAAAATTAGCCAGGCCTGGTGGCGGGCACCTGTAATCCCAGCTACTTGGGAGGCTGAGGCAGGAGAATGGCATGAACCCGGGAGGCGGAGCTTGCAGTGAGCAGAGATCGCAACCCTGCACCCTAGCCTGGGAGACAGAGCGAGACTCCGTCTCAAAAATAAAATAAAATAAAATAAAATAAAATAAAATAAAATAAAATAAAATAAAATAAACGAAAATTCAATCCAAAATCCAAATAACTATTACAGTCACATGTTAACATTAATACCTTGAATCAATTCTGTTCTATTGATTTTCTTTTTTCTGGATGTGGTGGCGCATGCCTGTAGTGCATGTAGTGCCTGGAGTGCAGTTTTTTGTTTTTCTGAGACAGGGTTTCGCTCTGACACTCAGGCTGGAATGCAGTGGAGCTATCTCAGCTCACTGCAACCTCTACCTCCCAGGCTCAAGTGATCCTTCCACCTCAGCCTACAGAGTAGCTGGGACCATAGGCATGAACCACCAAGACTAGCTATTTTGTATTTTTGGTGGAGACAGTGTTTCACCATGTTGGCCAGGCTTGTCTTGAACTCCCCAGCTCAAGCAATCTGCCCACCTCAACCTCCCAAAGTGCTGGGATTACAGGCATGAGCCTGGCCCCTTCTATTGAACAATATTACCTTCAGAGGAAATTCTATACAGTGTCTGTCTGTCTGTCTCTCTCTCTCTCTCTGTGTGTGTGTGTGTGTGTGTGTGTGTGTGCGTGTGTGTGTTTTGAGATGGAGACTCACTCTGTCACCAGGCTGGAGTGCAGTGGCGCCATCTTGGCTCACCGCAACATCCACTTCCCGGGTTCAAGAGATTCTCCTGTCTTCAGTCTCCTGAGTAGCTGGCACCACAGGCGTGCGCCACCACACCAAACTAATTTATGTATTTTTAGTAGAGACAGGGTTTTGCCATGTTGGCCAGGATGGTCTTGATCTCCTGACTTTGTGATCCGCCCACCTTGGCCTCCCAAAGTGCTGAGATTACAGGCATGTGCCACTGCACCCGGTCTCAATATATTTTTAAAACAGAGGGGGGAAAAAACAAAGTGGCCCAGGTTGGAGTGAAAGCTTTTTTCACTGAGATGGCCTCACAGACTAGCACATAACATGGAGTCCCAGAGGTCTTCAGACCCTGGCTAAAAGCTGCTTTCTCTATGCCAATCCAATCTGTAGAGTGCAAGATGTCCCATGCCCAAGCTGAAGATCACTCCTGGAGGCTTCCACAAAGCCCAAAACAATCTTACTCTGTAATGCCCACCCAGGCCCTTAGCACAGCAGCTGGCTATTTGATATCCAATTTAGGACATTTCTGTCTTCTTTCCCCACCCAGTCTCATCCATAATAGCAAGGTCTGTGTTAGCCCCTGGGCAGCCCAGAAGACCACTTTTTTGTATTGATAGTAGATAATACTTACATAACCGGATTGAGGGAGGAAAAAAATTAAGCACTGTTTTAGGCCAGTGCAGAAGATCCCTTAAACTCAGGAGTCCAAGACCAGCCTGGGCAACATAGTGAGCCCTCGTCTCCACTAAAAATAAAAATAATTAGCTGGGCATAGTAGCCTGTGCCTCTAGTCCCAGCCACTTGGGTGGCCGAGGTGGGAGGATTGCTTGAACTCAGGAGATTCAGGTTGCAGTGAGCTATGATCGTGCCACTGCACTTCAGCCTGTGCAACAGAACAAGACCCTGTTTCAAACAAACAAACAAATAAAACAAATCAGAAAGCATTGTTTGGATATCTAAGCCACTGTTTCCTTTGAGTATTAATAATCTAATTTTATGTACCTCCAAAACCGACTCTCACTGACCTCGATAAACGGTTATTATAAGCCCTAAGACTAATGAGGCAAAAACGTTTTTAAACCACCACAACCTCCAAGGAAAAAAAAAACTGTTTATCAAAATACACACCTTGTTTTCTAATACTTAGTATCATTAACTATGGTATTGTTGTGACATTACTAACACAAAAATATAAACAGTGGTACAGTCATCCCATTGTATCTATGGGGGACTGGTTCTAGGGCCCCCCATGGATACCAAAATCCAGACGCTTCAGTGCCTTATATAAAATGGTCTGCACTGGGCACAGTGGTTCATGCCTATAATCCCAGCACTTTGAGATGGTGAGGTGGCCAGATTGCTTGACTCTAGGAGTTGGAGACCAGCCTGGGCAATGTGGCAAAACCACATCTTTATAAAAAAATTAAAAAAAAAAAATTAGTCAGGTGTGGTGGCACATGCCTGTAGTCCCAGCTACTTAGGAGGCTGAGGTAGGAGGATCACTTGAACCTTGAGGTTGAGTCTGCAGTGAGCCATGAATGTGCCACTGCACTCCAGCCTGGATGACACAGCAAGACCCCATCTCTAAAAAAAAAAGTCTAGTATTTGCATATGACCTACACATATTCCCCTGCATACTTCAAATCATCTCTAAATTACTCACAATACTGAATACAATGTAAATGCTATGTAAATAGACTGTATTATTTGGGGAATAATTACAAGAAAAAAGTCTGTACATACTCAGACACAGCCAGCCGAGTATGTACAGAGTACTTTTTAAAAATATTTTCAATCTGTGGTTGGTTGAATCCTTGGGTGCAGAACCCACAGATATGGAGGGCCAGCTGTACTTATTTCTTATGAAAAGAGGTCAATTTGATTAAGCTTCTGTGTTCCTAAAAAATTTAGAATCTGGGGCCCCAGATGCTTAGGGAAGAAAGCATGGCCGGGAAGGCAAGAAGCTTTGACAACAGCTTACTTGATGTCTCAGCTGGAGAAGGGACTTCCCAGGGTCTCACTAATACTCAGCAAGTCTAACAGTGAACTACTTTGGTGACGGCAGACAAGGAAAATTGCTTAAACACACAACAAAGCAACTGAGCCTTCTATGGTACTATACTGCCAAAGAGCAGATTCTTCTCCTTACAGCTCTTCCATCTGACACTGGTACAGCACTGAGACTCATCACACCATTTATGCACCTGATCTCCACATTGAAGAGCACTACTCAACTATAAATGGTGTGAAGACAAGGGCCCCAATTTTGTCCACTGTTACATCCCCAGCATCCAGCACAATGTGTACCATATATAGTAGGCTTTAAAATAAATATATGTGTCTATATGTATATACAGACAAGCAACAATGAAAGTACCTTTTAAGAAAAGCATCACTAGGTGATTCCACTGCTGTACAAATGGAGTGTACCTAGACAAACCTAGATGGTATATATTTTATTCATATAAAAATTTTATAGGTAAAATCAAATGTCCCAGCACCATTATTAAATATTAATCATTTCTCTTACTTGATCTGCAATGCCAGTATCAAGTGCCATACATCAGGTTTCTACATATGCTCCATCATAATCTTTTGGGACTACTGTCATATATGCAGTCCATAGTAGGCTGAGGTGTCATTATGCAGTGCGTACATGTGTGTATATGTGTCTGAAAATACTATTTACATGTATGGTATGCTCTTAAGAACTGGGAAGATGGCAAAATACACACACACACATGCATATATACGCTGAGTATAATAAATAGATGGCAAAAATAAAGAAAAGTATCTTACCACTTCACTTTCACCATCACAGTGTCATACTGATTTTTCACAATATGATCTGAAGATAATTTGAAGAAATTATGTTAAATATGAGGTATCACATTAGTAAATTTCCCTCCAAGGCAAGATTACATGTAGACCATTTAATATTCCTTCCGACCAGATCTGAGCTTTATTTATAAACAGTATGTAAGATTCTGAAGAAAATATGATTGCAATACAGTAAGATCTCCTTCTGTATTCTGGCAGCACATCAAAAGACATGTCCCAAGAGGCCTAATACTGCACGGTCAGCGAAGAGGAAAAGTGAAAGAAGTCTTCTACTTTGCTGTTTCTCTGAAAAGGGAATCATACTAGGCCATTAAGTAGTCACATACATTATTTTATTGCTTGCAAAACCCTTGGGTAATAAAGAATTAGTACAAATTGCCACAGGCAGTTTTGGAAGAAAAACAGAACTGTGCAAAACAATGACAGCCGCTCTACTGCAGCAGTGGACAAATGCAGTAAAGAAAACAGTACAACAGTTGTTGTTTTCCTGCTTAAGTAGAGCGCTCTCCCATGTGTAAGCAGCTATAGAAGCACGTAACTCTGCAGAATCTGTGTGTAAATGCACAAGTAGGACAAGGGTGATAGATTGTAAATGGATTTGTAAAAGCTATCAAGTCATATTCAGTCTTTGACTCTTTCTCTCTCTCATACACACACACACAGAGTTCCATTTTCTTCTAAATAATAAGACTGAGGAGCAGCTACAGTGAAAAGCCTGTGCACTCTGGACACACAAAAGTAAAAAAGGTAAACAGTTTTCATTGAGAGGAACATTAATATTTTTCAACGAGGATGCTTGCTATGACAAAAATAGTGATATTTCTTTAATGTGGCCTATGAGCGAAGAAAACAACTTACTTTCTATGCAAAGAAAACTCATTTGTATCACACCTTGTACAGGTAAACAGCAAGAATGAGTGATTCATTTTCACGGGATTAAGAGAATGAAACTGGACTCATATTTTTAGCCTTGCTTGAAAAATGCTGTTAAATGTCATATGTTCTTCTAAAGATTACCCAAAGTTCATTATTGTGCTACTTTAAGGTATTATGTGAGAATTTTATTTACTTTCAATGTCAAGAACCACAACTACTTTTGCACCAATCTAATATATACTTCTATAGTGTTAAATTTTTCAAAGTATGAGAATCCTGTAAAACTATGATTATAAACAATGTGAGAACTTTACATTTAATTACAGAATCTCATAAGAGCTTTTTATCTGTAACAAAAAACAGAGGACCCCTAACTTGTGAATTTTCAACTTTCAAAATTGTATAATAAAGAAAGAAAAACCTCTAGAGCAAAAGCACATCACTCTACCAGCTACCAACAGATGGCGAAAGCAGTCACAGGCAGCCATTCCAACACCACCTGCTACTTCACCTTCTACCGTTGGACAGGTTCATGCTTAGTTTCATGAAGTTTTAAATAACTGACTCTATTAAGTTTAACAAACAAAAGCATTACAAATAAGAAACGTATAACCAACCACAACAAAGTAAGAGATTTTAACAACTGAAGGTGATGAGAAAATGATGAATGTTTTTGCAAGTGGAAACAATTGTGGAGGACAAACTGAACCATGCAACACTGGAAATACACTGACACACAATCAAAAACAATCAACAAGAGATGAAAAAAAGCTCTAAGAGAATTATAAACAGAGAAAATGAAACCTGTGAAAACTATTTTATTAAACACTCCTATCAATTAAAAAACACATCCATAATATTTGTATATTTGTTTCTGTAATTTTCTATGTGTACCTCTGTATTTCATTCAATCTAAGAAATACATCAACTATTAGAGCCAATGAAGTATGGTATTTGACTGATGTATTATATATGTTATAAAGCATATACAAAATTGGAATTTTCAAAGGAAACAAACAAGAGACACAGGGATTCTAATATTCTTCTCCCTGCACTTTAACAGACCTTTTGCACAACAGTTTTGGGATCCTCAATCAGAATATAGGATGAAATAAGTACAATGGCATATGTTAGATCTCAATATAATGCTACTGAAAAGCAGATGCCTCATCTCCCCTATTACATTTATTATATATTGGATATCAACATCTGTGATAAACCTGACAAAACAAGCAAAAAAGCATGAAACAAATATTTCTTATAAAGTATTCCCACAAAGTTATTCATTAGAGTAATGATGCTATAGGAGTGAAAGGCATAGATTTTAGAGTCAGACCAACTTGGACTTGTAGCATGGTTATCTATGCCAGTCACTATTAAACACCAGACACTTGCATATTCTCATCTATAAAATAAACATAACAATCCTCACTTCACAGAATGAAAATAAGGATGAACTGTGAGTAAGTGCATATACACAGCTTGTAGCAAATGTTCAGAACCCAACAAGACTCAATAAAGGACAACAAAGAGATTATTCATGGCAACTTACTTCATCTGTTTAATCACATTAGATTATCCAAAGTGCTAGCCAGAAAGATGGTATGTGAAAGGGTTTGACTTTAACCAGTCTAATTCACTTAAGTCACTTTTAGGTACCACAATTTCTGACAGAGAGTATGAACCCTCAGACCAAAGCCCATTTTTGCTTATAGATTTGAGTAAAGACAAATACAGGAAACGCACCAACAATGAACAAACATACTGGCCTCTTTATCCAACATAAGGTTCAGGGTACAGGGGCTCTTCATTAATCTAGCACTGGAAAGTTCTATGTGCCTGCTGTAATCAGCCTCAGATGCATCTGACAGCTGACAGTACCAATGGAACAACAAAGCACACTGTGAAAAACACAGGCCAGAAGAATCTCCACAACAGCAAGGCTGATTTCAACAGGACAGTTTTCTTAATAAGTGCTTTTAAAACAAATACCAATTAAATACAAATTTACTGATAATATGATCTGTAAGGCTACATATTTTGCTAACTATCATTTATCAAGCACTACCACTTCTTTCTTAAACACAAACACTCCTGATACATTGTTTAAGATTTCCAAAATGATCAACTAAAGGATTATTGGGCACAAACCAAAGTATGGATGGCAAAAATCTTGACACCACTTGTGGGAAACAGGACAGTAGAATAACTGGCCTATGTATGTGTTTTCTGACCTCTGCTGCCTCTGTTTATTGCCCTAGGATTGGCAACAGCTACGCTCAGAATAAGAAATCTGAATTCCATCTACTAACTTGAATTGACTTTCTACACGTGCTTTTCAGAATGTCAGTGTTTTAAATTTGAACTCTTAATATACATTTTAAGGACTCCAGTCTGTACTCTCCCTGAAACTGTCAAGATTCTAACCTGAAATAATACCTGTCTGTTCTTGTTGTGTACTACCATACACTACCACTGGCATCGCTTTTAATGTGCTCATGGTGGTTCACATGAAAAGAATGTATGTTTCCAAACCATAAGCATTTAATTTGGGGGGCTGGGTGTGTGTCCCTAATTTAAAGTTCAAAACTTGAGAACTCTGGTTATAACCTGGGGAATGAACTGGATACAAGAGTGAAAGTAGTCAAGAGAATGCAGCACTAATGTCATTACTGAGTGCCATGAGAATGAAAAAGACACTGCCTCCCTTTAAATGTCTGGGAAAACTCATGCCCCAAGAAACGCAGAGCCTCTGTCTCATTCAATGTGGACATCTTCTCCCCACAACAGCCCATAAAAGCAAAGTCTACATGCCAGAAACAAGAATAGAAATGGAAGATAATGCCAAAAGAATCCTGAGCAGCCCTATTAAAGATGATACGTGGAACCGAGACTCATTGGCTGGCTGAACTCACTTCCCATTAAGAATAACTCTAACTTTTGTCCATCTCCCTAGTAGATGCTGCTTAGCCAACTCCCTTCACGTGTCACTGTTCAGGAAGATGAGATTTAGTGACATGTATTAACAATGGGTAAGCATGTAGGCAACTTTAAGTATCACCAACCGTTGGTTTTCTCATTTTATTTATTTTTGCTTCATTAATAAAGTTTATTTGTACTTCCCATTTGTTTTCCTTTGCACTTCTTTTAAGTATTAGGCAGATGAATGCTTTTCTAATAAAGTTTCTTGTAAAGACTGGTTTAAACTGAGTCGTCTTTGGTACTGATGGTTTAGCTATCAATTACTTGCACAGAAGATTAGGGTCTAATGAATGTGTTCATTTGTAGTATTTTGTGAATATAGTATTTGATATATTTACCATGACCAATCTATTGCTTTTCTCTTTAGTGCATTCCAAATTCAAAATGGTCCAAAATCCAAAACTTTGTGAGCACCAACATAATACCATGAATGAAAAATTCCACACTTGCTGTCACATAATGGGTCATTACCAAAACAGTTGAAACTGTTTCATGCACAAAAATCACTAAAAATATTGTATAAAACTACCTTCAGGATACGTGCATAAGATGTATAGGAAACGCAAATGAATTTCATGTTTAGACTTGGGTCACATTCCCAAGATACCTCATTATATATCTGCAAATATTTCAAAATCCAAAAAAATCCAAAATTTGAAACACTCCTGGTCCCAAGCATTTTGGATAAAGAGTACTCAATTTGTACTGCTGGTTTTTGAGTACTTCTTAAAAATTTTTAATGGAACCACCAAAATGCAGTTATAATTACATTCAAGTTTTATAAAGTGTAAGTATCTCTCACTCTTGGCATGATTCATTAAGGGCTAAAAGAGATAAAGTAACTGCCAGGGGTCATGTCCAAGGGCAGGAGCTATTATAAGACAGGCAACTAACTGTAATCCCAACACACATTTTGGAGTCCGAAAGTCCAGAATTTAAATCCCAAATCCACATTAATAGCTATCTGACCTTTTAGCAAGTCACATAATGTCTCTGAGCTTTACTTTTAACATCTGTAAAATGGGAATGCTATCATTTACCTCTCAAGGCTGTTAGGAGGATTAAGTGAGGTATTTAATTAGCAGATACACATGAATGAGGTCAAGGCACTCTCCTAAGCACTTTTTAATATTAACTCATTTCATCTCCATAATCCTAAATTCTCTCTTTTACAGATGAACTAAAACAGAGAGGTTAAATAACTTTTACTTCTCTAAGGTACAAAGCAGCAAAGTCAAGATATGAATCCAGGCAGTCTGGCCTCAAAGTTCAGGCTCTTTAGCACCACACTAAGATGCTTCTCATAGGATCTAAAACACTTGCCTGGCACCTAACATAATGATGAGAATGATGATAAACCACACAACGCCAAAAATAATATATAAGCATACCGCACCCTAGAGGCCCTTAAAGATGGTCTTGACTGAGACAGCATATAAAGTATACAAGTACATCTAGATTAAATTTACATGGCACAGAAATCTTTAAAGATACAAATTAATGCCAGCACTTTAGGAATTTAGAAGAAATCATCAACATTCCAAGTTCAAAAATCACTGTTTTCCCAGCATGAGTGCCTAGATTTTCTCTTGACATTGTTAAGTGAATGTTACCAATAATTGGCAGCTAATATTTTGGTCCTCTCAATATGTAGCACTCAATTTCAATTACAAACTAATGATATTAATTTTTGAAAGAAAATAGTCAAGTGTACTTTAATATAAAGATTCAGAAGAGAATAAAATTTACTAATTTCTTTTCAAAAAATCAGTATTTTTTAATAAAGTAATAAATGTTCATTGAAGACACTGAAATATACCAGGATACAGAGAAGACAACATCACCACCAGCAGTTCAGTATCAGCTTTACTTTTCAACGCAGTTTGAGACATTAAATTTTACAAATAAATGACTTCTTTATTTTAATTTTGGAAATAGATGAAATTTCATGAACCGAAATAATCAGTCAAGGAGTTTCAAAAAAGAAATGTGATTCAAACAGGTGAAACATTAACTCCACATAAAATTGTTTTAAAATAATAAATAATTTTCTCCACTTGCTTTTATTGTTGTTGGTTTGGTTTTGAGACAGTTTTGCTCTTGTTGCCCAGGCTGGAGTGCAATGGTGCAATTTCGGCTCACCACAACCTCCGCCTCCCGGGTTCAAGTGATTCTCCTGTCTCAGCCCCCTGAGTAGCTGGGATTACAGGCATGCACCACCATGCCTGGCTAATTTTGTATTTTTAGTAGAGACAGGGTTTCTCCGCGTTGGTCAGGCTGCTCTCAAACTCCTGACCTCCGGTGATCCGCCCACCTCGGCCTCCCAAAGTGCAGGGATTACAGGTACGAGCCACCGCGCCCACTCCACTTCTTATGCTTAACGTAAACTAAGTTCAGTCAGATGATGTTTGACTGAATTCAAATAAAATGTTTTTTAAAATTTCAACTTTATAAAATGAGTCATATGTTTACAAACTGATTACTAATTAATGACAAAACTTGGAATTAAAGTTCATTCTCTTCCACAGTACAGATAAGGCCAAATCACTCAATAGGCATTACCCAAGCATAACATGTTTTAGCTTCTAAATATGGAACACTCTTATGAAAACAGACTTTCAGGGAGAACCAATACTATTTATATTAACACCTATTTACATTAGCACCTATTTACATTAACATCTATTTAGAAGACCTCTATGCTTTCAACACCTTATATCAGCATTCCTTTTGCCCCTGTTCCCAAAGGCCAATCTCAAAATCTAAGCCGAGCGTCAGCCAATAAAAGGCAAGGAAAATACAAAGTAATCAAGTAAATTGCCCCTTTCTCTCTTCCCCTCAAGCCCTGTTCAATTGGCAAACACTGATAGTATTATAAACTCTTTCTAGGTCCTACCATCGAAGCTAAAGGCGGATTTAATACTGTTTTACTCTAATTTATAGGGCAGATAAGGCTATTTCTGCACCTTTCAATGTTCTAACTAGTAACAATTAACACTTAATGTTTCAAATGATCCTTTAAACATCTTTTATTGTCATTTTCAATCATGAGTGAGCTCAAATCAATCAGATTAGTAAAAAGCACTCCAATACGGTGGTAACTCAGAGTTCAGAATCAGTCTGGAGAAATAGCTCCTTATATCTCAGGCAATTTAACTTGAAAAAGTTCAGCTTCTACACCTTATTTGATTTAATGTTAATCAAGCTGGAACTAGTTTTTATTATATGCTTAAATGGTTTTCTAAGCAAGTGTTTTTATTTGCCATCTAAAGAACAAGCAGGCTTCTCATTCTACAGATACTCTTGTTAAAGACCCTTTATGCACTACGTTCAACTACAGTGACAAGCCTCAAGGAATATTTTCATCATATTATGTGATCAGTGATTAAACAAAACAAGCATTACTTAAGAGGAATTTTATAAAACCATGGAGTTTCCAGAAACATTACATATGTATATGTGCCAAAACTGATTAGCATACTAAATTACATTTTATGTCAAGGTGATGTGCAGAGTCAGACCCAGTCTGGGCCAGTAAACATTATTTTATATGGGCCATGCTCTAACTCCTTAAAACTACTATTACAACACCAACACCACTACTTAAATTCCCTTTCTGCTCCATATCCCCATTTCCAGCCATACTACCCTGGTATAAGTACTACAGGCTCATAAATTAGCTCACTGAAGGATACAGAAGTTGTGATCTGATTTGAAATGCATGGGATTAGATTTTTATTCACACTGGATGTTGCCTAAACAATCCCGGCTCCATTTTGCAACTTCCCACATTTGTAAAACTTCCCTTTAACTGTAACAAGCAACTGGAGAAAAGGATTAATAGGAAACCTGGCACTGTAGTTTACCAAATAACACAGTACACAAGTAGACACAGGCCTGTAGGGAAATACAATCAGGACCAGCCACTGAACGCAATTGTTTTTTGAGTCTAAAGATAAAACAGTTTGATTCTTGGATTGTCTGATGACAGCATGAAACTAAAAATCACAGGCATTTATTGTGGGAAGGTCCTTTAAAATGAAATGGTCCAAACCCCTTGTTTTCTTGATGAACAATGGAAAAGGATTAGACTAATTTCAATCCAAATATTCACGTGCCTGCTATGTGCTGTGTATTAGTTCACAAACTGAATTTTGTAAAGAGACTTATTTAGTATACATATGAAACATGCCTGTTTACAATACACAGTTTTTTTGTTTTTTTGGCGGGGGGGCGGATGGAGTCTCGCACTGCCACACAGGTTGGAGTGCAGTGGCGTGATCTCGGCTCACTGCAACATCCGCCTCCCGGGTTCAAGCAATTCTCCTGCCTCAACCTCCTGAGTAGCTGGGATCATAGGCACCTGCCACCACGCCCAGCTAATTTTTGTATTTTTAGTAGAGACAGGGTTTCACCATGTTGGCCAGGCTGGTCTCGAACTTCTTGTAAGCCACCATGCCAGACCTACAAGTTCACTTTTAAGTCTATAAAATTAACTAAGAGGCAGTACAGATTTGTGGGAAGAACAGAAATCCAAGCGCTGGAATCACTTAGTAAATTAAATACTGTGGTGCTTTATGCAAATCATTCAACTTCTTACTTATTATAGATGGGCAATCTTACGTCACAAGTCCTTCCAACACCAGTAACAAAACAAATTAGGTTCATTTGTTAAAAAATAGCATTGAGTCATTTGAAAGTCCACACTTGGATACTAGGAATTTGAATTAAAATTAAAAGTATTTAATTCTGCTTAATATTATGGTAGATTATGAGTAAAATTACTTGTATATGGATAAAATAGAAGAATATTCTGAAAGAATATATTAGAGACCATTCATTGTGAGTATGTCTGGTGAAAAGGGGAAACAGAAGGTAAAGAATGGGACTTCTGTTTCTCAACATGCAGTCTCTCACACTGCCTAATTCTTTCATGGGTATGTATTATTTTTATAATTTTTCAACTCTAATTTTTTTTTAAAAAGTACTTAAATCATGGAAGGCAATGCAATATAGCAGAAAGTTCTTTCTACTGGACTAGAAAAGGAGAGAAAAGACTTCTAGTCTGGCTCAGTTAGCTCTGTAAGCTTGGGACATCTATATAAGCTTGGGAAGTCTATACGAGTTCCAACATTCTCTCTTATGAAAACAAGAATGAAACTACACTGCTGTCACCATCCCACTGGACTCGATGTTATATTAATTGGTCTTAGGTTACTATTCTCTCATTCAATTGTTCAGTGCATTCATCAAACACTAAAAGAAGAACAAGAACTAAATGAATGTAAGAGTGTAGAAATTAATTTCTCTACAATCAAAATAATTGATAGTTAAAAAAAAAAACTATCAGAGTTCTGGAAATGTTTAATTTGCGAAAGGAGAGAAGAAATAAAAGATAAACTTGGTGAAAATCCAAAATCTATTATTGAGGAAGGTAAATAAACATATGTTCAGCCCTTGACCTGAGGTGATTTTATCAGAATGCTTTCCAAACATATGTCAGTAATTAAATTTTTGAAATCTTCTAAATCACATAAATTACACCTCTGGTAGGGATTATGAGATGATACTATCTTCTGTTTCCTAATTGAGTGATGGATCATACCTTCTTTTTCTAAATACTAATTCAATTACTTATCTCCCTAATGATGGATCTGAATGCATGAAATTACTCTTTTCCACTTAAGATTCATTCATCCTGTATCAGAGAAGAATAAGATGCATGACTGCATTTTTCTTCACAGCTTTATGTGACTGCTAACAGGGTCATGTGGTTATCAAAGCCACTTTCTTGCGATTTATTATTAATATGTATTTATTGCAAGTTTTCTCCCCAATCACATACCTTAAATAAAACATACTGTTAAACATTAAAACTTGAAGTCTGGCTGGGAGCAGTGACTCATGTCTGTAATCCCAGCACTTTGGGAAGCCAAGGTGAGGAGATCAGTTGAGGTCAGGAGTTCGAGACCAACCTGGCCAACATGGCAAAACCCCGTCTCTACTAAAAATACAAAAATTAGCCGGGCGTGGTGGTGCAAGTCTATAGTCCCAGCCACTCAGGAGGCCGAGGCAGGAGAACTGCTTGAACCCAGGAAGCAGATGTTGCAGTGAGCCAAGATCTTGCCACTGCACTCCAGCCTGGATGACAGAGTGAGACTCTGCCTCAAAACAACAACAAAAATCTCAAAGTCTTCTTTAACATTTAAAATATGCCCAATTTTTAAGTTTTAAAAGAATACTTTTTCTTTTATGTCACCTAATAGACAAAATGAACAAAGGAGGGGGAAAAAAATGACACCTTTTTTCTTCCATAACTCTAAGTTTGGCTAAATGTTACAAAAAAAGTATCTGTCCTCCAAAAAATTGTATCTTCTAATTTACTATTAAGCACCAGTCACTGAATATCTAGGCAAACGTTCAAGAGGCAGACAGAAAGCCTAACCACTCCATACTCCTGTTCTCTATTCTTTTGACCCTAAGATTCAAATTGATTGGAGACACCTGACTATACTAAAAATTTTCACTTTGGCAGCTCTAAAGGAAGGCACAGACCATGTGACTACCACAAGGGAGCCCTTGACAGAATAGCATCCAGCTTAGCCTCTTAGAGCAAGTATGCAGACCACTGCATATAAATTCGGAGAATGTGTAAGGATGGAAACCATTTTCTTCTTCCTAAATATGTATTTAAGTACCCTGCTTGGAGCTTTACTGTGCAAGCAAGGTTCATTTAAAGCAAAAACAGAATTAGGAATCTTCTTCAAAGTCTAGAAGGCTCTACAGTGTCTGGTCTCCACAAATAGTTTGTCCATTGTTTGCCATTAAACTTTCTAACCCAGAGGCTAAAAAAATGAATGACCACTGTTTTTTGTTTCTTCTTTAATATTTCACACTTAACATTAAACCACTGTATCTTACCTTTTTCATTTTTGGGGGGAAATGAGGTATTTATTATTTCTTTGCTAAGATTAAGTGCAAGAAGAAACTTGGAATCAGACTGTTCTAGCAGCTGCCCCTTTGCAGTGTGACCTTGGTCAAGTTATTTATCCCCGTGTATCTCAATTCCTTTAACTAAAATTAGGAGTATCACTACTACTACCACTTAATCTCACAAGGCTACTGTGGGGACTAACAACACATAAAGACTATACAAGTAGTTTGCATAAACATCCTGCCTTTCTCCATTAAAATGTGCTCTCAGCACTTTCTAGATCTGTGTAATATGATTCCCTAGGACTCCATTTCCTCAGCTGTAAAACCAAAGAAAATAACACAAAGTACCAGGTATGCAGTGAACACTGGAAATAATTTATGTAAAGCATTTATCAGCATAGTATCTCAAAAAATGCTAGTCCTAACTTACAAATAATAGATCCTTTTCCTTCCAACTTGAAGCTGTGCTACTGAACATCTTCACGTTGTAGTTTTTGATCCTGCCATTTCAATTTGTCTTGTGGGTACACATCTAGACCTGCAAGCTCCAGGAAATAGACTTCCTTTCTGCTAACCCCTTCCCTTAAAGTTTGAAGAAGATGCCAAGTGATTGAATCCATCCAGAGAAGCTACAGTGGCACCAGATAATACCATAAAGAATATGCTATAATAGGTTTCAGGTGTTTCTCAACTGCAGTAGTGTGAGATACGCTCCAGCCTCAAAAAAATAACATGAGCCATAGGAGCCGGAAGATTTTAAGTGCTAAAATCCTTGGCAGGAGACAAAATAAAGTAATACAAAAGACACTTAATGGAGGCCAAGCATGGTGGCTCATGCCTGTAATCCCAGCATACTGGGAAGCTGAGGACAGAGGACTGCTTGAGACCAGGAATTCAACACTGGCCTAGACAACATAGTAGGACTCTATCTCTACAGTAAATACACAAATTAGCTGGGCACAGTGGCACACACCTGCAGTCTGTTACTCAGGAGGCTGAGGCAGGAGGACTGCTTGAGCCCAGTAGTTGGAGGCTGCAGTGAGCTATCATCACACTACTGCACTCCAGCCTGGGTGACAGAGCAAGGTTTTGTCTTACAAACAAAACAAAACCCAAAAACTACAAAATGCACTCACTAAAAACAGTCCCAGGGCACATTAATGAATTCTGCAAAATCAAGGGGTCAAGAGCAGTTGGGAGAAGTTATATATGAATCACCATAATACTGTAACAAGTTTGAACTAAGCCCTCAAAGGAAGGCTTGTTTTTGAGGGTTTTTTAAAGCTTTTTTTTTAATCTTTAAGTATCAAGACCATGTTTATCTGTAACCCTGGAATCACACAATTTTAACAAGCAACTATCCCAATTTTTCAGTCATTACTGCCAATTCTCGAAAGCAATTCACCATCTTTTATACATCTTGAGCCCAAAGGGCAGAGCACAAATGGACATAAAATAATATCTCTGCTACTCTCTGGGTCTCAGGAGTCCTATTTTCAGGGCAACCTCTTCATATCTTCCAAAGCTGCTAAGCATGCATTTTCCTCTCCAGTCAGTGCAGTCTTTCCTTGAGACACCACGGTGACATGTGTCTTCTTACTGCTGCTTCCCTCCTCTTGATTCCAACCCAAGCCATCTAAACCTTACAGGCTTGTCAAAATCAACTTTAACTTCATAAATATCTCTTCTTTACTAGAGCCCATATCAGTATCTACCTGTTTTCACCTTCTTACCACCTATTTAACAGATCAAGATACTAATTATAACAGTGTCTTGCCTCTAATGGCTTTAAATGCTTATGTCTTATCTTCATAATACTGAGTTCCTTGGCAGGACTTCATAAAGTTATTTTACTCATGCCCACTAATGGCCAAAGCAAGATCATTTTTCTTTGTGAAAAACTACTGTTAGAAGAGCTACTCACAGAATATAGATAACAAAACACATATATTAGGAAATTAGTAAATAAGGTAGAACAAGTATTTAGAGTAAATATAAAGTATCTTCTTGCTTTCAGTTGACAGTCATATATGCATATGCTCGGACTGAATGTCATAACTATTAAGTAAAAATAAAGGAATGGAACAATGGGCAGAGTATGTATACCACTGGATATACTATCTGTATAAGAAAGGGAATATATACATACACATTTGTGTACATACGCACAGACTAATCTCTGAAAGGATGGAAATGAACTGGCAATAGGGTTTAACACTAAGAAAACTGGGTGGCCAGGCAGTGGATATAGACGACTTACTTTCTCACCCTATACCATTTTATGCTGCTAAATTTTGTACCATATACATGTATTTTCAATTCCAAATGATAAACAGAATAAAATAGCTTATTTATTGAAAGGAAAACATTTTTTACGTATACATATTTTAGTAAATTAATTAAATAATTGGCCGGGTGCTGTGGCTCACGCCTGTAATCCCAACACTTTGGGAGGCCGAGGCGGGTGGATCACTTGAGGTCAGGAGTTCAAGACCAGCGTGGCCAAGATGGTAAAACCCCGTCTCTACTAAAAATACAAAACATTAGCCACACATGGTGGCACCTAACTGTAGTCCCAGCTACTCGGGAGGCTGAGGCATAAGAGTTGCTTGAACCCGGGAGCTGGCGGTTGCAGTGAGCTGAGATCGCATCACTGCACTCCAGCCTGGCGACAGAGTAAGACTTTGTCTCAAAAAAAAAAAAAAAAAAAAAAGAAAACAAAAATTAAAATGCTCTTCTGTGCATAGGATTTATTATGATAAAGACTCAAACATTCAATCATTTCTTGGGCAATTATAAATGCCAGCCTCTATGCAATTTTGTAGAGATGAATTATTTTAACACTTTATAATTCATAATCATTTTTACATATAATTTATAAACATTATTAGTGAAAGCAGAATAAATAACTGTGAAAAAATAGTGCTTATGAAACTAGAAAGGCCTGAATTTAAATCCAGGATCCGAGACTTTGTAGATGGGGCATGGTTCTCAGCTAATTACTTAATTTGTCTTAACGCTAATATCCCTCTTAAGAGCAGAGTTCAGCAAACTATAACCCCAAAGCAAATTACATCCTGCCACCCATTTCTTGTAAATAAAGCTTTACTGGAACAATCCATGCGTATTTGCTTACATATCATCTATGGCTGCTTTCTCAGTACAATGTGAGACTTGACTAGTTTTGATAGAGCCCATGTACCCCATAAAGCCAAAAATACTAATTATCTGGTCCTTTATTACAATAAAAGTTCACCCGCCCCTCCTAAAAGTAAAATGCATACAAACCACATCTACTTTGAAATTGTCTAAGAATATAAAATCTCAGGATATGTATCCTAGAGCAAAGAAAAAGAAAAAGAAAAAAAAAAGAATAAAAAAGACTAAAAATTTAAAAAAGACTATAAAATGCCACTCCAAGTAGGAAGCAGGTCAAAACTATTTCAGAATGACATCAAGACATTATTAGTCTTTTTCACTCCTCCTCCAAGTGTACAGTGGAGTCTTCCAGAGGCTACATGGAATTGTGATGGCAAAAGACTACAACACAGCTGTATTCACTTAAGCCAGATATTAAAGAAATCTGCAAAAACAGTGCCATTATTCTTACCACATTTTGTTTCAAAACATAGTTATTTTAGTTAAAATATAGTCATTTATGTTAACATGTAGTGGGTTTATTATTATTATTATTATTATTATTTTAAAAGTCAGACATAACTTTTCTCAGTTTTATTTGTGTTGTTGGTGGCGGTGGTGGGTTTTTTTGAGACGGTCTCGCTCTGTCACCCAGACTGTTAGCGGTGTAATTACAGCTCACGGTAGCCTCAAATCTCCCAGGCTCAAGCAGTCCTCCCACCTCAGCCTCCCAAGTAGCTGGGACTACAGGCACACACCACCATGCCCAGCTAACTTTTTTTTAACCTTTTGTGGAGATGGGGGGGCCCATTATATTGCTCAGGCTGGTCTCGAACTCCTAGGATCAAGGGTAGGATCAAGGGATCCTCATGCCTTGGCCTTCCAAAGGGCTCAGATTACGAGCATGAGTTGCTGCACCCAGCCTTTTTCTTCATTTTATTATTATTATTTATTTTATTTTTTTGCAGCAGGATCTCTGTCACCCACGCTGGAGCGCAGTGGCAGGATCACGGCTTATTGCAGCCTTGACCTCATGGGCTCAAGTGATCCTCCTGCCTCAGCTCCCCAAGTAGCTGGAACTTCAAGCATGTACCATCATGGCTAACACTAGTATTTTTTTTGTAGAGACAGGGTTTTACCATGTTGCCTAGGCTGGTCTCGAATTCCTGGGCTCAAGCGATCCACAAGGACATTCTAAATTTTTTAGGAAAACAAAGTAACATCTGTCAGAGAACATGCAAACTACTAGCTCAAGTTCACAGTTTCAATATTAGACTGTATTAATTTACCTTCAATAAAGTCAAATATTTGTGAAACTGGTTTTTCGGTGGTAGCTGTGATACAAAGTAAAATCAATGCAGACAGAAAACAAGAGTAGTGATTTCCAGCCTGATTCTTTGGTTTGAGTTGTGCAGTGCTCAACAGGCATACACATCCTGTTAACAAGCAACTGCAGCTATTTAAGAATAAATTTTATTGTTTTATTGCAGTATGTGCATTATTTGCTTAAACTGTACATAAATACTTATTATTTGGACTTAGTAACTAGGACTGTTAAGTATTTCTTTTGGCCTAGGAATACCATGAAAGGTATTCCTAGGGCACTATAAAAACAATCAAGTTTAGGAACTTCTGGTTTAAGGGAACATACTTTGCACAATCCACATTTCACTGTTCTTTAAAGGTCACAAATTTAGTGAGGTTTTACATTAACTTGTAGATTTGTGGCCAGCAGGAACAGTTTCTGTCCTGACTAACAGAGCGCGCCCATTATGGCTTGCAGTCCTCAGGACATTAACCACTTTTGTAACTAACTCAGCAATCTTATCCATATTTTTCCTTTTTTTTTTTTGAGACGGAGTCTCACTCTGTCTCCCAGGCGGGAGTGCAGTGGCGCGATCTCAGCTCACTGCAAGCTCCGCCTCCCAGGTTCATGCCATTCTCCTGCCTCAGCCTCCGGAGTAACTGGGACTACAGGTGCCCGCCACAGCGCCCGGGTAATTTTTTGTATTTTTAGTAGAGATGGGGTTTCACCATGTTAGCCAGGATGGTCTCAATCTCCTGACCTCATGATCCACCCACCTCGGCCTCCCAAAGTGCTGGGATTAGAGGCTTAAGCCACCGCACCTGGCCTATCCTTATATTCTTTTATAAATTTTCTATAAAGTCCTAACTAGTCTAATGCTCCTTAAACTGCTTCTAACATCATACCTGTTCCCTCACTAATTAATGAGTTATAAAAATGTTTGGCAATTATGTTTTATATTTGCATTAGGATGCTAATTTTGTCCTTTTGTAAACTGTACTTTAGAATGCTAAAGTCCTTTTCTAGTATATCTAGAAATAACTATTTTTAAAAGCCAAAATTTTAAAATTTCACTACCTACCAAGTACTTTGGAGGAATGTATATATAAGAAAATACAAAGTATGGCATAAAAAAAGATTCTATACATACTCCTGTATTTAAATAGTGGATATATCTATATGTTAGAATATAATCCAACTATCTTGTAAGTCTATATGGTTTTCTATATTTTCTACCATTTAATAAATATATTCAGGCTGGGCACAGTGGCACACACCTGTAATCCCAGCACTCTGGAAGGCCAAGGCACTTGAGTTCGAGACCCGTCTAGGAAACATGAGACCCTGTCTCTACAAAAAATACAAAAATTAGCCAGGCATGGTGGCATGCGCCTATAGTCCCAGCTACTAAGGTGACTGAGGTGGGAGGATCACCTGAGCCCAGGAAGTTGAGACTGCAGTGAGCTGCCATCCTGCCACTGCACTCCAGCCTGGGCAGCAGAATGAAACTCTGTCTCAAAAAAATAATAAATATATTCGATCCTTTTATAATCAGAAAAATACACAATAGACTTGTTTAAATGTTTGGGATGATCTATGAACACATTCTTTTTTAAAAAGTGCTATTAATGCAAGTTTTAAAAAAAGAATGAGGGAGTGATATAGAATTAAATTCCCTCCAAAGAAACATTTTAGTACTATTCATTAAATAGAGGGCTAAGGACAAAAGAATAAATGGCAATATTTGTATAATTAGTTACTTCCAATGACAGACTATGCCAGTAAACTAAATATAGAGATCACAACTTATTTTACTCTCAATTTTCCACTTATTCTTTCTAATTTTTTTTTACTTCAGGTCAAACATTCTTATCTAGATCACTCTTTTCATTTGAAGCTACAGAAGTGACAAATGTGCCTAACAAGGGAGAAGAAGGGGAAAAACTTTCACTTTGGGGGTATACTTATGAGGAACAGGTGAGGAGGGAGCAAAGTAAAAAGCAAATGAGTAAATATGTCTCTATATGTACTGAATCATGTCCATCCAAATGAGAAAAAAAATCTAGAAGTGTTGGTGGTTTGTAAGGAACTTGCTTCTTTCCACATCTGATAACTGACTCTGGATCCACTTCTTTCTGGGTCGCTTTTCACCTAGGCTGCCTCCTTTATTACCCAGAGTTGCTCTGTCATCTTATTAAAGATACTTGGCTCAGCACTACTTAGAACTTCCTCTTGTTCGCTTCAGAAGCATATACACGAAAATTGGAACCATACAGAGAAGATTAACATGGCCCCTGCACAATGATGACATGCAAATTCATGAAGCAATCCACATTTTTAAAACTATAAAAAGAAAAAAATAAAAAGAACTGCATATCATGCATGAAATACTGAAAATGGACTACCACACTTGTAGTGGGTCTAACAGTCAAAAGGCCTCTTTACAACTACATGTGAATGTAAGACCAAAGTCAAATCTCTGAAAACATTTGGTCTAAAGGAGGGAATGTTATGGAAGTTCCACCATCTGCTTTCAATGAATGATTTATAGAACAAAAGACCTGAATATATGTAAACAACATCAAATGATTTGAAAAAGGATTAATAAAATGTTACACACTACTATCCGTAAATTAGGATCATTTCATTTTGTCAAGTTGATAGGTCTGACTCATAAAACTGCATAAGGTACTATGAGAACCAAGAAAAATTTATGAAACAGGCTTTCAAAGAGTTATCTAGTCATTCATTCAGTTATTTACATCTATTATCTCATTTAATCTTGTGCAGGCCAGGCGTGGTGGCTCGTATCTGTAATCCCAGCACTTTGGGAGGCCGAGGTGGGTGGATCACTCGAGGCCAGGAGTTCGAGACCAGCGTGGCCATCTGGTGAAACTGCTTGTCTACTAAAAATACAAAAATTAGCCAGGCATGGTGGTACATGCCTATAATCCCAGCTACTTGGGAGGCTGAGGCACAAGGATCATTTGAACCCGGTATGGAGGCTGCAGTGAGTCAAAATCGCATCACTGCACTTCAGTCTGGAAGACAGAGCGAGCCTATGCCTCAAGGAAGAGAAAAAACAAACAAATCTGCACAACAAACGTCTGCCATTTATTTTCAGAGGAGCAGGCTATTGGTTGGCAAATTCAGGTCCACCAGGAAAACTCGTAATAATGCATACGTTCATCACATCCTGAAAATGCTGCATGTACAAAAAGTCATAATTCTTGAGTTAAAAATGTAGAATTCTGAGTATTTATCGTGTGGATCAGGACAACTGGCCCGTTCCTCTGCCTCCCTGTACCTGGCATCACCCTAGCCTCAGTTACAACTTGGTCCCTCAGTACCTTCAACTGCTTCTGAAAATGCCTGACATGTTTAAAGGAGTTACAGGTGGTACTGCATTCCTCCTTAAAGGAGATCAAATATACAGGATGCCAATGTCTCAAATGAAGACTACACAATGATGTACCCAGAAGAATTAAAAGAGCTCTGAAACATGTAATGCTTGAATTTTACAGCAAGTCAAAGCACAAATACAGAACTCTTGGTTCTGCATCATCTACAGAGCATACCTTGTATTGTACTTCAAACACTGAGCCATGTTCAAACTTACCAGTGTAATATTCCTCAAAGGAAGAATCCTCTAGTTTGAAATGTACTTAATGATTTTATCAATTTTTTACTGGGTAATTTTAGCACCATGTGGTTCTACGGGTTGGAGAAAAGGGTGAGCCTTTCCACTATTAAAGTGTCCTTTGGTAACTTACCTTTTTGAACCCACAAAACATGCTTGAAATCATCAAGGAATAATGCACGACGGTACATATTCATTCTACTACTTGAGCACACTCACGTGTTCAAGTCAGTAGTATATGCTTTCAGAGAAGGGGTAAGGGCTGCAGGTAAAGTTGAAAACGTAAAAGTATATACAATCCCAATTTTTCTGTTTTCACATATTGTTAAGAGAAATCATAATGTCTTGTTTCTTTCACTAAAGAATTCTAGTTGAGTGTGATTTTTTTCAATAGTGAAATTAAAGCCCAGAAATACTATTTATTCAAGAACAAAACAAATCATTAGCAGAAAAAAAGTTATGTGGAAGAGGTAAACTATTTTCTGATATAAAGCTTAAATCCTAAAATATAAAAATTAGCCGGGCGTGGTGGCACGCACCTGTAATCCCAGCTACTCAGGAGGCTGAAGCAGGACAATTGATTGAACCCAAGAGGTGGAGGTTGCAGTGAGCCGCCAGCCTCCAGCCTGGGTGACAGAGCAGCACTCCGTCGCCAAAAAAAAAAAAAAAAGAAGAAGAAGAAATAAAGGTGGGGAGATGACATGCTACACTGAAATTGATGTTTTAAATCACAGGGACAAATACCAAAATTTACCAGCCAACAGCCCAATTTTCTTTTAGTGAAAAGTACCCCCTATATAGCTAGTCATTTTTTTAAAATCTCAGTTAACATGGAAATACTTTTAGCCAACTGTTTTCAATTACATATACTGTGATGTCCCTTTATTTTTCTACATTCTCAATACCAGTTAACACTAAATAAACAATACTACTCAATTTCAGGAGTACATAATTATCCCTCAAATGTTGCCTAACAATGTTCCCTCTAGGGTCCTCTGTGTGCAAATTCCTACTTTATATATGAAGTACGTTTAAGATCTCAAAATGTGTTGAGGCTATTTCTACTACAAGAATCGCAATTCACAATCCAGCATGACAGGGGACAAAGTCCAACAGTACTGTAGGCTTCCTATTAAAAAATACTCATACTAAAATAAGGGTCACAAACAGCCCAATTGCTCAAACCACTCAATAATGAATAACACTGACAAATAACCACACGAAACCAATTATTATAAGAATCAAAAGATCTTAACCCAACTATAAAATGTAGTTTAAAAGATCATCTTTTAACATCAAGAATGGTGAAGACACTATTTCTATTTTAATGACATAACTCAATTTTTATTTTGTTAGATTACTTTTCAAACCTCATTTACCACTTTGATCCTAAAGCATATGAAACAGATTTACAAAGGAAAAGCATGTACTATTCAGTTCAACCCAACCTATCATACCTTTTGTGCTGGGAATTATAGATCTTGACTAGAAAAAAAGGTAAAATTATGATGTATACTGGAAACTAAAATAAATGATTCTATATTAAAGATTCAATTTAGGAGTAATGTAGGAATGGGGAAAGGAGAAAGACTAAATTCTCATCTTCTATAGTATGAATTCAAGAGAAGACTAAAATCTCACACACACACACACACACACACACACACGACATTAAGAACAGCAGAATAAACATGCTATTAATAAATTTAGATGTAAAATGCCACAACAAACAGTTAGAAATGTTATTTCAGGGGAGCAACTCAAGAAGAGAGATGGAATTTAACTTGAATTGCCAGGGAAGACAGAGTGGGTGGGAGAGAGAGAATATGAGCAAAGAGAAAATGAGTTTAGACTAAGCTAGAATTGTGAAGGGCAACTCTGGCTGGATAAAATGGCTTCTGCTGGGGAGCAAAAACGCTAGACAATGCTTGGGCGATCCCTACACAACTGACACACATTATGTTCTTCTGTTGGACAGTGCTTCACCAAAAGTAGTCTAACCAAAGTATATACAAGGGCAGAGTGATCTGAGACAAAAGAAACTACAAGTCAAGAGACGCAGGTAGAAGACAACAACAGACCTGACATTCTATCAAGGAGGCAGCTCCACCGTTTCCATAATATTTAGTATTTTAATTTAGCACTCAGTTTTCCATGATATTTTTTTTTCTTTTCTTTTTTTCTTTGAGATGGAGTTTCGCTCTTGTTGCCCAGGCTGGAGTGCAACGGTGCGATCTTGGCTCACTGCAACCTCCGCCTCCCGGGTTCAAGCGATTCTTCTGCCTCAGCCTCCTAGGTAGCTAGGATTACAGGCATGCACCACCATACCCAGCTAATTTTGTATTTTTAGTAGAGATGGAGTTTCTCCATGTTGGTCAGGCTGGTCTCAAACTCCCGACCTCAAGTGATCTGCCTGTCTCGGCCTCCCAAAGTGCTAGGATTACTGGCATGAGCCACTGTGCCCAGCCCATGATATTCTTTAACCATAAACATCAAGCTGTTATACTTCAATCTTATACAACTGTTAATAAAATCCTAAATGAAGCATGCAGCCACACTTAATAGACAGGTTCTGAGAGATATATCTAATAATTTCTACAAACCATACTTAAAAGCTTTATTTTTATAATATCCTTTAACACTCCACAACAAATAGTTATACTGTTATAATATACATTACACATTTTCAAAAATTTTTCCTTTCACTCCATAAAAGGATAGCAACAGAACCACAATGCTAGTAAATACCATATTTTCAAATTCATACCAAAATCATGGTGATTTCAAACATTTGGCAAGACTACTTCTTTAAAATTAGAAAATAGCTGATGTCATTATTTTAGCGGTAAAATCAGTATACGATATGACATTTCTTATACTGCCCTTATGTAGAAAGATTTATAGTAGAAATACCTACCTTATTTAATGTAAACTGTGTAAATAAAAACTGATTCATAAATATTTGGCAAGCTTCCTCTAATACAAGAAATTACCAAAATCATAAAAAAATCCTTATTTTTTTCTAAATATTACTACCACCAGTTTCACTAATAATGGCAAATAGCTACCATTACACAACAACCAGATGTTAGGTTCTGTATTAGCTACTTCATTTATGCTATCTTATTCAATCCCACAAGATTCATCTACAAAAAAGGCAAGCTTAAGGTGAGTAATTTTAAGTTTAATAGAATTTATGCATATAATCTTTTTAATTAACATTTTAAATTGCTTCCTTAAACTAATGAGGAAAAAAATGTTAGAAAAAAATATGTAAAGTCAACCAAAAGCAACAGTATGAAACTGTATTCTTAAGCATCTTTTCAGAAATGAATATTCTTGTTGAAAGAGAAATGTTCTGAAATCTAACTCTAATCTGTAATGCTTTCCCCCTGGTGCCAAGTTGCTACGCAGATGCCACAGTCAGAAAATTTTACCAAGCGTGATCACACTTTTCAAAGAAAGGACCCCATTTACTAACAGCACACTATGAACCACACAGGCAGCCGTCCCTCAATCGCCTCCATTCCCCTTACAATCATATCATCTGCCTTTCAGCCTTGTTTGCTCACCTCCCAGACCTTTCTTCCTCTTACTGGTCTGTCTCATTTCTCATCATCCTACCTCATTCTGCAAAAAAAGTTCATAAGGGCTGTTAAGAAACATTTGTATAGAACACTAAAAGTGCATCAGGAAAAGGTTTTATATAAATGTTAACTCAAAATATATAATAAAGATCTTTTATGTCTATACATTTTTTAAAAGATGATACCCTCCTTGACAAAGGATGGTATGCAAAGTTTTACATCCTAAAATACATATCAGGTTCCCCTCCCAGTAGTACAAACTAGTTCCTTCCACTCCAACACGACACTCCCTTTAAAAAAATAACCATAAATTCTGAAGAAGATATTTAAAACTGCAAAAACCTGAGATACGAAATGCAGGCAGATCCTGGGGGAGGGGCAAGAGTTTACCACCAGAAGGAGGAAATGGCACTGAATCAATCATCCTCATTCTCATGATAGTGTCCACCTACCCCTGCACCCTCCTTTTTAAACAGTTTGTAGCATAGGGCAGACTGAACCACAATAGCTAAAACTGACAGAAACCCCACCTTGAGTCTTAATGGCAAAGAACCAGAGGACTGAGTTAAAGAGCCCACCGCTGCTAGAACAGAAATTCTGGAAGGAAGAGAATCAGAGACACAAACTGCCCAAATCTCTGGCCAACTCCTAAATTACTGCATGGTGCAGGCTCTCAAAAGCCTGGGAAGGCTAAAACAGTGGTTTTCAACCAGGGGTGACTTGCCCTCCCAAGGAACATCTGGAACTATCTGGAGACATTTTGGGTTGTCACGACTGAGGGAGAAGGGTGTGACTGGCATCCGGTAGGGAGAGATCAGGGATGCTGCTGAACACTCTACAATGCACAGGACAGCTCTCACCACAATTATCCAGCCCATGAATCAACAGTGCCAAGGCTGAGAAACCCTAGGATAAAAGAAGCCCACCATAAAAGAGACAATAGTCTGGAGTCTGAATTCAGCTAAAGTTAACTCCTTGCTTAAAAAAGAAAAAAAAAGAAAAGGCCAAATTAACAATGTTCAAACATAACAGAATCCAGAGTCTCCACACTATATCAGTGTTCAGAATATAATTCAAAATTATTCAACATATGAAAAAAAAACAAGAAAAATCTAACCCATATTCAAGAGAAAACAAAACCAATGGAGAAAATCCAGATTTTTTTAGTAGCAAAAATCTGTAAGCAATTATTGTAAGTAGCTTAAGGACATAAAGGAAAAGTGCTCACAATGAATAAACAAATACAAAATGACAGCTGAGAAATGGAATGATAAAAAAGGTCCAATGGAAATTATGGAACTGAAAATGACAATATCGAAAATAAAATATACACTTTCCAGTTATTTAAATCTTCTTTCAAAATCTGCCTTCTTTTATGTCCACACCACAGTAATGTTCACTAAATTCTTTTCTATAAAGATGGTATCTCACTGTGTTGCCCAGGCTGGACTTGAACTCCTGAACTCCTGGACTCAAGCAATCCTCCCGCTTCAGTCTCTATGGCATATGCATATAGCTAGGACTATACGCATATGCCACAGCACCCGGCGATTTTCACTAAATCTTGACTATAATTATATAAACCAGAAACTAAATGGAAATGAAAAGGATGATATCATCTAAACAACCATTTGATATTATTAAACCAATGGGTTCAGTCTGAAAACATACCATAAGTATCCTTTTAGGATTAATAATACAGGTGGCAGAAATATATGGTAGACTATAACAGGAATTCATAGGTAATAATAAGCCACACTGGAAAATTAATTTATACTTACTACAGCTGAAATTTTCCAAATTAAAATTAAGACAACATTCCCCTCTCGCCTACACAGATGAACTGTTTTCTCATTTTGTAAATACAAAATAAATGTGGAAATGAAAAAATATAGTAACAGCAAAAAATAGGAGCAGTCATTTCCCTCAGACAAGTCTGTTTTTAACTTGCCATAAAATTCCCCCCATGTTACTGAGATGCCATGAAAAAGGAATGGAAACAACCTTCCAGGCATATTCATTTTTACACTTTCTCTAAATTCTAAGATACTTCAGCGAAGTATGCTGAATTTAGCTACATTTACAAAGCAGAGGATAAAACATTCCTTTTTAAAATGTAGTCAACTTCTAGAGTAATCCATTTCATTAATCTGTAAGAATGATCTAGTTGATATACTGCAATATCATTCTATGGTACTTAGGCTCAGTCTATTATTTGGTCAGAAAAACATACCAGGAACAACATCCTAAATGAGGCTGAGATATGAGTAAACTGAACAGTACTTCCCTCATGCTACTAAAAGGTTAAACTTTGAACCTTTATTCATACATGCTCTGAAGCTTCAACTGACTTTCTTTCCAACAGGGTAAGTGGCTTTTGGCTAAAACATCCTAAGCAAAGGTGAAAAGGTGGTCACCTCTGTAATAAAAACTGAAATTAACACCTCAACTCCCATTTGGTACCTACAATTTCCCCTTCCATTTCTTAATCTATGAATATCGTTACTCGAGTTAACACAATCCTTCCCTCTCTACAAACATGTTCTTTTAAAATTTTCCAACTTTTGGGAAGAATGGAATCAAATCTCCCGCATTGGTGAATACAGGAGTTACTTTCTGCTTATAGCATAAGTAAATACCACGAAGGCAACACGCCCTAAGTGGTAGAGAAAAAAAGAATGAAAGATCTGGATATATACAGAGACATACATGGATAAGACATGTCCAGACTTCACCAAATTCACTTCACTTAGAGAATCAGAGAATCTGAAAGCTAAAGGACAATTTAGAAATAAATGCTAAAATTGAAGTCCCAAGGGATTCACTAAGTCCCACAAGGTCAAATAGTTAATGGAAAATCATCTATATTTCTGGATGAATGGTCTACTGAACAAGGAGAGATTTGTTTCGGGCTTGGTTTCAGTTATCTAGCCGGAATATAAAAAGGAATTACAATAATGGTATTCTCTCAATCTCTCCAGTATATTAAAAAACAAGGTATAGGTCAGGTGTCATGGCTGACGCCTGTAACCCTAACACTTTGGGAAGCCGAGGCAGGTGGATCACCTGAGGTCAGGAGTTCGAGACCAGCCTAGCCAACAAGGTGAAATCCCATCTCTACTGAAAATACAAAATTAGCCAGGCGTGGTGGTGCATGCCTGTGATCTCAGCTACTTGGAAGGCTGAGGCAGGAGAACTGCTTGAACCTGGGGGACGTTGCAGTGAGCTGACGTCGCACCACTGCACTCCAGTCTAGGCGACAGAGTGGAACTCTGTCTCAAAAAAAAAAAAAAAAAAAAAAAAAAATTTAAATTAAATTTAAAAACAAGGTATATCTTTTACTATAAAAAAGAATTTAAAAACCAGGTAAATCTTCTACTATAAAAAAGAATTTTAAAAACAAGGTGTATCTTTTACTATAAGGTATTTTCAATCATTCTTGAAAATAGCATATATTTAAATATATTTTACTTTAAAGTGTAAAAATCAGTAATTAATGTTGACATATACTGTTTAGACCACTAATAGCACAAATGAAAAATAAAAACTAACAGTCATAACTTCTTTTAAGGTATTAAGAAAAAAAGAAAAAACTAGAAGAGTTAGCTAGAAAGCAAATACTGTATTTAACTATCATCGCCTCTGGTTGAAGTGGTCTTTCAATTTAACATTCCCCTATATATGTTTATGAAACTACAGAGCAAAGTACCTGGTACACGGAAAATACTTTTAAAAATTATAGCTACTACTATTAAGCTTTATCACAAGCCCTTATTAAGTGTTTGTCTGCTTCCTTCCTGGAATCAACAGTTTTGTGTTTTGCAGCTACTTGTAAAAAATATGGCAAGAGCTCTACATTCAGTATCTTCACTTCAACTACCATTTATAATGCAAGCTGCTGCAATCGGAATTTCACCACTTGAAACTGCCCATGTTATAGTCACCATGACTACATAATTGCCAAATCTAATAGTCTTTACAGTACATGTTTTACATGCCTCTATGGCAGACACAGCTGATCAATCTTGAAACTTTAAAATTCCATGGTTCTGGTAACACCAGTCTCTCTTGGTTCTCACTTCCAGTTGACTCTTCAGTCTCCTTTATGTATTCTTGTTTTTCTACCCATTTTAAAAAAGTTGATGATCGCCAAGACTCTAACTTCATCCCTCTTCTCACTTTTCACACAATCCCCAAATATATTCAAATGGCAGAATACTGTAACTCCCTAGACAGACTCACAGAAAATGACTAAATATTTTACAGAGCTACAAGAAAAAAAGCTGTAAAACTATTATGCATGATTACATAAGTCCAAACTGTCCCATTAATATTTATCTATGGATTTCCCATCAGCAAGCCCTTGTTAACAGATAGGCACCACATGTGCAAAGTAAATTTATGAGGAATAGAGAAAAAATTACAAATAGCTACTGTTCTCATTTTTCTAGACACTAGAAAGAGGCTTGTTTTACCGTTCACATTTGAAGTGTCTGCTCACCTTCTAGACTAGGGAACCATTCACTGCCTTCTTATCTGGGCACCTCTACAAGCTAAATAACACAGATGACTGGGCTATAATAGAGTTTAGGGAGAAAGAGGAGGATGGAGAGAAGGCGTACCACTCAAGAGCAGGGCAGGTTTGCCCGTGAGTCAGTGATAGCAAATTAATTCAGAAAATGGAGTACCAGGTTGTTATCTGTGAGGAGATAAAGGGGAGGATAAGAAAGGAAAGGAAATGAAAGTTTCAAAATGCTAAATATGGTTCTCCTACATCAAAACATTTCTGGTATGAGCTAATAATGTATTGCTACACAAAATACACGCTTTGCTATTAAATCAAAAAATGTATTTACATTTCTTAAATATGTATGTTAGGTAATGTAAGAAAATAAAAAAGAAGTTTTAAAAAGTCCAGAGTTAAGAGGAGAAAAGACAAAAACCATAAAGTAATATACTTTCAGTGTGTATGGGTGTATGTGTGGTGGGGGTGTATGTGCACATGTGCTATCAGCACATACAAAAGTAATTAGAATATCTGAAAACATGTGATGCTCTCTGGAGTTATCACCCAAGAGCAGAGTAGGTTTGCCCAAGAGTCAGTGACAGCAAACTAACCCAGAAAAATGAATTAGCAAGTTAACTTAGCTTCTGTATACCTGATACCAAAAAAGATCAAAGGCCCACTGTTATTGAGGGCAATAAACTATTTGCTAAAAATGACATTCAAAGACTAAAGTATATAGATTTCAAAATCTCCAGTAATAAAATGTGGATTGAAATTAAATTAGAAAACAAATGCCTTCCCAACAGAGAGAACCTGCATGATTGGAATAATTTCCAAATGATTTTAAAAGAATTTATTTTTCACTGGTTTGTTTTAGAACATATTCTGAATGCAAAAACTTTTTTTCAAGTTCAACACAGACCTTAGAAAACAGAAATTTTGTATGTTTGATTTCAGTTTGTCACCACTCTTGAGGGCAAATCCAAAGTTGTCTTTTCTACTTAATCTTTTCCCAAGGATATGAATAACAAAAGATGTCAATACAGAGAAAAAATTATATTGAATGAATTTCTATGTTTCTAAAACTACCTAATCAAATACATATATTTAATATATAATATATAAATAATCTATTTTAGAATTCTCATGAACATCAACTCATATCAAACATTAAGAACTCTTTTAGGAGTCCATTAGTAAATGAAATCATAGCACAAGAACTTTAAAGGAGTACAGAAAGAAATTATAGCACAAAAAATCATATGCTATTATTCCAACAGGAAGAACTCATTCATCAGTATTTTTTTCACCATGATTAGAATATCTAAAATATGCAGTATGACAAATCAGTAATATTAATAATCAGTAATGCTAGTAATCCTAGCAAATAGATAGTATATCTACATAGCATATATATCTATATAGCATATATATCATATACACTATATGGTAGGATTATAGGTATTATATATAGATACTATATGCTAGTATTACACTATACTTAGAAATAAGAGCTTTTCTAAAATATAAATTGGTACATTTAATTTGTTTAGCACTGGGCAACAGGTTTTCCTCTCCATTAGTCACTAAACAGATCTGTTCCAATGTACCAAAAAAGACACAATTAAACTTAAGAAAAATTAATTTAATTCATTTCTACTTTCTCTCAACTAAATTATAAACTGCCACATAAATTATCTAATTTAATCTTCACTATAACCCTCTTAAGACATTATGATTTTCAACTCAATAACAATCAAAGTTCAGCTGAGATAAAGTTTGTCCAAAATCTAACTTGCAAGTGGAAGAATAAGATGTGAACCCAATTCTCTTCTAATGCTAAATGCTCTGCTCCACAGCATGACTGTCCATTTAAAACTGTCCATCTCAGACATGACTACTGAGATCCTATTTCAACATCTACCAAGAGGCTCTATTTTCCACTCAGAGAATAAAAGGAGGAAAAGGTCATCATACCTAATAAAGTTTTATTAAAGCAAATGCCAATTTTTAAATTCATCTTTGGTTTAAATTTTCTAATTGTTAAGCTTTTCTGAAATACTATTTCAAAATAATTTACATTTCTGCACTGTAGGAAAACAAAGTCCCATATTCAATCATGAATATAAAGTCTAAAATTCATTCAATCACAGTGCTCAGATATCAGCAGCCTCCCACTTATATTGAATCAAATTCCCGAATACATTACATGTATTATTTACATCAGGCTTGCTAAAGTTATGAAGATTTTTGGAGCCTAAATGAGTGGAAAGATATACAAACTCCGTATAAAATTGGCTGATAACTATATTTGACTTTTTAACATTATTTTTTACTATTAACATATGAACTGATACTCCTTCAATCCCTATTTTGTAGCTACATTTCCTCTTCATCCCCAGTGGCTGTCAAATCATCCTGTATTTTATGATCTAAAGATATTTTATGACTAGCTCAGTTAACTCACCAGTGACACAATCCATGCTAGGCATGGACAGATGCACTCAGAATGATAAAGAAGGTCACTGGACTAAAGCACTCCATATTTAACTCCGCAGAGTCTTAAACACCTCAGAAAAATTTAAATTTAAGTCCTCTGTAAATTTAAGGAGAATGCTAAGTTTAAAACTAAAAACCAAAGGCTCACACTTGTAATCCCCAGAACTTTGGGAGGCCAAGGTGGGCGGACTGCTTTGAGCTCAGGAGTTCAAGACCACCCTGGCCAACATGGCAAAACCCTGTCTTTACAAAAAATTTTAAAATGAGCTGGGTGTGGTGGTGTGGGCCTACAGTCCCAGCTACTTGGGAGGCTGAGGTGGGAGGATCACTTGAACCCAGGAGACAGAGGTTGCAGTGAGCTGAGATCACGCCACTGGCACTCCTGCCTGGGTAACAAAGCAAGACCTTGTCTCAAAAAAAAAAAAAGAAGTAAAAATAAATAAAAGTAAAAACCCATGAAACACATTAGTTAAGCCGAATCAATATACATATATATATGGAAAAAAAATCCCATTTCATCAGTCAAAATATCTGTAAACAGAATCAAACTTTTACACATCCATACACATTGCTACTTTTTAAAGGATTTTGAATGTACTGAAAAGCGAAAATGCTTCAAAAAAGTTTATGGTGATTTGACAAAGAAAACTTCCGGTCCCTAATTTATCTGCTTTGAAAATTTTCATAAATCATGTTTGGTTAATGAGAAGATTCCACAACCATTTCATTAAAGATTTAAGGCAGACAGGTTGAGTGAGAAGACTACTAATTAAGTCTCTGCTAGAAACTAGGAAAGTTAAGCAAGCAAAGGTTCCTAATGAGGCAGGAGTTTCCAGATGAAATTTTGCAACCAAAAGAAAAGGCCTAATCTTAAAACTACTATGTAAGGCTTACGCGCTCTAATCTGCACCCAGTACCTGGGACACTTAGGGCAAGTACACTGATAATAAAACAGAATCTAAATTGAATACCATGCTCATCAATAATGAATATTCACCATCAACTTATGATTCCAACTATGTGTATGCTACATTCAGAGGTAGCCAAAGTAAATTTTAAATTTTGAGGGTTCTGTTTTCAGCTTCTGGTGTGACTGATCTAAAATTCCATGTCTGTATAGTATCAAGGACTGCATTTAAACACACACACACGATGGCTACAAGTTTAGGATTGTTTAGGAAAGTAATTCACAGTTCTGGTTTTACAATCGTCAAGGATGTGTTGATCTTCTTTAAGGTGCACCAACGAATTCCACAAAAATTGTCACCATGTCTTCATTGTATTTAAACTTATGCCATATAACACTTTTAAAAAATTAATGATGAGGCCAGGCGCAATGGCTCGCACCTATAATCCCAGCAGTTTGGGAGGCCAAGGCGGGCGGATGGCTTGAGCTCAGGAGTTCGAGCTCAGCCTGGGCAACACAGCAAAATCCCATCTCTACCAAAAATACAAAAAATTAGCCAGGTGTGGTGGCACACACCTGTGGTCCTAGCTACTTGGGAGGTTGAGGGGGGAGGATCATCTGAGCCTGAGAAGTTGAGGCCGCAGTGAGCAAGATGGTGCCACTGTACTCCAGCCTGGGTGACAGAGTAAGATCTGGCCTCAAAAAAAAAAAAGTCAAAGATGAGGAAGGAAAATGGAAAATAACAAAACAGATTATTTCAATTCCAAATAGTATAGTAATATGTGTTTGAACATGAGTATATTGGCAATCACCTTTCTAATCAATCTTTAATATTGAATATAAATTTAATAATATAGTATTTAAGAACACTGTGATCCAGGAATCTATTTGAATATATCTAAACTACTAACATTATTAGGAAATAAATAAAATCAATAAGCTGTTCTCCCACCCACAAGGCCAAAGAAACCAAAAACCCAAGAGCATTCTAAAGGCTCACCTTTTGTTGACTGGCTTTTCATCCTTTTCGTAGGGTCGGACAAACCATTTCCCAATCCTAACGAAGTTCTTATCCATTAGGCACCTAAAATAATGACATCAAGAATTACTTTTATAGTATCAACAACAAATTAGTAAGTCGCTGAAGCAATACACCAGATGAGATACATCACCAAAAATAAAAACACCACCAATTAAACTATCAAAATCTTTTATCACTTAAAAGTTTTACGTTATACTTCCCAAAAGAACTCTCGGACACTGGGCATAGAATCTTATGCCCACGTAAAACGGAAAATGTAAATGCAAGTAAGCAAAATAAATTGATTGATGTATTTCTAAAACATCCTACGCTTCAGAATTACTTCAAATAAAATCACACTTCTGCATAATTTCAATTCCTGCATCATCAAGAATGTTAGGAATATAGCATTTCTTAAGAGAACTTCAGAGATACTCGTCCAAGCCACTGACACCCATCTTCCAAGTGGTTTTTTTTTTTTTTTTTAATGAGACAGAGTCTCTGTTGCCTAGAATGGAGGGCAGTGGTGCAATCTTGGCTCACTGCAGCCGCCACCTCCCAGGTTCAAGTAATTCTCCTGTCTCAATCTCCCAGGTAGCTGGGATTATGGGTGTGCACGACCATGCCTGGCTAATTTTTGTACTTTTAACAGAGACGGGGTCTCTCTTAAATGTTGAGCCAGGCTGGTCTCGTACTCCTGGCCTTAAGTGATCCACCCACCTCGGCCTCCCAAAGTGCTGGGGATTACAGGTGTGAGCCACCGTGCCCAGCCCATCTTGCAAGTTTTAATGCTGGTTTTTTTTATTTTTTGGCTTGGCATGTGATAGGCAATGCTTTTTATGTGACAAGGATCTCAGTGACAAAAATACAGCACAGCTTTATCTTACGTATTTTCTTTTTGTAGGCACAATAAAGTACTTGATTATGGCTTTGCGAGAAACAAGGAATTGCAATTGTGTCTTCTATAATGAATATCTGCTTTACTCATATACAAGCTATGGCCCACTTCTGTATGTCATTTTAACATCAAATCACAAGGTATTCTAACATGTATTTTTGAAGACATGTTAAATGGCAAGTGAACCCAATTCTTGTAACAACAATAATACACACAATTCAGCTGAACTGACAACAATACAGAGAGTTATGACCAAGTTCACTCATGTACAGGCAAATAACAACTATATGTTAACTGTCACCTGGCCAACGGTGGATGTCATGGATTGTAAGGAGTATAACTGATTTTAAAAACATAAAAATGAGGCTGGGTGTGGTGGCTCATGCTTGTAATCCCAGCACTTTGGGAAGCCGAGGCGGGCAGATCACCTGAGGTCAGGAGTTAGAGACCAACCTGGCTAACATAGTGAAACCTCATTTCTGCTAAAAATGCAAAAAATTAGCTGGGCGTGGTTGTACACACCTATAATCCCAGCTACTCGGGAGGCTGAGGCAGGAGAATCACTTGAACCCAGGAGGCAGAGGTTGCAGTGATCTGAGATCGCACCATTGCACTCCAGCCTGGGCAACAAAAGAGAAACTCCATCTCCAAAAAAATAAATAAATATAAAAATAAAAATATAAAAATGTGGGGGGACATGGGGGAAATGTGTACACTTGGAACTAGTGAAATACAGTTATCTCTAACAGTATTCAATGAAATTCTACATATTTTGTAAGAAAAGATATCAGAAAACTGAATGTGATTCTTCTATACAAGGTTCTACCTACCAGCAAAAGAGTTATATAGCAATTCTTTACTCCATATTGAGGCAATTCTGCACATGGCTTTTGCCTCTGTAATTTCCATACCATCAAGGAGGATGGAAACAATTCAAGCCCTCACCCAACTCATTACAGGTTAGATGGGTTAGTAAATGGTAATAGTTTCTGATGACCACAATGGAACTCCTTTTGGGCACAGTCAATTTGGAGAATCAATGTACCAAAAAGTCACTGGGCTCAACTGGTTTTACTTTGAAAATAAATTTCTACTGCAATCTTCATTGTTCACAATGAAGAAAATCATTTTCAGAGTAACCAAATATGTTTTCCTAAGGTTGTAAGTTAAAAAAAAAAATGCTTTTTAGGGGTAAAGAATGTGACTCCATTAAATTTAGAATAGGAAATATGGCACACCCACCCAAGGAGGAAGTACTCAAGAAGCAAAACTGAAGAAGTATCTCCAGTTTATTCACTAGCTAACAGACTTAATTATATTTTTTATTAGAGTACATATAAACATATTTCCACTAGAACTCTAGTGTTTGACACCAAGTTTCTGCAATAATATTATCAATAACTGCTACCAGAATCACTATACCACCACTACCTGGTTGATTACCAGGCACAGTACCTCATTCAATTCTCGTAATAGTAATAAAAGATGGGTGTTACAATAGCAATTTTTATAGATGAAGAAGCTGAGGCACAGTGAGAATGTCATCCAGATAATAAACAGCAGAGTTGCACACAAGCCCAGGTATACCTGATCACAGAGCCAGGACATCTAATAATTAGCATACACCAACTCTCATGCTGTCACATTTTCCCAATTCTTTCCTTATTTCTTAAGTCCAAATGTACCTTGTAAATTACAGGTCTATTTAATGTGATAATGTTTCTTTATTCTCCAAAAGCCATTGTTAAATTGAAGGTGTATCTTAAAATTGATAATGCTAAGAATAAAAGCAATAGGGCACGTAACAGGTATGGCATCACATCAAACATTGAACAGTCTTCCACTAACACACATCCTCACTTAGAAAATACTGTTTTTAAAAATATTTATTTCCTCATATTATGTCTTGAAGGTCAGAATTCAAAAGAACCATTTATCCAATAACAAATCATAAATTTACAGTGTACAGAAAGAAAAATCCAAGGCTATAGACAGTATAATATGAAATAAAAGCAGATAAAATATCTGTGACTAAAGAGGACAATGTGTGAAAGTTTATCTGCTCTTCTATCAAATAAGTCACAAATTCTATATGCTGACTTCATTCCAGAAAAAACAACCAAGGTCTGGAGGGTGGAAGAGCAGTGCACAGTCAAGACCACTTAAGGACAAAAGCAAAAGGCAAAAAGGCTGATGAAAACGCTGTCAGAGAGTCCAACACTGTGTGAATAGATCTCCTTGAGTTTCCACTGCAGGTCACATTTCTTCATCAGGCAATGTCAACAAAAGGTTGTTATACACAAAACAGCCATGGAAAATACTAATGCTTCAATCTGAAAACCATGTGTTTCCAAATGAGAGTCACAGATAACTTACATGATTTTTCATTTGCTAATGAGATTCCCTGTGATCGATGATTTCCCACACAATGAAAGGAAAACATGACAGCAGAGAATTGCATGAAGTAGTGTTTTCACTCAGTTTTTTAAGTATTGTGGCAGAGATGGGAGATACACACAGAGTCCCTCCAAGATTAGGCAGTATAGAAAGTATTTCCACACGGTTATAGGAAGAGATGAGAGAGAAGGTGTGCCTTTGCTAAGGAAGACCTAACTGATACATGGGAATATGTTGACTCAACAGTAGCCTATATAGAGGCACAAAGTCCTTGGTTCTCAAACGTTTTTGGGTCATGGATCTACAGTTTTTTAAAAAATTGGCGGGGCACGGTGGATCACCCCTGTAATCTCAGCACTTTGGGAGGCCGAGACGGGTGGATCACCTGAGGTCAGGAGTTTGAGACCAGCCTGGCCAACATAGTGAAACCCCGTGTCTACTAAAAATACAAAAATTACCTGGGTATTGTGCTGGGCACCTGTAATCCCAGCTACTCGGGAGGCTGGAGCAAGAGAATCGCTTGAACCCAGGAGGTAGAGACAGCAGTGAACCAAGATCACACCACTGCACTCTGGCCTGTGTGAAGAGGGAGACTCCGTCTCAAAAAAAAAAAAAAAAAAAAAATTAATGAGCTAGGCATGGTGGCTCAGGCCCGTAATCCCAGCACTCTGGGGGGCCAAAGTGGAAGAACAGCTTGAGGCCAGGAGTTTGACACCAGACTGGGCAACACAGTGGAACCCTGTATCTACAAAAAACAAAAATTAGCTGGGTGTGGTCACGTACACCTGTAGTCCCAGCTACTCAGGATTCAGGGATCTGAAGTGGACAGATCACTGGAGCCCAGGAGGTCGAGGCTGCAATGAGCTGTGATGGCACCCTTGCACCCCCGCCAGGGTGACAGAGCGAGATCCTGCCTCAAAAACAAAACAACAACAAAAATTAATGAAAGTCATTATAAATTCTTTCCTCAGAAAAACGTGTGGAATAGCAAAACATCGTTCACAATTACATAGGGTTGGTAAACTATGAAGCATGTCCTTGGCTCTGAATTTCTATATTAAATACTACCACTAATGTCTATTAACCCTGCTTTGGCCTGAAATCTCTTTCTTCTCCCTTCTCCTCTAATTTGAATTCTATTCATTCCCTCTGTCCCGAATCAAGCCTGCACACTACTCTAACATCTACAAATCAGCACTTTCACCACTGAGTTGTAATGATTAAGTTCTACAGCTTAAAACTATCAGATAAAACTGATAGTTTTGTCAGGGAATAAAGTACAGACAGTGTCTGTCTTATTCACTGACAATATTCAACAAATATTTAACTACCCATTATGTAACATGCTTAAATGTATGCTCTATATTGGGAGGTGCTCAATAAATATATGAGAAATGAATGCCATATACCAAGGAGTATTTTCCTATTCATGTAATGCTGGTATTTTTCTTGTTTATAATCAGTAATCATGGGTAGTCTTGTACAGTTAGTTGAATTTTCTTATGTGTATGTATTCTCACTAATGCAACATTGGTGTTTGAGGGGAAAAAAATCTACGAACTTCACTTCTTTATAGCCCATCATATCCCACTGAAGATTAAAATCATAGCAGATTCATAGACACTAAAAAATGTTTAGTATGACCAGCACTGCTGCCCAAATGCTTTAATGATATTTTAAAGAATATAATTTGCAAATCTTTTAATGACAGATAATTCTAAGATATAAAAGTTACATCAGAAATATAATTTCCCATTTTTAAACTCTATCAATCTTTGAGGGTCAAAATTTATACTTAACTTCAAAAATAAATAAGTCAAGCAGACACACTCCATCTGCCAAAAATTGTTTCAAATCAATATCATCATAAATAGTGCTAAGACTATGTATCAATTAACCCTGGTTCTCTACTCAGTAAGTAATCACAGTCATTATTATTGAGATTTTCTGAATGACTTCACTTTCCAAATATGATATAATGCTGTAAAGTAGTATAATATTATCTGGCAAGATCATTGTGATGCCAGATTTACAAAATGGTCTTTAAGCAATAGGAAATTATTTCTGTTCCCAATCCCCGCCACTTCCCCAAAATCACTGTTTCAAAAAGAAAAGAGCTGCTGAAAAATGAAAATGAAATCAGGCTGTGTGTATGTGTGTACCTAATGTTTCTGTGTCATGCCATATGGCTCTGAATAATTAAGCACAAATGCAGCCTGATTCCGAAGTTGGCACCCCCAAACTCTAATCCCAAAGCCACAGGCAGATCTGACGTAAGATTACAAACGTCACCAGAGCAGCCACAGCCTAGCTCAGGAAGCCATTTCCCAGATGAGACAGTTGGGAGGTATAGAAGGCAGCCCACCACTAGCTCTGTTCTTTTCTGGGCCCTTCAAATTATTTAAGTATGACAGTTTTGATAGATTTCACTATCATAACTGCAACAAAATTACATCTTCTGTTAACCATGGAGTTACAGGGCAGTTCATATAGAATAATTTTACATTACTTCATACTAGAATATCTCCACCAGCATCAAAGCCTTTTGCTCACCATTCCAATCCAAATCAAACATATATGCAAAGAAGTCTCCTTCCTAGAAACTACAATGCTCCCAAATCCTAAGCAAATAAAATAAACCTACATAATCAAGTGGCTGAAGAAACTTTTCCCAAGTGATCCCTATATTTTCATTTTCTTTTTCTATTGAGACAGAGTCTGGCTCTGTCACCCAGCCTGGAGTGTAGGGGTGTGATCTCGGCTCACTGCAACCTCTGCCTCCCAGGTTCAAGCGATTCTCCTGCCTCAGCCTCCTGAATAGCTGGGATTACAGACACGACCCCCCACGCCTGGCCTATTTTTGTATTTTTAGTAGAGATGGGGTTTCACCATGTTGGTCAGGCTGGTCTTGAACTCCTGACCTCATGATCCACCTGCCTCAGCCTCCCAAAGTGCTAGGAGTAAAGGCATGAGCCACCGCGCCAGGCGATCCCTATATTTTCATAACTTTAGGCTACTACTGTGCCCTAGTGGATATAATCTCCTCTCGCCAGGCAAGCCCTATTAATCCCATCCTCTCTAACATGCCTGTCCTGTTAGCCTCTTTCACAGGCCTAGCCTCACCTGAAATGTCCATTCTAATGTAATTTCAAAAACTTTATCTCTCCTCTAGTTTTATATTTTTAGTGTCCAATCTCATTCTCCAACTACCAAATTATGTACTTATTTATTTATGTTTAGAGACAGAGTCTCACTCTGTTGCCCAGGGTGGAGTGCTGTGGCAGATCAGAGCTCACTACAGCCTCAAACTCCTGGGCTCAAGCCATCCTCCTGCCTTGGCCCCGCAAAGAGCTGGGACTACAAGTGCACATGTCACCACAATCAGCTAATTTTTATTTTTTATTTCTTTACTGTTAATTTATTTTTATTTAGAGATGGGGGTCTCACTTTGTCGCCCAGGCTGGTCTCAAACTCCTGGCCTCAAGCAATCCTCCTGACTCAGCCTCCTGAGTAGCTAGGCTTAGAAAGGCAAAAGCCGCTGCTCCCAGATCAATTTTGTTTTTTTTAATTTAAAGTCTTAATTCCTTCCCTTGACCAAAAAATATCCAATAAATATCTGATTAGTCTCAGGTTGAATGTTTCTTTCTAGACATTTACAAACAGACATTTGCTTTCAGTCACTTGTGTCTACGGTATTTGTACTGTCTCTTTCATTAAAGTATATGCTCCTTAAGTCTAAAGACTCATTCTCCTACTTTCTTTAGAGAAATAAACACTGTTATTTCAATAAAGTTGTTATTTATTGATTACTGATTTCTTGCTCCTGTTATCACATTATACCCAAGGACTCTCAATGTTACAGTATTACCTCACGATTTCTTCAACTAGGGTGGTACATCCCACCCTGCTCCAGTGAATATGTAATTCTGAAATCCCTTCACCACCACATCCAAGGCCATTGTTCATTTGCTTTTTTTTTTTTTTTTTTTTGAGATGGAGTTTCACTCTTGTCACCCAGGTTGGAGTGCAATGGCACAATCTCGGCTCACTGCAACCTCCGCCTCCCGGGTTCAAGTGATTCTCCTGCCTCAGCCTCCTGAGTAGCTGGGATTACAGGCATGCACCACCACACCTAATTTTGCATTTTTAGTAGAGACAGAGTTTCATCACGTTGGTCAGGCTGGTCTCAAACTCCTGACCTCAGGTGATCCACCTGTCTCGGCCTCCCAAAGTGCTGGGACTATACAGGCATGAGCCACGTGCCCGGCCTCATTTGCCCCTTGATAATCACCTCTATTGCATCACCTGCATTACAATAACACAACATATTAAAAGATAGGAAGAGACAAATATAATGCTATTGTTATCATAATTGTAATTCCAATTTTCCCCACATTATTTTCACTGTATTTTCCACGTAAAATATCTTAACTCTAAACACTGAATCTTGGCAAATAGAGCAGCTTTGGGCCAAAGGCAATTTTATAGCTGTGTTATAAACTATCATGGGGTAAATACACTAACAACCCATTAGTACAGCAGCAGCAGCTGACTGCTCTTAAGAGCCGTTATGTTTTACAAATATCAGATACCCACAGATTAAAGTCTCCCTAAGTAAGTATGGACATGATAAAGCATAACAACTTCAAAAGACCCAAGTAATCTTCTCTTGTATGCAAAGCAATCATTTGCATTTTAGAGGGAAAAAAAATGAGCTTTCTATTGAAATTAACTTATATATTTTATTCTAAAAAGTTAAGAAAATTTAAAGTATACTACTGCACATAATGCCAATTTGACAGCACCGTGTCAGACCTTTTAAATATTTCTACATAGCTAGAAAAGCAAGACTTTCCTAAGTCCCATATGTGGTACAAATCACTGAAGCACTAAGAAAAACTCTTCAGAAGTTTTTGAACTGCACATATTTTCTGGCTTTTTAAAACCTTTTACCTCCAATATTTTATTTTGATAGAGTTAGGTGAAAAGGATATGGTATATTATGAAAACTTATACTAACTATCCTAACAAAATAACAGCCATTAGGTCTGCAATACTAAAAATGCCAAATGAAGAAACCCTTGAAAAATGACAGCAGATTTTTTCTTCCCAACATCTATTGATAGCCAAAGTACTTTCCCCTAAGGAGTGTGAGGCAATCTGAACTTAAAATACAAAGTGTAACCTTTGAGAAGTTCATCATAAATACCTAACAAAATTTCCCTAAATTGAAGACTGATGAAGAACAGTCTGAACTGGTGCATTATTAGAAAGGGGGGAAGGATAGAAAGAAGTAGAGGGGACTAGCAGAGACTCTACATAAGTAAAAACTACATTAATGGTATTTTATCATTCCGGGCATTTTTCAAACAAAAAAAAGATAAGTGATCATTAAGAAAATAGGAAGCACATTTACTTTCTCAAAAGAGAGGAAAAACAAGCGTAATTGCATGATCTAAAACTATAAAATTCAGAATGTCTAAATACTCTCAGATACTGAAATTCTGACAAATTACAAATTAAAAAATGACAAAAAGAAGTCAATAAGACTCAGTTTTAAAAACCAGGTATAAATATAGCCATAGGTATGTTTCAGAAACGTATCTGTTTCAGTAACATAACTGGCCAGCTGTCTGAAAGACAGATTACAGTAACAGAAGGCGAAGATAACTCAATTAAGAGGTATGGTAGATATATTCTTTTCCCAAACGTACACTATCCCAATGTATATACTATATAAATAAATGCTATCCCTTTCTGTCCCACTGATATCAAGCCTGGCCATGTACTTTCGGTATCTTCCTACTGAAAGATGATACCTTGCCATGCATTAGATTTTAAGCTTGGTGCTGAATGTCTCGGCCAATGAAATGTGAGCAGAAATGGGACATACCATTTCCAAGCAAAAGCATTAATGGGCGACTATGTGCTCCGCCACTGCTCTGTGCTCTCTACCATGGACCCACCAAGTCCTACTCAGGAGGGTGCCCTGTCAACATGAGTTGCGGAAGGAAGAGGATATAGTACTATAATCAATTACTCACAATGAACACGAAATAAACCTCTATTGGATGAGCTAGTAAGATCTTTCAGGTCTTCTGTTACTACTGCATAACTGAGCCTAACCTGACTGAATACGTCATAAAACATTTATGGTATCCTGAAGCAGGCCAAAATGAAGAGAATGTGACCAATTGGATGGACATCTGGAAGGCAGGCAAGAAAAGGCGAGGAATTCAACATTATATATTAAGAACCACAAACAGAAAAAGAAAAATTCAGGAGGGTCGAGATATCAAAAAGGCCATCACATGGATGCAGAACTGGTTGCGTTATAAATGATCCCAAAGAACAGAGTTAACAAAGAAATGAAAGTTAGAGGAAGACGGACTTCTGCTCAGTGTAAGACTTTCTAATATTAAGTACTCTTTAAAGATAAAAAGAACTCTTTGGGAAACTGTGCTTAACAAAAAGTATATATCCAGTAAAAAAGATATAACGCCAGGTGCAGTGGCTCACGCCTATAGTCCCAGCAGTGTGGGAGGCCGAGGTGGGCAAATCACTTGAGGTCAGGAATTCAAGGCCAGCCTGGCCAACATGGTGATACCCCATCTCTACTAAAAATACAAAAATTAGCCAGGTGTGGTGGTGGGTACCTGTAATCCCAGCTACTGGGGAGGATGAGGCAGGAGAATCGCTTGAAACCGGGAGGCAGAGGTTGCAGTTAGCCAAGATCGCGCCACTGGACTCCAGCCCAGGGAACAGAGCGAGACTATGTCTCAAAAAAAAGAGGGGAAAAAAAAAAGATACTATAGAAAGGGATTCCAGAATTACTTGGGCAAATGGGATTCCAGAATTAGCTGGGTAAATGGACTATGTGACTTTTAATGTTTGTCTCCAACTCTGAAAAGGTAGTATCAACACTTCTGTTAGCTAGTATCAACAGCAGTTAACCATTTATTGAGCTCTTAAAATGAGAAAGGTACTGTGCTGAGCCAAAGAACCCCTCCATCACCATGTTACTGGTGAAGGAACACGAGCTCAGCAGGCTTTAGTCACTGGCATGTGTCACACACTTAACTGGCAGAACTGAGACCCAAAATATCTCTTATCTCTGAAGGAAGTGAAGAAAAGGACTTAAACAAACATGTACCCCGAAAAAGAGACATAAAATTAAAGCTAACTATGTTCTCTTCTGTCTGATATCTTTATGGAAAATGCTCTTGAGTAAGTAGCAGTGACCTTTTCGGTGTTTTTAATGGACTGATGACCCTAGCCAGATATATACAATATAGTTTCAACAAACACTGAAGAGTTACAGGAGAACTGAGTAAGTGAAAGATGAAAATATTTGAAGTCACATTACTGTAGAATTTAAAATATTCTACACAGCATCAATATAAAATTAGCTCAGCACCAATCAATAGCAATGACAAATGAAATTGTATTAATCTGTGAGAAATTTCCTTAATTTCTATAGTAAAATTATTTTTCAATAACTCACTTCAGCGACATTATTCTGTATACAATAGAAATTGCAGCCTTTTGGAAAGAAGGTCAATTTATATGGCTCCTGCTTAGCTGTGAGAGATTCTCAAGGTAGTAAATGAAATTCCCTTTTAATTAAACCTATCTTAGGCTTAAAAAATAAAAAGCAGAAATAATAGATCACAATACAAACTGTTAACATGCGAACTAAGGAAAAAACGGCTGGGGATCCACAAACACTCTCCAAGTGATAAAGTCCTTGATGATCTGTTTTAATAACCTCAGTTCGGCTGGGCGCCGTGGCTAATGCCTATAATCCCAGCACTTTGGGGGGCCAAGGAGGGAGGATCACAAGGTCAGGAGTTCGAGACCAGCCTAGCCAATATGGTAAAATCCCATCTATACTAAAAATACAAAAATTAGCTGGGCATGGTGGCACGCGCCTGTAGTCCCAGCTGCTCAGGAGGCTGAGGCAGGAGAATTGCTTGAACCTGGGAGGCAGAGGTTGCAGTGAGCCAAGATCATGCCACTGCACTCCAGTCTGGGCAACAGAGTGAGACTCCGTCTCAAAACAAACAAACAAACAAAAACCCTCAGTTGTAGCTTTCAAGCCAGAAACTCTCAATATCCACATCTTATCTGAATAGAAATGAAAAGACATAACATAAAATTGCCAGGAATTAGATAGTAAACTGTATCTCGATAAATTCATATTATACACAGATTTTTCAAAGACTACAATAAACAGTTGTACAGATATCCAATACTTTGGCTTCCCTGGGTCTCACTGGAAGAATTGTTGTGGGCCACACATAAAATATATTCTACCACTAACACTAACAATAGCTGAGCTTTTATATAAAAAAAAGGGGGGGGGGGCGGAAGCCGTGCATAATTTTCATTATATCTACCACCACAGATAAGCAAGCATATATTAGTCCTTCCAACTTCTATTGACAATGAATAAACGGAGCCAACAACAATTATTTAAATTTGCTTTCCTATCTCATAAGCAGGGTAATTTTCATTCACAGAACAAAGCTACACTAAGTTTGATAAGAGAAAATTATCTTAAAGAACAACAGGATTAGTACCATTTTTCAGAAGAATCTGAAGTCATCCATACAAACTGTACAAAGATGGTTTGTTTGATCATTATTTCCTAAAAGAAAAGATGTTTTATTTGTTTGAAAATTAGCTCCTGTAGGAGGGTTCAAATAGAGCATTCTGGAACTACTTTAATGAAATTTGAAAGAATACAAATCAAAGTATGTAAAATAAATTTACAGTGAAAATAGTTACTGGCATTAACAGTATGGGAGGCATTATGTGGCACACATGATATATATTTATTATCCAGCAAAAGCTCACAGTACATGGTGTCCTGTACTTAATTATTATATGTTAACTAAGGCTTAGTGAGATTAGGGTAACTGTCCAAGAAACAGACCCTGAAATAAAGCCAAGGAATACTAATATTCTTTAGAACTATCCCAAACTTTATATGTCATAATTAATTTCCTGTCTTTGTTTGTTTGTTTGTTTGACACAGGGTCTCACTCTGTTACCCAGGCTAGAGTGTGGTGGAATGAACACAGCTCACTGCAGCCTCAACCTCCTGGGCTCAAGCAATCTTCCCACCTCAACCTCACAAGCAGCTGGGACCAGAGGCGCACACCATCATGCTTGGCTAACTTTTAAAATTTTTGTAGAGGCATGGTCTCACCATGTTGCCCAGGCCGACAATTTTCTTATAAATAATAAAGTTTAATTTGACCTGACTTCAATTTCCAACAAAAATTCTGAATTCATGAGCTAAAAATAAATGAATTACCTGCATTTCCCCTCCCTCCCAGTTTTTCTGCTCTTCTAATTGTCTTTCAACAAAGAAACATGCTACCATTGCCAGTACAAAACTTAAAAGAATATAATTCATCTTCGCATTTGTTCGTATGCTTCTGAAAGGAATAAATCTTGATATTTAAAAAAACACACAGTGAGCTACAATTTTAAAATATACTTTGTTCCACATACCTTATAACTTTGTATAAAAAGAATTGTGCTTAAAGGTGTGTTAATTATTGCAGAGATATCAAGAGCTTTATTCTGGTACAGGATTATGGCAACATTAAGTTTTCTACATTTTCTTGGATAGAGTTTGTGTGTACTTTTTTTGTTCTACAGTGGGAGACAGAATTACCAACTATTTCGAATACTTAAGAGTACTCAACTCTTAAATCAATGGTTCCACATTCATACTATGCCTTAGTAACAGATGATTTCTATGTCTACTCCAAATCACAGATTTGGAGGAGTACTCAGAGAAGCTATAGTTGAGAATGAGAAATAGAGGAATCTTCGGTGAGAAAAGTCTTTCTGAGCAACTGAAATAACATATCAACTGTAGCTCAAGTATCCTAAGCAGTTATATTATAGCGGTAACCACCCTAGCAAACAGCTTGGATAAGAAACTGGAAGTCCTTTCAGCTTTGATTACCTAAAAGTACTACATATAGATTCAGGAAGAGAAGTAAAAAGTTTTTCTCATACAAGCTCTTAATGAACCCATTCTTTGTCAGCTACTTCTCCCCTCAAAATACTATTCAGAGCCTGGAACATATCCTTATGCCAGAAAGTAAGGGGATGCTCCAAGGATGGGATCGTGTCAAAAGGACATAGGAGTGAGCCATGACAAAGAGGCTTCCTCTGACCAAACCTGGAAGAATTTAAGCACCAAAATAAATGATGGTAAAAATCAACTATAATCCATTGAATAAAATAACAACCCATGGGTTCCAATTTACATAGCAAGATAAATAAATAGGGAAATAAAATGGAAGAAAATGAAAAAGTTCTTCCTTACAACAGGATGCTGACTAATAAAAGTAGAAAGAGTGGTGGCATTTGAAAATTAACATTACAACCATAATGGTAATAAATGATTTAAGCAAGGACTACCAATATAGGCTAAAACAAATAAATGAAAATTTGATGAGAAATAGAATAATTACACAATCTCATTGTATCTGGCCACAAATTACTTATTAATTACAAATAACAAAATTGACAAAAATAATAGTTAACAAAATACTTACTAGTTTATAGCGGAGAAACTTGACAGAACATTACCTCAGTCAAGTGACAGAACATGTTAACATCACTAATAATGGGACACTGATGATATGAGCCTACTGAAAATACAACATAACTTCTATGGTATTCCTACTACTAATAAAAAGCATAACCTGAATTTAAGCATGAGAAAACTATCTACAACTGAAAATCAATATAAGGTTTGAACTCATCAAAAATATCGATGTCAAGAAAGAAAAAAAAGGCTAAGGAACTGTTCTGGATTTAAAGAGACATGAAAACTAAATATAATGTATGATCAAGGATTGAATCTTAGGGGGTTAAGCTATAATGGATGTACCTGGGACAACTGATGACATCTGAATTGAACTAGGGGTTAGATAATGGCATTTTATCAATGTTAAATTTCCTAATTTTTATTATCGTACTGTACTAACATACCTTTGTCCTTAGGAAATATACACCAAATACTTAACGGTAAAAAAGAACATCAAGCTTGAGCTTACAAATATACAAATGGTTTAGGGAATACATTTTGAAAATAAAAAGTACCGTTAAAGGGCAGGGAATATGGGAGTTCTTTGTACCATTCCCAAAACTTCTCTAAATTTCAAATTATATCAATAGAAAGAGAAACTAAAGATTTATATAATTTAATTTTCATACTAGTAATAAATCACTGCAAGTGAAAAGTTTTTGAAAATTACAGGAAACTGTCAGTATCTAGCAATATACTTGGTTGTCTGCAAACCACTGTCTGCTGTTCCTTCTCTTACCTTTCTAACAGATTGTGGATCGCTTTGAAGAGCAGCGTCCTACATTCATAGGAAAGGCCATTTTCCCAGAGTCCTTCTTCCACAACTGAAAAAAATAAAGAAAAAAGAAAAAAACAAAACAGTAAAAAGGACATCCAAATAAAAAGAAACTTTTGAAACATTTTTCTAAAGCAAAGTTCATGAGTTAATTTAAATGACTTAAATAATCTCACACTGAAACAGAGAGTGGAATTTAAGTATTTGCCCAAAGTTATAAAATACTTATGTACAAAAAAGAGTAATGTGTCTTGGTTTTAAAGTCTGAAATATGAGGCATGGTGCAACACTCCTCCCATAAATGTCTTTACAATCTGCTTCTTGAAAGTTTAAAATCATTTAAAATTCTCAAAGTAATCTACTTAAGAGTATCACAAAGACTAATTTTGTTAAAGTTCTATTTAAAGGTAAAAAAGAATGTTACAAATCAATAGTAAAGTTATAAAATGTTTTATAGAGGGAAAATCAAAAGGAAAAAATTCCAGAAGTGTCAGATTGACACAAATGTCTTTACATGTTTTGAAGGTCTAAAGGACATGATTTTAGAGACTGTCAGGAAATCACATCTTCCCAGAATATCAAATTTATTTCCTAAATTTATAATTTTGTTATTGTTTGACATTTTGTGAAGTATCTTGTTTGCCTCTGAAATTTCAACACTGAGCAACAAGTAACTCCAACACCAAAAGAATCCAACGTCTTAACAATGCCCCATGCATTCCTAAAATTACTTTTATTTTCATAAATATATAAAGATACAAAATGTCCTAAAAGACAATTAATTTCCTTTTAAATTACACCAGTTCAATGCAAGATAGCAAAAAATTGGAAGGATGAAAACATTTACAGAAGAAAAATTTCCTCTCTTTACTTGTTATCTTGACAAAAGCACTCAGAGGAGAAAATTCTGACAGAATTAAAACACACATTATATCCACAAGGCATATTTAATGCTTTTACCACACCAGCAGACATACCAAAATGCATCTCCATATTCTCAAATCAGACAGCATTTGAAAAACTACATTCGGCCTTTTATCTATTAGACTTTCTGAAAATTACAAAGCTGAATTTTTTTTTCTTGGTTATGTCAAATAACTTTTTGTCTTCCTGCCTATGTGGCTAATCCTGATTTACCAAATTTTCCCAAAGCAATCTCTGTCTAAAACAGTTATGTTATTTATAGCAAGAGAAATAAAGTACAGCAAAGAGAAAAACATTCCTGCTAACAACTGGGAGTCTTTGCTCAAGACAAAACATTCCGAAATTTCCAACAATGCTCTGCAGGTATCATGAATCTATGTTCCCTCTGACACATTTATCCTTTGGGTAGAACTTTTCTGGGTTTGAAAGAGAGTTACTATCTCAATAAAAAGAACACCCCACATTAATTTGCTTTTCTTTCCGAATGTATTTCACTGACCCTGAGGCACCATCAAGTTTAAGATACACCATTATTTTGCAAACCACCAGGAGAAGAGGGGAAGGTGACAAACTATAACATCATTCCTAACACTTACAATTTTCACTTTCCAATTATTCAAAGAGCTCCTTTAAACTTATTGAGTCCTATTCATCATATTCCACTATTATGCATACATAAAACAGATCATATAAGCAAAATAAATTAGTTAAAAATTCCTTGGCCGGGCGCGGTGGCTCATGCCTGTAATCCCAGCACTTTGGGAGGCCGAGACGGGCGGATCACAAGGTCAGGAGATCGAGACCACGGTGAAACCCCGCCTCTACTAAAAATACAAAAAATTAGCCGGGCGCGGTTGTGGGCGCCTGTAGTCCCAACTACTCAGGAGGCTGAGGCAGGAGAATGGCGTGAACCCGGGAGGCGGAGCTTGCAGTGAGCCGAGATCGCGCCACTGCACTCCAGCCTGGGCGACAGAGCGAGATTCCGTCTCAAAAAAAAAAAAAAAAAAAAAAAAAAAAAAAAAAAAATTCCTAAAACTACATCAATATTCCAAGTCTACCTCTTCTGAATCACTCTTCAACCCAGTCACTGGTGCAGTATTTTCCTACATAATCATTCTCTGTGCCATAAAGAGTGCTGGTGATGCAGCATTTGTGAAGAGTGTGCCACTTTTATTTCCAGAGTTTTCTTCCACTGGTGACACCTATTCAGCCCACTGTTTTAAACTTCTGATATTAAAATCTTCAAATATACTTTAAAATAGGGGGCTGGATGTGGTGGCTCACAACTGTAATCCCAACATTTTGCGAGGCCGAGGCAGAAGGATTGCTTGAGCTCAGGAGATCAAGACCAGCCTGGGCAATACAGCCAATTCCTGCCTCTACAAAAAAAAAATTAAAAATTGGCCAGGTGTACTGGTGCACACCTGTTGTCCCAAGTACTCTGCAGGCTGAGGTGGGAGGATTGCTTGAGCCCAGCAGGGTCAAGGCTGCGATGAGCCATGATCATGCCACCACTGCACTCCAGCCTGCGTGACAGAGTGAAAGGCTGTCTCAAAAATAAATAAATAAAAAGGAAGGAGGGAGGGAGAAAGAGAGTGGGGGAGGAAGGGGAGAAGAGGGAGAGGGGAGTGGGGGGGAGAGGGGAGGGGAAGAGGGAGAGAGAAGGGGGGAGAGAGAGAAAGAAGGGAGATAAAAATAGAATAACTAGTCCCAATAAATCCCTAAGCCAAATTATCAACATTATGTCTCCTGCTACAACCACCCTTTTTGATTATTTTGATATACTTTATGGCAAATCCCACTCTTAAATACTTCAGTGTGCATCAAATCATATTCTAAGCAAGGTCTGCCAATTATCTCTTAAGTTTTCTTTGATCAAGTACTGCCCATTTCCTTTTTTTAAAACATGCAGTTGACTTGGTGAAGAAACCAGATTACTTGTCTTAATATCTCATATTCACATCTAATTCCTTCCTCATGATATCATCATTTTGCAAGTTTTAATGTTGGTGTTACCTTGACCTTGTCAGAGGATGTCAAAGGAAAGTTTACCAACAGCAAACTCTCTGAAATCATTCTCAAATACTTTGTCAAATGAAATACTGAGGTGTTACAGCTCTCCAGGCATGCACTGTGGAACACTGAACAATGAGCATGCACAGGCAATGTCAACTTTATCACAATTGCTGTATGGCTGACACGATTTTAATATATCATTAAAATTTAATGCTGATTTCTACAATTTTAAAATAGAACCTAGAATAGACTTATTTCTTCAAAAAAAGAACAACAACCACCAAAAAAACACTTAAGAGAGTAATTAACCAAAACCTACAATTAACATCATACTTAGTGGCAAAAGACTGAATGAACGGTAAGGATATCTGCTCTCATTATTCCTATCCCACAGTATACTTGAATTTCATCCAATACAATAGGGCAAGAAAAAGAAACAACAGGCATACAGATTGGAACGGAAGAAATAATTGTCTCTATTTACATATGACATGACTGTCTATTAGAAAATCCTAAAGAATCAACAGAAAAAATCTACTAGAACTAAAACAGAGTTTAGCCAAATCACTGAATACAAGGTCAATAGACAAAAAACAATCACATTTCTATATTTAGGAATCAGTAATTAGAAACTGAAATTTTTTAAAGTACCATTTACAGTAGCACCAAAACCCATAAAATCTTTGGGTATAAATCTTACAAAATATGCTGAAACTACAACACTAACAAAAGAAATAAAAAAGATAAATTGACCACAAACTAGAAAAATTCTTGATGCCAATTCTTCTCAAACCAATCTATAGAACCAACTCAATTCCAATAAAAAATCCCTGCAGAATGTTTTATAGAAATAGACTAGCTAAGTCTATATATTTATATGAAAAGATAAAGGAACTAGAATCACCAGAACAATGTGGTAAAAGAAAAATACAGAAGTACTTACATCAATCCAGTTCTAGGTTTATTATGAATTAGGATGGAGTAAGCAAGCCAGCACAGTACTGTAGAAAGGATATACATCAATAGAACTGAGTTCAGGAATTGAGCCACAAATTCATTTTTTTAATTCAACAAAGGTGCCAAGGCAATTCAGTCAATTCAGTAAAGGAAGAAATGAAAAAGAACCTCAAATTACACAGAAAAAGTAACTCAAAATGAGATCACAGACCTGAACACAAAACCTAAATCTGATATTTCTAAAATACATAGGAGATAAATTTTGGGAGCTTAGGGTAGACAAAAATTTATTAGATATGACACCAAAAGCATGATCCATAAAAGAAAAACTGATAAACAGAGTTTCATCAAAATGAAGAACTTCGGCTCTTCAAAAAATATGGGAAAGTTATGTTAAGCTATGGAAAAGACATGCCACAGATGGGGAATAAACAGTTACAAATCACATATCTGACAAGGACTTGTATTCAGAATACGTTACTTTTTTTTTTAATCTCAAAACTTAACTACCAAAAAAAACCACAATTTTTAAATGGGCAAAAGATTTGAACAGACGGTTCACCAAATAAGACACTAGATGAATGGCAAATAAGTATATGAAAAAGTGCTCAACACCTCATTAGTCATTAAGGAAATGTAAATTAAAATCACAATGTGATATCATTATCCATTAAAATGGCTTAAAAGAAAAACTGACAATTCTACGTGCTGATTAACATATAGAATACAGTAGCCAGAACTGTCATATTCTGCTGGCTGGAATGCAAAAACAGCACAGCCACTTTGGAAAAGGTGCCTTTGGCAATATTTTGTAAAGTTAAACATACACTTACCATACAACCCAGCAATATCCCTTTGTAATATTGTGAAATATATATTTGGTCCTGTTTCCTGACATATAGCTCCTAAAATCCTTGAAACCTCTAGAGTGCTAAGAATGTTTTTTGTACACTAGTGGCTAAAGAAATGACAGGGGGCCTAGCTAGCCTCAGGATGAGGGCTGATTATCAGGGAAATAATCATGTGACCAGAGGGTTAGAACTTTCTATCTCAGCTCCCTATTCCCCAACCCCCACCCTGACCTCTAGGGAAAAGGCTGAAAGTTCAGTTGATCACTAATGGACAATTAACAATGATTTAATGAATCAAGCCTACATGATTATATAATGAAGCTTTCATAAAAACCCAAAAAGGCTGAGTTCTGACAGCTTCAAAATAACTGGTCACATGGAGGTTCTTGGAGGGTGGCGCACTCAGAGAAGGCATGGAAGCTCCTGCCCCTCCCTACATACCCTGCCCTATGCGTCTCTTCCATTTGGCTGTTTTCTGTACCCTGTGTAATAAACCAGTAAACTTAAGTAAAATTTTCCCCTGAGTTCTGTGAGCCATTCTAGCAAATTAACAGAACCCAAGGAGGGGGTTGTAGGAACCCCAGATTTACAGTCAATTGGTCAGAATCTTTGGAAGTCCAGACTTACTCCTGGCATCTGAAGTCCCACAGTCCTGTGGGACTAAGCCCTCAACCCGTAAGATGGGATGCTATCTCCAGGTAGACAGTGTCAGAATTGAATTGAATTAGAGGACACCCAGGTAGTGCCCCCTGCAGAACTGACTGATTACCTGATGCAGGGGAAACCCCTGGCTCTCCACCTCTGCAACATTTGGTCACAGAAGTGTTTTGTGTTGTGCGAGTACAGTAGGAGAAAAAGAGGTTGTTTTTCCCTAGAACCTTACATCCTTCTAGGTATATACTCAAGTTTGGAGGATGTAAAGGTTATAGGAAAAAACAAACTCTTTCTCCTACTGTACTCTCACAACACAAAACACTTAAACTACAGCAAATGTTTATAGTAGTTGTATTTGCAAATGCCAAAACCTGGAAACCATCCAAATGTCTCTCAACAGGGGGAAAAACAATGAAATATCTATACAATGGGCTACTACCCAGAAATAAAAAGGAACTTCCAATAAAAGAAAAAATATGCATGAATCTCATTATTCTAAGTAAAAAGAAGCCATACTCAAAAGACTATATGTTGTATGATTCATTCATACAACATTCTCGCAAAAGGCAAACGTAAGGTACTGTAAACTTTTCAATGGTTTCCAGGGATGGAGGTGGTGAGACAGGTTGATACCAAAGGGACACTGGAAATTTCAGGGGTGAAAGAACCACTCTGTATCTTGATTATAGCGGTAGTTACACACCTGCATACATTTGTGCAAACTTGTAGAAATATTATTTACTAAATCATGTATTATTTACTAAATATGGTAAACTTTACTCACAATCTTTTACTGTTCTAAATTATGAAAACTCATTTTACTATTGGGCCAAGTTTCTAGACTTAAACCATCATGAATATGCTAATATTGACCTCTTTGTTTTCTTAGTGTTGAAAATGAGAACAGCATGTAATCAAAAGGACTCCTACTCTAAATTTATATATAAAAAGCATTTTTTTTTAAATCCAAAAGACTTGGTATTTCTGTGATTAACCTGCATTCATAAAGTATTAAAAGCAAAAAAAAAAAAAAAAAAAAGGTTGAGCAATTAACAAGGAAATTCAGACTGAAGTAACTGTTCCTAGAGCCCAACGTACCACAGTTACATTCTTTACTTCATATCAAATACTGTATATGATGCAAATGTAACAAAATATAAACACCTTAAGGCAATTTTTTAATTTTTTGAGACAGGGTCTAGGTCTTTCACCCAGGCTAGAGTGCAGTTATATGATAACAGCTCACTGAAGCCTCGACCTCCCAGCCTCAAGCAATCCTCCTACCTCAGTCTCCCAACTTGCTGGGAGTTACAGGCATAGGCCACCATGTCCAGTTACTTTTTTATTTTTTTGTAGAGATGGGGTCTTACCATGTTGCCCAGGCCCAGGCTGCTCTTGAACCCCTGAGCTCAGACTCCCAAAGTGCTGGGATTACAGGTGTGAGCCACTGCACCCAGTCAAAATTTTTATTTTTTAAATGCTAAAAATTATTTTGAAAAATAATTTTACGGTCATTCTCATCTGTTCCTTTATATTCTATAAATATATAACATATAAATTAACACAAAGTTTGGCCACTAAGTTAATATAAAATAGGAAAGTAGTAACACAAAATAAAACAAATCATACTACATTAAGCCCTTTCTAGGGAAAGTATACTAAAGCTTAGAAAACAATAGAAAATTATAAATTATAAGTTAACAAAATTTAAATATAAATCAGTAGAGATAATTTTAAAAGTATACAGTGTTTGGATTTAAATTTCCTATGTCTTATATACGGTACTCAAAATTACATACTAAAGATTCAAGAGTAATCAACTGATTATAAACAAAATTATCATAAGCCAATAACCACTCTAATAAATACTATCAATTTAGGCTATGAAATTAAGGATAATGCATTAATTTGCTGCCTCTTTCAATCTACTAACAAACACATTTGTCAAACAGAATGTAAATCAGACCATCCCTTTTTTTCTCATGATCAGAGTTTCCAAAAATATAGGAGCAGCATTATATGTTTCAATAAATCTCTAAAATTTCAAAATAAGTTAAATCTGCAAAGACATGCTTGGAATCTAATAACAGATAATTTGATCAAAATTAACTAGACAACAGTTCTTGACCGTGTTACGTGTCAAGCACCAGGCTAGGAACCAGGAATGCTCTCAAAAAGCTAATACATGTACGTGCAAACCACTGGGAGGCAAAAACTATTCTGAATACTTTGCAGAACAGTTACTAAGCATAAAATGTCTTATATTTTAAATTAACAATTAAATAACATATAATCAAGGTTGGTTTTCTATCCAGAAAACAATCGTTCTTATTTTATTTTATGTGCCAAGCTTTGAATTAGGCACTACATATAAATGGGGAGGAGGGGAGACTACTCACCACAACACTGTGAGACAAAGTAAGAGACATCCGGCACACTTTTGTCACTCAGTGTTGGGCTTCTTCCTTATCACTAAGAGTCCCGGTTGGGATCAAACATAATCACCCCTAATGGAAACTAAAAATACTGATTCTCTCTTTTCCATCATCTCCTACAGTGTAGACAAGGACATATTATTCTAACCCCTACCAGATGCTCCTGGTCCACACCTTTGACTCTGAATCCAGGGACAAAAAGGAAGTCGATGGAGATATCTTTCTGACAGCTCTAGAAACAGAGGCTTCCAGATGAAGTTCCTGGTACTGAAGTGCTTGGTGGTAGCTAACAGTAGCTTTTTTATTGAACCAGTTCTGTAGCGCTAATCGTAAAAGGGCCAGTTTGAAGCTAAGAACTCTGATGAATACAGTTGATTCTAATCTCCATTTTATAAACGAGAAAACTAACAATCTTAAGAAGGCACAGTGCCTTACACCTGTAATCCTACCACTTTGGAAGATCAAGTGGTAGGATTGCAAGACTCCAGCTCTAAAAAAAAACTTTAAAAACTTAGCTGGATGTGGTGGCACGGGCCTGTAGTCTTAGCTTCCTGGGAGGCTGAGGCAGAAGGCTCACTTGAGTCAAAGAGTTTGAGGCTGCAGTAAGCTATGATAGCAAGCCACTGTACTCCAGCCTAGGCAAGAGAAAGACCCCATATCTTAAAAAAAAAAAAAAAATTTATATATATATACATATATATATATATATAAAAAAATAAAATGAAACTTGTCCAAAGTCACATAACTAATAGGTCTTAAGAATCTGTAGTCAAACTGAGCTACAGTCATCAGCATAAAGGGATCAAATGCTTTTATATCTACTACTACAAATAATAAATATATTAATTATTCCATTCACTGAATTCCTCAAGGGGAAGCAATTTATTTTCATGGCTGCTGTGGCTAGAACTTCTCGGATATTCATAAACATGCATAGAGTTGACTTGATTATGTATATTTTAAAATGTCATTGAAATTAGCACCAATCTAAAATTTCCTCACATCTACTTAAAGAGGATTAGTGGTACAGATGGGATTCAAATCCAAATGTTCTGACTCTGACACCCATGCTCTTTCCACTATACAACACTTAGTGTTAAGCAAATCCACTCACTCAACCCTTCTTTAACCATTCTTTTATTCTTAGCACTGGATAGAAAGGCAATGTTAACACTGAAGTTAAATTCTCCTTTGGTTCCAAAATTTGAACCTAAAATTAATGTGTTCTAGTTACATGTAACTTTTTCAAAGGCTAAGTCAGACAAAACCACATTTTGGCTTTTTAAAATAATTTCTCTCTCTCTCTCATACACACACACACACACACACACACACACACACACACAGAGAGAGAGAGAGAGAGAGAGAGAGAGAGAGAGAGAGAGAGAGAGAGAGAATGTTCTTCAGGGGAAAATACATAAAGAGGGACAAAGTAGTTAGCCTACGTTTCTACACATGAAATGCATTCTCCCTTTCAAGGCAGCCTGAGAGAAAAACGACTACCAAAAAGTCTATAAGAAGGTCCTATCTTTATGAAACCCACATCTCTCCACAGCATGCTGTCTCCATTCCAAAAGAAAAAATAAATAAATAAAAAACAGGAAAAAAAAGCCTTTCTAATTCCTTTGATCTTTCCAGTTTCAAGTTAAATGCTTATAATACCTTAAGGATATAAAGTAGCAATAAGACTATCTCTATAGACTATGTTTATAAGTCTAATTATGTATAATGGGAGAATTTTCCTAAAATTTTGTTGGTCTCAAAAGATAAAGAACCAAGAGATCTAAAATGCATGTAAATAAATGTGTGACAACAGTCAATCAAAACGAGGAATTTCTAAATTAAAATATTCTCCTGCTGTTATTTTGTCTATTACAGTCAGATTAAAAACTAAAACTAAGTACTACTACAGCTGCCTATTTACGAAGAAAAACCATTCTGGCACTAAAGTTATCTCACTTAAATTTAAAAAGCTATAATAAGAATGTGTTTACATTGCTGTTACTCAACGTCTTTTACTATAGTTATCCTCATAATCAAATATTTAAACTGCAAAAGTAGTATATAAATTTTTTTAACAGAAAAGACAGTGTTTATAAAGGACAAATTTTAAATGGTAGTAATTTAATGCTTAGTACCCAAATAATTTTTCAAAATCTTCGTCAATTGTCATATAACTTCTTACGTATGTCTCCTTACAGAATTAATAAGCTTATTTGAAAGAAAAATACACATAAAAGGTTCAGGGGGAAAAAAGTCAATATGGCAAAATATCAAAGCAGCATATACTTCAATGATTTTGTGTTTCCCAGCAGAGATCTTGGAAAGATATCCCTTCCAATTCCATAAATGAAACTGACATACTTTACTTGAAGTGGAAAAAAACGAGAGGAGGGAGAATGGAATAGGGTAGGGAGGAGCATAAAGATTGTGAAACCTTGAAGAAAATCAAGCTCATGCTTTTAGAATTCAGGTCACCCAGCCTTACACAGTTTAAAAGTAGAATTACTTTCAAAGAATACATATTTCCTCTGAGCTATGATACATATTTCCTTTTAATAAATCATATTGCAGCAACAGCTGAAATGAACGTCTAGACATCAAAAACACTTCTTACTCCCACCTACTGCTTTTTTACCTCAGGCATCAAAACTAATGAAACCTATTATCCAGAACATTGAGTTCAGCAACCGCATTGGCCACTGCAAATATTGGAGGGGGGGGAGGGGCACTTTCAGGGATGGCACTCCTTATTCAGCCATTAAAATTATTGAAAATCAAATTTCATTCAAAACTCCAGAAATACAAGTAAAGGAAGGCACACGAAACAAGGACATTGTTTCCTAGTTAGATTTCAGTAACTAACAGCTAAAGACAGCATAGCTCTGAATCCAAGGTTTATCATTTGCCCACTGCCTTTGTTTTCAATTTCTACCTTAAACATATAAAACGCACTGTAGTGTTAAAAAAAAAAAAATCTTCTGAATTATTAAATCTACTTCCGAAAACTACACTAACCAGATATTACAACAAGAAAACATGTATCCACTTAATCTAACTGCAGCAAATGAAGGATACCAAGATAAATAAACGATTTTGAAGTATCTGCTTTCTTAAAAACTGACTTACCAAAGAAATTGAGTAAAAGGAGCACAGTGCTACATTAATTGTGAAATATAGCACTTCACACACAAAAAAATCCAATGACTTACAACACTACACTACCATGACTGATCAATTTATGCTGCCATCAGTGGCCTGGTAGAATCTATATTTGAGGTCATTAATAACTAAATGGATGTATTACTTATATCAACTTCAATCAATTTAGAGCTCTGATTTCTTGAATTGCTCATGAGTGTAAAATATTCAGTATCACTTAACAAATCTATGTTGGAAACGGATTGTAACCTTCCCGATGTCAATTCATCAAACAAATAAGAATCATGGATAGAAAATACATACTAAAATGCTCCATTTATTTCAACCTATTTGCAACCTTAAATGATTACAAATATTGATACTATTTGGCAGACAGAAGCACAACTGCAATTCAAAATTGTAACAGTATAATATATTCCTAAGGAATCAGCATGGGTTCTCTGCCAGTTGCAGGATAACCAGAATTTTAATGACAGTTTCTACACAGCATTGTAGCAGTTGAGACACCACCCAAGTTAGCATTTCAATGGATCACAAGACTCCCTGTAAAGCCAGCAAACTTTAAATTGAAGGAAACCATAAAACTAAATTTCGAGATAAACTGTACAAGGCCTTCAAAAGACAACTGCTATAGAAAACAGGCTGCAATGTTACTTTAATAGCTGCACATTGAAAAAGAAATCCTGCACAATGGCTGTTACTGACTTCTCAAAACCAAATTTGTCCCCATTTGCTACTTCTTTCAAATATTTTAAAACATGATTACCATTTTTAATCTTTAAAACTATTAACATGCTCTTAATATGCTCTAGAAGGTATAAGCAAGCGTCTAGAAGGATTAAAATTAACAGTTATCTCTGCTAGAATAATGATTGTTTTCTCCTTTACCTCTTTGAGTATTTTCCAGATTTCATGACAGGCATTACTTTTATAAGCCTACATCACATTTGAAATAAATTTTTAAAATAAGGCTACTATATTAAACAAGGCTGTATGTTCAGAAATTACAAGGAAGACCAATATTTTTAAAACAGGAATCATCACAAGATAAATTTTGAGATGGAAAAGCAGACATGTGATTCAGTTAGAACATATACATTTAAATTCATCAATGCTACAAATAAACATTTTATAAGCTTCCTCTAGGACAATGATTTTAATAAAGATGACTCAACTATTGATTTCAACACTGGCACAATTGAGCAGTAAAAATTTAAAATATCTCCTTCCACTCTTCAGACACAAACTAATTTGAATAAAAAACACACGCACATGCACACACACGTGCACACAGAAGCTTGCTACTAAAATTCTGACAGGGCAAGTCCCCAAATTGCCTTTTACACTAAAGCTCAAACAGTTGTCTGTCAATGCTATTACTATGAGTAATCCTTGCAGCTGTAACTGTTTGAAATGCAGCTGTCTCGCTGGCATTCTCTCCCCACCCCCAGTCATCCAGCATTTCTGTTCTTGCTACAATAATCTTAAAGAGCATTTTACAGGAGGCTTAGCCCTCGCTGAGGGCACTCTACGGCGTGACCGAGAGAACATGGAAACACGATTCATTAGACACGCCTGGAGTGATAACAATGGTGCTGCTTCTTACTGCCTTTCATTTCGTACATCAGGCTGAGACTAATGCATTCTCGTTACACAACAAGCACATTTATAGACAGGGGAAAACTGTAATCACCTTTGATTAAGAGACAGCATATTTTTCCTATATAAGCCGCCAGCCATACTGACATAGTAATTATTTTTTAACTGACAGGTTAAAATAGCAAATGTAGCAAAAATAACATCTGCAGAGAGAGAGAGAGAGAGAGAGAGAGAGAAAAGCTGACTACTGTGAAGACTTGGTGCACAAAGGTTTCTTTAGACTAAACTCAGTGCCATCTCCTTGAGACCTGATAGGCACTTTGACTTTTATTTCAGTTTGACGGTCTACGGCAAATATTACAGAAGAGACTCACGGAAATTCATTCTATAAATCCAATTCTTTGGAGGCAAAAATTACAAAGTTATTTTTGTCACTGAAACTGTAATGACTATTGATCTATCTTCTTTCCACTTCTTTCACCATAGGACTTGAAAATTCAACAGTAGCATCCTTTTTTTCTATTATCTTACAACAAAATAATTTTTTCTCTTCACTTTGTTATCTACTTTTACTAGATAATGTTTTTCTTTATATAAAATGCTACTCCAAGTGAGAAAAAAAACCTGCTTTCTACTATACCACAGTTTTTAAAATGTAACTTTGATTAAAAACAAGAATGTAGAATCAGTAGATCAGTCTATCATTTCACTTAACACCCATCAATCACTGTACCTGGTGAAGGTTTTAACTGTAAATATAAAGGGCCTAATTTAAATTAGAAAAAAGTCATAAGCCACATTACACTGACAACATATAAAGTCAATTTTCTTAAGGAATTTCAAAACGTGAACCACCTTTCCACACACACAAAGGCAATCTTTCGTTGGTTTACACGTGTGTGTTGCTGGGTTGTAGTTTATACAGAGTTTGCTAGTTGACAGGAAAAAAATATTTGTCATGAATTGAAAGATCATAGTCAAACCAAAATATTGGAAAATAATTTTTCATAGTTACCAAAGTCTGTATAATTAAGCAATTAAAAATAGTCTCTTTTTTAAGCTTTCTATAACACTATTAATTTTTACACTAAGAATGTGCTACAAAAAACAATTTGCACATGTGAAAATCTGTTAAGACAGTAAAGAAACAAAAATAAGCAAATAACAGAAAAAGTTAAGTCTGGTTCACAAAACTTTGACATCTGAAATAGCTTTTTCAAAAAATAATTACGTAGCCAGACAATGTGGCAGGAGTCCATATTCCTAGCTATTCAGGCTGCTGAGGCGGGAAGACACATGAGCCCGGAAATTCAAGGCCAGCCGGGGCACTATAGTGTGATCCCATTTCCATTAATCAATCAATCAATCAATCAATGCAAATAGTCATGTACATACAACAAACAAATTTTTGTAAAACAGCAAAATGCTTTAACAAATTTAAACAGTAGGATTTTAGAGTTTTCTGACCTGTGCTACCACAGCAGGTTAGAAACTAGAAAATGTGTAGCCTAACTCTAATATGTCTATAAATGGATCACTGAACTCTGATGTGCACTTAAACACAGTGTATTTTGAAGAGAAGTTTTTATATGTCCCGCACAATTTTAGAATTACACAAGCTTAAAATTTTCATCATCTGAAATCAAACAATGAGCCTTATTACAGAAGATAGCATCTATACAATTTCTACTGTCGGTGCCCAATCCATGTCTTTCTCTCTTACTTTGGTTTTCTGTACTGTGTAAAGTCATGACTCCCCCAAAATTAATCAACTTACTTCTGCATACTTTCCCTGCTTGTTTTCTTTTTGGAAAAGACAAAGTTAATCATCAATATAAAACATGTCACCACACGTTAAAAATTTTTATTTTAAAAACATTTCAGTTTAAATATATTCTTAGTAATCAGAACATTTTACTTTCATAAACAGCTATGGTTTACATATGAATTCCCATTACAATTATCTGGCTCTTAATAGAATCACAAATTATTATTCTCAACTTTTAAAAGACAGAATGTACAATTCTCACTTCATGGCTTCAAAATTAATTGGTTTATGAATGCAAAAACAACCTATTGGAAAGCACTAAAAGTTTCTCAAAACTTTAAGTTAAAATATATTCAGGAAAAAGTTGTCATTATCCAAAACTTCAGCCAAGAAGTTTCCAACTCATAAGCAAAAAAATTTATAAATGACCTAAATACACCAACACTGCCAATATTTTTACTTCATGTTTGTGTTTCAACACTACAAGATTCCTTTGCATTAACGAGTCGATACGAAAACTGCAAGTCCTTTAGGAAATAAAGGTCAGTTATTTACACAGTCACAGTGGCGTGAATGAGTTCAATCCTATGTTCTTTCCAACACTGGCTAGAATGGCATTATTGATTAGAAAGTTAAGTGACACCGTTGTTTTGGATAGGGCACAGTCTGGAGCGGGGCAGGCCTGGGCGGCTCCCATAACACAAGGTGCAGTGGTTTCTTCCTGTGGTCCTTGGTGCACTGGTCCTGTGGAAGGGCCCCAGTTGAGTCCCTCTGGCCCTTTCCATCTCCATTCTCAAGGACAGCTGCGGTTTTATCCAATTGTAGTTTTAGCCATTATAACTTAGGAAGTTCTATAGAGAGTTCACTTGAAAAGCTATTATAAATAAACACAAAGAGTTTACCAAGAGGATAGTATTTGTAAATTACCAGAAAAGTTGAAAGAATCAAACTAAAAACCCAAAAAGCCTGAGCCACTGGGCAGTGGCTTCACTGGCTCTGTTGCTTCTTTTGCAGTTATCTTTACTTTCTTTGAGATTCTTTCCCGCTCAAATTGCGTAATTCTGACCAACTGCACTAGAATGTGGGAATGCCTTCCAAGATAGATTCTGAGGATTTTAAATGTTTATAAAGTGAAGTCCTAACCAATCTACCCCTTCTAGTTACAAAACCCAGGACCCAAACCAACACTAGTTAAGCATTACAGACTAAATCAGTTTTGATAGGCCTTACAATCTATCCACCATTCAGAATATATTTTTCATAGGTTAAAAAAAATGTATTTTCCAAATAATTAACTTATAAATTATCCTTTGAAACACAGGCTATCAATACTTTGTCAACTGATGCTTGATTATATTAATTCTTCTTTCCATAAATACCAGTTATTAAAAAGTATAACAATAAAAGTTAATTTATCACTTAAAAAGACAGAGTTTTGATAGTGATGGAGTTCTCAAAGATTTTTGGTTGCCGGGCGCGGTGGCTCAAGCCTGTAATCCCAGCACTTTGGGAGGCCGAGACGGGCGGATCACGAGGTCAGGAGATCGAGACCATCCTGGCTAACACGGTGAAACCCCGTCTCTACTAAAAAATACAAAAAACTAGCCGGGCGCGGTGGCGGGCGCCTGTAGTCCCAACTACCGGGAGGCTGAGGCAGGAGAATGGCGTGAACCCGGGAGGCGGAGCTTGCAGTGAGCTGAGATCCGGCCACTGCACTCCAGCCTGGGCAGCAGAGCGAGACTCCGTCTCAAAAAAAAAAAAAAAAAAAGATTTTTGGTTGCCTGTAATATTTCTTGGAAGCTATATTAGATCTGCTATATAATAATTCATTTCTTTTGTATGAAATTTTGTTTGTTATAACTCACTATTTAAAAACTTTTTTCAACTCCAGTTCAAAAACAAAAAATACATATGGGATAATAGTTTAAAAGTTCAACGGTATATATACCATGATCTCAACTTTAAAGATGCATGCTTAAATATCTGTAATGGAATAAACAAAAATTATAATTACTATAAATCTTTACCCAAACTTTTTATACTAAATTTTAAATATAAGTACCCCTATATAATCCGTTAAACAGTTACTACTCTAAAAAATACATATATTCAAAGGCAGTATCATCCACTAAGAATGACTCAGCAGTTCAGATGATAAAGAAAATAGCCTAAAGAAACGCAGTAAACATAAACAGATGTTGTTTGGACAGAAGATATACTAACACTTTGTAAAGTACAGAAATTGTCATCCCATTTCTTTTATAATCCAGCTTTATCAAGAAGCAAAGCTTTTTAGTCTCCCTGCTTTCACTCAAAGCACCTGAAGTCTATTCTTCATGAGAGCCAAAGTAATCTTTTTCAAACCTTTAGTTTACTATACTAACTAAAGCTAACTTTAGTTAGCTTCACATAGTAGCATCCTGCCTCTTAAAGCCTTATTTTAATGGCTTCTCATGGAATTAATAATCTAGTTAATAAGTTCCTTACCATGGCCTACAAGGCTCCACCTGATCTCACCTCTGTCTACCTCTTCCATCTCCCTCTGTGTACCCATTTCAACAGCACTGGCCTTCTTCTTTCCGACAAAGTGAGCTCAAGACATCTGACTTCCTTTTCCTGTACCTGGCTCTCTCCTCCAAGAGGCATTCCCTACCTGACCCTCTAATGTAAAGTAGTCCTGTCCCAGTCAGTCACTTTCTCATTTATTGCTTTGTAGCAGACAACTGTAAAAAATTACTCATTTACTACTTGTCTTCTTACCCACAAAGAAGAATGTCAGCACGATATGTACAAGGGCAATGTCAATCCTTGTGTGCTTACTATACTGCAAAGAACCTTCCACTGAGAAAAACATTGTGACACTGAGAAAAACATTGTGACCCTGAGAAAAAACATTCAAAGTGGAGCAAAATGCAACCTAATATGATTCTAAGGATTTTTATACTATGCAAAATAGCCAAACAGACACGTTTATAAAAGACTTAGCTTTTCTTCCTACTGACAACTGAAGGCTCTTACTTGAATCCTTGATAATCAACAAGATTAGAATGACTAATGAAGGGTATTCTTGAGGGAAAAAAAAATTTTAAAAAAATTAAAATACCACAATAAACTCACAACTTAAAGTAGTTGCTGTCATGAAGTGGGTCTCCTAAGAGGTTAATGTTTTAAAATCAGGCAACTTTAAATTATAAAACTTCTATCCCAATAAGAAACATTTAGAAATGGAATTAACTCTTTATTCTCTTTCCTATGTATAATTCATTCTACTTATCAACGCTATAGGCTATTATTATAGATGACGGCTCTTAATCACTATAAATTTACAACTCCTATCGGTCGTGTTCATTATATCTGAAATAACAAAATAAAGTTACATAATTATGGGGTGATATTAAATTAAATTCGTATTACATATTGATGTAAGTGCATGTAAACAAGAATACGGCATATGTGTTCCATGTTCCATTCTATTAGGTACAATGAGCTAAGGTCCCTATAGTATTTATCATAAGCCACATCTACAAAGGTTGAGGAATCTTTTATTTTCCCTTGGAGAATGAGGGGGAACATAATGCAAAAAAGCAGAAAAATGCTGTAGAAGCATTTTTGTGGACGTTTTAGTAATTTTATATTTTATATTATTTTCTTCCTGGAAAATCAGCTTCCATATAATAATTCTCAAGTATCTCCGGCTTATTCATACACCACATTTTTGTGATTCTTTCTCACCAATTTTTAAAACAGAATTGTTTTTAATAAAGTATAACTCAAAGCTGGGCATGGTGGCTCGCGCCTATAATCCCAGCACCATGGGACGCCGAGGCAGGTGGATCACAAGATCAGGAATTCAACACCAGCCTGGCCAACACGGTGAAACCCCGTCTCTACTAAAAGTACAAAAATTAGTTGGGTATGGTGGCACCTGCCTGTAGTCCCAGCTACTCGGGAAGCTGAGACAGGAGAATTGCTGGAACCTAGGAGGCGGAGATTGCAGTGAGCCAAAGCCTGCGCCATTGCACTACAGCCTGGGCAACAGAGACTACGTCTCAGTCAATCAACCAACCAATAAAGTATAACTTAGACATACGTACATCCGTTGTACATTCTCAATTTAAAAGAAAACAATGAAAATATTTATTTCATCTATTTGAGGATAACCCAAATATTATACTCTGAGATAGATTACTAAAAATCCCATTTTCAGGAGAGTTATTAAAATGAAGGTGAAGAGAGAAGAAACTGAAATACAATGGCTCTTTTAAATCAGCTAGACAACTATTCACTATTCATATTCATTTTGTATCCTTCAGCCTGGAAAAAGGCCCTTTTTAACTTTCAATTAGTCATACACTGTCCTGTTTATTTTTTCTCTAACCACTTTGCCCCTTTGGAGGTGAACGTAAATTAAATCAAAGACATATAATAGACAGACAGCAATTTGGGAGTGGATTTTTGCCTACCCAAACCAGACATTATGCCTTGCCAAGGGAGCAACTCTGTATAAATAAGACTATTCACAAGATAGAAGTGATCAGCATAGGCCGGGCACGGTGGCTCACGCCTGTAATCCCAACACTTTGGGAGGCCAAGGTGGGCGGATCACCTGAGGTCAGGAGTTCGAGACCAGCCTGGCCAACATAGTAAAACCCCATCTCTGCTAAAAATACAGAAAATAGCTGGACATGGTGCTCTGGAGGCTGAGGCAGGAGAATCACTTGAAACCGGAGGCAGAGGTTGTAGTGAGCTGAGATTTGTGTCACAGCGCTCCAGCCTGGGCAACAGAGCGAAGCTCTTTCTCAAAAAAAAAAGAAAGAAAAAGAAGGAAAAAAAAAAAAAAGGAAAGAAAGAAATGATCAGCACACACCCATTTACCTCAAGGGTAGTCACCAAAACTTCAAAGTGCCATTAAGAACAGAATCAATGCTTTTGTCTAAAAGATCTCAGAGGCTCTATAACAGACCCTTGAGATCATAAACATTCATGACTTTCCAGGAAACCAATAGGTTTCTTAAACTCACAAAAAACTGCCTAAACATTTTTGATTAACTATGAAAATCACACTCTCCTTCTTTGAAAGTGATCATACTTGTATAAATTTAAGAAAAAAAATCTTGGCCACACTGGAATGACATAAAAATGTTTTATACTTGCTTTACTTTAGTTAAGGTTAAGAACAACTATTTTAAAAATAAAACTCTCCAGATTGTGCAGTTTCAATTTTCCACTGCTCATTTTCTATGACAATCTGACCAAGAATTCCCCACAGCCACCCGCCAGGAGGGGGAAAGAAAAGCTGATACCCTAAAACCTCATTCTCAGAAAAATAAGTATCTCTGATAACGCGTCTAGTTTTTCCAAAAATATTAATGAAAAGGTAATGGTATCATAAACTGAAAGGCTGTTTTAGAAATGAGCAAGTCAAGCTTGTCAAAAGGCCAGAAAGGACTTTCTGGAAAGAATGATAAGCATCTTGGAATCTCACTTCTCTCACACACTGAGCTCCAATCTGCAGCCTTTTCCCTCCGAGCCAATGCACTTGATGGGTGTGATAACAGATGGATCATTGTATCTGCCAACTTCCTGTGATGTACTGTATGGGGACTGATAATTTAGTGACTACAGAAGTTCTACAACAGACAATGCAAGCAATACTGGCATTCGGTAAGTAGCTGCATGCAGTCCTGTAACAGCCTGTAGGTGCTGAATATACGTGGATTATTGCACAATATAAGCTCTGAACAAGTATCTAAGGCATTAAAAAAAAAAAACTTAAAACTGGGCAAGCTAAGAACTAATTAGAAAAATAAACAGGAAGGAACAAGTATATCTTATATTCAAAGTGACACTTTCACTTAAACATACATGAAAAACCTTTGAATAAAAAATTTTTTATTAAAGTTTTATAAGCAGGTTAACATAGAAAAATGCATGCATATTTTAAAAATATACATTGTGGGCATCGTTTTCAGGCATCACAATCTGAAGTTATAAAAACCAAAAAATGTCTCCAACCATTGCCAAATGTCCTCTGGGGGGAAAATCTCTCCTGTTGAGAACCGCTGAAGAAGACAGACTGAAGTTCCACTCGTTCAATTCTAATGCTTATTTTAGAGGGAAGGGAGGGATTATAAGGAAAGGAGATTGTTTATTTATGGAAATTATACACAAAATAATGAAACATAATCCATATTGTATGTGCCAGCTAAGCACATATTATAATACTAAACAGAAGAAAGGCTATATGAAGATTCAGCATGCAAACTGTTCACCAGGTTGCACAGCAAATTGGAAAGGCAACTTCCATTAACCAGCATAAGAAGTATGCTTACTTCTCTTTGCAAAACAGGAAAAAATTCACAGCTCTGCCACAACTCTGTGTACAAATTATACTAAAGGTACTTTCTTCACAAATGCTCATCAAATAAACTCTGCATTATGCTGGGCACAATGTACAGAACTGTCATCTTTAACAGATGCTATGATGAAACTCTCTAGGTTTTAGGTTCTGGTTAAAAAAGAACCTTCACATTTATGTATACACATATGTGTTTGTGTGCATGTATCATTCAAAACCCCACTGCAATCACATTTTAGAAATAGCAGTACCAAGGTTGGGCACGGTGGCTCACACCTGTAATCCCAGCATTTTGGGAGGTTGAGCTAAAGAGCTCAAGACCAGCCTGGGCAACATGGCAAAACCTCGTCTCTACCAGAAACACAAAAAAATAAGGCGGGAGTGGTGGCACACCCCTGTAGTCTCAGCTACTCAGGAGGCTGAGGTGGAAGAATCACTTGAGTCTGGGTGGCCGAAGGTTGCAGTGAGCTGAGATCGCATCACTGCACTCCAACCTGGGTGGCAGAGTGCAATCCCCTCTCAAAAAAAAAAAAGAAAAGAAAAATGCCGGGCGCAGTGGCTCATGCCTGTAATCCCAGCACTGTGGGAGGCCAAGGCAGGCGGATCACCTGAGGTCAGGAGTTTGAGATCAGCCTGGCCAACATAGTGAAACTCCGTCTCTACTAAAGGACAAAAAAAATTAGCCGGGCATGATGGCGGGTACCTGTAATCCCAGCTACTCGGGAGGCCGAGGCAGAAGAATCACTTGAACCTGAGAGGCAGGGATTGCAGTGAGCCGAGATTGTGGCATTATACTCCAGCCTGGGCAAGACAGCAAGACTCGGTCTCCAAAAAAAAAAAAAATCAGTATCAAATTAACTACTACCGGCCGGACATGGTGGCTCACACCTGTAATCCCAGCACTTTGGGAGGCCGAGACGGGTGGATCACGAGGTCAGGAGATTGAGACCATCCTGGCTAACACGGTGAAACCCCATCTCTACTAAAAAATACAAAAAACTAGCCGGGCGAGGTGGCGGGCGCCTGTAGTCCCAGCTACTCGGGAGGCTGAGGCAAGAGAATGGCGTAAAACCCGGGAGGCGGAGCTTGCAGTGAGCTGAGATCCGGCCACTGCACTCCAGCCTGGGCAACAGAGCGAGGCTCCGTCTCAAAAAAAAAAAAAAAAAATTAAATACTACCACATTATTTTACTGGCACATCTCTGGAACCTGCCACACGTACTCAAATTATTGGGCAGAGAATTAGTTTGTCATTTTTGCAGCAACTCTACCGTAATACCATTCTCTAAGTCTAAAGTACAAAATCTCTTTTAAAATATTATTATTGGATACTACAAAACAGTAGCATTTGGAGTAAATGTCCTACACTCAAACTAAGTACACTATTTCCATATGGAAATGTGATTTTCTTCTCTTTCCTGCTTGCTTTTTTTTTTTTTCTTTTCCTTGCAATTTCACTATATGCTAATCCTGAGCTACAAGGTGATAAGAAAGGGAAGAAACGGGTCGGGTGTGGTGGCTCACGCCTGTAATCCCAACACTTTGGGAGGCCGAGGTGGGTAGGTCTTTGAGGTCAGGAATTCGAGACCAGCCTGGTCAACATGGCAAAATCCCGTCTCTACTAAAAATACAAAAATTAGCCGGGTGTGGTGGTGTGTGCCTGTAATCCCAGTTACTCCAGAGGCTGAGGCAGGAGAATCACTAGAACCCTGGAGGCAGAGGCTGCAGTGAGCCAACACTGCATTACAGCCTGGGCGACAAAGCGAGATTCTGTCTCAAAAAAAAGGGTGGGGGGGTAAGGGGAGGAAAGGAAGAAAGAGGAAAAACAGACTAACTGCAGGGAATGAAACAGTATCACTTGCTGCACAGCTGCAATTCTCTTTTTAGGAAAAATTAAAACTAATAATATTTGAAAACTATAAGTCTGATTTACTACTGATAACACCAGGCATAAAGAGAAGAATCTTTGATCACTCGATAGAAGGAAAATGAGTGAAGGGGCACAATTATCTTCAACTACAAAAAGCCAACAGCACTGTTCAAAAAAAAAGAGAACCAATTTCACCAGAGTTTGTTTTCTTTTTACTATGTGAGCAGACTTGACTTTAAAATTTCCGAACTGTACCCACAAAACAGAGTACTTTATCTTGCAACACTTTCCCTGCTAGTCAACATTGCCTAAAACTCCAATATTGAGTTTTCTTCTACCTGTAGGACTGTTAACGTAAGTAAGAGGAGAAACAGGAATTGCTAACAATCTGGAAACTGCCTGTGCCTGAAGAAGAGCTCAATCCAGCATGAAGGTAGACCAGGCTGGTACTGTAACTCTTGGTTCTGCTCAGAAGCTGGTCTTAACGGGCTCTAGGACCATGGTAACTCATGTGAGGCCTCCAGATACAGGCAGACAGGCCCCTGAGGTCACAGTTCACCCCGTCTGACAAACAATATTTTCCAAAGACAGCTCACAATAGATCCCATATTACATGCCTTTTCTTACAGTGCAACACTATCAGTCTTCCTATCAAGTGGTAGGATCAATATTCCCTCCCCTGGATCTGGGTAGCTCTTTGTAACTGCCTCAACAAACAAAATATGGACGAAGTGACTGTACGTTAGTCTCCAAGTCCAGAGTATAAGAAACTGATAGTTCTCCACATCTGCACTCAGGAAGATCACTTTTGGAGTGCAACCACCCTGCTGTGAGGAAACCAAGTCCACACGGAGCAGCCCCGTGTGGTTCTTCTGGCCAACTGTCTCAGCTGACATCCCAGCCAAAAACCAGCATCAACCAGCAGCTATGCGAATATAAACACCTTCCGAGGCAATCAGGCCCAAGTCTGATCGAAAGACTGCAGTCTTGGAGTCTTTCCAGTGGAGTCCTCAGACATCCTAGAGCAAAAACTATTGGTCCCTACTATGCCCTAAGTTCTGACCCCCACAGTCCATAGGCATAATAAAATAAACTGTTTTTTGCTACTGAGTTTTGATATTAGATGATACACACCCAGTGCAACCACTGTCCCAGGCAGAATAGATTCATAACTCATTCACAAAAACAAAATTATAGTATTTCACACTAGTTCTGCAGTAACATAATCTGGATGATTATTGTTGGATGATAAATCATTAAGGTAGAAGTAGTATACTGAGACATGAACTAAATTTCAAAGGTACCCAACTTCATTTTAGTAAGCACATTATGAACAAAGATACAGATTCAGTGAAATGAAATGATGAATTTATAATTTATATTACATATTAATACGAATATTTTTATGAGAACCCTTGTGATATAATAGGGTATTAGGATGGTCTCAGCGCTGAAGCAAACTGGCTATGTGGCTAAATTTTAATTCACGTATCTATTCATTCAGCAAGTGAATGGATATGATATCTTAGGCACTATTCTAGGGGCTGAAAATTCAGCAGTGAACAGATTTTTCATAAAACTTTCATTTTAGTTGAGAGAGGCAGAGAGTAGTAATTTTACTTATATAAAATTATTCAAACCCATGTTAAATGCAAACTAAGTCTTTTACCTTATTTACCTAAAAGACAACATGTCTTTTAACCCATGTTAAAAGACAATAAGACACGATGGAAGGAAGGTCAGTGAAAGTAGGATTCATATGCTACTTACGATGATACGGCAGTTTTAAAACAAGACCCCAAGTGTCTGACACTCCTCCCATTGAGAGGTAGGGCCTATATTTCTTTCCTTTAAAAAATGAGATTTATGGTTGCTTCAAGGAAAGAGTAGGATGAAAGTGACACCATGTGGCCGGGCGCAGTGGCTCACACCTGTAATCCCAGCACTTTGGGAGGTTGAGGCGGGCGGATCACAAGGTCAGGAGATGGAGACCATCCTGGCTAACATGGTGAAACCCCGTCTCTACTAAAAATACAAAAAATTATCCGGGCATGGTGGCACGTGCCTATAGTCCCAGCTACTCCGGAGGCTGAGATAGGAGAATCACTTGAGCCCGAGAGGTGGAGGTTGCAGTGAGCTGAGATGGTGCCACTGTACTCCAGCCTAGGCAACAGAGCGAGACCCCATCTCAAACAAACAAAAAAGCAAGTGACAACACAGTTTCTGTGAGTAGGTTAGAAAAGCCATGCAAGCTTCCACCTCACTCGGTGGAACACTCACTTTGAAAGTCCTGAGGTAATAAATCTAACTCCTCTGAGGCCACTATGCTGAAAGGAAGCCTAAGTTACATGGAAAGGTTACTTGTAGGGACTCCAGTCAACAATCCCAGCTCATCCCTGCCTTCACATGAGTCAGATATGTGAATAAAAAGGCCTCCAGATGATCTTGGCACCCAGCCTTTCAATTATACTAGTTTTGCCAGCTGAAGGTCAAGACATAAGAGTGCTGAAACAAACCATATCTATTATGCCCTTTCCAAATTCTTGCCCTAAAGAACCTGTGAACATAATGAAATGGTTGCCATTTTATGCCACCAAATTTGGGGTGGTTTGTTACACAGCAATGGAAAACTGGAGCAAATCGTAAGATCACACTATAATATAAGGAAGTAGTATTGTTCTGAGACCTAATGCTATCAAAGAGCCAGGCTCATGAGATGAAGGAATAGCTATTCAAACAGGGAGAGGAGCAAGTACACGTCCCTAAAGCAGGAAGGAGCTTTGTGGTATAAGTCAATTAGATACATAAGGCTAGCTGATCAGTTTTGTGACACTTGATGAGTTATCCAGAATTTATGTTCAGTATACACAGAAGCCACTGTGCTGCTTCAAGTGGGGCTGTTTTTCAAAGATTTTTTTTTTTTTTTTTTTTTTTTGAGACACACTCTCACTCTGTCGCCCAGGCTGGAGGGTAGTGGCACAATCTCGGCTCACTGCAACCTCCGCCTCTGGGTTCAAGCAATTCTTTACCTCAGCCTCCTGAGTAGCTGGGTTTACAGGCCCCACCACTATGTCTGGCTAATTTTTATATTTTATTAGGGATGGGGTTTTACCATCTTGGCCAAGCTGGTCTTGAATTCCTGACCTCGTGATCCACCTGCCTCAGCCTCCCAAAGCGCGGGGATTATAGGCGTGAGCCACTGCACCCGGCCTCAAAGATTCTTTTGGCTGTTGTGTGTCTCTTGATGTTTAATGAGGAAACTGAATTAAGTGCTATGGTCCCTTCATATCTACCATGCAAGTAAGTGTTTCTCAAATTTGGGCTGTAGAAAATCCTTAAGATTAAAATTAATGCTTAATTGTGCTCATCAGAATGATCTTTTCATAACTGAGTATCACTACACAATCTCAATGCCTGTGTGTGTATGTATAGTTCCCACTCAAAGGCTAATGAGAAAAGAACACAGACCAAAAAATATGTGTGTATGAGAGAGAGGGAGAGAGAGAGAAAGAATGATGCATTCGCACCAAATGAAGCTACAGTAAGTTATGCTAAAGTGTTACAGCATTTCAAACAGGAGGAAACGGTGGAAGACTTGAGTCATCACACCATCCACAGAACAGGCAAGCCAAAATTAAACAGATTTGTTTCTAAGAAGACAGTACCAAATTTTTGCTATGAACAGAAACCTGCATTCAAGTAAACATCAGGTGGCATTTAATATTATATTAATCTGTATTTTTACCAGTTATGCAGTTTTGATTGTATTTAACCTATAAAACGGTTTCATTATTATAATCATATAATAGCTAGAAGCACAGTGGTATCCAAAAGCCTCTAAAGTCATAATATAATCAAGTGTTTACATTAATAAGAGTGAACATAAATTGGTGACCTTCGCAACATAGTAACACATATTACAAGCACATTTTCATGAACATTTGATTTTCCTGAATAAACTTGAGATCCTAGCTGAACCACACCAATTATTTAAAGTTAACATAAACAGAAGACAATTGAGGTAAATCATCAGTAAACATTTAAAAACCAAAAATAAGTTATTTTGAAATAATTCTGTGTTGGAATAGTCTTCTCCTTCTAACTTTGTCTTTACACGGCTAAATCTTTTTCATTCTTCATTCCCTGTATGAACATCTCAGGCCACTGCAGCCCAAATTTTCAGCATCTCTAAACTCCCAGATACTGTCTATGCCATTCCTACACCTGCTGCTTGACACTGTTAGCTATTTTATGCATCCTTTTTGTTGCCAAGATGAATGATGATGTGATGATAATGGAAGTAGTGGCGGTGCCATGATAAAGATGAGGACAACAATGGCAGGAGCTATCAATTACTCAGTGATAATTTATGTCCCAACCACATAATTCTCTTATGAGGTAGATAAATATAATCTCCACTTTACAGATATAGAAATCAAGTAACACGAATTATGTAATTTTCTCAAGGCCAAAAAGATAACAAATGAATGAGCTAGAAATAGAAAACTCTGGTCTCTTTTCTAACACTAGTATTTAAAAAAAGTATGGGCCTTCGAAATCGTAGGGGGTTTCAGAATCACAGAGGGTGTGAAGGCTGGATAAAAATTGTGAGGTACTCCAAATGACATTAAAATCCCAGGGAAACAGGCTTTGGAATTTATTAACAAGCTTTCCAAGTATATTCTTATATTGAAGATTAAGCAGTAGACTGCACCCAGTGTTATTTTGCCAGCATCTAGACTATGGCATTTCTGAGAACACAGACAACTTGTATAAACTTGTCTAAAAAATACGGTATTGTACATTCGAAACAGTAAGAGCTCAATAAATGCTTGTTATTTTTATACCTTTACACTGACTTGGTGTTTTTTTTTTTTTTTTTTTTTTGAGATGGAGTTTCACTCTTGTTGCCCAGGCTGGAGTGCAATGGTGCGATCTCAGGTCACTACAACCTCCGCCCCCCGGGATCAAGCAATTCTCCTGCCTCAGCCTCCCAAGTAGCTGGGATTACAGGCGCCTGCTACCACACCTGGCTAATTTTGTATTTTTAGTAGAGATGGGGTTTCACCATGTTGGCCAGGTGGGTCTTGAACTCCTGACCTCAGGCAATCTGCCCGCCTCGGCCTCCCAAAGTGCTGGGATTGCAGGCATGAGCCACCTCGCCCGGCCTGATATAAATTTTTAAAACCCATTATTTAAATTATATATTTGTTAAAATCTAGCAGGATCTAAATATTCTACAAAATAAATTTTATAAAACATAGCACTATTCTTTAGGTATTTAAAGCCTAGACTTAGGAGAAAAAAAATTGTAATTTCAATAATTTTCAAGGACTTTTTACATATCAGGGTTTGTGGTTGTTAGGTACAGAGACTGGAGTACAGGACAGGGAAGGGTGGTAGTAACATTGAAGCTGTAAAGAAAGTGAAAGAACTGAAAACCTCTTGGGTGGTCCCTGGAATTCTCTCAAATGTTCTTTTCTGCAAGCGAAGCAGAGGCCAAGCTGGAATGCTCACAAAGCTACAGCGTCTTTTTATGGGTTCCATCTAGCTCTAGAGTTTTATGATTCAGTAAGGTGGGTGGTAAATTAAGCTACTGCTGTCTTCCCACAGAGTTGTTTGTGGCCATCAGGACAAATCTGGGGAAGCTCAATTAACACATGTCTGACCTTGGTCAAGTCATAATTCCTCAAAAAACATCTGCAATATTGTGACCTACCAGAAAATTCTAAGCATATGTTGGTCATTGACAGTGAAAGGTGTGAACACTTTATTCTGCAGCATTTTTTGTTTCATTTTGTTTAACCAATCATTCTAAGCCAGTAAAGTTCAAGGTGTTTTAAGATAACTAATATCTCTGATTTAGGATGTTCTCTTTAGTATTTAAGAAGAAAGGAAGAAAACAGTGATTTCAAATCAAACCACCCTTAAGTGCCTATTTGACTAGTAACTGCTGAAATTCAGGGTGATTCGCACATTTGGTTAATGAAGGACACCACCAAACCTAACATGGTTGAGACAGATTTCTCGAATTTCTGAATCCACAATGATTACCACCTTTGTTTTAATCAAAGTGGTCAAGAAGAGACTGAACTGTAGATGAGACACTGAGCTTTCACCAGAAAAACATAAATGCACTTATATGCCAGGCCCTCACACTGCTAAGCTAAGACCCCCTGAATCAAGAATATCACAGAGCATGCTTCTTAAATCTTAACTATGCCAACATTTCAAGGTTTGAAAAAAGTAAACTTTATACATTATCCTATATGTTACTGTTGCATAAACTAAAAGATAAAACACATGGCAATTCAATGATGATTGATGAAAACTTTGAAGGTTTGCTAAATTACACTCACCAGGACAACAATGCATTATAATGCAGATTCTTCTTTTTTCAAAGAAGGGTATCACATTCTCTAGAGAAAATATTGCCTTTCAGAGGGGTCAGTATTATAACCCCACCAAGTGATCCTATTTCAAAATTGAAAAGTTTTGTCACCTAACATCAAACCTTTAAAAATGTTTTGTTACACATACTTTCATTTAAGAAAAAGGATAAATGACCCTCTTACAGTTACCATAAAATATTATTTTTAAAAATATCTTCACAATCTGATTTTAAACTCCTTAAGGGTAGAGAATATGTCTTTTATCTTGTTTCATATAGTACCTAGCAACAGGTATTAACAATATGCTTGCTGAGTGTGCTTTAAATATTTGCTGGATAGGCCGCACATGGTTGCTCACGCCTGTAATGCCACTACTTTGGGAGACCAAGGCAGGTGGATCACCTGAGGTCAGGAGTTCGAATTAGTCCGGCCAATACAGTGAAACCCCATCTCTACTAAAAATACAAAACTTAGCCAGGCGTGGCGGCGCACACCTATAATCCCAGCTTCTCAGGAGGCTGAGGCTGGAGAATCGCTTCAACCAGGGAGGCAAAGGTTGCAGTGAGCTGAGATTGTGCCACTGCACTCCAGCCTGGGCAACAAAACAAAACCTCCAACTCAAAAAGAAAAAAAAAAAATTGCTGAATAAATAGATGAATGCCAACTAATACAGTTTCCAAAGGCAGACAGGACCTTTAAAACAATTTTAAGAATATACTTTCTTTTTATAACTCACCTAGGAACAAAATTATCACAATGAAAAATTTGCATAAAGTGAGCAAAAACATACTCCCTCCCCTTTCCCAGTGTGCTCTATTCTCATTATCCTGTTTTATTTTCTTCCAGAGCATTTACCACCATCTAACATACTTAATATTTACGGGTGATTATTGTCTATCTCCTCACCCCATCCCCAATTAGAGTGTAAGCTTAATGAAAGTAAAGATTTGCCTGTTTTGTTTCAAGGTTATATCCTAAGTACACAAAATGTGTGTCCTGGGATACATTAAACATTCAATGACTATTGAATCTATCTTCAGGATTCTTTACCAGTGTTACTGTTTGTTCTAAAAGTATTTTTAGAGCTCTAGTTACACAGTGACAAATGAGGATGTTTTACAGACATGTACATATTATGTGTACACACACACACATATACAGATACAAACAAAAATTATTTCATCTCTCATGAAATGTTGCTATCTCTAAGGTGTAATAAGGTGTAAACAGAGCAGCTACCAGGAAAGGAACATGTTAGAGAAAGCAAATCACATCCAAGTCTAACCATAAAAAGGACGCAGAAAAGTAGATAATTACTAAAACTGGTTTAAAAACAAAACTTTCAACAACAATCAGTCATCCCTAAAGTTAAATCTCTCTGGAGCAGAAACTGATTCAGCATCGACTTACAAATCACCGCATTACTAACATCAGATCTTGCAACAACTGAAGTTATCTTAGGGAGGCTTCCAACTAAAGTCCATCCTATTCTGTAGGAAAAGTGGCTGAAATGATAGTCATCACATTTAATCTCATTAATTTTTAAATACTTAACTGCTTTGTTAGACTATAAATTCCTTGTCCAAAGGGGCAGCTATATCTGTTGTGCTGTTTGTTTCCTTCAACTGCTAATTATTTCATTATTTGTTTAAATGTGTGGATTTTTAAAAATCTGTCTCTAATCATGAGAGCAGAGAGACACACAGTGCTGAGCACAACAAATAAATATGTGTTGAACTGAATTCAACACAGAGATCAAGATGCCAATAAAATTAACCTTCAATCCACAACCTTATGGCAAGGCAATTCAGTTATCATATTAAATATCCATACAAGGTACCTAATATGAAGGCAATTAGATAAGCAACAATTAATCTGTTAGCATTCTGTATTCAAACCAATATTAAAGCTATGTATAACTAGTTATTGTAATTACATAAATGAAGGGCTACAAACATTAGGTGGCAGCAGCAGTACACTGTATCATCAACCTGAAACTGATTTTTTTCATATATAGAAATCTGACCCAGAAATAGGGTTACACAAATAGCTTCACATATAAAATATACAAAAGGAACTGAAAACACAGTAACAAAATATGCAAATACAATTATTCTTTACATCCAGATTTTTAAATTATTATTTCTATAAATAAGATAATTGAGCAGTGTAAGTGTTGGCAGTTTTCTATATATGTATTGAAATTTCTGCTTTATCCTAACTCTCTGACAGTCTACATCCAAGTTGCCAGCTCCACCTTCGAAATGGTATCTAGAACGTGAGTACTTCTCACCACCCTCACCACAGGGACTCTGGTGGAAGCCGTCCCCCATCATCAACCTGGATCATGACAATAGACTCCTGTGGGATCTCTGCTTCTGTGCTGGCTCTCCTCAACCCAGTGTCTTCTCCATGTGGAAGCTAGAGGAATCCTTTAAAATGGTTAAGTTAGCTCACTCGTGAGCTAACTGGGTCTGCTCAGAAGCCTTCAATGGCTTCTCAACTCCAAGAGAGTTCTACTCTGGCACCCTTCATAAATTGTCCCCCACACCCTACCCCAGCTTCATGCCCACTACTCTTCCCCTTGCTCATACCACGTGAGCCACACTGGTCCTTCATCAGACCAATTACACTCAACCCGATGACCTTTGTATTTGCTGTTCTCTCTCCCTGAAGTGCTCTTCTGACAGATATCCATCCCCATACCTCTTTTAGGTCTCACCTCATATGCCACCCAGTCAGACTTTCTCTGACCACCCTACTTAAAATAGCAACCATCCTCCTTCACTGCTTCATTTTTCTCCATGTCACTAATCAGCATCGGGTATATTCTGTGTGTTTACTTCTTTACTATCTTCTCTACCAAAGCTAAAAATCCACAGGAACCAAGATTTTAGTCTGTTTTCTTCACTATTTTATTCTCAAAGCCTTAAACAGTGCCTGGTAAACAGTAGCACACAAATACTTGTGAACAAATAATTTCTCTCATCAAATAAGCATATAGCAATAGTTCTATAGCTGTTCCCTGTTTTGACATTAAAAGCCAGACTTAGTGGCTCACACCTCTAATCCTAGCACTTTGGGAGGCCAAAGCGGGTGGATCACCTGAGGACAGGAGTTCGAGACCAGCCTGGCCAACACAGTGAAACCCCATCTCTACTAAAAATACAAAACTTAGCTGGGCATAGTGGTGCATACCTGTAATCCCAGCTACTCAGGAGGTTGAAGCAGGAGAATCACTTGAACCAGGGTGGCAGAGGTTGCAGCAGGCCAATATTGTGCCACTGCACTCCAGCCTGGGCGACAGAGTGAGACCCAGTCTCCAAAGAAAAAAAAAAGTTCACTTTATTTATTACTAAGTTCAAGTATGCACAATTGATGTATGTGTGCATAAAAATAAAGTGACACTTTTATATTACATACAATTTAAAAGCAATGTTAAGTCAAATTTGTTAAATTGACCATTATAATATGATGGAACTATATGTTTAAAATTTAAAACTATTCTTACAGTGTACTTAATTATTAGACACCAAGCAACCAAGCTCTTCCTTATATTCAAATCAAATAGGTGAACTCAAAATTGACTTTTATCTTATCTACTGACAAGATTTGTGGGCTCAGGCTCTGCTGGCTTCAGAAAGAAAGAATTACAGGTTTGCTCTCAGCCAAATGACTCTATAATTGGTGTTGATTGCTTAATTCTGAACTACATCAGTAGCTAACCACTGATTATGAAATGCCCAGATTTGGTTTATTTACTTTACTGTTTACATACTGTAGAATAAACATTTGGGCAGAAATAGACACAAAGGACCTCAAGAAATTTTCAAAATATAGTACATCTGCCAGGCACAGTGGCTCAGGTCTGTAATCCCAGCACTCAGGGAGGCCAAGGCAGGTGGGGGTGAATCACTTGAGCCCAGGGGACACAGTAACACCTTGTATCAAAAAAAAAAAAAAAAAAAAAAAAAGGAGAGGGAGAGTGAGAAAAAGAAAGAAAGAATAAATGACTACCAGAGCCACAGAAATTTAGCATGCTCCTGCTTCTTGAAAGTCTACTTAGAAAAATCCCAATTTATAATGGGTGTGTTCCGAAGATTCACTTGTAAGTCAACGATTTGAAATCCAGAAAGTTGTTCTCCCACAGGAACAACAGTAAGTACATTAGCTATGTTCCCGGCTTGTCCACAGCAGCTGATATCACATTAATTTATACTTCCTCTCAGAGCTGACTCATTTCCATTATTCTCTGGGACTCCCTTCTAAAATGTTTCCATCAAATTTTTCATTACTTAACTTTTGTGGCCTAACCGATATAAACAACGATCCTACTTGCTACACGTCACTATGAAAACAAACTAACGGCAGGGCAAGGCAAGAAAGGAAGAATAATTGAGATTACTTATAGCTCTAAAGAGGGATGGACCTCACTAGGTTGTTCATATTCACAGACAGCATATTAAAGTTACAAATCCTGAACCATCCAAAATGAATATACAAAAACTATTTCCATGTAAGAAAATCAGAGCAACTTGCACCTTAAAGGTTATGGATTGGCTAAAAGAGACCACACACTGGTTCACCTCCTTTAAATCCCCAATTATTTCACCAATGCTACAGAACTTAATAGAAGCCAGGTGATTACCCAGAGCCACAGAATAGGCACACAGGCAGCTTCTCTTTGCTTGGTCTTTCCTTTGCCCCTGTGTTCCACACACAGCACACAACGAAGGATTCTGACTGAGCTGAGAAATTCCTGCTATTTCACTGCCCCAACAGCTTAATTCACAGCCCTGAAATACTCACACCATTAACTCATGTGATTCCATTTAAAAGAATGGTTCACAAAACCTTTCCTCATTACTAAATGAAACTCAGCCATCACCGATAAAAGTCCACACCCTCACTTTGGATGAGAGGGTAAGGGTGGTGCCCAACTACTCCTCAAATTTCCCCCATCTCTTGTCCTTCACTGTCCCAAAGAGCCCAGCTCAAAACAGTTCAATCATGATAGTGAACTGAGATCTCATTTCTGAAATTCTGGGTGATTCCAAAACTGAGTTTGGTCTGAGAATCTTTGTCCCAAATCTATTTCCTCACAAAAAAAAATTCCCTAAGGAAAGAGCATACCCCAAAACTTAAAATCTTTGCTCAAAGCACGCTCAATGTAAGTTCTCCATGTTTGTGGTTAATCAATGTGGCTAATACAACTAATAGCTGACCTACTGTAGTTTCTACTATGAATTCAGAATACATTTTCTCAAACTCCAACTACTTTATGCAAACATTTTTAAAGATTAACTGAGATAACATGTAAAGGTGCTTAAAATAGTGTCTCTGGCAGAGAATATGTTCCATAAAAGTGAGTGGGTTTTGTTTACCCAAAAGGTAAGTCGTCTGGGCACTGAATCTGATATGCAATTAGCAACATGAAATAACCTCTCTCTGACTGCTGTAGGTTAACATATCTAAGGAATTTAACTTATTTGCTATCTAATAATCAAAATGTATGCTACAACATAGCTTCAAGTTGCATTTCACTGCATCACTGTACTGTTTCTGTCCCATGGTTGCTCCACTTAATTCATCCCATACCACTTGAAGGTAATTACATTTATCTGTGCATCTCACAAAATAGGAACATACTCTGTTGTCAGTACACTGACTTCACATTACGATCCTATTTTCTTCATATGGCCATTTAAGTAAAACTGGCTTATCCAACATCATCTCCTTCAGAACAACAAATTAATTATCTGCCTCATACCAAATACGATGGCCAAACTTCTACCTATCTATTGTTTGATAAGGCAATGCCAGTGTCAACCAAACCAATAATAGTCCTAAATGGCAGATGGAAATCTGTAACAAGGAATCCTGATACTCAATCTCTATGCACATCACTATATATCCTTAAGAAAAGGACTCCATGGTGTGCATACAAAGATTTCCTCATCACAGGCTGAAAAACAACCTAGAACAAATGCTCTGGAACCACATCCAGGGGAGGGGGATGCCTGGCCTAGCTCATCTAAAAAGTTCCTTCCAGTACTAAAATCCTAGGCTTTCCTGCTTCTATACAGTTGTTAAAATAAATGGCATACAGTTCCTCAGCAGTTGCTTCAAGTACTTTTTTTTCTGTTCTCTTTGAGACAAGGTCTCATTCTGTTACTAAGGTTGGAGTGCAGTGGGACAATCATAGCTCACTACAGCCTCAAACTCCTAGGCTCAAGTGATCCTCCCACCTCAGCCTCCAAGTAGCTAGGACTACAGGCAAATGCCGCCACACTCAACTTTTTTTTTTTTTTTTGTAGAGTCTTGCTAAGTTGCCTTGGCTGGTCTTGAACTCCTGGCCTCAAGCAATTCTCTGCCTTGGTCTCCCCAAGTGCTGGGACTAAATCTAGGTGAGAGCCACTGTGCCTGGCCTCAAGTACATTTTTAGTCTAAGCCTGACAAAGTTTTAAAAAAAAAAAAAAAATCCCCACATATAGAGGCATGTTTTAATAATATGTTCCAGGTTCTCTGCAATAAATAAACCAAATGAGGAAAATGTAATTCTTTTCTATTTGTGACCCCCAAAAAGATTTTTAAATTCACTAGCAAATAGACTTTAAATCAAGCTTGTCCAACCCATAGCCCGTGGGCTGTATGAGGCCCAGAACGGCTTTGAATATAGCCCAACACAAATTTGTAAACTTTCTTAAAACATTATGAGCTTTTTTGAGATTTTTTTGTTTTTGCTTCTGTTGGTTTTTTTGAGATGGAATCTCGCTCTGTCACCAGGCTGGAGAGCAGTGGCGTAATCTCAGCTCACTGCAACCTCCGCCTCCTGGGTTCAAGTGATTCTCCTGCCTCAGTCTCCCAAGTAGCTAGAACTACAGGCATGTGCCACCATGCCCAGCTAATTTTTCTATTTTTAGTAGAGACAGGGTTTCACCATGGTGGCCAAGATGGTCTCGATCTCCTGACCTTGTGATCTGCCGGCCTCGGCCTCCCAAAGTGCTGGCATTACAGACGTGAGCCAACGCGCCTGGTCGAGTTTTTTTTTTTTTTTAAGCTCATCAGTTATCCTTAGTGTTCGTGTATGTTATATGTGGCTCAAGACACATATAACACATACGTGGCTTCTTCCAGTATGGCCTACGGAAACCAAAAGATTGGACACCCCTGCTTTAAATCTTGATTAAATTCCCTAAATAGCCGACCATGGTGACTCACGCCTGCAATCCCAGCACTTTGGGAGACCAAGGCAGGGAGATTGCTTGAGGCCAGGAATTCGGACCAGCCTGGCCAACACAACGAAACCCCATCTCTACTAAAAAAATACAAAACTTAGGTGAGCATGGTGGTCCACACCTATAATCCCAACTCCCTGGGAGGCTGAGGCACAAAAATTGCTTGAACCCAGGAGGTGGAAGTTGCAGTGAGCCAAGATCGCACCACTGCACTCCAGCCTGGACAACAGAGCACATATACACATATACACAGACATTTACTTATTAGTTCAGAAGATTAATAAAATTCAAGTATTTCCTGAATTTCTAATTAAGTGTGCAGATAACTCAACCCTCTCCCCTACAATTATATTTTGCTTTTAAAAAAGAGCCAATATTAAATACATTTGTGTGGAACCACACAAAGCCATACATTAAAATTATTTACATAATTGTTGATGGTGAACCTTATAAATGGGATTATACTTCTCTCCTACAAAATGAGGAGTGCTACTGCAAGTGCCTCAAAAAGGAAAAAGAGAAAAATTAAGTTTGAAAAACTTTCATGTCAATGATAAAGAAGTGTTTTATATAGTAACCAGCTAAAGAAAAAGTGACGTCAAGTTGACAATCCATACTAAAAACTTCTTTGCTTGTTTTATATATATCTCTACATACGTATCTCTATGTCTATATCTATATCTATCTATAGATATAAGTAGTTTATCTTGATTTTGTTATTTTGGGAAAGAGGAACGTAAAAGAAAGGAGAAATAACTGGAATTTAGGTTATCTCCGAAGAAAGGAGGCTTTGCTTTAAGAAGACGGGGAATGTAATACTCTCTATTCGTCTAACCAATCAATAACCACACTTCGAATCTTTTTTTTTTTTTTTTTTTTTTTTTTTTTTTGAGACGGAGTCTCGCTCTGTCGCACAGGTTGGAGTACAGTGGCGCCATCTTGGCTCACTGCAACCTCCTCCTCCTGGGCTCACGCCATTCTCCTGCCTCAGCCTCCCGAGCAGCTGGGACTACAGGCACCAGCCACCACACCCGGTTAATTTTTTTGTAGTTTTAGTAGAGACGGGGTTTCAACGTGTTCACCAGGATGGTCTAGATCTCCTGACCTCGTGATCTACCCACCTCGCCGTCCCAAAGTGCTGGGATTACAGGCATGAGCTACCGCGCCCAGCCTGAAATCTTTCACTTGTCTTCCAATAGCCACGTAGATCTGTTCCTCAGTACTGCCTCTGATCCATTCTTCTCACCAATTTCCAAGTCACCTTACTAAAGCATGGCTCTGATCATGTTTTTAAACTCACTAACTAAAAATAGTCTAATGATCTTATAACTGTACTATTTTTGTCCCACCTATTTGTTCAGTTTTCTCTGTATACTTCCTTCTATTTCCTAGCCACTATCAACTCATTATTGGAGATACTTTGATCACATCCGGTATTCACACCTTTGCTCATGCACCGTACCATGTGCCCAGAATAGGTTACCCTGCTCCCATCTCTGCTTATTACTATGCCATGTTTTCCATAAGACTTTCCTCATATCCCTCCAACTAGACTAACTTCCCTCTTTCCTGACTTAAGGCATTCTTGATTATGTTTGTATTCTAGAACTTCTCGTACTTTGTCATATATTATAGTTAGCCATATACAGTTAAGTCTCACACCCCACTAGATTAAAGGCTTATCAGAAGGAATTGTCTAGAGCTCAGCTGTCATGACCTATCGTTAAACATATTCCCCCAATAACCTAGAAAGGAATTCTGCATGGTTTAGATAATATGTTTGATTGATTCACCTCATCTTCTATCTGTGAAGCATGCTTCCCACATTTTTCAATTCTCATTTGACAAAGAAGGCTGGCTTTAAAAAGAACAGCTCAGGCTATGTCCAAAGAGTCAAATGATTACTAACTTTAAAAACAGTATCCGGTATTTGTGAAAGAAGAATTTTACAATTCACCTAAGTACCAAATCTCCCAATAATATTACATCAGTCCTTAAAGGGTGGGTAACATTTAGAATAAGTAAACAGGGAGATTAAGGAAAGATGGTGAATACAGATGACCTAAGAGAAGAAACGACATGAACAAAAACAAAGAAAATAAGAGTTAGGCATTGAGAATGGTTTGGTTAGAGATGTGTAAGTGGACATTAAGTTCCTTTCAATATGCCCCCATAGTGCCTGCAGCTTAGCTGGCAATAAAAAAATGTTTAATGAATGAATGATAAAATAACATATTTTTAATGGGCTGAGGAAGAAATGGAAGACAGAAAAAGAAAGGTGTGTGATATTTCTTTCACTTTGCCCTCTGATAGTTACATCTTTTAAATGTATCCATTTTAATGAATGAATAAATTTATTTCCCTTGAAGTGGATCAAATACAAAATTAGACCCAAGTACACATTTAATAAATGCACACATGGACAGATTTAGTTGTCAAAAGAATGGCTGTAAAAGGAAGAATCTCTGTAAAGACCTAATTGGAATCAGAGCTGACGCTGAGATCGCTGCGATACCAGCATGGCCCTAAGCCAAATCTCTTTTCTGGCTGACCATGCAGGCTGTGTCACTGGACATTAACTTCACACAACATGTAACAAGCCACCAAGTGTCTAGTTCTCTTGTGTCCGCCTAAGGCCAGAGCCTACCTTCCCTTACCGTAGTGCCAGCTTATCAACGTACTCAAATTTTATTACAACAAAGTCTTGGAAAGCAAATCTAAGGCGGCAAAAAAAAGTCATTTCTACTCTTCTTGCTAACATCTAGATCTTGTCATAATTTAGTAAACCAAACTTCTATAATCAATGACGTGGGTAAGACTCAGTGCCCCAGGCTGGCATTCTAAACCTCCTACAACTATGTCTGAGCTTCCATTCTGGTCTCGTGTTCCACTACTCCTCCACTACACCTCTGCCACTCAACTTCACTAAGTGTTCCTATACAAGATCCTCTAACACTCAGGATAATCTGTTTCTCTGACCTCTCACAGAATTCAGGCACACCACTCTCACATCTGGCATTTCCTCATTCTTATTATGTTTGTACAGCTCTAAGCCAGAAAATAGTGAAAACTTATTTTTATTTATGGGCAACCTAAAATTACAGAAAGATACAAGCTTTGAAATTGGTTTAGTCTAGATTTGAAACCCACATATGCTACTTCCTGGGTGTGTGGCCTTAGGTAGGTCGTGTAACTTTCTCAATCTCAGTTTCTTCTTTTGTAAATGCAATCTAGAACTAGAGCTGTGGTATGTAAAGCACCTAGCACTACACTAGGCCCACAGTAGGGACTTGTGTGGATGCCACTACTACCGTTCAACTTTGTCTCCCACTCCAAACCACTCCCCAGAGGTCTATCACAAGATCTTATGACTAAAAAATGGGAAAACTTCAGAGGACCGGAAGATTAAGGGGGGGATGGGATGAGAAAACTACAGAGAATAAAACTAGTCCCATAAATGTCATCGTAACTAGGCTTACAGCAAGTAAAATCTCTTGGGAGTGGGGAGAGGAGATATTTAGTTATGAATTTCTGTTATTGAAAATAAATGTGTATAAGAGGTCTTCATAAAGAAGTCAATTTTCATATATAATTGGTTGAGATCAAAGATGTCTTAAGTTACTATAGAAATGCCAGAACTGTTAAATGCTTTAAGTGAAAATGTTTCTTCACATCCTACCTTCAAATTGCCTCCTCAATGAAAAAGAAAATTATTTCAAAAGGTATCATGAAGAAACTCCATTAGCAAGGGGTTACGACAGAGATTTAACAATAAACACATATAATAAAACTCCTTTGTTACAGTGATTTTAGAATAAAACACAGCACAAACTATATTACATATGGCCTTTAGAAAAATGCGGCTCCTACAGAGTGGTTGAAATTGAGCAGTAAGAAGTCACATTACAATGGACCTAAAGGCAGGAATAAATCTACAGCAAGTTTTGGAAAATCAAAATTAGCCATAATGTGCAAAAACAAAATGATGCCATCTGCCTATAGCAGCTATGGGAACGATACAGACTAATGAGTGCCTTATTTTTAACCTTCCTAAGGGTGAAAGTCAACAAGTGAAAGAACAGAGACAGAGGGGCAAAAGGTAAAATAGGTCTTTTAGAAATACATTTTCTAAATCTAAGGACATTCAGATACATCAACTCTCAACTTCTACTCCCTATCCTTTCTCACCTTTATACTTCTGTATGTTTTCTCTGGTTTGTCCAAGATTCTCAAATGCAAATTTCTGAATGCCAAATCCTACTTATCTGGACCCCTCAAATACAACCTCTTTCTTTACCACTATACATTCAATGAAAAGTCGTCCCTCTCCATTCATAATCTCCTAAGCATTTTCACTGATCCTGTCTTTTAGTATTTGCAGACTCTATCCTATATGGAAATACATTTGTTTCATACAGGTTCTCTCTCCCCTGCTGGATTATAAACTCCTTGTGGATACAATCTCCATATAAATCCCCAAACGGCTGTGAAAATAGAGTAAATACTCAGTAAATGCCTGCCAAATCAAAGAGGAACAAAAAGTAGTTTTCCCAAAGTCTGAAATTATTTTCAGCATAATTTTATTATACCATAATTATATTACTGTTTCCATTTCTTAATAATCTTTAACAGCAGCAAATGGTTCATATCCTGCTAACAAGAGGTAATAAGATATTGTTTGCGGTTTTTTGTTTTGCTTGGAGATAGGTGATTAAAGTGTCAAGTTTTGTCTGCAGCTAAGTTTCTTCAACTTCAAGAATATGTCTACCATGCAAAGAATGCAAGCCACAGTCTGGTACATTTCGTATCATCCTTGGGGGATTTCCTACTCACTTGCGGTCTGCCACCTTCCCTGCACTGTCAGAAGACCAGAGGGGCATAGAGGTCAAGATTTGGAAACACGGGACTCCATCTTTACCCCACACCCAATGGTGTGGGACTCCATCTTTACCCCACACCCAATGGTGTGGGGGGAAAAGCAACCAAGGATAGGACTGTTCAATGTTGGAAAACAAATTTTGGAGAAATAATTAACTGAAACCTGAGTATTATAGTATGGTTAATAAAAAAAATGCCCTTTTTTAAAAAGATGCATACTGAAGTATATGTTATGGTTTATGAGACTTGCTCTAAAACTTTCAAGAAAAAGTAGACAGAGTAAATCTTACAAAATATTAACTAGTATTAAATATAGGTGAAATGTAAATGGGAGTTCAGCACAATATTCCATCTAGAGTTTCATATATTTGACATTTTTCATAATAGAAGTTAAAAAGAGCAGGAAAAAAATTCTGAGTCTGTGAGATCTTAAGTCCAATCCCAGGTAGGACACGCACCAGGTAGGACATGTAAGAGCAGAGATAAGTTACTAAACCTCTCCGAGTCATGTTCTTCATCCATTGAACGATGACAGTAATACGAGGCTCAGAATTCTCCAATAATTAAATTAGTGTGTAACATAATGAGGGCAATGACATCATATGTAACAATACAATAAATGTTAGCTATTATTACTATCCACATTCCTGCTGAAAGGTGGAATGACCTGATTAAAGAGTCTTTGTCACTATACACAGAACTTACTGAGGGGAGGGAAGTGTTTAACTGGAAGAAAAGATTGCTCACCTTTCTCAGTCTATTTGCCAAGAGATTATGGTAGCAGCTAAAAGCCAAAAATTGGAACAAAAGAAGGAAGCCAGAGTGCCACCTTCATTAGCAAGCGAAGGCAGAGTGCACATTCTGATAGCTACCACAAATCCCCATCCCACCACCACAAATAACTGCAGAGAAGAGAACAGGAAGCAATCAATTTCTGTAATAGCAATAACCAGATATATGTCATTAACAACAAAAATCAGTTTTAACCACATGCAATACAGAATTAAAGTTAAGTGTTGTGCCCCCTTAAAGGCCAAAAGCAAGTTAAATACACTCTCCTGGAAGAAACAGCCAGTATTCCTATGGCAACTCCTCACAGGAAGTAAATGATTCCTGTTGAAAGACACAGACTAGACACAAATATATACACACTTGCTTCTATTTTAACCCATTCCTCCTTACTGCAGGAAATTTTGAAACCAAACAGGAAATCTTTCTAACTTTAATATGCAAATAGTATATCTGGTTTAATGCTCCCTTTGTGCTGAGAATATATTTTCCTATAAGCACACGGAAGACTTATTGACACCATGGCCTCACAAGTTCTTCTCATCCCCAAACTGACAACATTCAGATAAAAAGAACAAATAACTCCTTCATTAAAAACAGAAATGGCCTTAACGCATATATACAAATCAATGTCGGTGAAAGGAAAACTACTCAATAGGAGGTATAACAACAACAAAAATCACAGCTGCCTGGAGCACTGCTCTTGTAGCAATAGCAGAAATAGTGACAACATTAACAACAGTTTATACTTACTGAATTTTCTATGAGTCAAATGCTGTGCTAAGTGTTAACTCACGTAATCCTCACACTCAATGAAGTATTGTGACTCTTAATTCCCCACTTTGCAAATGAAGAAAATGAAATGTGGTGGTTTGCCAAAACAAAAGTCAAACAGTAAGTATCCAGGAGACAGAGAGGATTTTAACCCACACCTGACTCCAAAAGCCCATCCTATTAATTGCTGAACTACATTGCTTCTCTGGAATGGATCCTCACTCACACCTGCAATAAGCCTGGAATTTGGAACTCTGTTGTTACCAAGAGCAATTGGTGGCACTAACAATGAAAACCTAGATTCAACTTTCCACCACCCAATAAACAATTAAGTTATTTCTAGTCAGCATACTTTTAAGAAAGGAAAACTCTACTTTTTTAAAGAAATAATTCCACGCAAACTATTTGTTTTTCCCATGTTGTGAGATCAAACTCACCTTCTCCAGGAAACTCTGTTCAGAATGACATTCTCTGAGGGTTCCAGATAATTAAGTATTACTTAAGAATGAAAAATTTGTGACAATAGTGCGTAAGAGACACATCAGTAACTCAATTAAATGTCAAGTACCAACATAACATAAAAGACACATATTCTTAACTTTTGACTTTTTAAAATCTATGAAAAATTAGGTATTAAATCCAACCACAGAAAATAAGTATTGAACTTTTTAAAGCAATATTTTTGGATAAAGATATTCTTTTTATTTGTGTGTTGGTGGTAGTGGTGTTTTTGTTTCTATTTTTGAAAAAGAGTCTCACTCTGTCACCCAGGCTGGAGTACAGTTGGCACAATCTTGGCTCACTGCAATCTCCGCCTCCTGGGTTTAAGCAATTCTCCTGCCTCAGTCTCCCAAGCAGCTGGGACTTCAGGCATGCACCACTACACCTGGCTAATTTTTGTATTTTTAGTAGAGATGGGGTTTCACCATGTTGGTCAGTCTGGTCTCGAACTCTTGACCTCGAGTGATCCACTTGCCTTGACCTCCGTGTTGGGATTACAGGTGTGAGCCACCATGCCTGGCCAAGATATTCTCTTATGGCCAGGCACTGCGGCTCATGCCAGTAATCACAGCACTTTGGGAGGCCAAGGTGGGAGGATTACTTGAGTCCAGGAGTTCAAGATCAGCCTAGGCAACATAGAGAAACCCTGTCTCTACAAAAAACTTAAAAATTAGCCAGGTGTGGGTGGTACACACCCAAAGTCCCAGCTACTTGGGAAACTGAGGTGGGAGGACTGCTTGAGCCCAGAGGTTCCAGATTGCAGTGAACCACGATCATGCCACTGTACTCCAACCTGAGTGACAGAGCAAGACCCTGTCTCAAAAAAAAAAGATAATCTCTTTAATGTTCTGAATACTTCCAAATGCCAAATTTCTTTTTAAATCAATTAAATTTAATGATAAAAGGTCAACAGTCTTGATAAAGCAAACATACCACAGTTCAGTCACACAATACGTATTTGAGGTTTTCTCATGGAAACGTTTACAACACTAAAATAGTACCTTTTGATCCAAGCCTGTTAGAGCTGTGGGCAGTGCTAGAGTTCATTTCACTGCTGAAGTTACATTTTGCCACACAAAGTCTTCAACAAAGAGTGTATGGTTCTCACTTTTCTATAACCAAGATTTAAAGGAAACAAAACCTTGAAACTGTTAATATATTAAGTATTCTTTGCTGTTGCTATTCATAAAAATTGTGTCTGTTCTTCAAAACACAAAAACCTAAATATATTGATTCTAGGTCCTAAGTATTTATTTACTCTTCCATTTTAATAAAATAATCAGATACATAATTATAGAACCAATATGTATTTTGATATTAGAAATACTACGGTGGTGGGTAGAAAATATCATTTCCATTATTGTGTATATAAATTTATACTCTATTTTTCTTATTCCACTCAATAAAGGAAAAATTTCTGCACAATTACTTTCATGTTTCTATAGGCAATTCACTCTAGAATGGTTTTTCTTAAACCTTTGACTTTACTTCATGCTATTATCATAAATAACTATCATGTTTTTATTTGTACAAAAACATGAAATTCTTTAACTTTATAATATTATTAGCAATATGTTAAGGTTCAACTTCATCAATTTTTTTTTAATTTTTGCATTGGTATAAATATCTTTCCAACTATATGATGAATGTCTCCAGCAAAAGAAGTTATAACTTGCAACTTTCCACTGAAGCATATATCATACATAAGATATGAGTACATCCATTAGGATTCCATTTTTAACTCCAAATTAACAAATGAAGGAATACTGAATTGCAGGCAGCACAGTATAAATGTAAAGCCTCCAATTTCTTTTAAAAAAAAAAAACAAAAACCCTTTTATAGTCCAAAATGAAATTCAATACATCTGATGGGGACGCAGGAGTATTCATTTCAAAGTTTAGCATCAGTGGCAAGTTAAGGAAAAGATGTTGCACGCTGCAGGCCAAGTTTCCAAGTACCAACCTCTTCCTTACACACAAGTATCAATGAATTAAAGGTATAAACTACTAAGCAAAGTTTTAAAAGAAAATGTTTAAGTTCAGAAGAGGTTTTGTGTACCTTATTTTGTAAGAATATTTAAGCTCAGAGTTCTGAAAATGCAATATATTTTATCTGAAGTGTTCCCTCAAATTAGAGGATATATAACTAGCAAGTACTGACTTCTTATCAGCCCTCCCTCCTAAAGTAGGGGTGGCCATTATGCCTAACTCATAAACTGCAGAGTAGAGCAAAAGTAATATCCCCTCCATTGGCCTATCTCCCTTTGCCTTTTTCTGTGATGTGGACACACAATGTGGCTCCAATGCTGGAATACAAGACAGAAGCTGCACATTGAGGATGAAAGAGCAACTAGACAGAAGGAGCCCAGATTCTTGACACCATGGTAAAACTACCATAATAGTCCTGGGCTTTTGCTCTCAGGATATTGAGAGAGACAGTGAGAAAGAGAGAGAGAAACTAGTATCCACTGCTGTTATTTTAGGTCTTGTACTATAACAGTCAAGCTGTATCCTAAAAATCCAGATTGCACAGCCTCAACACTTGCCACCAAAACATAAATCAAAAAACTTTTTCATCTTTATTGTCATATTTCCCATACTTAAATGTTCTTCCCTTCATTAACCACCGTGTTACGCCTTTCGTAATATTCACAGTATAGTGACTAACTATAGTATACTAACTAGTATTTACTTAATATACTTATCCCTCAAGTATAGTTCACTATACTAGAATTTACTTGATTTACTTATTATACTTATCTCCCAAAAAATAAACTGTCTGAGGACAGGGACCACGTCTCTCTTCACAGCTGTATCCCCACCACCAGCACAGTGCCTACTGTATATCTGAAAAAACAGAACAAATTACACAAATCCTTCAGCACTCCAGCCTTTGTTAATCTCTCTCTTTCCTAAACTCCTAAAGGATCTATGCTTTATGCCATATACAAGTCTATCAGTAGTACACTACTCCTTTCTTTGGCAAATGTTTTGTCTAATCCTCCTCTTCTCAACATAACTGAACTACTTGAGTGCAAGAGCACTATGCATCCTACTACCTCTCTGTTTTACAGTAAGCACACAAATACCTGTTGAATGGTGAAGTTGTTTCTCACAAAGGTGAATACGCCAACATTCCCCCACAATATTTAGTCTTATAATGCAAACATTACATTATGGTGCTTTTGTGGTTCTCACAAAGACAAACTTCTATTCTCTTTAAACTTCAAACTGTACTTCTGGAGAAAGGGGTGAAAATCCCAGTGTGTTTTGAAAGATACACAATCAACACTGAGCCCTTAGTGCCCAAGCATAAAGTCAATGTGAGGCAAGCCCCTTGCACCAGCAACAGTAGGAGCAAAGAGGCAATTATTATACATAAGATGGAGGTGAGAGCTGGCAGGATCAGAATACTGGTTGTCACAGCCCACTGATATTTTCTGAATAGAAGACAGTCCAGAGTAAAAACAAAACAATTAAACTGGATATTGAAAGGTAAGCAGTAGATGGGGAGTCCTGGGATGCAAGCTGCAAGGATCCAGAAACCAAACAGGAAACAGATGAACGCAGGTCAGAGGAGAAATTCAAGGGAAAAAAAAAAAAAAAATCCGGAAACAGACTGTGGTCATCTCTTATTCTATATACTGTAAGACAAGGCAAGAGCTTATCTCAAAACCTAGGATGACTTCAACTGGAAATGAAGGGGAAGGTGAAAGGAACAGAGGATGGGACATTTTGGGCATTTGAAATCCAGTTTGACATTATCAGTAATGAACTAACTATTAGAATTCTGGATGAAGATTGCTTCTTCAGAATTAGTATTCAAAGAAAGTATCCTATTTCAAAAATCCAACTATTTAAATTCAGAGCCAATCTCAGCACGGTCCTATTTGCTGCTAGTGACAGTAGTGGAATATATGTGTACGTCTGTAGAAGCAATGGGCAAAGATAAGTCTGATTTGGTGATATTTAAACAATACATGATATTAACTCTAAGAATCTGAAAGAAGAGAAAAATTGAGTATATGATGCACTCCAGTGAGATTATATTCATAAAAGATTTAGTATCTGCAAATAAATCTACCAACAAAGTAACAGACAAAAATTAGGGATAAAATGAAATAAGGAAAAGAGGCAATGAGGAATCAAAATTAATGCTCATGTGACTAGCACTGTGGTAATGTTGATAATTTTCAAATAGTGGAATTTACTGTGTCAGTCACTTTAAATATATTATCTCACTTAATTTCTGTAACCTTAATATCGCCCATTCTACAGATGATAGTAATGCACAGAAAGCTAAAGTAACCTCACATGGCTAGTGAGCAGTTCAACTGTATTTAGATATTTTTCTATTCTGTAACAAACCCAGAAATTTAAAAAGAAATGGCTCATGTCAACAATCAACCAATAGTTCTTAACACATCTTATTTCTCTAGGGAAACTGAAAAATATGTTCAATCCTACCTTCCTTCAACAACAACAACTTCAACAAAACAAAAAATCACCACCACAACTTTCTAGGAAAGGATTTTCTGAGTTTGTCTAAGTTTTAAAACAAGGGCAACATTAAGAGTTAAAGATCAACAGTATTCCATTTATTTAGAAGCCTCTTAAAATAAATAAATGAATTCTCTATTTTGTGCCACTGAATACTACAGGATCAAAGTAAAGCTTCTGAGATTATTATGTCCAACAAATAAAGGTCGCAATCTCAGAGTTTATGTAGACATCACAAAAACTGTCTCAATAGAAGTGGTTATTTTAGAACTGGCTGTCTGCCCAGAGAATGCCAGAATACATTTTCACCAAGTGGTCAGAAAAAGAAGCAGATGGATTTGAATTCTATTTTATATCGACTAAAGTCTAAATAACACCAGAATACAATTTCCTCTCATTACTTTTATATATAATTAGACTTAGAAAGGTGAGCAGGTAATTAAAAGAAAAATGTATAATTCACTTTTTATCACTCTAACTTACAGTTCACCACATTCCCATATACTTTCAACTTAATTTTAATTTAATTTTAGAGATTTTAAGAAAAAAGTATTCAAGTATCATTACTGATACCTTGTTTTGAAAGCTAACATTTGTCAAAATGATTTAATATTTAAAAGATATGAAAGGTATATTTAAATGTATGGAATTAAAAAGGTGGTACTGTGTGTGTGAATACAGTTATTTACAGACCATATCAGCCACATCTACATATTTAATTCCCTAACAGCTTCTCTTGCTTTTTAAATTAAATCTTCAATTTTACAATAACTGATTCTCAAGAGAAAGGGATTATAAATGTACCATATCCTGCTCTTTATTTAAAAGCAGCAGCACAAAATAATAAAGAGCTAACTAATGTGGTCCCAATGATTACTGTACATTTCATTAAAATTTCATCTCTCTGTCCCATTTAAGGACTCACTACACGCTTCTGGCCTACATGGAATTTGTAACGCAGACCCTGTGGTTTCTACTCCCTGAAGATTACTTCACTACTTGCACAGGAACAAAATAATATAAACTAAAAAATAATTTATACCATATTTACAGCTGAGTTTTCCAATAATTCTGCTACAATTCAAACTATCAACATATCGTCAGGTTAAATTCCATTACAACGAAAGAGATAGATATTTAAATTTTTTCACAAAGGAATTTAAAGTCCCAAATAACTGTTTATTCAATTAACTAATAGTTTTAAAACAGTAACTAATTCTTAAGCAATAAGGTCTTTTAACTGCTACGGTTTTTTTGGTTTGTTTTTCTTTTTTTGGCAACACACATTTCAACACTACTGAATAAACAAACTTAGTCCAAACAAAACCATTTAGGTGAGCCACCATGCATCATGATAGTGGCCAACTCTGGAGAGCCCTGCAATAGTCACCCGAGAAGGAGCACGATGTAGCAGGAAACCTGGATCTGCCTCTACTATGAAAACTGGACAAGTCATATGAAACTGAACAAGTCATAAGGAACTGGACAAAACACTTAGCTCCTTTGGGCCTTGGCTCTAATCTGTAGGAAGAGGCTGGACTGGATCCAAATTTAAAAAAAAAAAAAAAAAGCGTCTCACCCTGTCACCAAGCTTGAGTGCAGTGGGCATGATCAGGGCTCCCTGTAGCCTCGAACTCCTGGGCTCAAGCCATTTCATTTCTCCTACCTCAGCCTCCTGAGTAGCAGGACTGCAGGCACACATAACCACACCCAGCTTTTTTTTTTTTTTTTTTTTTTTTTTTTTTTTTTTTTGTAGAGACAGGGTCTCACTATATTGCCTAGGCTGGTCTCAAACCCTTGGGCTCAAGTGATCCTCCTGCCTCAGCCTCCCAAAGTGCTGAGATTATAGGCGTGAGTCACCTTGCCTGGCCTGCAAACTTTCTAAAAAGAATTCTGGCTATAGCAAAGCCTCCAGTATAAATGGGCAAAAGTAGGTGTCTTAATTTATTTTATGCTGCTATAACAGATATCTGAGACTGGATAATTTATGAAGAAAAGAAACATATTTCTTACAGTTCTGGCTGAGAAGTCCAAGAACGTGAGGCCTGCATCTGATAAGGGTCTTCATTTTACATCATCCCAGGGCAGAGGGCAGAAGAGCAAGAGACGGTGCACACTCCTTTATAACTAACCCACTCCCAAATAAAGACAGTAATCCATTCATAGGGGCAGACTCCTCATGACCTAATCACCTAATAGGCCCCAACTCCCAACACTGCTGCACCAGGGATTAAATTTCTAACACACGAACTTTGGAGGACACATTCAAACCACATCAGTGGACCTGCACTGACCTCCTTCTCCCACAGCAGCTCCTAAAACAGTTCTGGAAGTGGCTAAGTACTCAGGGAACAAAGTCTGAAAATCTAAAGAGCTTGGAAATATATGTGTGTATATATATATAAGTGTATATATATATATATATACACACTTCCCAACCACCTTCCAGTATTAACCCCCAAATTCTTTTTACTTTGATTAAATTAACATGAAGACCTCCCACAACACTGCTGCTCCCAAAAATATCAATAAGAAATCAGATAAAGCAATTACATGTAACAAATATTTACTATTTACTAGGTGCTAGATCCTGAGAATTAATGATGAGTAGAACAAAGCCTCTCCCCCTAAAAGAGAGCCCACAAGCTACAGGAGACAGATCTAAGCAACTACAGCGCAAACAAGCAAAAGTTACTGTGGATTTAGCAAAGTGTGCCAGGTAAAACACACAGGAGGAGCTGCTTTCTCAAACCAGAGGTCAGGAAAGGCTTCCCAGAAAAAATTACGTCTACGCTAACAAAACAAATACATATGCCTTGAATATAAGATGACAGTGTTTTAACCTGCATAAATTCACTTGTGTTTCTAACCTAACCACTCCCCTCATCAAGATTCTTCACTATTTATCCATATGCTCTCTATCCCCTTTACTCACTATATCTTTTTTTTAGAAAGAAAGAAAGAAAGAAAGAAAGAAAGAAAGAAAGAAAGAAAGAAAGAAAGAAAGAAAGAAAGAAAGAAAGAAAGAAAGAAAGAAAGGAAAAGAAAAGAAAAGAAAAGAAAAGAAAAGAAAAGAAAAGAAAAGAAAAGAAAAGAAAAGAAAAAAGAAAAGAAAAGAAAAGAAAAGAAAAGAAAAGAAAGAGAGAGAGAGAGGAAGGAAGGAAGGAAGGAAGGAAGGAAGGAAGGGAGGGAGGGAGGGAGGGAGGGAGGGAGGGAGGGAGGGAGGGAGGGAGGTCTAACAAGTTCTTAGGCGATGGGAGGAAAAAGAAAAGAAACACAATCTTGTATAACTGACAATGGCTACATCCATGTGAATACCCCATATGAGAATAATAACTTAAGTGTTAACAAAATGGAGTCACTCGTGCCAAATGCCATATAATCAAACTGCAACTGTAAGAAAGCAGATAGATTCCAAAACAGATGAGTTTTTCCTAAAAACAGGAGATTCTAGCCTGAGTCAGAATAAGAAAGTCCCCTCTGCTTTAACCCTTATAAAAAAAAGTAAACTGAAGTCGTCTATTGTTAACTAATCAGCTTCTTTTTCCTACTCTTCCGTTTCCTCATTCCCACCTCATAAAACCCAATAGTCTGCCATTGCCCAGTGGAAGCTCTGATCCTATTAGAATGGAGGCTGCACCGATTCATGAATCGAGAATAAAAGCCAATTAGATACATAACTAAATGAGTTTTAATTTTGTCTTCTGACGCAAGAGTAAAAGTGGATATGGAAATATCCATGTGAGTGTGGATTAATACAAGAGGGTTAACGATTGCTAAGCCTGCATGGTTTAACTCCATCCATGGATTTCATATTGAGGGAAACGGCATAATCTTTCAGGCCCAAAGACATTTTAAATTTTTTAATGTTATCACATGTTCCCAACTCAACCTAGAAATCATTTAATCAATGTTTTGAGAAGAATTAAGTACTTACTTAGTATTACTTCAGAAACAAAATTCGTATTACTTCAGAAACAATAAAATTCATATATCTCCAAATAAACCTATTTGGAAAATAATATAATATGATCTTATCTTGACCATTAATCTGTACATACAATTCCTCATGTTATACTTTTATGTCAAGTGACTTTTTCTATTTTTCTCTTTTACTATATCTTAACATTTTAATTGGTAAAAATTCAAGTTGAACTGATCATTAAAGTCTTATTAAATCAAGACTTTTAAAAATAATAAAAAATAAAGAAAGAGACAAGGTCTTGCTATATTGTCTAGGCTGAACTAGATTCAAACTCCTGGGCTCAAGAGTTCCTCCGACCTCAGTCTTCAGAGTAGTTGGGACTACAACTCAGGTCACCATGCCGAGTTTAAATCAAGACATTTTTAATGCAAAATACAATTATTTCAGAATTTTTTATGACTTGGGACAATGGCAAGACTGAAGTTTACTTTTGCTTAAACTATTTCTTCTCAAATAGTTACAAAATACAAACAAAACTGCCTAATATATTCGTGAAACAAAACAAAGGTTTAGGTATGACAGAAGACACCAGAGGCAAGTATTTACAAATCAGTAAGCTAACTGCACTATCATCCTTATTAACTAAAAAGCCCTATCAAGTCTATGACATTGAATATATCTCTTTATACAATAAAAATTCATGAATAATTGCACTGTTTATAAGGTGAAGAATTTTTTTTTTTTTTTAAGACGGAGTCTTGCTCTGTCACCCAGGCTGGAGGGCAATGGCGCAATCTAGGCTCACTGCAACCTCTGCCTCCCGGATTCAAGTGATTCTCCTGCCTCAGCCTCCTGAGTAGCTGGGATTACAGGTGTGCACCACCACACCCAGCTAATTTTTGTATTTTTAGTAGAGACAGGGTTTCACCATGTTGGTCAGGCTGGTCTCGAACTCCTGACCTCATGATCCACCTGCCTCAGCCTCCCAAAGTGCTGGGATTACACCACACCCTGCCAAAGTGAAGAATTTTTAAGTGTATTGAAAAGGGTATTTACAAAAATTCATAGTAAAGCTCTTCTAAATAGAGAAGTACACATATCATACGTAATAACTGCTTAGAGGTGAATTAAGCTGAAATTGCATTTTTGAATTTTTTATAAAGGAGACTATTTCCTAATATAAACCAATCTCCCGGTAATATCTTCAAATTGCTAAGCCTATACTAAAGAAATCAAATTCACAATAATGGTATACTTCAATGCCATAATATCAAATGAATAAAGCAGTAATTTTCTTCATTCACTGAAGGCAGCACAGGACAAAAGAAGTAAAACTGAAAATGTTCTTCTTGGGAGAAAAAGGGAAATATTTTAAGTTCAATGGTAAGAGGTGACCTATGTAAAATTCATCAGAATATTTATCAGAAATTCTTACACACTTAAAAAGAAACAGGTCCATTCACAAGTTCACAAGCTATGACTGAGTTCAATGCTTGCTGCTCTTCGAGCACAGTACTTGATCATATCCATTTCATTTCCCATCAGCACTATGCACCAAGACACATCAAAGTGCACATCAAATAAAAAAACTGAATAGTTTCTTACCACAAAGCTTCATTTTTGTTATTTCACAGATAGATATAAAAATGTATTTAAACAATCTCAAATCATTCACTCATGAGATGACCCCCCATCAACAATTCAACTTCCTCAGCCAAAACCCTGTAAGTATGAAAAAAAAAAAAAACCAACAACAAAAAAGGAGACTTAGGAACATAATAATACAAAAAAGAAACATATTTTGTTTATTTTTTTAACTGAAACAGAGGCTGCTGCAGCTGCAGGAGCCTTTTCTGACTGATGTGACATGAGTTGCTACATTTAAAACCAGACGCTTTAAACAGATGGCTATTCAGTTAAAGGCTTCAGGCATTATCTCCCACACTTGGTCACAGTTGCCAAGGAAGAGGGCACTAGTTTTCCACTACAGCTTCAGTATAATTGCACACAGGACCACAGATTGACCACTGACAATTACATACATGACATCACAGATTTGGTGAATGTGACTGCTAACCGATGTCACACTGTCTTTTAAGAGTATTGCTAGTTACAAAGAAAGCACCAAGAAACAGACATTAAAGCCTAGGTATAGAATGAATTTTAGCCTGAAATGTAGGCTATAGCAAACATACAATTCAAGAACCACTCTATACTAATAAATATTTCAAGTTATGTTTACTTTCAGTCTTTTGTTCATGTCTGAATTTTCACTGCCACAGCAATAATGAGCAACAAGTGTAGCTGGAGTATAAACCAATTAAAGATCACCTTGTACTCATATAAGTTTTTTGAATCAGCTTCCAAAAGCATATCTGCAATACATGCTTAAGAATATTATAGTCTTCATGTACCTACTTTTGGATTATGAGTCAATATTAATCATCCAAAGAAGTACAGCAGTCTTCAGCACTAGTGCTGCAGTAGTAAAACTTTGGAAGAACTGACATTCAGACTTCTGATACAAAAACATGATAGAATCTGTCCTCAAGAAATCTGATAGAAACTGCCCCTCTGAAGTTCTGTCCAAGACAGAAAGGGCTTAAGGCAATGAACAAGGCACCACCCGCGCACCCCCCGCCCCTTTTTTTTTTTTGGACTACTAGACAAACTTTCTGACTAGAATGCCTATGTCCACCTTTTTTTTTTTTTTGAGACAAGAGTCTCGCTCTGTCACCCAGGCTGGAGTGCAGTGGCATGATCTTAGCTCACTGCAACCTCCACCCCCCGGGTTCACACCATTCTCCTGCCTCAGCCTGCTGAGTAGCTGGGACTATAGGCGCTCGCCACCAAGCTTGGCTAATTTTTTTGTATTTTCAGTAGAGAGAGGGTTTCACTGTGTTAGCCAGATGGTCTCGATCTCCTGACCTTGTGATCCATCCGCCTCGGCCTCCCAAAGTGCTGGGATTACAGGCATGAGCCACCACACCTGGCCTGCCTATGTCCACTTTTGGCATGCACCTCTGCCACCTTGCACATTGTAAACTAACAGAGTTTCACCATTCCTGTCTCATTTCCCAACCATTCACCTTCCTCAAGACCCCACCTTCAATTTCTGTTTAAAATATGTAACATGGATTCTCTTTGTCTTTTTAAGATAAAGACCCAAATCCTTATCACTGCCTGAAGGCCCTTCTGTGGCTACACTATGCCTAGTCTATCCCTATCTGCCCTCAGGTGGGCCTCATCTGATCGCATGCTCTCAGGTATTCTCTCCACTACAGCTACATTGGTCTTTCATTCCTGGAATACAATATGCCACCTGCCACCAAGGGCTGCTGTCCTTTCTGCTATAAAATATTGTCATTCCTCTCCTCATCTACTTCAAGTATATTCTACTTTCAGATCTCAGTTCAAATGCCCCCTTATCAGGTAAACCACTTTTCTGGTCAGGCGCAGTGGCTCATGCCTGTAATTCTAGCACTTTGGGAGGCTGAGGCAGGAGGATCACTTGAGGCCAGGAGGTGAAGAACAGCCTGGGCAACATGGTAAAACCTCAGTGTGATGGCTAATACTGAGTGTCAACTTGATTGGATTGAGGGATACAAAGTATCAATCCTGGGTGTGTCTATGCAGGTGTTGCCAAAAGAGATTAACATTTGAGTCAGTGGGCTGGGAAAAGCAGATCCACCCTTAATGTGGTGGGCACAATCTTATCAGCTTCCAGCAAATATAAAGCAGGCAGAAGTTCTGTCCCTCTAAGAAAAAGCGGACTAATACACCCATCTCTACTAAAAATACAAAAATTAGCCAGGCGCTGGCCCGTGTAGTCCCAACTACTCGGGAGGCTAAGGCGTAAGAATCGCTTAAGCCTGGGAGGCAGAGGTTGCAGTGAGCTAAGATTGCAATGCTGCATTCCAGCCTGGGCAACAGAGCGAGACAATGTCATTCATTCATTAATTAACGAACCATTTTTCTGGCCTCTTATTAAGTCTAATCACCATATTATCTATACAGCACCATACTGCTCATAATCGTACTTATCTTCATTGCAGTTTTATTTGTGTTATCTTATTAATAACTGCCCCCTACCCAGCCAATAACCTAAATCCAAAGATTGCACACACCAAGTTTGTTTTTACTCCCCAGTGCTTTACTACAGTGGCTGGCACAAACTAAGCACTTAAGAAATATTTGTTGAATGAATAAGTACAGAGAAGGATTTAAAAAATTAATATGCATCATTCAATAGAAAAATTTAGTGTCACATTTTTCAATTGCAGTCCTACCATTCTTTATTGAAATAAAAAAAATTGTGAAAAGAACTCTTTAAGGATCAAATTTCTCATCCTTTGACTTCAAGTATGAAGATAAAATTCTTCATACATGACCCCATAAATTTATGCCACGAAACTCTATGCTCAAAACTAAAATCTTTAAAAACCAGAGTGTGCTTTAAAGAAACAAAAAATTAAAGATGAGTTTGTAAAGACAGAAAAATGGATTAAAAAGAAATCTCAGGCAGAAAAGAAACTCTTCAAAAGAGCATAAATGTTCCATAGAGAAGAATGTATTTTATTGTTATAATACAAAGATACTAGGGTATGGAGTTGTTGGTGAGATTAATATTATGTTTACAAATGAAAAGGATCCCTCAAATACAAGCAGTTTAAACAACCGTTTGATCAAAAGATATGGGGTGCAAAAGATTTGATGCCAGGCTATTAAGTAGACAATGCTCTATTTTAAAAAATGCAACAATGGACAGGCCAGTAGCTACTGTGTAACATTCATTTTTCCTCTTTAGAGCTATGTTGACTTACAGATTTGGAGGTTTAACGTTTCCCCACAATATTTACACTTTAAAAATATCTTGTTCTTTCAGTAAGTGCCATCACTTATAAGTATTTATTTTTTGTGGAGATCACTCTGAGGTGTCAAAAAACTCAATTCATCATATTCTGTGGACTATACTCCATTAGGACATGAGTGCTGTGGAGAGACCTAACTATAATTCTCAAATGGTAACCATGTAAGTTTAGCTACCCTAAGACAGACTGCTACTGCCATGCAGATATTCCACTGTAGTCTTTCTTCACCTAGATTTTTATTTTCTTGACTTTTTCATTATTGCTTAATTGCTAACAATTCCTTTTGACATATATTGATCATGCTAATAGCTATAACATGGCCTTTTGTGCCTAAAATTGATGGACTATACTTAATACAAATCTATATGTATTGACAAACAAGTTTATTTAATGATGTTTATTCAAAGGAATGACATTTTCTAGACATCACTTTTCACATCTGAAATATTGAAGATAAAATGCTAGCTTTAAAAAAAATAAAAATCATTTTAACACATATATTGATTCGCCACACACAATTTTCCTAAACACGTTATTTTCATAGATAGCTAAGCCACATGTACCAATCCTACCACCATCGCCTACTGAACCAGTCTAACCCTGTGTAGTACAGACTACCAGAAGTATGAAACAAAGAGTCACATGAATATACCTTTCAAGGTTCAAAAAAAAGAAATTTTTATTTATAAACACTGTATGTTACAAAGACTTAACTAAATTAATAATGAGAACAAATAAGAGCATTAAACAGAAGTAACATGCCTTTTATTTAACTCCACAAACAGTGTCTTGCGCTTAATAAACATTTTTCTGGCCAAAAAAAAAAAAAAAGGTACAAGGTGACGAGAAGCTATTAACTGTCAAACAAAAACAACACTAGATAATAGAGAGAGGTATCACAGAAATTTACTACTGTGAAGCAGAGATACACTAACAGGCCTTCTTATAACCTGAGTAAAAGCTTCCGGAAATAGAGCTGATTCCTCTGATCCTGTATTCACCAAGCAACGTTTTGACTCCTAGCTTAGCTTCTCGGGTACCAAGACACCATGAAAAAGAGGTATTAGAAAGTAATGACTATTCTAATCAATGAAAAAATACAACTACCCCACTGTCAATTAACAAGCATCGTGGATACAAATCAACTTCTTTCTGAATATGATGACTGGTTCAGGTCCCCAGAGCTGGATCAAACCAGGGCAAATGGATGAAACTACAAAGTTGAAGACGCTAGCCTAAAGAAGTGATCTCAAACTCCTTGGTTTTAGGGTCCCTTTATAACTCTTAAAAATTATAGAGGACTCCAAAAAGTGTTTGTTCACATGGGTTTACTTACCAGTATTTATTATATTGGAAATTAAAACTAATAAAAAATTTAATATCTACTTATTCATTCATTTAAACACACTAATAAGCCCATTCACAGCAATATAAATAACATTTTCAGGAAGGCAAAGCACCAGGCCTACTGCAGGAGTGTGAAGGAGGCCACAAATTCTGTTTCAAGATAGCTCTGAGCCCACAGAGTACACATTATGAGCAAAGCTCACCCTCTCAAGTCCAAAAAATTACAGACAGGAAGTTACTGAGACTAAATGATAGCAGATATGTCCAAGGAATATTGTGAGGATTTGATCCATTTAGGAATTTTGTGATGTATGTGTGGAGATGGCAACTAGTGGACAACGCAACAGTAATGGAATGGTGGTAATATAGGCAAATAGTAACATCATATTAGAAGCCTAGGAATGAGGATAAATAATGGCTACTCAGCAGAAAAATCCATGTTCCCTCTCAAAGCGATCTGTTCTACTATGAGGCAAAAATCAGGTCATGTACATTTTCATATTAAATTTTTTGTTAAACTTCTGTAATCATCAAACGATTTTTGGAAATACTACTAACATATATAAATTTAGTGCGAAGAGGTACATTGATTTTCTTTTTCACAAATCTATTTTACATCTGCTTTAACAGAAGACAATCATATTATCATATCTACTTCTGTATTCAATATATTACAATGTGTTGCTTTGGTTGAAGTATACAAAGAAAATCTGGCATCACACAAACATGTAGTTGGAGAAGGGAGGTGCACATTAATAACCTTTTCAGTTAGTTGGAGATATCTTTCTCTAACACTATACCAAAACTAAATAAATGGTATTTGCTAAAAGGTTAGTTGAAGTACAAAACCTAAAACTATCAAGCCGGGTGTGTTGGCCCAGGCTTGTAATTTCAGTGCTTTGGGAAGCCAAGGCAGGAGGATCACTTAAGGCCAGAAGTTCAAGATCTGCCTGGGCAAAATATGGCGACTCCATCTCTACAAAAATCTTTTTTCCAAAAATCACCAGGGCGTGTGGCACGCACCTGTACTCCCAGCTACTTGGGAGGCTAAGCTGGAAAGATTACTTGAGCCCAACAGTTCGAAGCTGCGGTGGGCTACGATCACGCCACTGCACTCCTGCCTGAGCAGCAGAGTGAGACCCCGTCTCATAAATAAATAAATAAACAAAAAATCATATCAATGAACTTTCGATATTCCGCTACATTAAAACCCAACAATCTATCATAAACTTTGATTATCAAGCATTGGTCATTTGGAAAATACTGGTTAACTGAGTTACACACAGATTCTATATGTTGACACATTTTACCAAACACTATCAAAAAATAACAATTATTAATGCCACCAATAATCTCAGCAGAAAAATCTTTAAGTATTGAGAAGTTATCAGCTCACAGTGGCCAATGCAAGTCTCCCAAAACTCTCATTTTTGCATGAAATCACAAATTTTATCATAAGCAACAAATACTGTCAGCTCATAATCTTTATATGGAATTAAATACTTCACCTATAACTTACATCTTCTTCTTATGGAATAACATGAAATAAATTCCTGCCTACAGTGGAAACTATTTTACAGGTCTCCAAAAACCCAGCACTATTTTTCCTCTCTAGGCTAAACAAATCCAGTTGTTTAAACCATTCCCCATTTACAGAATCCGCTAATTTAGCCCCATCCCAACCACCTTCCTCTTGTAATGGCTCCAGTTTTTTAAGTCCTTCTTAAAACAAAGCTTTCTAAAATGAGCACAACACTCCAGATATCTCTGATGAAGATAAAGGGAACTGAAACCATTAATTTTCCTGATCTGGGTACAATCCTTCTCTAACATAGCCTTGATATCATGTTAGCTTTATTAGTCACATACCAAAACATTCAGCTCTTTTCCACTCACAGTACTGAGAAGCCCTATTTCCCCCTTCAATATCTACCAATCATTTTTTTAAAAAACCTCAATGCAGAGCTTTACACCCATTCCTATTAAATTTTGCCCAGTTTCTGACATACACAAACTAATGATAATCTTTTGGAAATGTGGGTCTACCACAAATACTCACTGTACCTCTCAGCTTTATTTTTTTAATCAACTTCATGAAGATTTTATAAATGACTTCTTTCTCGTTATCTAAGACTTTTGTTACTGTTTCTAATCAGCAAGTATTGAATAAGATAAAACCACAGGGAGAGCCCAGTGACCTAAAACTGCAGCTCATCATTCTGGTTCAAACAACTCAATGAAGATCCACTTAGGTATATAATTCCCTAACACACACCTTATATAACACACTCCTATTTCATAGAAGTCAAAATTCTACATAACTGCTTACTTCTAATCAATGAGTCTAAAAAAGAACCCAAGAGTTCTTTCGTAAAATGAAAGAATCACATTTCCGGATGTAAAAAATTCAACCAGATGAGAACACCAGCATATGATTCACCCCAGCCAGCTACACTGAGAAAGGCCATGTCAAACTGCCACTGCATTATTCCAGGTAGCCTGCTATGTCACTGCTGCAGAGATTTTTTTGGCTATATAGCCTAGACTATCTGAAGGGACTGCCTCTTCCAGGTTTCACTCTCTAGAAATGAGAAACTTCCTGTTTTCTGTAAATGGTTACAGAAAATGTAAGTATACTTTATACAATTTAAGTCTCTTTCTATTCCACATTAGTTACTTCGTCGGGAATGCTAAAAGCATATAACTCCAGGCAAGACAGCATAGTAGAAAGCTTTGAAGGCAAAAGTCCTAGAGTTCTAGCTTCTTCACCACTTAAAAATGAGTGACCTTACACTTTCACTTTGCATCTACGTGACTTAGAATCTGTAAATGTGATGGAATCGCGACAGACTCAGAAAATTGCATATATCATAGCATTACTGTGAAGAATAATCGAGATTATATATATATGAAAATAACCTCATAACCTGTTTGGTACAAGCAAAGTCCTCAATACACATTAGTTTCCATCCTTCCTGCCACAGAGTCTTGCAAGGAATAAGCACTCCCACATTGAAGCATTATGCTCCCTTCCAATCCATTTAAGACAAAAAAAAAAAAAAAAACAGGTACTATTCCATGTTCTACGAGAGATAAAAGTTGTCACTCCCAGTACAGGAGCTAAGATAAGCAGAAGATATTACATACTGTGAAGTAACAGATCAGAAAATACACCTTGCTTATTTTAGGATACAAGTGCATGGCACACTAGAAGAACTCAGGAAGAAGAAAAAAAAAAAGTCTGCCAAATTGGTGATTCTGTATCATCCACCTAAAGAAACTATCACTCATGGAAAAAAGACATAAAGTATAGGTTTAGGAATAAAATATTTACAATCAAAAACTCCTTTCTCATGTTTAAAAAATGGCATTACGACTTTAAAATAAAAACTTCAATGGCTAAATATAACTTGACCAAATACGGCATTATAGGTTTTCTTCAACTGAAACTATCACATGTATCAATAAAACCACTACAGACAGAGACAAACTCAAGAAACTATGTTGCAGTGATCCAGAGACAAAGTAAGGCCATAGATAGGACTTAGTATATTTTAATAAGTCACAGGACTGTCTTATTTTAAGATGGTAGTATATAAATCAATAAAACAGGCACTTTATAGCATAAGAAAAATGGGTTATAATGAAAACTAATTATACATTTTTGTTTTATAGTTCTATTAAACTTGTCTCCTTCTTTCCTTGCAACAGTGGTAAAAGCATTTCAAACCGAGATGTTTAACATACTGCAATTCGTTTGCTCAACTGCCTTACAGAGCATGCATTTGCTGGGTAACAAAACGAGAAACATGAGATGCATGATTATTTTCTAAAATTCATGCAACAACTGATAAAATATCATCTATTCAACCAATTTTGCTTTCATTTGCACCTCACCAAATTAATAAAATTCCCTATCACACTGTACTATCACACAGGCTGCCTTAATTTATAAGGAATCAGGAGGACAAAGGACTATCCATACAAAGAGTCGACTGGGTAAATATTCTCACGTTACACCATAAGGAGAAACAGAAGAATGGAAAAGCCAGGATACCCCAGAGCAAACACGTATATTAAATCTGAGCTTTGGGAGGCCAGGGCGAGAGGACTCCTTGAGGCCAGGAGTTTGAGACCAGCCTAGGCAACATAACAAGACACCCATCTCTACAAAAAATTAAAAATTAGCCCAGTGTGGTAGCACTGTAGTCCCAACTACTTGGAAGGCAGACGCAGGAGGACTGCTTGAATCCAAGAGCCCAAGTCTGCAATGAGCTATGATCATGCCACTGCACTCTAGTCTGAGTTACAGAACAAGACCCTGTGTCTATCAATCAATAAAAACAAAAACTCAAAAACTTAACCCCAAATTTTCAGGCAAAAGTTAACAGAAGTACTACACATTTTAAAAGGCAGTAACCGGCCGGGCGCGGTGGCTCAAGCCTGTAATCCCAGCACTTTGGGAGGCCGAGACGGGTGGATCACGAGGTCAGGAGATCGAGACCACCCTGGTTAACACAGAGAAACCCCGTCTCTACTAAAAAAAATACAAAAAACCAGCCGGGCGAGGTGGCGGGCGCCTGTAGTCCCAGCTTACTCGGGAGGCTGAGGCAGGAGAATGATGGGAACCCGGGAGGTGGAGCTTGCAGTGAGCTGACCCAGTGGCGCAGAGCAAGACTCCGTCTCAAAAAAAAACTTAATTCCGACTAACAAAGAATATTTAGGTAGAGGTAACAACAAAAACTAAGAGAGTGAAGTATCTGAATATACAACAAAGAGAAAAATTTAAACGGCACACTGAGCAGTTTCTACTTTTCTAAATAAAATGGGGCATAACTGTTTCTGAACCCAGGAGTATTGAGACCTTAACTTTTAAGAAACGTTAGCTCTTCAGGTTACCTGAAAGATGCAGATTAGAGATAGAAAAGGCTAAAAAACAAGGAGACAAGTTAGGACGTCCTCGATGAGGACCCAGAAAAGCAGGTATGAGAAGAAAACAGAGCAGTATACTAAATACATCAGAGAAGGAGAACTGGCAGAACTTTAGTGACTACAATTATAAGTGAAGAAAGAAGGAGGAATTCAAACACGGGTAAATAACTGAGAAATGATGCCATTAAACCTTGACAGGAAACACAGTAATGTGTAATAATAATGTGTGAACTCGGACAAGTTCCTTAAGCTTTTTGTGCTTTGGTTTTTTCACGTGTAGAACAGGGATAACAGCGGACCATCCTTTGTACTGTTGTTGAATTAAGTCATTTTGTCTTCATGTAACCCACACGTAAAACATTACAGAAACCAAGGTTCATATGTAAAGTACATATAACAGTGTCTGACTTACATTAAGGCCCAATAAATATGAGCTCCCATCATCATCATCATCATCATCATCACCAAAGAAGAACAGTAAAAGGTAGAGAAACAGAAGAGTACCAAAGCAAAAGGGCGAACAACAAGAGGATATGAAGAATGTAAGCTGAATTCGATGAAGGCTAAGAACTGGCCTTGGACAGGGTCTTTGACTGTAGTCTCAGTAGGTTAGCAAGGAAAAAAGCGAGATTGCCAAGGGTTGAGGATAAGCAGAGGCAACAACAAAAGTTACCTTTGGAGAATTTTGAAAAACAAATGGAAAAATGATAGAGCCTTAAGGAGCAAAGGCAAAAAAAAAAATTCAACTGAAGGACCAAAAGGGTGTGGATCAAGAGTAGGAAGCCACTGGGCAAGGAAAATAGAAAACAGATGAAACCAAGTCATGAAGGAGTTGAGAAAAGACAAGGGAGAGGAAGGGGAGGGAACCAGTTAACTCAATGGCTCTGACTTGTGGTACATACGCAGAATTGAGAACTCAGCCAAAAAAAAAAAAAAAAGGTAAATTTCTTGCATTTGTTTATGTGCCCGGAGTATAAGACAACCATTCCATATATACTCTTATCCTCGAGTTCTTAAATACTGCACTAACTTGGTTAAATTAGCTTCTATTGCATTTTTGTTAATTGGGTAAATGTTTATCTAAGTATCCAAAAACACACATACAAAAAAAAGTACAGGTATGTTAAGGGTACAGTTCAATTAATTTTCACAAAGTAAACATACCTGTGTAACGAGTACCCCCTCCCCCACCCACCAACACCGAAATACTGGAACAAAATCAACTTCCTAGAACCCTAAGTCACCTCCCTCATGACCCCTCCCATGCACTACTCCACAGTAACTGTACACATGATCCTGATTTCTGTTATCATAAGTTAGCTTTGTCTGTGTCTAAACTTTATACAAAAGAAATCAGAATACCACTTGTGAAGAAGCAGTTCTCAAGACCATCATAGCAATTCAAAATCCTTCCAAAGCTAAGCATTCAGTCTCTGTCTCAGAAATATTCTTGGATAAAAACAAATTTCACATAAATTATGTCCATTTTGACCATTACTCATCTGTGTCTCCCCAATGAAATACTTTTCTCTGTCCCTAAGTAAACCAACAAACATCACTTTGCCTTAAATCTCCGTCATTTCACATGAAAGTTTCTCAAATAATAATGCTATTTATATAACTTTAAAATTACACTTTATGTTTATATTAAAGTTATATAAATAGCATTATTATTTGAGATGCTTTCTAAAGTGTAATTTTATTTACTTGGTGCCTAATCATACTATTCTTACTGTTTTTAAGATAGGCCTCTTTCATTAATGATTATCTACCTGAATAGTTTAATTCTGTTATTAAAAATATACAAAAAGGTAAATCTGACCTATGAGGAAAAAGGTAACACATTAAAAGAGTTCACTGTAATACTCAGAAAAAAGTCAGTGTAAGGAAAAGTAATAACAACAATCTTAAATCTGTTATATCAATTCCTTCTTTGGAATTCCCAAGAAACAATTGTTTTTTTTAAAAGACAGAATCTCACTCTGTTGCCGAGGTTGGAGTGTACAGTGGCACAATCACGGCTCACTGCAGCCTCAACATCCCGGCCTCAGGTGATGCTCCCCTGTCAGCCTCTCAGGTAGCTGGGACTATAGGTGCACATCACCATACCCTGCTTTTTTGTTTGTTTGTTTTGGTAGAGACTGAGTTTCACCATGTTGCCCAGGCTGCTCTCGAACCCATGGGCTCAAGCAATTTGACTGCCTCAGCCTCCCAAAGAGTGCTGAGATTAAACCACGCCTGGCCTCCCAGTCACAACTGTTAACAGAGGTCACAGAATTTTCAGCATCAGTTCCATAGATATGTATTATGTATATGATGGTCAGCTATTACAGTACTCTTTGATACTCCACCAAAGACTGGTAAAAGTATTTTTTATATTGAAATATTTGCAGAAATCTGTCTGTACTCTTTGGCAAATAATTTCAATTTTTTTCATAATTTGGAGGAGCCAGAGTCCTAAGGACTTGCGGAGCAAACTCTTCTTTGAATTGAACTGCAAAGCTATGTACCAGACAATTCTGAAAATTAAAGTCAATTTTGGAGCTTAGTTCAACTGCATAACTATGAAAAGCTATGCATAATCATTTAAAATGAAAAACAGCAATTTCCCTACTCATGTTAAAAGTATCCAACATACAAACAGAAGAACATGAATATATCTTTGTTAGCAGCAAAATGAACACTCTAATCCTGTGATACTTTCACACTGTTCTTACAACCCACTTACCTTGTCTTCACCTCATAGTAAAGAATTAAGTCTGTCTTTATTTTCCTCCCACTAGCCTCCCGACAAAGGACAGTGTCTTAAGCAGTATCCAGCACATATGAGGAATTTCAAAATATTTTTGCTTAATTGAACTGAATATTCACTTCTAAAATATGGTGACTGCTTAGAGTTTGCAAGACAGTCTGACATGAGAAATTAATCTAACATCTTTTTAAGCACACTCTGAATATAAAGACTGTATTAAAGATTATATAGTTACACTGTTAGCAAAATCAAAGTGTATTAGAATGAATTTGTGCCATGAATTCATGTTTCCCCTACCCATTTTGAATCGTGTATTCTCATTTCTCTACTGAAGCTGCATTTTGAAAATATATTCACAAATATAACTTCTGTATAAAACAAAAGTAAATAGGAAACAGTGAAAGAAGAATAGTTATTCAACCTGGAAAGGTACTGGATAACTCTGGTTATACTTCTTAATGAATTAAATCCAAAGTTTTAAGTTAAGAACTTCTTACCACAAAAGAATTTAAAATTCGACAATTTACCTGTGTGTGTGTATGTACACAATTTTTTTAAAGAAGAATATTTTGGTGTCAATAAATACAAGAGATTATATTTTTCTTCCTTAACTTATGTTATAATATAGAATCTGGGCCAGGCACAGTAGCTCACGTCTGTAACCCCAGAACTTTTGGAGGCCCAGGCAGGAGGATCACTTAAGCTCAAGAGTTTGAGACCAGCCTGGGCAACATCGTGACACCTCATCTCTACTAAAAATCAAAACAATTATCAGGCATGGTGGTGCACACCTGTAGTCTGTAGTCCCAGCTACTTGGGAGGCTGAGGCTGAAGCAGCACTTAAACCGAGAAAATAGAGACGGCAGTGAGCTATGATCATGCCACTGCATTCCAGCCTGGGCGACATGCAAGACTCTGTCTCCAAAAACAAACACTCTATGAAGGCATTTCAAAGCCAAACAGTGGTGTCAGATAATGGGGACATTCAGGTACCTGAGCAGTGAATAACCTTTTTTTTTTTTTCAAAGGTTACAAGAGAGGAGAATGGAAGAAAGAAAAAAAAAAGAGAAGGGAGGAGAACCAAAGAGATGAGGCGAAAGCCTTACATACAACCCTACATGGATGGATATGGCCATTCTCCATGGGACAGTGCCTCATTAGATAATTAGTAGTTGTTTGCCCAAATACAATCAGCTATATTCTGAGTCTGTCACCATGTCTATTAAAAGAAGTGTAAGTAACTACCCAAAAGAACTGTAAAAAATTCCAATGACATACAAATAACACCGGTAAGATGCTGGTCACACTCATAAATTTGAATTTCCTTTATTTGAGAATCTCTACAATCCAAGTGACTTACTTTGTGGTGTTTTGCATTTCAAAATTGTTGCAATTAATTAAGCTAAGAGGAAAAGGTGGAAAGATTTCACCTTAATCACTGTGGCTCAGCAGCACTGCCTTGGTACTGCTGGCATCCAATGGCAGGGGCCAGAGATGCTGCTGAACACCCTACAATACACAGGACAGACAGCTCCACAAACAACATCCAGCCCAAATGTCAATACAGGTTGAGCATTCCTAACACAAAAATGTGAAATCCAAAGTGCTCCAAAACCCAAAACTTTTTGAGTGCCACCATGATACCACAAGCAAAAAATTCCACAACTGACCTCCTATGACAGGTTGCAGTAGTCAAAACTGTTTCATGCATACAATTATTTAAGATGCTGCATAAAATTAACTTCAGGTTGTATGTACAAGGTGTATATGAAACATAAATAAATTTCATGTTCTGACTTGAGTTCTATCCCCCAAGATACCTCATTATGTATATGCAAATATTCCAAAATCTGAAAAAATCCAAAGTCTCAAACACGTCTGGTCCCAAGCTTTTCAAATAGGGGACACTTAACTTGTAGTGCCAAAATTAAGAAACTGTGGCAGAGATGAGGTATGCACGCTCTTAAGTCCCTCCAGATCTACACGAGATCCCGCCCCCTTCAACTACTAAAAGACAAAGTTCCTGCAATTCTAACTGCTCACTACTGCATCTACTTGCCTACAAAAAAGGCAGAATCTTGATTAAGCGGTTTCAATAGATTTTTAAAGTGATATATATTGTAAGATATCTAAAGTATCAATTAAATCTAAAGGGCTAGTCAAAGTTGTAACAGTTCTTCCTTACTATATAATTACATTGTTTATATGTGATAGAAATTTCTGAGGAACCTGAAAATGAGTTATTTCTTTTTTTTTTTTTTCTTTTTTCTTTTTTTGAGATGGAGTCTTGCTCTGTCACCCAGGTTGGAGTGCAGTGGCACGATCTCAGCTCACTACAACCTCTGACTCCCAGGTTCAAGCAATTCTCCTGCTTCAGCCTCCTGAGTACCTGGGATTACAAGCACACGCCCACCACGCCAGGCTACATTTTGTATTTTCAGTAGAGACGGGGTTTCATCATGTTGGTCAGGCTGGTCTCGAACTCCTGACCTGGTGATCCGCCCACCTCGGCCTCCCAAAGTGCTGAGATTACAGGCATGAGGCATCATACCCAGCAAAAATGAGTTATTTCGTAAACAGAAAACAGTCCCCTCACAATCTAACCTGTACACATCATTTATAAATCATCTTTTAAAAAAAAGTGGGCAATCCAAGTTTTAAAAAAGAAACAATTATCATTCATTTAATCTTCTGTTCAAGAACACACAGGTCATCACCAAACCTACATTTCCTTTGCATATCAGCCCACTGGAATCTGGTAGTGGCAAGTTACACAACAGGAATACATAACACTCTTTACTATTATCCCAATAATTTCTTTAAAGTGAATCAAAGTTTGTTTTTTTGTTTTTGTTTTGTTTTTTTGAGACGGTGTTTCGTCTTGTTGCCCAGGCTGGAGTGCAACGGCGCGATCTTGGCTCACGGCAACCTCCGCCTCCCGGGTTTAAGCAATTCTCTGATCTCAGCCTCCTGTGCAGCTGGGATTACTACAGGCGCATGCCACCACATCCGGCTAATTTTTGGGGGGTTTTTTTTGCAGTTTTAGTAGAGACGGGGTTTCATCATATTGGTTAGGCTGGTTTCGAACTCCTGACCTCAGGTGATCTGCCCACCTCAGCCTCCCAAAGTCATGGGATTACAGGCCTGAGCCACCGCACCTGGCCATAAATCAAAGTTTTAACTAATGATTGTGAGTTGGAACAAAATGAGAAAAACCTTAAGACATTTCTTCAATTTATGATTTTGTTTAAAATTGGAGCCCTACAAGAATCTCACAACAAAATTTTCTTTTGATTGCTTGCTTAAACATACTCCAACCTCCAATGCTGAGACCTAAAACCATATTGCAAACTGCTGTTTCCATAGTGAGGTTTGCGCAACTGGAAAACTCCACAGGTCCAACCACCTTTCACTATTCTCCACTTGCCTCATGCCTTCTCCCTCTTTCAGTTGGATTGCCAGTCATAATCACTCCTGTGCACATGTCCCCACCTCCCTTGACCCTCTCTCATCTAAATCCGACTCACAAACCTAATCTATGCCTGAACCTGTGCTGTTGAATATGGTTAGAAAAAACCCAAACCCATTCATACTGGTCTTACTTTAATTAATAACCACAACTCAAGTGGGCTCTTGACATTGTGCAGAAATCAAATCACACTTCCCTAAGCCCTTCCCTTAGCCACTCTCCTCCATGACTAACCATTTTCTTAGGCATTCTCCACAAACCTCTGACACTTCTCCTATTTTTGGTCTCAACTGATGAACTTCCTTCCTTTTTCATTGACATAAACCACTGAAAGAGAAATTCCACATTCCACATCTACCACCTATCAGCCTCCGTACTCCATACTCTCTCCTTTCTCTTATTCTAGAGAAAATATATCCTTTGCTCTTACCTGTTGCCAATCCCCTACACTTCTGTACTTTTTCCCATTTCCTACAGCTTACTGAAGAACACTGCTCCAGCAATTCTACTCTCTCTCACTCTCTCTCTTTCTCTCTGACATGTCAATTTCTCACTCACTACTATATCAATCCCAACAGAAAGCAAGTGAAAAGTAGAAGGGTGACAAACTTGGAGACCCAAAAAACACAAATTGGAAACTAATGCACTCTAACATATATTACATGTTTACTCTCCTCACCCCAAAATCCTAGCCACAATTCAAGAATGCCCCCCACCCAAGTCTTCCCTCCCACCTCCCACCTGAAGTTCCTGTGGGCACTTTCAGAGCACTCTGATCACCCTGCTAACATGCTGCTCTTCATGTACTACACAAAGGTATGCAGCTTATCTCCCCTCTTGAGATTTTAAGCTACTTGAGGTTAAAGACTGTTTTAGTAACCACACAGCAGACAGGCAGTGAATGTTAATCAAAAGAAAGAATGAATGTATTTTTGCATGTATTTCTTAAGAGTTTACAAATTTGGAAAAAAAAAAAAAAAAAAAAAAAAAAAAAGACCCAAAATTGTGGAGACAAGCTGATTTAAATGTACCGAAGCCAAATTTTAAAAGGATCGGAGAGAAATTTGAAAACAACAGGAGTCCAGAACTGACAGCAGTTTATAACAACATCTTACCTGGGTTGAAAATACTGGGAAATAAATTCACAGTGGTTAAAGCTACTCTGCAGATTATATGTGTGCCAAAACTTGAGTTTTACACAAACCATGCTGTGGCCAAATAATACAGTTTTCAGTTGGAATATCACCTATGAGCAACTTCTTCAGTTCAGTGATACTCAAATATCAGACTCATCAGCTACATTGTAAAAGGCAAATTTACAATGTCAATCTGTAAAACTGAGTTAAGGTATGAAATAGCATTATAAAACATATCAAAGTAAAATGACTAGTATTACCAAGAATGACATCTGATTTTGAAATACCAAATTTCTGAATATCTCCTTATAAAATCCTAAACTGACGATTCTTAGCAACTATAAACAAACATGTGTTTTGATACTAAGACCATTAAATCAACTTTGTATCACAAGCAAAACCCCCTTTAAGGTGAAACGTCATTTTTCAAAGACAAACATTTCAATATGCTCACAATATGTTTATTTTTAAAATTTTACAGAATTCAATGAAATTAGGTAGTACTGCATTTTTAGAGGCAAGGGGGGAAAAATCAACATCAGATTATTTCCCTAAGTGAGTCATAATTTCTTGCATAGAAAAAATGGTGTGTGGGTAAAATGAGATTTTAAAAATGTGTGTGTGTGTGTGTGTGTGTATATATATATATATATATATATATATATATAAAAATGTGTGTGTATATATATATATATATATATATATATATATATATATATATGGGCTTCCTTGACAAAAAGATGACTGTCTTTCAGATAACCAGGTTATGATGAAATTCTGAGGTTCGTACATTACACTTAGTGGAAGCCAGCAAAGCTCCAAATACAGTTTTACAAACCACTATGCCAACTCCCCTTAATCCTCATTTAAGAAGGATTACCACTTACAATCTAACCTCACTGTGCCACTGTTTCAGTGGTGAATCCAATGAACTGATTTTAAACAAACATGGGGTTTCAACAAATGTACTATTCATTAGCTACAGAGAACACAATGAAGAAGGCTACTTCAGAAAGGCAGAACCCCTCTGGTAAATTTGCCACAATCTTTAGTTAAGCCTTCAACTTTTAGGATAATTGCAATCAATCTGCAGTAAATTCAGTGGATGATATTCTATTACAATATTAAATAAAGAAAGCAGAAGTAAACTAGCAGTTACAAAATACGGATAGTAGCCAAAATAAAGTTTTTTAAAGTGAATAAATGGAGACTATACTTTCAGGAAATGTGGGGTTTGTACAACAATGAAGAGAGGGATGTCTTTAGCTAAGTGGCAACCAGCCAATGTCTCACTTTGAATCAAATCTGTCACTGAAATGAGGTTTTCCAGGAAACAATAAGAATAAAAAAACTTTAGGCTTGTTCAAAGAAATATAGCTTAAGAAAAAATTTCGTGGCAAATCCACAAAATGCCAGTAAGGTAACAATAAACCATTTATCCAACCTGGAACGCGAACAGTTTTCGGAGATGTCAATTATACCAGACCTCTAAGTTGCAGGTCTGAACTACTTTTCTGATGTCAAATATTCACCACACTTAAAAAAAAAAAAAAATTAATAAAAGCCATTATTTTGATTTAAATCACATATCTAAAAACCATTAACTATTTATCACTTGAATTGGCATTCTCAGTTTTACAAGAGAACCAAAAGTCATTTCTATTAAAGTTTCAATATAGTGTATGGCTTATTTGACAATCACTACCAAATATTTTATGACCTATGCCTGTTGGAGATAGTATTGTGTATGGTGGTGGAATTTTTCACAAGGACCCAGTGTTTGGATTTCAAAAGAATACATTTAGAAATATATTCACAGGAAGTGTCTATGTTAATGAATCATAGAAGTTCTAAGAAAATCCAACAATCTAAAATATTTCTTTCATATAGCAGCAGACAGCAAACCACATAAATTATATCCAAAATGTACACCAAGAAATTTTAACAAACATCTTTATCCTCAAAGTGCCTCATTTGATAAAAATTCATAAAATCAGGGTTTATTTAATCAAGGTATGAAAGACTACAAAATCTTTACTACCTACGAAGTGGTCAGTAGAAAGCAATATGATTGGATAACCAAAGGAAACCAAAAAGAAACACCTTTCTTATTTTCTTATTAGAATATGAATAACAAGACTTACTTGATCACTATAACACAGGTTCATTCTTTTTTTTTAATCTACATTTCAGAGGAGAGAGGACATAGATTCATTCTTGAAGTATAATTTCCAACACAAAATTTTACAAGACTCTAAAGATCTTTGTAATATGACTGTTAACTGCTATTAGGTAATACCTGATGAAAATCAACAGGACTGCTGACCATGACACTAATAACATGCAGATTCCAAAATTCCTTAGTATACTACTCAAAGCCCTCAGTAATCTGGTCTCATTTTACCTTATTGATCTATTTCCTGTTACTCCTGGTAAGGCACATTTAATTTATTAGAAAAATATCAATTTTTTTCATCATATGCTTTTTTTTTTTTTTTTTTTGAGATGGAGTCTCGCTCTGTCACCCAGGCTGGAATGCAGTGGCGCAATCTAGGCTCACTGCAACTTCCGCCTCCCGGGTTCAAGCGATTCTCCTGCCTCAGCCTCCTGAATAGCTGGGATTACAAGCACACGCCACCATGCCCAGCTAAATTTTTTGTATTTTTAGTAAACTCAGGGCTTCACCATGTTGCTCAGGCTGGTCTTGAACTCCTGACCTCGTGATCTGCCCACTTCAGCCTCCCAAAGTGCTGGGATTATAGGCTTGAGCCACGGTGCCCAGCCCATCATATGCTTTTCTTTCTCCATGCTTTTATTCACTCTATTCCCTTCTCCTGAAACAAATACTCTACCTCTTCCTTTCTGCATTTCATCATACACTTCTTTCAAACCTCATCATTTTGAAATACTACCTCCTCCTCAAAGTCTTCTCATTTCCCCAAAGCAGCAATAATTGCTGAATTAACATAGCATAGCTATAATTATTTCATAAAACATTTTATATATAACATTTTACTTAGTTGTATATATCTTTATGTTTTCTGTCTCCTACTTGACTGGAAACTCTGCGAACCGATCACACCTGCTGAATGAAAATAATCAACTGATTGAACCTAAAGTCAGAAGAGATTAGACATCAGATTTACAGAAAGAAGCAAAGACTTCCTACACACACCACTGGGGGAGGGAGGGTGACAAAACACCTCAAGTTCTATACCTGCTTTTTTATTCCTGTTTATGGGCTTTATTACACAGCAAACTTTTTTTTTCCAGGAATAATTTATTTAGATCCAGTAAGTTAGAAGACTTGAAATATCATATTTAATTGTCACAGAAATCCTGAGGTAGACATGTGACACTAAGTCCACTATACAGCCAAGGAAATTAAATCCCAACTGGTTAAGTAACCCATACAACATCTTTACAGTGAGGAAAATGGAAAAGCTGGTACTAAAGTCCAAGCTTTGTGATACTTGGTTTACCGTTTTTGTTTCACTACACCACCCTGTCTCTGGACAACCAAGAGCAAAAGGTCAAAACCTAAAATACAAAAAAGGGTAGACACATACACACTAAAGAGCACAGATCCAATAATAACCTTTATAATCTCCTCTAGTTCTAAAAGTCCATATTTAATGTACCACTGTTGTTCCTTTCAACAGCAACCTAGAAAATGTGTTCCCAAGTCCACGCTCTTCCATTCAAAATTCTTTCTCTTAACTAATCAAACCCATCTTTTCTACTGCTCTCCCAAACAAACCTTCAACTCCAAACAGCTGCTTCCTGCTATGCCGCACACAGCATGTTTATTAATACCCAATGCTTTGTACTCAGGCAGCTAGCACTTTCCTACCCACACTTGCCCCGTGTTGTTTTTGCTGAACTGCCTTAATGACTCCAGCTCACCAATTCCAGGCTATTACCTATAAAGTGAAATTTTGCATTTTATTACAGCTATAATGTGGTCTATTTTCTCTACGGAAGTCAATACAAAATAGTGGTTAAGACCAAGGACTATGGAGCCAGAGCCCCTCCTCTCTCACTTACGTGTTCTTTGGTTTGAGAGATTACTTGACCTCTCTATGCTTCAGTTTCCTGTCAATCAGCAGGAAATCATAGTATAGTCCCTACCTCACAGTAATGATAAAATGAGTTCATACATAAAAAGTGCTTTCAACAAAGCCTGACACACAAATAATGCTCCTATATCAGTGTCTATCATTGTCATTTCTTCCAGTATCATGGTTTTAATAGATTGCCTCAGAAGTATAAACTATCCCACAATGCTGGACACATATTGTTTTATGTAGAAGCTATATATTAGTCATATGCTTTTAAGTCTTTCCCCGCAAAAATTCAATTTATCAGGTTTTCTCTAACATACTTATTTTATAATGCACAAGAGTATATCCTAAAATTATATTTCTATAATATAGAAGATGTAACTATGCTAATCATAGGGGATGTCTAGAAGTGAATATCTGCTCCATTAAATCTGGAATCTGTACTGACCCAACTGTTCCATTTAATCAAACACCATGCAAACTATTAAGAGCTCCCTCTGACTTTAACAGCCAATTTTCCAGAGAAAGAGCGACTCACTACTAAAAGATCTTAATAATACACAAGGCCTAGAGAGTATTGCCTTTTTTTTCTTTTTTAAGTTAAAAAAAAAAAGACTTTTCCTGTCAACAGAAATCAATGAAAAGCCTCTTGAACACAGCAAGAAGGTAGGCTTGATTTTAACCACAATGTAAGTCCCTGCAGAATTTCAGAGTGCCAACAATAGTGTCACTTTTCTCACTCATTCATTGGATTCGTTTGTGTTTTTTCAGGACTACAATAATCTGTGCAACATTACTGGCTCCTCACCAGCACTACATTTTACATTACATAATTAACAAATTATTAAAAAAAAATCACTGTCCTGTCACAGCTGCTATTAATCCTGAAAAGAAATTATAAACATAAAGGAATAATTATATTACGGCTAACAAGACCAATTTTACATTTCTAAAACCGTGTTTTTGAATACTTTGAGCATAAGTATTCATGTAAAAAAAGTATAGGGAAAGAAATCTACACCAAAATTAAAGGATCCATTGTTCAAAGATGCTCAATTTTCAACAACTTACAAAGAATGGAAACAGTCATAGAAACAGATAGTGATCTCAGTTCAAATTTTATATACCCAGCAATATATAGGAATGCCAAGAAGCTAGGTAAAATAGCAAATGAGTCCCTAGCTAGTAAGGGGAAAAGTAATTCACTTATATTAATTTCCAATTAAGTTTTAGTTTGTGTGAGATAATCACAGATCCACATGCAACTGTCAGAAATAATAGCAAAAGATTCAGTGTACCCTTAACCCGGTTTTCCCAATGCTAACTCTTGCAAAACCATAGTACAATATCACAACCAGCATATTGACACTGATACAGTCAAGACACAGACCATTTCCATCACAAGGATGCCTCATGTTCCCCTTTTATAGTTTCACCAACTTTCCTCCCACTTCCACCCCTCCTAAACCCCAACAACTACTAATTTTGCTGTATCTTTGTCATTTCAAGAATGTTACATAAATGGAATCATACACTATATACACTATATAACCTTTGGGATTTTATTTTCCACTCAGCATCATTTTCTGCAGATTTATCCAGGTTACTGTATATCAAGATTTTGTTCCTTTTGTCATGCAGTAGTATTATATTGCATGGATATACAGTTTGTTTAACCTTTCATCTGCTGAAGGAGACCTGGGCTATTTCCAATTTAGGCTTTTACAAATAAAGCTGCTATAAACATTATGTATAGGTTTCTGTGCAAACATACATTTTCACTTCTCTGGGATAAATATCCAGGAGTACAACTGCTAAATCGTAGTTGGCATGTTTTGGTTTTTAAGAAACTCCAAACTGTTTTTGTAGACCCTCCAGAAACATCCTCTCCAGCATTTGGTGCTGTCACTAATTTTTCATTTTAGTCATTCTGTCAAGTGTGTAATGATAGTTCATTGTAGTTTTAAATGGCATTTTGGTAAAAACTAATGATGCTGAACATCTTTGTATGTGCTTACTTGCCATGTGTACGTATCTCTTCATGTCTTTTGCCCATCTTCTAATTGTACTATTTGGATTTTTTTTTTTTTAAATACTGTGTGTTGAGAAATCTCTATCTATTCAAGTACTAGCTCTCTGTCAGGCATGTGGTCTGCAAATATTTTTTCCCACTCTGTAGCCTATCTTTTCATCCTCCCACAGGGGTTTCTTGCACCACAAAAGCTTTAATTTTTGATAAAGTCCAATTTATCTTTTTACCGACCATACTTTTGGTATCAAAGAACTATAATCCTAGATCCCAAAGATTTTTTTTTCCCCAAAAGTTGTATAGTTTACTTATTCCATTCAGTCTGTGAACTGTTTTGAATAAACTTTTGCATAAAGTTTGGGACAGGTCAGGAGACATTTTTTGGACTATGGATGTGCAACCACTCCAATAGCAATGGTTGAAAAGCTGTATGTAGTTTTTAGAGTTGTCAGATTTAAACCTAAGCAGTTTTTTGAGCAATTTGAAATGGTACTGTATTTTTAATTTTTGTGTACACATGGTCATTGCTAGTATATAGAAATTAAACTGATTTTTGTGTGTTTATTTTGTTGTACCCTGTGACCTTGCTGAACTCACTCATTAGTTCTAGGTGTTTTTTTGAGGGGAGGGGAGAAGTTTAAATAGATTCCTTGGGATTTTCCAGGTAAACAGTCATGTTATCTGGAAATTGGGACAGTTTTCTTTCTTTCTGATCTGTATGTCGTTTATTTCTTTTTCATGCCTTATTGCACTGGCTAGAACTTTGGTATTACATTGAATAAAAATGGCAATAGTGGACATTCTTGTCCTGTTCCTGATCTTAGGGAGGAAATTATTCAGTTTTTCACCATTAAGAATAATCTTAGCTATAGAATTTCTGTAGATGCTCTTTATCAAGTTTCATAGATACAATTTTATCAAGTTCTCCCACTACAATTTTTCTGACATTTTTAAAATCATGAATGGATGCTTATGTTTGATAATCATCAATGGATTATTGTGTTTGATGGATTGTTATGGATTATTATGTTTGATGTTTGAACCTGACTTTTTCAAAATTTGCAAAGGAAATTAATGAAGTATTGCTTTGAAACAGTTTTCAATTAGGTTCATTCTTGTTAAGTATGGAGCTTCTGAATATAGAAAAATTGTTCACTACATCAAATCTGAATTAAAACACATTCCTCCTTATTATGCAACATATGCCTTACATCAACAGCTTCAAGCCCTATTTTTTTCAGGAAGCAATCCAAAACACTATCATTTAGGCAACTTGTCAAACAATCTCATACGTTTGGTTAAATCAATGAATCAAAACTAAGTACTCCTTCGCATTTCACGCTTTTAAAGGTTTACTTGTTTTAGTTACCGCATAAATTGTGATGTACAAGTACTTTGTAAAAAACATGTGAAAACAATACAATTTGACCTTGTCAATGCAAGTATGAGACTTTCCTATCCTGGGATGTTTCTGTTGCTTACCTTGAAGATTAGGGCTGGGCACAGGGGCTCACACCTGTAATCCCAGCACCATGGGAGGCCGAGGCGGGTGGATCACCTGAGGTCAGGAGTTCCAGACCAGTCTGAGCAATATGGTGAAACCCCATCTCTACTAAAAATACAAAAATCAGTCGGGCGTGGTGGTGCGCACCTATAGTCCCAGCTACTCGTGACGATGAGACAGAAGAAGTGCTTGAACCCAGGAGGTGGAGGTTGCAGTGAGCTGAGATCACACCACTGCACTCCAGCCCGGGCAAAAGAATGAGACTCTGTCTCCAAAAAAAAAAGAAACAAAAAAGAAAAATCACTGCTTGGTTCAGTCAAGAAACAGTAATTTCCAAATACCTCAGTATTTGGAATGTAACAGTAACGTCAAATACTTCAAACAAAATTCTACCCTCTAACTACTATTTATTTACAGTTTATTAAGTACATTGGTGCTCTCAAGGATCAGTACTGGGTAACAATAGTCAAACTTTGAATTTAAACATGCATCTATTGTTGGCGTTTTTTGTTTTTGTTTTTGAGGCAAAGTCTCACTCTGTCACCCAGGCTGGAGTGAAGCGGCACCATCTTGGCTTACTGCAACCTCCAGCCCCTGGGTTCAAGCAATTCTCCTGCCTCAGCCTACCTAGTAGCTGGGATTACAGGCACCCGCCACCACGCCCAGGTAATTTTTGTATTTTAGTAGAGATGGGGTTTCACCATGTTGGCCAGGCTGGACTCAAACTCCTGACCTCAAGCAATCCACCCGCCTCGGCCTCCTAAAGTGTTGGGATTACAGGCATGAGCCATAGCACCCAGCCACATGTATCTCGTTTTAACTATCAAATTAAAAAATCAGAATTTTTTTAAGGGCATAGAAATACGCATTTTGCCAGGCACAGTGGCTCACTGTGGGAGGATCACTTGAGCCCAGGAGTTTGAGACCAGCCTGGGCAACATAGTGGGACTCCATCCCTAATTCATTAATTAATTAATTTAAAAATCTACATTTAATTAAAAAGTACTATAGCATCAAAAGTAAAAAAGGCAAATTATTTTCAATCACCAAGGAACTATCAAAGGGAAGGCAAAGAAGAGAATACACACAAACTATTAATAATCTTTATTCTGCCTAAAACGATATTAATTTTCTTAGTTAATAATGACCATAGATAGAAAGTAATTAAAATGAGTGTGCTAAAATATTACTATCCAAATGCTAGGAAAGCAGATGATAGTTAAATTTTTTAAAGATGTAACGCCCACTAAAACAATTAGAGCAATAAAATGAACTTCCAGGGCTACGGAAGGGTGGTGGCTTTTGCCTTTGTACAACCAGTGCCCTGGATCCACATCTCCCTTTCCACGAACAGACCCCATCCCTTATGTAGCCAAGCATTCTCTTGCCTCCCGAATGTCACGGAATGTATGTCAACATTTGAAAACTGCCAACATAGTTAGAGAAAATTTAACTGTCTAGTATCTGTTATATTTGTTTTGAAGAAAAATGTAACAAGATTTCTACCTGCTTAATCTAAGACATAAACAAAGGAGAAAATATGAATATAAATGCAAAAACAAAACTAATAACAAATGAAAATTAAAATCTCATTTAAACACATTTAATAGGAGGGAAATAAAATCTCAGTTAACAAAATACACTTTATTAGTATAAAGGTTTTATTCTCTGTAACATCATAGGACTTATTCTAGGGATGCAGTGCATCCTTAAGTCACATTAGATATACCGGAAACATAAATACATCAAAGTGTTTTATACCAACCTACTCAGGAAGCTGGACAGTTCAAGACTCTTCCATTTCCAGGACAATAACAAGAACAATTTAAGGAATAATAAAAAAAAAAAAAAATCCTGACCCATATTTCTAATATTCCAATAATCCCACCACTTTGGGAGGCCAAAGCAGGAAGACTGCTTTAGTTCAGGAGTTCAAGACCAGCCTGGGCAACACAGACAGACCCTGTCTCTACAAAAAATTTAAAAATTAGGCAGGCATGGGCCAGGTGCAGTGGCTCACGCCTGTAATCCCAGCACTTTGGGAGGCTGAGGCAGGCGGATCACGACGTCAGGAAATCAAGACCATCCTGGCTAACACGGTAAAACCACGTCTCTACTAAAAATAGTAGCCAGGCGTGGCGAAATGCACCTGTAGTCCCAGCTACTCAGAAGGCTGACGGAGGAAAATCGCTTGAACTGGGGAGGCGGAGGTCGCAGTGAGCCGAGATCGTGTCACTGCACTCCAGTCTGGGCAACAGAGCAAGACTCCATCTCAAAAAGAAACAAAAAACCAAAAATTAGGCAGGCAAGCTAGGGCACTCCTGTAATCACAGCTACTTGGGAGGCTGAAGTGGGAGGATGGCTTGAGCCCAGGAGTTTGCAACTGCAGGGAGCTGCGATCGTGCCACTGCACTACAGCTTGGACAACAAAGCAAAATCCTGTCTTCAATAACTTTAAGTTTTTAACCGGAAGCTTATTTTAGAAATAATCAAAAAATATTTTTCAATGTAATAAAAGTATTATATTGTCCACGCTTTGTCTTAAAAACAAAAAATTTAAACTTTAATTAACTCAAGCACAAATATCAACCGAGAATAGGTCTACATACTAACTTACTGTTTTAGAAGTAACTTGAAATGCGAGTCATCTAATTATTTTTCAGTATTTCCAAAAAAAAATTCAAGTAGTTTATCTAAATGCATTGTCAAATCTAGTCAAGATGAAGATTTAGTGTGAAGTAGAAATCTCTCAGAAAAAAAAAAAAAAAACTCCTAATAATCACCAACACCTCCCTTTCTTTGTTAAAAAGAAAAAAAGGTAAGAATTTCTAATTACTAATCATCAGAGTTCCCAAAATTAAAGGAAAAAGCACAAAGAAACGAAAACCACATATCTGCTTCTCAAGAGAAAGGAAATCATCATGGGAATAGTAGGAGTGACAATCAAGAATCGCACCCAGTCCAGAGGAGGGATGCAACTCACAAGTAAACTGATCACTGGACATCAATCTCCTAAGAAATACCTTTATAAATGAACTCAATGAGAAGCTAGTCAAAGGTTAAAGCTGATCAGAGTAATTAGCAAAAAGACATTAACATAGTTCAATTTCACTATTAAAAAGCTCCAATTAACTTTCCAGCCTTTCAATAATTTATAAAACTTTACCAGAACCTAAATAAGATAACTCAATCAGAATATTTCCTATCTCCATTTTTAAAAGAGATAGATGTAAATGAAAAAAGAAGGGAAGATGACAGAAGGGTATTAAAACAAAAAAAAAAAAGAAAAAGAAAAAAGAAACCCTGTCTATACCCACTCCCCTACTTTTTGTTGTTGTTGTTGAGATGGAGTTTCGCTCTTTTTGCCCAACCTGGAGTGCAATGGTGCAATCTCCACTCACTGCAACCTCTACCTCCTGGCTTTAAGCAATTCTCCTGCCTCAGTCTCCTGGGATACAGGTATGCACCACCATGCCCCGCTAATTTTGTATTTTTAGTAGAGACAGGGTTTCTCCATCTTGGTCAGGCTGGTCTCAAACTCCCAACCTCAGGTAATCCACCCGCCTCAGCCTCCCAAACTGCTGGGATTACAGGCGTGAGCCACTGCTCCCAGCCACCCCTGCTTCTTTTTATGTACAGGGCATTTTAGCAGGTGTGGTGGGCTCACGCCTGTAATCCCAGTACTTTGGGAGGCCGAAGCGGGCAGATCACGAAGTCAAGAGATCAAGACCATCCCTGCCAACATGACAAAACCCCGTCTCTACTAAAAATACAAAAAATTAGCCGGGCGTGGTGGCGTGTGCCTGTAGTCCCAGCTAATCAGGAGGATGAGGCAGGAGAATGGCGTGAACCCAGGAGACAGAGCTTGCAGTGAGCCAAGATCGTGCCACTGCATTCCAGCCTGGGCAACAGAGCGAGACTCCGTCTCAAAAAAATAAATAAGTAAGTACAGGGTATTTCCTAATCATAGTAAAAATCATTCAGGACTACTTTATCTACAAATCCTCAATCCATCTGATCAAATTCACCTTAACCACATTCAAAAGCATCACAAAAATATTAAGCCTATAATGCTAAATAAACTCTGGCTGAACTGCATAAAGGGAAACATTTCTATGTTCTAGAGAATATGAAAAGATTCACAAGATTGTTTAAAAAATCAAAAGCTTGTTAAAAATAAAGTATGATGGAAATATAAGCTAGCAATATTTTTTTAATTTACTTGAACTTCCAATCAAGATGGCATCATAAATTGCTTTGAAAACCCACCCTGTTTCAAATACAAAGCAACGACAGATAAAATCCAGGAGAATAAATTTTAAAGACATACCTAACTTTAAAAAGACCAGCATCACCATGAAACAGAAATACGTAACAGAGAGGGGGCAGAACGTATAGGGCTGCTAGGCTCTGGTTTCAGAAGGATACCAGTGGAGGCCTAGGTTTCAGATCCTATAGAAACAGGAATAAAAGTGGCCCACCTAAGATAAGGGACTGAGGTTGAAATTAGGCTGAAAATAAACTGCTACTAACAGCTGCCTGGGGGTAAGTAAGCTGTGTGGGCTTTCAGGAAGCATGTCTTCTCAGAAACTGAGTGCCTAGGAAAGTGAGGATACTAGGGCTTCAGCCACACTATCCCACTGCCTGGCCAACTGGAACAAAGATGCAGGTGTATCTACCATCAGTGGGAGACAAGTGCCCTCTGATGCCAATCTAAGACCTTGGTGGGGGCGGGGGCAACAGGGAGAAGCAGTTAAGAAAAACTACTAGAAGGGACTGTGGGGAGCAGGGGGACTTCCCAGTCAAAGCTGTACCGTGACATAAAGAAAACGAATAAAAACACAGCAACTGAAATACAAAATCCTTTCAAACAAAATAGAAACAGAAAAGCCTGAAAAATACCTGAAAATAGTATGCTTAAAATTTCTTTTTTTGAGATGGAGTCTGGCTCTGTCACCCAGGCTACAGTAGCACAATCTCGGCACACTGCAACCTCCGCCTCCCAGGTTCAAGCGATTCTCCTGCCTCAGCTTCCCAAGTAGCTGAGATTACAGGTGTGTACTACCACACCCGCTAATTTTTATATTTTTAGTACAGACAGAATTTTGCCATGTTGGCCAGGCTGGTCTTGAACTCCTGACCTCAAGCGATTCACCCACCTCATCCTCCCAAAGTGCTGGGATTACAGGCGTGAGCCACTCTTTTAACTCTTATAAAAGAGTAAAATTTCTTTTATAAAGGGAAAAGAATCACAAAACAAGCAGAAGTGAAACAAAGCTAGGTGGAAATGAAAAAGAATTTAAAAGCTAAAGAATGAATATTTTAACTTAAAGGAAGTTTTAAATAATTTCAAAATAAGCAATGGAAATGAAAAACTGAATAACAGATAAAGTGTAAACAGTAAAAATTCAAAAGGAGTTAATAAACTAGAAAATAACGAAGAATTTAACTAGAAAGTTGCAGATGCAAAGAAGTTTTAAAGATATATTATGGAGGCCAGAAAACAAGATTTGACAATATATGTAACAGCAGTTTCAGAACAAGCAAAGCAGCCATGGGAAGAGAAAAGAAAAAATTACACTGAATCATATATTATCCAGATCAACAACATAACAAAGAAAATTATAACCTAATGGAAAATCTAACTTTCAAGTAGCAAGAAAAAAAAAATTACTAGTTTAATTCATCCAGCCTAATTTTTAAATTACATTTTTTACTGGTGACCTCACTTTCGAGGGCCAAATTGTGTACAGAATACATGCTACCCAAGAACACCACAAAGGTCCTCTGGGTATTTCCACAGAGCAAAACTGAAAAACAAGGCCAATAAATAAGGTGCAATTAACAACAACAACAACAACAACAAAAGTCTGACTGGCCCAGTCTTCGGCTGCAACTTAACAGTCCTTTAAATTCAGTTTCTAACACCCAGAGAAATGAGGCATGAGATAAGAGTGTGGCTGAAGCCCTAGTATTCTCACTTTCCTAGGCACTCAGTTTCTGAGAAGACAGCTTTCCAAAACTGTGGCAATAAAACTTGTGACTGGGGTAGAGGAGTACTAGAATAGTAGATTACAGAATTGAGTAACAGGATTTCTTGTTAACTAAAACCAAATATACAAACAAAAAGCAAAACTAGTGCCATCAACACAATTTACTCAATCAAAAGTATCTCTTAACCTTTCTCTCCAAATTTAAAATAGTCAGAAAAGTAGTAAGGCTGATAATTTAGGCTGCATTTACATTATAAAATTTTAACTCTCTTTTTGGTGGTCCAGCTGTGCCTACATAGCTTAAGAATCTGATGGTTTTATCTAAACTAGTTAAAATGTACAACTGGTTAAAATTTTGTGTATTTTAGGGGCACTATCAGATTAATAAAAGTACATTAATTTTAGTATTATGCAGACATGTCTTCAAAATTTGAAGGCATTTATATCTAGTTATCTACTTAGTAATTTTTTTGCTGGGAATACCTAGCAATGGGAATCTTTCAAAGATATATAGTAATTTGAACAGTAACCATATTAAGTCTGAAAACACAAACTATAAGACAGAACATCATTTCAGCATCTCTCTCTCAAGACAAAGCATACTCTTTGCTGGTGATAAACAGCACATTCACTTTACTTTAGTCTAAGCCTCCACCCACATAATCCTTAAAATTATATTGAGCTTCGGTGGATGAAAATACAGCAGCAGTCCTGCAGCCTAACTGCAAAAATGAAACCATGTACCCAGCGGAAGGGCTGGTCTCCCTAACTAGCACAGTTCAGTCAGCAGCATCTATCTGACAGCACAAGAAACACACCACATGCTTTCTTTAGTTATCTGTAAATGTCAGTAGGACTCTGGCCCACTGCCATAAAGAATCTCTATCTGTTCTCTGCTTTATCTCTTTGCCCATTCTTCAGCCATTTAGCACAACCACTACTCTATTTTCATCAGTAAGATGTTCTTCTGGGACACAAATGGGAGCCCCAATTGCTTCAAAAGCAGTTACTTGGCCAGGCGCGGTGGCTCACGCCTGTAATCCCAACACTCTGGGAGGCCAAGAGTTCAAGACCAGCCTGACCAACATGGAGAAAGTCCGTCTCTACTAAAAATACAAAATTAGCCAGGCATGGTAGCACATGCCTGTAATTCCAGCTACTCGGAAGGCTGAGGCAGGAGAATCACTGAACTGGGGATTCGGAGGTTGCGATGAGCAGAGATCGCGCCATTGCACACCAGCCTGGGCAAAAAGAGCGAAACTCCGTCTCAAAAAAAGAAAAAGAAGAAAAAAAAAGCAGTTACCACTGCTAGCTAAAAATTATGAAAATTAGAAAGCAACACTTTACAATTTTTTAATCAACAGAGTGTAACATTTTAAATTGGCATTTATCACCCAGCAATCCATTTCTTTTATAGAAAGCCAAAAGAATTTTAACATGTTCATATAAAAGCAAGAATTTCCATTGAAAAGAAATTTTTACAGAGGAGAACACTTACTTAGCAAACACCTACGAATGCACAAACTCATTAAGAAACACCAACAATAGTGTTTATGTATGGCAGATAACCAAAACATGGTATGTTACTTTCCTTCCACACACCAAGAACCCAATAATTTTTACTGCATATATATATATATATATATATTTTTTTTTTTTTAAGTACCAGAGAACTACAACGTTTAAATAAAAAAAAAACATTCTTTTTAAAGTATTTCATCTTTTCCTCCTGCTTAGGTCTCAACTGTACCATCGATCTTATATCAGAAGCTGTCCTCAACCTACCTTTTTCTCCCCTGCTGACACAAAATTCTATTTCAAGTGACCCAAGGGTATTCAACATATCCCACACACATATCACATACTTTAAAAAAAAAAAAAAAAAAAAATTCATGCCTTTCTTGTGTTTTCTGCTTAGAGTACCTTTCCTTCCTTCTTTCCTGATGGAATCTAACTCTTCTTTAAAGGCAGAAGTGCCACCTACATTTGCAATATTTTCATCAATCCCAAACAGAATAAATTGCTTTCTCTTCTCTGACTCCCTACAGAAGTTCACACATGTCTCTTCACTGAGAGTTGTCTGACAACTCCACTCACGGGGTCAAAGGAGTACAGTGTTTCTCCTGGGAAGCACGGCATCCTGACTATCAGTTAATGTTGCCGCAACTTACAGTTTTATAATTACATCTTTCTTAGTGTCCATCGTCCTGCCTCTAACACCTCCCCTAGACTAAGAGTGCAGTAAAGAAAGGGATCCAAGAAATTCTTCTTACAGTCAAAGATCTTATGACTTGCCCTCCACATAATAAGCATGCAAAACCTATTTGATGAATAATAACAACACTGAATGGACACACTTGAGGAGAAATAGTAAAATGAATTACAGCTGCAGCTTTGGAAAAAGATACAGATGCTAAGGAACCTAAGTCATTAAGTCTTAGTATATCAGAGTACAATTACAGCAAGTTAATGTCTCCTACTGCCTCTCTTTAAGGCCTGATTCCCAACCTCTCTGCCCCTAGGAACCACTGAAGTTTCTATGTCTACAGGTGGGCACACTGATTAGCGACTATCAAGTAAAAGTTACTGTCTGATCCATTTAGAGAAAAAGTTACCATCTTCTTACTTGCTTGTTCTTTCTCCTTGCTCTGGGAATCTAATACTGGCCACACCTCTACGATTCCCTTTCCATTCTGGCCCCTTTTTTTTCTCTCGTCTCTTCCATCTTTTGTCCGATATCAGCTTTTGCATGAGAGAGCTGGTCTACTTTATACAGTACTAGTCAGTCAGAGAAACACATTTTTATTCTATGCAGTAAATCAAGCTTTGATTTTAACAGACTTTGTAAATCCAATCTCGGCCATTTCTGCTTAAGAAAATCAAGAGGAGAGTTTACACAAAAGTGATACAGCACACTTCACGCACACTTTATTTTTAGGTCAAATAGCTTCCTATTGCAAGATCCTCATCTGCAAGAAACACTAAGTCCCTATTTAGGAATACTAAATTGTGTCACCCTTGAGGCTTATGCAAGCTTATCATCTGATGACTTTTAAACATTTTCTATCTCTTAGAAAATACTCTGATCAAATGCCTAAGTTTCTACTTTCAATAAGCATGTAAAAGCATTAGCACTGATTGCCCTACAGCACTTTCAGGAAAACAGTTCCCATTTGGTTAAACAGTCATCAAATTAAGACCAGAAGCCACACTTTTTAAATACTACTTTTTTTTTTTTTTTTAAATTCAAACCTACACCAGGGGAAATCATTTTTTGGTCCAGTATCAAAATCTAATCTCCACCCCTCAAGAAATAAAGAAATCTATCTGCCTTACCATCATACTTCCAACATTTAAAGAAGCCAATCAATTACAACTAATACCTTTATACACCAAAGAGCGTCAATCAGAAGGACAAATTTTCTCAGGAAAATAATTTCGAGTTCAAGGTTATATGAGCATTTTGAACTGTTTTCTAGGAAACATAATTTAAATCAGCAGAGAGCCAAAAAACATTGTCATGGATGAATAAAAGGAGGAAAAGGCAGGGCGCTATGGCTCATGCCTGTAATCCCAGCACTTTGGGTGGCCAAGACAGGAGCATGCTTTTCCAAAAAAAAAAAAAAAAAAAAAAGGCGGAGGAGGAAAAAGCAAACATATTTTAAATAGCCTATTTTTTAAAAAATTACATGACTAAATTATCTTAGCAACATAAGATTTCTTTAATAAAGTGCCATCAATCCTCTGCCTTTTTTTTAGTTACTGCATTTCCTTATTACACCAGGAAAAAAGTAATAATGGCCACAATGCAGTCATTCAACACTTCCAAAGCACTTTTGTACTCTGTACAATGTTTACAATCTAGTGTATTCACCTTTCTCATCACACATTGTAAGACATTAATTATATTCACAATAAATTTTCACACTTACTAGTAAAATACCATTTGTAGTTCAAAATAATTTGAAACTTCAAGAAAAACAGGGGAAGAAAAATAACCTTTTCTGTCAGGTCTAATTTGTGAAACTTTCTGAATTCATTCAATTAGCAATTGTTCAATTGTTGAATTACTTGACAGGGACTATGTTAAAAGTGCTAACAGAACAATATATACGTAAACTGTCCTCAATGAGCCTATAGCCCACAAGGAGAAAAAGAACACAATAAGCAAAGCGTTCTGGTGCATGAAACCTGCAGTAGCACACACTGAGTCTATACTAAGCACACTTCAAAGACTCACCGTGCCTCAATTTATATTTTAATCAATAAATCTGAATTTTTTAATGATTAAAAATAGTTTATAAAATAAAAACACTACTCAGCAAGTTAAATTTTGTTAATACAGGGCTAGAGAGGTACAGAATGTCATAATTCCTATGACATAGATCAGATAGCTATTGTCATTGTAACTTAAAACAAGAGGGATGGTGTGAGCAAAAGGGCACATCTTCTGGGTTAAAACAGATACAGATCACATCTGGAGAGAGAAGGTTACAAAAGAAGAACAGTCATCCTCAAGATTACTTAGTAAATACCCATGCTGGCCTTGAAACTGTAGGCATAATTCCAGATTGTAAAAGAAAACTGACTGTACATAGACTAGGATCAAATGAATATAAAAATACATATCCACCAATTAAAAAAAAAAAAAAAAAGCCCCCATGGGTTGTCACATGAGAGTATCTATCTCTACCAAAGTCTTAATTTTCTTTAAAGTCCTCTATCCCAAATTGAAAATATTATTTGAAAATGTTACACGAAGTAGTATAGAGGAAAAGTCTTCTACAAGATTAGATCAGGTAAGCCTATGTACTATAATACCATATAAATTTTGGTCATTAATTCATCCAAATAAGGGTTGTAATAACAAATGAAGAAACCCTGAAATGGATAAATTTCCTTAACTAAGAAAGAAATTACAAGGATGAAAGAAAAAGAATAAAAATAGACATTAACCCCAAGAAATAAAAATGATACATGTAGATCAACATCATAAAACATTTGATTTTAAAAATGATGATCCAAATATTCAACAAATCTATAACCTGTGTCTAAAGAAAGGTAATTTATGTGCACAGTCAGCAGCATTATTAATGCATTTAATAGCACATGTGAAGCAACGGACATCAAGGAGGCAGCAGGCTTCAGAGGGATCTGTACAGGTGAGCTTTACCTCCCACAATTGTACAGAGTTTTAGGAGCACGTGTATGGGTGCTTTTTCTCTAGGAGACCATCCAAAGCTTTCTGCACATCTTCAAATGGGTGAATGACCTGAAAAACCTAAGAGCCATCCATATAAGACTATAAAGTTTCCAACATTACAATATGTCTTTTCCTTGAAAATGTGCAATATAATACAGTAAGAAAATAAATTCTGAAAAGAATTAGGTTAAAAGCAAGGTTAAAACAAGCTATCATCAAAATTCCATGAAAGTCTTTTTATGGCATTAAAGAAATATACTTCCTTCTCTTTGTAAGGTGTAAATTTGAAAATTTAAAGTTTTAGGAAACTAAACTAGCTTTACAAAACAGATGTTGCCGCCTATGCCATTTAATCAATTCAAGTCACATTCCTAGAAGACAATATAGCCATCTGATGAGTTCAGCGTCAATGGAATGAGCCAAATCCACACAACAGCATTTTACAAAAATAATCAGCGGTTTAAAGCAGGGCATGTGCAAAATTCCTGAAATAACACATACATAATTCACTGCCAAACTCAGATCAATTCAGAATCTGCAGAGGCAAGAAGCATTATTATGGCTCTGAAATCCATATTCAGTAAGGCTGTGTTCAGAAAGTTTCATTTCAATTTCAAGAAAATAAATGACTAGAGAAGCTCAATAATGATTTTGGCAGATATAAGTACCCTTCGTTCAAAGCAGAATCTTTTACAGAGCTTAAGATTTTTTAAAAAGATAAAGAAAAACACCAATTTATAACACCTAAGTCTTGAATTTAAGGATGAAATGTCATCAACTTGAGAAATATAACACTATATCTACTCAAATATTATAGCTATCCAGACAACAGTTAACAGCAAAAGAGTACAATGGAAATGGTTGAAAAAACACAGGCTTATTAGAGATCAGTTAGAATTGCAATTCTAACTGCACCACCACAAAGCGGTATGACACTGAGCAAGTTACTTCATTGCCCCATGCCTCAGTTTACGCATTTTTAAATCTCCTGTGGCTGTGATGCACAAGGAACTCCCCTCTCTCTAAAATCCACCAACCCTTAACCTTCTTCCCCTGCCAGCCTCTGGGGTTCTTCACGGTCAGCATCTCCCCACAGATTCACTCAAGTCCTCCTATTCAGTAAGGCTTCAGAAAAATTAAAAACTGCTTCTCACAAAAGGCTTAGGAGAAAATGCAAAGTCAGAAGAATCTCAAAAACGTAAGAAAATCTGGCAAATGAAGAATACAAGAGAAATCACAAAGTTTTACAAAAGCACTCCTGTTCTTACCAGGACTCAATACCTGGAAGGCAGATGAATGGGCTTTGCTAAAACTTTTCAGATTTATTTTATGCTTGCTTGCCACAGAAACCAACAAAGGACCTTTTAGTCTGAGTTTCCTCTTCTACAAAAACAGCGGGACCAAATTAAATCAGAGTTCTTCAAACTGTATTCCTCCGAACTCTCGAGTTTCGTGAAGGTACCTCAGAGACCTCAGGACAAATGCCTCCATACCATCTTCAGGCAGGAATGTTAACAGTTTTCTATATTGAGGGTTCCAAGTAAGATTTGGTTTTACAAGTTTTGCTTATAAAAGGCTTGCAAATATTTACAAAATAAATAGGCCTTAAACTTGTAACATTCTGTACACGTAATATCATCACTTTGTGGTGGTGTTTATTTTTCTCTACTTGATGCTAGAAACACAGTAACTTTTCTGAAGGTTTGTTTTAAAAGATGTTTTGGTTTTTTGGGTTTTTTTTTTTTTTGAAATAAACATAAAAATTTAAAAAAAAACACAGTCCAGTGCTAGAGCTGGTGGCAAAAGTGAAGACATATAAGGAAAGACTAATGTTACCCCAAAAGACAAGGGTGAGGCTGGGCGCAGTGGCTCACATCTGTAATGCCAACACTTTGGGAGGCCAAGGTGGGCGAATCACCTGAGGTCAGGAGTTCGAGACAAGCCTGGCCAACATGGCGAAACCCCATCTCTACTAAAAATACAAAAATTATCCGGGCATGGTGGCAGGCACCTGTAGTCCCAGCTACTCAGGAGACTGACGCAGGGGTAACTGCTTGCACCCGGGAGGCAGAGGTTGCAGTAAGCCAAGATCGCGCCACTGTACTCCAGCCTGGGCAACAGAGTGAGACTCCATCTCAAAAAAAAAAAAAAAAAAAAAAAAGACAAGGGTGAAAAGTCATTGAGGAATCACTCAGAGTTACGAATTGAACCAGTTAACCATATGCTTAGTAAGAAACAATAAAAACCTACTGCGCAAATATTTCTGGTGAATAGGCCAGCCAGAGCAAAAATTTTATTTTATGGAAGAAAATTACATGTTGTAATGGTATCTGCAAAAGTGGGGCTTTCAGAAGGCTTCAAGTGGCATTTCTTTGAAATGCCAGTGGTGGGCATATCACAATATCTACTGATCTGCTTCCAAAAGTCAACCTAACTCCAAGTTTCTGCACACGAACGGATTAAGGTTTTACGGACCACAATCTATAGCAATCTTTCTACTTTGAGAGAGACCAAAATTTAACAGAACCTAGCCTACCATAAAACTCCAGTGATTTAGACCAGCTGCTCAGGAGTCAGGAGCTGCCAGATGTGAACTGAACTGCTGTATTCCATGACTGCTATCAGCTAGGAATAGCTACTGCCCAGGAACAACTTGTAAGAACTTTCCTGGCTAGAAAAAGACTGCTGTCTCAGTACCCATGTTGTAGGCAGTTCATGGCAATTCTTCCAACAATCCTATTTTTCAGTGTAGACAGATGTTCTAATTCCTGAATTATAAAGCTTTCACCAACTGCCTTTCTTCTAGTATGTGTTCTGGTGTTCGCTGCCATGACTTTGAATACAATGCCCCACTATAGGCTCCTCTAGTTGCTATGTGGTCATTCTCGGTCTCACTCTCCATTGTATGCGTCTTCCTTTGGTGTACCCCTATCTTCTTCTGACCCACTGTATTCCCTAGACCTGGCTCCTGCCCTTTATCCTAAACCTTCCTTGTCCTGTCTGCAGATCCCTAACTGTAGATATAGAGATACTTAGGTATTATTATTATCTTATTTTCTTAAGCTAACCTGGCCAGAGTTTTCAGAATTGGCAAATAATAAGATGTGTTCCCTTTCAGAATTTATAAAATGGCTAATATAAAAGAATAGAAGAGCCGGGCGCGGTGGCTCAAGCCTGTAATCCCAGCACTTTGGGAGGCCGAGACGGGCGGATCACGAGGTCAGGAGATCGAGACCATCCTGGCTAACACGGTGAAACCCCGTCTCTACTAAAAAAATACAAAAAAACTAGCCGGGTGCGGTGGCGGGCGCCTGTAGTCCCAACTACTCGGGAGGCTGAGGCAGGAGAATGGCGTGAACCCGGGAGGCGGAGCTTGCAGTGAGCTGAGATCCGGCCACTGCACTCCAGCCTGGGCGGCAGAGCGAGACTCCGTCTCAAAAAAAAAAAAAAAAAAAAAAAGAATAGAAGAATAATATCGCTGCCAAGAAAAAGCAGCAGTGTAGTGTCAGTGGTGATCACAGTTGGCACAAATACTGCTTCTTTGCTGTCTCCTCTGGTGGCTACCTAGAACACTATAAACCCTTTCTTCCAACTGTACCTGGCCGCCTACTTACTCAACTACTCATGTGGTTTGCCTTCTGGGACACAAAAATTCATCTTCATATTGCTGCCAAATCCTAACCAGAATTCAGAAAATGGTGAACAAAAATGGTGCCTATTAAAGAGAAAGGGAAGTCAGATTTCATCCTCATCCATTTGCTCTAGGAGCTCTGATGGCAAAAGCACTTCAAAACACCAGTTAACTATGTATTCCAACAATACAGGATAAATGAGACGGCACTTCAAAAAGAGGTACTGTAATACAAATTTTTTTCAAGTCATGTTTTTTTAAACGTTTTTCCTAGTTTTTTTACACTCAACGAGACTCAAACAGAACTAGTCCTCTTCTCATCAGCTACTTGGGAACAAAGACGTAAGTTCTAATTAGAAGATTCCTTCCCTCGCCACCCCATAAAAGCACAATGGTCCACTCCCTACAATAATCACCTTCTCAACTGTTCTACCATTAAAAAAAAAAAAAGAAAACAGGAAAGTCTTTTAAAAAGAACAGCTAAGTCCTTTTCCTCCCTACTGTTTTTGGCCAGAGGGAGGGAGAAACTCCAGTTTCTGAATGGAAACTACCAGTCCATTCAGAAGAAAATGGGTTACAAACAGAATGATAAAAACAGGTATACTTTGGTAAATGGCCACCAATCTAATCCATTTGAATGATTCCAATTATTTTCCTACCTTATCCTTTCATTCAAATCTATCTTCTGCCATTCCTGGAGCTTGAGAAAGCAATAACACTTCCTGCTCTGAGGAAATGAAAGCCTCCTCACCACTGAGATAATCATAACCATACATATTAACTCCTTCATTAAAATATATTTATTACAAATACAGCAGTTTCTGCTTTGAAAAATTTACAATGTACTGCATAACTAAACACTTTTTTTTTTTTTTTTTTGCTTCCTTTGTATAAAGAAAACAAAGTGGCAATGATAAATTGGACAAAACTAAGAAACCTACCAAACTTTTGGGGACTAACTTTAGCAGATATAGAGACACTTACGTATTAATTTTTTTTTTTTTGAGATGGAGTCTTGCTCTGTCACCCACGCTGGAGTGCAGTGGCGTGATCGTGGCTCACTGCAACCTCCACCTGGGTTCAAGCAATTCTCCTGCCTCGGCCTCCTGAATAGCCGGGACTACAGGCATGCACCACCACATCCGGCTAATTTTTGTATTTTTAGTAGAGACGGGGTTTCACTGTGTTGGCCAGGCTGGTCTTGAACTCCTGACCTCAGGCGATCCACTTAGGTATTATTATATTACAGAAGTTGTCAAACCAAAGGAACATCTAAAACCTTACCTTAAGCACAAGCTAATGAAGCCAAACTGTTACTAATTCCTTCTGGTGAAGGAATGATACTTCTTCAAATGTGAGACAGAAGTAAAGTTATTTACACCAATACATTTAAGAACCATCAGTTTCATGAATTAACATCTATCAGTGAAGAAGGATAAAGAAAAGTTACAGACAGTGGGAAAAAAAAGGTAACAATATACAAAATTAGTAAGCCAAAGGGCTGCTGGGGAAAAATAGCAAGTAGCCTCTTTTTTTTTTTTTTTTTTTAAACAACTGCCCTCCTCTTGTTATTAAATCTAGGGATTCGGAGCATTAAAAAGTTACCAAAGCACTAATTTACAACTGAGTATCTGTTTCTATTTAAACATCCTGAAAGAAGACAAAACGCTAAAATAAATCTGCATTCTCTACAGAGTTCACTATTTACAAGTTAAATAAGAAAACATTAAACTTCTTTATGCCTTGTTTTGTAGATTTGACTTTGGAACCACATTTCATAACTACAAAACGATTAAATTTTTTTTACATATCCCCCCAAAAATGAGATGAAACAAAAGCACCTCACTGTGTAACTAGTTGGTGACAAAAACCACAGAGAGGAATTATTCTGAGTGACTTTAAAGCACAGTAAAGGCACATTCATAATGAAATATACACTAAGAACAAAGAAAATCTGTAAGTATACAAATACAGTCATATGCCACATGATGACGTTTCAGTCATGATGCACCACACAGATGATGGTGATCCTATAAGACAATAAAACTGAATTTTTACTGCACCTTTTTTTTTTTGGTAAGATTTTTTGTAGAGATAGGGTCTCCCCATGTTGCCCAGATTGGTCTCAAACTCCTGGGCTCAAACAATTCTTCTGCCTTACCCTCCCGCAAAGTGCTGGAATTACACATGTGAGCCACCGCTCCTTGCTTTTTCTAAGTTTAGGTATGTTCAGAAACACAAATACTTACCATTGTGTTACACTTGCCTACAGAATTCAGTGCAGTCACATGCTGTAGCCTGTGAGCTACATAAAGCCCAGATGTATATAGTAGGCTATACTGTTTTTGTGTAAGCAAACTCTGTTGTTCACACAATGACATCACCTAAAGAGGCATTTCTCAGAGGCATTAAGTGACACATTGTTGCATTTCAATAACAGACGACAACAAAAAAAGAGTTAGCATTTCTAGTAATATTGATGGCAGTGTTGTTATTCTAAGAGTGCTGTATTTATAGCACGGGATAAAGCAAATAAAAAATTATGTTGAGAACCAGCAGTTTGGGCATGAGAAAAAGAAGATACAGATAGATATAAGAATGATATTAAGTAAAAATTTTATAGACCTGAACTTGAATTGCCAGGTATCAGTATGAATTACTATGTAATTTATGTTTTAAAAAAAGAGAAAAAAAAAAAAAAAAGGCATGTGTCTAGGTCTGTTCACTGAAAAGGCCTAAAAAGAATGACTAAGTTAGTAGCAACAGGAATCCTCAGTGCTCAGACTGTGGTCTCTAAATACCATGCCCCAATTAAAGGAACCATAATTCCTTAGCAAAATGGCTAATTCCAAAACTGGAGCATAAAATGTTTAAGATAAGCGTGGAACATGCTGTCATACCAAAAAGCAAGGAAGGTATCAGTGACTAGTTAGAGTCGTGTCAAAACTACTCGGAGGTCACCTTCAACAGGTTTCCACTGGACAAAGACAGGAAAATTTAAACATCAAGAAGGATAACAGGCTGGACGCGGTGGCTCACTCCTGTAATCCCAGCACTTTGGGAGGCCGAGACAGGCGAATCACCTGAGTTCAGGAGTTTGAGACCAGCCTGGCTAACATGGTGAAACCCAGTTTCTACTAAAAATACAAAAAAATTAGCTGGGCATAGTGATGGGCGCCTGTAATCCCAGTTACTCTGGAGGCTGAGGCAGGAGAATCACTTGAACTTGGGAGGTGGAGGTTGCAGTGAGCCAAGATCGTGCCATTGCACTCCAGCTTGGGCAACAAGAGCGAAACTCCGTCTCAAAAAAAAAGGGATAACAATAAACTGAAACACAGTTTGTTTTAATCCATGAGTTCATGATAATATTCAAAAATAGGAACTCACGGGTCATCTTTGGAGCAACAGTTAACTATCACCCCATAGAGGAAAGTTAATGTAGATACATCTCTCTGAAAACCCTTCTTCAAATGCTATTCAAATCATGCCTGTCATTTCAATAATTCAAGTAAGATTCAACTGTTCGACTCACAGCAGAAAGAGGATAAAAACTAATTCAAATATTCTATATAAAGAAAAAAGCATCTGGCTGGGTAAAGTGGTTCATGTCTATAATCCCAACGCTTTGGGGGGCTGAGGCATTGCTTGAGGCTGGGAGTTCAAAACCAGCCTTGGCAACATAGCAAGATCCTGTCTCTATCAAAAAACATTTTTTTAATTAGGCATGCATGGTGGTGCGCACCTGTGGCCCTAGCTACTTCAGAGGCTGAGATGTGAGGATCACTTGAGCCCCAGAGTTTGAAGGGTCACAGTAAGCTATGACGACTGTGCCACTGTACTCCAGCCTGGGTGACAGAGCAAGACCCTGTCTCTAAGGAAAAATAAAGCATCAGGAAAAAAAAAGGAAATAGTATTACCTGATTCAAAGTATGAGGTAAAAAATGGAAACATTAAAGCCCCCCGACCAAGTCTTCATTTGTATTTTATGCATTCCAATTAATGTATCTTTATAAATATATTTTGATGAAATAAAATGCACCTACGCAAAAATCATCAATGATTATGAGGCATGCTCAGAGCCTAATGGTTTTTTAAATCACCAACAGTTTAGGTACCATTATCTGCGGACTTGAAATGTTGCATGTACATTACAGACAGAGTTCGCTATGACATTTGATTCCTAAGGAAAAACTACAAACCAAGGAGGTGTACCTCAGTATTCAACATCCTTAAATAATTTCCACTTTAGATTAAATGAGATCCCTAAAGCCACAGTGAGGAAACATTTTAAAATTATATCCAGAAAAATCCCATGTGCTAGAACATATATCCCTTCATGCCTTTGTTTTTTTAAATAGATGACTATTACAACTATGCCACATTCTCAATCTCTGGCCCCTTCTGATGCCTTGACCCAGTAACCATTACCATCCCACACTTCTCTGAAGCAGTGCCTCGAAAATCATGGCTCTTCACTCAGTTTACATATTCTAATCCATCTATCCTCTTCTATGCTTTCCTTCCTAAGTATTTTCTTTAATATTCCTTATTGCTTCCTACCAAATGCTGAGGGAGTAGTCAGATAACTATTAGAGCCCAACCTTCTACCACAGTGAGATCTGTTTCAGAACTACTTGAAAGTCCCAAGGCAAAAATAAACCAAGATGATACTTTCTCAAATGATACAGAGCCCTCAAACTTTGGTAAAGCCCAGAAGACTTCCAAGTGGTCCTACTGTACTCTGTCTTACCCTATTCTTCCAAGTGGTCCTAACCTAGAATGTTAGGATTCAAGATTTAATCATGGCTTAACCAAAATTGGGCTTCTTCCTGAAATACTCTTCTAAAAGTTCTAAGAGAGTTAACCATTTCTCCCCTAAATTTTTCTAATGTTTTGGGCAGTCAATTCCCACAAACTAGACTAAGCCCATTTAAGGGAAAACAATTCAAGACCAAATCAGCTGCCCTCCCTTCCCACTGCAACTTACATAAGACATGAGATACAACATTGTGGGAAAGGGGCAGGCAGGACTATTCAAAAAAATCTTAATGGTTATATTCAGTTAGCAGAGGTACCCTGAAATGATTTCTAATCACTACAATAGTACACAGATATTCTCTAAATTATATTCAGAGGATCTGAATCTTCAGTGAAATCACTGCAGGACAGAGTATAAACTGGACTGTACATCTGGATCGGCAGCTACATTCAAGCAAAGTCAACTGCTTTGAAATGTTGCCACAATTACATTCTTAAAGGAAATCAGAAAAACCACTAAGCAAATGGTATGCATAATATTGCTACTTCTCTCAAACCTCTGAGAGCATTTAATAAATGTTTGTTGAATGAATCACCTTATTTCATGGAATACATATGTTATCTCCTAAGCATTCTGTTTAACACCTCCCTAAAATTTGGAAGAAAAAAAACCAGCCCAAAAGCAACCTTTGAACGTAACCAATATATACATATATTTCTATATAGTGGTATCAGAGAGCCCTAAAATCCAACCACATGCCTTCGGGGAAAATGCGTATGATCTGTACAGCACCTAACATTAATCCTACAAATACACTACACAAAAGCAGTCAAGAACTCCAAAATTCAAAACTAGTACAATTAATCTATCACTCTTATTTTAGCACACAAGCAGAAATGTGCCAAAATAAGGCTGCCTGAGTTTAGGGAAAATTTAAGTAGTAAACTGGCACGATAATGAAAAAAGAAACTTCGAAATAAAGCTAATGAAAGTGGAGCAGCATTTATAAATGAAAGCTCACCAGGAGACACTGAAAAGCACTCTCGTGGTTTACCACCTGAAGCTATCAACTTGAAAAGTCTGCAAAAATCAACAAAACTAGTTTCCAACCACAATGAATAAATTCATCACCATGTCAAAAAAGGAAGAAAGGAGATGAAGAGAGGGAGGAAAGGACTACGAAGAGATCTACGGAAACTTCGTGACACTCTAATTATGCCACTAGCCAGAAGAAAACTTCCCACTGCACTTCTGCTCAATGATTTTCTGTTAGAAGACCTTTAGTCCCTGTCCTTAAGATGGTGCCCAAAATGGCTTTTCGGACCTTTCCAACCATTGCTGAAACCCAGACCAGCACTGTCCAACAAGGCAGCCTCTAGCCAGATGTAGCTACTGAGCACCTGAAATGTGTTCTGACACCAGGGATCTGAATTTTTCATTTTATTTAATTTTAATTAACTTAAATAGCCACATGTGATAAGTGGCTACCATACTGAATACTGCAACTTGAGAGTCAAAGTCCCTGATATTTTATTACTGAAGGCAGTTTTGCTGGCCAAAAAAAAAAAAAATGTACCTTTAAGACAGAAAGGTGGCTGATTCTGCCTTAGAGAAGCATGAACTCAAGAGAAAATAAAACAATGCAAACCTTTCTTCAAGGGCATTTCTAAACTAAGTGTCGGCCTACGAGGCTCCTAAATACTAGAAGATATATCCTGAAACTTCCTGATTTATACTTTAGGGCAGCTGAATTTGGAAGTTAGAAAGAATGTTTATAATACGCAAGATAAATGTAAGTGACAAAAGAACAGGATGGAAAAATAAACCTAGTCAGTTCAAAGATTTTGCTTAAATTTCCTTACAAATAAAAGCAACTACTCATCACAAGTCCCAAACACCTCTCTCTACATTTATAAAGCTGTCCACTTCTCAAGTATACTCCTGCCTGTATCATTTTAATCCTTGACTCCAATCCATTTAACACTTTTGTTAGCTATGTCTCTGCTGGGTAGCACTTTCTAATAGCATTGTGACATATTACTAAGGCTGTAAAGCAACATGAGAGTAGGTATATAATACTGTAGTTTAATAAATAACTATTAAAATAAGTTGAAATAATGAAAAAAATTTTGAAAGTTATTAAGCTACATATCACATTTTTTTCTGAGAAAACCAAATTCACCAAATAATCATATTACAGTAAGTCCTCACTTAATACTGTTGATACGTTTTTGAAAACTGCAACTTTAAGTGAAATAACATATAACAAAACCAGGTTTTTTTCCTCATCAATGTTACAACAAAATAACATTGAAGGAAAGGACATTATTCAAGGACCTGCTATATGTCATTTCACTTAAAGTCACAGTTTCACTGTATACCCTTGTAACTAAAATTTTAAGTTAGCGTATAGTATCCTCTTAGAAACAAACCCATGAGATTAAGTTGTTAACTATTAAATAATGATAATTAATTTTCATAAATGGTAAGGTTGATAGTATTATTATTTTCCTATTTGAATAAAAGTAACTCAAGAATAAAAGCCTCGCTCACATGAAATCAATAAATCTTCTGAGCATCAGAAAATTCAATCCCACAATTTTATTTTCCGCTGAGTGTACTATGGCACTATCTTATAAACAACCCTTTCTACTAGAAAGATTTTTTCAGCCCAATTACAGATAGTTAAAATTATTCCATAAATACAGCACATATGGAGCAAGTTAAATAAAATATGCTTCTCCAACCTAATATGGTATTAAAAGTTAATCTCCTGCAGCTCACATAACAAAACTTTAACCTACATTCTGAGTGAAAAACATGTATAGAAAACAAAATCAAGTATGTTCACCCTTAATAATCAAATCATACAAAACAGGCTTAAAATACTATCAGGAATCTCAAGTGATTCCTAAATATACATAGTCCTTACTGACAAAACTACAATAGAAATGACACAGAGAGAATTACAACATCCATTATCATCCTTCTTCTGAAACTAAAAAGAAAGTGGAGAGTTATGCTCAAGGCAACTCCCTGACACGCTGCCATTAGATCAGGCAGATTATCTCGTGTGATGCTGCTATGCAATCAGATGGCTAGCCTAAAAAGAAAAAAAAACTACTCCTGTCAATTACAGTCTCAATACTAGCATCTAAAAAGTCTTATGCTCAAAGAAAAGCCACTTATAAACGAAGCATAAAGCCTACTGCTCCCAATTTGCATGGCTTGATGAACTTTTACAATTTAAACTTCATCTTCCACACTCTTCCAATAAACCAAGGTTTCCCTCTCCACCAATTCCCTTTCACAGGGAGGGAGTGGGAAGGAGTGGGAAGGAGTGGGAAGGAGTGGGGAGACAAGGTGGACAAGAAAGAGGGGAGGGAAGGAAAACAAGAAGGAAGGAGGGATCTTCCAGCTACATAAAAACACACCAGAAATTTTCACCTTTGAACTGCTTGCACATCAAAGACAAAAGCAAGCATGGAGGGCCAAATGTTTTGAAGTAAAAAATACTACTACTAAAATTATTTGCAAGTTTCTTCTGAGTACAAAAGCTTTTTTTTTTTTTTTTTGAGACGGAGTTTCACTCTTGTTGCCCAGACTGGAGTGCAATGGCGCAATCTCAGCTAACTGCAACCTCTGCCTCCAGATTCAAGCAATTCTCCTGCCTCTGCCTCCCAAGTAGCTGGGATCGCAATCAGCATGTGCCACCACGCCTGTCTTAATTTTTTATTTTTAGTAGAGACGGGGTTTCACCATGTTGGCCAAGCTGGTCTCAAACTCCTGACCTCAGGTGATCCACCCACCTCGGACTCCCAAAGTGCTGGGATTACAGGTGTGAGCCACCGCACCCAGCAAAAGTTCTTTTTTATTTTTACCACTTTGTAATTTATGATCCCAAATTCCTAAATCTGAGGCTTCTAATTTACCTACATATACTGATCACTACCAAATATGGAATCCTTTTATTTCAAGGGGTATAATATCCTTATAGAGAATTATTCAGCCACCAGTTAGAAAAAGCTGAGAAATACTTTCTGAAATCTTTGCTCATCAGCCCAGAATTTGAAGTTCATACCTAGCAAACAGTGTTACATCCATCTTGTATAGATTTCCCTTAAAACACATACAAACACACACACACCCCTTGAAAAACTGTGAAGAATCTTTAAAAGTACAATTTAAGTCACAGCTACTCTGCCTATGGGGTAGCCCTGCTGTCTATGGTGCAGTCATTTTCCTGTACTCTGCTGCTCTAATAAACTTGCTTTGCTTTCACTTAAAAAAAACAAAAGTCACAGTAAATAAGTGTAGGATTCCTTAGTAATATAAATAAATCCACTGGATACAAAGTTCTAAAACTCACTTTTTAATTGATAACTTGGGTTAAACAATAACTATAAAATATAATATTCGTCTACCAATATGTTGTAGTCATGGTAACAAAAACTACTTCTTGGACCATCTGACTCATCTTGTTATGTAGTAACTGAGTTCTTGAAGTCAAGAGCCATTTAGTGAAACTGGAATTCTTTTGTAAGAAACCTTCTCTCTTCTCTTAGACAAAACGGTTAAAAATTTTAAAAGCTTCAGAACACCTATTTCAAAGGCTGAAATAGGTGAGGCTGAATCAAATATTTTCATAATATAAACCAAGAACTTAAACACAAAATCAAAATTTTAATACTATATTTATATATTCATCCCAAATCTGGATGAAATATATGTAATACCAAAATTTCCCACTATTCGCCAGTAATGTCTAAGGAAAATATAGTTTTTCAATAATAGCTTTTTTTCTCTTGATCTCCTTTAAACAACTCAGACAGGAGTAAGAATGACTGGCTCAAAATCACTTCACTCAACATGCTCAGAAGCAAAAAACAGTACAGTTCACATTGTACCTAAAAACCTTCTACCTAAACTCACTGCAATTTCTATCATATGGTCAATAAACGTATTTGGTTAGTTCTGCACTATTTTGTCACCAACAAAAAAAAAAATTCTCAAACATAATAATCTTTGTTGCCTCACAGACATGCACTTTTATTGGACTGATAAATTCAGGTCACCCTATTTAAGAATGTAAGTCTATCAATCTGGTCTCACATAACTACTATCAACTAATATACCCTAATGTTCAGGGCACCCTTAAATTTACAAATTATCAAAATCTGCATTAAAATTCCAAAGGATATCATTATATATGCATAAATTAAACTAGCAGTAGGTTAATTCCTTTTAAATGTTCCAATAAAGAGGTTTGTTTTTTGGAAGTGGCAGTCTAAAATATCTTATTTTTGCTTTAGTTACTATCAATAATCCAATATAACATAATATCTTTGTGCTTTTTCACCTACAAATGAAGTAGTCTAAATGACAATCAGTACTTCCTCTATTCCTCTAAGTGAACATTCCTTGTTTCCTTCGCAAGTGACAAAACCATATTACATCCTATTTTTCTCAGAAGTCTTGGAGAAATCTGTTACCACATATTCCATAGAACCTTCAAAGGCTTTGTCCATTGTCTAAGGAATTAAGCCAAAGAAGTGTTACACAGTGTGGTTCCTATCTATCTTTCCAGCATCAAACATCCTCTTAACCTGCCTCTCTTATAGCTGATATCCTATAAGCTCTGAACACAAGGAGTTACTAAAATTCCAATTCAATATCTCCTATTGTGCTAAAATACAAAAAAAAAACTAAAATGCTGGGATCATATCTTCCTTACTTCTACATCCATAATGTCTAGCACAGCATCCAGGAAAGAGTAATTGTTCAATGTACGTTTAACAGATAAAATGAAGCCACGCCCCTTTCCCTACACTGAAGTGGATTATTTTAATACCAATAAATTAAAGCTCTTTCACACAAAAGTGCAATATTTAAGGATCAAAACACCAGATGTGATTAAAAATACACAAAACACCAATTTAATGGTCCTCACTGCATCTTCCCAAGAATGAGGAACCACCTCTTAATACTCTCGTTACCATCAATGTCCCAGCCCCAATTTATTTAACATATTGTAGCCCAGATTAATCCTCCCAACTGTTCACCTAACTCTCTTCTCAAGATTCTCAAGAGATCCGCTAATGGTCTACTGAATGGTCGTAATGCATTAACCCAGTATTCAAGGTCTCCCATGATCTGATTTAAATTACCTTTTCAAACTGTTTTCTTCCTCTACTCTTTATTACAACCTCTCAACAGACAAGCTGAAATTCTAGCTATGACCTATACTTGTCCACTGCGTCTCTGCTCTTGTGACACTTTTACTAAGCTATCTTTCCTCTCGTCTGCCCCTGAAACCCACATGTCCTAATTTACTCTCTGAAGCTTTATTTATTTATTTAGATACAGGGTCCCACTGTGTTGCCCAGGCTGGTCTCAAACTACTGGGCTCAACTGATCCTCCAGCCTTGGCCTCCCAGAGTGCTGGGATTATAGGCATGAGCCACCACACCCGGCCTGAAGCATTATTTTTACTGCTACACCCTCCATAAGACTTGCTTAATCCTGGTATCTAGAGGTCACCTCTACTCTTCCCAATTCCCAGAGGACTTTGTCTGTAGCTCTATTACCATGCCTACTACAAGTGTAGTACATCCTGTTTCTGATAGTCATCACTCCTACTAGCATCTAAAACTTCAAGAATCAATGCTTGGCTCAAGAAAGAAGGGGACAGAGATGCTTCTGGAAGAAAGGTATACAAAGGTCCAATAGTGGTTGGAAAAAGTGAAAACCACAGTGACGGGTGCTCACAGAGCACATCAAGTTTAGTTTAAACATGTACTGACTGCTGGGGCGGAAACTGTGAAAGGTCACTTTACTGATCAATGTAAGAAGCATAAAGTCATGCGGGGTATTAAATCCACTTTCTGGTGTACCATATTCACATTCTATTCAATATAGGGGATTCAGTGCCTCACGAGAAATCTGGTGGTTTGAAAACTAGTTACTGTAGCAAAGACTAATATATTACTATATTTGATTTGACACTGAAAATCTCCAACAAAGATGTATCTAACCAGCAAGAAAATCCCATATCAATGCATAAAAATACCCCACAGTAATACATGGCAGCAAAGTTACTAAGGACAGAAAACTTTAAGCAAAAATCTACTGTTGTCCTCAAGAAAGAAAAAGTTTTAATACTTTGACTTTTTCCATGTTCTGCTGAATACTTTGACTTTTTTAATGCTTTGGTGATAATTTGGGAAGTCTTTTCCTTTATCTTGATAGAATATTAACTGAAGACCCTAACTCAATCGTGCTGGAACATGCGCTCTCTGCTGTGACAGTTATCTCTGCCCAGGAAAGACAAGCAGCATGATACATGAGCATGACCAAGACGGTGCTTGAGCACCCACCCAACTTGATGAAGATAACAACCTATGAGGGAATGAAACAGGAGCCCAATGTGAGCAAAGTCAAGTTTTTTATAAGCAGCTATCTAGGGGTATTCAAGGGTGCAACACGGCAAATCTTAATCTTGGGAAGCTGGTAGAGAAAAATGACTAAGCACATTTTTTTAAAAAACTGTATTTCAGACCTGCAAATTTGGCTGTCTTGAGACATAACTACATCCCTTTAAGTTTCAAACAAGATTAGTAAAAGTCCTATCCGCCTCCTCCCATACCCACAAAAACAGTTCATGTCTGGCCCATCTTTGTATCATCCCAAAATGATGACATCTTATAAAAGTCAAAAAAATTGGCTAGGCCGGGCGCGGTGGCTCAAGCCTGTAATCCCAGCTCTTTGGGAGGCCGAGACAGGCGGATCACGAGGTCAGAAGATCGAGACCATCCTGGCTAACACGGTGAAACCTCGTCTCTACTAAAAAATACAAAAAACTAGCTGGGCGAGGTGGCAGGCGCCTGTAGTCCCAGCTACTCGGGAGGCTGAGGCAGGAGAATGGTGTAAACCCAGGAGGCGGAGCTTGCAGTGAGCTGAGATCGAGCCACTGCACTCCAGTCTGGGTAGAGCGAGACTCCGTCTCCAAAAAAAAAAAAAAATTGGCTAAACATTTTAAACAAGAAACAAACTGCTGATGTTGCAGCAGGAACAAGAACTTGGAAGAGGCAAAAACATGAACAGAGGAGAAGTACTTACTTCCCCTATCACAGCATTTATCACACTGTACTGTACCTTCCTGCTTACTTCTCTAATTGTCCCATTAAAGGATAAACTCCGAGATGAAGAACCGAATGACACAGTCCAACAGTGAATGCCCAATACCTAACACATTATCTGGCCCTTATTTGAAGTGCAATAATATCTGATGATTAAATAAACAAAAACACACAACAAGAGTAAAGAGAACCCACTAAAACCTCATAAGCATCCCGAGAACTATACCAAAATAAGGTGCCTTAAATTCAAAATGCATTAATTAAGTTTCCGGAAAAAATGAGCAACCAGTTATATACCTCAGTCTCCTGGAAGTAATTAACCATGTCTTTCCCAGCACACTTCATAGTTGTTTAGCACTCAACACATGCTTGTTGAATTGAATTTTACACTTCCCCTCCTCCTCCAAGTATAAGAGATTCGATAACATAACAAGATTCAATAGCATAACTATCGAATCAGCCTTTCTCTAATTAAACTTTTGTCAAGTCATTTTCCAAAGTATGTAATTTTTTTTAACCCAGAGGCATTCAATGATCAAGTTTACTTCATATAATACTTTCTGCAAAAGCCAAAACATAGAACAAAAGATAATTAATAAAATGGGATTTTTTATAGCTCTCAAGAATATCCAATAACCTTCAAATCTAATATTTAACACACTGGCAATTATTGCCCACTCCTTCTAAATATAGCAAAGTCAAGGTCAGTTTTTAACTCTGTTCAAAACAACAGACACTCAAAGATTCCTGCAATGCCAACAATTATAATTATGTCAACCAGCCAACATTTACAACAAAAACATACTTTTTATATCTAACATCCCTTCACCCTACCTCTGAGACTCACAGTTCAGTACTCTATGTACTTTTTGGCATCTTCCAGAAATTCAGTCCTCAGGGAAAAGTTTTTTTTTTCTTTTTGACACTAACACCAAACTTTTCAGAAAAAGATAAAGAACCCAACACAAAATCTGTAATTTAATAGGAGGGCTTATCAGCACTAAGCAAAGCAGTAAATTTTTTTTTTTTTTTTGGAGACAGGGTTTTGCTCTGTCGTCCAGGCCGGAGTGCAGTGGTGCAATCTCAGCTCACTGCAGCCTCTGCCTCCTGGTCTCTAGTGATCCTTCAACCTGAGCCACCTCAGCAGCTGGAATTACAGGCATGTGCCACCACATCTGGTTAATTTTTTTTTGTATTTTTTGTAGAGACAGGATTTTGCCATATTGCCCAGACTGGTCTCAAACTCCTGACCTCAAGTAATCCACCCACCTTGGCTTCCACGCCCGGCCTATACTGAAATTCTTACAAGTTAGAATGAAAAGTGTCAAGGTAAAAAAACCAATTACATACATCATTCTAGTCAGGTCCAAAAATTTTGGAAGCTGATAGAATGTCAATAATAAAGAGACAAGCTTTTTAAATTTTTTCTGTACATAACTGGACTTATTCTTAACTTATATAGTGAACTTTATGAACATCTAATCAAGGGAAGTGAAATAAAGAGGAATACTCATAAACATAAAGAATTTAAATTATATTCATGTTATCAGTATGTATTTCCACATTTTAAAAAATCTAATTAGCATACTGTTAAAGGTAAAAATAGGCAGATGCCTATTTACACCAATGTTCTAGTATTTTAACTAAAGCTAGATCAGCCTTACAAATATAAAAATAAATAAATTTATTTCTGAAGAAAATGAAGACATCTATACTCAATTCATTCATTTTATTAATCTTAAGTGATTTTTAAGATTTCTTTACAAAGAGATGTGAATATAAAGATTAATTCATTGTTTATGTCCACAATGTAGACATTAAAATCCCTGGATAACCATCAAACCTAATGTTCAGAAGCATTCATTTATTGTATACATATTAAATGTTTGGAATTTAAAATATACAGCATTTCCAAACCATATTATTTTGAGAGTAAAATGTCAAAATTGAACCAAAGTCCTATTTAGAAAGTATTCAAGCTTTTAATGCCAAAAGTCATATTTAAAGAAGTTCTTACCAAATTAAGTTCAACTGCCAGTTTTTCCGTTTTGTTTTTTGAGATGGAGTCTTGCTCTGTCGCCCAGGCTGGAGTGCAGTGGCGTGATCTCAGCTCACTGCAGACTCCGCCTCCCAGGTTCGAGCAGTTCTCTGCCTCAGCCTCCCAAGTAGCTGGGATTACAGGTGCGCACCACCACGCCCAGCCAGTTTTTGTATTTTTGGTAGAAACAGGGTTTCACCATCTTGGCCAGGCTGGTCGTGAACTCCTGACCTCGCGATCCACTCGCCTCAGCTTCCCAAAGTGCTGGGATTACAGTTGTGAGTCACCGTGCTCTGCCTACCAGTTTTTAAAATGAAACAGCAAAACTATCTGTAAAACTGCTTAAATGAACTAAAGTTATAACAGACTAACTTAAGCTGTTAATGCTGTTATAAACTCATCTTTTCACAAAACACATCAAATAGTCATGGGATCAATTAAAATCTCCACAAAATAATAATCTTAATTACTATTTAAATTAATATTTACTTCTTCTAAACTCTATTGCCTCTTACTCAGAGATTTCCAAGAGAAAACTACTATTTACATAGCCAACTTCCAGATTCCCACTTCTCTTAGACCATCAAAATACACATACTGGATTTTAAAAGAGGACACAGGGCCAGATGTGGTGGTTCACGCCTATAATCCCAACAGTTTGGGTGGCCAAGGCGGGCAGATCACTTGAGGTCAGAAGTTTAAGACTAGCCTGGCCATCATGGTGAAACCTCATCTCCACTAAAAATACAAAAATTTGCCAGTCATGGTGGTGCGCATTTGTAATCCCAGCTACTTGGGAGGCTGAGGGAGGAGAACTGCTCGATCCCGGGAGGCGGAGACTGCAGTGGGTCAAGATTGTGCCACTGCACTCCAGCCTGGGCAACAGAGCGAGACTCTGTCCCAAAGCAAAGGGACCATAAACAAAAGTTTTTTGCTTTGCTCTAGCTATATTGGCAGAGGTTACATTTTATATATGGTCTACTAACCTGAGAATTAATTAACCAAATAAGTTACCAGGTAAAATTTTAGGCGTAATACTTAGTCTTATGAAAACCACACAGTTGGAGTAAAAAACTGTGTGGTTCTGCATTTTTAAACAAAGCTTCTCAACTAATATACTACTGAACTCAAATTTCAGTGATTAGTTTGCAGTCCCTCTAGTGTTCAACTAGGTTAAATTAACAATGGTTAATTTGTTAACCATTATGGTATGGTAAAAGCTGCCACTTATTTGATAACTACTAACTCTATCCTACATATTAAATAAAAATGAGTTTAATAAACACAAAAGTATAAAAACAAATTAGCAGCCGGGAGTGGTGGCTCATGCCTGTAATCCCAACACTTTGGGAGGCTGAGGCGGGCGGATAGTTTGAGCCCAGGAGTTCAAGATCAACCTGGACAACATAGTGAAACCCCACCTCTATAAAAAATACAAAAATTAGCCATGTATGGTGGTACATGCCTATAGTCCCAGCTACCCAGGAGGCTGAGGTGAGAGGCTCACCTAAGCCAGGAAGTCTAGGCTGCAGTGAGCCGTGATCGCGCCACTGCACTCCAGCTTGGGTGACAGGGTAAGATCCTGTCTTTAAAAAAAAAAAAAAAAAAAATCAGTAGTATCGAAAATTTCCCTGTAAATCATTCAAGTTAATATTCAAAAAGAATAAATCCAAAACTACTTTACACTGCAAGATTGATCACCAAGCACCTACCACAATGCCTAGTACATATGAACTAACCATAAATATTTGATTATTTTCCGGTTCCCAATTTTCAATATATAATTCTTTTGAACCTTCATTCATTCCTAGTTTATTGGTACTATAAAATTAGGCACAACAAGCACAAATAAAAATTATTCTACAAACAAAAAATCAAATGTGGAAAAGCAAATAAGCTTATCATATATCACGCAGCATGAATCTGGAAAAATAATCTTTGTTAATCAAATACTCTTGCTTATTCTGTTTATGTGATACTAATAAAAAGTTTAAAAACACTCTGATCAACTGATAATTAAGAGACATCAAACTAATTTTCAAGGGATTAGATCACAATCTCTATTTAAAACAATACGAAAAAGTATTCTTTATTCAAATCCCCATAAGGAGCAAGGGCATAAATATCATAATCATTCTTGCACAGCCAAAGACAGAAAGTAGTTACAAAAGACCACATTTTAAAATGTCCAATGCCCATATATAATTTAATTAAGACTATAATGACAATGCTAGGTGGAAAACAACTCAAATTGTATACAAGTAGAAAGTATAGCCAAAACTATGAAAAGCAAAATTATATTCTTATTTAGCATCTAAAATCATGACGATTTTAATATTTTGACAGTAGAGTTCATTTAAAAATATATGGCTATAAAATGCATTTACACAACAGTTAAATCTAGCTGCTTTTCACACTCACTTCATGTTGTACCATAAAATAAAGACGTAATTTCCATAGTATAGACAAGAATGAAGACAAGCAAATGTAAATGTCTTGTCTGCAATGACATGTCACAGGAAGTGGCATTGTATGAACATTCCATTTCTTATTTTTACTTTCTACACTCAATCCTATGACCTCTACTTCTCCATAGGCGAAGGATAACAAAAGAATGATAGATTTATTTATTCCCAGCCTCTGTTCCATTTTGGATATGTGAGGGTGAACAGAAGGGAGTAATCCAAAATCCGTAACCTATATTGCAATGCCAGCTGAGCTATGTTCACAAACTGAAAAGAGAATAAGAGATGGCTCCTGGCCAAGAAAGTCTGACTCACTAATGATACAAGTACTCTTTGAGCATCTTCCGGGAAACATGGCGGCATTTCAGGTGTTGCCAAACCAAAATTTCAAGTAATATATGGAATTCAAGCAACTCCAGGTATGTGTGTGAGTGTGTTTGCAAGCATCGTTGGAGGAGATATATCTTGTTTAACATGTACCTTGTTAATAATCTTTGAAATATGCCACTTTAAAATCATACAACTTGCAATGTACTAACTTGCTATCTTAAATATTTATAAAGGAGATGCAACCCAAAGGCTGTTTTGATAAACAACTCAGCAAAATATGTACACTGTCACTATAAACTATTAAAGACTTCATTGAAAATGTTTGCCTAAATCGTACAATCTCATTTTATCATGTAGTCTGTTGCCATGACACTTACAGAAGCTAGTAATTAACTCAGGATTCCAGAGTGAAAGATAGAAAACTCAATGAAAGCCACTGTCAATTTGATTCTATAGTGAAACATTCAGGACTTTCTCAGAGAAAGCCTCAGCTAAGCAATATTACTCGTCATTGCCATGCAGCAAATATCAACTCCAGTGTTGGAATGGCAATTTATAACTTACGTAAGACAGTCAATGTCATTCAACCCATGATGTATTTATAAGTTAATGTATTTATAAGGATTCTGACACATAAATATTATTAAGCACTTTAACCTAACAAATAGTGCTCTTCCATAGCCATCTGTTCTATGGGACAATTACAAAATATGATTTTGTTCAAATGCTCAAACTACTTGCTATCTACAATACTAATAAAAATAACATATGGAGAATTATTCAATTTAAAAAAAAAAACTTTTTAAATTTCCATTTAAAAAATTCAACTACAGACTATAAAATAAGATACTGCAGGCCTGGCATGATGGCTCACGCCTGTAATCCCAGCACTTTGGGAGGCCAGGTTGGGCAGATCACCTTGAGGTCAGGAGTTCAGAACCAGCCAAACACGGCAAAACTCAGTCTTTACTAAAAATACAAAATTAGCTGGGCATGGTGGTACATGCCTGTAGTCCTAGCAGCTCAGGAGGCTGAGGCAGGATAATCACCTGAACCCGGGAGGCGGAGGTTGCAGTGAGCAGAGATCACACCATTGCACTCCAGCCTGGGCGACAAGAGCAAAACTCCATCTCAAAAATAAAATAAAAAATAAGATACTGCAAAAAGAGAAGGAAAGTACATCACTGTTTTTTCAAAATGCAGTTAATAAAGAATTCAATGCATCAAGAAAATATTTCAAATGTGGCCACATCCTGTCCTTAAAACAGTATCCTATAACAACATCATGTCATCATGTTTTCCTATGTGTTACAGGATACCAGGGAGTCTTCCTAGCATGCAATGGTGCTAGACTGATCATCTTTACACAAACTTCTATTACATTCATTAAATCTGCTCACTGGCTTATTCAACCAATATGTACCAGGCACTACATTCCAATTTTAGTATATGTGCTGCCAAAGCAGGCACATGTACCAGGCATTACGATGGTCCTGGAATTACAATGATGGGCAAAAGTCAGATGCAGTTCCTACCCCCATACAGTTTATAAACTACTGGGAGCTTCTATCTAAGTCCTATTCAAAAACCCTCTAAGATCCCAACTACCTATGAAGCCCAAACTGCTTGGCCTAGTGTTTAAGCTCCAACAGGCCCAAATGTTCATTTTCAATCAATTTCTCATGTTTAACTCTTCCCCAATACACATTTCAAAATTCCCTACTCTAGATCCTTGAATGTGCAGTTACACACACATGCTTGCCCTGACATAGCCATATATCCAAATTCTATCTACCCTTTAAGGATATTGTACTCAAAAATCAACTCTTCAAGGCTCAGCCTCTTACATAAAACTCCAGGAATACCATGGGCCCCACATAGGAAACTTTACTTTCTACCCTTTAACAATGCTCTGTGTGTATATGCTATCTCTTCTACTAGGTTCTCGGCTCCTGAAATGTAAAAATGTTTCCGGTTCATTTCTGTATTTTACATAGCACCTAACATAATATAGGCTCAAATAAATGGTGGTAATTTTAAATATAAGAGATCATTTAACAATGGTAACACCTTACCATTTGGGGTTTGTTGTTGTTATTGTTTTGTGTTGTTTTGTTTTTGAGACAGTGTCTCAATCTGTCACCCAGGCTGGAGTGCAGTGGCAAAATCTTGGCTCACTGTAGCCTTGACCTCCCAAGCCTAGCTGATCCTCCCACATCAGCCTCCCAAGTAGGTGGGACTGCAGGCACACACCACCATGCCCAGCTAATTTTTTCATTTTTTGTAGACACGAGGCTTTGCCATGTTGCCCAGGCTGGTCTCCAATACCTGGGATCAAGTGATCCTCTGGCCTCAAGCAATCCTCCCACCTCAGCCTCCGAAAGCGCTGGGATTACAGGCATGAGCCACCAAGCCCAGCACACCTTACATATATAAAGCTTGAAAAGTACTTTTTAAAACATCCTCTCATACACCATTTGACTGTTACGACATAATACTATAATTCTAAATGTGTGGGCAACTGAACTGAATCAGTACTGACCCCAGGACATCCTATTAAAGTGTTTTTGCTATGTGCTAAGCTAGCACATTGTCTCAACCATACTGGGAATCAAATAGATATCTGTGTATATTGGGACTAATCACTGATATTGCTATATTTAAGTCATTTAATCTTTTTTTTTTTTTTACAAAATGGTATGTGATTACTGGGGATGAGGGGGTACTTTTAAATTTGTTTCAGGGCTCCAACTGAGTTCTAGCCTTTACCATAGGGATGAGGATAACTGCTCCCAGCCACCTCTGTTACCCATATCAAGTGCCCCTCTTTGTTATACTCTTCGTGAAACCAATAAATGGCATGACAAATGTTTCCAAAATAGGAGTTATTGTCAACAAATGCTATTTCCTCCCTAAACAATCAGAGTTGTATGTAGTCTGCCCAAGGATGCCAAGGCAGGCAATCTTTTTATTATAAATATCTACTGGGCTACTTTTAAGATAAGCTAAAAAATACAGTGCCTGAAATGTAACTCAGAGTATCTAAATTTTTCTCCTTTAGACTAAATATATTTCAAAGTGAATAACATGCCTTATTAAAAATAGCCAACAGCAAAGCAGTTTACATTTAAACAAGTTCAAGATTACCTGTGAAAAATAAAAAACAAACTTAATGAAGAAACCTCATGCTGAATAGGTTCACACTTCCCTTATTCAAGCAGTCTTTCCACAAATATTTGCTTTTTTTCTCTTGTGTCAGAAAGCCTTCAAGATTAGCAAAAGTCTTACTTAAGTCCCCCAAGTGCTAGCAAAGTCAAAAATAAAATTTTTAAAAAGGAAAATATTTTGCAAGACATTATATAAATATGAGGAAAAGACTAACAACGACAGATTTGTGAACACTCTAACCTTCCTTTTACCATCATATACATACAATCTTTTTCAACACAAAGCCACTTCATCTTTATCTAATTTTTATCTTATTCTTTTTTTTTTTTTTTTAAATCAAGCCAGTTCTGCTGCGTGATTAACTACAAACTGCAGGGTATTATTCTACCACAATACCCTGGCAACCAGCTCATATTCAGTTACACTATTACAGCACAAAAAAAGGAGAGGGAGAGAGAGAACTAATTGTATGATCATGTGGATATTGTAGAAGCCCTTTAGTTCAATCCTAGATGGGCCTCAAGAGGATAATGCTTATTCTGTTGAACTCACTGCCAAATCCCAATATGAAAGTGCCAGGATCAAAACAAGACCCAATTATACAAAGAGTGCATTTTATCAACGTCGGGTTTATAAGAAATAGGTATGTGGCCCTCTACTTGTGGAAAATTGTTCAAAAATATTTACACAGATGGAGCTTAAAGAAAATTATGGAACACTTGCTAGCCATAATGATATTCAATGAGAATCTCTTCAGGTAGCATCCGGACAGCAGCTCAGTCATGAAATGCTTAAAGCAACAGAATCCAATTTCATGATGTTCTAGTACTTAAAACAGATTTCGGCCAGGAGCGGTGGCTCACGCCTATAACCTCAGCACTCTGGGAGGCCCAGGAGGGCAGATCACTTGAGGTCAGGAGTTTGAGACCAGCCTGGCCAACATGGTGAAACCCCCATTTCTACTAAAAATACAAAAATTAGCCGGGCATGGTGGCACGCATCTTTAATCCCAGCTACTTGGGAGGCTGAGGCAGGGGAATGGCTTGAACTCCAGAGGCAGAGGTTGCAGTGAGCAGAGATTGTACCACCACACCCCAGCCTGGGAAACAGAGTGAGACTCCATCTCAAAAAAAAACCCAACAACAGATGTCTACAGTATCTGGATTTTTAAGAGGAAAAAAATATTTGTTATTTCTACCATTAATTTTTTTTAACCTTAGGCCTAAAGATACTTATGGCTGAGTATATCAACTTTTAATTTCCATTTGCTCAGCCACCGTAAAACAATACCAAGTGGAAACCATCTGTAATTACGTTTTCAAACAATTATTCACAGAAAGTTAAGCACAGAGATCTATATATCAGTTTAGTCTATTATACTTTAAGCAGATCCAGAGACCATAAAACAACTCAAAGGTAGCCTCCTGCTTCACCAATAGTTTTCCCATTCTTTTGCTATGTATCTCTGATTTTTCAGTATCTGGGCTACGACAACAGATATCTACAAAGAAAAAATAACGGGGAAAGATAGCAGGTATGTAATTCCAGCTTATCAACTACCTCAGTAAGATACAGGAATATCTCATTTCATTGCGCTTCACATTATTTCGCTTCACAGATGGTGCACTTTTTACAAATGTAAGGTGTGTAGCAACCCTGTGGTGAGCAAGCCTATCGGCGCCATTTTTCAAAAAGCATGTGCTCAATTCTTGTGTCTCTGACACATTTTGGTAATTCTTGCAATATTTCAAACATTTTCATTATTATAACATCTGTTATGGTGGATCTGTGATCAGTGATCTTTGATATTACTATTATATTGTTCAGGGGCACCACAAACCACACCCGTATAAAACAGCGAACTGAACCAATTGATCACTATTGTATATGTTCTGACTGCTCCAGGACTGGCTCTTTCCCATCTCTCTTATTCTTCTCAAGCCTATTTGCTAGAAACAATATTAAAATTAGGCCAATTAATAACCCTACAACGGTCACTAAATGTTCAAGGGAAAAGGAAGAACTGCCCATCTCTTACTTTATATCAAAAGTGAGAAATGATTAAGCTTAGTGAAGAAGTCATGTCGAAAGCCAAGATAGGCTGAAAGCTAGTGCTTTTGTGCCAAGAAGCCAAGCTGTGAATGGGGAAAAAAAAAAATCTTGAAGGAAATTACAAGTGCTACTCCAGCGAACACATGAATGATAAGAAAGTGAAACAGGCTTATTGTTGATATGGAGAAAGTCTGGATGATCTGAAAGATCACACCAGCCACAATATTCCCTTAATTGTCAAAGCCTAATCCAGAACAAGGCACAAACTCTCTTCAACTCTACCAAGACTGAGAGAGGTGAGGAAGCAAACCTGGGAGCTAGCAGAAGTTGGTTCATGAGGATTAAGGAAAGATTCCATTTCCATGACATAAAGGCACAAGGAGAAGCAGCAAATGCTGATGGAGAAGCTGCAGCTTCTCCATGCAGAATATCTTGCTAAGATCATTAATGAGGTGAGTACAATAAACAACAAGTTTTCTTTATTTTTTTCTTTTCTAGAGACAGGCTCTTACTACTGTGTCACTCAGGTCGGACTGCAGTGGCACTATCACAGCTCACTGCAACCCTGAACTCTTGGGCTCAAGTAATCCTCCTGCCTTAGCCTCCCAAGTAGCTGGAACTACAAGGCGAACAACAACCATGCCCAACTACTGTTTTTCTTTTCTGCAGAGACAGGGTCCCACTGCAGAAGAGGACACTCGTTCATGACCACCAAGATCCATTCCCCACTTCCTCCTTCCTAAGAAAACCCTAGTTTTATTTTAGGGAATTTTTATTTCATCCCCTATATAAAATAATGTGAACAGTACGACCAACCTAATGCCATTTATACACGTCAACAGTGAATTTGTTCATAAGCAGAAGGTGTTATTCTCTATAAATGTGTAGCTGTACTCCACTGAATTTTAATGTTCTAAAATGTAACTCTTTCTTGAATTATTTAGGCCCTAAATAATTAGGCCCTAAATATTCTACCAATATTTAAACCTTTTCTTCGATCTTCCACATTCAGATTCTTACCTCACCTTCCCTAAGAAATAAAACTAAGAAAATATTTTACTAAGAAAAAAAAACACCCTTTACCTGTATCACTACGCCATCTTAATGTTCAACAATCTCTTTTTTTTAATTTTTTTTTTTTTAACAGAGATGGGATCTCACTATGTTTCCCAGGCTGGTCTCAAAGTTCTGGACTCAAGTGATCCTCCCTCCTCAGCCTCCCAAAGTGCTGGGATTACAGGCATGAGCCATTGCACCAGGCCACAACAACCTCTTCTAAATCTTAAGGTTTTCTAAGAAAGTACAAGCTTTTGAAATAAAATATACACAAACGGTGAGGGGGGGATCAAACATGGCTACACTTAAAAATGTTAGACTAAACACTTACCTACAAGACACGATGTATTAATCATAAAAATTACTCACATTTCAAAAAAGAATATAATATACCAAATAACAGTTAATCTAGTGTTAAGACAATTTTCAACCGTATTTGTTCCAATGGTGACTCTAACACCTCATTTAAGGGGATTTTACTCAGGTTTACTTTATATAAGTAGGTGATTTCATATCAACACAAAACGTTAGGTAGATCATAATAACCATACTTCCCAACGAACTGAAAATTATAATTTTTCTTACCAATTGCTTAATTTTCACATCATTAGAACATAAGCCCTTTACATGCTATTTCACCACAATCTCAGTATAAATGTCTCATTTTTCATAGAAAAAAACTAATTACATGGTTCAGTAAGTTGCCTGTGGTAACACATCGATTTTACTTACACTCAAAAGTTAGACTTAGCTTGTTCTCTCAATTTCAAGCATATTTACCTTAATAATTTTATCTAATTCACTAGATCTTTTTCAATTCTTTGTCTGAAAGAACTGAGATTATCTTACCATAATTCTACAATATGAATGTATTATTTACCAAAGTCTTAATGAGTATGCTATTTTTTCTTTAAAGTATATAATTACATATTAAGTCTAACATTTAATAAGTAGGCACTAGAACCATTCAGATAACCATCACACAATGAAAAACTTAGGACTTTATAGCTTTGGCAAACTCATTCTTTCAAATACAACAGAAAAACAGAACAGTAATATAATTATTAAAAGAATCAGGAAATTTACATCAAAACTTGAATAATTCAGATCCAAGAAAAATAAAAGTATACTTTATAAACTACTTAGACCTAGCTACCATTTACCACTGGATATGTGTTTGTCCTGAAAGCACTTGTTGCTCATGAAATACAAATATGTTTTTCACTATTATCCACAAAATAATGACAAATATGAAAGGTAAAGTAGCTGAGGATGATGGCTCACACCTGTAATCCCAGCACTTTGAGAGGCCAAGGCAGGAGGATCACTTGAGGTCAGGAGTTCAAGACCAGCCTGGCCAACATGCAGCCCTACTCAAAAAAAAATACAAAAAATTAGCTGTGCATGGTGACAAGCACCTATAGTCCCAGCTACTTGGGAGGCTGAGGCAGGAGAATCACTTGAACCAGGGAGGCGGAGGCTGCCATGAGCCGAGATAACACCACTGCACTCCAGCCTGGGCAACAAAGTGAGGCTCCATCTCAACAACAACAACAAAAAAGTAAAGTGAAACTTACTTTTCAGCTGCACTGTGATACCAATCTAAAATACTACAAATCTACAATGCTGTTGTAAAATGGTATCATTCCTGTTATCAAAATCACCAGAATTCTACACTTGAAAAATAAATAAATCAAAGTACTATTAATATGACTCCTTTCCAATTCAGTCAGTGATTAATTTCAATGACTCACAAATTCAACACCATTAAAGAAAAAAGATATAAAAACAGAGTGAAAATGAGTCAAAGATCAGATTTTCTCCTTGAAAGAAATTTTCAAAATGAATGACATTTTACCAAGAGATAATTTCATTCCTGTCAATTTTATATCTAAAATAGTCATTATTTTTACAGAAAGCAACTTTTTAATTTCAACTGATAAATTCATGTATAATATTGATGAAATTATTTTTACCATTTAGTTAAGGATAACCAGAAACCATCAAAAATCAATTGAAAGTTCACAGACTCTAAGATACACAGTAATATATTCCTACATACTTCATTGTCTATGATTTTGGAAAATTCAATGTCAACACTTCTCTTTTTAGGTATGCTAAGCGACAGGGGCTATTCATTTTCAGAGCGTGACACTGCCATTATAATTTGCCTTTGGCATACCTTCAATATTTTTATTCTCTTCTCCTCTTGAACTCTGCTGTGACTTAAGAATGCAGTCTTCATCTGATTTCAACTGATTTTCTAAAAGCAGGTGATTCCGGAAGTTTTCAGTTGGTTTAAGGCTCAAAATTAGGCTCTTTTGAGGAAAGAGATATTCACACAATCTCCAAGTTTCATCCCAAATTTACTTAACAATTACAAAAGGAAAGGATATCTTTACACTGGAGAAATCTGGCAGACACTACCTTAATCAAGTGATCAAGCTCAGTACCATCAATATTGAGACAAACTGACATGACATGTTTCTGATGTGATGCCATGGAAAGTACACATCATCTACTCAATATTCTTGCCGAAAATGTTTATCCTGACTCTAACTGTAAGAAAACAATTAGACAAATTCAAAATGTGGAATATTTTACAGGACAACTAAACTGCTCCCTTCAAACAACATCAATATCATTGATTCCCAAGACAACTTCAGGAATATTCTAAATGAGAGGCCATCTAAAAATGTGTGATCCTGATTGTATTCTGCATCAAAGAGAGAAAACTATAAAAGGTATTGCTGGGACAACTGGGGAATTTGAATAGGGACTGAATATTAGATAATTTAATTATATTGACATTAAATTTATTGAGCACGACAAAAGTGCTCTGGTTATGTAAGAAAGTGTTTCACTTCAATGCTGAAGTATTTAGGGGCAAAGGTCCATGAAGTCTGAAAAATACCTTCAAATAGTTTATGTGGCAAAACAGGCATATGCATATAAGTGTGCAAATATATTTATTTAAAAATAAAAAGCTAGGAGGAGTGGAGAAGTTAGGTTCTTGCTTGGAGTTATCTAAACAAAGGTTTTATCAATCCCACCATTTGGAATTGTAGACTGTAATCTATAGATACAGATTATAAAACTAAAAAAATTCAGCCTTCCCACACTCCTACAAAATGCCCAGTTGCAATCAGTTCAATAAACAATAGTACTAGTACCTTAAATTATCTTACGCCGTGGTCACTGTCAGAAAACAGATCCATTTTTCCAGGCTCTCTTATGTCTAATGTTTTTACAATCGCCCACACCTCCTGGCATAGGTGGCAGCACTCTCAAAAACAGAAAAAGCTATATTTATGTCTCTAAATTCACAGCAAAGGGTAATAACTGCCAATCTACCCATGCACTGACAATAAAACCAATTGAGAAGACTTCTGATACTGTTATAGGGATGATCATTTTTAGAGTTGTACAGATGTATTCTTAATTTATATTTGTCTAATAATCAAAAATAGAGACAACACAAATTTTAAAATTGTAGACAGTCTATATTTAGTGCTAAATATTTTTGGTAGAAAATATACCAAAAAAATTGGCTATTTCTACCCCCTTGGGAATTAAAACCAGAAATAATATGCCTTATTTTAACTAGGCTTCAATATCCTCACATTATCAAATCATTAAAAATTTTCACAATGTGATAAGTCAATCTTCTGGAAGTGCAATACTGCACTACATTAGAACCTCATAAAAGAGGTTTCATTAACTGATTCAACAAACATTCTGAAGCACATACTAGGCTGAATCTGGTACTTCTCCTTCTGGAACAGAGATCTGGAATGCTTTGGGGCAAGCAATCAGCAGTTCTGTGCTTGCTCTCTGTACTATTTTGGGTTTTCCAGATTGCATGTGTTTCCCACCACTAACTAACAGGCAGTGAATTGGCCAGAATATTGTGTTTATTTAAAAAGTATTTGTTGCCAGGTGCGGTGGCTCACACCTGTAATCCCAGCACTTTGGGAGGCTGAGGCGGGCGGATCGCTTGCGGTCAGGAGTTTGAGATGCCTGGCCAACATGGTGAAACTCCATCTCTACAAAAAATACAAAAATTATCCGGGCGTGGTGGCACACACCTGCAATCTCAGCTACTCAGGAGGTTGAGGCAGGAGAATTGCTTGAACCTGGGAGGCAGAGGTTGCAGTGAGCCAAGATTGCACACTGCACTCCAGCCTGGGCAACAGAGCAAGACTCCGTCTAAAGAAATAAAAAAAAAAAAAAGGTAAGAAGTATTTGTTTGGTAGATGAGAAGTCCATTCAGCACACTGTATTAATCTCTAAAACTTAAATTAAAATATAGAATTTAGTCAAGCCAAAACAGCAAAGGTATAATAAAAGTGTTAAAGACTATTAATATGAATTATAGTATATAATCATTAGTATTTTTAATTTAAATAAATCTGTATCCTGAACAGAATATTTAAGTTTATATTCTAATTTAGAATTTTAAAATCACAATATTATGGTTTCCTTGTACACATTAATCCTGTATATTACTAAATTAATCTTCCTAATTGTATCTCTTTCCTGATCAGAAACCTTTAACTCCTCAAAATCTATCAAATTAAGTCCAGATTTCTTATCCTTGGTTCTGTGTACTCCACACTATGACCAACGTACTCAGCCTTTTAGAGGGGAGACTATTTCACTCCTACCCTAAGACCCAGGTAACCTGTTCTTGCCACAATCCATTCGCAGCCTGTAGGTCTTTGCACAGTAGCAGTAGCAATAGTTACAATTATAGATTAACTGCTATATATGCTGCTCTAAGTACTTTTAATTTTTCTTAACCTCATAACCTAATTCACAGTGGGAAAACTGAGGCACAGTTTAAGTTAAATAATTAGATTAAGAATACACAGCTAGTGATCATGCAAGCATTCAAACCCAAGCAATCCGGAGTCCATGCTCTGAATCACTACACCATACATATTAGCAATTCCCCAGACAAGAGCGCAAAAGTGTTTATTCAAGTGACAAGGACAGACTATAAATGTGTTATAGTCTTCTCTCAGACTATTTCACAGATATTTCAAGCAATTAAACAAAAAGTATATCATAAAACTAACTTGTGTGTGTACCCTGTAGGATTATTCTCATTTTATGGGGTACTTTATACATTTAAATGCAAGATGGTTGCTTTGGTATTATATCTCACCGTGAGGTTTCTTGGTAGGACACTTCTTGGAATACACTATGAAGACAAAGGGAAATGCCAAATAACATAACTAAAAAGCAATTTAAGAAACAGTAAAATGTCCCTATTTTAAAAAGTTACAAATAACGGTAATGCCATGCTTAATTTAAGCTGGCTAACAGGATTCTGCTACTATTTATTTATTCATTTATTTATTTATTTATTTATTGAGATGGAGTCTTGCTGTGTTGCCTAGCATGAGTGCTGTGGCATGATCTCAGCTCACCGTAACCTCTGCCTCCCGGTTTCCAGCGATTGTCCTGTCTCAGCCTCCCAGTAGCTGGGATTACAGGCACCCACCACCATGCCGAGATAATTTTTGTTTATTTTTACTAGAGAGAGGGTTTCACTATGTTGGCCAGGCTGGTCTCCAACTCCTGAACTCAGGTGATCCTCCTGCCTAGGCCTCCCAAAGTGCAGGAATTACAGGCATGAGCCACCGTGACCAGCCAGGAAATGCCAAATAACATAACTAAGAAGCAAGTAAGAAACGTAAAATGTCCCAATTTTAAAAATGTTACAAATAATAGTAATTTCATGCTTAACACTGAAGCCTGCTAGCAGGATTCTGCTACTATTTATTTATTCTATTTTTTTGAGACAAGGTCTCACTGTTGCCCAGGATGGAGTACAGCGGCATGATCTCTGCTCACTGCAACCTTGGGCTCCTGGGTTTAAGTGATCCTCCAGCCTCACTCACCCGAGTAGCTGGGATTACAGGCGCAGGTCACCGTACCTGGCTAATTTTTTTTTGTATTTTTTGTAAACACAGGGTTTCACCATGTTAGTCAGGCTGGTCTCGAATTCCTGGCCTCAAGCAATCGGGCCCCCTCAACCTCCCAAAGTGTTGGGATAACCAGCATGAGCCACCATGCCAGCCTGTAATTTATTTTACCCAAAATAAAATGACTCAACTATATTAGAGAATGAAATAGATTCTAAAATATCCCCACTTTGTATGGCTACCAATTAAAATATTCTCTTTGTATCCTTCAGTTTTTCATGACTGCTATCACATTTCCCCTTATTTGAAACAAAGTTGTCTTTATGACACTTATTTTTCTAATTAAGGCTAGATATGTTCTGTTATTAGGTTGAACCATGTATTACCTTCTTCAACTACTTTTACCTACAAAAATGGACACTTCATATAAATGGATCTAAAAACTTGCTCAAAATTCATATTAAAAAGAGCAGACACAGTCCATGAAGTTATAAGTATTCCATTACTGTAATACTTTCCCAGTAGAATACAAAATATAAACGGCTTATACCACTTTCAAACTTAAAAGAAAAGTAATCATTCTCAAGAGAAAATGTTCACAATACTACATTAGAAAATTAGAAAAAGTGTATGGTACCAATTTCATTTACACATAAAACATCTAAAACTCTCTCAGACTTCAGTATTTTTATTTCTTTGTTCTCTCCATATGATGATTCTATGTTTTCCTAATTTTCTAATTTAAATGTAGCGCTTCTGGAATTTTTAAAAAATCTAAAAATAATTCAATCTTTGCTTAACTCTTTATCAAAAAATACTGAAGATATTAATCTACACATGCAATCTAAAGCAACTATACCAAAATTTAAATGCCCTATCCCTTTGTTAACTCAGTAACAAAGCCCATGAAAAATAACAATAATTTCATAAGCTATTTCTAAGAACACTGACAATTTTCTTTGTTGGCATACATAAATAATTTTATTCTATGGTATCAATTAAATAAGCCTAATTAGCAGTTGGGTTTGGTTTCCTCATCATTGCAAAATGACATGTACCACACTAACAAAGAGCAGACCAAAAAAGCTAAAATGTAAGAGATTAATACAGAGAAACAAGATGACAGTCAGAAACAATCATGAAAAATAAGAAAGACACTTTTTTAAAAAGCTTTATACGTCTCTACTACATGGGAAAAAGTTAAAAATATGTTTCCATATTTTAATGGACAAACAAAAATGTTGTGATTATCTTCTAGGCGACATCTTATTTTTAAAATTCTGATAAAACAGAATCCAGATGTTCTGAAACTCTAATTTTACCTAAGTTAACTGCTAACTACATAAAACAGGCTTTGGGATGAACATTAAGTTCTGGGATTTTGCTGATTACCCAGCTAAGCAAGCAATGTCACCTAGAATGGGTTCTTATATTTATAAACCAAATACCCTAAAAAACACCAGAATAAAGGTCTGAGCTGAACAGACAAATGGACCATAAAGTAAACAGCTCAATTAGTCCATTGTGGTTTACCGCCCTCTGGCTGCTGTGGCAGGAGATATCACAGATAAAAAATAGTTGCCAAGAAAAACCAGCAAGGTGTCAAGCAAAAGTTGGCAGGAAATCCTTTAGGCAAATGTAAAAGCTTTAGAACAGAGCCTCGAAAATACATTAAAGTTAGCTTTACTCCTTCCTTTAAAAAAAAAAAAATTAAAAACATCAAGTAACAGAACATTTCAAACACGATCTGAAATTTTTCAGCCACAGATTAACACAATATAGTTTGGAGATAATAAAAGTTGGCTCTAGGAGACTAAGTCAAAAAGAGTTAATACACTAACTGAAGATTAGAATTAGTCTTGCTTTAGAAAATCCCTTGGCATACTAAATAGAAACACGTAGAAAGGTAAAAATTTTTACCAGAAATTCAAAGACAACTGATAAAATTTCCTGCTTATAAAACTGTGGTAAATATATAAAGCAGCTTAGAAAAATGAAATTCTTATATTAATTCAGTTTCCAGATATCAGATGCAATCTGAAGCTAAAAATCAGGCAACACTGGAGCCAATGTTTCCTGGAATCACCAAATTACATGAAAAGCAGAAATAAAAACAAGAGAAAATTTGCTACACCAAATTCAGACCAGATCGCATATATTCATCTTTCCTCAAAATACTATTCAATGTAATCTCACAATTTTGTCCAATTAGGCTCAAAACTAAATTTCTGTATCTGTCCAATTTTCCACCAAACAGTTCAGCTGGCAATGAACCATAACAACCACAGTACAAGGAAAAAAGCAATAACTGTTCAATTCACTGTTTTGTTAGTTACTCACAATTCACTATCATTTAAAAACAGTGGATCTTAGCCTGGTTTCCACCCCACCACACCCAGGAGACACAATACTCTCATTTAATTTAAGCAGTGGTTCACAAGGTTCTGATTCTCAGCATAACTGGAAAAGGACAAGAGTTAGGGAAAAAAAACAGGGATAAGAGGAAGAGGGGTGAGAATGTTCCTTTTGAGAGAGATATCCATGAAACACTTAAAATCTTGCTTTTAGACAAGTCTTAATAATGTTTGAAATTTACCAATGTTCAAAAAAATATGATGCAAATAATTTTTAAGAAAAAAACAGAAACCTTACCCTGCAGTTCATGATGGATTACACCCACTAGGTTGGGTTCATCTCCCCACCAGAATATCCATAACTCTTTGCAATCTGGTTTGACATCACGACGCCATACACAAAGCAGGTTAGCTTGCAGACAGCGGATGAAACTTAACAGAATTGGATCATCTTGGGCTGGGGCTGAAATTATGGGTCCACAGTCCCCATGCCCTCCAAAATTGTACCTACGCCATTTGATTCCCGTGAGTTCAGCCTGGAAAAAGACAAAAAATTGTAATCGTTTTCTCTTTTTACTTACAGACCACCAAAAACAGTCTTCCATACAGAAAAGCAATTGTGCTAAAATAAATATTTACATGAAACTTCATAAGATTCCTCCCAGTGAAGAACGTATGTCAAATCTTCTCAAATTTTAAGGTGGGAGAAAGTTAATTTCTATCAAGATTTCTACATAGTTCTTTACATTAAATACTAACATAAAACAAGCTGATAATCACTATTTCCTGTTGAATCATTTGTCTAAACATTTACTAAAAAGTCCCTATATAGAAAACTACTCTCTATGTTATCATTCAATACTCAACTCACAAATTATATTTAGAAATCAAGTAAGATTTTAAAAATAAGTTTGTATAAATGAAATGATTTCTTTCAAATAATTTCTTCCCATCCACAAGCTACAGTTTCAATCCTTTTTTAATTAGGGAAGCAGTTAGCATGAAGCATGAGAGTGTTTCATCATGAACACCAAGTCTACTTAGGTAGAAGCAATTAAGAAAACTGATGCAAAGTTATCAGAAATTTATTCATGTTTTTTAACATGTAGCAAACAGAAAAGCTTTGCTTCTATAACAATTCCCTAATGTAGTTTGGTCTTTTATTTTTTACACACATTGCAACCAGCAGAGAACAGATACTGTATCTTTGTTCTATTACATATGTTTACATTTCAAGATTTCTTAAATCTTTAAGAGCTAAACTTCAAAGAGTGAACACAAGCGAAAGCGAAATAGTTAAAAAGTACAACTATATATTGAAAACTACTAGTAAAACAGATTCGCAATTTAATTCTGTACCAAACAGCCCAGGAGGTCCTTGCATTGAATCCTTACTCATGCATCTCCTTCCTCACAAGGTCAATTATTTTTGTTAGCAAGTTGTTTACAAAAAAAACAAGTACCACTCAGTAGAAAACAGCCATATCTTCTACTAACATAACTGAAACATACTAAAAGTGCTAAAGCAATCAATCACTATAATGACCACATTTAAGAAAAGGGAAAATCACCTTTCATTTAATCCAAATTAAAAAGGTTTTGCTTCAGGTCGAGCACAGTGGTTCATGCCTGTAATCCCAGCACTTTGGGAGGCCTAGGCGGGCAGATCACAAGGTCAGGAGTTTGAGACCAGCCTGACCAACATGGTGAAACCCCGTCTCTACTAAAAATACCAAAATTAGCCGGGCATGGTGGCGCATGCCTGTAATCCCAGCTACTCAGGAGGCTGAGGCACGAGAATCACCTGAACTCAGGAGGTGGAGGTTGCAGTGAGCTGAGATGGCGCCACAGCACTCCAGCCTGGGTGACAGAGCGAGACTCTGTTTCAAAAATAAAACAAAAAAAAAAAGATTTTGCTTCAAAAAAGTTACAAAAATATACAAACTAAAAATACCTAAAATTCAGTAACTTATATTTTACACTGAGATATGCAAATCTAAATTTTTAATGAATATGTTTAAGTAAAAAGCCGGCACTGGCATCGTTTAGGGTTTCCCTGTATGTTAGTTTCCTCTAAATATAAAAGCACTACATGGCCAATGTAAGAAGTTCAGAAGTAATACATCATAATCACGTTATAATAATCATTAGCATCCTACTGTATATGTCCTTCCTCTTTTTCTGTACATATACGCTTTAAAGTTGGAACCATATTGGATGATTTATATCTTATTTTTTCACTTATTTTTATATATTACTAATTATTCTTCAAAACACACTTTTAATGTTTGCATAATATTCTATTCATTGTAAAAAATATAATTTAACCATTCCATAACAACTGGACAATCTTCCATTTTTTTTCCACTATTGTAATTACTATAATTGGTTAACATCCTTGAACACTGTTATTTTCCTGATTATTTCCTTTAAAGAGATTGCTTAATACTGAATTACCAAAGAATATGAATATATCAAGACTCATGATGAATGCCACCACATTACTATTCAGTTAACAGTCTCCCCAATACAAACAGCCACCTCCCAAATTGCATGTCTTTTAAAATATCTGCCAATTGAATAGAAGGGTATGTACTTCTATTAATAGGTAGCCCTTGTTCTGCTAGGAGGAAATCAGTATGTGGTATCACATCTTTGATCAGATGGGGCCACCCTTCCTGGGTTTGGGTCCCAGCTCTGTACTAATTCATTGGTTCAATGAGTCAGTATACATATGAAGCACTTAAGACAGTGTCTGGGACATAGCAAAAACTGTAAATGATATTTTCATTATACCAGTAGTAGTAGTACTATTTCTTTCACTTTGAGTTGTCTGTTCATACACTTTGTCCATTTTTCTATCTTACAAGTTCCTTTTTTTTTTTTTTTTTTTTTTGAGATGGAGCCTCGCTGTATCACCCAGGCTGGAGTACAGTAGCACGATCTCGGCCTCCCGGGTTCAAACAATTCTTGTGCCTCAGCCTCCTGAGTAGCTGGGATTACAGGCGTGCACCACCACACCCAGCTAATTTTTGTATTTTTAGTAGAAACGGGGTTTCACCGTGTTGGCCAGGCTGGTCTCGAACTCCTGACCTCAAGCAATCTACCCTCCTCGGCCTCCCAAAGTGCTGGGATTATACAGGCGTGAGCCACTGTGCCTGGCCAAGTTCCTTTGTTTCTTCAAATAAAAGGAATGTGTGTATTTTAATCAGAAACCCTAACATCAATCTTTAAACATCAAAGAAGGAAACAAAAATAAAAAGTTGAAATCCAAGAAGGTAAGTCGAAGACTAACTTCTTTTATCACCTAAGCTAAAGAGTATTCTGTGCCTAAGAGCCTTGTGGATGAGGCTGCGCCAAACAGGCCAGGCGCAGTGGCTCATGCCTGTAATCCCAGCATTTTGGGAGGCCAAGGCAGGCGGATCAAAGGTCAAGAGACGGAGACCATCCTGGCCAACATGGTGAAATCCTGTCTCTACTAAACATACAAAAATTAGCGGGGTGTGGTGGTGCACGCCTGTAGTTCCAGCTATTTGGGAGGCTGAGCCAGGATAATCGCTTGAACCCAGGAGACGGAGGTTGCAGTGAGCCGAAATCAAGCTACTGCACTCCAGCCCAGCAACAGAGTGAGGCTGCATCACAAAAGAAAATAAATAAATAAATAAATAAATATGGATCACTAATAACCTTATTTAAAGGGTTAGAAAATTAGTATCAGAGTTTTAAACATCAGGTAAGTCAGTCCCCATGAAAATCTATGCACAGTAATTTACTCACTACAACACTTTCACCTGTAATATCCGGCAGTAGAGCAGACAAAATATTTAACATTGTTTTAGGAGAATGGTTTCCTAATCCTAGTGCTTCCACTAACTGCCTATCAGTACATCTATGCTATCAGTGGCAAAGGGAAGCTGCTACCACCTGCTCTATTTTTACAAAGTTGTTCTAGCAAGTGATATCTTACAAATGCAAGTGACACAACAGCAATGCTACAAACTTAAACACCTCCTAATTCAGCTAAAACAGTTCCTTTAAAGTTAAAACTAAATATCATTATACTGGTCTTCATGGAAAAATGTAACAATAATCAAGCCTAAAAGAGGTAACTAAGTATAAAATCGGCGTTCGAAGATTTAGCTTTAAATTTTGAATTAATGTTTGGTAAAAAACAGCTTAATGATATTGAAACAGTTTGTCCAAGAAAAAAAAAAATCCCATCATGGATGTTTATTCAATTAAGAGTAAAACGTCTTCACAGACCATGATCATATTTATAGTTAAAAAATCAAGTGCACTCCAAGCTCTATTTTTTTTTTGTTTGTTTGGTTTTTGGTTTTTTTTTTTTTTGTTTTTGTTTTTTTTGAGATGGAGTCTTGCTCTGTCTCCCAGGCTGGAGAGAAGGGGTGTGATCTTGGCTCAATGCAACCTCCCCCTCCCGGGTTCGGGTTCGGGTTCAAGTCATTGTCCTGCCTCAGCCTCCCAAGTAGATGGGATTACAGGTGCCCGCCACCACACCCAGCTAATTTTTCTATTTTTAGTAGAGACGGGGTTTCACCATGTTGGCCAGGCTAGGTTCAAACTCCCGACCTCAGGTGATACACTCGCCTTAGCCTCCCAAAGTGCTGGGATTACAGGCGTGAGCCACGGCGCCCAGCCATACTGTCTCAATTTCTGACTAATGTTTATCTCTAAAACACAAAATTCTTTACCTAATGATTTCAAAATTTTAAAGCAAATCTTTAAAATAATTCTAGATTCAAAATTATCCCCAAACACAACTATTTCTCACTGTCAAAAAACAATCCTTAATTATATCTAAGTATTAAACTACATGGTTTCTAAAATATAGAACCAAAACGATGAAATCAAAATATACAAAGAAGGAAACCCATATGCACATTACGTATAATAACCACCATCATTATTTACCAAGCATCTACTTAACACCAGGGACCATACGAGTTTTCATATATTATTTCTAATACCAAGCACCATACTAGTGACTTCCTATATAATTTATAAACTTCACAACAGACAGCTAAAGAAATTAGGACTCAGAAAGGTTGAATAATTCTCCCAGTGCCACACAGGTAGCAAATGGCAGATCCCAAATAAAACTAGACTTAAGCTGTAACTGAATTTAAAGTATAAATTCTCTCCATTCTGCCATGCTACTTCGTAAGGCAAATGGTAAAAATTAGCCCTAGAGGATTATAAAATAGTACAAAGAAACTGTCATCAACTCAATTTAGCAATGACTAGAGCTCATGGACATACTTTCTAATTTAAGAAAGTTCATGGGCCGGGCGCGGTGGCTCAAGCCTGTAATCCCAGCACTTTGGGAGGCCGAGATGGGCGGATCATGAGGTCAGGAGATCAAGACCATCCTGGCTAATACGGTGAAACCCCGTCTCTACTAAAAAATACAAAAAAAAAAAAACTAGCCGGGCGAAGTGGCGGGTGCCTGTAGTCCCAGCTACTCGGGAGGCTGAGGCAGGAGAATGGCGTGAACCCGGGAGGCGGAGCTTGCAGTGAGCTAAGATCCGGCCACTGCACTCCAGCCTGGGTGACAGAGCAAGACTCCGTCTCAAAAAAAAAAAAAAAAAAAAAAAAAAGAAAGTTCATGAATCTTTCTTTAGTCTTCCTGAGGTATTAAGAAAACTGGTATAAGAGTGCCCACATATTATCCCATGAATAGAATAAACTTTTATTTCACTCAGATAATTATATGCCTTCTTTTACAAGTTACCACTATAAGATGGTATCTACATAAACTAATTCTTAGATAATATGTATAACGAACCAACAAAATCATTATTCTGATAGCAAGGGAGGCTGGAAGGAAATCTGCTCAGCAATGGCTGGCATGTAATATAGGGGTAGTCACTGTTCTCAGAAAATTGAACTTAACCCATTTACGTGGGAGGATGTAAATTTTTTTGTGAAAAATCAGACCTTGGTGATGACCTTGAGCAGTAGGATATAAATAACTCCCACAAGTTTAGTGTTCCAATAATGGAACACTAGGCGTAAATGGGTTAAGTGGCAGATACTCCCCTGGCCTAACCAAAAGACCACTACAATCAGTTCCGAACAGTTCTAAATAGATTACAACAAAACAGGGATAAAGCACTTCCTAACTGACATAAATGTGATTCAAAGAAAATTTATATTGATTCTTAGTGTCCTATTCTTCACACACAATATGTAGGAAATGAGATCATTTATTTACAGTGACCCATAGCAACTAGATCCCTTGTGACCAACAGCATATACTTGCAATATGGCTCCTCAGAGTTAAAACCACATTCAGTGATTAATGAACACAGTAAAATCGAGACATTGATTAGAATGAACCCATGGTGTAGTATCATGGAAAGAACACTGGCTGGAAATCAGGAGGTCTAGGTTCTAAGGCCTGGTTTTTCAACCGTTTACCTAAGTGATGTTAGAAATCTACTCTACCTCAAGACACCTCCGATTCAGGACCAAAAAGTGACAGGGTTGACCTAGATACTACAAATGAGTTTAAGTCTCCTGGCCCAAGCTAATTACATCCCACTCATAAAGGCAACTTGTAAATGAGATGGAACCCTTACTACCATCAAGAACAGAAAAGCTGCCAGAAGATAGTCAACACTTCAGAAAACTATTCAAAGATTCCTCAAAGTATAAACCAATTAGTTTAACGTATCAATCCTGGGCAGGATTCTAGGCTGGCGTGTAGAAAAGGCAGCTGTGATCATTTGAGGCTGACAAGCATGCACTAGGAAATTCCAAGTGGGCCCCACCTCATCTCCTCCTATGATTGGGTTACTACTCCAGTAGAGCAGGTCAATACAGTAAACATATTAAGTCACCTCTCAACTCAGAGGAAGGAAAAAAGTCACATGTAACAGAAACTTCTGTTAAAACATAACTAATCAACTCCAGGTAAAGACAGCAAAATAAACATACACATCTGCTTTTGCTCTCTCCTAAACCCCTGTAAGACACCAAGAAAAACATTTGTTTCATTGTTTTATTTCATTAAATGACATAATTACAATGGCAGGTGGAACAAGAGAGGATACAGCATCAAAATTTTGAAGGCTAGGTTAGCAGATGCTCTGATAAGGAGATTTACAATACCTAAGAAAACTGAATCCTAAACATGAAGAAAGAGATACAACCCAATTGACACAGAATCCCCTCAGCCTCAGGAATTAAATACAGATTCCTTTTGGAAGTAGGGTTGAAAGGCAGAGAGGAGATTAAACAAGGAAAATTGGTTAAAAGCCTGCTTAAAAGGTGTTCAGCTGGGCACAGTGGCTCACGCCTGTAATTTCAACATTTTGGCAGGCCCACCGCAGGAGGATCACTTTAGCACAGAAGTTCTAGACCAGCCTAAGCAACACAGTGAGACCTCAACTCTACAAAAAATTTAAAAATAAGCCAGGCATGGGGCTGCTTGCCTGCAGTCCCAGCTACTAGGGAGGCTAAAGTGAGCGGGTCTCTTGAGCCTGGCAGGCTGAGGCTGCAGTGAGCTATGATCACACCACTGTACTCCAGCCTGGGCAACAGAGTGAGACCCAATCTCAAAATAAAATTAAAATTAAAAAAAAAGAAAAGAAAAAGGCACTCAGATGCCCAGGTACTCTCCCTACTGCACAGAGCTGAACAACTGCCCCTTCTTCACCCCAGAAAAAAAATGCAAATGTATAAATTATCTGGAGACAGTAAACAGAGGGTACCTGGACTGGAGGACACAGGCAAACTGAAAGCAGGGAACCAGAGTGAAAACAGGGCACTAGGTGAAATATATAGAATGAAGGCCAAGGACCACCCCTCCCTACCATTGCCCTCTAAGCACCCAGAAAACTAGCAGCCAGTCTTCACTCCTCAGAAAGGAATTTGGAAAAGTCTTCTCTGGGAAATCTTAGCTCCACAGAAAAGACCTCAAGATACCGAGATCAGAGATTCCCCAACTAAAGAGCCCACTCAGATCAGTGAAGTGCACAGTTGAGCAAATGTCTGTCACATGCTCAGAAATTCCAAGCAGATTCTTAGTCCACCGTTCCTAAACATGAACATACAACCGAGAATTGCTAAATAATTGAAGAAAACCACTGAGGAATTACAGAAACAAAAACAAATCAAAAAGCAACTAGAAGGAAAGACAACATTGGGAGAAGAAAACTTTAAAAACACCAACAATTAATATTCTCAAAAAAATAAAATGGTGCAACCATTTAAAAATAACAGGATGCTGGCCGGGCGCGGTGGCTCAAGCCTGTAATCCCAGCACTTTGGGAGGCCGAGACGGGCGGATCACGAGGTCAGGAGTTCGAGACCATCCTGGCTAACACGGTGAAACCCCGTCTCTACTAAAAAATACAAAAAACTAGCCGGGTGAGGTGGCGGGCGCCTGTAGTCCCGGCTACTCGGGAGGCTGAGGCAGGAGAATAGCGTAAAAACCCGGGAGGCAGAGCTTGCAGTGAGCTGAGATCCGGCCACTGCACTCCGGCCTGGGCGACACAGCGAGACTCCGTCTCAAAAAAAATAAATAAATAAATAACAGGATGCTATTTCAGCAGAGAATTTTTTAAAAGCTCTTGGAAATTTTTAAATAATGATTCCAGAAATGATAGAACTTAGTAAAATGTTTAGAAGATACAGTTTAGGAAATCTCCTAGAAAGTGAAGCAAATAAACAAAAATGAAAAATGGGGGAAAGCTGAAAATCCAAATACAAGGAAGCTGAAATCCAAATACAAGAGCTTTCAGAAAGAGAAAATACACAAAATAAAGAGGAAATGACCAATAAAACAATTCACAACAATTTCCCAGAAAAACAGAACGTGAATTTCTAGATTGAAAGAGTTCTCTGCGTGCTCAGAACAATGGATTAAGAGAGACTCGCGGAAGGCATATCACTGTAAACTTTCAGCACACTGCAGACTAACAGAAGATCCTCCAAGTTTCCATATAGTAAAAAGAGGTCACATATCTGAAATCAGGATTTCTAACTGCTCAACAGCAATACCACAAGCAAGAAGGCAAAGGTGCAATAACTCCAAAATTCTAAAGAATTATTTCCAAACTAAATATTAAATGGCTACACCAGCCTAAACTATCTATCAAATATATGATAATAAATGCATTTTTAAACATGAGGAAAAAAAAAAAAGCAGCAGCACAATTTCTCAGGCAGCTACTGGGTATGTACTTACCGAAAGGAGGGAATAAACCAAGAAGTCATAAGATTCAGGAAACAGACCTAACATGAGAGGGAACAAAATAAATTCCTAAAATCACAGCAAATGATGACTCCAGGTTGCCAACTATACACCAGTGCAGAGGGCAACCGATCAAGACTATGACAGGTCCGTAAAGACTTCTTCAGGAAGGTGAAACTAATAAAACACCTGATACATCTGAGAGTCTTAAAGGGGTTTCAGACAATAGGCAAAAACTTTGGGGATGAGTTAAGTTATAGAAAAGTAACCAGCCTGGGACCTGTGGCTCATGTCTGTAATGCCAGCACTTTAGGAGGCCAAGGCAGAAGGATGACTTGACCTAGGAGTTTGAGACCAGTCTGGGCAACACAGCAAGACCTTGTCTCTACATACAGACTGACAGACATAGCTGAAGCATTGTGGCACACATATGTAGTCCCAGCTACTCAGGAGGCTCAAGCAGAAGGATCACCTGAGCTAAGGAGTCAGAGGTGGTGGTGGGCTGGGGGCAGAGGTGGGGAGGGGAGGGGAGAGAAAGGAAGGGGAAGGGGACAGGGGCGGGGAAGGGAGGGACGGGGAAGGGAGGGACGGGGAAGGGAGGGACGGGGAAGGGAGGGAGGGAGGGACGGGGAAGGGAGGGAGGGAGGGACGGGGAAGGGAGGGAGGGAGGGAGGGAAATTTTTAGAAGAGCATCTGCTTTGTAGGAGGCAGAAAGAATGAATTAAATCCTCTTCGATAGTGGAAGATCTAGAACTGAAAAATCTAAAAGTAACTATCACCTCAGTATTTAGAAACATTTAAGAAAGAACCGAGATAATCAACAAAAGAGGGTCATGTTTGCCTCTAAAGAAGGTAAAACAGGGGCAGGAGCAGAATATTGTTCTTATAAACCTTGTAGAACTACCTGATTCTTTAATTGAATTGTGTAAGAGTATATAAATCTGCTTAAAAAAAGGAAATTTAAACAAAAATTAATCAAAATGGGGTAATAAAATATAAAGCTACTAATATTGAGAACTCACATTACTTCATAGACTTATTCTAGACAAATTCCTAAACTGAAGAACAATTTAATATCCCATAAATTGTGCTGCAAAAGCCAAAAGGTTATTTAACCATGTGTTAAAATAATGTGGTGTTGTTGACTGTTTCTTTTCTCCATTTTAGACTATTAAAACCCAGCTGGACCGAGACATCTTTCCAGCTGCATACTCCATCCCATCTGGCTCTGCTCAAATTCTTCATATAGCTATGGCTATAGCTATGCTGCTGGCCAAGGATTCCCTGTGTAGATGGGCTGCTGACGAGACAATGGGCCTCCCATCCGACTGGTTATTTCCATGTTGCGAGAAATACGATGTGGTATTCCTCCATACAATGAGGTCATATATAAAAGATGCTTTCTAACAAATATATACACACACATATGCATACGTACTGATTCATAATAACTGTTTTCCTCAAGTGTCATTTTATTTTCACTGCTCAGTTTACCAATATTAACCAAAAAGTATAAAAATTTTTTCAAGTTGGTTTATAGCAAAGGTATGAGTGCAAGGGCTTAGAGATTTTATTTGACAATAAGTTTACTACAATTAAACAATGTGAAGTCGATATTTAAAAAGTAACTGCCACCTTAAGCTACATTAATAAAAGTAGAAAATCTTGATCCTATTCAACAGATCTAAATTATCAGTCATTATTCAGTACTGCTTTCAGCTCCTAGCTCCATACTTTAAGAAGAATCGAGGTAAAATGCAACAAATGAAGAGATGAAAGACTAGGCTGGTGAGGAAATCTAAACATGTCATATGGCTAGAGGCTATCTAGCCCCACATTCAATCCTTTCAAGCAAATTAACACAGCAACAAGAATAAAATAGAAGAATAAAGCCATGTGATAAAAATAACATAGCTGAATGAACTTAATACTCAGTTAAAATGATTCTGAACTTGTTTAGTCTTCTATTATATGGAAGGCTGATATGTAGAAGATTAATTACATTTGCTCAGCACAGTCCCAAGCGGTAGCAACAGAACCAAATGGAAAAACTGATGATTAAAGCAACAACAACAGTGAGAGCTCCCTCAAGAAATAAATCCCTGACTGAGAGTTAATCATAGATATGGGGGGTTAAGGAGAAGCTGGTCAATACCAGATTAGGACACTGTAGAGTGGCTTCAAATATCAAAGGGCTAATTGAACAATGTGACTTAAAGGGTTCCTTTCACACCTGAAATAAGAGTCTCAAGGATTCCATCCAACAATAAGATTTCATAATTCTAATATCATTTGTATTTCAGTCAACTAACTCAGGGGCTAGCAAACAGTGGTCTGGGGCTAACCACCTGTTTTTGTAAATAAAGTTTTATCAGTACACAACTATCCCATTTATTTTGCATATTGTCTGTGGCTGCTTTCAAACTACAACCACAGAGTTGCAAGTGGGGCTACAGGGCCCAGAGCCTGAAATAATTACTCTGGTTCTATAAGAAAAAGTCTGCTGATACCTGAGCTAGGATAACATACACAGACAAATGTGACATTTAAAATATAAATAAGAAGCACCAATTGTTCTCCCACTATAAACAACCAGAAAACTAGACAGAATATGCAAAATTTCAGACACTATTCAACAGGCAGTACAGAGCTAGACTCCCTGAGAGAAGGCATACAATGAGGTTGGCCCTACAAAGGCCAAGACAGCTGGGATTTGTGGAGGCAGATTACCATAAAGAAGAATATTCAGGAAAAAAGCTCCAAAGATCTGATAGCGGTTCTTTTGCAACTGTTCCTAAGCACTAAGCTGCACATTCAAACAGTAAAATTCAACAAGGTCAGGCAGAGAACTACTGGGAGCTATCATTCCAAGAGTTCACCTAAAGCTGGGAGGCAGTCAAGTTCTGAACAGCCAGAGAGAAAAAACATTGTTAAACACCTTGGGCACTGAATAGAGACCATAAAATGACCATACCTCATAAGGAGGAAACCAGTGCTAGCATAAAGTCTATTCTAACCCACACTAATAATCAAGCCTCAGGAAAAAAGTATACTAATAATAATAGGCTGATGTTATTAACTGCCAGTAACTTAACTACCAGCCAATACAAAATTCAACTCTTTAAAGGAAGGAAATAAAATCCAGACTTTCAACAACATTCACAATGTCCAGCAACCAATAAAAAATACCAGACATTCAAGAAGTAGAAAAATGGGACTCATGACTGTAAGAAGTCACTTAACAGAAACAGACATAGAAATGAAAGTAATGATGAAATTAACAGACAAGCCAATTAAAACAGCCATTATAAATATGAATTTAAAGAAAAACACAAACATAAGGACATAAATGGGAGACTTTTTTTTAACTAAGTAAAATTTCTACAGTTCAAATACGCGAAATATAAAATGAAAAATTCGCTGTGAGTTTAACAGCAGATTAAGCACTACCCCCCCAAAAAAAAGAGGGGGGGGTCAGGGCTTTAAAACACACAATATTAACTATCAAAGCTGAAAAACAAATAATGTGTATAACAAAACATAATAAACAAGCCAAAGTGACTTCTGCAGTCAGCACAGTATCAGGCAATCTAACATACATGCCATTAGTGTCTCAGAATGTGGGAGAGAATGGGAACAAAAATTATTTCAGAATAAGGACCACACTGTCTCCGAGTTTCATGAAATCAATAAACCTGTGATCTAAAGAGTTCAGTGAACCCTAATGCAGCATAAACTAAAAAAAAAAAAGAAAAACTCACACCAAAATACAACAAAATAAAATTTGTAACAACCAGTGATAAAAAGGAAAATATTAAAAGTGGGCAGAGGAAAAAAAGATACATTACACAAGAAAAAACAATGATAATATTAACTACAGACTTCTCAGCTGAAAATATGCAGGCCAAAAACAATGGAAAAATATGCTAAAAGAAAAAAATAGTTCCCAAATCTAGAATTTTAGATCAAAGATGAATATCCCTCAAAAATTAAGGTAAAATACAGACTTATTTTTAGATGAACAGAAGCCAACAGACCTGCAGTAAAATTAATGTAACTAGAATACTTTTTTTTTAAATTCTTCAGGTACAAGGAACATGACACAAGATAGAAACCTGGATCTACACAAAAGAAGAACAATTACCAGGAATAGGTAACATATAAATAAATATAAAATATTTGTTTTTTCATCTTTAAATTTCTTTAAAGGCTTATTAACTGTTTACAGCAAAATGATAATGCCTTGTGGACTACATGTCAGATATAGAAAGAGAAAAAAAGTATGACAACAATAGCACAAAGGCCAGAAGGAGAAAATGGGAGGTTTTTACATTATAAATAAAGAAGTTTAATATTATTTGAAGGTAAATTGTGGTAAGTAAAAGATGCACATTATAAACCCTTGATCAACCCCTAAAAAGTAAAACAAAGAGGTATATCTAATAAGCCAATTATTCAATAAATGATAATGGAGCCATAAAAAATACTCAAAATAATCCAAAGTAAGTTAAAAAAAGAAAAAAAAAGCAGAGAATGAAAGGAACTAAAACAGGACCAGTAGGGAGAAAAACAAGACAGTGTACTTAAACCCAAGTAAATCAACATAATTATATTAAATATAAATTCTCTAAGTATTACAATTAGAAGGCAGAGATTCTCATCATGGATCTTTTTTTTAAAAGTAAGGCCCAACTGGCCGGGCGCGGTGGCTCACGCCTGTAATCCCAGCACTTTGGGAGGCCGAGGCAGGCAGATCACGAGCTCAGGAGAAAGAGACCATCCTGGCCAACACGGTGAAACTCCATCTCTACTAAAAAAAATACAAAACATTAGTCAGCGTGGTGGTGGGCGCCTGTAGTCCCAGCTACTCCGGAGGCTGAGGCAGGAGAATCGTGTGAACCCAGGAGGCGGAACTTGCAGTGAGCCGAGATCGCGCCACTGCACTCCAGCTCTGGGCGACAGAGCGAGACTCCGTCTCAAAAAAAAAAAAGTAAGGCCCAGTTACATGTTACCTACAAGAAATACACCTTACATATAAAGACACATTTGGGTTAAGAGTGAAATGACAGAAAAAAGATATACTGTGCAAATTATGAGAGAGCTAAAGGGGCAACATTAATATCAAAGTTGACACCAAGAGAAGTACTATTACTAGGAATAAGGAAAATAAATTGTAACGATAAAAATGTCAATTCTTCAAAAAACATAAAAAATCTCAAATGCATAGGCACCTAATAACACAGCTTCAAAATACATAAAGGAAAAAAATCTGAAAAAGAAAAACAGAAATCCTAAATTATAATTGGAAACTTCAACAGGCCTCCTCTCAGCCATAGAACAAGTAGACATAAAATTAATAAGGATAAAAAAAAAAAAAAACATGAACAACACTATCAACCAAAATAACCAAATTGACATTTATAAAACATTACATCAACAGTAGCAAAATACTTTTTCTTCAAATGCACATGGAACATTCACCGAGAAAAATCATATGCTAGTCCATAAAACAGTGTTCAAGGAGAAATCTGTGGCTCTAAATATTTATATTAGATAGGCAAAAATCCAACATGGGCAACATGACAAAACTTTGTCTCTACTAAAAAAAAAGAAAAAAAAAAAAAATAGCCAGGTGTGGTGGCATATGCCTGTGGTCCCAGCTACTCAGGTGTCTGAGGTGAGAGGATCATTTGAGCCCGGGACACTGAGGTTGCAGTGAGCTGTGATTTCTCCACTGCACACCAGCCTGGGTGACAGAGTGACAATGTGTCTCAAAAAATAATAATCGGCCGGGCGCGGTGGCTCAAGCCTGTAATCCCAGCACTTTGGGAGGCTGAGGCGGGTGGATCACGAGGTCAGGAGATCGAGACCATCCTGGCTAACATGGTGAAACCCCGTCTCTACTAAAAATACAAAAAACTAGCCGGGCGTGGTGGCGGGCGCCTGTAGTCCCAGCTACTCGGAGGCTGAGGCGGGAGAATGGCGTGAACCCGGGAGGCGGAGCTTGCAGTGAGCCGAGATCGCACCACTGCACTCCAGCCTGGGCGACACAGCGAGACTCTGTCTCAAAAAAAAAATAATAATAATAATCATAATCATAATCATAAAAGGGCATAATATCAGTGATCTAAGCATCTACCCTCAGAAGCTATGAAAGGAAGAAGAAATTAAACCAAAAGTAAATAGAAGAAAGGAAATAATGTGGAAAAAAGAAGAAATATTAATAGATAAGATATAAAACAAATTTGACAATACAGAAAAAAAGAAAACAAAAAACTGGTTCTTTAAAAAGATTAGTAAAATTAATAAATGCTCATTAGACTAATCAAGAGGGAACGAACAGACACACTACCAGTATCAGGAACAAAAGGGGAAGCATTACCACACATTCTAAAAACAGTAAAATGATAGGGGAATTATTACAACTTTTGTGCAATAAAATTCAGGTTAAATGAACAAAATTCCTTTACCAAATCAACAAAGAAACAGAAAACCTGAACAACTCTATATCTATTAAAGACATGGAGGGCCAGGCGTGATAGCTCACACCTGTAATCTTAGCACTTTTGGAGGCCGAGGCGGGTGGATCACCTGAGGTCAGGAGTCCAAGACCAGGCTGGCCAACATGGCAAAACCCCGTCTCTACTAAAAATACAAAAACTAGCCAGATGTGTTGACGCGCACCTGTAATCCCAGCTACTTGGGAAGCTGAGGCAGGAGAATATCTGGAACCCAGGCCGTGGGGGGAGGGGTACAGAGGCTGCACTGAGCCGAGATGGCGCCACTGCACTCCAGCCAGGGCAATAACAGCGAAACTCGGTCTCAAAAAAATTTTAAAAAGACATGGAATTCATGGTTTCAAACCTTCCCACAAGAAAATCTCCAAGGCAATATAGCTTCACTGGTGAATTCTATGGAACATCTAAGGAAAATATATCACTAGCCCTGCACAAATTCTTTCAGAAAACAAAGGACAGACTATTTCCAAAACTATTTTGTGACACCAGCATTACCCATGATACCAAAACCGAGATTTTAAAAAATGTACATGCCAATATCCCTCATAAACACAGATGAAAAAGCCACTAACAAAATATAAGCAAATCAAATCTAATAACACATAAAATAATACACCATGAGCTTAAGTAAGGTTTGTCATGGAATTCAAGCTTAGTCCAACATTTAGAAACCCATCAGTATAATTCACCATATTAAAAGAACAAAACCTATGATCATCTCAATAGATGCAGAAAAAAACATTTAACAAAAATCAACACCCACCTTCATGGATTTTTTTTTTTTTTTTGAGACAGTCTCACTCTGTCACCCAGGCTGGAGTGCAGTGGCGTGATACTCGCTAGCTGCAACCTTCACCTCCTGGATTCAAGAGATTCTCGTGCCGCAGCCTCCTGAGTAGCTGAGATTACAGGCGTGTGCCACCATGCCAGACTAATTTTTTGTATTTTTAGTAGAGACAGAGTTTCGCCACGTTGGCCAGGCTGGTCTCGAACCCCTGACCTCAAGTGATCCACCCACCTCGGCCTCCCGAATTGCTGGGATTACAGGTGTGAGCCCAGTGGCTTTCACAGTATTTTAAAAACTAAGAATTAAAGAGAACTTTCTCAACCTTACGGGGATATCAGAACATTCAAAGCTAATGTCAACGATGAGAAGAGTGAATATTTTCTGCCTAAGAATAGGAACAAGACAAGGATGTATACTCTGACTACTTCTATTCAATACTGCCCTGCAGGTCCTAATCAATACAATGAAGCAAGAAAAAGCAGTAAAATACAAATTACAAAGAAAGATATAAACCCATCTGTATTTGCAGAAAACACCATCAGGTACATTTTTAAAACTCCAAGGACTTACAAAAAAAGCTACTACAACTAACAAAGCTTAGGAAAGTTGCAGTATACAGAATCAACATCCAAAAATTAATGGCATTTCTATATACTAACAGTAAACATGTCAAAAAATACTCTCAAATGGCCGGGTGCAGTGGCGCACACCTGTAAACCTAGCACTTTGGGTAGCCAAGGCAGGCAGATCACTTGAGGTCAGGAGTTCAAGACCAACCTGGCCAACATGGTGAAACTGTCTCTACTAAAAACACAAAGAAATTAGCCAGGCATGGCGGCACACACCTGTAATCCCAGCTACTGGGATTCTCCTGGCTGAGGCAGGAGAATTGCTTGAACTGGAGAGGCAGAGGTTGCAGTCAGCTGAGATTGCACCATTGCACTCCAGCCTGGGTGACAGAGTGAGACTCTGTGTCCAAAGGAGGTAGGGGGTAATACTCTAAGATAAATAGCCATCAAAACAGCATTGAAAAACACAACCTACTTAGGAATATATATGATAAAAATATGTTCCAGATCTATATACCAAGAACTACAGAACAACGTTGAGAGAAATTAAGTATCTAGAGGAATGAAGAGCCAGATCATGTTCATGAACTGAAAGATTTAAAATCATTAAAATGTCCATTTTCCCAATTTGATCTACAGATTCAATACAATCACAAATAAATCCCCATAGAAAAAAAAAATTTAATTGACAGGCTGATCCTAAAACTTATATTGAAATGCAAAACACCCAGAAGAACCAAAACAATTTTTAAAAAGAACAAAGTCAGAGAATTTATCCTAACTAATTTCAAGACATATTATAAAATTTCAGTAATCATCACAGTGTTGTACTAGCACAACAGACATGTAGATCAAAGGAACAGAATGCAGAGCCCAGAAAAAAACAAGGCACACACACATTCCGTTAATTTTTAACAAAGATTCGAAGGTCATTCAACAGGAAAAGTCTTCAACAAATGATGTTTAAATAATTTGCCATACATATGCAAAACAAAACCAGAACGTCAATCCTTACCTCACTCCATATAAATTAACTCAAAATTAGTTACTGGATTGCAAGCGTAAACCTAATTAACTAACGCTGTAAAACTTCTGAAGAAATCATAAGAAAAAAACTTTCCTACTTTGGGATGGCAAAGATGTTTTAGGACATGAAAAGTATAGACTATTTTTAAAAAGTAATATTGGACTTAATGAAAATTTAAAACTTTTGTTCTTCAAAGAACACAGTGAGAAAATGAAAAGGCACACCACAAATTAGAATACATTTGTAATAAATCTATCTGCCAATGAACTTGTATCCAGGATATTCCAAGAATTATTCCAAATCAAATAAGAAAACAACCTAATTTTTAAATTGGGCAAAAGATGTGAAGAGACATTTCCCAAAAGACATAGCACATGCAATGATGTTAAACTTCATTTGTTATCAAAGAATTACAAACTGAAATAAGTTACTACATACTGCACATCCCTAATTCAAAAATCCAAAATGCTCCAAAATCAAAACTTTTCACATGCCAACATGACACTCAAAGGAAATTCCAAATTTTAGATTTTCAGAGTAGGGATGCTCAACCAGTGTAATGCAAATATGCCCAAATCTGAAAAAATCCAAAATCCAAAACACCTCTGGTTCCAAGAGTTTTAGATAAATGATTCACGACGTGTACCACACACCACAAGGATGGCTGAAATTTTTAAAAATTCATTGTACTACATGTCGCAAGAATGCAGAGCAATCAGAACTCCCATACTAACTGGTGGGATATTAAATGATACAACCATTTTTTGCAAGTTTGGCAGTTCTTTATAAAGTGAAACTCCTAGTTATTTACAAAAATAAAAATATATGTTCCACACAAAAAGCAGTACATTAATTTTCACAGCCAACAGCAAATTGTGGCATATCCAGAAAAGAGACTATTATTTAGGGGGGAAAAAAAAAAAAGCTACCTAAGCAATAACATGAAACCAGAACTAAGGATTACATACTATATGATTCCATTTATTAAAAATTCTACAAAGGGCAAAATGATTCTATAGTAACAGCAGATTAGCAGCTGCCTGGAGGGGAGGAAGGCTAAGGGGCAAGGGGGAGACCCTGACTGCAAAAGGACATGTATGAACTTTTCTGCATCGTAAAAATGTTCTCTACTGTGATTTCAGTGGTTTCACAGACGTATACATTTGTCAAAATTCTGAAACCATATACTTAACATGAGTATCTTTTATTGTATGTAAAGTATGTCTCAATAAATATAATAAAAAATGTACGTATTAATGGAAGAATCCATGTAAACAATCTCTCAAAGGAAAGAAACTACTCTTTTTTTTTTTTTTGAGATGGAGTCTTGCTCTGTCGCCAGGCTGCAGTGCAGTGGATTGATCTCAGCTCACTGCAACCTCCGCCTCCCGGGTTCAAGCGATTCTCCTGCCTCAGCCTCCAGAGTAGCTGGGACTACAGACATGAGCCACCTCCCCCAGCTGATTTTTGTATTTTTAGTAGAGATGGGGTTTCACCATGTTGGCCAAGATGGTCTCAATCTCTTGACCACCCACCTCAGCCTCCCGAAGTGCTGGGATTACAGGCGTCAGCCACTGTGCCCAGCCCAAAACAAACTACTTTTAATAAAACCAAAGTATCATCTTGCGCATCTCCTAGGTAAGTGTAAATCTTGTAGAAAGTATACACAATATTTTCAAATAAATTATTTTCATGTCTGACTATTCCAAGACACTGGTTAAATGATCTGTATATGTTAGCCTTAACTAAAAGAGAATTCTTGTGAAATTTCTGGGAACTGAACTCTCTTTTTAATAAAGTTTATTAGTGACATTAAGATGGTTCGCTTCCCAGCTGCAGTAACAGACTATAAACAGAAACGTATATTATTTATGAGGCAGGCACTGTCTACACAAACATGAATGGCTCCTTCACCAATAGTAACATACACTTTACACTGCTGTGGATAACAACATGCCCACTTAAAGAACTACATCTCCCAGCCTCCTTCAAGTTAAGTAAGGCCTTGAAGTATCGCCAGAAGTGCTGTAGGGAACTTGCTGGAGGTTTCCTTAAAGGACAATGTGTCCTTCCCACAGTTCCACCTCCTTCTAACCTAGAATGCAACCTTGATGACTGGAGTCTGAACAGCCATCTTGAACTATATGCTACTAATGGCATAAACTAAGAACAGTGTAGTAACAAGAAAGAATCCAGATCCCCTGATAACCAAATCAGTTGTAAAATGCATGCCTCCAAGCTGCCTGCAAAGAAAAAGAGATTTCTTTTTAAGCTGTCTATTTTTAAATAAGCATATGATGTGATACTAAATCATTTTGATATTATAATAACTGGCTTATTTTTTAAAAAACTAAAAGGCTTGTATCAAGGTGATCGTTTTTATTTTTTAGATCACATGGTTATGTAGGTTTAACCCTGCCCCACTCATCAATCAAAACAATAAACTATCTTTCTAATTTTTCATTTTCCAAATGATTCCTCAATTTGGAACAGTGTAAGAGAAAAAAAAAATCTATTTCCCTATCTCTGGGAAGAAATTTTAGGCTGTATATTACTCCATTAATCTCTGATGAAACTTTAAAAAAACGTAAACTGTATTATCACTCCATTAATCTCAGGCAAATCTATATGCTCCAGTGATTTCTACCTTAGCACTTGTACTAAATTATATGGTCTACACTGTTAATTTTTAAAAGGCTCAGAAAAGAAAGAGACCAATAATGTTTGGAATAGCTAGGAGGAGCTTCACTGAAGTCCTAAAAGAATTTTCATAGAAGAAAAACATAAAATACAAATGTACTCCTGGTTAAAAGTTCAGGCTCTGAATCAAGAGACTCAGCTCCTGTGTGACCTTGGACAAACTACTTAAATTTCTTGCTTCAGTGTTCTTATCTGAAAAATGAGAATAGTAGAACTTACCTCAAAAGCACCTTGTGAGCATGAGAAAATGCATGTAGCTGGTAGTTAAGCAATGCCAAGCCTGCAGCAAGCACTCTTCACAAACAGCAAAAGCTCTGAGGTAAGAACATGTAAAGGCCTGACTTGAAATACAGATTCCTTTTAGTGAGTGGTTGGAAATTTTATTATAAAAAGAAAAAGAACGGCCGGACGCAGTAGCTCACACCTGTAATCCCAGCACTTTGGGAAGCCAAGGTGGGCGGATCACCTCAGGTCAGGAGTTCAAGACCAGCCTGGCCAACATTGTGAAACCCCGTCTCTACTAAAAATACAAAAATTAGCCTGGCGTGGTGGCACGTGCATGTAGTCCCAGCTACTCGGGAGGCTGAGGCAGGAGAATCACTAGAACCCAGGAGGCAAAGGTTGCACTGAGCGAGATCACACCACTGCACTCCATCCTGGGTGACAGAGCGAGACTCTATCTCAGAAAAAAAAAAAAAAGGAAGAAAAAGAAAACAAAAGGCTTTTTAGAGATTAAACACTTGAAAAATAAACTCACAGAAGAAATCTGGATACCCATATAGATGAAAAGATGCTCATAATCTCACTAGAAATCCAAAAATTGAAAATTTAAATATTGAGGGTTTTTTGTTTGTTTGTTTCGTTTTGTTTTTTGTAGAGGCAGAAGTTAAAATGAGTAAGTTCCATTACAGGCAGGGACAGAAAAAGATGGGCATTATATATTGTCCATAGAAATGTAAACTGACACATCTTCTGAAACTGTTTATGGCTATAGCTTTCCAATTTTAATGCATAACTGTACTGCACTGCAAAAAATTGAAAGAATCTTAACATTTCTCATAGTTGATGGTTAAACAAACAACAGTACATCCATCTTATGAAACAGGATACAACTGTTCAAAAATGTAATAAAAATGAGTAAACTATATATAAATTTACTGACATAAAAATACTTTAACACAATGTTAAGCGGAAAAAGCACGTTGCAGGAAAAGGTGGAGAATTATTTCTTATCTGTAATTTTTTTAAGTACAAATCTGTCCATCACCAACAGAATGCATAAACTGTGATATGAGAACTACAACTGTAGAATTGTGGGAATATAACATTAAAGGCAGTTTGCGAAAGAATATGATTCAATATTAAAAATTCAAAAACATGTAAAACTATAAATACATATGTAATTAAAGCTTTAAAAATTAAAGAATGAACACATGAAATTGAAGTAAGAGTTACTTTTGAAGGGAGAGAAAAGAGAATGGGAGAGGAAGAGCACAGACAGGACTCCATAAATGGTGAAAAGTTCTTTCTCTTAAACTGGGTATTAGGTACATGGGTGTTCACTGTATCATGAATCTTTCTACTTTATGTGTGATTTGCACATGCTCTTTTTAACTACTGAATATCTAATAAAACAATTTTGACACATGCGAAAGCAAGAAAAAAACTTGGAATAATACAAATTACCTCTGGAAGTTACCTTCCTGAAGGTGAGGGGAGGGATCCTTCATGTTTTATGTTAGACACTTTCATATTGTTTGAATCTGACACTAATTACGTAAAATTGTATTAAATTTTTAAAAGAAATTACTTTTCCACTAAAATTGTAATTATGAAAATTATAAGCACATGGGAAATATGTTAGTGAGTACAGCTGAATAAAGAATTCTATTTGCACTGTGATCATATCTATGTACAAAAATGTGCACGTTAACAAAAACAGAAGAATTGGGGTAAATCTGATCTAATGGAGTGGCTGGAACATGGGCAAATGTTTTACAGTTTTCATTTCTTGGAAGTTGTATTTCTTGGAAATATTTTGTATTTCATTAGTACTACCTCACTTGCAGAGAAAGTAAAAAAAAATGACAACTGCAGGAAAGCCAACTCTTTACCTTCAGGGTAGCCAAGTGAAAAATCTCCCCACATAGGAAGGCTGAATTAATTTACACTGATCTACAACGGACAGTACACACCATGCCAATAAGTGCCCTCAGAACAACTGGAAAGAGCCCCCACCACACCAAGGAGATTACATCAAAAGGTTCTGAAGTGCATATGTCCATTTTAGCGCTTAAGTGAGCACTGCTGATGCACATAAAAGCCCAACAGTTGGGGTTGCACTCCTGAACACAAGGAGCCCAGGAATGTGCTGAAAAAAGGAAAAGGGGGTATGGAGAGAGAGGCATGGAATGAGGAAGGAAAAATTTCTCCAACATGTGAGGCAAAAATACAACATGGCATAGTAATTACACACTCAATAACAACAACAACAAAAATGTACACTCAGAAAGCTAAGTGCCAAGGAAACAAAGAATAGAATGATAGGAACAAAAATTTGAAGGAAACCAAAATCAATATAAGGAATAGGTACCAATGATAAACATTGGTTTGTGGTCTCTACAAATGCCCCCGCTATCCTATCCACTGGTTCCCCAAAACTGGCCATTTCCACAAAGGCATGAAGCAAAACAGGCGGAATGTCTATTTCACCCTCTTACCAAAAATATCACTGATTTGAAATTAATATAAACAAAACCTTCATGGAAAAAATTAAACAAGAATATCCCAAAGCAGATCTGCAGGAGGAAAATGCATCTGCTTTCTGAGCTTACCACTACTAAAAGTAGACGCTCTAGGTAACAAAGGCTGATACAGAGCCAACTGCTGTGAGGTTACCCTTTTCTTTCTTCCTATTAGGACTTTTCCATGCCCATTTCTTACAACCAAACTTTCATGAATCTTCCCCTACCAAAATTCACACCTCCAATCACCACCGTCTCCACCCACGACCTGTCAAAGGCCCCACTCTACTCATCTCACGAGACTTGCCTTCTCCTTTCTTCCCCACCTTTTTTCTCTGCCCCTCCCTTCCCTTATAAAACCTACTCTTATTGCCTCAAATATTTTCTGGAGGCCGGGCATGGTGGCTCATGCCTGTCATCCCAGCACTTTGGGAGGCCGAGGCAAGTGGATCACTTGAGGTCAAGAGTTCAAGACCAGCCTGGGCAACACAGTGAAATCCTGTGTCTCTACAAAAATACAAACATTAGCCGGGCATGGTCATGGGTGCCTGTAGTCCCAGCTACTCAGGAGGCTGAGGCGGAAGAATCACTTGAACCTGAGAGGCAGAGGTTGCAGTGAGCCGAGACTGTGCCACTGTACTCCAGTCTGGGCAACACAGAGAGACTCTGTCTCAAAAAAAAAAAAAAACTCTGGAAACAGGCAGATTATAAATACTAACGTTTGACGTTTGTTTTCACTTTCTTTTCACTACTCCCTGCTTTAAAACTGTGATTTCTGTAGGGTTTAACAGCAAGAACCCAGGCTCAGTGAATACTTTCCTACAGACACATTTGTGATCAAAGCTTAAGTCTACTGCTTAACAATTTCAGCAGATAGATGTCGCCAACTGTTCCTCCGTTTTGCATACACAAGAATGCAAATGCCATAAAACCAAGAACATCTGTTTATCATTTGATTCCTGTTCTATGGCATATTTATAATTGATCACCAAAGCCTGTCAACTCTACCTCCAAAATATTACTCGATCCATTTCCTTCTCTCCATTCCTACACCGGCCCTGCATTATTTCTCACACACAGACTGTTCTAAGAGCTTCTTCCTGCCTTTGGTTTTTCCCCTATGACAATCCATACTCCACAGGGCCCACATGGGTTTTCTCTCTAAAACATAAATCTGATCATGCCATTATCCTCTCTAAAACACTTCAGGCATTCCTCTGTGCATACAGAATTAACTCCCAACTCCTTCATGTCCTTCAATCTGGCCATCAATCATCACATTATCTTCTACCTATTAAAAAATAGGTATTAAAGGAAAGGTAAATTTAATAAAAGAGAATATTTGCAATGATGTCTAAAAATGTTGTATGATCTATTATTGTATTATTTACATAATTATTTATATAACTAAAAAATTAATTCGCCTCCATCATACAATATTATCACCAAATTCAAACTTTTACAAAATGGCTAAAGAGTTATGTTCATGTAACATATTAAAACTAGACTGGGCTGTTTATTTCTATTTTCAATTCCAAAATTAAAATATAAGGTAGATTACAAGGAATCTAAATCAATAGATATTTTCTAAAATGGGTGTTAACATATATAACTAAATTTCTCACAGCTTTCTGGAAATTGTTAAAGTCAGCTCTGTGGGTTCTTAACAGCATATCACACCTACCATATGAGAAAGTTTGGCAACAAAATCAAAGTTACTTTAGAAGATAAACGCCTACCTTAGTGATTCCCACTTGTTTTTCCATCTGGAATATTCCTTGAGTTTACCATGTAAACCACTAACACAAGCTATTCATCTCAACATTCATTAGAAAAGTTTCCTAAAATAGGTAATTCTTCTACTTCAAATCAAATTTACACAATTTACTAAAGCCAGCTTATTAGCTTATATATAACAAACTATGGATTCTCATGAGAATCATTTCACTGTTTAATTAAATGTTATAGGATCTTGCAGATTCAAGAATAGCACCATCTGTCTCGGTTGCAAAGCTCAGTTTCACAACCTTATCACCAAATAGCAACAAAATATCATTTTCATACATATTTCTCTCAAGTAATTTATAGACAACTAATGAATGTAGTCTATTTGGGATCATGAAACCTGATTCAATCTGTGCAGATGATTACACTTTGTAGATTAAAGAGACATACTTTGAAAACTGTGTTTTTAGTAACTGAAATGTTAGTTAAGAACTTGTATCTCAGGAGGCAAATATTTGCACTCTTTAGTTTCTAAGATGAAGATCCATGCTCTGATATAAATTCTAAATGCTAACGGCTCAGGTGTCATAAATCTGCAAATTTTTAAAGTACCTTTTCTTATCTGTTTAGAGTAACTATTATGTAGCTAAATTTTCCTAAAATATCTATAGCTCTAGGATTACACAACAACACTTTCTGACAGGATTTCCATTCTCTTTTATTATGTAAAAAAACTTTAAAAAAATTATAAATTAAACTATCTATGTAATCTGAAGACCAAAAAAAGTAAAACTGACTGAGGAAAGGTCTAAAAATCTCATTATATTTCTGAAGTGAAAAACAGAAATAATACTTGCCACTGCAACCTGTAATCTAAACAACTAGCAGAGACATCCCTACTACAGGTAAAGGGTCCTCTGCACCTCCTCCCACACCAACTATTCAGGCAAACTACTACAAAGTATAATTCTAAATTCTATTGTGCTCATCTCCAACTGTGGAAGAAACTACTGAGACAACATGTATGGGCTAGCTACTAGCTAGCTTACTAGGCAGTCTCCAATGAATAAAGCAACACCAAGTGGTCAAAGGTAAGAAGTTGGATATCATACAAACCAAACTTCAGTTTAAACCGTAAGAGATTATCTCAACAGGATACATTTATTTATCCCAAGACTCTAAAATGAGCCTCAATTTGATGCCTGACTCTTGCTAGTCAGACAGAAGACACAACATAGAATTCTACTCTACCCTTAGGATAATTTGCCTTGATCCTCAAAAAGCAAAAATACCACTACCACTTAATTGGTCCCAATATCCTGTCTTGCCAATCAATAGATTGCTAAACCCACTTCCACTGAAGCTGTATGAAAACAAAGTACACTGAACCACTAGACTCAGAACCTGAGAAGGCAGAGATTCAAGCAAAGCTGGAATTCCTGGCATACATTCACAATGTATGTACGCCAATATACCCAAAATGGAGCTTTCCCTGGGCTTTCACTCATCAGCAGCAAGGCCCCCATCAGAAGGGTACTAAACTGTTAACTCTTAGGCAGCAGTTTAGCGCAAAAAGCAGAACTAAAACAATAAACTGCAAAGAGAAAAGACACTGACTAAAGAGGTAAACTTTAAAATAAGATTTTCTGGGGTAGTCAGCTCAACTGTCTCTAAAAGCAATTCCAAAGGAAAAGGACCAAAAAACTATTATAAACAATGGCAACATTATTTGATCCATTTCAAGGGGGCCTACTTTGAACAATCCTTCTCATTTCAGCAGATCCGTGTTAGTTCTGATATTTCTAGTTCAAAATCAGTTTTATACTTGTGAAGTTGTAAAACTCTTTAAAACCTTTAAAGGAAACTAACAAAAATAAAATGATTGCTGCAATCAATTTGCAATATTTTGCAAAACAAAATGGAAAATTTCTAGCTAAAATTTTAAAAACTGATTTTTATTTGGGCTCAAGCTCACTACTTTTAATCCTTGAACTCAAAAAACACTCAAGTTATAAGACCGAGATTGTTTCCCACTTCCTTCACTTACTCCTTTCTTAGATCATCACATCTTGTATTTCTAAGAGGTGTCTTAATCTTTTCTAGTACTAACACTATCGACTGGCTTTTTGATAACCATCCTCCAGCCAGGCTTGTTTTATCAACTTTTCTTGTATCTTACATCTTTCCTTCTGTCTTTCCACTATTGTTGCTCCAAAGTCAACAAACACAAATCTACCTTTCAGGCTCTTACCCTCCCCTACTCCCCAATTCCTGCTTGCTTCACAATCAACCTCTGAATCAAACTTAAAAGTAAGCTGCACACAATGGTGCACGCCTGAAATTCCAGCTACTCCAGAGGCTGAGGCAAGAGTTCAAGTCCAGCCTGCGTAACACAGCAAGACCCCACTGCCCATCTAACCCCCATCTCTAGACAGATTAGATAGACAGACAGAACTGCAGTGTCTGTACTGGCTTATCTTGCTATTCATTCATTCCTCAACCCACTTATCCGAGATTCTACCCTCAACAGTCAAATATAATTATTTGAACTACCGAGCTGCCCAAATAGCAAACTTCCCATCTCTCACTCCTTACACCTCTCCCCTTCAAGGTTCACCACGATTGTCTTTGAAAATCACCGTTATTTCATTTCTTTACTTTTATGTCAGAGAAAGCAAATCAGATTGTCTATTTAAAGCACATATAACCTATATCTTCACAACTTAAAAGCCTAGGCTTCATGAGAAGTAACCCTGAACCAAAATCGAATTTGTTTTCAATGCACAGAATTTAAACTATGAAGGGTTACACAGTTCAACAATTCTAATTTGTCTGTTTAAGAGAGCAGTCCTAGAAAGGCTTTTAAACACATTATTAAATGTAATACCATTTAACACACTTGTTTTTCCTCAATTCACTTCTCATAATAGTTTCTATATCGTCTTGGATTATCTCCCATTTTAGTTTCATATCCCATCTGCTCATTTAAGATTCACGTCTGTCCAGTTTCTGAAATATTTGTCACTTTAGTCATTAGCATTTTGCGTAATATAGCACTTTTTCAAAGTTCAGAACTGAATTATTTTAGAAAACTGAAAATTATTTTAACATCACTTCTTAATCTAAATTGGCCTGCCCACACTTCAAATTTTCCACCTAATAAAAATTCAATTTCAGTAAGTCTTTGTACTGTTTTTTAAAAGAAAGCCAAGAACTAGGACCATAAATTAGAAGTGTTCTCCTACATATCACCTCAATAAAGATCCTCAAGAATAAAGACTAGGAATTGTCAAGCTTCCAAAGAATGCCCTTCCCCTTCTTCTCTAGCAAGCCACATCCATCCATTCCTTCAACATCCAGTTTTAAAACTCCCCTTTTGGGTTTCTCTGGCTACAAGGTATTATCAGATATTATGCGGTCCATGTCACTCTCCCTCTGCAGAAACTATATAGTGCATGCAGATCTTTTTTCCGCATATCAGTCTAGCCCTTTTGTTAACCCAAGCTAGATTTTAATAATTTCTGATGTACATTATTCCAAAATACATGTCTCAAATTTATCTAACATAGCATATAATACATTAACATTTCTAAGTATTTGTTTACTGGCTACCCCATCCAATCTCAGCCCTAATTTCCTTTTCATCTCATTGGATCTCAGAAGTCCTCATTTAGCAAACATAATAACCAGCAGAAAGCTTGTTTCCAGGGCTGAGTGAAGGAGGAGAGGAAAGAGAAAGGAAGTGCTAAAAGGCAAAGAAATACACAGTCTTTTCCTGATGACATCACAGAACCTGCCACTAGTATCAGCAAAGAGAAAGCAGCAGTGGGTGCCTGCAAGCAGGGAAAGGAAAACCTGCCTTAAAAACTGCTGCTCTTCCCACAGGGAGCCATCCTCACCTCTCCACACTCTTCAAGCCTTTTTCACACAGCAATCCTCTCCCTGGCCTAGAAGAGGGGCTATAGCTCCCGCTGCCTGCAGCAGAGAAGTGTCTGCTCTGACTGCCAGGACTATAAGTCAGAGAAAAGGTGCTCCTGACACTCTACATGAGAACACTAAGTGTAAGTTCATTCCCATAAAAAACGGCTGCCATAAATAGCATTTGAGTTTTATAACACACCTAATTAAGTACAATATACAAGGTAAATAGACTAACCATCATTTGTAGCAACAGAAGGGAGTTTTGTGAAAACAAACTTACAAATTAACTTTTTCTAATATTTTAGAACACAGGAGACAACCTACATGTAAAATTCTAAACCTCTAGATACAACTTAAGACACTATTCATACTCAACATGACTAATACAAACGCTACAGATTTGTGGGAGGGCTTTCCCTCCTTCAACAAGGCTAAACAATATTTTTAGATACTGCCACATTATTAAACAGAAAATAGAAATTAGCCAGTAGCTGCGTTCTCTCTATTCAAAACACAGTAAGGGTTGTGACATGCGTGTCAAACTAAAACATGATTTAGTCTTTAAGAAGAAAAATATATTTATTAAGTACTATTCCTGACATTCCCTGAGACAAATCTCAAAATGTTAATAGAACTGCTATTTAAAGTTCAAAGAGCACTCCAGAGCTGCCAAGGAATTAATAGCTTAAACTACCAAGTAAGAGCCACAGTTCAATTCCCAATCTCAGCCAGCTACAGCTCAGAGTTGGTATAGCAATATCACCCAGCGCATTAAAGGCACACCATGCAACTGTGAATCATATATGGTTGTAACGAAAAACTGTTAAAAACTAAAGATAAATTTCAAGTTTTTCTTCTCAATCTTGGCTTATTTATGAGGAAAGACACAAGAACAATTTAATCCTCTGCTCCCTAGAAAAAAATACAAACTCACACATAAATGCTATACTTAAAACAAGTCATTTTACCATTCCAACTTCCTGGTTAACTGCCTCGGGCTACTCTGTAACTTTAGTTGTAATTTACGAAAGGTCTCTTCCTATTAAAGAACATTATGTAGTCATCCAAAGTGCCTTCCTTAAAAGGTACTCAAAATGATTTTTCACACCTCCTGCCCTCCAAATTAACACCAAGTTTACAGGAGAAACTGAGGCACAGAACTATTATGTGATTAAGCTGGCGAGTCACTAGTAAAAATGTTTAATACAACTCAAGTTTCCCTATTACCAGTTCATTTCCCATTTTACTGGGCTCACAGAAAATAATCTTTTAAACGCTGAACAAAAGCCCTGCTTAAAGAATGAAAGTAAGGGAATTCTGGATCAAGCCCCCAAACAAAATCCCCAGAAGGCTCAAAAATCTATAGGCTGCCTACTATGCTACAGAAAATATAAATACTAAATGAATTCCTATTCCTTTGAGGAGTAAGAACATGTCCCTTGATCAGTTGGAATTGTCTTTAATAAGGAATTTCTAGACTTCATCTAAAACATTACCAAGCCACAGTACATACAGTCTAGATAAAATATATTCAGAACACAGAGTTAATCATCAAAATAAGCTGAAATAAAAACAGCACGCTTGTGATCAAGACCCAAATCATCAATAAGAGCTCCCTTGAGGAATGGAGAATAGCTGTCCAGGAATTCATTCACTTAACAGATAGTTAACGAGCACCTAGCAAAGATGATTCTGACAGGGTCATTCTTCTGCAGAAGCTCATCTGATTATCAGAGGTACACAGAGAGAGGTACACAGAGGGAGGTACACATCAGGTGCCAGGGTAACTAGTTCTGCCTGTGGTAGTCAGAGGAGGTAACATTTGAACTTCTTCATAAGTAGGACTGTGCCAGGCTTATATGCAGGCACAAATACTAGGAGCTAGTTCCAGAGTTAGATATATGTATGTTTTTCCTTATTTCTCTTTAGGACATGAAAATTCAATAGTTAGAATTGTCAACATAAAATGTTTTGTCAAACCAATTATACTATTTTAAATACCTTATTAGCTCTCATATTAAGTTCACATAGGTTTAATCATCCTTCTTAATAAAATAATAATGAACTATGAAGAAGCCTCCTGTATTATACTCAAAAATACTTCCTCATACTCACACCTGTAATCCCAGTACTTTGGGAGGCCAAAGGGAAGGATCATTTGAGGCCAGGAGTTTGAAACCAGCCTAAGCAACATAGTGAGACCCTATCTCCCCTCATCCCCCCCTGCCCCGCAAAGGAAAAAAAAAAAAAAAACTTCCTCATAAATTTGTCAACGTTCTTTAAGGGAGAAAAAAAGAGCACAATAATTATTCAGTTTAATATCCTTTTCGATTACCAATTTTTGAAATTTCTACTCAATATCATAAAACTTGTTTACAATAACATTTTATTTGAAATAAGTCTGCTACTCAAATTTAATTTTAATATCAAATGTCTTAAATACATTCAACTCAGTGACAATACAAATTAAGACTTATTAAGTAAAAAGATCTAATGAAGACTTAAAAGGAAATATTTTCCTGCTTTACCTTCTCCTATCAATTTTTTTCCCCATCAACTTTTATTTTAAGTTCTGGGGTACATTTGCAGGTTTTGTTACATAGGTAAATGTGTGCCATGGTGATTTGCTGCACAGATTTCCCATCACCTAGGTTTTTTGTTGTTGTTTTTTTGTTTTGTTTTGTTTTGAAATGGAGTCTCGTTCTGTCGCCAGGCTGCAGTGCAGTGGTGCGATCTCGGCTCACCG